>NC_090937.1:501598626-506398626 GCF_040938575.1 Ambystoma mexicanum
CAATGATGTACTAAAGCATAACGTTCTTTGATGAATTCCAAAGCATTTTTATGTTAGTAATGTACAACATTAATGTGAAAGTGAAGATACGAATATATGAATATCTGTGTTCGTAATTGCCCTGTGATAATCCAAAGGATGTGTACGTTAATGTAGCTTAATCTATATTAACAGGTCCCTTTGTGAAATATACTGAGAATTTTTATTAAGTTATTTATATGTTAATGATATACCTTTTAACGATCTTATGAGTGCTGATGATAATGAAATTGTGAACAATCTTAAGGAAATATTTTTGTGATATGAATCAAGTAATTTGAATTATTAAATGTTTTTCTTTTCTACCTAATGCAATGAAAAGAATGATTGATTAATGGTGACAACTGTACATTTCTTGATATGAAGTTGATGTATAATTACTAAATTTGTGAAAGTTTATAATAAACTATAAACAACTATATCAATAAATAAAGGTATAGATATGGGGGCTTGCTTTGCACCCCATCAGCCAATTTATTTATGGGACAATTTGGAGAAATGTATGCAGCATCACATCCTAATCTTTCAGATAAAGTGATTACATGGATGCGTGAAATAGACAATATTTGCCTAGTTTGGAAAATTAATCAGGAAGAATTGGGACTTTATAATCAATATTTAAATCAAAATGATTTTGGATTGCCGTTTACATTTGAAAGTAGCACGGAACATGTTACTTTTTTGGAGCTTGACATTTATAATCAAAAATAACCAAATACATACTAAAACATACAGGCAAAATTTGGATGGGAGTGCAATTTTACATGCAGGAAGTTCAAATAGCAGGAGTAAAATGAATTGCGGTTCAACAGAAGATTTCATTTGACCAAAAGGGAATTGTAGTGAAGTTGAGAATTTTAAATATGAAAGTGAGCTGGTTCCGAATAAATTAATTGAAAGGGGTTCACCTATGAATATCATCAACAAAGCTAAGTTGAAGACAGAGTCATTAACACCTAATTAATTACTCACTCCAGAAGAAAATGCATCTGATAAAAAACAGGCATAAAGCGAGGATGATTACCAGCTACACTAGTGAGAACGAATTGGTTCAAAAGATGTTTTTAAAACATTGTTATATTTTGAATTGGAAATGGATCTTAAACACTATATTACTGAAAAAACAGAATGTGCATATACTAGGTCACCCACACTTAAGTATAGATTGAGTCCTAGTTTTGTGAAGAATAGAATTGGTGTGTAACACACTAACATTTTAACAGGGCACCCAGTTAGAGGGTTTTACAAGTGTATGAATTGCATATATGCTCTTTCAGTATACATTGTTGGACTAAATGTGTTGTATACATAATTGCATGTGTCTGTAACAAATTGTATGTTGGGAGTAAAATTAGGGAGTTGAGATTCAGAATTCTAGAGCATCTTAACATCTCAGCAAGTTCTGATCGGAAATGACCATTTGCTGAGCATTGGACAATAAAGATGAAATTAAGATCAAGCACTTACCGATGGACCAGAGATGGGGTGACAGAGAGAAGATTCTGTGACAACAAGAAACAAGGTTGATCTGTGCACTGCTGAGTATGTTACAATTTTGTATGTACTGTGAGCAGTATTATTATCAATGCAATGATTTCTCAACCTTGGATTATGGATCATGTTATCAAAAGGTATTGTACAAAATTACCTACTCCCAAAAGTTCGACCCCCAAAAGTTTGACCCCCAATTCTCTGCATACATATATGTGGGGGGTAAAGTTAATGAAACATGTATAGGGGAAAGGTTGGAGGGCTTTGGGGGCCTCCCCCACATATATATTTGCGGAAAGCAAAAATAACAAAAAACAGACTTTTGGGAGTCGAACATTTTGGTTTGGTAAAATCACGTAGATCCATTATCAATTTCATATTTATAGATATCAAGATAATTTCCTAAGCAAAATGAGACAAATGTGAAGAAAAACTGTGACATCAATGTATGGAATACATTGTTTTCCCTTTTCAGAGTGATGAATCCTCAGTTAACACTCAGGAGATTTTTGAGAAGTACAATATTATTTAATATATTTGTGAATCCAGATCTAAGTTGATGGATTTCCACAATTACAATGTTCTTTATAATCGTTAATAGCTACTCATTACTATTAATATGGCCTCAAATCATATTGGGATAGTTGGTTAATCTTGACATAGATAATTTGCCTCAGAAATGTTGAAGTTATTTTCAAGCATGGACACATTCTAATAAGGTTTATAGTTATACAATTGGCAGATCTGCATATTACAGACCTATTTAGGTAAAATTATCATTTTATGTTTTCAGTTTTGGCATTCAATTTAGTTACCGGATAACTTTATCGGTTGCACTTGTAATGGAGAAATGTTTACATTCAATAAGACATCATCATGTCTTTCACACATGACATCATTACATTCCATATGTGACATCATCATTATAAATAAGTACAAAAATGGCGAATGTGAACTAACATGCTGAATGCTGCTGCTCTTTAAAGAATTAATGACATTTACTAACTTTGAATAATTTGTGGTAAATGCCTATATGGACCGACATGAATAATCCAGTAACTGACTTAGGATAGTAAGATCATTTTGGAGGGATCTGGAAATTGAAATATAAAAAAAAAAGTCTTATATTCTTTTACATAGGAACACTAGTAAAGTGCACAACCTTGCATAAGAAATTACACAGGATGTTACGGTAAGGATAACTAGAAGATTGTTAGATAAGGTAAACATATTGACGTGCCCTATGAAATGGAACATTTTTAATGAACATGAGTTTGATAAAACATCATTTCTTTCATGTCTGATATCTCTATAGGTTCAAAAGAGCCATCTAGTAATCACTACTGCGCTGACTGAAAAGCTCAAGTTGGAAATGATGGTTCAGTATTTCATCAATAAACTATCATCGAGCATATGTTTTACTTAATAATACATGTTTTCTAAACAATATGGCTGTTATAAGATCTAATTTAAGTTTTTATAATTGTTCTTCCCTACTTTGTCCCTCTCCTTTAAACCTCTTGTTTTCAACGTATCATTAAGAATTGGAATATTGAATAATCAATGATTATTTGTGTATAAATTAGGGAATTAACTATTACATGTACATGTTGTGACTGGCCTTGACAAAGCTTGTTAGGGTAAAACACACGCACATGCAGCAGTTGGTTTCTGTTGACTAGTGACTTGTTAGAGATGAAATCACATTAAAATTATTTTTGGTTTGTTATTTGAGATAAAGTCAGATTAAAATTAATCGTTATCATTCATACTAATAATAATTGTGAGAGTAATTGTTATTCAAGGACTCAGTGAAACATACCATACATGTTTCTCATATCTTGAATATTCAGGAAACTTGAAGGCTTGATAGGTGCTATCACCCTTCTAAAACCAGTGGATGACGGAGAGCACCAAGGAAATGGCCCACTGCTTTGCTCTGATGTCTGGGATTTTCATGTGTGCAGAGATGACACTAGTCCAAGTATACTCATTTACCACCACTGAACAAACATCATCTGTCAATACCTCATATTAATCTACCCCAACAGCTGACCCCATAGGTATACCAGACTATAACAAGTTCAACCACAAGCTAGCCATGTAGACATTTGGACTGTTGATGTTTTTAAACCACTGTTGTAGGGGAAAGTCCAGGTAAGAGGATGTGCTGGGCAGGGAGGAGGGAGAGGGGCATGCTGGTGAAAATGAATGTAGGCCAGAGTGTTGGGGACGGGGAGCTAGGAGCAAGAGAGATATGTTGGGGAGGGAGCAGGTTGACAGTTGTATCATGAAGGGGATGTGGAGAGATGAGTGTAAAAGTGCACACATGGCTTATAGGGATGTTGAATAAAGAGTGTTGTTCTGTCAATTGCACGTGTCAACTTTTATATTTTAAATAATGATGGGTTGGATCAGCTGGCATATTGGGTAAGGGCTGTTAAAGTTGTCGATGTTACTAAATGAAAAGACAAGTTTTCACATTAGGTTGGACAACAGTGGACATTTTGGAGTACCAGTAGAAACATCAGTGGGCCTTAGACAAGGTTGGGTACTGGCCCCATGGCTCTTCAATGTATATTTGTCTGATCTAATTGACCACCTGATGCAATGCCAGGCTTTTTCGCCAAAGATTGGCAAATTAATAATACTGACATGGCTATTTGCTGATGACATCATTGTCCAGGATAGAACACCCATGGAATTCCAAAGAACCCTTACGCAATTAAGTGATTATTTGCTGCAGAATAATTTAAAACCAAATACAGATAAATTGGCAATTGTTATGTTATGTTATGTTAACTTGTCTTATACTGTGCATCGTTACCATTGACATGGTCTCCTTATGCTCACGTGGCTCTGCAAGAAAGAGAGTGGGTGGGATAGTGAAGGAAGAGTGATAGGATATTGCCAGAACCATGAGAAACTAGTGTCTGTCCGTGTTGGCCTGCTGATTAGTTGATTGTATGCACTGGCTTGTTGTATCCGTAAGGCCCAGTATCTGGGTTATTTGTTTTATGTGAATGTGTGGAATGTTTGGTGTGTGTTTGTGTTCATGTGTAGCCTGGCTGGTAGTATTTACCGACTGCACTGGTTTGTTGTATTCATAAGGGAAATGTTTGTTGTGTTTTTTTGTGGACACAAGGCTGATAATGAGGATCATGTGAGGTAAGTGTGGGCTATGTTGGATAGCAGTTGTAAGCGGTAGGTTTGCAGTAGGTGGTTTTGATTTGACCCTGCTTTGCCGTTGGGAGCATCCCATTTGTGCTGGTCATTGAGAGCTGAAAAACCAAGCTTTCACTCATTTTGTGAAGGTGAGATTGTCTTATATTGTCCTGATTTCATTTAGCGTAGTGTTTCATTTATTGACAATTAGGCGTGAGAATGCTGTACTTACGAATTTCCTTTTTTGCGTTGTTTCCTTTTAGCTGGAGAAATTCAGCTCCTTGTCCGTGTAGTGATTTGTGGGCAATGCAGAGAGCATTGAATTTTCCTTTTCTTTTTTTTTATGGCACCCAGTTAAGGCTTCTTAATGATGGTATGATGTGGTCTCTTCTGTTTAGTCTCAGAGTATCCTTGCTACAGTGTTTTGAATGTGCTGGAGTTTTTTGATGAACAGTTCTGGCATTCCAAGGTAGAAGCTGTTTACATAGTCAATTCTTGATAAAACCAGGGAGGTGATTGCACTGGTTCTGTGTGGGAAGGAGAGATAAGGCAGCATTCCTAAGATTAATCTCAGAGGAAGAAGCATTTCTGCAATTGCTGTAATAGCATTGACTTGTGGTTCTATTGAGAGTCCATTGTCCATTAGTGTTCACAGGTTCTTTACCACATTTGATGTCTCAGGTTGAGTTCCCATGCCAGGTGGCCTGTCCTGCTGTGAATTTATTGTGGTGTCCTCTGGGGGAGAGATCATTATTTCTGATTTGGACAGATTTAGTTTACTATTGTTAGTTGTCAACCAGCTGTATATGTCTGAGAGTCACTTGTTGAGAATGTTGCTTGCGTCTTCAGTTGTGGCTATCTTGATGATCAGTTGTGTATCACCTGCATAGATGTAGGGGGTCAGTCTGTGGTTCTGAATAATTTTCATCAAGGGGAACATGTAAAGGTTGAGAAGGAGAGGGGAGAGGCTGGATCCTTGGGGCACTCCACAAGAGACATTGGGCCTCATTACGAAGTTGGTGCTAGTCATGGCGCTATTAGCGCCATGACTAGCACCAATAACGGGACTGTGTCCGCCCTCATTCAATGGGGACTTACCAGTCCAGTCAGACATTGGCGGGACCAGTAAGTCCCCATTGTAAAAGCCATTCCCCATTCCCATTTGAGCCCCCATAGGGCTCAATGGGAAGGTGTCAAAAGGCGCAAATTACGGTACCGTTATTGACACCGGTATCCCTTAACGGGTTCCGTCCATAACGCCTGGTAAAACCAGGCGTTAAGGGAGGGACCCCCTAAGGGACCTCGTAATAGGGCGCAAAGGGATTACCGTCACCGGTGTCATTACCGGTGCCCGGTATCCATTTGTGCCCACCTCAGAATGAGGCCCATTCTGGCGGTTGATGTAACATCTGCAATGAGAGCAAAGTGCACTTTTAAGTGGTAAATGGATGGTGCTAACATTATCAGAACTAATAAAGTCAGCTATTTGGAATTTGCATTCTATAATAAAACTAGAAGTTATGATATAATTTCTTAGCTAAAAAACAATCTAGCATCACTTTACGAACAGTCTAGGAAAATATAGTTTAAATACTGCAGATTTAAAATGTTATATGATATGATATGATATGGGATTTATAACAAACCTATACACAAGTGTTTCAAGGCGTGGCAAGTCAAGAGAGGGGGAACAGAGGGAAGACGGAGACCATGATCTTACTAGGCCAGGTGACATTGTGCTCGTGCAAGTGCAGGGGAAGGGGGAAGGGAAAAGTGCGGGGGGTAAGGGGAAGGGGGCAGTGCAGTGCATGGGATCAACAGTAAAAAAAACAAAAGAAATAAAGGTGCGGCCAGCTGCTGGCAAGTTCAAGGTAAGTGCAGACTTCAGGTGTTAAGTGCTGGAAGGGGTCTATAGGGATACAGAAAACAGTCCCCTAGTGCGCGGGTTGCCAGGGACGCATTTCAGGGGTGCAGCTGGTGGGGGAGGGGACCTGGGCCTGAGATCAGAAGGTGACCAGGTGACCAGTGCAGTTTCAGTGTCAGACAGGAGTCGAGCAGGGCAGAGAAGGAGAGAAAGCAGAAGCAAAGATGAAGGTTTTGAGGTGCTTCTGGAATCAGAGATGGTTCTCCTCAGGTTTCAGGGAGGCAGGGAGGCTGTTCCAGAGGTAGCACTAGCTGAAGAAAGATCTACCACCAAGTCATTGCTTGGAGAAGCGATTAACCCCGAGGAAGTTGGAGGCGGGTGATCGAAGAGCTCGAGAAGGAAGATATTTAGGAAGAGAGAGTTGAAGGTATTGAGACCCCAAGCCCCAGAAAGCCTTGTGGACAATGCAGGGGGTTTTGAATTTAATCCTCATAGCGACTGGGAGTCAGTGCAGAGATTTCAGTGCCGGAGAGATAGGATCCCTGGGCTTGAGGCCAAGGACAAGTCTCGTAGTCCTGATCTAGATGAGTTGCAGAGGGCAAATAGTAGAAGCAGGTATATTTAGAAAGAGACTGTTGCAGTAGTCCAGCCTAGAGAGAACTAGAGCTCTGGAGACAGTGAGCTTCTGGGGAAGGAGAGGAAAGGAAGAATACCTCTGAGGATGTGCAGCTGGAAGTGTGACTTTTTAGAGACGTCAGAGATGTGAGGAGAGAAGGGGAGTCTGGAGTCGAAGATTACCTCAAGGTTTTTAGCCTCACAGGTGGGAGCAGGAATAGGGCCAAGAGAGGAGGCCACAGAGCGACAGGAAAGGAGGGAGCAGGTGTGCCAATGAGGAGAATCTTAGTCTTGCTGGCATTAAGGCAGAGATCATTGGCGGCACACAACTCCTGGACAGCAGACAGTCAGAGATGAGAGAATGAGAAGAAGTGGTGGAAGAGAGCCTGAAAATGTGTTGAGTGTCATCCGCATAGCACTGGAAGTTGGGGCAGAGAGCAGCAATGCGGTGGCCAAGAAGTGCCAGGTATTAGTTGAACAGCCAGAGAGAGAGGTTAGACCCCTTGGAACACCACAGGTAGAGATAGAGATAGACGAAAGGAAAATGTTGCAGATGGTACGCTTTTATGTTGGTAAGGATACTGCAGGAGGTCAATTAGATTCAGACAAATAGACTTGATAGTGTGTACCGAAAGACGCACCTTGGCCTTCCTGCATCGATCCCATTTGTAGTCCTATGGCATGAAGTAAACATAATTTCGTGCAGAGCAAAACAGAAATTAGGATCTACTTTAAAATGTTATTTTTTCCATTAGAGTTGCAATTTGCAGAGTTACAGGAGATGCTAACAACCCAAAGTGTAGAGGCTCTTAATCTATTAGTCCAAGAGTATGAGGAGATCTTCAATGATGCCGACACAGACAATTGTTTAGTGACAAACCCTTGTAAGGTCTACAACAAAATCAAATTAATAAAATGGGCCAGGGGTGTAAGGTCCCAGTCCACCGTTCCTGTGGAGGCTAATGCTGAACCCACTAGCCCTTCCTAATTGTCCAGTATGGGGAATAGATTTCTACTCACAACCAGTCTCAACACTCTATGGGGGGGTGGACAAAAAAAAAACTTCCATATAACTGCTTCACTGGTAATCTGACATCTGATGCTCTGATCATTGATTTCTCTGATGCTCTGTCATCTGCCTCTCCTTCTTCCCAGCTACTAGAATCTACAATACATTAATGATTGCACTTTAATTCCACACTTAAATTCCGCAATTCTCATCACAACTAATGTTGTATTCACACTTTCCTCCCTTTTACCTATAATGACTCCTCTAACAGCTCAAATACTTTTGTAAATAAACTTTATTTTACTTGCTCTCTCCTCTTCACTGTAAACAAACATTCTCTGAGTTCTACTGTAGGGGTGAATAATGAGGTCAGGCTCACAGCTAGTCTTTTACTTTAAACAAGAGTCTTTGCTTTCTTTTAATTTATTTTGGACTTGACTCTGCTAAGAAGAGTTCACTGTGTTTTCAGTTCTCCTTAATATTCCTTTAGACCACACTTTCTGAAAATATGTGCATGAACTTAAAAATGTAAACTACATGAAAACATTGATCATTTATCTTTTGGTTGCTGTAGGCTGCACAAAATGCGTCAACTCAGCTTCTTCGTTTGTTTTTTTCACTCTAATTCTGCAGCTATGGTCTTTTCATTCTTAACTTCTGAAGAGCTCTGGGAAGTGTAACCTTCTCTAACAATAGTCTGGAAGAAAGGAAGTTTAGAACCTTTCTCAGCATTCCAAATTACCTCATTGTTTAAACTGCCCAATCGGCAAAGAATATGCATCTCCAACATCTTGACACGGGACTTGCCTACTTCTCTCAATTCTTTTGTTAAGGATACAATATAAGTTGCCATTCTGATATTCCTCAGCCTCACACCTCTCACACCATTTGAGATATTTCTATTAAGATAGGCCCAAATTCACCATAAACGAAAAAAAACTCAATAATGGAATAACTCTAAGCGCACAAGAAAACTCCGCTTTATTCCAATACAAAAGACTGCTGGGAGAGCGTACAAAGGAACATCTCAACATGGCATTATAAACAGCATTTTTTGAAGCAAAGAAAACGTGATAACTGATGTCATAGTTAGTTATCATCATACAAAACCTCTACCCTCTCACTCGATTGGTTGGTTGAATATAGACCATGAAGTCTCTAAAAGTGAACCTTCTATTATTGGTTCTTCTACAACTAATATATCCTTCTAGATCCATCCTTCAACAAATGATACATTTCAATCTAACATGCAATTCTTTGGAATTCCAAGTCACTAGTCGATAATGAGAACAGTGTTTGATTTGCCGGCTTTTTGCTACTCAGACCTTGGGCCCTTTTATGAGTTCCCAAGGTACATGGTAGGAAAGGAGAGGTGGGCAAACCTCTATGATCCAGTTTAAAGAAATTACTCCCTACTCATTCCCAGGCTTGGGGCATTATCTGCCAGTCTATTCGTGGCCTTGGCATGTTGTCTCTGTGCCTGATGTGCTAAGGATGTGGCAGCTGTATTATTTCACTGGGCCTAGAATGAATGACCATTGTTTGAATCACGCGGTAGAGGACCACTGTGTGTCAGAGCTCAATTTCATCTATTTGTCGTTTTTTCTGCTATCCTAAGGTGTGTGTGATTTCTTTCGGTAGCCACTTGGGATGATATGTATTCATTCATTATGGGATCAATTGGCACAGTAGCTACTTACATCTGACATTCAAGGATATCTCTATTTCTCACTGCCACCAACTGAAAATAATTAACTTTAATCATTGGATGTTGTATGCCCTGGGAAATGCTATCTGGTGCAGTTTCAGCTTCTAACCTTGATGCCTGGGGCTATTGGCTGAGCCTCATGAGGCCCAAAATCATTTGTTAAGCAACTTTATGTCAGGCTGCAGTATTTCAGAAAGGAGGCTTTGTAGGGTCTGGTCTAAGTAATGGGAGTACTTCTGCTCATTCTCCACCATGTTTGCTGTGTTCTTCATGTCTTGCATACATGCCACCATTTAATTATTCCTTGCCCATGTATGCTGCAACCTCTCTCTAACTGCTTATCTCTATACTACTTTTATAACCTTCTATGGGTATTCTGCAACCCTACAACTAATGTGAACCCAAACTACTTTGCACCCGACTTGTGTCACATTACCTATTCTACTCATAATGGCGTCTGCATGGCTAATACTATTTTATTGAATGTTTCTCAGCTTGTACTTTCGTTCATGCTTGGGAGAGGGTGGGGCCGTGGCCAAACCTGGTGCAACTCTCATCTTCATTATTACATTTGTTTACCCTCTGGAACGCACATTCAGTCTGAATCTGACAGTACGCCCTCCCCCCTTGTATGGCTTGTTTTTCTTGGATTTAATCAATGAAAGTGTTAAACTAATCTGGGTGCATGAACATCCTCCAGAATCCAGAAATCTTTGTACTTCAAACTCCTCTCCTGAACCTCCCAATGATTCTGCCTCTGTAACTTAATTAAGTCTAATTTCCTTGTGACATTTCTTTAGAGGATTTACATGGAAAGACGATTGAATCTGAACTGGCTGGTAACTTCAACCTAACCTTCACAACGGTCAAAACTCTTTCCATTTAAAAATACTCTATAAAACGAGTGCTAAACTGATTATTTCTTTTCAATGCAATATTATTGGTAGCTAACCACACCTATTCCCCTTCTTCATACTTGGGTGAGGACAGGCATTTGAGATCAGCAAACTCTTTGTATGTTTCCTTATTGAGTTACAATGCTTTTACCGCTTTCTGTAGATTGTATCCCATGATTCTCTCTACATCTGGAACTTGAACTTGCTCCAATGATACCTCTCTTTAAAATCGAGGATGAAAACCTTAATTTATTAAAATTGTTACGTAATTGTGGAGTCCTTAGAGGCATTATTATAATAAAATTCAGCAAACCACTCTAGGTCTACCCAACTGTCCCCAGATCTCAAATAAAACTGGTATATTTTTCTCAAGTTCTTTATTAATTTGTTCGGTCTGACCATTAGGTTCTGGAATATAACTGGTGGTTAAGCAAATCTCTATTCCTAATTCCATGCAAAAGGCTTGCCAAAACAAATAAACAAATTGAGTGCCTGTATCAGAGATCATTTCCCTCAGCAATCCATGCAGCCAGATAATATTTTGCTTGAAAGAAGTCGCTGTTGCTGCCACCTTTATTGGTACAAAATGCTCTGCCTTAGTTAACTGATCCACAATTACTAAAATGTCTGTGCAACTCTTGTCCTGTGAGAGATCTATAATAAAGTCCATGGACACAGTGTGCCAAAGGCAAGGTGGAATGGGTAGATGGTTCAAGAGACCTCCTGGTTTCTTATTCTCCATCTTAACCCATGCAGATGTTTCATAGTCTTAACACAATTCAGTGTTATCTGACAAATCCCAGTGTATTGTCAATGCTTCCATGGGGGAATACCCTTTCCATGAGCCCAGGGGGGTGAGGCCACTACCCAATAGTCCCCCTGGGGGTGGTACTCAGAGGATGGATATCAAGGGGGAGGGAAACCCTTCATGGGACCAGTGACAGTGGCCCTGGGAGAGCGCAGTACCCACTTAATCCTTAGGTATCCCAGCTATCGTCATACCCCACTCAGGCCTCTGTAGTACCCCGTACCTCTATTTGTTATAGTTGAGTAGGGTGTCTCATTAACAGTACTGGTACGGGGAAGAGGGAGACTTACCCAAGCTTAATGCAACATACCACAGAGATGAAGAAGATAGCACAAGTACCAAAAGCCCAATGCGGAAGCAACTCAAGCGGAACAGTTTTCAAGGGGCAGACCATATAAAAAAAGAAGAAGGACTAGAGGGAGCTTCAAGCCAGTCCTTTAGGAGCACAGACCGAGACTCCCAGTATGTGGCAGGAGACCTGAAGGCTAGAAGCCGGGACATTAAACGACAAGACTTTCCAAAAGGTCCAAACGAGGTGGACCTGGCCGGTGGCAGAGAGAAATAAAGCCCAACCAGCGAGATCAGACCAAGAATGGGAACACCAGCAGCCAGAGACATGAGGGAGAGCCCAGAGCTGTGGAGCTGTGAGAGACAGAATGACAAGCACAGCAGTAAAACAGAAGCTCTGCTCCACCTGCAGAGAAGATAGAGACCACCCAGAGACTTCCCAAAGGAAGGGAAAGGGTTGGAACAGTTATTGGACACTGAGGGAGATGAAGGAATTGAAAAGCCTCATAAATATATCCCGAAGAGCAAAAGGGGATGACAGAGGAATTATAGAATTTGATAGAAACTTTGTAAAGCCGATAAATACATCCCAAAGAACTAAAGGGCATAACAGAGGAATTATACAACTTTATACAAACTTTGTAGATCATGCAAACACATCCCAAACAGCAACAAGAGGATAACAGAGGACTTATACAAGTTGTTGCAAACAGTGGGGAAAAACATATGTGGGATAGTACCTGGCAGGAGAGTACACCATGGCTCTCCAAGTGGAAAGGTGGACAACAAGTGAAACAGGGCCAGTTATCCTGCCAAGGCAGAAGGACAGGGTCTGGGACCCATATGACAGCGGCAAAGCCCCACCACTGTACAACAAGGTCTGGGACCCAAATGAGCAAAGACCATCAGTAACATATGTAAGGGTCAACAACCCACAGACATGCAAAGATACGTATAACCAGTGGGCTGGAGCTCAGAGGAAGTCAGGGAGACCCCTTGAAGGTATAAAAGGATAACAAAAATTCAAGTGAGATAATCAAGTCTGGCAGGTTAGTGAACCAGGCTTGATATGCAATTGAGGATCACAGTAAAGGACCATTTGGGGAAATCTATGGTCAGGTCTGGCAGGTTAGAGAACCAAGCCTGATAAGAGATTGGAGAGCCACATTTTTGTTTCACAGACCCTGGAAGAGGTTCCCTACAACAGACTGGGAAACTGTATTTTGTTTAAATAAAAGGTTCCATCCTGGAGATTGGGGAACTGTGTATAGTTTCTGAGCTGAAGCACTAAGAAGAAGAATAGGTTCCCCCCAAGAGATTGGGGAACAGTATTTTGTTTAAGAATCAGAACCAGGTGGAGAAAAAGGTTTCTTCCAGAAGAGTGGGACACTGTCATTTTGGTGCATGGACAGAGCCAGAGGTTCCTCCAGAAGGATGGGGAACTATATTTTATTTAAAAAAATTGAAGCTAGAATCTAGGAAGAGGTTCCCCCCAGAAGACTGGGGATCTGTGTTTTCTTTAAGCTGGTCTGAACATTTAAGCAGTGGATATTGGAACTACAGATTCTTTCACAAGAACTATGCCTTGGAGTCTACGTACAGAATGAGAGGGGCCTCTTTCTGGATTAATGAGACATCCAGTTTTCATGAGTTGATTTGAAATTGTAAGCGACGGAAATAGGTTTAGACACAGTATGGTGGACACATCACTTTATGGACATCTTGACCAGGTGCTTTTGTTGAGGAAGGGCAACCGCTTATTATAAATAGGGCAAAATAGGTTTTTCCTTTATGATTGTAGCTATAAATACAGGTCTATGCCAACCAATTTAGCACAAATGTCCAGACTCATACTTTTTCACCCTTACAGTATCTATTTGCATTTTCTTCCAATAGAATCTATGTCTAAGTATTTCCAAAGTCTTTTTAAAAGCTGGGTTTCCCACGAAAGGTGAATCATGATACTGCCTCTACTCTCAGTTCTTGCTGTGTAGATAGATTCTAGCGTTCAAATACAGGAGACCTTCTTTAATTCTCCTGTACGATCTCTTCTAATCCAATCCTGCATGTGCGCAGAACACATCTGACTATGAATGTCCTCTATAAACTGATAGACCTTCTCAACTTCACCTACTATGAAGTTCTCTTCTTTGAGCAAGGGCACTGGAGTTAATGGGTTTAATTTTTCACGTTCGGGATCACACCTAGATAATCCATCTGCCTTCCCATTCTGGCACCCATTTTAAAACGTATGATAAAATCATACTCCGCAAAAAACAGTGACCATCAGAGTTGCCGGTGAGTCAAGGTCTAAGCAGAACGCAGAAAGAGGAGATTTATGTTATCAGTTAACACTGTCACCTTATGTGTGCTTCCAGCAAGCAGTGCCTCCATTCCACAAATGTTGGCAATATAGCCAGAAGTTCTCGATCCAAAATGGTAGGATTTTGCTCTGCTGGGATACATTTATTCAAAAGATAAGCCACCAGGTGCAGTTACCCTGTAGACGGGTGTCTCTGGGAAAGCACTGCACCCATTGCCACATCTGAGGCATCCATCGCCACAAAAAAATGTTTTCTTTAGATATCCGGGACCGGGTGCAATACTATTAGTCCTGTGATTAATTCATTTGACAAATGCTTGAAAGCCTTCTCCGCTTCCTCTGCCCAACAAAATGTAACTCCTTTCAGGAGTCTGGTAATTGATGTTGCCACAATAGAAACATCTTGAGTGAATCAGTCATAGAAAGTAGCAAAACCTTAAAAATCTTTGAATATCATTCACACATGTTGAGTGTTAGCCATTCCTTGACAACATGAATCTTGCTCGCACCCATTTCCAGCCCCTCTTGGGAAATCACAAATGCTAAAAAATATTTTTGTTCGGTAAGGAATTGACTCTTCTCAAGTTCTGCAAACAACTGGTTATTTCACTGCTTAAATATCACCTTATGGGCATGTTCTTAAGGTTGATTAGGATCCCTTGAAAAAATCTAAATATTCTCAATAGACACTATCACTAAAATGTCTAAGAGCTCACTCAACACCTAATGTATACAAATGTGGAATGCTGCTGGGGCATTGCAAAGTCCAAATGGCATTACTTGGTAATCAAAAAGACCAAACCTGGTTCAAAAAGCTTTCTTCCACTCATGTCCATTGTGTATCCTTACTAAGTGATAGGCCCCGCTAAGATATAATCTGGTGACTATCTTGACTCCATGAATTCTATCCAGCATCATGGATATCGGAGGAAGAGGATAGCAAGTTTTAACTGTATTGTTTAAGGCTCTATAATCAATATAGATATGCAGACTCCCACCTTTTTTTGCCAAAAAAGGGTGAAGCAGTGGGTGACTGAGAATGTTTTAAAAAACCATTGTTCAGATTCTCTTCCAAGTACTCTTTCAGGTGTTGACTCTACATATCCATCAATGTGTAAATTCTACTAAAAGGAATCAGAGCCCCTGGATCCAACTTGACCGTACAGTCATAAGAATTATGAGGGGGTAATTCTCCAGCCTCCTGTTCATCAAAAACCCATTTTAACTCTTGATTACATTTGGGTAGAACTACTACAATTGATCCCACTGAATGTCCTTCAGTAGCAGTTCCCGCCAAACTAGCACTCTTCCCAACCCGTCTTTTCTCTACTTGTTCTACCCAATGTTCTTGTATCACCCTGTTTGGCACACTTCAGAGGTACATTTCACAGTTTGTCATCCCCAATATATTTTAGGATTGTGTAGCGTCCACCAGGACATTCCCAGATTTTTCTGCAACTGAGGAGCATTAATCAACTTAAATAATGTATCCTCCCTTTTTTATCCAGCAATTTCAAATCCCAAAATATGAGTTTCATGGGTAATCGCACCTGATGAAAAATGGGTGCCATCAACTGCCCAAACCTGTTCAGGAAGTTCCTTAGCTGTTACCAGGAAGCCCAAATGATCTGCCTGTCTTCTGTCCATAAAGTATTCCACATAGCTCCTGAACCAAAAGCACATGGACCACTACCTCTTAACGTCCCTTCCCAATACAAGGATATATTCAGAGTAATGTGTGGTACTGCTGCTTGGATAGTATTCACCACGTGTTGTTCTTTTCTTGGATTGGAGGTAAATCTTCTAGGTACTCAAGGGCATCTTCCAACAAAATGTTTACTGTCTCCAAGTATAAGCAAAGATTATTTGTGCTCCTCTTTCCCTTCTCTTCCTTAGACAAAGGGGCTCTCATCTGACTCACCGTCGTAACCTTAAGTCCCCTTGCACCTGACTCTAACTTGCACCTCTCACTTCTCACCCATGTCCTGTTCTCAAGGGAAAAATCTCAGCCTTTCCAATCTTCCCTCACATAGGCTGCTATCTATCTGTATCACTAAACTTATTACATACTCACTCGAACTTGGTTGATCTGTACTAACTGCTAGGGAATCCTTAATCTCCTCCCTTAATCCCATAAAAGATGGGTAAATCACTCTCTAAATCTGATGTGTAAATTGTGTAATGTAAGTGACTATTTATTTACTTCCTTGTCTTAATTCCAATAGTTCAATATCCACACTGTAAACGCTGATCAAACATTTTTACTAAATTTAGTTTTACATTGGGTTAAATCCTGCAATACTAAACCATCCTTAGCTACCATAGGAACAGACCAGGCTGCTGCGTCCCCTGCCAGGTAACATAAAATAAAAGTGACCTTAGAGACCTCTGTCAGAAAGGACTCTAGGCAACACAGGAAGTGCAACTAACATTGCATCCAGAACGTTTTAAACGTCCTTTGTTCACCAGTAAAAGTCTTTGGGGGAGTTAATGGGTTTGCTAGGTAAGTAATTCCATTATCTGAGCGCTGCCTTTTCGTGGTCATCCCATTCCCTGCAACTATCTCTGGATATAGCTCTGGAGGTTCTAACTCAGATTTGTTCCTGTGGTAGACACTGCCCATCACCGGTACACTCAATTTTTCAAATGCATTACTAAGTAAGAAAGTTTCTCTCCGAGAGGCCTTTAATTCCTTTCTCGTCTCCTTCAACAAATTGCCTAAGGAACTTAAGGTGAAATCCTTCTCAGGGTCCATCTCAACCCAGGCAGGACAAATCAACATTGACCTTTTATCCTGTAAGGTCCCAGTCCAGTGGAGGCTGATGCTGAAACCACTAGCCCTACTGAAGTGTCCAGTTTACGGTCTACTTGTCTAATCACAACCAAAGTCAAGAGACTCCGGAAGGCAAAGGGAAAGTGGACAAAATGTAAACTTCCAGATCGCTGCTTCACTGGTATTTTGACTTATGATGCCCTGATCATTGTTTTCTCTGATGCTCGGTCACCTGCCTCTCCTTCTTTCCAGCACCTGGAATCTACAAAACATTAATAATATACACTTTAATTCCACACTTAAATTCCTCAATTCTCATCACAACTGATTTCGTATTCACACTTGCTTTTCTTCTAACAGCTGGAAGGCTTTTGAAATAAACGTGTATTTTACTTGCACTCTCCTCCCCCACTCTAATAAAAACATTCTCTGAGTTTTCTGTAGGAGTTAGTAATGAAGTTCAGGCTTAAAATTAATCTTTTGCTTTATTTTGTGGCCTTCACTCTGCTACGAGAGTTCACTGCGCTTTCAGTTGTCCTTAATGTTCTTTTAAACCACACTTTCTACAAGACTTTTTAAATCCCAACCTTCTTGTGGCATACATTAGTGTTCAACCAGACCTCTGTAAGCAACAGTAGCTGGCTTTTTGTAGTCCAAACAAACTCTCTATAACTCTGCATGTTCAGATGTGTGCAGCATTGTACAATCTTTCTGCAGGCCTGTGGGGTTTCTGCATGGGGTAGTAGCCATGGAAGGAGTAACCAGACAGCATCACCTGCAAGGATGTGGCTGAGACATTAGTCAATTCATGCATGCCTTTTGACCATAGAGATATAGGGTCATTGCATTTGCATGTTTACGTCAATTGAGCATGGGTGTGGGATGTGGAACACAATCTGATTGCACATTCATAGTTTTTTACTGCAAATGGATGCTTTTTCTCCTCTGCCAATAGCCCTCCCCTTTTAAAATGGAGACTGACAACAATGCTTTGCATACCTAGTTGCCATGTTATTGGTCCCCGTTGTATGACCATATGCACAGTGAGGGTACTGTTTCAAAGTATCATTAAATCATGTGTACAACCAGGGAACCTTTCACAGTAGTGTGTAATGGTCATGTCAGCATCTCAATTAATTTGAACATTCAGGGTATGCCATTGCTTACTGTTTTGTGCATTTGCTCTGTCGCATGTTGGGTACTAATGGTACATGTATGTCGTCAACGGTACCATTTATTGGTGGGAGTTAAGGAACATCATAGAAACATCTTTAATGGCATGTATCGCCTCTAGGGTTGGAAAGGGAAAGGTGGGCTCCTGCACGGAGTCGTAGGACAGCCAACACCTACATAAGCATTCTTCAAAACATACTTTTGGGTGGGCCATGCACCACACCTACAGTGTGTTGAGAGGTGCAGTTGTAAGTAAATGGAATACGGCCACTAACCTCAGTAGAGTGGGGATGGCAATTTACATGACGCTTTGGTTCTCTAGGACCCTATTAATGAGCTGAAGTACATAGATTATGGTTGGCTTGTCCATTCAATAAATTATTTGAATTTGTATTTCTGTTAGTGCCCATGAGGGTTTTCTAAGCTATGGTAGTAGAGACACCCACATGCTTTTTCCTTCTTGTTAGGCTATCATGCAGAACTCCTCCGGGCTTTGATCAGCAGGTACAGCACATTTATGCATATTGGCAGTGTTCCACTGGGCTGCATGTTGCCATTGATGTTGGGAATTAGTTTGGTAAAGTGTTCATTAAAAGGAGGTGTGATTATATGTACCCTCAATTGATTTTCCTTCATCAGCCTCCATCTTCACATTACCACTTTCTTTTTGATGCTGGTGATAGCTTGAGGCATTTCATGTTTTATATTCCCAGTGGTGGAAGTCAGAATTGTGTGATCAATACTACATCCATTACATGTAAGGTCTCCAGTGTTATGACATTTATTTCCCCTCAATCATGTCTGTATTTATCTATATGTATTTGCTGGCCATTCTTTCTGTATTTGGCCCCCTTTATTGTTTGTCCTATAAAAAGATAATTTGCGACCAGTATGTATCTGCATTCATTTGAATGTAACAAATGCCTTTACTAAAACAGACACACGGTTTTACAGGAAACAAATGTCACCTCCATTTTTGCCATCATTTTATATGATTGATTGCTCTTGTGATTGTTGCTAACCTCTACTATATTTGTTGTCAGCAATTTGAAGAACTGTAATACTATTTTATACATCTGTTACGCTCCCCATGCTGCAAATCTGCAAATGTGATTGGCCTGAGATGCATCATTGACAGCACAAGGAACCAAGCATATTTATAATTAAATAGAGACAAAAAGCAGACTGATTTCCATCTGTATTTTTGTGTAATAATTAGTAAAAATGGCAAACAGGAAGCATTAATCATATGCCTCTCTCAGCATCATAATTGTGCATGTGCAAAAGGCATGGTTACCTCAGCCATTATTTTCAGAAGCATTGCATCTGTTATTGTGGCTTGCAGTCAGTAACGCATACATGTACGGTGTGCATAAAGGAGCAATATTTACTGACACCGCATGGTTTCCCTCACAATCACACTCATTATCAGGACCACACAGTATCGTTTAGGTTTTATAAAAATACAAACAATCCACAATCATTTTCTGCATACTGTATATTGTGTATGAAGCCAAGTGATCACTCTTCATACAAGTCCATTTCAGAATTCAAATCATCCACTTGGACCATGAGGAGCACTAATCTGGAGTATTTTGACCTCTAGGGTATCTTGAGATCAGTCTACCATGGCACCATTTTTGAAATTCAACTTTCTTAGTTGCCATCAATAAAAAGTTACGTATGCATACTCTCGGGAACTTTGGAAACAAAAGATGAGAGCCTAAAATATACTGATGACAAAAAATCTTCCTTATAGATTGAGACGCATTGGTTTGTTTTGTGTTGATTGGGTATCTTGCTCACTGTTCTGACAAAAAGGGTGCCACATAAATACAGAATAATGAACACAAACCTATGTGGCCAACAATGTTGTACACACGGTAAAAGTAACGTTTGGATTGCAATACTTGTCTATGCCTGATATCCCATGTAAAGCCAATAGTGTAGAGTGCATATTATTTTCAGTTTCAGGAACTGAGAGACAATTTAAGGACAATGCTCAGAACCAAATACGAACTATGCCCATCTAAACGAGTGGATGAAAACAGTTGAAAGCATTTACTTTCCAAAAGAACTTAGCAGGCTCAGGGTGTTTGTTGAAGAACGTGCACAGATAAAGGAAAGTCCGGGATATCATCACCAGTGAAATGTTCCAGTATATAAAGAAAAGTCATTCGTATTATGAATATGTCCTGTGTAGAGAACACATGTCCACTATTTAAATGTGATTTGTATTCAAACAATATCTTCATTATGTGTTTTGGAGCGCACAAAGTTGTACATTATAATGCCATTTGCAGCATTAAGCAAAGAAGATCAAAATGACACTTGTGTGGCATAGAAAATAACATGCAATTTCAATGACAGTATTTACAGATGTTTCATTTTACTTAGAATAAGGAGCTTTAAAGCAACAAAGGAACTAATATGAACGCTTCAATTCATTTTACTGTAAATATAGCTTTCTTGGAGTCTTTGCATTCAAAATTCAAAGGGACGTGCCTGAGTCTGACAAATAAAAAGGGGATGTTTGAAAATGCATAAATGGGGAAAGTGAAACACTTTATGGAATCCTGGAGGGAATGGGCCCTGGAGAATAGCTCAGGGGCAACGAGTTTGTCTTAGAAGCCAGGCAACACAGAGCAAGGCAGATTAAAATCTCAGTCCTGCGCTTAGATACTGGTCTCCGGTATTAAGCACATTATATAAAAAATCCAACCTCCCAGGCCTAGTCATGCATTTAATCTACAATCACGAAACATGAAAAGCCTAAACAAAGAGCCATGGGTGTGTCTAAACTGGTGGTGGAGGCCAGTCTGAGTTTTAGCGCAAGGTTGAGCTAATAAACACAACTTCAAACAGCTTGTCCTAATTTATCAAAGTCCAGACATGCCATAAAAACTGCATTAGCAAAGAAGTCAAGGAAAGGCTATGAAACCCAGTGGATGGCAAATGGCATCTGTGTATGCAGTTATTGCACAATTGCTACCACCTGTAGGAAACCATCAGCAACTCCACACTAGAAAAGCTGATTCATTTTAACATGAGGGAAATCGAACATAACATGTTTCATCACTAAATTGATCGCTGAATTGCATTGCAAGCAACACAAAATGTTGCCATGGTGTAGCTAGAAGTAATATCTATTCAAATATCTAAACATAAATATATTATACCACATTGTGACTAACAAACATGTACCTGTACCAAATGTTATCATAGCACTTTCATTCAAGTGTCTAATTGTGCACACTGACATGTAGATTACAGTGATATAGGTTGTATTAAGATGGCATGTTTTAATAAGAAATTAAAGTCAAAAATTGAAATAAGTTTTATTCAATAGGAATGGTTCGACCCCTGACCTCCTGAATCATGGATCTGGGTAAACCACACCTCTGTCACAAGGCAGAGTTGTAGTCAGAAAGCTATGTAATTGTATGCACATGGACATAGGGGAGGATTATGGAATAGGATAGGATTATGGAATATTCTGAGATGAACATGAGGAATGACTAGAGAAGGGTGACGAGAGCTAGTAATATATAAAGAACTGACCCCAGGCAGATTGGAGACCAGTCCATGGAAAGGAGGATGACCATTCTCTGTTGGGAAATTGATTTTCAGATAGCTACTTCAAGAGAGGGTTTGTTGAAGGAATGATTACAGGCAGACGGCCCCCCAGGCCACTCTCCAAAGTCAAAAGCCACATTGAAAAGATACATTAAACTGGGATTAACCCCAAACTGTCCAGATATATTCACCAGGGTAAACACTGGGTTCATAAAGAAAAGGCAACTGCAGGGAATGCAGTTTCAAAACAGGAAAACAGGTGTCCACCCATCTACACTGAACACAAAGTGAGATGCTGTTACTTTAACGCCAAATCTACTTTGTATTGAGAAACACATGTTAAAGTTAAATACATTTTGCTGCCACTTCAATGTGGAATTGCAATTGTAAAATCAAGTACTATTTAAAATATAATTAGTCACTTAAGCTGTTCTAGAGTAATGTTGGGTTATAGTCTAATTGCAAAACGTTATTACAAAGGTGACAGCATGCATGCACCAGTAAGTTAGCTCAGTGGGTTGAGCCCTCGCTGTTGCAATCTGCGTGTGATCTGCAGGTCGCAGGTTTCAAACCCGGCAAGGCCTACCCCGCCTTTCATTCTTCCAAGGATGATAAATTAGTAGCAACTTTGGTTAAGTGATATTGTATGTAAATTCATTTTGTGTAAAGTGCTTTGGTGAAAGCGCTATATAAAATAATACATTATTATCATTAATGCAGCCGGGGTGGCCATAGTCATGAATCAGATGTTGACTCACCAAAGTGACTATAAATAATTAATTCTATTTTTTAAGAATTGTGCGAAGTGGAAACAGCTGCATTCCTTTGTTTTAAATGCGCAAATAGACTTGTCTAATTTGGAAGGGAAGGTTTCTTGACTGACAGGTTACTGGAGAAGGTTACATCTCCAGCCCAAAAACACATGCAGGTTGCGAATTACATGCAGACATACCAAAGCTGTGCATGCATCCATTGATTGAAAACAGTACACACACCCGTTAATTTAAAGCTGCATACATTCACAGTCACACACACACACTGGTACAGACTGAACGTAATATACACATAAGTGAAAGTTACATATGCATGATTAGTGAAAGCTTCACCCATGTACATTGACAAGACAATATATATGTGGGTTCACAATGGGGTAAACACAATCTTGAGAATATTTTAATATTTAAACCTGCAGGAGACAATTTAAGTTGGCCATTGCCTACATTGAATGAACTATATATAGCCAATATATTCACTACCTCATAACTGCACTGGGGAGTTTGTTGGTTGTATTTATAGTATAAAGTAATTAGCTAAGCAATTAGTTATGATGCCATACTTGTCTTGATACTGGAGAAAAAGTTGTAAACACACTAACTTCATCTTTAACTGCTATCATTGAATTCAAATATGTTGTTTATACTGAACACAATGTAGTATAGACATGTTTAAAATGTCTATTATCTTTTAGGAATGTATATTTAAATTACGAGTGAATGCTGTTATAGTAGTGAAATTCATATAGGCGGGCCATTTGTTTTTTGGGTTGACTGTTGGTTTTCCTAAAGCATTTTATTGATCTTCATGGTGTAAAGCTAGAGACAGATTTGGTTGAAGTTACATTTCCCTTTTAAATACATTTTGATGTCTGACTTCCAAACTGGCTGTTCCTTGCCCGGAATTGTGGGGTGGGCTGGTGTAAATGGGGATGTTAGATGTGCATGTTATGCCAGCATGAGCCTAGAATTTCCAAGATTTACAAACACAAATATTCCTACAATGCCAAGTATCCTTCCTCGTGTTGTTCCTTTACCCTGATACTTTTCTGGGTTGTTCTAAGTACTCAATGGTTCCAGATGATTACACCAATTACACAGAAGGTGTTCTGTGCAAAAGATTGTGTTTCGTTTGCCTTTTAAACTGACCAGGAAACGGTGCATTGGTATTGTCGTCCGACCTTACAGGTGGAAAGTAATTATGAAGATAATTTCCAGAAAATTATTATCCAGCTAGCTTATAGCTGCTCCATATGGCTTACTCTTTTCATGTATACCAAATGCCCATTGTGAGTAAAATGCTCAAAGGGAACTTCACATTTTTTCAAATGCTTCCTTCAATGACTGCAGGTCTCTATCACTGAAAATTAACCTAAATAATATCATATCAAAGTCTCCTGTTTTGCTTATCATGCTAGGACATAGTACAACTTGGTGGATGTTATCAAAGGACTGAATTTCATATTTCATATTTAAAACAGCACTCCATCCACAGCAATGTCTCGGGAAGATAGCTCAGCAGCAACGTGCTCGCCTTGAAAGCAAGATGACACAGAGCAACACAGGTTCGATCCCCGGGTCCGTGCTTGAAAACCTCTGGGTATTAAGCACGTTATAAATAACCTATCATATCATATATATAATGTCTGAAGTATCACTCTCACACCACCATTAGGGCACAAACTGGTTGCTGTAGTGGAATCAGAGAACAAAATGTTTCCTTCAAAATCAAGTCACCTGTTCAGCTGTTCCCTTGGGTTTATTCATTTATTTAACTGGTCTAGCACCTGCACGCTGCTACATACTAAATACCAATATATTTCATTACAGACCATTGATGAATTGCTACTTCCCCCAACCCCCACCCAGGGAGTTCTTTTTCTTTGAGGGATTTCTACTTCTTGAGTACAGCGGACAGGAATCTAAGGAAAGGAAGCCAGCTATATGGCTGCATGCTTGTGGCACGGATATGAGCGAAGGCAGTAGAACCCAAGCCTTGGACTCCAGGCCACAAACCTATCTGGTTCTTGAGATAACTCTGATTATTTAAATGAGTTATCATTCCAATCCATTGGGTGCACATTCATCTCATGAAAATGTATGGAGGATATCCTGAAAATATGACCTGCTTGTAGCCATGGAGGAACTGCACTACATGGTAGAAATGTGTTAAACACGAGGAACAAGCAGGAATGACTGTTTCAGGACATGGACCCTTAATTCCAGCAGTGACTTTCAGATCGAGTGTAATGAAGATATTGCTACGAAATCAGAGCACAAACAGTAACTTGTCTCTGACATGATGCCTGGAACTCCCCAGTCGACTCGTTGTAAAACTGACTCTACCCATATTACAGCTGCAAGTGATCATAGGATTTCCACTCTACTTCATTGCTGGGCGAGCGGCCTAATGGCGCCCTGATAGACCGTGATTAGGAACAGCTGTAGTTAAACTTGCATTGCATGACATTAAGCGAGAGATTGATAGAAGATGTGAGGACCCGGGTGTGAGGCGTGACATTTTATGTGACAGGAGGCTTTGGAAAGTAATGGCGAAAAGTCATTGCATGCGCCAAGGAAACATTGCCAAGTCTCTGGAACTACTGCAAGTCAGGCCTAAAACGTAGGCGGTATAACTTTGTTAAATGGAAATAAAAAAATAATCTCCATACACTAGGCATATTATTTTCCCAAGCATACTAGCAATTGGCTTTAAAAAATGTCCTGCCATATTTTACTCTCATTGCAGGCACTGAAGTTGACAGCTTGAAAACCCAACATCAAAGGCATTTCAGTTGTTTAACGCAGAAATCTTTACATGCACGCATGGGACCCCAAATAGGCCTGGTTGACACTAACGATCAAATTCCTTTAAAAGCACAGATAGGATGGAAACTAGAGTTGGCACTCTGACCGCATCGGAAACGCAAGCTTTCAGCCTTCAAAGATTCAGAGCGATAGTGTAACCACATGTGAGCGCGTCCATTCCTGGTTTCTGGTGTTTAAACGTTTTCATACATAAAGAAAACATAATACATATGCTGATGTGGTTAAACGTCGTCAGTCCTTGATATGATAACTGCATCTCGAACATTTGAAGCACGACAAGCCAGACATATGCATTTCATGTACTGTATATTTGGAAAGAGGCTGTATAGGGAGGAGTGCATCATGGAAACTGTTATACATTTCAATTTTACTTGGGTATGATCAAAACCTGCTTACCTTATGGTAGCGCAGGCTTGCTGGTTGGCCCATTGGACAGCCCACTCTCGCATTATGCAAACGCACGATACCAGGTTCTTCTAAAACATAAATGCCCAGAAATATTCAGATAGAATCATTTTTGTTGCATTGCTGCTGCCATGTTGGCCCATGTTGTAATTGGCCCATGTTGTAATTAGAACGCAGTGTCACTTGATTGGGGTTCAAGTGATCACGGCTCGTCACCCGCGGCTTTGATCACATGTACATGCCTAATAAAAGGGGCAGAGCCGCTGCCCGTTCAGCAGTCAATGCCACCAGACTCCTACCTGATACGTGTCATTTGGACCACGCTAGCGCCGCCTTTCTATGCAGAGGGCCTGCCCTGCACAGCCCTTCATGAGAGTGGCCCAGCAGTCCTGGCCCACCTAAGAAGTGACGACGAATGTGGGATGTGGCCCCACCGTGATGTGTCACATCAACATCTCCTCAAAAGGCCTTTTGATGACCCTTTCTGTCCGGCACAGTACCAACTTACCTCCATTACCCATTTCCTGGGAAAACTCTTGGAGAAGCTGGCCATCTACCTGCTTATCCACCACACTGAAGCTGGTAGTTGCCTCTACAACCACCAGTCTGGCTTCAGAGCTGCCAGAGCCACGGAAACGTTTCTCCTGAACACCTGCGATGACTTGCCCTCTAATTTCGATTCCAGTTCTCATTCCATTCTCATCCTTCTTGACCTTCCCTCAGCCTTTGATAGGGCAACCATGCCACCCTGATTAATTGGCTCTGCAATACCCTTGGCATCACGGACCTGGCTCTGGACCTGTTGACCTCCTTCCCAGGGTCGGACTGGGATAAGAAATAGCCCCGGTCACCCACCAAAAAAGTGGCCCACCCCTCGCCTCAAAAAAGTGCCCACCCCTCGCCTCACAATCCTTGACCTCTGATGACATCACCGGAAGTGATGGCATTTGACCCCACCACAAAGTGACATCCCGAGAAGCAATGAAACACGACCTTTCACCCCTTGACAAAACTGGAAGTGGTATCAAATAGCATTGTTCCTAAGTACACTAAATTACTGTGAATCCAAGCCGACGTCCAAGGCCAAATGATAATGTTATTGTATAGCACTTATGCTTAAGCTCTTTTTTATAGAACCAATATGCATACAACATCACCCGACCTGTGTTGGTACTCACTTATCGACCTAAGAAGGATGAAAAACTTTTTGGAAAAAAAGAAAATTGAAAAAAAACAATATTTGCTTTTTCATTTTGTTTCCCAAACCGGCCCAGGTATGGCCAGAAACCGGCCCCCACTGCCCAGGGACGATTTCGGCCGGGCCACGGGCCAAAAGGCTGAAGGGCCATTCCAACCCTGCTCCTTCTTCTTCAACTGACCATCCCAGGTTCAACTGGGCCCTTTTCTCTCCACCATCTCACTTTCCCCCTGTAGGGTCCCTCAGGGCTATTTCCTCTCACTTGGCTGTTCAACATCTACCTGGATCCCCTAGCCCACTTGATCCCTACCTTCTCTCCTAACTTCCAATGTTATGCAGATGACAGGCAGCTCTCCTTCAAGCTTCCCTCCTCTGACACCTCTCTCATTCCTGACTGCCCGTCCACAATTTAGGCATGGTGCTCTGCTAATGATCTCTGCCTTAATGCCAGTAAGAAAGAGATCCTTCTCATTGGAACCCCTGCTACCTCTTTCCCTCCCACACTCTAGCTGCCCTCCATGGGTCCCCTCCCCTGACCCTCCTGTGAGGCAAACAACCATGGTGTCATCTTCAACTCCGCTCTCTCCTTCTCTCCTCACATCTCAGACCTTGCCAAGAAGGCCCACTTTCATCTGCACCTGCTCAGAGGCATTTTCCCTTTCCTCACCTTCCCCCAGAAACTCAATGTCTCCAGAGCTCATGTCCTTTCCAAGCTGGACTGCCGCAACAGCCTCTACCTCAATCTGACTAACTACTCTCTTCTCCCCATTCAACTAATCCCAAATAGGACTGCATGACTTATCCTTGGCCTCAAGCAAAGGGACCACATCTCTCCAGCTCTAAAATCTCTCCACTGGCTCCTGATTGCTGCGTGGGTCAAGTTTAGAACACTCTGCATCCCCCACAAGGCATTCTTGGGCTTGGCACCCCTCTACATCCAACTCCCTCTACCTAAATACCGTCCTGCTAGAGCCCTTCATTCATCTAGCTCTAACTATCTGCAGATCAAACGTTTTTCCAAGCAGAGAGTGGGGGTAGATTTCTCTCCTCTGCAGGTGTCTTCCTCTGGAATGGCCTCCCTGTCCTTCTCAGACTTGAGCTGGATCTCCTTAAGTTCCAGAAGTTTCTCCAGACCTTCCTTTTCTCTTCTTCCTTCCCTCTCCCCTTCCCTGCTAATGTCCCTGGGCCTCATTACACGGTAGGTGGTAAGGGTTTACCGGTACTGGTATTTTACCGGTACCGGTAAACCCTTACCGCCTTACTACATGGTCCCTTTGCAGGTTGGTACATTAATGCCTCCTTTTAGTAGGCGTTAAAAAACGAACCCGCAAAGGGACCGGGGTTCTAATTACGGTACCGCAATTTGCGTACCGTAATTAGCGCCTTCCCCATTCCCATTATGCCCTATGGGGCAAAAATGGGATTGGGGAAGGGCAATGGAGGAAGGAGGAATTACCGCCTTCCCAACCTTGGAATAGGGCGGTAATTCCCCTTTCCTCCAAGGCGGTACCAGTAAATTACCTGCATGAACCATGGCGCTAATAGCGCCATGGTTTACCGCCTACCGTGTAATGAAGCCCCCTGTCTGGTTCTTGACTGGCTGACTGGTTCCCTCAGAGTTTTCAGGGCACCAGGCCCCCCCATCCCAATCTACCCTTGCACTTGGTCTCCCCGGATCCCCCTCATCTTGCATTTGCCCTTCGGGCCCTCCTCCTGCACTTGCATGTCTGGGCCTGCACCTTTGTAGCTGGCCAGCCTCTTAGCTCACACGTGCTTGTGGTCCTTCCTTTCCCTGCACGCTCTGCTTTCCTCTGCTTTGTCTACCTAGCCTTCCCTGGCACTGTCTTTTCCCACGTGCCCTTCCACCCAGACTGGCACTCCCCTTTCCCATGCACTTCTCTTACTGCACATGCATGTTCTGAATGTCACAAGGTCTAGTAGGATCGTTTTGTATTTGTCCACCTTTTTTTCCCCACTCTCTTGTCTTGTTGCGCCCCGAAAACACATTGGGCCTCATAGGTCGGTAAGAGATACCGGGCACCGTTAAGGAGACCGGTGCCGGTAATCCCTTACCACCCTGCTACGAGTTCGCTTAGCGGGTCCCTCCTTCACCGCCTGGCTTTACCAGGCGTTATGGAAGGGACCCGCTAGGGGACTTCAGAGCTAATAACAGTACCGCAAATTGCGGTACCAATATTAGCTACTTCACCATTCCCATTGAGCCCTATGGGGGCTCAAATGGGAATGGGGAATGGTATTTTCAATGGGGACTTACTGGTCCCGCAAAGGTCAGACTACACCGGTAAATCCCCATTGACGAGACCGGTGCCAATACCGTTATTGGAGGCAGTCATGGCGCAAATAGCGCCATGACTACCTCCAATCTCGGAATGAGGCCCATTGTGTAAAGACACATTATAAATACCCAATAAATAAAAATAAATAAATAAAATAAAGGGACACAACCTGTCCCTGCCATGCTCGCCACATCACAAAGCTCGCTACTGGCATGGAGGAAGCCAGGGCAACAGCAGCACCCAGGGCCATCAAGGGCTGAGATGGTGGCTGGATTGGCTGGTGCGACATCCCCGCACCTTGGAAATGTCCTGCTGGAAAAGCACTCCTGCCAGTAGGAGCACATGCATAGCGCAGCACGGACATACTGGCGGCAATGACTTCTGCCAGCGGAAGCACTGAGTGCCTGTAATGACTCCACCGAATGATCTGCTGCTCTCACCGGCGTGCAAAGGATCAGCCGGCCTCTAAGCCATGGCACTTACAGCCAGCCACCCCGTCCTATGGCTGCCATCAGCCCACCGTCATGGACCACCTCCTGGCGTTGATGCAAGAGTGGAGCCAAGCTGCCCCCCTCGGCTCTGCTCCACCTTTCAAACATTGACTGCTCTGGACTGAGGGAGCATGAGCTGCAACCAGGAGCAGGTCAGAAATGAAGTATCACCATTTTCCTAACTGACACCGATCCAGGTGTCAAGCTGTTTTCCTCCATGTCGTACTGCTCAAAAAGCACTCTGCAATCATGGTGCTGCTGTTAACCCTGCTCCACCTTTCCTGCACTGGTAAAGAGGCACTATCCCAAGGACGAAACTGCTGATGTGGCCCCCGGTGTCCCCAGCTGCGTCTTTGCTGGTCACTGGGGCGCTCCCCACGCCCCTGGACTAATACAGTTTTCCCGCTGTCCCCACAGACAAGCTTAAATGATGTGATGCCTTAGGTATGGGATTTTGTTGGACCCAGTGCCCCGACTGTTGCTGCATACTTTATGGATGTGTAATTATTATTAAAGGGTCATGTTGCCTAGGGATCTAGGCCCAATGAAGGACGCACACACGGAGAGATAGGAGGAACTTCTTTATTCTTCTACAACCAAGCAGGAACTGGCGCTGGCTGCGCACGTGCCCCACAACTCCCTTGCCCACTCTAAACTCCGCCTTTACAACGGAGGGGGCTCATGAGCATTAACCCCTTGAGCCCCGGGTAACACTACCCCCGGACAATATGTCCAAACATCAACTTGACACTCTGTGTCCAAACAATAACTCAGCACTCTTCAACAAGTCTCATCGGCTTCTTTATGAGTCGTCTCGGCCTCTCACCTCGAGTCCCAAGATCTGGCTCCTCTTCAGTCGTCCCACTCTGGCCCATGTCCCCGGGATCTCCTTCCGGGGGAAACCACTCATCATCCCTCTGCCTCCATGGTTCTGGTGAGAGTGCCCTCTGAGGTCCTTCTGTGTTTTCTCTTCTTGCATATTGCTTGAACTGCTGACAGTTTCTGGTGACGGTCCTATTCTGGTCTTCAGCCGTCACCATTGTACCTTTCACTGCAACGATCCTCATGGGGCTTGGAGCAAACCGCGAATCTGTCTTTCTATTCACCGGCTGTTGCACCAGAACTTCATCTCCTACCTGGAGCTCCGGCGGCACCGCTCCTCTCCGTGCATCGGTACGGAGCCTTGCATTTTCCTTTGCCGCCGCGTCTCTCTGGAGTAGATCATGGTCGGCCGGCTCTGCCTGCGCCGTACTTCTCGGGATGCGGGTTCGCACCTCATATCGGAACATGAGCTCGGCAGGCGTCTTATTTGTGACCTCATGGGGAGTGTTCCTGTAGTCTCTTAACAGGCGGCATAGCGCTTGGTGTGTATCGACTGCGTCAAGCCGTGCCCTCTGTAGGGTCTTCTTGATCGACGCCATGAAGCGCTCCGCCATTCCATTTGCCTGGGGGTGGCGTGGTGTGATCTTCATGTGCCTGAACCCCAGGTGCTCTGCCAGTGTTCCAAACTCGTGTCCACAGAATGGTGGTCCGTTGTCGGACTTGACCCACTTGGGGATCCCCCACTCACTGAAGACCTCTTCTATCGTCGCCGCCACTTGAGTGAACGCCGTGGAATTGACCACCTTGGCAATCGGGAACCTTGAGTGCTCATCTATGAAGAGTAAAATGTAGTCACCCGCTTCAGTCGGCCCGTAGAAGTCCATGGCTACTCGTTCCCATGGGTGATCAGGTATTTGAGTATGTTGGAGTGGGGGCGGACGTTCTGCAGGGGCTGTGCACTGACAGGCGTGGCAGTTCCTTACCCACTCGTCAACGGCCACATCCAGGAGGGGGAACCACACGTGGCACCTGAGCTGCTTCTTCGTGTTCTCGGCTCCTCTGTGACCTTCGTGCGCTATGCTGACCACCTCGCTCCTGAGTGTGGCGGGGATGACGATCCTGCATCCTCTGAGCAGGATATTATTGTCCTTCACCGCAAGTTCACCATGTACACGGGCTAGCCGTTCGATTTCTTGTTTGTTCACCCCCGGGTGAGCTAGGATGGCTCTGTGATGATCTTTCCACTTGCTGGCCGTCGTGAGGCTAATCGCCAGGGCTGTCGTTGGGTCTGCTGCCGATGCGGCCGCTACCCTTTCAAGGGACAGCGCCGGAGGCAGCGCCTGGGCCGCCACGTACTGCACATACGCGACGTCGCCCTTCCGTGCAAGCGGGGCCCCTACGGGGTGTCGGGAGAGGTAGTCTGCGGGGTTGAGGTCGCCCCCCGGGCGGTGTACAATGTCATAATCATATTCCTGGAGGCGGATGCCCCACCTCTCAATCCTCGGTGGCATCTTGGTGTGCGGGTTCCCGAACAGTGCTAAAAGTGCCTGGTGGTCGGTGACCATCGTGAACCTTTTGCCGATTATGAAGTTGTGGAAGTGCTCACACGCCCAGACCGCTGCCAAGCTCTCCTTCTCGGCCTGGGAGTAGGCTAGTTCAGGCGTCGACAGCGCTCGGCTCGCGTATGCAACCACGTGTCTGGGGTTAACATCCGCGCCACTGGTCTGGGCCAGGATGGCACCGAGGCCTACGGGGCTGGCATCCACTACCACCTCGGTGTGCCACAGCAGGTTGAAGTATGCTAGACGGTGAGCCTCCGCAAGGGCTTGCTTGATGTCCGCAAAGGCCTGTTGGCAGGCCGGTGTCCATTCGAACGACGACTCCTTCTGCAGCAGTTTCCTCAGCGGGTCTGTGATGGAGGCGTAGTGGGGGATGTACCTCGCACAGTATCCTGCCATGCCGAGGAACGAGCGGACGTCCGCCACTTGCCGGGGCTCGCCGAGGTTGGAGATCGTCTCGACCTTCTCGGGGTCGGGCATCATGCCATCCTTGGAAAAGATGTGTCCAAAGAATTTGAGTTTCGTTTTACTGAACCGGCACTTCAAGATGTTAAGCGTGAGGCCGGCTCTCTGAAGGGCTTCGCAAGTGTCGTGTAGTGCCCTGTCATGGGCTTCCTTGGACGATCCAAAGACGAGAATGTCGTCGCTGTAATTAAGCGCCCCTTTTATAGGTCGGATGATCTGGCGTATTGCCTCCTGGAAAATCTCAGCGGCCGATGAGATTCCAAAGTTCAGTCTCCGGTATCTGAAAAGCCCATCGTGGGTCGCAAACGTGGTTATGGGCCGGGAATCAGGGTGGAGCTCCAACTGATGGTATCCCTGATTTAGGTCCAGTTTGGAGAACATTTGGGCACTGTTCAGCAGCACAATCATGTCCTCGATACATGGTCCCGGGTGTCTCTCCCGTTGAATCGCCGTGTTGGCCACCCTCATGTCCACACACAACCGGATCTTACCCCCTTCCTTGGGTACTACCACGAGGGGGGACACCCACGGCGTCGGCCCCGTCGCCGGTTCGATGATGCCGTCATGGAGCAGTTGCTGGAGTGCCTCCGAAACAGTCTCCTGGAGGTGGAAACCAACCCTTCTGGGATGTTGCGGCACTGGCCGTACGTCGGGGTCGATGTGGAGCCTGATGGGGGGTCCCCGGAGCTTTCCTAGCCCCTCGCATAGCTTGGGGAAAGCACCCACGATGTCTTCTTGTGAGACGAGCGATTGAGTCTGATGAGAAGCTATCGATCCTACAGCGTTCCCCAGGCTGGGGTAGGCCGCTGCGGCGGTGATTACGTCTCCCACATTCACGTGGATCTCGATCAGCCCCAGAAGTGACGCCGTGTGGTAGCTGAGGAGGCATCGACTCCTGGCGAGAGACCGTATCACGTGAATGGTCGCATCCACTTGCCGCCCATTCAGGAGAAGGCATTGGGTGAATTGGCGGGGGCAGACGTAGTTGAATCGACTTCGCCGCCCGCGGCAGTTGGGGAGAGCCCTGGCTGGACCCAGGGTTGGAGGTGCTCATGGCGCCTGGGAGACGAGGCCCGCACGTGCGTAGGTGACGCGTGGGGCGAGGTAGTCGGGCCTAGGCCGAGCCTACGTGCACCCGGCGCCCGGCGAAGGGAGTCCGCCGCTTTTGCCGATTCAGGCCTCTTCAACGGCCAGGTGTCGACAGGCAGGGTACAGGACGGAGGCGTGGGCGGTATCGCTTCCGCGGAGCTTCGGTGGAGGAGGTCCGGCGAGGCGGAACCGGCGGAGTGCCGTGTTGAGCGGAGGTGGAGCAGGAGGAGGAGGTTCGCTGGGTTGCCCACCACGAGCGGGCTGCTGCAGGAGGAGGACTCCAGTGTGCGGGAGAAATCCTCGTCGCCAAATGTTGCCTAGGGATCTAGGCCCAATGAAGGACGCACACACGGAGAGATAGGAGGAACTTCTTTATTCTTCTACAACCAAGCAGGAACTGGCGCTGGCTGCGCACGTGCCCCACAACTCCCTTGCCCACTCTAAACTCCGCCTTTACAACGGAGGGGGCTCATGAGCATTAACCCCTTGAGCCCCGGGTAACAGGTCAGTGTTTTATTTCATACCCTCGGCATGGGATGCTGTAACTTGAGACCTGTGCCACAGGCTCGTGCCGAGTCACATGGCTGTGGTCCAAGTGATCACAGCATGTCCCCCACTGGGACGGACGCGATCCCGTGTAAATGCCTAATAAAAGCGCCAAGCAGCTTCCCGCCACCAGATTCCTGCCTGATGTGTGTCATGTGCGGGGGCGACAGCGCTGCCATGCAGGCAGAGGGCCTGCCCTGCAGAGCCCTTCAGCAGAGTGGCCCGGTTCACCCAACCGTCCAGTGGGTGCCTGTGCTGAGTTAATTTTACTCTGAAAGCACTTTTATACACGAAAAAGACACAGGGTCTCATCATGACTTGGACGATATCCCGGCGTTAATTTTGATGGGATACCGCCCAATGTTATTAGCGTTACCGCAACTCAGTCCGGTGCAATTTGCGCCGGATCCAGAGTTGCGGTGGGGTAGTATATCCCCATTCCCATTGTAACCAGTAGCGGTTCCTTGGCGTGATTAGTCCCGGCGCAATTAGTGCTGCGCTAACAGCGCCGTAAACGGGTGGAAATGAGCCATTTTTTACCTCCAGAAAACAGCTGGAGGTAAAACTCCCACTTTCCGCCCAACTCAAGATTGGGCAGAGTGTTAAATGCAGTGGTAATATCATTACTGCTGCATTTTAGCGCTCTGCTCAAGTCATGATGATGCCCACAGTGTGAACATATAACATAGAGCAGTTGCAAAACCAAATAGCGACACAAACCTGCTTCTGCTCAAACAATCCAGCAATGACTGATTGAAAAGCCACCGTTTTAGAGTTTTTCAAATTCACAAAAGAGTTAAATCCGAGCGGACCATATTCCAAGCTATTTAATCAGTGGAATATGCATTCTACCTAATTCGTGCATGGCAGGTTTGTAGGACCACAACAGTGCATTATGAGGCCAATCTCCAGGCTCTGCGAGGTACACTGTGATGGAATTTACTGATAAGGAACATGGCCCTGTTTGGTTAAACAGCCGATGATGAGTCAATGTTAAAACTTTTTGACTCTTGATGAGATGTGACCCTAATGCCGTGATCAAACTACTAGTGTAATAGGAGTACATTTAATCAGCCTGATTCTCTGGTAGGCTGCCACATTCTGCACCTGCCATATTGGATGGAGTCGTTGTATATGCACACTTTAGAAGAAGCTGCAGGCCTATTTTGTGGTGACACATAGCTAATAGCAGAGGTATAAGTGTTAAGTGTACCAGGAAATGTGGTGGAACTGTGAGCCCGGCGGGGATAGAGTAGACAGGAAGCGGGCAAAGTGCAGCATATTTTGCAAGGGTTGAAGCCATGCTGGTTGACAGCCAATTGAGTTGAAATAGGATTCAGTTTGGCTGTAACTGCTATCGGGTAGTAAAGTGGAGAAGTGTGCTTTAGCTTCAGAAAGAACAGTTCTGGAACGGTGGAAACGGTTGCAAAAAGTTCTGGAACTGTTAACAGTACAAAATAAAAGTAGTGGAATGCTGCTCCTGACCGTTCCAGTTCACTTCAACCACTGGCCGTTAGCCAAACTGCGAATGCATAATAGTAAAGTTGGCAATAGAATACATAGTAGAAGAGACATAGTAGAAAAAAGGATACCATTTAATAACTACAAATTCTGCTCCCGATTTTGATTTGGGGCAAAATAAAAGGGTTTTGATATATAATGTCCTAACCGAACACTTTTTTCCAACTAAAGCTGACATCTGGAGACGGGAAAGTAATTACTAAGGAAAATGGGTTTGCCCAATAATTGTCCACTTCTGCGCGTTGTCAAACATGCAGTTTACATTTAATTGCATGTGTGATTGTACAGACAATTCATTGGTGGGGGAAGAAGAGGGAGAGAACGGAGAATCGCAAATTAAGTCAAGCGGTCAAGATGAAAGACTGCTTGTATATAGAGTAGTGAGGTACCAGCTTACCTAGTTAAGTATGGATAATAGCCCCCTATGGGGTCCTGGGATGGTAGATGTGGTCATTCTTGTCTATTGGCAGCTGGGCTCCTTGTTGGGCCCTGTAGATGGGTACAGAAGGTGAGGCTGATTCAAGTGGGGGTCCCTATGATCTCACGACTCTGTCCTAATCATCTCGAGTTGAGAATGGCTGCGGGCTGTGGGATCCTCGTAGTGTGCAGTGATCTAATTATGTTTGCAAGGTGGATCCCTATGTTTCTGCTTTTGCACGGAGCCTTGTTATTCAGGATTGTATGTGTGCAGGGGTGGGATGCCCTAAGTGCTAATCGGATTATCTACCTGTGACAGAATGTCATCAGTTTTGGTAGGAGGAAAATTCTCAGGGTCTTCAATGAGTTGATAACATTTTCCAATAATTGGATCCCCTTTTTCTGCCGTAATCAGATCAGCATCTGGGGTATCCATACTCTACTGGGCAGTTGAGAGTTCATTTTTGGCCAAATGGTCAGCCAGGTCATTTACGGTTTTAATTGGTCCCTCTATTCTGGAATGACCCTTGATCTTCTTCCAGTAGATGGTCATCTCCATAGAGGTACCCAGATCATCAATGGATTTTTAGTTTGCCATGCTTAAGTGGTTTATTGTTTGCACACAGCATGCCTCTGTTTTTCCTATGTATCCAGTGCTCCATGAACCTGTTCCAGACATATTCTCAATCAATGATTATGATCAGTTCATGGAGTTGGTGTTGCAGGGCAGGGAGGATGGCCTGATGAACTGCCATCAACTCTGCCACCTAATTACTTCAGGGACATATTCTATACCCGGCGCAGGGCTAAGGGGCATCATTCACCCAGGCATTCCCAACGCCGGCCACCAGTTCCTTCTCCTCATTATCAACATGGTGGGAGCACCCGTCCACATAAATTGTGGGCAACACCTGGCACGTGTCTTCTGCATAGACGAGCCTGAGTGCACAGCTACTCGCTTTGGGTGGAGCTGGAACTCCCCAAACACTGCAGGAGCAGTGCCATCCTGCATCTGTTTGCCCCCGAGCACCCTCTAAATACGAGATAAACCCCATGGCTTAATTCCGCTCAGAGCGCTAACCAGCTGATTTTCCACCTGCAAGGCGTCGTAACGCGCCATACCAACAAAGGCTGCATGCCTAATTGAAGCAACCCGTCTCCCACCTCCACCGTGATTCTGCTTGTGTGCTTGTGGTATACTGTGCCACCCGCCGCCATTACACACCATGAGGATAAACACCTATATAAATGGCCGCTCTCCCCGTGAAGCTGCGTCCTCAACTCAACTTCCTGGATGACCGGCTGTTCGCACACGGATTGGTTGTTGTAGCTCATTTCAGCACCAATCACCAACCGGCAGGCGAAGCCGGCCCACCTCATTAAGGCCCACGAAATAAGGCTCATTTCCTGTCCCGAACCTGTCCAGAACTGCCAGAACCCAGGCCCAAGAATTTTGTCCGTTCTGCTCACTGCTAATTCCAAACTATGCTATCAACCTACACCCCACCGGGTAAGAGACGTATTTACAATTTAACATTCATGCCACCAATTCTAGTATCGTATCACTAGAAATTAGCATCAGTACGCCTTGACCAAGAACCTTTTGCGAACGGCGCCACTTTTGTACCTCATCTCGATGGTGCACATGAACACCATGCTGCCTATTACACCGTATTATATTTACTTCCCTAATTATCCGGCACACTGCGGGTCTATTGTTACTAGCTCGCTTATCGCTGGCATGCTCAGGCTCGTCATACACGTCCACATTCAAACCACTAGCAGTCACCAGTATGCTTTTGCTAATCCTGTTGGTGCTATCATATCCTTTGTACCCTATTATCTGGTTACATCCTCTATTATCATTATTGCAACCTGCATTGCCTCAGTTAACTTGCATACTGCACCTGGGCCTGATATGTGGTTGCCATCCTCAATTCTGCTGAGTGAATGTTATAACATGCTTTGCACTACCTATTCGGCTGCACCCGTTAATGTCTCTAACTTAACTTGTATTGCGATTGTCAATCTTTGCCTCGCACCATGATTTACCACAGCACTCCATATTGCCTTTGTCATTTCATGATCTGCCATTTGTCATAGCTTTCATCTCACCTTATCGATCACCCCTTTTACACAGTTGTTACCGAGACAAAGTGCTCTAATGTGCCTATCATCATGCCACATTACGTAGTGTACTCCTTTTGCACGGTTAGGCCCTATTTCATGAATCCATGCTCAACTACTGGATTGTCAATTGCACTAGCTATGTTTTGACTACCAAGTGAAACGCTGCAAATGTATATGCCATTATAATTGTTTTAACTGGATTGCCATATTTATTTGTGTATACCTCCTGCAATGATATGCATTTTATATGCAGCCACCAGTACCTATTACACTGCACGGCACTGATTATTAAGTGAAACGTTGCAAACCCCTACCACACTAGAATTGCTTTGATTGCCACTTGCCATTTGCAACACTGCCTTTCGCTTACCTGTATGGAGATTGCTCCACTCACTAGTTTGCCAGATACATCACCCTCGTACAGACGACCTAGTGAAACTCTTTCACACGAACATATATTTGATTCGCTCTGCCTGCTCAGTGTAATACAGCACTGTATCAATGACGCATTGATTACTTAGTGACATTGTTCCCCATTCAATTACATCTGTGCTGAAATAAGTCTACCTTAGGCATATCAAAGTAGCCGCTGCCTTATACCTTTCTTATGCCTCACCTTCTCCTACAGTGACACCAGTAATTAAGCTACTGTCTCTGTCACTCAGCGTAACACTGGCCCTCTCCTTAACAATACCTACACCCAAACATGCACACCCTAAGAATCCTACTGCCTCTCCACTATTTCGACAGCTATTGCGTACTTAGTGATAATACTGGTATATCACCACTAGTATATGACCCAAAACTCCACTATGGCCCCACTTCTTATTCATTCAAGAAAACAATGTCCAAAAAAACTTATCACACAAGGACCTTTACAGAATGCCCAACCGTGTACCACCACTGATAGAAATGGAAGACTCTGCTCAAGACTAACCAAACTCTATTAACCGCTAGCTAGAACCCTTGCTACTATTAACAGCAGATATAACCCTTATCCCGCTACTGCCATTACCAAAACTAAAGGCCGGCCTTCACCTACCGCCCCCTACCACTCTACCGCCAAGACCCAAACTATTACAGGCTCCCTATTACCAGCCTTAGCTAACCCTAGTCTTAAGGGTGCTCTAATAAATGCGAGATCTATGGTTGATCGTGCAACCAATATAGCAGATATCATCCACTCAGAATACCTCGACTTCCTAGCGATCACTGAATCCTGGCTTCATGCTGCCGCAGGACCAGCTCTCTCATTAGCTATTCCCAATGGATATACAATCTTAAGATCAGACAGAGTTGATACCCGTGGAGGAGGCGTATTACTTCTAGTTAGAGCCAATCTGCCAATCTTGTGAGAACTTGACAGCCAAGTTTAGCATGAACAGTTCCCAGACTATCACGATCAACCTCTTATACAGACCACCAGGCCTTATCGGAACATTTGAGGATGACATATCTAATATTGTATCCAATAACTTAAAAACGTAATCTCAAGTCCTACTACTAGGAGACCTAAACCTAGGCTATAATGACCCGAAAGATGCTCAAGTGCTCCACCCTTCACATAATAAAGGAAGAACACTGTACTGGGTAGCAGACCACTATTGCAATGCCTCAATCTCCTCCATATCCCCTCAGATATGGTCAGACCACTACCTCATAACCTTTACCTTAGCCACCGAAAAAGCCAGCCCCATGCCTTTATCGCCAGCTCCACCTATTCCCACCCGAATAAAAAGAATATTACTTGCGACAACCTACTCCCTCTTATCCTCCCGACACTCAATGCAATCCCGGAAAACTTGGGTCCTGACGCATTGGTCAAGGAATATAATAATATCATGACCACCTCCCTAGATTCAATAGTGCCATTCAAATTAAGACAAAGTAAACCCAAGGCCCAACTCAACTCTTGGTACACACCATATCTAAAAACACTTTGCACCAAAAAAGGCAATACATCATATTGTGGGAATTACAACCGTCTGAAGAAAACAAGACTAATCTCAGTACCATCACAGCCTTATACAAAAATGAAATACTCCTAGCTAAATGTGAATCCTATAATGCTAGAATATCTCACGCTAACTCAAGTATGAAAGAACTATGTCATCCTCAAAGAGTTAGAAACCCCTATCCCAGTGCCAGACAACTGCATAAAGGATAAACTCTGGTGCTCAAAAATACAGCAAGCACTAGCCAATAAAGTTACAACTCAAGTAAAAATTGCTAAGAAAAAAATCATCATTAACCAGCACTACGCCCACTAGAACCACCCCAGAGCCATCCAGTAACACCGTCCAGGGGCTTTGCTAGGGGGAGGCTAAATGGGCTATAACCCCTGATCTTTTGGCTGTAGCCCAGGATAGAATCTCAGGAGCTACAGCCAAAAGACTAGCTAGCCCCCAGTCCCAACAGTTCCGACATCAGCTTAGCCCCGGGTCTTTTCCAGACCTAGCAACTCCCCTGACACCATCAAACCATCCCACTTCAAGTTTTCTAAAGTCACTGTGAAAACATAAAAATAATATGAGGCCGGGAATCCCAAAAGAAACACACCAACACAGGTTACAAAGAACATACAAGTGCTTTATTTAAAAGCTACAACAGTTACCAAAGTCAATTGACAAACGGATAGCTATTCGGCTCTCAGAGTAACGTAACGAACTTCAACGAAGGTTCGATGCATTAGTAAGCGAGACTGTACATTGGAATAATTGGGTCTTTTATATGATTTGTCCAGCCCTTGGCCAACCCCTTCGCGGGTTAACCATTCTAGGGATCGGGCCTAAGGGTTCCTAGCCAGGTCAATCCTATAATGTATGCATTTTGATTAACTTCACTGATATAGTTGTACATTTACACATAGGTCATCGATAGGACAAGGTCTCAGTTCACGACCCCAACAAGTGGCCTGCAGGCATATTAATTATTCATGTGTACGGAGCTCACAACGGACGGAATCTTACTCAGAATGTCATTAGGCCTCCATTTTGATGTTCAGGGCGACTTCCACATTACAAGAGAACCTAAAATGGCGGCTTAATCCAAGATGGAGACTTATATTACTTTCTCTAAGGTCAAGACCCTGCCGCGGAGTTTGTTCGCATATGATGTTTAGACAACTTGGCGTAGGCGAATACACATACAATTGCTGTGATAGGAAGCATAATATTGTTTCAATTCCGACAGACCCTCCTTTTGGCCTATGCCAAGTGTTAATATAATTTCTAATACTTTTGCAAATAACTCCATGCATTGTCGTACATACATCCTGAATCATTATCTGTAACGTCTATAGCCATTAGGTCATTCATCAGAACCTCTTGTAACACAAACTCTTTAGATGCTGTATCCGGGGCATACATTTTGTGCCCTACTGTGCTCAATGCTTGAGCACAACATCCCCCTAGCATTACACATATACTAGGTAGACATTGAAAACAGCAACAAAGGAATAGCAAGATCCCCAAAATAACCAGGATAACAGAAAGCACCTTCCAACCCCAGGATCGTAGAGAATCCCAGAACCAGGCGCTAATATCCCAATCTCCCACAGGAACATGCACTTCAGAACTAAGGATGTGCAAGTTATGTATTGCTTTGAAAATTGTCGGCGAGGAATCTGGTACAAAAACACAACAAGCGGACCCCACTAATTTGCATACTCCACCACGTTCTGCCAGAATGACATCTAATGCCATCCGATTTTGGAGTGCTACCAATCTTATTGCCTTTTGTTCTAGTGTCATATTGTAGAGTATATCCGTGGTCCGGTTGATGGTTCTCTCCGGTACTCTTGCTAGTCCCCTAATGTTTTCAGAGTTTGCTATCTGTCCCCAAAAGGGCACAACTGATTTTGCTATATCTCCCAATACTTGCCCAGGGGTATCTCCGTTCTCGTCCCGCCGTGGGCGAGCCTTAGAGACCTCCAATGTACTAGCTACAAATACCCCAGGTAACAGGATTCCTAAATAACAGGTTCCCTGCCAATCCTTGGGCAACCAGGGAAATGCTGAACTACCACAAACGAAATAAACAGGCCCCCCTACATACAGAGGCCTGTTCTCTCCAGTCAAATTTACAATGTTTATACAACCTTCAAAATCTCCCATTGGCCGGGTGCCATTTCTTTGTACACAAAAGGGGACTGAATCAGGGCTATGATTAATAGAGTAGGAAGGAGGCACAGCGTCCTTATTGCCTATTGGAGCCATTTTAAAGGAAATTAGAGTTTGAAAAGGAAGAGATAGTTTATCAGACGGCCTAATAGAAGCAACATTAGGTTTACTTCTATTTGCAAAAAGCGAGCATCCGAGGGGAGTCAATTCACGTTTCTCAAAATCATGTAAATTAGTTCCATCAAAGTTCCCTGAGATGCTATCATTCCAACGGCCAAAGAATAGTGCTCTAAGAGAGGCATAGCAAGCAGTCGTTAAAGGTAAAGGATCAATATACCATCCTAGCCCCTTGTTCCCATGTTGCGGTAAATGAGTGCAGATCCAACAATTACTCTTATTAAAAATGGCGTGCGTTGCATTCATTACTATCATTAAAGTGTTGTTATGATACTTTCGTTTATGCTGGGAGTCTCTAGGTGACAGGGTGTGAAGGTGTACAGAGGGAGTCAAAGCAGTAGGTACAATCTCAATTGGCAGTAGAGGTTTTAGAGGGTAAATTTCTTCGAAGTAGCAAAGTCCAACAGCAGTAATTACACAAATTCCAAATACTATTAACACAACACAGCAATACGTTTTCGGGGCCCAGGCACATTGTTCGTTGTCCGAGTTGGTCACCCCCTTATTTACAAGTCCAGTGCGGGGAGCAGCGGTTGAGGTGGCAGGCATCGCAGTTTCTCAATCGACGACCCCAATGTTCGTTGCTGGCGACACTGCGGTTGTGCGACTTCTTAGTTCTTCCCAACCCTAGCCAGCAGAATCCCTTTTTTTCCCTTTTGTTCGAAGGGAACTTTCTTTTACAAGAGAAAACTCTCGATCACTTCTTCTTTCCAAATGCACAACCCGTGCCTAGTTCTATTTTCTTCGTCGAAGGTCGTACCTGGTGGTACCCAGCACTGTTTGATCCGGAAACAAGGTAACGTCACTTCCTGAGGGAAGCGACGTATCGGAGGCGACAGAAGTCGCAGAACTTGAAACAGTGTTTTCCAGAAGTGACTTTTCCAAAGAGTGCAGAGACGAAATGGACTGTTCCCCAAGCTCCACTCACAGCGCTGTTTGCTACTCCAAGATCAGAGATTGTAGCATCAGCGAGGGGTTCTGCTTCTTCTGTAACGTGTGGCGTCGGGTGAGGAAGTTTCTTGACATGCGTCGCGTGGATCCAGTGTTTTTTCCCAGCCACCCACACTGCTGTCCGAGTGACCAACAGCACCTGGTATGGTCCCCTCCAGCGAGGAGCTATACAGGGAGACCTTTCGTAGGCCTTCACTAGGACCCAACTTCCAGGCTGAATATTGTGTCCTGGGCCCGTAAACCATACAGGTAAAGCTGATTGGACCTGATGATAAATGAAATACAGGTTTTTAGTCAACTGGTTGCAGTAGTCTACAAGCAATACATTTTCTACCTCTCTCAGGGCTTTAGGCTTCGCAAGACCGCAAATGTTAGCAGGTCTCCCCATCACTACCTCAAATGGAGAAAGCCCGGTCTTAGTTTGAGGTGTGGTACGCATGGCTAATAATACAATAGGTAAGGCATCTGGCCATTTCAATTTGGTGTCGGCACATGTTTTTGCAAGCTTATTCTTTAAGATACCGTTATGTCTCTCTACCAACCCAGCACTTTGAGGATGTCTAGCTGAGTGAAATCGTTTTTCAATGTGTCACGCTGTGCATATCTGCAAAATTACTGCTGCAACAAAATGGGGACCATTGTCCGACCAAATTACCCTTGGAAGCCCAAATCGTGGAAAGAATTCTTTTACCATAGTCTTTGCAGTGGTCATGGCAGTAGCATCTTTAACGGGGAAAGCCTCGACCCATTTACTAAAAGCACAAATAATCACAAGAACATATTTTAGATTGTTACACCGTTCCATCTCAATAAAATCAAAGTGGATGACCTCAAAGGGAACAGAAGGGGGCCCAAAGCTACCCCTTGGAGATACTGTCCCCTTCCCCACATTGTGCTGTAAGCAAATCATACAATTCTGAACATGTCGCTGTGCAGTCTTCAAAATGTTATCATTCACCCAGACTTGTTCTAGCACCTTCGTGATCTGTTGAGCACACACATGCGTAGGACCGTGTGCCATCGTAACCATTGCCAGCACCTATGAATCAGGGAGCAACCATTTTCCTTCAGATGTATCCACCCAACACCCATCATCATCCAGTTTCCCCATTCCTTCGGCCCACCTTTTAGACTCTTCTAATGTGGCATCAGTTTGAATATCTCGCACAGACCCAATACCCTCATCCATTACATAGGCATCTTTTGTTTCCCATAGAGCATACATGCCTGCGCTAAGGTCTGTAGCCATTTGCCTGGCTATCTGGTCAGCAAAAGCATTCCCTTTTCCCACATCATCTATGACTTTACGATGTGCTGCACATTTCATGATCGCTAACTGCCTAGGGAGTGAGAGTGCCGAGAGCAATTGCACTATCAGGGGACCATGCTGGATCTTGGTCCCATGTGAGGTTAGGAACCCTCTTTCCGACCAGAGCCTCCCAAAGTTGTGAGCCACCCCAAAGGTGTACTGGCTATCAGTATATACATTTACTATACGCCCTTCGGAGAGTTCACAAGCTCGGTACAACGCTATAATCTCTGTGGCCTGCGCGGAGTTATACGAAATTCTCTTAGTTTCAACAACCGTACTCAACGTAGTAACTGCGTAGGCAGCTGTAGATGTACCATCTGGGAGTTTGAAGCAGGAGTCATCACAAAACAGCTCCCCTTCTGCATTGGCCAAAGGAGTTTCTATAAGATCTATCTTGCCCTTTGTTTCCTGTTTAGTGGTATACAGGCAGTCATGTAATTCTTCGTCACCGCAAACAGTATTTTGCGGGAATGGTAGAAGTTCAGCCGGATTAAGAACACATCACCTCTTTATCCAATAGGACATCTACAGAGTGAGGTACCATCAAAATTAAATCATGGCCTAGGACCATTCCCTCACTCTGTTTTACAGACGCGGCAGCAGCAGCAACAGCTCGCAAACATCTTGGCAAAGCGCATGTGACAGGATCAAGGGCGGAGGAGTAGTAGCCGCACGGCCTATTCTTCCCTCCGTGTTCCTGTGTTAACACAGCCAAAGCACATCCATCACATTCATGCACAAACAACACAAAGGCCTTGTCATGATTTGGAGTACCCAGAACCGGTGCAGAGCATAAAGCGGTTTTGAGAACCTTAAATGATCGTTGATGTTCCGATTTCCATGGCAGTGGCAGAGAAATGCCCTTCTTCGTCAAAGCCAACATCGGTTTTATCACTAGTGAAAAGTTTGGGATCCACAACCTACAGTAAGAAGCCATACCTATTAAGGCTCTGACTTCCTTCTGTGTATTTGGAACAGACATGCCAGAAATGTGTTTTATTCTTTCAGGTGTCAATCTTCTCCCCTCCTTTGACAGGAGGTAGCCTAAATAGGCGACCTCCTGACAACAATATTGACATTTTTTGAGCGAAGCTTTATGACCATTTTTAGCTAGATGAACAAGCAACAGTACAGTCCCTTCCTTACAAGCACTTTCAGAACCTGCAGCCAAAAGCAAATCATCGACATACTGAAGCAGTGTACAAGTAGGTGGCAATTCAAGGGTGTCGAGCTGCTCTTTCAAAGCTCTACTATAAATGCTTGGACTTTCAGTATACCCTTGAGGTGCCCGAGTAAATGTGAATGAACGTCCTCCCAAGGTGAACGCGAACAAATATATACTTGCCTTGTGTATAGGAATGCTAAAGAAAGCATTTTTTAAATCCACAACACTAAAGTGCCTGGACGTAGCAGGGATCATTGTTAGTATCGTTGTTACATCAGTCACAATTGGAAATTGTGGGGCGACAACTTTGTTAATAGCACGAAGATCAATTATGAACCGGTATGGGATTGCATTGTCACCTTTCTTGTATACAGGCAAAATCGGCTGTTACATAAACTACCTGCAATCTCCTCAATCACCCCTCGATGCACAAAATCAGAGACAATGCACTTCAAAGCACGCTCGCCTTCAACTGATATTTTATACTGCGGAATGCGTGGTAATTTAACTCCACGTTTCAAAACTATTTTTACGGGCTCAATCTGTAGTACCCCGACATCATTGTCGTCAATTGCCCATAAACATTCCGGAACAACGCTAAACTCAGGAGGCAAGGGTCGAATCAGAAACTGAGAATTGGGAAGTTGCTGTGGTGAAACCGTCAGTCGTACTCCATCAGAGGAACAATGAATTACTGCATTCAATTTCTTCAACAGATTTAACCCCAGCAAATTCTCTCCACAGTTCGAAGTCAGAAGGAAGGGACAATGGTCCGTAAAGGGACCCAAAGAAACAGACACCGGTGAAGAAACCGGACAAACAATTGGTATAACAGAAAACCCTACAGAAACATTCGTTTGCCCTGACAGTGGAATGTTTGGAACCCGGGAATGATCAATGGAGCACTTCTGTGCTCCAGTGTCTATCAAAAACTGGTGTTTCTTATTCCCCACTAACAATTCAACGTAGGGACCTTTCTGATTAACGGGAATAGGTGAAGGTTCCAAACCCTGCTTCGGGCGGTCCTAACGAAATAAAATGTCGTCGGAAGGAAGCTCTTCAGAAAGGTAGGCAGCAGAAGGGAGATCAAATATGTTTCTTGCGTCCACACTCGAAGTCTGATTTTCCCGTGAAAAAGGTTGCTGAGGATCTTGTGAAAACTGACCACTATCAGGGCCCCCTGCTCCAGGGCGACTTCTAGGTCGTCTACCCATACTCCCAAATGCATTGTTTGACAGGTACTGTACCATTGTCGAAGGACGGGGCACTGTGCTCGCCAATGACCTTCCTGGCGGCAATAGGCACATTGATTAATATTCACAGAACCCAAAGGAGCGTTTCCTTTTGGGACATACTGACCTCTGGTCTGTGTCGTACCTCCTCTGGGGTTTCTAACAATTTGTTGTAACAATACTTTAGTCTTCAGATCTCCTTTCCTCTTCCCTATTTTCTCCTTTTCATTATTAACACGGTTCTCATATTACTGAGCCATGTGCAAAACTTCAGATTGAGATTTCGCCTGCCAAGCGCTCTCAGAGGACATAATCTGTGACTGGATGTCGGCAACAATCCACGTACAAATTCGTCCACGAACAACCTTTTCCCAGACTCTGTACCCAAGTCCTGTCAACTGAAGTCAGAAAATACCTGTTCGAATCTATTAAAGATTTTGGTGGCGCCTTCAGTTTTTCCTTGAACACAGGCCGCAAGCTTGTCCCAAATAATTCTTTTCTCTGGAATTATAGTTTTTAATTTTGCGACAATTCTATCAGGCAAAGTAAGTATTACCTGAGGTGGTTTCTCACCAGCTGGTCTTTCCCCATCAAACCTGGTCATGTTAGCCCACGTATCTCCCAACCCTGGCACATCGTCTATTGTCCGAACCTGCTTCCATAAATCTACGGGTAGGAGTACAGGGAATAGCAAGTCAATATCACTTAAGGTGAGCACATAGGACTGCAAAACGGACTCTATCTCTTTGTAAAACCCTGTCGGGTTTTTCCTGATATCGGGAATTGATTGTCTAATAGTGTTCACTTCCTGTCGTGAAAACGGGACGTGAACGAATTGCGATACATAATGCGCAGGGATATCCACAGCGGGTGCACCAGTCCCAGCGTTAGCAGGAATCTCAACCTTTGGGACAAATGTCGGAGGAACCTCTCTCATAGGCAACTGAGATATAGGTAACTCCGACCGCTTACTAAGCAACAGAGCCAAGTCGAGCGCTAAGGCAGTCGAAGAAGTGTCGGGCGAAAAAGCCCTTTTACAAATCCCCAATAACTCTATAGAACAACTAACCTACTTCCTTACACATTCTTCCTGCAGGTACTGTACCATTACCTGAATCACCTTCCTTTGCATTTCTACTGTATACTGACTATACGTGTCATATACTTCATCTGCCGGAATCGATGAATCCGAGATCCAATCGAATCGCATCTTTGGTACAAATTCGTACTTCCTCAGGTGCCGATCTACGACACGGAAGGAACCGTTTCTGCACATACATACTGTCGTTTTCATCATCCTCATCTCGTGATTTTTCAAAGTCCCTCCTTTACTCAAACAATCTTTCAACATGACCATGTACTTTCTTCTCTGTGTCCCTCGAAAGTGCTAAAGCATTTAGATCCCTCACCCCTTGTGGGAGATCCGAATTTTGTAATCTACCCCACATCACACATAAATGACTCCCCAAACCTTCGATAAAAACATTTTTCTCGGGAAAACTGTTCAAATTTGATAATGTGGAAAAAACATTAACTTGATCACCTTTCTCCATACAGTGCTTAGCCCATGCAAACAATTCCCGTTTCTTGTCTGCAGAAACAGTATTACGAGTGACAATCTTTGACCCCGCACCTTGATCAACTTCAGTCAATACGGAACCACTCGGGAGCGGAGGTGCGGGCAAATTCAATAAGGGTGCAACTATCGGCGCGGGAGGAAGGGGTGGTGCGATAGGTGGAGGAACAACAACTAGAGGAATAGGAACAATAGGTTGTACAGGGGGAACAGGAATAATAGCAGGAACAACAGCAGGAATGGGCAGAGCACCCGGGAGAGGATCATACGGAGGTGGCGCAGAGGCACCAGGCCTGCGTTCATTTAACAATTTTTCAATAAATTCTTCAGAAACATGGAAATCTTTAGAGGGATACATTTTCTGGATTCCGAGTGAAAAAGCTCTATCCATATTTTTAACTGACTCTGGATGTTTTTCCTTATCATATAACAACGCCTTTTCAGCATTTGTTTTATGACGGCGTGCATGTTTATCCCTACTTTTAAGCTGCTGCAATGCTTCTTTTTTCCAATTCTGCAAAACATCAAAGGCTGCAGGTCTGGCCTTCTTTTTTAGCAAGACCGATTCTAGGTATTCAATACGGGGGATATCAAAACTACCATTGATTGGCCACTGAAATTCGGAGGCATGTCTGGTTTGTCTGTGCCAAATATCATTAAATACTATACTTCCAATGCCATAATTACAGTACATAGTACATGCCGGCGACCCCTCCTGTGGTGCCGGGCGGCTAAATTCCAAAGATTGTCGATCGCTGCGGAACAGAGCCCTAAAGCAGCTAGACAATTTCCCATGCATTTCACAAAAAACTGGTGTTACCTGGTCAATAATTGTGTCTGCAGATACAATATGCCAAATTCAAATTATCAGGGTTAAATTAAGAGCCGGGTCACGACTGCACGTGACCAAACCTAAGGAGGACCGTACGGTTTACCAAAGAACGTACCTAACGAATTTTACCTTGTGTTTAGTGGTTTCGACAATTCTGCTCGCCTCAAAAATGGACCCTCGTCAAGATGCCGTGTCAGACCACACGACTATCGTCCAAGGATCGGATCGTGCAGCACTGCTGAGGTATCGCGTCTCGTTCCGTCGGGCCCGCAATATTACACCGTCCGATCGCGGTTCGATAGTCTGCGTCAACCTTCAATTATCCGGCATCAATCTTGAGGGTCCCTATTCGAGCGCCAACTGTGAAAACATAAAAATAATATGAGGCCGGGAAGCCCAAAAGAAACACACCAACACAGGTTACAAAGAACATACAAGTGCTTTATTTAAAAGCTACAACAGTTACCAAAGTCAATTGACAAACGGATAGCTATTCGGCTCTCAGAGTAACGTAACGAACTTCAACGAAGGTTCGATGCATTAGTAAGAGAGACCGTACATTGGAATACTTGGGTCTTTTATATGATTTGTCCAGCCCTTGGCTAACCCCTTCGCGGGTTAACCATTCTAGGGATCTGGCCTAAGAGTTCCTGGCCAGGTCAATAATAATTTATGCATTTTGATTAGTTTCGCTGATATAGTTGTACATTTACACATAGGTCAGCGATAGGACAAGGTCTCAGTTCGCGACCCCAAAAAGTGGCCTCCAGGCATATTAATTATTCATGTGTACGGAGGTCACAACGGCCAGAATCTTACTCAGAATGTCATTCGGCCTCCATTTTGATGTTCAGGGCGACTTCCACATTACAAGAGAACCTAAAATGGCGGCTTAATCCAAGATGGCGACTTACATTACTTTCTCTAAGGTCAAAACCTTGCCACGGAGTTTGTTCGCATATGATGTTTAGACAACTTGGCGTAGGCCAATAGACATACAATTGCTGCGATAGGAGGCATAATATTGTTTCAATTCCGACATCACCATAATTGAAACTGAAAAGATGATATTATCATACAAATCTTCTAACGGCCAGGGTGACCAATGCCCTGCTCAACTCATAAAGGATGCAGCAAGAGACCTGGCCCCCTTTATTACGAAACTCATCAATGCATCATTCGCGTATAATACCATCCCATCTAACCTCAAGGAATCATGGGTGCTCCCATTATTGAAAAATCAGACTCTAGACCCTTTGGTACCTACTAACTACCGACCAATCACTACTGTGCCATTTCTCCTGAAAATCTTAGACAAAATTGCCTACTCCCAAATACAAAAACATTTGGAATCTAACTTCTTACTAGGAGCAAGGAAATCAGGTTTTCAGCCTCAGCATGGGACCGGAACAGGGTTACTAGACTTGAAGGCCCAGTTTGATGAATTTAGGGATAAAGGGGAAGCAGCCCTTCTTCTCCTCCTGGACCTATCGGCTGCTTTTGACCTGGTCGATCACCAGGTGTTATGCAGTCACTTGGATTCAGCGGCATACTTCTCAACAGAAGCCATAGCGTGGATACAATCCTTTTCTTAGCAATCGGACTATGAGAGTTTTTTCACCTATGGCTGCAGCTGACCCCATCCCTATCACTGAGCAGTGCCCCAGGGATCTTGTGTCTCACCTACCCTATACAACATCTTCGCCAAGCCCCTTTTTGATGATCTGGATCATCTGGGTACCATCTACACTAATTATGCAGATGATACTCAGATCCTCCTTCCTCTTACTGGTGATTACGACAAGGATTTGGCCTTGATGAATAGGGTATATTTTATCATTCAGGCATGGATGGCCACCCATGGACTATGCCTGAATGATGATAAGACAGAGATCATCATCCTGGGCACGCCACCGACCCTCAAAAAATGGAGTCCTGAATACTCAGCCTTTAACATAGGCCATAATATCATTACCATTGCTAAGGAGGTAAAAACCCTGGGGTTCTACCTGGATTCTACTCTCTCGTTCAACAAACAGGTTAACGCCATGTCCTCGGCCATGGCATATACCTGCAAATTGATCAGAGCAGGCATAGCTTTCCTGTCAAATACTAGTTGTATTACCCTTGCCAGAGCACTCATCTTATCAAAGCTCAACTATTGTAACGCCTTGCACATAGGGACTAACAAACAGACTATTATGAAAATCCAATTCTTGTAAAACAATGCTCTCAGAGCAGTATTTGAAATTGCAAGGAGAGAACACATATCCGAAAGGAGAAGAGCCAACAACTGGTTGTCCATATACGATAAAATTAAACGAAAAGCTGCGTCTCTCACACATAAATGCCTGAACAATGTGGTACCACACTACTTGTCAGATAGAATTACTACGAAACCTGCGACAAGAACAACTAGACTCTCTAATACAAACTGCCTCTTGATCCCTAGATTTAAGTTGGCCAGAGTTGGAGGTAGCAGTTTCCAGCTCAAGGCAGCCCAACTGTGGATCTCACTACCGTCCCCACTAAGAGTAGAACACTCATACCAAAACCTCCGTAGGAACTTAATAAAGTGGCTTAAAGACGCTGACTTCTAGGTTGGCCTATGACACTTAGACTAACTGGCCTGCCATCATGTAAACATTCTAGTCACTGGTCCTTTTACTGACAGTCTCCTACACCTTTACAGACTACTACCTTATGTACCATGACTCTCCCCAGATCCCATGTGCCTGCTCTCAGCCCATAGTCTGATTCACATGTATGTATATATCTGGTATGCATATTATTTGCCTGTGTTGTAACTATAACTAAATTGTATTATGTGAATGTACTTTTTATGTGTAACTAAGCTGTGAGTGATCTTATGCAATGCGCCGTAATACCCACGAGTCTGGTGCGCAAAACAAATAATAAAACAAACATACTTTGTGTGGGCAATTCAGGCACACCTACATATTGTCTTGTGTTTTGGGACTTTCGTCCTCAAGACAGTTTTCCCGAGCACAATCATGCATTTCAGCCAAACCTTGCACGAGGGGACTCTTCTTGTTTCAGCCATACACGACCTCCACAGGAAAGCCTTGCTTGCACAGAATCAAAGAAGTAGTTTTGAAATTACTCACGTTTCCCTGCCCGGATTCTGTCACTTTGGAGGTATTGCAAAGGCTGGTGAGGAGCCTCAACGATGATGTGCTCCCCCTGGATGAACGGCTGGTAATTTTTCAATTCCCACACCGTTGGCAGGAGTGCCTTCTCACAATCGTTACATTTTTCCTAAACAGAGGCTAAAGTCTTACTCGCATAGGAGGTTACTTTATTGACCTTGTCGTGCTTCTGGTATAATATTGCTGTTTTGCACGTATTTGAGAACCCCATCTCCAAGAAGAACTCTTTGTTTTTGTCAGGGTAAGCTAGACAAGGCGCTTGTGAGAGGCTTCTCTGCAGTTGTTTCACTGCCTCTTCTTGCTCTGGGCCCCACTCCCACTTGACCCCGACCTTTAATAAATGGACCCCTTTCCAGATGTCATCGGTTTTGGTAAGAGGAAAATTCACGGGGTCTTCAATGTGTTGATAACATTTTCCAATAATCGGTTCTCCTTTTAGTGCCGTAATCAGATCAGCATCTGGGGTCTCTTTACTCTACTGGGCAGTTGAGAGTTCATTTTTGGCAAGTATTTGGGAACTGGTGACAGCAACGACCTGGATTTCCCCCAACAGGGACTCAATCTCAAGGAGCTCCCCATGGATGGCTCCCATGTTGGCCGACTGGTCAGCCAGGTCATTTCCGGTTTTGATTGGTCCCTCTTTTCTGGAATGACCCTTGATCTTCTTCCAGTAGATGGTCATCTCATTAGAGGTGACCAGATCATCAATGGATTTTATTAGTTTGCCATGCTTGAGTGGTTTATTGTTTGCACACAGCATGCCTCTGGTTTTCCAATGTATCCAGTGCTCCATGAACCCGTTGCAGACATATTCTGAATCAGTGATTATGACCAGTTCGTAGAGTCGGTGTTGCAGGGCAGTGAGGATGGCCTGAAGAACGGCCATTAACTCCACCACCTGACAACTTCAGGGGCCGATTTTATACCCGGCAGAGGTCTCCAGGCATCATTCACCCAGGCATCCCCAACGCCAGCCACCAGTTCCTTTTCCCTGTTGTTATCAACATGGTGGGAGCACCCATCCACATAAATTGTGGGCACCCCCTGGCATGTGTCTTCTGCATAGACTTTATGAGGGGAATTCAGGTATGTTTTCTTGTGTTTGGAGACTTTCATCCTCGAGACAGTTTTCTCGAGCACAATCATGCAAGTCAGCCAAACCTTGCACAAGGGGGCGCTTCTTGTTTCGGCCATGCATGACCTCCACAGGAAAGCCTTGCATGCACAGAATCCAAGAAGTCATTTTGGAATTACTCACATTCCCTGCCTGGATTTTGTCACTTTGGAGGTATCGCAAAGGCTGGTAAGGAGTCTTGATGATGATGTGCTCCCCCTGGATGAATGGGCGGTCATTTTTCAATGCCCACACCGTTGCCAGCAGTGCCTTCTTACAATGGTTGAATTTTTCCTCCACAGAGGATAAAGTCTTACTCGCATAGGAGATGACTTTATCGACCTTGTCGTGCTTTTGGTAGAATATTGCTGTTTAGCACATATTTGAGAACCCCATCTCCAAGAAGAACTACATTGGTCAGGTCAATGCTGGCATCCGCCTTTGACCCCTGGATCTGGGCCATTCCCTGGTCAATGTTGAGAAGAAGCCATATGGAACTGTTTGTTCACCTCCCTAAGGGCTTCGCATAGTCTCCATTGGCCATTAGGTTTTAGTATCCCGAGTACGGGATTCTTAAAGGAACTGTGGACTGGACAAATTATCCCATGAGACTTAAGGTTCTTTATGATTTCTGTGAGTGACTACATAGACGCGAGAGGCAACCGATATTGCTTCACAAATATGGGAACTATCCCAGGGTATGTGGGGATGGATGTAGCATGCATCTCGTGAGACCACAGTAATACGAGTTCACAGCAAAGATTTCTTGAAAATCTAAAAAAACCTGCTTCAGCTTTTGCTTTTGCTCGTTAGGCTCAGAGCATCAGTGAGGTTGACCCGTTCCTCAACCATCTGTCTGAAGCCTGGAAAGACCTCGGGTTTTGCAATCTCTGCGGTATCCTCCAACTGCGTGGAGAGATCTCTGGTCATGGTGTTGACCTGGACAGGAAGTTCCAGGTAGGCGAGGCAGTCATTGTAGACCTTGAATATCACCTCATCCTTCATGATGTCACAGGTCACCTCCCCCCCCTGTAAGGGCTGGAAGAGTACACCAAGAAATTCCCCCCATTTCTGAGTAAAGATCTTTTCTGGTGGTATGTCATAGTCTCAGTCGTAGCAGTCATTGGGGATCGGTCCCATGATTTCATTCCCTAAGTCAATGAAGAAATGTTGGTCATCAACCGCCATTCCATTAAAGGTGTCGGCGTCAGAGTGATACTCCTAGGGTCGCTGTTATCCACCAATATAAGAATGGTGTTGTGTTGTAAGTCAACTAATGGTGCCGGGTTCAAATCCAACCCCTGATACTGGAGATGATGATTTAAATGTACATAATCTATTAAGGATTTCGATCAGGCGACACACACCTTAGTCTCGGCCCAGTATGCAGCGCACAATTGAAATGCTTATGTTAGATTTGATTCAATATTGAGATGATATACCACTCATATCACACACCCTTTTCAAATACCCCAGGTCACGATGGACCAGGAACCAGGCTGGTTGGTAAAGGTATTATTTATTTATTTATTTATTTAGAAATTCAAGAAAATCATACACTTTAATATATGTGGTAAAGCACATCTGAGTGGGTCACTATATCCCACACACCCCTCCCCGACTTCCTCTGGACGTCCAGTCGAGGGGCAGTCGGGCAAGTGGGATTTGTTTGTTGAAAAAGCAGGTTCAGTCGGGTACGAGTTCTTCTTCCATCAACGAACGATGTGACCCGCTCCCCTCGCTGCCTCTGGTTGGAATGTGGAACGATACCCGCAGCTTTCTCTCGAGTCCTTCTTTTCTGGTGTGGACCGACACCCCAGATTTCCTTGGGTTTCTCCTTCCGGATCAACGAGGAGGTCCTCCTTGATAATGATGGTGCAATCAATACAAATCTAGAAATGGAGCACAAACAGCTTATTAGAATTTTCCCACTAACTGCCTACCAATTGGGTTAACAGCAGTGGGATACACAGGCATTCAGTTATAATTAAACTAGTCCAATGTTTCACATGCATCCCTCTCTGAGTTTTCTGTGGGTTCCTCTATTTGTTGCAAAGTGTGCCTGGGGTGGCAACTCTTTAGCAGATTGATGTTGACCCATTTCTCTTCTGTAAAGTCACCTTTGGGGGATGCAGATCCTATAGGCGACTAGTGAGATTTTCTCTACAATTTCAAAAGATCCCCTCCAGGTAGGAAACAATCTACGCTCTTTGGTCTGGTTCCTTTGGAAATTTCACAAGTAGACCCTGTCTTCTACCTGGTATTCCTTTTTAGTTGTCTTTAGATCATAATGAGTCTTCATGCTGTCTGCAGATCTTTCTAGATTTCGCTGAGCATATGCAAAAGCATGTTGAAGGTGTTTTTTCAGATTCTCAACATACTCATGAGTTGTGGAGGCCTTTATCAGTGTCTGCTCTTGGGTTCTATAGAGCAGATGCTCGGGTAGCACCATTGTTCGTCCAGTCATCAGCTCAAATTGAGACATCTTATGCAATGTGTAGTTTCCTTTTTACCCCAAGTATCTCCCATATCTTGGTCATCACTTCGCTGGTGAAGTGACTACCTCGGTCTGACTCAATCCTCTGGGGTAGTCCAAAACGCAAGAAATGTGATTGATCATCAGGGCAGCTGCTGTATCTGATTTGCAATTTGAGGCTGTGAGACCCATTTAGTAAACAAGCATGTTATGGTTAACATGTACTTGTTCCCCCTAGAGGAGCAAATCACGGGCCCGATGAAATCTACTTGTAAATCTGACCATGGAAGTGTCATCCCCCTCTTCTGGAGGGGAGCTTGGTGCTTGAGTGATGCTGGCTGAAATTGTGCACACACAAGACACCCCTTCAAGTATTGGTTGAGGTCCTGCCCCATGTGTGGCCAGTAAGCAACCTCTCGCAAGATTTCTAATGTAGTATGAAACCCCTGATGACCGGATTTGGCCGCATCATGGGCGCAACTTAGCATCAGGCTTTGGGGTGAGGTATGGACCACCCACTGGTCACAGCCAGATATGGATCTCCTTACCAACAAACCATCTTGGATTTGAAGCATTTTTGGACATTTCATCAACACTCTGAGGTCCTCTTTCTGTGTCTGTCATGGGAAAGTTTTCAGGGTCCTCAATGTGTTGATAAAACTTACCAATTATTGGATCCCCTTTTTGAGCCGTAATCAAATCAGCATCTGTGGCCTCCTTACTCCATTGTGCAGTTGAGAGTTCATTGTGAGCATTTCTCTGGACAGAGTTATAGCAGTGACCTGGATTTCCCCCACAGGAACTCGATCTCAAGTAGATCCCCTTGGATGGCTCCGGATTTGTCCTGCTGATCAGCTAGGTCATTCCCACTTTTTCTGGTCCCTCTATTCGGGAATGACCCTTGATCTTCTTCCAATAGATGGTCATCCCACTAGAGGTGACCAGATAATCAATATTTTGGATGAGTTTGCCATGTTTAAGTGGTTTGTTGTTAGCACATAGCATGCCTCTGGTTTTCCAATTAACCAGGTGCTCCACAAACCCGTTCCGGACATAATCTGAATCAGTGATTATGACCAGTTTGTGGAGTTGGTGTTGGATGGCAGTGAGGATGGCTTGATGAACTGCCATAAACTCTGCCACCTGTCTACTACGGGGACCGATTTTGTACCCAGCAGAGGGTTTTGGGGCATCATTCACCCAAGCATTTCCAACGCCGGCCACCAGTTTCTGTTTTTCCCATTGTCAACATCGTAGGAGCACCCGTCCACATAAACTGTGGGCATTCCCTTGCACTTGTCTTCTTCATAGACTTTGTGCGGGAAGTTCTGGTACACCTCCATGTTGTCCTGGATTTTAAGACATCTGTCCTTGAGACAGTTTTCTCTGGCACAATCATGCAAGTCAGCCGGACCTTCCGCGAGGGGACTCTTCTTTATTTTGGCCATATCTGACCTCCACAGGAAAACCTTGCATTGACAGAATCCAGGAAGTCATTCTGGAATTACTCACATTTCTGTCACTTTGGAGATATTGCAAAGGCTGGTGGGGAGTCTCCACTATGATGTGTTCCCCTGGATAAACGGGTGGTAATTTTTCAATGCCCACACCGTTGCCACGAGTGCCTTCTCACAAACGTTGAATTTTTGCTTGCATAGGAGATGACTCTATTGACCTAGTCATGCTTTTGATATAATACTGCTGTCAAGCATGTATTCAAGAACCCTGTCTCCAAGAATAACTTCTTGTTTTTGACAGGGTAAGCTAGACAAGGCGCTTGTGAGAGCTTCTTTTGAGTTGCTTTACTGCCTCCGCTTATTCTGCACCCCACTCCAACTTGACCCCCCTTCAACAGATGCATCAGAGGTCTTGTGATCTCAGCGTAATCCTCAATGAACTTCCAACTGTAATTAGTCAGTCCAAGGAGGCTCCTTAGCTCACGCAGAGTTGTGGGGTCTTTCAGTTTTAGGAGTGCTTCCACTTTCTTTTCCTGGGGACAGAGATCCTCAGGAGTTCTCATGCCCCAGGAAATTGATACAGGTCCTGCAACACTGTGTCCTTTGAAAGGAGAGTTTTGCTCAAGCATCCCTCAACTGTGTCAGAACATAACGGATTTCCGCTATGTGTTCTTCCACAGTTGAGCTTTTGATCAGGACATCTACATAGGCCAGGTTACCTCTTTCACCCAAGTTGGGCATGGCCTTATGCAAGAAGATGTTAAGTTCATTGCTAGAGATGATGTTTCCGAAGAAAGTCCGGGTCCATATGTACTGCTGCACCCGAAGGTAAAGGCCAGCTTGTATTGGCCCTCCCTACTGACAGGCACGGTGGAGTACCCATTGGTCAGGTCAATGGCAGTTTATACCTTTGACTCCTGGATCTGGGTCAGCCCCCGGGCAATGTTGGGGAGAGGCCCTCAGGACGTAGGGACCTGTTTGTTCAGATCCCTAAGGTCAGCACAGAGTCTCCACTTGCCGTTCGGTTTTAAATTCCCCAGAACCAGATTATTAAAAGGTGCTGTGGACTGGACGAATTATCCCACGGGACTCTCGGTTTTTGATCATTTCCATCAGGGACTCCATGGATGCGAGAGGCAAGCGGTATTGCTTCACAAACACTGGGGTCATTCCAGTGTCCGTGGGAATCAATGTCGTGTGGATTTCGGTGCGACCACAGTCATGAGTCCACCGCAAAGAGATCTTGAAAATCTAAGAAAACCTGTTTCAACTTTTGCTTTTGCTCCGGAGTCTCACAGGCATCAGCTATGTTGACTCTGTTACGCTCACCGGGTTCCCACAGGGGTGTTGATTGGACCCGGACAGCTGTGATCTCCACCAACGTGATGCGTAGTGAAGAGATGACAGTCTGGACTGGCCCGCCTAATCTTGTCTGCTGGACTCATAGAAGTATTCTCCTGCAAGTGGAGAAAGGGATTTAGCCACCCGTGGACTTTAGTGATGGCCCCCCCAACTGTTCTCCTTCTCCTCACTAATCACCTCCGATATTCCCTTTTGGTAACCTCACCTTATGTTTTTAAATGATGAGCTCTCCATCCTGCATGGCATGCAGGGGCGCGTAGATACCAGTTACTTTACTGGGTTGAAGGTATTGGAGGAGTTCCGGCGGAATATTGACTCCAGTGTCTATAAAGTTCAAAGAGTTCAATTTGTCCGATGTTCACTCTTGTTCCATTCCCTCGTTAGGTTGCAGCTGGGTCCAAAAGAATTTTGCCTGGAGGCAGCGGATGGCGTTCAGGTAAGAGTGTGTATTACCAAACCCTGTCCGGTAAAAGTTGCATGAATTTAACTTGCTGTTTTCTCTCCCTTTATAGGTGCGGCATAGGAAGATGCGGCGAATTAAAGAATAATACCTCCGGTGTTAAAGCAGGTAAGCCTATGGTGGCAAAGAGATTGTCCTTGTTGGTTTTCTCGGCTCACCTTGTTATTCCTTTTGTTTTCTCCCCAGGTGCTGGGTTTCGACGAAGAAAATGATGGAGGCAGCGCCGAGTCGAAAGATGCGGTGGACTGGTGAGTGTAACGCGGCGCTGCTGCTGGCAAAGAAACGCATGCTGAAATAATGTCCTTTAAAGGCTCGGAGATGTGCTGGGTCCGGAATCAGGTAAGGAATCAAATAATGTCTGTGATCTGACCTCTTCTCCTTTCTTTTCCTTTTGTCTAGGAGCTCCGGATTCGAGGCGGGCGTGGCAGAAGACTGGATGCTGACTTGCAGACACGGTGAGCGTCACGCTGCTGGATGCAGAATAACACAAAGCATGGGCTGCTGTTCGGGCGTGGTTTAAATAGCCTGCAAAGTAGTCCCAGGTAAGAAGTTCCCCAGAACCACACCCGAGTGAAAAATAGTCCCTGTAATAAAATAGTCCCATCCAGGCCTCACTTTGGCTTGGACTCATTAGCAGCATGGTCTGCATAAGGTAAGTAAAGTATATGAGCCTGGCGCCTATGGCGCCAGGACTGATTTCTATGATGAGCCTGGCGCCTAATGAGTATCTGGATGCCTGCTCCCGGGGCTGATGGACTCGATCTGGATGCCCGGGGGTAGGCATCATGACAGACTCGCTCTTCATCCATTTTCCTGAAGCCTGGAAAGACTTCCGGCTTTTCTATCTCAGCAGCCTCTTCCAGCTCGGCGGAGAGGTCCCTGGTTAAAGTTTTGACCCGGACATAGGGTTTTAGGCAAGGGAGGCAGTCCTTGTGGACCTGGAAGATCACCTCATCCCGCCTAATGTCACAGGTCACCTCTTCCTCACCATAAGAGCAGGAAGAGTACACCAGGAAATTCCCCCCTTGCCGGGTGAAGATCCTTTCTGGTGTTGTGTCATTGTCACTATCACTGTCAAAACAGTCATTGGGGATTGGACCTATCAGTTTGTTACCAAGATCTATGGAAAAATGTTGGTCATCAACCACCATTCCAATAATGGTGCCTGCGCCCAGAGTGATACTCCTAAGGTCGCTGTTACCCATCAATATTGGAATGGTGTTGTGTTCTACATGGAATAATTGTTCTACATTGACTAAACAACTGTTTTCTATCTGTGTTACTAAATGGTTGAATTAAGTGCATCGCCTACCTTCCTATTTGTTGTTATCACCACATTGGTGATTGCTGCCCCATTTAAAAATGTCTATGATTTCTTTTAATGTTTAAATAAAAAAATATATTTTATCAACCAGCCTGGTTCATGGTCCATTGTGACCCGAGGTGTTTTAAAAGGGGGTGTGATATGAGTGGTATATTATCTCAATATAGAATCTAATCTATCACACATAAGCATTTCAATTTCACGATGCATTCTGGGCTGAGACTGAGGTGTGCGCCGCCTGATTGAAATCATTAACAAAGCGTCCGGGTTTTGGAGTTTCTGCCTTCTCTTAAATTTTAGGGAGATTGTGAACTGTCTGGTCCATCCTGGGATGGTAACCTCCTCTCCAATTTTAATTTCAACTGCATACGGTAGCAATTGAGCTGACCGAAATGCCTTTTCAGGATTGTCAAAGCCCATGGGGTTACCCTCCAGCGGAACCAGGCTTTGTAATTGAGGAGGTCCAAATTAATTGTGGACCGATTGAGAATATCACTGCCTAAGTAGAAGGCAGAGGGAACATCTTGCACAACCCAACACTTATGATCTATAAATTTATCACCAATGGATATGTTTAGCATGCACCTGCTAGGCAGGAGATGTTTGGAATTGGGAGTTTCCAGGCCCATTTCCCATTAATCAACCATTTTAAATTTGGGAATGGTCTGATCTTTTGGGAGTTCCTGAATAACACTTTGCTGATGAAGCATTTTCCATTATTCAGGCATACTCTGGCGAAAACGGCCTCCTCAGCCCTCATTTACCTGAATGGGGAGGAACAGCTGTCCACCCTTTTTCTGAATATCGGCCACGCTTTCAGCTGGTTTTTCATCACTTTTTATCATGGGATTTGGGTTTTCAAATTGTGGATCAGTATAACATTTCAGGGTGTTTCCTTCCAGTGTGGAACGGGAAGGAAGGTTGATTTTCAAGAATGGAGAAGGGTTGCCATCACCAGTTTGTTGACCTAAAGCAATTACAGTGATGTCGGGGACTTGATTGTACCTAAAATGGAACTCAATTTTGTCAGACCGCTGCTCAACCATGTGGCATGTGCCATTTAGGCTTACATAGTTGGTGCTCTGTTTTAATTTTAATGGCTGGTTAGTCTGGGGCCGGAGTCCTTGTTCACACAGTCTACTAGTGGTGATAACCTCCAGGGTGGTCATTCCCTAAGAGACATGGGATTCCCTCTTGAATAACAACTATGACAGAGGTTTCACCTTGTGTCAGCCAATTTTGATCTCCAGATCCGCAGTCCCCTCGACGGGAATGTCATTCCTGTCGACGTTCTGGAGTTGTCCAGGAAGAGGTGTGTGGGGAATTTGGTGACTCTCCCCTCTTCCTGAATTGTTCTGCTAAAATGCCTTTTTAGACAGGAGGGGTGGCTTGGGATCCGGTATCCACCAGTGCTGGAAATTCACACTGCCCCTGCATCCGGACGGGGCATAAAACCTACCTTCTTTCTCCTCCAGGGGGCAAAGGAAATTTCCATTTTGGGCCAGCTGGGCAGTCAATTTATTTATTTTGGACTCCGACACCATGAGATCTTGAGCATTTTTCTGTGTCGGAGTGCGGGAATCTGTAAATCAAATTTGGCATCCTCAGATTTAGGGAGTTTATGAATCCCCTTTTCCTCTTGATTCTGTGCTGTCCCCCTTTTCCCAGAGACATTGGGCCTCATTACTACCCAGGCGTTAAGGGGTTAACAGCGCTATAAAAGGTGTCGGCGCCGTTAAACCCTTAACACCTCATTATGAGGTTCCTTTGCGGGTTGCACTTTAACGCCTGCTTTTAGCAGGCGTTAAAAAACCAACCCACAAAGGGACCTAGGAGCTAATTACGGCACCGTAATTTACGGTGCCGTAATTAGCGCCTTCCCCATTCCCATTGAGCCCTATGGGCCAAAAATGGGAATGGGGAAGGGCCATGGCGGCATGGGGAATTACCGCCCCGACAACCTCGGAATGGGGTGCTAATTCCCCATTCCGCCATGGCGGAGTCGGTAAGTTACCGGCATGGACCATGGTGCTATTAGCACCATGGTCCAACGCCTGGGTCATAATGATAGCCATTGACTTGAATTGGTTTGGGGGATTTGGGAATCGCCTTTTCCCACTGATTCTGTGCTGTCCCCCTTTTCCTGGAGACAGTCACTTGAACCGGTTTGGGAGGAGGATCCCTTATTTACTGCTGAGATCTCAGGGTGACATTTTTGGGGTTCAGGGATAGGCGGTTCTAGGTCAGTCCCCATACCTACCCAGTTTGAGTGATAGTATTTTGTGAACCCTTTTTCTTTGGGAGGAATCCCCCATCCCTTGAAAGAGAAGACTTTCTTACCAGAATCCTCCGAGGTTTCTTCCCCTTCAAACTGGAGGACGCGGACTTCCTCCACAAAATGGGTCTTATTTGTCCCTTAGTTTATCCTACTTACCCTCTGTTCCCTAGGTTGCAGTTTTTCAGGGGTAGCTGATTTGGTTTCAAGTTCAGAGGTTTCAAGAGGCTTTTCACAGGTGAGGAAGGAAGCTTCCTCTAGGGCTTTGCATCCCCTTTCCTCCCTAGCCTCCTCCTCTGGAACCTGCTTGGTGTTGGAGTTCTCTCCTGTCATTGTTCCTGGGTGCCAGACCCTTTGTTTGAGCTATTCTGAGCAGCCACGTTCATCTGAGGGTTCTGCTGAGCCCTCAACACATGACTCATGTCTTGGGTAAAGCTCTGGACCTGGTGCTCCAGTTGTGACACCCTCTCTGGTTGAAACGGGGGTCCTGAGTCAACTCTTTGCTGCTCTCAGGAAAGGTAACTGTCTCTTCTACCAGAGTAACTTGTGTATTGTTGGTTTCCCTGGTATCCCTCCACCATTGACCTCCCCTTTCCCTGATTTGGGGAGAGTAAGGAGGGTTGTTCTGAATGTTGGGGTTTTTAGAGTACCTGGGGAGGAAACTTAAACTAGAGGGTGGAAGATTACTACCACCTGAGGGAAGTTTGGAGCGGAGTTGGGAGGAAGATTTCCTGGGGCCGTACTTACCTGGTTGGATCCACCCCCCTGACCGGGGGAGCCCATAAGTACTCCAAGATGGGTCTATTTCCTTTGTACCTTGGGCTGATGTAGGTGGCAGAGTCAGGTGACACATTTGTGGGATACCCTACCTGATTACCACCTGCTTGGGACTGGTCAGTGGGTCTTCTTTGCCTTTGGTTTGGTTGGTTAGTGTGAGGTGTATTTTTAGGCCCCCCAATCTCTAGCTCCAAACTGTGGATAACCTTTACCTCCGCCACCTTGGCAGCAGCGGGATGTTATTTGGTTTGAGATTTTTGGGGGAACTCTTGTTTTCTACTGGCTTTTGGACCTCATAGATCCAGGTAGCTTGCTCTATTACCCAGTCCAGGGTCCTTTCATCATGGAAGTCCATAACAAACTGTGTCATAATGTACTTAGGAAGTACATGGAAATAGGTAGTGATGAACTCCCTACGGTTCGTGTGCACCTGCCTAGTGATTTATGCAAATGCCTGCTGTAATTCTTGGACAAATTCCCTCAGGCCTGATCCTATCCACACTGCACGTTATAGGCCGCCTTGCGAGCCTCCTGGGGGTTTTGGTGCATGGACAAGTGCTTCAAGATGGCCGCCTTGTAGGTAGATCACCTTGAGTGATTCTGATCCTCCAGCCCAGCAAAGAAGCTGGAGTATTCTTGGGAGAATGTTCATTTGGCAAACTCCATGGAATTCTGATAATGTTTAATGCCAAATGACATACTTGGCATTTTTATGGTACAAGGTCATGAAGTTTCTAATGGCTTTTATATGTCTAATAGGGTCCTTTACCAAAGTTCATTTTTATTTGACAGCCTTCTTTTTGAGTCCATTCGCCCTCAGACTCAGAGCTGCTCCTATCTGAAGTCTTGTCCCAATCCTCTAGGTGCTCCCTGATTCTTGGAGACCTAAAGTCTCTCCCAGAATGACAGGGCATAGTCTCCTCTCCCCTGTTATATTGTGGGCTCTCTGGGTCACTTCCCTTGGACTCCCTCTTTTGCACAGGGGAGTACTCATCTGGCTCCTCCCTTCTTCCGGGGTTTTTGGGGAACTCCTCCCACCTCCCTGATTGGGTGGAGGTTTTCAATATGCTCTTTGTGGGCAAAACTCAGACTCCTTTTTATCTGCAAAGTGGACCAGGTGGTTCCATTGTGGCTGATGTTTCTGCCAGTCTTACTCCCTGATTTTATCTTCATAGGAGTCTTCCTGGTCAGATACATTGGCCACAATATGTTTGATCCTAAACAGCGATGCACGCCCATCAATCTCTGATGGGTGCTGGGCTGCCGGCTCAAGCATGCTTGGCCTAATTGAGTCCGGCTGCCTTATGGTTCCCGGTTCTTGTGAACCTGTGGACATGAAGTTAGCAGCGCCTTGCGCATACAGGGTGTTAAGTTGACTTGAGGCCCTTGATACAGAGGGCATCACACTGTGATTAAGGGTTGCCCCGCCACTCTCTAACTGTTCAGGTTCCCTCAAGTCCTTATTAAACCTAGCACGCTCTTTTTCTAACCTCTCACATTTCTCTTTCTCAGCCCCTATTTTCTGATAGTATTCAAAAGCCTGAGCTCTGCTATCAGGGCTTGACTGGCTTATATAACCTTCCCCTGTGATACTATTTGGATCTGGAGTCCCCTGTTCTCATCACAAAGGGCCTCATTTTCTTTCTGTGCTTCTTGTATTGTCTGGGAGCACTCAGACCACTTCTGTTGCAGGAGATGCATCTCCTGTCTCTGCACATTTTTTATCTGTATTGTCTGTCCTAAATCACCTTCTATTTGTCTTACGTGCCCCATTAACTTTTCATTCTCTAATTTTATGGTATTCAGTTCCTGAAAATATAACGCACTTCTCTCCAGGTCTGTTTTAATTTGCTCACTACCTGGCACAGGGCATCTTTTTCATGATACAGTGTGCAATTCTGTTCACTAAGGTTATCTCTTTGTTGTTTTATAGTGCCTACCTTCTGGCGTTCCTTGTCAAACTCTGCTTTATTGATTAACTTGCTATTCTCCTCTTCCAATTGTAAAGTGCACATATCGTCTAAGCAGGCTCTATTGTACATCACTTGTTGGTTCAATTTGAGTTGACTCTCTTTTAGGGAATCAACCCTTTCTTGGTACTCCCCTTTCAGTGCAGATAATTGGGCCTTCTGCTCTGAATTATTTAGTTGCTATACTGCCAACTCCTCTTTTAGCTGCTTGAGAAGGTTTCCTAATTCTAACTCCGAATTTTGGCTCTCCCACATTTTCTCCTCTTCCTGCCTTAACTCACTCTGTGTTTGCTTTAAAAGCTCAGACTGATTTTGCACAGACGTTACACTTTCTTAGTACTTTTCTTCCATGACTATCATGTATAAGTACATGTATACAGTGAGTTGGACCATTTTTATTTGTCCATCTTTAATGTTCTGCATCATATAGAAGTTAATCAGGGATTGATGTAACAGGCCACTGTCCTGCCACACATCCATACTTAGAGAGGTCACCTGTTGCATCATACTAGATGTCCAGGCTTCATGTTTTTCTTCTACCCATTCCCCTCTAATTAATAATATGGACAGAAGGTGCTGTCTAGCCATGTTAATTTCCACGCTGCTCATTATGAAGAGTGTTCTGCTGCTGGTGTTCTAAAGCTGGTGGGTTATCTATGCAAGGACTAGTCTGCTGTGCTGCACTGTCATGGGTGAACACTCTTATCTCAATCATGGCACAAGCCCCCACTTTGTCATGGGTTTCATTACATGTCACAATCCAGCCAGGGACTATTTCCCTGACAATGAATGTGGCGTACATTAAAGCACTTTTTTATTTTTAATAAACCACAGGTTGTTTTCTGTTTGAGTAGGCCTCCAACCTTTCTCACACCCAACCTCAACAAACACCCAGTGTCACAATGGACCAGGAATCAGTCCGGTGTGTATCAATAAGACATTTATTAGTTCATTATTTATTGAAAAAGGAAAATCAAAACAATTTTACAGCCTCTACAAAACAATTTGTTAGGATATACTGTTACAATTCTCACAATCTTTAATGGCAACAAAGAAAAAGAGCAGTTTAGAAATAGATAACATCAATGGTTTAGCACTACCCCCTGCAGCACTCACCCCAGTCATTAGCTAACTTAATTCCTTTAACTAGAAGGCAGTGGCAAGGAGTAGGGATAGAGAGGAAAAATCAGGTTTTGAGCAAGCAAAGAAAATGAAAACCTGTTTTTGGGTTAAAACGGCAGAATCAGATTTGGATTATTGCTCACACAGCTATGGGACAGAATGAAAGGACATTTGTGTGCTTACACTTGAGGAGATAGGGAAGCCTAGAGACTACTATTCAGCACACTAGGGCAACATAGAAATAAAGTAATAAACTAAAAAAATCGGTTTTGGGGAGAGAACAAATGCAAAAGGAAAATAATACAAACGGAAATGGAAATTCTTTTTTACATGGGATTTACAATGACAGGTAGAGAAGAGGCATAGCTCAGAATAGGACAATCAGTTTTCATTGACGTGGACAGAGACACATAACAGTTACACTTGCAGGCAAAAGGGATTGCTCTCAACGGGACTACAGTTTGGGGTTGTAATAGGACAGATGCAACAAGGAATTTGTGGGGTAATGCACACAAGACATGGGGAAGTTCGGTTTTCAGTTACAAGGAGACTAATTCTTTTGAAGCAATACTTTAATGACTATAATTAGTCAAGAAAGACACAAGGAACAAGGGGGTTAATTACAAATTTTAACCAACTTCTACCGTAAATTTCAATGGGGGAATTAATTGATTTACTTAAGGATATGCTAAAGATTTATACAGACACTGAGAAGTTTACCAAGGGAATATGCTGACATACACAGGCTAAACACAGATTCTTCTATGGGAAGATGACTGAATTACACTAGCAATTTGAGGTTTTCAATGGGGGTTTCAATGGGGTTTTCAATAGGAGTTTCACTGGGGTTTTCAATGGGTTTTCAATGAGTGCAATGCTACAAAAAGGAAGGTTTTATGCAATTTAGGGCTGGGGTTATTTGCTACTTACAAAGTAAGCCTTGGTCTGTAAAGCCGGCTGGACCTCAGGACACTCTGGACAGCTAGGCAAGGGGTCTGGTCACTGCACTCTCCTTGGCTTGGGATTCTGGACAGTCAGCTAGATCTCACGACACTCTGGACAGCTAACCAAGGGATCTGGTCACTGCACTCTCAAGGATGGTATGGTTCTAGACAGCCAGATAAATCTCAGGACACTCTGGACAGCTAGGCAAGATATCTGGTCACACCACTCTCAAGGATGGTATGGACCAGCGGCCTCCATCTCCTGTCTACCCAGATTATTTTGTGTGTGTGACTTAGTACAGTCACCCTTATACACATGACATCACTCACTTTACAATCTAGGGAGGAGTACTCTATAATTACCCCTACCCATCAGATAGGAGAGTTTACCATTCCTCTCTCCACCCCCAAGCATGATTGGTCCAAGGGAAGAGAGCACCATCTGTCTTTTGGCACTTTATTACCCTTAATTTTTCTCTTGGCCACTTTTTGACAAAACCCCTGTTATGTCTCATAACTTCGTATTTCTACTAGCCCCTGACATATGCATTAGATATGCAGTTTGAGTGGTTCATAGGTAATTAGGTAAGCAGATTGCCAACTCTGTACGAGTTCGCATGGACCTTTGGAACATTTTTGTAATTTTCATAAAATGTATAACATATATGACTTTGCAAATGATCACGCATTTTTATCAGTTCACCTTCCATCTTTCCATCAAATCTCATAAATGTCACATCTTCCGAGCAGCCAGAAACTAGTCTTAACTGGCCATTTCAGACAACAAAGTCCTAGGAAAATGCACGATAGCTCTTAAAAACCACTTGGAAATTACATAAAGACATAGCATAAAATGAAATTATTTCTCATTCTACTTGCTACAAAAATGCCTAAAAATGAACTCAGTCCTTAATGTCAGTTTGGGAGATCTATCCACTTTTGTGGGAGGGGTGCTTTGTCCTCCCTCAGCAGATGACCAGAGATGTTTATTATCCCCTTTGAAGTTGTCAGTTTGTCCTTGGGAGTGGGTGCAGGAGGAAATCACACCTGCCAGTCAAGTTTTGAGCCACACTTGCTTTCCTTGAACTCCCTAAGCCCCTGCCTTTAAGTCTGGCAGAGCAGCGAATGATAACCCCCTCAGTACATCACATGTCATTGCAGGCAGATTTGCTAGTAGGTGTGACTTTCAGTGGAGAGCAGGGCTTTCAATTGAGAAGTTTCCTGCCTGAGCCCAAAAACGTGTTGTTCCGGTATTCTGAGCCTCTTCCCAGGTGATTGAAGTCTTGGGGGTGGAAACATAATGTACATTGCTTAGTCAACCCCACCTCACAGCATTTTTCCCTGCCATATCTGTGCGAGCATAGTTATCCTTTCATGGTGGCTTTTATCAAGTCATTTTTCAGTTTTTTTTAGACGCGTGCAAGCTGTTTTTTTTCCATTTGCCGTGTATCGAGGACTGCTGTTCAAATTAAATGGATAGCAAAATTTGTATCGGGTTGTAATGCTGACATCCGTGTCCTCATGTGAATTAAAGTGAAAAAATTGCCGTTTTTGGATGTAGTGCATACTTTATGTCATTCAGATGCAAAGCAGGGCTGTTTTTGGGATGCAGTGCATAACTGCATGTCATTTAGGTAAAACAAAACAACGCAAAATACTAAAAACTGAATAACTAATTCAACACACTCCTAGACTTTTTAAACTCCCCCAAAGACTCCAACACGCCTCTAAAAGCACATATTTGTGTTAATGTCTTGGCCAATACAACCTTAATAGGCAAACAAAGACCACAAATGAAGTAGAAAGGAAGAAAGAACTTGTTTTAGAATGCCTCATGACTTTTGATAGGCTTCAGTTTCTGGCGTTGTCATTGGATGGAGGGCTCGGAGCCCCATCTCAAGACCGGTGGCAAAGTTTGACCCTGTGAAAAACGCCTGTGAATCCCACAGGGCAGGTAGAACTCACCCAAAAATGCACGACTATCCAACGTGACACATTTTGCGTGAATTTAGTGCCCCTTGGAATGGGCTTAAGTGGACATGTTTCTAATGTTAACCAGGTTTTCTGAACCGTCCAAACTTGTTTCTCCACTTAAGCAAGGTAGGCCACTTGTGTCTCAGTTCTTCCATTTGACAGTACTGGGAGCACATGTCCCCATGCCAAACACCAGCATAATGCAAGATACTGAAAACACGCCCATTCCGTATGTCGAAGAATGTAAAAGCAGTTCGGCTTACGTTGTCAGTCTATGCATACCGCCTCACCCACTGATTCACACAGATCTTAGTGGCAAGGCCACTGCAATATCAGACATTTGCACGCAAAATCAAGCACTTTGAGGGAACTAACTCCTGTTAATTTGCATATTTCATTTTGCTTTGAAATACTTGCGTGGTACAAAGAATGATAGAATCGACCTAAGTGAATTACTTCAAAGCAACACAAGCAAACGTGAAAGCTTATTATTATATAGATGTACATGACATTTCTTGCATTTTTGGCTTTCTAAGTCATGCTTGTCGTCTGTTTTTTTCAGGTTTAAAATCCCGGGGATTCAAGATTGTGCCCGCCTCAAAATGAGATATGTTTGGAGACCCCGCCGGGTTCCCCACACAGATGGAGGAAATAAAAGGTATGCTATTCCCAGCTCTGTACCCCACTCTGTCAGGGGATCCCTGATGAACATGGGGCAGATTGGGAAAACATGTGGAGAGCTTCTCTCTGCATGCTCTTTCATATCCTTGCCATAGTCAAATGTCTGTCAAAATGAGGTACAGCTGCTGGGGACACTTCTTCAGTCCCATAGACTGCACCTTATGCATCAGTAGAGTCCTGAACCCCTAAGATTTCTGCACTATCCTAAACCCCCACTCAACCTACCAGCATCCATGTCTGCTATGCCAAGGTGGTTGTTCGGAAGAAGTATTATATGAGACGTTTCTTACAATAAAATCAGTTAACACAAGCCAACCACTCTTTACACCATCAGCCATGCAATAATGAGTGGCATTCATGTACTGAAGACAAAACATTTGTGTCACCTGGCGAATGTGATGAACTCTTCTGTCTTTGTAACAGAAGGCCTTTATACAATGTGACAAACTCTGAAACGATGCAACCTGTTGATGCACAACTATGCATTTACTGTACCTAGCCCTCAGCAGTCAGTGACTATACATATAATCATTGGCAGAGTGATAAAGAACGTGCAGCCTCCTGAGATAGGGAGCTGCCTGGGGTCATGTTATGGTGGTTATTGCCTCCCTTTGCTGATAACCGATGGCAATGTTAGACTGTTATACTAATGTCAACAGACCTTCCACGCCTGCTTGTCCTAACAGCTGGAGTGCAAAACGGTTCTTCTGGATTCAGGATTTGAGATTCAGAAAAGTCTGCATGAAACGTTTGCAAGATGCTTCCGAGAATGATAGCGAGGCTGCCAGCATGCAGGAGGAATACGTTGTTTAATTTCCCGGCAGCAGTGGGCAGCTTGTGTAAACTATTCCTATATCTCACACAGTGGAGCTAGTCACACAGATGAGCTATTTGCACTATATCCAGCTCTTACAAAAACATCAGGGTCTTTAATGTAAACACAGGACAGAAAAGAAAAAAAATACCCTGTAAACAAAACCACCTAACAATGGTAAAGACCTCAAGGCCGAGGGATAAACTGAGATGAGTGCTCTAATTAGTTAGTGTGTGCTTGCTTGAAAGAGTTCTGCAGTTTTGTAAACATAAAGGGGCACATCAAAAATTACCCTGAAAAGGATATACACATACTGGCCACTTTCACAGGAATTGCAGTCAACAAGGGTTTCACAAAGTTATTGAAAGCGTCATTCTTCTGTTAGGGGCAGATAGTAAAGGTGTCAGAAAATGCCACCTTTTTCCTACTGCATATGTGAGAAGTGATGCAGTCAAATCGCAGATTGTCAACACAACTACATCATGCAAACAAAGAGGCTTCCAGAGCAACCACTTTTGTAAGCAACTGTACACTAGGCCTGGCCTCATCCACCGACCGAATGGTGCAATTAAATTTTCAAGCGACTCAACATTGATATACATTGTATCTTACTTTTTTCTGATGCGTCGTTATTGTGGATGTGCCAGAAAAAAGTTTGATTTTTTTTTTAAATCGCTGTGTGGCAACAGGCCAAGCACTGAAAAACGATTTTGAAAATTAACTTTTGCTGAAGCAAAACACTGGCAATGTACAAACAAATCTGAAAATGTATGTTTGCTGGAAATCAAACCAGCAAATGAACTTTTGCAGGAAGATTTCTCGGGTAATTGAAAAAAAGAAACACATCTCTTACTTGAGGCAACTTCAAGTGCAACTTTCCAGTCAAAAGCTGGTTTATAAAAAAAGAATAAAAAAAAAAAAAACAAGACAATTAACATGTTTTCCCTTCGTCGAAATGTTTACTTTTTCTTTCAGTCAAACCTTTGGTTATTGATTCCTTTGTAAAGTCTGAAGCCTCAACACTTTTTGCTTTTGCATTGCCGTACCCCCACATCAAAATGAAACTGTTCCCTTTGCAATTTTTTGTTCAGTCTAGCTGAACGTCCCTAACTCCCCACACAGGCACCCTCACTGAAAACCAGTATCACCGCTAAGCGACCCTTACACGGTGTCTAGTCATTATGTTGCCAGTAAGATACTTCCTTGGGAAAAAATGTTTTTTTTCTCCCACTATTCTGCACATTCTCCCCATATTCTGGCACTGGAGTTCGTTTGTATTACCCTACCAGCCATTGGCTATGCTGGGATGGCTGCTTTAGTTTTAGAACCAAAATGTTTTTGCTGCAAACAATGATTATTTCAGAGATTTCATGATATGGAACCCTCTTACAAACGGCTAACACAAGCAATGAAGTAAATGTTCGTAAGGAAGACAAATAGGCTAATTAGCTTTTTGCTGGAAAACAAATCAGCACATTTTTCCAATTTGCATACGTGAACAATGTCATGAACTAAGAAACTGGCAAAGCTGCACATTGTCTTGATCAGAAATATAATTATGTATATCCCTAGTGCACCCCCAATTCCATTGTGGGATACAACATGGCCATGATAGACTGCATATGTAGGACTCCCCAGGATTTGTCGCATTCCTGTGGAACTGCTGCTTCCTTAAGAGGATATTTCATGGATCAAAACAATAAATGAGCAATGGAACACATCATGTACAATGACTAAATGGCGAGAGAGTTGCAGCACCGCATGAAGGCCCTATCTACAATGCAGTGCAGATGGGTTTACCATCACGCCTTCTGGCATATTTCCATTCGCTGGATCAATACCCAGACTGTTTTAATATTTCAGGAGCTCAAGTCAGACCTGCTAAACCACATAACCTTCAGAATGTGCCCTGTATAGTAAAAAGTGTATCCAGCCCAAATGGTGCATAACTAAATCACTAGCATCTATATTTAAGTCACCTTTTCATACTTTTTGCTGGGCATTAGATATTTTTTACATGCCAACAGTGTCTAGGCTACACAGAACCTACATAAATATGTACACAGCAAGGACATGTGCACATGCAGAAACTGTGTAGTAGTTTCTCATGTTGGTTCCCCTTTAAAAAACACAATTGCTCTTATAGGAACATCTTCACATTATATAGATGTCTAATGACACATCTCAACTTATTAAACAAGCATTACAGAACGAGAAAACATGCTGCATCAATGTACAAACATACTGCAAAAACGAAATATCTTTTATCAGCAAGGGTTACAATTTTAAAAGTGCTGCAATCGATTTGATCATTTACAAAGTGGAATCCTTTTTTTTGTTTGGCAAACGTAAAGGTGTGTACAGAGCGATCATAGTCATTGCCAATACGAGGCAAGACTGCCCAGGCTGTGAAGCGTCCCCCAATTTCCACAATCAGCCTCTTCATGGTTAAGCCTTCTATTACACAACCCCACGACCAATCCGCTCCACGCACTACACACGATCAGAAGAGGAGCAAACCAATGCAGGTCGCAGATTGCCACACCGCCCCTCTTCCCAACGATACTCCATCAATGGCATCTCAGCGTCATTGACACAGCTTTTGCGTTGCTCTTCACTCTCATACCCACACATTCCTGCTGAGGAATTCCTGTTAAACAAAAGATTGTGGGTGCACTCCTGATTTGAAAGACAAAGCTCTTTCGAAAAAATTCCATAGGGTGATCTACACTTTTTGAGGTGCAGGGGAGGAAAAATGGTCCTGGCACAGAACCACCATTATAAACATAAACAAAGAAAAGACGATCCAAAGTTGGAACCCTCCCGTCCCCTGAACACTGTCATATCCTGTCATCAGACGGTTAAGGATTCAATTCAAATCAAGTTAAATAGATGCCAGATATTCACATACACAGCGTGCTCTATAAAACATGTTTTGATTAAAAAACAAGAAAGTACGATGAATAGATTCTTCTATGTTCTAATTTTAGTGTGGAGTCTCACTTAATGTGAGCTGGGTATCTATATAGAATATCATTTTAACCAGTCATTGCGAGGGGGAGATCCAGATGCCGTAATTGAGGTTGATTTAGAAAAGATGAACATGCTGCAAATGTCACAAGTAATTAATGTTTGACTTGTTATATGAAATGTTGAGACTGACAAACATGCTTATAGCATCTCTTTATATGTTAGCTGTCCACAGTCCAATTAGGCTCAAGAAGAAGAGAGAATAATCTCGAAATGGGTCAGCCATTTACTTTGGAATTTGTATACATCCTTGCTGAAGATATTATACATTGATTAAACTTCTCTTGTTTTTTAATCAAAGAATGTTTTGTGGAGCATGCTATTAATGTGAATATTTGGTATCTTTTTAACTTGATTTGAATTGAATCCTTAACCGTCTGATGACGCGACGGAAGGGTTCGAACTTTGGATCCTCTTTTCTTTGTTGAGGTATTCCTGTTGCCTGACTGTATTCTCTTCCCTTGGAAACAGAAGGATCAGGAACTATCAGCTGCTTTTCCATATTCCATATTCCATGTTCTCTCTTCACTCACATGGACTGAAGGACCACTCACTCCCATCCATTACTCACACAGGTGAATATTATTCCCTCAGTCTCCAAAGCAAAAGTGCATGAGGCAGCTTGACTAGGACCTTATTTAGCATCACGCCCTGTGACATATTTCTACTTGCTGGATAAATACCCAGGCATGTTTTGAAATGGCAAGAGCTCAAGTCAGACCTGATAAACCACATAACCATCAGAATGTGCCATGTACAGGAAAAAGGGGTGTTAGTGGCTTTTATCCAGCCCAAATGGTGCATAACTAAATCCACTAGCATCCCCTTTTTTAAGTGATATATATTTACTTTCAGCTGGCCATCAGTTATTTTCATGCCAAAACATGTTAGTCCACACAGAACCTAACATAAATATATGCAAAGCAAGGAATTACCTGTGTCCAGTACTCTGTCCTGAACAACCTTGCAGGAATCATACACAGCCTTGCTGGCAGCCTGTTTCACTAACTCTCCCCCTCACTCACTGACAATCGACTGTAACCTCTCACTATCTTCCAAATAACCACCAATGATTCAATTGTGTACCAGGTACCCTCACTCTCAAAGATTCACATTGAAACAGACATGGGGTGGAATGCGTTTTAGTATGGCAACTCAGCAACATTTGCTGTACAGCTAGCTCCTATGGCCCTCCAGCACTGAAAGTAGCTCCAGAGACTCCATTGGGACTTTGTTAAATCTCTAGACGTAACCATTGTTTGCAGGAGATTGCATTATGCTGAACCCCACATCCCTCCAAAAAATGATCCAACTCTCTTGTGCATAACTGAGTCCCATTATCTTTAACAAAATACTGAGGGCAAACTTTCCATCTTAATATAGACCTACGCTATGGTGCCATGTTAGCTAAAGTAGGGGCATCAACAAAAGTGGCTTCCATCGACTTACTACGATGGTCCACAAACACCAATCTATAGTGCCTTTGTTGTGGCAGACCATCAATGGGGCACACCAGGCCTATTCCCAAATGACTCCATACACCGTCCAGCAACTCTACTGGACATAATGCACAGCATGAACCTTGAGTCCCTTTTCACTGCTAATACATACTAAGCATTCTCTTAGGCATTTATCAACTTCTGCATCAATGTTAGGCATCCTAACACGTAATGCCTCTTGTTAAGTTCTTCTATATAAACATGTGCTTTGTAATCTCATTTCAAATATGCGGTTTAATGTCCTATTAAGCTACGTAACAGCTTATAGTGGTTAATTCTTTAGCAAAAACACGTCACATTGATCACATCATTCAAAACAATGTTGTTTTAATTCCTGGTGCACTAGTTGGCTTACACAATTGTGTGAAAAATTAAATGAACCCACACTGAGCAAACCATTCAGAAAGAGCTGACACTTGACATTGACCATGTCCTTCAACACGGCTTTGTCAAGGCTAGAAGAATTACATTGAATGAGTTGTAAAGAGAAAGATATTTAATCAAACATTAATGTATATGTTAGTATATACAGAGCTTAGCATCTAGATTCATCTTGTACCTTGTTTTGTCCTAAACCATAGCTAACTGAACCTATGGAGTGGTTTGCGACCTTGTCTCTTCTCATGCATGAGTTGCACCAATTATTATTCAAGTGCTATTTCCTCTTATATTCCATTTTCCATTTTCTGCTCAAATTTCCAGTCCTATGCCGATGACACCCAACTCATTTTCAGTCTTCCCTCTGCCACTTCCTTTCCTTCCCTCATCTCTGACTGCCTAATCGCCATTCAAAATGAGTGTGCCGCAAATTATCTTTGTTTAAACGCCAACAAGATTGAGATTCTCCTCATTGGTACACCCCCTCCATCCTTTCCCCTCACTCTCTGGCTGGCCTCCCTTGGCCCTCCTTCTGCCCCTACCACCGAAGCTAAGAACCTTGGGGTCCTCTTTGACTCCACACATTCCTTCTCCACTTTCCAACCCTACAGCCATTGACCTTGCCAACTCCCTAACCGATTTAGGATTCTCACACCACATAGAAAAACCTACCCACATCAAAGGGAGGTCCTTAGACTGGCTATGCAACACCAACTGTAACATTAGCCTTCTCTCTAATTCACCATGAGCATGGTCGGATCACCATATCATCACCTTTAACATTGAAGCAGCTCATATACCTGCACCTTCCGTCGCACCTGCCATCCCTACCAGAAACAAGAAGGACATAACAACTGAGAAGTTACTCCCCCTCATCCTTCCTACCTTGAGCAATATCATTGATTCTTGCTTGGACCCCACCACCTTAGCTGACACCTATAATCAGGCTGTGCTTTCAGCTATCAACGCCATTGCCCCTCTTAAACTCAGGAAACCTAAACAGCATGCACACCTTATTTTGTGGTTCACACCACAGCTAAGAGTGCTACGTAAAGTGAAACGCAATGCGGAAACACGCTGGAAAAGTCACCCATCTGATGCCCACAAGGACGGACTCTTCACAGCCACACTTAACTACAAAGAAGCATTAGTACAAGCCAAAAAGGAATCCTCCAATAATCGCATCATGTCAGCACAATCTAACACCAAAGAACTATTCAGAATTCTTAAGGAACTTGAGTCTCCTGCAACACCCCCAGACTCATGCGTCAAAGACAGCAATTGGCGTACCAAGATACAGACATCACTATTGGACAAAATTGTATCACTCCAAACCAAAATTAGAGGTAAACAAAATTCTCTACAACCAGACAATCCTCTTTCCAGTCCAACATACGGTACATGCCAGGGCAACTCGAATCACAAACCATTTGCCTTCTCCCCTCTTACTATTTCAGAAGTAGAAGGTATTATAAAAAATCTTAAACCGTCCAACTGCCAAGGCCACCCATGTCCTGCCCTATCATCAAGGATGCCTCGCACGATATGCCCTCCTCATTACGGCCTTCATTAACACCTCTTTTAAAACAGGCATAGTCCCTGAGAACCCCAAGGACGCCTGGGTGATCCCTCTACTTAAAAAACCCTTCCTTGACCTTTACACTCCGACTAATTTCAGACCCATCACCACAGCCCCTTTCCTACTCAAGATTCTAGATCCTACAGCCTACTTGCAGATCCAAGAATATCTTGAATCCAATAACCTCCTTGGGTTAATACAATCAGGCTTCCTCCCCAAACACGGAACAGAAACAGCCTTGATCGATTTGAAAATTCAAATTGAGATCCTAAATGATAATGGGAAATTAGCTCTACTGCTACTTCTCGATCTCTCTGCGGCATTTGATTTTGTCGATCACCAAATACTTTTCCGACATCTTAAAACGGTGGCTCATTTCTCGGACTCAGCCAATGCATGGACCCACTCTTTCTTAAGCAATAGATCCATGAGGGTTTTCTCTCACATAGCCTCTGCTGACCCTTCCCCGATACACTGTGGTGTCCCACAAGGCTCCTGTGTGTCGCTGACCCTTTACAATGTTTTCCCTAAACCGCTCTTTGATGTGCTTGACTATCTGGGTGTCTCCTACACTAACTATGCGGATGACACCCAGATACTCATCCCCATTACTGGTGATCACACAGCCGACACTAAAGCTGTGAATGATGTCTACCTGGTTATTCAAGCTTGGATGGCACAACACAAACTTTGTCTCAATGATGACAAGACGGAGCTCTTACTACTAGGCTCAGCTCAACGTCTTAAACTTGACCAGGCCTTCAAGTCCTTCAACATCGATGGCAATGACATTAAGGTCTCCAAAGACACTAAAACTCTTGGTGTCTATCTTGACTCCGCTCTCTCTCTAAATAGACAAACCAATGCAGTAAGGTCAGCTGCGACCCACACCTGCAAACTCATCACTGCCTGCAGACCTTTCCTAAACTCACACAATTGCATTACCCTGGCTAGAACACTTATTATGTCCAAAATCGATTACTGTAGTGTACTGTACTTGGGCACTAGTCAATCTAACCTCATGAAACTGCACACAACTCAGAACAATGCCATTAGGTCGGCACTCAGTATCCCTAGGCATTCTCATATCTCTAACGTCAGATCAGATCTTTGTTGGCTCTCAGTAAAACAAAGAATTGCCTTGAAAACCTTAGCCTTGACACACAAATGCCTGGACAACAAGGCCCCACCCTACCTCTCCACTCGTCTCACTCTTCATACCTCCACATGCCCCACCAGAACTCCACAAATTCACACCCTCATCCTGCCCAGATTCAAACTACAAAAAGCAGGTGTTGCAAGCTTCCCTGTCCTAGCCTCAAAACTCTGGAACTCCCTTCCTGTTCCCATCAGAACCGAGCCTTCCTTTCTAACCTTCAAGAATAAATCTAAATCCTGGCTCCTTACACAATTCACATAATGCACTTCTTATATGATCAGGCACTAAAACTTTAGGTTCACACTGTCTCCATGCTTCGTACCTGCTCATTCTAGTGATTGTCTGTATTTTTCCATATTTTTACCTGCTTACTCTGCTTATGTATGTATATCACTGTATTCGTGCCTTTTATGTGTCGAAAAGACGCCTGCTCACTCGTATCTTCAGGTAATCTGGTGAGCCTGTATCCCTTGTCATGAACCGTAACGTAAAGTACTTTATCTGTGTATGTAAGACTATGCACCCGGTTGCCCATGGGCCTGGCTGCGCTTTACAAATAAACTAAATACAAATACAAATACATCTCTAATGTCTCCAAAACGTCTAACTTCTTACTGCACCTCCTTAAAGGCACTCTTCCTTTCCTCTCCTTCCCTCAGAAGCTCCTTGTCTCCCAAGCTCTGATTCTCTCTAGGTTGGACTACTGTAACAGCCTCTTTCTAATTCTACCTGCCTCCACTCTCTGCCCTTTACAACTAATCCAGAACAGGACTGCAAGACTTTTCCTTGGCCTCAAGCCCTGGGATCGTATCTCTCCAGCTCTGAAATCCATTCATTGGCTCCATGTGGTTGCAAGGATTACATTTAAAATCCTTTGCATTTTCCACAAGGCTTTCTGGGGCCTGGGCCCAAATTACCTTCAACTATCCCTCCGTTAATACCTCCCCTCTAGTGCCCTTCGCTCCTCTACCTCCAACTCCCTCAGGGTCAGTCATTTTTCAAAGAAACAAGCTGGATGTCGAGCTTTGTCTTCTGTGGGGGGCTCCCTCTGGAACTGCCTACCTGCCACCTTGAAACTTGAAGAGAACCATCTATGGTTCCGGAAGCTCCTCAAGAACTTCATCTTCGCCTCTGTCTTTGCCCCTCTTCTCCCTTGATGATCTGCTCTCTCTCTCTCATCAATGCTGCACCTGACCATCCTCTGCACATCGGGCCCAGGTACCTGCTCACCCTGCCACCCTCCTGCACTGCCCCCTGGCCACCTCTTGCACTTGGGCCTGTATCTGTACCCATACAGTCCCCCCACTCTTTGTCTGCACTGATCAGATACTCCCTATCTGACTAACCTTGTACTTGGCCCTCACAGGCTGCACTACCACTGTTTTGGATAACTGTATTTATTTATTTATTTACTTATTATTTATCTTGTCCTCTCTTATGCTCTGCACTTTCCAATTTCTCCCCCCTCCCATGCACTTTCCCCCTTTTCCCTTCCACATGCACTTGTGCGTTCTCAATGTCACTGGCCTAGTAAGATCGTTGTGTTTGTTTTCTCCCCTGTTCCCCTCCCTTCGAGCGGTCGCGCTCTGAAAAACCTTTGTATGAGCGCAATATAAATACAATATCATATCATATTACTCTCCTATTGCCTCAATTAGATTTTTGTGATTATTTTAATCTAATATATTCATACATATTAGAGTGAACATGACCTTTTCCATTACTTCTAATTAGCAATTAGGCAGACAGTTTGGTGCTTGTTATATGTAATTGCGGTCATGAGACAATGCTTCGGTCCCTGATGTGATCCATTTGTTACCAAATATAGAGGATGCTTAATGCTTGCGTGATGTTCTGTGTGTTAGAATTAACCGATATAGGGCCTGATTTATGGAATAATTTGCACAAAGATTTGCAACTTTGCAGGCCATTCTACATGAAAAAAACCTTCATTGATTCATGGAATCGAGTTTGCAAGACGTTTCCAGACCTTGCGGGGACTTGGCACCAGTCCACCATGTCTTTGCGAGTAGTCGAGCGCCTTCGCGAGACTCCTCTCAGAGTGTGTGCCAGACCTGCGCTTTGACATAAATAGGGGGCGGAACATACATATTCTCCATTTACCTGGCAAAATGAGGAAGAACATTGGCGTGTTGAGGGACGGTGCACAAAGTGTAATTGCACGCCCATTCAGGCGCAAACATAACCAAATTCATGCATGTTACTATGCAATGTCAAGTCGGGAAAAGGTCACATGAAAATCACAGAATCTCACTGCCACCTGATACCACAAGCAAATTACAACGTGCCTATGGAGTGCAAAAGAAACAAGCCTATAAAGCACACACTTCACACTATTCCAACGTTCTAAGCAAAGATGAATGCTGGAATACTTGGAGTCATTGTCCATAGACACAAAAGGAGAAGGAGGATGCCGAGTTCCCAGACTTTTACAACAAACACCATGCTGTTTGGGAGGCCAGACAACCAGGTATATGAAATGTACCAATTTCCTCCCCATATCATACTAGACCTGGTCAGGGAATGGGAGGAAGACCGTACAACCACTACCATCTGCTCCCATGCACTCACTCACCCGCCTCAAAAAGGTACTGATGGCACGCCATTTCTTGGCCACATGGTCCCTCCAGCACACCAGTGCTGCAGTTGGTGGAATATTCCAGGCCTCACAAACCCACTGTCTCCACCAGGTGTTGGCCTGCATAACATCACGTGAGTGCATGTATAGGCACATACATATGCCGCACATACTGCAGGAAAGGTAGAGAGTGTGCTAGGATTTCTACCTGTACTCAGAGCAATAGATTGTGCCCATGTTGTGCTACACACCCCAATAGATGAAGCACATTATTTGGTGCAGAATCAGCCTAGGAGTGGCAGAGAGTGAGGGGCCATGCAAGGCCCTATTATGAGAATGATGCTGGCTGATGTTGAGACCCATTAGAATATGCAGGCCAGTTCAAAACATTGTTTTCCGACATAAGGCCTAGTCAATGAACAGAAATGGGCCTCTTACAACTTTACCAAAGTGGACCGGCTATCAAGTGAAGGAAAGTGTGCCTGAAAACCTTAAACTGATAAAAGTGCCCAATGCAGTTCAAAAGACATGTTGCAGCAAATGCTGTTTTCATGAACAGTGAAAAGCCACAATTTAACTAGAAAAGACATATAGCAGCATGTTATATTGACTTCAACTCAGCACAAGACTGTTATCCAGAAATCTAAAGTGAAGACTTGCATGTGTAACAAATAAAAACACTTACTTTTTCAACATTCAAAATGACATAATTTAAAAGAAGAGGCCTACTTGTAGAAGTGAACATTATTTTCCTATGTTAACAGTGGTCCATGTGTGAATGATACTGAAAGTGAGACTCATATCTTTTCAACTGTTGTATTAAAGAAAGACTTTATTTATGGGCAGCAGGCCCAAATGCAATACAACATGTCACATGTTAAATACATGTTGATTTAAAATGCTGTCCTTTCAGAATTATGGATGCAACTTGTTTTCCCCACTGAACTGAAAGGTCTGTGCCTCTGAAACTTTGACATCAAGACCTTGGGCTGGACCCACCAAGAAAACATGTCTGGTTTTCAGGTTAAAATGCAAAGAAATCCAAAGAGTTAGATCAAAATTGTGGAAGGTTCAGATAAGGCAGTCAACAGAAATTACCTTTCAGAGTTATCTTGACCCCAATAAATTGCCTCTCAGAGCCACTAATGGATCTTAAAAGACTGAGTAGAAACAGGCAGTACCGATAAGCAGTTGCTCAGGTCACATGTTTCTGAGGAAAACATAACTGTGTGGATTTGCTTGGAATATGAAACTACAACTTTCCACATTATGTCTTGCCGTTTGATTAACATTGGACTCCTTTTTCCCTAATAACAGGAGAACCGTGCGTCACAATGAGCTCATCCAGGACTCATATTGAAGATCATTAGAAACTTGTCAGTTCTGTGTATCTCTTAATTGTATGTGATGTATATAATTTGAGTTAGGAAGAAAACCAGGATCCTGCTTCCCTCATAATTCAGAGGAAATACGACATTTGGTGTGCTGATAGAAAGAAAAATGAATGTGTGTATTGTAAAGTTTGATATTGATAACTATTTATGCTCATGAATAAACAACAAAAATTGATAGTTCCTCCTAGGAAGGTTGTGCTGTGATAAAATTAGTGTTTGCCGATTCTTTGTAAATTGTAGGATTCAAAGATATATATGTTGATGCAGTTATCGGAAAGGAGAAGATAGTTGCCATGTAGTGAGATTCTAAGAAAACCAAATATGTTAAACAAAAGTTATTTTCTTTCCTCCCATTTATCCATAATCCAGACCTCATGAAGCTCCTTGTCCTATCGGCTGGCAGTGGGAAAATAGGTGGAATGGGGGTAGCTGTTCAATCTGTAGCGTGGAAGTATTCATAATATGTAAGTATCATCAGCACTATATAATATCAGTTTTCAATCTAAAGATGGAGAGCATGACAAAAAGAAGAGAACAGACAACACCCAGGAGCAGATAGACATGAGACTCTGGGACGCTTGCTGGGAACTTCTGCCTGGAAGCTGGGAGCCCTATCTGAAAGAGACCTGTGGCTGGAGGGATCTTGCTGTGAATAGAGACCAGAGGTGTGAGCTGTATACCTTTTCCCAAAAGAGGGTCTGAAATGTGGCTGACCTCCTGAGCTGAGAATAAAGACCTCCTATGCAAGTAGTTATATCCCTAAAGCTATCTATTGTGTTGGGAACTACCTGCCTTAATCCTTTCCATTTAAGTGTGAGTTAGCGGGTGAAAATGTGTACACCCTTAGCACATTTAATTGAAGTTAATTCAATAATTCCCATATAGAAAATAAATATCATGTGATGATTTTTGTTACAATTCAAAACTAACACATGTCATGTCCTTTGTTTTACAGCCATTATAGTCAATAAAGTAATTGGGTAACCCCATTTTCCTGTAACCCCTGACTTCCTTACTGAAGAGGGGCGCCTTAATCCTAAAGTAAGAATCCCTAAAACTCAGCCTTTTCAAGTGAATATGTTGTGTGTAAAACAAATTCTCTTTTTTTCCCCCAATCAGGATCCCAAAGCCCTGCATTTCATTTGAATGTGTGTAACGCAAACGATTTTCCCTATAAGTTAATTTCCCAAAACTTGAATTTCAAATAAAAAGCACAAACGAAATTCACATTCTATTCGTGCTGTCTGAACCTTACCTTCAAATCAAAGGGGTCATATATAACGGATGCCTGGGGCTGAGGGGTTGCTGTGAGAAAGGAGCATTGTTATAAACCAAAAAATCACTGTGTGTTTTTAAAGTGTCATATCTGTTAATGGGAAAGACATCCTATGTGGGATTTGACTTAAAATTCAACCTGTGTTTATTGTGGTAACTGAAAGTCTATTAAGAAATACATGTCAGTCTATTGATGCAAGTAATTTGCATTTGTAATTATTGTGTTGTGCCACGGAGTTGGTGGCTGGTGTTATTGTGATTTATTATTCATTGTAGAAATGTAAATAAATATACATTATTATTTCTATACACCAGCCTGGTTCCTGGCTTATTGGTGATACAGAGGGTATCTGTTGAATGGTGTTATTGTAACGCTTACCTTAGGTCTCCGTGGGAGGGTAATGCCTTTTCAGTAAGAGGACCTGTTATCTGGGCTCTGATTCTGTGGAAACAACAATATAACAACACAGCTATTGTAATCCCCATTCGCAAACAGAAACTGTGATGTAGTGTACCTTTAGATAAAACCTCCCTTCTCACCTGTGATTCTGTTTTTTGGAACTGTCCATCCTGTATTCTACAGGGGCGCCTTAGGTAGGTAACTTTTAATGTGAGGGGCCGTGGTGTTGGCAAATTCTCAACTGAATGATGTCCAAACCTCTTCTAGAGGTATACTGAGTAAGTCTTTTGGTGAAAATATAATTATATACATCAGGTACTGAGTTGTCACTACGTTGGAGAGATCTCTCTTACTAAAATTCTCTTTAATATTTGCATGTTCTTGGTTCATATAAAGGGGCAGATGCTGTGGTATGGTTGCAACTATACTCGTTTTGAGGAAACATTAAATTACGTCAGTTCATCGAAAACGGAGTAATAGCTGCCTTCGGAGATAAGTGCGGTAAGAATAAAGCGAAGAAAAGCCTTGCTGAGACTTCAGGTAAGCACATAGGTAACTTCTTCTTTCTTTTCTTTTACAAGTTCATTAATTCACTAAATACTTTTGTTTTGCAGGTCTTCGGAGAGACTGTGGAAGAAAATACCTTCTGATGATGCAGAGACTGCTGAGGAAAACATTTGGAAGAAGGCAATGCTGCGGCTGCGACGGAACTTCTGACAGAAGATGCAGAGACAACGAATATAACAGCGGACTGAGGAAAACATGGAAAAACTTCAGTTCGGTAAGTCTTTACAATTCTATTGGTATTCTGTGGATTTGCTGTGGAAATAAATATCTTTGAACTTGTTTTCTTCTATTGACAGGTTCTGTCACGATATTGCTGGAAGCGTTACCCCCTATCAGCGGAGAATACGCAAAGCTAATGCACCAGCAGAGGAAGGGCTTAAGTAGCTCCCTCTACAACAGGTGTAGCATGCACTACGATTTAACTATGGACTTAGTGGCCGGCTATATTGAGTGTAGGGAAGGCAATGTAAGTGCAATGAGCCTATGGGTGCAATGCTAAGAGTGAGGCAAATGTCTTTTGCACCAGGCTTGAAGCCACTGCTGACCCATTGATTGAAATGAAGTTCCTTGCCTTCTTAGTGTTTCTAACTGGGATCTGTATTGCTTTGTTGGGATCATGACAGTTATACAGGTTGGAGGCCTAACCAAATGTGAACCTGCTTAACACTTTGTTGCGCAACACCTTGATTGGGGGGAAAGGAACTCTCTGAATTGAGAGTGACCATCCAATAAACCATGACAAATTGGGGTTTTGTGGATGGGAATTGGTTGAATGTTTTCAATTGTGACATTTGCAGTAGCAGCAGACTATTCATTCGGGGCGTAATAGCATTGCAGTGGATAGAGGTTGTTTTTTCATTGTTAAGGTTCCACTCAGATTTATATATTGGGCTCCATGGAATTGTGTAGAGAAAACTTACGATTGAATAGAATTATTTTGAGTTGACATTGTGAGTAGAAACTAAGCACGAATGGGTGCCCCTGCATAGAGAGTACATAATGTTGCAGAACACAAATTGTGCACCGTGGAAATCAATATTGCCAGGAATCACCTCCTATCCAAATAATGTATCAAAGGTGAATAGGTGGAGGAAGAACATGAAAATTGGCAAGCCAGGATGATGTATGAGGTTACCTCTGCAAATGTTGACATGAGGCAGGATAATGGTCAGTTCAATCAAGCTCTCAAAGGCTTTTAAATGCCACAAAACACTAGAGATTAGCAAATTAAAATGGCTCAGGTAACAGCATATATGTACTATCATTTGTTAATAGTGGAAGAAAATCATCAGAATAGTGTGGCCTCTGTGCAGAACCGGGCTGAGATTTTGAATCAATCCCAGCAAGAGCTGAAACAGTTGGAAGCTAAAGTGCAACAGAGCCACATTTTTAGAGTTAAAGCAAGACATTCTCTTTGAACAGTTAAAAGAGGAGTTAAAAATGCAGCAATAAAAAAATACAGAGCGCGAAATGCAGTTTTCTGCACTGCGAGAGGAGCATAAAGAATGTGTTGAAAATCCGGGTGCACTGCAACACAATTTAAATGATCTGTACTCACATCCTAACCTTTCCTTCACAACCCCCACCTACACTACCTATCTACGCCCTGTCTATCACCACCAACTCATTCTACATACACATTTGCCTTACATTCATTGGTTGTATGTGCACTTTCTGTATCCCCACTTATTTTAGTTTCATACTCTGTTCCCTCATACACCCACCCTACCTCCACCCTCTGTAGTCCCACCCACTTTACCTCCACTGTATTTAATTTCATTCATCCTACCTCCACTTTGTCTATCCCTATGCTCTTTATTTCCACCCACTATATCTGGAGTGCCTCTGCTTCCATCTAATTATCCACCCTGCCTCATTCCTCTGTTCCCTTATCTACCTCTATGTTCTCTTCTTGTGCCCAGTTACCCTATCTAGAACATCTCTGCCCCCATCTACGTAGACCCACACTATGTCCCGCCATCCATTTATCCTATTCCAATTTTCTGTATACCCACCCACCCTACCTCCACTGTTGTTATCCTTAGGTATGCATCCTATCGGCATCCACCTTACTTCCAGCACCCTGCTCTCACAATATTTAATCTCACCTGCGCTGTCACCACCTTTTCTACTTCTCCACATACATCCTATCACCACCCTTTTTACCCTCACCCACCCACCCTACCCCATTCCTTTTATGCCTATCGACTGAAACCCCACATTCTTTACAGCCATGCACATGCTGTACTTCTGTTGTGTTTATTTCTACGTACCCATGATATCTTCACTCGGTCTACTGTTAGCTATTCATTTTGATTGGATCTTTCTTTTATGGAATTGTTATCTTTTAAAACAATAGAGGTGGCATGAATGTAGTAATTATATTTTTTTCTTTACAGCATTGTTGATTTATGCCTACCAGGAGCTGTGAAAAATGTGCCAGGAGGAAAGGTTGTTTGCAGGGAAGCAAAGCATTGAAATCTAGAACTGTTGATGTTCATGTTTCAAGTTTTGTAAAAATGAATTTTAATCACATTATACCCATGATTGTTGGTGATAATGTTTTTGAAAATGTCCAACTTCCGATAGGACATATGACAACTAATCAATTGAATTGAACCAAGCAAGTGTCAAGTCAGAGTTATAAAATGAAATATATATAGAAACATTTTCCACTATTGAGTCTTTACAAATCTTTTGAAAAATGTGAAATCAAAACCTAGCTATCTGGTGAAGTGTTTCTTTGGAGAAAAAAAGTACAAGGAATAGAGGAATGAGGCAGGGTGGATAATTGGATGGAAGCAGAGGCACTCCAGGTATAGCGGGTGGAAATAAAGAGCATAGGGATAGACAAAGTGGAGGTAGGATGAATTAGAAACGTTTTTCATATGAAAAGAACATCTTCCATTTTTTGTGTTTAACAAATTTAAGAATATTAATGAAGGTCAACACGCCATTGTATACGCAGATACAAATAGTTGATGTACTTACACATGATAACTTTTTTGAAGTGATTGGCAGATAGTGGAAACACACTTTTCATAGGGAAATATTTTTTTAATGAAGAGAATTACCTTCAACAATGGAATGTAAGCCTTACTATTGATAAGAGTTGACGTAGCTATGAAGTACACAATGGTGTGATTTCTGAAAAAGAAGAAATCTGAAAGACAGTTACTAGTGAAGCAAAACATTTAAGGCCATCTCTGATAAAACAAAGAAAACCAACTCTGGTATGGACATGTAATTCTTTATTTACAAGTTGTCTTGTAAGCACTTAAAGAGATTTTTGCAAGTGTTGTAAAAAAATAATAATGTTCAAAGACACATCAAGATGTTGCAGACAATAGATTACTGTGAAGTTGGTGAAAAAAGAAGACTTCTGGGTCACTCTCTAGCCTGTCTTGATAAAAGCAGATGTGTGTCCCCACTCAAATGCCATTATTCCCTATCTGTACTCTAATGCAATGGTTTTGGCTTATAGGTGTCGCAAGCAACATCTAATGTCCCAAACTAATAATGGGCCATCCATCTTGCACACATTACCTGCATTAAAAAAATAGTGCCAAAATCAATGCATATGGCACACGTTTTTACCTAGTATTTTTAAACTATCTAGGAGCATCCTTAACATTTATAAATGGCCTATAATATGACACAAAATTGCACATATCAAAATATAGCTTACTGGAGTTTATTCAACAAAAATAGATACGAGGAGAGGAATGAAAAAACAGGCCAATGCGATAAAAGGAGAAACATCATCCACTCCACCCATTTCTCTTCAATGTTTAGCAGACTGTGCAGTTGTAAAATACTTGCGTGCAACTGGCTGAGGAAAAAGATGCATCTCAATGGGAGGCCCAAAGGAGCACATGCCACCACCACCACACTGGTTGCATGATGGAAAGCTCTGTACCTGCTGCCTCAAAGGTTATGTGGGCACAGTGTGTTTGCTCATTATAGCACAACATGCGTAGCATTTGCACCTTTTTGGGGGTTAGTTATTGATCATGTGCAATAACCAAAGCTGAAGTGCATACTGCTAAATTTGAGTGATACAATATTTCAGACCATTATCAGTGGGTTTAGCACTTGTTTCAGAGATCTTTGCTAATACCCCATATTGCAGTACCGAATCCTGGCAAGGAAGCACAGTCTTTCTTCTGAGCATATACACATTGGTGGTAGTAGTATTTATGTGACACAGCACAACCAATGTGTACCAGAGAGCACCAATTAGCATATCTAACAAAGCAGCATTAAGGTGTATTTGTTTATTTTGCTTTTATTTCAGCTTACACAACACTGAGGCATATAGGCCTAGTTACAGAAAGTGCATGGTACATTTCTAAGAAAGTGCAAGAGCGCGCATGTAGGTTACAGGCATAATTGGTGTGTGTACACAGACTGGGAAAGTCACACCTCATGGTCTGAATCACTGCAGAATGCAAAACACGTTGTGCTGCTTCTGAACTCTTGAGGCATGCTTGAAGCATGCATTTCCTTTTGGCAATGGGGTGCAAAGCTTTTGGCAGTGCATGGTTTTTCCAATCCGGGCCATGTTCGCCTTCCGAGGTCGGATTCCAGGTTATGCTGAGATTGACTAATTGGGAAGTCTGTTCCTGGTTGAAAAATGCAGATCCCTACGTTAAAATCAGTCACTGGGTTAACTAAATTCGTTAAACAAGTTTCTGTTGCCGTATTCTTTGCTATTCCACCGTAGGCACATATATTAGCTTGCTCAATTAACATTTGCGCGTGCTTATTATTACATTCACTATATTGTACAAATAACGTCCCCTTTCCTTATACGGCTAAGGCAATTGAATATCCTTCTCCTCGAAGTGACTCTAGAAAACATAGAAAGGTTATGTCGAAATAGGCATCGCTCTGAGGCGGCATGCCCCTCCCACCAGGCTTGGACCAGTCTACAGGGCACTAGGGCAAGTCCCAAACTCCAAGCCCCATGTGTTAGTGTGGCTCAGATGTTTTGGTAGGTCAGTTTGATGAGTTATTCCACAGTGCAGCTAGTAGCTCTGACAGTGTTACTGAAATATATTCTTTCAACTGCCCAATTTGCAACACATGTTACCAAAAAAACTCGCACTTGGGTACGAAAGAAACAGTCAAAAAATGAACCAATTGCCGTTTGCAACGGTGGGCCACTTTGTCATGTTTGCCCAAGTCAGTTTTCTGCCACTTTAACCCTGTCTTCCACAGTGACCAATGCTGTAACATGTCATGCCTGCTGGAAACTACTTATCGAGGACAAGTAATGAAACAGTCAATTCTGCAATGATCAGGTAAGTAGGGCTGGGGAGAGGGGTTCGGGATATAAAAAAAAAGAAAGGGATGGTGGGGAGAATATGTCGCTGTGGGGTAAGCAGCCTGTGGGTACCATGGAGCCCAGGCTAGTAGTGGCTTCAGCCCACGATCCAAGGATCCTGATTGGCTGCTCCCCCCCGCCCGGGTGCTAATATGCATTTAAAATCATAATCTGCATTTTAGTCCTGTAACACTTACAATATCAGTATTTATGTATTGGACTAATATAATAACTGTATTTTAGTATTGGGACTCAAAATATCTAACTCATACACACCTTAGGTGTATGAATAAATATGGCACACACACACCTGCATTTTATAAACACCTGCTGTAGATGAAGTATGCTGTTTCCAACAAATTAAAACACACATCTGCTCATGGCAGAAAATCACTATAAATCAACTGGTCAAACCATTAATCACATACGTATATCCCCGTCATTCATCAACTAGTATTCCTCTCCATGTAAGCATTTATCTTGAAATGTCCTTCCTAAAAGAAAACAGCATTTACAGTGAAATACACACCTAGGTCAGTGAACTGTTATACACATACAATATGGCAAATATACACATTCGAACAGACTGCTGTAAGAACTATAATCACATAGTCTCATTATATAATGAGATAATCATATAATCATAAATATCATCATATAATCTCGGGAGGATAGCTCAACGGCAACATGCTTGCCTTGGAAGCAAGGTGACACAGAGCAACACAGGTTTGATCCCTGGGTCAGCGTTTAGAAACCCCTGGGTATTAAGCGAGTTATAAATAACCTATCATATCATATCATGTAGTCTAATTTTCTGGAGGCTAGCTCAGGGCCAATGCACTCACCTCGGAAGTAAAATGAAGTGGAGCAACACAGGTTCGATCCCTGGGTCTGCGCTTAGAAACCTCTGGGTATTTAGGTCTTTATAAATAACCACATATAATTATAATAATTAGACATTCCACTCTCCTAATATGTTATTTCCATGCCCTCAAATCGTGCCTGCCCAGCCAGCCACACGGCAGAGCACATCAGGTCACATCGTAATAGATTACACATGACAGATCGAAGCGGCTAGAATATATTGTCATTGGAAACCATAAAAACTGAACAGAGATCATAAAAAATGACCGATTGGCAGCCACGAAGTAAACATAGCCGTGGTTGAACATGCAGTTTAAGGGCATCAGTGCAGGACCTCATGAAAAATGGAAAGGGCCTCATTACACGGAAGGCGGTAAGGGTTAATGGTCACCGGTAATGGTACCGGTGACCGTTAACCTTACCGCCTTACTACGAGGTCCCTTAGCGGGTTGGTACTTTAACACCTGCTTTTAGCAGGTGTTAAAAACCAACCCGCTAAGGGACCTTGGTGCTAATTACGGCACCGCAAATTACGGTACCGTAATTAGCACCTTCCCCATTCCCATTATGCCCTATGGGGCAAAAATGGGAATGGGGAAGGGAAATGGTGGAAGGGGGAATTACCGCCCCGCCAACCTTGGAATATGGCGGTAATTCCCCTTTCCACCAAGGCGGTGCCAGTATTTTACCGCCATGGACCAAGGTGCTATTAGCACCTTGGTCCACCGCCTACCGTGTAATGAGGCCCTTAATCTCCTGTGCTCTTTCCCCAAGTAATGTTAAATGGTAATGGGTCTTGTACCACGCACTGTTGCCAATTGCTTAGTCTCTTGGCACTCTGGCGGATCTGTAATGGAAGGGGAATTGGGAGGTTTGCTAGTGGGATTGAGAAGAAGAAGTGCAAGAGAACTTTTATGTACTTTTGGCAGCTTCAGTTTGTAGATACCGGTCATTGTGCATAAGTGCGTTTTCGGGTGGTATCCGTCATGTGTCATTGAGGTATGATTGTGCGTGGTTTGGTTTCATGTTTCATGTTGAGTGTTGTGAGGTGCATGTGGTTTGTGGTGTGGTGCAGTTATGGTTGTGTTTAGTTCAGAGTTTGAGGCTGAGTATGCAGAATGGTGAGTTTTTAGTACGGTAAGTTAGGAGCAACACATTTCCTTCCCTAAGCAAACCATCTAAGTGTGATACATTCCCTACCGTCAACAAGCCATCTAAGTAAGACAAACCTTGATGAACAACTGCCTAAGTGACTGCCTTGTAATCAACTTCTGGCTTAATATGACCAAGCCACCGCATTTCATTTCCCTCACTCCCATGGACAGTACGTCACGGAGAAAACAATACAAATCTTCCAAACCGTGCATCTCGGAATACACACAATGAACAATGCGACGTAAGGACGCATAGTGGGACCTTTCCTATAATCATCACCCTACCTCCTTTCCTATGGTTCCCTCGGATATGGCCGTGCGCTTCAACTCCAACAGTCATGGGGAAGCAAACATGGAGCGCAAAGCACTCACCCGGCAATCGAGCATTTACTATCATGTATTTCTTATGTTCCTCAGAGAGCTCTGCTCCAGAAATGCCCACACAGCCAGTGCATCATAAAGCTCACTGCACAGGCATGACAGCAAGGGGTCTACACGTCCCAGAGTGCCCCATGACTTCAGGCACAATGGAAATCAATCCCTGTACCGATCTGTGCACTGAGACCTGGTACATTTGGGCAAAAAATAACTTCTCACTGCGATCCATACATGCTGCCGCCTGACAGATGGGACAGCAGTTGACACTAGATCCCACAGGCGCTGAACAGAGCTGGAGCGCCTCACCTCTCCAAAGGAAATCAGTACAGCTGCAAATGGATCCTCAACAGTTGCTCCATATTTCACCATCCATCCATGGGTCAAGGATATTGAAGTTCACCAACACGTTGCCAGCAGGAGACAAAGATAAGTTGCAGGAGCACACAGGAGCCGGTAGGTAGAAAAGTAGTAGTGCTTATTTATATTTTTCCATCCAGCCTGTTGCTGCCATGAAGTTAATGCAGAGGGTGCTCCAAGAAAGAGCAGGTCCCTCCATACCTCTGTGGCCCCCACCATTAGTATGTTTCTCTGCCCGTGGTGAGCTCTGCTAATTTACCATAATTCTGTTCTGGAGCACTTGCTCCTTTTAAAATGTGAGTCCATGGCTCCCTGAGCCTTGTCTGGGCCTTTGCCAACACTTGGACCCCCTCCTGCAGCCCCATATTGGCTGCCAACACCATTTCCTGGGCTGGACACAGGGAGCCGGCAGACAACGCTGGCCTCCTTTTAAGGCCCCTTTTTATGCCTCTCCGGCTTGTCTGGCTGTGGCCTCTGCGCCATGTCGCCTACCCCCTTCATCCCTCCCTCACCCCTTTGCCTCTTCAGTTCTCCACTATTACTGGATCATGACCTCTTTCATTTCGTTGATCCCAGCACCTACAACTACCATGACCATAAAATAAGCGTTGCAGCTACTCTCTTGCCTTGTCTGCGCACCTTCCAGTGTGAGTTCCTTCATCCTGTCTGGTTTTTCCTCTCCACGTGTCTCCCCTTGACCTTTCACATACCCCTAATCCCTTGTTCTTGGTATCTCCTTTAACTCTACGCACTGTGTCTACATCAACCTAATTTCGGATGTGCACTCTTGAACATCATCCTCAGTGACTCTGACAGCCTTGCTGCTTGTGCTTAACAAATGTTTCAACTTGACTTGTTACTCTGTGATACTGCAACCTACATACTGGCTCAATGTCCTCTACTTGTATCTCCTGGGCATGTCACTGCTTCTACTGTCCACCCTCTGCAACTCATCCAGAACAGGACTGCAAAACGTGTCCTTGACCTCAAGTCCAGTGATCGTATCTTTCTAGGACTGAAATCTCTGCACTGGCTCCCAGTGGCTGCAAGGATTAAGTTCAAAACCCTCTGCATTGTCCACAAGGCCTTCCGGGGCCTGGGGCCTCATTACCTTCAGCACTGCCTTCCTGGCAACCCCTGCGCTTGGGGATTGGAGATCCGCTTCAGATTTAAGGCAGTGTCCACACGCAAAGTATATAATATTATAACCTCAATCAAACCCTCCAATTGTCAAGCTGATTCATGCCCAGCATATATCATAAAGGAAGCAGCAAGTGAACTTGCCACTTTTTATTGCCAAGTTATTTAGTGCCTCCTTCATTACCTGTACTGTCCCCTCCAACCTAAAAAACTCCTGGGTCCTCCTGCCCCTAAACAAAACTCTTGCTGGACCCTAACATCCCAACCAACTTTAGGCCCATCACTACAGTCCCTTTTTACAAAAGATCATTAACAAAGCAGCATACAATCAAATACAATCATATCCGGAAAACAATAAGCTCCTTGGACTTCATCAATCTGGCTTTAGACCTCAACACAGCACTGAAACAGCCATGATAGATTTAAAGATTCAGATTGACGATCTACAAGATAAAGGAAAATCCGCCCTCTTGCTTCTGTTGGACTTGTCAGCTGCCTTTCATCTGGTTGATCATAAGGTGTTATGTAACCACCTCTCAGCTATGGCCAATTTTTCAGCAGAAGCAATAGCCTGGATTGAATCCTTCCTTAGCAATAGATCCATGAGAGGCATCTCAGCATCAGCTGCGGCAGACCCCATTCCCATATACTGTGGAGTCCCTCAGGGATCCTGCGTATCACCTATGTACAAGACATTCACTGAACCATTGTTTGATGATCTGGAAAATCTGGGTGTCACGTATACAAATTGCGCAGACAACACCCAGATCCTCCTACCTCTGACCGGTGACTATGACAAAGACCTAGCGCTCATTAACAAAATCTATTTCATCATTCAGGCTTGGATGGCCACACATGGCGTATGCCTGAATGATGAGAAGACTGAGCTACTACTTCTAGCCACTCCCACTTATCAGAAATACATGAGTAATCAATACCTATCTTTCAATATCGATCAGAACGACATTTAGGTGAATAAAGAGGTAAAAATCCTAGGTTTCTACCTAGACCCCTCTCTGAATCTGCGCAAACAGGTCACTGCTACAGCCTCAGCCACAGCCTACACGTGTAAGCTTATCCACGCGTGTAAACCCTTCCTATCCACTAAAAACGGTATTACCATGGCTAGAGCACTAGCATTGTCTAACATTGACTACTGCAATGCTTTATAACTAGGTTCTAGAAAATATATTACCAGCAAACTACAGATTCTGCAGAATAATGCACTCAGAACTGCCTTGGGCATCTTCAGAAGGCAACACATTTCTGGGATCAGACGTGACAACAACTGGCTCTCAATCAATGAGAGAATTCAACAAAAAAAAGCCTGTCTAACCCATAAATGCCTCAACAACTCTGCCCCGCCCTACCGTGTCGAGAAATTCTCCAAAAATAACACCGCCCGCCAAATCAGATCTACACATTCTGGTTGCCTAAAAGTGCCCAAATACAAATATAAAAAAACAAGGGGCCAGTAGTTTCCCTGTAATGACGGCTGAACTTTGGAACTCACTACCTACTTCCTTAAGAGTTGACCAGTCTTTCTATTAATTCAGGAAGGAAACCAAAATCTGTCTCACCTCCAAAGATTCACCAGAATACACACCCTCCTCAGGCTCCTTCTCTGATTATGTATAATCCGAGTAATTTACAACTATATATTATTGTGTATTATTGTAGGTTAATATTTCTGTTCTCTTCTTTTTTTCAATTCTCACCTCCCAGACTCTAGTAAGCCTGATGTGTTGCTTTTGCATATTACTGTACACTCCTCTCTGTGTTAATTTGATATTATTATAATTCTCACTATTTTAATACCGTCTGTGTAACCAAGAAATTGAATATACTTGTAAACTGCGCCCAGTTACCCTTGGGTTGGGAGCAAATTATAAATAAATAAACAAACCAAACTGTTTATGTATCCCTACAGTCCCACTACCAGCACATGGCACCTGATGTTTGCACTTACCCTTATACTTGCCACCTGCTGCCCGTACTTTTACTTATTTTGTATTTCTTCAATTATCCCATGTACTGCACTGTCCCCTCGCCCCCACACATTCCCCGATCCCCCTTCCCATGCACTTGCGCCATCTCAATGACGCCTGGCCTAGTAGGATCGTTGTCTGGCTTCCCTCTGTCCCGCCTCCTTTGCCTCGTCACGCATTGAAACACTTGTGTTTTATAAATGCCATATCATATCATACATTGTTTCTGCCAACGCCTTTTGCTGCTGATGCCTGCCACCTGCTTACCTGCCTACTCTGTTCTCCGATTTTCTGCCAGGCCATGGTTATGAGCTGTGCTGTAATTGTGCAAAAGGAAATGTTGGCTTCAAGCCTGCTCCGCCATTTCATTGTTGCTGTTTGCATACCTGCTGCAGCTCGATTGCTGTAGCCACCCACACCAATGTGGACTCTCCAGTTTGTGCTGCCTTGGTTTGTTGGCACTTTCTACTTGTCGCTGCCTACCTGTTGCCCCCCCCCCCCCGCCCTTAACATGCGATGAGGCTTCCCATCTCTTTTCCTCCCCACGGTCTCCTCGTTCCAAACTTGTTCTGTGTTTATCTGCTCACTTTACACCTTTATCTCTCACCCCCCCATTCTTCGCCGCCTGTCCTCCCCTCACTGCACTCCCCTCTCCTTCTCTCTTTCCCCCACTCCCTTGCATGTCATTCTACAACACCTGCACATTCCAAGTGTAGTAGGATCATTGATGTTTTGTCTGCTATTGATTTGTCTTCACTCATCCTCTCTGTCCTACACCCCCTCCCCACTCACCCTCTCACCTGAATTGCATTCTTGTTTAGCACTTGCACCTTCCAAATTGTCGCAAGACTTAGTAGGATCGTCTGTTTGTGTTTGTCGTCACTCCTTTCATCCCTGTCCTACACTCCTCTCCCCCCTAGCCCCTGCATTTAATTATTTTTTAGGATTTACACATTCCGGATTGTCGCAAGGCCTAGTAGGACAGTTTAAGTATGTGTCTGTTATTGTTTTTCTTCACACCTCTCCTCCCTGTCCTACACTCACCTCCCCATCTCCATCCCTCCCTTGCTGCACTGCATTGTTGCTTAGCACGTTCTAAATGCCTCAAGTCCTAGCAGGATTGTTTTATTTGAAACACTATTGGCTGTATATGCGCATTACAAATAACCACAAATAAATAAATATGTTTCAGAGTATACAGTCAGAGGGGGAGAGAGAGCAGGTAACGACATCCTTCTAACTGTCACTCCCATCCTGTATCCTCTAACTTCCATTTGTGGAACCCTGAGGGAACCGAGGGTTCCACTACTGCTGAACATTCCATAGCTTGCATTTCTATACGCCATGCAATCACCACATCTACACTATTTACTACTAGCTATTGTTGCTACCACGAAGGACTGGCATTACCTCACTGCTCCATGTTGGCAAAAAAAGATCGGAGGTAAGTAGCTGGTAAGATGGAAATGCTACATTGCATCAGCTGGCAGATACTCGTGACATGGCTCATTTGGAAGCCCTGCAACTGCCCTTACAGATGGTAGCCTATGACAGCTCTCCCAAGCAATGTCAGCAATTCCACTGTACCTTCCAGCCCCAGACTATCCTCTCTGACCCTGCTAAGATGGGGTATGCCATTTCCAATATCACTGCCAATGCGTTGGCATGGGCGCCTCCATTAGTTACGCCTTGAAGTCCTTTGCTGAATTGATACAAAGACTTTGTGTTACATTTGAAGGGGAGGTTTGGCCATTCAAAATCCAACTACACTGCACAAGAAGCATTATGGACTGCTCAAGAGTCACAGGACATACTTGCTTATGCCATCAGATATAAGCAGTTGACAACGGAGACTGGCTGGCAAGAAGAGGCTCAGTTTACTGTGTCTCAGAGAGGTTTTATCCAGTGAATTAAAGGTTGAATTAGCAAGGGTGCTGTTAGAATGGATTTCTAAGCTCTGTCCTGGTGGACAGATGTTTAGGAGGCCACCCTTGTTATAGTGAACAGGGAGCAACTTCTGTGAGTTTAGACAAGGTAGAATGGAGAGAGGCCACGGCTACATTTCAGGGGAGGTGAGAGGGCTCAGTGGTCCACAATGAGCCTACAGAGTTAAACACCAAGAATTACACTTAACAGTTATTTATAAAAAATATTCTATTTATTTTAGTACAGGAAAACACACTATGAAAAATGCCTAATGACAAGTAATATTATCACACATGCTTACCACTATAACGCATTTATACAGTCACAGTAGTTGGTGCATAATAATCAATTAAATCCCTTCACCTCAATACCTGTAAAGAAAAGTAAATGATTAGGTTAGAATCATCTGTCCAGAGGATTTGCAATCCTAACTTATGAAGTCCAAACCTGTATGGCACCCTTTGCCCAAAAGTTCACAAAGTTTTCCAATAATTTAGGAGTTGGGAATATATTAGGAGAGGGGTCCTGGAGACTTGAAGATGGGTACAAAAGTTAGAAGAGGGCATATTCTAGTTCCCACCTTTCGCGTGGCTTTCAGCAACAAGTAGTGCCAAAGCCAAACAAGTGTAATAGTTTCAAAAGTTACTCAAACCTTTCAAGGGAGGAGATATAGGTGATATGATATGATATGATAGGTTATTTATAATGTGCTTAATACCCAGAGATTTCTTAGTGCGGACCTGGGTATCGAACCTGTGGTGGTCCGTGTCGTCTGGCTCCCAAGGCGAGCACGTTGCGACCGAGCTATCCTCCCGAGACAGGTGCAGGTAAGTATCATTACAACTTACCACCCGTAGTCCGGTTTCTCTTCAGACTTAGCGGGTCATCAGAGGGTCACCTTAGGTACATTTTCTCGCCGTATGTCTGGTCATTGGTGCACGGGAGCTGCGGGAGGAAGAAGAGTTCTGGTCAGGAATGGAAGCTTGGTGCAATCCCTTCCAATGTACAATGCAAGAACCGTCACTGCAGCAATCCTCAGGGCACTCGAGCAGATGCGGGAATGCCAGGTACATGAAGAGTCACCTTTGCATGGCGACAGCAGATGTCACAATTGTTGTGGTCGAAGAAAGTCTCTTATCTCAGGACCCGTCGATGGCAGGGAGCTTATTGTCTCAGGAGGACATCTTGTCAGACAAGCTGAAGACTCCCGGATACCCAGGCCAAAATTCAGAACAGCGGCACTTCCATTGCAGTAGCCTTATCTGGAGATGGTCAGGTCACTGGTCCAGAGGTGTGAAGCAATGACAAGGGTCTTCAGAGATCAGTAGCCTGACAGGGCTCCACCGGGACTGCAGGAAGATTCGGTCACCAGACCTCTTCATGGATCGTCCACGGGTCTTCCACGGTGTTCACAGCTACGACAGGAGACTTGCCCACTCTTCAGATCTGCTGCAATGGCTGCAAGACACCTCTTCTTGTTCCAAAGTCAGTTGAGTGATCAGACTCATCCCCCCAATGGAAAGATCTGCCCCACACATACACACCAGCAGTGGTTCAATCAGGGACCACTGTGGGTTTCACTCAAGCATGCACACTGGATTCTCAAGTGCCAGTATGTGGATTGGGAGCATAGAGCCCCAGTCCACTTCCTGGGACCCCACATACGAGGTATGCACTAGCCATGGAAAGGCAAGCCTTTCCTGGGCAAGTTCATCAGCAGAAAATGACATTCCTAACATGGCAGGGAAGGAAGAACGCCAAGGGACAAGATGGCAAAGTAACAAATGAAAAGCCTTGTGGCACGCCCGTGTTGAGACACTAGCCAAATGCTGTAAATGCATTAAGGCTGAAGAAAAATACAATAAAAAGTATGGAAAAGTAACTGTTGCACCTAGTTTGTCCTTAAGCAAATCTTAGGTAACCACAAAATCCCTTTGAGTGTAGTCTTGGGTTATACACAAGAAACCCCATTGCACTGCATTGGAAGATCCATTGTGCAATGTTACAAAGTTACCCAAAAAGTCATACCAAGTCAAAAAACGAAGGGAAACATAGTTTCTCAGTACTGACAACCTGAACGACTAGTCAGTTTTTCCATAACATGTGAAAAAAATGCCCAGTGGAGTCAAGCTGCAGGCATCACTTCACTGTAAAAAGTCAAGACATGGTGAAAAACAAAAGCAAACGTTTGGGGGTCCATAGAATATGGACAGAAAGTTGCTACAAAGAGAAAACTTTCTTAACAGGTGCACAGACCATTGTCATTTTCTGACATTATTTCTATAGTTCTTCAGTTAGATTACTGTTTACAGGAACGCAGATCAGCGAGAAGGAAAGGAAGGCCACATACTTCATCCTTCCCTAGAGCAGGCCCATCCACTCTGGACCTCTAAGGACCATCTGGTACATGATTGTCCCATAGTGCAACCACAGAAGTCATGAAAAGCCACCTGCAGCTCCTGGCAGGGGCAGGAGAGCGGGAGCAGATTAAGGGTCCTGCTCAGATGTTCTTTTCCTTTGATGGAGATTTCGACACACGTCAGATGGTTTTGTTGGTTGACCTTAAGGTTCCATGTGGGAACCTTTGGATGGTACCTGCCTTGATAGACTCTGTGGTGAATGAGGCTTTCCCGAATTCCACTTGGGTACATGACCATCTCATACCAAGGAAACCAAAGACCACAGCTATTTCTATTGAAGGTGTGGAAGTGTTACCATTATCCTCAGGACTTCTTACAGAGCAATCCTTGAACTTGTTAATGACTATTGCTTCTTACAGAGAGCCTACTACTCTGCATATCATTAGGACTGCACATTTTCCTGTTATTCTTGGCATTTCTTGGCTTCGGCTTTATAACCCTTATTTCAATTCGGCTGTTAGTACCATGTTTTTTGGGCTCAGAAGGCTGTGTTAATAATTGTACTATTAATCAGAGTAACTCCGGACAGACTACGACCTTACATGGAATTTCCATTCCGACAGTCCTACATTTCACTCTGGTGCCTTCTAAGTAGCACGAATTCCAAGATCTTTGCGGATTTCATTGAGAGGGCACTACCATCATATCGACCAAAGGATTTTGCAATTGAATTACATCCCAGTGCCTCTGTACCTATCAGTAGGGTGTATGTCCTTTCTGAAACTGAGAAATTAGCCCTGAGGAAGTGTTTGGACACTCATCTGATCAATGGAATATTCACAAAGTCAAATACGCCAGGAGGAGCATCTTTGTTCTTCAACCCCACAAAGCAGAAAACAGATCTATGACCTTGTCTCGATTTTCGTGGTTTGAACAAGTTAACCATGAAGGATAGCTGCCCCTTGCACTTGCGGACATCCTTACTGCAGTTCAAGGAGCGGTGCTATTTACGAAACTCGACTTATCACCACAGACAATATCACTTGATCAGAATGCGCGAGGGAGACCAGTGGAAAACAGCCTTTCAATCGCCACATGGGCACAATCAGTACTGAATGATTCCCTTCGGATTGGCCATTTCTCATTGCATATTCCAACATTTCATGAACCATATTTTTTCCGATCTGATTGGTCACTCTACTATCATTTATCTTGATGATATTTTAGTGTTTTCTAAGGATCTGGAGTCACATACCCAGGATGTGAAAGAATGCCTACAAATTGCAGTCGACCAGTTTTTTTTCGACGAGTTGACTGGACACCGTCAATGCACTATTGGCCAAACCCGAGAAGTGTGTATTTGATGTCTCATCCACAATTTACCTAGGTTATCGATTGTATAAAGTTGGAGTCACAATGCGCACATGCAAGGGTAACACAATCCTAGAGTGGCCCACTCCTGCTTCTATAAAGGATATCCAGCATTTTTTAGTGCTGGCAAACTTATCAGTGGTTCATCTCTCATGTTTCCTTACTGGTTCTTCCATTGATATAAATGTTAGCTAAAACCATGGAATTCAAGTGGACAGAGCAGGCAGCCAAGGACTTAACTGTCTTGAAATAAGCATTTACCTCTGCCTCAATACTCAGTCAGCCCGGCCCGAGGCGCTAGGTGCCGTATTGAAACAGGTCCAGGGAGACAAGTTTGAACATCCCCATGCCCATTAAGCCCCTAAACAGAACGAATCTGAAAGCCATAAAATGTGTTCATAAGGAGTGGAGACAATACCTGCAGGGGGTAAACTTTCCGGTGGAGATTCGCTCAGGCCATAGTAATCTAGAGGTTCTCCAACAGTTTGAGTGTTTTAACAGTAGACAGCCACGATGGGCCTACTTCTTTGTGCAGCGCACATTTTTTGTTAGCTAAATTCCAGGCTCTTCGAACAACGTTGTTGATACCTTATATAGACGACCAGTCCTGGAGTGGAAGAATGTGGTTACCCTGGTAGAATACTGACTGGAAAGGCATTCATTTATGGAATCCACATGCTTCTTGAGAAGATTAAACATGCTCAGAATTCCGAACCCCATTTATCTCCCTCGGCTTCCTTGATACCACATGATGGTTATGGTTTTATGAGAAGGGGCTATTTGTACCTTCTACGTCACTGCATCTCCGAGCTTTGTCATTGTTCCCATTACAACCCTATATCTGGGAAATCATGGCTATCGTAACACACTGGACATTGACAGAAGGCATTTTTGGATGTGCTTGGGTACATTAATATTTGCTCCATTTGTACTCAAAATAAGAAACCGCCGGGATTTCCATTTGGGAAGTTATGCCTGCCAAAAACACCATGAAAGTTTCAAAATTTGTATTGGCAGACTTCACAGTTGAATTACTCCCATCAGCGGGTAACACTATCATAATAGTTACTGTGGATCACCTATCAAGGTGTACGCACTTTTCGGCTTTGTGCATTGCCTTCTGCAACAAAAAAGGCTTGTGTCTTTTTGAGAGACATTTTTCACCTTCATGTGTTACTGGACAACATTATCACTGACCGAGGGTCACAGTTCATCTCACGTTTTTGGGGAGCCCTTTTGAAATACTTGCATATACAACAGTGGATTTCAGGGTACCACCCACAGTCCAATGGATCTAATGAAACACTTGAACCAGACCTTGAAGTAATACTTGTGATGTTTAACATTGAATACACAAGATAACTAGTATGACCTCCTTCCAGTGGTGGCTGAATTCTCATACAACAACAACATCCATTCATCCATAAATAACAGTCCCTTTTTCTACACCTGTGGCTAACACCCACAGGCCTTCCCACTTACCAACCTAAAATCCAATCAGGTTTGTTATATGAACAAACATATTCTTCTAATATGAGAAGGTCATCAATGAGCCCTGGAAAGCCTGGAAGTTGCCAGTCAGATAATTGAGGACTTTGCCAAAAGACAGCATGCCCAGGAACCTGAGTATATGATAGATGATCAGTTCTGGTTGGCTTCAAACCATCTGCCATCTCATCTGTCACCCACAAGACTGGCACCAAAGTTCTTCGGCCCTTTCACTATTGTCATACCGATCATTCGGGTGGCATACAAGCTCCAGTTGCCCCCTTCCTGAAAGTGTATCCATACAGTTTTCCATATTTCCTTGATGAAACATTTTGTGCCTAATAGGTTTCCAGCTCATCACAGGAGGATCCCTCCTCCTGTATGTAAGTACTCCACACCAGTATTTGAAGTCCAAGCCGTCTGCGATTTGAGGATCCATAGAGGAGGATTACCATATCTCATCAACTGGAAAGGTTAGGGTCCCTGTGATAGGTCCGGAGAACCTGTTTCTTTTCTCAAATCTCCTAGGTGACATTGTTTGTTTCATCACAGATACACACGGACGCCTGATCCCTCAGCTTTTCAGAGGAAGCATACTGTCACGGTTCACCGTGATGAATGGGTGCTCTCAGAGCATTGATATTCCGGCAGCCCTCTCTAAAATTAATGCTGCATGATGCGCTTATGCTCTCGACATCATGATGTAATTCCGGGCCGCATTGAAGGCCGGAACAGACACGAACATCATTGCATCTGAATGTTCTGCCTCCAATTGGACGAGCACTTCCCAGAGCCACACGTTGAACGTTTCTCACTGCTCCTTGTTGCCCTCTTCACCTTCTCTCTCATTCTTGGGTCCTATTGGACACTTCTCTTTTGACTCTCCAGCATCTCCGTCCTGATCCTCTGCTTCCTGGTTCATCCAAAGGTTCCTGGACCTCTGTGCCCCCCAGCCCGGATCTCCTGCTGCCTTTTGGATTCCTGCCTCGCTGCCTTCCTGGGTCCTAGTTTGGATCCTGAAATGTTCTTGCCTTTAACAGACAAGGACACCCATTGGAACAGCTGCCCATTTCCTAGCTTAATCTTCATACTGCATATGTTGGTTGTCTCCATGACAATCAGTTTGGCTTCAAAGTGGGCAGAATAATGGAAACTGCTCTCCTGAACACATGAAGAACGGCTCTCTAACCTTGATTCTAACCTTCCTTCTGTCCTCATTCTCCTCAATCTGTCTTCCGCTTTTGATATAGTCAACCATATCATCCTGCTGAATCGCCTCCGTGATAACCTAGGTATCAATGATCAGGGCCTGGCCTGGTTGATCTCCTTTCTCACTGATCGACCCTCTCAGATTCAGCTGGGTTCCTTCCTCTCTTCTATATTGCTCTCAATCTGTAGTGTTCCCGTGAGGTCTAACCTTGCTCCCTGGCTGTTCAACCAATACCTGGCACCTCTTGCCCACCACATCACTGCTCTCTGCTCCAAGTTTCAGTATTATGCGGATGACACCCAGCTCTCTTTCAGGCTCCTCTCAGCCACCTGTCTGTCCGCAATGTGAGGAGTGGTGTGCCAGCAATAATCTCTGCCTTAGTGCCAATAAGAAGGTGATCCTCCTCATCGGAACACCAGCTCCTGCCTTTCCTCTCTCTCTCTCTGGCCACCCACTCTGGGCCCTCTTCTTGCTCCGACCTGTGAGGCTAAGAACTTTGGGGCCATCTTTGACTCTGTCCTCTCCTTCTTTCCTCACATCTCCGATGTCTCTAAGAAGTCAATCTATCCGCTGCAACTGCTCAGAGGTATTCTTCCTTTCCCCACTTTCCGCACCATGATGCACATATTTAAAATGTGACTAACATGGAGATAAACAGATTTAACAGGAATAAACAAATGTTTGACCATGTGTCAGAATGGGAAGAGAAGTCAGTTCTACAGGCTTAACGGGACACAACTTAGTCCAAAGTCTAAATACATTAGAAACTACATCTTGTTTATATCCAATGGACAATTCATCCAAAAGACACATTTGTTTGGTTACAAATAAAGTTGCTAATATGTTCGTATGTATAAACAGGTCTTAGAATAGTTTTTCAAGCAACCGTAATAATTTGCATAGGGGAACAACCATGACTAACAACCAGTTCTTAAGTGGGTTTTATTTGGAAAACCAATACTTTTATGTGTTTTTAGGGAACAGTAATTAACTAGAAGGCTTTGCTTAGGTCATCAGCAGTTCAGAATTATTAGTATGGTAAATGAAGGCCTTAAAATGCATTTATGAAGAATCAGAGTTGTATATTATTTGAAAAAGGATTGTTTCTAAATGCTTTCTATGAGCACCATGAGTGGGGCAGATTAATAAAGACTTCTGAAAGTATGTGCTTGGCAACGATGTGCGATGCACAAGCCCCATTCCCAAAGCTGACCTACGAGCTAAACCAATATATTAATTTACATTGATGAATTAGCCTTTAAGAAAAACTGAAGGCAGCAATGGGCATCTGATCAGCGTACAGGCCACCAAAGTATCCTATGGTTGAAACTCAAGGGGCAAGTGCTGATCAATTCTTAGTGACAGAGTAATAGCTTCTCCCATTGAATGCCACAACCACTGACCTGTGCATCGAGACAGAGGTTGGGAAAGTACTTTGTATTGGTTGCTCATGACACATACATCCTTGACAAGTGGCCTAAGAACAGTTGTGCCATGAGAATGCTTAATCAAAATCGATATGCAGCACTTCATAAATCATGAATGTCCGACAAAGGGTGTAGGAACCACCACAATGGATGTGCAGCTTGAGATCACATCCAAAGTGCCTTTTTTGTTATATCTATATGCACATTGTCTTTACTTCTGGTAAAGCAGAGGTCATTTACCAATGCCACTTTCCTGGTCCTGATACTCCATTGACGATATCCTCAAGAGTGTAGCCATCCACAGTGCTGCAGAACTCTACTGTCGCAGCTGCTGCCTTTTCCACCACCCACCATGGTCTGGATATTATGCACCACTTAATCGATTATTATGCTTCAACAGAAGAAAGCATGTTAGGTAAGATTTTCATAGCAATGATAAATCTTCCTGGCCTGTGTCAACCCCCAAACTTTTTGATTTACTGGTGGATTATTTTTCCTTATATCTCAGTGAGTGAGAAACTTTCTCCACACTCACATAATATTTTACTCTTTTTATGGGTGTCATTTTTAAGACTCTCCGTAGTGTCTTTTCAATTTTCTCCGCTTTGACAACTTTTGGCACATACTGCCCATTGGTGCTGGGCTGCACCTGCGGCTCCTTTTTGAACATGTGTTGGCCAACCTTGAGAGAACTACAGTTTTCAAGGATAGAAAGGATCTTTGGGTCTGTCTTGCATTTTATTAGTTGAGACGAGCACCCCCCACCTTCTGTGGAGTGTTGGGGAGATACTGAGAATCCACTTTTGTCATTTTAAATGTAGCATTAATTTTCAAGGACAAACTTACCCTAAAATGGGCTGTAGAGCCTGGTGAGACCCACTAGAATCAAGAAGACCTGCAGTTTGAACCATACCATGTCATGCTATGACCTTGTAGGGCTGCAATAACCCAATACCCTGAGGCCTCAAGCCATTGTGCAGTGCACAGTCTTAGAATATTATGAATCTTGCTGAAACTTTGTGGGCAACCAGGTGGAACTCCAGAGACGTGAATCAAGTTTCAAAAGTCCCCTCATCAGAGTGCTGGACCTTGCAAATGACAAGAATCAGACCAGCGATATTCTATCTTCTTCTGTGCACCTGAAAAGGCACCAAATCGACAGAGCCCCATCCAGCTGCATCCAGCCATGACAAAACCCTTCCCTGAAGCCTTCTGTGTTAATCCCTGCTGAAAAATCCCATCCAGGGTCCTGTCTTCTGTCCTCCTGACAAGGAATGCAGTGCCTGGGTTTTTGGATACATATCCTGAAGTGCTCTGGCTTCAAAATCTTTCTTCTGTGCTGAGGTACTTTGCTGGATTGGGTATTTACTTATATTTCTTACAATTTCTGTGTAGTTTTGGGGTGTTTGCGTGATTGAGAGGTCTCACGTCCAGTTCACCCATGCTCACAGCTGGAATCCGCAAATTGTGACTTCTCTGGAGTACCTGAACCCTCAACTAACACTAAAGTAAAACATTTGCTTGTTTGAACAGTCTTTCTCTGGTACTCTGAACTTTGCCGGGAACTGAGCCCTATCTCACCCTGCCGACAGGTGGCTCCTTGACCACTAGTGTCCCTCTTCTGCCTCTGAGAGAACTCATGTACTAGAATTGGAATGGGCTGGATACTTTAAAGGGGTCTGCCTTAAAAAGTAAAACAAGTGTTGACAAGTTTACTTGTGAATTAGTTGGTAACTTTAAACTCTCACAGTAAATAATACAAAAACAAATGATTACTTACATTAGATATATTTTGCCATTCTAAAAATTATGTGCAGGTTGTACTTACCTTGAATAAGCTGTTTGCCTTCTTAAATAAGTATTCTCAAATTCTTACTTTCCTTAGAAACTGTTTTGCCATTCTAACAGAAAGTAGGTAAAGGGTCAACTTACCTGTGAATTGGGTTCCCCTCTTCCCAAAAGTAATGTGGTTGGTTTCTCTTTATTATTACTGTTTGGCTAATTGTAGGAGTATCCCCAATTGGGTCTTGCTTCCCCTGACTTGCTGTTAGCCTGTCCAGAATAAGTCTGCCTAGATAATATTTACCTTTTAGGTTGCTGGTAGCTCGTTACAAAAGTATATATGTTTTTCTTACCTTGAGTATAATTGTGTTATCCTCAAATAGGTTAGAGTTATTGCTTCCCTTAGTCTGTGGACTAAAAACAAAGGACATCGAATATTACACCAACAGGTCCAACTCCTCTAGAATCGCTGTGTTATCCTCAATCAGGATTATTCTACTGTTCGTAGAATAAGTGTTCCACTATTCAGAAAAGTATATTGTCCAGTTGACTTATTATGTGATTTCTTACTGACTGCTATGGTAGAACTGTTAGGGTATATATACTACCCTGCATTATTGTATGTAATCCAAAAGTAACTATTATTTTTGACTTCCCTAGAACTACTCTTACGTGTTCCAAATGAGGCTATATGCTTTGGTGTGTGTACCTTAAAGCACAGTATTGTGTTTCTATAATTGTGGTTATATATATTGTGATAGTACTTATTTCCCCCAAGATTTACCTGGGCCTACATGTATTTAAATAAACTATTTATTTTGACAATACATAGTGTTTCAGTGTTTCTTTGGACCATTTGTTTCTTCAGCCCTCTCTCCCTCCTAAGATAAGCATGGCTACTCTGTCTACGCTACCTGAACTCAGGTGGTACAACCTTATACTAAGAGTGGATTCTTGTACTGCCTCAGTTGAATGGTTTTACTAAGACCATAGTTGGACTAACAAAGCAATGTTGTTAAATACCAATGCCAAGCAGTCAAAAAGTAGTGTCGAGGATGTGTAAATTCATCCAGCTCGTTAAGGGTATGCAATGATCATTTATGCAAATTAAACACAAATACAATAAAAAAATGCATACAATATATTAACAAAGAGCATCTAAATCTAGAAGAGATCCTGCTGCAAGTGACACAGAAGACTTGATGTTGATGGAAGCTTGTTTTCGACTTGAGCAGAGGCTGTAGTTGTGTTGCTCTTTATCCGTCACTGGTTAGAGCTACTCACGCTCCCTTCGAGTGGTAGGAGATGCCGTTATCTCATTTACAGGGCAGCTTCAATTAAAATATATTTTTTTTAATCAGTAAAGCGACTGCATTATATAAAGACACCACTCTTGTCGTACCTCTGATCATGCCTCTAATGTGCTTGTGCACTGTATTTGTGCATTAGGTCACTTTAATTACGCGATTGTACCAGGAACACCTTTCGAATTGGCTTCCAGTTTCATTTTCCACATGTACTAGTTGGCTAGTTAGGACGTGTTGAATTTGGCAGTGACAGCCCACATTGCCGACAGATGCCTCACTTTTCATTCAATATATCACCTCGCTTATAACCGCTCTAAGTTATCACAGCTGCATGATTTATAGAGTTTTTCTCTTATAAGGAAACAGACTTGCTGCTTGCAAAGGTGCTAAACGTCCCCGAAGACTAATTGACAGTCTTGGCAAATTGTAATCATTTGGGTTTGCTGTGCCATGGCTACCATCACATTACAGTGGTGAAGTAGGTGCTACAAACACGTTATCTGTAGCATTCTTGTTGGACCCGCAATCATCGTCTATTAAACATTGAAGAACATGGTCAAATCATGCTTGCCAAAAATGCGAGATGATTATATATGATATGATATGGCTTTTATAATGCGCCTATACACAAGTGTTCCAAGGAGAGACGATGCAAGGGAGGGGGAACAGAGGGAAGACAAAGACAACAATCTTACTAGGCCAGGTGACATTGAGATCGTGAAAGTGCAGGGGAGGGGGGAAAGGGAAAGGGAAAGTGCGGGGCGGGAAGCGGAAAGGGGCAGTGCAATACAAAGGACATCGAATATTACACCAACAGGTCCAACTCCTCTAGAATCGCTGTTTTATCCTCAATCAGGATTATTCTACTGCTCGTAGAATAAGTGTTCCACTATTCAGAAAAGTATATTGTCCAGTTGACTTATTATGTGATTTCTTGCTGACTGTTATGGTAGAACTGTTAGGGTATATATACTACCCTGCATTATTGTATGTAATCCAAAAGTAACTATTATTTTTGACTTCCCTAGAACTGCTCTTACGTGTTCCAAATGAGGCTATATGCTTTGGTGTGTGTACCTTAAAGCACAGTATTGTGTTTCTATAATTGTGGTTATATATATTGTGATAGTACTTGTTTCCCCCAAGATTTACCTGGGCCTACATGTATTTAAATAAACTATTTATTTTGACAATACATAGTGTTTCAGTGTTTCTTTGGACCATTTGTTTCTTCAGCCCTCTCTCCCTCCTAAGATAAGCATGGCTACTCTGTCTACGCTACCTGAACTCAGGTGGTACAACCTTATACTAAGAGTGGATTCTTGTACTGCCTCAGTTGAATGGTTTTACTAAGACCATAGTTGGACTAACAAAGCAATGTTGTTAAATACCAATGCCAAGCAGTCAAAAAGTAGTGTCGAGGATGTGTAAATTCATCCAGCTCGTTAAGGGTATGCAATGATCATTTATGCAAATTAAACACAAATACAATAAAAAAAATGCATACAATATATTAACAAAGAGCATCTAAATCTAGAAGAGATCCTGCTGCAAGTGACACAGAAGACTCGATGTTTATGGAAGCTTGTTTTCGACTTGAGCAGAGGCTGTAGTTGTGTTGCTCTTTATCCGTCACTGGTTAGAGCTACTCACGCTCCCTTCGAGTGGTAGGAGATGCCTTTATCTCATTTACAGGGCAGCTTCAATTAAAATATATTTTTTTTAATCAGTAAAGCGACTGCATTATATAAAGACACGACTCTTGTCGTACCTCTGATCATGCCTCTTATGTGCTTGTGCACTGTATTTGTGCATTAGGTCACTTTAATTACGCGATTGTACCAGGAACACCTTTCGAATTGGCTTCCAGTTTCATTTTCCACATGTACTAGTTGGCTAGTTAGGACGTGTTGAATTTGGCAGTGACAGCCCACATTGCCGACAGATGCCTCACTTTTCATTCAATATATCACCTCGCTTATAACCGCTCTAAGTTATCACAGCTGCATGATTTATAGAGTTTTTCTCTTATAAGGAAACAGACTTGCTGCTTGCAAAGGTGCTAAACGTCCCCGAAGACTAATTGACAGTCTTGGCAAATTGTAATCATTTGGGTTTGCTGTGCCATGGCTACCATCACATTACAGTGGTGAAGTAGGTGCTACAAACACGTTATCTGTAGCATTCTTGTTGGACCCGCAATCATCGTCTATTAAACATTGAAGAACATGGTCAAATCATGCTTGCCAAAAATGCGAGATGATTATATATGATATGATATGGCTTTTATAATGCGCCTATACACAAGTGTTCCAAGGAGAGACGATGCAAGGGAGGGGGAACAGAGGGAAGACAAAGACAACACTCTTACTAGGCCAGGTGACATTGAGATCATGCAAGTGCAGGGGAGGGGGGAAAGTGAAAGTGTGGGGCGGGAAGCGGAAAGGGGCAGTGCAATACATAGGATCAACATTAAGAATAAATAAAAACAATGCAGCCAGTTTTTGGCAAGTGCAGGGGTAAGTGCAGACATCAAGTGTCAAGAACTGTAGGGATCCAGAAACAGCCCCCAAGTGCAGGGTTTGCCCGGGAGGCAGTGCATGTTTGCAGCTTGCGGGGTAGGCAACCTGGGCCCGAGATCAGAGGGTACCCAGGTGATTAGTGCAGTTTGATACAAGCGGTTTGATCAAGCATTAAATCTCACCCTCTCTCTTTCTCTCTCTCTCTATATGTATTTGTGTTTCACCAATTCAACTTACTGTGAAAACAGAGCAAATTACGAAAGAGTACTTGACGTCAAACGATAGCAATGTGAAGGGTGTAGCAGAAAAGGTAATGACAAACAATGGTATGGAAAATGTGCAAAGGCAACCGACATCACGAAGGAGCTGCTTCTGTAGTAAAAAGCCACAAAAGCAAACTAACATGAATCAGGACTTGTGCAAGGTAATGGAAACACCTCTGATCTGCCTTACAAAGAAGATTGAAGAGAATGGTTCACCTTATAAAGAGGAAGAAACATACAGAGGATGTTGTATGAATTAAAAAATAATGCCAAAAAAGAGGAACAAAATAGTTTTGTCAATTCGAAGACAAAAATATTCACATAAGAGTGCATGGGCTGAACAACAAATATAAACATAAAAAGCATATTCGAGTTGTAAAGAACCTCTAGACCGGAGACTGATTAGTCAGTGAATCGAGGAAGACTACATGGTATAGCCCATAGCAGAATAAATAAAAGATGTAAAAGAAATAATTGACTGGAAATGACAGAAACAGATGCATGCAAAGAGGCACACAAGCTGATACCTGCAAGTGCGGGAAAGAAGATCCATCTCATTAGAGAGAAAAGTAATTGATAGCAAGGTCAAAGTGATAAAAAAGAAAGCGAACACTTGGGACAGGATAACGAAATGATTAGAAGGACAAAACAACAAAGAGAATACGATTCTTGGAAGGAGCTGTGGAGAGAAAGGAAGTATGCATGCACAGCAGTTAGGTGGGTAATTGAGAACAGAGATACTCATACAATTAAGGAGGGAGAAGAAAATCTGGGATAAATCAGAATCACAAAATAAGATATTAAAAGGCAAATGAGAAGATAAGAGCACAAAGGCAAATCGTACCAAGAGAGAATATGAGCAACCACGGACTAATTCTTTACATTCTCGGGGAAGAAGAGATAGCGCGAGAGGGAGAGAGAGAAAGAGGTAGAGAGAGAGAGAGAGAGAGAGACAGAGAGAGAGAGAGCGAGAGAGAGACGTAGAGACAAAGGGAAATAGTGTCTGCGAGATAGAGAGATAGACTGTTTTGAACTAAGAGGTGGAGGAGGAATGGTTTAGTAAAACTGGGTATAAGCGGACCGAAGTTTAGGAGGAAGAAGACATTTTTTGATTTGCTGTCCCTGTGCAATATAATTGTGCATATAAAGAAGTGTAGTCTCAGTGGATAGAGAAGGATCAACGTCAAGTTGGAACAGTTGCACACAGGATTGGTTCGAAAGGATGAAAGCAATGTTTACTAAGAGAACAGTGATTTACTGTCATGATCTCTGCTTCCAAAAGGTCAGGGTTTTGCCAACTCCCTTGGAAGCAGATCCATAACCCAGGTTCCGAGTGCCAACCAGTCCCAATTGGGACCTTTTGGACCCAGTCCTGGCGCCAGTGGCACCAGGCTCATAAATATGCCCAGTCCCAGCGCTGGAAGCGCCGGGCTCATAATGCTTGGGTGGACTTACCTGCAGCAGACCATGCTGCTTACTTGCCTGCCAGTTGAGCCTCTGATCCTCTTCTGTTTGGAACTACTTTTCCTGTTGGGTGGGGCAGGAGCCACTCCCTAGGTTCAGAACACTGGAACTCTTCTGGAAAGCAGGAACTCTTTTCTTACCTAGGCGTGGCTGTGGAAGGAGACACCTAAGCACTACAGGAGGCTATTCAAACCACACCCGATGGATGAATCTTGCTTTGCGTTATTCTGCATCCTCTGCAGCAGAACGCTCATCGTGTCTTCTGCATCTGATCCTGGGCCTAAGGAAAAAGGCTTACCATCCTGAATCCAGTCTTCAGCAACACCTATAAAGACAAGAAAGAACAGGTTAGCATTACGGTCTTCAGTGACAGCGCTTCACTTACCTGGTCCATCGGCTGTCACCAACGCCTCGCGCTGCATTCCGGCATCTGAAAGACAAAGGCTTACCTACTCTTCGTGCGCTCCGGAGGTCTTCGCACTGCATTCCGGCATCTGAAAGACAAAAGCTTACCAACTCTTTGCACGCTCCGGAGGCCTTCGGCGCTGCATCCCGCATCTGAAAGACAAAACAAGGTGCGTTTAAAGACATTGGGGAACTTTAATACTCACGTGCCATTACTCCTTTCCACATCTAACCCAGTGGGTATTCCGGCACCCTGCAGCCGCTCCGAACTTGTACCTGCAAAATAAAAAGACAGTTAGAGCGCATCGTGAAGCAGGCAACAAGCACTTACTTACGTGCTTCCAGGCGCTTCTATTCATCACACGGGCTCCATCTTCAACTCACTTCAGCCCGTCATCCGCCATCGCCGGAACCCTGCAAAACAAGAGACATCATTACTAAAGACTTTTAAAGACATTAGAATTACTCAAAACTTACCGTTCGTGCAGTAAACGACGGACAGCAGTTCTCTGAAGTCAAGAGGCCTGCTCCTCTTATCCAGTGAAGAAACTGGTTACAGCACCCTGCCCCGAGGCAGATGGAGAGCACGGCGTTCACTTACCTAAGGTGAGAGCGTTAACCTTTGGGGTTCTACAGGAGAAGAGAAAGGGAAGAAGAGAGAGAAATTCAATAACCCAGTTCATTAATCCCATATTTTCTATCTGCAGACATCTTACCCTTCAAGTTAGACATACAGTGCACAGAGGTCCAGCCCAAAGAGCCAGCCGTGTGTTACACATCACCTTTGAAGATACGGTATACGCCCAGTCAAGACCAGCGCCTCTACGGGAATCAGGTGAGCATTACAGAACGCAAAGCCTACCGCAAAACTCCCGTCCAGGCGCTATGGAAACCTCGGATACCGACCAGCTAGCCCAGTTACTTGGGGAACTAAGGGCAGAAGTGCATGCAGCCCGTCAGGAAACGAACGCTCTAAGAAGGGAACTGATTATTTCCAAGGAGCGAACAGATGATCTCGCTAGACAATTGCTACAGTCACAAGCCGGACAGACCCCGTTACCCGCATCTGGGAGAAATCTTCCTTCTACATCCTCTATGAATCCAGTGCAGATCAACCTACCTGGGAATGTACCTCTGGCTCCGCCCGAACGATTTTCTGGTGACCCAAAGAGGTTTGCAGTATTTATCAATCAGTGCCGGTTGCATTTCTTATGCCGGCCAGCAGCCTTTCCAACTGATCAAGCTAAAGGCATAATGCTTGGGTGGACTTACCTGCAGCAGACCATGCTGCTTACTTGCCTGCCAGTTGAGCCTCTGATCCTCTTCTGTTTGGAACTACTTTTCCTGTTGGGTGGGGCAGGAGCCACTCCCTAGGTTCAGAACACTGGAACTCTTCTGGAAAGCAGGAACTCTTTTCTTACCTAGGCGTGGCTGTGGAAGGAGACACCTAAGCACTACAGGAGGCTATTTAAACCACACCCGATGGATGAATCTTGCTTTGCGTTATTCTGCATCCTCTGCAGCAGAACGCTCATCGTGTCTTCTGCATCTGATCCTGGGCCTAAGGAAAAAGGCTTACCATCCTGAATCCAGTCTTCAGCAACACCTATAAAGACAAGAAAGAACAGGTTAGCATTACGGTCTTCAGTGACAGCGCTTCACTTGCCTGGTCCATCGGCTGTCACCAACGCCTCGCGCTGCATTCCGGCATCTGAAAGACAAAAGCTTACCAACTCTTTGCATGCTCCGGAGGCCTTCGGCGCTGCATCCCGCATCTGAAAGACAAAACAAGGTGCGTTTAAAGACATTGGGGAACTTTAATACTCACGTGCCATTACTCCTTTCCACATCTAACCCAGTGGGTATTCCGGCACCCTGCAGCCGCTCCGAACTTGTACCTGCAAAATAAAAAGACAGTTAGAGCGCATCGTGAAGCAGGCAACAAGCGCTTACTTACGTGCTTCCAGGCGCTTCTATTCATCACACGGGCTCCATCTTCAACTCACTTCAGCCCGTCATCCGCTATCGCCGGAACCCTGCAAAACAAGAGACATCATTACTAAAGACTTTTAAAGACATTAGAATTACTCAAAACTTACTGTTCGTGCAGTAAACGACGGACAGCAGTCCTCTGAAGTCAAGAGGCCTGCTCCTCTTATCCAGTGAAGAAACTGGTTACAGCACCCTGCCCCGAGGCAGATGGAGAGCACGGCGTTCACTTACCTAAGGTGAGAGCGTTAACCTTTGGGGTTCTATAGGAGAAGAGAAAGGGAAGAAGAGAGAGACATTCAATAACCCAGTTCATTAATCCCATATTTTCTATCTGGAGACATCTTACCCTTCAAGTTAGACATACAGTGCACAGAGGTCCAGCCCAAAGAGCCAGCCGTGTGTTACACATCACCTTTGAAGATACGGTATACGCCCAGTCAAGACCAGCGCCTCTACGGGAATCAGGTGAGCGTTACAGAACGCAAAGCCTACCGCAAAACTCCCGTCCAGGCGCTATGGAAACCTCGGATACCGACCAGCTAGCCCAGTTACTTGGGGAACTAAGGGCAGAAGTGCATGCAGCCCGTCAGGAAACGAACGCTCTAAGAAGGGAACTGATTATTTCCAAGGAGCGAACAGATGATCTCGCTAGACAATTGCTACAGTCACAAGCCGGACAGACCCCGTTACCCGCATCTGGGAGAAATCTTCCTTCTACATCCTCTATGAATCCAGTGCAGATCAACCTACCTGGGAATGTACCTCTGGCTCCGCCCGAACGATTTTCTGGTGACCCAAAGAGGTTTGCAGTATTTATCAATCAGTGCCGGTTGCATTTCTTATGCCGGCCAGCAGCCTTTCCAACTGATCAAGCTAAAGGCATAATGCTTGGGTGGACTTACCTGCAGCAGACCATGCTGCTTACTTGCCTGCCAGTTGAGCCTCTGATCCTCTTCTGTTTGGAACTACTTTTCCTGTTGGGTGGGGCAGGAGCCACTCCCTAGGTTCAGAACACTGGAACTCTTCTGGAAAGCAGGAACTCTTTTCTTACCTAGGCGTGGCTGTGGAAGGAGACACCTAAGCACTACAGGAGGCTATTTAAACCACACCCGATGGATGAATCTTGCTTTGCGTTATTCTGCATCCTCTGCAGCAGAACGCTCATCGTGTCTTCTGCATCTGATCCTGGGCCTAAGGAAAAAGGCTTACCATCCTGAATCCAGTCTTCAGCAACACCTATAAAGACAAGAAAGAACAGGTTAGGATTACGGTCTTCAGTGACAGCGCTTCACTTGCCTGGTCCATCGGCTGTCACCAACGCCTCGCGCTGCATTCCGGCATCTGAAAGACAAAAGCTTACCAACTCTTTGCACGCTCCGGAGGCCTTCGGCGCTGCATCCCGCATCTGAAAGACAAAACAAGGTGCGTTTAAAGACATTGGGGAACTTTAATACTCACGTGCCATTACTCCTTTCCACATCTAACCCAGTGGGTATTCCGGCACCCTGCAGCCGCTCCGAACTTGTACCTGCAAAATAAAAAGACAGTTAGAGCGCATCGTGAAGCAGGCAACAAGCGCTTACTTACGTGCTTCCAGGCGCTTCTATTCATCACACGGGCTCCATCTTCAACTCACTTCAGCCCGTCATCCGCTATCGCCGGAACCCTGCAAAACAAGAGACATCATTACTAAAGACTTTTAAAGACATTAGAATTACTCGAAACTTACTGTTCGTGCAGTAAACGACGGACAGCAGTCCTCTGAAGTCAAGAGGCCTGCTCCTCTTATCCAGTGAAGAAACTGGTTACAGCACCCTGCCCCGAGGCAGATGGAGAGCACGGCGTTCACTTACCTAAGGTGAGAGCGTTAACCTTTGGGGTTCTATAGGAGAAGAGAAAGGGAAGAAGAGAGAGACATTCAATAACCCAGTTCATTAATCCCATATTTTCTATCTGCAGACATCTTACCCTTCAAGTCAGACATACAGTGCACAGAGGTCCAGCCCAAAGAGCCAGCCGTGTGTTACACATCACCTTTGAAGATACGGTATACGCCCAGTCAAGACCGGCACCTCTACGGGAATCAGGTGAGCGTTACATTTTCAGAAGAGGTGAGTAAAAGCAAAAGCAAAGCAAAAAGCAAATACATGATGGATAAAGAAATGTTCAAAATATAAAAGAAAGAGTCGATCAGAGAACAGGTTAGACTGCAATGAAGATTCCGGGGGCAAGAATGAAATGAAATAATGGACATACTTGAGGTATATAGTCAACAAAAATGGAAGGAAAACAGGAAACAGGAAGTAGAAGGCGAACTCAGGAACATGTTCTGTAAGATTAGACTTAAAGATTTCTTTTCTAATACTCAGATTCCTTCTACGGAATCAAGCCCTAATACGCCATTTAGACCTCCTTCTAAATTTACTCCTTCATTGAATATGATATCTAAAGAAACTGCTACTTTTGAGAAAGTGGTGCTTAGAGACTTCCATGCTATCTATGCGAGCAAAGATAAGACTAAGCCAAAAAAATTCTTCAATTTCACCAAAGAAGATTGTGCAGTACTTAAGGAATTACAGTCAGATAGAACGATTGTGATAAAAAAAGCTGACAAGGGAGGAGGAGTTGTAGTTTGGGATGCTATGAAATATGACCATGAAGTTACTCGACAGCTCGAAAATAAAGAGGTTTATGTAAAACTACAAGGGGATCCTTCCCCTAGGATTCGGAAGGAAATTGAAACATTGGGCAAAGATGCATTGGAAAGAGACATCATTTTTCAAAAAGAACTTAATTTCCTGCTGCCCACTAACACCAGGACTCCTCTTATCTATATGTTACCTAAGATACACAAGAGTATGAGTGTGCCCCCTGGTCGACCTATTGTTTCGTTGAGTGGTTCCATTTTGGAACCTATAGGTCAATATTTAGATTTTTTCTTGAAACCATTGGCAAAAAATACGCCTACTTACCTTTCGGACTCAACAGATGTTATAAGGTTAGTAGAATCTTTCCCTTTCAACAAGGACCACAACATACTCATCACATTGGATGTTGAATCGCTGTATTCTAATATCCCACAAGGAGACTCCCTGGGGATTATGAAGAGATTTCTCCAAACTAGAACAGATATTAGTTCTGTACCTAGTGAGTTCCTGGTAGAATTATTAGAAATTGCTCTCTCTAAGAACTTTTTCAGATTCAAAAACACATACTACATGCAAATAAAGGGGACTGCAATTGGGGCATTTTTTGCCCCAAATTATGCTACCCTATATATGTGGGTTTTTGAAGATTCTAATATTCTCAAAGAGTCCAATCCATTTAAACCGGCTCTAAAACTCTATAAAAGGTACATCGACGACATACTTATCATTTGGGACGGTTCAAAAGGTGATTACAATGCGTTTTTCACTTGGATTAACAACCTTAATCCCAATTTGAAATTTACGATCCAGACTAGCAACAAAGAAATTGCCTTCTTGGATTTATTAATAAAAGTGGACGATAAGAGATTGGTTGTGGACCTGTACAGAAAGGACTCTGATAGGAATACAATATTGCACCATCAGAGTTTTCACTCTCAATCTCTGAAATCCAATATTCCTTATGGGCAGTTTCTTAGAGCTCGTAGGAACTGTACTAAAGATTTCATCAAGCAAGCCTCTATTATAGAAGAGAGACTATTAGAAAGAGGATACCCTAAACAACTTCTCAGACTCTGTAAAAAACGAGCACGTTACCAACATAGAGAAATACTTTTGGAAAAAAAATGTTGTACAAGAAAGAAAGCTGAAAGATGATCAAATAGTGTGTGCGCTTACATTAATTCGCAGCACAACCAAATCAAGAAAATCATCTCTAGCCACTGGCATTTGCTTCAACTAAATATGCAGAAATTACCTAAACCAATTTATGCATTTAAAAAGGGCAAGAACATCAAAAACTGGGTCTCTAAAGCAGACAGGAATCATCGACAAGATACACAACCCACGATTACTATGACTTGGGGCATGTCCCCTATTGTTGGCCACTTCCCATGTGGTAATTGTTGCAATTGTTCTAGCACTTCAGCCACCTCCACTGTAAATATCCACGGGAGGGACTGGAAACTTAGGTAACACACCACTTGCCTGAGTACTAACGTGATTTACGCTATTATTTGCCCTTGTAAGAAGGCATATATAGGAAAGACCACCAGAGCGGTTAAATTACGAGTAGGCGAACATCGCTCGAAGATTAGAACCAAACAACTAAATCCCCTTTTAAGCATACACTTTTTGGAATTAAAACACAGCCCAGAAGACCTGCAATGGTGGGCTGTAGAAAGAGTATGCAGCACTGATAAGGCTAACGTGGCTACACGTCTTGCGCAAAAAGAACAGTGGTCGATATACCACACTAATAGCCTTACTGTAGGCCTGAATCAACAGGAGGAATGGAGCTAAGTTTTTTTAAAAAAGATATTTGGCTTTCATTCCTCCATGCATTACCAGTACTATGTCCGGTTTTCTAACTTAATTACTGAGCGTATCTTCCAGATCCTGGCGACAGCGCTAGTTTTTTTCATACATCTTTGTGTTCCTTTATTCTGAGTACACATTATGTGTTTGGAAAACACCTATATTTGGGCTACAAGAAGCACATAAAATGTGAGCATTTGATATTCCTCATTTGCACACTAATCTGCCTTTTAGCTGTTAAAATTTGGCGACAAAATGCCTATACTGTGGTGAAAATACGTGAGCGTTAGAAATATCTTTCCTTCGTTAGTTGCACACACAGCGTTGGTCCTTTTTCTGTGTCTGTGATCAGGGACACACGGTAATGGTCCTTCGTTTGTATCTATGCCTCTAACATCCTCGACATAAAAGAGGGACTAGCGATTTCCACCTGGTCTCCTCAGTCTGCCGGGACTCACCGTGGGCGACGGTCACTCTGCGCGAGGTAAGCGCTTTGTGAAATATGTTTTGAACTCTCTCTTTTTCTTTCTTCTATTATCAAGCACACATTGGAGTGCTTCTCCATGCAGCCTTAGCGCGACATGTATGATTTGTCATGCAACATTGGCGTAATACGCTTCATTTCGTTTCATTTTATTTTGCTTCTTTTTTAGAAGCGGTGCTGCATGCAGAGTAGAAACTGCTATACAGAAGGGATATTACACCGGCCTCATTTAATCTTGGTATTGCGTGCACAGAAGACATTTGGGAGTGTGACGCCCCATATATTGGGTAAGAAGAGTGTTCTTCTCTTTTGGTTTATAATCGAAAAGGACACATTGGAGTGCATTTCTCTACAGCCTCAGTGCTACACGTACAATTCCTTTTGTGGCATTAATATAATACGTTTGATTTTGCTTTCGCTTGTAGAAGCGGTGTCGCGTGCAGAGTAGGAACTGCGACACAGAGGGGACGTTACGGCGGCCACAGTTTTTGTCTATCTCTTTTTTCATCACTACGAAGTTGGCCTCTATAAGAAACAGACGGTGCCGACACTTCAACTATACAAAGTCAAGGAGAGTTATCCTTTTTGATATTGTGGTAATTTCTTTGGCATATTTTCTGCGGTGTTCATTTGCCTTACATCAAATATTCTCAAAGTAGGATTATGATACAGTGGTGACAGAAGAATTGTTCTTTTGATGTTTTGCGTTTTAGGGATCTTTGATGTTTACAATTTCCCTGGAGTGTGCTTTATAACGAGGACTACCTGTATTTGACCCAGCATCTAGTACAGAGGAGAAGCTGGTTAAGACAAGACCATTTTACCATCTCGTGTATGGTTTTCAGGTATTACTTTAGTTGATTTCTCATTGGAATTCCAAATGGAGACATGGGGGGAGCGGGGTGTTAGATTCGGGAAAATACAGTGACACGAAATTACAGTGTCCCACCAATGGGAAATGATTTTCTCTTTCCTTCTGCATTGAATTCTCTATCCTGTTGAGGGAGATGGAGGTCTTGACGTTATGTGAGGCCTTTGAGATATGCACTGCCCTTTAGTGGGCAACATTTAAATGAATTGGAGTTAACCCTCTCCATTTAGCCAAATGTTGGGTTGGTTTCAGAGTATGACTTAATTTGTCCTCTCTCCATATTTGGACTATTGGTACTCACAGAGAGCAACTGAGTGAATTAAGGCTTTTTAACATCCAATTTTAACTGTATCGTTGTTTTCTTTTCTTTTTGCTGTTTCTTTTTAGGTTCATCCCTATCCTGATGAAGACATAGATAACTATCCAAGTCGAAACTATGTATTAAGAAGCCTGTTTGACTAAGAAGACTCATTTATATTGGCATCAATAGTCTGGGCACTAATAGTCGATAACTTTTGTCTGGAGTGAACCATTATTACTGAACACTGGAAGTGTTGTTTACATTTCCATTACACAGAATTTGTATCAGTTTGCTTTCCTTTGATCTCATTAATTGTTTTTCTTGAAAGTGTAATTTTTATCTTAACAATGGAACAGTTGTTGCATTTGCTTGAAATTTCCTTTAAAAAAAATGTAAATGTACTATTTTTAGAGTTGTATTAGTATGACTGAATGTATGAATGTCTGCTATATAGGATGTTTTTTATAAAATGAACTAATTAAAGATTTTTTACAATTTATAACAAAATAAAATGAATTTTTGATGTAATATCCTTTGCCTTGTTCTTCAGTTGTTCTCGTGTTTCCGGCCACACCATGTGTTTCATATGTATTGCTTTACCTCTAGGTGTCGGGGTGTGGAGGTTCTCACTATTGTTTGTTGGTTTAAGCAGTCCACACTCCCCCATAAAGTTAACGAGGTGGGAAGAAACTTGCAGCTCGACAATCAATATGGAGGCCATTGAAGGAGTAGGCGGAGCAGAGTATGGAGTCCCATCATCGGCTGATGAAGGCGAGTGACCCTTTGCGCACAACACAAGTCCACACAAACACCTGACATCCAAAGGACAATGTTGTCCAACAAATGTGAATCTGATGAGGGCTACTACATGGCCCATCATACACAGATTCACATATCCCTGTCTAGATGCTGGCCCCACCACTGTCACATCAAAATGCATGATGCATGCCACTCCCATACCTAATACACACCCGATACATAGAATAACAGCACATGTCACACAGCACGCAAGCCACAACACACCTGTAGGCCACACAGCAGACACCATGCTGAACATGTTTACACCTGAAGGATGCCAATACTACCCCCCAATCTTGCATGCACCCTGACTGCCACAGCAACAAGCATGCAATGATCAACATGGCACAAACTGCACAAACACCAATGCATACATGATGCAAGTACTCCCATCACTGATGCCCTGCCACTCTCTGTCCCCCACAGGCACGGATGCAGACAGCGACGAGCATGATGCTGATGCACAGCCCAGGACACCAGCCAAAACGTCCCGGGGTCAGGACAATGGCACCAGGCCATCCACATCCAGGGCCACAAGGTTGATCCAAGTGTCACACAAGGCACACACCAGTGCCCAACCAGCTGCACAGCCCCCAACACATGACCAGCAAACACCTGTCCCTGTCCCTGCACCCCTGGAGACACACATCTCACAGGATGAGCCCACATCTGTGGAGACCAAGAATGACAGCTCACAGTCGGCAGCCACTGGTTCTGTTGGGGAAGCAGCTGCATGCGCACCACTTAGTGCCGTCGAGGACGAGAGGCATGAAGCGTACACTCATGAAGCGTAAACTCATGAAGGAAGCATCTTGTTGGGGGAAGTTGTCCGAACGCCCAGCCCACAGGGCACCCCACAGGGCACCCCTCAGCATGAGCCTGAAGGCGAGGGCAGACATGAAGAGTGGGCTCCATCAGAGGACAGCCTTGTATTGCCCACATCAACACCAGCCAATGAACCATCCACCTCCACCACAATACGGGACCTCAAGGGATGTTTGTCAAGGATGGAGGGCCGCCAACAGGAAATGCACAAACTAGTAAAGCAATATGTTGCTGATGGTGAGGCAACAATCCATGCAATGAGGGACAACACTGTGGCTGTCATCAAGTCCGTTAACAGAAATTTCAAGCAGGTCCATGTTGGCTTTGCTACTGTGGCCCAGATCCTTCCAAGAATGGCCGACACCATGGAACAGCAGCGTCCAGCGGCATCCGAGCCACAGCCATCAACTTCATTGACTGCCATTCCTGCCAGCTCCACGCAAACCAGCCCTGTGCGCAGGTCCCTGCACAGCATGCGGCACACTGACATGCAACCCACTCTTCCGAAGAGGGGGCGGCAGTAGCAGGGGTACCCTGCACATGTTCACTGGCAGTGCATCTGGACACATGTTTTGCACATGATGTGTGGGGGTGTTGGGGGAGGGGGAGGCTGGTGGGGGTGCGTGGGGGTGTTGGGGGAGGTGGGAGGGTAGAGTCTGGAGAGGGTGCGTGGGGCTGTTGGGGGAGGGTAGAGGCTGGAGGGGTGCGTGGGGGTGTTCGGGGGTGGGGGAGGGGAGAGGGGATGTTCGTGGGGGAGGTGGGAGGGGGGAAAGGGGAGGGTGGAGGCTGGAGGGGGTGCGTGGGGGTGTTGGGGGGAAGGGAGAGGCTGGACTGGGTGTGTGGGGTGTTTGGGGGTGGGAGAGGGGATTGATGGGGTGTGTGGGGGTTGGAGGGTTCATTGATGTTTTAAATACCATCTGCAGAATACACCTGGTGTGTTAAATAAAATCACATGACTGGACATTCCTTCTTCAGCATGTGTCAATTTATTGAATGACAGTGTACAGTGCAAATTCGTCCTCAAACCCAGTGCCCATATTCCCCGTGTCACAATGCCCAGGGTCCCAGATCCATGTCACCCTCTGCATCCCAGTGCATCAGAAACTATGGTTTATCAATGATTTGCGCACAGCACGTCCCTCATGTGCATCGCGGTCTTGCCAAAGGTCTGCTCTATGACCACACAAGTGCGTGTATGGGCACGATTGTAGTCCTCTTCGTGCCTGTTCTGCGGATTCCTGACAGGGGTGAGGAGCCACGGCTTCAGGGGATAGCCAGCATCACCTGCATGGGAGCACAATAAGGTATGTGTAAGGGTATTTCTTCTGGTCCATTTGTGCTCAGCCTGTACATCGTTCATGCTCATATGCACTATATCATGAAGAGCAGCTATTGACTTCACATCTGTGCAAGTATCTGCCCTGTACACAACTTGACACTCCATGTTTCTGGTCTTGAGTGACGTAGACGACTTGGGGGCCTTGACATTGGAATCACCAACCACCCAGATGGAGTGACATGGTCCATGATGTAGTCACATGTGATGGTTGTGTGGCAGGGGATGAGACCAAATGCATGTTAGGAAATGTTTGATGCATTAGGCTAATGCCCTACGTGATACTGCTTGTTTAGTCTATCATGCTTTCAGATAATTGTTGACGCCATGCAGGTGTCCCTCGACATCTTCATACCAGTCACAATGGCACAATATGATTGTTGGTAGGGTCCCCCAGTGTAGGGATGTGTACCTTGGATGTTGTAGGGTATCGACTTGCATGTTGGTACTCATGTGCTGTGGGTGATTCCCGCACCATTCGCAGCCATGTAGGTGGTGTTCAATACTTAATGGCTCCAATTTGAGGCATTCTTGTCACATGTGTTTTCCCATTCGTATTCATCTGCACATGTTGCCATGGTGTTATGTAGTGTTACTGTCGGGGAGGGGCAGTGACAGGGGATATCCCTTAGAGGGAAATCATACTGCACACTCATGGAAGCATGACCTGTGAGATACTTCGATGCAGTCATGTGTATTCAGCTTTGTGACTGCATGATGGTGCATTGTGGTGCTGTGGGTACAGTCAGGTGATGTCTAGTGGACAGATTCAGGGGTGTGCGCTGATAGGGAGTCTGATATTTACACATTTGTGTGCGGGCTGAATATGTCAACCTCCATTTATTGTGTCATGCATCTTATTTGTATGATTATGGGCACGTTGTTTGCCAGCATGGACAGTGTCCAGACACCCCATTGAGGACACTCCCATGGCCCAGAGGGCAGACAGGTTGCATATGCGTGTCCCCCCCCACAATAAACTCCTATGGCCCAGAGGGCAGACAGGTTGCATATGCATGCTCCCCCCATGATATACACCCATGGCCCAGAGGGCAGACTCACCCTGCAGCCAGGCATGTCGTGCAGCATCTTGTTCCATATAGCGGGCAGTTCTGCAGCACCATTGCATTTTGCGTGGATCCTGGGTATCTGGCAAAGCAATGTGTTATCATCTTGCTGGCATCACACACCATCTGCACATTGATGGAGTGGTATAGGTTTCTATTGAGGTACACCACCTCCACGGAATGCGGGACTAACAACTCCGCGTTGGTGCAGTCAAGGGCACCAATGACACTGGGCAAGCCTGCCAGTGCATGAAATGCTATTTTGGTGTCATTCACCTCCTGTTCTGTCCGTGGTAGGGATATGTGGGTCCTTGAATGCTTTAGGAGTGCATCCAGCACTTGGTTTAGAACACCAGAGAAACATGGTTGCGAGATGCCATGCAGCTGCCCCACTGTGTGCTGGTAGGTGCCTGTGGCCAGGAAGTGGAGCACAGACACCACCTTCAGCAGTGGGGGGGATGGCGGTGCGGATGTTGATCAGGCTGACCAAGTCTTCATGTATTAGATCCACTATGGTGGTGATGGTGTCCCTGTCCAGGTGGTACAGGGTGTGGATCTGTGCTGGGTTAAGTTGAATGGACTGGCCCTTATGCAAGGGATTGGTGGCTGCCTGCGGGGAACCACTGCCTGCACTGGTGGGATTTGCTGGGGTGGTCTCACCCTCCTTCTCCTCCTGCGTCTCCTCTGTAATCCCAGCTGTACTGCCTGCTCAAGGAGTAGCAGTGCTTGCATGTCCTCCAGCAACAGTATCGCAATTGCAAGTGGAATAATATTGGTCTTGGAAGGTGTGTGGTGTGTGGGTGTGCTCCTTTTGTGAGGGCCAGGCTTGATTGCCTCCACCTGTGTTGATTGTGGTCACCTGTGGCAGTTGTGAACACAACAGTTTGCTATTTACAGGTGATCAGCGATCCCGGGATTGCCGGCATCATGGTGGACCTTCTTACCAGCATCTGGATGCCGTTATGTGCATGTCTGTGCAACTCGTAATGTCCTCTTCCTTGCGGCATGCCAGTGTTACTGGTATGGTGGTGCATGGCCACAGCGGGTCCCTGTCGATGCCGGTAGCACCAGCTTCTAGGGTCGTAATACACCGGTCCGGTAATGGATGCCTGTATTGCCTTACCGGTACCATTATTACCAGAGCGCCAACCTTGTAATGAGACCCAATGTGTTCCCCACTAACCCACCTTCTACCTAAATTGTAAAAAGCTGGCACCAAAGCCACCACTGAATGTATCTTAGCAACCTAAAGTCAGTTCCCAAAAGGTCAGTTTGTGCACGGCTGTGGTTCTTTGTGCACTGCACTATTGCCAAAGCCTCTTTTTAAATCTGCCAGCTTCCACTCAGCACCCTCTGCAACTCATCCATAAGATGACTGCACAACTTGTCCTTGGCCTGAACGCCAGAGATTGTATCTCTGCTGGACCAAAATGTCTGCAATAGCTCCCAGTGGCTGTGAAGAATAAAATTAAAGCCCTCTGCATTATGCAGACGGCCTTCTGGTCCCTGGGTCCTCAATACCTTGCACGCTCACTTCCTAAATATCTGCTTACTCCAGCTCTTCCCTCATCCGACTCCCACTCCTTCAGGGTCATTTTCTTCTGCATGCAACCAGTTGGTGGTAGATGTCTTTCTTCTGCTGAGGCCTCCCTCTGGAACAGGCTCTCTGCCTACCTGTCTACCTGGAACTTGAGGAGAACCATCTTAGGCTCTAGAAGTACCTCAAAACCTTTCCAAGTGCTTATTCGTTTTCCCCTCCTTCCTCTACTCACGTCATGCCTAAAAATGATTGTGCACTGGTTTCCTACCCACCCTGTAATCTGTGCCCCAGACTACCTCCCAGGATGCCTGCCACTTACCTTGTACATTTCACAAACTGGTCTTTCCACTTTAATGCATGTACTACAAATGTTGGAAAAGTGATCCACAAAAGCAGCATGGAATGTATATTAGCAACGTTAAGCAAGTGCGTGCAGTGCATGCATACAAAAAGGATGCCTGTCCCTTACCTTGCCCACTTTCACCATAGCCTCCTTAATTTCTCTGTACAAGCAGACCTTCTGCCACAGTGTTTGTGTACACACCACAACCAGTAACCACATTGCGTAATGGCTCAGCTTCCACAGTGACAATCCCATAGCTACCATTCTAATAAGAGCCGGACGTGGCACGTCCAATCCTCAAAGTACTGCTGAATCCAAGGAGTTACTGTGCTAGGAGCAGGAGGGGGAGGAGGGGGGATTGTGTCTTTAGTACTGTCTCTAAAAACACATTTTTTGTCGTGTTTTTGTTAAGTACGTGCGTGCACACTTTTTCTTCCCTCTCTTTTGCTGACTGTTTTCTTCTCCTCCTGACATTTCTCTCGACTGAAGATGAATGCTTCTTTTAACACTCTACAGGATTCTCTGCAACGCTTCGTGCAGAGTGACAAACAAAACACCATTGCCAATAGAGGTAAACAAAATACCATTTCCTTGGAACCACTGGAAATCTTGCTGGTTATTTATGCTTTCATAGTCGGTACAGAACATCCCAGTCCTGCACATAAATTCACACATGCTTCTGTTTATCCAACATCTTCCGACCTCTGGCTGTGGACAAATTACACTGGCATGGTCCCATGCTCCTCTTGGTGTTATCGATGGCGGCAGGAAACATCTGCATCACTGCTATCATCAAATTCTTTAGGTGCGCGAGCAAACATGAGCACAGCATGTACCCCAAATGCAGTGCTCCAAAATGCACAACCACCACATCAACAGTACCGACAGAGGCCACACATGTGCAAAGGAAATCCATGCACCCAAAACCCCGCTCATATACTGTGCCCCAAAAAGCCTGCACTCCTTCCAACTGAAAGTCAGTATCAAAGGCTCTTTCAACAGCATACCTGTACAGATTGTGCACAAAGGTATAACCCACCATCAGCACTCAGCCTCTGTCTATCTCTGCCACCCTCACTGCATCAAAGTTTGGGTAAATATGTCACTGCCCCTTCCTGTGAACCACACCCTCGACACCTCATTGGAGAATCCCCACAGTTCCATTTGCAAAGGCTCCATTCTCAGAAGGGAGGGCAGGATGTGGCACGTGCGCTTTCCCAGCTACAGCAAGGGCCATGCCCCAGTAAAGTAGACTCAATACTTCTTCTCTTTGCACTGGTATTTTTCCAACACTCTTTCATTGGCTGCTGTGAAATTTTCAAAGACGCATGCACCAATCACATACTGAACCTTTGCATTGCACACTATCATATCTGTACACCACTCCATATTTACCATTAAACACTCTCAGTGCACGGTCCCTTTGCTTCCAAAGCCTCTCCACCTGAAACCTATGCTAAGGATGCACTATTTCAGCATCCACAGAGATCCTGAGGTGCACCCAGCACACATTTGGCTATGTACACAACAGTCCACCCTTGCCCACACCCAGCAAAACACTATGGATCCACACATACAAACATGTGGGCAGCTAACAATATGTACAAACGTAACAAACATAGGTAGTGGCACTACACCCCAACTTCCCCAAACCATAAAACACCCATTCACAAAAACAGGTTGCAATTAGCAGAGTCCACAAACATATTACAGCCTCCACCACCCCTACTCACAGCCATTCGCAAAGTATTGTGTCACTAACCACAACATTTTCAAAACATTGAACCTACTTCAACAAATCTGCACAAAGCATAGTACCCAAGCACATAGTACCCAATCCACCATACCCTCTTCCATACTGACAGTATGCAAACACTGCACCCAGTGCCCACGCTTCATGACTTTTCACTGCACCATCTCCAACCACAGATCAAAAACCCATTGCAACGTAATGCCACCATGCATGTCCCCAACTTCGACAATCCACATACTCTTCACTGCCACCAGCACCCCTACCCTACCTGTGCACCGCCATGGAGCTATGCAGCAACAAATTGCAACAGTTACCATTCTATAGAAAGAAAACACTCACTCCTGTACCCCTGTGCACTTTCATTAGCATAATATGGGTAAACCCACTTCCATTCACAAAGTATTGTGTCACTACTAACCTACCCACATTCTATTCGCAGCACTGGCCCTACTCCAACCAATCTGCACACACCACACTATGCAAGCACAACCCTCTACCGGATGCAGAGTCAGACATGCATTCCTACGGTGGGTATGCTGAAGCCCTAAGCTGTTGAGTGCATGCCCTATGGCCGATGGCCTTCGGCCATGCACCGAATAGTCTAATCCTTCCACAGACCCACAGCAACTTCATTCACCCATGTGCCCAACTACCGCATTCCATCCGCAGAGCACAGCCATCCACGCTCCCACCCAACCTATGTCATGTGCAAATCAATCCCCTTCTGCAATTCACCTGCCACCACTCACCAGGAAAAGATGTCACCAAAAACAGGTTGCTGCAGAAGCTATTGGGCCATTACAACAGCTGCCTCCAATCAGCACACAAAGTACTAGCCTGTGTAGGTACCCGTGAATTGGCACAATACACACAAATACGGCAGGCACTCCTCCGTCTTCTTCCACCTATGTACATATGTCACATGAACCACTTCTCACTTGCCCATCCGTTCCCTCCCTTCTTGCCGCCAACACATGGCGTACGGTACATACATTTTCCAGACCCTTCCGCCACCTCACTGTCCTCCGATACACCATGGTGGCGTTTCCCCAAAGATTTTGACGCACAGCACGCTTCCCTCCAGCCAATCACTGGCCACGTCCAAAGTTCTCCGACAGCATGTCCTACCGCAAGCCAATGACACTTCGGTCTGCGGAGCAAACATGGAAATTTGTTGGGACGTGCATTTCAGTTCTTTGCAACAAAAGTACTGGTTGGATTTCCACCAAACACACAAAAGCACACTTTCTGACCGAAGCCCCCACTCCTGCCTCAAATTTGGTGAAAATCTGTCCAGTCGTTCGGCCTGTAGCCATGCGCAAAGTTTTTCCCTCATTCAATCTATGGGAAAAAATAATTGGGACCCCTCAAATGGAGCGAAGTTATAAGCTGTTAGGCAGAACCATATTCAGTACCCTTTGGGAACACCTCACACAATTAAGACTACAAGTGACAGTACGAATTCACCTTTGGTACAAGCATGTACTACACAGTAAAGTGGTAGTGATGGCTGAGCAGCCAGACTTATCTCAAGAGTAAAGTGAGCAGTACTAATAGTTACACAACGAACAGCAATTACTATGGTTCAAACAAACACTGACTCAAGGTTTCTGAGTAAAATAATATACATTTATTTACACATCAGTTATAAAACATTTCACTATTAGCAAGCAGTTGAAAAATCACAATGTTAATACATTACACCATATCCAATAGATTCTGGACAAGTTAAGCTCAAAATGAAGTGTGAGCAAAATGGCACTCCAGTAATTTAAAAGGGAAGGAAGTACAAAGTTAAACAAAGGTTGAGCAGCACCAACAAGTATGTAAGTAGGGCAATCTAGAAAAAGTAACTACAGTGAGGAAATAAAATCAAGAGGCCTGGGACAAAGTCAATGGACCAGAGTTTATGCAGAAGATCACACGGTTCAGGGTGGTTTGCGGTTACCTCTTTGCCAAGAGTTCAGAACGAAGTTGGTCGGATGAAAAGTTACTTTAAAGAATAGAGAAGGACAAGCCCTCAGATTGGCAAAAGATTTCAAGCATTTTTACCACGGTCGGACGGCACGAGCGACCGGATTTGAACTGTATTTTAAATGGAGAAGAAGGCTGTAGCTGAGGCGGACGTTCCTGACAGATCCTGAAGGTTCACGGTTCCTGAAGCAACTGTCGGACTGACACGAAGTATGAAGACTGGAGAGTCCTGCACTGCTCAGGGAAGAAACCAGCAGCAGATCAAAGCAACAAATAAAAAGTGTGCTCCTTAAAACCCAAGCAGGGTCCGGTCCTCTTGGCGATCCAGTTCACTGTAGCTGTGCACAACGAATTTGACAGAGGAGGGAGGCCTGGCTTGCAGTTTGGTGAACTGGTTGGACCCACCAGATCAGGGGGAAGAGATTTCTTGCAGATCTTCCCTGTCATCGAAGTTTGAAGATTTGGACCCGCAGCAAGGTTTCACCGGGAGGTTCAGTCGTGGTTGAGGTCCTATTCTGTCGGCTTCTCTTCGGTTTTCTCGATCCAGTGGCGACTCTGCCTTCTCAGTCCCAGGGACCTGCTTTTTATGCAGTTTTCCCCCATTCACACAGCCTGGAGGTAAATCACACAGCAGGGTGGCTGTCCCGGCGGGACAGTCACCTCAGCCAATCATACCAGAGTGCGACATGGGTCTCCAAGGAGACCCTGTGCAGGCACTCTCAAACCCCCTCCCTCACAACCTGTCCCCCCAGGCGCCTAAGGAGGACTTCTGTGCATAAGCTCGCCAAAGGACGGGGAACAAAGGAACCAAACCTGGTATGGCACGCAGAGTATAACACGAGAACGACTTTTACAAAAAGAAATGGCGAATAAACACAGCCATAACCAAATAAAAATAAATGTGGTCCAGCAGGTTTAAGTTCGAGGCTACTGAGATAGCCTAAAACAATACCAAGGCTATTTTAAAAAAAACACAGTAGAATAAATAGGGTAGTTACCACTGCCATCAGCCAAATCTTAAGGGAACAAAATAATGTTCCATGAGAAACAGACAAAAAGGGATAACTATTAACCCTTTCCAGAACTATATGTAAGATAGGTTGTACTGGGTCTGTGGATTTAAAAAGACTAATAAATGCAATGGCAACTTTACATGTTCTGGGAGACAGTAGTCAGTCCCAGAAAATGGAGTCTGATTTGGGAAGTCTAAAAAAAGACAACCCTGGGGGTAATTCATGGAATACATGTCCGCCGAAATTTATGGCGCAAGCTGGCGCAAGCGTGAAAAAGCTAGCGCATGCATGCGAATTGCACGCGTGCGATTCATGGAAGGCCCTGTGCATGTTTTTCCCGGGTTGTGCGCCAAATCCACGCTTACCTTACACGTCACTGCGACTTTCCAAACGCGTGCGCGACAGGAACGGGGAAAGCGCACACACCTATAAAGGTTGCGGAACACGGGTATTGGGGAACAACGTGTGAAAATGTAGGCATAACGTGGGAAGTACCTCTGGGGAACACATGCAATGCCCACACGCTAGTGAACAACATGTATTCATGGAATCGAATAGGGAAAACCTGTGCACGTGAAAACACACGCACACGCACAAATACGTCCGCCACACGAAAGCAGGCGGAAGCGCCCCCACGCACATAAAAGTGCATGCAAACAACAAACAAGCATATAAAGCTACGATGAATGCCCCATTCCTCGCAGCAGTGATCGTGGGACACCGCAGGAAGAGGAGAGTAGCCCGGCCCTGCTTTTTTTTGCCCAGGATCAGCCTTTTTGGGATGCCTGATGACGAGGTCTATGGCAGGTATAGTTTTTCACCTCATATCATCCTAGAGCTGGTCACTGAGTGGGAGCATGAACTCACATCACCCACCCTGTGCTCCCAAGCATTGAGCCCTTTGGAGAAGGTGCTCAATGTACAACATTTTTTGCCCACTGGGTCATTTCAGCAGACAACTGCCATAGTTGGGGGTGTCTCACAGCCCACGCAGTCACTTTGCCTACACCAGGTGTTGGCAATCATCACTGCGCGCCCCTCAGTCCGCAGGCACATACACATGTCCAGAACACCCGCAGAAAGGCAGGCCGTGGTCCAAGACTTCTACAGGGTGGCACACTTCCCCAAAGTGCTAGTTGCCATAGATTGCACCCATGTGGCCCGACGTCCACTTAGGGACACTGAAAACATCTACCGCAACTGCAAGCACTGGCATTCCATCAACGTGAAGGTTGTATGCGATGCCAAGGGAATCATCACCTCTGTCTATGCAAACTATCCAGGGTCCACCCCTGACAGTTTCATATAGAGAATGCCCACGCTGAGCCAGGCCCTGGAAGCTGGGAAGCATGGCGACACATGGCTCATAGGTGAGTACAATTGCCTGTGCACATGCATGCATGACACACACAGACAAATACACAAGACCAACTAATGACAACCATTATCACCTTACCAGGACACAGTGCCTACCATCTCAGCACCTACATGATGACGCCAATATGGAACCCCACCACACCACCCCAGGTAAGATATAATGCAGCCCATATTGCAACCAGGGCCATAGTGGAGCGCACATTCGGAGTGCTCAAGTCACACTTCCGCTCCCATGTCCGCTCTGGCAGACAGCTACTATATGCACCCCCAGTAGTGTGCAGGATCATTGTGGCAGCATGTGTCCTGCACAACGTTGCAACACGGCGGGGCGTACCGGTGGACATGGTGGTACCCCCAAATTGCCAAACACACACACGCCCGCTGCGCGTGGGAGGGGAAAGGGCATGTGGCGAGGCAGCCCGTACCCAGATTGTGGCCACATTTTTCACCTAAACTCCAACCACTGCAGAGTGCACACAGGCCTGGTACATACCAGGTGACAATCAATGAGAAACAGACAGTTAACTGTCACAACCTTACCACCATGAGAATGTGTCCACAGAATTGCCACATTGTGTGCATCCCTAGCTACTTAAACACAACCAATTCCATGTGACCAAAAGGAACACATGCAAGGTGCATATCCCCCCCCTGCAAAACAGGCCATGAAAGTACTGGTATGCCATCCAAACCCTCCCAACCCCCATTACCCCCATCTGCCACACCATACCATGGTATGCAATGGCAAAACATCAAACCATATGCACAACACAATAGTCATGAAGTGCCACGTGAGAAATGTAAATATACACCAGACAATGACACCTGACATGGAATCTAAGAAATGACTGACCAAAAACTCACACCCTGAAAAAGGTGGTACAAATGCATGCCAACAGTGGTGCAAGCAACAAAAGTCAGAATACCTGTTGCCATGCATATTGGACAATAGCAAATTGGCATTACAAACACTGTGTGCTGCGTTTGTGTCCCCTGCAACACACCGCTCACCGGACAGCACTGTGAGTGTGCATTGCGTTGGGGAAATCCCTTGAGCATCATGAAAAATGAGTACAATAAACCAAATAGTACCCTGTCATGCATTTACATGATCAATGAATCGGAAGTGAACATGGATTGTCGGGACACAGAATGCCTGAGAAGGCAATCTGGGTGCACGTGTGCATGGTGTCACCGTAGTTGGTGTGGGGGGTGTTGCTTAAGTGTTTGTGTCAGTAAGGACATGCAGCGAATACATGCATGTGGAATGAAGTGAGCCCCAGTGTCCTGTACACAGCACATGTGAACATTGCACTCAAGGACCCCCCTGTATGTTAAAGCACACCAATCCCCTGGCACCTCAAAATCAAACCCAACATAGGATCAGCCATTGACCAGCAGAACATATCATGTACAGAGTACCCCACTTCGACAATGGCAGACAGTGAGCAATCACTGATTCATTGAAAATCCTTATAGGGCCTACACAAAGTACATCAGAGCGCCTCAAGGATGGAGGGAACAAGGGAGAATAACAGTACATTCCTACAAGTCCTTAAAACAGTCCAGAATGTGAAAATGAACAATAAAATCAAAGTACATAATACTAGTGCTTGTAACAATAAGAGAGAGTCTAGGGAGGGAATGTGGGAAAACAAAAATAGCATCATCATTGCTATGCCTGACGGCAATAGTTGCAGTACAGGAGTCACATAAGGAGGAGGGAAGAGGTGAGAAGAGTAACAAAACAAGTGACAAACTATGGAAGTTCGATGAAGAATCAAGATAGTGCTGGGGAGGGGGAGAAGAAACACAGAAGGGAAAGGGGGGACAGGCGACCTGTAATCAATGGTGGAGGGACTGAAGATAAAAGTGCCAAAATAAAACTCAAAAAGGTGAAGGTGGGGGGTAGATGGACGGAGGCAGAGGGGGGAAGTGTCTGCAAAGAACAAGCGGCTACATATCACCATGCCTGACAGCAATAGGGGTAGTGCCGGAAAAAGACAGACAGAGGACAAGGAGGAGGGGAAAGGGTGGTGGAGAGTGAGGAGAGAAGGGAGAAGAGAGCCAAGGTGTAAAGGCAGGAAGGGGAGAGGGGGAAAGAAAGCACACACAGGGGGCAGACGGAAAGAAGATGGTGCAGAAGGGGAGGGGGTGTGACGGTGAAAGGGGGGAGACAGAGGGAGACTGGCAGGGGTCAGGTGGAGACAGGCGGGGGCAGGGGAGACATGGGGAGACTAGCAGGGGACAGGTAGAGACAGGTGGTGGGCAAGGGAGACAGGGGGACAATCAAGGGACCCAGAAGGGTGGTGGACATGAGTGGACAGGGGTAGACAGAGCCTCCATTGTGGTCCTTTGTTAGGGGTGGCAGGCTCCGGCTCCTGGTTGGCCGGATTGTCCCAAGGGCCAAGTGAAACCAAAGGGAGGCGGGGGAGCAGGTCCAGGCCACAAACATGACAGTCAAGTCAAAAAGCAATGCAGCCATATTTCCAATGGCACAATAAAACACCAGGCAGGGCTGCAAGTTGGCCAAACCAGGGGAAGCAAGGAAATGGGGGTAGTTGAAATGCGTGGTGACAAGGATAACTCAGCGTGCAGCGTTCATGTGGCATATCAAAATTACTGTAGGCCAAGTGTCCCAATGACACATTGTAAGCACATGACCCCTCCCACTATCAGTGTGTGTTACACAGCCAAAGGGTGCATGGTACCGCCTACAGCAGTGCATGAACATAGACAGTCAATTAATAAAAAAAAAAATCATAAGCAACATGATGAAATGCACAGTCAACAGAATACTCACCAAAATTAAGTGCACACATGCATTGGAGAAGCCATCCGGAATACCCACTAGGGGTGTACACACAAGTAGGAATGCATGCTGACCACAGATATGACGGAACGCCAATGCCCATGTGTGAGATGTTGTCACACCGAGCCATCCGTGCGAGCCCATGGAAAGGGGAAGCAGGAGTAGCATATGTGTCAGGACCCCAAGCAAAACACATACATGAGACAAGCCTGAATGGGCCCTGCTGGAACACACAGTGGATGCCTTCAAATGCCACAAAACACCACACTGTTACATGAATGCACAATAGACAAAAAAAATAAAAAACTACTTATAGGAAACAAAAAAACAAAAATAAAAAGTAGAAAATGGCCACATATGACCCGGGGGGTGGAGGGGTCACCCAGGGGGGGGGTGGCACAGGATGCACCTCAACACCCATATGTGTAGATGTTGAGATTTTTAAAAAAAACTCACTGGGCTCAGCGCCTTTACGGCACGACCTATGTGGTAGATAGGTTGTCGTCGTCACCCTCTGGATGTAAATCAGAAGGTGGACGCAGCACAGTTGCCTCACCACACCTATCCACGCCTGGCCCCTCAGCGGCAGCAAGCATGCGGGTCTGGTAAACCAGGTCCTGCAAGGCAATGACACGTAGGTCTGCATGCATTACCTCGCGTGTCACACATGCTTCCTCCTGCACAGACTCAGGTTTAAGACGGAGTTCAGCCTGCATGGCCTCACATGACATACAGAGTACCTCCCACCTTGCATGGAGTTTAGCTGAGATGGTTCATTCAAGCCACTCCATCATGTCTTCTGCCCGCCTACTGTCCCCCATCATGAGAGCACCCAGAGTAGATTGGAGGGTTTGCTGTTCGACCCTAGGGCCTCATGGTGTGCCTCTTCCTGACCAGAAATAGCTTGACACAGAGCCACCATTTCAGCCCAGCGCGCCCTGTGAGAGGCCGCCATGCCCAGCCTGAATGAGTGGCACATGGACCGTGTAGTCTGCGGTTGGAGCTGCACTTGCCTTTCAGGGGGGAGGATGGAATGGGCCACACTTTCCATACCTTGAGCCATCATCTCAACTGCTCCCCCCCTGTTGCTGTGCTATGGCAATAAGGGCATGCTCCCACTCAATTGACTCCGGTAGTCCACGGCCACAGCGTTGCCAGACACGACACCTGCCGGGCCCAAGGAGCTGTGGTCCTTTCTGGGTTGGTGCCGCCTGCGGCTACAGGACTGCGTCCCTGCGTCGACCTGATGCCCTAGCAACATGGCCAGCTGGTGTTGAGTGTGACCGTGCACCCCTATCCACCACAGGTGGACATTCCAACCCCGCCTGGCCCCCTACTGCAGGTGTCACGGACAGAAGATCATCCAACACAGGAACACTTACCAGCGACGACACATCATGATGCAGATCCCCCTCAACATAGTGTTCAGAGGATACATCAGTGCCTGACTCAGAGTCCGCTCTGGACATGATGACCTGGAGCACCAGTGGGTTCTCGTGGGCAGCCACCCCACCACCACCACTGATGCCTGGATGGTCATGTGAACTGACCACCGTGTCTGAGATGACATCTTCATCCTCTGCCTCCAGGGCTTCTTTACCTGCAACATAAACAAAAGAAAAGAGAACACGCATGTCAGTAGCACTTACCACACACATACAGATCACAACATTGAAACCCGCAGTGAGCATGAAATGGCTGTCCAAATAACATGACACTTGGATCATCCTGGAGACATACTACAATGAGCAGATGGTCAAGGACACCTAGGGGCATACATGGAATGCACATGGAACATGAATGTGCACACATGTTCACGGGGAGCCACTGCCATCAGCACAGTCAGAGTGAGACACACTGCACCATGGAAAAAGGATGTATATAACATCTCATCAAGCTTGCCCTCGTATACAAGTTGCTCAGAGCGCAACCAAGCAAAGGGAGGGGAACAAGGGAGAAAAGGAAATGAAAACAACGATCATACTGGGCACAGTGACAATGAGAACACACCAGTGCATGGAGGAGGGATAGGGGATAAAGGGTTGAAGACCCTGGAAGGGGATTGTGCCAAACAGAGGAGACCTAAGAATGAAAATGAAGTCCAATGATAGAATAGGCATTCAAAAGGTGGTAGTACAGCCAGCAAGTGGCAAGTGCAAGATCATTTGGATAGGGCAAATCTGATGAGTTCAGAAGAAGAGTGGGGACTGTATGGGTTCATGTACAGGACCCATTGCAATGGGAGGCCTGGAGGCAGTGCAGCAGGGAGGCAGGGTGAGCAGGTTCCTGGGCCCGAAGGATAGAGGGTGTCCAGGTGCACAGTGCCAAGAGAGGAAACTGTTCAGCTGGGGAGAAGAGGGGCTAATGCAGGAGCAAATAGGAAGGTCTTGAGGTGCTTCCAGAAGCAGAAGTGTTTTTCCTCAAGTTTCAACGTGGCAGCTAGACTGTTCCAAATGGAGGTCCCAGCTGTAGACACAGATCTTCCATCAGCTTGTTTCTTCGATAAACGACTGACCCGCAGGGAGTGTGAGGTAGAGGTGCAAAGGACTCGAGAGAGGAGGTTTTGGCAGAGGGATAGTTGAAGATATTTTGGGCCCAGGCCCCAGAAATCCTTGTGCACAATGCAGAGGGTCTAAAGTGTCATCCTTGCATCCACTGGTAGCCAATGAAGGGATTTCAGAGATGGAAAGAAAGGATCCCAGGGCTTGAGGCCAAGGACAAGTCTTGCAGTCATGTACTGGATTAGAGGTAGAGGGCGGACTGTGGAGGCAGGTAGAATTTTGAAAGAGCCTGTCACATTAGTCCAACCTTGAGACAACCAGAGCTTGAGAGACTGTGAGCTTGTAGGTGAACGAGAGGAAAGGCACAGTATCCCTGAGGAGGTTAAGCAAGAAGTTAATATATCTCAAGAAACGTCAGAAATGTGTGTGGAAAAGGAATGTGTGGAGTCAAAGGTGACCCCGAGGTTGTTGGCCTTGCAGGTGGGGGTAGGAGGAGGGCCAAGGGGGGCCAGCCAGAGAGTTAGGGGAAACGATGGTGAAGGTGTACCGATGAGGAGGATGTCAGTCTTGCTTGCATTTAGACAGAGATTGTTGGCAGTACAGCAATTTCAAATGGCAATAAGACAATCATGAGGGAGAGAGAAGAGGTGGCCAAGGGCAGCCTGGAAATGAGTTGAGTGTCATCATCATAGCACTGGAAGTTGTAGCAGAAAATGAAAATGCAGTAGGCGAGAGCTGGCAGGTGCTGTTTGGAAAGCCAGGCCGAGAGGTCAGACCCCTGATGAAAACCACAGGTAGAGAGGGAGATTGATGAAAGGAAGGACCCAAGCTTTAGCTGGCAGGGTCACACACACCAAACACACATCTCATTGAGTAACACGCATCAATACTCACTGGACGATGCATCACAATCCATCCTCTCTCCCACTCCACGGATTTTTTCTTCCGGGATGAACTCTGGAGCAATCTTCTCATGCTGAGTGAGTTCATCCTCCTCTGGTGCTGGCCCACCACCAGTCACCAGAGACATGGAATAATTGGAGGCATGATTTTGTTTTGCACTGCATCGGAGGTCATTCCGACGCTTGTAGCAGTCCTGAGCTGTGCGCACCTGGAATCCCATGGATGTCACACCCTCTGCAACATGCTGCCAGTGGATCCAACGCTGGTGATGCGTTGTATGGCACTGTGGGCCCACAAGCATATCGCGTTGGTGTGCCGACATGTAGTCCACAAGAAAGTCCAGTTCCTGCTTGCCGAAAGGCTTCTTCCTCGACGTGACGGAGGCCGGAACCGTGTCTGGGGTCTCAGCCTCTTGTGTAGGAGCATGCTTCCTCCTTTTGTGTGGTGGTACTGACCCTGAGTGGCCAATGTGTCCCTGATCAGTGGGGCAGCAGATGTCATAACTGCCCCAAATACGTGTGCCCCGGTCACAGCTACACTGGACACACGTGACCCGCACCTCCTGACAAGATGGAAATCGTCCTGGGAGCCCTCATCACGCAACGCAACATGTGCTGCCTGACCCCGAGCCGAGCTGGTGGTCCCCACAGCTGCACCTACAGCTACCACCGCCGGTGGGCCCGTGACAGCAGATGAAAGTTGCTGTTGGGTCATATGGGCCACAGGTTGTGATGCAACAGCTGCATCACCAGGAGCCACAGGGGTTGGTGGCATGTCTGCACCAGCACGTGGCTGGGCATCCTGCCCCAGTGGGGCACCCCTGCCTCTTCCCCCTCTATAACCACCCTGGACTCCTTGTCCCCCCCTGGTCTCTGTGGCCAGGTGCCCGACCATGCACACCCCTGGGAGGACACCCAGCTTTACCCCCCCTTACCCTTTAGTGGCTTCCCAACCATGGCACAGATAGTAAATAGCCGATGTCAGGTGCACTCAACAATTGTCCTGGGCAATTTGGTTGAAGGGGGCAGGATACTGGATGGAATAGGTACCCCTGTGCTACTGCAAGGCTGTCTGTTACCCATGGAGAAAAATGAAGGGTCATGCAATGCTCAGGCCCCCCCAAAAAAATAAAAAGTTGAAAAAAAGAAATTGAAATAAAAAATGTTTTTAAAAAATAGTACAATTTCAAATGAAAAACTTGCACACGTGCCCACGTGCATGGATTTTACCTCCAGCAGTACTGTGTGGCACCCAGGGATAAAAAACACACATACACATGGAACACGCGGTTACTATGACCTCGAAAACGGTACGCGATGCACAGGGGGAACCACAGTGGAAAAAATAGCGTGCATGACTCACCCTCTACCTTGCTTGAAAAAGAAAAAGAAAAACACATCCGCTTGTGCGTGTAGGCAACACCCCACCAAAAGAAGAGGTACGAACTTCAAACACTGTGAAGTAATCGCTTGTGAATCCAGAAGAGTAAACACATGCGTCGGTCTCCACGAACAGCACGGACAGTGGACTGCTTCCCCGCTGGACCTTTAAACCGTGCTGAAGGCAACACCCCCATGCATAACATCACTGGCGCTCTAACGCCCTTTCCTTGAATTACACACATTCACACGTGGACGTGCTGTTTTTGCACGTGTGGATCCACTATGCACCCTTACGAGGGAAACGCCCACGCACATCACGGCGCTAGCGCGCTAAGGTCCTTTCCTAGAATTACATGCTGACGTGCTGTTTTTTCACGTGCCAATTCACTCTGCATCAAGCTGGCCACGCGACAACACATGGAAGACCACACTCCTGCCCAGAAGGACATTTTCCTGCCCCCCAAACCCGCGGGGAGCCTCCTACAAGCCATCTGCTGCTGCCTGTCTGCCTGCTGCCAACTGTGCCCTGCCATTTGGTGCCTGCACATCAGCCATTTGCAGGGGTCCAGGTGCTATGACCACCCCTACTGGAACAGAAGACTTCCGACTGGTGTTCCATCGCTCCACAGCCCAGCCCCAGGACACAGTTGCCCACCCACACCTGCCTCGGTGCCTTGGACATGGATGCAAATTTTTGTTGCATGTGCCATTCCTGTTCCTGCATGTGTGTTGCCTGCACTGACCCATGTGTTGTGGAGGGACATGATGTAAGTCACGTTTGACAGTGCCACTCATGTGCTATTGCTTTGTGTCTAGGGGACTATTGTACAGTACCCGATGCTTGTGTTCAATGTCTCCCTTTACACAGCGGCGAGTGAAGAAGAGGGCAGAGACGGCACAGTGGAGGAAAGCGGCAGGGATACCTCCACAGGCGATGGAAGGCCCAGTCACTCTCCCAGGAAATTCTATCATCCGGGAGCGAGGGGACTGGTGCCGCATCTGCCACTATGGCTGCAGCGGAAGGGGCTGGTGAGCCCCCACAGGGGCTGGCGATGGCCAAAGATGGTGCAGTGCCACCCAGGTTGGTGGTGTGTACGGAGGAGGAGGAGGCCGCTTCAGAGCCGCACATGGGGCCTGATGGGGGTGGTACCACTGGTGCAAGTGGTGCAGTCCAGGGGCAGGGGCAGGAGGTAGCACAGGTCGCCGCGGAGGGGCCTGTTCATGTCACTGTCCCTGACACTGACTGCATCACCATGCACCAGCAGGGATGCCCCGTGCCAGGCCCGTCCGCAGGTAGGGTGGAGCTCCATGTCATCTGGCACTCTTCTACCTGCAGATGTGGTGACCCTTGACTGGATTGAGTTCGTCCTGATTGGTGTCGTGTTGCACACATGTGACATTCGTGATGACGTGCCTGCTTCCTTGGGGGACCACACACACGTCATCAGGAAGAGATGTGTGCCAACGTGGCCCAGCTGGGAGGGCTCATGGTCTGGGGTTTCCTCCATGTGTCGCTCTGTCTTGCGGCCCTCTCCTCCTCTGTGCACACTATACACCAGTTGTTCTCCGTGCCGTCTTCTGGCCCAGATGCCACAAGGGCCCCCTGTGGAACTGCCCCAACAAATGCAGCCAGGATGGTGGAGATCCCATCCCTGTCACAGTCGGGAGTCGGAGCTCCAGCACAGATGGTCACCCCTGCAATTGGACCCCTGGCAACGTACGATGTTCAGGCACATGCAAGCAGGGCACCTGCACGACGGCCACGGGTGTTGCCATCTACCCAGAGGCAGTCGTGGTGGCAGCGGCGGCAGGCAGCAGAAAGGTGGCGGTGGCAGGCTCGGCATAGGAGGCATGTGGCCTCGGGGCCCTCTACATCATCGGGGCAGGCATAGGCCGGCGGGCAGGAGGACCCAGGATTGTAAGTGTCTTCCGTGTGGCAGCGGTTGGGCCAGCGAATAGGTGCGGAGGGGCGGCGGGCGGATAGGGCATGGCTCACAATGGTCAGGGCGGAGAACTCCATGCACAGGGCTTTGAGTCGGGCTGAGTGCCTCGAGGCAACTCATAGGGAGTTGGAGGAGGCCATGGCTGCATCCCTGAGAGACCTTGAGGCCAGGGAACAGACCCACCTCCGGAACATCAACATGGAGTTCAATGATGGCCTGGGCCGGGACATCAAAAAGTGATCCATCGGACTAGCCCGCCGCCTTTGTATATAGTTATTTAGGTTTAGGTTTCATTTGGTTTTTATTATGATTTGGAGTTCACAGACTTTGCTCCACTTTTTGTATATGGTTGTATTTTAGATAGGGTTTTAGGTAGGTTTCCTTTTGTTTTCGGATAATGGACCCTTCAGTCTTTCGTTTACAATTTTTCCAGACATGTACATACTTTCTTTTTTTAGATGTTCACATGGATTAATGTTTTTTTATGGTTTTCAATTTATGATTTCTTTCTTTGGACTTTCGGTATGGACCACTTATATTTTTTCATATTTTGGATTCGTTTTTTCCCTTGGATTAGACTTTCTTTTTCTTATTGCACTATTTATTTCTTTATTTGCATGTGTGGTTTTCATTTTTTCATTTGTTTTACTTTTTAATACATTTCATGATTCAGCATTATTGGTGTGGTGTACTATGATTTATTTTGTGCATGTCTATATGAGCATTGGCTAAGTCATGTGTTGCCACTGTGTGGCTCTGTAGGACATCTGTTGATGGGCATGCTGGTTCTTTTCAGACTATCATGGAATGGGTAATTTACTACGGAGTGGGTGCAGTCAATCGTTGGGTGTTTGTACTGGGGGGTGAGTGTGTGGGATTTGGGTTGCCATTAGGGCCATGGGTCTGTATAGTTATGACATGACTTTTGGAGGGACATGAGTCAGGGGCTGCTGGCAGGTGCCCGTCAATGAGGAGGTGGGTGGGGGTACATGAGTCGGGGCATGCTGGCAGGTGCTCATCAATGGGGGGGTGGGGGTACATGAGTCGGGGCCTGCTGGCAGGTGTCTGTCAATGGGGGTCTGTGGGGGACATGAGTCGGGGCCTGCTGGCAGGTGCCCGTCAATGTGAGGTGGGGGGGACATAAGTCGGGGCTCCCAAGTGCATGGTGCCATGTGGCCTGCCTGCAGGGCATCGGGAGGGTGGATGGGCTGCCTGCGGGGCATGGTCAGGGTGGATGGACTGCCTGCGGGGCATGGGGAGGGTGGATGGGCTGCCTGTGGGGCATGGTCAGGGTGGATGGGCTGCCTGCGGGGCATGGGGAGGGTGGATGGGATGCCTGTGGGGCATGGTCAGGATGGATGGGCTGCCTGTGGGGCATGGTCAGGGTGGATGGGCTGCCTGCGAGGCTTGTGGAATGTGGATGGGCTGCCTGCAGGGTATGGTCAGGGTGGATGGGCTGACTGCAGGGCATGAGGAGCGTGGATGGGCTGCCTGCGGGGCATGGTCAGGGTGGATTGGCTGCCTGCATGGCATGGGGTGGGTTGATGGGCTGCCTGTGTGGCATGGGGAGGGGTGTAGGGCGGACCCCTGTGGTGTGGTCTGACAGCAGGGGGTGCATGTGGCTTCTCACCACACTGCTGTCTGAATCTGGGGGTACAGAAGTGAGAATTACACACGATTGGGCTGGCGCAAGGAGGGTACGCATAAACCGAGGGGTGCGCAGTGAGTTTTACAAGCGATTTCGCTGGCACGAGCGGGGTACACGTATTCCAAGGAGTGCACAGGGAGTTTTACACGTGATTCCGCTGGCGCGTGAGGGATGAGTGGTGTTTTTAGAGCATTTTTGTGGTTGGAGGGCTGTATGCTGGTCCACTGGCCTTTGCGCCATGTAGGGGATTTGTGCGATGTTTTTGGTGCACGCGGCTGGTGCAAGCGTCTGGCACACGCTGGCGCACGGTCCCTCTCTGCGCTGCCCGCGTGTGCTGCTTCTGCGCTAAACTCTATGAATTACCCCCCCCCCCTGTATCACTGCCCTAAAGGGGCTGAGTAACACAGAGTTAAAAAGATGATGCCTGGGGAGTAGGTGAAGCTCCACAGTCTATGAACACAAAAATGTTAAACACACACAGCAAAACACATGTAAGAGTGGGAAAAAAGGCTCACACTCTTACCAGGTGAAAAAGATTAATCCTAGAAATCCAGAAAAGCTGCTGAGGTACTCAGTAGGTAAGAGAAATTAGCCATTCTGGAGAATTCTCCCTAACATAAGCTGCCAAAAAAGTGGTCTTCCTATGAGTTTAGCAACTTAACCATAACCACAGGGCCGCTCCCGCGGGCTGTGTAATATATATATTATTTTTTTTGTTTTGTAATTGTTTAAAAATAAATTGCTGATATATTGTAAGCAGATGGTGTAGGTCCCTAATCAACAGGGGATCCAATAAAAGCTATAATCCTACTTTCCCACTATTGAAGTGTCCTAACCTTTGAGCTAAGTGTGTTCATTTTTATTTTTTAAACCATATTTTTCTAACGTCCGTGCAAGATTGTGCCAATAAGACCCGAGGTGGCGGCCCAATACTGCCCCAAGTACTGCCCCCCGAGCGTAGCAAGGGCCTTAACGAAGCCCCGGGGGCATTACTGTGGCCGGTATTGGCCCGCTGTTGAGGGCCTTATAGCCATTAGTACCCCGGCCCGTTAGACCAGTGTACTAATGGCATTTTATTCTGTTTCGAAACGCTGTCGCATTTTGAAACAGAAAAAAAAGGTGAAAAAAATGGCCGCTGGGAAAGGGAAAATGTCATCCGTTTTCCCTTTCCATGCCGGCCATCGGGAGTGCACGCGCTGGGAACAGAAGTGTTTCCAGCGCGTTTGCTCCCAAGTAAAGAAGAAAAAAGAAGGTAAGTGGGTTTGGGAGGGCGGGGAGGTGATAGTATGCGGGGGAAGTATAGGAGGAAAAATACTAAACATACCTTAGTCCCCGGCTGGGAGGCTTGGAGAGGGGATTGCCCTGTTTCGAGCCTCCTCATTGGCTAAGAGGCTGCCACGCCCCTCGCCGGGAACAGTGTACCCGGCACGCGCGGGATGCACTACACGGGAATACCTTGTAGTATGGCTCGGAAAGGAGCCAATCCACACATAGTATTCCCGGTGTACAGGGCGTGCTGGGTACTAATTTAGATTAAGATAATTGCTTTTACCCACCTCACGGTGTAGGATGCTTGGGTAGGGAATAAACGTCCAAGCTCTCCAAACAAAATGGAGCCTGTATTACCAAAAGGCAATTACGTGAACTGGAATTAAAATGTAAAGAAGACTGCGGCCACACACCGATGTCGTACTGAGATTCCTCAGCTATCGTTTAGGCTCCTAGTAAAAAAGCTTTTTGAGAATGCAGAGGGATTCCGCCTGATGACCGTTCCCTTCTCTCCTCCGCGACTGAAGTAGATCACTACCCCCGAGTGATGGAATATATGCTGTCCATGTGCAGGACCTTGACCATTTACTTCAGTGGAGATACTAAACCCTGGACTTGCCTCAGAGCTTTATTGTCTAACTATACACATTTTAACTTAAAGAAAGTAACACTAAATATTTCTGTAGAATCAGTGATTGAATAACTCTGGAAAGGCACTATTTTCCTACATCACCACTGAACTATAACTGTGTGCTCATTGATGGCCATAAAAAAGGATTTGAACAGATAATTTAACAGCCAGAGAGGCTACAACAAGTCTCATGCCACACTTTTCTTTTTAACGCAGTATTTTACAACAAATGTTTGCAGATTAAAATTGTTTCACAGTGCGCAGCACTATTTCAATGTACAATGTTGTCAGTCAAGAAAGAAAATGGTGTGAAGATAGCTATTTCCGCAAACGAATTTTGGGCTTAGAGGCCTTAACTAGAGTTGGGGTGCCCCCACCCATTGCAAGATTTGAAGGAAACTCAAAGACATAGCATGAAGTGTCCGTGGTAGCAGCATTTCACGGGCAAGCAGAGGAGCAGGATTGCTTCAGCATAAAACTAGACATGGCCTCAACCAGCAAATCCTCCTGCAGAAAAACCTCTTTAGCAAGCTTCATTAGATGGAAGCTTCCAGGCATTGTTGCTTCCCCGTGCATCCTGATAGGTTAATCACACTGTCAGTCAACATGTATGTCCTCTACATTTGTCAAAGATGTGTTTGAAGTTTTTCCACCTGATTTAGAATCTGCATTTTCCAGCAGAATTGAACAAAGTCTGCACTTTTAAAAATGTGCTTTTCACTATCGTTTTCAGCAATTCTTTCAGGGTTCCGTTCTTCTGGCCCTACTTCATAAAAATGTGTTTGCTGTGGTAATTCTCGTTTGTCTGAACTGGATGCTGTGTGGTCGTTTTGGGCAATGCTGCATGGGCATCCCACAAGCGAGGCAGGGTAACTGCTGTTACCATCAGCAGCTGTGAGAGGGGCAGCCCCAACCTCCCCGCTCCTGCTCCGCTACTCCCCCCAGCTACAGAGACACGCAGTCTCGGCAGCATAAAAGCCACGGAAGGGTAAGGTGCGAACAGTCGTCGCACCCTTTCCTCCAAACAGCAAGGTGCTAAGTGCCATAAGGAAAACAACCATCAGGCAGGGCCAAGGTTCAAAGATCTGCCCCCACCAGGGGGTCAGACAGTTGGCTATCCGGCCGGAGGCTGCGACAACAGCAGCCCCCACCACATACACAACAAAGACCCAGGGCCTCCCTGGGTCCTATAAATGAGAGCAGCATGCTCAGAGTAAACACAATCTGTTTGTGGACCCTGAACGGGGACCCAAGCAAACAGGAGGTTCACTGTTTACTCAGTGTCTTCCCAATCTTCTTGCTTCTTTAGCAATTCTTGAAGTTCGTTGTACATCGCAGTGTCTTTTTCCTTCCTGAACATTGTACTGTTCAAAGCAATCGCAATGCAGCTTTAACGAAGGAAGAAGCGGCAACCGAACGGCCAGCGTGACGCTGTCAACTTCAACATTTTCGGCATAGAACGAAAAGCGAGCAGCGAGCGTGTCCAAAACAAAACAAACAAAGACGCGTGCTGCGGAATCATCCCCAAAACCAGTGCGAACGAAGGAGAGGCGGCACTCGAACAGCACGGCGCAGACGGCTTCCGATTCAACACTTTACAGGTGAGCCACCGCGCTGGGGTTACGAGGGAGGAAAAATAGACATTTTTGTCCGGAAGAGATACATTTTATTACAGTGGACCGGAACCCCCGTGTTATAAGGCAGATGGGGCAAGATAACACAAGCCAGTTTTAAACTCGGGCAGAGTCACAAGCCAGCTTGGGAGCTCGTCTTTGCTTGACAGCCACGCAGAGCTGGCGAACACAGTTCCGAGCTCGGCAGGCGCAAAGACTGCAGAATTAAAAAGATTTCTGTAATATTGCAGGGCCACCTCACAGCGAAACCAATTATTTAAATCCAGTAAATGAAGCCTGGGGGCTGCCCAATTTTCTGAACACGGTCAAGAAGGCACCAGTCAACAGTTACCCAGCACGGGCAACAAATAGAACAGGCGCAAGAACTCGCCGATAACAACGGTTTAACTCTTTGATAAAAACTTTTTCTTTTTCCTATAGCAGGCATAGAAAATCATGGGGCCCAAACGGAAAAAACATGGGCACCCCCAACACCGGCGCAGAAGCCCAAATCACCACAATTGCTAGCAGCCATTGAAGCGGCAGAGCACTACGGATGGGCATGGGTTAGAGAAAACATGTACGCCTACCCAGGGAAGGAATTACCAGCCCACCCAGCCAGGAGGATTTTTCTGCACCATTAAAAAGGAGAAAAATATCTGAAGGCGCCAGAAAAGGTACCAAACAATTGTCAAAACTATGCGAGAATGCAGCGGAATTACAGCAACTAATGGTAGAAATAAGGGGGAAAAAGACACTGTCCACAAGGGAACCTGGGGCCTCAAACCCCACCATCGCAATATAACCTACAATAACGGTTGTCAACCCACCCGTAACACTACCTACAGCAATCCCGCCACAAAAAGCACAGCAGTTGCCAATAGCGCCCACAGCTATAAATACAAAAGCCTCCACAACTCCAGCAACTGATCCAACAGGTGCCCTAAAAGCATGGACAACCCCAGGCACAGACAACACGGTCGCGACAGGGACACCCGGCAGCAATACAACTGACATTGTAACAATCTGTAATGCACAATTAGACCAAAAAATGAAATCCTTCCAAACAGAGATATTAAATAGAAACAAAAGATGCCTGGCATGGAACATTGATACCACAATCAAAGAAGCCATATGGGTCAAAGAATTTATAGAAATCTTTTCCCTAATAGAAGCCCAGTCAAAGGTAAAGACGCTTTCAGAGACCCCAAAAAAATAGAAGAAAAAGCTATTGCCAGAAACGCCCAGGTCGAACAAAACTGGGACAACTGGTTACAGGCCTTTGCCATTTTAGCAACAATATATGAAGAAAAATTCCCCTTGGTTGGTAGGAAGATCTGGGCATACGTTGATAAAATAAGGGAAGTAAAAGTAACACAGAGGGAGAAGACATGGCTTGCATACGACATCAGATTGAGGAGGAGCATGTCAGAAAGGCTGGCCATTGAGTGGGATGAAGTCCAGAACGATTTATACACCCTCAATGCCGAACCTCCCCAGGAAGAAGATACCATGCAGTCTTCTTCCAAAAATAGCAAAAATTTTCAAGTAAGCAAATCCCATGACAATGATAAATCCAAAAAAGGGGAGCAGCCCTTTCGGAGTAACCAGCCTTGGACGGCTAAAAATAATGCCCACAGACAGAACAAACAGCAGGCTGTCAAATCCAACATCCCATGCAGAAATTTTGGGAAAAAGCAGTGTACATGAGGCATATAATGCTGGTAAAAACACACCTGCACAAACTGCAACGGCAACCATGCAGCAAGCAATTGCACCAGACTACCAGCCAAGAAAGAATGATATCCCAATCTTAGAACCAGGACAAACGCCCATCAATCCGGGCAATTTTAGAGGGACGCCCTAAACAGCTACCCAGACAAGGAAACCAGCAGTTTACTATGGCAGGGTTTCACCAAAGGTTTTTTCATCCCTTTTAAGGGCACTGGGTCACAATACATCCCAATGAACCTAAAGTCAGCCAGGGACAACCCCCAGATAGTAGAAACCAAAATCAAGAAAGAACTGCAACTGGGAAGGGTAGCAGGCCCCTGGGACTTCATGCCTTTAAAGGACTATTTAATATCTCCACTAGGCCTGGTCCTCAAAAAAGAACCCGGAAAAATGAGACTAATTCATCACCTCTCCTACCCTAAAGGCCAGTCTTTAAACAACGGCATCCCACACACAGAATCCGCTGTATTTTACACGCATTTTCAAGAGGCGGTAAGGCTCATACAAGAGTGCGGCAGAAATGCCTTGATGGCCAAGCTGGACATGGAATCTGCTTTCAGACTCTTGCCAGTCCACCCAGAGTCACAGAAGTGGCTAGGTTTCACTTTTAACAACAAATTATACGTAGATAGAAGCCTCCCATGGGGTGTGCAGTATCCTGTGCACTATTTGAACAATTCAGTTCGTTTTTTCAATGGGCTTTCCTAAAACAGAGACCAGGGACAAAAATAGTGCATTACCTAGACGATTTCATGGTCATAGGGCCACCAAACTCCGAGGAATGTGGCCGGGCTTTAGCAAAACTGGAGCACATGGCCGCACAGTGGGGAGTTCCCCTAGCGAAGGGAAAAACCACCAAACCAGACACAAACATAATTTTTCTGGGCATCGAAATAGACTCAGCAAAGCGACTCTGCAGAATCCCCAAAACAAAAATATCAGAACTCCTGGCAAAAATACAAAACCTGAAAATGAGAGAAAAGGGGACTGTAAAGGAAATACAATCCTTGGCAGGCAGCCTCAATTTCGCATCCAAAATAATACCTCAGGGAAGGATATTTTCCAAAAGCCTGGAGTTCAAAATCAAATCACTCACCAAACCACACTTGCACATCCGGCTAGGCAGAGAGGTGAAACAAGACCTGGAAACATGGGGAAAATTCCTTAGAGATTTCAACGGGTCTTTACTTTGGCGAACGCCTTTCAATACCCGGTCAAACAGGGTCCTATACACCGACGCAGCTGGGAGCAAGGGGTTTGGAGCCATACTATACCATTCTGAATGGGTGGCAGGACACTGGCCCAATTCATGGCAAATAGCAGGGTGGACAAGAAACATCACCCTACTAGAAATATTCCCCATCTGGCTAACATTACACATCTGGGGCAGGCGACTAGCGAATAGGGAACTTTTGATCTGGTGCAATAACATGGCTGTAGTGGGCTCCATAAACAGAAGGTCTACGAAATGCCCTCTAGTACTAAAAGTATTACGAGCCATTACAACAGTCACACTACAAGTAAATGTTGTACTCAAAGCGAAGCACATTTCAGGGGCAGATAATAACATTGCTGATGCCTCATCTCGTTTCCAGTGGACAAGATTCCGAGAGCTAGCACCGCACGCACAAGAACAGATGACGCCAATACCAGCAGAATGCTGGGCAATAATGGGAAGACAAGAATAACGGCATCAACGCCAATGCCAGAGAACACAGGCCGGGATGCCCAACGAAAACCAGGCACCTCTAAAACAGGTGCCAACAACACATCAGCATCAACGCCAGCACCAGAGAGTGCAGGCCGGGATGACCAATACAAAGCAGGCACCTCTAAAACGGGTGCCAACAACACATTGGCATCAACACCAGAACCAGAGAGTGCAGGCCGGGATGACTAATACAAAGCAGGCACCTCTAAAAGGGGTGCCACCAACACATTGGCATCAACGCCAGCGCCAGAGAGCACAGGCCAGGATGCCCAACAAGAATCAGGCACATCAACAACGGGTGCCAACAACCTCACAGGCTTCCTAACAGAGATGGCAGAGAGGGCGGTGGCAAGCACCACTGCAACGCAGTACAGTAAGTGTTTGCAAACAGCATTTAAGGCTACAGGTGTAAACCACGTAGAATTTATAATGATTAAAGATATAGAAGTATTTTTAAAATGGGCCCGAAAACAAGGTTTCAAAAGGGATTGGGCAAAAAGACACCTGGTGGCAATTTCATACTTTACAAAAATACGGGGCGATTCAGACCCCACCCAGAACGCCCTCATCTCTTGTGAAATGAAGGGATGGGGCAGAATAGAGGGTCCACAAGTGGACACCCGCCTACCCCTTGATTTCAGCAAACTGGTGCAGATAGCAAGCCATTTGGAAGCCATATGTTGGCACCCATACGAGATAATGTTATTTAAAACAGCTTTTTTCCTAGCCTACTTCGGGGCTTTCCGGGTAGGAGAACTCATCGCTTCCAGCACCAAGGCCACAAACGGCCTGGGCGTCATGGAAATCAGGGTGAGGCAGGAGAGTGTTAACATAGAAATGCAACAGTCGAAAACGGGTGCAAAAAGAACCATCAATATTTGTTGCATCGATGAGGCAACAAACTGCCCGGTTTGCATCACCAACCTCTATTACGCGCAATGACCCAAAGTAGGGGGGAGTTTTTTAATCCACAAGGATGCATCGGCCCTAAGCCGCTACCAATTTAAAGGAGTGCTGATAAAAGCAATCAGCAGAGCAGGGTGGGATCCCAAACAATTGGGCACTCATTCCTTCAGGATAGATGCCGCCACTGCAGCATGGCAAGGAGGTTTAGCACCGCAACTACTAAAAAACATAGGGGGATGGAAGTCAGACTGTTATAAAAGATATATCAGACCAAAATTGATATAGCCTTCCGCCCTAAAATTTTCTTTCTTTTCCCTACCTCCCACCACCACAGAAACAACAGGCGAATCAAGGACCATACTCCGATCAGCATGGATAGTTGGCCACTCATTCGTTTTCAGGACAGGCAGATGGGCAGAAGAGACCAAAGAAGGGCCACCTTTCAGAAACACCATTACTTCATGGTGGGGATACAGAGGCCTACACTGGGCTTACGTCCACGAAACACTAGCAGAACTGGTGGCATACAGGGACCCCCCAGAATCCTCCTTCTTGGAGACTTCAACATCCACCTGGATGCCTCCTGTCCCCCCTGTGGACTCTTTTGCGACCTCTGCGACTCTCTTTCACTCTCTATCCTCCCGTCTGGGCCGACCCATTCTGCAGGGCACAATCTTGATGCTCTGATCTCCTCTGACCTTCCCCTCTCTGTCCCTCTCTCCACTCCTCTCTCTTGGAGTGATCACTTTCTCTTATCCTCCCACCTCACCCTCCCTACCCCACAGGCAAAGCCACCCTCATCACTGCCACCTTCCTTCTTGGTCATCCGACCTATGAGGCGCGTGCCAGTTGAGGCTTTTGCTGCCACCTTCTCGCCTTGGCCTTGGCCCCTGCCCCTGCCCTTGCTCACTTCTGCAATCACTCTTTCGCCTCTGGAGTCTTCCCATCTCCTCTCAAGCACTCCTTTGTGCACCCCCTTCTTAAGAAGCCCTCTTCCGACCCTTCCTGCCCAGCTAACTATCGCCCAATCTCTATCACTCCCTTCCTGGGCAAGCTCCTGGAGAAACTGGCCATCTCCCAGCTTAATCTCCATGCTGAATCTGTTGGCAGTCTTCATGACCATCAGTCTGGCTTCAGAGCTGCCAGAAGCACAGAAACTGCTCTCCTGAACATCCATGAGGACCTGCTCTCGAACCTTGATTCTAACATTCCTTGTGTTCTCATTTTGCTTGATCTCTCTTTTGCCTTTGATACTGTCAACCATACCATCCTGCTCAACCGTCTCCGTGATAACCTGGGTATCACTGGTCAGGCTCTGGCGTGGCTGACCTCTTTCCTCTCCAATCGACCCTCCCAGGTCCAACTGGGGTCTTTCCTTTCTAACATCTTTTTCTCTACCTGTGGTGTCCCCCAGGGTTCTAACCTCTCCCCCTGGCTCTTCAACCAGTATCTGGCACTTCTCGCCCACCGCATTGCCGCTCTCTGCCCCTACTTTCAGTGCTATGCGGATGATACCCAGCTCATTTTCAGGCTACCCTCGGCCTCCTCTTCTCCTTCCCTCATCTCTGACTGACTTTCTGCTATCCAGGACTGGTGTGCCACCAATGACCTCTGCCTTAATGCCAGTAAGACTGAGATTCTACTCATCGGCACACCCACTCCCTCCTTTCCCTGCAGCTCTCTGGCCGGCCTCTCTTGGCCCTCTTCCTGCTCCTACCTGCAAGGCAAAAAACCTCGGCGTCATCTTCGACTCTACACTCTCCTTCTCTCCTCACATATCTGACGTCTCTAAGAAGTCACACTACCAGCTACACCTCTTCAGAGGTATCCTTCCTTTCCTCTCCTTCCCCCAGAAGCTCACTGTCTCTAGAGCCCTGGTTCTCTCGAAGCTGGACTACTGTAACAGCCTCTATCTAAATCTGCCTGCCTCTACTATCCGCCCTTTGCAACTCATCCAGAACAGGACTGCAAGACTTGTCCTTGGCCTCAAGCCCAGGGACCGTATCTCTCTAGGACTGAAATCACTACACTGGCTCCCAGTGACTGCGAGGATCAAGTTCAAAACCCTCTGCATTGTCCACAAGGCCTTCTGGGGCCTTGGGCCAAAATACCTTCAACTCTCTCTTCCTAAATATCTTCCTTCTCGAGCTCTTCGCTCATCCGCCTCCAACTCCATCAGGGTCAGCTGCTTCTCCAAACAACAAGTTGGTGGCAGATCTCTCTCCGCTGCAGGGGCCTCCCTCTGGAACAGCCTTCCTGCCTCCATGAAACTTGAGGAGAGCCATCTCCGGTTCCGGAAGCACCTCAAAACCTTCCTCTTCACCTCCGCTTTCTCTCCCCCTCTCCCCTGCTAAAGTTACTGAAACTGCACTGAATCTGCAACTGGGCCACTCGCCGTTCTCGGTCCTTGGCCCAGCCACTCTCCCCTGCACTGCCTCCCTGTCACCCCCTGCACTACGGGACTGTGCCTGTATCCCACAGCCCCCCTTCCCAGCACTTATGTGCACTTACTCGCACTGCCACTAGTTGGCCCGTGTTATTTCCTGTATGCTATTGACCCTGTAATGCACTTTCCCCTCTCCCTTTCCCCCTTGCACTTCTCCCTTTCCCCTCTACCCTTGCACTTACGCGATCTGAATGACACCTGGCCTAGTAGGATCGCTGTCAGTCTCCCTTTGTTTCCCCCCCTTGCCTCGTCGCGCCTTGAAACACTTGTGTATAGGAGCGTTACAAATGCCATATCATATCATATCAATTCCTGATCATCCATCTAGGGGGCAAAGACCTAGTCAACACAGCTAGACGCATCCTATGCAAAGAAATCTGCTCCTCCCTAGCAGGCATTTCGCACAACTGGAGGGGGACTGAAATATACTTCTCAGCCATCTTACCAAGAAAGAAATGGCAAGGGGCCAACTGCTACACATTTATAGACATATCCAGAAGAAAACTGAACAGGACGATAGAGAGATTCTGTATGACAAGAGGACTGGGTTTCATAAAACACCCAGCCATTACACTAGGCAACCCAGACCTTTTTCTCCACAACGGCACCCATCTGTCTAGCCAGGGCATGGAGCATTTCTTTCGGGAAATCAATACAACTCTTGCTCACAGGGGCTGTCTCTAGGGCAACACGGTCAGCCGGGAACCTGCCCGTGTGTGGCGGCACGGGTCCGAGGGGGTAACCTCAGGACCCGGTGCCCAAAAGTATGATACCATCATATGTGATATTGTTATTGCCATAACCCATATCTGTACAATAAAATCCTACGGCCTTTTATTGCCAACACTTGATACAAGTTGTGAGCCTATCATTATGGGTGAGGGTTTGGGGTTCGGCCATTACTAATGCATGCATATGGGTGCAGCAGTTATGGGCAATGCTGCATGGGCATCCCACAAGCGAGGCAGGGTAACTGCTGTTACCATCGGCAGCTGGGAGAGGGGCAGCCCCAACCTCCCCGCGCCTGCTCCTCTCTTCCCCCCAGCTACGGAGACACGCAGTCTCAGCAGCACAAAAACCACGGAAGGGTAAGGTGTGAACAGTCGTCGCACCCTTTCCTCCAAACAGCAAGGTGCTAAGCGCCATAAGGAAAACAACCATCAGGCAAGGCCCAGGTTCAAAGATCTGCCCCCACCAGGGGGTCAGACAGTCGGCTATCCGGCCGGGGGCTGCGACAACAGCAGCCCCCACCACATACACAACAAAGACCCAGGGCCTCCCTGGGTCCTATAAATGAGAGCAGCATGCTCAGAGTAAACACAATCTGTTTGTGAACCCTGAACGGGGACCCAAGCAAACAGGAGGTTCACTGTATACTCAGTGACTTCCAAGTCTTCTTGCTTCTTTACCACAGAACCCGCCCACCCTACAAAAAGGGGAGAACAGCAAAATGAAGTACAAGGCACTGTACGGTGCCCACAACAAGTCGTGGGACACAAGAAAGCGGCACGGGTCCGAGGGGGTAACCTCAGGACCTGGTGTCCAAAAGTATGATTCCATCATGATATGTGATATTGTTATTGCCATAACCCATATCTGTACAATAAAATCCTACGGCCTTTTATTGCCAACATTTGATACAAGTTGTGAGCCTATCATTATGAGTGAGGGTTTGGGGTTCGACCATTACTAATGCATGCATATGGGTTCAGCAGTTATTGACTAAACTGCTTAATTTTGCTACACTTATTTTTGACCCTATACACGTTCCTACAAGTAAAGACTTATTGGGCCTGATTTAAAACATGTTTGTAAATCAGACCCATTGACACAACTGTAGTTTCCCACCGAGGGGGCGCAATGGGTACTGTTCTTAGCAGGTATTGCCTTCTTTCTCTTTTGGTGCTGCACGTCTTTTTAAGACAGTCCTAAAGATAATTCAGACTACACCATAAATTAATGAAGGAAAGGGAATAGCAAGAACGCGCAACAAGGTGAACGCGCTTGTTATCCAAGCCACAAAACATACAGAGACGAAGGAACATACCAACCGCTTGTAACTGCGGGAAATCAGACTGCATACATTCAGCAAGAACTGTCTTCCATACTGAGGGCCCTGATATCTCCCTAGGCAAGTGACCGCAAAATCGGAATACAGCAATCATATGGCGGTGCCAATTATTTCATATCTTGACAATTGTTGTGTGTCGATTACAGACAGAAAACCAACACTGCTAGGACGTAAGTGAAACGGATGTACACCAAACCCCTTTCAACTGTACAGTAAGATGTTCGAAATATTGGAACATTTTAGAAAAACAGGGCATTAAAACCGCAAGAATTAAACAGTCTATGGCCAGGCTGCACTGAGATTTTAAGAATGGACAAACCATACAAAAAGATGAAGTACTTTACCTGGTATGCAAGTATGTGGCACTAGGTGGCAATACAATATCACACATAGAATGTCCATTAAAAGCAAAATCATGTAAAATGAACAGAAAGCTACAATATATAGAAACTCTTTTGCAACTCTAATTTTAGACATGTGATGGCACTATTGTGTTATTAATATGTTTTGTTTTCAGGGCAAGATGTTGCAGAAATGTGCACACTGAAAGACAGATATTGTTCCTGCGACGTTTCGATCGGTCCTGCTAAGGGAACCGCAAAAGAAAGCAATTGTAGTTCAGTTCTGCACCATGCACACAAACTATGGTGGCTTATTTTTGTGGTGATGTGACCGAGAAACAGAGCGGGCAGTGTTTGAATCGTGGAAAACAAAAATAAATGTTCTTGGTGGTTTTGTTTTTCAAATATTTTGGTTGTTAATGGGATCCCTTTTGTATTCTTAATGTAACATCTATTGCAACATGTTCGCATATGCAAAAGAACAAAAAGTCGAAGGGAATGAGAGGGAAACAATAAAGCACGTTCTGCTATTTCGCACAGGTCTAAGGTTGTTGAGAATCAGGAGTTTTCTTGCGCAAATTAGCACTTTATCTTTGGAGAAATGGTGGGTAATTTTAGTAACTGGTGATAAAACGCCCCTGGTTTTAGAGACTGTACCATTTTTTAGATGTAATTTTTAAAGGAAGTGATATTTGCTGTTACAATTCAATTACTGGGAATTATATTGTGATTTTGACTTGAAGATGTTTTATGTGATGATGATGCATTTGCTTTACAGTGTTTAAAAATAATGAAAATGTGTGTTTTGTTGTTGATTGATAAAACGTTTGGAATACGCCCAAAGAAAATACAAACAATAAATACAAAAAAATAGTAATTTGCATATCATGTACAACCTTGGGAGAATCTGCTTTCTCTCAGTCTCGGGTGACTCCCACCCTCTTCTGTTTGCTTGCTCAGCTAGCTCATTCCTATTTCTGCCTTTTTATTAGGAAATGTAGGGAAAAAGAACAGAAAAAGATTTCCACTTCAGCCAATCATTCTAGCGCACCAAAGCTTCACGAGTTCCTGTCTAGAGTCCCACAGTGGAGGAGCTACATAGAGGATAGATTTTCTGGGCCCCACAAAAATCTATTATTTCAAAAGTATATGCATACTGTTCCCACGCCTGGACAAATCTACTAAAATCAACGGCCAATGTAATTTCTGCAATGGCCATCATCATAATGGCCTCATGCTGTGAGAAATCCACCAATCTGGATTGGTCCTGTGTTTCTACCCCGTCACTGTGTGGGGTACATTTACCAGCCCTAACAGAAATCCCATTTATCACAAAACCACATTTCAACATTTTGCCCAAAAACGGCTGTATTGTGTTCTCCTTGGCAAATGTGTGGCGAGCATTGAACTCTGCCACCACAAACAATGGCTGCATTTGGTTATGTCATTTAAATCAAGAAGAGAATAACCTACATTTTTCAACATTACTTTCAAAATGATTCTACATTGACTGTGTTGTCATTTGAAAACTGTAGGCTGCACCCAGCAGTTCAGACGTCATTGCAATTTGTTCCTTTTCTCCATTTAAACACAACAAAGTGTGTGCTCTATTCAAATACAGCCCTTGTAACTGATCCGGCCTTATTGTCCTTTAATGTGAATCACTGCACTCTGAAATTCAGAAAGAAAAGAATACAGTGTTCTATTTTCATCCCATGCCAATTTCTAAAAAAACTCTTTGCAGTCTTGCTTTGTGTCCATGAACCCACAGTCTAAAACAAAAGCCCTACCAAAGGTTGATTGGAACATAAAGCTGTGGCCTGCAGAAAGGGCATTTGTCAGTGTGAAATGAAAGAAAATGAACCCACATGTAAAACGGTGCTTTTACTAATCAGGAGAATGCCGTTTGAAAGTTAAATGCAATTAAAGCCTGTGCGCACACAGAAATGGGATTGAATATGTGGGGATGGGGGTTTTGCTATAAACTATGTATGATATTTATTTCCAAAAAGCCTTGGTTTCTGTTGAAAGAAAGAAAAAACTTTGAAACGAGCAGAACAGGTTTTGGCCCAGGCACTCACTTCAAAGGTGCCCTGCCTCCCAGGGGAAAATAATTACTTCCACAAGTGAACCAGCCCGCATGGGCATATGAAAGGCCCAAAGTGTGGAAGTTTGCGGCCTTCTCAGACTGTCTGGCATCCCTACAGAATGGTACAAAGGGCCCAATGGGAACTAGTATTTCACCAAGAGCTGTGATCTCCTTTTTACACCCATTCCCAGCCGCCTGGCTTGAAAGCACGTCATGGAAACCCTTTGTTCAGGCTGACCCAGGAGGAGACAATTTGGTTGTGGGGGTTGCCGGACCACCCACACTTTGGCTAATCCAGCCCATTGAATTCAAAAGAATTCAAAAGAACTGTTGTACATTAAGACATTTGTTTCAGCACCCTAAATAAGCAATCGTTCGATATCATGCCAGCATTTCATGTGATTTTTAAACAAGCAAAATGAGACCGAGTGCATGTTGCTAGCACCTGGGGAACTGCAACGGCAGGAAAAATGCTGGGTGGATCATAAATGGCACATACATAAAACCTGGTGAAAAAATGTGAAATAGTAGTGGGCATATGCGTAGTTAATGACAGAATTTTAAATATTACGTTTCTCCTAAAAATGGCAAAATTTTGCCAAAAAGCGATGCTACCTCATACAGAGTTGGCGATTTGCACGGTCTGATTCCCTGTGAAATATGGAATCTGCATATCTGTTTGTTATGATGGTGACTAGTGTAAATCTGATGTTTTGATTCATAACTCATTTTGTCAAGAAATAGGATTTATGAGACAAAGGAAATCATAAATGCACACACATAAAATTATGTCATTTCCTCTGAACTATTCGGCTCAGGCGGTTAGGGGGGGCACCAGTAGCCTGGCCTATCCTAGGATAGGAGTAACTCCAGATTACTTCCCCCTAGATTGTACAATTCTATGATGCCACCCTGGCTATATAAGCAGAAGACAGGGAGACACAATGGATTCAAGAATTCAAAAACTCAAAAACCAGATCCAGAGGCAGCTGATTCCATTCAGGCAGAACCACCCATCCAGATGCAGGCTTACCCAAAGAATCCAGGGAGAAAGGAGGAAAGGCAGCTGATCCCTTCTAGGAGAGCCCAGTGACCAGATCTCTTGACCCCCTCTGTCGCAGTGACCAGATCCTTGCCCCGCTGTCCAGAGACCTGGCTGGCTGTCCAAATTACCAAACTCATGCTTACCTTCTAAGTATCACATCACCCCAAAAACTGCATACCCCACTCTTTTACCTGTGCATGCTATTCAATTACTATTAAAATCCCATCTGAAATCCCAAATTGCCAGTATTATCTGTTCTCCTTTCCTTAGAAGAATCTGTGTTAGTCCATATCTGTTAGCGTATTCCTTTTATAATTATTTCAGTTATCTGTGTAAGTCCTTCGTCCCATTTTTAAATAATTTAATTAATTCCCCTATAAGGAGATACGCAGTGCAAGCTGGTTAAAAATTCAAATTAAGCCCGTTGCGCGCAGTGTCCTTCTTTAATAATACATTAATTAAAAATATAGCCTCAGTAAAACCAGTCATTATGAAACAAAAACCACATTTGCTCGTGTATTGTGCTTTTCTGCAAAATCCGATTTGCATCTTCCATAGAAAAACCTTAACTTAATCCCATCAAGAATATTACCTTTCCCTCACAATCGTGTCTATGTGCCTTTGTTTCTGATCCCATAAACTGATTTCCGATTTTGACAGTAAGCCCCTTTTATTAGCTGCTTGTCATTTTAAAGCATGTGTAAAATTAGAATTGCAATTCTGCAGCGTGTGTTTTCTTGTGCACTGTTTTCCTCACAAAACCAATGTTCTCACCGGTGTTCACGTTGCTTTAGTGCCCTGCTCAGTAGTCTGTACGCTTCCTTGTCTCTTGAGTGCAGCCACACAAATTTCTGTCATAGCTATCCTATGACAATTTTAAACTGAAATCCGAATAAAAGTAAAATCCGAGTAAGCCATTTTGCTCCTTTTGAAGGTTTTCAAATTTGTTTCTGGCCTCCCATCTTGGGCTGGAGTGCTGTATTCTTATTTAGATTTCCCTCTCCTCCTAATGACTCCTTGCCACTGCCTTCCATCCACAAAGAATTTAGTCAGCAGGTGTTTGGGGGAAGTGTTGCAGGAGGAGTGCTTAACTAGTGTGCTCTCTGTGAATGTGAAGAAAAGTGATTTTGCTTCCATTTCTATTAAAGGTGTATATATCTTATGTTAGGAGTGTGAAGTAACTGTATAGTGCGTTTTTGCATGTATTCTGCCACACTGTGGTGGCTGCTGCCCTAATTTTGATTTGCTTGATTTTCTTTGAATTCTAAAAATTAATAAATATTTCATTGTTACACACCGGCCTTGTTCATAGTCCATTGTGACAAGGGGTATTTGTTAAGGTGGGTGTGAGACGGGTTGGGTGCCTTCTCAAAGTAAAACCCGAGCATCAAGAAAGAGAAAAAGTGTTTTTACTGCGCGCTACATTCATTGTCAGTGGAGAGAGTCCCTGGCTGGAGTGTGCCATGTCATAAAACAGTTACATCTATTTAAATGCCTGCAGTTGTAAGTGACCTTTTCTGCCAGGTAGTGGAATCAGAAAATTCTGCCCCTGCATCTGCTTGGTGTGTGGGAATCTAGGACTATTGCTTCAATGTCCCTCTTCATCATACCATTAATTGCCTTTGAGGCTCCAGCCTCCATGACAAGATCATTTTCCAAATCTCCTAATATAGAGAGAGTGGGCCTCATTATAAGTCTGCCGGTCTGGAAATAAGGGTGCCCGTAGCAACGTACCAGCACCATTTCTGGACCGGCAGAGTACAACTGTGCCTGCCAGCGCCATTGCGCGCAACAGGTCTGACCGGCCCGGCGCGACGGCTCTGGTTGGCACAGTTGTCATGGAAGCACCAGCACTTTTACTCCATTGTACTCCATGGGAATGGGGGCTAACATTTTCTGCCTCCTGATATCCCGGGCCACCGGGACTTGTAATGTCCCGGTGGCAAATGGATCTCAGGCGGCAGACATGGTGTTAGAGTCCACCGGCAACCCTTCGGTAGCACCGGTGGGTTACGGCCGGACTTGTTATGAGGCACAGATTTAAGTAGATTTAAAAAAACTGAAGAAAGTCTTTGAGGAGTGAGGTATTTGTGCCCCTATCTTTGGGATATGCAGTTGCTCAGAATTGTCTTATGAAGGTGTTTAGTGATAGTTGGAGGACAAGGTCCACAACATTTTGAAAGCAACCAAGCATGCTGATAGACCTAGGAAGAAGCAGAGAGCCCCTTGTAGCTTCAAATTCTCAGGTCAATCCAGACCTAGGAACCAGGAAATATCCATATCCAAGGGTTCCATGTAATAACGTCCCTGCAAAAATGTCACCTGGCAAAAAAGTCACCATAAAATTGCCATTTTCTGCATGGACATTATTATATTTAACATGGATTTTTCAGGGGGTTGGGGGACACCCTATATATGGTCACCATATATAATGTTGCCACAACTTTTTCCCAGTTACATTATGTATGGTGACCATATATATATAGGGAACATATTACCGGATACAACTCCAGGGCAGGATAGAGAACCACAGAGGGACCTTGTTTTAACAAATGCAAAGGTAATTTCCACAAGTAGACTAAGAAGTCTTGACAACCAAAGGAGGCCGATGGGGGGGGGGGGTTGCAAGTGCTTACACTTCACCAGGATATGAGTGGCATTAGCCTCCAATACCTGGGCCATCAGCACAGTCAAGTGCGGTTACACACTGGAATTCACAAGCCCACCAGTACCCTCAGGCACAGTAATGATGCAATTTCTGAGGGGAAGGGTGAAGAGAAAGGACATGAACACAGGGATGTAGAAGTTCCTGGACAAGAAGGCCCTAAGCAGAGCCCCAATAATGGAGGAAGGTGAAGGGTACTCCATCATTTCTGTGGTACCCAAGGACAAGAGCAAATTCAGATTGGTTGTGCACCTTGCAGGAATCCCTTCAAGATGGTGCAACTTCAGAGGATCCTGCCTTTCATCTCCAGGGTGGATAGGCTGGTGTACTTAGAGTTATAGGAAGTATATTATCATGTTCCAATCAGGGTGCTTCAGTAGAAGTTCCTCAGATCTGCAGTAAAGGAGGGCCACTTTCAGTTCGGGATGCTTCCCTTTGTCCTTAGACCAGCTCTGCATGTCTCTGTAGTGCTCCTGGCTCCTTTAGTATCCATCACACATTGGGAGGGAATTCATAGTTTCCTTCTCTGTATGACTGGCTTATCAGGTTTCCGGGCAGATCAGTCTGGCTGCTTGTAGTTTCCTGGTGAACTGGATGAAATATTAACTGTTGCAAACCATTAAATTCATAGGGCTCAGTTCTCCACAGGAGATGGAGGGTCTTTCTTCCAGAGGACAGCAAAATGTCTCTTCAGAAGTTCCTGAGGTCTGCCAACATTGGGACATAGCATCAGCCAGGTAACTGCTTTGGGTTTAGGGTCATATGTCTGTGTGTGCCTTCCTAATTTTCTTTGGAAGGCTTCAATTATGACCTCTAGTCTCTGACATGTATAGCTTCTGGGTCCCCACATTCCATTTAGTCAGGACTGGATTCAGGTTTCAGGAATCGTGAGGAACAATCTCCAGTGGTGGTTGTCGTATTGCAGTTGTTGTAGGGTTTGTGAGTTTGGGCCCTCCTGCCAGGATCGCAATTATCACAATTTCTACCAACGCTAGCCACATTAGGAAGGGGGCTGTCTATAACGCCTAGTTAATCAGGAGAAATGGCTACCAGGTGAAGAGGATTATTTATTGAATTGGAGGGAACTGGTGGTAATTGGCATGGACCTGAAAACCTTATTTGTCTGGTTTTCCAACTGGGCAGTTTTGCCCTTTACAGACAACTCCTCAGTCCTAGGATATATCAATTGCCAGAGAAAGGGGCTTGGGGTCGGGGTGAGTCCCAGACCACTGGAACTTCTGGTGTCGGAGATTGGCCACTGGGACCAGACTCACCTGGTGTCCCTGGAGACAGAGAACATCATGGGATAGACAGGTCAGTGTTGGAGTGTCTCAGCAGGGTTGTTGCCATAGTCTCAGGAGCTCCCCCTTAACCCAAACATGTTTCAAGAGTTGTGTTGTAGGTTTGGGAACACTATTATGGGTCTCTTAGCTTCCCCAGAAACATAACATCTGAAGAGGTTTTGCTCTAGATTTCAACCCCAAGAGGTGTTGGAGTGAATTCAAGACCAACTTGGTGGAAGCTATAATGAGTGTCCATTATGGGCCCAGGAAAAGCTGGTTTCCAGTTCCATGTGAACTAACAGTGTCTTTGGAATTGCTAATTCCAACGTGGCTGCCTATCAGGTCTCAAGGAGGGCCTAGGGTTGCAAAGGCAAATTACTGGACTGTCTGGAGATGGAGAGGGTCAAAGAACAGAGGTGGTGGCTTCATCACCTCAGACGTGCAGCTGTCAGAAAAGTCTCAGGTGCTTTGAAAAGCACTGGTCTACAGTTGGGGACTGGTGCGAGAGAAGCTCATACTCTGCCCTTGTGTGAGGAATTGCCACCTGGCAATGTTGGAGAAGCACTAGCTTATTTGATTTGTATTCATTAATAAAATGATACAGGTAATTCCATTTCATGAACTGAAAGCTACTGATCAGATTCCTCATTCCCTAAAGCTCCATGACAAAAGCATAGCGTACACCTGTGATCATCTGCCTCAGTAGCCCGATATACAGCATCTGCTCTCCAGTGGCAGAGAGCAGGTTCAAGGGTCCCAGGTGCCCTCTTGACAACTGCAATGACAGCCAATTCTATGCAGTCCAGGGGCTGTATTTAAGATATGCACCCCTGTACCATAACCTACATAACTATAAGGCTGCAGTCCTTGTGGCATGTGAAACTGTACATATAAGCCATACATGAGTTTAGATATGGTGACCAGCACCTCTCAGTTATTCTAGCCACATAAGTTTGATATCACATGCGTGTCAGCCCTGTGAGCCCAGTTCAGCTGTGGGAGAGCTATGTGTATTTCCACCAGACAGGCTGGAGGCCTGCTACAGCAGCAAAATGGTAGCCTTAGGGGTTGCCTCTCTTTGTTCCTTTTGTGATGGCAGCTAAACATGACAGCTACTCCCCGGCACTCTGGCCAGGGAACGGGAATCAAAGAGCACCCTCGTTCAAAAAATGCTAGGCCTCACTCAATGGTGGTAAATGTCTAAACGCCTTTGATTCTATTGAGAAAGGGAAGGGGGCGAAGTTAGTTTAGACAGAGGGAGTTCTTTACACTTGGAGGAAGGTTCCACCATCTTGTTTCTCTCTGACTCTATCTTTTCATCCTGTCCACTCCACATCCTGTAGCACAAATCACTTTGGGTATGATGTCAGAAGGTAAAGTCCACTTATTCCTATAACAGGGATGAGACCCCTAAATCAGGCTAGCTTTAGTTCAATCACCTGGCAATGTTTGCATTTAAAGATGGGGTCTCCTACCAATTCTTAAACTCATCTCTGGATTTCAAACCATCAAACGATCATTGGACCCTGTTGGGGGGAGTAGACTTTCCATTGTCCTCCAGTTGTGAGGAAAAGGCAGGTGTTTGTTCGGATGCATTGGGACCTGATCATTTAGTGTCAGCATTTGCGCCATTTAATTTAGAATTTCTGCATGTGTGCTATTTGTAGTTACCTTCAACACACATTAGAGAGCATCACGCAGTGAAAGGAGGAACAGCAACAATTATGCTCATCATGTTTAGAGGTTAGGCCTGCGATGTCTAAGGGCTTTATAGCTAGTGTTAGTGAATTATGTTGTGTTTTATTTGTATTTAGGAGAAATACGAATATGTTGCTTTAGTAGCTGGTGAAAGGCTAGGTGAGGTGCCATGTGGTTCAGCATTTAGTAGGATAAATGCTGATGTTTAGTAACATAAAGGCTGTTAGCTGGGTTACCTCAAGAGTTCATTAATTTTGGATAAGGCTTGCACATCCAAAGTTATCCTAAAATGTGTTGGTCAATAAGAAAAATCCATTGTTGCAACACGTTACCTTAATAGAATTGGCCCATTAGAACATAGCATGTTCGGTTGACTGCACAATTAGGTCATTCACAGGGGGTTGTATTCATGTCATCACAGAAAGGTTATGATCATTGGGGTAGTAAAATATATGTGCTGTTTAGATTTTTGTTTAGTGGCTGGCCAATAGGAAATGTGGGATTGACTTGTATTTGATAAATGTAGCACATGTAGATTTTGTGGATTTCCACTATAAAACTTGTAATTGAAATGGGCATGTCAAGAGAGCTTTCAGTTTTCCGTTCTATGGAGCCGACACTCCCTGTCATATTTGCAAGTAATGAAACTTGTTTTCCTTGCAAAATGTGCACTTCTTATTGACTTCTTGGATTGTTTTTTATCGGTCAGTTCTTGGGTTTACCGTACAAATGTGGTGACCCTGACGTGATTCCAGATCCCCGAGAGGCTGTGGTCTCCCCTGCCACATATCCTGTGTGGCGCCCATCTGCAGTGACCAGTCCGTGTGTACACCAGGAGGAGGTTGGCAGGCGCTGTGATTCTCTGAAGGCCTACCTGATCCCTCTAGTTGGGCGCTGCACCCAGCTGTGCAGGCAATTGAAGTGATACACCACATTGCAGGAACTCGCAAGAATGTCTAGAGCAGAGGTCGCCAAACGGTCGATCGCGGGCGACTAGTAGCTTTCAGTCGCCCGTGATGGAAATACTGAAAAATAAACACTTTTTTAAAGTTAAATTGTTAAATTCTGTGTTTTGCAGCTATTTTCCTTGATCAGGATGCAAACTCTGGTCTTCCCAATTGTGGGCAGGGAGCTTGGCTGCTGTGTCACATGGAACTGCTTGTAAATTCCCTGACAGATGTCACTATCACGTTCTGCTTCTGCAAGCCGCCTGTAGTACCAGAGTTGGCCTTGTGCACCACCCGACACTGTCTTGCTTAAGAAAGCTGCTCTTGTTTGCCAGAGATGTCAGAGGGGCTGGGGCAGGATCATGATCATTGTGACCAGCAATGAAAATATCACAGTAGCACTGACGCTCGCCTGGAAATGTTCAAAATAATATTTAAAAAATTGTGCAATTTCTTTCATGTGGCTTCTTTCCAAAACCCACTTGTAGTACATTAAGTGATCCATAGATACGCTGTACAGTAACAGCCTACCAGGGTAGCTCAGCAGGTTGACAGACTGATGCTGAGATGTTATATATTCAAAACTAAATGCTGTATCATATCATATCATATCATAAGTATTTCAAGGCGCGACTAGGCAAGGGAGGGGGAACAGAGAGAAGACAGACAATGATATTTCTAGGGCAGGTGTCAATCAGATTGCGCAAGTGCATGGGAAGGGGGAAGGAGTAAAGTGCGGGGCGAGGGGAAGGGGAGAGTGCAGTACATGGGATGATAAATAATAAGTAGCATCCGGCCAGCTGGTGGCAAGTGCAAAGGTAGTGCAGACATCAGGTGTCAAGTGCTAGTGGTGGAACTGTAGGGGTAAAGAACAGTCCCTAAGTGCGGGGGATTGCCAGGAAGGCAGTGCAGGTGTGCGACTGGGGTGGGGGGCCTGGGCTTGAGAGCAGGGGGGTTTCCAGGTGACCAGTGCAGGTGACCAGTGCAGTTTCAGTGTCGGCCAGGAAGTCAGCAGGGGAGAGGAGGAGAAAAGGCAGAAGCAAAGAGAAAGGTTTTGAGGTGCTTCCGGAACCGGAGAGGATGCTGCTCAAGTTTCAGGGAGGCCAGGGTATGGGTTGTGCTGGTTGCTTGCTTATATTCAGGACGGAGGTGGGGATATTTCTGCCCCTGTAGTGAAAATCAAAAGTTGGCACCCATGAACCCACAGTTTAATTTCCGAAAAACTGCTGTCAGCACAACAGAAGCATTTATTTGTGATTAACCAGTTTGACAAGCATATAACATCTTTATAAATATAACCTGTGCTAAAACACAGAGGGGCACACAAATAAAAAGTATGTGTGGTGTCTGACAAAAAAAACATTTAAACAAAAACTAGTGAACGCAAGCAGCATTTTTCAATTTGGAAATTACTTTTTTTTTGGTTTATGGTAGTGTGAAATGCACATTTGGAAAACAATAGTGTGCTTAGCATGTAGAAAGCCTGCATTAAACGCGAAGGAAGGGCACAAAAATGACAGGATATTTGTGTGGTAGTCCAACAAATATCTGCCTTTTTGAGACAGCTACTAATAAATAATAATGCAACAAAGAGGTTTTTGAAGTTCTTAATATAATCGTGAAGGCATATGTTATTCCATCTGTTTATAGAGATGAAATAATTGGGTGAAAAAAATATTGGTAAAAATGCAGAGGTTTATACATATCCCCACCCCGATATTGCCCGCTAGTTGACCTCCACTGTTGACCTCCACAGTTGACCTCCACTACAATTATCTCTAGCTAACGTAAAGGTTGGAGACCCCTGGTCTAGAGCATGCGTGCACTCTTGCAGGAAAAACAAGGGGGCTTGACGGGGTTGTTTTTGTGTGCATGAGGAACTGAAGGAAGAAAAGGGGAAGCCACTCAAAGAGGAGGGAAGACAGCATTGTGATATTGCATGAGTATTTGCTATTAGTAAGGGAAGTGAAGGATCCCCAACAAAGGGAAAGACAGTGGCCCTGATTCCGAGTTGGGCGGTAAGGGTTATCGGGCACCGGTAAGGAGACGGGTGCAGGTAAACCCTTACTGCCCAATTCCGAGGTCCCTTAGTGGGAACCGCAAAGGATGCGTGGTCAGACCACACGTCCTTAGCGGGTCCCGCTAAGGGACCAGGGTGCTAATTACGGGCCCACTATTTGCGGGGCCGTAATTAGCGCCTTCCTCATTCTCATTGAGCCCTATGGGGGTTCAAATGGGAATGGGGAATGGTTGGTTGAATGGGGAGTTACCGGGTCCTCCACGGTCGGAATGACCTGGTAAGTCCCCATTCAGCTAGACCGGACCCGGTATTGGAGGCAGCCATGGTGCTAATGGCACCATGGCTGCCCCCAATCTCGAAATGACCCCCAATGTCATAAGTAGCAGTAGAGATGAAGAATTGATGTGGTGTATCTCTTCTTAGATGAGGGAAGACAGTGCTGTAGTTAAGGTGACGTGCTGTAGAGAAAAGACCCACGATCCCTCTGTCCAAGTGTTAAATGGAAATGAGGAGGGTTGAGTTCCCACATATCGAGAGAAAGGAGAACGAGGAATGGTCTACACCATTGCATAAATAATTGTGTCTCATTTGACAATTTTGTTAATAGTTGTGTATTTAGGAGTGGTTGGTGTGGGGCATTAGTAGCCCATTGTGTCGATACAAGTTTTGTGCCTTGTTATCATAGTAGAAGTGTGTTAAGCGGGATGTTTTTGGGGGGATTTTAGTTTTTTGGGACGGATCTTTTTTTTTGGTCTTGTGGCAAGACGCTGATGTATCAGTGGTCGCCATATCTTTTGTTTTAAATAAGTTGAAAGTGAGAAGCAGTATGGATACTCTGTTAAAGCACATGTGCAATGTGCTCCCACAGTATAGGGCGAAGAACAAGAAGTACCTCCATGAGTGGGTTCAGTGGATTGATGGCAGAACGTTTAAATCTTGGCCTGAGGAAGGCACACATGATACGGCTGTATTGGATCACATGTATACATATTTGGCATAAACTGATAAAGGGAAAACGTTAAGTAGGCAGAGTACACTTGAATTTTTGAAAATGTTGAGATCTCCCCCGATGATAGCACAGAGTGAGCTAATCAGACACGCGCACACGCACACACATGCACGCTGTCACCCCCACTGCTCTGCCTTCTTATGGATTTTTAAATGTAAGGCTTAAACATATCTTGTGATTTTGTTATTTGACTTATTGTACTCATCAGCTGATTGCCAGCATCCAGCTTGCTCCATACTGCCCCTAAGCATTAGTTTGAAGCTCATTTTGTAGTTCCAGCAAACTACATTTCCCAGCACCCAAGCCTCTCTTCAACACATCTGCGGCACATTAGCGCTGTCACATTTGAAGAGGCTTGTTGTCTCTGGTGTGCACCCGATATGCGCCATCTGCCGCCCAACTATCTGGTCTGCACTCCTTAAGGTGCCTTCTTGCTTCTTTAATATGTCTGCTAATACTCAGCTCATTCAGAGTCTGTGTAATAACTTGACATCCATCACTAGTGATAACCTGGCCTCCTATCATGCTAAACATGCTGATATCCTGGCATGCTACCACACCATGGCAGGGCACTTCCCCCCACCTCAAATATGCCCCTTTAGCACTCCTCAAACACTTGCAACTCTCCAGGACGATGCAGACGCTATCCCCTCTCCCCCCAGGGTAGTCCCCCCGTGGTCCTCTCTAGTCACCCACAAATGGAGTTGATGCTGTTTAGGTACGTGTCAGGCCTCTCCAGGAACCTTTGAGTCCTCAGGATGATGCAGCCGCTGGTCCTTTATTTGGGGAATCACTGCATACCATCTCAGAAGACTTTCCATCTGATACTACCGTCCTCACCACCACCGGCTCTTATAAGCACAATAACACTACCCATCAGATGAACATGAAACATGCCACAAAGGTTGTGCATAACTCCAACCAGATAAAACCTCCTGTAGCGATGATGCTGAACATTAGGGTTGCCCAGATACCAACACTCCACCCACCACGTGCACTGTAGTCCATCTTGCACTTCTTGGCTCTGATATCTGAGGCAGCAACACCTCTATAAGGCCACCACTTTTCTTCTCCCACCTGAATACCCATTCCCTCATGAAGCATGGTGTAGAAATTGAAGATTTTTTGACTAAGTCTCCACCAGACTTGCTTTTAGTTACTGAACTCTGCCTCAATGAGTCTATTCCCACTAGCGCCACATTAACTCTTCCACCGGACTACCATGTACTCAAAGTTGACTGCTCAAGTCAGAAGTGGGGAGGGGCTGCCCTTATGGTCATAAAACATCTAGATGGCCTCATGGTCAATCACCTAAGTCCCAAGGACTGTGAAAGTCTTTTTGTTAAAATCGAAATAAATGGCAATGTAATCCTGAGTGTATTGGTCACAGTTCAAGGAACAATTTCTCAACCATACGACCAAAGTTAAGAGTCCTCAATCTGTGGGCCAAAGTTCAACTCGATAAGCAAGCCACCTCCCTACTTGAGGCACTAGATGTTATTGGTTACACACAATGGGTCAAAGGACACATATTTTTTGGGCTACACACACTTGACTGGGTTATGACGCATCACCTGCGCTATTCAGATATTGTGACCCTCCCATTTCCCTGGTCTAGTCACTACCTGGTGAACTTACTAGCTTATCCACCGAATCACCTCTAGTTTGGAATCCCTGTTCAGAAACATGAAAAAAAGCAGAAATGTAAAAAACATGTTATGCCTACAAAACTGTCTGCATTGCTGGCAGCCATGCTACTTTCTATTGATACCTTCAATAATTCAACTCATCCGGTGACTCACCTGATGGCCACCATTAGTTCTGCCATAGAGACTCTAGCTCCGGCAATAGTTAAAAGAATTAAAACTGAAATCCATAAGAACACATGGTACAACAACATTCTTTTACTTAGGCACACACAAAGATCCTTGTAAAGGGATTGGCACAGTAATACTTGCTCCCAATCCCTCAGTCTCTACAAGTAGGCAGTGAAAACATTCAAAACAGCTACCATGGAAGCCAAATCAACCCACTTTAACACAAGGTTATCTATTGCTCGCTCAAGTGTAAGTGGACTCTTTAAAATCCTCAAGGAATGTGAGGCAAAGTCCTCTGTGAATCAACATCACAGAGACTCAGCCTGGTGTCAGGCAATACATGATGAATTTTCCCCCAAAAAAAATAAAAATCACAGGGCATCAATAAACCATTCGGTACCTGCAAGGGAGCCTTGCTGGATATGGGGTGGCCTCACACTCACCCCCTAGTGACAACAACCCCCAGATTAACAGTGTAACCTTCAACTTCAAGCAGTGCACCAAGTCTGAAATCAACAGTTTTGTCCTAGACAAGAAACCCATGTCTTGCTTGGGAGATAGTTGCCCTCTAAAAGGTTTACTGGATCAACTGGTCCCCTGGATCACCAAACTGGTCAACCTCTCCTTCTGCAAAGGCAGGGTATCACATTCTCTTAAGGATGCATGGATTGTGCCGCACCTCAAAAGAGCAACTTTGACAAAGCTGTAGCAAAAACCTACTGGCCCACTGCAATCATGCCCTTTCTTCTTAAAGTTATGGACAGAGTGGCAGAACTTTAGTGAATAAAACAGCAGCCTGGGGGCATGTCAATTGGGTGTCAAAGCCAGGCATGGAACCGAAACTGCAATACTGGATGAAAAGTCCACCTTAACCAGCATAGTGGACAGAGGACGCCTTACTCTGCTGATGCTGCTGGATTGCTCAGTGGCCATTGATCTGGTAGACCACCCCCTTCTGGTGGCCCGATTAAAGGACAAGTCTTCCTACTCTGGCCTGGTGGCTCAATGGATTACATCCTTCCTGGGGCCTCGCACCACCAAATTGGCAATAGATGATGCCAGCTCAACCCCCACTGCCGTGTCCTGCAGAGTCCCACAGGGTTCCTGTATTGCCCCTACTTTATTTAACATTTACATCAGGCTCCTGCTCAGTCTTCTGGACCACCTGGGTGTGCATTATACCAACTATGCCGACGACAACCAGGTCTTCCTCGAGCTGACTGGTGACTACACAGGACTCCCATTGCATTAACACCGTCTATGATGCAATTCCGACCTGGGTGGCCTCTAACTCCCTAGCTCTTAATAGGGACAACACAGAGCTGCTGAGTTTGGCCTCTGGGCCACAGCTGAAGAATCTCAAACCAGACTATGGTAGCTTCGACATCATAAGCAATAGAATCACTGTAGCAGAAGTGCGAAGACACTCAGTGTATTTAGACGCTGAACTCACCATGAGACCTCATGTCTCGCACGTTTGATCTTCTTGTGGTTACATGACCAAGTTCCTCAACCACACGTACTTTGAACTCATTTTGCCTCTGTTTGTAAATTGCAATTGCCCCTACCTGTGATATATTGTATTTTGTATTTTGTACTCTGTATGTAACTCATGACCCTACCCTGTAACTTAAGCTTCGCATTTTCTGTACTGCTGTGCCCGGCTACCTTCGGGACCGTTGCGCATTATAAGTGCATAAAACAAACAAACAAACAAACAAACAAACAAACAAACAAACAAACATAAGTCTGTACATCTCAACCAGCACTAGATTCTTACTGGCCTCTGCCCTAGTAAAACACCAGGCAGGATTAATGCAATAGTGTGTTGGCTGGTGCTTTGCAATCCAACATTCAATCTCTTCAAGTCACCCAGAAAGGCACAGCCCATGCAATCCTTGGCCTCTCTAGATGGGACCATGTTACCGACGTCAGAAGTGCCCTGCATTTGCTCCCGATAAATCACAGCATCACTCACTAGATCCTGACATTGTCCTACAAATGTTGGATGGCCACCGCTCCTCAATACCTTATAGACTGACTTAAATTGATCCAGTCTAGCCGCACACTGCGCTGCCAGGACAATTTTAAAATGGCTCAGCCAAGGTTTAAGGTTGTCAGATTTAGTGGCACAAGTTTTGACACTAGGCACCAAAAGCCTGGAATGGTCTCCCTCTGACAATAATAACAGCAGGCTCAATCTTGGAGTTTAAAAACCTGGTCAAGTCTCACTGGTTCAATCTTAACAAGGCTAAAGAGTCATTACCTGCAGCTCTCCCCTCTCTGCTGCATTGGCCCCAACTATACATCCTATTCACGTTCAATTTTCTTTGTGCACCCTGCAGCCCATGGGCATGTGGTACTCTATAAGACTTAAATGTTAATAATAATAATGTTTTCCTTTACAGCCCGCCACAGGATACACCAACCCCTGGTTTGTGCCCTTCACTGAGCCCAAGACGGAAACCCCAGAGAATATAATGCCAGCACATGGGACACATTGGTTATGGAAGTAGAAAATAGGGCACGTAGAGAACTAGAAACAGCATTAAAGAGAGCAGAGGAGGAGCTGGCGCGAGTGACTCAGGGACAAGGGGAAGGGCAGAGTACAGCAGTAGGCACAGACAAATGGAGGGCAAGACATATTAAATGATAATAGGATTATCAGGGACATCCAGTTAGACTCAAGCAAGGAATATCCCATTTCAGGCTGAGGCCCAGAAGTCCTGCTGCATGGGGTTGAATACCGCAATAGCATAGATTATGACTTGGTAGGCACCAAAAAGGGAGCAGAGGACACAGAAGAGGAGTGGGAGAATGATTAAAAAAAAGCGTATAGAAGAGAGGATGGAACCGAGGGAAATGACACAATGGGGCCCAAGGTTTAGACCATGCCACTGCCGTACTGCCCTAGCAAAGGGCAAGAAGCAAGGGAAGACATCCCACACTAAGAAGAGAGGAACACAGTTCCTGTTTTTGCAAAAGGGTCTAGTGAGAGTATACTATCTGCCCTGGCCACATATGGATTGGAACACCTCAATGAAGATACTACCATCACTTGCAGTGGGAGCAGGCAAATGGATATATGCACTAGAAAAACAGACAACAGGGATCAAGTTAGCTGTAGGTGACATGACGACTTTGTTCACCGTACTGCTAGGGGAACAGGCAGACGCAATATGGAAGAAGTGGGCAACCAGGGTACAGCTGAATAGTGACGATCACAATGGTGCACCATTCAACAACTGTTGAGCACATAAGCACACATATGGAAAGCTTTGAGGAGTGAATACCCAGACACACCTGACATAAATTCAATAATTGCCAGCACCATGAAGGCAGATGAGGACCCACCACTCTACATTCATCAGATTCAGGAACTGTGGAGACCAGAGACAGAGGAAGCATGAGACAAGAATATAGCTATATTTTATCACTTGTTACGCAAGGGTCTCCTCTAGGAAGTACCACACAAATTTGGATAAGGTGGTTGGTTTTGAGGCAAAGGGATGGGCCGAAATACTGGCACACATAGGGCATTGTTGTAGAAGGGGGCAAGAGAAGGAGATCGAAATTGCAGAGAGCAAAGAGCCGAAGCAAAACTAGTACGGAGGAAGTTAACTAAATTGAGTGGGGAAGGAGCAATGCTTACTGAGCACTTATTGAATATGGAATGTCTACTAGCCATTGTTTCCATCTCTGATGTATTCACACTCTATGTCCTACTGGTCTATCACCCTCCTGGGGCCAATGCCTCCTTTTATACTGCTTTCCAGAACTTGTATCTGCTCTTCAGGTTACCCTTCCCGACCTATGGGTGGTAGGCGATCTTAATCTTCCTACTTACTCTAATACTGCTAGCGAGGTCGAAAACCTTCACTCTCTAATGTTGGACCTTGACCTCCCACAATTAATCCATGAACCTACACATCAGATGGGCAAAATGTTAGGCTTCATCTGCGATCCTAAGTCATTGATCACCATTACCTCTATTTCCCCAGTACTCTGGTCTAATCACTTTTAATTTCTTTCAATATTTCCATCCAGGGCCCACTAGGCACCCTCCTTAGTTGACCAGTCTGAAAGGAACTGGCACAAGGTGGACATTCCTGTGTTGTCAGCCTCTCTTCTCTCTCATTGTGCTCATTACACCCCATGTACGCTAGAGACACTGGGCAAGTCTTTCCTGGCGGTAGTTGATCAGTTAGCTCCTGTCGAACTATGTAAGGAAAGAGCCCATGTATCTGAACCCTGGTTCTCAGATGAACTTAGAATCCTAAAACTCAAATGCAGACAGGCCAAAAGAAAATGGAGGGCTAGTTATACGGCTGCCAATAGAACTGCTTTTCCCCCATGTCATAACAATCTATCAAAGAGAAATTTTGACGGCCAAAAAATATTTTTTCTGTGAAAAGATCGAGTATGCAGTTAATAGGCCTAAAGCATTCTTTGGGTTTGTGCAGTCTCTCTCCACCGCGACTAAGACAGGTGTCTCTATTGAACCCTCACAAGCTTTTGTGACTCACTTTCTTCCTTCTTTCACTCTAAGATTGTTGCTATATGTAAGTACATCAGACAGAGATAACTCTGCCTAGGTTATCGCCAAGCAGACTACCTCCGAGCCACCTATTGTAAAAACCCCATGGCTCTCCTTCCCTGTCTTTTCTGAGCAGGACATCTCTAAAGCAATCCATGGTCTCAAATCAGCGTAGCCTGCAGATGCTATTCCACAGGATGTGCTCAAAGACATCTCTACAGATCTGATCACTCATCACCTCGGCAGTAAATTTGTCCTTTAAAGAGGGGCTGATTCCCAGCTCTTTGAAGCATGCCTGTGTGCTTCCGCTTTTGAAGAAGCCTTCTCTGGACCCAGCTGTGCTGGCTAACTTCCGTCCCATCTCCCTTCTCCCTTCTCTCTTCTTCGATGAAGGTGCTTGAAGCCCCGGTCTCCCCCCTCCTGTCATCCTTCATGGGAACGTCTGTTTTTTTTATACCTTTCAGTCTGGCTTCAGACCAGGGAGAGGAACTGAACCACGACTGAACTCTGCATTTGATGACCTCACCCGCCTAGTTGATCACGGTGGGATTGAAGCTCACCTCCTACTCGACCTATGGGCCCTGTTCGACACGATAGATCATTCTATACTGATATCCCGTTTGTCGAGCGCGGGCCTTGGAGGCCAGGTTCTGAACTGGTTTGCAGCCTTTCTGGCTGACCCGTCAGTCTTCGAGCCCCCTTTTTGCTCTGAATCCATTTCACTGTTCTGCGGAGTCCCACAGGGATCTATGCTCTCGCCTATGCTCTTCATGGTTTCCGCTTTTACTCCTATGCGGACAGTTTGTGCTTTTACTCCTATGCAGACGATACACAGATCTTGGTTCGCATAGATCTCTCTCGCCCTGAGACTGCAACTCAGGTCACGAGGTGCCTTGAGGATTTGGGTGCCTGGATTGCAAATAATTCTCTTAAACTTAATGACAGCAAAACCGAGGTCCTTATGGCGGGAACAACCAGTCCACTTACCTACTGGACCCCTGATTTCTGTCCTACTTCTTTTGACCCGTTCCCCTCTCCATCCCCCGTAGTGCGAAACCTGGGGGTAAAGTTTTTACCCTCCCTGGCTATGACAGAGCATGTGGGTGCAGTCTGCAAATCCGGTCACTTTAAGTTGCGCACCCTGTGGAAGGTCCTTCCTTTCAATCCTGGTCACATTCATGGCCCGGTGGTAGCAGCATGGGTCCTTAGTACTGTAACACACTATACCTCAGCCAACCACGCTACCTAATTAATCGCATCCAAAGGCTTCTGAATGCAGCAGCCGGAACAGGCCTCCGCCCCCAAGCACATACCCATATGTCATGACTCCTGAAACAACTGCACTGGCTCCCGATTGAAAAACGCATATTGTTTAAATCCATGTGCCTGGTGCATCGTGTCTTTTATAGGGTAGGAGCTGAATAACTTCAAAAGACATTTGTCCACTATATTTCTGATCGCCCTCTTTGGTCACAGGATGCCCTACTATTATCTGTCCCCTGCGTTAGACAGACCAGGACCGGCAGCCGTGCCTTCACTGTGGCTGTCTCTGTTGCATGGAACCAATTGCCATGGGCACTACCTGCGACGTCCAACCATCTGGCCTTCCGGCAGGCCCTGAAGACCCTACTCTTCTGAGGTCGTCCTTGATCTGTCTGTTCTGGGCCAGCCGCCTCTGCTCAGTGCCAAGATGCCCTAGGGCGTACATGCGCTTTATAAGAACATTTAACATAATGTAACACTACTGAGGGCTGCCCGACCAGAGACCAACACAAGGATGGATCAAGGAGTACGCTGATGACAAAAGATATGGGAGGTTTCCAGAGATGAAGACAAGGTTTCAGAAAGGTAGAGGGGGGGGATTCAGAGGTATGAGGCCTAGGTTTGGAGGACAATGTTGGTGTTGTGGGAAGATCAGACATTTTGTTTGAGAATGCAGAAGCAGACCGTTTTTTTGTATGACACTACAAATGCCCCAGCATTCCAGCGTTTGTACTCACCTATCATCCACCATGTCAAATGCAGCCACCAGGTATGCCATATGCTCCATGCCCCGTGCATGCCCAAAGCCCCCCACAAACACAACCAATTCAGTACCCAGCACCAAATTTCACACAGGCAAATGTGCTGCAGCCACCCACACAGAACCTTAAACAGACCACTACACTGCCATGAGATCAAAATCCCCTGCCCCAAGGCAGAGTGATGTATTACACCGGAGCTAGCATCGTAGGGGAAATCCCTTCCCACTTCTAGCCACAAATACTTATCCCCAATAGGACAGCTGACAGAGAGCTCTGATGTGCCCAGTTCTGTCAGTCACTGCTGACCCAGAAGAGAAGCCCCTGTTAGGAGTGAAGATAGGAGATCAAAATTCACATTTATTGTTGTCACAGGAGCTACAAAGTTCTTTGCTATGGAAACACGGTTTCCCTTGTCAGTTAAAATAATGGATAAGCAGGCATTCTCTGGGGCAATTTTATCGGTTCCTTTCACTGAAGACGTACACATCACTGTAGGTACAAAGGAATTGTCAGCAGCACTAATGTATTGGATTGATAGCCCAGTCAATCTTCTAGGCAGGGATCTCCTGAGTACACTGAGCATGACTATTTCATTTACCAAGGAATGTATTGTGTGCACAACACCAGGCATACACCATTCAAGGGCTACAACAGTAACACAAGCACTTTGCAGTGACAGTGCCATGTGAGGAGTGCCCCTATATCCAGATGTGTTTCTCTACAGGGTAGTGGTTCTGCTTGGATGGGTACCTGGAATTAAGGATAAGATACTGTACAGCATGCAGCATTTTATTGGGATTAATTGATGCATTAACACATTCCTCCATCAGTGCTTTGGTGAAGTGTGCAGCCCATACAAACAATGCAGATCCAATAGCTTATGGCAATGAGGCAGCAGGCAGAGCAGCCAAAGAAGGAAAATATCTTAAAGCACCAGAGGTCACAAAGGCCCCTGACACAAGATTGCATCAGGCACAGTTGTCAGCCCCATACAATGCAGTACCCCTCACACAAATCATTGAACTGAAGGGACAAGCACCACGACAAGAGAAGTATGTATGGATCAAAAGAGGTTGTTCCCTATCCAACAAAGATTTCATTTGGTGACACAATCTTACAGGGAAAGCAGTAATAACCCAAGGATTGCTTGCAGTTGCCCTAAGGCAATTGCACTACCCTACAAATGTATCTAAGCAGTGTATTGCAGCAGACATCCAGGAGGACTGGTTTGACCCCAATCTCCAGGAACATATAGATCACGTTTTTGTAAACTGTACTAGATTCCACCAGTAAAGTGCAGGCCACACCCTAAAACGTTGAAAGGAATCCTGACCCGCCCCTTGGGGCCCGTTCAGGTGCTCCACATTGATTATTATTATTTTTTTTTATTGTATATGGTTACAGAATATAACCTTTCACAAACGTACGAAAATACTCACAGGCATACAAAATATTTAAGCTGAAATTAAAATCAACTACTTAAAAAAGAACATTTAAAAGCAAATCCAAAACAGGTAAAACAGTATTTGAACAGTATTTGAAGGGAAAAATAAGAGGAAAAAGAGGAGAGGAGGAAAAGAGTAAAAACTGAGGGTAAATAGAATAAACTTCCACAGACAATCCAATGAACCACGCTTTGATACTCCTAGGGGGCAACATTTTTTCTTTTTTCTCTCCAGATCCCCAAACAGACATTTGCATAGATTTTACAGTTCTATCTTACAGTCCTCCAGCATCTTAACTACAGCGATCATCTTTTGTGGGGATTGACCATCAATCAGGCTTTCCCAAAAATGGTTGTATACCCAATGCATTGATTCAAAAATGAACCTGCTGAAGAACTGTTGTTTGGAGTTTCTCGTGCCCTCACACTCCAACATCAGATGTTCCATTAATTGATTTTCTGGCTCAGCACAGGACTGACACAGATTCAAGGCTAAGGCCCCCATTCCTCTTCTCGCTAGGATTTCCCCAGTGTGTAGTATGTTTAGTTTTAGTCTCAGAAATGTGTTCCTCAGTCTCCAATCTGGGAATTTGATTAGATATTTACTGAGGAAGCCCAGTTTTCCTTCTGACATTTGAAGAGGATTCGGACTAGGCCCTGACCTTATTTTCTCAAGAGTCTTGAGTCATTTCGTCCCATTTTTTTTGCCTTTGTTGGGTTTTCCTCCAGCAATTTTGAGTCTATCTCCGCACTCCCCCACCACTCCTTCACCAGCAAGTCTAGCCTACCCAAATGTTGAGAGTTACCTGCCTCCAGATGTTTTCTCATGTTTGCATATAATAAGTGGTCTTGGGTTGTCGTGATACGATGATGCAATACCATCATTTTCCACCCCGCTTGAGATTTCAGTGATCTAAGACCCAGTTTGAATCTGAGGTTGTCCATAGATAGACTCATTGGTAGACCCAGGGCATGGTTCCATAAGAGACCTTCCCATTTTTGCCAAGACGTGTTCCATAGCTGTGGTTTGGCTTCCAGACCAAATAATAGAACGGGGATGACTTTGGCCTGGTAAAACTTGAGGACTGGTATGAACGAAAATTTATCATATTTCCAGAGAATTCTTTTCATCTGGGTTGCTGGTGGTTTTATTTTTGCCTCAAGATCTATCTCTACCTTACAAATTGCTGGAGTTGCATACATTTTGTAGCCCAGATAGACCAAGTCCTCCAACCTTGTAATCACCCCCCCCCCCATTGACCACCTGGGGAAAACATTTTTTTTATTCTTTTGCCTGAAAACCAACACCTTTGATTTGTTTGGGTTTAAAGAAAGCCCATTTTCCACTGCATAATTGTGAATGCCATTACGTAGACGTTGCAGGCTGATGTCCGTTTTGTCCAGAAGCATCACATCATTGGCGTAGGCCAGCCAGTGTGTTTTCTTTCCATTTAAGGAAGGACGGGCGAACGCTGAGGGTGCTAGAAAGCCCCCCATGTCAGATGTATACAAATTGAAAAATAGCGGGGCCCCGAGACAACCCTGTCTCACCCCCCAGTTTACTCTCATGGGTTCTGACAGATGACCCTCAGCATCTAGTCTCACTCTGAAGTTGTTTTCCTTATGGAATTCAATGGGCATCGCCAGGAGCCCTTCTGGAATGCCTTTTGCTCTTAGTTTCAACCAGAGCCTTCCCCTGTCCACTTGGTTGAAGGCCCTTGAGAAATCAACCCAAGCACCGTACAGTTGTTCTCACCCCTTGCCTGTGTTTTTTTCACTCAAGAGATTTAGCACCATGCCATTCACTGCCGTTGAGAGTCCCCTCCTGAACCCTGTTTGACATTTGGACAGCATTCCAACGTTTTTTCCCCATGCTTCCAGTTCCCCCAGCAGGATTTTCATAAAAACCTTGCTGACAATATCCAACAGGGCGATGGGGCGATAGTTTTTCGCCGCCTCCCTATCGCCCCCTTGAATAGTGGGATAACTGTAGCGGTACACCAAGATGACGGCAGTTGTTTCTTCGTCAGGATTTCCCTAAAGTGCCAATTAATTGATTATTTCAACATGGTCAACAGGTGCTGTAACTTTTGTTATTTAATTGTTCTAGTGTGCCCATTCTCCTGCTGACTTGAAGGACCCTGTGCCCACCCTGATTCACAATTTGGAGGCTACTTTTTTGGTGTGCAAGGTATTGCCTTGCTGGGGAATATGTAATGTCCTGAAATATGCCAATGTGACTCACCTTCTTTAGTGAGCTCTTCAAAGAAATTGCCTCCCTATTAGGAATAAAGCACAACCTGTGCTCAATTTACCATGTGCCAGCGAAAGGGATTGTAGAGTGCCTTAATAGCCTACTCGAACAACGTTTGGCCAAACTCTGTCATTGCTTTGTTTAGCCTCAGGAATCAGCCAGGAAACGAGGCTGCACTCACCACTCATACCAGCATTCACAGTCTCCGATTCTCAAAAAACAGCAGAAGCATTAAGGGATGAGTTTCCGGGATATTTGAGGGACCTAACCAAATCTGTTAAAGTTATATCTCAACAGCTTGGACCACATCCACAACAGCCAGCTTCATTGCAGATTGACGACCCAGCATCTGTGCAGCAACAACAGCGCTTACCAGGTGAACAGGTGTTCATCAGAACTTTTGTAAGAAAGTGGAATGAAAGACGTTTTCAAGGACCGTACAAGGTCATCTGTGCTCCACTCACTGCTGTGAAGATAAAAGAACACAAACCTGGATCCACCTCACAGACGTTCAAAAGGATACCAGATCCAACCCCCCAACCCAGGAGCAGGGCACAGAAAGGGGGGGTGCCATAAAGATGAGTTCCCTTAATCTGTTATTGACATGTTTTAAATCAGTGCATCCATTCAGTTGAGTCAACACTAACTCTTCTTCACAGCATCCAGGAATAACACATCATATTAGGAGTATTATGTTGTGTATTGGTTCTCCCCCTCTCTCTGTCTATGTCTCTTTCTCTTTCTATCTCTCTTTTTCTTTCCTTTTTCATGATAAGATTTATTGGGTTGGGGCTTGCAAAGTGGGGGTATGATGATATTGTTATGGCACATGTGTTAATGAATAGGATCATATCTATTATTAGAAGCAGACGGGATGCTCTAGATGAAGAGGATCCTCTACAGAGTGTTACAGATGTGCATTACCCTAAGTCAGATAAATGTGATATAACCACATGAGGAATGTGGGAAGAGGAATGTGGGAAAAAGGAAGTCAAACAATTCCTGTTATGTATACTCCCTGATACTGCATGTAACTGGCAAACCTGGAGTGTTTATTGTCAAAGAAATGCCACCGGCTAATAGCACAATGTTTAGTGAACCTGGCTTATTCAGGGTGCGTGGGTATTTCAGGGACTCAAGGTTCAAGCAAACGTATTAAAAGCAGACAACAGTGAATGCACTGATAATAATGGGCAGGATTATTTGGGGTGTAGAATAAGACCTCAATTACAATTGGAAATTGCTGTTATTCACAACAATCAGTGGTGCTAGGGACTAATGAGTTGTAATGCAGGTGGATTGTTGGGACCTTTGGAGAAAGTAGTGGAACATATCAATGAGACATGTTATAAGGTGTGGGGAAAATAGGTGAAGCAATGGACCAGGATAAAGCAACATGAACATCCTATTACATATATACGTTATTTTCCACATTCTGTAGTTTTGCAATATTGCCTTTGGTAGAACATGCGGAAATGAAAAAGGAAGGTGGGGTGGTGTAGCAGAATTGGCTGTGTAAGTGATTTCAATCTGGCACACACCCAAGTCTCACCCAACATGCAGTGCACAAATGAAACCCTTATTATTTTTATCCATAAGTTCAATATTCTGAATGATACACCACTCATATCAGACCCTTTTCCTGAGACCCCCCCTCTCCCACCCTCCCGTCACACTGAACTAGGAATCAGGCTAGTTTGCAAACGTAAATATTTATTTAATTATTTAGAATTTAAATCACAATATATTTGAATAGGTAACAACAATCACCAATGGGGTGACAGAACACTGAATAATATCTTTAATGCAATGGGAATCAAGTAATGAACACAAAAATAATGCTTTTGGGTTAGTTTGGAACAGATAGCACTATGGTCAAGGGATCCCCCTGCAACACCCTTCAACCCACTAATAGGCAATTTAAATAGATGTGAGGAGAGAGCAGGTATTCAGGAATAACACAGATCATACAGAATATCACTCCCACCTTCCCCCTTTAAACACAAGAGAAAACGGAATTACTTTTCAACTGTCAGAATGCCCTTGAAATTGGCTGAACAAAAACACCAAATGTGGTAAAAAATGCTTAAATTATTATACATTTTCTATGGGAGGCGCTTTGAACAGAAGCAATCAAAGACAAGTAATGATTTAATCAAAAGAAAAGATATGAAATCTCAAAGGCCAAGTGGGAAATTATTTAAAGTAATTCACATGTGTAAACTTTTTCAACAGGGAAATTCGCAGCAAACTTTTACTTATGCGTTTTTTTGATATAACAGGTCAATCGTTGAAATGTTGCTTCCATCTTAAAAACTGAGGGAGTTAGAGGTTTTAGTGAGGTGTTTTTCGACAATAAAGACACAAATTTGGACAAGGACTTCAGTTTAGAATCAGAAAATATGGCTTATGCTTTTACTCAAGGCTAGAGCGTTTGGGCTAGGCAACCAAGTCAGGACAAAGTTAGCTCTGAGACTGATTCATGACTTCAGTAACAGATCCCCATCACCTCCCCCGGCGGCACCAGTTCAAACACTCAAAGTGGGATTTATGGGTCAGAGTTACACAAACAAGATGACTATGAAAATGGCGCTTTAGCAACTAGACAGAAGAAGATAGCACTACAGATTTTGACACTGTTACAGGTTATGAAAGTAGGGATAGTTCAGAGATTAGAGTGGAACAAGATATGCAAGGTATACAATAGTTCTCTAGCGTCCTATCAATACTCACAATCCACTGGGATTTAAGATTTTGGACAGTCACAGTTCTGGTCAATGGATTGGGTCTATCAAGGAAGGACAGCACATCAGGCGCGGGACTGGATCAGCTAGGCCAGTGACCGGAACTGCACAGCATCTGCCCTTCTTGTTTCTGGGTATTCAAATCAGTGGGATAGCGAGTTCATCAGGTATGCCTTATGGTAGCAAGCCAGATAGTTTCAGGATGCTAGTTCAGGATGCTTTCCCACACCACAGCGCTACGCTGGGTTGTGAGAATAGGTTTGAGGATTGAGGCTTTGCTGAAAATGGTTCAGCTACTACTTGGCCTAATTCTTGGCGTCTGGATTTGGAAGTATGTTAAAAGCTGGATGTTGAATGCTGGAACAAAGAGCTTCGCTGGAATCAGAAGAGAGAGTGAGTCCTATGTCTTGTCAGCTGTCTCAATTTATCCTTTAAAATGACATCACAGAAATGGGTGTATGGGCCGGCTTAACTAAGCTTGGCCCTGTGAACTGGGATTGATCAGGACCTCATCTCTGCCTTGCATCTGAGTGATTGGATCAAGGACAGATGATGTCACATTTATGGTTTGGCTTTTACAGTCAATAGAAACCTCCCCCGGCCTCTAGTATCAAAATCAAATTTTGTCATGAATACATATTTATACATTGGTAACCTCTACAAAAGAGCACACACAAAGATTCCATATTTTGTGTAGTATCTGTTCATCAAAATCCCGCAGCTATGAGATCTTGTTTCACCTTTCTGCAGAATTGTGTCCATTTCGCCATGAACACATTTTCCAAACTTTCTGCAAATTTCCACAAATATGTATGTTTACCATAGCGATGTGTGTGTAAAGTTTAACAAACAATTCTAGCATTAATACAGTTCACATAAAACCACATATATTGCCATTCCTGTCCAGAATATGTTACACAGTTCCACTGCCTCTTGAAACGTAAAGCCAAACATGTGACTAACAAATCTGTCCTTTTTATATTTTCCACCACTTTGGATAACAAGTTATGAGTCTCTAAAAACTGTTAATTATTTATTCTTAGCAGCAAATGGTCCGCCTTTTGTCTCTCCCTGGAGCTCAAGGAGCAGCACGCTGCTTTGGGGAATTCCTCTAAGGAGCAGTTTACAACCTTTTCACATGTCCATTTGCTGGCCTGGAAGATCTGCCATTTTCATTCCTTGGTTGTAGACAAAAGTCTGGCTTAACCCACGATTACCATATGTCAGTGAGTTTCTGCTGAGAGGATTCCCCTCCCCTTGGGGGAAACCTGTTTTTCCACTTCTTGAAGGCCCAGCCAGGTTAATTTATTCTTACTTTTTGACTTAAAATCCAGCAGAAACCAAACTTGTTGCATCAAATGACATAGATCAATTACATTCTTAGCTTTAAACCTGTGGAATCAAAAACAACTGAGATCTGTATTCCTTTTAGCGCCAATCCTTTTATGTTTGCTAATCTGGCAGACTTTTAGTTTTGATAACTTTGAAGTTTCATAAGGAGAGCCCATTTTACAGAGCTGTCATTCACAGGCAATCCCGTTTTTCTGAGAAAATGTTTTGCTATTCACATTTTAGGACTTTGTACATTCACAGTGCTTCATTAGATTAAATGAATTGTAGCGGCAAGCAAGATTTTGAGTGTTGAAACAGTATTTTGTACATGCCTTTTGGAGTTTGTGCAGCAAAGTAAAAGTCATTTACAAGCGAATTTTGGAGTTTCACTTGCAAGGTGCTGCTGCTCCCTCTGCACTCTATGTTTGCTTGTCACGGAGCCCACTGCCACATTTTCTGCAGCGTTTGCTCTATTCCACCACACATGCACCATGGGTGGCCGGTTGTGCAGCCATCTTTTTGTGTGTTGAAAAATGCAGTTTTGGCGGTTTTGGCGCGCCCAAGAGTTTTGCCGCCATTGCTGCTGTTTCTTGCGCCATACATAGCAGAGTGATGCCCCATAGTATAGCAAAGTGGGTCAATACATCCCACAGCTGAATTCACTGTTTTGCCAGGTTAGCTCCTGGTTGTGTCTAGCCATAAAAGTGCTAGTTTTCATTGTTGTTGTGTTATTTGTTATATTTTTCTCCTGTCAGCTGATCCTGAGATGTTGCACAAGGACGCTGTCCAAAGGAATGACTATGATGTCTTTATGCCTTAAAACAGGTGAGGCCACTCCCCTCTTGAAACATGCACACACACACACACAGATACATCAAATTGAGAGATAGAGCATTGTATGGTAAGGGTAAGGAATCCAATTGGTCCCCCAGGTACACTTTCATATCCCCCACCTCATCTTGAAAAGTACACATAACATTGGGTTAATTGCGCTGGTGATGGGGATTGTTGTTTTCTAACATGCACTCCCAAGGAATATAATCACAGTGGAAAGAGCATGCATTATGTTTGTGAGGTGTGGGTGCCCAGGGGTGATTTTTAAAGGAAGAGGGAAGCAGGCAGATTAGTTACTGAATTAACTAAAAATGAGAATGTTGGAATGTAAGTGCAATGTCCCAACCATTCGAGGAGGTTCAAACTGCATACACATTATTACATAGAGAGCTAGTGTTTAGTATCAGCATTTTTGCCATTTAATTGAGCATTTCTGCACGTGTGCTATTTTTAGTTAGCTTCAACACACTTTAAAGAGCATCACACAGTGAAAGGAGGAGCAGCTGCAATATTGCTCTTCACTTTTAGAGTTTAGTCCTGTGCTAGTTTAAGGGCTTTGCAGCTAGCATTAGTGAATTATGTTGTGTTTTGTTGTATTTAGGAGAACTCAGAAGGTTATTAATTGGTGAAAGGGTGACTGAGGTGCCATGGAGTGCAACTTTTAGTAGGATAGATGTGGAGGTTTAGTAACATAATTGGCTGTGTTAGCAAGAGTTCTGACATTTTGGTTTAAGCCTCATTAGAGGTTTTAGCTTCTGTTAGTTAGAACATTAGGCTGCATCTTTGATCTTCGGTTTTGTTCAATTAATTATATTTTATCCATACTTTCCCCTAGCGATTGTTCAGACAGCTATGGCCGCTGGGAGGCAGGGGAAGCGCTGCACAGATAGTTAATGGTACAAGGCTGAGCAGTCCACAGGAGCCGAGAACGGAATGCATTATATTCTGTCTATTAGATTAGTGCAGCAGGTGCAAAGGGCAGTCTGATTAGAACAGGACATGGGTGGGTCAATATAAGTTTGTGGGTCCAGAAAGTGCCCATAATTCTGTGACTGGTACTTTTACCAGACAGGAAAACTATACGTTTGCAGGTGGGGGTTACTTGGTTTACCTCCAGCCAAGAACTTGAGGTAAATCCCTTCAATGGATTCCTATGAGACTCCATGGAATGGGGATTTATCACTGTTGCTGGCACATGGAATATCCCAGTAATGCCGGGATATCTTGTGCCAGTAACAGTTGGTCAGTTTCCTGGTATTCCGCCGAAATTTCGAGAAGGACACTGAGAAACTCGTAATGATCCCCAGAGTGCTGAGCTTTCAGTTCTATGAAGCTGACAGACACTTCGGCCCTATTTGCATGTAATACAATTTGTTTTTCTTGAAAAACATGCACTCCTTATTGACCCCTTGGATTGTGTTTTATCAACTGCTTTTTGGGTTTACCATACATATTATAAGGCAGAGGCAAGCTTTGTCCCCTTACTGTCCCCAGGGCTCATTGGAGCTGATCTCCTGGTGGGAATAGACCTTCATCTGTGCCACCCAAACTTCTTCCCAGGACTTCACTATTTTAAGGACCCCTGAACGGTGTTTGGCAGATTCCCCTGTGCTGAGAAAAGTACTCATCTTATCTCTGAGACCCTGGACTGCTACTCACAGCTCCAGAAAGCCAAGACAGCTAGGATTTTACCTATTTTTCCCTCAACCCCAGGTCCTCCTGCACCTTTGGCTGACTCATACCCTGACAAAGCCCTCTCTAACCTTCATCCGTCTATCTCTAACACTCTGGGTGCCCTTTCCACTGTCATGAGTATCCGCTTGAAGCACACATCCAAGTGCAACTCTTGGGACAATTCTGACCTTGCCGCCCTTAACCACGAGTGTAGGGTTGTGGAGAGGAAGTGGAGGGCCTCAGGAGCACCACATGACAAACTGGCCTGCCGTCTGCTCCAAAGGCAGTACAGACTCTCTGTCCTCTCTAAGAAGAGAGCCTACATCCATGCCCACATCTCCGCGGCATCTGACAACTCAGCTGAACTTTTCAAAATCTGCAAGGAACTGGCTAATCCCGCTGCAGTCCCTACCACTCCTGTTCCCTCCCCGGCCCTCTGCACGGCTTTGGCCTCTCATTTCAATACTAGAATTCAGGACATCCTGTCTACCCTCTCTTTCTCTACCTCTTCTTCCTCCATCTCTCCACCTCCTTTCTCCCCATTCCCCCTGTTAACCCCTGACAATGTTTCTAGACAAGTCTGATCTATAAATGTCTCATCAAAGCAGGTTCTCCCTTGCTCATCCAGAACAATCAAGGACCACATTGACACCCTTGCTCCAGCCTTGGCCGATTTCTGCAATCACTCCTTTGCCACTGGAACTTTCTCCTCCCCCTTAAGCACTCTCGTGTTCACCCCTTCTAAAGAAGTCCTTGGCCAATCCTTCCTCTCTAGCTAACTATAACTGAATCTCTATTTCTATTTTCCTGGGCAAACTCTTGGAAAAGCTGTCCATCTCCCAGCTTAATCTACATACTGAATCTGCTGGTTGTCTCCATGACCACCAGTGTGGCTTCAGAGCACAGAAACTGCTCTCCGGAACACCCGTGAAGACCTGCTCTCCAATCTTGACTGTAATCTCCCTTCTCCCTTATTCTCCTTGATATATCCTCTGCTTTTGACATGGTCAACCATGCCATTCTGCTCAATCATCCCCGGGACAACCTTGGTATTACAGATCAGGCCCTGGCCTGGTGGACCTCCTTTCTCACTGACCGACCCTCTCAGGTCCAACTGGTATATTTCCTCTCTTCTATCTCTCTCTCACTACTTGTGGTGTTCCCCTGGGGTCTAACCTTTCTCCCTGGCTCTTCAACCACTACCTGGCCCTTCTTGCCCACCGCATTGCTACTTTCGGCCCAATTTTCAATGTTATGCGGATGACACTCAGCTCTCATTTAGGCTCCCCTCAGTCACCTTAGCGCCTTCTCTCATCCCAAACTGCCTGGCCGCAATTTAGGAATGGTGTGCCATTATGATCTCGGTCTTAATGCCAGTAATCCACCAAATTTGGACACCTGCTCCATCCTTTCCTCTCTCTGCCTGCCCACTCTGGGCCCGCTTCCTGCTTCTTCCTGTGAGGCTAAGAACCTTGGTGTCATCTTTGACTCCATCCTCTCTTTCTCTCCTCACATCTCAGATGTCTCTAAGAAGCCAAACTATCAGCTGCACCCCCTCAGAGGTATTCTTCACTTTCCCCCAGGAGCTCACTGTCTCCAGAGCTCTGGTCCTCTCTAGGCTGGACTATTCCAACAGCCTCTTTCTAAATCTACTTGCCTCTACTCTTCGACCTTTAGAGCTTATCCAGAACAGGACTGCAAGGCTTTTCTTTGTCCTCAAGCCCAGGGATCATATCTCTCCAGCTCTGAAATCTCTTCACTGGCTCCCTGTGGCTGCACAGATACATTTCAAGACCCTCTGCATTGTCCACAAGTCTTTCTGGGGATGGGGACTGCTCTACCTCCAACTTTCTCTTCCAACATATCTTCCTTATCAAGCTCTGTTATCATTCACCTCCAACTTTTAGGGTCTATCTCCTTGGCCGGGGCCTCCCTCTGGAACAGCCTTCCTGCCTCTCTCAAACTTGGAACCACCTCCATTTCCGGAAGCAACTCAAGAACTTCCTTTTCGCTTCTGCTTCCGCTCTTCCTCTCTTTCCTGCTGATGCACACGACTGCTCCATGCACTGGCACCTGGTCACCCTCTGAACTCTGGCCCAGGCTCCTGCATGTCCAGTTGCCTTTGCACTGCCTGTGGGCTCCCCAGCACTTAAGGGTCTGTATATGCAACCCTCTAGTCCCTTCTCTCTGCACTTATGAGACACCTGCTGGCTGCATTTGTGAGTTAATTGCACTTCTAACTTCTCCTCTACCCTGACACTTCTACCCTTCCCTATTCCCTGCACTTCCACGATATGAATGACACAAAGCCTATTAAGATCTTTATTTTGTCCTCCCTTGTTTTACTCCTCCTTGTCTTGTCACGCCTAGAAACACTTGTGTACAGGCACGTTATTAATGCCAGATCGTTCGATATCATATCGAGCCACTACAAGCAGAAAAACCTGAACCCTCCTGTGAGCGGAATTTGACTCTCACTGGCATTTTCAAATCCAGAAAAACAAAGGAAGTCCCAGTCTCTCTGCGCCAAGGAATTGGAATTTATTAGAAATGCGAAAGAACGCCTGACACGTGTTTCAAGCTGCGTACAGCTCTTCTTCAGAGGCTTTAGTTATCCAAAAATTACATACAAAATTATAAATAAGTCACAATTCCATAGTCAGAGCAGTGTATCACAACAAACAAACAAAGGTACAAGAGAAGGAAAAGAAACCAGGGCAAGGTGCAACCACAATTTACACATGTACAGTACACGTAGAAAACAAATTATAATTGAGGGTAAATTACCACAAGTCGAAAAATTCTATTTGTAGCAGCACGTTTGCAAGGGAACAATTGTAAAGAAAAATAAAAGCACAATTTTAGAAACAAAGGTTGACCATAGCAGTGCAATCATGTACCAAGAAAACAGCTAAGTCTTAAAATAAAAGACAAATATGTGCCCCATAATTGTGTAGTAAGAGTTTACCTTGAATTACAGCAATTAGTCTTCACAATTATAACGTAGGGCAATGCCAGGAAAAATTCTGGAATCAAACCCAATTATCAATTAATTTGGTAAACCAACATTAAGGCAAGAAAATAACCAAGATACCAAATTCATTATAGGGTGAAACATACTTCAAACTGCCTCGCAATTGCGGAAGGCTAAATTCACCAAAAAAAAAAGAAGAAAAAACGAGTCACAATTAATGATGCATAAATGCCAGAAAGAACCCTTTTAAACCAACAATTGGCTCCTAATAATCAGGGAATTGAATAAATCAGCCGTAACGATGCCGTAATACACAAGAAATTCCAGATAATTGTACCAGGAAACAAACAATTAGGTCCTTGACCATCCATAATTAGGGGGAGCATATTAACACGTCTTACTGCGGCGATCGTAAGTTTGTGTTTGCTCAAAATTCCATCGCGCGATTCGCGAAATAGTAGTAGGAATACATATACTTGAGTCCGGAGTAGTGTATAGTCATGCAAAAATGCCTAAGGAAGTGGGGGAAACGAGCCACCATGTTGGATGGACGGGAAGGAACTTGCAAAGAGCCTCACTACATTAAATTTGGCCCGTTAACCCAGTGCAAAGAATGCAATACAGAGCTGAGTAATTAACCAAGAGGAAAAATACTTCAAATTGGCTGATATATTAGGAACCAAGTAAATTAAATTACTAATGATACATTGAATAAGAGAAATTTAAATATTTGTGAATGATACCACGATAAACTGTGAATAAAATGAATTAAGGAAAAAACGAAAGCCACATGTTAGCAGCTGAAATAACAGGACGTGAGTGCGCTGCTACAGGTCAGCATTAAACATTATGGCAGTGCATAAACCAGAAAGTACAATAAAGGGGACAGAGCCCCATGAGGAAGACATTATAATACCAATTGTACAAAAGGTAAGTTAGAGGCACTTGTCAATCTCAGTCAATAATGTACATCCTGAGTTATAAAAAGGTGGCAAACTCATGGTCCGAATTAAGTCCAGAGGAGACAGTATGATATTTACAAATTCATTTCGCCTCCAATTGACGTAATTTTAATGTGAGGTTGCCACCGCGTGGGGCAATATAACTTTGCACAGCTCCACGAAGCGAATATCATCCTTGCAGTCCATTTGTTCCCCCCACCCCCTGCTCATGCCCCATATCTCCCGCCTTTCCCCCCCAAACCCTGCTCATGCCCTGTGTCTCCACTGTTCCCCCCACCCCCCGCTCATGCCCCGTGTCTACCCCCCATTCCCCCTCACCTCCCGCTCATGCACCGTGTCTCCCTCATTTTCCCCCACCCCTTTCTCATGCCCCGTGTCTCCCCTGTTCCCCCCCAACCTCAACTCATGCCCCGTGTCTTCCCTGTTCCCCCCACCCCCACTCATGCCCCGTGTCTCCCTCCCCTTCCCCCAACCCCCACTCATTCCCCTTGTCTCCCCTGTTCTCCCCCAGCCCCCGCTCATGCCCCGTGTCTCCACTGTTCCCCCCCACCCCCCGCTCATGCCCCGTGTCTCCCTCCTTTTCCCCATCCCCTGCTCATGCCCCATGTCTCCCTCCTGCCCCCCACCCCTGCTCATGCCCCTTGTCTCCCTTGTTCTCCCACCCCCGGCTCATGCCACGTGTCTCCCTCGTGTTTCCCCCCACCCCCAGCTCATGCCCCTTGTCTCCCCTGTTCCCCCCACCCCCAGCTCATGCCCTGTGTCTCCCTCCTGTTCCCCCCCAACCCCCGCTCATGCCCCGTGTCTCCCCTGTTCCCCCCACCTCCCGCTCATGCCCTGTTTCTCCCTCCTTTTCCCCCCACCCCCCGCTCATGCCCCGTGTCTCCCCTGTTCCCCCCCACTGCCCCGCTCATGCCACGTGTCTACCCTGTTCCCCCCACCCCCCGCTCATGCCCCGTGTCTCCCCTGTTCCCCCCCACTGCCCCGCTCATGCCACGTGTCTACCCTGTTCCCCCCACGCCCCGCTCATGCCCCGTGTCTCCCCTGTTCCCCCCATCCCCCGTTCATGTCCTGTGTCTCTCTCTTGTTCCCCCCAACCCCTGCTCATGCCCTGTGTCTCCCCTGTTTGTCCTCACCCCCCGCTCATGCCCCGTGTCTCCCTCCTTTTCCTGCCCACCCCAGCTCATGCCCCTTGTCTCCCCTGTTCCCCCCACCCCCTGCTCATGCCCTGTGTCTCCCCTGTTTCCCCCCTTCCCCTGCTCATACCCTGTGACCCCCTCCTTTTCTGCCCTGCTCATGCCCCGTGTCTCCCTCCTTTTCCCCCACCCCCGCTCATGCCCTGTGTCTCCCTCCTTTCCTCCCCACCCTCCGCTCATGCCCCTTGGCTCCCCTGTTCTCCACAGCCGCCGCTCATGCCCCGTGTCTCCCTCCCGTTTTACCCACCCCCCCTCATTCATGCCCCTTGTCTCCCCGGTTCCCCCCTCCCCCACTCATGCCCCATGTCTCCCCTGTTCCCCCCAGCCCCCGCTCATGCCCTGTGTCTCCCCTGTTCCCCCATCCCCCGCTCATTCCCCGTGTCTCCCCTGTTCCCCCCCACCCCCGCTCATGCCCAATGTCTCCCCTGTTCCCCCCTTTCCCTGCTCATACCCCGTGTCTCCCTCCTTTTCTGCCCTGCTCATGCCCTGTGTCTCCCTCCTTTTCCCCCACCCCCCGCTCATGCCCTATGTCTCCCTCCTTTCCCCCCCACCCTCCGTTCATGCCCCTTGTCTCCCCTGTTCTCCCCAGCCCCCGCTCATGCCCCGTGTCTCCCTCCCGTTTCCCCCACCCCTGCTCATGTCCCTTCTCTCCCCTGTTCCCCCCTCCCCCACTCATGCCCCGTGTCTCCCCTGTTCCCCCCACCCCCCGCTCATGCCCCGTGTCTCCCCTGTTCCCCCATCCCCCGCTCATGCCTCCTGTCTCCCCTGTTCCCACCCCCCGCTCATGCCCCATGTCTCCCCTGTTCCCCCCACCACTGCTCATGCCCCGAGTCTCCCTCCTTTTACCCCCCACCCCCCGCTCATGCCCTGTGTCTCGCCTGTTCAGCCCCACCCCCCGCTCATGCCCCGTGTCTCCCTCCTTTTCCCCCACCCCCTGCTCATGTGTCTCCCCTGTTCCCCCTCACCCCCCGCTCATGCCCAATGTCTCCCTCCTTTTCCCCCCACCCCCACTCATGCCACGTGTCTCCCCTGTTCCCTCTTCCCCCCACTCATGCCCTGTGTCTCCCTCCTTTCCCCCCCACTCATGCCCCGTGTCTCCCTCCTTTTTACCCAACACCCCCACTCATGCCCCGTGTCTCCCTCCTTTTCCCCCACCCCCTGCTCATGCCCTGTGTCTCCCCTGTTTCCCCCCTTACCCTGCTCATACCCTGTGTCTCCCTCCTTTTCTGCCCTGCTCATGCCCTGTGTCTCCCTCCTTTTCCCCCACCCCCCGCTCATGCCCTGTGTCTCCCTCCTTTCCTCCCCACCCTCCGCTCATGCCCCTTGGCTCCCCTGTTCTCCACAGCCCCCGCTCATGCCCCGTGTCTCCCTCCCGTTTTACCCACCCCCCCTCATTCATGCCCCTTGTCTCCCCGGTTCCCCCCTCCCCCACTCATGCCCCATGTCTCCCCTGTTCCCCCTAGCCCCCGCTCATGCTCTGTGTCTCCCCTGTTCCCCCATCCCCCGCTCATTCCCCGTGTCTCCCCTGTTCCCCCCCACCCCCGCTCATGCCCAATGTCTCCCCTGTTCCCCCCTTTCCCTGCTCATACCCCGTGTCTCCCTCCTTTTCTGCCCTGCTCATGCCCTGTGTCTCCCTCCTTTTCCCCCACCCCCCGCTCATGCCCTGTGTCTCCCTCCTTTCCCCCCCACCCTCCGTTCATGCCCCTTGTCTCCCCTGTTCTCCCCAGCCCCCGCTCGTGCCCCGTGTCTCCCTCCCGTTTCCCCCACCCCCGCTCATGTCCCTTCTCTCCCCTGTTCCCCCCTCCCCCACGCATGCCCCGTGTCTCCCCTGTTCCCCCATCCCCCGCTCATGCCTCCTGTCTCCCCTGTTCCCACCCCCCGCTCATGCCCCGTGTCTCCCCTGTTCCCCCCACCACTGCTCATGCCCCGAGTCTCCCTCCTTTTACCCCCCACCCCCCGCTCATGCCCTGTGCCTCGCCTGTTCAGCCCCACCCCCCGCTCATGCCCCGTGTCTCCCTCCTTTTCCCCCACCCCCTGCTCATGCCCCGTGTCTCCCCTGTTCCCCCTCACCCCCTGCTCATGCCCAATGTCTCCCTTCTTTTCCCCCACCCCCCGCTCATGCCCCGTGTCTCCCTCCTTTTCCCCCACCCCCGCTCATGCCCCTTGTCTCCCCTGTTCTCCCCCTGCCCCCGCTCATGCCCCGTGTCTCCACTGTTCCCCCCACCCCCTGCTCATGCCCCGTGTCTCCCTCCTTTTCCCCCATCCCCTGCTCATGCCCCATGTCTCCCTCCTTCCCCCCCACCCCTGCTCATGCCCCTTGTCTCCCTTGTTCCCCCACCCCGGCTCATGCCCCGTGTCTCCCTCATGTTCCCGCCCCACCCCCCGCTCATGCCCCGTGTCTCCCCTGTTCCCCCCACCTCCTGCTCATGCCCTGTTTCCCCCTCTTTTTCCCCCTGCCCCCCGCTCATGCCCCGTGTCTCCCCTGTTCCCCCCACCCCCCGCTCATGCCCCGTGTCTCCCCTGTTCCCCCATCCCCCGTACATGTCCCGTGTCTCCCTCCTTTTCCTGCCCACCCCTGCTCATGCCCCTTGTCTCCCCTGTTCCCCCCACCCCCTGCTCATGCCCTGTGTCTTCCCTGTTTCCCCCAACCCCCCGCTCATGCCTCCTGTCTCCCCAGTTCCCACCCACCCCCCGCTCATGCCCCGTGTCTCCCCTGTTCCCCCCTTCCCCCGCTCATACCCTGTGTCTCCCTCCTTTTCTGCCCTGCTCATGCCCCGTGTCTCCCTCATTTTCCCCCACCCCCCGCTCATGCCATGTGTCTCCCTCCTTTCCCCCCCACCCTCCGCTCATGCCCCTTGGCTCTCCTGTTCTCCACAGCCCCCGCTCATGCCCCGTGTCTCCCTCCCGTTTCCCCCACCCCCTCTCATGTCCCTTGTTTCCCCTGTTCTCCCCTCCCCCACTCATGCCCCGTGTCTCCCCTGTTCCCCCCACCCCCCGCTCATGCCCTGTGTCTCCCCTGTTCCGCCAACTCACGCTCATGCCCCGTGTCTCCCCTGTTCTCCCCCACCCCCGCTCATGCCCAATGTCTCCCCTGTTCGCCACTTCCCCCGCTCATACCCCGTGTCTCCCTCCTTTTCTGCTCATGCCCCGTGTCTCCCTCCTTTTCCCCCCCACCCCCTGCTCATGCCCCGTGTCTTGCCTGTTAGCCCCCACCCCCCGCTCATGCCCTGTGTCTCCCTCCTTTTCCCCCCACCCCCACTCATGCCACGTGTCTCCCCTGTTTCCTCTTCCCCCCACTCATGCCCTGTGTCTCCCTCCTTTCCCCCCCACTCATGCCCCGTGTCTCCCTTCTTTTTACCCAACACCCCCACTCATGTCCCGTGTCTCCCTCCTTTTCTCCCCCACCCCCCGCTCAAGCCCCTTGTCTCCCCTGTTCCCCCATCCCTCGCTCATGCCCCGTGTCTCCCCTGTTCCCCCAGCCCCTGCTCATGCCCCGTGTCTCCCTCCTTTTCCCCCCCACCCCCCACTCATGCCCCATGTCTTCCCTGTTAGTCCCCACCCCCGCTCATGCCCTGTGTCTCCCTCCCGTTCCCCCCGACCCCCCGCTCATGCCCCGTGTCTCCCCAGTTCCCACCAACCCCCGCTCATGCCCCGTGTCTCCCTCGTTTTCCCCCCAACCCCCCGCTCATGCCCCGTGACCCCTTCCATTCCCCCCACCCCCCGCTCAAGCCCTGTGTCTCCCCTGTTCTCCCCACCTCCGCTCATGCCCCGTGTCTACCTCCCATTGCCCCCACCCCCCACTCATGCTCTGTGTCTCCCTCGTTTTCCCCCCACCCACCGCTTATGCTCTGTGTCTCCCCTGTTAACTCCCTCCCCCGCTCATGCCACGTGTCTCCCTCCTTTTCCCCCCACCCCCGCTCATGCCCTGTATCTCCCCTGTTCCGCCCCACCCCCTGCTCATCCCCCGTGTCTCCCTCCTTTTCCCCCCCACCCCCTGAGCATGCCCCGTGTCTCCCCTGTTCCCCCTCATACCCCGCTCATGCCCCGTGTCTCCCTCCTTTTCCTGCCCACCCCTGCTCATGCACCTTATCTACCCTGTTTCCCCCACCCCCTGCTCATGCCCAGTGTCTCCCGTTCCTCCCCACCCCCCACTCATGCCTCCTGTCTCCCCTGTTCCGCCTCACCCCCCGCTCATGCCCCATGTCTCCCTCCTTTTCCCCCCACCCCCCGCTCATGCCCCGGGTCTCCCCTGTTCCCCCTTCTCTCCGCTCATGCCCTGTGTCTCCCTCCTTTCCCCCCCACTCATGCCCCGTGTCTCCCTCCTTTTTCCCCAACACCTCCACTCATGTCCCGTGTCTCCCTCCTTTTCTCCCCCACCCCCCGCTCAAGCCCCTTGTCTCCCCTGTTCCCCCATCCCTCGCTCATGCCCCGTGTCTCCCCTGTTCCCCCACCCCATGCTCATGCCCTGTGTCTCCCTCCTTTCCCCCCCACTCATGCCCGTGTCTCCCTCCTTTTTCCCCAACACTTCCGCTCATGTCCCGTGTCTCCCTCCTTTTCTCCCCCACCCCCCGCTCAAGCCCCTTGTCTCCCCTGTTCCCCCATCCCTCGCTCATGCCCCGTGTCTCCCCTGTTCCCCCACCCCCTGCTCATGCCCCGTGTCTCCCTCCTTTTCCCCCCACCCCCCATTCATGCCCCATGTATTGCCTGTTAGCCCCCACCCCCCGCTCATGCCCTGTGTCTCCCTCCCATTCCCCCCCACCCCCCGCTCATGCCCCGTGTCTCCCCGGTTCCCACCACCCCCCGCTCATGCCCCGTGTCTCCCTCGTTTTCCCCCCCACCCCCTGCTCATGCCCTGTGACTCCCTCCCATTCCCCCCACCCTCCGCTTATGCCCCGTGTCTCCCCTGTTCTCCCCACCCCCGCTCATGCCCCATGTCTACCTCCCATTGCCCCCACCCCCACTCATGTCCTGTGTCTCCCTCCTTTTCCCCCCACCCATCGCTCATGCTCTGTCTCCCCTGCTAACTCCCTCCCCCCGCTCATGCCCTGTGTCTTCCTCCTTTCCCCCCACCCCCGCTCATGCCTGTGTCTCCCCTGTTCCCCCCACCCCCGCTCATGCCACGTGTCTCCCTCCTTTTCCCCCCACCCCGCTCATGACCTGTACCTCCCCTCTTCCGCCCCACCCCCCGCTCATGCCCCGTGTCTCCCTCCTTTTCCCCACCACCCCCTGCGCATGCCCCTTGTCTCCCCTGTTCCCCCCGACCCCCCACTCATGCCCTGTGTCGCCCTCCTTTTACTGCCCACCCCTGCTCATGCCCCTTGTCTCCCCTGTTCCGCCCACCCCATGCTCATGCCCCGTGTCTCCCGTTTCTCCCCACCCCCCACTCATGCCTCCTGTCTCCCCTGTTCCCACCCACACCCCGCTCATGCCCTGTGTCTCCTCTGTTCCCCCCTTCCCCCTGCTCATACCCGTGTCTCCCTCCTTTTCCGCCCTGCTCATGTCCTGTGTCCCCCTCCTTTTCCCCCACCCCCTGCTCATGCCCTGTGTCTCCCTCCTTTATCCCCCACCCTCCGCTCATGCCCCTTGTCTCCCCTGTTCCCCCATCCCCCGCTCTTGCCCCGTGTCTCCCCTGTTCCCCGCCACCCCCCCGCTCATGCTGGGTTTCTCCCCTGTTCCCCCACCCCTGCTCATGCCCAGTATCTCCCTCCTTTTCCCCCCACCCCCCGCTCATGCCCCGTGTCTCCCTCCCGTTCCCCCTCACCCCCCGCTCATGCCCCGTGTCTCCCCTGTTCACCCCTTCCCCCGTTCATGCCCCGTGTCTCCCTCCCGTTCCCCCTCACCCCCCGCTCATGCCCCGTGTCTCCCCTATTTCCCCCTCCCCCGCTCATGCCCCGTGTCTCCCTCCGTTCCCCCCATGCCCTGCTCATGCCCCTTGTCTCCACTGTTCCGCCCACCCCTGCTCATGCCAGAGACTCTCTCCTTTTACCTCCCACCCCCAGCTCATGCCCTGTGTCTCCCCTGTTCTGCCCCACCCCCCGCTCATGCCCCGTGTCTCCCTCCTTTTCCCCCCACCCCCTGCTCATGCCCCGTGTCTCCCCTGTTCCCCCTCACCCCTGCTCATGCCCTGTGTCTCCCTCCTTTTCCCGCCACCCCCCGCTCATGCCCCGTGTCTCCCCTGTTCCCCCTTCCCCCCGCTCATGCCCTGTGTCTCCCTCCTTTCCCCCCCACTCATGCCCCGTGTCTCCCTCCTTTTTCCCCAAACACCCCCACTCATGTCCCGTGTCTCCCTCCTTTTCTCCCCCACCCCCCGCTCAAGCCCCTTGTCTCCCCTGTTCCCCCATCCCTCGCTCATGCCCCGTGTCTCCCCTGTTCCCCCACCCCCTGCTCATGCCCCGTTTCTCCCTCCTTTTCCCCCCCACCCCCCACTCATGCCCCATGTCTTCCCTGTAAGCCCCCACCCCCCGCTCATGCCCTGTGTCTCCCTCCCGTTCCCCCCCACCCCCTGCCCCGTGTCTCCCCGGTTCCCACCACCCCCTGCTCATGCCCCGTGTCTCCCTCGTTTTCCCCCCCACCCCCCGCTCATGCCCCGTGACTCCCTCCCATTCCCCCCACCCCCCGCTCATGCCCCGTGTCTCCCCTGTTCTCCCCACCCCCGCTCATGCCCCGTGTCTACCTCCCATTGCCCCCACACCCCACTCATGCCCTGTGTCTCCCTCCTTTTCCCCCCACCCACCACTCATGCTCTGTGTCTCCCCTGTTAACACCCTCCCCCCGCTCATGCCCCATGTCTTCCTCCTTTCCCCCCACCCCCGCTCATGCCTGTGTCTCCCCTGTTCCCCCCACCCCCGCTCATGCCACGCGTCTCCCTCCTTTTCGCCCCACCCCTGCTCATGCCCTGTATCTCCCCTGTTCCGCCCCAATCCCCGCTCATGCCCCGTCTCTCCCTCCTTTTCCCCCACCCCCTGCGCATGCCCCGTGTCTCCCCTGTTCCCCCTCACCCCCCGCTCATGCCCCGTGTCTCCCTCCTTTTCCTGCCCACCCCTGCTCATGCCCCTTGTCTCCCCTGTTCCCCCACCACCTGCTCATGCCCCGTGTCTCCCGTTTCTCCCCACCCCCCACTCATGCCTCCTGTCTCCCCTGTTCCCCCTCACCCCCCACTCATGCCTCGTGTCTCCCTCCTTTTCCCCCACCCCCTGCTCATGCCCCGTGTCTCCCCTGTTCCCCCTTCCCCCGCTCATGCCCTGTGTCTCCCTCCTTTCCCCCCACTCATGCCCCGTGTCACCCTCCTTTTGCCCCAACACCCCCGCTCATGTCCCGTGTCTCCCTCCTTTTTTCCCCACCCCCCGCTCAAGCCCCTTGTCTCCCCTGTCCCCCCTTCCCTCGCTCATGCCCCGTGTCTCCCCTGTTCCCCCACCCCCTGCTCATGCCCCGTGTCTCCCTCCTTTCCACACCAACCCCCCACTCATGCCCCATGTCTTCCCTGTTAGCCCCCACCCCCCGCTCATGCCCTGTGTCTCCCTCCCGTTCCCCCCCACCCCCCGCTCATGCCCCGTGACTCCCTCCCATTCCCCCCAGCCCCTGCTTATGCCCCATGTCTCCCCTGTTCTCTCCACCCCCGCTCATGCCCCGTGTCTACCTCCCATTGCCCCCACCCCCCACTCATGCCGTGTTTCTCCCTCCTTTCCCCCCACCCACCGCTCATGCTCTGTGTCTCCCCTGTTCCCACCCACCCCCCGCTCATGCCCCGTGTCTCCTCTGTTCCCCCTTCCCCTGCTCATACCCCGTGTCTCCATCCTTTTCCGCCCTGCTCATGCCCCGTGTCTCCCTCCTTTTCCCCCACCCCCTGCTCATGCCCTGTGTCTCCCCCCTTTATCCCCAACCCTCCGCTCATGCCCCTTGTCTCCCCTGTTCTCCCCAGCCCCCGCTCATGCCCCGTGTCTCCCTCCCGTTCCCCCCTCCCCCGCTCATGCCCCTTGTCTTCCCTGTTCCCCCCTCCCCCACTCATGCCCCGTGTCTCCCCTGTTCCCCCCACCCCCCGCTCATGCCCCGTGTCTCCCCTGTTCACCTACCCCCGCTCATGCCCCGTGTCTTCCCTGATCCCCCCACCCCTGCTCATGCCCCGTGTTCCCTCCCGTTGCCCCTCACCCCCGCTCATGCCCCGTGTCTCCCCTGTTCACCCCTTCCCCTGTTCATGCCCTTTGTCTCCCTCCTTTCTCCCTGCTCATGCCCCGTGTCTCCCTCCTTTTTCCCCCACCCCCCGCTCATGTCCCGTGTCTCCCTCCTTTTCCCCCCACCCCTCGCTCATGTCCCGTTTCTCGCCTGTTCCCCCGACCCCCTGCTCATGCCCCGGTCTCCCCTGTTTCCCTCGACCCTCCGCTCATGCCTCCTGTCTCCCCTGTTTCCCCCCACACCCCGATCATGCCCCATGTCTCCCCTGTACCCCGCTTCCCCCCGCTCATGCCCTGTGTCTCCCTCCTTTTCCCCCCGATCATGCCCCGTGTCTCCCTCCTTTTTCCCCCACTCCCCACTCATGCCCCGTTTCTCCATCCTTTCCCCCCCGACCCCCCACTAATGCCCCCGTTATCCCCTGTTCTCCCCCACCCCCGCTCATGCCCCGTATCTCCCATTTTCCCCGATCCCCAGCTCATGCCCCATGTCTCTCCTGTTCCCCCCACCCCCTGCTCATGCCCCGTGTCTCCCTCCTTTTCCCCCACCCCCCGCTCATGCCTCGTGTCTTCCCTGTTGTTAGCCCCCACCCCCGCTCATGCCCCGTGTCTCCCCTGTTCCCCCACCCCCTGCTCATGTCCCGTGTCTCCATCCTTTTCCCCCCACCCCCCGCTCATGCCCCATGTCTCCCCTGTTCCCCCCACCCCTGCCCCGTGTCTCCCTCCTGTTCCCCCCACCCCCCGCTCATGCCCCGTGTCTCCCCTGTTCCCCCCACCCCCCGCTCATGTCCCGAGTCTACCTCCCATTGCCCCCCACCCCCCACTCATGCCCCGTGTCTCCCTACTTTCCCCCACCACCCCTGCTCATACCCCGTGTCTCCCCTGTTCCCCCCTCCCCCGCTCATGCCCCGTGTGTCCCTCCTTTCCCCCATGCCCCGCTCATGCCCCTTGTCTCCCCTGTTCCGCCCACCCCTGCTCATGCCAGAGACTCTCTCCTTTTACCTCCCACCCCCTGCTCATGCCCTGTGTCTCCCCGGTTCCGCCCCACCCGCCGCTCATGCCCCGTGTCTCTCTCCTTTTCCCCCCACCCCCTACTCATGCCCCGTGTCTCCCCTGTTCCCCCTCACCCCCCACTCATGCCCCGTGTTTCCCTCCTTTTCCCCCCACCCCCCGCTCATGCCCCGTGTCTCCCCTGTTCCCCCTTCCCCCGCTCATGCCCTGTGTCTCCCTCCTTTCCCCCCCACTCATGCCTCGTGTCTCCCTCCTTTTTCCCCAACACCCCGCTCATGTCCCGTGTCTCCCTACTTTTCTCCCCCACTCCCCGCTCAAGCCCCTTGTCTCCCCTGTTCCCCTATCCCTCTCTCATGCCCCGTGTCTCCCCTGTTCCCTCACCCCCCGCTCATGCCCCGTGTCTCCCTCCTTTTCCCCCCACCCCCTGCTCATGCCCCGTGTCTCCCCTGTTCCCCCTTCCACCGCTCATGCCCTATGTCTCCCTCCTTTCCCCCCCACTCATGCCTCGCGTCTCCCTCCTTTTTCACCAACACCCCCGCTCATGTCCCGTGTCTCCCTCCTTTTCTCCCCCACCCCCCACTCAAGCCCCTTGTCTCCCCTGTTCCCCCATCCCTCGCTCATGCCCCGTGTCTCCCCTGTTCCCCCACCCCCTGCTCATGCCCCGTATCTCCCTCCTTATCCCCCCCACCCCCCACGCATGCCCCATGTCTTCCCCGTTAGCCCCCACCCCCCGCTCATGCCCTGTGTCTCCCTCCCGTTCCCCCCACCCCCCGCTCATGCCCCGTGTCTCCCCGGTTCCCAACACCCCCCGCTCATGCCCCGTGTCTCCCTCATTTTCCCCCCCACCTCCCGCTCATGCCCCGTGACTCCCTCCCATTCCCCCCACCCCCCGCTCATGCCCCGTGTCTCCCCTGTTCCGCCCCATCCCCTGCTCATGCCCCGTGTCTCCCTCCTTTTCCCCCCCACCCCCTGTGCATGCCCCGTGTCTCCCCTGTTCCCCCTCAACCCCCTCTCATGCCCCGTGTCTCCCTCCTTTTCCTGCCCACCCCTGCTTATGCCCCTTGTCTCCCGTGTTCCCCCACCCCCTGCTCATGCCCGGTGTCTCCCATTTCTCCCCACCCCCCACTCATGCCTCCTGTCTCCCCTGTTCCCCCTCACCCCCCACTCATGCCCCGTGTCTCCCTCCTTTTACCCGACCCCCCGCTCATGCCCCGTGTCTCCCCTGTTACCCCTTTCCCCCCGCTCATGCCCTGTGTCTCCCTCCTTTCCCCCCACTCATGCCCCGTGTCTCCCTCCTTTTTCCCCAACACCCCCGCTCATGTCCCGTGTCTCCCTCCTTTTCTCCCCCACCCACCGCTCAAGCCCCTTGTCTCCCCTGTTCCCCCATCCCTCGCTCATGCCCCGTGTCTCCCCTGTTCCCCCACCCCCTGCTCTTGCCCCGTGTCTCCCTCGTTTTAACCCCCCACCCCCCGCTCATGCTCCGTGACTCCCTCCCATTCCCCCCACCCCCCGGTCATGCCCCGTGTCTCCCCTGTTCTCCCCACCCCTGCTCATGCCCCGTGTCTACCTCCCATTGCCTCCACCCCCACTCATGCCCTGTGTCTCCCTCCTTTTCCCCCACTCACCGCTCATGCTCTGTGTCTCCCCTGTTAACTCCCTCCCCCTGCTCATGCCCCGTGTCTTCCTCCTTTCCCCCCACCCCCCGCTCATGCCTGTGTCTCCCCTGTTCCCCCACCCCTGCTCATGCCACGTGTCTCCCTCCTTTTCCCCCCACCCCCGCTCATGCCCTGTATCTCCCTCCTTTTCCCCCCCACCCCTGCTCATGCCCCGTGTCTCCCGTTTCTCCCCACCCCCGCTCATGCCCTGTATCTCCCTCCTTTTCCCCCCCACCCCCGCTCATGCCCCGTGACTCCCTCCCATTCCCCCCACCCCCTGCTCATGCCCCGTGTCTCCCCTGTTCTCCCCACCCCCGCTCATGCCCCGTGTCTACCTCCCATTGCCCCCACCCCCCACTCATGCCCTGTGTCTCCCTCCTTTTCCCCACAACCCACCGCTCATGCTCTGTGTCTCCCCAGTTAACTCCCTCCCCCCGCTCATGCCCCGTGTCTTCCTCCTTTCCCCCCACCCCCCGCTCATGCCTGTGTCTCCCCTTTTCCCCCCACCCCCTGCTCATGCCCCGTGTCTCCCATTTCTCCCCACCCCCCACTCATGCCTCCTGTCTCCCCTGTTCCCACCCACCCCCCGCTCATGCCCCATGTCTCCTCTGTTCCCCCCTTCCCCCTGCTCATACCCCGTGTCTCCCTCCTTTTCCGCCCTGCTCATGCCCCGTGTCTCCCTCCTTTTCCCCCACCCCCTGCTCATGCCCTGTGTCTCCCCCCTTTATCCCCCACCCTCCGCTCATGCCCCTTGTCTCCCCTGTTCTCCCCAGCCCCCGCTCATGCCCCGTGTCTCCCTCTCGTTCCCCCCACCCCCGCTCATGCTCCTTGTCTCCCCTGTTCCCCCCTCCCCCACTCATGTCCCATGTCTCCCCTGTTCCCCCCACCCCCCGCTCATGCCCCGTGTCTCCCCTGTTCCCCCATCCCCCGCTCATGCCCCGTGTCTCCCCTGTTCCCCCCCACTCCCCCGCTCATGCCCGGTTTCTCCCCTGTTCCCCCCATCCCCGCTCATGCCCAGTATCTCCCTACTTTTCCCCCCACCTCCCGCTCATGCCCTTTGTCTTCCCTGATCCCCCCACTCCCCGCTCATGCCCCATGTCTCCCTCCCATTCCCCCTCACCCCCCGCTCATGCCCCGTGTCTCCCCTGTTCACCCCTTCCCCCGTTCATGCCCTGTGTCTCCCTCCTTTCGCCCCGCTCATGCCCCGTGTCTCCCTCCTTTTGCCCCCACCCCCTGGTCATGTCCCGTGTCTCCCTCCTTTTCTCCCCCACCCCCCCGCTCATGCCCCTTGTCTCCCCTGTTCTCCCCGACCCCCCGCTCATGCCCCGTGCCTCCCTTCCATTCCCCCCACCCCCCGCTCATGCCCCGTGTCTCCCCTGTTCCCCCCACCCACACTCATGCCCCGTGTCTCCCCTTTTCCCCCATCCCCTTCTCATGCCCCGTGTCTCCCCAGTTCCCCCCACCCCCCGCTCATGCCCCGTGTCTCCCTCCTTTTCCCCCCCACCCCCTTCTCATGCCCCGTGTCTTCCCTGTTAGCCCCCACCACCTGCTCATGCCCCATGTCTCCCTCCCTTTCCCCCCCACCCACCGCTCATGTCCCGTGTCTCCCTCCTTTTCTCCCCCCACCCCGCTCATGCCCAGTGTCTCCCTCCCATTCCCCCACCCCCGCACATGCCCCGTGTCTCCCCTGTTCCCCCCACCCCTGCTCACGCCTCGTGTCTACCTCCCATTGCCCCCACCCCCCACTCATGCCCCGTGTCTCACTCCTTTCCCCCCCACCCCCCGCTCATGCCCCATGTCTCCTCTGTTCCCTCCCTCCCCCTGCTCATGCCCCGTGTCTCCCTCGTTTCCCCTCACCCCCCGCTCATGCCCCGTGTCTCCCTACTTTTCCCGCCCAACCCCTGCTCATGCCCCTTGTCTCCCCTGTTCCCCCCACCCCCTGTTCATGCCCTGTGTCTCCCCTCTTTCCCCCTATCCCCCGCTCATGCCTCCTGTCTCCCCTGTTCCCCCCACTCCCCGCTCATGCCCTGTGTCTCCCTGTTCCCCCCTTCCCCTGCTCATGCCCCGTGTCTCCCTCCTTTTCCCCCATGCTCATGCCCCTTGTCTCCCTTCTTTTCCCCTCACCCCCCGCTCATGCCCTGTGTCTCCCTCCTTTTCCCCCACCCCCGCTCATGCCCCTTGTCTCCCCGTTCTCCCCCACCACCCTCTCATGCCCCGTGTCCCCCTCCCATTCCTCTACCCCACTCATGCCCCTTGTTTCCCCTGTCTTCCCCACCCCCGCTCATGCCCAATGTCTCCATCCTTTCTCCCCTGACCCCCCACTCATGCCCCTGTTCTCCCCCACCCCCCGCTCATGCCCCGTGTCTCCCCTGTTCCCCCACCCCCGCTCATGCCCCGTGTCTCCCCTGTTCCCCCATCCCCCACTCATGCCCCATGTCTCCCCTGTTCCTCCCACACCCCGCTCATGCCCCATGTCTCCCTCCTTTTCCTCCCCACCCCCTGCTCATGCCTTGTGTCTTCCCTGTTAGCCCCACCACTCGCTCATGCCCCGTGTCTCCCCTGTTCCCCCCACCCCCCGCTCATGCCCCGTGTCTCCCTCCTTTTCCCAGCCAGCCCCCGCTCATGCCCCGTGTCTCCCCTGTTCCCCCACCCCCGCTCGTGCCCCGTGTCTCCCCTGTTCCTCCATCCCCCGCTCATGCCCCTTGTCTCCCCTGTTCTCCCCCACCCACCGCTCATGCACCATGTCTCCCTCCCATTCCCCCCACCCCCGCTCATGCCCCATGTCTCCCCTGTTCCACCCACCCACGCTCATGCCCCAGTTCTCCCCTGTTTCCCCCATCCCCAGCTCATGCCCCGTGTCTCCCCTGTTCGCCCCATCCCCCACTCATGCCCCGTGTCTCCCTCCTTGTCCCCCTACCCCCTGCTCATGCCCCTTGTCTTCCCTGTTAGCCCCCACCCCCCGCTCATGCCCCGTGTCTCCCTCCCTTTCCCCCCACCCCCCGCTGATGCCCCGTGTCTCCCTCCTTTTCCTCCCCACCCCCGCTCATGCCCCGTGTCTCCCTCCCGTTCCCCCCAACCCCCGCTCATGCCCTGTGTCTCATCTGTTCCCCCCACCTCCACACATGCCCCGTGTCTACCTCCCATTGCCCCCCACCCCCAACTCATGCCCCGTGTCTCCCTCCTATCCCCCCACCCCCCGCTCATGCCCCGTGTCTCCCCTGTTCCCCCCGACCCCCTGCTCATGCCTCGTGTCTCCACTGTTCACCCTCACCCCACGCTAATGCACCGTGTCTCCCTCCTTTTCCCGCCCACCCTCTGCTCATGCCCATTGTCTCCCCTGTTCCCCCGCCTCCTGTCTCCCCTGTTCCCCCACCCCCGCTCATGCCCCATGTCTCCTCTGTTCCCCCCTTCCCCCGCTCATTCCCCGTGTCTCCCTCCTTTTCCCGCCTGCTCATGCCCCGTGTCTCCCTCCTTTTCCCCCACCCCCCGCTCATGCCCCTTGTCTCCCCTGTTCTCCCCCAACCCCCCGCTCATGCCCCGCGTCCCCCTCCCGTTCCCCCACCCCCACTCATGCTCCTTGTCTTCCCTGTATCCCCCACCCCCGCTCATGCCCCGTGTCTCCATCCTTTCATCCCGACCCCCCGCTCATGCCCCTGTTCTCCTCCACCCCCGCTCATGTCCCATGTCTCCCCTGTTCCCCCACCCCCGCTCATGCCCCGTGTCTCCCCTGTTCCCACATCCGCCGCTCATGCCCCATGTCTCCCGTTCCCCTCCACCCCGCGCTCATGCCCTGTCTCTCCCTCCTTTTCCCCCCATCTCCCTGCTCATGCCTTGTGTCTTCCCTGTTAGCCCCCAGCCCCACTCATGCCCTGTGTCTCCCATGTTCCCCCACCCCCTGCTCATGTCCGGTGTCTCCATCCTTCCCCCCACCCCCCGCTCATGCCCCGTGTCTCCCCTGTTCCCCCCACCCCTGCTCCTGCCCCATGTCTCCCTCCCGTTCCCCCCACCCCCCGCTCATGCCCCGTGTCTCCCCTGTTCCCCGCACCCCCCGCTCATGTCCCGAGTCTACCTCCCATTGCCCCAGACCCCCCTCTAATGCCCGTGTCTCCCTACTTTCCCCCACCACCCCCGCTCATGCCCCGTGTCTCCCCTGTTCCCCCCTCCCCCGCTCATGCCCCGTGTCTCCCTCCTTTCACCCCATGCCCCGCTCATGCCCCTTGTCTCCCCTGTTCCGCCCACCCCTGCTCATGCCAGAAACTCTCTCCTTTTACCTCCCACCCCCTGCTCATGCCCTATGTCTCCCTTGTTCCGCCCCACCCCCCGCTCATGCCCTGTGTCTCCCTCGTTTTCCCCCCACTCCCCGCTCATGCCCCATGTCTTCCCTGTTCCCCCTTCCCCCCGCTCATGCCCTGTGTCTCCCTCCTGTCCCCCCCACTCATGCCCCGTGTCTCCCTCCTTTTCCCCCACCCCCTGCTCATGCCCCGTGTCTCCCCTGTTCCCCCTCACCCCCGCTCATGCCCCGTGTCTCCCTCCTTTTCCCCCCACTCCCCGCTCATGCCCCGTGTCTTCCCTATTCCCCCTTCCTCCCGCTCATGCCCTGTGTCTCCCTCCTGTCCCCCCCACTCATGCCCCGTGTCTCCCTCCTTTTTCCCCAACACCCCCGCTCATGTCCCGTGTCTCCCTCCTTTTCTCCCCCACCCTCCGCTCAAGCCCCTTGTCTCACCTCTTCCCCGATCCCTCGCTCATGCCCCGTGTCTCCCCTGTTCCCCCACCCCCTGCTCATGCCCCGTGTCTCCCTCCTTTTCCCCCCCCACCCCCCACTCATGCCCCATGTCTTCCCTGTTAGCCCCCACACCCCGCTCATGCCCTGTGTCTCCCTCCCGTTCCCCACCACCCCCCGCTCATGCCCCGTGTCTCCCTCCTTTTCCCCCCCACCCCCCACTCATGCCCCATGTCTTCCCTGTTAGCCCCCACACCCCGCTCATGCCCTGTGTCTCCCTCCCGTTCCCCACCACCCCCCGCTCATGCCCCATGTCTCCCTCGTTTTCCCCCCCACCCCCCGCTCATGCCCCGTGACTCCCTCCCTTTCCCCCCACCCCCCGCTCATGCCCCGTGTCTCCCCTGTTCTCCCCACCCCCGCTCATGCCCCGTGTCTACCTCCCATTGCCCTCACCCCCCACTCATGCCCTGTGTCTCCCTCCTTTTCCCCCACACCCACTGCTCATGCTCTGTGTCTCCCCTGTTAACTCCCTCCCCCCGCTCATGCCCCGTGTCTTCCTCCTTTCCCCCCACCCCCCGCTCATGCCTGTGTCTCCCCTGTTCCCCCCACCCCCGCTCATGCCACGTGTCTCCCTCCTTTTCCTCCCACCCCCGCTCATGCCCTGTATCTCCCCTGTTCCGCCCCACCCCCCGCTCATGCCCTGTGTCTCCCTCCTTTTCCCCCCACCCCCCACTCATGCCCCATGTCTCCCCTGTTCCCCCTTCCCCCGCTCATGCCCTGTGTCTCCATCCTTCCCCCCCACTCATGCCCCGTGTCTCCCTCCTTTTTCCCCAACACCCCCACTCATGTCCCGTGTCTCCCTCCTTTTCTCCCCCAACCCCCACTCAAGCCCCTTGTCTCCCCTGTTACCCCATCCCTCGCTCATGCCCCGTGTCTCCCCTGTTCCCCCACCCCCTGCTCATGCCTCGTGTCTCCCTCCTTTTCCCCCCCACCCCCCACTCATGCCCCATGTCTTCCCTGTTAGCCCCCACCCCCGCTCATGCCCTGTGTCTCCCTCCTTTTCCCCCCCACCCCCCGCTCATGCCCCGTGTCTCCCCGGTTCCCACCACCCCCCGCTCATGCCCCGTGTCTCCCTCGTTTTCTCCCCACCCCCCACTCATGCTCTGTGACTCCCTCCCATTCCCCCCACCCCCCACTCATGCCCTGTGTCTCCCTCCTTTTCCCCCCCACCCACCGCTCATGCTCTGTGTCTCCCCTGTTAACTCCCTCCCCCCGCTCATGCCCCGTGTCTTCCTCCTTTCCCCCCACCCCCCGCTCATGTCTGTGTCTCCCCTGTTCCCCCCACCCCCGCTCATGCCAAGTGTCTCCCTCCTTTTCCCCCCACCCCCGCTCATGCCTTGTATCTCCCCTGTTCCGCCCCACCCCCCGCTCATGCCCGTGTCTTCCTCCTTTTCCCCCCACCCCACTCGCATGCCCCGTGTCTCCCCTGTTCCCCCTCATCCTCCGCTCATGCTCCGTGTCTCCCTCCTTTTCCTGCCCACCCCTGCTCATGCCCCTTGTCTCCCCTGTTCCCCCCACGCCCTGCTCATGCCCCGTGTCTCCCGTTTCTCCCCACCCCCACTCATGTCTCCTGTCTCCCCTGTTCCCCCCCACCGCCCGCTCATGCCCTGTGTCTCCCTCCTGTTCCCCCCTACCCCCCGCTCATGCCCCGTGTCTCCCCGGTTCCCACCACCCCCCGCTCATGCCCCGTGTCTCCCTCGTTTTCCCCCCAACCCCCGCTCATGCTCTGTGACTCCCTCCCATTCCCCCCACCCCCCGCTCATGCATCGTGTCTCCCCTGTTCTCCCCACCTCCGCTCATGCCCCGTGTCTACCTCCCATTGCCCCCACCCCCCACTCATGCCCCGTGTCTCCCTCCCCTTCCCCCCACCCCCACTCATGCCCCTTGTCTCCCCTGTTCTCCCCCAGCCCCCGCTTATGCCCCGTGTCTCCACTGTTCCCCCCCACCCCCTGCTCATGCCCCGTGTCTCCCTCCTTTTCCCCATCCCCTGCTCATGCCCCATGTCTCCCTCCTGCCCCCCACCCCTGCTCATGCCCCTTGTCTCCCTTGTTCTCCCACCCCCGGCTCATGCCACGTGTCTCCCTCGTGTTTCCCCCCACCCCCAGCTCATGCCCCTTGTCTCCCCTGTTCCCCCCACCCCCAGCTCATGCCCTGTGTCTCCCTCCTGTTCCCCCCCAACCCCCGCTCATGCCCCGTGTCTCCCCTGTTCCCCCCACCTCCCGCTCATGCCCTGTTTCTCCCTCCTTTTCCCCCCACCCCCCGCTCATGCCACGTGTCTCCCTCGTGTTTCCCCCCACCCCCAGCTCATGCCCCTTGTCTCCCCTGTTCCCCCCACCCCCAGCTCATGCCCTGTGTCTCCCTCCTGTTCCCCCCCAACCCCCGCTCATGCCCCGTGTCTCCCCTGTTCTCCCCCACTGCCCCGCTCATGCCACGTGTCTACCCTGTTCCCCCCACGCCCCGCTCATGGCCCGTGTCTCCCCTGTTCCCCCATCCCCCGTTCATGTCCTGTGTCTCTCTCTTGTTCCCCCCAACCCCTGCTCATGCCCTGTGTCTCCCCTGTTTCCCCCCTTCCCCTGCTCATACCCCGTGTCTCCCTCCTTTTCTGCCCTGCTCATTCCCGTGTCTCCCTCCTTTTCCCCCACCCCCCGCTCATGCCCTGTGTCTCCCTCCTTTCCTCCCCACCCTCCGCTCATGCCCCTTGGCTCCCCTGTTCTCCACAGCCCCCGCTCATGCCCCGTGTCTCCCTCGCGTTTTACCCACCCCCGCTCATGCCCCTTGTCTCACCTGTTCCCCCTCCCCCACTCATGCCCCATGTCTCCCCTGTTCCCCCCAGCCCCCGCTCATGCCCCGTGTCTCCCCTGTTCCCCCATCCCCCGCTCATTCCCCGTGTCTCCCCTGTTCCCCCCACCCCCGCTCATGCCCAATGTCTCCCCTGTTCCCCCTTCCCCTGCTCATACCCCGTGTCTCCCTCCTTTTCTGCCCTGCTCATGCCCCGTGTCTCCCTCCTTTTCCCCCACCCCCCGCTCATGCCCTGTGTCTCCCTCCTTTCCCCCCCACCCTCCGTTCATGCCCCTTGTCTCCCCTGTTCTCCCCAGCCCCCGCTCATGCCCCGTGTCTCCCTCCCGTTTCCCCCACCCCCGCTCATGTCCCTTCTCTCCCCTGTTCCCCCCTCCCCCACTCATGCCCTGTGTCTCCCCTGTTCCCCCCATCCCCCGCTCATGCCCCGTGTCTCCCCTGTTCCCCCATCCCCCGCTCATGCCCCGTGTCTCCCCTGTTCCCCCCACCACTGCTCATGCCCCGAGTCTCCCTCCTTTTACCCCCCACCCCCCGCTCATGCCCTGTGTCTCGCCTGGTCAGCCCCACCCCCCGCTCATGCCCCATGTCTCCCTCCTTTTCCCCCACCCCCTGCTCATGCCCCGTGTCTCCCCTGTTCCCCCTCACCCCCCGCTCATGCCCAATGTCTCCCTTCTTTTCCACCCACCCCCCGCTCATGCCCCGTGTCTCCCTCCTTTTCCCCCATCCCCTGCTCATGCCCCATGTCTCCCTCCTTCCCCCCTACCCCTGCTCATGCCCCTTGTCTCCCTTGTTCCCCCACCCCCGGCTCATGCCCCGTGTCTCCCTCGTGTTCCCCCCCACCCCCAGCTCATGCCCCTTGTCTCCCCTGTTCCCCCCACCCCCGCTCATGCCCTGTGTCTCCCTCCTGTTCCCCCCACCCCCGCTCATGCCCCGTGTCTCCCCTGTTCTCCCCACCTCCCGCTCATGCCCTGTTTCCCCCCTTTTTACCCCCGCCCCCCGCTCATGCCCCGTGTCTCACCTGTTCCCCCCACCCCCCGCTCATGCCCCGTGTCTCCCTCCTTTTCCCCCATCCCCTGCTCATGCCCCATGTCTCCCTCCTTCCCCCCTACCCCTGCTCATGCCCCTTGTCTCCCTTGTTCCCCCACCCCCGGCTCATGCCCCGTGTCTCCCTCGTGTTCCCCCCCACCCCCAGCTCATGCCCCTTGTCTCCCCTGTTCCCCCCACCCCCGCTCATGCCCTGTGTCTCCCTCCTGTTCCCCCCACCCCCGCTCATGCCCCGTGTCTCCCCTGTTCTCCCCACCTCCCGCTCATGCCCTGTTTCCCCCCTTTTTACCCCCGCCCCCCGCTCATGCCCCGTGTCTCACCTGTTCCCCCCACCCCCCGCTCATGCCCCGTGTCTCACCCTGTTCCCCCCATCCCCCATTCATGTCCCGTGTCTCCCTCCTTTTCCTGCCCACCCCTGTTCATGCCCCTTGTCTCCCCTGTTCCCCCCACCCCCTGCTCATGCCCTGTGTCTTCCCTGTTTCCCCCCACCCCCCGCTCCTGCCTCCTGTCTCCCCAGTTCCCACCCACCCCCCGCTCATGCCCCGGGTCTCCCCTGTTCCCCCCTTCCCCCGCTCATACCCTGTGTCTCCCTCCTTTTCTGCCCTGCTCATGCCCCGTGTCTCCCTCCTTTTCCCCCACCCCCCGCTCATGCCATGTGTCTCCCTCCTTTCCCCCCCACCCTCCGCTCATGCCCCTTGGCTCCCCTGTTCTCCACAGCCCCCGCTCATGCCCCGTGTCTCCCTCCCGTTTCCCCCACCCCCGCTCATGTCCCTTGTCTCCCCTGTTCTCCCCTCCCCCACTCATGCCCCGTGTCTCCCCTGTTCCCCCCACCCCCCGCTCATGCCCTGTGTCTCCCCTGTTCCGCCATCCCACGCTCATGCCCCGTGTCTCCCCTGTTCTCCCCCACCCCCGCTCATGCCCAATGTCTCCCCTGTTCGCCACTTCCCCCGCTCATACCCCGTGTCTCCCTCCTTTTCTGCCCTGCTCATGCCCCGTGTCTCCCTCCTTTTCCCCCCACCCCCTGCTCATGCCCCGTGTCTTGCCTGTTAGCCCCCACCCCCCGCTCATGCCCTGTGTCTCCCTCCTTTTCCCCCCACCCCCCACTCATGCCACGTGTCTCCCCGTTCCCCCTTCCCCCCACTCATGCCCTGTGTCTCCCTCCTTTCCCCTCCACTCATGCCCCGTGTCTCCCTCCTTTTTACCCAACACCCCCACTCATGTCCCGTGTCTCCCTCCTTTTCTCCCCCACCCCCCGCTCAAGCCCCTTGTCTCCCCTGTTCCCCCATCCCTCGCTCATGCCCCGTGTCTCCCCTGTTCCCCGCCACCCCCCCGCTCATGCTCGGTTTCTCCCCTGTTCCCCCACCCCCGCTCATGCCCAGTATCTCCCTCCTTTTCTCCCCACCCCCCGCTCATGCCCCGTGTCTCCCTCCCGTTCCCCCTCACCCCCCGCTCATGCCCCGTGTCTCCCCTGTTCACCCCTTCCCCCGTTCATGCCCCGTGTCTCCCTCCCATTCCCCCTCACCCCCCGCTCATGCCCCGTGTCTCCCCTGTTCCCCCCTCCCCCGCTCATGCCCCGTGTCTCCTTCCGTTCCCCCCATGCCCCGCTCATGCCCCTTGTCTCCACTGTTCCGCCCACCCCTGCTCATGCCAGAGACTCTCTCCTTTTACCTCCCACCCCCAGCTCATGCCCTGTGTCTCCCCTGTTCTGCCCCACCCCCCGCTCATGCCCCGTGTCTCCCTCCTTTTCCGCCCACCCCCTGCTCATGCCCCGTGTCTCCCCTGTTCCCCCTCACCCCGCTCATGCCCTGTGTCTCCCTCCTTTTCCCACCACCCCCCGCTCATGCCCCGTGTCTCCCCTGTTCCCCCTTCCCCCCGCTCATGCCCTGTGTCTCCCTCCTTTCCCCCCACTCATGCCCCGTGTCTCCCTCCTTTTTCCCCAACACCCCCACTCATGTCCCGTGTCTCCCTCCTTTTCTCCCCCACCCCCCGCTCAAGCCCCTTGTCTCCCCTGTTCCCCCATCCCTCGCTCATACCCCGTGTCTCCCCTGTTCCCCCACCCCCTGCTCATGCCCCGTGGCTCCCTCCTTTTCCCCCCCACACCCCACTCATGCCCCATGTCTTCCCTGTAAGCCCCCACCCCCCGCTCATGCCCTGTGTCTCCCTCCCGTTCCCCCCCACCCCCTGCCCCGTGTCTCCCCGGTTCCCACCACCCCCTGCACATGCCCCGTGTCTCCCTCGTTTTCCCCCCCACCCCCCGCTCATGCCCCGTGACTCCCTCCCATTCCCCCCACCCCCCGCTCATGCCCCGTGTCTCCCCTGTTCTGCCCACCCCCGCTCATGCCCCGTGTCTACCTCCCATTGCCCCCACACCCCACTCATGCCCTGTTTCTCCCTCCTTTTCCCCCACCCACCACTCATGCTCTGTGTCTCCCCTGTTAACTCCCTCCCCCCGCTCATGCCCCATGTCTTCCTCCTTTCCCCCCACCCCCCGCTCATGCCTGTGTCTCCCCTGTTCCCCCACCCCCGCTCATGCCCCGTGTCTCCCTCCTTTTCCCCCACCCCCTGCGCATGCCCCGTGTCTCCCCTGTTCCCCCTCACCCCCCGCTCATGCCCCGTGTCTCCCTCCTTTTCCTGCCCACCCCTGCTCATGCCCCTTGTCTCCCCTGTTCCCCCCACCACCTGCTCATGCCCCGTGTCTCCCGTTTCTCCCCACCCCCCACTCATGCCTCCTGTCTCCCCTGTTCCCCCTCACCCCCCGCTCATGCCCCGTGTCTCCCTCCTTTTCCCCCACCCCCTGCTCATGCCCCGTGTCTCCCCTGTTCCCCCTTCCCCCCGCTCATGCCCTGTGTCTCCCTCCTTTCCCCCCCACTCATGCCCCGTGTCTCCCTCCTTTTGCCCCAACACCCCCGCTCATGTCCCGTGTCTCCCTCCTTTTTTCCCCACCCCCCGCTCAAGCCCCTTGTCTCCCCTGTCCCCTCTTCCCTCGCTCATGCCCCGTGTCTCCCCTGTTCCCCCACCCCCTGCTCATTGCTCATGCCCCGTGTCTCCCTCCTTTCCCCACCCATCCCCCACTCATGCCCCATGTCTTCCCTGTTAGCCCCCACACCCCGCTCATGCGCTGTGTCTCCCTCCCGTTCCCCCACCCCCCGCTCATGCCCAGTGACTCCCTCCCATTCCCCCCACCCCCCGCTTATGCCCCATGTCTCCCCTGTTCTCCCCACCCCCGCTCATGCCCCGTGTCTACCTCCCATTGCCCCCACCCCCCACTCATGCCGTGTTTCTCCCTCCTCCCCCCCCACCCACCGCTCATGCTCTGTGTCTCCCCTGTTCCCACCCACCCCCCGCTCATGCCCCGTGTCGCCTCTGTTCCCCCTTCCCCTGCTCATACCCCGTGTATCCATCCTTTTCCGCCCTGCTCATGCCCCGTTTCTCCCTCCTTTTCCCCCACCCCCTGCACATGCCCTGTGTCTCCCCCTTTATCCCCCACCCTCCGCTCATGCCCCTTGTCTCCCCTGTTCTCCCCAGCCCCCGCTCATGCCCCGTGTCTCCCTCCCGTTCCCCCCTCCCCCGCTTATGCCCCTTGTCTTCCCTGTTCCCCCCTCCCCCACTCATGCCCCGTGTCTCCCCTGTTCCCCCACCCCCCGCTCATGCCCCGTGTCTCCCCTGTTCACCTACTCCCCGCTCATGCCCCGTGTCTTCCCTGATCCCCCCACCCCCGCTCATGCCCTGTGTCTCCCTCCCGTTGCCCCTCACCCCCCGCTCATACCCCGTGTCTCACCTGTTCACCCCTTCCCCTGTTCATGTCCTGTGTCTCCCTCCTTTCCCCCCCGCTCATGCCCCGTGTCTCCCTCCTTTTTCCCCCACCCCCCGCTCATGTCCCGTCTCTCCCTCCTTTTCTCCCCACCCCTCGCTCATGTCCCGTTTCTCGCCTGTTCCCCCGACCCCCTGCTCATGCCCCGTGTCTCCCCTGTTTCCCTCGACCCTCCGCTCATGCCTCCTGTCTCCCCTGTTTCCCCCCACACCCCGATCATGCCCCATGTCTCCCATGTTCCCCGCTTCCCCCCGCTCATGCCCTGTGTCTCCCTCCTTTTCCCCCCGATCATGCCCCGTGTCTCCCTCCTTTTTCCCCCACTCCCCACTCATGCCCCGTGTCTCCATCCTTTCCCCCCGACCCCCCACTCATGCCCCCGTTATCCCCTGTTCTCCCCCACCCCCGCTCATGCCCCGTGTCTCCCATTTTCCCCGATCCCCAGCTCATGCCCCATGTCTCCCCTGTTCCCCCCACCCCTTGCTCATGCCCCGTGTCTCCCTCCTTTTCCCCCACCCCCCGCTCATGCCTAGTGTCTTCCCTGTTGTTAGCCCCCACCCCCGCTCATGCCCCGTGTCTCCCCTGTTCCCCTTCCCCCTGCTCATGTCCTGTGTCTCCATCCTTTTCCCCCCACCCCCCGCTCATGCCCCATGTCTCCCCTGTTCCCCCCACCCCTGCCCCGTGTCTCCCTCCTGTTCCCCCCACCCCCCGCTCATGCCCCGTGTCTCCCCTGTTCCCCCCACCCCCCGCTCATGTCCCGAGTCTACCTCCCATTGCCCCCCACCCCACACTCATGCCCCGTGTCTCCCTACTTTCCCCCACCACCCCCGCTCATACCCCGTGTCTCCCCTGTTCCCCCCTCCCCCGCTCATGCCCTGTGTGTCCCTCCTTTCCCCCATGCCCCGCTCATGCCCCTTGTCTCCCCTGTTCCGCCCACCCCTGCTCATGCCAGAGACTCTCTCCTTTTACCTCCCACCCCCTGCTCATGCCCTGTGTCTCCCCGGTTCCGCCCCACCCCCCGCTCATGCCCCGTGTCTCTCTCCTTTTCCCCCCACCCCCTGCTCATGCCCCATGTCTCCCCTGTTCCCCCTCACCCCCCACTCATGCCCCGTGTTTCCCTCCTTTTCCCCCCACCCCCCGCTCATGCCCCGTGTCTCCCCTGTTCCCCCTTCCCCCGCTCATGCCCTGTGTCTCCCTCCTTTCCCCCCACTCATGCCTCGTGTCTCCCTCCTTTTTCCCCAACACCCCCGCTCATGTCCCGTGTCTCCCTACTTTTCTCCCCCACCCCCCGCTCAAGCCCCTTGTCTCCCCTGTTCCCCTATCCCTCTCTCATGCCCTGTGTCTCCCCTGTTCCCTCAGCCCCCGCTCATGCCCCATGTCTCCCTCCTTTTCCCCCCACCCCCTGCTCATGCCCCGTGTCTCCCCTGTTCCCCCTTCCACCGCTCATGCCCTGTGTCTCCCTCCCGTTCCCCCCACCCCCCGCTCATGCCCCGTGTCTCCCCGGTTCCCACCACCCCCGCTCATGCCCCGTGTCTCCCTCATTTTCCCCCCCACCCCCCGCTCATGCCCCGTGACTCCCTCCCATTCCCCCCACCCCCTGCTCATGCCCCGTGTCTCCCCTGTTCTCCCCACCCCCGCTCATGCCCCGTGTCTACCTCCCATTGCCCCCACCCCCCACTCATGCCCTGTGTCTCCCTCCTTTTCCCCACAACCCACCGCTCATGCTCTGTGTCTCCCCAGTTAACTCCCTCCCCCCGCTCATGCCCCGTGTCTTCCTCCTTTCCCCCCACCCCCCGCTCATGCCTGTGTCTCCCCTTTTCCCCCCACCCCCTGCTCATGCCCCGTGTCTCCCATTTCTCCCCACCCCCCACTCATGCCTCCTGTCTCCCCTGTTCCCACCCACCCCCCGCTCATGCCCCATGTCTCCTCTGTTCCCCCCTTCCCCCTGCTCATACCCCGTGTCTCCCTCCTTTTCCGCCCTGCTCATGCCCCGTGTCTCCCTCCTTTTCCCCCACCCCCTGCTCATGCCCTGTGTCTCCGCCCTTTATCCCCCACCCTCCGCTCATGCCCCTTGTCTCCCCTGTTCTCCCCAGCCCCCGCTCATGCCCCGTGTCTCCCTCTCGTTCCCCCCACCCCCGCTCATGCCCCTTGTCTCCCCTGTTCCCCCCTCCCCCACTCATGCCCCATGTCTCCCCTGTTCCCCCCACCCCCCGTTCATGCCCCGTGTCTCCCCTGTTCCCCCATCCCCCGCTCATGCCCCGTGTCTCCCCTGTTCCACCCCACTCCCCCGCTCATGCCCGGTTTCTCCCCTGTTCCCCCCATCCCCGCTCATGCCCAGTATCTCCCTACTTTTCCCCCCACCCCCCGCTCATGCCCTTTGTCTTCCCTGATCCCCCCACCCCCCGCTCATGCCCCATGTCTCCCTCCCGTTCCCCCTCACCCCCCGCTCATGCCCCGTGTCTCCCCTGTTCCCCCACCCCCTGCTCATGCCCCGTGTCTCCCTCCTTTTCCCCCCCACTCATGCCCCATGTCTTCCCTGTTAGCCCCCACACCCCGCTCATGCCCTGTGTCTCCCTCCCGTTCCCCACCACCCCCCGCTCATGCCCCGTGACTCCCTCCCTTTCCCCCCACCCCCCGCTCATGCCCCGTGTCTCCCCTGTTCTCCCCACCCCCGCTCATGCCCCGTGTCTACCTCCCATTGCCCTCAACCCCCACTCATGCCCTGTGTCTCCATCCTTTTCCCCCACACCCACTGCTCATGCTCTGTGTCTCCCCTGTTAACTCCCTCCCCCCGCTCATGCCCCGTGTCTTCCTCTTTCCCCCCACCCCCCGCTCATGCCTGTGTCTCCCCTGTTCCCCCCACCCCCGCTCATGCCACGTGTCTCCCTCCTTTTCCTCCCAACCCCGCTCATGCCCTGTATCTCCCTTGTTCCGCCCCACCCCCCGCTCATGCCCCGTGTCTCCCTCCTTTTCCCCCCCACCCCCTTCGCATGCCCCGTGTCTCCCCTGTTCCCCCTCACCCCCCGCTCATGCCCCGTGTCTCACTCCTTTTCCTGCCCACCCTGCTCATGCCCCTTGTCTACCCTGTTCCCCCCACCCCCTGCTCATGCCCCGTGTCTCCCGTTTCTCCCCAGCCCCCACTCATGCCTCCTGTCTCCCCTGTTCCCCCTCACCCCCCGCTCATGCCCCGTGTCTCCCTCCTTTTCCCCCCACCCCCCACTCATGCCCCATGTCTCCCCTGTTCCCCCTTCCCCCCGCTCATGCCCTGTGTCTCCATCCTTTCCCCCCCACTCATGCCCCGTGTCTCCCTCCTTTTTCCCCCACTCCCCACTCATGCCCCGTGTCTCCATCCTTTCCCCCCGACCCCCCACTCATGCCCCCGTTATCCCCTGTTCTCCCCCACCCCCGCTCATGCCCCGTGTCTCCCATTTTCCCCGATCCCCAGCTCATGCCCCATGTCTCCCCTGTTCCCCCCACCCCTTGCTCATGCCCCGTGTCTCCCTCCTTTTCCCCCACCCCCCGCTCATGCCTAGTGTCTTCCCTGTTGTTAGCCCCCACCCCCGCTCATGCCCCGTGTCTCCCCTGTTCCCCTTCCCCCTGCTCATGTCCTGTGTCTCCATCCTTTTCCCCCACCCCCCGCTCATGCCCCATGTCTCCCCTGTTCCCCCCACCCCTGCCCCGTGTCTCCCTCCTGTTCCCCCCACCCCCCGCTCATGCCCCGTGTCTCCCCTGTTCCCCCCACCCCCCGCTCATGTCCCGAGTCTACCTCCCATTGCCCCCCACCCCACACTCATGCCCCGTGTCTCCCTACTTTCCCCCACCACCCCCGCTCATACCCCGTGTCTCCCCTGTTCCCCCCTCCCCCGCTCATGCCCTGTGTGTCCCTCCTTTCCCCCATGCCCCGCTCATGCCCCTTGTCTCCCCTGTTCCGCCCACCCCTGCTCATGCCAGAGACTCTCTCCTTTTACCTCCCACCCCCTGCTCATGCCCTGTGTCTCCCCGGTTCCGCCCCACCCCCCGCTCATGCCCCGTGTCTCTCTCCTTTTCCCCCCACCCCCTGCTCATGCCCCATGTCTCCCCTGTTCCCCCTCACCCCCCACTCATGCCCCGTGTTTCCCTCCTTTTCCCCCCACCCCCCGCTCATGCCCCGTGTCTCCCCTGTTCCCCCTTCCCCCGCTCATGCCCTGTGTCTCCCTCCTTTCCCCCCACTCATGCCTCGTGTCTCCCTCCTTTTTCCCCAACACCCCCGCTCATGTCCCGTGTCTCCCTACTTTTCTCCCCCACCCCCCGCTCAAGCCCCTTGTCTCCCCTGTTCCCCTATCCCTCTCTCATGCCCTGTGTCTCCCCTGTTCCCTCAGCCCCCGCTCATGCCCCATGTCTCCCTCCTTTTCCCCCCACCCCCTGCTCATGCCCCGTGTCTCCCCTGTTCCCCCTTCCACCGCTCATGCCCTGTGTCTCCCTCCCGTTCCCCCCACCCCCCGCTCATGCCCCGTGTCTCCCCGGTTCCCACCACCCCCGCTCATGCCCCGTGTCTCCCTCATTTTCCCCCCCACCCCCCGCTCATGCCCCGTGACTCCCTCCCATTCCCCCTACCCCCTGCTCATGCCCCGTGTCTCCCCTGTTCTCCCCACCCCCGCTCATGCCCCGTGTCTACCTCCCATTGCCCCCACCCCCCACTCATGCCCTGTGTCTCCCTCCTTTTCCCCACAACCCACCGCTCATGCTCTGTGTCTCCCCAGTTAACTCCCTCCCCCCGCTCATGCCCCGTGTCTTCCTCCTTTCCCCCCACCCCCCGCTCATGCCTGTGTCTCCCCTTTTCCCCCCACCCCCTGCTCATGCCCCGTGTCTCCCATTTCTCCCCACCCCCCACTCATGCCTCCTGTCTCCCCTGTTCCCACCCACCCCCCGCTCATGCCCCATGTCTCCTCTGTTCCCCCCTTCCCCCTGCTCATACCCCGTGTCTCCCTCCTTTTCCGCCCTGCTCATGCCCCGTGTCTCCCTCCTTTTCCCCCACCCCCTGCTCATGCCCTGTGTCTCCGCCCTTTATCCCCCACCCTCCGCTCATGCCCCTTGTCTCCCCTGTTCTCCCCAGCCCCCGCTCATGCCCCGTGTCTCCCTCTCGTTCCCCCCACCCCCGCTCATGCCCCTTGTCTCCCCTGTTCCCCCCTCCCCCACTCATGCCCCATGTCTCCCCTGTTCCCCCCACCCCCCGTTCATGCCCCGTGTCTCCCCTGTTCCCCCATCCCCCGCTCATGCCCCGTGTCTCCCCTGTTCCACCCCACTCCCCCGCTCATGCCCGGTTTCTCCCCTGTTCCCCCCATCCCCGCTCATGCCCAGTATCTCCCTACTTTTCCCCCCACCCCCCGCTCATGCCCTTTGTCTTCCCTGATCCCCCCACCCCCCGCTCATGCCCCATGTCTCCCTCCCGTTCCCCCTCACCCCCCGCTCATGCCCCGTGTCTCCCCTGTTCCCCCACCCCCTGCTCATGCCCCGTGTCTCCCTCCTTTTCCCCCCCACTCATGCCCCATGTCTTCCCTGTTAGCCCCCACACCCCGCTCATGCCCTGTGTCTCCCTCCCGTTCCCCACCACCCCCCGCTCATGCCCCGTGTCTCCCCTGTTCTCCCCACCCCCGCTCATGCCCCGTGTCTACCTCCCATTGCCCTCAACCCCCACTCATGCCCTGTGTCTCCATCCTTTTCCCCCACACCCACTGCTCATGCTCTGTGTCTCCCCTGTTAACTCCCTCCCCCCGCTCATGCCCCGTGTCTTCCTCTTTCCCCCCACCCCCCGCTCATGCCTGTGTCTCCCCTGTTCCCCCCACCCCCGCTCATGCCACGTGTCTCCCTCCTTTTCCTCCCAACCCCGCTCATGCCCTGTATCTCCCTTGTTCCGCCCCACCCCCCGCTCATGCCCCGTGTCTCCCTCCTTTTCCCCCCCACCCCCTTCGCATGCCCCGTGTCTCCCCTGTTCCCCCTCACCCCCCGCTCATGCCCCGTGTCTCACTCCTTTTCCTGCCCACCCTGCTCATGCCCCTTGTCTACCCTGTTCCCCCCACCCCCTGCTCATGCCCCGTGTCTCCCGTTTCTCCCCAGCCCCCACTCATGCCTCCTGTCTCCCCTGTTCCCCCTCACCCCCCGCTCATGCCCCGTGTCTCCCTCCTTTTCCCCCCACCCCCCACTCATGCCCCATGTCTCCCCTGTTCCCCCTTCCCCCCGCTCATGCCCTGTGTTTCCATCCTTTCCCCCCCACTCATGCCCCGTGTTTCCCTCCTTTTTCCCCAACACCCCCGCTCATGTCCCGTGTCTCCCTCCTTTTCTCCCCCACCCCAAGCCCCTTGTCTCCCCTGTTACCCCATCCCTCGCTCATGCCCCGTGTCTCCCCTGTTCCCCCACCCCCTGCTCATGCCCCGTGTCTCCCTCCTTTTCCCCCCCACCCCCCACTCATGCCCCATGTCTTCCCTGTTAGCCCCCACCCCCCGCTCATGCCCTGTGTCTCCCTCCTTTTCACCCCCACCCCCCGCTCATGCCCCGTGTCTCCCCGGTTCCCACCACCCCCCGCTCATGCCCCGTGTCTCCCTCGTTTTCCCCCCACCCCCCGCTCATGCTCTGTGACTCCCTCCCATTCCCCCCGCCCCCCGCTCATGCACCGTGTCTCCCCTGTTCTCCCCACCTCCCCTCTTGCCCCGTGTATACCTCCCATTGCCCCCACCCCCCACTCATGCCCCGTGTCTCCCTCCTTTTGCCCCAACACCCCCGCTCATGTCCCGTGTCTCCCTCCTTTTTTCCCCACCCCCCGCTCAAGCCCCTTGTCTCCCCTGTCCCCTCTTCCCCCGCTCATGCCCCGTTTCTCCCTCGTTTTCCCCCCACCCCCCGCTCATGCTCTGTGACTCCCTCCCATTCCCCCCACCCCCCGCTCATGCATCGTGTCTCCTATGTTCTCCCCACCTCCGCTCATGCCCCGTGTCTACCTCCCATTGCCCCCACCCCCCACTCATGCCCTGTGTCTCCCTCCTTTTCCCCCAACCCACCGCTCATGCTCTGTGTCTCCCCTGTTAACTCCCTCCCCCCGCTCATGCCCCGTGTCTTCCTCCTTTCCCCCCACCCCCCGCTCATGTCTGTGTCTCCCCTGTTCCCCCCACCCCCGCTCATGCCAAGTGTCTCCCTCCTTTTCCCCCCACCCCCGCTCATGCCCTGTATCTCCCCTGTTCCGCCCCACCCCCCGCTTATGCCCCGTGTCTCCCTCCTTTTCCCCCCCACCCCCTGCGCATGCCCCGTGTCTCCCCTGTTCCCCCTCATCCCCCGCCCATGCTCCGTGTCTCCCTCCTTTTCCTGCCCACCCCTGCTCATGCCCCTTGTCTCCCCTGTTCCCCCCACCCCCTGCTCATGCCCCGTGTCTCCCCACCCCCCACTCATGTCTCCTGTCTCCCCTGTTCCCACCCACCCCCCGCTCATACCCCGTGTCTCCTCTGTTCCCCCCTTCCCCCTGCTCATACCCCGTGTCTCCCTCCTTTTCCGCCCTACTCATGCCCCGTGTCTCCCTCCTTTTCCCCCACCCCCTGCTCATGCCCTGTGTCTCCCCCGTTTATCCCCCACCCTCCGCTCATGCCCCCTGTCTCCCCTGTTCTCCCCAGCCCCCGCTCATGCCCCGTGTCTCCCTCCCGTTCCCCCCACCCCCACTCATGCCCCTTGTCTCCCCTGCTCCCCCCTCCCCCACTCATGCCCCGTGTCTCCCCTGTTCCCCCCACCCCCCGATCATGCCCCGTGTCTCTCCTGTTCCCCCATCCCCCGCTCATGCCCCGTGTCTCCCCTGTTCCCCCCCACCCCCGCTCATGCCCGGTTTCTCCCCTGTTCCCCCCAACCGCGCTCATGCCCAGTATCTCCCTCCTTTTCCCCCCACCCCCCGCTCATGCCCTTTGTCTTCCCTGATCCCCCCACCCCCCGCTCATGCCCCGTGTCTCCCTCCCGTTCCCCTCACCCCCCGCTCATACCCCGTGTCTCCCCTGTTCACCCCTTCCCCCGTTCATGCCCAGTGTCTCCTTCCTTTCCCCCCGCTCATGCCCCGTGTCTCCCTCCTTTTTCCCCCACCCCCCGCTCATGTCCCGTGTCTCCCTCCTTTTCTCCCCCACCCCCCCGCTCATGCCCCTTGTCTCCCCTGTTCTCCCCCACCCCCGCTCATGCCCCGTGCCTCCCTTCCATTCCCCCCACCCCCCGCTCATGCCCCGTGTCTCCCATGTTCCCCCCACCCACACTCATGCCCAGTGTCTCCCCTGTTCCCCCATCCCCTTCTCATGCCCCGTGTCTTCCCTGTTAGCCCCCACCACCCGCTCATGCCCCGTGTCTCCCTCCTTCCCCCCCCTACCCCCTGCTCATGCCCCGTGTCTTCCCTGTTAGCCCCCACCACCCGCTCATGCCCCGTGTCTCCCTCCCTTTCCCCCCACCCCCCACTCATGCCCAGTGCCTCCCTCCCGTTCCCCCAACCCCCCGCTCATGCCCTGTGTCTCCCCTGTTCCCCCACCCCCCGCTCATGCCCCATGTCTCCTCTGTTCCCCCCTTCCCCCTGCTCATACCCCGTGTCTCCCTCCTTTTCCGCCCTGCTCATGCCCCGTGTCTCCCTCCTTTTCCCCCACCCCCTGCTCATGCCCTGTGTCTCCGCCCTTTATCCCCCACCCTCCGCTCATGCCCCTTGTCTCCCCTGTTCTCCCCAGCCCCCGCTCATGCCCCGTGTCTCCCTCTCGTTCCCCCCACCCCCGCTCATGCCCCTTGTCTCCCCTGTTCCCCCCTCCCCCACTCATGCCCCATGTCTCCCCTGTTCCCCCCACCCCCCGTTCATGCCCCGTGTCTCCCCTGTTCCCCCATCCCCCGCTCATGCCCCGTGTCTCCCCTGTTCCACCCCACTCCCCCGCTCATGCCCGGTTTCTCCCATGTTCCCCCCATCCCCGCTCATGCCCAGTATCTCCCTACTTTTCCCCCCACCCCCCGCTCATGCCCTTTGTCTTCCCTGATCCCCCCACCCCCCGCTCATGCCCCATGTCTCCCTCCCGTTCCCCCTCACCCCCCGCTCATGCCCCGTGTCTCCCCTGTTCCCCCACCCCCTGCTCATGCCCCGTGTCTCCCTCCTTTTCCCCCCCACTCATGCCCCATGTCTTCCCTGTTAGCCCCCACACCCCGCTCATGCCCTGTGTCTCCCTCCCGTTCCCCACCACCCCCCGCTCATGCCCCGTGACTCCCTCCCTTTCCCCCCACCCCCCGCTCATGCCCCGTGTCTCCCCTGTTCTCCCCACCCCCGCTCATGCCCCGTGTCTACCTCCCATTGCCCTCAACCCCCACTCATGCCCTGTGTCTCCATCCTTTTCCCCCACACCCACTGCTCATGCTCTGTGTCTCCCCTGTTAACTCCCTCCCCCCGCTCATGCCCCGTGTCTTCCTCTTTCCCCCCACCCCCCGCTCATGCCTGTGTCTCCCCTGTTCCCCCCACCCCCGCTCATGCCACGTGTCTCCCTCCTTTTCCTCCCACCCCCGCTCATGCCCTGTATCTCCCTTGTTCCGCCCCACCCCCCGCTCATGCCCCGTGTCTCCCTCCTTTTCCCCCCCACCCCCTTCGCATGCCCCGTGTCTCCCCTGTTCCCCCTCACCCCCCGCTCATGCCCCGTGTCTCACTCCTTTTCCTGCCCACCCTGCTCATGCCCCTTGTCTACCCTGTTCCCCCCACCCCCTGCTCATGCCCCGTGTCTCCCGTTTCTCCCCAGCCCCCACTCATGCCTCCTGTCTCCCCTGTTCACCCTCACCCCCCGCTCATGCCCCGTGTCTCCCTCCTTTTCCCCCCACCCCCCACTCATGCCCCATGTCTCCCCTGTTCCCTCTTCCCCCCGCTCATGCCCTGTGTCTCCATCCTTTCCCCCCCACTCATGCCCCGTGTTTCCCTCCTTTTTCCCCAACACCCCCGCTCATGTCCCGTGTCTCCCTCCTTTTCTCCCCCACCCCAAGCCCCTTGTCTCCCCTGTTACCCCATCCCTCGCTCATGCCCCGTGTCTCCCCTGTTCCCCCACCCCCTGCTCATGCCCCGTGTCTCCCTCCTTTTCCCCCCCACCCCCCACTCATGCCCCATGTCTTCCCTGTTAGCCCCCACCCCCCGCTCATGCCCTGTGTCTCCCTCCTTTTCACCCCAACCCCCCGCTCATGCCCCGTGTCTCCCCGGTTCCCACCACCCCCCGCTCATGCCCCGTGTCTCCCTCGTTTTCCCCCCACCCCCCGCTCATGCTCTGTGACTCCCTCCCATTCCCCCCGCCCCCCGCTCATGCACCGTGTCTCCCCTGTTCTCCCCACCTCCCCTCTTGCCCCGTGTATACCTCCCATTGCCCCCACCCCCCACTCATGCCCCGTGTCTCCCTCCTTTTGCCCCAACACCCCCGCTCATGTCCCGTGTCTCCCTCCTTTTTTCCCCACCCCCCGCTCAAGCCCCTTGTCTCCCCTGTCCCCTCTTCCCCCGCTCATGCCCCGTTTCTCCCTCGTTTTCCCCCCACCCCCCGCTCATGCTCTGTGACTCCCTCCCATTCCCCCCACCCCCCGCTCATGCATCGTGTCTCCTATGTTCTCCCCACCTCCGCTCATGCCCCGTGTCTACCTCCCATTGCCCCCACCCCCCACTCATGCCCTGTGTCTCCCTCCTTTTCCCCCAACCCACCGCTCATGCTCTGTGTCTCCCCTGTTAACTCCCTCCCCCCGCTCATGCCCCGTGTCTTCCTCCTTTCCCCCCACCCCCCGCTCATGTCTGTGTCTCCCCTGTTCCCCCCACCCCCGCTCATGCCAAGTGTCTCCCTCCTTTTCCCCCCACCCCCGCTCATGCCCTGTATCTCCCCTGTTCCGCCCCACCCCCCGCTTATGCCCCGTGTCTCCCTCCTTTTCCCCCCCACCCCCTGCGCATGCCCCGTGTCTCCCCTGTTCCCCCTCATCCCCCGCTCATGCTCCGTGTCTCCCTCCTTTTCCTGCCCACCCCTGCTCATGCCCCTTGTCTCCCCTGTTCCCCCCACCCCTGCTCATGCCCCGTGTCTCCCGTTTCTCCCCACCCCCCACTCATGTCTCCTGTCTCCCCTGTTCCCACCCACCCCCCGCTCATACCCCGTGTCTCCTCTGTTCCCCCCTTCCCCCTGCTCATACCCCGTGTCTCCCTCCTTTTCCGCCCTACTCATGCCCCGTGTCTCCCTCCTTTTCCCCCACCCCCTGCTCATGCCCTGTGTCTCCCCCGTTTATCCCCCACCCTCCGCTCATGCCCCCTGTCTCCCCTGTTCTCCCCAGCCCCCGCTCATGCCCCGTGTCTCCCTCCCGTTCCCCCCACCCCCACTCATGCCCCTTGTCTCCCCTGCTCCCCCCTCCCCCACTCATGCCCCGTGTCTCCCCTGTTCCCCCCACCCCCCGATCATGCCCCGTGTCTCTCCTGTTCCCCCATCCCCCGCTCATGCCCCGTGTCTCCCCTGTTCCCCCCCACCCCCGCTCATGCCCGTTTTCTCCCCTGTTCCCCCCAACCGCGCTCATGCCCAGTATCTCCCTCCTTTTCCCCCCACCCCCCGCTCATGCCTTTTGTCTTCCCTGATCCCCCCACCCCCCGCTCATGCCCCGTGTCTCCCTCCCGTTCCCCTCACCCCCCGCTCATACCCCGTGTTTCCCCTGTTCACCCCTTCCCCCGTTCATGCCCAGTGTCTCCTTCCTTTCCCCCCGCTCATGCCCCGTGTCTCCCTCCTTTTTCCCCCACCCCCCGCTCATGTCCCGTGTCTCCCTCCTTTTCTCCCCCACCCCCCCGCTCATGCCCCTTGTCTCCCCTGTTCTCCCCCACCCCCGCTCATGCCCCGTGCCTCCCTTCCATTCCCCCCACCCCCCGCTCATGCCCCGTGTCTCCCATGTTCCCCCCACCCACACTCATGCCCCGTGTCTCCCCTGTTCCCCCATCCCCTTCTCATGCCCCGTGTCTTCCCTGTTAGCCCCCACCACCCGCTCATGCCCCGTGTCTCCCTCCTTCCCCCCCCCTACCCCCTGCTCATGCCCCGTGTCTTCCCTGTTAGCCCCCACCACCCGCTCATGCCCCGTGTCTCCCTCCCTTTCCCCCCACCCCCCACTCATGCCCAGTGCCTCCCTCCCGTTCCCCCAACCCCCCGCTCATGCCCTGTGTCTCCCCTGTTCCCCCACCCCTGCTCATGCCTCGTGTCTACCTCCCGTTGCCCCCACCCCCCACTCATGCCCCGTATCTCACTCCTTTTCCCTCCCACCCCCTGCTCATACCCCATGTCTACCCTGTTCCCTCCCTCCCCCTGCTCATGCCCCGTGTCTCCCTCCTTACCCCCCACCCCCGCTCATGCCCCGTGTCTCCCCTGTTCCCCCCCACCCCCTGCTCATGCCACGTGTCTCCCCTGTTCACCCTCACCCCCGCTCATGCCCCGTGTCTCCCTCCTTTTCCCGCCCAACCCCCGCTCATGTCCCTTGTCTCCCCTGTTCCCCCACCCCCTGTTCATGTCCTGTGTCTCCCCTGTTTCCCCCCACCCCCGCTCATGCCTCCTGTCTCCCCTGTTCCCCCCACTCCCCGCTCATGCCCAGTGTCTCCCTCCTTTTCCCCCATGCTCATGCCCCTTGTCTCCCTTCTTTTCCCCTCACCCCCACTCATACCCCGTGTCTCCCTCCTTTTCCCCCACCCCCGCTCATGCCCCTTGTCTCCCCTGTTCTCCCCCACCCCCCTCTCATGCCCCGTGTCCCCCTCCCATTCCCCTACCCCCACTCATGCCCCTTGTATGCCCTGTATCCCCCACCCCCGCTCATGCCCAATGTCGCCATCCTTTCCCCCCCGACCCCCCACTCATGCCCCTGTTCTCCCCCACCCCCCGCTCATGACCCGTGTCTCCCCTGTTCCCCCACCCCCGCTCATGCCCAGTGTCTCCCCTGTTCCCCCATCCCCCGCTCATACCCCATGTCTCCCCTGTTCCCCCCACCCCCCGCTCATGCCCCGTGCCTCCCTCCTTTTCCTCCCCACCCCCTGCTCATGCCTTGTGTCTTCCCTGTTAGCCCCCACCACCCGCTCATGCCCCGTGTCTCCCCTGTTCCCCCCACCCCCTGCTCATGCCCCGCGTCTCTGTCCTTTTCCCCCCACCCCCCGCTCATGCCCCGTGTCTCCCCTGTTCCCCCATCCCCCGCTCATGCCCCTTGTCTCCCCTGTTCTCCCCCACCACCCGCTCATGCACCATGTCTCCCTCCCATTCCCCCCCGCTCATGCCCCGTGTCTCTCCTGTTCCCCCCACCCACGCTCATGCCACAGTTGTCCCCTGTTCCCCCATCCCCAGCTCATGCCCCGTGTCTCCCCTGTTCCCCCCATCCCCCACTCATGCCCCGTGTCTCCCTCCTTGTCCCCCACCCCCTGCTCATGCCCCGTGTCTTCCCTGTTAGACCCCACCCCTCGCTCATGCCCCGTGTCTCCCTCCTTTTCCCCCCACCCCCCGCTCATGCCCCATGTCTACCTCCTTTCCCCCCCACCCCCGCTCATGCCCCGTGTCTCCCTCCCGTTCCCCCCAACCCCCGCTCATGCCCCGTGTCTCCTCTGTTCCCCCCACCTCCGCTCATGCCCCGTGTCTACCTCCCATTGCCCCCCACCCCAACTCATGCCCCGTGTCTCCCTCCTTTCCCCCCACCCCCCGCTCATGCCTCGTGTCTCCCCTGCTCATGCCCCGTGTCCCCACTGTTCCCCCTCACCCCCCGCTAATGCAACGTGTCTCCCTCCTTTCCCCGCCCACCCCCCGCTCATGCCCCTTGTCTCCCCTGTTCCCCCGCCTCCAGTTTCCCCTGTTCCCCACCACCCCCGCTCATGCCCCGTGTCTCCCCTGTTCCCCCCTTCCCCCGCTCATTCCCCGTGTCTCCCTCATTTTCCCCCCTGCTCATGCCCCGTGTCTCCCTTCTTTTCCCCCCACCCCCCGCTCATGCCCCGTGTCTCCTTCCTTTTCCCCCACCCCCTGCTCATGCCCCTTGTCTCCCCTGTTCTCCCCCACCCCCCGCTCATGCCCCGTGTCCCCCTCCTGTTCCCCCACCCCCGCTCATGCCCCTTGTCTCCCCTGTATCCCCCACCCCCGCTCATGCCCTGTGTCTCCATCCTTTCCTTCCGACCCCCCACTCATGCCCCTGTTCTCCCCCACCCCCGCTCATGCCCTGTGTCTCCCCTGTTCCCCCAGCCCCGCTCATGCCCCGTGTCTCCCCTGTTCCCACATCCCCCGCTCATGCCCCATGTCTCCCGTTCCCCTCCAACTCCGCTCATGCCCCGTCTCTCCCTCCTTTTTCCCCCACCCCCCTGCTCATGCCTTGTGTCTTCCCTGTTAGCCCCCACCACCCGCTCATGCCCCGTGTCTCCCCTGTTCCCCCAACCCCCTGCTCATGCCCCGTATCTCCCTCCTTTTCCCCCCACCCCCCACTCATGCCGCGTGTCTCCCATGTTCCCCCCATACCCTGCTCATGCCCCGTGTCTCCCTCCCATTCACCCCACCCCCTGCTCATGCCCCGAGTCTCCCTCCTTTTACCCCCCACCCCCCCTCATGCCCTGTGTCTCCCCTGTTCAGCCCCACCCCCTGCTCATGCCCCGTGTCTCCCCTGTTCCCCCTCAACCCCCGCTCATGCCCAATGTCTCCCTTCTTTTCCCCCATCCCCTGCTCATGCCCCATGTCTCCCTCCTTCCCCCGGCACCGCTGCTCATGCCCCTTATCTCCCTTGTTCCCCCACCCCAGGCTCATGCCCCATGTCTCCCTCGTGTTCCCCCCACCCCCAGCTCATGCCCCTTGTCTCCCCTGTTCCCCCCATCCCCCGCTCATGCCCTGTGTCTCCCTCCTGTTCCCCCCCACTCCCCGCTCATGCCCCGTGTCTCCCCTGTTCCCCCACCTCCCGCTCATGCCCTGTTTCTCCCTCCTTTTCCCCCCGCCCCCCGCTCATGCCCCGTGTCTCCCCTGTTCCCCCCCACTGCCCCGCTCATGCCACGTGTCTCGCCTGTTACCCCCACCCCCCGCTCGTGCCGTGTGTCTCCCCTGTTCCCCCATTCCCCCGTTCATGTCCAGTGTCTCTCTCTTGTTCCCCCCAACCCCTGCTCATGCCTTGTGTCACCCCTGTTCCCCCTCACCCCCTGCTCATGCCCCATGTCTCCCTCCTTTTCCTGCCCACCCCTGCTCATGCCCCTTGTCTCCCCTGTTCCCCCCACCCCCTGCTCATGCCCTGTGTCTCCCCTGTTTCCCCCATCCCCTGCTCATGCCTCCTGTCTCCCCTGTTCCCCCCTTCCCCCGCTCATAACCTGTGTCTACCTCCTTTTCTGCCCTGCTCATGCCCCGTGTCTCCCTCCTTTTCCCCCACCCCCCGCTCAAGCCCTGTGTCTCCCTCCTTTCCCCCCACCCTCAGCTCATGCCCCTTGGCTCCCCTGTTCTCCACAGCCCCCGCTCATGCCCCGTGTCTCCCTCCCGTTTCCCCCACCCCAGCTCATGCCCCTTGTCTCCCCTGTTCCCCCCTCCCCCACTCATGCCCCGTGTCTCCCCTGTTCCCCCACCCCCCGCTCATGCCCTGTGTCTCCCCTGTTCCCCCATCCCCCGCTCATGCCCCGTGTCTCCCCTGTTCCCCCCCACCCCCGCTCATGCCCAATGTCTCCCCTGTACCCCCCTTCCCCCGCTCATACCCCGTGTCTCCCTCCTTTTCTGCCCTGCTTATGCCACGTGTATCCCTCCTTTTCCCCCACCCCCCGCTCATGCCCTGTGTCTCCCTCCTTTCCACCCACCCTCTGTTCATGCCCCTTGTCTCCCCTGTTCTCCCCAGCCCCGCTCATGCCCCATGTCTCCCTCCCGTTTCCCCCACCCCCACTCATGCCCCTTGTCTCCCCTGTTCCCCCCTCCCCCACTCATGCTCCGTGTCTCCCCTGTTCCCCCCACCCCCCGCTCATGCCCTGTGTCTCCACTGTTCCCCCATCCCCCGCTCATGCCTCCTGTCTCCCCTGTTCCCACCCACCCCCCGCTCATGCCCCGTGTCTCCCCTGTTCCCCCCTTCCCCGCTCATGCCCTGTGTCTCCCCTGTTCCCTCATCCCCCGCTCATGCCCGTGTCTCCCCTGTTCCCCCACCCCCGCTCATGTCCCGTGTCTCCCTCCTTTTCTCTCCCACCCCCCCGCTCATGCCCATTGTCTCCCCTATTCGCCCCCACCCCCGCTCATGCCCCGTGTCTCCCTCCCATTCCCCCATCCCCCGCTCATGCCCCGTGTCTCCCCTGTTCCCCCCACCCACATTCATGCCCCGTGTCTCCCCTGTTCCCCCATCCCCTGCTAATGCCCCGTGTCTCCCCTGTTCCCCCTCACCCCCCGCTCATGCCCCGTGTCTCCCTCTTCCCCCCCCGCCCCCTGCTCATGCCCCGTGTCTTGCCTGTTAGACCCCACCCCCCGCTCATGCCCCGTGTCTACCTCCCTTTCCCCCACCCCCCGCTCATGACCCATGTCCCCCTCCTTTTCTCCCCCACCCCCGCTCATGCCCTGTGTCTCCCTCCCGTTCCCCCCACCCCCGCTCATGCCCCGTGTCTCCCCTGTTCCCCCCACGCCTGCTCATGCCCCGTGTCTATCTCCCGTTGCCCCCACCCCCCACTCATGCCTCGTGTCTCACTCCTTCCCCCCCACCCCTAGCTCATGCCCCATGTCTCCCCTGTTCCCTCCCTCCCCCTGCTCATGCCCCGTGTCTCCCTCCTTTCCCCCCACCCCCCACTCATGCCCTGTGTCTCCCCTGTTCCCCCCACCCCCTGCTCATGCCCCGTGTCTCCCCTGTTCCCCCTCACCCCCAGCTCATGCCCCTGTCTCCCTCCTTTTCCCGCCCACCCCCCGCTCATGCCCCTTGTCTCCGCTGTTCCCCCCACCCCCTGTTCATGACCTGTGTCTCCCCTGTTTCCCCCCACCCCCCGCTCATGCCTCCTGTCTCCCCTGTTCCCCCCCACTCCCCGCTCATGCCCCATGTCTCCCCTGTTCCCCCTTTCCCCCCGCTCATGCCACGTGTCTCCCTCCTTTTCCCCCCGGCTCATGCCCCGTGTCTTCCTTCTTTCCCTCCACCCCCCGCTCATGCCCCGTGTCCCCCTCCCATTCCCCCACCCCACACATGTCCCCTGTCTCCCCTGTTTCCCCCACCCCCGCTCATGCCCCGTGTCTCCATCCTTTCCCCCCCGACACCCACTCATGCCCCTGTTCTCCCCCACACCCCGCTCATGCCCCGTGTCTCCCCTGTTCCCCCACCCCCGCTCATGCCCCGTGTCTCCCCTGCTCCCCATCCCCCGCTCATGCCCCATGTCTCCCCTGTTCCCCTCAACCCCCCGCTCATGCCCCGTGTCTTCCTCCTTTTCCTCCCCACACCCGCTCATGCCTTGTGTCTTCCCTGTTAGCCCCCAACACCCGCTCATGCCCCGTGTCTCCCCTGTTCCCCCACCCCCTGCTCATGCCCCGTGTCTCCCTCCTTTTCCACCCACCCCCCGCTCATGCCCCGTGTCTCCCCTGTTCCCCCCACCCCCCGCTCATGCCCCGTGTCTCCCTCCTTTTCCCCGCCACCCCCCGCTCATGCCCCATGTCTCCTCTGTTCCCCCACCCCCACTCATGCCCTGTGTTTACCTACCGGTCCCCCCCACCCCCCGCTCAAGCCCCGTGTCTCCCTCCCGTTCCCCCCACCCCCGCTCATGCCCTGTGTCTCCCCTGTTCCCCCCACCCCCCACTCATGCCCCGTGTCTACCTCCCATTCCCCCCCACGCCCCGCTCATGCTTTGTGTCTCCCTCCTTTTCCCCCCACCACCCACTCATGCCTGTGTCTCCGATGTTCCCCCCTCCCCCTGCTCATGCCCCGTGTCGCCCTACTTTTCCCATCCACCCCCCGCTCATGCCCTGTGTCTTCCCTGTTCCCCTCACCCCATGCCCCATGTCTCCCTCCATTTCCCCCATCCCCACTCATGCAACTTATCTCCCCTGTTCCCCCAACCCCCACTCATGCCTCTTGTCTCCCCTGTTAACCCCCACCCCCCGCTCATGCCCCATATATCTCCTGTTCCCCCCTTCCCCCCACTCATGCCCTGTGTCTCCCTCCTTTCCCCCCGCTCATGCCCCGTGTCTCCCCTGTTCCCCTCACTCCCCGCTCATGCCCCGTGTCTCCCTCCTTTTCCCCCCACCCCCGCTCATGCCCCATGTCTCCCTCCTTTTCCCTCCACCCCCCGCTCATGCCCCGTGTCTCCCCTGTTCCCTCCCTCCCCCGCTCATGCCCCGTGTCTCCCTCCTTTCTCCCCACCCCCCGCTCATGCCCCGTGTCTCTCCTGTTCCCCCCATCCCCCGCTCATGCCCTGTGTCTCCCTCCTTTTCCCCCCCACCCCCCTCTCATGCCCTGTGCTTCCCCTGTTCGCCCCCACATCCCGCTCATGCCCCGTGTCTCCCCTGTTCCCCCACCACTCTCTCATGCCCCATGTCTACCTCCCATTCCCCTCACCCCCGCTCATGCCCTGTGTCTCCCTCCTGTTCCCTCCCACCCCCGATGATGCCCGGTGTCTCCCCTGTTCCCCCCACCCCCTGCTCATGCCCCATGTCTACTTCCGTTCCCCTCCACCATCCGCTCATGCCCCGTGTCTCCCTCCTTTTCCCCTCCACCCCCCGCTCATGCCCCCGGTCTCCCCTGTTCCCCACCCTCCCCCCGCTCATGCCCCATGTCTCCCTCCTTTCCCCCCACTCATGCCCCTTGTCTCCCCGGTTCCGCCCCAACCCCCGCTCATGACCCGTGTCTCCCTCCTTTTCTCCCACCCCCCAATCATGCCCTGTGTCTCCCCTTTTCCCCCCACCCCCTGCTCATGCCCCGTGTCTCCCTCCTTTTCCCCCCACCCCTCGCTCATGTCCTGTGTCTCGCCTGTTCCCCGACCCCCTGCTCATGCCCCGTGTCTCCCCTGTTTCCCTCCACCCTCCGCTCATGCCTCCTGTCTCCCCTGTTTCCCCCCACACCGCGATCATGCCCCATGTCTCCCCTGTTCCCCGCTTCCCCCGCTCATGCCCTGTGTCTCCCTCCTTTTCCCCCCACTCATGCCCCGTGTCTCCCTCCTTTTTCCCCCACTCCCCACTCATGCCCTGTGTCTCCATCCTTTCCCCCCGATCCCCTGCTCATGCCCCTGTTCTCCCCTGTTCTCCCCCACCCCGCGCTCATGCCCCGTGTCTTCCATGTTCCCCCATCCCCAGCTCATGCCTCGTGTCTTCCCTGTTAGCCCCCACCCCCCGCTCATTGCCCATGTCTACCCGGCTCCCCCACCCCCTGCTCATGTCCCGTGTCTCCATCCTTTTCCCCCCACCCCCTGCTCATGCCCCGTGTCTCCCTCCCGTTTCCCCCCACTCTCCGCTCATGCCCCCTGTCTCCCCTGTTTCCCCCATCCCCCGCTCATGTCCCGAGTCTACCTCCCATTTCCCCCCACCCCCCACTCATGCCCCGTGTCTCCTTCCTTTCTCCCATGCCCCGCTCATGCCCCATGTCTCCCCTGTTCCCCCCACCCATGCTCATGCCAGAGACTCTCTCCTTTTACCTCCCACCCCGTGCTCATGCCCTTGGTCTCCCCTGTTCCGCCCCACCCCCCGCTCATGCCCTGTGTCTCCCTCCTTTTCCCCCCACCCCCTGCTCATGCCCCATGTCTCCCCTGTTCCCTCCCTCCCCCGCTCATGCCCCGTGTCTCCCTCCTTTCTCCCCACCCCCCGCTCATGCCCCGTGTCTCCCCTGTTCCCCCCATCCCCCGCTCATGCCCTGTGTCTCCCTCCTTTTCCCCCCACCCCCGCTCATGCCCTGTGCCTCCCCTGTTAGCCCCCACACCCCGCTCATGCCCCGTGTCTCCCCTGTTCCCCCACCACTCTCTCATGCCCCATGTCTACCTCCCATTCCTCTCACCCCCGCTCATGCCCTGTGTCTTCCTCCTGTTCCCTCCCACCCCCGATGATGCCCCGTGTCTCCCCTGTTCCCCCCACCCCCTGCTCATGCCCCATGTCTACCTCCCGTTCCCCTCCACCCTCCGCTCATGCCCTGTGTCTCCCTCCTTTTCCCCTCCACCCCCCGCTCATGCCCCAGGTCTCCCCTGTTTCCCCCCTCCCCCAGCTCATGCCCCATGTCTCCCTCCTTTCCCCCCACCCCCCACTCATGCCCCTTGTCTCCCCGTTCCGCCCCAACCCCTGCTCATGAAACATGTCTCCCTCCTTTTCCCCCACCCCCCAATCATGCCCTGTGTCTCCCCTTTTCCCCCCATCCCCTGCTCATGCCCCGTGTCTCCCTCCTTTTCCCCCCACCCCTCGCTCATGTCCTGTGTCTCGCCTGTTCCCCCGACCCCCTGCTCATGCCCCGTGTCTCCCCTGTTTCCCTCCACCCTCTACTCATGCCTCCTGTCTCCCCTGTTTCCCCCCACGCCCCGATCATGCCCCATGTCTCCCCTGTTCCCCGCTTTCCCCGCTCATGCCCTGTGTCTCCCTCCTTTTCCCCCCACTCATGCCCCATGTCTCCCTCCTTTTTCCCCCACTCCCCACTCATGCCCCGTGTCTCCATCCTTTCCCCCTGATCCCCCGCTCATGCCCCTGTTCTCCCCCACCCCGCGCTCATGCCCCGTGTCTCCCATGTTCCCCCATCCCCAGCTCATGCCTTGCCTTGTGTCTTCCCTGTTAGCCCCCACCCCCCGCTCATTGCCCATGTCTCCCCTGTTCCCCCACCCCCTGCTCATGTCCCGTGACTCCATCCTTTTCCCCCCCACCCCCCGCTCATGCGCCGTGTCTCCCCTGTTTCCCCACCCCTGCTCCTGCCCCATGTCTCCCTCCTGTTTCCCCCCACCTTCCGCTCATGCCCCCTGTCTCCCCTGTTCCCCCCACCCCCCGCTCATGTCCCGAGTCTACCTCCCATTGCCCCCCACCCCCCACTCATGCCCTGTGTCTCCCTCATTTCCCCCCATGCCCCGCTCATGCCCCATGTCTCCCCTGTTCCCCCGACCCCTGCTCATGCCAGAGACTCTCTCCTTTTACCTCCCACCCCCTGCTCATGCCCTGTGTCTCCCCTGTTCCGCCCCACCCCCGCTCATGCCCCGTGTCTCCCTCCTTTTCCCCCCACCCCCTGCTCATGCCCCGTGTCTCCCCTGTTCCCCTCACCCCCCGCTCATGCCCCGTGTCCCCCTCCTTTTCCCCCACCCCCCGCTCATGCCCTGTGTCTCCCCTGTTCCCCCTTCCCCCCGCTCATGCCCTGTGTCTCCCTCCTTTCCCCCCCGCCCCCCGCTCAAGCCCCTTGTCTGCCCTGTTCCTCCATCCCTCGCTCATGCCCCGTGTCTCCCCTGTTCCCCCACCCCCTGCTCATGCCCGTGTCTCCCTCCTTTTCCCCCCCACCCCCCGCTCATGCCCCATGTCTTCGCTGTTAGCCCCCACCCCCCGCTCATGCCCTGTATCTCCCTCCCGTTCCCCCCCCACCCCCTGCTCATGCCCCGTGTCTCCCTGGTTCCCACCACCCCCTGCTCATGCTCCGTGTCTCCCTCGTTTTCCACCCCACCCCCACTCATGCCCCTTGACTCCCTCCCATTCCCCCCACCCCCCGCTCATGCCCCGTGTCTCCCCTGTTCTCCCCACCCCTGCTCATGCCCTGTGTCTACCTCCCGTTGCCCCCCCCACCCCCCACTCATGGCCCATGTCTCCCTCCTTTTCCCCCACCCCCCGCTCATGCCCTGTGTCTCCCTCCTTTCCCCCCCACCCTCCGCTCATGCCCCTTGTCTCCCCTGTTCTCCCCAGCCCCCGCTCATGCCCCGTGTCTCCCTCCCGTTCCCCCCACCCCCACTCATGCCCCTTGTCTCTCCTGTTCCCCCCTCCCCAACTCATGCCCCGTGTCTCCCCTGTTCCCCCCACCCCCCGCTCCTGCCCCGTGTCTCCCCTGTTCCCCAGTCCCCCACTCATGCCCGTGTCTCTCCTGTTCCCCCCGCACCCCCGCTCATGCCCGGTTTCTCCCCTGTTCCCCCCATCCCCGCTCATGCCCAGTATCTCCCTCCTTTTCTCCCCACCCCTCGCTCATGCCCCGTGTCTTCCCTGATCCCCCCACTCCCGCTCATGCCCCGTGTCTCCCTCCCGTTCCCCCTCACCACCCGCTCATGCCCCGTGTCTCCCCTGTTTCCCCCTTATCCCCGTTCATGCCCTGTGTCTCCCTCCTTTCCCCCCGCTCATGCCCCGTGTCTCCCTCCTTTTTCCCCCACCCCCCGCTCATGTCCCGTGTCTCCCTCCTTTTCTCCCCCACCCCCCCGCTCATGGCCCTTGTCTCCCCTGTTCTCCCCCACCCCCGCTCATGCCCCGTGTCTCCCTCCCATTCCCCCCATCACCCGCTCATGCCCCGTGTCTCCCCTGACCTTCTCATGCCCCGTGTCTCCCCAGTTCCCCCCACCCCCCGCTCATGTCCCGTGTCTGCCTCCTTTTCCCCCCAACCCCTGCTCATGCCCTGTGTCTTCCCTGTTAGCCCCTACCCCCCGCTCATGCCCCGTGTCTCCCTCCCTTTCCCCCCCACCCCCGCTCATGCCCCGTGTCTCCCTCCTTTTCTCCCCCCACCCCGCTCATGCCCCGTGTCTCCCTCCCGTTCCCCCACCCCCCGCTCATGCCCCATGTCTCCCCTGTTCCCCCACCCCTGCACATGCCCCGTGTCTACCTCCCGTTGCCCCCACCCTCCACTCATGCCCCGTGTCTCACTCCTTTTCCCCCACCCCCTGCTCATGCCCCATGTCTCCCCTGTTCCCTCCCTCCCCCTGCTCATGCCCCGTGTCTCCCTCCTTTCCCCCCACCCCTCGCTCATGCCCCGTGTCTTCCCTGATCCCCCCACTCCCGCTCATGCCCCGTGTCTCCCTCCCGTTCCCCCTCACCACCCGCTCATGCCCCGTGTCTCCCCTGTTTCCCCCTTATCCCCGTTCATGCCCTGTGTCTCCCTCCTTTCCCCCCGCTCATGCCCCGTGTCTCCCTCCTTTTTCCCCCACCCCCCGCTCATGTCCCGTGTCTCCCTCCTTTTCTCCCCCACCCCCCCGCTCATGGCCCTTGTCTCCCCTGTTCTCCCCCACCCCCCGCTCATGCCCCGTGTCTCCCTCCCATTCCCCCCATCACCCGCTCATGCCCCGTGTCTCCCCTGACCTTCTCATGCCCCGTGTCTCCCCAGTTCCCCCCACCCCCCGCTCATGTCCCGTGTCTGCCTCCTTTTCCCCCCCAACCCCTGCTCATGCCCTGTGTCTTCCCTGTTAGCCCCTACCCCCCGCTCATGCCCCGTGTCTCCCTCCCTTTCCCACCCACCCCCGCTCATGCCCCGTGTCTCCCTCCTTTTCTCCCCCCACCCCGCTCATGCCCCGTGTCTCCCTCCCGTTCCCCCACCCCCCGCTCATGCCCCATGTCTCCCCTGTTCCCCCCACCCCTGCACATGCCCCGTGTCTACCTCCCGTTGCCCCCACCCTCCACTCATGCCCCGTGTCTCACTCCTTTTCCCCCACCCCCTGCTCATGCCCCATGTCTCCCCTGTTCCCTCCCTCCCCCTGCTCATGCCCCGTGTCTCCCTCCTTTCCCCCCACCCCCACTCATGCCCCCTGTCTCCCCTGTTCCCCCCACCCCCCGCTCATGTCCCGAGTCTACCTCCCATTGCCCCCCACCCCCCACTCATGCCCTGTGTCTCCCTCCTTTCCCCCCATGCCCCGCTCATGCCCCATGTCTCCCCTGTTCCCCCCACCCCTGCTCATGCCAGAGACTCTCTCCTTTTACCTCCCACCCCCTGCTCATGCCCTGTGTCTCCCCTGTTCCGCCCCACCCCCCGCTCATGCCCCGTGTCTCCCTCCTTTTCCCCCCACCCCCTGCTCATGCCCCGTGTCTCCCCTGTTCCCCTCACCCCCCGCTCATGCCCCGTGTCCCCCTCCTTTTCCCCCACCCCCCGCTCATGCCCTGTGTCTCCCCTGTTCCCCCTTCCCCCCGCTCATGCCCTGTGTCTCCCTCCTTTCCCCCCCACCCCCCGCTCAAGCCCCTTGTCTGCCCTGTTCCTCCATCCCTCGCTCATGCCCCGTGTCTCCCCTGTTCCCCCACCCCCTGCTCATGCCCCGTGACTCCCTCCCATTCCCCCCACCCCCCGCTCATGCCCCGTGTCTCCCCTGTTCTCCCCACCCCTGCTCATGCCCTGTGTCTACCTCCCGTTGCCCCCCCCACCCCCCACTCATGCCCCATGTCTCCCTCCTTTTCCCCCACCCCCCGCTCATGCCCTGTGTCTCCTTCCTTTCCCCCCCACCCTCCGCTCATGCCCCTTGTCTCTCCTGTTCCCCCCTCCCCAACTCATGCCCCGTGTCTCCCCTGTTCCCCCCACCCCCCGCTCCTGCCCCGTGTCTCCCCTGTTCCCCAGTCCCCCACTCATGCCCGTGTCTCTCCTGTTCCCCCCGCACCCCCGCTCATGCCCGGTTTCTCCCCTGTTCCCCCATCCCCGCTCATGCCCAGTATCTCCCTCCTTTTCCCCCCACCCCTCGCTCATGCCCCGTGTCTTCCCTGATCCCCCCACTCCCGCTCATGCCCCGTGTCTCCCTCCCGTTCCCCCTCACCACCCGCGCATGCCCCGTGTCTCCCCTGTTTCCCCCTTATCCCCGTTCATGCCCTGTGTCTCCCTCCTTTCCCCCCGCTCATGCCCCTTGTCTCCCTCCTTTTTCCCCCACCCCCCGCTCATGTCCCGTGTCTCCCTCCTTTTCTCCCCCACCCCCCCGCTCATGGCCCTTGTCTCCCCTGTTCTCCCCCACCCCCTGCTCATGCCCCGTGTCTCCCTCCCATTCCCCCCATCACTCGCTCATGCCCCGTGTCTCCCCTGACCTTCTCATGCCCCGTGTCTCCCCAGTTCCCCCCACCCCCCGCTCATGTCCCGTGTCTGCCTCCTTTTCCCCCCAACCCCTGCTCATGCCCTGTGTCTTCCCTGTTAGCCCCTACCCCCCGCTCATGCCCCGTGTCTCCCTCCCTTTCCCCCCCACCCCCGCTCATGCCCCGTGTCTCCCTCCTTTTCTCCCCCCACCCCGCTCATGCCCCGTGTCTCCCTCCCGTTCCCCCACCCCACGCTCATGCCCCATGTCTCCCCTGTTCCCCCCACCCCTGCACATGCCCCGTGTCTACCTCCCGTTTCCCCCACCCTCCACTCATGCCCCGTGTCTCACTCCTTTTCCCCCACCCCCTGCTCATGCCCCATGTCTCCCCTGTTCCCTCCCTCCCCCTGCTCATGCCCCGTGTCTCCCTCCTTTCCCCCCACCCCCACTCATGCCCCGTGTCTCCCTCCTTTTCCCGCCCATCCCCCGCTCATGCCCCTTGTCTCCTCTGTTCCACCCACCCCCTGTTCATGCCCTGTGTCTCCCCTGTTTCCCCCACCCCCTGCTCATGCCCCGTGTCTCTTTCCTGTTCATCCCACCCCCCGCTCATGCCCCGTGTCTTCCTCCTGTTCCCCCCCGCTCAAGCCCTGTGTCTTCCTCTTGTCCCCCCTCCTATGATGTCCCTTCTTGACCTCTTGTTCCCCACACCGCCCACTGATGCCCTGCTGTGTTCTCTTTATACACCCCGCCTTCCCTTTCCATGGTGGCCATCTTGGTAAAAGATTTTCCTTCCTTTGGGAAGAAAAATATTTTTTTTTACCACCCGGGGTTCCCACTTTGAGGACCTAGGATGCTAGTGGTCTTCATCTATTGAAAAGGACGCTATGGTTACGTTGCACTATTAAAAACCTATGAAATTCAGTTAAAAAAAATCTGTTAAAGGGATGTTATGGTTAAGTTGCTCTAATAAAAACCTATGAAATTCAATGAAAAAACTTTGTTAAAGGGACGTTATGGTAAAGTTGCACTAATAAAAACCTATGAAATTAAGTAAAAAAACGTTGTTAAAGGGACGTTATGTTTCCAAGTAAAACCGAAAAACCCCTGAAATTCGCCAGTTATGGTAAGCTAAGCAACCATAACTCGCGCCACCACAGTGCATTGCTAAGACTAACACCCAGGACATCAATGAGAGACTCAGTTCTTCAGCCTTGAAGAAAATGCATTTAGCAGCATATTCATTAAACTATAGGGAGCTTAGAAATTCACAGACATTATATTTTCTTTTTTTCTCTATATCATCATGAATTCAGCTATTGTGAGCAGGTCAGTTGCCTTCTTTGGAAACATTATGTTTATTTTATTTATTATTTTTTTTTATTTGTTTATAACCTAAAAGGTTTTTACAAAAGAAATGTTCTCGTTTTCATTCAGTCATTAGCCAGCTACATAGAGAGACACCACTTTCACGTAAACATCAAAATGTTTGGTATATTTTGATGTAATTTTGGGTGTATATGGTGTGGTTTAGGGGGCGGCAGAGACTTTCTTTAATGCCACTTCCAAGAATGTGGCCGCTGCCCTAGACCATCTAGACGAGTCTCCTGAAATCATACGGTACCAACATGTTTCCTCATCTAGAATCGACGACTGGCCGGTAAGTGGTGTCATATATGCTTGCCTCTCAAGTTCTAGTGCTGGACAGGACATGAGAAGGTGGCGGATTGACTCCACTTTGTTTGAAATGCCACAAAAACGGCAGTCAGAGGTCGGTGAGAGAGCTCTGATGTTTAAGATTTCTCTAGTATGGAGTAGATTTAAGCGAGCACGCATAAAGCTTTTCCTTAGCTCTTTTTCCGGGAATCTCTCACAATATTTTAATGGGACTTTCATCTGGTTGTGTGATATCGGAAGGTGCAGTAAAGATTTATATGACTGGGTTTTTTCGATTGTGTTTATCCAGTCCTGTTGTTCGAGTTTTGTCTTCACTCGTCCTGGGTTTAAAATTAAGGTGTCTTCAGTACACGCTACCATTTCTAGGTTTGCTTGAATTTTTGGGACCCATTCAGCTAATGGTTTACAGGATCCTTTGCTGATTTGGGAGGCAACCACCTGAAAAATTGGGGGTGAGGCAGGAATCAGAATTTTTGTGTACAGCTGTGTGGCCCTTTGAATTACCACTACCGCTAGTGACGGTAGGCCCAGGTCTCTTCGAATCGCTGGCATAGGGGCTGACTTTGTCAAACCTAGTACTGTTTTCCAATAGAATCCTTCCAACGGGGTCCAGAGTTCCTCTGCCAATGTTAAGTTTGCTGCCATTCCGTAGGTTACTGCAGGCACTACTTTTGCTTTATAGAACTGGATTGTGGGGATCCACGAGAACTTTCCAAACCTTTTATCTATTGCTCTTGCTTGTGTGGTTAGATTTCTCATTTTGTCCCAAAGTAGGTTTTGCTGGGAGTTCTCTTTTATGGTGTTATCAAGCTGGATTCCCAAGTATTTGTATTCATTTACCAGTTCAATTTTTTAGCTTTCCAATAACCACAAGCTGTTATGCTGCTGTTTCCTTCTTGTTTTTGTCAATATCAAGATTTTGGTTTTCAATGTGTTGATTTTCAAGTTGTTGTTTTCCATATATGTCACTAGATTTGTTAGTTGTCTTTGTAGGCCCACCGCCGTCTGATCCATGAGCACCAGATTGCCGGCGTACCACAATCTTGATACCGAAAGGGTGCCTACTTTTGGCGGAAAGGATCAAACTGTTCTCTCTGATTCTTAGAAATCTCCAATAAAGGCTATGAACAATGCCGGTGCAAGTGGACATTCCTGTTTGACCCCTCGTTCGGTTTTGATATGGTCCGAAAGTGTGCCTTGCCGGCTAAGGGGGACCCGAAGAGATGTTGAAGTGTGGCGGGCTATTATGGGCTCGAGTACCGAACCTGGGCACTTCCAAGCTATTAACTTTGACCATAGACGGTTTCTGTCTACCATGTCGAACGCTTGGGATAAGTCCACCATCGCCAAGTAGACCTTAGGCGCTCCGCTCTTTACATTTGCTTTAATGTTGTTAATGATCAGAAGATTTATTTCTGTTCCGGCGCCTTTCTGGAAGCCTGTTTGAAAGATGTCAGCTGAGGGAGAGTTTCTAGCCCAATTCTTAAAGTGCAGCAGCAGAAGGGACGCAAAGATCTTTCCAATGGTGTCAAGGAGCACTATCGGTCTGTAGTTTGCCGACGCCCTTCTGTCTCCTTTCATAAAAATTCGGAACTAGAAGGGCTTCTGTCCAGGATTTCGTAATTTGCTTCTGGGTTTGACAGAGTTTAAATAATTCGCCAATTGGGATGTTCCTTAAGATCCAAATTTGACAACCCGTCGGGGACTGGTGCTCTCGAAGATTTTAAGTTGGTAATTACTCTGGTGATGTCTTCCACATCAGTGAAATTGATCCATTGCTTTTCATTCAACAACAGAGCCAGTGGCTTAAGAGTTTGCGGAACGCGGTATAGGTCTGTGAAGTGTTGTGTCCAGCTTTGTTCAGCTACAGAATTTGTGATCGGTGGAGCAGACTGGCCATTAACGCTCTTAAGTAATGTCTAAAAGTCACTGGTGTTTCTTGAGGCCAAGGTGCATAGCATTGTTTCGGCGTCATTCTGATACAGTATCTGTTGTTGAAGCTTTAGCCATGATTTGTATGCTCTGGCTAAAGTGTAGTGTTCGGACCACAATGCTGTAGTTTTCATTTTTGCTGCTAGTTTTTTGGATTTCTTCACTTCACGCCATTTATCAGCCACCACCTTGTTAAGCACGTGAGTGTGAGGTGACTGAGACTGAATTTTCCAATTAAATGTCACTTTATGGGCCTCCAGTAAGGATGTGTACTCAGGTCTTACGTGTTCCTTAGACTCGTCATCATGGATCCTCCTTAGATTTTCCCTAAAAGCTCTTACGTTTGCAGAGGTAAGTCGGAGACGATTTTGTTGTCTATTTGTCTCTACAACTGGTAAGTACTGCGGTCTTTCTAGAAGGGCTCCGTCACACGACATCTGAAGAAGGTTATGATCACTTTCCGTCGTTTTCATAGCTCTATAGTCCACGAAGTAGGGAATCAAGCTTTCCGAGATAAAGATATAGGCCCTCATTATGACCCAGGCGGTAAGTTACCACCTGGGTCATACCCTTACCGCCATGGCGTAAACTACGTTTACGCCATGGTGGTTTGCGGATTTACCGCCCCATTCCAAGGTGAGTGGGGCGGTAAATCCCCATTTCCCATTTTACCCTTCCCCATTCCCATTTTTGCCCCATAGGGCATAATGGGAATGGGGAAAGGCGCTAATTACGCCACCGTAAATTACGGTGGCGTAATTAGCACCAAGGTCCCTTTGCGGCATGGGTTTTAACGCCTGCAAAAAGCAGGCGTTAAAATCACCATCCCGCAAAGGGACCTTGGAATCAGGCGTTAAGGGTCGGCGCCGTTTACAGCGCCGTAAACCCTTTAACGCCTGGGTCCTAATGAGGGCCATAGTCTAATGTGGCCGAAGTCTCAAGCCTTTCCCACGTTGGAATTTGGAAGCCACCATCACGTATCTCCGCCGCGTTATGGAATTTTCTTGATTTCATTATCTTTGACCATTCTCGGCCCCTTTCGTCGATCAACAAAGTGGTCGTCTGTGCTGTGCTCTTTGAAGATTGCACCTTGCATTTGGCGTTCAAATCACCACATATTATGATTTTCGGAACTTTCCGATCAGTTGTGATTTCATCGATGCTATCAGCTATTGAATTACAGAAGTCGGCGATCGTTGTTCTTTCTGGGTTCCAGTACAGATTTAATATGGCTAAGTCAGTGTTTACCCAGGCGTCTTGGACATGATCATAATGGAACCAAGACGCTAATGAGGCAAGTTTACCGTAGCTCGCTGAAATTTTTCCTTTAGGAAAACAGTTAGTGCTGAACCCAGACGAATAGCCGTCAGTATACCTGCCGAGGGATGGCCCACGTTGGTTCTAATTGCTGAAGATACTTCAATTTCGTACCTATCTAGGGCTAGTTTGGTCGTTAGCCATGTTTCCTGTAGGCAAATCAGGTCAAAGGAACCTAGGTTTGAGTCACTTTCTCTGGTAAGATGACGGTGTCCTCTGGTGTTCCAAGAAGCCATTTTTAAGGCACTTTCGTAGCACTGGGTTGATGTCGTCGTTGACTTCTTTTTTCCTTCAGAGGAACATGGTGATCGTTGCTACTTTTTTATTGCCGAGAGAAAGTATCTATAAACCATTTCCATGGCTTTGAAGTAGATGTATCTTTAGGCTCCCTCATTGGCGGAGTCACCCATCTTTCTGTATAATGGCTCTCACGTGGATTCTCACCGCGTCTATACGTGCTGGTGCTAGATGTCATGTTTCTCCATTTATGTTTATTTGTGTAGTCAGTGTGAACCTTCGAACCATCCTCTTCCATTCTTCTTTCGGCCAGTCTAGGGTTGTTAGAAGGGGCGGACTTGTCACGTCTACTACTCAAGGGCCCTCTTTTCTCCCTCTCACTTGTCTCCTGGTCTGTTTTAGGTTTAGAGAGCTGTTGTATTTTTAGCCCTAACCACTGTAGATATTTCGATACTTCCGGGGTGATTTCGCTTAACGCCTTATTTCGAACATGAAGGTAGGCTTTAGCTCTGTGCTCTCGGTGGTAGGGCTCAATTAAAGTGAGGTCATCAGATGTTATGTGTTGGAGTTTTTCAGTTTTCCCTAATAGTCTCAGTACTGTTCTACGATTTAGTAACAAGTAACTATCTTTTGCGGATGTTTGCTCCAGTTTAAAAAGCGCTGAGTCTGCTAGTTTAGAATTTTTTTATACTCTCTGCCTCACTGGTTCTCGTTGATTTCTTGAATGAGTAGGTTCTGTGCCTGTCATAACGCTGATTTTGACCTAGTCTTGATTCTCGTACCCTGTTGTGTCGGTCCTCTTCAGTTTCCTTTAGTTTCTTTACGGCTTCTAGGGCCGCATTTGGAGAGTTTGAACGCAGCCTTTTAAAGCGAGCCCCTGTCTCTTCAGCTGATCGCCTTTTTCCCTCCCTCAAGATCGGCATCCCTTGCTTGTTAGGAGGGTCTAGCGGGGGCTTGAGACCTGTCGCTGCGTTTGGGGTCATAGTGGTAGCGAAGACTTCTGCATCTTCATGCTGAGAGATGTCCATTAGATCGGAGGAAGCATCACAGTCATCGCTTATTATTAGCACCACGGCCTGGTCCTCCTTTTCCTTTGTTTTCTCCATTACGGCTCTGATGTTGGTACATCGATCTACTTGTGTTTGTTCTTTGTTACTAGGACTTGGTAGAGGATTGTCGTCTTTAGACTTTGTTTGTGTACATAAATTGGAGTTTGAAGGATGTTTCGCCTTTCTTTTGATTCCAGTTTTTGTCAACTGAGTTAAAGGGACCACTTAAGTTGTGGGCGGGACAGACTTAAATCAATTTTTTACGAAAATTGGGGCTAAGTCCGTTTCCTTCACGTTCTCTTCAGTCTGGGTCGCTTTTGAGAGGGCGGATTTAACGTTTTGAGCCCATCACATTCTGTTTCTGAGTAGGTCGTCGGCCAATTTATCTATTTTCTTTTCCATTACTGACTCTATGGATTTAGAGTTCTGGTCGACAGCAGTTAGATATCCTTCAATGTAGGAGAGTTTGTCTTTCATGTTGGTTATCATTGAGGTGTTGTCTGTGAGAGCCACATGAATGGCTTCAGACATCTTACCAAATGGGTTTAGGGCGATCGTAAGTGCCGACATGATAGACAACAAATCGATTTTCTTTTTTGAAGGAGTCTCTTTTTCCACAAAGCTTGAAATTTCGCTTAGCCGTCGTGATTTTGTAGGGGTTTTGGCACCTCTATCAGTTGGAGTTTGGGGAAGTCTCTCTGAGGATCTTCTTACTGCCGATGTCGCTTCTCCTTGGATGTTGGTTGAGAGATCGTCCAAAAATCTCCCAGGATTACCCATGTATGATGGTCCGCGCCCTGACGGTTTTTGAAGTCTGATTTAATCCTTTCTCTATTTGTGATGTCTGGGGAACTCACAGTATCCAGGGGAGGTTCCGGGGAGGTTTGGTGTTACAACTCTCTTTTGGTAGTACAATGTTTGTTTCCCCTAAGTTTTTTTTGGTTTGGGAGCTCCATTCTCAGACTCCACGGTATGGGCCGCCGATAGTTCACGTTGGGATTGCAGTCTGGAAATTGGGTTTGAGGGCGGTGAAAACAGGTCCGTTTTTTTCGCACTTTAGGCCTCTGGGTTGGATCTACAATAGCCTCCAAAATTTCTGCATCAGACAGCTCTGGGTCTTGGCCTAGTTTTCTTTTGTGTTGTGTTATGAAATATTCTTTTAGAGAAGATGATATTAAGGGAGCAGGTAGGCATTTTGAGCTTCCCTGGTTTTTCGATGTTCCTTTCCTCTGTTTCTTTGTAAATGTTTTTTCTACTACCGCACGTGGCTTTGAAGTTGCTTCTATAAGCGGTATCTTCGAGGTCTTACTAGTGGATCCAGGTGGACTGCTGTTCGAAGTCAGCGCCATCGTCGATATTTCTTCTGGTTGTAGGTGCTCAGCTTCGCCTACGACGTTGTTTGGGGCTTGCGAGAACGTCCTGGCAGATTTTAGGGCTACTTCTGCCCTGTCTGTAGCTTGATTGTCCGTCAGGTTAACTGACTCACTCTGGTTAGAGGGACATAATTCCTTGAAAATTTCAAATACTGAGTCGTTTGGCGAGCATGTTTGCTCCTCGTTCTCTGTGTCCCATGAATCAATGGAAGTGGTACTTGTTTGCACAGTTTTTGATATATTTATTTATTTTTTTTGTTTTATTTTGTTTTGTTTTGATTGTACTTTGTTTTAGCGATGTTTGTAGCTTTGTTGGTGTAGGGGCTAGGGAGGGTGTGCTTGAATCACCATCCCTATCTTCCGGGGTCATCACGGGTACTACAGGGAAAGGAGCCGGAAGGTGGGGGCCGGGGTGCTCTCAGAACAGATAGAAGACTCTGAGACAAGGGGGCCCTTGGCCGTTTTCCAGTTCTTCCCATGCTTCACTTCTCTGGGATCCTGAGGATCTTGTTGAGCACACTGGTCAAGTGCCGACTTGCTACTTCGTAGACGGCGGCTTAAGTCGTCATCAATTGTCAAGATGGACTCCATGTGGGAAGGGTTGACGAATGTCTGTAATGTAAATGGGGTATGGCACACAGTGAAAATTCCAACTGGACGGGCAGTGCTTTACAAGGAAGTCCACTTTACCTTTACCACTGGCCGCCGGACACCAGACACAATGCCCGAATGACGCCACCAACGCCTAACAGCCGCACAACAGCCAGCGGGCTTGACTCCCCCAGGCTTATCGCCGCAAGGGTGGATGGCAGGGTGCTTTGAAGATGGAATAGGTCACGTGATCAAGCACGTGGCAAGCACAGGCCTCGCCTCCTCACTGCCGCACTCGAGTCCCTGCAGGAGCCTGGAAGCAGCTCGCAATGCAGGTAAATTCAAAAGAAAGTAAAAGCGTTCGTTTCAGCAGATGAAAGCATGTTGTTCCAACAAAGAATGCGTCGCTCGGGCGGATAGCAGGGTGCTTTGAAGATGGAATCGGTCATGTGATGAATCACGTGGCAAGCACAGACCCCGCCTCCTCACTGCCATTTCATGTTGATTCGTTCTGTTTTGGTTATCCATATCATACATCAGTTGTTTGAACTATGTTTAGAAAGTAACAGTATCTGTGAGCAGTTTTTTACATATTCACTTTTTATCAGAAACAACAGCCACTTTACTCATAGATCACAATGATTGGTTGACTCAAGTCTGTCTTTGATATCGGTTGTGCAAAATCTTTCAAGATGCTGCTTTTCATTTCATGACAAGGCGGCTAATTACAGGCAACAGGATTGAGGTACCTGCACATTCATGAACTGGTTCTGGTACAAGGTGCACAGCAAGTGCAAGGGGAGACTGGCATGTTCAGACACATTTAATTATCTGTAGCAATGCCAGCTGCAAGATTGAATACCTGCATGGTGTATATTTGAAAGACTGAGGAGCAGGTTTCCAACGTGATGTGTGCCTCATAGATGCTTAAACTATGAATCAAATTGGGAACACTTAATCAACTTGATCCGAGAATGTAATCTGCTACACCATTGTTATTTTTAATACATGTAATAATTGGTACATTTTACACATGTGGCATTCGTTGAGTTTTTATTAATGAGTTTAGTTTTTGCTGTACCTCTTCCTTTTTTCATGTGCGTTATCCTGTTTTAGGTGCACAGTAAAAGCATCAGGAATAGGTGCCAGTGAATATGCTCAGTGTTCATTTATTTTACAATATACAATCAGTGCATGGGGCACAAGTGTATACACTACTAACAACACAATCAGAAACAGTACACTTTTTTATGACACCCCCACTTGAGATGTATTCGACCATCCCCATGGGGAGTGTGTGCTCGCATAGGATTTTTCAAAGTTTTGTAATGAAAATTAATGTTGGGAGATCAGCCTCTGAAAATGTGTGGGGCCATTCCACACACAATTTCCATGCTCACCGCAAACCAAAACACATAGCCTAGTGTACTCTGGGAGGATACAGCCTACAGGTGCTATCCTCCTCTGTTATTTTCAGCTGTAATTTGACGGCCACGGGTACATCAAACATCTCATGAAAGGGGAAAGCAACACCTGCCTCCAGCCATGGGCAGTCTAATTAAAATATCAAAGGCTCCATGGATCTGCCTTCATATTGTCTAAACTGCTGGTGGCAGTGCTTAGTAATAGGAGTTATTTGGAACAGTCATGCAACAGGCTTCCTCACAGAATGGACAAGATGAAGGCAGGACTAAAACCTCTTGGATATGCAATATGTCAACTTGAAGCTAGCTCCCACCACTCTGTATGAAGAACAGTGAATGGCATGTCTAGGTACACTATTTACCGTAAGCAACCTCTGCATAGCGGACCCCTTTCAGAGGGATGAAGTATGTGATTCGAGGGAGACAGTCTGTTCTCAGCACAAACTTCAAGGGAGACCTGCACTTTGATCCAGAGCTACAGAGGGCTAAGTTAGCCAGAGAAGAGAGACACTTTGATCTACAACTGATTGTGAGATGGATGGGACTAGGGGTATATGCTGTCACCTCTTACCTTTCCTGTTGCAAAGCACCCTGGTCCTGACCTTGCACATAACAGAAGATTGTTGGTAGGGACCCAGGATTGGTTCATTATGGTAGGCTTGGCCTTCACCAATCACTGGGGCCCATTTGGCTTTCAAAGAGGGCTGAGCTCCTCACCTGCTGGTCATATAACATCTTAAAAAATGGTAAGAAGGACTCATTTGTACCCTGGCTGAAAGTACAGTCTGCCTTATATCTTCTGCCAGTGAAAGAAAGTCAAGATTTCCAAGAAAGAAGCAAGATCCCTCCTCTAAACATCTCCCAGGAAACAGAGGGAGGTACTATACTAAGAGGACCCATCCAGAAGCTCCAGAGCTGGTACCCAGCCAGCACACTGTGTGCTATGATAGGTTCTGCCAGAAAGCTTCCTAGGTGGGAAATGCCAGAGAGTATCTGAACAAAGAATAAGGCCATTGCCTGCAAACACTCTCCTCAGCTTTGGCTCATCAGCCTTAAAGGACAACGCAAGCATGTGAAGATGCTAGGCGGAGTGCCACAAATAGCATGAGCCAGCGTCCATCTTTTAAGGACATTTTCTAGGCAGTCGAGGCCACGAAGCATGACCGTCTGCACCACTGACTGTTGTCACATTGCAATCCCTAAAGCTGTCTGAGACACCTCAACCAGCATTCCAAATCTGCCAACCAGCACAGAGACAACGATCCTTGACCCCAAGTGGCTGTGTAGGCCAGCCTGCAGCTGTCTGTCCAGCCTCACTTGCCGAGTTTCCTGCCACCTGATACCCGCAGCTGTCTCCCATCTTGACCTCTGTTGCAGGAGTTGCAATGCAGCCTGGAACCGACTTGACGCTGTCGAGCATCAAGATCATCTCAAGCACCAGGTGCATTGTGGTTCTGTTCCCCTGGTCCTTTGAAGGCCTTAGTGACAGTTACGACCCCTTGCACCTTTGATGCTGAAACCAAATAACCTGTCAGTATTCAGAGTGCATACCTTTCCTTCGTGAAACTGTCTGTCGTCTGTGTTCTTTTTCAGTGTGAGTTGTATTTTGTAGTGTGCTCAAACTATCTGTTGTAACAATAATAAAGTAGATACTTTTATACAATCTTGACTAGACAGTCCCTTTTATCATTGGGTAATATTTGTATTTCGCTGTGTTACAACTAACCAATGATCCACGACCTTGCCGAGATAAACCTGCTGTTCCGTACACGTTACCAAAATTGGACAAGGAGGTCTATAATTTACTTGTGTTTCCAATCGGTTTGGATTCTTTCTGGGGTACTAGAGGTGTGGGGCTGATTGATGGTTTAGAACCCGATATTCATCCCTGGACCACTGGTGCCCCGGAAGTTGATTTGTTACACCACTCACTATGTTACTCAAAATTAGCATTCAGCTCAAGAGGCATTGTCATTATTCAACTCCCGCCCTCCAGTCACTGACACCTTTCAGCAAAGGATCCCTTGTGAAAAGGTTTGCAGCACTGTGCAAGAGGTTAACATCTGCATATGGCAGCTGAAATTGGCTCTCCCCCCAAAATCGCCAAAAACAGCCATCTACCATAAGCCCAGATGTCAAAGTTACTGTAAGAAAGGTATGAAGTCAAGAAGTGTGTCCCACACCATAGCACACATTTGAATAAAGATGCCATTGCATGGAAACAGCAGTGCGAGTATGAATATTAGTATACATGTTGGTAATCCAAATATTATTTGCCAAGACCAATTACAAAAAGGCATTGGCTGAGATGAGAATTAAACATAGAACATGGTCACCAGCGGTACTCAACACTAATCATTGATTCACAAGCATTGGCTCTCCAGATCTTTCACTGCAGCACCCATCAGTACTATCAAGATCAATGGTGGGGGGTCACGGGAGTTGTGAGACAAAACATCTGAAGAGATTTTGTTTGAAGACATCCACTGTTACTGATATGATATATGTTTACTCTAAAGTCTATACATTAGGGACAGCGCGTGTATCCTTGGTCTTGATCCTGGAGAATCTTCTTTTGAATTCCTTGTCTTAAATCTGAAAAATGAAATCTATGTATATAGTGCTTTACACTGATATGGGGAAATGGGTTGGCGGCAAATACTGTCTCATGTGCGGTAAAATAGCTATAGTAATGTGCTATGGCCTATCTTACTGCATGTACCTGTGCTGTACTCTCATTGTTGTTCTCCTGCTGCTACCCCAGATGAAAAGTGTATAATCTAATGAAGAAATAGACACAAGTAGTTTATTTTACAAATGGTATTGCATCAACAAATGTACAGGACCGATGATACTGCACATCATTGTAGATCAATACAACAAGCTTAAAGTGGGATCAGTAATCAAGGTGGTTAACTAACAAGTTATAGAACATGATTTATGTTGCGGTGGTATGACTTAATGGCCTAAAACAGATAATTAGACAATGTAATACTCATGTATGTCATTGTTTGTCATGGAGAGGGCTATGGCTCACTAGACCTGCTGTCAGTTTGGCTGGCACTGGGGATGAAATGTGTGTGGTGTGCAGATGGGGATGTGCAAAGCTGATACTGTGGATGAGTGAGCTATTGATAGAGAGACAGGTGTGGTTATAAGTGAGTGGCTAGGTGGCAAGGCAGGGCAGGGAGGACTGCTGTGGTGGTAAATAACAGTATTAGGGTAAAAGAGGTAAAGCCAATGGTGCTGAAGAGCTGGGGGATCTGCCAGGTGTCAAGGGAGCATTCCTTATCTGAGACTTCATTAACTTGATTATTAAACACCTTCAAATGAGTACCTTCAGAATTTGCGTGTACAATGTGCTGAATATGCATCCTCTAAATAAGAGACACCCAACAGGTTATTAGTGCCATCGAGGTTGGCACACTTGTACAACTGCTGATACTCTATAAATGTAACCACATTTTTGAACAGTATCCATTCCAGGTTACCTGAACATAATTATCCATCCTCACTTGGAATGGTTATTAGTGAGAAGTGTGGCAACCTGGGAACAAACACTATTCTTCCATTGATTCATGCATCAAGGCCAGTGGGGGCATGCAGCTTTCGGGAGGTGACATGTGGCAGGGGTTGCAGATAAAGGTGGCATGATGGTGGGTGACCCAGATGTGTGGATTGGAGTGGAAGAAGTGGAAGGTACTGTTGTGGCCAAGGTCAAGCTGTGGTGTGTCGAGAAGGGCGGTAGGCAGGTGGTCCGAAAGGGGCAGGGGGTAAGGGTTACAGTTAACATCACCCTGATGATGCTCCTCTGCTATTTGCAGTTGATTCATGATTACAGGTCCCACATGCTCTCCAACATCATATCTAAATGGTCATTTACTTTAAGCATGTGACTTTGCACAATTCTGAACATCCTCATGAACCCTGCCAACACTGAAGCCAGCTGCAGAATAAATCAGTGCCTGGCATGCAGGTGGCTGATTCCCATGTATGAAATAAACAGAAGATAACGAGAATCTTAGCTTAATGCACAGTACAAGGAGACATTTCAGAGAAATTGCATACTGTAAAATGTTATGGCTAGGGCTGAGTGAACATTCATCCAATTACAACTAAATCACCTAGTCACAAAATCTCTAATCCTATGGTCGTTGCCAACTGAGTCTATGTCATTAACCTCTGCCGATACAGTATTATTCCTTCTGCTGTCAGCCACTCATCGATGCACACTATATGTGCACTCTCCTTTGTATTGCGCATACTGTGCAATTCACCATACAGTTCCACAAATTGGGATTCTCCTCATCGCTTTGTATTAATCCATCACCATGAATTTTTCAATTCTTTTTCCATCCTCCAACATAATAAAGGGAATCAGTTACACTTTCACTACTCTTTTTATCCACGGATAAACTGGTTTGAAGGACTCAGCAGCAATAATATGGTACATTTAATATAATCCTTGAGATGGAAATCTTAGACATCATGCCAGGGTCAGACTGGGGCACAAAATCGGTCCAGACACCAATAGAAAAGTGGGCCACAATCACAATTATTATTTTTTTGATTTTTTATTGTTATGGTTACAATCAACCTTTCAATAAATAAGAACATTCCATTACAGCTTTTACAGTACTATTGAATACAAAAGAAAAGACATGATAAAAATGAATGAACTAAATATGAGTAATCAAATAGGTACAAATAGTCTCATAAACACATATACATATCAGACAGAATTTCATATACACATGATGTTCCAATCAAATATCCACACCATAATTCTCACTTAATCTGACAGTCTATATTTCAAATAAATTTGAAAAAGAAACAAAATTCCATTTTTACTTTTACAGTGTGAGTTTACTTTCTCTAACCCTAGGATAATTTCACTTATCAATTTCTAAGAAAATTATGAATCTCACAATTGCTATTTGTCTCATTGGCAGATTGTTATGACAAAGTTTGTTCCACAGTTTTTCTGATGTCAAATCTCTGTAGCATTCAAAATATGGCTTGAATGGGACATGACGCTTATTTACCAGCTTTGGGCATTCTATCAATAAATGCTGTAAAGTTTCTGCTTGATCTTGAATGCAGCAGAATCGACAGAAGTTCTCACATGTCAACATTTGATGTCGCCGAGCTTGGATTTCCTTGGTTTTGCATAAATTCAGCGCCTATAACGCAATAACACATGTCAGTATTTAGGAATCGGAAATTTAAGTAGATAAGATTACATAGTCTGAAATTTCTTTTCTTTAAAAGGATTATCTTTAAAAACTCGGTATGTTTTACAGGTTTCTAATGTCCATATCCAATCTGATCGCCATAGCTTCAGCTTGGTTTGGTTCGGATTTGATATTAATAGATCTTCTGAAATTCTGGCTGCATCCATTACAGTGATAACATGTTTCCTCCATTGTTGAGGGAAACATTCCATTGAGTTAAGCATATAATTTGATATTTTAGCTGGCAAAAGATTTGAATCAATTGTCATGAGGAATTTCCTGTACAAACCTAAGTTCTTCCATGAATATAAATGCATGTAATGATGGTAAACCTAATTCAAACCTTAAAATACACATAGGCAGACTTCTGGGAAGGCTCATAACACGCTTCCAAAAGCAGCCTTCAATTTTTGTCCAGTAATGCATAGTTGAACATGATTATTTTTTTTATTATTAATTGATTGACTGATAAATCAACCTTCCAATTTTAAAACAATCATTTACAATTATAAGAATACATAAAGTATATATCGAACAATAAAAAAGATCTGTCTTTTACAGTACATAACTTTCGTAATCGGTTCAAATTTGATTGTGTAGTCACAATGTATAATGCTTTTAGGAATACAAGTTAAAAATAATTGAAAAACATGATTCACCTAGTTTATGTCCTAAACTGTAATACAGAAGTTAATAAGGAATAATGTATACAAAACTATAAAAGGAATTTAAAAAGCTCCATGATACATATAGATCAACTAGATTTGATCTCATCTACCACCACATTCAATCCCAGCTCCAATAAAAATCAAACTGCAGCGATTCTTATTGTCATCAGTCTGGTACCAAATATTTGTGTCCAAAACTCCTCATTATCTGCACAGCTCCTGGTCTGAAATCGTTGACCAAAGTATTTCTGGCGTGGAATTACAATTCCAGTACAAACAGCAATAATATGCTTTAAAGTTTCAGGGTGCTTTCTCATGTTACAAAAATGACAGACATTCTCATCGTTAGCCAAAGCGCCTCATCTACATAAAATATCATTAGTCACCCATAAATTCAGTCGAAACTTCAAAAAAAGTTGTCTGAATTTGGCAGAAGGATATTTGGATAGATAGGGTTCCATTGACCTGAATCTTTTGCACCCAAAACGGGCCACATCCCAATCTTTGTAAGATTGGCACCATTCTAATGTGTGGATCCAGTCTCATTGGTATAATTTGTGCTGGGCGCATCTTGGATTGTTAACTAAGATTTCAATTGTGATATCAGCATCAATGAGAAGGTCTATTGTGAATGTTCTCCATTTAGTTGGAAAATGGAAAACTGATTGCAACAAGTGCATTGCTAAAATATACGAAATGTCCTCGAGGTGAGATGAAAATAGGCATTTTCTTAATAACGAAATCATTTTCCAAGCATACATACTAAACAATGATAGAGCTCCTAATTCAAAACAAATCATTGCTACTGAGAACGAGTTGGTCAATTTGAATACAGATCGCCAGAACTTCCCTTCCATCCCGTCCCGTCCCAAAAGGGACGATGTTTTGGGATTCTGGATTCAGACCCATAGGTGAGAATGGGAATCATCTTTGAAGAATAGAACACAGGAACGGGGCTGCAGGTAAATTTGCCAAATTTTAATAGCATCACTTTGGCTTGTGAAATTATAGTCTGTAGCTTCATCTTGAGGTCATCAACATACTGTACATCAATTTTATTGTTGTTAATCATGACCCCTAGATATTTATTGCATGAAGTAATTAGTATACATTCGTTTTTGAATGTCCAGATAAAGGGTTTTCAAAGTTTAGTCTTGCAATTAAAGCATTCCATTACTTGCATCTTTGCTAAATTGATTGTCATGGCATTCTACTGCACATAGGATAGAAGACCTCTAATAAGTCTTTTCAGACTGATTTGTGTCTTTGATAGCAAAATCAAGTAATTTGCATAAAGAACCCATACAATCTGTTGTGCTTCAAGTTTGGGGGCATCAAAATTGATGTTGATTAATGTTCTCCTACATCCAAGAATAATAGATTGAATATGGTGGAAGCCAAAATAGACCACTGTTTGAGGCCACGATACATGGGGAAGGCCATTGTCATTTGGCCATCAAGGGAAAATTTAACTTGAATGGAGGTATCCGAATGCAGCAAAGCAATTAAGTTTGTCAGCGAGAAAGGGCAGCCCATCTTAACTAACTTATTCAGCAGTAGAGTTTGTTCAACTGAATCAAAAGCTTCTTGGAAATCAACAAAAGCCCAAAATAACTGCTGTTTTTGTTGATGACAGAGGGCCTTGATAGAACGAAGGATGGCAATATTAATAGCCGTGCCCTTATCAGCCACAAATCCAGTTTGGAATCTGTCTTTTTTATTTTCAGAAACCCTATTCCCACCAACTACAGGCCCATCACTACAGTAAAGATAATAGGCAGAGTAGCTTCCCTACAAATCCAGCAATACCTAGAAACCTACAAACTCCTAGGCACACACCAATCAGGCTTCAGACCACAACACGGCACAGAGACAGCTCTCATCGACCTAAAAACCCAGATCAACAAAATCAATGACAACGGAAAAAACGCCATGTTACTCCTTCTCGACCTGTCGGCAGCCTTCTGTTACAGTCACCTGGTATCCACAGGGACGCCACCCAGCCGGGTTACTCGCTGGTATGCTTCTCAGCTTTTCCCTGATGTGGTCTGTGGGGAAGGTTCCTCCTGAAAATACAGGAGGACTGTGTTCAAAACTGACCGACTGGGGTAAGTATCCTCCCTCCACCCCATATGATTTCAGTCCCTCTGGTGCCCTCTCCTCACCTTGGTGGTAGAATTAGGCGTGCTCTTCGGCCTGCCTTCTTTGCAGGGGCGTGTTGTCTTTCTTGGGCGAGTGCGGTCCAGTTACTTCACTGACGCCGGCCCGTTTGATATTGTTCAGGTAGGTCTTATTGCTGTTCTCTAGTTTTGTTGCTATCCTGCATGCCTTTCTTTGTTTAAAAATGTCTCTTTTTTTCCCTTAGGTATGCGGAGCTTCAGCACGGCGAACTGGCTTGGCTGAGCCCCACTGGTAAATGATGGCGCATTAAGAGCGCTATGATGTGGTAAGAAAGCGCTATGCGCAGCGCTGCAAAGTCTTGCCTTTGCTAACCTGTGTTTTCCTTCCTTGTAGGTCGCAGTGTTCTTCAGCATGAGTGGAATGTCCGGAGTGGTGCCAGCTGAGAGGCGACCAGCCAGGTAAGCCCTTTGAGCAGTTCATAATTTGTAATTGTCCTACTGCTTTCTTTAATGTTGCATCTATCTTCCTCTTTCAGGTCGTTCTGTCCGGGAGGCGTGCAGATTCGAGGAAGCTGTTCTTAGTAGCTGCGAGTGTTTAAAGATGAAGACTGCAGGTATGATTCTGCTGCTAATGATGTTCCTTTTGTCTCCTTGCAGCTTCTGCTTCTCCGGGGTTCGAGAGAATAGCTGGACACGGTGAGCGTCAAGTTAGAAGCTGTAAAGTAACGCAAAGCGTGTTTTCTTGCTCGGGTGAGGATGCCAGGCTCTAGAGGCCCGAGTCCTGACTCCACCTGGCCAATGGGTTTGCCAGAGGGGTTTTTGGGAGAGGGTCGTGACCGCACTCCCCCTAAGGCCCCTCCCATGGTGCTCCTTCTGTCTGGCCCAGGTTTGGTTGGGAAGTTCCGATGGAATTTCCTGATTAGACATGCTGCGTTGATATTCTAGCTAGGCTCCCAGTAGCCATCTTGTGGTCCAAATCCTTTCCAATCGACGAGATAATATAGCTTGGTCCTAGAGTATTTAGGGGGTAATTCATAGAATTCAGCGCACAAGTGGCGCACGCGGCTGGCGCACAGTATGCGCGTGCGAATCCCTGCGCCAGCCGTGTGCGCTGAAATCCATTTCCGCGCACAGCGTATTCATGGATTCCAGCCACCAAAACCAGCCGTGGCGCACAGTGGCGCAGCGACCCTGCAGCAGCGCCAGTTACGCCCCCAAGAACGCCTCCCGCGCAGGGAAAAGCCATCAACATACCCAATCCAGCGCAAAGGGCTGCGCTAACCCTGTACCAGCACAGCAAGCGGGCTACGTGTATCACTGGGGTGCGCGGGAAGTACCTCACGCGATTGGCCCCGTGCGAGCAGGGTACGCGTATTTCAGGGGTGCGCGGGAAGTTCCACACGCGATTCCATCAGGGTACGTGTATTTCGGGGTGCGCGTGAAGTTCCACACGCGAAATCAGCAGGGTACGTGTATTTCAGGGTGCGCGTGAAGTTCCACACGCGATATCAGCAGGGTACGTGTATTTCAGGGGTGCGCGGGAAGTTCCACACGCGATTGGCCTGGGCGCGTGTATTTCAGGGGTGCGCGGGAAGTTCCACACGCGAATAGCCTGGGCGCGTGTATTTCAGGGGTGCGCGGGAAGTTCCACACGCGAATGGCTTGGGCGCGTGTATTTCAGGGGTGCGCAGGAAGTCCCACACGCGATTGGCCTGGGCGCGTGTATTTCAGGGGTGCGCGGGAAGTTCCACACGCGATTGGCCTGGGCGCGGGAAGTTCCACACGCGATTGGCCTGGGCGCGTGTATTTCAGGGGTGCGCGGGAAGTTCCACACGCGATTGGCCTGGGCGCGTGTATTTCAGGGGTGCGCGGGAAGTTCCACACGTGAATGGCCTGGGCGCGTGTATTTCAGGGGTGCGCGGGAAGTTCCACACGCGATTGGCCTGGGCGCGTGTATTTCAGGGGTGCGCGGGAAGTTCCACACGCGAATAGCCTGGGCGCGTGTTTTTCAGGGGTGCGCGGGAAGTTCCACACGCGATTGGCCTGGCCGCGGGAAGTTCCACACGCGATTGGCCTGGGCGCGTGTATTTCAGGGGTGCGCGGGAAGTTCCACACGCGATTGGCCTGGGCGCGGGAAGTTCCACACGCGATTGGCCTGGGCGCGTGTATTTCAGGGGTGCGCGGGAAGTTCCACACGCGATTGGCCTGGGCGCGTGTATTTCAGGGGTGCCGGGGAGTCCTACATGTGATTTGACAGTGTGGGTCCTCCCAGGTGTTCCCTGTACACCCTCCACGGCCCCTGCAGGCAGCCCACACCACAGGGGACTACCCTGCATCCCTGGTCATGTCCTGCAGGCAGCCCACCCAACATGGGCATGCCCTCCAGCAAAGGCACATGTCTCCTTGAACTAATGAACACCAACTCATGTCCCCTTGCACCCCCACCCCCCAGCACTGTGGGGCACCTGCCAGCTGGCCCCCACCCATGTCCAACTCATGTCCCCCACCACCCCCACCCCCCAGCACTGTGGGGCACCTGCCAGCAGGCCCCCACCCATGTCCAACTCATGTCCCCTTGCACCCCCACCCCCCAGCACTGTGGGGCACCTGCCAGCAGGCCCCCACCCATGTCCAACTCATGTCCCCCACCACCCCCACCCCCCAGCACTGTGGAGCACCTGCCAGCAGGCCCCCACCCATGTCCAACTCATGTCCCCCACCACCCCCACCCCCCAGCACTGTGGGGCACCTGCCAGCAGGCCCCCACCCATGTCCAACTCATGTCCCCTTGCACCCCCACCCCCAGCACTGTGGGGCACCTGCCAGCAGGCCCCCACCCATGTCCGACTCATGTCCCCCACCACCCCCACCCCCCAGCACTGTGGGGCACCTGCCAGCAGGCCCCCACCCATGTCCAACTCATGTCCCCCACCACCCCCACCCCCCAGCACTGTGGGGCACCTGCCAGCAGGCCCCCACCCATGTCCAACTCATGTCCCCCACCACCCCCACCCCCCAGCACTGTGGGGCACCTGCCAGCAGGCCCCCACCCATGTCCCATCCATGCCCCCCTGCACATGGGTCCCAACAATCCCCAATCATGTCCGTAATGGCCATCCTCCCCTGCCAAAAGGCCCAACCAACTATCACATCCACCCACATATCAAAGGCAATTACATGTTACACACCCAATGTAAATAATGCAAATGAACACATGTCTGTCACACACAATGGCTGCAAGTGAATGTTAAAACACCCAACATGACATGCATGAAAGTAATGAGATGATACGACACATTGAAGGATGAAAATAAAAATGTATTGAAAATCAACTAGAATGGAAATGAAATGAGAAACACCACAAAGCAAAACAACAAAAAGAAGATGAATGTCCATGAAAAAAATCCAAAAAATCAAAAAATCCATAGAAGAACTATTTACAAGACAATCCCGGGTCCATGAGCCCAACCAAATGAAACCTAACTATGTCAACTAACTAAAAACTGAACTATATACAAAAAAGTGGCGCATTGTCCAATCGCAACCAAATAATAAAAAAAAATTTAAAGGAAACCTACCACTAACTATATAACTATATACAAAGGCAGCGGGCTAGTCCGACGGCTCACTGGTTGTTGTCATGGGCCAGGGCATCATTGAACTCCCGTTCAATGGCTTGGAGGCGGGCATGTTCCCTGGCCCCGAGGTCCCGCAGGGATAATGCAGTGTCCAGCTCCAACTCCCTGCGAAGACCCTCGAGGCACTCAGCCCGCCTCAGCGCCCTCCGCATGGAGTCCTCCGCCCTGACCATTGTGAGCCGTTCCTCCTCTGCCCGCTGCCGCTCCGCACCTATCTGCTGGCACAAACGCTCCCACACGGAAGCCACTCCCATTCCAGGGTTCTCCTGCCCTCCGGCCGATGCCTGCACCCCTGGTGTTGATGGCCCCGAGCCATGATGCCTCCCACGTTGAGCCTGCTGCTGCCTCCGACGCAACTGCCTGTGCCAGCACGACGGCATCCAGGCTAATGGAAACCACTGACGCCGTCGTGCACGTGCCCTGCCTGATGATGCCGTCACATCCTCCATCTGCTGGGGTCCAGTTGCTGGTGTGTCCACCCCTGCTTGACCTCTGACTCCCGACTGTGGCAGGGATGGGATCCCCACCGAGCTGGCTGCATTGGTCAGGGCAGGTCCACAGGGGGCCCTGGTGGCATCTGGGCCGGAAGACGGCAAGGAGAACGACTGGCCTATAGTCTCCACAGAGGAGGAGAGGGCCGCCAGATTGGCCGACACATGCAGGAAACCCCCCAACATGGACGATCCCAATTGGGCCACGTCAGCACGGTGCTCTTCGTGATGACGTGCGTGCTCCTCCTGGGAAGCACGCACGGCATCACGAATCACAGCCGTGCGCATCGCGACCCCAATCAGGACCTTCTCCATACGGCCAGGGGTCCCCTCGTCCGCAGGTGGAGGGGAGTCAGATGACATGGACATCCCCTCTACCTGCTGACGGGCCTGGGACGGGGCATCCCTGCTGGTGCATGGTGGTGCACCCACAGGGTCAGGGACAGCGACATGCACAGGCCCCTCCACGGTGACCTGTGCTGCCTCCTGCCCCTGCCCCTTGACTGCACCACTTGCACCAGCAGGGATGCCCCTACCAGGCCCCATGTGCGCCTCAGTGGCGGCCTCCTCCTCCTCTGTGGAAACCACCAACCTGGATGGCTCCTCACCGTCTTCCGCCGTAGCAGGCCCCTGTGGGGGCTCACCCACCCCTTCCGCTGCAGCCGTGGGGGCATCCCCGCCGCCTTGCTCCACAGCGCCGTCTCCGCCCTCTTCTTCACTAGCCGCTGCGTAGAGGGAGACATAGAACACAAGCATCAGGGTACTGTACAATGGTCCCCTAGACAGGAAGCAATAGCAGATGAGTGCCACTGTCAAAGTACACTTCCATCATGTCCCTCCACAACACATGTGTCAGTCCAGGCAAAACACACACAGTGACAGTCATGGTGCATGCCATGGACATTTCCATACATGTCCAATTTACTCTCGAAACATACAATGTAATGGTACTCACATGCATCATTGGTCATGCCTATCACATGCACACACTTCACCTCAGTCACATCCATCTGGCCCCGTACACCCCAATCACAGTGGATACAAGGATGACTAGGCTGCATCAGTGAATCTGTACATTGTCACAGACATGTGTCATGCATCCATGGCATTCACAAGTCACAGACACGCAGGTCAGGCACACAGACATGGATACCATATATATACCTGGCATCAGCACCCATCCCTCACCCCCACCCATGTCCAGGAACAGAGACTGCCATGCTCTCATGTGTACAATCTGCATAGGGCTCCCCATGTCGCATTTAAACACATGCAACGACCGTGCGGTTCACACATTGCTGATCGCACATGCATTACCATGATGTCCCTGCACACATACATGCGTACATGGCCTATGTCACACATACAGGCAAGTATCAGACAACCAGCACACTGCAACATGCCCTGTCTCACACAGCAATGCTTGGCCACTTACCGCTCAACTCCAGACGGGTCTCCCTCTCAAGGACCTGGGCGTGGAGCGCTGGGTGTACGCGTTCCAGGACCCTCATCTAGATGGAACTCATGTGGCCCCGGCCCCCCTCCACGAGGCGCCGGGCCTTTATGAGGGTCCTGGACCTCAAGTCTTCCCAGCGCTTCTTGACCTTCTGGATGGTGCGGGTTGCCACCCCCTCCGCGTTGATGGCAACCACACAGTCGGCCCAGATCCTCTCCCGTCCTTCCTTGTTGGCGCGGGACGATCCGAAGAGGGCATCATACTGCCCCAGGACTTGCTCCACCAGGACACCAACTTCGGTGGCAGTGAAGCTGGTGCCCCTCTGCCCCTCTGGCCGGGGGTTGCCACTGGTGCCAGATGTGGATGTGCCCGACATGGCAACCCCAGGGGCAGGAGTGGGTGGGCAACTGGGTCCTGGGGCTGAGCTGTGGAGCGATGTTATCCGAGTCGGGAGTCTTCTGTTCCAGCAGGGGTGGACACAGCAACTGGACACCTGCAGATCGCTGATGTGCAGGCACCAAATGGCAGGGCACGGTGGCAGCAGGCAGGCAGGCAGGCAGGCAGGCAGCAGCAGATGGCACGTGGGAGGCTGCTCGGGGCACTGGGGGGCAGTAATTCGGCCTTCTGGGCAGGAGTGTGGTCTTCCCTGTGTTTTCGCGTGGCCAGCTTGATACGGAGTGATTTGGCACGTGAAAATCCTGCACGTCAGCGTGAAAATTGAGGAAAGGCCCTTAGCGCGTAAGCGCGTCAGCACGCGTACGCGATTTCATTGGACCAAAGGCCCTTACAGCGTAAGCGCGTCTGTGATGTTTTGCGCACGGGCGTTGCCCTGGCAGGGCTTGGAGATCCCGCGTGCCTTTATGTTCTGTACGTGCTTTTCGTGCGGTGCGTGTGTTTTCCATCCGTTGGGGTTCACACGCTATTACTTCACAGCGGGTGTTGGCTACGCGTTCTTCTACACGCAAGGCAGACGGTGAGTGGTACCCCGCTCCCCCAGGCCCGATCGCGTGAAAAAGTTCACGCGAACCCCTGAAATACATGTAGCCCGCTCCCCCAGGCCCGATCGCGTGAAAAAGTTCACGCGAACCCCTGAAATACACGTAGCCCGCTCCCCCAGGCCCGATCGCGTGAAAAAGTTCACGCGAACCCCTGATATACACGTAGCCCGCTCCCCCAGGCCCAATCGCGTGAAAAAGTTCACGCGAACCCCTGAATTACACGTAGCCCGCTCCCCCAGGCCCGATCGCGTGAAAAACTTCACGCGAACCCCTGAAATACACGTAGCCCGCTCCCCCAGGCCCGATCGCGTGAAAAACTTCACGCGAACCCCCGAAATACACGTGCCCCGCTCGCACAGGCCCGATCACGTGAAAAACCCCTGAAATACACGTGCCCCGCACCCCCAGGCCCGATCGCGTGCATAACTGTGTGTGACTTCCCGCGAAACCCCGGAATACACGTACCCCGCTCAATCGCGTGTGTGACTTCCCGCGCAATCCCGAAATACACGTGCCCCGCTCGCACGATTGCGGTATGTTGCCACTTTTGTAATGCGAAGGGACGCTACCGCCTGCCTTCGTGTGGCGGACGTGTTTCGGCTTGTGCGTGTCTTTCGCTGTGCGTGGCTTTGCCCTATTCGATTCCATGAATACGTGTGGTTCGGGTGCGTGTGGGCGTTCCGTCTGCTTCCCTGCAGTACATCCCCAGTTACGCCCTTGTTTTCGCGAGTTGTTCCCCATTCCGCGCGTTACGCCCTGTGTTCCGCCCACTTTCTAGTGTATGCGCAGAGGTTGTGCGCTTTCACTGTGCGCATCGCGCACGTCTTTCGGGATGTTGCAGTGACGTGTGCGCCATGCACGGGTTTGGCGCACATCCCGAGGTAAACACGCACAGGGACTTCCATGAATCGCACGCGTGCGCGTGCGCCTGTTTTTTTCCGCTTGCGCCTGCTTGCGCCTGCTTGCGCGAAGATTTTCGGCGCACGTTTGTTCCATGAATCGGCCCCTTAGAGTCCAAGATATCTTTGACTTCGAATTCTGGTTCTCCGTCAACAAATATGGGATTAGGTGGTGTCCCAATCTGTGTGCCGGGTTGCATTGGTTTCAGGAGGGACACATGGAATACCGGGTGGATGTGTAGATTAGGTGGTAAATCCAGTTTCACGGCTGCTGGGTTGATAATTGCCTTAATGGTAAAGGGTCCTAAGAATCTGGGATGAAAGGTCCGGGTTCCCGTGATGTGTATGAATTTAGCGGCTAACCAAACTGTGTCTCCTACTTGATAAGCAAATTAACAAGGGGGGTCCTGGGAGTACCTCTGCCAGACATTAGTCCTGGTTACGAGAGACTTACCCAGAGTCTTTAGCTCACTATCTCTCACAGAGAAGAAATATCCCAAACATATCAGTCCTTGTCCTGCCCTGGGGCAGTCCAGCATTGAAATGTTAGGCAATTCTCCTCTGAACAAGAGTACCAACAGGAACCCCAGACACGTTTTTCAGTTTGGTTGGACCTCATCAGTAGGGTGGATCTGTGCCTCTCTAAGAATAGTGAGCAAGGGGTCCACGTCTGGATTCCCCTAGTAACTTAGGGTGAGACCCAAAGTTACTTAAATATGCAAATTAACAAGGAGGGTCCTGGGAGTCCCTCTGCCAGACATTAGTCCTGGTTACGATAGACTTACCCAGAGTCTTTAGCTCACTATCTTTAACAGAGAAGAAATATCCCAAGCATATCAGTCTTTGTCCTGCCCTGGGGCAGTCCAGCACCGAAATGTTAGGCAATTCTCCTCTGAACAAGAGTACCAACAGAAACCCAGACACGTGTTTCGGTCTGGTTGGACCTCATCAGTAGGGTGGATCTTTGCCTCTCTTAGAATAGTGAGCAAGGGGTCCATGTCTGGATTCCCTTAGTAACTTAGGGTGAGACCCAAAGTTACTTAAATATGCAAATTAACAAGGGGGTCCTGGGAGTCCCTCTGCCAGACATTAGTTCTGGTTATGAGAGACTTACCCAGAGTATTTAGCTCACTATCTTTAACAGAGAAGAAATATCCCAAACATATCAGTCTTAGTCCTACCCGGGGGCAGTCCAGCACCGAAATGCTAGGCAATTCTCCTCTGAAGAAGAGTACCAACAGAAACCCCAGACACGTGTTTCGGTCTGGTTGGATCTCATCAGTAGGGTGGATCTGTGCCTCTCTAAGAATAGTGAGCAAGGGGTCCACGTCTGAATTCCCCTAGTAACTTAGGGTGAGACCCAATGTTACTTAAATATGCAAATTAACAAGGGGGTCCTGGGAGTCTCTCTGTCAGACATTAGTTCTGGTTACGAGAGACTTACCCAGAGTCTTAAGCTTACTATCTTTCACAGAGAAGAAATATCCCAAACATATCAGTCTTTGTCCTGCCCTGGGGCCGTCCAGCACCGAAATGCCAGGCAATTCTCCTCTGAACAAGAGTAGCAACAGAAACCCCAGACAAGTGTTTCAGTCTGGTTGGACCTCATCAGTAGGGTTGGATCTGTGCCTCTCTAAGAATAGTGAGCAAGGGATCCACGTCTGGATTCCCCTAGTAACTTAGGGTGAGACCCAAAGTTACTTAAATATGCAAATTAACAAGGTTGGTCCTGGGAGGCCCTCTGCCAGACATTAGTCCTGGTTATGAGAGACTTACCCAGAGTCTTTAGCTCACTATCTTTCACAGAGAAGAAATATCCCAAACATATCAGTCTTTGCCCTGCGGCAGTCCAGCACCGAAATGCTAGGCAATTCTCCTCTGAACAAGAGTACCAATAGAAATCCAGACACATGTTTCAGTCTGGTTGGACCTCATCAGTAGGGTGGATCTGTGCCTCTCTAAGAAGAGTGAGCAAGGGGTCCACATCTGGATTCCCCTAGTAACTTAGGGTGAGACCCACAGTTACTTAAATATGCAAATTAACAAGGGTGGTCCTGGGAGTCCCTCTGCCAGACATTAGTCCTGGTTACGAGAGACTTACCAAGAGTCTTTAGCTCACTATCTTTCACAGAGAAGAAATATCCCAAACATATCAGTCTTTGTCCTGCCCTGGGGCAGTTCAGCACCGAAATGCTAGGCAATTCTCCTCTGAACAAGGACCAGAGAATCAGGGGCCTTTTTCCAGTGTTGGTCGGTGAATCTCTTTTGTTTTTCTTTGGCATGAATAAGGTGTTCCTTTGCCCTTTTGAAAGCCTGAGTAATGGTTGTGTGCAGAGTCTTTACCGCTGGCATTTCCAAGCTGGCTGGAAGGTCTAGTTCTGAGGTACGTGGATCTCTGCCATAAAGGGTATAGAAGGGCGTTTGTCCCGTGCTTGAATTGTTATATGCATATTCGGCTATCCATAGTAGGTCTTTCCAATTCCTTTGTTCGTGGTTCAGCATGCACCGTAAATATTGCTCGAGTGTCTGATTGGTTCTCTCGGTTTGGCCTTCCATTTGGGGATGGTGACGGGTAGATAGCCGAACGTCGATCTGCGCCATTGCGCAATACTTTTTCCAGAAGTTTGAAACAAACTCGCTGCCTCGATCAGAGACCAGAACCGAAGGGAAGCCATGAAGCTTAACCACGCCCTCCAGGAACACTTTTGCTAAAGTGGCTATGTCTGTGAGGCCTTTGAGAGGAATAAAATGGGCCATCTTCGAGAATAAGTCCACAACTACAAGGATGGTGTTGAACCCTTGGCTTGGAGGTAGATCAGTAATGAAGTGAAGGGAAAGAGTGTGCCATGGAACTAGTGGAATGTGTAATGGTTGTAGGAGACCAGATGGTTTTTGTTTCTGTGATTTATTTTGTGCGCAGACACCGCAGGACTGAATATACTGAATGATGTCCTTACGCCAGGTAGGCCACCAAAAGTTCTCTTTCACCTTAGCTAGGGTTTTCACGATCCCAGGATGCCCTTCGATCAATGAATCATGATAGTTTGAAATAATATGCTGTTGTAATTCCTTCTTGGGCACATATAGGCGATCCCTAAAAAAGGGTAGATGGTCCTTGATGGTATAGTATTCTCCTTGAGTTTGCCAAGCAAGGTAGGCATCAAGATTCATTGTCAGTTGGATTTCTTTTCATAGTTCTGCTTGTGTTAAGGCTGTCATGATACCCAAGAGTTTGTCTTCAGGTATAATAGGTACTGGGTCTGGAGTTGTATATACTATTTCATCTATGCCCATGCGAGATAAGGCATCCGCCTTTCCGTTTCTGACTCCTGGTCGAAATGTGATTACATAATCATATTCGGCAGAGAAAAGGGCCCACCGTAATTGGCGCGAGGACTGGGCCTTGGCTGTTTTGAGATATTGCAGGTTTTGGTGGTCTGTGATGACTGTAATGGTGTGTCTGGCCCCCAGATGGTAGTGCCTCCATGCTTTAAAGGCAGATTTGATAGCCAGGAGTTCCTTGTCTGTGATGGCATAATTAATCTCTGGAGGTGAGAACTTTTTCAACCAGAAGGCCACGGGATGTATCTGGCCGGTTTCTGGGTCTCTCTGTGAAATGACAGCCCCCATTGCGAGACTGGATGCATTAGTTTCAATGACATAAGGGAGGTCTGGACGAGGATGTCGCAGGATTGGAGCGGAGGTAAACCTTTGTTTAAGTTCCTGAAAGGCTTCTTCTGCTTCTTCGGTCCAAGCGAACTGTTTATTGTTTTTTCGTAATAGTACTATGATTGGATGCACAAACTGAGAGAAGTCTGGGATGAACCGGCGGTAGAAGTTCACAAAGCCCAGCATGCTTTGTACCCCTTTCAAAGACGACGGTGAAGGACATTTCAGAATGGCATCTACCTTGTGCACGTCCATTCTGATGCCTACTGGAGTAAGGATAAAACCAAGAAATTCTACTTTGGTGACGTGAAAAAAGCATTTTTCAAGCTTTGCAAACAAGCGATGTTGACGGAGCTTGGAGAGGACTGAACGAACGTGCCTGACATGATCTTGTTCCGAGACTGATTATACTAAGATGTTGTCTATGTACACTAAGGCGCACACATCAATTAGCTCCCTTAAGACGTCATTCATGAAATACTGGAATGCCGCAGGAGCGTTGCATAACCCGAAGGGAATGACTTAATATTCAAACAAGCCGTACTTAGTACGGAAGGCGTTTTCCATTCATCTCCTTTTCTGACTCGGACCAGGTGGTATGCTCCTCGAATGTCCAATTTGGTATAAATCTGGGCATCTTTAACTTGGTCTAGCATCTCAGGGATAAGTGGCAAGAGGTAAGCGGTTCTTAACAGTGATCTGGTTCAATGCGCAGTAGTCAAAACAGGTTCTCAAGTCTCCTTCCTTTTTCGGTACGAAGAACAAAGGACTGGCTGCGGGGGACTTTGAAGGACGGATAAATCCGTTTGCAAGGTATTGGTCTAAATAGGATTTCAAATGAAGGTTTTCTGGTTCTGTGAGAGCATAGATCCTGCCAAAAGGGATTTGTGCACCAGGAACAAGGTTGATCTGACAGTCTTAGGGCCTGTGCGGCGGCAATGTATTGGCTTGGTCCTTACGGAAAACATCCTGAAAATCATGGTATTCACTGGGCAAGGTATTAGTTGCTCCCAGGGTTGATACTGTTGCCCCGGGAGTCATGGGGATACAGACATCAGGTTTCTCCTCTTGGTAATAGCAGGCAGGGGAGCAGTCACCGGGGAAGGTTAATTTTCGTGCCCACCAGTCTATCAAAGGGTTGTGAGCAACCAACCATGCCATCCCTAGTATTAGCCTGAACTGAGGTGCCTTGATGAGATCGAATGAAATAGACTCCCGATGTCCGTCCTGGCACATCAAGGTTACCCTGGCTGGGCACTGGGTTACTGGTCCGGAAGAGATTTCTGTCCCATCCACGGTGGTTACCTTGTCCATAGTTGGCTTGGATCACAAAGGAAGCCCCATCTCTGCTGCCAGTTCTTGATCAATATAATTTCCAACTGCTCCGCTATCGATGTATGCTTCAATGGCATGCATTCTTGACGACTGTTGGTGATTAATTAAGATCACTGGTATTGCAAAGTTCGAGGTCAGCAACTCTTTCTTCTCACTGGACAAACTGACCTCTACGTTTGTCGAGCTTGGTAGTTTTCGATTCCTTAGCTTCATTCTTCTCTGTGGCCCTGACTGTTCTTCTTGGGGGTTTTACTGGACAATCCTTCAGGAAATTTCCTGGTTTCCCACAATACAAACAAAGCTGTTGTTGTCTTCTTTTGTCCCACTTTTGTTTTGTTAATGTTGGCCGTATCCCTCCAATCTGCATGGGTTCTACAGCATTTTCAGGTACACGGGTGTGTTTTCCCTTTGTCGAACATACACGGTCCGAGGGTCTGTCTTAGACCGGTCTGCCTTTCGGTCCTGCAACCGGTGGTCTAGCTGCACGGCCAGATTTATGAATTCTGCACAGTCTCTGGATGGATCAACCACCTCGGCTAAGACGTCCTTTAATTCGCCTCGTAAGCCTCGATGGAATAATGTGGTTCTTTTGTTTTCTGGCCACCTAGCTTCGGCAACCAGTCTGTTGAAGATGGCAATGTACGTTAACAATTCCTGATTCCCCTGTCGGAGGGACAAGAGTTCATTGTCTACTGCTTGTTCCTGGGTATGGCGAGCAAAGCGTTTTTCCATTTCTCTCTGGAACCCCCCAAAGTCATGGGTTACCAACGGCACCGACCAATCTGCTGCACTACCACTCAGGTATAATAAGACAAAAGCTACCCGAGCTTGGTTGCTTGTAAATGCTCCAGGCGTACAAAGAAAATGAAGGTGGCACTGATTGATGAATGGCGCATACTTCCGTGGGTCGGCTGAGAACCTTTCTGGTGTTGCTAGGGGCACTGTTCCAGGGATCATGGTCTGTACCATAGTGGGTGGTATGGCAGGGTTTTGCATTGTTGGATTGCTTCCAGGTAGAGGCGTCTGTCCTGCCTGTGATTGCAAGTATTGCCTTCTAATCTCTTCAGTGCGTTCTTTGGTCACTATTAGGTCTCTCCGGAGGGCATTAGTCTCTTGTCAGGCAGAATGAACCTCAGCACAAAGCTCTCCTAATAATTGGGCCAATTGGTCCATTTCTGATGCCTCCATGGTGCCCAGGTGGATTTGTTGAGGTAGACTTTGTGTTCTGTTATGCTCACCTGGTATCCACAGGGATGCCACCCAGCCGGGTTACTCGCTGGTATGCTTCTCAGCTTTGCCCTGACGTGGTCTGCTGGGAAGGTTCTGCCTGAAAATACAGGAGGACTGTGTTCAAGACTGACCGACTGGGTTAAGTATCCTCGCTCCACCCCCGTATGATTTCAGTCCCTCAGTCACCCTCTCCTCACCTTGTGGTAGAATTAGGCGTGCTCTCCGTCCTGCCTTCTTTGCAGGGGCGATGTCTTTCTTGGGCGAGTGCGGTCCAGTTACTTCACTGACGCCGGCCCGTTTGATATTGTTCAGGTAGGTCTTATTGCTGTTCTTTAGTTTTGTTGCTATCCTGCATGCCTTTCTTTGTTTAAAAATGTCTCTTTTTCGGTATGCAGAGCTTCAGTGTGGCGAACTGGCTTGGTTGAGCCCTGCTGGTAAATAATGGCGCATTAAGAGCGCTATGATGCGGTAAGTAAGCTCTATGCGCAGTGCTGCCAATTCTTGCATTTGCTAATCTGTGTTTTCCTTCCTTGTAGGTCACGGTGTTCTTAAGCACGAGTGGAATGTCCGGTGTGGTGCCAGCCGAGAGGCGACCAGCAGGTAAGCCTTTTGAGCAGTTCGTAATTTGTAATTGTCTCTACTGCTTTCTTTAATGTTGCCTCTATCTGCCTCTTTCAGGTCGTTCTGTCTGGGAGGCGTGCAGATTCGAGGATGCTGTTCTCAGTAGCTGCAAGTGTTTAAAGATGAAGACTGCAGGTAAGATGCTGCTGCTAATGATGTTCCTTTTGTCTCCTTGCAGGTTCTGCTTCTCCGAGGTTCGAGGGAATAGCTGGACACGGTGAGCGTCACGTTACAAGCTGCAAAGTAACACGAAGCGTGTTGTCTTGCTCGGGTGTGGTTTAAATAGCCCCAACAAAATAGTCCAGGTAAATTAGTCCCTAGGCTACCACAGCCCAGAAACTAGACCGTATAGCTTGGTTTTTCGGAACCAAGCTATGTGGATGCCTCCATGTTGGCTGACAACACAATAAAGTAGTTCCCAAGCACATTGTCTTTCATGGTGTATGAGCCTGGCGCCATAGGCACCAGGACTGGCCCCATGAGGGCTTTTGAAGAGGATGCCAGGCTTTAGAGGCCCGAGTCCTGACTCCACCTGGCCAATGGGTTTGCCAGAGGGGGTTTTGGGTGAGGGTCGTGACACCTTCGATCTTGTGGATCACACAGTCCTGTGCGAACACCTGGCCTCAGCAGCCAACTTCTCGAATGAGGCCATAAACTGGATACAATCATTCCTGGACAACAGCACTATGAGAGTCTTCTCCTCAATAGCCTCAGCAGACCCCATCTGCATAACTTGCGGTGTGCCTCAGGGATCCTGCGTCTCCCCTACCCTCTACAACATCTTTACCAAGCCCCTATTTGACAAGTTGGACAGACTTGGTGTCTCATACACTAACTATGCTGGCGACACCAAGATCCTCATACCCCTTCCGGGCAACTTTGACTCGGATACGGCGTTGGTAAACAAAATATATCTCATCATTCAGGCATGGATGGCCACACACAGCCTCTGCCTGCATGATGAGAAAACCGAAATCCTGCTCCTTGGCTCCAACTCTAACCTAAAAAACTCTCCCCTGCTACAACACGTTCAACATCAATGGTAATACCATTCCAGCCACCAAAACAGTGAAAACCCTAGGCTTTCACCTAGTCTCAGCCTTGTCACTAAATAAACAAGTAGATTCACTAGCTTCCTCCACTGCTTACACCTGCAAGTTAATCAGAGCATGTAGAGCATTCCTCTCCCAAGCCAGTTGCATCATCATAGCCAACGCCTTAATACTTTCCAAACTTGATTATTGTAACGCTATGTACCTAGGAGCCAACAAATACATAATCAACAAACTCCAACACTTCAAAATAATGCACTCAGAACAGCCCTCAACCTACCTTCCAAAGAACACGTATCCAACAAAAGAAGAGAACTCAAATGGCTCAAAATCTGCGACCGTATCACTCTCAAAACAGCATCACTTACCTTCAAATGCTTAAACAATGCAGCCCCATCCTACCTTGCTGCCAGAATCATAAACAGACCTCCACCCGCCCCATCAGAACGATTAACTCCTTCCAACTCCAGGTCCCCACATTCAGACAAAAGAAAACAGGCCGCAGTAGCTTCCCTCTCATGGCAGCCCTACATTGGAACGCCCTCCCCCTCAACACCAGAGCTGACCAATCCTACCATAGCTTCAGGCACAACATTTTAACCTGGTTACGCTCCAATGATCCCCATGACTGATCATACCCACAGACCAAAGCCTATCTGAATGTATATATGTATATCCACTCAACTGACTTCTCGAATTGTAATTACTGTATGTAAATGTAAATATGTGCCTATCCTGTAACTGAGTTTTTATGTAACCTTATCTTCCTGCCCTCTGTTGCGCCCTGTTACCTCTGTGTTTTGCGCACCATACTAAATAAATAAACAAACAAACAAACAATCCACTGCTGCAAATCCCTCAAAATCAAGGATGCAAAAATCTTACCAGGGGTGTGAAGAAGGACGATCAGCCTATAATTCGCCAGATTATGCCTATCGCCCTTCTTGTACACTGTGATAATATGCGAATGGCACCAAGATTTTGGAATTTTTCGGGACGCAACAATCTGAGAAAAAAGATCAAAAAGAATGGATGCCCAAGTTTCTGGGAATTGCTTTAGCATTAGATTGGAGAGACCGTCAGGGACAGGGGCCCTCAAACAACTGGCTTTATGGATATGATGGGTAATATCTTCGCCAGAGCAAGCTAGGTGGAAACATCCCTCCAACCAGGGACAACAAGACTCAGGCCTGGAATCTGGTTTGGCATAAAGCTTTGAAAAATGCACAATCCATTGAGTCACTGTCACATCATTAAATGCCATGTGGCTCTGAGAAATATTATTGGTTTTGTTTATAAAAGCCCTAATTTGTGTGGTATTTTTGGAGCAGATGTGTTTCACCATACATTATCCATCTTTTTGAAACAGTCTAGCCCTATAGGCTCTGTTCCAATTCCTGTGCCTTGATTTCACCGATTTTAGGGCGATCCATCTCAGTTCTACAGGTAAAGATATTTCTAGTTTGTCTCTCCTGAAAGCATCTTTTTTTTTTTATATAAAATTTATTTATTTGTTTTGGTAGCAAAAATTAATTTACACCTTTACAAATGTTACATATCACATAAAAACAAATATACTCATAAGCTCATAAAACTTGATTAACATTGATCAATACTTGAACAACTAAAACAACTAAAACATGATCAAGACATGATCAAACACTTGAGCATATTTCAATACATCTTTGCTAGTGAAAAGAGGAAATGAATCGCAAGTGAAGATCTACAACATCAGGTAACATACCTAACATAACATAGCAGTGATAAGGTAGCATCGCAGCCCTTCCCCAACTGCAAATATTCCCATAGACAATTGACTAGTGCAAACCATCATAAGGGAGACGAAATCTCAGGCACCCAAAATTACCCACTCCAAAACCTCCTGTTGAGTGCCAACAATTGTTCCTCAATTATTGCAACAGGTCTGACCGTTGCTAATATGATGGAGTTTGAGTTTCCCTGCATACATCTCAACCATACTAGGTGACATTCAAACCGGGAATAGGAGGTAAGATATGCATCTAAGCAACATTGCCTATGCTTGCAAAAAAAGTTACAGTACATGAAGAGATGTTCTAGTGTTTCGGGCTCAGTTGTATTTAGACAAAATCTGCATCCTTCCCATTTTGCCAAAACCTTATAACAGTCCCACTTCCTAATACGGGCACCTGTCTGAATAAGGTCTAGGCGAAAACGCATATAAGACCTTCTTGCTGCTTTGTCTGGGAAACATAAGATATATGGCAGCCGTGGTGTAAGTGCATGCCTAAAGCTGGCATAGGTGGTAAAGGAGGAGTAGCCTCCAATCTGATCGGAATTATGCGCCCAAGAATTTTTAAAAAAGCGCCTTTTGACTTTAGCAGGAGTATTAATCAAATCCTCCTGGGTCATATTCAATGAAGTTAAGATTGTGTGTGTCATCTCTTTCACTTTAGAGAGTGAAATTGGACACTTTCCAGCAAGCATTTCATGGAAATCCTCATAGAGTGAATTTGGCGGCGGAGAAATCATTTTAGAAAATGCATTAACAATCCGCCAACGATATTTGTCTTCTAGTGGATATAAACCCAATTCATGTATAATAATCGTGTTGGGTAGATATCCAGGAAGCCCCAAAATCTTCTTCCAAAGTTTACCTTGTAGGAGATTTAATAGGGGCCCCAGATTCAGAAGGCACATGTCAGTTACATACAGAAGGATGGGCTCTATTTTCATGGTATAATATTGTATAAGAGGCAGCAGGGAGTAGCGACAACATTTAATGAAAATAATTCTCATTTGAGCCAACAAAGGGTTAAACTTCGCGTTCAACACTGTCCGCCACTCGCTAAAGGACGTCCCATTCGATAGGTGATAGCCCAAATAGGTAATCTCTTCCTTTCTCAGGATCGGTTGGGCATTGATTGTAAAACCAAATCTCGATAGCTTTCTTTTAGCAGTGAAGACCATTATATGTGATTTGGCTGAATTAATGGTCATATTATTTAGTATACAATATTCACAAAACAGGTTTAATTTATTTTGGAGTCCGAACGGCACTCTATCGAATATTATGACGTCATCAGCAAATGCTAGCCAGTGGAGCCGCAAGGATCCCAGTATTGCTGGAAAAGAATTCGAACCCTGCCAAATCTTGTCAATGTCGGCAAGATAAAGATTGAATAGGACCGCAGCCAAGTTGCAGCCCTGTTTGACCCCTATATACGTAGGTATGTTATCAGTTAATAGCCCTTCCGCGTTGATACGGACCCGATAAGATGTATTCTGATGTAGTGCAGCAATAAGCGCTACTAGTGAAGATGGTATCCCATAAGCCAACATCTTTTGCCAAAGCCGAGTGCGTAGTACATTGTCAAATGCTGCCGAAAGATCCAATGCTGCCATATATATGGTGCCATTTGAGTTGGAATGTGCATTCCGAAGGAGATGGGCTAGAATTAAAGCGTTTAATTGAGTGCCCATAGATCTCCGAAAGCCGACCTGAGCTTTTGAAAAAATATTTAGGTCATGTATATGGACTTCCAATTCAGACAGGATCAATCGAGAAAAAATTTTCCCAGCTGTATCTATAAGGGCAATAGGCCTAAAATTTAAAGGATTGCTCAAGGCACCCTTTTTATGTGTTGGAATAATTATGGCCGTCAACCATGATTTCGGAATATTGCCAGTTTTATATATCAGCTGATAGCAGGGAAGAAGGTACCTGGCCCAGAAGTGAGGATCGTCTTTTAAGACGCAAGGGGGGAGCCCATCTGGGCCAGCTGCTTTGGAAAACTTCAATTGAGAAATTGCCCATATAATATCTTTTATGTCCCAAGGACAAACCTGCGGAAAAGGCAATTGCATAGTACTACTTTCTATTTCGGAATGTCTAGTTGGCAGAGCATATTTTTGGGAAAAAAACGTCTCCCATTCCGGTCCCGAGATGGTCGCCACCGAGCGGATATCCGCCTTACCTAACGGGTTTCTTAAGATGGCCCATATCCCTCGCGTTTTTTTTTTACAAAGCAGGCTAATCATACGTTGGTTGGCTAAGGCATAAGCAGCCTTACGCAGAAGCTTTATTTGCTGCTTAAAGCGCGTAATGATGTAATTTTTTTCACGACAATAGTTAGGAGGGCTGAGTGACTTTTTTCTTAATTGGGTCAATTCGCAATTTTTTTGCTTTTTTAAGGTTGCAATTTGATTCGAATTTAACTGGGCATCCTGAGGGATACCTTTACACAGGGTGTCCTTCACTAAAGATAGAAGGTGTGTCTGAATCATCTTGATGTTTATTTTATTAATTTTTCCGATATTTCCCAGCGATATGGAGGCATCATAACATGGTATGAGATCTCTATTCACTAGGAACACCAATTTCCTACACACGGCAGGATTCCAGTTGACAGAGATGGTATTTCTGTCGGGAACCGCCAAAGAGGCAGGAGCAAAAGGCATATAGGCTTCACACCCCATATGGAGTTGCGAGCACAGCATATGGTGGTCGCTCAGACCCAAGTCTAATATTAGGACTGGGTCAAGCAACCCAGAACACACTTTAGATGCAAGGACATAATCGATAAGGGATGAGGCATTGCCCCGCGACCATGAAGTATGTAGAGAATGAGATGCCAAGTGAATTGGATAAATGCCCCATTTTTCAAAATAACATATCAGTTGTCACCCTCTTTGAGAAGCTTGTTGTGCATAACAGGAAAGCGGAGTAGAAGAGCATAGTATATTAGAAGACTGAAGATATGAGTTTAAATCCCCTCCGATCACAATTTCATGATTGGGGCACGAGACAGAAGCATGGCCCAAAATCCTGTCCAGATCTTCCAATAGAAGAGTGAGGGAAACTGACTTAGGATTCCAGTACAATGACATTAGAAGCAAGGGCATGACCTTAGAGTGGGCAAACGACAACTCCACTAAAATGCATGAAGTCGAGGTATCCAATATAGAGGCCACTGCTCTTAGACCATTTTTAATAAGAACCGCAATACCCCCCGAAGGTCGACCTGCCGCTATGCGGCATGCTGGAACAGAAAAGCTGGAATAACCATCGATAGAAATCTCATTTAAGGTCATCGTTTCCTGCAGGAATAAGATGTCTGGTTTCTTATCAGGGACAACACGCTTATGCCATCCTACCAGATTAGCCAAGCCACAGCAGTTCCAAGATGAGATAGTCAAACTGGCCAGTTATGAGCCCGGAGTGGGCCCTTTAATGGCAGCAGCTGTTTTCATCAGTGGTTCCAGCCAAGCTTGCCCACTCAATGCTTGGGTTAGCGATGCTAGTTGGAGTGACAATTGGGTAACCTGGGAATCGGACGAATCTATGCCTGCACCCACTGGACATACTGGCAAAGTGGGTGGCACCCAATCAAGATAAGCCCATGCGCTATCCATATCAGGAAAAAGGCACGGAGTAAGACCAATAGAACAGAAGTCGTCAGCAAACTCCAATAACATTTTAGTTTTAAGCATCTTTTTGTTTCTGAATCGTCAAATCATATATATGATTAATTATGTGCTTAATTTTCCTTTTGGAGCCAGTGTTAAACAGTTGTAGCAGGTTTGTGTATTCAAACTCATTGTTATCAGAAGATTGGATGTGTTAAAATCGACTCTTTCAACTTAATGCCAAACTCAGTTAGTGTGTTTTCCGACCAACGCAATCTGTTCAGGGCACTATTGGCCCATACCGTTCCAGACATTTTGGCCTTAGTTTGTTCAGTGTAATTGTAGTTGAGATCCCATTTTAGATTCAAAATTTCATGGTCACTCTCTTTGATCGGTAGAACTTGAAAATGTGCTATATAAGTAAACAGTTCCCTATCAACATAAATGAAATCAATGGTCACTCTCGAGTACGCCCTTGTCCAGGTGTAGTGCGGTGGTGAGTCATTCAACGTGGTCCCATTGACCATAACCAGGTTCTTAGAGTCAACAAAACTGTTCCAACATGTGAGCCTACTGTTGGTAAGTTATTAGCATTGACTAAGCTATGTAAATTTAAATCACCCGCTAGTATGACGTTAGGAGAAGAACTAGATCATGTTTTGCCACAGAGATTCTAGGTCTCTAAAAAATGTGTCTACAGTTCTCACAGCCAGAGTCCAGTACAAATTGATGATAGAATATTCAATGGGCCTCATTACGACTCAGGCGGTAAGGGGTTTACGGCGGCGTAAACTGCGCCGACCCTTACCACCTGATTCCGAGGTCCCTTAGCGCCATGGAGGTTTTAACACCTGCTTTTAGCAGGTGTTAAAATCCATGGCGCTAAGGGACCTTGATGTTAATTACGCCACCGTTATTTACGGTGGCGTAATTAACGCCTTCCCCACTCCCATTATGCCCTATGGGGCAAAAATGGGAATGGGGAAGGGTAAATGGGGATTGGGGACTTACCGCCCGCCAACCTCGGAATGGGGCGGTAAGTCCGCCAACCACCATGGCGTAAACATAGTTTACGCCATGGTGGTAAAGGTACGACCCAGGCGGTAACTTACCGCCTGGGTCGTAATGAGGCCCAATATGATTGATCTTAAGTTAGATCTGTTGCATATATGGATTAGGAGTTTAATTGGTTTCAAAAATAATATGTTTACTGGTTTTGAGGGCAATCAGCAGACCTGGCATAGGACGGTCTTTCCCCAAACTGATGGGCTGGATTTAGAATGATGTAATGGTTATCCCAAGAAAGACATTCGAATAACCAAGTCTCTTGCAAAAGAATTACATCATAGTCTGCTAGACTGTCACATGAGCCCAGAAGTAAATGTCTATGTCCTCTCCTGTTCCAACTCAATAGAGACACATGCATAGATATAGCAGAAGATGTAAATTGTGCTTGTGCACATGAACATTTGCAAGAGGGATGATTTTGAGTTGTAGGAATTGAGGGAACACCATTCAGTCTGTCTGCAACTAAAATGATCAAAGTTTCAAAAGGTTTAAAAAGTGAAGATATTGCTAAGTTCATGGCAAGCAAAGTAGTCTCAATCAAAATTGCTGACGAGTTGTTAGACTAGGAGGTATGAGATTGTGGCCTTATAGGAGCTCGATGCCTGGGGGTTGGCGCCATATAGGATGATGCTGCAGTTGAATTACCCTTTGTATAGATATGGGATACTTCAGGCAGATGAAAGAGTTTCCTGTTCACCCTCATCTACATTAAAAGACGAGTTGGAACTTAATTCAATAATTACCTGTTCTTATGTGGGACTCAGTGGCATCACATAAGGGATTATTTGCCTGCCCGGATCAGGAGCAGCTAGCACTGGTGTATTGATGTTTAAATAACTGGCTAATGGTTGTGTGTCTACAGCATTGGCAACCAGCACCACGTTGGTACCAACGGTACTTGGAACTTTATTCTGATCATAAGCCATCATGTTGGTGGATGGAGGAAGTTCCCTCCCTTTGATCAAGGTGGCATCAGAGATATTAGCTTGAGTCAATGGTCCCAGCATTTGTGCTATCAGGCCACAGATGGAGACAACGGGCACCATAGTAGATACATTGCTATGAAGGGGTCCAATAGGTTTGTATAACATTTGTTGGATGTTTCATGAGTTTACCATTTGTTTGGAAAGGGCATTTGTCCTAGCTTGCAATGCCATGACGGGACGCCTCCTTGGCGTGCTGTCCATTTGTTTTCTTTTAGAGCCCCCCGTTAGGGGACTTTTAGATTCAGGCATAGAGGTTTTTAATGTATATATTCCTCGTTGCATGAACACACACAGTCTCTCAATGACCGCTGACACACGTAGCAAACAGTACAGGCAACTGGACAAGTTTACAGCAAGAAAACAGAACATCAAAACACAAGTTGGAACAATCAGAACAATATATATGCATATAACAGCAGTCTGAATAATGTCACCCAGACCTTTGCACCAGGATTGTGGAATGCCAACACCGCACAATAAGGTCAATCAGTTTTATTGATCTTAATTCAGTCACTTGAATACAGTACGGATCAAAGAGCATTAAGCCCTGCAGGCACCGCACCAATTATACTAAAGTTATTACAGACTCAGATTGTAAAAGTGATTCTACTTTAATGAACCACACCTCCCGGCAGGTACTGATCTGAGCACGCTTTATATAGCTCACATTAGTGGCTGGCTTCTGTGGTGAGACCTTAAACACTTTCCGGGTGAACTGGAGAACAGCAGCCATTAATTATTTCGCACTCCAGCACCAAACAACAGAAAAACAGTATGTGCCCTTAACTCCGTCTGGCTTTACGTTGCTAGGGCCAGCTGGCTTGAGTGATATAGTACGTCGCCAGGGGGCGTGGCCAATCAGCCTGCACACAGTTTAAAGAACAATGTTGTTTCCTGCCGGCTATGGCTGTACATGACAAGGACACCTTACCCATTAGCTCTCTCCCCTTTTTTATTGCATTGTTTCCTTTATTTTGTCCCCCTGATGCGTAGGCAGACCCAATCCCAATACATAATAATTTTCGATTTTGGGATACGAAAAATAATTAACTTATTTGTTTCTTCACAATTGCCCCACAACAAGGGGCTCGTGTTTTCCTCAATAAGGTTACAGCTTACGATGAATATTACTGTTTTTTCATTTCATTTTCTTCAATTTCATACTTTCACTTGTTAAGAGTTCATTTGTCAACCAACTGTGACTGTAAACTAACTTATGTTCAATTTTTTTTCACTACGTATTCTCAATTTTTTAATGATTCTACACCTAATTCGTGTATGTACCATTTAAACCATTGTTTTTACATGCTGTTACATGTTAGACCTCACTTTTGTATATCATTTTCTGTTCCTTTGATATAAAGCTTTTAATTTGCAATTTCCATAATGTTTATGTCTCATTTTGAAGGAATGACTTTAATTTCTGACTGCATGCAATATCTATGAATTATACTAGATATAAAGGTTTTGGGACCGGATGAATAACTTCAATTCATTCACACCCCATATGGGCCAACCTTTGATACACCAGGATTTTGCTTTGTTGTAAACACATATGTCTTTTGACCCCCCTGGTGTGTCACTCCTGGGTCAAACCACTGCTGCTAGATGGTGGCACTCTTTTTTGTATATAGATTTTTGGACAACCTAGGTTGTTTAGTGGTCGAGTTTCCCATCTCTTTCGGGTCTTGGGATACCATTAAATTATTCAAAATTAGCCACACTCAGGCTCCCCTCTAGACAAACATCGCTTTATTCCCTTCCTAGTTCTGTCTACTCCAGAATTATTCTCTCTCTCCCCACCCCGATCGGCTACAGCTTTGCATGGGCTCTGTCACCTGTATATGTCCGTAGGCTCCCAGTGGGGGATAGTCGGATATGGCCGAGAATGCAACTTTAAGTTATTCCGAGGAAGAAACCATTGAATTGACTCGAGGTCCTTCCTTCTTTGATCCACCAGATTCCAATCAGCCATCTACCTCATCAAGTACCTCAGACGATTTATTAAAACTCAAAAAGAAAACTTTCCGCACTGAACTACATGGCCACTTCCTTAGGGAATATTTGAAAAACAACATCATACCGAATGGGTTGATAGTACGGAATGAACCCAGATTATTCCTAGAAGACAAGGAATACACTACTAGTTTCAGCCAGATCGCTACTAAATGCAGTCGTGATCTTATGGTATTAACCATCACTACTGCTCAACGGATCAGCATTACCTTACAAAAAACTCTAGACACAGAAGTAACTAAATTTAAGGATAATACCTTACTGACTGAAATAGAAGCTCAACTTTCCAACATTAATAAGCAATTTGAACAGTTCAAGGCCAACACGTTGACCAAGAAAACAAATAAATTGAATAAAGATATTAAAGACTTCAAAATTGAAATTGTCTACCCATACACAGCAGAAGGGTATATTGATTCGCTTAGGAAGCAAGGAGGAGGATCCCAGCCTCCATCAGGTGGGAGAAGAGGCCGAGTCACATTTTCGGGCTCCAGCAGCTCAGGCTCCTCAAGTGGAAGTCCACATCAGAACTTCCCACCCTTCCAGCCGTATAACTTTGGTCCACCACAATATCCGGGCCCATATCCACCACCTTTCCCTTTTTTAGGCAGAGGAGGACAAGGAGGAGGATGGGGTCCCCCACCTTGGAACATACCGTACCAAGGAACACGGAGACGACCGAGGAGGCGTCGACAATAGACCAAACATTTGACACCAATCAACTACCAATTTACAATCTGGGCAATTTTCATTTAACTACATGCCAGACTTCCCTTCTAACTAAAGGCCTTTCCTTTGTGCCTACTAACGATACTGACTGGTATAAAACAGAAATAGAGATTCGCCAGTTTTTTCGAAAATTAAGACTCCGGGTTTTCTTCCAGGACCAAATTGAACAAGAATCAGACCCAGATACAGGTCTACACCCTCAATCACTATTTACACCTACCGATAGTCAAACACCGGACGACCTTCTAACATTTGAGAAATGTGTCCTCAAAGATATTAGGAAGTTGAAAAAGAAAAAACACACACGGCAACATAATTTAACTAAGGGTGAGAAAAAAGCCCTAAAAGATCTATCTAAAAACAGGGAAATGATAATCAAACCTGTCGACAAAGGTGGTGGTATTGTTCTTATGACAACCGAGCAATACACTAATATGATTATGACCTTACTTAATGATGGAATCAGTTATCGCCCACTTAAGAAAGACCCATCTGGAGATATGAAAATTGAAATCTCTGAAATGATCTCTTTTGCCCAGGACAGGAATTGGATAACCGAAAAAGAAGCTAAGTTTTTAACTACGTCATCAAACCGTACACCATGTTTATATGCTCTCCCCAAAATTCACAAAAACTTACTAAACCCACCGGGGAGACCGATTGTCTCAGGATGTGGATCCATTTTGGAACCTCTGGGGCAGTTTATCGATTATTTTCTCAAGCCTTTGAGCAATAAGACCAGATCATACCTGAGGGATACCATGCACACCATCCAGGTATTCGAAAATTTACCTTTCACCAGTTCACAACAATTTCTGGTGACGATGGATATTAAAGCTCTATACACGTCTATACCCCAAGACGCAGCCATTAATTGCGTACATGAACACCTCACCAGAGAATATGCTGAACCAGGATCCTATCGAGTGCCACCTGAGTTCATCATTGAATTATTAACTTTTGCCCTTAACAAGAATTTTTTCACCTTCGATAATCAGTTCTTTCTCCAGACTAAAGGCACGGCAATGGGTGCAACTTTTGCACCAAGCCTAGCCATCTTATTCATGGCCACTTTTGAGGACCAGTATATTTACAATTCGATCAACCAATGGGAAGCCAACATCTCCCACTGGCATCGCTACATTGACGACATTATTTTCATTTGGACAGGGGATGCTACATCACTCCAACAATTTTTAATATGGCTTAATGCCTGCAATAATAACATACAATTCACTATGGAGTACAGCATCACCAAGATACATTTCCTGGACCTTGAGATCTCGAGTCTCAATAATAAACTTGCCTGTAATCTCTTCAGGAAACCAACTGATCGGAATACACTTCTGCATTACCGGAGTGACCACCCGCATCACATTAAACAGAATCTTCCATACGGTCAATTCCTGAGAATCAGAAGGAACTGTACTCACTTGGAGGATTTCTATACTAATGCCGAAACACTCAGCACTAGACTATGCGCACGTGGCTACCCCAAAAGGCTGATTAATACCGCCACCAAGAGAGCCAGGTTCACAGACAGAGAATGCCTTCTAATACCAAGATTAGAACAAGACATACCTGAGAATGAAAGACTCACATGTGTAATCACTTACGGGCCAAACACTTTTGACCTCAAGAAAGTCATTAGGAAATATTGGCCCATTGTGAGACTACAACTAGTTGAGGAACCCATACCGAGATTCGCCTTCAAAAGAGCGAAAAATATCAGGGAATATGTGGTCCATTCATCATTTACCAAAACCACACCACGTACAGGTCTGTGGAATCTACGCAAAGTGACCGGACACTACCCATGTGGGTCATGCACAGTATGTAAATTCACTAGAAAATTACAAACATTCAAGATAGGCACCAAACAATGGGTCTTGAATAATCTGACTAACTGCAAGACTAATCAAGCCATTTACTGCATCGAATGCCCTTGTGGGCTTCGATATGTGGGACAAACCACACGTAGCGTGGGTACCCGCATCTCTGAACATCGATCGAGAATCCGATGTAAGAATACTACTTCCCCACTAGTCTCTCACTTTCTGGCCAACCACCATACACCTGATGACATCTTTTGGTGGGTTTTGGACCGGATTAATACAGGTCAGAACATACAGACCAGACTGTTGGAACTTGAAAAAAGATGGATCTATAGATTGGATTCCTTGGAACACGGATTGAATGAACAATCTCCATTCTAAATACAACAAACTAACCCCCCCTCCCCCCCTCTATTCTTTCTTCCTATTACCACACACCGTGGGCCACACTATAACTCTGCTTCACTTTCACATCACTTTCCGAGATGCACTGGTTGCACTCCCCTTTCTTCCCGCCCCACCACTCCTCACCCCCGCATTCTCCCTTCATTTCCCAGAAATCGGGCTTACAGGCACAGACATCCATTTTCCATGTATTCACAGGGACACACGGTGTTACCCATGAACACTCACGCGTCCAACAGCCGGCCCCATTTTTGGTCCTCGAACACGGGACAGAATCATTTCTGGGCACCCGCGGGGACTGCAGACAATTGGAACATACCAACAATCACTCGTTTCTTGGGATAGGAGCATATTTGACAACCAACTGTGGCTCCGCCTTTTGACACTCCCCCGGCCTCTGACCATACCATTGGCCGGACGTAGCCGTCACTCGCTGTGATCGGCGCTTTCTATTGGACATCCTACTTCCTGTAGGAACTTTTCCCTCCACGTCGAGGCTTGACGCTCAGTTCGGTTGCTTTGACAACCAATTATTTGCCTCTATTTTTTAGCTTCAGCCCGCATTTGTGTTGCCGATGTCAGCGAGGACAGACATTCAGGGACGACTTCGCTCGCCCTCACTCTGCATGAATGCCATCTGGATTTGACCTTTCCTGTTTACCCTATACAGGTAACTACGTGGGTCTCACCACATGGCTCCTCTATGGCCACAGTCCTTTACAAAACCTTTTTGCCAGACTAGACACCTACATAGGTAACCGGTTATGTGCCTTCTATGCTCCTATATGTAGGAAAACACTTATGACATCTGATGCCTTCCGGTTTTCCCGTTTTTCCTTTTTCTTCCCCCCTCCTCCTTACCCTTTCACCCACACCCCACCGGCCCCCCGTTTCTAATCCAGGCATACTTTCATTCTAGGTCTCAGCCGGTTCACCGGTCCGATGACGAGAACCTACGAACACGAATTTTTCCAATAATACCTTTTCTCGTGATTCAAAATAAACAACTATCTTCACGGACTCTACAAAGATACTGTATCATACTAAATAGCCACTTTGGCTTCACTCTCACTCGATGGAAGCCTCTTGTGGTGAGTTTCAAACTGTTTATTTTTGTTTCTCTGTCTTCCTTTTTTTCCCCCCCACGTGTGGACCGCCGGACCGACAGGGCATACAGAGACCCTTGTACTTGCGCTTCCGAAGGGGACCCAATACCACTATCTTTTTATGTTTCCGGGGAGGGTGTGAACTATCAGCACGATCTGAAGGCTCCTCACCCCTACAAACATGTAGACTTGGTAATATGAGACCCCAGGCAGACAAGACTAATGTCCTCTGATCTGCCCATATCCTAGCATGACACTCTAGTTTGCATGCAGATTTTTGATATATAATTGTCACCCTTCATCTACCCTTACAACTTTGCATAACACTTCTAGAGTTTATCTCTCTTTTTCCACCTAACTGGTTCTCCCCCTTTTTTTCACAATTACAGGGTCCTGCTACTTATTGCCCTGATGAAGGCGGAGTATTCTTTTCAGATACGAAGATCATTATTCTTTGGAGTCTGTACCGCCAAAACGCAGTGCTAACCAGAGGGGACACAAGGTTCATCACATTACAGTGCAACATTTAGGATCCCTTCCTTTCTGAAACAATTAACCAAAGGACAAGGACACCTTACCCATTAGCTCTCTCCCCTTTTTTATTGCATTGTTTCCTTTATTTTGTCCCCCTGATGCGTAGGCAGACCCAATCCCAATACATAATAATTTTCGATTTTGGGATACGAAAAATAATTAACTTATTTGTTTCTTCACAATTGCCCCACAACAAGGGGCTCGTGTTTTCCTCAATAAGGTTACAGCTTACGATGAATATTACTGTTTTTTCATTTCATTTTCTTCAATTTCATACTTTCACTTGTTAAGAGTTCATTTGTCAACCAACTGTGACTGTAAACTAACTTATGTTCAATTTTTTTTCACTACGTATTCTCAATTTTTTAATGATTCTACACCTAATTCGTGTATGTACCATTTAAACCATTGTTTTTACATGCTGTTACATGTTAGACCTCACTTTTGTATATCATTTTCTGTTCCTTTGATATAAAGCTTTTAATTTGCAATTTCCATAATGTTTATGTCTCATTTTGAAGGAATGACTTTAATTTCTGACTGCATGCAATATCTATGAATTATACTAGATATAAAGGTTTTGGGACCGGATGAATAACTTCAATTCATTCACACCCCATATGGGCCAACCTTTGATACACCAGGATTTTGCTTTGTTGTAAACGGCTATGGCTGTATATAACACGAGTCCAAAGTTCTCATGCAGAACACTGAAAAGCAGTCTACCAGGCAGCAACAGCCACACTCCCACAGCAGAAAAATAGCACATGCCCTTAACTCTTTTGGGCTTTACAGTATGATAGCTGTAAATGTAACCAAGGATGAAGAATATTAACCATATCTTGTGTGTATTATTAGCCCCTGAGATGTTAGAGTTTGAATTTTGGCTTGTAGATCCATAAAGTATGGTTCATCTGATGAGTGATTATTAATATTGACTCCAAGATATTTGTATTGCTGTATAACCTCTATGTGAGTCCCATTTAAGCACCATTTACTACTATGTTTCTTCTTGGTCCCTTTTGGGACACAACATAGGATTTTGTTTTTATCTGTGTTTATTTGAAGTGAGTTGTTTTCAGCATATTTTCCCAATATGGTTAACAAACCCTGAAGGCCCGTGGGGGTCTTACATAATAAAGCAAGGTCGTCCGCGTATAAAAGCCACACTTTTGAAAATGTACCTAGTCGAGAAGGGTCAGATTGTACCTCAGAAAAAGTGTGTGCCATGTCAGCTATGTAGTAGTTAAATAGCATGGACGCCAATACGCATCCTTGCTTAAGGCCAGAGTATGTTGGTATAGAGGCCGAAAGTTGACCTTCCATCGTCAGCCTTACTGTGATGGAGTTGTTTTGATGGAGTTGTGTAATTAGGGCTAGCAAAATTTGCAGACATGCTGGTTTGGTCAATTTGGACAGTACCAATGACCTACTTACAGAGTCAAAAGCCGATTTGAAAACAACGTAAGCCATATAAATGGGCTGTTTGAAATGCTGAAGTTGTTGTTGGACTGCCGTTATGATTGTTAGATTAATTGCTGTACAAAGTGCCAAGATAAACCCTTGGACAGGCCATCTGGCCCGGGGCTCTGGAGTTTGACATAAGTTATAATATCCTCAAGCTCAAACTCCAGCAGCAGTTCGATCTTGGACAAGTTGATGGTTTGTGCTGGGCCCTTATCTTTGGAAGCATATAAGTTAGTGAAGTATAGGATCCATGTCTGCTCCGATACAGCACTGACCTGCAGAGAGAGCTGAGATGTGTTGGAGGTCTGATTTAGTAGGCGCCAGATTGCTCCTGAGTTCTTAGAAGAGAGAGCCCGAAGCATGTTTTCTCCGTCCCGTTGGTACATATAATATTTTAGGGATTTTACCCAGTTCTTTTATTTCATTTTCAAGGATCTTGTTTGCAAATGTTTTCTGGTAGTGGTAGATCCTTAAGATTTCTAATAGCTCTATGAAGAAGAAGTTTTTTTATTTTTAACATAAGTATCGGAAGAATGTTTATGCTTAAACGTGGGCTTGGTTGACCTAAGTTCAAATTCTGTGAAAAGTTGAAGTGCTGCAACGTATTGACCATCAGAATTTATCACATCAGGATTTCCATCTACTCCATTTCTCAAGCAATATTAATGGTCATGTAATTGATTAGGAGACCAGCGTATTCTGTTTCGCCCCAAGGATATCGCTACCCCAATATGTAGGTGTTCAATCTGTTGAGTAGACCCGATGACTTCCGTGTCCACGACGCAATCAGCTGGTAAACATGAAAAGGTAAGGCGATCGGTATATACATAATCAATGATGGCTTTTTTGATTGTGATGACATCAAGTCGGATTGGCTGGAGAATCACCTTCAAATGAGCTATTGATCATTAGCAATTGTCTATTGCTCATAAATTTAGACCACCTGCGTCATGCTAAGGTGTCATGTTGGATTTCAAATGACAAGTTATGTATGTTCAAATCACCTACGATGAATGTTGCTGTGATTGTTAAGTCAAATGCAATTTTATCAAGCAGCAATTCCATGTCCCCTACAAAGGAGTCATCAGAGATACTGGCATGATTCCAGTAGGTGTTTACTAATGCTAATACATGAATATCAAAAGTAATTCGAACAAGCTGAGTGAGCTGATTGGGTTCGGCCCATTCGGTAATCCAAAGGGAATATGCTATTTTAGCAGCTATGAGAAAACCGGCCATAGGTCTTCCTTTAGACTGACGCATGGCTGGTATAGTTAAAATACTAAAATCATTCCAAATAGGTTTTGCAGTGAGCCATGTTTCTTGCCAGGCTGTGATAACGAAACGACTGAGATCAAGAGACGCGTTGTTCAGTAGGTGGCTATGGCCACGAGTATTCCAGCTAAGCAGCCTCTCTGTCTCTTCAACATGAGATTTTGATGGTTACAGGATGTATGTGAGTCATGATCAATCATTTCTCTTGTTGGTAAAAAGTTGCCTTTCACATCGTTCCTAAGTTGGTCTTTGCATGGAAGTAATTTTAAGGTTAAATTCAGGATCTGCCTGAATAAGTTTGCTACATTATTCACGTTGATTTCGTGTTCCTGATGGAATTTTTTTTAGATGATTCATATGTAAGGGTAAAAAGATTGGATTTATGTAAGAACTCAACCTGATTAATATCACTAGAGGATAAATCCTCAAACTTGGAATTTCGGCAAAGACATTCAACATGGAAGTTCTGTTTGAATCATAAATGTCAAAGGGTTGCGGTCTACATTGCATTATTAAAGTGTGAAAGTGTGAAGTAGAACTACGTTCATTTCTGGATTTAGGGTTATTGCGCACTGTCTTCATTCTATGATCGTGTATGTCAACAGATTGAATGAACTGCGCATGTGCACAAGTCGGTGCTTGAACAGTCTGCGTAGATTGCAAGGCGTTAGGTTTTGGTGCCTGTGCAAGTTTATAAATGTAATGTTGCATCGATTTCTCTCCTTCTAGCATTCTTTGCTCAAAGGTAGAAAGTACTGGCTCCTGAGGACGCTTCTCCTGCTGATGAGGATGATCACCACATTGCATGTTTCTCGAATTTCCCTGTGTTTCTGAGGGATCATTTTTATTGGTGTTAATCTCATTAAGCAAGTCGTCCAGAGACTCATGTACTAATGAACCCACCACTGAATGATTTCTACTCCCTTCAGTGGTTTTATTAAGTTTAGTAATATTTGAGTATTTTTTTGTTATGGTTTCTTTATCATCTAGTACTCGTTTTCTTGGTTTAGTCAATTTTTTAAGGAATTGTTTTGTAGTAGCCTGATTGGGTGAAGCTGTAGCTTTTATATTTTTAGTTTTTTTTTCTGCTGATTCAGCTGTAATGATATGTAGGGAATGGTTTTAGGAGGTATGCAAAAAATTGTAATGTCCTCTTTGTTTTTAATTCCATCTGGTTTGACTTTGTCCCCACCATTGGGTCGGATCTTGTTCTGTTGCAAGGCTACGGATGGTCCTTTACTCTTTGCAGTTTTAATGTGTTCGGATGTAAGATCTACTGTATTGGTGAGAGAGGTTGTCGAGACCACTGTCCCAGCAGTAGCAATTTTTTCCTTTGTGCTATTGCATTTGGTTACATCAGTGGAGACTCTCAACATGGGATTTGCGCCATTCAGCAGGATGGCACCCTGAGTTTGCGCCATGGAGGTAGTGGTCTCTTAAGAGAGATGGTTTGTTTATTTGTTTAACAGAGACAGTGCATGAACAGCCTGGAAATTCATTCAGAGTGGTCATTGATGTTTTATTATAAGTCATCAGCGTGGTGCTCATTACCATCTATTGTGATTTATTCTCTAACAGTTTAGTTTGCAGACTGAGGGCCTCATTACACATTGTGCGGTAAAAATCGGAATTTTACGGCATGGCGCTATTAGCATGTCCGCCCTCGCTAAAGACCGCTAATAGCGGCCCAAAAAAAAAAATAAATAAAAAAAAAATTACGAGTTCGCGGACACGAGCATAGCGCCATGCCGTAAATGTCATTACCGCCATGCCGCAAAAGTCCACAAAATGCCCATTACCGGCCTCGACCACAGTGCTGATAGCACCTCCTCCCTCACGCAACATGCTAATAGCGGTCACCGCTATTAGCGGACACCGTCAAAAAGCGGAATCGGAAATAGCGTCATCGCACAGGAACGGGAAAAAGAACGGCGGCCATCTTTAAAAACACAATCCAGTGCCATCCTCTGCATCCAGGACATCTTACCGGAGAACTCTGACCAAAAACCATCCAGGACTGCCTGAAGATGTCAAAGGCCCCGAAAAAATCCTCTGACCGACAGCGGAAAGAGAAATTCACACCAGAGGAGCTCATTATGCTGACTAGCACACTTGCAGCCAATGCGGAGGTGGTATTCGCCAATGATATGCGCCGGGCGGCTATCATCGAGAAAAAGGACATCTGGGACGAAGTAGCCCGCAAAGTAAGTGCAGTGGGCACTAAAACCCGCAGCGTGAAGGACTGCCGCAAGAGGTGGGACGACCTCCGGCTACGTGTGCGGAATATCCTTTCAGTCAACCGCAACCTTGCAATGGCCACAGGAGGAGGCGCAGAATCACCTCTGAAGATGAAGGCGTGGGAGGAGACATGTGCCTCCACCATCGGAGTGGAAGCCATAGAGGGGGTCGGAGACATGGAGCATGGTGTGGCCATCTCATCTGATGGAGGTGAGTGAATACGTCAAACAATGCACAGTGAAGGGTGAGGGGGTACCCCAAACACGTGTCGATGATCAGGCCAGTGGTCCTGCCACACACATACATGCATGCATCACCATATACACGTGCAATACTGACCCATCTATGCATGACCAACCCGACATCCCCATGACAAGAATCACTGATGAATAGGCCCCAATGCATAGAGCAGCATGACATGAACATTCTGCATGAGGCATCTAGACCCATTAACGATGATGTACCCTATTCATGTCCTCCACAGGATCACCGACGGACACTGGAGAGACAAGCACCGCAGCACGTACTCCCCCAGCAGCCAAAAAAGCCAGGATGCATGAGAGGGGTGACACCGCCACCACCTCCAGTGGAAGTGGGAGGACAGTCCATCTGCAGAGGGCCAAGGCAGCAGGTGCACCATTGCATCACAGCCTGAGGGCACGGCTCCTGTTGTAGCCGAACCCACGCAAGTGTGCCCCATCACTGCTGAGATGAGCACGGAGGGCACGCACTCCGCAGCCACCAGCTCCACTGGGGAGGCAGCAGCCACCGCACCGGCCAGTGACGAGGAGGACGCAATCGACGTCCTACAACTCATCCATGACCCCAGCCCAACATGGTCCATTGAGGGGAGTCCGAGGGCAACGTCCGGATCTGCTACCCAGGAAGCACATGACACCCTCACTGTAGAAGGTGCATGGAGCCCTCAGCTGTCCTCACCGGATGCCGGGTGCATGGACCAGGGCGCGCCGTCCAGCCCAGCGGCATCTACCACCCTGGAAGACCTTGCAACCATCAGCCGGAGGCAGGAAGACATGGCTGCGCTGGTCGGCCAGCATGTGGCCGAGACAGTCCGTCTAAGGGAAGACCTCCAAAAATATGCTGGACAAACAAAGGAGGCCATGGAGGCCTGCACTGACAGGATATGCCAGGAGATGGGCCAACTCCGCCAGGCCATTCTACGTATTGGGGACATCATGGAGCAGTATCACCAACCCCCAACACAGGATCGACCGGGAACCTCCTCCTCAGCAAGTTCCCTGCAGACCAGCCCCCTGCGCCGCTCACTGCGCAACCTGAGGCGCCCCGCATCACAGCAACCCGATGTCGGTGGGGGCCCTGATGCTTAGCTCCACCAAGGACCAGGTGGCACATGTGGTGCAGGAAACATTATAGACACCATGAGACTCACCTGGGTGTTTTGGGGGGGAAGGGGGTAAGGGTGCATTTGGGTGTTTGGGGGGTAGGGGGGTAAGGGTGCATTTGGGTGTTTGGGGGGGGTAAGGATGCATTTGGGTGTTTGGGGGTGTTGCATTTATTATCACATTCTGTTCAATACACAGTTGTTCTGAAGTTGAAACCCAAGCGTGGTCTCCATCATTGCGTATGTGTCATTTATCTCGGACAGGGTCCTTTATGGTACTCCAAACATGCACCAGGGCAAGAATATCCATCTCCGTCCATGCTTTGTCACCGTTGTGCCTGATGGGATTTCAGAATCAGATGCTGACGCACATCGTTGTGCCCTCTTGGCATTGCCTCTTGCATGTCCTGGCGGGGCATTCCACCCGTACTCATCCACATCCCCATCATGCTCTTCTGGTGGTTGCATATCAATTTCAGGTGGCATTGGCACATTCCGTCATTTGCACATTTTTGGTCCTCTACACATGGCTTGGTTATCTTTGCCACTGTGACACGGCTGTACAGGAGTGCCTCACACAGGCTGCTTAGGCAGCGGAGCACTGTCATTGGAAGTCTGACTGCCAGCTCTATCACGACGCAGGTACGGGGATGTGCAATATTGTTGTCCTCTTCCTGCTGGTTCTGTGGGTTCCGTACAGGGGTTGGGAGCCACCTCCTCAGTGGATCGCTGGCATTGCCTGTATGGTGTGAGGAATGGGTACCTGTTACAGGTCACCTCTGGTGTGGCCTGTTGTTGTTGGTGCTGCACTGCTATCATGTAGTCATGGCTGTCATGTCATGCTGCTGCTATTGGGGCCATCTTGGTGTGGGAAGGGGTGTGGGTAGGGGTGTGGTGTGCTCTTTTGTGCTGCCTGTCTCCATTGCATGCACCTGTGCTGATTGTGTCCACCTGTAGTTGATGGGTACACTGCTCAGGTCTCTTAACGGGTGCTTTTCGATGCCGTTATTAGCGCCATGCCGGTAAGGGGTTTTTGGGTGTTTTACATGCCGCTAATACCATGTCCGCATGGCTTGTGATGGCCTGGTATTAGCGCCATGGCGCTAATTCCGGCCTGGGGGTCGCGCGCCCGCGCACTTGCCGCTATTAGTGGCACCGTAATTAACGGGTGCGCAGATAGCGGTGGGTCCAGGTCGTGATTGACTTAGGGAATTAACGGTACCGGTAAAACTTTACCGGTACCGGTATACCATTACCGCACAACGTGTAATGAGGCCCTGAGTCTTACATGAAACGTCTCATAAAGTTTAACAGCGATGACAAGGCTAAATTCATAGCTGTTAAGGTAGGTTGTAGTAAAATGTACGCAGATGGTTCAGGGTTTTGCATTGGAGAAGGACTGTGAGTGGGGGGTATTATCAAGGGAATAGACTGGGAAAAGGATATTGATAATGGAGAGGATTTTATTTAAATGCTGGAGAACATTTCAGTTGAATGTGAAAGATGTGTACAGTTAGTCATATCGAGATGAATCTCTCGATTTGAAGGCGCAGGATAAGTTGGTAACGGCAAGCGCATGGGAATATGAGTTGGTTTCATGCTTGGAGTGCTCAAAAAGTTAGGATCTTTACATGACGGCCCAGAGTTTTTGTCTTTAGTGGGTGAGTCTATAATCACTAACTCCGACATCACTGGTACAAGAGTCTCAGCGTTATGATTCACTGCAAGATTCTTACACAGGCACAAGTGGTGAGGCTCAGTGGTGAGGCTTTCCGATGTCATTACTTCACCAGTTGGTTGTTCAGAATCTACAACTATGGTAATAGATTCCATGGTGATGTCACTAAGATTGGGTAGGGACGTCATAATAGATGCCTTTGTGTTTAGACTTGATTTAGTATTCTCGACTGGATAAAAACGTCTAATGTCAATTGGCATTGTTTGAACTCTTGCTCAAGTCAAAGAAGCTCTGTCTTTATAAAGAGAAGTTTCCTGGGTACTCTTGAGAGGCGTATGTTTAAGGCGCTCAATGAGTTGTAACCTTTCCACTTTGGACGACATGATCATTTTGAGTGTATAGCTGATTGATTTCCACTTCTGGATACAGGGAAACAAATTGTAGCAAGGCTAATAGGCAGGAGTGAGGACCCGCTTTGTGGGTAATGATATACACTCACACCTCATGTTAGGGAGAATTCTCATAAATGGGTGATTTGCCTTACCTAAAGAGTCCCCCAGCAACTTTGCTGGATTTATAGGATTTATTTCTTTCACCTGGTAACAGTGTGAGCTTTTTTTCCCACACTTATGTATTTTGCTGCGAGTATTTTTACTATTTGTGTGATCTTGGGCACTGGAGCCTCACCTACTCCATGTGCACCACTTTTTGTGTGTGTTACACAGCACCTTCAATGCAGTGACACAGGATTGTCTTTGAGACTTCCCACTGACTCAATTGTTATGGAGCTGACTCCTATCCCCCAGAAACATGTAAAGTTGCCATTAACTTTATATAGTTACTTTAAACTGCAGACCCAGTACACCCCATCTCACATGGAGTATTGGAAAGGGATCATTCTTATCCCTTTTTGTCTGTGCCTCTTGGAGCCGTGTTTCACTCCCTTAACTTTAAGACTTGGCTGGTGGCAGTGGTAACTACCCTAACTTTCCTACTGTGATTATCTTATATAAAGGTGGTATTGTTCCAGGCTATTATAGTAGCCTCGAACATAAACCTGCTTGACCAAATACATTTTATTTTGGTTCCGGCTGGGTTTATTCGCCATTTCTTTTTGTTAAAGTCTTTCTCATGTTTTTCTCTGCGCGCCAAACCGGGGATGATTCCTTTGTTCACTGTCGTTTTGTGGGCCTCTGCACATAAGCCCTCCTTAAGGCGCCTGATAGTCTAGAGGGGCAGGATGTGAGGGAGGGATCTTCAGACCCCTGCCATGGGTTGCCTTAGTAACCCAAGTTGCACTCTTGTCTGATTGGCTAAGAGGACTGGCCTTGTGAGGCCAGCCACCCTGCTGTGTGACTGACAGCCAGGCTGTATGAATGGGGGAAAACTGCATAAAAAGCAGGTCTCTGGGACTGGAAGAGGAGAGTCGCTACTGGAACGAAAGAACCAACAAGGAACTGGAAGAAGAGGACCCCTACCACGACTCAATGCCCGGTGAAGCCCTGCTGTAGGTCTGAATCTCCAAATCCAAAGATAGAGAAGATCCTCCTGGAAACTTCTTCCCTTGAGCTGGTGGGACCAACCAGTTCACCCAAACTACAAACCAGGACCCCTCCTCCGGTCGAATTCTCTGTACAGTGCTACAGTGGGCCGGATAGCCAGGAAGGCCGGACCCTGCTTCGGTTTTAAGGAGTGCACCTTTTATTCGTTGATTTGCTCTGCTGCTGGTTTCTTCCCTGGGTGGCACAGGACCCTCCAGTCTTCCTACTTCGTGTCAGTCCGACAGTCGCTTCAGGAACCGTGAGCCTGCAGGAACCACCACGAATGTCCACCTCAGCTACAGCTCCCTCTCCGTTTTAATGTACTGTGCAAATCCGGCTGTCCGTTTTGGTCAGCTGCGGTGAAAGTGTTTGAAATCTTTCTCCAATTTGAGGGCTGGTCCTTCTCTTCTCTTTGAACTAACTTTTCTACCAACCAACCTCGTCCGGAATCTTTGCCACAAACTGTACCACAAACTACCCTGAACTGTGTGATCTTGAGCAAAAGACTTTTGTCCCATTGGCTTTGGCCCTAAGCCTTTTCTATCTGATCTCATCACTTTAGTCTCTCTTGTTCTATTGCCCTGATTACTTACCTGTTGGTTTTGCCTAATTTCTAATAACGTTGTCTCTCCCTCCCTTTTAAATTGCTGGAGTGCCATTTTGCTCCCACTTCATTTTGTGGAATTTATGGGAAGTGGTGTGGTGTATTTATGATTGTGATCTTTGACTTGCTTAGAAAGGTCAACTGTTGTACAACTGATAAGTAAATAAATATATATTATTTTATATAGAAACCTTGAGTCAGTGTTTGCCTGAACCATAGTGTTTGCTGCCCTTTTTGTAGCTCTTGTACTGCTCACTTGCTCTTGAGATAAGTCTGGCTGCTCCGCTACTGCTACCACTATAACTGTGTAGTACGGCTTGTACCAAAGGTGAAATTGTACTGTCACTTGTAGTCTTAATTGTGTGTAGTGTTCCCCAAGGGTACTGCATATAATTCTGCCTAACACCTCACGGGGTAAAACAACAGTAAGTATTGATTGTGTGCAAATATATGTATGAAATAAGCTCACCACAATAAGGGAATATGATCTGGTCCAGCACCAGCCAACCCAGACCAAGATAGCCACAGACAGCCCTTCACCAACAGCGCTTACCCAAAAAGCGCACCCGCAAAAGTGCGAGTCCGCAAGGTAAACAGAATTGTGGGTAAAGGTGGGCAGTGCTAGAAGCACTCAGAAGAAATCAGCAATCACCTACAAATACATGGGAAACGTAAGTTTCACTCAACTAATACTTCCGATTCTTCACAAAAACAGCGTTGAATGAAATTTTGTACCGTGAAATCACAGTTCATTGCGTGTTTTGAGTAAGCTGTAGGTTTCACAGAGTGACGCAGCCACACACATCCCTTGACCAACCGCGCTTATCCAAAACACATTACGATTCATCACTATCCAGATAAGACCATATGAGGAGTTTCCAAAGGGATGTTTCTGATCAAATCTTTTGCAAATAATGCATTTGGAAATAGATTTGCTTAGTAACATTGGTTTATACTAGTGTAGTACCAACAAAGTGGTCCATTCTGTCAACAAAAAAGCACAACCATCCTAGACTCATGCAAAGTTTGTTAAAGCTTCCACTCATTTTGCACGTGTGCTGTTAGCTATGCTGGGATTTACCCCATTGCTTCATTGGCAAATGAAAAATGTAATTTCCACAAAGCTGCTGGTTATCATTACTTCCAAATTTTTATTATTTTCTTGGATTCATCCATTGATGGAAAAACAAGTGGTGCCGACACGTGTTTCGACCTAACAGGTCTTTTTCTAGGCTACCATTTTTGATTTACAATTCATTAAAGAATGGATACATATACGGTGAGTGTAGTGTCCCCAAGTGGGGCATTTATAATTCGTGATTGAGTTGACAATACGTGACAATTGTGTTGAACCACATTATGTGGCGGTGAATCAGTTCCCAGTGATAGTGACATGGAGTTAGGTATTTGTGATTTACATATAGTTTTATATTTGTTTGCAGATTGGTACATACATTTTTTAGAGAACACATTGCAAATATTAAATTAATTACACAGTAATTCATATACATGAGGGAGAGAAAAGAAAGAAATGTCAGCTAGATTAGTTTCGCGCCTAGGTGTTGTCTCATTTAGTGATTGCCTGAATCAGTTTATAAGTGATCTCACCTGGTAGGTGATAGGGGGTGTCTAAAGTACAGCTTGTCTCTATTGCGTCAGGTTGTTCCTGGGTAGTTGGATTCATCGGGGGCTGAGGACCGCCTCCGTTATTCAATAAATTCGAGAGGTTATTACCTAAAAATAAGGGAGAGTTATGTTTACAAGAATCCTAGTTTGGGATGGCTGTGAAAGATTCATATGGTAATGTTCAATCCGAGTCCCATAGTTGGGGGTACGTATAGTGGAGGATGAGTGATCCTGTGAAAAGTCTGGTTCCTGTGGGGTTCCCCTTAGGCAGTCTAAATCATGGAGCATTGGTGCCCGGTGTCCCGTTCCCACAGGCCTGGATGGGCTAATGTGGTAAGGGCCCGTATCCATTGGGTGCATAGAGTGGTTACGGTTGTGTCCCATTGAGAGAGGGTTGGTGCCTGGTTGGGTAGTGAGAGAACGGAGAGGCCCTTGGGTGTGGGTGGTGGCCTGTAGTGGCTCTGGCCATAAGGGCACTGGTGCCCGGGGACCCTTTTCTCAGTTTTGCCCTGAGGGGGGGAAAAGAGTGAGGGAAGTGTTTTTGTTGTTAGTGGTGCGCGGGTTGCTTTTAGGGTGCATTCGATTCCCAGTCATTCTGGGCGCTGGTGCCCGAGGACCCTTCCCTCACTATGGCCTAAAACGTGGGATGAGGGAAGGGTCCATAATTGTTGTAAATGCCATTGTTTACGATCCGCAGTGCGCCGTTGTGAACATAATAAGACCCCACTGATTGGATTGGTCCGTTGTCATGTGCTGGCACTTCGGACAATGCCCTATTGCCCTATAATGCAGTCCAAGTCTGCATCATGCTCAAGAGATTGTACTCCATCTTCATTTGGCCTTGAGGCAAACTCTCATTTTACACTGATTTCCAGGGAAACTTGAAGGATTCTGGAAGAAAGACAACATACAGTGAAACACATTGTAAAGCAAAGTAAATGCATTAGGGTTATTACACGCACATCAGCTCTAATCTGTTTTCTCAATTCTGTGAAGATTGTTGGCAGGGCCCCATGATTTTCCAGGCAAAAAGGCTCCAAAAGGCTTCACAAATTTCCAAATTACATCAAAAGATGAAAAGCAAAACTTAATATAGGTCAATGAACCAAGAAATACAGATTTTATGCACATAAATGACACATTGATAGATAATACTTCTTCAATATCAAATATAGTACAGATTTTCTGCTACTGAGAAAATATTTTATTGCTGATTTACATGGAATCATCCTAATAAATCAAACATTTGAAGAATAACTTCACAATAATTTAGCAAGCAATGCATTAACTCCATGCAGGCTCGAAACACATACTGACAAAACGGGATGTTTGCCAGAAATACTAAATGAAATTGACTTACCCTGAAGCTGATTATAATTGCGATTATGCTGTGAATAAAATATTCCTTATGATACAGAAATGTTGAAACTGTGCACTTAAAAATATCAGATCTACATTAATTTATAAGAATTATTGTGAAATGTGTTAGTAAAAAAATGTAGATTTCCCAATGCAGTGCTACATTTGTGGGGTAGGGGGTGTTCCAGGGTTTAGCCCCAGTTATTATTTCTGAGCCCCGGCACTTATCGTCTCATACTCAGTTTGATTTTGATGTGGTGTTTTGGCAACCGTATTATTGTTTCTGCCAGTCACATAATACCTAACAACCTATAGAATCAGAGCAAAGTGTAAATGATGATTGCGTTTAAAGACACAAACTTTTGTTTCATGCCAAGACACAACGACTATGTTATTTTACGTGTATGTTGACTGATATTTGTAAATCACACATCTGCCGTAGTGACAGAATACATCTGTCAACCACAATAAGCCAGTGGGAATTGCAACTTTAACCCCATATATGTTGACAGAATGGGGAGCAGCAGTGAGTGGTGGCAACAGTGAGCGTGAGCTGCCCATCCTGGCTTGTCATGGGCACTATCCCAGCGACAGAGGTCCATACGAGGAAGCATTATACCTGACCCACCAAAAAACTCAGTGGATGAGCAAATGCACAACATTCATATCTGGATGAACTCTGTTTTAGAAAACATTGCACGGGACTAAGGCCCACACCCACAGAGATCCTGCGCTTCCACTCAGCCCTCTCCTCAAGCCACTAGTCTTTATCCCTGCCCCCCTAGGTCACACTCACTTGCTCTTGTCCTCCAGTCAAGGTCCTGAAACATCTCCTCCTCCCGTCACGGAAATAGAAAAGGGACTATTAGCTTTTCTATTGGCAACGTCTGTGGCCAGCTTTGTTAGCTCGCACAATATATGTGGAGCCCACCTCTCATGTACAACATTTTTTTTTAAATCCATTAGCTCGCTGCAGGGAGCCTCTAGGGTGCTGCTAGTGATAAAAACAAGCAATGGTGGGCTAAGAGGACCAATAATGTCATTGAGCCCTCGCAGGGCCCGAGCTGCACATGGCTCAGGCTCGCAGACCATTCTCAGACTTTTCAGCTCCCCGATTGTGAATTGTGAAGTGTATCATTGTATTGGGCCTCATTACGAGGTAGGCGGTAGCCATGGTGTTATTAGCACCATGGCTACCACCTTACCGCATTCCGGGTCCGGGCTGGCGAAATAGGGACTTACCGGGTCATTCCAACCTTAGAGGACCCAGTAAGTCCCCATTCCGAGAACCATTCCCCATTCGAGCCCCCATAGGGCTCAATAGGAGTGGGGATGGAGCTAATAAAGGGCCTGCTAATAGCGGCCTCGTTATTAGCTCCCTGGTCCCTTAGCGGCTCCCGCTAAGGGCACTTGCTAAAACCAGACGCCCATAGCGGGACCCGCTAAGGGACCTCGGAATAGGGTGGTAAGGGTTTACCGGCACCGGTCTCCTTACTCGTGCCCGTTAACCCTTACCACCCACCTCGTAATGAGGCCCATTGACTCTTAAGCATTCAACATTAAAATGTTCACACAACCTCAACAGAACGACAATTGAACAGACCCCATGTCAAGGAAGATTGGTGCACTAGCCTGCTAAAAAGTACCTATAAACAAACCATTGGTGGTACGTACGGGACAGGTGTGCGATTGTGAGCATGACTGTGATCTGTCTTACATGCTCACCATTTTGAACTACGTGTTCCTCGTTATTACAATAACTTCTTTTGTGTGATCCCCCACTTTATTCCATAGTAGACAGTCCTCAGGCACAGGTGAATCCCATCGTTCCCATGCCCTCTCTGGTGTGTTACTGGCCCATCACTTCGCGTGCCTATACTCCTGCTCGTTACTCCACTATTTAAACATGCCTGGGCATTACCACACCGTCCTACAGGACACCTCGAAAGACGTAACTGCTGAGTGGGGCTCTGATTTGGTCCCAGCGCCTTCATTGGTAGTGGTTAAAGGTGCCATTGCAACTCCTTTACAGAGGATGCATGCTCTAGATTCGCTTGCAATGGTAACACCCTCCATACTCCCATGACGAGTTCAAAAGTCCCTCACTCACAGCAATTGGTCTTTGAATCAGCTCATAACTGAAAACATGAGTCTCACATACTGTAAAGACTGGTAGGGGTTGTCTGTACTTCTGCTCTCTATATGGTAGAGGAGAGGCACAGAGGACCCCAGCCAAGATTCTCTATTATTGGTAATGTAGTCGAGCAATCAAGGCCTAGCTTCTCAGGAGGTGATGCAGGCTGGTTCTTAAGTACAGTGTAGTCCCCGAACCCGCCACAAATGAATGCCCACACACTGAATTACTGAAAACACAGTCTTTATATAATTAATATTCAAACGTATGTACACGATCACAATAACGCACTTTGTACTCGGAAGTCAATAATGAAAAATATGTACAATTCTAAAGTGGTACCACTAATGTTATCAAATCTCATTAAAGTGCATCAACTGTACGGTTAAAATGTCACACAGATCAATAACGAGTAAACCAGCAATAGAGATAGGCAGGAACGTAAGATGGTTGAAACAATAGGCAGAATGCTGACCCCTACTGCTAGGCACAGTTCTGTGTGGAGATCCCCCCACCTGGGCAACCTGTAAATAAAGATATATAGCACAAGCCCAGTCCAAATGTTCAATAGTCTTACTTATTCCTGTTAAGGTTTTACCCCCCCAATGTACCTGGTGGAATAGAGTTCTCCAACGATGTGCCGACCGATCCTTCTTGAGTGCCTCCCTTTCAGGCGGGAGCCACGGATCGTCGAGAGGTGTCGGGGAACTTGGCGTTCGGTGTCGGGGAAACGACGGCCCTTCTTGAGTGCCCTCCCTGTCGACGACAGCGCGTTGGCGTCCTGCAAAGAAGAGGCGTGCGGGGCACCTCGGTGACAATAGTTCTGGACCGCAAAAAGATGATGAAGAACTGTGGCCCAGCAAGGGCGTCGAGTCGTCGGCGTCTCTGTGGTCTTTAGGTGGCGGGAAACCCACCGGTGGATGCTCCTCGGTGTGTCGACGGTCGGGCCTTCTCCAGCGGGAGACAAGCGTGTGACGATGCAGACGAGAGCGTCCGATGATCAATGGAAGTTCTTAGGCAAACGGGAGCACAGCGGCTCCGGTCGTCGATGGCGGTCGTCGACAGTGGCGGACAACAGTCCGAGTGCTTCTCCTTGGAGTTCCGCAGCTGTCGCCGTATCGGGTCGGCAGCCTGTCGAAGGTCTGTCTACCAGGGAGCGTTGGCAAAGATCAGCTGTGCACGATGGTCCCTCATAGCTCGGGAAGAGGGCGCCTTACCAGGTCCTCTCTGGGTCAGTCCTTGGAGGCGCAGCAGCTTTCAGATTGTGAAGGAGAGCAACAGCAATTCTTCTCATCCAGCAGGGCTTCAAGGTCAAGCGTCAGTTAATCCAGTTACTCGTCGTAGTGGACTTCAGCTTCTGAACACGATTCCTAGCAGTGAGAGGTCCCCATTTATACTGTTGATCTCCCATTCATTCCGCTGGGTCACACTCAAGCATCCAATGACGACTACGGGCATTCATGCAGGCAGGCAGCCAATCAGGCACATGAGGTATTCAGGCCATTCACTTCTCTCCAGACACTCACAACAAGTTATGTGTATTGGGACAAGTACCGAGCCATTCAACACTCCAAGCTGCATTCATACCGGTTTCGGGCAGGGTTGTCACAGTCATTGTGTCAACCACCAGATACTAGACACCCACAACACAGAATGCATTTTCGTCACACACTCTATTCACCCAGGTCCCACCCACAGGAGGTACCCACAACATACATCACCAGCAAGGCTCCAGCTAGTCTGGCCAGGCCTTCACAACAACACCATATATGGCATTTCCACCCAACAACCAGTCAGGGGGAAGGGACAGAGTCGGGGCTTCCCTGGACTTTGGGAAAACAAGGTAATGGGTAATAGAAAGCAAGAGGCCACAGGGGCCATCTTGTTTTTCATCAGGAATCAACTGATCCCAACAGCAGGGCCGGGGTATCCCAAAATGGAGGATACACCGCGCACCTGTCAAATTCAGCATGGAGCTGCCACCAGCCCATACCCTGCTCTGCGGGCCACCCACAGGTGCCCAAAAACATACACTAGGGGCACAGGGTTGTACCCCCACCTGTGGGTGCCATAAGGGTATCCCACGGGTCCGTTCACCAAACCAAAAGAAAGAGAGCTGCACCGCCAGGAGTCCCACATGAACTCCTGCGCGGAAAACACGACAGAACACACAATAAAAAGCATTAAAGGACAAGGATACAGAGGCCCTGTCCCTCCGATGCATTTCCAGCATCACACATACAACACCTCAACCGTCTTAAACCCCATGGGCCGGAATGATAGAGATTTACACTGGAGCAAATAGTGAGATGCCTGTTTGAAATGCTGAAGTTGTTGTTGGACTGCCGTTATGATTGTTAGATTAATTGCTGTACAAAGTGCCAAGATAAACCCTTGGACAGGCCATCTGGCCCGGGGCTCTGGAGTTTGACATAAGTTATAATATCCTCAAGCTCAAACTCCAGCAGCAGTTCGATCTTGGACAAGTTGATGGTTTGTGCTGGGCCCTTATCTTTGGAAGCATATAAGTTAGTGAAGTATAGGATCCATGTCTGCTCCGATACAGCACTGACCTGCAGAGAGAGCTGAGATGTGTTGGAGGTCTGATTTAGTAGGCGCCAGATTGCTCCTGAGTTCTTAGAAGAGAGAGCCCGAAGCATGTTTTCTCCGTCCCGTTGGTACATATAATATTTTAGGGATTTTACCCAGTTCTTTTATTTCATTTTCAAGGATCTTGTTTGCAAATGTTTTCTGGTAGTGGTAGATCCTTAAGATTTCTAATAGCTCTATGAAGAAGAAGTTTTTTTATTTTTAACATAAGTATCGGAAGAATGTTTATGCTTAAACGTGGGCTTGGTTGACCTAAGTTGAAATTCTGTGAAAAGTTGAAGTGCTGCAACGTATTGACCATCAGAATTTATCACATCAGGATTTCCATCTACTCCATTTCTCAAGCAATATTAATGGTCATGTAATTGATTAGGAGACCAGCGTATTCTGTTTCGCCCCAAGGATATCGCTACCCCAAAATGTAGGTGTTCAATCTGTTGAGTAGACCCGATGACTTCCGTGTCCACGACGCAATCAGCTGGTAAACATGAAAAGGTAAGGCGATCGGTATATACATAATCGATGATGGCTTTTTTGATTGTGATGACATCAAGTCGGATTGGCTGGAGAATCACCTTCAAATGAGCTATTGATCATTAGCAATTGTCTATTGCTCATAAATTTAGACCACCTGCGTCATGCTAAGGTGTCATGTTGGATTTCAAATGACAAGTTATGTATGTTCAAATCACCTACGATGAATGTTGCTGTGATTGTTAAGTCAAGTGCAATTTTATCAAGCAGCAATTCCATGTCCCCTACAAAGGAGTCATCAGAGATACTGGCATGATTCCAGTAGGTGTTTACTAATGCTAATACATGAATATCAAAAGTAATTCGAACAAGCTGAGTGAGCTGATTGGGTTCGGCCCATTCGGTAATCCAAAGGGAATATGCTATTTTAGCAGCTATGAGAAAACCGGCCATAGGTCTTCCTTTAGACTGACGCATGGCTGGTATAGTTAAAATACTAAAATCATTCCAAATAGGTTTTGCAGTGAGCCATGTTTCTTGCCAGGCTGTGATAACGAAACGACTGAGATCAAGAGACGCGTTGTTTAGTAGGTGGCTATGGCCACGAGTATTCCAGCTAAGCAGCCTCTCTGTCTCTTCAACATGAGATTTTGATGGTTACAGGATGTATGTGAGTCATGATCAATCATTTCTCTTGTTGGTAAAAAGTTGCCTTTCACATCGTTCCTAAGTTGGTCTTTGCATGGAAGTAATTTTAAGGTTAAATTCAGGATCTGCCTGAATAAGTTTGCTACATTATTCACGTTGATTTCGTGTTCCTGATGGAATTTTTTTAGATGATTCATATGTAAGGGTAAAAAGATTGGATTTATGTAAGAACTCAACCTGATTAATATCACTAGAGGATAAATCCTCAAACTTGGAATTTCGGCAAAGACATTCAACATGGAAGTTCTGTTTGAATCATAAATGTCAAAGGGTTGCGGTCTACATTGCATTATTAAAGTGTGAAAGTGTGAAGTAGAACTACGTTCATTTCTGGATTTAGGGTTATTGCGCACTGTCTTCATTCTATGATCGTGTATGTCAACAGATTGAATGAACTGCGCATGTGCACAAGTCGGTGCTTGAACAGTCTGCGTAGATTGCAAGGCGTTAGGTTTTGGTGCCTGTGCAAGTTTATAAATGCAATGTTGCATCGATTTCTCTCCTTCTAGCATTCTTTGCTCAAAGGTAGAAAGTACTGGCTCCTGAGGACGCTTCTCCTGCTGATGAGGATGATCACCACATTGCATGTTTCTCGAATTTCCCTCAGTTTCTGAGGGATCATTTTTATTGGTGTTAATCTCATTAAGCAAGTCGTCCAGAGACTCATGTACTAATGAACCCACCACTGAATGATTTCTACTCCCTTCAGTGGTTTTATTAAGTTTAGTAATATTTGAGTATTTTTTTGTTATGGTTTCTTTATCATCTAGTACTCGTTTTCTTGGTTTAGTCAATTTTTTAAGGAATTGTTTTGTAGTAGCCTGATTGGGTGAAGCTGTAGCTTTTATATTTTTAGTTTTTTTTTCTGCTGATTCAGCTGTAATGATATGTAGGGAATGGTTTTAAGAGGTATGCAAAAAATTGTAATGTCCTCTTTGTTTTCCATCTGGTTTGACTTTGTCCCCACCATTGGGTCGGATCTTGTTCTGTTGCAAGGCTACGGATGGTCCTTTACTCTTTGCAGTTTTAATGTGTTCGGATGTAAGATCTACTGTATTGGTGAGAGAGGTTGTCGAGACCACTGTCCCAGCAGTAGCAATTTTTTCCTTTGTGCTATTGCACTTGGTTACATCAGTGGAGACTCTCAACATGGGATTTGCGCCATTCAGCAGGATGGCACCCTGAGTTTGCGCCATGGAGGTAGTGGTCTCTTAAGAGAGATGGTTTGTTTATTTGTTTAACAGAGACAGTGCATGAACAGCCTGGAAATTCATTCAGAGTGGTCATTGATGTTTTATTATAAGTCATCAGCGTGGTGCTCATTACCATCTATTGTTGTGATTTATTCTCTAACAGTTTAGTTTGCAGACTGAGGGCCTCATTACACATTGTGCGGTAAAAATCGGAATTTTACGGCATGGCGCTATTAGCATGTCCGCCCTCGCTAAAGACCGCTAATAGCGGCCCAAAAAAATAAATAAATAAAAAAAAAATTACGAGTTCGCGGACACGAGCATAGCGCCATGCCGTAAATGTCATTACCGCCATGCCGCAAAAGTCCACAAAATGCCCATTACCGGCCTCGACCACAGTGCTGATAGCACCTCCTCCCTCACGCAACATGCTAATAGCGGTCACCGCTATTAGCGGACACCGTCAAAAAGCGGAATCGGAAATAGCGTCATCGCACAGGAACGGGAAAAAGAACGGCGGCCATCTTTAAAAACACAATCCAGTGCCATCCTCTGCATCCAGGACATCTTACCGGAGAACTCTGACCAAAAACCATCCAGGACTGCCTGAAGATGTCAAAGGCCCCGAAAAAATCCTCTGACCGACAGCGGAAAGAGAAATTCACACCAGAGGAGCTCATTATGCTGACTAGCACACTTGCAGCCAATGCGGAGGTGGCATTCGCCAATGATATGCGCCGGGCGGCTATCATCGAGAAAAAGGACATCTGGGTCGAACTAGCCCGCAAAGTAAGTGCAGTGGGCACTAAAACCCGCAGCGTGAAGGACTGCCGCAAGAGGTGGGACGACCTCCGGCTACGTGTGCGGAATATCCTTTCAGTCAACCGCAACCTTGCAATGGCCACAGGAGGAGGCGCAGAATCACCTCTGAAGATGAAGGCGTGGGAGGAGACATGTGCCTCCACCATCGGAGTGGAAGCCATAGAGGGGGTCGGAGACATGGAGCATGGTGTGGCCATCTCATCTGATGGAGGTGAGTGAATACGTCAAACAATGCACAGTGAAGGGTGAGGGGGTACCCCAAACACGTGTCGATGACCAGGCCATTGGTCCTGCCACACACATACATGCATGCATCACCATATACACGTGCAATACTGACCCATCTATGCATGACCAACCCGACATCCCCATGACAAGAATCACTGATGAATAGGCCCCAATGCATAGAGCAGCATGACATGAACATTCTGCATGAGGCACCTAGACCCATTAACGATGATGTACCCTATTCATGTCCTCCACAGGATCACCGACGGACACTGGAGAGACAAGCACCGCAGCACGTACTCCCCCAGCAGCCAAAAAAGCCAGGATGCATGAGAGGGGTGACACCGCCACCACCTCCAGTGGAAGTGGGAGGACAGTCCATCTGCAGAGGGCCAAGGCAGCAGGTGCACCATTGCATCACAGCCTGAGGGCACGGCTCCTGTTGTAGCCGAACCCACGCAAGTGTGCCCCATCACTGCTGAGATGAGCACAGAGGGCACGCACTCTGCAGCCACCAGCTCCACTGGGGAGGCAGCAGCCACCGCACCGGCCAGTGACGAGGAGGACGCAATCGACGTCCTACAACTCATCCATGACCCCAGCCCAACATGGTCCATTGAGGGGAGTCCGAGGGCAACGTCCGGATCTGCTACCCAGGGAGCACATGACACCCTCACTGTAGAAGGTGCATGGAGCCCTCAGCTGTCCTCACCGGATGCCGGGTGCATGGACCAGGGCGCGCCGTCCAGCCCAGCGGCATCTACCACCCTGGAAGACCTTGCAACCATCAGCCGGAGGCAGGAAGACATGGCTGCGCTGGTCGGCCAGCATGTGGCCGAGACAGTCCGTCTAAGGGAAGACCTCCAAAAATATGCTGGACAAACAAAGGAGGCCATGGAGGCCTGCACTGACAGGATATGCCAGGAGATGGGCCAACTCCGCCAGGCCATTCTACGTATTGGGGACATCATGGAGCAGCATCACCAACCCCCAACACAGGATCGACCAGGAACCTCCTCCTCAGCAAGTTCCCTGCAGACCAGCCCCCTGCGCCGCTCACTGCGCAACCTGAGGCGCCCCGCATCACAGCAACCCGATGTCGGTGGGGGCCCTGATGCTTAGCTCCACCAAGGACCAGGTGGCACATGTGGTGCAGGAAACATTATAGACACCATGAGACTCACCTGGGTGTTTTGGGGGGGAAGGGGGTAAGGGTGCATTTGGGTGTTTGGGGGGTAGGGGGGTAAGGGTGCATTTGGGTGTTTGGGGGGGGTAAGGATGCATTTGGGTGTTTGGGGGTGTTGCATTTATTATCACATTCTGTTCAATACACAGTTGTTCTGAAGTTGAAACCCAAGCGTGGTCTCCATCATTGCGTATGTGTCATTTATCTCGGACAGGGTCCTTTATGGTACTCCGAACATGCACCAGGGCAAGAATATCCATCTCCGTCCATGCTTTGTCACCGTTGTGCCTGATGGGATTTCAGAATCAGATGCTGACGCACATCGTTGTGCCCTCTTTGCATTGCCTCTTGCATGTCCTGGCGGGGCATTCCACCCGTACTCATCCACATCCCCATCATGCTCTTCTGGTGGTTGCATGTCAATTTCAGGTGGCATTGGCACATTCCGTCATTTGCACATTTTTGGTCCTCTACACATGGCTTGGTTATCTTTGCCACTGTGACACGGCTGTACAGGAGTGCCTCACACAGGCTGCTTAGGCAGCGGAGCACTGTCATTGGAAGTCTGACTGCCAGCTCTATCACGACGCAGGTACGGGGATGTGCAATATTGTTGTCCTCTTCCTGCTGGTTCTGTGGGTTCCGTACAGGGGTTGGGAGCCACCTCCTCAGTGGATCGCTGGCATTGCCTGTATGGTGTGAGGAATGGGTACCTGTTACAGGTCACCTCTGGTGTGGCCTGTTGTTGTTGGTGCTGCACTGCTATCATGTAGTCATGGCTGTCATGTCATGCTGCTGCTATTGGGGCCATCTTGGTGTGGGAAGGGGTGTGGGTAGGGGTGTGGTGTGCTCTTTTGTGCTGCCTGTCTCCATTGAATGCACCTGTGCTGATTGTGTCCACCTGTAGTTGATGGGTACACTGCTCAGGTCTCTTAACGGGTGCTTTTCGATGCCGTTATTAGCGCCATGCCGGTAAGGGGTTTTTGGGTGTTTTACATGCTGCTAATACCATGTCCGCATGGCTTGTGATGGCCTGGTATTAGCGCCATGGCGCTAATTCCGGCCTGGGGGTCGCGCGCCCGCGCACTTGCCGCTATTAGTGGCACCGTAATTAACGGGTGCGCAGATAGCGGTGGGTCCGGGTCGTGATTGACTTAGGGAATTAACGGTACCGGTAAAACTTTACCGGTACCGGTATACCATTACCGCACAACGTGTAATGAGGCCCTGAGTCTTACATGAAACGTCTCATAAAGTTTAACAGCGATGACAAGGCTAAATTCATAGCTGTTAAGGTAGGTTGTAGTAAAATGTACGCAGATGGTTCAGGGTTTTGCATTGGAGAAGGACTGTGAGTGGGGGGTATTATCAAGGGAATAGACTGGGAAAAGGATATTGATAATGGAGAGGATTTTATTTAAATGCTGGAGAACATTTCAGTTGAATGTGAAAGATGTGTACAGTTAGTCATATCGAGATGAATCTCTCGATTTGAAGGCGCAGGATAAGTTGGTAACGGCAAGCGCATGGGAATATGAGTTGGTTTCATGCTTGGAGTGCTCAAAAAGTTAGGATCTTTACATGACGGCCCAGAGTTTTTGTCTTTAGTGGGTGAGTCTATAATCACTAACTCCGACATCACTGGTACAAGAGTCTCAGCGTTATGATTCACTGCAAGATTCTTACACAGGCACAAGTGGTGAGGCTCAGTGGTGAGGCTTTCCGATGTCATTACTTCACCAGTTGGTTGTTCAGAATCTACAACTATGGTAATAGATTCCATGGTGATGTCACTAAGATTGGGTAGGGACGTCATAATAGATGCCTTTGTGTTTAGACTTGATTTAGTATTCTCGATTGGATAAAAACGTCTAATGTCAATTGGCATTGTTTGAACTCTTGCTCAAGTCAAAGAAGCTCTGTCTTTATAAAGAGAAGTTTCCTGGGTACTCTTGAGAGGCGTATGTTTAAGGCGCTCAATGAGTTGTAACGTTTCCACTTTGGACGACATGATCATTTTGAGTGTATAGCTGATTGATTTCCACTTCTGGATACAGGGAAACAAATTGTAGCAAGGCTAATAGGCAGGAGTGAGGACCCGCTTTGTGGGTAATGATATACACTCACACCTCATGTTAGGGAGAATTCTCATAAATGGGTGATTTGCCTTACCTAAAGAGTCCCCCAGCAACTTTGCTGGATTTATAGGATTTATTTCTTTCACCTGGTAACAGTGTGAGCTTTTTTTCCCACACTTATGTATTTTGCTGCGAGTATTTTTACTATTTGTGTGATCTTGGGCACTGGAGCCTTACCTACTCCATGTGCACCACTTTTTGTGTGTGTTACACAGCACCTTCAATGCAGTGACACAGGATTGTCTTTGAGACTTCCCACTGACTCAATTGTTATGGAGCTGACTCCTATCCCCCAGAAACATGTAAAGTTGCCATTAACTTTATATAGTTACTTTAAACTGCAGACCCAGTACACCCCATCTCACATGGAGTATTGGAAAGGGATCATTCTTATCCCTTTTTGTCTGTGCCTCTTGGAGCCGTGTTTCGCTCCCTTAACTTTAAGACTTGGCTGGTGGCAGTGGTAACTACCCTAACTTTCCTACTGTGATTATCTTATATAAAGGTGGTATTGTTCCAGGCTATTATAGTAGCCTCGAACATAAACCTGCTTGACCAAATACATTTTATTTTGGTTCCGGCTGGGTTTATTCGCCATTTCTTTTTGTTAAAGTCTTTCTCATGTTTTTCTCTGCGCGCCAAACCGGGGATGATTCCTTTGTTCACTGTCGTTTTGTGGGCCTCTGCACATAAGCCCTCCTTAAGGCGCCTGATAGTCTAGAGGGGCAGGATGTGAGGGAGGGATCTTCAGACCCCTGCCATGGGTTGCCTTAGTAACCCAAGTTGCACTCTTGTCTGATTGGCTAAGAGGACTGGCCTTGTGAGGCCAGCCACCCTGCTGTGTGACTGACAGCCAGGCTGTATGAATGGGGGAAAACTGCATAAAAAGCAGGTCTCTGGGACTGGAAGAGGAGAGTCGCTACTGGAACGAAAGAACCAACAAGGAACTGGAAGAAGAGGACCCCTACCACGACTCAATGCCCGGTGAAGCCCTGCTGTAGGTCTGAATCTCCAAATCCAAAGATAGAGAAGATCCTCCTGGAAACTTCTTCCCTTGAGCTGGTGGGACCAACCAGTTCACCCAAACTACAAACCAGGACCCCTCCTCCGGTCGAATTCTCTGTACAGTGCTACAGTGGGCCGGATAGCCAGGAAGGCCGGACCCTGCTTCGGTTTTAAGGAGTGCACCTTTTATTCGTTGATTTGCTCTGCTGCTGGTTTCTTCCCTGGGTGGCACAGGACCCTCCAGTCTTCCTACTTCGTGTCAGTCCGACAGTCGCTTCAGGAACCGTGAGCCTGCAGGAACCACCACGAATGTCCACCTCAGCTACAGCTCCCTCTCCGTTTTAATGTACTGTGCAAATCCGGCTGTCCGTTTTGGTCAGCTGCGGTGAAAGTGTTTGAAATCTTTCTCCAATTTGAGGGCTGGTCCTTCTCTTCTCTTTGAACTAACTTTTCTACCAACCAACCTCGTCCGGAATCTTTGCCACAAACTGTACCACAAACTACCCTGAACTGTGTGATCTTGAGCAAAAGACTTTTGTCCCATTGGCTTTGGCCCTAAGCCTTTTCTATCTGATCTCATCACTTTAGTCTCTCTTGTTCTATTGCCCTGATTACTTACCTGTTGGTTTTGCCTAATTTCTAATAACGTTGTCTCTCCCTCCCTTTTAAATTGCTGGAGTGCCATTTTGCTCCCACTTCATTTTGTGGAATTTATGGGAAGTGGTGTGGTGTATTTATGATTGTGATCTTTGACTTGCTTAGAAAGGTCAACTGTTGTACAACTGATAAGTAAATAAATATATATTATTTTATTTAGAAACCTTGAGTCAGTGTTTGCCTGAACCATAGTGTTTGCTGCCCTTTTTGTAGCTCTTGTACTGCTCACTTGCTCTTGAGATAAGTCTGGCTGCTCCGCTACTGCTACCACTATAACTGTGTAGTACGGCTTGTACCAAAGGTGAAATTGTACTGTCACTTGTAGTCTTAATTGTGTGTAGTGTTCCCCAAGGGTACTGCATATAATTCTGCCTAACACCTCACGGGGTAAAACAACAGTAAGTATTGATTGTGTGCAAATATATGTATGAAATAAGCTCACCACAATAAGGGAATATGATCTGGTCCAGCACCAGCCAACCCAGCCCAAGATAGCCACAGACAGCCCTTCACCAACAGCGCTTACCCAAAAAGCGCACCCGCAAAAGTGCGAGTCCGCAAGGTAAACAGAATTGTGGGTAAAGGTGGGCAGTGCTAGAAGCACTCAGAAGAAATCAGCAATCACCTACAAATACATGGGAAACGTAAGTTTCACTCAACTAATACTTCTGATTCTTCACAAAAACAGCGTTGAATGAAATTTTGTACTGTGAAATCACAGTTCATTGCGTGTTTTGAGTAAGCTGTAGGTTTCACAGAGTGACGCAGCCACACACATCCCTTGACCAACCGCGCTTATCCAAAACACATTACGATTCATCACTATCCAGATAAGACCATATGAGGAGTTTCCAAAGGGATGTTTCTGATCAAATCTTTTGCAAATAATGCATTTGGAAATAGATTTGCTTAGTAACATTGGTTTATACTAGTGTAGTACCAACAAAGTGGTCCATTCTGTCAACAAAAAAGCACAACCATCCTAGACTCATGCAAAGTTTGTTAAAGCTTCCACTCATTTTGCACGTGTGCTGTTAGCTATGCTGGGATTTACCCCATTGCTTCATTGGCAAATGAAAAATGTAATTTCCACAAAGCTGCTGGTTATCATTACTTCCAAATTTTTATTATTTTCTTGGATTCATCCATTGATGGAAAAACAAGTGGTGCCGACACGTGTTTCGACCTAACAGGTCTTTTTCTAGGCTACCATTTTTGATTTACAATTCATTAAAGAATGGATACATATACGGTGAGTGTAGTGTCCCCAAGTGGGGCATTTATAATTCGTGATTGAGTTGACAATACGTGACAATTGTGTTGAACCACATTATGTGGCGGTGAATCAGTTCCCAGTGATAGTGACATGGAGTTAGGTATTTGTGATTTACATATAGTTTTATATTTGTTTGCAGATTGGTACATACATTTTTTAGAGAACACATTGCAAATATTAAATTAATTACACAGTAATTCATATACATGAGGGAGAGAAAAGAAAAAAATGTCAGCTAGATTAGTTTCGCGCCTAGGTGTTGTCTCATTTAGTGATTGCCTGAATCAGTTTATAAGTGATCTCACCTGGTAGGTGATAGGGGGTGTCTAAAGTACAGCTTGTCTCTATTGCGTCAGGTTGTTCCTGGGTAGTTGGATTCATCGGGGGCTGAGGACCGCCTCCGTTATTCAATAAATTCGAGAGGTTATTACCTAAAAATAAGGGAGAGTTATGTTTACAAGAATCCTAGTTTGGGATGGCTGTGAAAGATTCATATGGTAATGTTCAATCCGAGTCCCATAGTTGGGGGTACGTATAGTGGAGGATGAGTGATCCTGTGAAAAGTCCGGTTTCTGTGGGGTTCCCCTTAGGCAGTCTAAATCATGGAGCATTGGTGCCCGGTGTCCCGTTCCCACAGGCCTGGATGGGCTAATGTGGTAAGGGCCCGTATCCATTGGGTGCATAGAGTGGTTACGGTTGTGTCCCATTGAGAGAGGGTTGGTGCCTGGTTGGGTAGTGAGAGAACGGAGAGGCCCTTGGGTGTGGGTGGTGGCCTGTAGTGGCTCTGGCCATAAGGGCACTGGTGCGCGGGGACCCTTTTCTCAGTTTTGCCCCGAGGGGGGGAAAAGAGTGAGGGAAGTGTTTTTGTTGTTAGTGGTGCGCGGGTTGCTTTTAGGGTGCATTCGATTCCCAGTCATTCTGGGCGCTGGTGCCCGAGGACCCTTCCCTCACTATGGCCTAAAACGTGGGATGAGGGAAGGGTCCATAATTGTTGTAAATGCCATTGTTTACGATCCGCAGTGCGCCGTTGTGAACATAATAAGACCCCACTGATTGGATTGGTCCGTTGTCATGTGCTGGCACTTCGGACAATGCCCCATTGCCCTATAATGCAGTCCAAGTGTGCATCATGCTCAAGAGATTGTACTCCATCTTCATTTGGCCTTGAGGCAAACTCTCATTTTACACTGATTTCCAGGGAAACTTGAAGGATTCTGGAAGAAAGACAACATACAGTGAAACACATTGTAAAGCAAAGTAAATGCATTAGGGTTATTACACGCACATCAGCTCTAATCTGTTTTCTCAATTCTGTGAAGATTGTTGGCAGGGCCCCATGATTTTCCAGGCAAAAAGGCTCCAAAAGGCTTCACAAATTTCCAAATTACATCAAAAGATGAAAAGCAAAACTTAATATAGTTCAATGAACCAAGAAATACAGATTTTATGCACATAAATGACACATTGATAGATAATACTTCTTCAATATCAAATATAGTACAGATTTTCTGCTACTGAGAAAATATTTTATTGCTGATTTACATGGAATCATCCTAATAAATCAAACATTTGAAGAATAACTTCACAATAATTTAGCAAGCAATGCATTAACTCCATGCAGGCTCGAAACACATGCTGACAAAACGGGATGTTTGCCAGAAATACTAAATGAAATTGACTTACCCTGAAGCTGATTATAATTGCGATTATGCTGTGAATAAAATATTCCTTATGATACAGAAATGTTGAAACTGTGCACTTAAAAATATCAGATCTACATTAATTTATAAGAATTATTGTGAAATGTGTTAGTAAAAAAATGTAGATTTCCCAATGCAGTGCTACATTTGTGGGGTAGGGGGTGTTCCAGGGTTTAGCCCCAGTTATTATTTCTGAGCCCCGGCACTTATCGTCTCAGACTCAGTTTGATTTTGATGTGGTGTTTTGGCAATCGTATTATTGTTTCTGCCAGTCACATAATACCTAACAACCTATAGAATCAGAGCAAAGTGTAAATGATGATTGCGTTTAAAGACACAAACTTTTGTTTCATGCCAAGACACAACGACTATGTTATTTTACGTGTATGTTGACTGATATTTGTAAATCACACATCTGCCGTAGTGACAGAATACATCTGTCAACCACAATAAGCCAGTGGGAATTGCAACTTTAACCCCATATATGTTGACAGAATGGGGAGCAGCAGTGAGTGGTGGCAACAGTGAGCGTGAGCTGCCCATCCTGGCTTGTCATGGGCACTATCCCAGCGACAGAGGTCCATACGAGGAAGCATTATACCTGACCCACCAAAAAACTCAGTGGATGAGCAAATGCACAACATTCATATCTGGATGAACTCTGTTTTAGAAAACATTGCACGGGACTAAGGCCCACACCCACAGAGATCCTGCGCTTCCACTCAGCCCTCTCCTCAAGCCACTAGTCTTTATCCCTGCCCCCCTAGGTCACACTCACTTGCTCTTGTCCTCCAGTCAAGGTCCTGAAACATCTCCTCCTCCCGTCACGGAAATAGAAAAGGGACTATTAGCTTTTCTATTTGCAACGTCTGTGGCCAGCTTTGTTAGCTCGCACAATATATGTGGAGCCCACCTCTCATGTACAACATTTTTTTTAAAATCCATTAGCTCGCTGCAGGGAGCCTCTAGGGTGCTGCTAGTGATAAAAACAAGCAATGGTGGGCTAAGAGGACCAATAATGTCATTGAGCCCTCGCAGGGCCCGAGCTGCACATGGCTCAGGCTCGCAGACCATTCTCAGACTTTTCAGCTCCCCGATTGTGAATTGTGAAGTGTATCATTGTATTGGGCCTCATTACGAGGTAGGCGGTAGCCATGGTGTTATTAGCACCATGGCTACCACCTTACCGCATTCCGGGTCCGGGCTGGCGAAATAGGGACTTACCGGGTCATTCCAACCTTAGAGGACCCAGTAAGTCCCCATTCCGAGAACCATTCCCCATTCGAGCCCCCATAGGGCTCAATAGGAGTGGGGATGGAGCTAATAAAGGGCCTGCTAATAGCGGCCTCGTTATTAGCTCCCTGGTCCCTTAGCGGCTCCCGCTAAGGGCACTTGCTAAAACCAGACGCCCATAGCGGGACCCGCTAAGGGACCTCGGAATAGGGTGGTAAGGGTTTACCGGCACCGGTCTCCTTACTCGTGCCCGTTAACCCTTACCACCCACCTCGTAATGAGGCCCATTGACTCTTAAGCATTCAACATTAAAATGTTCACACAACCTCAACAGAACGACAATTGAACAGACCCCATGTCAAGGAAGATTGGTGCACTAGCCTGCTAAAAAGTACCTATAAACAAACCATTGGTGGTACGTACGGGACAGGTGTGCGATTGTGAGCATGACTGTGATCTGTCTTACATGCTCACCATTTTGAACTACGTGTTCCTCGTTATTACAATAACTTCTTTTGTGTGATCCCCCACTTTATTCCATAGTAGACAGTCCTCAGGCACAGGTGAATCCCATCGTTCCCATGCCCTCTCTGGTGTGTTACTGGCCCATCACTTCGCGTGCCTATACTCCTGCTCGTTACTCCACTATTTAAACATGCCTGGGCATTACCACACCGTCCTACAGGACACCTCGAAAGACGTAACTGCTGAGTGGGGCTCTGATTTGGTCCCAGCGCCTTCATTGGTAGTGGTTAAAGGTGCCATTGCAACTCCTTTACAGAGGATGCATGCTCTAGATTCGCTTGCAATGGTAACACCCTCCATACTCCCATGACGAGTTCAAAAGTCCCTCACTCACAGCAATTGGTCTTTGAATCAGCTCATAACTGAAAACATGAGTCTCACATACTGTAAAGACTGGTAGGGGTTGTCTGTACTTCTGCTCTCTATATGGTAGAGGAGAGGCACAGAGGACCCCAGCCAAGATTCTCTATTATTGGTAATGTAGTCGAGCAATCAAGGCCTAGCTTCTCAGGAGGTGATGCAGGCTGGTTCTTAAGTACAGTGTAGTCCCCGAACCCGCCACAAATGAATGCCCACACACTGAATTACTGAAAACACAGTCTTTATATAATTAATATTCAAACGTATGTACACGATCACAATAACGCACTTTGTACTCGGAAGTCAATAATGAAAAATATGTACAATTCTAAAGTGGTACCACTAATGTTATCAAATCTCATTAAAGTGCATCAACTGTACGGTTAAAATGTCACACAGATCAATAACGAGTAAACCAGCAATAGAGATAGGCAGGAACGTAAGATGGTTGAAACAATAGGCAGAATGCTGACCCCTACCGCTAGGCACAGTTCTGTGTGGAGATCCCCCCACCTGGGCAACCTGTAAATAAAGATATATAGCACAAGCCCAGTCCAAATGTTCAATAGTCTTACTTATTCCTGTTAAGGTTTTACCCCCCCAATGTACCTGGTGGAATAGAGTTCTCCAACGATGTGCCGACCGATCCTTCTTGAGTGCCTCCCTTTCAGGCGGGAGCCACGGATCGTCGAGAGGTGTCGGGGAACTTGGCGTTCGGTGTCGGGGAAACGACGGCCCTTCTTGAGTGCCCTCCCCGTCGACGACAGCGCGTTGGCGTCCTGCAAAGAAGAGGCGTGCAGGGCACCTCGGTGACAATAGTTCTGGACCGCAAAAAGATGATGAAGAACTGTGGCCCAGCAAGGGCGTCGAGTCGTCGGCGTCTCTGTGGTCTTTAGGTGGCGGGAAACCCACCGATGGATGCTCCTCGGTGTGTCGACGGTCGGGCCTTCTCCAGCGGGAGACAAGCGTGTGACGATGCAGACGAGAGCGTCCGATGATCAATGGAAGTTCTTAGGCAAACGGGAGCACAGCGGCTCCGGTCGTCGATGGCGGTCGTCGACAGTGGCGGACAACAGTCTGAGTGCTTCTCCTTGGAGTTCCGCAGCTGTCGCCGTATCGGGTCGGCAGCATGTCGAAGGTCTGTCTACCAGGGAGCGTTGGCAAAGATCAGCTGTGCACGATGGTCCCTCATAGCTCGGGAAGAGGGCGCCTTACCAGGTCCTCTCTGGGTCAGTCCTTGGAGGCGCAGCAGCTTTCAGATCGTGAAGGAGAGCAACAGCAATTCTTCTCATCCAGCAGGGCTTCAAGGTCAAGCGTCAGTTAATCCAGTTACTCGTCGTAGTGGACTTCAGCTTCTGAACACGATTCCTAGCAGTGAGAGGTCCCCATTTATACTGTTGATCTCCCATTCATTCCGCTGGGTCACACTCAAGCATCCAATGACGACTACGGGCATTCATGCAGGCAGGCAGCCAATCAGGCACATGAGGTATTCAGGCCATTCACTTCTCTCCAGACACTCACAACAAGTTATGTGTATTGGGACAAGTACCGAGCCATTCAACACTCCAAGCTGCATTCATACCGGTTTCGGGCAGGGTTGTCACAGTCATTGTGTCAACCACCAGATACTAGACACCCACAACACAGAATGCATTTTCGTCACACACTCTATTCACCCAGGTCCCACCCACAGGAGGTACCCACAACATACATCACCAGCAAGGCTCCAGCTAGTCTGGCCAGGCCTTCACAACAACACCATATATGGCATTTCCACCCAACAACCAGTCAGGGGGAAGGGACAGAGTCGGGGCTTCCCTGGACTTTGGGAAAACAAGGTAATGGGTAATAGAAAGCAAGAGGCCACAGGGGCCATCTTGTTTTTCATCAGGAATCAACTGATCCCAACAGCAGGGCCGGGGTATCCCAAAATGGAGGATACACCGCGCACCTGTCAAATTCAGCATGGAGCTGCCACCAGCCCATACCCTGCTCTGCGGGCCACCCACAGGTGCCCAAAAACATACACTAGGGGCACAGGGTTGTACCCCCACCTGTGGGTGCCATAAGGGTATCCCACGGGTCCGTTCACCAAACCAAAAGAAAGAGAGCTGCACCGCCAGGAGTCCCACATGAACTCCTGCGCGGAAAACACGACAGAACACACAATAAAAAGCATTAAAGGACAAGGATACAGAGGCCCTGTCCCTCCGATGCATTTCCAGCATCACACATACAACACCTCAACCGTCTTAAACCCCATGGGCCGGAATGATAGAGATTTACACTGGAGCAAATAGTGAGATGCCTGCAAGCATCTCGCATTTACATCTACTACATTAGCCCTGTTTCACAAAGCAGAGTGGGCAGGCCGGAACTGGAGCAAATGTGGGGCTGTTGTGGATCAGGTATTAGTAGTAGAATCACACCTGATATGCTCATGGCATCTCGTGATTTGCTCCCTTGCAGGTGAAATCTTGCTCTATTGCAGGTGTTCCTAATTTACCTGACATTGGGAGACATGAAAAAACAAAAAAAAACAAAAACATGCTTATACTTCCGATGGCTATTTGCAAATATTTATTGATGATGAGGAAGAAGAAATACGTGTGTACTACTGCAAATATCAATAAGGTGCACATCTAACGTTGTTGCTTTCTATTGAATCACAGCACCGGGTCTATACAGTACATGGAAAAAAAACGGGTCTGCTTTCTTTGATTTGCAATCTTCTTTTCAGTCACTAGATGTCACTGCTCATCCGCCAAACTCGAATTTCCCACCGAGTTTAATAGAAGAGGAAAAAACTGAGCCCACTGGGAAAGGCTTTGTAAGTGGCTGCAAAACATATTTTCAATTACTTCAGAATAAAGCCGTTTTTTCACAGTTTGCAGAGGACATTCATTATATCTTTGGTTAAATGAAACCCATCACAGCCCATTAAGGAATGCAAGAAAGACCGTGGCAGCGAGCGCCTTTCTCTCTCTGGTCTGGCAAGCCTAGCCCAGCAGTGGGAAATGAGACAGGTGTGCAGCTGGATTGAAAAACATATTTTCTGTGTTATCTGTGTTTCCTTGCTGCAGAGTGCAGGTGCTGGAATTGATTATAGTTCCATCTAATTTCTCGGTGGACCCAGCCAAAAGAAGAGGAGTAATTACTGGAATAGAATGTTGACAAGGGTTCCTTCCATATTTTTCCTGTATTTGGTTTTCATCACAAAGAATTAGAATAAATAACCTATTGAGGTGGGTTGACATTGCGCGCGCACTCACACATTAGGGGGGGTCACGCGTAATGATGCTCGGCAGCGCAGTTGTATATTGTTTAAACCGGAAGCAAAATTGATGTCATTGTGTGGTGCTTTTCAGTTCATACTAGATGCATTAGATAAGTTGAGATTTTTAAAGACCTGCCACATTTGCTTTGCTCATAGCTCATAGCTCGGGCAGGTCACGCTTCACGCAATGCGCATACAGGTGGTTTACTATCGGTAAAATTAGCGCCGGGTGTGTGCGGGCGTGCATGAAATTCCGCCTTAATATAATTAAAAAGGTATTCGGGACCCTGATCCAACAACTAGCTTGTTGAGTGCATCAGCACGTCACATTTACTTGCCAGGAATAAACACCTCAGCTGAAAGATTGACAGTTCAGTCCTTGAATCATGAAGCTCCTATGCAGTAAACCAAGTTGGACGCTCATTCACTCACTCACTCACGTACCTACTAACCCATTTGTGGAATCACTCATGCTCTCACTCGCTCCTCTCACACGCTCGCGCAACTCACTCATTCACCCACAATATAAGCTAACATTCAATTCATGTGCGTTAAATTGTTTTCTGACTAGATGGAAAAGTAAGAATAAAAAAATTAAAAAAACTACCTCTTAATGGATGTAAGTGTCTGCAATGGTACAGGAGAAGGAATCGAACATGGTGTAAAATTTGAATATAGATATAAACATTCAGTGAACACAAAATATAATAATAATAATAATTACTTTTGTATATAGTGCTTTCATCTAAAGCACTTTACATATGACATATTTGCATACATTACTACAAAATGTAGTGAAAAGTGCTTCATAGTGGAAAAGCAATAGCAATGTCATCTTTAAATAACTAGTCAAGTTCTGTTACCACAAGCCGTTAATTAAATAATGTAATAACATTCAAAAGCCACATATAAAAACATGTAGAAATGTACTATACTATTTCAAAATGGCCATAACATTTAGAATTGTGGACTCTAGATCCCGATAATAACATTTCCCTGAGAAAAACATATGGCAGAGTGTCTGGCTTATGTTGAGATGCTGGGCATAGTACCATCATGTCGGAAAGTATACAAGCAGTGCTCGTAGAACATTATACATATGGCAGCTACCTCAGTAATATATGGGGCCCCCTTTTTTGCAATGTTACATTTTTGGCAGGTGGGAACACCCCTTCATGTCCTTAGCCCCTCCTTCCTATTGATATGTGATTGATATAAACTTGATATAAATTTCATATAAAATTGATATCAGAGATGATATGTATTTTATATCAAATGCCTATTTCTTGATATAAAGTCTTTGTAGTTTGATATGAAAAGTTTGAGTACATTTGATAAGAACCATAATAATTGTATATAAACGTTATATATCTTTCACATTATGTTTATATAAAGTTGGCATACATTTGATAAGAAGTTTAACAATTGTATATAAACGTTAAATATGTTTTATATTATTTTTATATAACACTGTCAATAATTTGATAAGACTTTGAATAATATTTATATAAACTTTTTATTATTTTTATATAAAGTGGGGGTTCATTTGATACAACCTTTAATACATTTGATTTAAAACTGATATATTTTAAGACTTTGAAGAATGTTTGAAATACATTTTGATTGAAAATGCCTGCTTAAGGCTGTGATGGCATCGGGAGTGGCCTTTACAACTCGGATAAATAGCTTTTGGGACAGGTTGGAAACTGATAGCCTTAAAAATGAAACAGTTATACCGGCTGTGGCCTGCGTTGATGTTCTGGACATCAATGGTTGTAGAGCCATTGTTGTGAAAACTTGTTTAAAGCAACACTTTCACAGGTGGTGCTCAGGGCACAAAATTAATGACCCCCAACAGGATACTCATGTATGTTTGGAAAAATCTTACACAGATAATTTGCTACATAAAATATGCCACATGGTGAGCCCTAAACGCATTGTAGAAATGATGTGTTTGTTACACCGCTGACACAGCTCATGCGTGTCTAGAACATTGTAGGCTATACAAACGGCAAATAACCCCCTTTTGAAATGGAAGCAATTTAGACAGGGTGTCCGATGTGTGTTAGAAGCATTATTGAGGAACTGTTTGCAAGTGGGGAGATAAAGTATTTCAAAGACAGTATGGTAGAGCAATGTGCATGGAACCCCATAAACTGACCTACGAGGATTAAGATTGTAGATCTTTTCTTATGTATTTGAGCTTATTTATAGGAAATAAAAAATGAACACCTGCTGGATAGAGATCAATTTAATGTGTAACTCGCCATTGGATGTGTACAATGATCATTGATGGATTTACTTCAAGAGCATCTCAGTAGTATATGCCCAAGTCTTTTATGTTATCTAGAAGCACCACCATCATTATACAAAAGGGAATGTAGCAATCTTTTATGCACTGCAAATATATGCGTCAACATCAGCCATAGGCTAATGGACAACTATTGGGAAATGCATAAAAAAGGGGGTTTCGGCAATTTAAGGTCACCAGTGGGATCACCACTGCCAGTGAAGGCGGCCAACCTGCAACAGAGTTCTTGCTATGTTAAAGGGCAGTGGCTTTTTGAAAGAGAGATTTATTAATTTTTTTCAACCATTTCTTTACTTTGTGTGTTTGCTTATCGACGCGGCAAATTACACTTGTTGTATGAAGTAATTGTTGATACATCAACATTTGTATCTGAGAAGATCACTGTGCAACATTTGACTTCTCAAGCTATTTAATGTGAACACAATCTGAACAAAATATTTTAAATGTTAATAAAAAAATTTGTTTTTATAAAACCTGGTTGTGTCATTTTGTTGAGCTGGGGTGAACATGCCCTGCATACTTCTTGCATAAATATATTGTGACAAAAGGGTGTTAAGAGCTAGTAGCATCATCTGTGAAAAAAAAAAAAAATTTGAAACAAGGAAAGAGTTCTCAGTTTAAACCATGGGAATAAAATCAGTTTCCTTAAAAATGGTTGCCCCGTCACAGCCCAGCATTATACATATGAACAAAATAAACTTTAAAAATGAACAGGTGATGTGTGTTATTATAAATATGAAAGAGGACCACATAATAAAGAGTCAGACCATTTTATGAATTGAAATATATGTGTTTATGTACAAAAGAAAGTTATGCATGAACAGCTTAATACAAAAAAGGCAAACATTGAATGCAATAGAAATATAAACATGCAGATCCAAATACCCAACGCTCAGACAAACAGGTAGAAGTATATGTCACTTATGTGGTGTAGATGATTAAGAAGTCAAGATTTGTCAGGTGCGCTGTGGAATAGTGAAGGGTCTGGTAAAGATAAAGGGGTGCGTCAACCCGCCTGGTACCAGTGTTCTCTTATCAAACACAACACTGAGCGTCTTTTGTAGAGTGACAGTACTTATATTCCACTCTTTCTTATGGTGCACTACACCCGTATGTAGGATTGTACCAGCTCTTTCAAAAGGTCAAAATGTATTGTAGCCATGTTCTTAACATTTAACCTTAAACCTTTTACCCTCATGCTGACAGCTCCTATAGATGTGTGATAGGCATATGTTTTGGGGCCAGCGGATACAATTTCCACAATATATTCTTCAAGAGCTAGCTCAAAGGTTCTATCCAATAGATAATTGCCTGTGAGCGGGTTAACATCCCCAGGTTGGTTGACAAAAATAATGCTATTGGCATTGTGATATAGATCTCGTTTTTGTAATTGATCCATCATAGCAAACAGATTTAAGTGGGCGTGAGCGGCTGTGAATGCTGCTATGAATATGGTTGTGTTGTCTGAAATCTAACCATATTGAATAATGATATTGCAACAGATATCTCAAACCTGGTGGCTGATGTTCCATTTTTGAATGGCAAATCTAGGGGCATCTTATAATTTGCAGATGATGTGATTATCAACTCAAAAGCAGCTACTGGCCTTTTTTTTTTAACAAACATCATTATTCGCTGATCCATGTAACACGGAGGACATAGTCATAAATGACAACAAAACAAAGTCAAGTTCTGAGGGAAGGAAGAAAGTCAAATATCTTAACTTGTCCACTAATAATTTGCCCATTGAAGAAGTTTCTTTCTATAGATATTTAGGCATTGGATCTATCATCAAGGGTACATTGCAGGAACAATACTCGAAATCAAACTCCAGATTTACTAAAAATGTGGGAGCTGTGCTAAGATTTGCTCATAAGCAAGTGGTTAGATTGATTAAGCCAGCTCCGGCTGTCAATAAATCAAAAGCAATGCATGTGTTTGTCTTGGTTCAGAAATGCGGGGCTATCAGGGCTACATAATGCTAATGTAGAATGAAAGGAGCGGCAAAAATAACTTTTAGGACTTTCCCTATCTACCCCGAATGTTCCTGTTAATTACGTGCTAGATTGTCTCTCAAATGAAGCATTAGTAAACATATGACTAGTTGTATGCTTCCTTAAAATGCACAACAAGCTAGACTTAATAACCTTCAAATGTGCAGTGTCTGATGAACTGAATCAAGATGGAATTTCACACGTACCTAGGTTCTAATGTGTAAAGTCATTATGAGCAGTATCTATACTATGAACATAGTCACTTTAATAGAACTGTACTAATAAAATTAAGATTTGACATTTTACCAACTGTTGTGTTAATGAAGAAGTCAAATCCAGAATGTTTGGATCTATCTCTTGCATATAAATTGTGCCCAGAAACAACTGAGCAATTTCTATTCTTATGCCCTGTATATGTTGACATACGGAAAACAAATATTCAAAGCCTTGTCTGAACAATATGGGCATAATGAGTTTATCCTCTGCAATGTTTCATTGTAAACTATTGGCTACAATGAACTCCATACATGCTGTTGCGAGTTGCCTTTTAAGTGTCTGATATGGGCGAGAAAATTAGTTAACAAAAATGTATGTGGTATATATATGTACACCTTTCTTTGATTTGATCTGTGACTTTGAAAATTCCTTTTGGATTTTATATTTTTAACTGCTGTATGCATGGTTGGTAATACAGTATGTAATATTTCCATGTGAAGAATTGCTGATGAGTTCTGCTCTTGTGTGCTTTTTACGACAAAAGTCATTAAGCTAAAATTGATTGATTGATTGGTTGGTTATAGCATAGAGTGCACAGAGACACTGAGAATTGTTCTCCCCTCTTCTCACATACATTAACATGAACACTTTTGTGGTTCATTAAGCATTACAAATATGATTTTAATCATGGTAAACATATTTAATAATGATAACAATTACAATAATAATAAAGCTCCGCCTGATAAACAACAACTTGTCCAACAAAGCACAGTGATTTGGGCCTAGAATGATTAGATCCGCAACTCACGGATTCAGCAAAACTTTTAGGCTTCACCATTGACAGCAGCCTTTCCTTCCAGAAACATATAGCCAATAAGGCCCAAACTGCCTGGCTCCCAATTTCCATCCTTTGCAAAATCAAACCCTTTATCCCACCGCAGAACATCCAGACTCTAGTGCATGCTCTTGTGTTCTCTCACATTGAGGGGGTAAATGCCACCCTGATATGGCTCCCTGCCGTCCACCACACAGCAGCATGTCTTATTATAGGGGTGCTAAAATTTAACCGAACCACCTCATCCAATGCAATCTAAAATGGCTTCCTCTCAAGGTAAGGCTACTATTCAAGACTGATATGTAGAGAAAAAGAGGGCGGGTGAGGCACGCACTCTCGTTCCCAGTGTTGGATACCTGATGCATTTCAAGTTGCTGTTCTCCTCCAAGCCCTTTGATGTCTCTAACAATCTTCAGGGAGGCTGTCTTTCAGGTGTTACAAATTAGTCTCAATTGGTCTCAAGGAATTCTGGTAATTGCAGTCTGCATTTGGTAACCAGGAACCAACTCCCCTCCAAAAGCACCAATATTTACTGGTGGGGGAAGGGGGGAAAACCAATGATGTGGCTCTCCTGGGTAGGGCATGGTGACCCCGGTGCTGCTGCCTCTAACTGCTGCCTCTAAAGCCCGGGACTTCTGAAACAATATGTAGAGAAACAGAGGGTGGGTGAGGTGTGCACTCTTGTTCCCAGTGTTGAACAACTGCTGCATTTCAAATTGCTGTTCTCCTCCAAGTGCTTTCATGTCTCTAACAATCTTCAGGTAGGCTGTATTTTCAGGTGTTACAAATTAGTCTCAATTGGTCTCAAGGAATTCTGGTAGCTGTAGTCTGTTTTTGGTAACCAGGAACCAACTTCCCTCCAAAAGCACAATTTTCTCCTGGTGGGGGCAAAAAGAAAAACAAAAGATGTGGCTCTCCTGTGTACGGCATGGTGACCCCGGTGCCGCTGTCTCTAACCGCTCCCTCTAAAGCTTGGGACTTCTGAACCAATATGTAGAGAAACAGAGGGTGGGTGAGGGGTGCACTCTAGTTCCCAGTGTTGAATACCTGCTGCATTTCAAGTTGCTGTTCTCCTCCGAGCGCTTTCATGTCTCTAACAATCTTCAGGTAGGCTGTCTTTTCAGCTGTTACAAATTAGTCTCAATTGGTCTCAAGGAATTCTGGTAGCTGTAGTCTGTATTTGGTAACCAGGAACCAACTCCCCTCCAAAAGAACCATTTTTTCCTGGTGGGGGCAGGGGGGAAAACCAATGATGTGGCTCTCCTGGGTAGGGCAGGGTGACCCCGGTGCCGCTGCCTCTAACTGCTGCCTCTAAAGCCCGGGACTTCTGAACCAATATGTAGGGAAACAGAGGGTGGGTGAGGCGTGCACCCTTGTTCCCAGTGTGGAATACCTGCTGCATTGCAAGTTGCTGTTCTAATCCGAGCACTTTCATGTCTCTAACAATCTTCAGGTAGGCTGTCTTTCAGGTGTTACAAATTAGACTCAATTGGTCTCAAGGAATTCTGGTAACTGTAGTCTGTATTTGGTAACCAGGAACCAACTTCCCTCCAAAAGCACCAATATTTACTGGTGGGGGCAGGGCAGAAAACCAATGATGTGGCTCTCCTGGGTAGTGCATGGTGATCCCAGTGCCGCTGCCTCTAACTGCTGCCTCTAAAGCCCGGGACTTCTGAAACAATATGTAGAGAAACAGAGGGTGGGTGAGGTGTGCACTCTAGTTCCCAGTGTTGAATACCTGCTGCATTTCAAATTGCTGTTCTCCTCCAAGCGCTTTCATGTCTCTAACAATCTTCACGGAGGCTGTCTTTTCAGGTGTTACAAATTAGTCTCAATTGGTCTCAAGGCATTCTGGTAGCTGTAGACTGTTTTTGCTAACCAGGAACCAACTCTCCTCCAAAAGCACAATTATTTCCGGTTGAGTGGAGGGGGGAAAACCAATGATGTAGCTCTCCTGGGTAGGGCATGGTGACCCTGGTGCTGCTGCCTCTAAAGCCCGGGACATCTGAACCAATATTTCGAGAAACAGAGGGTGGGTGAGGGGTGCACTCTTGTTCCCAGTGTTGAATACCTGCTGCATTTCAAATTGCTGTTCTCCTCCAAGTGCTTTCATGTCTCTAACAATCTTCAGGTAGGCTGTATTTTCAGGTGTTACAAATTAGTCTCAATTGGTCTCAAGGAATTCTGGTAGCTGTAGTCTGTTTTTGGTAACCAGGAACCAACTCCCCTCCAAAAGCACAATTTTCTCCTGGTGGGGGCAGAAGAAAAACAAAAGATGTGGCTCTCCTGTGTAGGGCATGGTGACCCCGGTGCCGCTGTCTCTAACCGCTGCCTCTAAAGCCCGGGACTTCTGAACCAATATGTAGAGAAACAGAGGGTGGGTGAGGGGTGCACTCTAGTTCCCAGTGTTGAATACCTGCTGCATTTCAAGTTGCTGTTCTCCTCCGAGCGCTTTCATGTCTCTAACAATCTTCAGGTAGGCTGTCTTTTCAGGTGTTACAAATTAGTCTCAATTGGTCTCAAGGAATTCTGGTAGCTGTAGTCTGTATTTGGTAACCAGGAACCAACTCCCCTCCAAAAGAACCATTTTTTCCTGGTGGGGGCAGGGGGGAAAACCAATGATGTGGCTCTCCTGGGTAGGGCATGGTGACCCCGGTGCCGCTGCCTCTAACTGCTGCCTCTAAAGCCGGGACTTCTGAACCAATATGTAGAGAAACTGAGGGTGGGTGAGGCGTGCACCCTTGTTCCCAGTGTGGAATACCTGCTGCATTTCAAGTTGCTGTTCTAGTCCGAGTGCTTTCATGTCTCTAACAATCTTCAGGTAGGCTGTCTTTTCAGGTGTTACAAATTAGCCTCAATTGGTCTCAAGGAATTCTGGTAGCTGTAGTCTGTTTTTGGTAACCAGGAACAGACTCCCCTCCAAAAGCACAATTTTCTCCTGGTGAGGGTAAGGGGAAAATCAATGATGTAACTCTCCTGGGTAGGGCATGGTGACCCCGGTGCCGCTGCCTCTAAAGCCCGGGACATCTGAACCAATATGTAGAGAAACAGAGGGTGGGTGAGGCGTGCACTCTTGTTCCCAGTGTGGAATACCTGCTGCATTTCAAGTTTCTGTTCTCCTCCGAGCGCTTTCATGTCTCTAACAATTTTCAGGTAGGCTGTCTTTTCAGGTGTTACAAATTAGTCTCAATTGGTCTCAAGGAATTCTGGTAGCTGTAGTCTGTTTTTGGTAACCAGGAACCAACTCCCCTCCAAAAGCACAATTTTCTAATGGTGGGGGCAGGGGGAAACCAAAAGATGTGGCTATCCTGGGTAGGGCATGGTGACCCCGGTGCTGCTGCTTCTAACCGCTGCCTCTAAAGCCCGGGACTTCTGAACCAATATGTAAAGAAACAGAGGGTGGGTGAGGGGTGCACTCTAGTTCCCAGTGTTGAATACCTGGTGCATTTCAAGTTGCTGTTCTCCTCCAAGTGCTTTCGTGTCTCTAACAATCTTCAGGGAGGCTGTCATTTCAGGTGTTACAAATTAGTCTCAATTAGTCTCAAGGAATTCTGGTAGATGTAGTCTGTTTTTGGTAACCAGGAACCAACTCCCCTCCAAAAGCACAATTTGTTCCTGGTGGGGCCAGGGGGGAAAACCAATGATGTGGCTCTCCTGGGTAGGGCATGGTGACCCCGGAGCCACTGCCTCTAACCGCTGCCTCTAAGCCCGGGACTACTGAACCAATATGTAGAGAAACAGAGGGTGGGTGAGGCACGCACTCTAGTTCCCAGTGTTGAATACTTGCTGCATTTCAAGTTGCTGTTCTCCTCCAAGTGCTTTCGTGTCTCTAACAATCTTCAGGGAGGCTGTCTTTTCAGGTGTTACAAATTAGTCTCAGTTGGTCTCAAGGAATTCTGGTAGCTGTTGTCTGTTTTGGGTAACCAGGAACCAACTCCCCTCCAAAAGCACAATTATTTCCTGGTGGGGGAGGGGAGAAAACCAATTATGTGGCTCTCCTGGCAGGGCATGGTGACCTCGGTGCCGTTGCCTCTAAAGCCCGGGGCATCTGAACCGATATGTAGTGAAACAGAGGGTGGGTGAGGCACACACTCGTGTTCCCAGTGTTGAATACCTGCTCCATTTCAAGTTGCTGTTCTCCTCCAAGCACTTTCATGTCTCTAACAATCTTCACGTAGGCTGTCTTTTCAGGTGTTACAAATTAGTCTCAATTGGTCTCAAGGAATTCTGGTAGCTGTAGTCTCTTCTTGATAACCAGGAACCAACTCCCCTCGAGAAGCACCATTTGTCCTGGTGGGGGCTGAGGGGAAAACCAATGATGTGGCTCTCCTGGGAAGGGCATGGTGACCCCAGTGCCGCTGCCTCTAAAGCCCGGGACATCTGAACCAATATGTAGAGAAACAGAGGGTGAGTGAGGCGCGTACTCTTGTTCCCAGTGTTGAATACCTGCTGCATTTCAAGTTGCTGTTCTCCTCCAAGCACTTTCATGTCTCTAGCAATCTTCAGGTAGGCTGTCTTTTCAGGTGTTACAAATTAGTCTCAATTGGTCTCAAGGAATTTTGGCAGTTGTAGTCTGTTTTTGGTAACCAGGAACCAACTCCCCTCCAAAAGCACAATTTGTTCCTGGCGGGGCAGGGGGGAAAACAAAAGATGAAGCTCTCCTGGGTAGGGATGGTGACCCTGGTGCCGCTGCCTCTAACCACTGCCTCTAAAGCCTGATACTTCTGAACCAATATGTAGAGAAACAGAGGGTGGGTGAGGCGCACACTCTAATTCCAAGTGTTGAATACCTGCTGCATTTCAAGGTGCTGTTCTCCTCCAAGGGCCTTCATGTCTCTAACAATCTTCAGGGAGGATGTCTCTTCAAATGTTACACATTAGTCTCAATTGGTCTCAAGGAATTCTGGTAGCTGTGGTCTGTTTTTAGTAACCAGAAACCAACTCCCCTCCAAAAGCACAATTTGTTTCTGGTGTGGAGAGGGGGGAAAACCAATGATGTGGCTCTCCTGGGTAGGGCATGGTGACCCCGGTGCCACTGCCTCTAACCACTGCCTCTAAAGCCTGGGACTTCTGAACCAATATGTAGAGAAACTGAGGGTGGGTGATGCGCGCACTCTAATTCCCAGTGTTGAATGCCTGCTGAATTTCAAGTTGCTTTTCTCCTCCAAGCGCTTTCATGTCTCTAACAATTTTCAGGGAGGCTGTTTTTTCAGGTGTTACAAATTAGTCTCAATTGGTCTCAAGGAATTCTGGCAGCTGTAGTCTGTTTTTGGTAACCAGGAACCAACTCCCCTCCAAAAGCACAATTTTGGTAGGCTTCACCCTTGACAGCAGCCTTTCCTTCCAGGAACATATAGCCAAGAAGGCCCAAACTGCCTGGCTCCTAATGTCCATCCTTTGCAAAATCAACCCTTTATCCCACAGCAGGACCTCCGGACTCTAGTGCATGCTCTTGTGTTCTCTCACATTGAGGGGGTAAATGCCAACCTGACAGGGTTCCCAGCCGGTCACTTGGTTCCCCTAAAAGTCCACCACGCTGCAGCATGTCTTATTATAGGTGTGCTCAAATTGAACCAAACCACCTCATCCAATGCAAACTACATTGGCTTCCTCTCAAGGCCAGGCTACTGTTCAAGGCTGCATGTATCATTTACAAAGCAGTCAGAATTCGCACATCAGCATGTCTGGGAGCTATGTTTTCACATATCTGCTGGCACAAGATCCTCATGCAGTAAATTAACCAACTTCTTCGAATCACAACTAGTCCACAAAGGGAAAATCCACAAATGGTCCTTCTCTTGTCACGCACCCACCCTCTGGAATTTGATGACAGTATCAGCTCAGAATGCCCCACAATTCTCCAATTTTGCAAATCACTCAAAACATGAAATTTTTAACAACACCTGGCCAAGGACCAATCCGAATGAACACACAGACTGTTCCAAAGACCACAATTCACAGTAACGCACTTCTGTTAAAAGGTGCCAGCCCAAACGCTGGCTACCCATGCCCTGTACAGCGCTCGAGCTAGGTCTGCATTTTAAACAATAAAACAAAAAATAAACACGTCTTTGAAAATGTAATTCTTCATATCCTTCCAGAAATGTTTGAGGGAGGATTTGTGTTTAATTTGAGGGAGAATGACGTTTGTAATGCCCACATTGTGTTCATTCTCTAGTGCTCTCACATGGACTTGGGCCTGTTTGTTTGGTGTTTGCGAAAGATAGAACGCAAAGTAATTTACAAACTTAACATGCTATAAGAGGCTGCCAAATGGAGATCCATATTGTAAGTGAGATTTGTAGCAGAGCTCTGCGTAGTAGAAATAGAATAGAGCTTTGCTGGTGCGTGCCAGGAAACGGGAATGTTACCATTCAATAACTCCCCTTGTGCCATATGAAGGACACCCTATTTTCATGTGCATGTGCTGCAGGAACCACTACGAGCCTTGCATTGATTTTCCTTCCAAAACACCTTGCCCATATCCAGTTACAAGATTCTGTCCTAAAATGCAGCTTACTAGTGTGAGAAAGATCCCAAATGTACACTTAGTTCTAGCAAATAACATTACAATTAAATTCCATGGTTATCTAGTGGGAGAAAAATGTGCCTGTAGGTTGTGGCTCAGCGAGCACAAGCCAATTGGACACGAGTCGACATCACGTGTTTCATCAGCCAGTGCACAGTTATGCTAGCTTTAAACTATCCTACCACTTCTGTCTGGTGATATTCCACTATGCATTACTGCCAAGGACACTTAGGGCCTGATTCATGGAACGTTTTCCTATGGGATTGCGTCATTATAAAACACTTCCATGTGTCAGGCCCTTCATTTGGTAAAACAAGGGTAGGATTTCAGCAGTCACTTGCATGGAACCTACACAGTGCGGCTTCTTTGCTGCATCCCATTTTTAAAACACTATTATAATGTAGATTGTTTTGATGCATGACTGAATCTGAGAGAAGTTGCTTTACTAAATTGAACATAGTAAATAGTAAATGCAAAAATAATATAAATGAGACTTCTGAGGGAAAGCGTTACCTTCATGTTTGAATTAGGGGTGTGTTCAATTATTCTCTACTGTTGTAAAATGTGAAGTTTGCAACTTTGAAAAGCATTAATGTTTCCTGTTTGGCATCAAACTTCTTCTCTGGCAGTTAAATATCATTGCACATATGCATCCCGTTTGTATATTTCCTTCCCTCCAAAAAGAATGCAAAGAAGGTCACAGCAAAGAAACAAGGTTCATCTAAAACATGTACTTAGTACGTCACTGTGTATTAGTGTGAAGAAAATGCAAGGATTCCATAGCAGGCTTAATGGTGGATCCAGATTCCTCCAACCTAAAGGAAGTCATCACACATCATTGACAGGGGATTGACAAGAGAGAATCAGGAAATAGGAATGGTGTACTGTGTAACTATGAAAAATTGTTTTTCAAGAAATAATTTAAGGACATTTTGTAGGAATGTTTCTACATTGCTATTTTTTTGTTCATCTGGTATAAGATACCAGAATCTGTTTTTTCAGTTACAGCTGTTTGCAGTGGGGAATCAAAAAACACAATACATAAAAGGCCCCATTTATCTCTCCACAATTTTCATAAGCATTCTTAAAAGTTTCAAAATCAATTTGCAGGCATTAAATGGTGCCTGAAAAAAACTTTGCAACTTAATGAAGTTTGCACACTTTTTGCAGTAAACGTCAAGAAATATGTGAGGGCAAATGGCCTGATTTACAAAAGTGTTTTACCATGGGCCAATCCCATCTGAAAACGCTTTGTAAGTCAGGCCCAAAGTCTATTAATTCACATATCCCTAGTTTGGATCCTAGCAGTGCCGACTGGAAGACCAACGGAGTTGAAAGAGAACCACTTGTGTTTAATGGTCGAATGCTCTCACAGAACTTTTTTTTAGAACTTTTGAAGTGTGTTTCAGGAGTTTGCTGTTGGGTTTAACTATCAAGTGTGGTGATAGTTAATACTAGGGGCCTGATTTACAAAAGCAATGTTTCAATGTTGAAAAAGGCTTTGTCAATCAGGCCCTAGGTGTTCAAAAAACCGCAGGACTTCATCGTCACACACTTTGAGAGGTGTATTGCAATACTTTGCAAACTTCATGAAGTTTGGTGACATTTTGAAATCCTGCGTAAAGGTGTTTTTACATGCACAATGCATATAATAACACCATGCATACACACACACGCACAAACACACACACACACACACACTAATTAGGCTAAGAATTCTAAAATATATTAAAATAATATTGAAGCTTAAACATCCACTTCTGGAATGTCTCATATTTGCCTATCTAGGTGATTTGTAAATTCTTCAGAGAGGAAGACATCCCCGAACCTTCTCATTTCAAATTCTACTTCCACCTTTGCTCATTTTCAAGGGGGAGCAATTCTGAAGTGACTTCAAAACCTCTGTGAAGGTACATGAAAATAATTTCCCCACCCATATATTTGTTTACATCTAATGTGCCCTTGTTCTCCACCCGCTATCTCCGGCCGATGTGATTGTTGGAGTTAATAAAATGCAAAAAGTTACAAACCTTACAAAAAAGCAAGGTTCTTTTCAGAGCCACCTTTTTTAAATAAACAATAGACTAATCCAATCTCACCTCACTCCTATTTTCCCTGTTCACCGACTAGCTGATTAACATTTTTAAAAAAACACATAGAATGAAATCATCACCAATATAATGCCAAAGACTATTTTCAAACACAATAAATGAGGCATTGTTAAAAGAAAAAACATAACAACATATAAACAAATACATACATAACATTTTAGTCATCCTTAATATCTTTTTTTCACAAAAGCGATTGCAAAAAATGTTTTAAAAAAAGCAGCTAATTCCCATGATTGTTGTGATGTACAATATCCACTTGAAAAAAGATGTATTGCATCATGTTGAATATTGCCATTTTTAAAAGATTCCATAGCATAGTCACAAAGAAAAGCATTGACAGCTTTATTCACATTACACCTGACATTTTAAATTTGTGTACAACATTCTTTTGCTATTTTCTAGATCTAAGCTCCAAGTGTGTGTTTCAGGGAAAATTGCAAAGACATTTCAGTAACAGATTCCAAACTATTAACTCCACAATAAGTAATGATAATCAGTGGATGTTTGCAAGTCACCATGAGCGGACAAATTGCATTCACTTCACTTCATGCATTCCACACCACAGAATGTCCACATGATCAAAACCAAGGTCATGTGAAATAAAAAGCCACTTTGCAAATATATCCAAGCAGCCAGTCAACTAACGAAGCTCGAATGACCCACAGGTTATTCTGTTCCCTTCCTTGCTTTCTTCAATTAACAGAATAAAATAAAGCACTGTTTTTCCTTTCAAGTTCAACTTAACTTTCACAAACAAAACACCAGATTGACTGAGCCTCCTGATGTCCGAGTGTAGATGCGATGGTCCACGAGCATCAGCATATATCTTTCTCTGCAGGGTCTTAAAAGTGCTCAGTTTGCATGTGTAATCCATCTACAAAAAACAACTAAATATGTCTGTGGACTTTGGGCGAGGAACACACAAGAACCTTTCTTCTTGTTTTACCCATTTATCTCCAACTCTCTCTAATTAGCAGTATTCAAGCACCTACAAAGGCATTCACCAATCAAATGAACAATCAATCTATTTTCTCATCTCTAACCAATAATTTAGATATATCTTTCAACTCTAAGAGTTCATTTGAAACTACCTTTCCAAACTTTTACACTTTTACTCTTCATCGATCTACAGCCCATCAACATCTAAAAATACATCCTGAAGGTATGTCTTAATAAACCATTTAGAAAAATGTGCAAATCTTGTAAAACAAAACATTAATTACATGTAATGATGTACAATATGCAAACACTGAACATTTTTACTGTATACAAAACTAATTTCTGTCAAATTATAAACTTTGTATTCTAAACTTGAAATAAAAGTCATTTAGGAAATGTTATATCTGCTAGTGCATTTACAACTTCATCTACTATCAGAATTTACATACACATGCACTAACACAGTTCTGATTGCAAGATGTTAAAATGTGCTACAAGATATGGCAGTTGCACTATTTCCCCCATTTGCAGATAGCACAATTAATACTATGTAATGTCAGAAACAACATATTTTGCACCAATCAACTGCACTCTCCCATAACTACAAAAAGCCTTTACAATTTCCTATAAATGCTAATATAAAGTCCATCTTTTCTCAACTACACAACAAATAATCAATTGTAAAAATGTCATTATTTAAAGTGCACACTAACAATTTCGATATTTTAAAATGATAAAAAAGAAAAACCTTTATACACATTCCAACTCTTCAGTCTGTCTTTGAATGTGCCAATGGAATAGTATCAATAGCATGTCAAACTTGCAAATGACACACTTAAAAAAAAGGGACAGCAAAATAAAGTCAGCTTTTCGTATCACACTGCATCTATTGTCATGTCTGCTCATTACAAATTGCATATCAATTGAACATTTAACATGTGCATTTTGATGTGCAAAAATGGCCCCTTATATTAATAAAAAAAACAGTTAAAAAAGCATAAGAAAACATGGATCTATTATGCATGTCTTATAATGTTCACAAAGACAATAACATAGTGATGTTTTAATTACCACAGAAAGCAGAATCAGCTATTAATAGTTCTTAAAAAGATGTTCTGCATTTCAAATTAATAACTTAATGTAATACTGTAAAGTATAGTGAGCAAGGGTTGCGGGGGGCACCCCAACAGCCCCCGTTTTTTTTTCATTTTTTATTTCATGGGTGTGCTCCGGGGGTGTCCCCTGCAACACCCCACTCACTATACCACACACTATAGTGAGCAGAGTGTTGCAGCGGACACCCCACAGTCGTCTTTTTTTTTTTTTACTTACCTGCAATGCTACCACCAAAGGTTCGAACTTTTGGTGTTCGAAACTTTGGTGGTATAATTTTTCGCTCGTATTGTACGGTCAGACCTTTTTTTCGGTCCGATCTTACAATACCACCCACTATATGTAAGGTATAAAAATATGATTATTCTGAATCTCATAATTGTTAATTGATACAGGTGTAAAGCAAAGTAACATGACATACAATAAAAACATGCACAATTTATTCATCCTTGTCTCAATTCTGGTAGCAGCCAATTCGAAGATCGAGAGGCTTGTGAGCAGACTTTCAATCTTCATGAATGACCCATACATATATTTGACATACTGCACAACAATGTAAAGTTTTTTGGTGTTCTGTGAACCTATAAAGTGCATGAATGAATGGTGTGATATACATTTTTGAAGATAATTGTACCATAGTCAAGGAGAAAAAACAGTATTTTATATAACATCTTGACTAACATCAAAGTGGCATATGTGACACCCAAAGATCGGGATTTCAATGCTTGAAATCTTGATTGTTAGATATATTACCCATATATAACTGCACACATAGAAAGCAGTAATCCATATAAAAGAGTTCATATAACAAATCTACAATTTGAAGTTTGTTCAGGGAAAGGGAACATATAAAAAGGTTGAAAGCAAGGTATTGGTTATGTTTTCTTTTGTATATATATTACACAGCCACGGTAGTGGCTGTGTAGTTATGGTTAAATTGTTGTTTCCATAGGAAGAGCCCTTTTTGGGCGGCTTATAACTTCGCTCCCCCGGACGAATCCTCACTAAACTTTGCAAAAAAAGTATATGGGCTACTCTGAATTTTTTTGCAAAGTTTGGTGAGGATTCGTCCAGGTGGGGAAAGTTATAAGAGGGGTCCCAAAACGTCTTTTTTGACCATAGACTGAATGGGGAAAAACTTTGCGTACGGCTACAGGCCAAACCTCTGGACGGATTTTCACCAAATTTGTGGCAGGCGCAGAGGCTTGGTCCCAAAAGCGTGCTTTTGTAAATTTGGTGACAATCCGTGCAGTACTTTTCTTTAAAATGACCAAAAAGTAGGTCTTAAAAAATTAGTGATATCTATGTCCGCTCTGTGGACACACTTCCCTGTTCACTCCGCGGAAAAGAAACCGATTGGCTAAGGGGCTGGCGTCATGACCGCGGACACGCAAAGTCTCCGCCTATTGGCTGCAGCGAGCCGTGTTCTGTGTCAGATTGTTTGGATGCGCCCGACATCTTGGATCCGCCGATAGTGGAGCAACAACCAGCACAAACATGCTATATTTATAAAACTCTTTTGCTGTGTCATAGAGCGTTGGGAAAGGTTCAGACAGTAAGACATGGGTGATCAATGCATTTGTTCTGCTGGTCGGTCTTCATGATGTATTTTCTATGGCCACTTTGTACGCACAGAAAATGAGGGGTCCAATAATGGTAGTATTTCAATCCATGCAGTGCAAAGGCAACTTGTAACTGTTGTAAGGACACGTGTGGTGTTAGTGACCATTGAAATTGACAACATGCCGTAATTGCATTACTTTTCCTATGGGTATTGTATTCATTAGTACGCCACCATGGGTGTGACATGCTATAGTGGTTGTGGCCAGGGCCTAGAGTCTTGGATGCATGGCTGCATCTGGATGGCTGTTGTTTAAGTTATAAGCACTGGACGTGCAAGCCACTGCACATCTATCCCATGTAATATCTATGGACATACAGCTAGGAGTGCAGCCTCTGGCCAGAAGGACTGAATGATACCACACCTATAGAAAACCACAACTACTACACATCACTGAGGTGGTTGTGAGGAGACCCTGCATTCTTGGCTGCATGGCCAAAGGCCATGCACCCAACAATAGTTATAACCTCTTCACTTACAAGCCAACAATGGTTTTATCAAGTGCGGTGGTTGTGGCCAAGATGTATACTGTTGGGTGCATGGTTGCAGGCTGTATGCCATACACCGGAGCATGTAGACACTGCGCACAACCACTGCAGCTTATCAAATTTATACTTCACACTCACACAATCGATTATGTATCTGGCAGGTGTGGCCAGCTCCCAGAGTTTTGGGTACAAATTCAGTACATGCTACATTTACAATGTTTCCTTCTATGGGTGTGCTACTGATTTTTACGCAACCATGGGTGTAATATGCTGCAGTGATTGTGGCCAGGGCCTACAGTCATGGGTGCATGGCCGTAGGCCGGACGCCATACTTACAAGATTGTAGGCCCTGGCCACAGCCACCGCAGCATGTCACAGCAATGCGTATACCTGTAGTATTCATTATTGATCAGATGGTTGTGGGGAGTGTGTACAGTCTAGGCTGCATGGCCGAAGGCCATGCACCCAAGAAGAAACTTTCTAAGCACTGGAGTTATAAGCCACTTCACATCCATATATTGTAATGTATTGACATACACCTACGATTTTAGGCCCCGCCTACAATCACTGCAGAATTTCACAGCTACAGAGACACCCCTAGTATTGAACATCACTCAGGTGGCTGTGGGGAGGTTCTGCAGTCATGCGTGCATGGCCCTAGGCCATGCACCCAACAGCACAGATATAAGTAGTGTACTTACAAGGCACAATCGGTGTGATATGGTGTGGTAGTACATCACTCAGGCGGTTGTGGGGAGGGGCTGCAGTTATGGGTGCATGGCCGAGGGCCATGCCCCAAAAGCACATGTGTACGTAGTGTCGTTATATGCCCCAATGGATGTCATATGGTGTGGTAGTAGTGGCCAGGATGTAGAGTATTTGAACAAAGTAATACACACTGCAGTTGTAAGCACCTATGGATTGTATATATTGTATACCCATTCATTGATAAATCAATCGCCTCACACTCATGTCTGTAGCATGTGGCTACAAACTAATGCAGCATATCACAGCTACAGGTATGCTTGTACTATGCAAAATCATTAAGATGGTTGTGGGGAGGGCGTAGTGTTTTGGGAGCATGGCCGAAGGCTATGATCCCAAACACAACTTTGTAAGTAGTGAAATTACAAGGCACAATGGTTCCAATATGCTGTGGTGTTTCTGCCCTGGACCCAGAGTGTTGCCTACATGTCCAAAGGCCATGCACCGTAGACTGAAGTCATAAGCAGTGGGGTTATAAGTGAATATGGGTTTGGTGTAATGCGGTAGTTGTGTACACGTCCTAGCGTCTTGGCTGCATGGCTGTAGACGATGGTCCCAAAAGTTAACTTAAAAGTAGTTAATTTACAAGTACCATGGTTTTGATATGCAGCGATGGTTGTGGGTAGGAACTATACTCTTTGTACTGGGTCGTAAGGCGTAGGTGGTAGTTTACACAACCAAGATGCAAGGGCCAGCCTACAGCTACAGCAGCATATTGCTACCATAGATTTGACGTGTAGGTTCGCTTGTGTACAAAATGACTGCTAATATACTTACGCCTTACTTTATTCAGAATCTATATATGTTTCAAATGCCTTTAGTACTTGGCGGAAGTATCCTTTGTTAATTTCTGTGATAAAAGAAAAAGGTATGTTAGTTTTTGTATTTTATGAAAACTTACTACATTACTTAATCGACAGTTAACTTTTTTTTTTTACCCTCATATTTAGTTTACAAACCAGTGTACTGTGCATTCCACTCAGTTTCTGTGTTTGCTTTTCTAATCCTTGGGTCTGGGGAAATAAATCCTTGTCGGAATAAAAAAAACCTTTATTTGCTATGGTATTAACTACTTCCTTGTTTCCTTTGAGTGCTTCCTTCTTCTTTCTGATTAATGTTATGTTTGTTGCCTTGCTGCTGATTTTAAACAACAGTTAGATACCTGTAGGCATATTCCAACTGTGCATTTATTCTTACAGATCTGTGATATTCATTTACTTGTGTCGTTGTTATATCCTCTTGGGCAGTTAGATACCTGTAGGCATATTCTAACTGTTTGTAGTCTTTCACATAATTTTTTGGTAATCTTGAAGTACACATTATTTATTAAATTTTGGCTTTAAGAAGATCAAATACACTTTTGTAAGATTAGCTGGCAATCTCTGCTTAAGAGTAATGGTGCTATCATTACATTCGAACCATCCACATTTCTTTTTAATGTATGCTGTGTAGTGACCTGCATTGGTTGTAGCTCCTGCATGGTAGATTATACCTATTGTTGTAAAGGTTTTCTTTCCAAGTGACACTTGACCGCGTGTGAATCCAGTTAGTTTTCAGTTGTTTTTAGTACTATCTGCATTATAATGTAGAAGCATGAGTATTATGTAGGCACTATGTGATTGTATCAGTAAGGTGGAGCGATTGTCTGAATTGCAAATAGTACATCATCTGCCATGGTTTGCATTCTGTACAAGTTGCTGAAATGGAATAGATTCACAATTAGGTATATAAACATACACAAATCGCTCATTTGGGATTTGTTCCTGTATCACATTGTACAGAGAGTGCATGTATGTTTCCACTTGTACGACATCTGGAAGATTTCATTTACAGGTATGCTTTTGTTTTCCAATACTAGTAGTAAGTACATAAGACATTCTTGTGGATCTTCTTGTGAGTTTATAGTGAATCTCACCATTCTACAAAAATTGTCCAATTCTTGCCTTATTCCATGCACACTGTACATGTTGTCAGGATTGTTTGATGCGTTTCTATGAAGCACTAACATTTGCAAACACAATTCGTCTGTACTGTGTAAGGAAATATTGTTAACAATTGGTGGCAATTGAAATAGAATATTCATTGCTACATTTGCATAGCAACTTACCCCAGTTTCATTTGCAAATTTGAATGGACCAGCTAGTTCTGCATCTGAGTGCATTTTTCAGAGTTTCTGTTCCTTATCTGAAGACGTACCTGGTTCATATTCCCTAATAGGTTCTTCTTTGTTTTTGGTAATTGATGAAGCTTTAGCTTCTTTTGTTTTCTTTGTGCGATTTGCTGTTCGATTCGGTTGCATTTCTGTTTGTTTTACTTTTCTTTTACCACGTTTTACTTTATCTGGAACAGGATATTGTTTCAGATGGGGAGTGTACAGTGAATGCAGTCTATTGCATTCTACAATATAAGGAATATCAGCTTTAACTTTACTTGCATCGAAGTTCATTAGCAATAGACCGTCAGGTGTATGTAAGCGTGATAATGCTACGTAGCTCATGCCTACTTTAAAGACTGTCGGGCCAATTCATGGAATAAATGTGCACCGAAAAGGGGAGCTCAAGCGGGAAAATCGCAGCACAAGCGTGAAAATCTCAGCGCATGCGTGCCAAAGCAAAGATTCATGGAATTCAGTGCGCGTGTAAATCCTGGGATGTGCGCTAAATTTGTGGGTGGCGCATGCGGGCGCACATGTCATTAAATGGCATGCGCTATGCGAGCGCACATAGGGCGCACGACAAAAGTGGGCGGAACACGGGGCGCAACACGCGGAATGGGGAACAACGCATGAAAATGTGGGCGTTACAGGGGACGTACAGGAGGTATATGCGCGCAACGCCCACATGCGTGCTAACAACACATATTCATGGAATCAGACAAGGGAAAGGGGTGCGCAAAAAACGACGCGCTAATCCAGAAACACGTACGCCAACAGGAAGCAGGCGTAAGCGACCCCACGCAGCAGAAAAGTGCGTGCAAACAACAAACAAGCTCAGATGCTACGATGAATATACCGTTCCTCGCAGCAGTGGTCGTGGGACACCGCAGGAGGAGGAGGATAGCCAGGCCCCGCATTTTTTTACCCAAGACCAGCCTTTTTGGGATGCCTGATGACCAGGTGTATGGGAGGTACAGGTTTCCACCACACATAATCCTAGACTGGTGAGGGAGTGGAAGGATGACCTCACATCACCCACCCTGTGCTCGCAAGCACTGAGCCCCTTGGAAAAGGTGCTCAAGGTACTGCACTTCTTGGCTACTGGTTCATTTCAGCGGACAAGTGCCATAGTGGGTGGTCTCACAGGCCACCCAGTCACGCTGCCTACACCAGGTGTTGGCAATCATCACTGCGCGCCCCTCAGTCTGCAGGCACATATATGTTAGGCAGAAACCTGTGCAGTTCCCTTAGGGACCACTGCAAAAGATTTAAGACTACAGGTGTTGGCAGTAAACCCACTTCTTGGTAGCAACCTGTACCACCCAGATTTACCTTGTAGCTGTGGCGGAGCAGTCAGACTTCCCTCAAGAAGAGTTAGGCAGTATGCAAAGTATACTCAATAGGCACTCAGACACAATAATACAAGCAAACACTGACCAGAGCTTTGGTATCAAAGTATATAATTATTTATTTAAAAACACACGGTTTGAAACACTCCAGCACTCTTATTGTAAAATATTCTAGACACAGTTACTATTATAATATATACACCCCATTTTCCTTATCAGATAAGTCACTGTAAAAGACCACTTATTTTCATACAGAGGTGAGCGCTTAACTAGATGGCACTCCAATAAGTTCGTGAGAAAGGGAGGGAAAAAGACAGAATATGGAAAGGTACACCACTCTAAGATTCAGGAACATTGTTAGCAAGGCAGAAGAGCAAAAGTCACTGGTGAGCCAAAGTCCAAAAGCTGGGCCCACTCTTAGAGAGAGCAGAGCACAAATGTGCCCAAGATCACACAGTTACACTAGGCTTAGAAAGTCTTGCAAAGGGTTCAAAAAGAGTTTAGAGAGGCTTAGGAAAGTTTAGCCAGGGTGTCCCAGGCTAACCCAGGTTCGAAAGCCGGGGGCTAAATTTACCCCGTACAGTCGGTAGCAAGGGAAGCCAGGCGGGACACGGTACCTTAAATGGGAAGGATCCTCCAGCGGTGGCAGTTGTTCCTGGTAGTGGGTGCAAGTTGTGTCGTCGTTCAGGGGAAGAGAAGATCTCGAATTGGAGGAAAGATGAAGGTTGTTGCAATACCAGGGCAGAAACCAGCCGCAGAGTTTTCCGGTTAAAGGTGGTACCTGTATTCGCGGTCGTGGTAAAACGTGGTATCCCGGTTGCCGGGGTGCTTGGCACAGGCAAGGCGGCCACGAGGTATGTCGGGAAGACAAAAAGATGGTGAAACTGGTTATCCCCACCAGTCAAAGGAAGAAGACTCCGGGGCGGGAGATCTCCTCTGTCGTTGGGAAAAGTGGTGATGCGGTCCAGCAGGGCTCCACCGGTGGTGGTGTCGTGGCAGGTCGGCTCAGCTTCTCGGCGAATTCTTAGGTCCTGTGGCGACTTCTGAAGTTCCAGTCCCCAAAGCCCTGCTTTTATGCAGAAAACCCCCATTCACTCAGTTTAGCTGTCACTCAAACATGCTAAGTGGTGAGCCGGCCGGCTCACCACTTGGGCCAATCAGGATGGAGTGCGACTTGAGTTGCCTAGGAAACTCAGTCCAGGGTGCCTAAATTCCCCTCCACCCCTCCTAAGTACCCCAGACAGAGTGGCACCACTTTGGAGGGCTTCTGTGGAGAAGCCCGCCAAAAAGTGGAACAAAGGGCTCGACTTGGGTTGGAGTCACAGAAGAGAACACAAACGCCATTTTAGAATCAAGGTTTGGCAAAAAATACCAACCGGAGAATGAATATTAATTAAATAAACCGGCGGTATATTTGAGGCTACCGTAAATAATTAAATAAAGATAGTAGCCTAAAACAATGGGAAATCCCATAGGAAAATATTTGCGGTTGAATATAAAAAGTAGTATCCACTGCCACCAGCCAAAACTCGATCAGGGGGGACGGAGACGTGCCCCCTCGACTAACAGACCCTGGGACAATTGAATTGCCCCAGCCAGTACGTCCACAATATGATGTTTTGTACTGGTTCTGTTCAGAATTTAAGACTAGTAAAGTCAATGGTGACTTTACATGCCCTGGGAGACAGTAGTCAGTCCCAGGGTATGGAGTCTATACTGGGGGGTCACTATGACACCCCTGTGTCACTGCACTGAGGGTGCTGTGTAACACACATCACAAAAACACATGAAGCCCTATGTAAGACCCCATAGCCCATCAAACACATCTAGATTCAAAGAAACACACTCAAATCATGTTCAAGAGTGAGGGTAAAAGAGTCTCACTCTTGGCAGGAGAAAAAAAATAAACCCCAAAAATCCAGCAAAGCTGCTGGGGGACTCACTAGGTTACGAAATTCAGCCTAAACAGAGAATTCTCCCTAACACTGTACATGCCAAGAACACCTGCAGAAAGGCAGGCTGTTGTCCAGCAATTTTACCGGGTTGGCACACTTCCCCAAAGTCCTAGGTGCCATTGATTGCACCCATTTGGCTCTACATCCACCCAGGGCCACTGAGCACATCTATCGGAACCGCAAGCACTGGCATCCCATCAACGTGCAGGTTGTATGTGATGCCAAGGGAATCATCACCTCAGTATATGCCAACTATCCCGGGTCCAGCCATGATGGTTTCATATTCAGAATGTCACCCCTAAACAGGGACTTGGAAGCTGGCCTGGCAAATTGGTGAGTATAAATGCCTCTGCACATCAATATGATCAGCACACATGAACAAATACTTAGCAGCAACACAAAACATCAGTTCAGGATGAAACTGAGTCAATATATGACAGTAAAAAATTGAAGTAGTGCAAGTCTCACAACCTGACTAAGGCAGCACATTGACCCCTTCCAACTGCAGAGTGTTGCTGTCAGGCAAATGTCTCATTGTACTGCATACAACATGTACTGCATCTGCAAAGGAGACGGCCTTGTGAAGACATGAAGAACCTACATGTAAATAAGGAGAAAGACATGGATGCACAAGCACATATCAATACACCATTCAGTGTAGAATCCAACAACAATCCCCACTAGGGATGTACACACAGTTTTGACTACAGACTGCCCACACAACTCATGGGAGCCCAATGTCACTGTGTAAGTTACTGTCACTTGGTCACATCCTTTGCAAGTCCATGGAAAGGGGAAGCAGGAGGGGTGTGTGTGTCAGGAAACCAAGCATCTAACCCAAAGACAGGACAAGCCTGCATGTACCCAGCTGGAATACACAGTGGATGACCATGTGAGCCACGCAAAGCAACACACTGTAAAAAAAAACAATACAAAAAAAATCAAAAATGGCCATGTGTGAATGGGGGGGTGGGGGCACCCAGGAGGTTCGAGGTACAGGGTGCACCTCAACACCCACATGCTTGGATGTTGAGAAAAAAAATACCTCCATGGGCTCATGGCCTGCATGGCTATGCTACAGTGGGAGAACTGCCGTCGCTCTCTTCACCCTCTGCTGCTACATCAGGAGGTGGCGTGATATGGGAGGCAGCCCACGCAAAGCCCTGGTATGGTCCTCCATGGCAGCAAGCATGCCGGTCTGGAAGGTTTGGTTCTGCAGGATGATGGTACGGAGATCCCCATGCAGCACCTCACGGGTTGACTGCATGGCCTCGCGTGATGCCCGGATCTCGGTACGGGTTGCCTGGAGCTCAGCTGGTAGTGAACGTGTGAGCTGCTCCAGCTGCTGTTCTGACCTAAAATTCTGGGAAGCTTCAAGTTCACCCAGAGTATCTCTGAGGAACCCGTGTTCTAACCTCAGGGCTTCCCTGTGGGCCTGTGACTCTACAGATATGGCTTCGCACAGAGCCTCCAGTCCAGCCCGTCGGTCCATGTTGGACGCGAACATGTCCTCCCTGTGTGAGTGGCAAATGGAGTCTGTTGCCTGCTGCTGGAGCTCCATCTGCCTTTCAGGGGGGAGGATGGAAGTGACCACCCTATCCATTGCCTGAGCCGTCATTTCACACAATGCTCCCTGTTGTACTGCAATACTGCACATGGAGTTCTCCCACACTGTATTAACTGGTGGTGCACGGCCACCGCGTTGACAGGCACCACACCTGTTTGGGGCAAGGCGATCTGTACCTTGCTGTGCTGGCACTGCCTGAGGCTGCAGGACTGCATTCCTCCTTTGATCTGCTGGCGCAGGAACAGGAGCAAATATTGTGGAGTGTGACCCTGCATCCGTAACCGCCAAAGGCGGACTTACCAACACTGAAATCACCATAGAGGGGTCTACCCCCGGTGCAGGTGGGTTGGACAGAACAGCATCCCTGCCAGAAACACTCACCTGAGACGGCACATATGTCTCACTGTCCGATTCAGCACCTGATTCATAGAGGTCTGCGGAGGTGTACCCAGAGACACCCCTGGGCAGCATGGTTTGTAGGACAAATGGGTTTTCATCCACCACCATGTTGTTGCAAGATGACAGTTGAAGGGCAACTGCAGTAATCTGGTGCAAATTGGCTACTTTGGTCAGAAGGGATACTGTCATACCCAAAACCAAGGCCGGGGAATGGTTTGGAGGAACCACATGGGTGACCCATACCAGTCATGACTACACACCCTCACCTGGCACTCAATCAGAGCACATCACCCAAGCAACATACACATGGATTACACACACATGCATGGGCACTCACCGGACAATGCTTCAAGATCTGGTAGGTGTCCCACGACTAGGATTTGTTCCTCTGTGACGAAGGTTCCAGTGACAGACTCATGTTCAGTGAGTTGGTCGTCCTCTGGTGGAGACCCACCGCCAGTCACCAGAGTAGAGGCATGATTGGAAGCCAGCTTTTTCTTTGCTCCATGCATTTCAGGTCATTCCACCGCTTTTACCAATAATCAGCTGTGCGCCTCACAAATCCAAGAGCACTAATGTGGTCCGCGATGGTCTACCAGTGGCCCCTACATTGAGCAGGTGTAGTCTTGCACCCTGCAGTCACCACCATTTCACGGCTATGTGCCAACACATAGGCCACAAGTGCATCTAGTTCGGCGTTATTGAAGCTAGGCTTCCTTGATGTGCCGGAGTGTGTAGCCGTGTCTGCGGTCCCAGCCTGTAGTGCAAGAGCACCCTTCTTCTTCTTGGAAGGTGGTCGGATCCTGAGTGGCTTACGCCACTCTGGTTGGTAGGGGCAGAAGCGCAGGTGGACTGTGTACTGTAAGTTTGCGAAGGCACAATGACCAAAGGTTTCAGTGCAGGCATTGGCTGCAGGTTGATGTTGGCAGGACCAACGTCAGTGTGATGGACTTGGACCGACACTGTCCCGGCTGGGAGACTCGGAGCTGGGGTGGATTGAGCTGCAGCTGCCCCTGCAGCCTCCTCACCCTGGCTACTTGGGGCAGCAGATGACATTGCTGCCCCAGATCCACATGGCCTGGTGACAGCAACTTTTACCGCCACACGTGGCTTAGACTTGGTGACCTGGAAGTCAGCCTGGGAGTCACCCTGTGCCGGTTCAGTTGACAATATGGGCCGGTTTAAAAACGGCTGAGCTGGGATGGTGTCAGCTACATTTTCCACATCCATTTGGGGGGGGCATAGGTGGCCCCGATTAGTCCTCCACAAACTGCCCGCTTGGGCCACCCTGCACATCCTGGCCACGTCCCCTAACGTGCCCACCTTTTGGAGGTTGGCCACCCTTGCCTCCCTTACTGCTTGGTCGCCTCCCAACCATGGCACTGATGTTGTTGTGCATATGGGAGTTGCAGTAAACAATTGTCCTGGGCAATTGGGGTGAAAGGGGTAGGGTACTAGATGGTATTCGTACCCTAGTGCTCTAGCAAGGCTGTCTGTGACCCCTGGGGGCAGATGACAGGTCACGCAATGCACAGGCACCCCGAAAAAAATATCAAACATGCACGCAACCCCTGGTAGACCACGTGTGTGGAAAAATGAACCCGCACTACACTGTAGCACCCAGAAACACAAAAATAAGCGTACGTGTGATACACGCAGCCTGCAATGACCTCTGAAGGGGTACGCGACACATGGGGCAACCACAGTTGGAAAATACATGCGTGACTCACCATCTGCCTGGAAAAAGTACGTGAAAAAGACGCGCATTGGCAACACCCCCGCCAAAAGAAGAAATGAACACAGTCTGAGGAAACAGGGAGTACGAACTGGAACCGTTGTGAAGTAATCGCGTGTGAACCGACAATAAGTACAAGAATCACCCGCTCGCTCTCCACAAATAGCACGTACAAGAAAATGGCGTCACACGCGTGCCTTTTGAGCCAGCCCACACATGCAACGTCACTTACGAACGTACGCGCTAAGGCCCTTTCCTCCAATAGCACACTGATGTGCAGTTTTCTCACGTGCTGATTCAGTATACACCCGTGTTGTGGGAAACGCACGTGTGTGTAATGTCACAGATGTGTTTATGCGCTAAGGGCCTTTCCTCGATTTACATGCTAATGTGCAGTTTTTTCATATGCCAAATCACTCCGTATCAAGCTGGCCACGGAACAACACACGGAAGACCACGGTCCTGCCCAGAAGTCTGAATTACTGCCCCCTAGTGCCCCGAGCACGCTCCCACCTGTCATCTGCTGCTGCCTGCCTGCCTGCCGACCACATGCCCTGCTATTTGGTGCCTGCACGTCAGCCATCTGCAGGGGTCCAGTTGTTGTGACCACCCCTGCTGGAAGAGAAGACTCCCGACTGGAGTACCATCTTGCTCCACAGCCCAGCCCCAGGACCCAGTTGCCCACCCACTCCTGCCTCAGGGGTTGCCATGTCGGACACAACACCATCTGGCACTGCTGGCAACCCCCAGCCAGAGAGGCAGAGGGCTACCAGCTTCAGTGCTGCAGAAGTTGGTATCCTGGTGAAGCAAGTCCTGGGGCATTATGATGCCCACTTTGGAAGTTCACGCGCCGACAAAGAAGGACGGAAGAGGATCTGGATGGACATCGTGGCTGCCATAAACGTGGAGGAGGTGGCAGCCTGCGACTTGCAACACATCCGGAAGCGCTGGGAGGACTTTAGGTCCAGGACCCTCAGCAAGGCCCGGCGTCTCCTGAAGGCAAAGCATGCAAAGGGGCGCCGGGTCCACCTTACCAACATTATTATTAGGGTCCTGGAACGCATACACCCAGCGCTCCACCTCCAGGTCCTTGGGAGGCAGACCCGTCCGGAGTCGAGCGGTAAGTGTGCATGCGTACTGATTGGATGCTGTGCATGTTGAGGTGTGACAGGTGAGTGCAGGTTGCACACATGTCTTGGAAGGCCCATGCATAGATTTGCATGTACAGGGACAGGAGCCTGCCGCATGAGAGTTCCACCTTCATGTATGTGCATGGTGTACATGTATGTGTGAGGGTATTTGACATGTGTGCCACTGTGATACACCATGTATGCATATGGCACTGACATGTAGGAGGCTGATTGGCAGATGTGACATGGATGCCAAGGATTTGACTGCAACAGGTGGTGTAGATGTACAGATGCATGTATGTCTGGTGGCGTGTGTGCATGTGTTTGCCAATCCCCGTGTTGCGTGTGACGTCAGGCTAACCTTCGGATGGTCATGGTATTGTTTGTGTATGGATGGTGCTGGCTGCTGCAACATTCCTGTTCATTTGCGCGTTTGTGTCGCTTGAAATCATATGTGTGTTGGGGAGTGTGATGCCATGTGTGAAGTTTGAAACTGCCACTCATCTGCAACTGTCATGTGTGGATTAGACCATTGTACAGTGCCCTGATGCCTGTGTTCTGTCTCTCCCTGTCTGCAACGTCAACTGATGAAGGGGGCGGAGACGGTGCTGTGGAGCACACAGGCAGGGATACCACCGCCCAGCTCCCCTCCCAGGTTGCCATCTCGTCGGGGAGTGAGGGGTCTGGTGCCGCCTCCGGGGCCGCAGCTGCGGGGGATAGGTCCAAGAGGCGGAGGTCAGAGGTGGACTTCTCGGCAGCAGAAGTGGCAGCTGAGACCTCACAGGGGCCTACGGAGGTAGATGGCATGGAGTCATCCAGGTTGGTGGGGGGTTTGGTTGAGGAGGAGGCCGTGGAAGTCACACACACAGGGCCTGGAGGGGGGATTCCACTGGTGCCAGAGGTGCAGTCCAGGGGCAGGGACAGGAGGCAGCACAGGCCACTGCGGAGGTGCCTGTGTGTAATCCTGTTCCCGATCTTGTGACTGCATCATCCGGCACCAGCAGGGATGTCTTCGTCCAGACCCGTTTTCAGGGAGGGGATAGCTGCACAACAACTGGCCTTCCTCTCCCTGCAGACGTGGCAATCCGGGACCGGCTTGAACCTGTCCTGGGTGGGGTGGTGTTGCATGTTCGTGACATTCGGGATGACGTACGGGGTTCTTGCGAGGGCAGCGCACGTCATTTCGAATGTCTCGAAGACCATGTCAACCTACTGGGCGGGGTCACCAGTGCTGGGTTCCTCCGTGTGCTGGAGCTTCTGCCTACCCCCTCCTCAACTGAACACCCTATGCACCGGTCGTACTCCATGCCATCTTCCTGCCCAAGTGTCACCCGGGCACCCTGAGGAGCTGTCCCTGACCCAGCGGCCAGGCTGGTGGAGGACACATCCCTGACACAGTCGGGAGTCAGAGGTCCAGTAGGGATGGCCACCCCAACAACTGGACCCCAGCAGGAGGATGACATGCAGGCAACAACGGGCAGGGCACATGCACGGCAGCAGCAGGCTGAAGGTGGGAGCGATGATGTCTCGGGGCCAACAACATCAGAGGGGCAGGCATCGGCCGTAGGGCAGGAGGACTCTCGATTGGGAGTGTCTTCCATGTGGCATCGTTTGGGCCAGCAGATAGATGCAGAGCGGTGGCGGGTGGAAGAGGCACAGCTCACAATGGTCAGGGCGGAGAACTCCATGCGGAGGGCGCTGAGGCGGGCCGAGTGCCTCGAGGCAATTCGCAGGGAGTTGGAGTTGGTCATGGCATCGACCCTGCGAAACCTCGGGGCCATGGAAGAGGCCCGCCTCCAGAACATAGACGAGGAGTTTGATGATTCCCTGGCCCGGGAAATCAAAAAGTGAGCAATGGCGGTTGACTAGCCCACAGCCATCGTATATAGTTTGTAGTGTTAGGTTTCATTTTTGTTTCGCTTTATTTTGGGGTAATTGGACACACTTTTGTATATAGTTATTTCCTAGGTAGTTTTTTTGATAGGTTTCATTTCTTTCGTTGGGCTCATGGACCCTGGATGAAATGGTTGTACATAGTTGAACAGTGGATTTATGAGAGAATTTTATTTTTTTACTCACCATGGATCAATGGATTTTACAATTTGCATTTCCTTTGGATTTGCTTTGGTGGACCGAGAGTTTGGACACATTTTCTTTTGGATTACTTTGGATGATTCTTCATAATTTTTTTATTCTGTTTTGGACATGCATTTCATTTCATGTTTGAAATATTTGTCATGCTTTCATTTTATTTCATTAATTTATTTTATAATACATTTTGATTTATTACTTCCATGTGTGGTATTTGCTCATTGGGTTACTACATGTGAAAATGTGGATTTACACAATCACTGGCACCCAGTGTGTGTGTGTGAAGGACATGTATTGATGTACATAGTTGACTTTTGGTTTGTGTCATGAAATAGGCATTTTCAGTGTGGGGTGGATTGAGGGCATGATTGCCTCTCAAGACTTTGGTTGCGTGCTGTGGGATTTTGGTGGACATGAGGCCCATGATTGTGCATCTTTATGAGGTGTTGGGGGGGTGCATGAGTCAGGGCCTGCTGACAAGTGACCGTCAATGCTGGGTGGGTGGGGGTGAAGGGGACATGAGTCGGGGCCTGCTGGCAGGTGCCCGTCAATGCTGGGTGGGTGGGGGTACAGGGGGACATGAGTCGGGGCCTGCTGACAGGTGCCTGTCATTGCTGGGTGGGTGGGGGTGCAGGGGGACATGAGTCGGGGCCTGCTGGCAGGTGCTCGTCAATACTGGGTGGGTGGGTGTGCAGGGGGACATGATTTGGGGCCTGCTGACTGGTGCCCGTCAATGCTGGGTGGGTGGGAGTGCAGGGGGACATGAGTCAGGGCCTGCTGGCAGGTGCCCATCAATGCTGGGTGGGTGGGAGTGCAGGGCGACATGAGTCGGGCATGCTGGCAAATGCCCGTCAATGCTGGGTAGGGGCGCAGGGGGACATGAGTCGGGGCCTGTTGACAGGTGGTGCCCATCAATGCTGGGTTGGTGGGGGTGCAGGCAGACATGAGTCAGGCCTGCTGGCAGGTGCTCATCAGTGCTGGGTGGGTGGAGGTGCAGGGGACATGAGTTGGTGATCACTAGTGCAAGGTGACATGTGGGCTAGCTGGGGGGCATGCCCATGGTGGATGGGCTGCCTGTGGGACATGACCAGGGGTTCAGGGTAGTCCCCTGTGGTGTGGGCTGCCTGCATAGGCTGGAGGGGGTAGAAGACACACCTGGGAGGACCCACACTGCCATTTCATGTGTGAAACTCCCTGTGCACCCCACTGAATTCACGTACCCCGCTCAGACAGCAAAATCGCTTGTGAAACTCCTCGCGCACCCCTCTGGATACACATACCACGCTCTGCAAATGAAATTGCATGTGAAACTCCCCGCGCACCCCAGAAATACATGTACCCCACTTGCCCAAGGCCTATCGCATGTGAGACTCCCCGCGCACCCCACTGGATACACTTACACCGCTCTGCAAGTGAAATCAAGTGTGAAACTCCCTGCACACCCCAGAAATACACGTACCCCGCTCGCCCAAGGCCTATCGCGTGTGAAACTCCCTGTGCACCCCACTGGATACACGTACCCCACTCTGCAAGCGAAATCACGTGTGAAAGTACCCGCGCACCCTTCAGAATACACGTACCCCGCTCTGCAAGCAGAATTCCATGTGAAAGTACCCGTGCACCCTTCAGAATACACGTACCCTGCTCAGACAGTGAAATCGCGTGTGAAAGTACCCGCCACCCCTCAGAATACACGTAGCCGGCTCTGCAAGCAAAATCGCGTGTGAAACTTGCCACGCACCCCAGAAATACACGTACCCCACTCGCCCAAGGCCTATCGCGTGTGAATCTTCCCACGCCCCCCAGAAATACTTGTTCCCGGCTCGCGTGATTGCAGTGTAGCGGCCCTGTTAGCTGGTTCAGGGTTAGCGCGGCCCTTTGCGCTGCATTGGGGATTTCAATGGTTTTTCCTTGCGCAAGGGGCGTTCTTGGGGGTGTAACTGGGGCTGCGGGATGTTCTCTGCGCCAGTGCTCAAAATGGCTTGGCAATTCCATGAATATGCGGTGCGCCAGAATGCTGTTTAGCGCACATGGCTGGCGCACGTTCCTTCTCTGCACTGCTCGCGTGCGCTGCTTCTGCGCTGAAATCTATGAATTACCCGGTGTGTTTCCTATATCTATCAATACTTTTTCTAGGGTAAGATCTTGGGATTTATGAATGGTAACTGCATATGCAAGAGTTAGAGAAAATTGTTCTCTACGTACATACATGTCTTTCAAGAGAAGGAATCGAGCAATTGAGCGCCCTATCCTTTTCACTTCTGAAAGTTTATCAAAGCGAATATTGACAAACTGAATATTACTATCAATTGGGTATGATTGAAAGCCAACAACTTTACCCAGTGCTCCATTAACTAGCCCGTGCTTGACGTCAAGATTACGTTTAAGCATTACTCTACAATTTAAGGATAATTTTAATATTTTTTCCAACCCAGCTGAGTTGAAGATTGAATTTTCTAAACTACTTAGTCTTGTTGTAGCTTGCTCACACTTGGGTACTGTCATACCAAGTACGTCTAGTTTGTCTGTAGCCCTAATTTCCATTATTGGTTGCATTTCTTTATTTAACATCGTTTCATTGAATTTGAAACAGCTTGCAAGAGTTGGCATTAAGGCCATATAATTGACATTTTTGTGCGCTAATTGTTCCATAACATCAGTTGCGCATGTATTATCGCCATAAAGTGCATGAATGTGCCGGTTTTTCAATACTACTTGTGCTTCTTGCGATAGTACACCAACTCTAATACTTTTCAAGATGTTGGCATAAGTGAGATCTGCAGTTTGCTGCATGTTCTCTGTTAATTCTCTGTATTGGAAATGTTGCCAAAGGTTCACATTTTGTATGCTGCCAACAGTTTTTTGTGGCCTAAGGTTTCAAAAATGGGTTCACCTTTCACTGGTGTCAATTGTAGAAGATCTCCAAAAACGATAATGTGCTTCCCTGCAAAGAGTTCTTCGTTGTTATTTTTAAGTACTTCCTGCAATCTGAGGTGAGTCAAAGCCAACATTAGGTTGGAGACCATGCTCACTTCATCTATCAGTAGCATTTTCATTTGTTTCAATACTCTAATTTATTTTGATGCTCTAGTGGAAGCAGTAGTAATCGGTGTAAAGTAACACCACCTATGTTGTCTGCAGCTAAACCTGTGGGGGCCATTACAACAGCTGACAGTTTGTTGTTTGTCAATTGTTGAAGAAACTTGTTGATGAGTTTGATCAAGAATGTTTTTCCTGATCCAGCTTCACCACTCACTTACAGCAGTATAAGTTTGTAATTTTGGCAGTTACATCCTTTATTTTCGTGTTGTACACCATGTCCAATTTTGTTACGTCTTCAAAAATAGTGCGCTGATCTTTGTTAAGTTTTGCTTGTTGTACAGTTAAGTCTTCTGTATCTTTTTGAAACTGATACATGGTGTTTTCTACTTCTGCCATAGCTACGTCTGCCTCATTTGCTATTAGTGGTTGTCCGAGTGGTTCTTGACTTTCTGTTACAGAAGGTTGACTACTGTCGGAAGAGTCCTTATCTAGTTGGGCCTGAAGTTCTTCTTCCTGTTGCTGCTCATTGTGTAACATTGTTTTGTACTGCATAAAGTTCACATCGGTGATAGCGCTTTCATTTGTTTAAAAGCATCTTCATTGCAGTCATAGTTATCTAGCATGTCTTCCTCTTTTCTCCATGGTTTAAAAAGTTGTAACAGAGACATGTAATATAGTTCTTTCTGTTGAGGAGTTTTTAATGACAATTTTACATGATTAATTAAGCTTTGTTTGGTAAGTTTCACTAAGCTCCCTTCACAATCGGTCACTCTATATCTACGTTTGCTTTCATCAGGTTTTACATTATTTTTGTACGCAAAATTTTGAGCTATGTGGCAAAGACACATGCTTTCCAAAGTGCTATTCCTGTTTGGATAGTATGTGTCCAGTAAATTGTTTTTTAGAATGTCTTGGCTGTTGGGATCATTTCTGATAATTGTTTCTATGTCCTCTTATGACTTCAGTACTCTTTTCATAGATTTAGCAGGACCAAGACTTAGACATACTATGTTGTCTGATTTTCCATACAAAGCAGTACCAGTTAAACGATCTGCTGCTTCATAGGTGCCACATTCTCTAAGCGAGAGCATTTTTATGCCTAGGTTGTACAATTTCTGTGATAGTTTTTGTCTGATACTAGGTCATCCCAGAGGTCTTGAAGCTCTGTTTTTTCTAATTTTGTTAAGTAGGCTGTAACATATCGTGCAACAGCAGTAGAATTGTCTGCAATGTACTGCACATCTATGTTTGCATTTCATAAGAGGGCAATGATTTCATTGTAATCATTCATATATTTTGATTCTTCTGTTCTTTTTATGTAATATGTGTTCTTAGGTGATTTACCTTTAACACTATGTCGAACTGAAGACATGAAGGTGTTAACTTCACCTGTTTCTGCAACTGGTCTAGGGAAACTAAAACAGCATTTGGTGTAGTATTTACCTTTGTTTTTGTATTTGCAGGGACAACATTTGCCACATTTGTGTCTTTGAAATTGTAAAATCTGCCCATGCAACTCTCTATGTGTCTGTTGTGAAGGGATTTCACAAGTGACATATTATTGGATAAACTGGAAAACAGTGCAATCACTGTCGTGACCAAATGTAGGTGCACCTTTGATCCATAACAGCATGTGAATATGTGGTGCTCCTCTCGCTTGATATTCTTTTCTCCAAAAGAAGTGTTGCACTTCTCCAAGGGGAGGAACAGTTTTATTGCAAATAAAGTGTAACATGGCAATGAAATGATGATGGAAATATCTTGACACATTCACTGGATCTAGAGAGCAAAGTTCTCCAGGTGTTAATATATCTATGTTGTTTTGTTGCTGTTTGCTATGCGTAGGAACTCATGTAAATCTTCCCATGCATATTCTGCACAACTTAGTGTAACAAACCAAGTCGGTGGTCAAAGCTTTCTGATCATACAATGCACGTCTCCGTGCCGTCGGAACCAGTATTCCTTTGTACCACGCATGTTTGCAAACAAATTTGTTATACTTGATTGTAAAACCTCATCTTTTTCCTCTACTTTTTATATTAACTGCGTAGCTGACATGTTTTGAACGTGGGTTCCAGATTTCAAAATCTGTGCAACTCCGTAACATAGCGTTGCTAATTCACTTTCATAGAGTAGGTGGAATCTGTATTCCACATTTTCTCTAAATCTAGGATCTTGCGAATACATTTGTAGTGAGCGGTATTCTGATGCCCCAATCTGAGTGGGTCTATCATCATATCTTCTACTTTTGCCTGTAGGAAATAGCAGTGGAAAAGCATGTGTTTCTATACTTTTTTCCCATATACTCATTGGTGAACCTTTGGTTTGTCGCATTTGGTAAGTTTCTAGTGCATAATCTATGCTTTCATTGGAATGCAATGGATGGATTGTGTACTGGTCCAAAAGAGTGGATGCTGTAGCAGGATCCAGAAGTTCAAATTGTCCAGTTTCTGATGGCTCTTGAATTATTTCAGTTGTTTCCCTTAAGCTTTCTTCAATATTAATTTCCTTTTAGTACTCGTTATTGCCTTTTAGATATTGCAATACTTGTCTAACTTTATGTAAGTCCACCAGTTGTTGCCAATTTGTTTTGTCTTTTGTTGGTACACCATTTACCAAGACTATTAAAGAATGCTCTATTGAACGTTGCACTCCTAGAGTGTGTACTTTTTCGGTTAGATCTAATGGCAAATAAACTACTTTGCCACAAATGCCTTTCACCAATTCAGAGGGAGGTAATTTAGCTGTTTTTGGATGAAGGCGTATAATTGCTTGAAATGGGTGAACTGTTTGAATTATGATGCTCTCATACAAATTGAGTTGTTGCAGGATTTTTGGCAGTGGGACAATTACAAATTATTTGTAATAGCACGTGAAGGAGTGTGGTTGTCTAATTTTGTAGTGTAGTAACTGCAACATATTAGGCGTTCAGTTAGTTCATATTTGTTTTCTGCTAAAAGGTAGACAGCTAATTCAAAACATTTAGAATCTTCCTTGTTTTCTATTTTGTATGCTATGTCTATATTGTTTGTGTTCCTTTTGTAAAACATTCTGCGGCAACACACACACACGGTTTGGTACTTCAGCCGATGCCCTTTTAAATTTTAGTATTTCTTTTCTGTATGTGTGTAATAGAAGGTTGCTAAGTGCAGAATTGTTGCTAATATGTTCTAAAACTATTGCATTTTGTAAGTGGCTTTCACTTCCAAAATATTTTCTCTGAATACGGTCAATTTCTTCTTGTAAGTGTTTGGGTGTACCATGCAGAAGAGTATTATTTAAATTGCCTAATTCTGAAGCTGGACTTTTTGCATAGTATATTTTATACACTAGATTTCTTAAATTTGAATGATGTACTGATATCCTTTTGATATCATGGAAGGTGCTTTTTCAAAAAGGCCCAGAAATGCAGGCTAATGAATGTCCTTGTAGTCCTGTGTATTTGCGCACTGGACAAATATCCATATTTTGCAGCACTTTCATTTTACTTTTGTCTTTTCCTTTTACATACTGATTGAGGAACTGACGTAAAGATTTGAAAGATTTGTTTGGAATGGCACACATTGATGTGCACGGCCATTTGTATACTGGGCGGTGTGGTTCTGTCGAATCGAGAGGTAATTCTGAGTTTTCATGGGATACTTTTGTAAGCAGTGTTTCTTGTTCCATGATGGTATTATTGATTTTCTCATACCCTCGTCCACTGCTATGGATGGCAATTGTGTTTGCTTGATTTTGTTTGTATGCCTCTTCATTAAAATATGGTTCTGTGGTTGTCGTGTGACTCCATTCACCTCCACAAACATTTAAGAAATTATTTTTGTTCACATTCCGTTTATTGCTGAGTTTATTTTGTAGTTTGGTACTTAGTTTTGTTAGTGCTTTCATCCTACTTAACATTAATATGAACACGTTACTTTTGAGAAGGATTGCACTGTCCACGAGAGCTTGTAGGATTAATTTTCTACGGTAGGTTTTAAGGGTTGAGGATGATTTCGGACCTAGCTGTACTGGTAGCCAATTGTTTGGCAACATTTTTGTGTTTTGGGACACATTTTGATGGAGGAGGTAAAGTTTCAGTAGTTGAAGCTTCCTTTGTTCTGCTAAATGACTGTATTAGCTGGTTTGTTCCTACGTTCTCTACAAACTCTACTACAGATGGATGCTTAGATTGGACACTTTTCTTTTTATTTTCTCTAATTCTGCATTCCCTTCTACGGACTTGCTTTTTGGTAGGCATTCTTTGGTATCTGTTGAAAAGAAGAAGGCATGCTTTGGTCGGTTATACAATATATGTGTGTTGTGTGCATGCATGCATGATTTTGATGGGAAGCTATTTGTCGTGGTGTGTGAATGTGCATTGGACTATTACAATGATTTGGGAAGTCTATTTTTCTATTTATATAGCACTACAATGTGCTTCAGATGACAGTACAAAGTGGCCTACTGGTGACGAGAAGCATTATTTGTAAACAAAATGGCATAAAATTTAACAGCTATTTCTTTCCTAGTACTAACATACTAATGATTATGTATGTTAGTACTAGGAACCGACAAAGGCTGCTACCTGACTGAGCTGACCGAGCTTGGCCGTGCTCGAGTGCTCCAGTCTCTTCATCACCCCATCTCCTGAGTCATTTGATTGCTGTCCTGTGCCTATAGCGTGCTTGCTGGAACCTTTCCGGACACTACTTCAGTCCTGCACAACGCCCGAACAACCCGATCATCACCAGCCTACCAAGGTACTTTGCGCGTGAATTCTTGCTACGTTCCCACAGTATTAAGAGTACCAACCACTGTCCCCGCTTGCTAACAAAATGCCTATGTTGTTGCCAGTGTCGGCTCACTGGTAGATTGTTCACCACCAACTGTGCGCAGGTCGATCACACTGCATTTTATCCTGGCTAATTGACTGGCTTCTGCAATGTCTGTGAATTGCTGCCTATGCATACCATTGTGCACACTACACTCGCGCAACTGATCTGTTTGACACCATTGCATGCCTGCTTAACCATTATCCCTGTCTGCTTAATTCTGCCTGCTAAACTGCCCCACAGCACCACACGATAACACAGCAGCATTGTCATATCCTGATTGACTACCTGCTACGATCTGCTACCCACGACTAGCATACCTGTTGCAAGCCGTTCCGCTCCTGTATTGCCTGCTTTCTACTTGTACTCGATCACACAACCTGCAAGATACATGCTTGGGACAGTTGCTCACCGATCCCTCACCCCTTGAGATTACAGTTATTCTGGATGCTGTTATACCATTTTTGCCTATCGCTCTTATCGTGAATGAGATGGTCTTCACTCAGTAGAGCCCATTGCTTTACCTTAATCTTAATGCTGCTCATGAACCGGCCCTATTTTGTTGCCGTGGCTTCCCACTGCTTGTTAGCCACCTGCCCCTAGCTTGCCTGTACATACTACCCACGTGCATTTTCTCAATTAACCCGCTTCTATCCCAAACTAATTATATTCTACCGTGCCAATACAGCACTGCTAATGTGAGACCAGGCTAATATGTAACTTCGAATATAGGTGCTACCCTCTAAACATCACCTAGCTGTTTTATTTCAAACTTAGGCGTTACCCACTGTATCTGAGTACCACTTTATGAACCTTGTACTGCATTATACTGCCTTGGCCTGTGCCACGACCGTGTGATTTTTATTCTGTATTGCTGGTTTGGTCAGTTGCTCTGCATTACCTGTGAACCCCTAACTGTACCGTACGGCCATTTGCCAGTACTGCACTGACCGATTGCCTTAATTGCTATACTGACCACTGCTTGCTTATCTACCATGTGTGCGCACACTGAGTAACTGATAACTACTATGCATCTACAAGTATATACCTCCTTTCAGCTTCCATTCTGCCTGCTAATCAATTTCACAGCACATCTAGACTCAGCATTATCTTGCCCGAACACCCCCACAGCTAGACCATCACAGAACCACAAACTCATCCTCCTGTCATCCTCCTTTGCATCACATCAAATACCTAACACAGACCTTCCTGAGCATGTGCAATGTATCAGCAGCACCCGCGACAACACACACCAACTCCCTTTTTATTTAACCATGGACACCCCACTGGCCAACCCCTTCCATAAAAATCCAACACTCTTTCTACAACACTTCAGCATGAAACCCACACCCAACCAACCGTGCGCTACATCCTTGAGAAACCTTAGACTAGGGTCCTGACTGTCACATATTGCCTACCATCGCTCTGTCAGTACCCAGTCCACCAAACCCACTGACATCAAGCCTACAGCTACTCCCACCCCCTCCTTGGACTCATCCTCGTTTGACCCTACTCCTGATTCACATGCCTTACCGCCCACTTCACAACCCTCAACAAGTATCAAAGCAGCACTGATCAACTCTAGGTCTCTCACTGCCCATGCCCTCGACATGGCTGATCTTATCACCACTCATGACTTGGACTTTATAGCAGTCACCGAAACATGGCTCCATGCGGTCTCAGGACCTTTGCTTTCCCTTGCGATCCCTGAAGGCTACACCATCATCAGAAGTGACCGCAACACTGCTCAAACCAAAGGAGGAGGCATAGCCATTATATACAAAACAGCTATAAATCTCTGTCTTTCCACTTCTGGTCAATTCAAATCAGCAGAATCCCTCACAGCTAAGCTCGCCATCTCCCCTAACCAGAGGATTACTGTACACATTATTTACAGACCTCCAGGCCCCATATCAACCTTTTCTGAGGATCTCGCCCATACTCTGTCTGAAAACACCAAGACTACTTCCCAAATCATCATACTAGGCGACTTCAATTTAGGCCTTCCCAGGACGTCAATAACTTACTACTCAATCTAGGCTTCACACAACGTGTTACCGCACCTACTCACTCTAAGGGCAGAATCCTAGACTGGATTGCTGACGTGAATTACGACGCCAAGGTCAATTCCAACCTACCATGTGCCTGGATGGACCATCATTTTATCACCTTCAGCATCCCCACTAAAACTATTCACTCGACCCCTAACATAGCACCTTCCACACTCACCAGGAATAAGCGCAACATAACCTGTGCCAAACTTATCCCACTCTTCCTCCCTGCCCTCAATGATCTTGCTTCTCTCAGCATGCTCGGACCCCATGGTCTTGGTAGACTCTTACAACCAAACTATGTTAAAAGCATTAGATCTCATCGCTCCAGCCAAACTACGTAAACCCAAACCCCAGGCTCACCTTAATTCCTGGTTCACGCCTCAGTTGAGAACTCTATTCAAGGAAAAAAGGACCCTTGAAACTCGTTGGAGAAGCCACCCGACCAAATCTAATAAAGTAAGCATGGCATTAGCGATGCTAAACTATAAAGAAGCCATACTATCTGCTAAAAAAGAGACATAAAATAAATGTATCAAACTTGCCCAATCTAACACCAAGGAGTTCTTCAAAATCCTAAAGGAATTGGAATCCCCCGCTCCTCCTCCAGACACCTGCGCCAAAGACAACACTTGGTGCACTAACATCCAAGAGGCCCTCCTGGGTAAAATTACCATGCTCCAAACTAAAATTAATGGAAAGAAGAAAACAGCCTGCACTCTCTCATATCACAGCTTGCTCCCCAGGTCAACCACAAACCGAATACTCCTGCCGTGCAACCATTCTGCTTCTCACCCCTCTCTACCTCTGATGTTGAACACATCATCAACAGCCTTAAGCGAACTAATTGCCAGGGAGACTCCTGCCCTGCGATTATTATCAAGGAGGCCTCATACAACTTGGCGCCTTTTATTACCACACTCATAAACTCCTCCTTCAGAACAGGAATCGTCCTGGATAACCTTAAGGATGCCTGGATCATTCCTCTTCTGAGAAAACCAACCCTAAACGCTAATATTCCCACTAACTACAGACCAATCACCACTGTGCCATTCCTTTGAAAAATTCTTGATCGAGCAGCATATATGCAGATCCAAGATCATCTCGAAACCAACAACCTCCTGGGTCTAGGGCAATCGGGCTTCCGCCCTCGCCATGGCACAGAAACTGTGCTGCTAGATTTAAAAACGCAAATAGAAGACTTAAAAGACAAGGGAAAATTGGCTCTCTGACTCTTATTAGACCTCTCCACAGCATTTGACCTAGTCAACCATCAAATCCCCTGTCACCACCTCAAAACTGCAGCTAACTTCTCTGAGAAAGCCACAGCATGGATTACATCCTTCTTGGACAACAGATCCATGAGGGTCTTTTCCCCTACCACGGCTGCAGAACCCTCCCCTGTCACTTGTGGAGTCCCCCAAGGTTCATATGTGTCGCCGACACTTTACAATGTCTTCACAAAACCCTTATTTGACATACTGGACCGCATGGGCATCACGTACACTAATTACGCTGACAACACCCAAATTCTTATCCCCATTACAGGTGATTATAAAACCGACTCCCCAACTATCAACACCATCTATCAAGTCATCCAGGCCTGGATGGCGCAGCACGAATTGTGTCTAAACGATGAGAAAACTGAGCTCCTCATCCTAGGCTCACCCCATAAACTCAGTAAACTTGACTCCTCATTCAATTAATTTACCATCGATGGTAACTCTATCAAAGTGACCAAGGATACTAACACACGAGGCACGTATCTTGATTCCACCCTCTCCTTAACTAGACAAACCAATGCAGTCTCCTCAGCTGCATCTTACACATGCTAGCTTATCACAGCCTGCCGCCGGTTTCTGTCACCAGCCAACTGTACTACCCTAGCCAGGACCTTTCAAACAGGTTCACAACTCACTCAGCTGCGAGACCCCTCAGAAGCACACACGCTAACTGCCTTGTCATCCCACGCTTCAACCTCCAAAAATCTGGTGATCGCAGCTTCCCAGTCCTTGCGGCTAAGCTGCGGAATACTCTACCCAATCCACTCAGAGCAGAACCTTCATTCCCTGCCTTCAAGCATAAGGTGAAAGCTTGGTTGTCCACCCTCGACTAGGCCGGACTTTGAACCTTCATCTCAGCACCTTAGGCCGCTCTCGCATCATATCCTGCCCTTTATTTTGCTCTGACTGTGTATCCTTTACGCCCCACTTCATGTACCATGTACATTTGTATATTTTCAAAGTAAATATTTTGTTTCTGTAACCATGTATATCTTGTATATTCTTAAAGTTAAATATTGTGTATGTATGTAACCTGCCTGTAACTAAAAAAAATGCGCCCGGTTGCCCTTGGGACTTGTGCGCTATACAAATAATCAAAATACAAAAAAAAAAAAATACAAGTATGTTTGAGTCCCAAACACACAGGGAGTTGTGAGCCATTCTGCCTGTTATTCTTTGTTTAGCAAATGGGGATTTGTGAGTAGAATGGTGCAGAAATCAATGTTTGCTTTGGTGCCCAAAGTTAACAAATAACCCACGCACCCTCATTGAGGAACAGTTAGAATATAAAGGTAGTACTGTACTTACTTTTTTTGGAAAAGACCAGGTTTCTTCGGATATGTCGTTTGCAGTGTAGATGGTGTTGCTTCCCAGGAGAGTAGTCTTCACTGCGATTGAGAAAAAGAAAATTATTCAATTTGTGTGTTTAAAACAGTAATGACACTGTACATGTTAATTTTGCATCATTTGTCAGAGTATTCTCCTTTCGTATTGCAACACAGTGCATGTGTGCATTTCACTTCACGATGTGCTGTCTTTTATGTTTTCTGCAGTATGTTACTTGCAAGTCCTTCAGAAATGAGAACAATTTTAAGGTTATGAAAATGCCTTGTTTTTTTAAAGCTATTTTATTTACAGGAAAGAGGTCTGCAAGCGATAGGACATTATAATAGATGGGAAAACATTTTCTACTTTCAAATTATAAGTATAATGCTGAAAAATCGGGAGACCCTCAGAGGGAGATGTCACCACAGCAATCGGGAGCGCTCAGTTTTCCCATGCGATCGCATTGCAAGCAGTACTACTGCAGGCCGTACACAGTACACAATTCAGACATTTTGTAATGTAAACTCGAGTTTCACGGTAAATAGGCATGCCTGTAACGTATGTATAGGTTATGCGGGAGACTATAAGACGTAGTGTGTTTTGCCAATGAAAAATCGGACATCTTGCACTTAAAATGGGAAGCGTTGGTGTGTATTGCCTATGCAGATTTGGCAGAATTAATTTGTTTAAATGAAATCATAAGGGTTGCACATCTTCTCTGATTGAAATATGCATACCTGTACTCTATACTCACGCATGTGTGCATGCATGGAGGCGTATGTAGAAATCCGCAACACTTCCACAGTCGTTTGTGAGGTAGGTGCTTTGCAACGATATGCGACTTCCATTCAGAGTCATCGATAGTAAATTTGAAGTGCGCAATGTTGCTGATGGAGTTAGATTTAACAATGTTTAATGTGATTGGTGGATGGTTGTGTGACTGCTTAGTTGTGTCCAAAGAGGGACTGGATTTGCGACTGATGTGGAAAGGGTAGAAGGAATGGGTAAGAGTTACGTGCCGCATGTAGACAACGCTTGTATGCGGGTAGGTTGTGTCACATTCGGGTTTCTACTGCAAATCCAGCATGCAAAGGGGACTGTAGGCATTAGCCAATCAGACATTCACATTGCTCTTTTGTGTCGAAAGACGGTGCGTATACTGAAGATGGCAGAGGTGGAGATGGTCAGGGTTTTGGTGCTTGGAGATATTTTTGTCCATGGCTTACAGCACTATCCCAAGAGTAGGCATGTGGCCCACCATTTCGATGTAAGAGGAGTGGGGGTGGTGTGGAGTGCTGAGGGTGATGGGGATGTTGCATCAATTCTGCAAATTTGCAGACAAATGCGTACGATGACCTCTCCTCATGTGGTACTTTTGCACTACAGTGCTTGCCATTTGGGGTACGTGAGTTCACGTACTATGTTGGAAGATTTAAGAGAGTTGGTTCAAGCAGTAATGAACATCTTTCCAACTGCGAAAGTTATTTTTTCCGGTTTACTCCCTATAGGAAAATGGGACAACAGGTCTGTTTTCTGTCGAGATCAAGGTATTGGGAGGTGTACCATCAATCATGGCATGCATGCTTTCATGTTACGAGTTTTCTGCAGCCACAACAACATTGATCCCAGTAATGCGGCTTATTTTTCAGCAGATGGTGTTGCACTGTCTTCTTTGGGAAATGCCATGTTCTTTTGGAATGTACAGCTTGCTTTAGAGAACTTTCTGTAATGGTTGTAGGAGGAAAGTAAGAACTAAAAATAAAAAAATAGCACAAAATAATAGGTGTCTGTAAGGCATCTGCCCAAAAATAAAAAAAAATAAAACGTCTATTTTCAGAGCCCACCTTCAAGGGGGCAATGGGATTACTTAACTGTAAAGTCGTCACGCTCTGATCCTGTACTTGTCCGCGGACATGGCGGTAGTTTGCAGGCAGCGCATATTACCAATGGGGATTCTGGGTTGGAGACGCATGCAAATGAAAATTAGTGCAGCTAGGGATTGGTCAACACAGTTCAGTAGGTGTGTTCTGAATGGAGAGATTGAGTGAGACCGTCGTCTCCCTGACAGGAGACCACTCAGCTATTGCTCTGTGTGCTCGAAAACAGATTATCTGGATTTTGAGAGACTCATGGATACATTGGTTGAAGGTGCATGCAGAAGGTTGCCGTCTATCTACGGATCTTGGATTGCCTCATGCGGAAGTGCACTGGCATGGTGTGCGTGGAATGAGATGGCTGGACTTGGTACCTCTCTGTGTTACTTTACTGACAGAGCGTCATCCTGATATACTTATCATTCATTGTGGAGGCAACAGTTTAGGCCACGTGTCTGGAATTTCTTTGCAATTTGCAATGAAGGAAGGACTTGCGCAGATCATGGACATGTTCCCCAATTGCCACATACTTTTTTCCCATATTGCACAAAGACAAATATGGCTGCGTGCTTCTGCATTTGGTCCACAAATGGAGAAAGCGAAACGCAATGTGAATAAGGCTGTTTGTGCTTTTCTAAGAGATGTTGGCATGTCCTCATTCCACAATGAAAACATTTTGTTTCGGAGCTCTTTCATTTTTCGCCAAGATGGCGTCCATCTCACATATGCTGGCAACCAAATTTTTTCTCACAATGTGCAAAATGCATTGCACCCTTTTTTGGAATCACCCTAACCTATTTGCTATTCCGTTTTTCCCAATGTACGGTTTTTGAAGCAGACACAACACCACCAAAGGCTCTTTTCAGAGCCACCACTTACTCGCAGCGTAAAGTCCATTGGTTTTACTCCGCAGGCCCCCTCCATTTCTGTGTCCTATGACTGTCCGCAGACTTTTTCAAAAATGCACGGGGGCCTACAACGGTCACTTGCTAATTCTACTGTTAAACTGAGAAAGGCGGCTCTGAAAAGGGCCATTTGTTTTACATTTTTATTGTTTTACACTTTCCTGCTTTTGACCACACAACACACTAGGAGAGGAGGGCAAAAGAAGGTAAAGAAAGGGACACCAACCACGGGGATAAGAAGGGACAGGTGGAGAGAGAAAGCTATAGGGTGATCTTTACTTGGGTAGGAAGCAATTATTCTGATGCTCCGTGACCGTAGCCTCAAAAGCACTTTAAAAACTCTCCCCCCTGCAGAGAACTGCGTCACAATACATACATACTGTTGTCACCTTTGAAAGAAAAGGGTCAATAGCTATTTGAATGGCTTGTGAGGCAGCTGAAGGGATGTGCTCTCCCACAGGAGTGTCTCTTGTGGTGAGAGGATTGGACACAGAGGATGCTGTGGAGGAACTTAATCTACTGCGTTCTTCACATGGCACCACCTTGCGAACGTCTGCACTGTGGAATGAAGTTAGGTGGCGCTTCATGAATGTAGTACCAAAGCTGTACACACCAGGTCTCCCGTGACTCAGCACCAACTGGCACTGGTTACACCTGACCCGGTTCGCACGTGCTTTTGGTACGTTCCCATAAAATGGAAAACAACCGCCACACCCACGACTCCCGGCGAGTGCTTGTAGTGCGCAGTTCCTCCACCTCATTCTCTTCTTCCTCCTCTTCCTCGATCTCTACATCCTCACCTGTATATCCCTCTGCAGGCCCTTGGGGAGGTGGTGGTGGTGGAGGGTTTGGGGGTGTTGCTGAGGCTAATGAAGCGACAGAGGCCATGAATGCCATAACAATTAGTTTTCCTATTGGTCACTACAGTAGTAAAGGCAGCACAACTCAATCTGCTATAGCCAGAAGCACAATGAAGATGTGCTTGGGGGTGTGGCCATTCATAGGGGTGGAGGGATGCGCCTCATCAACATCTTCATCACTGAAAAGAGTTCCAAAAATGTTACACACCATGTCCACAGGTAAGCTATTGTCTGCGATATGTGAAATGATATTTCTATACTGTACAATAATTTGCCTTGTGTGTATAAGTTCTTTTGCACTGTTGCGGAAGCTCTCAAACTGCGCAAATTAGTCCTCACACTCAGCGTGGGTGAGGTCACGTGATGACGTCCTGAACACATCCGTGACAGAAATGGGTGTCCCCTGGACAGCAAATGCAGAGTAACAAATGTGCGCATGCGCGAAAGTGTCCTACGGACAGTGTTCGGGTTCTCAAACTAATTCAAAGTGTGACACAAGTTAGACGGACAGTTAGGGACAGGCACGATGTTTGCTGTACTTATGGTTGTACTGCGCATGTGCGTGCAAGATATGCTCACTGTACAGACATTTTGTTTGGCTATGAACATGCCAGCCACCGCGCCTGTTCTACAGACGGTACCATCTTGGCTGCCGACGATACGGACAGGTATAGTGTCCTTAACACGCTCCCATTTTCCTCATTTACAGACATCCCGGACATCTGGTGTGTTCTACGAATATGTTTTATGTCGTTTGTAAGCGGTACAGCGAGGTATAATGTCCTTAGGATGCCGCTTTCTGTTTCTTTGCGCACAACTTGCACAGATGGTGCTGTCAAACATCAATTCCATCTTAGTTCACATTAGTATGGGTAGGTGTAGTGCCATTACAACATCCACATTCCATTCCTTACGGATAGGTCGAACAGGCGTGCTGTTCGCGAACATTTGAAATCTTTTTAAAAAAAATGTTACTACTCAAACTCTTTAACTACAACTACTATACACAAACATTCCAAACATGCACACGCACTTCATTCCAAAGAAATACCGGGGGAAGCAGATACCGACACAAATATAGGGGTATTCGAATTCAACACGGGCTGGTTATGAGGGGAAGATTTGTGAGGGAAAGAAGGGATGATGTTTCCTCAAAACGACTATTTTCTACTTGAAGGTTTGGGGATGGTTTACTAGGTAATGGAGAAAAATTACCAATGTTATGATTAAGTTCCCCATCCTAAAACCTGTACAATTCACTACAAAAGAAATGTTGTTAAGGGGACGTTATGGTTAAGTTGCCTTACCAAAAACCTGTGCACTTCACTAACAAAATGAAGTTCAAATCAAAACCTAAAAACCTCTGAAATTAGCAAGTTATGGTAAACTAAGCCACCATACCTGCCATCACCACTGTGCACTGCTAACACTAACACCCAGAACATGAACGATGGCATCACAAATGTCATTGATGACATCACTGATGACATCACATGTTTAGCCGCTTTGTTTTAGTTCTCTGCCATACATTGTTAAAGGGATGTTACACTTGACATTGAAACCAAAAAACACTGTGCATTCCCCAATTATGCTAAATTAAGCAACCATAACTCGCACCACCTACGTGCATTGCTAAGACTGACACCCAGAACATCAAAGATGACATCACCAATGTCAACTTGTCAACTTCTGAACCCATCTTAGGCCAATAGAAGTAGAGAGAGAGCATTTCCTTGGTCTTCTTAAACTCAAGTGACCAGCCAAAGGTATCTCATGGGCTATCTGTAGGAACTGGAGTCTGTTAGCAAGCGGCACTACAAGTCTTTTGCAGTCCCCAGGGGTAGACTCAGTCAGTTCACTGTAGAAGAGGCCATCTTCCCAGCTTAACCTGTGCTTTCCAACTTCTTGCCCATCAAGTTGGTTAGAAGCCTGTTGTCGAAGACCTTCAAGAGTAGGACACTCTCTCTGTCTTTTGCTAAAGTCTGCTCTGCTGGGTCCACCTTCTGCCAGTAAAGACAGCTGCTCAGGATGTTCAACAGGGTCGAGATATCCAACTAAAACAGTGTCTTCTTCTATATCTGACTCTTCAGATATTGGTTCAACCACACAAAGATGCACCTCACACTCTGCCTCAGCAGGTGGAGTAGTCACAGGAGTGACCTTGGACAATCTTGGTGATGTCCTTGTTGGTAGCACAGGGGTGCTGTCTGACTTTTTCCTGGAGGTCTTGAATTTCTCCTTTGCCTCATTCTTTCTAGAAATAGCAGTGAGCAACTCCTTTGGAGTGGAAGTGATATTCTCTTCCATCATCTACTCTGGAGAGCCTCTCAGGTTTCTCTCCCTTGCGGACCTTGTGAGCACATGTTTCCTTTTACTGGGAGGCCTGGGGGTGACTGACACAACTCCAAGCGTTTTAAGGTCATTACCCAACATGACTCTCCCAGGTACTTCATTCTGCACACTAACATGTATCTTGACAGTCATATCATTACACTGGATGAGAGCTGGTAACTGGGGAAGCATTTGCACAGGGCCTACAGGTAACTTGATGAGGTGTTTGGGTGCCTTAGCAACATCCTCCACCTTGAAAAATGATTCATCCACCACAGTTATGCTGGCTTCAGTGTCTCTGATGGCAGGGGCTTCCTGACCATTCACAAGAACACTATCTTTATAATACTCTTAAGTATTATCTGGGATGGAATTATAGACATCTAAATTCTTTTGTTCCCACAAGCCCATGGACACTAAAGAAACACAAGCTGAGACTCTCATGGGTTCTTCAGCCAGTAGGTGAACGTTTCCACTTGCCATAAGTACTTCTTCTTCCAGGGCGAAGGCTAAGGAGACAGTGTGGACCCCTGAAGGTTACATTTACATCTGGCATCCTCGTTCACATGGTCAGTTGACCCACAAACATAACATTTCCCAAATGTTTTGATGCATGGGGGTTTGTTCTGACCTCCATCTGGTTTGGGCCCAGATGGTGCACTAGCCTCATTTGGTTTCCCTTGTGGTTTACCCTTATGTTGCTGTTTGTGGCTCTCTTTTGGAGTGGAGGTATTAGAATTTTCTTTGTCTTTCTTTGGCTGTTTCCCCTCATACTTTTTTCTGAGTAGCCCCACAATCCTTGTGAGTAGCCCTGTTGACAACCTACAAGTCAGCAGCCTTAGCTAACTTCTTTGGATCTATCTCCTCAGAATCAGCCATGTGCTGTCTGACCTTAGGAGAACAGACATCAAAAATAGACTCCAACATTATAAGATTTCTCATTCCTTCATAAGTGTTTACTCTGTAACCCTTAATCCAACCATCCAGGTTTCTCAAACACTCACATACCCAGGTAGACCAAGGGGTAACATAATGCTATTTGAGGGTCCTAAACCTCTTAAGGTACTGGGAAGGGGTCTTCCCAAATCTAGCAATTAACGCTAGATACACATTCATAATCCATCCTATCCACCTCCCCCAAATCCATTACCACATCAGATGCAGGGGTAGCCTAGAGAAGAGCCAGGGAAGCAATTGATTCCCTGTGAGACCCTGAATACTATGGTTATATTCAAATATTGCCAACCAATCCCACATATCAAGCTTAACCTTATACATACCCACCATTTCTTTAGGCATATGGGGTCTCTTAGGACTGGAAGACTGGAAGACCAGAAGACCTAGAAGACTCTGGGAGAGACGCATTTTCAAGAGACAATCTTTCAAGTTCATGATTCAACTCCATTTCTCTGAGTTTCAGTTCTTGATGTTTTTGTTCAGTTTGAGCATTTAAATGTTTAAATTACAGTCCAAGACTCCTTTTTTCTAGAGCAATGAATTCAGGACTGAGTGTAGGACATGTAGGGGTCCCAGTGGACAAGGTTTGAGGTTGCTGAGCAGGCAAGGGATCAGAGAGACCTACATTGAGAGACATATCTACCTCTTCCAACTCATCATTAACAGACATATCATCATCCTCAATACTTTCCACATTTGCTAAGGAGTCAGGCTTTCCAGACCCACTCCCTAGACTTGCGTTCTTTAACAACTTTTCAACTAATTGAATCTTTTTGCCTTTGGCAGAGAGTTTCCTTTCTTTACACATGTTTCTTAAATAATCAGCAGTGTAACTCAGGAGGGCCTCCTGATTGTGGCTTTCCATATCAGACATGATTAATTTTGCTTTTTAGTGATGTTAGCCTTGTGGTTAGTTGATCCAAGGTAATAGCAGCACTCCAAGTGTAACCACTATACTTTTATCCTCACCGCTGTGCACCAGTGTTAGACAGAATTATATGCAGTACCCTTTGGGGACACTACACACAATTAAGACTACAAATGACAGTACAATTTTACCTTTGGTACAATCCCTTACTACACAGTTATAGTGGTAACAGTAGCGGAGCAGCCAGATTATCTCAAGAGTAAGTGAGCAGTACAAGGAGTTACACCAAGGGACAGCAATTACTATGGTTCAGGCAAACTGACTCAAGGTTTCTAAGTAAAAGAACATATATTTTTTTACTCAACAGTTGTTTAACATTTCACTAGTCTAAGCAAGTCAAAAATCACAATCACAAATACACCACACCACTTCCCTTAAATTCCAGACAAGTTAAGCTCACAAATGAAGTGAGAGCAAAATGGCACTCCAGCTATTTAAAAGGGAGGGAAAGACAACATTATTACAAATTAGGCAACACCAACAGGTAGGTAATCAGGGCAGTAGAACAAGAGAGACTACAAGGTTAAAATCAGATTGAAAAGGCTTAGGGCCAAAGTAAATGGTTCAAAAGTCTTTTGCTCAAGATAATAGGTTCAATATAGTTTGCGGTTAAGTTTGTGGCACAGATTCCGGACGAGGTTGGTTGGTAGGAAAGTTAGTTCAAAGAGAAGAGAAGGACAAGCCCTCGGATTGGAGAAAGATTTCAAACACTTTAAACGCGGCCGACGGAAATGGACAACCGTATTTGCACAGTACCTTAAAACGGAGAGGGAGCTGTAGCTGAGGCGGATGTTCCTGGTGGTTCCTGCAGGCTCACGGTTCCTGAAGCGACTGTCGGACTGACACAAAGTAGGAAGACTGGAGGGCCCTGCGCCACCCAGGGAAGAAACCAGCAGCAGTGCAAATCAACAAATAAAAGGTGCGCTCCTTCAAACCCAATCAGGGTGCGACCTTCCTGGCTATCCGGCCCACTGTAGCTCTGTACAGTGAATTCGACCAGAGAAGGGGTCCTGGCTTGCACTTTGGGCAAACTGGTTGGTCCCACCAGCTCAAGGGAAGAAGTTTCATGGAAGATCTTCTCTGTCATCGGATTTGGAGATAACATACCTGCAGCAGGGCTTCACCGGGCGGTTCAGTCGTGGTAGTGGTCCTCTTCTTCCAGTTCCTCATTGGTTCTTTCGTTCCAGTGGCGACTCTGCTCTTCCAGTCCCAGAGACCTGCTTTTTATGCAGTTTTCGCCCATTCATACAGCCTGGCTGTCAATCACACAGCAGGGTGGCTGGCCTGGCTAGGCTAGTCCCCTTAGCCAATCAGACAAGAGTGCGACTTGGGTTGCTAAGGCAACCCACGGCAGGGGTCCGAAGATCCCTCCCTCACATCCTGCTCCTCTAGATTTCAGGCGCCTTAAGGAGGGCTTCTGTGTAGAAGCCAGCGAAAAGACAGCGAAAAAAAGAAGCATCCCCGGCTTGGCCCGCATAGTAAAACACGAGCAAGACTTTAACAAAAAGACATGGTGAAAAAACCCAGTCGGAGCCAAAATAAAATGTATTTTGTCAAGCAGGTTTATGTTCCAGGCTAATATAGTAGCCTAAAACAATACCATGTTTATATAATATAATCGCTGTAGGAATGTTAGGGTAGTTACCACTGCCACCAGCCAGGTCTTATTTTTAAGGGAGCGAAACAAGACTCCCATAGGCAAAGACAACATGGGATAAGAATGAACCCTTTCCAATACTCCATGTCAGATGGAGTGTACTGGGTCTGTGGTTTAAAGTGACTATATAAAGTTAATGGCAACTCTACATGTTTCTGGGGGACAGGAGTCAGCCCCAGAAAAAATGAGTCAGTGGGCAGTCTTAAAGACAACCCTGTGTCATTGCACTGAAGGTGCTGTGTATCACACACAAAAAGTGGTGCACATGGAGTAGGTCAGGCTCCAGTGCCCAAGATCACACAAACAGTAAAAATACACACAGCAAAACACATGGAAGAGTGGAAAAAGGGCTCACACTCTTACCAGGTGAAAGAAATAAATCCTAGAAATCCAGCAAAGCTGCTGGGGGACTCTTTAGGTAAGGGGAAAGCAGCCACTTAGGAGAATTCTCCTTAACAGCAGGGGCCCAGATGGCAGAGCAATCGCCACTCCACATGAGCCCTTTGCAGTGTCTGATTTGTTCAAACCATTTGCGAGCATTTTCTGAGGCACCTTATCATACAGATGTGCACTTGGTAACTGTGGCGTCCGACTTAGCCATCATTCTGTAGCTCTCATTGCAGTGCAGGCTTATCCTGCCTTGTGCACTTGGAGCTCTCCTCGTCAATCTATATCTGAATTTAGGGCTACTTATTAAAGCAAGCAGGTGATGGAAAGCAATAGTTACCACCACTTGGAGGAGGTCTTACGGTGCCCTGTATGTCAACTCCATATGCAGAGGCTTTCTAGGACAATCCACCATCTGCCACACCTTTACTTTATCCAGAGACATCAGAGAGTTCTTTGGAAATTTTGGAATAATTTGTGCTGTCTATTCCCAGGTGTTAATTTGGCATCGTTCATACTACTATTCCACCTAAAGATTCACCTATTTCATCATTGAACCTCACTATGTTAACTCTAATACAGTTGTATGAGTCCTTTAATGTTAAAATTAGTGACCAAGTTGCTCTACTCACTTTGATAAACACAAAGGTTTCTTTTATTGAAGGTTTTTTGACAGCCTCAGAAATGTTAACCTCTGTTTTTCTGTAGAAAAAGCAAATGACTAACAAATCTATGGCAACAGAGTCAGTATTCTGAATTGATACTTCATTGCAAGCAGCCTCAACGCCGCAAGTCACTTAGTTGGCTAACCTCGTCAATACTTCAGTTAACCTTTTGGCTTTCTGTCTTTCTCCAATAATGGTGTTGGAATCATTGCTGGTGGTCCCTGCTTCTCCTGGTGTACCACCTTTACTAATTGAAGATCAAGAGCAGCAAGTACCTTTTTCAATATTTAATAATGGAAAGAAGTGGAAGCCGAAACAGAAGAACACGTTCAATACAAAGAAAAAAAATAATCTGCAGTAACACCCTCAACCAGTGGCTCAAGAAAATCCCTAAGCTCATTAACAGCATCTCTGGCTGATACGGTTTTGGCTACTGCGATAGGATGTATATTCATAAGGGAGACGTCCACCGGAGGCACAGCGTAAGGGTGCAGCGGTCGAGGGACTTGCGTGCCGAAGTTGTGCCTAAGTCAAAACCATCTGTGCACAGGCCAGGCCACGCGGCCCCTGCACCATTGTCACTAAATCCTCAATCTGTACGAACTCCATCTCCTTTGCTGACTTACTTAGCCTGGCTTCAGCTGCTACTTTTTTCCACCTGATTTTAATGCAAATTCTTTGGTTTTAGATAATGCCCCATTGCATAGCAGGGCCTGCAGTTCTGTGAACTGTTATGTAGTGAACTCCTGCTCTTTGGTTGTGCCCACCCAAGACTGTAACAGCGTTCTTGAGGACTGTCATCCTGACTTCGTGTTTGTCTCTGAGACGTGGTTTCAGGAACATTCCAATCCATCAGCAATTCAAAGTTGACCTCCTAATTATGAGATCCTGTGCCGTAATCGCTTAGCATCTCATCCTGGTGGGAGCCTTGCTGTTTTTTTTTTATAGTAATTTTAAAGTCATCTCTATTCAATTACTTATTCTCTGAAAATTGAATGTATCCTTGTGTATATTCTAGTTTCTTCCAATTTCACGTTATTTGCTGTCTTGGTGTACTGGCTATGATTGTGGTTTCTGTCTTCATTTTCCAGCGTTTGTGCCTGGCATACGGCAAACATACCCTAACCTGATTGTTGTTGGGGATTTTAATCTCCCATCGAACAAGTCCAACCACAATCTGATTGCTCATTTTTTGGCAATGATGTTGGATCTTGACCTACATCAATTGGTCACATATCCTTCACATGTTATGGGCAATTCTCTTGATCTTATCTTTGCCCCTTCAGCTACTGCCTCTGTTTTCTATGTGCTCCCTGTAATTTGGTCGGTCCATGTGGTGGTGCCCTTTTCAGTGCAGCTTGAGGGTTCCTTTCTTCCTCCTCCCCAACAGTATATTCAGAAACATTTTGGCACACTGTTTCTCAACAGGATCTGAGCTTCTTAATTTCCAATGGATGGGCAAACACTACTGACTGCACTCTGCCAATCCTGTCCCGGGCACTTAACGCAGCAGCAGTTACTCTTGTCCCTTTTAAGTGCTGTTTAGTGAACAATCACCATTAGGAATTGTTGTATACAGCCAAACTTAAAGATTTAAACTCCAGGGTAGACATGCTGAGTGGAAGTGGAGAACTGGCTAGTAGCCGATAAAGTTCTCTTTCGTTTGGCTACTGCTAGATACAACAGAGCTATTATAGTGGCCCAGTAGTAGATGATTTGATGCGGTTAGTGGACCGGGGGGGTTGGGTGCCCTTATTCTATTAGATCTTTCACTGGCATTTGACACCGTGGACCACCCCACCTTGGCCAGGGTTTGGCCTGTTGTGCTTCGTTTTTGGTGAGATGCTCACAATCTGTTTCTCTGCCACCTTTTCATTCCCAACAAGTACCTCTGTTATGTGGAGTCCCTCAGGGCTCCTCGTTGTTTTCCACTATGTTTACCATTTGCATCCAGACACTTCTTGGAATCGTCCACGCACATGGCTTCCTGTGCTACTCCTATGCTGACGACACACAGATTATTCTGTGGCTCGATCTGTCTCAGCCTGATACGGCTATTCGGCTGAGGAGTTGCATGGAGGCCGTGGGTGGATGGATGGCCAGGAACTTGCTTAAGTTGAATGGGGAGAAGACAGAGGTGCTGGTGGTTGGTACCACTAATCCTTCTCTGTTCTGGACCCCAGAGTTCTGGGCCCCTAGTTTGGGCTCCTTTCCCACCCCTGCCTCATCAGTCAAAGACCTAGGCATCAAGATTATGGGCCTCATTACGACCCTGGCAGAAGACCATGGTGCTATTAGCACCATGGTCCATGCCGGTAAGTTACCGACTCCCCCATGGAGAAAGGGGGAATTACCACCCCATTACAAGGTTGGCGGGGCGGTAATTCCCCCTTCCTCCATGGCCCTTCCCCATTCCCATTTTTGCCCCATAGGGCTCAATGGGAATGGGGAAGGCGCTAAGTACGGTGCCGCAAATTGCGGCACCGTAATTAGCACCAAGGTCCCTTTGCGGGTCCCTACTTTAACGGCTGGTCTACACCAGCCGTTAAGGTCGGGTCCCGAAAAAGGGACCTCCTAATTAGGCACTAATAGGTTAACGGTGCCGCAGCCTTTTAAGGCACTGTTAACCCATTAGCGCCTGGGTCGTAATGAGGCCCTATGTCTTCTTTATCCATGTCATATCAGGTGTCAGCCACTTGTCAAAAGAGTAATTTCAAGCTGCGGACACTATGCAACGATTTTCTTTTATTCCTGTTAAATTTCAGGCCCATTTAATCTCCTCTCTGGTAATCAGTGGAATTGATTATTGCAATGCTCTTCATTTGGCTGCACAGCACTATCTGCTCCACCATCTCCAGCTAACTGCAAAACATGGCTGCTGGAACGGTTCCTCGACCCCCGAATGGTGCCCATATACCTCCCATTCTTCGGAAGCTCCACTGGCTCCCAATTGAGCAACATATGAGGTTTAAGACTATGTGCTTGGTACACAGAGCCTTCTACAAAAAATGGCCAGAATAGCTTCAGAGGAAGTTTTGCCTTTATGTTCCCCCAAGAGCACTGTGCTCCCAGTCTTCTTTGACTATCTCAGTTCCTAAGTGTAGACTCTCTCGGGTTGGAGGCTGTGCTTTCTCCCTGGCTATGACATGGGCTCAGAATTCTCTTCCTCTTCACCTACGTGCTATTGAGGTCTATTTTTCTTTCCAGCGGGCCTTGAAAACATTTATGTTTTAGTTTCTTGTGGGTACATAGCCAGTGCTTAAGTTGCTTATGGTATAGCGCCATGATGCCTTTGGGTGAATGATGTCCTTTAAAAGTATGACTAACATAACATAACGTAACATTCTATTTCTTCCTATGCAAAGGCAGAACAAATGAGCAACTTACCAGTCTCTTGAGTGTTTAGTGGATTCAAACAATCATATTGTACTCTCTAGAAATATAGATCGGATTGAATTCATTAACAATCCTGAACTGGATTGAGTTTTCTTACATGTTCCCTCAAGGATTGTTAGAGATGTTATTCTGGATGCTGCACATTTCCTTTGCCCATAGGGCTGCGACATCTCGGAAGTGAATAAGGCTGAAATTCTATGGGCTGTAGCAAGTGCCCCAGTGCCCTCAAAGAGCAGATCCGCTACTACATCTCTCTCTCCTCTGAGGATTACATGCATGCAAATGATGCTGGGTCAAACTACAGCAATTGAACTCACCAATCACTCTAATTGTAGCAAATGTAGCAAAAAAAAAGAAAACTGGGCTTGTCTCGCAGGTACATTGGCATATGGGCAAAATAGTAATTAGCTAGACCATGTGAGTTTTACAAGCAATCTTTAGATAGGCTCCTAGGACACTCAGGGCCATAAACACCTATTCCAGCAGGAGGATAATCTTTTGGGGAATTCGGTTGTGTTCATGTTACAAGAAACTTGGCACACCAGTCCACCAGTTCTGGATGGTTATACAACTATATTGTCTCAAGCGTGTAAAGTGCTGAAGGGGCGTCCCACTTCACAGCTTTTAACAGCTATCAGCAATGGTTGTGGATTTACTCTTCAGGAATGGGCAGCCCCCAACTCCTTTTTGCAAGCCACTAGATTAGGGTGGGATAAGAGCTGTTTTCAAGTTATGTTTTTTTTGTGTTTGCCCTAATCAACATCTTTTGGAATCCGACATGCATCTAGAACGATGAATTTCTAGATGCAGTTGCTGTTTTGTTGGACGCATGTTCTTTAGACCCCCACATTAGAGATGTTATCATTGCTGGAGATTTTAAGTATTACCCGTCTGAACAAATGTGGGCTGGATTGAGCCAAATTCAAATAGCCCTTAAAGTCCTGAGTCAGCAGTAAACAATTGCTTACTTTGCTGGAGGAAAAAGGTATGCACATGGTTAATAGTAATTTTACGGTGATATCCCTCCCCTTCCCACATGGAGACGGGGCATTCAATCCTCAATGATTGCCTATTTTTAGCAGTAATACAATTTATTAGGAGTGACTATGGACTATTGCAATCTACATGGATTCCCAGCACTTTCGCAGCAAATCAAATTATACATTCCTCTTACTGTATTTAGCTCTGGCAGGAATTGCATTGTATGGAATGAAAAAACACTGGATCACCTAAATGGTCATCTTTTGGAAACCTGTGGATGTTGTAGGAGCAATGGTATCTGTCCACCTGATATATATATCGATGTGTTGAATCATACATGCATAAAAAAACATGCTTTTTTGACTTGTCTGTTCAAAAGCAGAAAAGAAAGTTAAGAGCTGATTTTAGGAATATTGCTATTCTGGATATAGCTGCAAGGCATCTGGAAATGTAGGGTTACAGAAGTATCATGATGCAAAATGATGCAGAGCAGATGCTCACACCCTTTGCTTCTAGGAATTCAATGCAGATCTGGCGCCTTTTAAAGAACAATGACTCACAGCAGTCTGCATTGCAAACTAACACAATCTCTGTGGAGGTTTGGGTGGTTTATTTTACAGACTTATTTGCAGGCCTGTGTCTGGATCAGCAGGAAACCTCTGTGAATCCGGACACATTTTTTCTTTTTCTTTTAAAGAGCGACATTGCTTATTTGATTTAAAAAAGGCAGCAAATCCTGAGCCCCCAGCCCAGATGCCCTTTCAAACGTTATGTTAAAGGCACACCGTCAGGCTTGGGCAGGGATTTTATTTATTTAAACAGGTGCTGGAGTTCAAAAGTGTCCCCTCCTCCTGGAAAAAAATATTGAAGAAGGGCGATCAGATAAGTCCCCAAATTGATCACCCTTCTTGATATACTAGGGAACGTTTCTGGCTCTTTAGTTCTGAGGGAACTGCTCTGCTGGGTGAAAGAGAGCTCCTGTTTAGACCATTTTTTATTTAGGGTGTGTTGAAGGCCTGGGTACTTCATTGAACGCCTTTATTTTGGGCCTTATTAAAAAGAGGTTCCTGGGTTAAGATCTGGGACATTCTAGTGGCTGAGATGTTTACTGCACTGTGTGAAGGACACTGTCATTGTATGTCTCTATCTGGACCACATTTATTGACTTTGCAGAGACTTGCCCCAAGATCGTGGTCAAGCCTCCCATGTTGCAACACTTCTCATCACTGTAAAACAGTCTGATCCTGGGGGGCCAGAGGATTGATGTGGTCTATGAGGGGGGTGGGGAAGGCTGGGGCTTGTTTCATGTTGCATTCTAATTTGCTTCATGGTCCGCTGACTCTGAATTGTCTGGTATATGCCTGTTGTTCACGTTGTACTGTACCCACAGTATGTTGATTTAAAATAAATGGTCTATCTTCCTTTCATTGATTTTCGAATGGCGTTTGACTGAATAGATCAAAATCTACTTTGGAAAAAGCTACATTTGTGGAACTTCCATTCACATTTGACAAATATTATAAAAACTATGTACAGTTAAACGTCCATGCAAGTTCAATTACATCTGGATGGGAAACTCACACATCCGATTTCCACTCATTGGGGCTTGAAGAAGAGGTGCATATTCGCCCCTGATTTATTTAATCTGTTATTCGCAGACTTGGGCAAGCACCTGATTACTGCTTGTGCCTTTCCCCCTAGATTTGATGGTTGCCCGATTCAATGGCTACTGTATCCAGGTGAACTGGTCCCTTTGGGCAAGATGCCTGTAGGTGTGCAAAGACAGCTATCAGCGTTAGAGTCCTCCACAGACTTCAACGGCTTTAAGGTCATTGAAGCTAAGTCCAACATATTGAGAAACTGGAAATGATCGTAGGAAACTGAAATTTAAATGGCATCTTTACAACTATCCTTTGAAAGTCATGGACGAGCCTAGGTACCTAGGGATGTCTATGAATTATAACATCAGAGAAGTCCTTATAAAAATCTGCTGCAATATGAGGCTAGGGCCACAGCTACACAAGGTATGATTATTTATCGAGGGAACAGGCATTCCCCATCTGCCCTTTATTGACATTCTATGAGCAGAAAGTGGTCCTGTTACTTGTTTATGGTGCAGATGCTCAATTGGAGCTGAGCAACTTGAATTGGAACGTTATCGAGGGGATATTTTGGAAAAGAGTTCTTTCATAACCTCAAAGATATCCCATTCAGGTGGTGCGCTATGAGTTGGGGCTGCTCTTTCTATCTATTACGGTAAAACTGGAAGCCTTGGCTTTTATGAGGAAATGTTTATTGGCACATTGTAACACTTTATTTCCGCTCCTCAAGGGAATGTTATCTGCAGGGCCTGAAGAAGTCTTACAACTAATGGTTTTTGCTGATAATACTTTGGAGAGGTTGCTTGAAAACCTTGATAATGCCCAGCAGAAATTCTGGCTTTATGATTGGCTTGACACGCAACCACAATGTAGGAACTATAAGGTCTTTGTAAACTTCAAGAATTAGACAAAATTCTTTTAACATCCCGACAAGGTATTTGGGCCTATTCCTCAGAGTGCATTTAAGTTTATTGGCTACTAAGGAGGTGCAAGGTATGCGTCATGAATGGACTAAGGGGGACAGCTGCTGCCAATTTTGCAAAGTTGCTTCTGAACCTGAAACTTTGAGACACGTATTGTTGTTTTGCCATTGTTCAAGTCCTTTATTTGGGTATCTATTTTTAGTCAGTACAAGACTTTAACAGAGGATGCTGGGTGGTCCGTTTTGTTCAGTGGTCAACATGCAACTCTAACTTTGGCCATCGTTAGGTTCTTTCAGAACGTGAGCTTCACTAGTTAGATGAGTTTTAATATTCATTTTTAGAATGATTGAATCATATTTGTTTCTATTTTTTTATATGCTGTTTTCTATTAATTTTAAGATATTATAGGCCTGATTCACAGACACGTTTTACAATGACCCAATGAACAATGCTCTGTGAATCAGGACCTATGTTTTTAGTGGAAGGACATTTTAATTTTAATTTTTACACTCTATGTGATGTATCAATATCATTGTATTTTAGATAACATGTGTATGTAGATTCATAAAAAATGATTGTATTTTACTGTAAAGGTTTCAACACGATGAGGCACACTTTACCTCCTGAGTGCATACCCTATGTACATAATTCTATTGCTTTGCTGCTATGTTTCTTTCCACTTGATAAATAACATACATACATACATACATACATACATAGATACATACAATGACATTTTAGGAAGCAGATGCCCAGCACACCACCTTCCCCAGATTACATTCCTGTGCAGCTAGCAGCTGGAAGAGCATCTTCATGTATGCATCTGTCCCTGCTGCTCTATGAATGACTTGTGCACACTTTCTTGTATGTATTTGTTTGGGCTGAAGACTAATGTTGAATAAAGCTTAATGAAATGAATGGCTTCCAGCAAATTACAAGTCTGCTCTCACATAGATGGAGTAGTGTGCTCATGTCCTCTCCACGCTACACACTTCATGGGTGAGATTGCAGTGGAATCCAGCCTGAGACATTAATACTCTATAAACCTTCCCTCCTGTTGCTGGCTGGTGTGAGGGAACGCAGACTAAGGAGGCAGTAAACAATTATCAGAATAAGTCACAAAATGATGAAGTATAGTGGGCTGTTGCCTCGTCGAGCTACCCCCCTGTGTCTAACGCGTGAACAGGTACATTTGGTAACAGTACTCACATAGATAGGAGGGTGTTGGCATGGATCCAGTAAATGGCCTTAGCCCTAGGGCAGGCAAAGAACATAAACAGGTAAGGCTCCACTCCAAGAAGCTGTTATTATGAGATCCCGTTACATGTGATAGATTGTTTAGAGAGAGAGCGAGGGGCGCTCTTTGCTTTGGCATGGGATTCAACCCATTAGACAGTGATGTGTTGTCAATTGTCTGTTAATATGGCAGTGGTCCTGCGTGACCATGCATAGCTCGCAAGCTATGCATGAACAGTGATTCATTCAGAGCTGGTATTTATCTTTGAGCATGCCTCTTTGATGTCCTATGGTTCATTAGAAACTTTATAGGGCTTAAGATGTTCCGGGACTTGCTGCAACACAGCGGACGTATCTTTGTTGTGAAATGCTAATACCAATGACATCACACATTTTGCGTGCAACGTCACGGGAGCTTAAGGGGCCACACACCACACGGATGCTCTTGGATGTTGCTTCGCAGAGTGGTACGTGGAACCCGAACACGGGAGGAGTGGGGAACCAACCGCTCTCCATTGTGAGTTTTATCAGGAATTCTTGCCTTTTGGTCAAATGTGCTATGAAAAGGTGTTAGGTTTTGACCTGCCCCCTGTCCATGGTATATGTGCTTGGGTCATGACTGGAGTGTTGATGTAGACTGTTTAGAATGGAACTTGCATGAGTGTTCTGCTGTGTGTGAGCGTACCTAGAAAAACAGTTGGGACTTGTATCTTAATGGACTAGGGGGCCGGTGGATGTCTCTCCCTGCCTATGTACTTTACCTTATTACCCTCATGTACTTACCTGTAGACTTAACCCAATAAAGACTTATGAAACCCACAAACCGCTCCACCTGTATGTTTTGACCCCAAAGCATAAACTTAACAAGAGACAAATGCGTTATTATGTCTCGGGTCGACAAGTATGTCTTTTACTGTGGGGATGATCCTGATAACAAAGAGGCTTTTAGTGCAACTTGATCTGAGACAAGGCACTAGTATACTTGAATGAGTTGACCTTACATTATACTAATCTATAGGGGATATGCTAATCTATCATGGCGGATGGTAACTAGCTGTTTCTGAGATATATAATGACTGGGATTCGGTGTGTGTTTTTCTTTGTTATCTTTAGGTATAATTAAGTCACAAGCATTGTTGCACGACAGATTGCTGTCAAACTGCAATCTACATATATCGTTCTGATTCACAGGTAATAGAAGGAACTTCAGGGGTTTTGAGACTACATAACTATACATGTGGGTTGTCTTTTCTGGGATATGAACATTTTTGGTAATTAATGGCATTCAATTTTTCATTAGATGCACCTTCCTAGGAACTAAGGTTTGGAGCCATCAAGGAATATGATTTGGTTAAACTGATCCCACTGGGGACATAACCAGATGCTTGCAGGTGTGCCTGTGTGATTGTATTTAATACTGCTCTTAGCAAGGATACCCACCTTAGTGTGGTATATATTCACTTGCCTTCTTTGTGCCACTAGATCCAATGGGATCTTCTAGACCTGTGCACTGTATACATCCCAGTCAGGTCAATGAACACTTAGATGGACTGCCATCCTTGCGTGATTATGAAATGACTTCACTAAATGTTTTAACACCATAAGGTGCATGGCTTAAGACTTCTACGATTGAGCACTGCTATTTTGAATTTCTCTACCCACAATGTGATTCCGGCTGTGGGTTTGGTTTTATTAGTTGACAGGTTGTTCGACTTGAGAGCCCTTTCCCTTACACACAGAGATTGAAGGTGACTGTAGGTGGAGGTATTAGTGTGTATATCACTAAGTCGCAAAATGTACAATGCTTTTAGCACAGGAACTAATTCATCAGGACCTAAAAGAACAGACTAAAGGACAAAAACAGTGGGACACTTCACAGAAATTGTTTTTGACAATTCTTCTACCGATTTCTAAAGTTGGGTTCCTTGCCAAGCACGACTCTGACACCAGTGTAGGAACAGGAAACATCTTTACTGAGTTCCAGGTACAGGGTACAGGAATACATTTAGGCCACATCAGGTAAGTTATATGGACAGATATCCACCGTCAGCCTCTCTCAGTCAACCCATCATCTCAACTGCATATTCACAGAACCATTCAGAACATAACATTCTCACACATAGCATTCCATGTCAGTCATTCGTAGCATTCCATGCATACAGGGCAGGGTGCAGGGAAAGACAAGCGACAACACGATTCCTTTAAGGACTCTAATTGCAGAGATTTCCTCAGTTATGTCATTGCATAGTTGCAGTTGGCATTGTAAGCTGTTTGAATTTCCGTATGTTCAACTTGCTGCTGCCAGCATAGAAAAAAAAAACATCTTGGCACACAAATGCCTGCCTGCCAGATTGTTTAACAAACACAAATGCTTTCAGAGTCGTGTTGATCGAACGTGGTGCGCCTTGAAAAGAAAATATGACAAACAATGAGATTCTCTGGATCAGGGTTTCACAACAGAGCTGTGTACAGTAAAATAAATGAAGATATTTTGCAGATCCTCCTGTCAACATAATTTCCACAGTGAAAGCCTACAGACTGGCAAAGGCACGCATTTATATTTTTAGAGGAAATAAGCAAGTGATGCTTTAGGAGACATTTTTCCTCCAATTATTTTAGACACACTTTTAATATGTTTATTTTCCATTTTCAATGATTGTGTTCGCATTTGTACATTTTCGTTATTAGGTTATCATTTCCATTAAATTAAAAAAGGCCTGACAATTCAACCATTCCTATTTTGCACTTCCATGTTGTGTATTTAGAATCTGAAATGTTTAAACCATATGTTTGTTTGTTTGTTTGTTTGTTTATTTATTTATAGTGCGCACCGGACCTGTAGGTATCTGGGCGTAGAAATTCACATGAAAGCAAGTAAATGTTAGGCTTATGGTACAGACAACAACCGACAGTAATATACAAAATCACATAGTGATGATACAGGCATAATACAATACACAACATTAGGTATAAGAAGTGGCAAAATGTTTAGGTAAGATGAGGGGGCAGGTGCCTGAGGTAGAGATGGAGATAAGGCTTCAAGGTTAATCATAGGCAGTGCATTTTGGTCGCAGAGTACTATAGAGCTTGTAGAGGGCGAGCAAGGAGGGCAGGCTAGGAGTCTTTGGCGACAAGCCAATTGATGGTGTTACATCTAAACTGTGGGATGGGTTGATCTGCTCTCAGTGACAAAGGGAGGCCACACCTGAGTAGCCCGGACAGGGAAGCTGCTTCCGCCTGCCTTTTTTAATTTGAATCTTGGTACGATCAGTTGGCTGAGTTGGCATTTCTGGTTGGTCGAGAGGGCATTTTCGTTTTGATTTTGTCGGATAGGTATCGTGGGGCTGCTCCATTTAGACCTTTGTGGGTGAGGGAACGTTTTTTAAGGGTGATTTTGTCATTGGTTTAAAGCCATTTCTTCTGTCTTCTTAAGTGTGAGATGTGCTCTCTCCGGGCGATCCCACATGCAGATCTTAGCGCATTGTTTTGTCGAATTTGGATTTTCTTGATAATGCCTTTATTAGCTCCTAAGTAAAGTACATTACAATAATACAGTTTCGACAGAACAAGGGCTCCTGCTAGGAACAGATAGTTGTTTTTTGTGAAAAAAGGTTTGCATGCTCTAATCAATTTACAGGTGTATGCTGTAGAGGATGATAGGGCACTTACTTGTTTATTTAGAGAGAACGTGGAGTCGAGGTGGAAACCTAGTGTCTTGACCTCCTTCCACTCTTTGATGATATTTCCATCAATGTTAAGTGAGGCGTAACTTGGGTCAAGTTTGCTAATGTTAGCTGTTGATTCAAGTATGAGGAGTTCTGTTTTATCATCATCAAGTTTTGTTCACCAGAGCCAGGTCCACACTGTAGTCACCCATAAGTGGAATGAGGATTTGGGTGTCATCTGCATAATTTGTGTAAGTGACAACCAGATAATCCAGCTTATCGAATAGGAGTTTTGTGAAGACATTATACAGTGGGGGCGAGACGCATGAGCCTTGTGGTACACCGCAGGTGATGGGGATAGGGTCAGCTGAGTCAGTGCTGGAGAAGACTCTCATTGTCCTATTATTCAGGAAGGATGTAATCCATGTGATAGCATCCTTAGAGAATAGGTCTGCGCTGGCCAGATGTTGACACAGTACTTTATGGTCAACCAGGTCAAAGGTGGCCGATAGGTCAAGGAGAAGTAGGAGGGACGTTTTACCAGGGTCTTTTAGGCTGTCAAATTGGGTCTTAAGGTCTAGTAAGGCTGTTTCAGTGCCATGTAGTAGCCTGAATCCTGATTGGCGGATGCCTAATAGGTGATTAGATTCAAGGTACTTCTGAATCTGGATATATGCTATTTCATCCAGTATTTTAAGGAGAAATGGTATGGTGGTGATGGCCCGGTAATTAGTAGGTATAGCCAGGTCCAGGGTTTGCTTTTTTAGGAGGGGGAGTACCCAGGATTCTTTAAGGTTCCTCGGGACAGTCCCTGATGAAAAAGAGGCATTGATAAGTTTTGCTATGAAGGGGGAAAGGTCCCTAGCAGCATCTTTGATAAGTTGGGCAGGCCAACTCTCTCCCTTGCAGTTGGACGATATGAGTGAGATTATGGTTTTTTCGACCTCTAGAATGGACACTTTGGTGAATCTGAAGCTGTGATCAGATTCATTGGCACACTCTAGGGGAACTGTAGTGTTGTCAACGGTGGAGAGGGATGTTTTTTTAAATTCAATGTTCTTTCTGTAAAAGGGACATTTTATTGGCTTGGGCATTTTGGATGTTAGTACAGCATTGTTTGTCTTTACTACAGTCGTCAGGTTGAGGAATGGGAGCTTCTAGTTCTATTAAGATTGTGAAAAGTTCTTTAGAGCTCGAACTGGCCTGCTGAATTCTATTGTTATAGGATTCTTGTTTGACAAGTAGAATTTTTTTTGTAGAGAGCAATACAGTTGTCTAGGTTCGTTTTGTTATCTGTTGTGGGGTGGAGTTTCCAGGTAGATTCTAACTTTCTTTTTTCTACTCTTATAGATCTAATATGGGGTGTAAACCAAGAGTTCAAATGGTCTCTGGGTTTACTTTTGCGCAGTTTGAACGGCGCTACTGTATCTAATGCATTGGTCATAGCAGAGTTGTGCGCATAAACCAGAGAATTAGGGTCTGTAGATTCTGTCAAGGCATTAAGAGTAGGGATCACAAGTGGCAGCATCTTATCTGTTGTTATGTTCTTTTTATTGTGGTGAGGACAGGGGGTTATAGTCGTAGTTTTAGTGTTGATATGACTTGAGAGAGAGAAGGTAAGGAGAGATTGATCGGTCCACATTAGGGGGGGGTTATTGACATGATCGTAGCATTACAGTTGAGGTCCGCTACCCAGTAAGGGTTCGCCTTTGTCATGGGTGGCTTGTGTCACTCTTTGGGTGAGGCTGAGTTCAGAGAGTGTGCTGGCTATGGACGATGCCTGAGAATCATTAGGGTCATTGTACCCAAGATTGAATTCCCCTATTAGAAGAATTTGGTAGGAAGCTTTTGTGTTTTCAGATAAGATGGTAGCGATATCTTCTCCAAATGATCAAATTGGTCCTGGGGGACTATAGATAAGGTGTATCATTAGGGTAGTGGAATTGGAAGTAGGTAGTTTAATCGTGAGGAGTTCGCAGGAGCTGAGGGCTGGTGATGGGATTATTGTCATATCAAGGTTTACTTTAGCTATAATGGCAATACCTCCCCATCTAGCATCCTCTCTGTCTGCTCTGAGTATAATATATTTGTCCAGAACAGCAAGAGAGATAGTGGGACCAGCATCTGAATGAAGCCATGACTCTGTTGTAGCTAGGAAGTTGAGGTTATTAGCTGTAATCTGATCTGCAACCTCAGTGGCATGCGCTACAAGTGAGCTGGCATTGATCAACACGGTTTTGAGGTTGGGGGTCTTGATAGGTGTAAGGCCGGCAGAGGGAGTGTCTTGAGAATATTTAAGGTTGGTGGAAGAGTGAGTAGTAGTGCAGGCGTTTTTCTTAGTGTTGCCTGGTGTATTGCCCATAGGGTAAGTAGAGTAGGACTCATTTCTGACCTTATGAGTGGTTGGGCAAGTAGTGGTGTTGCTATCATTGATACAGTTAAATATGTACTTTTTAGTGTTGTGCACCAAGGACTTGCTCATAATTACTGGTTTGTTGGAAGTGGTGGGTTCATACCGTCGAGGTAGTCTAGCTCTGAGTCTTGAATTCCTGGCCAGGGTAGCACTAGGAATATAGTTAGTAGTGTGATCACTCATCACAGTTTGGGCAGAGCATGGGATGGGGGTATGATTTACTATGCTAGAGTGTATTGAGGTACTGTCTCTGGGAGTACGTGACCAGTTGTCATGAACCATGGACAGGTGAGCATGGGTCTTGTCAAAAGGGGATGATAGAAGTAGGCTTAGGGTATTTATGGCCAAAGCTCAGAGCAATATATTAAGTGCTAGAGCTGATATGTACATAGTGATGGAGATTGATGTCATATATTTGTATATCTTATGCACACATCACATGGGGCTCTGCTGCATCATTGTGGGTTGGGTTTGGTCTGCTCCTCTAAAACTATGAATACATTAGATACATAATATAATATTCAGCAATTAGTGTATTGTGAAAACACTCAACCATTGGCTCCACAGTAGGGTGGTCATTTGAAATTAAAAAAAGGTTCTTAGCATAAAATGTATATTTTACTTGGTGGTCTAACTTTCCAAGCCTAGACCTTCGAAAGTATATGCCTGTCATGAATGATATAATGTAGGGATGAAATGACAGTGTTTGCGCAATCTGTTTGTCCCCCACAGGCCCTTGAGCAAAACAGTAATTGCCCTGGGAACAGTCCTTTGCTGAACTCTAGTCATCTATGCACCCCAATATAACCTGATCCATTCAGCCAGCATCCAGCATATTGTTGCCCCAGGACCCGATGGAACATGCACACCATGTGGATGCAAATGCAGTGTTGTTGCCTCGGAACTCAGGTATGTAAATAGGTTACCTCTGGTCCTCATTGAAGCTCAGGGGGTAGGGGGAGCATTGTGGGGATTCCCAATGGGACTGGTGGGTGCTACGGGGGCAAACCAATCACATGGGGTGATAGCTTACTGTAATTTGGATGTCCCCACGAGTACCATGAACTCGAGTATAATGGGGATGAGGATCGGGACCACTTGTGTAAGCAGAGAACTCACTGGCACTGATAAATCCCTGATCACTGAGGCACTCTTGCCCCCAAATAATCCAGGTTGGCCTGTCTCAACCTTAAGACCATTGAAGCAAGATGTGCATTTGCTCAAGCAGCCCATGTTCAGGGGGGCAGCTCAGGCACCTGGAACCAAAACATCAATGTGCTGGGGCCGGCTACATAGTACAGAACCATGCTACAAATATTGCCCACCCTGCCACCCGCAGAGCACAGTCTAGCTAGGGCCCAAAGAGAGGTACAGTATATCTGCACCAGGTCCTCAAACTATCCGGTTTCCAGCTAGAAACCAGGGAGGCATTGATAAACCAAAGCATGCATTGGCTTCGCACTGTACGCAGTTGCCTATTTGTATCCCGGGAGGTTATCTTAGATTGCACTACCAGTGGGAGAGCGCCCATGATTTCATCCGGGTAGAACTTTCGTACCAGTGAACAGTAAACAGCATCCTGGGTACTAACATGATAAGCCCCCAACTTCCCAACAGTACAATCTTAATTAGCCCCTATTAATGACTGTAACATTGATTTCCTGGGTTGCAACGAGGCCCCATAATCCAGTGCTATCTGGGGCGTATGCACCACCATTGGGGAAACGTACCGAGGGGAATTGCTGCATTACAGCGGCATATGAAATCTAGCAAACTGGTGGAAAATGGCCATTGGTGGGACCAGGCGGTAACCATACATGAAATCCCCTATGAGAGGAGGACGTATTGACTGTCATATGTTTTGTTATGTTTTTTTGTTTATGTTAATATGTACTTTCATGGCTTTATGGCCAAATAAAGTTATTGATGATGATGATGATGAATATATTCCTAACATCACGTTTTGCAGAGGTGATATCACCCTAAGTGCATCATTCCCACATGTTAAAGCAGACCATTTTATGAAGAAAAGGTGTATTTTACAACTGTTCCCGCCTAACTAGATAACCAGAAACAAAAAGCTAAATAAACACCCTGCAGAGCTGCACAGGTCCCTTTACAGAGATAGTGTCAAAAATATTATGGTACTATATGTGATGGTAATCGACTGCTCTTAACGTGGCAAGGTGCTACGTGTGTGCCTATGTAGCACTGGGTGCTGTTCTCTAATGCACGACTGCACCTAACTGGGTTTCCATTAAACCGCGACCTGACAGCATACATTGCGTACAAAATATTGCATGAATATGGTCAGTATTAAGGCACCGTCCCAGTGGTTCAGTAATTAAAGACACATGGCCTGATTCCCAGAGCGATTTTCAATGGGATGGGTTTCTGGGAATCAGGGCCCTAGACTTCAGGTTGAAGCTATCTGTTTAGGTTGTGCTATCTCAGTCAAATCGCATGACTAGTGCTGGTTGCTTGAGGGGTTTAAAAAGTTAAGTAACCCTTGTGAGAAGATAAGTGACTCTTCATTAAAGGAGAAAGTGACAGGTGGTTATTGTTGGGGGTCGGTCAGCACCCCCATGCGTGCCCGTGAGCCCCTCAACCCACAGACCTCACTCGTGACACGTCTGTGTAGTTCGGGCTCCCCGGTCGCTCTGCCGCGGCCGGGAACGCCCCGTTTATTTAAGCCGCACGCGGCGACGTGCAACGTCATGCCGCCACATGCGCATACCCTTATGGGGCAACGCCACACTCCTCCTTTTCCGGGAGGAACAACAATAACACACTTCTAACTATTGCACTGCACACAAAAACAACAATTGAAAACTCAGAGCCCATGCCCCTTTAATATCAGCCACTCGGGTCCCCTCACTCCGGAACACACTCAATCGGTCCTAGTATATAGTCACCGAGGTAGGCAGGTTTCCCTCACCCAGCCCTCTGGGGGTATCTCCCGCCTACCTCCACCGCAGGACTTCCCATGGTTCCAGTCCCTCGATCTGGCGACACCGGGATTTCCCCCCGGGGTGTGCTTTCATCCGGGAGGTCCACCTCATCTGGGTCTGGCAGGAGCTCAGCTCGAGAGTCACCCAGCTTCTTAAAGAAACTCACATTCCGAGTGACGGCCGATTTCCCATCCGAGGCCGTCACCACTGACCCTTTTACGGCAACCACATCCAGTGGATCCGGTTCATACAGGAGCGAGAGCTTGCCATGAGGATGTCGATTCCGGATCAGTACCTCGTCACTCGGCTCCAGCCGCTGCGGACGGAGACCCCGCCGGAGATTTTCCTGGTGTGTCCGTGTCTGTCGCTCAGCGTCCACCCGTTGATCATCTATCACGCCTGGCTCCTTCTCTTGTACCTCCGGCAGGAGGCCTCGGGGGCATCGTCGGAATAAGACTTCCGCTGGGGCAACCCCAGTCGAGGCGTGTGGGGTGGTGCGATATACCCTCAGGAACTGGTATAGTGCCCGCTGGAGGGGCTGGCCCTGCCCTTGGGCTATCCGGAATGTTTTATTCAGTGTTCTCATCAGCCGCTCCGCGTCCCCGTTCGCACGGGGCCACAGCGGGGATACCTTCCTGTGTATCACTCCACAGCTCTCCAGGAACTCTGAGAACCGTGCACTCTGGAACGGGGACGCATTGTCCGAGCATAGAGTCATTGGGAAACCATGTGTGGCAAAGATCTTCTCCACTGCTCCCACCACGTGCTCAAACGCCACTGACTCAACAAACTCTACTTCGGGGTACCGGGAGTATTCGTCCACTATGGCCAGGAAGTGGGTGCCCACTGCCGTGGATCCAAAATCCGCATGTACGATCTCCCACGGCCGGGTCCCTCGTGGCATCACCTCGATCTCCGGTTCACGCTGCACCGGAGAGGCCGCCTGGCACCACACGCAGGCCGCCACGAAGTCGTCCACCTTCCTCTCTAGCTCGGGGAACCACACCTTCAGCCTCAGTCTCGCCTTTGTTTTGGCGGCTCCTTGGTGTCCCTGGTGTGCCAGATTGATGACCTCATTGACTTTGGAACCCGGCACCACCAGGCGATCACCCCGCAGCAGAAGGCCTGACTCCGAGAAGGACAGCTCGTCCTTCACTTTCCAGAGTTGCTCTAGGGTCACTTTGGCCTCTTGAGTGCGCCCCGCCACCAACTCCAGCACGGACTTCCAGGATCCCGACCGCATCGAGTTCCTCAATATCCGGAAGTACTCGTCGTTGGCCGTGGCGGCCTCCAGTTCTGGTAGCGGCATTGCGTTGGGGGTGGCACCCTCTACCACCATCCTGATGTGGTCGTCGGCCTCCTCGGTGCAGGAGTCTTGCACTGGTCCTCCACTGCCTCCCGGGTGTCGGGACAGGTAGTCAGCCGCATTGTTGGCACCCGGCCGGTAGATCAGGGTGACGCCATACTCCAAGAGGGCCAGCATCCACCTCTTGATCCTGGCCGGCGGCTTCGATGATGATCCAGCCATGATCGGGAGCAGTGGCTTATGGTCAGTCACCACCGTTACAGGTCTTCCCAGCACATACAGACAAAAATGCCTACAGCCCCACAGGACGGCCAGAGCTTCGCGTTCTATCTGGGAATACCTCTGTTCGGTTTCTGAGAGGGCTTTGCTGGCGTAGGCCACGGGTCTGATCCTTCCATCTCAGCCCACCTGAGTGAGCACAGCTCCCAGACTGAACGGGCTTGCGTCCTCAACAATTTCCGACTCAAGGGCCGGGTCGAAGAAGGCCATGGTATCATCTGCCGTCAGGGCGCCCTTAATGTCCTCACACGCCGACTGCTCCAACGGACCCCACTGCCAAGCTGTTTCCTTCTTTGTCAGGGCCCTGAGTGGCTCCGATCTCGAGGCCAGGTTCTGGATGAAGCGCCCGCAGTATGTCACCATACCCAGGAAGCTTTGCACGTCCGATGCGGACTCAGGCGGTCATGCCGTCTTGATGTCACGGACTTTCCTCGGGTCCGGCGACACACCGCCCTCCTTGAATATGAACCCAAAGAACTCAATGGTTGGGCGGAGGAATTCGCATTTGTCCTTGTGCTTGTGGAGGGTGAGCCCCAGCGACTGCAGCCTCTCGAGGGTCTTGGCAAGGCGTTTCAGATGGTCCAGCTCAGTCTTGGCGAAGACTAGAATATCGTCACTAATGTTGAGGACGCCCTCCAGATCTGCGAGGGCGCCTCGAATTATGTTCTGAAACACTTCGGCTGCTGACGATACTCCGAAGCTCAGCCGCTTGTATCGATAGAGCCCCCTGTGGGTGGTGAAGGTCGTGATGTAGCGGGACTCCGGGTGGAGGACGACTTGATGGTATCCGGCTCGTAGGTCCAATTTGGAGAAGAACCTTGCCCCCTGTACTTCTGCAATTATGTCATCGATGGTCGGGGTCAGGTGCCGTTCCCTCCGGATGGCCTTGTTGGGCAACCTCATGTCCACACAGATATGGACAGAATCTTGTTGTTTCGGTTTCCTCGCAACCACGATGGGGGATACCCAGGGTGTTGGGCCCTCCACCTTCTCGATTATGTCCAGATTCACCAGGTTGTCTAGTTCCTTGTCAACCTGGTCCCTCAGGTGGAAGGGGATCCTCCTGTGCTTCAGAGCCACCGGCTGCACCGACTCATCAATGTAGAGCCTCACCGGGTCACCATTCATTCTCCCAATACCCTTAAAGATGGCAGCATACTTGTCCAACAGGTCGTTTATGTCTTCTAGGTAGACTGAGTATGCGAAACTCACGATGCCAAGAGCCTCCGCCGCAGCACAACTCAGCAGAGTGTTGCGGCTCACTGGAGTCACGTAGAAGCGGGCCTTGATCATGGACCCATCATGCTCCACCTTTGCAACGAATGCACCGTCCAGTGGTAAGGGCTCCCGCCCCCCAAATGTGAAGATGCGGGCCCTCGGCGTCGCCAGACTCGGTGGTGGTTTCAGCGCGGCATAGTGTCCTCTCGCCATTACGTTGACTGATGCCCCAGTGTCGACCAGCACCGGGACAGGCGAGGAGTTCACTTCCACGACGCATCTCGGCTGTCTCCTGCTCCTCCCTTTGAGGACTTCCATGCTGGAGACGAAGAAAATGTTCTCCTCGTCCTCCTCCTCAGCAACCTCCGCCGCCACATCCTCTTCCATCTGCTCTACTTGAGCCACATTGGGCGGGCGATTCTGGCGAGGAGTCCAAGGTCGGGGTTGTCCTCTCGGAGTCAGTACCGGTAGGGCCGCCCTACACACCCTCGAGAAGTGGTCAGGTATCCCACAGCGGCCACAGATCTTCCCTATTGCCATGCATTCCGATGAGTGGGGGAGGTCATAGCCGCACTTTTGGCATGACTCCACAGGCTTTCCTGCTCTGTCTCTGGCAGCTCCTCCGGGCCTTCGCACCCCTCTGCCGCCCCGCCAGACGGCGCACACCTCTTCAGGCCGCGCGGCGCGGGATCCGGCTTCCATTTTGTTGGCACGGGCCTCGGCTACCTCATGACAACGCCCGAGCTCAAGAATGCGGGGTAGAGTGAGGCCGGGCTCTCTTAGGACCTGCCGCCTCAGTTTGCCAGATGAACAAGCCTGGATTAACATGGTCCGCATCATGTCCTCCGCATCCCCCCACGCACACCCTTGGGAGAGGCGGCACAGGCGACCATAGAAGGTGTCCAGAGTCTCATCCTCCTTTTGCCTGGCCGACAGCATGACAAATCTCTCGTAGTCCACGTTGGCAAGGGGAACAAAGTGTGCAAGGAGAGCGGCTTTGGCTTGGTCATAGGAGTTGTCCACCGGAGTCAGCGATTCAAATATCTCCTGGACAGAGGCTCCCGCTGAATATAACATAGTGGCTACCATACTGTCATTGTCCGTCACCTGGGCGGCCCTGAAGTACATGTCCAGGCGTCCAATTCATCTTCTCCACCGGGGGCCCAGGCTGGACGGGGGACCCGTGGTATCAAATTCTGGAATGGGCTGCAGGGCTGCTTGCGCCCTGGCCTGGGCCATGGCCAGAGGAGGTGGTTGAGCGCCCTGCAAGACCCCAGGTCCTGGCTGGTTCGGGGGAGCGGTGGCACCTACCGCGTGTCTCGGCAGTCCAGATGTTGCAGGTGGTGGTGGCTGCGGGGGATCCTGCCGAAATAGATCTGCCAAACCTTCGTCCTGTGAATCCTCCGAGGTCGTGGCAGCTGCACCCTCCAGGGCGCCGATGTCACTCATAGGACCAAGCGCACAGGCACCCTCGTTCCAGACCTGAGGGCCGCAACTCAGTCCTCTCCCCACACTGCCACCACCCTCGTGATGATGAAGGGGTTAAAGAAAAATGCGACAGAGAGACACTGCCGCAGACCACCTAGAAATGGATGTCCCAAAAATTAAGCTTGAAAATTGGAGTGGGCTGAGAAGGCCCAGCCACCTCAGTCCTTCTCCCAGCTGTTACACGACGTCAGAGACTCAAAATTGGTCAAAACATCAAAACCCAGGCATGGGCCTGCAGGTTAGGCTGCCCGCAGTCAGCATGTCCAAAAATTTGGCTCGGATCACCTTCCGACTCCAAACCGGAGCTCTTGGAAGTTCCGCAGCCACGTGTGCAAAATGGCCGCCAGCCGCGTGTATGGTCCGCGGCCACGGCGTGAGACGAAACATCTGCGGATGTTCCGACGTATGGAAAAATTCCGGGATGCCTCTCACCGCCGGGCCCAGGCATCCAGTACCACTCGTCGCCACTGTTGGGGGTCGGTCAGCACCCCATGCGTGCCCGTGAGCCCCTCAACCCACAGACCTCACTCGTGACACGTCTGTGTAGTTCGGGCTCCCCGGTCGCTCTGCCGCGGCGGGGAACGCCCCGTTTATTTAAGCCGCACGCGGCGACGTGCAACGTCACGCCGCCGCGTGCGCATACCCTTACGGGGCAACGCCACAGTTATGTGCCTGCTTGGTACTTGGGAAATTGCATTTAAATTGCAGGTGTGGCCTTTCCTTGCTTGTAACTGTGAAAGTACCTCAGATGATTACATGGACATATTATGAGGCATGCCTTCTCCATCATGGTCCTGCTGGGTTCCATTGAGGTGCACGTTACACATTTCAAACATGAAGCATGGTTGATATGATATGATATGGCATTTCATTGAGCGCCTATGCACAAGTGTTTCAAGGCGCAATGAGGCAAGGGAGGGGGAACAGACAGAAGACAGAAAACAAACCTACTAGGGCAGGTGTCATTCAGATCGCGCAAGTGCATGGGAAGGGGGAAAGGGGAAAGTGCGAGGGGAAGGGTTGGGGACAGTGCAGTACATGGCATAATAGAACAAATAAACAATAAGTAAAAGTACGGCCAGCAGGTGGAAAGTGCAAGGGTAAGTGCAGACATCACGTGTCAAGTGCTGGTATTGGGACTGTAGGGATACAGAAAACAGTCCCCGGGTGCTGGGGTTGCCAGGAAGGCAGTGCAGGTGTGCGACTGTCGGGGGAGGTGGCCTGGGCCAGAGATCAGAGGGTTGCCAGGTAACAGTACAATTTCAGTTTCAGCCAGCAAGTCAGCAGGGGAGAGGAGGACAAAAAGCAGAAGCAAAGAGAAAGGTTTTGAGGTGCTTCCGGAACCGGAGATGATCCTCCTCAAGTTTCAGGGAGACAGGAAGGCTGTTCCAGAGGGAGGCCCCAGCCGAAGAAATAGATCTACCACCAACTCGTTGCTTGGAGAAGCGACTGACACTGAGGGAGTTGAAGGCGGATGAGCTTGAGAGGGAAGATATTTAGGAAGAGCACGTTGAATGCATTGAGGCCCCAGGCCCCAGAAGGCCTTGCGGACAATGCAGAGGGTTTTTAACTTAATCCTCGCACCCACTGGGAGCCAGTGCAGAGATTTTTGTCCTGGACTTGAGGCCAAGGACAAGACTCATTGTCTTGTTCTGGATGAGTTGCAGAGGGCGGAGAGTAGAAGCAGGCAGATTTAGAAAGAGGCTGTTGCAATAGTCAAGCCTATAGAGAACCAGAGCTCTGGAGACAGTGAGCTTCTGGGGGAAGGAGAGGAAAGGAAGAATACATGTGAGGTGGTGCAGCTGGTAGTGTGACTTCTTAGAGACGTCATAGATGTGAGGAGAGAAGGAGAGTGTGGAGTCGAAGATGACCCAGAGATTTTTAGCCTCCCAGGTGGTAGCAGGAACAGGGCCAAGAGAGGCCGGCGAGAGATCAACAGGAAGGGAGGGAGCCGATGAGGATAATCTCAGTCTTACTGGCATTAAGGCAGAGATCATTGGCCGCACACCACTCCTGGTTGGCGGACAGTCAGAGATGAGAGAGGGAGAAGAGGTGGCTGAGGGTAGCCTGGAAATGAGTTGAGTATCAGCTGCATAGAACTGGAAGTTGGGGCAGAGTGCAGCAATGTGGCTGTCAAGAAGTGCCAGGTATTGGTTGAACAGCCAGGGAGAGAGGTTAGACCCCTGGGGAACACCACAGGTAGATATAGAGATAGAGGAGAGTAAGGATCCAAGTTGAACCTGGGAGGGCCGATCAGAGAGGAAAGTAGTCCACCACGCCTGTGCCTGAAAGGTGATTCCCAGGTTATCACAGAGACGGTTGAACAGAATGGCATGGTTGACCGTGTCAAAGGCAGAAGAGAGATCAAGTAAGATGAAGAAACAAGGGGTGTTGGAATGAATGTTGGAGAACAGGTCGACACGGATGTTTAGGAGAGCAGTTTGCATGCTTCTGGCAGCTCTCAAGGCAGACTGATGATCATGGAGACAATCAACAAACAGATTCAGTGTGAAGATTGAGCTTGAAGAGTTTGCCCAGGAAAGGAGTGATGGAGATTGGGTGATAGTTGGCCGGACAGGACGGGTCGGCAGAGGGTTTCTTAAGAAGATGATGGACAAAGAAGTGCTTCAGGGGGGAAGGAAGACTCCAGTGGCAAAGAGTGGTTGCAGAAGTCAGCCAGGGCAGGAGCCAGGGAGTCAATGTGGTCCTTGATGGTTTTGGAGGAACAGGGATGAACCTGTTTTGACAAGACTTTAATAGATTGGACTTGTCTAGAAACCTTGTCTGGGGAGAACAGGGGAAAGGCAGAGAAGGAGGGAGGAGAGGTGGGCGAAGAAGGCCCAGAGGAAGAGCAGGGAGTAGAGGGAGGAAGGGGAGAGAAGGAGAGATAGGACAGAATGTCCTGAGTTTTAGAGATGAGATGAGAAGCCAGTGCTGTGCAGAGGGCCTGGGAAGGGACAGGAGATGTAGATAATGTGGCAGGATTGGCCAGTTCCTTGCAGATTTTGAAGAGTTCAGCTGAGCTGTTAGATGCCACAGAGATGCGTGCTTGGATGTAGGCTCTCTTCTTGGTGAGGACAGAGAGCCAGTATTGCCTTGGAGCAGGCGGCAGGCCAGTTTGTCAGAGGATGTACATGAAGCACGACATTTCCTCTCAGCCACCCTGCACTTGCGTTTAAGGGTGGCGAGGTCTGAGTTGTACCAGGAGTTGCACTTAGCTTTGGGCTTCAGGCGGATCCTCATGACAGGGGCAAGAACATTGAGAGTAACAGATATAGTAGAGTGGAGCATGGAAAGGGCTGTGTCAGTGTGTGAGTCAGCCAGAGGGGTAGGAGGGGTGAGAAAGTGGCAGCGAAAGCCTCAACTGACATGTGCTTCATGGGTTGGATAACCGAGAAGGTGGGTGGCAGTGATGTAGTTGGTTTGGCCTGAGTGGTAAAGAGGATGAGCTGTGAGGAAAGGAGAAAGTGATCACTCCAGGAGAGAGGAGTGGTAAGAGGGATAGAAAGAGGAAGGTCTGAGGAGATCAGAACATCCAGAGTGTGCCCTGCAGAGTGTGTTGGAGCAGAGGGGAGAATAAAGAGTGAGAGGGAGTCGCATAGGTCGCAAAAGAGTACAGTGAAAGGACAGGAAGCATCCAGGTGGATTTTGAAGTCTCCAAGAAGGAGGAGTTGAGTGGTCGAGACCAGGAGGGAAGAGGAGATGTCCGCCCACACTGACCAGGTGGCCGATAGATATTAGCCAGAGGAAGGGAATGGCTAGGAGAGAGAGCGAGAGCCTGCATATGAGTAATTCGAAAGAGGAGTAGGCCTGCGTAGGAATGACAGAGGCAGGAATCCACTCGGGGAAGAACAGGGCTACACCCGCTCCGGTTTGGTTCGACCTGGGTGCGGAGAGGATCTTTTAGCCATCAGGGAGGAGAGTGTCAAAGCTTGTGACAGAGCTGGCCGTGAACCATGTCTCGGTGAGACCAAGGACAATGAGTTCAAGTTCCTCCAGAAAGCGGCAGATGTCTGAGGAGTGTTTGACAGCTGAGTGAGAGATAAGTGTGGCAATATGGGGAAGGTTACTGTCCTTGAAATTCTTCTGGGAGGGGTACAAATCAAAGGTACACCCTGCAGAGGTGTAGAAGAAGCCCAAGGGGGGCAGAAAAGGAAGGAGGAGAGGGCAAGGATGCCAAGGAAGAGGCAGCAGGGGTAAGTGAGGAAGCCGTGAAGGGGGGAGAGGGGACAGCAGGAGAAGACAGGAAATTGATGAGGCACGGGAAGCATCTATCGAAGAGGAGAAGGGTGGCCTGAGGGCCTTGGACAAAGATGGTACCATTCACATAAACATTAATGATGACCTTAGAGGAGTGGAAGGAGGCCAGGAGGGCCTACCAAAAACCATTAATGAGAGAAGAGGAGAATGGAGAGAGCACAGAGACCATATGTAGGGTCCATAGGTCTGGTGAGGGAATGACAAAGAGGATGTTGGTGAAAGTTTGCCTGGAGCCGGCACTGGTATAGGTATCAGCGATAGGGAGGCCTGGGTTGGAGTCCAGGATGTCCTTTTTAAACTAATTCCTACCAGATTTAGTGAGGAGAGCAGGATAGTCGATAGAGAAGCACTTAGAGAAAAAATAAGAGAGACAGAAAGCACCATAGAGTAGGTATGGAGAGGAGAGAAGGGGGAGGGAGAGGGATGGGGAGAACACTAGGGAAGGACACAGGGTAGGGTGCAAGCAGATGAGACAGAGAGAGGCGAGACAAGTTGAACAATTGGACAAGATGACAGATACTCAGGTTTAAAAGATTATCACAATGCAATTCTAAAAAAACAGGAGAAAATACATCTAAGTTTGAGAGTCCTGAAAAGATGCGAAAAGGCCTAGGTTTCACAATGCAATTTTAAATACTTTCACAGTGCAATTTTAAAAACAGGAGAAAAACACACCTAAGTTGCTAAATAATATATACATTTTTAAAAACAGGAAGGTTGGCACCACCATCAATATATTAAAAGTGAATCAATACTGTTAATCATTCTGAGAGGAGCACTACAGATCAGCCCAAGGCACCTTGGGTAACATATACTGTGTGGGTAACCCTGACATTACATTTTCAGCGTACTGTATGCTCACATGCTGTGCTAAACCGGCGCAAATGTATTGATCTCCTTAACATACTGTAATTACAAATAAAGATCAGTTCAAATAATTCTGCGGTCAGATATCTAATGTTTGGTTTATTTATTTATTTGTTCATGTATAAAGCACACAAAAACCCAGAGGCATTGAGGTGCTGTTACAGGGACTAGTTACATGTGGCCAGTCGGCATTTGAAATGTAAATCAGACAGATTACAGATACATTCTAGGGATAGGGCAGACAGAGTTAGCAGAAAAGGTACATTGCTACAGGAAACAGTGAGGCGGGCAGATCAAGGGAGCATACACAGTTAGGTGAACATCCAGGTTCTGAGTGATTTGCAAAAGGCCCAGTGTGATTCTTCCACTCTTAGAGCATGCAGTAGGGAATTTGATTGTTTGGCTGCAATGGAAGGAAAGCTGAAGCCTCTGGCTTTGGATCATTTGAATCTGGGCTGGACTCACTGATGGGCATACGAAGTACTTGTGGGCCCGCATGAGAGGGTTTTGGTGATTTTCTGTGACAGGTGCAGTGGTGAGCATCTAGAGATGCATTTGTGTGTTATAGAGAGGGACTGGAACATAATACTTTCCTGGATCGGGAGCCAGTGAACAGCTCTGCGGGTGGCAGATATGTGTTCAAATTTAGGGATAGCCAGTGCAGCTCACAGTGAATTGTTTTGTATCGTCACCGTTGGGTGATGAGGTACCTGTGAAAAGACCATTGCAATGATCTAGTCTGATGCCGACCACTGCCTGGGCAATTGTAAGGGTGCTCTCAGTGGAGAGGAATGGTCTGGTGGCATTTATAAATTTAGTAGTGTAAGCTGCTGAAGAGGAGATTGCATTTACTTGGCGAGTCAAGGATACGGTAGCATCAAGGTAGAACTCAGGGTTTTCACTGCAGGGGAAACTGTAATCAGAGTGCCATCAATGTTGAAGGCTGCGTACCTAGGATGAAGTTATTTTAAAACCATTGAGGGTCTGCATATTAGGAGCATGGTCTTCTCATACTTTTGATATAGTCCATGCGTTGCCATCCAATCTTTGATGGTCGCATAGGCCATGTTGAGGGGGTCATCCCTAGAAGACAGGCACAGTATATGTTTCTGCACTGCCAATACATTTCGGACATATATCCATCATCAGGACAAACTGATTATATACATTCATATATTAGACTGCAGCAGTCGCTGCACTATAGTTAAGGTGTGTACCTAGTTCCATAGGAAACAAGAAAATGTAATTGCTAATAGATTTTCACATGCAGGATGAATTTGGCAGATATTTTGCAAATGGAACGTTTGTCACGCAACCCATTATCCCAACCACAGCCCGGTCGACTGGAAATTTTGTGAAGGATTTGTTAAAAATCAAAAATCTATTAATACAGTAAAAAACGTGTTTTTTTTAGCCTACTCCCAATCCTTTTCCCATAGAGGAAAAAGTCAACATTTCTGCATAGCGCAGGGAAAGAACCACTGGACGTAATTTGACCAAATAAGAAACAATTTGGGCACCAAGCATTGACTCGATTTCTGGGAGGTGTCTGGGGTTATTCCATCCAGTAGTTTAAAAAATATTTCATTGGTAAGGGGGTTCCCTATTCTCCCAAAATAATAGCCATATCTGCATAGTGCTTTGCAGCAGAGAGACTGAAATGAAAAAAAATTGCATTTTTTCCCCCAACATTCTATTGCTAATAACTTTTGATTTGGATGGATTTAAAGAAAACACTTTCAAAACCAAAGGTTTGTCAAGCCTCCACCCCCACTACTGCCCTTTGAGATATATGCATATATTGAACAGTCACAGCGTGAAAACCAATGGGTAGATTTGGACCAAATAAGAAACAACATGGGCACATATCATTTACGTAATTTCCATGATTGGTTTCGAGTAAATCCATCTAGTAGTTTATAAAATATTTGACAGCGAAAGGGGTGCCTCCTGCTCCTTAAGACCTTTATTTCGGTCTTGGTGCTTTGAGTACGGCTAACAACATTTGAGTCGCTGGATGGATTTGGATGAAGTTTTCCAAGCAAAAAGGTTGTCATGGGCTGCCCCCCACCACAAACTGGACATTTTGGGAACAATACATAAAAAAATGAAAAAGCCATTAAGAAAACATAAAAATGCAGTTTTCAGCCCACTCTCCTCTGTTTTCCGATTGAGAAAAAAGTGTGGTTTTTGAACAGCTGTAGCATTAAAACCGCTTGGCAGATTTGAAGAAAATAAGAAACTATGTGGGTACTAGCTGTTGACTGAATGTCCTTGACTGATTTCGGTTAAATCCACCCAGTATTTTATAAAATATTTGACATAGAACGGGGTGCCACCTGCCCCTAATACCTTTATATCGGTCTTGGTGCTTTGCAGCAGAGAGGATGTGAGCGGCTGTACTTTTTGACTTGCTGCATCGATGTGGATGACATTTTTTAAACAAAAAGGTTGTCAACCAACCTCCCAAACATTAGTGAACCATTTGTTAAAAAATATAAAGGTTATTAGAAGAACATAAAAACACAGTTTTCAGCCTACTCCCATTCATTTTCTGACATCGAAAAAGAGCAGTTTTTGAACAGCCATAGCATGAAAACTGTGGGGCAGATTTGGACCAAACATTGGAATGAACCACCTACGACCATCCAGAGTATTACAACATTCTGGACTTGAGAAATAGACTCAAAACTCTTCTGTTTATGTAGTCACCCCAGGGGAACAATGATTGTTCTGAAGGACTGCGCTTTGATGGCCTGGCCGTAGGCGCTATACAAATACAAATAGCAATAGCAATCACATTAGGCTAGAGATCGGGAGTGGGAAACAAGACACCATGTGAAGTGGGGATTTGGGGGTTGGGTAGCCATTTTTAGGTTTATCAGGGGAAAACCATGTGAATCTCACGAGATTACAGTGGCGATGCCGCAAGATGCTCTCAGAATAAAATGTCCATCACAGGACGCGATGAGTGATGGGGGAAATGGGCGAGGGTTAGGGAGGGGAAAAGGCAATTGAGTGGAATAATGGGACCTAAAAAAAAGAAGGGGGGTACATTATGAGTGCCTGTGGGGAAGTGGAAGAATTTTTAATTCTGGGCAATTTTTCACGTTATCATACGAATTGGCGAACCGCCATTCAACTGGAGGAGTTTTTTTAATTGGAAATAATTACTGTGAAATGATTGTGGGAAAATTGAGTTAAAAAAGATTTTGACATCTGTAGTGCCTACATCTACTGGGTAGCGGGCAATGAGTGTTGGATGAGTTTTGAATGCCATAGCTAGTAAGACCTCAAGAAACTATGCAACGTGTTACAGCCATTACACTGGCCATGGCTGATGGTCATGGTTATTGGACCCAAAAATAAAATATGGGTCAACATGTCCAAACCAAGGTACAGCAAAAACTTTGAAATTCTGTGAAAAAACAGTTTTTAAGAGAGGGTTAAGGTGATAAGGTTTAATGCAACAAAACCTCTAGGATTCAGCACTCGCATTTCACCTCAGAACTCAGAACTTTCTTGGACATTACCCCATAACAAAACAGTTATGGGGTGATGTCCAAGAAAGGGCCAGAGAGAAAAAGCCAATTAAGGGGAGGGGGACCATGGAAGGAGAAGGGGGCACTTGGTGAGTTCCTGTGAAGACAGGGAAGAATTTTGAATTTTTGAACATTATTGGGGGAATTCCGGGGAAATCCCATGGGCATAGGTAGTTCAGTGCCTCTGTATCTGTCATTTGTTGCCATTATTGGGGGAATATCAGGGGAATCATGTGGGAATGGGGAGAGAGTGGAAAAAAAAGTCATTTTACACATGTAGTGATCACATCGCGTAAGCAGGGGGTAATGGGTCTCTGTGTCAAAGGTCATGTCTAGTGGACTCCATAGAAACCTATTGGTGCAACATGTACAGGGGCCAAGGATGAAGGCCATGGATAGTGGGCCCAAAGAAATCTATTGGTGCAACATATACAGTGTCCACAGTCGAAGCAGGTGAGCAGGTGGACCATAAAAAGGGAAGAAGGAACGACATTTGGTGTTCAGCCCTCCCTCGAGGAGCCTCAAGCAGGCTGGTTGTACAACAAAGGGAAGCACGGGAGACCGAGATGCGAGGCAAGAAAGTGAATCTGCCGAAAAGGTTTGGAAGAGAAAGGAACCATCTCCTGACTTGAACAGGCTGCTGATACTGACATAAAAAGAAGAGACCACACAGTCCATGTCAGAAAGGCACACCGGTGGGGAGCAGAAGTTATGGAGACACCCCAGAAGCATCAGACCACACAGAAACTCTGGGATGGAAGAGATCAAGTCCTGAGAGTGGCTGGAGCATGAACCTAAGCTATTTGGAAGTAGGGGCTTCCAGTGCTAGCTGGTGGGGACAGAAGAAGGACCTGGGGCCCTGTAAAGAAGAGTGGAATCATCCCAGAGAACAGGGCTGAGAGAAGATCCTGGGAAAGTATCTTTGAACAAATAATTGTACCTGAAGTAAGGGTCTCGACCTTCAATTAAAGAAAAGAAAGTAAAACAGTTATATGGACAATAGCAGCACCTGGCAGGAGAGTGAAATAGGTTTGCTATATAATTAGAGTGTCCTGAAAAAGGCCAGGAGAAGGGAGTCATTCACCCTGACATTTTGAACATTGTCAGAAGTCTGAGAAAGGCCAGGGCAAGGGAGTCATTCTCCCTGTCATTGTGAACATTGTGAGAAGCCTGAAATGGACCAGGGGACAAGAGTCATTCCCCCTGACACCTCAAGAAACAAAGGTTTTTCACTGACTTTGTGAACTGTACTTAAGAAGACCAGGGTAATGGAGACATTCTGCCTGGTGATAGAAACAAGCCACCGGGAGAAGGGAGACATTCTCCAGGACACCAATGGCGAAGAACAATAAGGGGCCATAAGGAATGCTGATGTTATGGAATTGGAAGATAGTCTAAAAAGTGAACTGAGACTTTCAATCTGGAACTTTGCGTTGCGCCTTGGAAGAGGATTGTGACTTGTGAAAAGGAGTCATTCCTCAGGAAATAGTCCTTCCAGACTACTGGCATCGTAGTCCGCTCTCCAGAAGAATGGAGCCATTCTTCTGCTCCAACAAGACTCACTTCACTAGTCCTTTAATTTAGTTATACGTGTAAGGGAAGGGAATCATTTTTGAGCCAAGGACAGAGGCTTTTTTTATTTTCGTGAACATCCTGACAGACTCTCTTAGGGGTTTGTCTTTATTTTTGTAGCAAATTAAAAGATTATAGCCAAGAATGCCAACTGTGTGTCAGTCACCTCCTTCCACACCCTAACCATATATAATTATGTAGCATAAGTAACAGATTTTTTGGCTTATAAGCCAAACTTCAAATTCTTAGATTACATAGTATCACAATGCACACAGACAAGTACTTTGTTTTGTATGTGATTATTTTTTATAAAATGTGTCATTGAGCAAAGGATGTGTTTAAGTAATGTTCTTACATTGAGGAGAATTGTAAATTTGAAAGTGAACATTTACTATTTTCATAACTCTTACCATTAAACATGTTTCTTTTCTATCTATTCTTATTTTTCTTTTACTACTACATACACCTATTATATTGTGTTTGAAATACCTGAAATGGATTTACCAGAATCAGGTACTTGCCCTGCAATGATGTATTGTAATTGTTTACTAAAATATGAAATTCAAACCATTTGTATAATGTTACATATTTTTATGTGTGTATACATTGTAAAGTACTACAAATGAATGCTCCACACACAATCATATCATACTTCCGTATGAGTGTATTGTTCCGTGTCATGTTGTTATTATTTGTAAATGTAGTAAAATAAAATATGTATCAAAAGAGGTCAACACAAATATTTGAACTTGTTTAATCAGTAATGTCAAATGTGATGTTATTATTGATCTCATCAGTGATGTAATTTATGATGCAATTAGTGATGTCACCAGTGATGTCATCAGCAATCCCGTCATTGATATCATCTGTGATGTCATCCTCGTGGTCATATGCTGTGCAACAGGGGGTGAATAGTTATGGTGGACTTTCTCAAAAAGCGTTTGCTGATTTTCAAAATTATAGCTGTATCTCCCATGGTGCTTTGCAGCAGAGAGGCTGACCAACTTTTCAGAAATTAAAAGCAGCATTTGTTTTCCAAAATTCTGTTGCTAATAATTGAAATTCTACAAACAAAATGTTGGTCAAGCCCCTCCACACCTCAAAAACTGAACGTGTTGGGAACAATACGTTATAAAACGAAAAAGTTATTAAGAAAACAAAACAACACAGTTTCACAGTTTTCCGCCCATTCCCTTATAGATAAAAGTACAGTTTTTAACATCCATAGAGCAAAAAAACGTTTGACAGATTTGGACCAAATAAGAAAAAACCTGGGCACAAAGCCTTGACCTAAGTTTCTTGACTGATTTGGAGTAAATCCAATAATTAGTGCCCCAATTAATGCCCCCTGCTTCGTATTATCTTTGTATTGACCTTGTTTTTAGTTACAGCAGAGAGGATGAGTGTGGAAAATAAAATTTTACTTGCTGGATGAAATTGTCCAAGCAAACATTTTGTCAAGAGCCCAACTAAACTGTAATTCTTGGGAGGAATGCATTAGAAAATGAAAATGTTAATAAGGAAACATAAACATTCTCCTTTTGAGGCTATTCACATTCGTTTTCCCAAAGAGAAAAGCTGCAATTTTGGACCAAAAAAACTATTTGGGCACAAAGCTTTGACAACATTTCCTTGACTGGTTTGTGCTAAATCCATCCAGTGTTTTTTAAAAAATACCCAATGGTTTTTAAAACAGAGAATGGCGTGCCCCCTCTTCCTTAACAGGTTTACATTGGTCTTGGTGCTTTGCAGCATATAGGCTCACGGAGGCTAAAAAAATGTCAGGCGAGGTCGAGTTTTGTCTGTCCAGTTGTTGTGAAAATATTTGATGGAAATATTTGACGGAGAATGGGGTGCCCCCTTCTGTCAAAATTAAAGCTACATTTTTGTGCCCCACAATGCATCAGCAAGGCTTTTCAGAATTGAAAAGTTTGCCATTTTTTTTGTTGATCATTGACAGAGCTAACCATGTTTATAATGGGTACAATCAGGGTTAGCCCAAAATGAAAAGAGGAAAAAATACAATTTGGAGGAGGAATAAGGATGAAGTGACATCGACCTAGAGGTGGGTAGGGGCAAGAGGACACCATGTGACACTGGGGAGTTGGGAGGGGCTGGGGATCAAGTTCAGGGCTCAAACATTTTTGCATAACCGGTGTTATGAGGTTATCTGGGGGATAACCGAGGTTATGTTAGATAACTAGAATGGGAATGAAAGTGCCTCAGACAAGAGGACAATTGATTGGGTTAAACAGAAGAGGGCTAGGGAGGGAAAAATAACTTGAAAGGAGTGGAGGGGTATGGCACAAGGAGGTGGGCAGCTTGGTGAGTGCCTGGGAGTGCAGGGAAGAGTTTGAGATATTGCACACTTTGGATTGTTAACCGTGTTTATTTGTGTGTTCTTACGTATAACCACAGTTATAGGGAAAATGTATTTTAACAAAGAGAGAAAGTTAAAAAAGGGGAATAAGCCAAAAAAGGAGAACTTTACAGCTACAGTGAAGTGGGTGGTAATGGGTGTGGTCGAAGGCTAGGGCTACTGGGTTACTCTAAGGAACAGAATGGTGCAATATGGAAAGGGGTCCTGCCAAAGGCATTGGTTAGTGATACCCAATGAAACCTAGTGGGCAACATGTCAAGGGGCCACGGCCGAAGACCAGGCCCAATGGTCATGGGCAAAAGCCATGACTAGTGAGCAGGAAAGAAAGGTATTGTGTTAAAATATGTTAAAATATACAGTGGGCATAGCCAAAATATACGTGCATACTGCCAGGGCTTAAGGCCCTGCCTAATGGGCCAGAAAGACAGGTATAGTGGCCACAGCTGAAAGGTGGTTCCAAAATAACCATATAACTTCACCTTAACTGAAGTTTTTCAGTGAATATATAGATGAATGCATATTGATAAAGACCTATGAAAAAGAAAATGTTGCACGAGGTGGCTGGACCTCACTCTAAGGTCAGAGTTGCCCAAAAATAATAAAACAAACTGAAGTTTGTTTGAAAACCTTTGTTTAAAGCAGGACATCAAAATTAGGGTTAAGGGACTAAAAGTCTGCAGTGACTCGTTTCGCGCAACAAGAGCTTGATCACACAGAGATGTATATACACATATGACGCCAACCATCATCTGAATAAAATAAAATAAACAAAAACAAAATAATGAAACAGGTCAATAAGATACATTTTTTTAAACCAGATCAAATAAACAAAACAAATGGTCAAAATGAAAAATGCTAACATGGTACAAATCAACACTGCACATATGCATATCTGTAGGGTGCACATGATTACTGCACATATGCCATCTGTCTGAAATGCATTGGCAGTTTAAAATTAAATACTGTGTCTCTCTTCTCAGGATGTGACCCACAGATGAAATATCTGACCACAGAACTATTTGATCAGATCTTTATTTTAAATGGTTGTATGCTAAGCAGATCAATGTATACAGGCTGGTTTAGCACTACATGTGAGGACGCAGTTCTCTGAAACAAAAATGTCCGGCTTTCCCACAAAATGCTGCTAAAGCTAAACAATAGCAGAAATAGCTCACTATGGAGAGAAGCAGGTCTCTGTGATATCAAACGTTTGTAGTACTAAAACATACTGAGCGGTGGGATGGAGAAGGTTGGAAACTGGCAAGATGTTCATAGGGCAGCAAGCACCGAACCGGAGTTCAGTAGTCCTGGCCAAAGCTCCTCAAAGCGGCCCATTAGCCTATTATCCTGTTAAGGATTTCAATCAGGCGATACACCCTGGTCTCACCCTATTATGCAGCGCACAAATGAAATGCTTATTTTGTTATATATAGGTTACATTTTTGAGAGATACACCACTCATATCACAACCCCTTTTCAAATACCCCGGGCCACAATGGACCAGGAACCAGGCTGGTAGGTAAAGGTAATATGTATTTATTTATTTATTTAGAAATTCAAGAAAATCACACACTGTTTAATATTGGGGGCAGCAATCACCAATGGGGTGATAAGAATAATATGAATGTAAGCAATGCACTTAGTTTAACCTTCTATTGACACAACTACCAAGCACCAGGGAATAGGAGCACTTTTGATTTTAGGTAAGATAGCACTGGAGTTAGAATTTCTCCCTGCAATGTTCCCCCAACCCACAAATAATCCATTTTAAGTGGATAAACAGAATCAGCAGGTAATCAGGAATGACACATAAGAATCAGAATAGAAATCCAACTTTCCCTCCCCAAACAAGAGAGAAAAACTGATTTAAACCCTGGCAATGCTAAAATGACACTCGGAAATGGATGGATAAACAATGAATATGTCTAAAACTCTTGAAACAAAAATAATTCTTTACTGGAGCAACACTGGAAAGATACTAGCAATCAGAAGCAATGGATTGAGCAAAAGCATACAATTCGAAATTGAATGGAAGATTGAAAACCGTTTATAACCAAAATGACACGTTGTAAAATTACACACTTTTGCAAATCCCGCCTGAATTTACCAAAACGGTTTTTAATAAGAACAGGTGAGATATTGTATCTATGGATCCTAAGTACAATATGAAAGTGAAATGAGGTCTCTAGCTGTTAAATTGCGTGAGTTATGCCAGATAGAATGAGGTGCGTTTTTGGAAAAATAAAGACGCGAAAAAGGAACAGAAATTAATTTTGTCAAGGACAGTTTTACTTTACGCTAGGGCATTCAGGCTAGGATACCAGCTTGAGACACAGTAAGGTCCAGAATTGATCCACAGAATCAACCCTAGCACCTGCGCACCTTCCCTGGCAGACCCAGTCTGATCACCCGAGGGAGGACTAAGGGTTTAGGATTTCACAAGACAAAATTATTAAAGAAGTTAACACTAACGCAAGGAATCAAAGGCAAGGTTTCAAGAATGATTGTGACAATATTACAGTTATCAGGATAAGGATTGGATGACTTTGACATTGGGATGGAACAAAACAAGGCAAGGTTTACTATGTTTTTATGGTTCCTATTAATACTCACAGTCCACTTTTAGTTTGGATTTTGGACAGTCAGCAGCAGGATCACCACACGGAACTGGTCTAACACAGGGCAGCCGGAAACACTCAGCGGGGCAGAGTCAGTTGAGCAGGGACTGGATACCAAAGGATAGTTCTTCTAGACTGGTAATTCTGGTTACTGGATAGTATAGGGCATCGGGATATCAGGATAGCAGCAGCATGCAGTGAGTGGCAGCAAGCCAGATAAATTCAGGATGCTTCCCCAAAACACTGCAGCGCTTCCCTTGGTTATGGGGATTATTTTAGAATTGAGGCCTATCTGAAGCAGGATCAGCAATTGCTTGGCCTTGTGGTTGGGGTCTGTAGTTTAGATGGATAAATGCAAGATGAAGACAGGAACATACAGGAACAGGAAGCCGGCGTTGCAATCAGGAATCAGTGTGTGTCCTGAGTGCTAGTCCGGGGCCCTTATTTATAATGCCAGATGACATCATTACAGTATGTGACAAGTGCAGGATTCACTACCCTAGCCCCTAACAATAGCATTGGGCAAGGGCATAGTCTCTGCCTTGCTCACAATTGTTTGGATATCAGAAAAGTGATGTTATGTTTATGAGGTGATATTACTGTATCTAGAAACTCCCACATTTCCTTAACTGAAAATCTGATTTTGCCAAAAACAGATATTTATGCAGTTGCCACCTCTTAATAAATCAGATACACAGGTTACATATTTTATGCTGCACAGATTAGTCCAAACCTCTAGTCTGTGTGACCTTGTTTCGCCTTTCTGGAACATTTTGGTAATTTTACACATTAAATATTTGACCCAAAATTCCCCAATTTTATACACATGTGAATTGTCATCAGGGATGTATGTACCAAATTTTGATATTTCTAACATGGATGCTTTTCTGGTAATACAACATATATCACTGTTTCTGTTCAGTGTGTTTCACAACATTCTACCAAGTTTTAAAACAGAGCCCACAATTCCACTTCTATGCTGTGAAAATGCCACATTTTTACCAATGTCGACAGCTGAGATTTAAAGTTCTTAATAAAATAGTGTTAAGATAAATGGGAGTCACTGCCTGTAATTTTTTTCTTCCCAGCTAACACCATCTTGCAGTTTCTTCCAATCAGGATTAATTGAAGGTTTTATTGCCCTTCACACTTGACAGGTGAGTGTCCTAGGACTGCTCTTGTCCCAGCCTGGAGCAAAGACGAATGTCTGATGAACATGTGAACTGTCATTGTGCTATCTCATTCAATGTTTTTCAAGCTGGTATTTCACACCTAAGTGTCGTGGATTTAGGGTGTATCTCCCTTCCTAGGAAGAGTTTCATAGCTGGCAACTGGAATTACAGGATTCTGAGAGCTTGTAACTCCAGCCTATGTGTTTTAAACTTTAATTTCTTTCTTTAATTCGGTTTGCAGCTCCTCAGATTGACTCTGTCTTGGCAGTTGTAGTAATTTTCCTTGCAGCAGGACTCCTTGTCCTGGCTCCGAGGTTAAAAAGTCTCTTTGAACTGCTGCCTGGATACATTTTGTCAAGAAATAAACGCATGTTTCCCGTGCAAGTAAAAATTAAGTTGCTTTTGATTTCTCTGAGAGTTGGTTTTAACTAGGTCTTTTTACTCACAGGGGTTTCAGAATGACAGGTGAAATTGTCATCAAAGCTGCATTTTGAAAGGGTGAAAAAGCTTTCATTTTGAAGGGGATTGTGGCTTTTGAAGCAATGGCAGGATTTCCTTTTCACTTGATTCCATATATGTTTCCGAACGCACTGGCATATTTTCAGTGTGTCCCATTGTTCCATTTTGAGCCAAGTATGTGAGGCAAAATGGTGTAGCCATTTTTCTGTTGCTGCTAAAAGCAGTTTTGAGGTCCTGGTGCTCACAGGAGCCAGCACAGCCAGGTTACTGTTTTTTGCGCACTGGCAGCTCAGTGATGTAAGGCAATCTGTTGAGTGGGTCAATATACCCCACAATCCAGCTCCATATTCTGTGTGGACATTCATGGGGACTCTGTGGTTCTCCTGAAACACTTGTTCAACTAAAACACCTGCAGAATCATTTTTCGGAGTTTGAGATTTTAGGAATTCTTTGAGCATATTTAGAAGTTTTAAATCTCGAGGAGTGGTATGGGACACTAATCATAGTCTTTAAAGCTCTGGGATGGATTCTAGATTCTATTAAGATACCTGTCCTTTAGTGTAATTAGCTTGGCTGCTGGAGGGAGAGAGTGGGAGGGTGCTTTTAATAGAGAGAAATATTTCAATGAATTGGAATTGGTTGTGATGTTTTATTGTGAGATATGATTGTGTTTTGTGTTTTTATATTATTTTTTTCAAGCAGAGAAGGGGTGTTTGAGGGATTGATGCACTGGTGCATGTGCAACAGGGCATTGCCAGGCCTCACAGTTCTATTGAGCGTGACGATGTGGACATGCTTCTACAAGATGATGCTGCAGTGAAACATCTTGGGGAGAGGGGCAGGGTGTTGCTATTGTGGCAGGTTGTGTGCTTGGTGGACAGCAAAAGATACATCAGGTGGAATTGTACGAGTCTGAGGTGCTCATGTAAGTCGCGTAGGAGAAGGCTTTACTGAACATGCTTGATGAGGATCCTGTGTTGATGCCAGCAATACTGTTGGCTGTGTGCATGAATGGTCTGGTCATAGCTGAGGTGCAACTGCAAGACCAAAGTAAGAAGGGTTTGTGGCCTCCGGAATGCAGGAGGTGGCAATGCCAGAGGAGGATGCTACTGTTTAAAAGGAGGGGATGGCAGACCTGGGGGATTGAATGGAAGGTTCACCAGCAGATTCTTGCTCACCAGATATGTACAAGTTTATCCTGACACAAAAACACCTGCATATTTCATCTGCAATCTCTTTAACCATTGCCTGGCCACAGGAAAAGTATCAGTATGCTTAAAATTGGCATACATCAAACCTCTCCTTAAAGACCCCTTAGGAAACACAGAAGACCTTATCAACTACCGACCAATATCAAATTAATACGTACCCGGTTAAACTTCTAGAAATCTACGTATACAAACAAATCCTGGAACATACAGAAAGCAATTGGATATTAGACAGGACAGATGTTGATTGACAGGAACGAAACAGAAATTCAATCCATTTGGGATGATTTCAAAACCAACTCCAACATCATCCTAGCGCTAATATTACTAGGCCTATCAGCAGCCTTCAACACAGTCGACCACAAATCTGTGTGATGAATCTGAGGATTTTATCCCTTCTTCGCTAGGGGGATACCTTTCCCATTGGGCTAGGGTGGTGCGTCCACAGTGCAATAGTCTCCCTGCATCACCAGAGAACGGAATGTTGCCCTGCTGTACCATGTCCAACCCTCCCTTCCAGTTCTTCCATCCTCCTCCCTGGATAGCGCTAATATGTATTGCTGTCAGGATAGCCAAACTAACTCACATGGCAATACTGAGAAATGAAAGAAACCAAATAATACAAAGTATTATGCCTGCAGTCAAGCAAACCTACCTTGCAATACTGAAAGACCAAAAAATACAAACTATTATACAGGTAGCTTTGGGGCTGATACTGCGATGTGGAAGATGGCGAGGAGTACAGGGATCACTCGCGTGAAACCAACTAGTGGTCTAGTTTTCCCAGCCCAGTGATTGGCTGTAACAAATACATCAATCCGACACACAAGTCCCAAAATCAGGCAGATTCAAGCTCAATCTCAAACAAATATGCTGAGGAGGCATGAGAGAGGGAGAGCCATCCCACGAAGAGGACTCGTGGAAGCCAGACACAGACAGACGGTGATGCATGGAGGAAACCGAATGTGTGACCGGTGAGAAGGCTCAGTCGACAGGGACTTTGCTGGATGCCCAAATGCTACTGGAGACTCCAGGAAGAACACAGGTATCATCAAGAAGGAAGCAAACAGGTATGCGGGTTGCCTGGGAGCTGTGAGAGGTCCAGGACAGCATAGGGGTGAGCTCTGGAAATGGAGAGAGTGGGTATTGGACCCTATATTAAAGGAAAGACAGTGGTATACTTGGAAGGAGAGTGAGCCAAGTGGATACAACACAAACATTTAAGTCTGTGACACGCACCTAAGAGAGAGAGAGAGAGAGAGAGAGAGACAGAGAGAGAGACAGAGAGAGATAGGAAGAGAGAGAGAGAGGTGTTCTGGGGTCCCCAAATTTAAGGAGAGACAGTTGTATAGTTGGCAAGAGAGTGAACCAAGCAGACAGAATGCATCTTTGTGAGTCTGGGACTCACACTCATATGTGTAACCAAAGGTCAAGGATAAAACGGTCTGGGACCCTGGAAGTAGAAACACTTGCTTGGGAGGGAAGCAAACCAAACTGTGCAAGTCTGGGGCCCGCATCCACATGAAAGATTAAGGCTAAAAGGGAGAAAATCCCTTAAAGCTTATAAGAAAAGGGAATTCTAAGCTTGGTACCAATGCGTGCTATGGCACAGATAGAAGCAGGAAAGGGAGAGAGACACTATGACCAAGCAGAGAGCTCTGCAGAGTCAGCAAGGTAATGTAAAATTAACACAGGTGCTCGAGATGTGACTATAAAGCAATGTGGCGGGCTCAATGCCTGATAAGCACCACCGAAAACAGGACACGAGGGAGAAAATAATCCTCCGCTCTCAATGCAAGAACCAAGTAAACAAGAAACACTGAAATGAGCAGAACACACAACTGGCATGTTTACAGACTGTAAGCCGTTGAGAGCGCCACAGATACAGAGCAGACACCATCCCACAGAAGCAACCCCTACGACATGGAAGGTACCTGGGTTTCTCTGAGTGGAGGTGGGCAGAGAGAAGAGAGAGTGAAAGGTCAGGGAGTAAGGATTGCCCTAACTCCATGCCAGGGGCATAAGGGCCCGGAGAGAGAGAAAGAGCCCATTAACATTAAGGGTTACGGGAGCTCAAGAAACCCAAATAATGTAATAAGCCAAACGGCTCAGAGAACCACCCAAGAACCACAAGAGGCATATGGATAGAGGAGTTACTAGTACTCCAGTCAGATACGTGAGACATTTGGAAAGATAGACACAAGGGAACCAGAGGGGCCCAATAACACAAGTGAAGAACAGATTTGAGTGCAGCACAGGAGCACCCAAGAAATGAACCAAGTGGGGAGAAAACAACCAATGTGATGAAGATGGACAACCTGTACATTTGATCTTTTCAGGAACTTGAGTCTGTATTTTGTACATTTTAGAAACGTTTGGAACTTTGAAAGACTGTCAAAAACTGTTAGACCAGAGAGAATAGTTTTCTACCAATAACCATTGGATCCAGAACCAGGAGGGCTTCCTAGAAACCATGAGCGAGATTGACATAAAAAAAAAAAAACTCTGAGGACACAGTACACTGTGTAGTTTTTCTTTAATATTCTTTCTAAGTGGTATGGCCAGTTTATAGGATAGGTTGGAAACAGGACTATTGTTTTATTTTGACTATTGACGAGCACTGTAGTCTAGTTTGTTAGGAAGAGAACGCCCCTTTTAGCAATAGGGCTAGAAAAACGTTTTCTTTTAAATTTAATGAAACTCTTTTGACAACATGTACTCTGGTCTGAGTCCATCTTCTGGCTTGCCACACCAAATAAAACCAACACGCTACAGAAAACGAAACCACTAACACCCAATCCATCATCAAACTCATGCACCTAACACTAACTAACCCTTACCAACATAAAATAAACCCAGCACCCGGTGACCAGTTTTTCATAAATGAATCTACCAGCTGCCGGTGTCTGCAGCACAACAAAGCTCTCTTGTGCTTTCCCTCTCAATTACACTAACTTCCTCCTGAGCCTTCCTTCCTTTTTAGATTCACCATAGCACCTGGAGACAATGAAAATGAGAACAGTGTGCATTACAATTCACAATAACATAACATACCATAACATGCCATAACATAAAGTAGAAGACAGATGAAAAGAAAGAGGATGAGATAGGAGTGATGCACAACAGAGGAAAATAATACTGAGGCTTCCATGCTGTGCCAGCTCTTGCAGAAGGGCAAAGACGGTCAAAGGCATACATTGTCGGGATTCAGGCCGGACAGTGGACATGCTGACCATCAGCCTGGAAAACATTAACCTCCTTATGTTTCTGGGACCACTTTAGTGGACACCAGTGATGTGGTATTCACCATGTAGGTGTTGCTCCTGGGGGATCACAACAGGGAAGACACATGAAATGAAGCGGGGCCTAACACGTTCTTATGCGAGATGGTCAGCTTCCAGTGACCCATCCTCTATAAAACACTGTAAAGGAGGGCATAGAAGGAGTGTAACAAGCATGATTGTCACCAGTCCCAGACACAATGGCGAAAGCATTCCTCAGTCATATTGCCAACTCAGCCTGCCTATGCACCTCTATCCTCCCTGTATACTGGGCCTTAAAACCATCAAACTGCAGGGCGTAGGCTCCACTAGCATCACCACCTTAGCATGTTGCTGTACCTGATGGCAGCCCTCTATCTTGTACCACTATTAGAGCAGATATGGTGAGATCTGTTCATGCATGCATGTATTGACAGATGAAAATCAGTCAGGCATTTTGAACCCCATGGCATTGAATGAAGCTGTGAAAGGGCACATGCCCTGGTTTCACACAATACTGTTGTAGCCAGCTGAATGGGCATTATGAACGTGGGTAGAGTAACTGCTCGTGGACATGGTTCCAGAAGTCTAATCTTATATACTATGGGATTGGCACTTTACAATTGTAAGATAGGATGACAATGAGATGCAGATGTTGAATAAGAAGTGAACAAAATTAGAAATGAATGGGAAGTCCTTGCCCACAATGGTCTTTTTCTCCTGAGAGGAGGAGCTGAGGGTCATAGTTGTTCAGTAGGTATATCTGAAAAACAGGGTCTTGAGGTGTTTCCACAACCATAAGAGCATTGTGACTTCCCTAAGTGCCATGGGATAGTGTTCCAGGAGACTGGTGAGTAGCAAGAACATTCTTGTCTCCTGCTCCTTTGTTTATGGCACCTCTTGATGCCTGTGGGCTTCGCAACTCTATGAATAAATACCTTGTTCTCTTGATGCTTGCAATGGTCTGACTCCTGAAGGTGCACATGCACCCTGATCTAGTTTGTTGTGGGGTGATCTAGGCAGTTGCCAGGGCAGTAGTTTCCATGTATGTGATGCAGACTCTCTGAAAGTGTCCTCCTGGGATAGGTAACCAGTGAAGTTCTCTTAGGATGGGGGAAATCTGCCTGCCTCCAAAAAATTCTTTGATTATATTCTCACACAAGAAATGTCACATGCATTTTTGCCATGTTAATTAACCTATTCTCTGGGATGTAGTAGAGTTAATAGCATGGACAAAAAGATGGCGTATCCTATTTAATTGTCTTCTGTCTCTCCCCAGCTACATTTGTTTTGAATGTTCTGACCGTTCCTCATAAGAGTGTGCCTTTTCCTCATCTAAAACCTATTCTCTCAACTGTCTCAAAACATTCTCCCTGGGGTTTTCAAGCCTGTTCCTGAAGTCTAACTGCACATACCTTACAGAATGTATACTACTTTATCCTCAGATACCCAAAACAGTTTGCCTAAATCACTGATAATGTTTAGAACAGCTTGGCTCATCATAATTGCCCGAAATGTTGGTGTTTTGGTCTATGTACCAACAATGTTGCCTAGGTTTATCCATGCTGTTCCTTTCACCTACATTGCCACCTCCCTCACAACATTAGAGCGGTTTCTGGTGATCATTTACACTTTGGAGCTTTGCTTCCAGATATTACAATGCAAAGTCTGTATGTGTAACCAGGTAAGTGTATAAGGAAAAGGGAAGGGTCTTGTGGGAAATCCTGAGACTTTCACAATTCAGGCAGACCCAGGTACTATGACAGAAAATATGCTGAAAATGAAAATGTAGACTCTATTTAATGTATTCAATGCAAACAAAGTCTATGAGCAGAACTAGGGTAAGCCACTGCTAACGGTTTGTGATCTCTTTGGATTTGTTGAACAATGCAGGGAATATAAAAATATACTAAGATCATGCATTTCCCAGAAAGTTTAATTCAGTCTCAGTCCACTTGAAATGTAAAAAGGGGGATGTCATTTTGATTAGCATTATAAGGGATTTATGGAGGTGGCTGTCAAGCCAGTAAATTTAGAAAGTTCTAGGCAAGCTACTCTCAGAGCCTACTCCGTTTTACACAACTCATTTGCTCCCGTAAAAGAAGTTTGCAACTTTCATCATGCACCTTTGTAAACCTACCCATATCACCCCTGACATAGATCAACACCACCATGCAGAATTACTCTTTAAGTACTGCATCTTGACTTTAAATGCATCAGTGCTGTTGTCTCCCACTACATTGCCAACTCCATGTCTCTATATTTTCCAGCTAGGACTCTCCACTCCTTATCCCCCTGCAAACTATCTGTCCCCCAGTGCCCACTCCTACTTGTAATACTTCTCTCTAATTTCTCTACTACAGCACAACTATCCAAAATGAGACTTAAATTACTAGTGAATGAAGGAGCACCCTCACCCCTACACCTTCCTATATCAATCGGTCACATAATCCACTTTTCATGCTTTGATCCAACAGGACTAGAAATATAAATTCTAACTATGTACATACTGGCTCTAGTCTCATAATGCCACAATATTTATATTTGCCCCAGCTTTACATAGACCATATTCTCATATTGTACCTTCATCACACGGTTTACTGCGAAGCCATCATAAACAGGTAACTTAACACATTTAGTTAATTTAATCGCAGTGACAACCCTGTGGGACACAACAATACTGTCTGTACCCTCTCTTTTCACCCTCACGGAAATGTTTCAGGTGGGCACAAAGCAGAGCACTCCAAGCAATAAGGGTGAGTGTAAACCTTTAAAAGTGAGTGAATTATTCAGGTCCCTGCAGGTCCCATCACATGGTTGCCCTTTGAGACACATATGCTCAGGCTTCTCATATTCTTCATTTGTGCTCTCAGTGTAGGTCAATATTGTGTCAACTGTACTTGCTTTCCAATGGAAGAGCTGCCCTGCATATCCAAGCTTCAGCAGAACTTACATTCATCATACTGAGATTTTCAGAGATAAACATATAATATGGGATTTTGACATCCTTGTTTAAACGATGTGAGCATCCCCTGTCTTTTGAGTTTTCTGCTCTTATGACTAGGGGACTCATTACAGGTTTCCTGGTATCCCACAGGTAATTCCGGTGGGTTACTGGGAAACTGCCCTTAACGTCTTTGCGGCCCGATATCCTGGTATTACTTAATTATTACAGGCACAGAAAAGGTTGGTAAGTTTGAACTTACCGGCATCTTCTATGCATGTAATATCCTGTTAATACCGGGGTATCGGCGGCAGAGACGTTGAGGGCAGTTTCCCAGTATCCCACCTGAATGACCAGTGGGATCCTGGAAAACTTGTAATTAGGCCCCTACAGGACTTCATTGGATTGGATTGACTGAATCACCGGCACCGGTATCACTGGTGCCAGTCATTCTGGCATTTCATTGCAGGTAGGGGCATGATCTACCATCAGGTCAGGCCTGCAGGGAAATCCGGGGGTCCCCCATTCAGCAAATTTGAGTTTTGCCAGTCCAGAAAACATTCTGGAAATTGAATTACTGGCATTTTTTCTGGCATATTTATGGGACTTACAAAGTCATAATGAGGACCTAGGTCTAGAGTGTATCAGCATTCCCAGTATGTTACCTTGTATTTCATCCCAGACAATTTGTACCAGCACTGAGTCAATAGCATCTGTTTGAATGTACTTTCCAAATGCTCCAATCACTTACCTCCAGCTCAGAGTGCATCTTGCAAAAGAAAATCAGTGCATTGCTATGTGAGTTTGTGACTTAGAAATGTGTGTGCATGCTACAAAGTACTCCATGCATTCAAGGCAGGTATAGGCAGTGCCCCATCCTCTGAAATGCATTGACAATGTCATAGAATATTAATGCTGTATTAATTTACGAAAAGGTACAGGGAAAAACAAACAGTGCCCATTTATTTTATGTAGGTGTAATGTTCTCAGAGAGATAGCCAATCTCAATCAGTAATGTGTTCATTAGATAACTTAGATGTTTGCAGCCATTGCAATTATGTAGCACTCAACACGAGAAGATCTACTATGAAGGAATTGGAGTGGTCATAGAAATGATTTGAAATTCCAGCCAGTATAGGAGTCCCTCACATATAGTCCGCCAGGACATTGTGTGCTTTCTCCACAAAGATATACTAGCCAGTGTTATATGAATATATTGTAGCTATGGTAGGAGAGTTGTCAAGAAATCATGAATCATTAGCCAGACACTTTCTTCTGCTTATCACATTGAAGACGATAAAAACAGAAGTGAACAGACCTTGAAACAAATCTCCTGTGAGGGCAAAGGCATTCAACATCAAGTCATATATCCAGCAGAACCATGCCACCCTAACAGAAAGAGAACACTGCTTGAAAGATCATTAGTTGAGAAAATCAATAAGACAGTAATGTACAAAGCAAGGCAGTGGGATATACTCGAAAGGAGTAAATGTGACTGTAACGAAAACAAGAATAAATCACCCTGCAGGTCCTCCCTCATGCAAGTGGTATGACATCCCAGGGCAGGTACACATTATGGAAATCATAAACAAATTTGAAACCAGCCTTTGAAAGGGGTTATGATCAATCATTATGTTTTGCATTCTCACATTTGATGAAGCGATTATTGTAGAGACATTAATCTTGTTAAATGTCCAATTTCCCTATGTCAGTGTTATCCTTCCTTTCTTTGATTCGATACTAAGCCCAGTCCAGTCACCTGTTAAAGCCCATAAATATAAATGTATACAAAAAGTAATTCATGAAAAAAACAAAGTTACAACAAAACAAATATTGATCCGTCTGATAAAAAACACAGTGAATAAGAAAATGTTGACATTCACAAAATAACTGTGACAGAAAATGTACAGCTGTACCGAAGACATATTAAACAAGTTGAATATAGAAAAAGTAGTGACTCACACAAAAATCAGTGAAATAAAATTAATATTGATCCGAAATAATACTAATAATACTAATAATAATGTATGATGTAAGTATTGATCTCATCTGAGATGTCATCAGTGATGTCATCAGTAATACTGTCATTGTGGTAATATAAATAGGTTTCATTCGGGCCCACTAGCCATGGCCTTCGGCCGTGGCCAGTGGCCATGGCCCCCAGCATTGGTCGCTGTACATGTTGTACCAATAGGTGTCTTCGGGGCCCATTAGCTATTGCCTTTGGTCATGGCCAGTGGTCACAACCGAACATGCTGCTTTGTTTTTGGCTTTGGCTTTTCCAGGTATTACCACGGGCAACAATCACATCAAGCAAGAAAAATATAAGCTTTTAATTTCTGAGGAGCCTCTCTGCTGCAAAGCACCAACGCAGATATTTAGATCTTTTTGGCGGCAGATGGCACCCCCTTCTCCATCAAATGTTTTAAAAACTAATGTACAGTTACCCCAAACCAGTCAAAGGAATTAAGTCAACAATTTGTGCCCAAGTTCTTTCTTATTTGGTCCAAATCCATCCAACGGTTTTTGTGCCAGCATTTTCCACAAATTGTCTTTTTCTCTGTGGAATAACTGAGTAGACAAAACACAGCGTTTTTTGTTGTCTTAATAACTTTTTAATGTGTAATCATTTTTTCCCAACGTTTCCTGTTTGGGGGACCTGTGACCATTTTTTTTGTTAGGCAATGTCATCCAAATATTTCCAACAAACAATATAATTTTAATAAATGTCTATTTAAAATGATTTCAGTTAACTACAACTGCCACCCTATAATATATATATATGGTTATGGTTAAGTTGCGCTACTAAAAACCTATGAAATTCAGTGAAAAAACATTGTTAAAAGGGACGTTATGTTTAAGTTGCACTACTAAAAACCTATGAAATTCAGTAAAAAAACTTTGTTAAAGGGACGTTATGGTTCAAAGTAAAACCGAAAAACCCCTGAAATTAGGCAGTTATGGTAAGATAAGCAACCATAACTCGCACCACCGTGCACTGCTAACACTAACAACCAGGACATCAAAGATGACATCACAAATGTAAAATGTCCGCGAACAGCGCGCCTGTTCGAGCTATCCGCAAGCAATAGAGTATGGTTGTTCTAAGGGCAATACACCTACCCGTAGCAATGGCAACCAAGATGGAACTGATCTTAGAACGCACCATCTGTGCAAGTTGTGCGTAAATAAACAGAATGAGACATCCTAAGGACATTATATCTCTCCGTACTGCTCATAAACAATATAAAACATGTTCTTAGAACACAGCAGGTGTCCGGGATGTCGGTAAATGAGCAAAATAGGTGTGTTTTAAGGACACTATACCTGTCCGTATCATCCGCATCCAAGATGGAAACGTCCGTAGAACAGGGGCGGTGGCCGGCATGTTCACAGTCAAAGAAAATGGAGGTGTCCTAAGGACACTGGACCTGTTTGTACAGTCAAGAGATAATGCTTGGACATGCGCAGTACCCTCATAAGTAAAGCGAACATTGAGCCTGTCCCTAACTGTCCGTATCACTGGCTGTGATGCTGGAAATGCATCAGAGGGACAGGGCCTCCGTATCCTTGTCCTTTACTGTTTTTTATCATGTGTTCTGTCGTGTTTTCCACACAGGAGTTCATGTGGGACTCCTGGCGGTGCAGCTTTCTCTCTTTTGGTTTGGTGAACAGACCCGTGGGATACCCTTATGGCACCCATGGGTAGGGGTCCAACCCTGTGGCCCTAGGTATGTTTTTGGGCACCTGTGTGTGACCCACAGAGTAGGGTACGGGCTGGTGGCAGCTCTGTGCTGAAATGATTGGTGCCCTGAGCGTCCTCCATTTTGGGATGCCCATGCCCTGTCATTGGAATCGGTAGATTCCTGATGGAGACAAAATGGCCCCCATGGCCTCTTGCCTTCCATCACCTGTTACCTTGATCTTCCTGAAGTCCCGGGAAGCCCTGCCTCTGTCCTTTCCCCCTGACTGGCTGTTGGGTGGAAGTTCCATATATGGTAGTGTGGGGAAGTGATGACCAGACTGGCTGGAGCCTTCTCAATGACTGTATGTTGTGGGTACACCTCTGGGTGGGACCTGGGTGAATGGAGTGTGTGACGAATGTACATTCTATGTTGTGGCTGTCTAGTATCTGGTGGTTGACACAATGGTTGAGACAACCCTGCCCGAAACCGGTATGAATGCAGTTTGGAGTGTTGAATGGCTCGGTACCTGTCCCAATACACATAACTTGTTGTGAGTGTCTGGAGAGAAGTGAATGGCCTGAATACCTTGTGTGCCTGACTGGCTGCCTGCCTGCATGAATGCCCGTAGTCGTGATTGGATGCTTGAGTGTGACCCAGCAGAATGAATGGGAGATCAACAGTATATCTGGGGACCTCTCACTGCTAGGAATCGTGTCCAGAAGCTGAAGTCCACTACGATGAGTAACTGGAGTAACTGAAGCTTGATCCTGAAGCCCTGCTGGATGTGAAGAATTGCTGTTGCTCTCCTTCACAATCTGAAAGCTGCTCTGCTTCAAGAACTGACCCAGAGAGGACCTGGTAAGGCACCCTCTTCCCGAGCTACGAGGGACCATTGTGCACAGCTGATCTTTGCCTAAGCTCCCTGGTAGACAGACCTTCGACAGGCTGCCGACCCGATACGGGGACTGTTGTGGAACTCCAAGGAGAAGTGCCTTGACTGTTATCCGCCACTGTCGCCGACCGCCGTCGCTGACTGGAGCCGCCGTGCTCCCATTGCCTAAGAACTTCATTGACCCAAGGACGCTCTCGTCCGCATCGTCACCGCCGTATCCTGCTGGAGAAGGCCTGACCGCAAATGCGCCGAGGGGCATCCACCGGTGGGTTTCCCACCACCCAAAGTCCGCAGAGACACTGAGGATTTGATGCCCTTGCTGGGCCACAGTTCTTCAACTCTTTGGGGTCCAGAACTATCGACACCGAGATGCCCTGCACGCCTCTTCCTTGCAGGATGTTCACGCTTCCCCATCAACGAGCACCACTAGGAACGACGTGACCACTTCACCGTCGTAGCTCGACCTGCTCTCCATCGGACGTTCGACGACCCGTGACTCCTGCCTGAAAGGGAGGACACTCAAGAAGGGTTGTTGATTTCCCTGACGAGGAACGCAACAACGCCAGGTACTTTGGGGTTGCAGAACTATTGGAAAGTCTAAGTGTGAAAAATATATGGACTGGGCTTGTATCTTTCTTCTACAGGTTGCCCAGGTGGGGGGATCTCCACACAGAGCTGTGTTTAATGGTAGTTACCAGTATCCTGCCTATTGCTCAACCATCTTGCTTTCCTTCCTCTCTCTACTGCTGGTTTCCTCTTTATTTTTATCTGTGTGTCATTCTGACCGTATGCACTTGAATAAGATCTAATAACGTTAGTGGTACCACTTAAGAATTGTACATATTTACCATTGTTGATTTTCGGAGTACAAAGTGAGTCATCACGATTGTGTATATGACCTTGAATATAAATTATATAAAGACTGTGTTTTAACTGATACAGTGTGTGGACATTCCTTCGTGGGTGCTTGGGGACTACACTGTACTTAAGAACCAGCTCGCAGCACCTCCCGAGAAGCTAGGCCTTGATTGCTCGTCCATTGCTACCATAATAGAGAATCTTGGCAGGGGTCTCTGTGCCTCCCCTCTACCATATAGAGAGCGGAAGTGCAGACTCCCCCTCCAATCTTTACACTTGTGTCGCACTTTTAATTAGTTGCAGGACCCAAACACTGTCCGTAGGGCATTTGCGCGCATGCGCATGTTTGTAACTCTGCATTTGCTCTCCATCGGGCACTCATTTCCCTCATGGATGTGTTTAGGATGTCATCATGTGACCACACCAACGCTGAGCGTGTGGACTAATTTGCGCAGTTTGTGTGCTTCCGAAACATTATAAAAGAAGTTATATACAGAAAGGGAAATTATTTCACAGTATAAAATCATCATTTCATGTTTGCCATACAATAGCTGTTCCTGTGCACGTATTGTTCACAGTTTTTGGAACGCTTTTGAGTGATGAAGATTGTCGTGAGCCGCACCCCTCCACCCCTATAAATGGCCACACTCCCGAGTGCATCTTCATTGTGCCTCTGGCTATAGAACATTGAGTTGTGTTGCCTTTACTACTGTAGTGACCAATAGGAAAGTAATCGTTATGGCATCCATGGGTGCTGTTGCTTCATTAGCCTCAGCACCACCCCCAAACTCTCCACCGCTACCACCTCCCCAAGGGCCTGCAGAGCGTTATACGGGTGAGGATGTAGACATCGAGGAGGAAGAAGAGAATGAGGTGGAGGAACTCCGCACTACAAGCACTAGCCGGGAGTCGTGGGTGTGGCGGTTGTTTTCCGTTTATGGGAACGTACCAAAAGCATGCGCAAACCTGGTGAGGTGTAACCAGTGCCAGTTGGTGCTGAGTCACGGGAGACCTGGTGCATACAGCTTTGGTTCGACAACCATGAAGTGACATCTAACTTCGCCCACAGCATCCTCCGTGTCCGTTCCTCTCACCACAACAGACACTCCTTTGGGGAGCGCATCCCTCTCGCTGCCTCACAAGCCATTTGCGATGCTATTGACCCTTACCTTTCGAAGGTGACAATATTGTGTGTGTATTGCGATGCAGTACTCTGCAGGGGGGAGAGTTTTCGAAGTGCTTTTGAGGCTACGGTCACCGAGCACCAGAAGAAGTGCCTCCTACCCAAGAAAAGCTCACCCTATATCTTTCTCCACCTGCCCCTTCTTATCCCCGTGGTTGGTGTCCCTTCCTTACCCTCCTTTGCCCTCCTCTCCCAGTGTGTTGTGTGCCCAAAAGCAGTGAAGTGGAAAACTACAAAAAAAAATTCAAAAGGGCTCTTTTCAGAGCCGCCTTTCTTAGTTAAACAATAGAACTATCAAGTGACCGTTGTAGGCCTCCGTGCATTTTTGAAAAAGTTCACGGACAGTAGTAGAACACACAAAAATGGAGGGTGCAAGCAAAGCAAAACCAATGGACTGTACGCTGGGAGTAAGTGGTGGCTCTGAAAAGAGCCTTTTGGTGATGTTTTGTGTACATCAAAAATTGTACATTTGGAAAAACGGATTGTCAAATAGGTTACAGTGAATCCAAAAAAGGTTGCAATGCGGATTGTACATTGTGAAGAAAAATGTGATTGCCAGCATATGTGAGATGCGGAAAATGAAAGTGCTGCGAAACAGAATGTTTTCATTGTGGAATGAGGACATGCCAACATCTCTTAGAAAGAAACAAAACGTATTTGGCAATTTGGAAACATGTCCATGACCTTTGCAAGTCCTTTCTTCATTGCAAATTGCAAAGAAATTCCGGAGACATGGCCTAAACTGTTTCCTCCACAATGAATGATAATTATATCAGGATGACGCTCTTTCTGTAAAGTAGCACAGAGAGGTACCAAGTCGAGCCACCTCATTCCACGCACGCCATGCCAGTGCACTTCCACATGAGGAAATCCAAGATCTGCAGATAGACCGCAACGTTCTGCATGCACCTTGAACCAATGAATCTAGGAGCCTCCCAAAATCCAGATAATCTGTTTGCGCGCACACAGAGCCATGGCTGTCTGGTCTCCTGTCAGGGAGAAGACGGTGTCACTAAATCTCTCTGATCAGAACACACCCAGTGAACTTTACCAACCAATCCCTAGCTCCGCTCATTCTCATTTGCATGTGTCTCCACCCCAGAATTTCTCATGTTAACATGTGCCGCCTGCAAACCACCGCCATGTCAGCGGACACGTACAGGATCAGCGCAAGACGCTTTAAGTATTATTCCCCTTTTCCCCTTTAAGGTGGGCTCCGAAAAGAGCTGTTTTTTTTTTGGGCAGATGCCTTACAGACACCTGTTATTTTGTGTTTTTTTCTTGCTTTACTCCTACAACCATTATAGAACCTTCTCTAAAGCAAGTCTTGCATTCCAAAAGAACATGGCATTTCCCAAAGAAGATAACGCAACACCATCTGCTTCAAAATAATCTGGATTACTGGGAACAATGTTATCATGGCTGCAGAAAAAACATACCAGCTCGTAACATGAATGCATGCATGCCGCGATTGATGATACACCTCCCAATATTTTGATCAGGGCAGAAAACAGAACTGTTGTCTCATTTTCCTCTAGGGAGTAAACCAGAAAAAATTACTTTCGTAGTAGGAAAGATGTTCATGTCAGCTTGAACCAACTGTTTCAAATCAAGTACGAGAAGTCATGTAGCCCAAATGGCAAGCACCGTAGTGCAAAAGTACTACATGCGGAGTGGTCATCATACGCATGTGTCGGCAAATTTCCACAATTGCCTCAACATTGCGATCACTTTCAGCACTCCACACCACCTCCACTCCTCTCACATTGAAATGCTGTGTGACATGCCTACTCTTGGCATAGTGCTGTAAACCATGGACAAAAATATCTCCAAGCACCAAAGCCCTGACCCTCTGCACCTCTGCCATCTTCAGTATACGCACCGTCTTTTGACACAAAAGAGCAATGTGAACATCTGATTGGCTGATGCCTACATTCCCCTTTCCATGGTGGATTTGCTGTAGAAACCCGTATGTGACACGCCCTATCCGCGGACAAGTGTTGTCTGGTTGCCAGTCATTTGGTCGAAAACAATTGGTCGACTGGACAACTGGTCGAATCAATTTGGTCGAAAACCAAATGGTCGATTTTTTTTTTTTTACCCCTTTTTTTTTTTTGGGGGGGTCCCCCCCCCACCCCGTTTTTTTTCTTTCTTTTTTTTTTTAACACGAAAACCCACAAAACACATATATAAATAAAAAAAAAAAATTCGACCATTTGGTTTTCGACCAAATGAAGTCGACCAAATTGCAGTCGACCAGTTTGTAGTCGACCAAATGACTGGACACCGTGTTTTGTCTACGTGCAGCAAATAACTCTTACCCAGTGCTTCTACCCTTTCCACATCTGTCACAAATCCATTCCCTCATTGGACAAAACTAAGCATTTACACAGCCATCCACCAATCACAATCAACATTGCTAAATCTAACTCCGTCATCAACATTTCACACTTCAAATGTACTATCGATGACTCTGAAGGGAAGTCGCATGTCATTGCAAAGCACCTACTTCAAAAACTACTGTGCAAATGTCGCAGATTTCTACGTACATCTCCATGCATGCACACATGCATAAGTATAAAGTACAGGTATGCATATTTTAAGCAGAGAACATGTGCAACCCTTATGATTTCATTTAAACAAATTAATGCCAATAAATATGCATAGGCAATACATGCCAACGTTGCCCCTTCATGTGCAAGATATATGATTTTTCATTGACTAACCACACTACTTTTTACTGTCTCCCGCATAACCTGTACATACGTCAAAACTATCCCTATTGAACGCGAAACTCTATTGTCCATTAGAAAATGTCTGAATTTTGTAATGTGTACCGCCTACATTAATGCTACTTGCAATGCGATCGTATGAGAAAAATAAACGCTCCCGATTGCTGTGGTGACATCTCCCTCTGAGGGTCTCCCGATCTTTTGGAATCGTACTTATAATATGAAAGTAGAGGAATTTTTCCCATCTACTATAATGGCCTATCGCTTACAAACCTCTCTGCTATAGATAATACAGCTTTAAAAAACAAGGCATTTTCATAACCTAAAAATGTTACTCATTTCTGAAGCACGTGCAACTAAGATACTGCAAATAACATACAAAGGTAGCACTTTGTGAAGTGAAATGTGCACATGCACTGTGTTGAAATATGAAAGGAGAATACTCCGATAAAAGATGCAAAAGTAAGTGTATAGTAACATCACTGCTTTAAACACACAAAGTTAATATTATTTTTTTTTACAATCGCAGTGAAAACTACTCTCCTGAAAATCAACAGTTTGTACAGTACTACCTTTATATTCTAACTATTACTCAAAGAGACTGTGTGGGTTATTTATTTAATTTGTGCACCAAAGCACACATTGATTTCTGAACCATTCTAGCCACAAATCCCAATTTGTTAACTTAAGAATAACAGGCACAATGGCTCACAAATCCCTTTGTGTTTGGAACGCAAATAACATACAAATTCCTTAGAATATTAGTACTAGAAAACAAATAGCTGTTTTAATTTCATGCCATTACATTTACTGTTAGTGCTTCTCCACTAGGCCATTTGGTACTCTCATCTGAAGCACATTGTATTAGTATACAAACAGAGAAATAGCCTTCACAAATCATTATAAGAGGCCAATGCACATTGACACACAACCACAAAGAGTTTCCATATCAAACACATGCACGCATGCACACAGCACACATACATTGTACAACAGACCAAACCATGCCTTCTTTTTTTCAACAGACCCCAAAGAATGCCTACCAAAAAGCAAGTCCGTAGAAAGGAATGCAGAAGTAGAGCAAATACAAATAAAAGTGTCCAACCTAAGCATCCATCAGTAGCAGAGTTTGTAGAGAATGTTGGAACAAAACAGCTAATACAGTTGTTTAGGAAATCAAAGGAAGATTCAACTACCAAAACTTTACCTCCTCCATCAAAATGTAGCATGAAACACAAAACTCTTCACAAAAAATCGGCTACCAGTACTGCTAACAATTCTCCTATTAATCCTGATATAGTAACAAGAACCCATAGTAAAAAAAGTATTTTAGCAAAAATGTTTCGTCACAGAGTCCTTCAGAATCTAATAAGAACAGGACCGAAATCATCCTCAACCCTTAAAACCTACCGTAGAAAATTAATCCTACAAGCTCTCGTGGACAGTGCAATCCTTCCCAAAAGGAATCTGTTCGTATTAGTGTTAAATAGGATGAAAACATTAACAAAACTTAGTACCAAACTACAAAAGAAACTTATCAATAAACGGGATGTGAACAAAAATAACTTCTTACATATTTGTGGAGGTGAATGGAGTCACACGACAACCACAGAACCATATTTTAATGAAGAAGCATACAAACAAAATCAAACAAACACAACTGCCATCCATAGCAGAGGATGAGGGTATGAACAAATCAATAATACCATCATGGAACAAGAAACAGTGCTTAGAAAATTATGCCCTGAAAACTAGGAATTACCTCTCGATTTGACTGAACCAGACCATCCAGTATACAAATGGCTGTGCACATCAATGTGTGCCATTCCTAACAAATCTTTCAAATCTTTACGTCAGTTCCTCAATCAGAATGTAAAAGGTAAAGACAAAATGAAAATGAAAGTGCTGCAAAATATGGATATCTGTCCAGTGCGCAAATACACAGGACTGCAAGGACATTCATTGGCATGCATTTCTGGACCTATTTGCAAAAGCACCTTCCATGATATCAAAACGATATCAATACATCATTCAAATGTAAGAAATCTAGTGTGTAAAATATACTATGCTAAAAGTCCAGCTTCAGAATTAGCCAATTTAAATAACACTCTTCTGCATGGTACACCCAAATACCTACAAGAAGAAATTGACCGTATCCAGAGAAAATATTTTGGAAGTGAAAGCCACTTACAAAATGCAATAGTTTTAGAACAGACTACCAACAATGCTGCACATAGCAACCTTCTATTACACACATACAAAAAAGAAATACTAATATTTAAAAGTGCATCGGCTGAAGTACCAAACCATGTGTGTGTGTGTTGCCGCAGAACGTTTTACAAAAGGAACACAAAAAATGTAGACATAGCATACAAAATAGAAGACAATGAAGATTCCAAATGGTTTCAATTAGCTCTCTACCTTTTAGAAGAAAACAAATATGAAATAAGAGAACCCCTAATATGTTGCAGTTACTGCACAACAGAAATAGACAGCAACCATACTCCTTCGCGTGCTATCACAAATAATTTGGAATTGTTCCCACTTCCAAAAACCCTGCAACAACTCAATTTGTATGAGAGCATCATAATTCAAACAGTTCACCCATTTCAAGCAATTATACGCCTTCACCCAAAAACAGCAAAATTACCTCCCTCTGAATTGGTGAAAGGCATTTGTGGCAAAGTAGTTTTATGGACGAGTACATAATTCATACATTGCATTCCAATGAAGGCATAGATTATGCACTTAAAACTTACCAAATGCGACAAACCAAAGATTCACCAATGAGTATATGGGAAAAAAGTATAGAAGCACGTGTTTTTCCACTGCTATTTCCTACTGGTAAAGGTGGAAGATACGATGATAGACCCACTCAGATTACGGCATCAGAATACCGCTCATTATGAATGTATTTGCACAATCCCAGATTTAGACAAAATGTGGAATACATGTTCCACTTACTCTTTGAAAGTGAACTAGTAACGCTATGTTACGGAGATGCACACATTTTGAAATCTGGAACCCACTTTCAAAATATGTCAGCTACGCAATTAATACAAAAAGCACAGGAAAAAGATGAGGTTTTACAATCAAGTATAACAAATTTGTTTGCAAACATCCGTGGTACAAAAGAGTACTGGTTCCGACGGCACGTAGACATACGTTGTATGATCAGAAACCTTGGACCACCGACTTGGTTTGTGACACTAAGTTGTGCAGAATATGCATGGGAAGATTTTCATGAGTTCCTACGCATAGAAAACAGCAACAAAACCAACATAGATATGTTAACACCTGGAAAAAAAATAGGCAGTGCATGTTTCAAAATGTTCATGGAAATGAAATGCACTGCACCCGAGTCTGTCCCTTGCTGTATGTCCCTGTGAGCTGCTCCTTTCCATGTCTCGGAAGGCAGCATGGGAGATACAAGTGCCTCAATGGCCCATGGTGGACCGGAGGGTATGTTCCACTGCCCCTGCAGGTGCCCCAGACAACCTTACAATCAACTAGCCATCAGTCCACCAACACATCTGAGCTGTATTGTGTGCTTCAACACCAATATTCGTCCAAGCTCACCCTCAGTGCTGCTACTAAGCCTGCATGTGCAACTGGCCTGGTGGAAGCTTTACTGTGTTGTGCCCCCCTGTGCTGCTCACCTTGCCTGGAGTTCCTTGGAACACGTCAGCAGTTATAGGATGTATGTCTGCAAACCCTGTGCCTCTGCTTGCGCACACATGTGCATGTGGGCACCAACAAACGTGTCCAGAATCCAGACGTCCAATGGGCCATGTCTGCTGACAAAGGTGGTCTGGAGGCTCATCCCCCTGCAGAAAGGGCATGAAACACATGATTAATGCATTAGAGTCATCTGTGTGTGTCTCTTCAGGCATCTCATTACTGGACCATGTCAGAGACGTACATCAGAAATCACACCATCAGTCCGTCTTTCACATCCAAAGTGTGGAACACACTATCTACGGCATGAATTGCAACAAGCACGTGTACAGTAAAGATAAGAAACATACTACACAATGCATAGCAATGAATGTACACATTAATCATGAAACACCCCATCTAGCAAAAGCAGAACAGTGGTCAATAACACCGCAATCATCCCCACTAGGGGTGTTAACACATGTTACACAGCACTAGACATGCCACAGATATGACAGTCCAAAGGCCTTGTGTAATAGGCTGTTACACAGAACCATCCTTGCGAGCCCATGGATAAGGGAGGCAGGAGTGGCATATGTGAGTCAAGGACCCCAAGCTGCAAACACATACACAAGACAAGCCTGAAGGGCCCAGCTAGAACAGACAGTGGATGCTTTCAAAAGCCACAAAGCACTGCACTGTCACATGAAAGTACAATAGACAAGCAATTTTAAACTATATTAACTAATTACACAAACTATGAAAAACCTACATTACCTAATTAAACTAACTATCAAACAGAAACTTAACTAACTAAACTAAAATAAAAATAAAAAATGACCACATATGACCCGGGGGGAGGGGAGGCACCCAGGAGGGGGGAGGTACAGGGTGCTGCTCAACACCCACATGCGATGATGCTGAGCCAAAAAAAAAACCTCCATGGGCTCAACGCCTGCACAGCCCGACCTATGTGGGAGATAGATGGTCGTCCCGGTCTGGCTCATCCTGGAAAGGAGGACGTGGCACAGTAGCCTGGCCACGCCTAGCCGCAGCTTGCCCCTCGACAGCAGCAAGTCTGCCGGACGGGTGAGCCTGGTTCTGTGTGGCGATGTGACGTAGGTCTGCATGCAGAACCTCACGTGATACACGTGCTTCCTCTTGCAAGGTAGCACGTGTAACACAGAGTTCCTCCTGCAAGGCCTAGCTGGACAACCGCTGCACCTCCCAGCAAGCCTGTAGCTCAGCCGAGATGGTACGCTCAAGCTGTGCAAACCTCTCCTCTGCCCGCTGCCTCTGGGACATCATAAGGACACCCAGAGTGGATTTGAGGGAAGCATACTCCTCCTTCAGGGCATCCATGTGCGCCTCTGCATGAGCAGCAATTACTTGACGCACAGATGACATTTCAGCCTGGCGTGCCCTGTCTGAGGCCGCCATGCCCAGCCTGAGTGAGTGGGCCGTGGACTGTGCCGCCTCCTGCTGGAGAAGCACCTGCCTAGCAGGGGGGAGCACAGATCGGGCCACACTCTCCATGCTCTCAGCGATGTTCTCCATTGCTGCCCCCTGCCGTTCTGAATTGGCAGTCATGTTTTGCTCCCACTCAGTATACTGCGGTTGCACGCGGCGACCGCATTGCTGGGCTTGACCCCTGCGAGACCCAAGGGCCGGGTGGTCCTCGCTGTGTTGGCACCGCCCGCGGCTGCACAACTACATGCCCCCGCCGACGTGATGTCCCAGGAACATCAGTGACTGGTGTGGAGGGTGACCCTGCGTCCCGATCCACCACGGGTGGAGGAACCAAGACTGTCTGACCCCTCAGTGCGGGTGACGCGGACAGAGGAATGTCCACATTAGAATCACTCACCCCTGACACATGGACTTGATGCTCATCCAACTCGACATGGACGTCAGAGTCGTCATCAGGGCTGGACTCATAGGCAGCCAGAGACAAGATGGACTGTAGCACTTGGGGGTTTTTGTGGCCTACCACCCCACGACCCCCACTTGTGCCGGGTTGATGTAGTGGTAACAACCCTGTGCCTGCCATGACAACACCATCCTCCGTCTCCATTGCATCATCACCTGAAAAATAGAGAGAAAAAAGGTCACTACACATGTCAGAAGCACACAACACACACACGCACCGACAACAAACACATCAGGCAGACATGTGACACACAAAATAGAACCTGGCATGCATGCTGGGTCAACTTGGAATTGCTTCTGTGATCCGATCTGTTGAAAGGTGGCAGTTTGCATAGAAGTGGGTCTATGCAGTGCAGCAAATGTGTATGTCACTCTACATGTACAAGGACTCCATGGTGTGTGTCAGGAAATGTGAAGGCAGTGCAAGGTCAAATTCAGGCATCACGTGCACTGTGCATTCAATGGGTAGCATATCTAGAAGTAAAGCACCCCTCCACCCAAGTACAAAAGCGGGGATGCCTAGCATGGTATCAAAAGGCTGACCATAGACCTGTGTATTGACAGGCAGTGTTGACTGGCATCAACAGCTTAATGTGATTCAAGTGACAACACTGCAAATGATGATGGGACAGTAAGCAGGACACATGATGAAAACTCTGGAGGCCGCCCACGTGTGAAGAAGACACTACAACAGTCGGACAGAGTCATTGGCCATTAAACAGGCTGAGGCCTGTGACCCACACAGATTGTCAGACCCTAAACATGTGTGCAACGCAGTACTGAGCCACATTTGACATGGGAAGGCTGATGAGATGCCATGCAATGTATGTCACCCAGGACTTGTATTACAGGGATCATCCAGTCAAGGACACCTAGGGGCATGCGTGCAATGCACATGGAGCATGAATGGGCACTCATGTCCCTGCGGGGCATCTGACCTATGCACAGTACAAGTGAGATACCCTGCATCAAGTACTAAGGCTGTACCAAACAGCACATGTCTGGCAGATTGTACGCTGGAAGTTAGCATGTACACAGGACGCATGAACAGGAAAGTACACAATGGCAAGATTGAAGCAGACCAGTGCAAAGGTGGAACTGGGATGCAGAGTGGCGGAGGAGGGGCAAGGGAGCATGCCTACATGGAGTACCCGAATGCAGGCAGAGGACACATGCACGTCAGTCATGCTATGACATTGTGCCTGGGCTGAGAGGAAGGTCACCCCACGCCACATGCAGAAGGGCCAGTGAGCTGGAACATGGACCGGAGGGGTATACTGGTAACCAGCATGTGAGTAGGGTGCAATAATGGTGATGCGGACAGTCCCCGTCTGCTCCACATGTCCACCATCCAGCAGATCAGACATGCATCACAGAAGCATTGCATTACCTTCACATCAGAACCATGTACACGTCACATGTATTGGCAATCATGCACAACACATCCCACAAGTAAAATGCACATGTCCTCAACAAACACGCATCAACACTCACTGGACTGGGCATCAAAGTCCAGCATCTCTCCCACTCCTTCGACCGATTCAGGTGGTATGAACTCCGCAACGAGTGACTCATGCGGAGTGAGCTCTTCCTCCTCTGGTGCAGGCCCACCGCCAGTCACCAGAGTCAAGTTGTAATTTGAGGCACGCTTAGCCTTAGCGCTGCGTTTGAGGTCATTCCAATGCTTTTTGCACTCTTGCGCCGTGCGCACCTCATGGCCAAATGAACTGAAATGTTCCACAACATGCTTCCAGTGGGTGTCACGGTGGGCAGCCGTAGTCTGACTATTGGCACCCACTACCATGTCACGGCTGTGGCCCCGCAAGTAGTCCACGAGGAAGTCCAGTTCCTGCTTGCAGAAAGGCTTCTTCCTCGATGTGCAGGAGGTCGTGGCTGTGTGTGGGGGCCCAGCCTGTGCTGCAAGTGCAACCTTCCTCCTCTTGGACTGTGGCACAGACCCTGGCTGGCTAATGCCGCCCTGACCAGTATGGCTAGTGGGTTCGGTGGATTGAGCCAAGGGAGTAGCAGGTGGAGGGACGACCAAAGGCCTGACTTGTGTCAGTGGCAGCTTGGTGCCCTCTAATGGACCCTGCGCAGCAACATCCGCTGTGGCAGGGTCATTGACCGCAACGGTCCTGGTTGGCAGACTCACAACCCGGGGTGTTGTTGGGTGCATCTGCCCCTGCACTTGCCAACACCTGGCTGTTCGGGGCAGCAGATGACATAACTGCCCCAGGGACACGTGTCTTGGTCAGAGCAGCCCTGCATGCCCCTACGGTTGCACCTGCAAGGCTGTATGTGACCCCGGTGATGTAGTGACGGGTCACGCAATGCTTAGGCACCCCAAAACTGCAGTAAAACGATGCACGCAACCCTGCAGCCTACGTGCGTGGAATCAACCTCCCGCAGTACGCCGTGGCACCCAGTAACACGAATAACGCGTACGCGTGGGACACGCAGGCTACTATGACCGCGAAAATGGGTGCGATACACACGGGCACCGGCAGTGGGAAAAATAGCGTGTGCGACTCACCGTCTGACTAGCGCGATGCAGAAAAACACGCCTAGCCAATACCCCCGCCAAAAGAAGAGATACGTCCTTGATAGCTGTGAAGTTGTGATGGTGCGCGAAACAACAGTAAGCAGCAACACACGTCGGTCTCCAAGAAAGGCACGTACAGCGAACTACTGCCCCCGCTCACCTTTAACCCGTGCTGAGGGAAACGCCCGCGTGCGTCACGTCACTTACGCGCATGGGCCCTTTCCTCGGATTACACGCATTCACACACGGACGTGCAGTTTTTCACGCCGCTGAACCACTATGCTAATGTCATGAGGGATACGGCTGCGCACGCCCGCGCGCGTCACGTCACAGAGGCGCTTACGCTTGAAGGGCCTTTGGTCCAATGAAAGCGCATACGAGTGCTGACGCTCTTACACACTAGGGGCCTTTCCTCGAATCACACGCTGACGTGCACATTTTTCACGTGCCAAATCACTCCGTATCAAGCTGGCCACGCGTTCACACACGGAAGACCACGCTCCTGCCCAAAAGGCTGAATCACTGCCCCCCAGAGCCCCAAGCACGCTCCCACCTGCCATCTGCTGCTGCCTGACTGCCTGCTGCCCACGTGCCCTGCTATTTGCTGCCTGCACATCAGCCAGGGATGCAGTTGCTGTGACCACCTTTGCTGGAACAGAAGACTCTCGACTGGGATACCATTGCTCCACAGCCCAGCCCCAGTTGCCCACCCACTCCTGCCTCTGGGGTTGCCATGTCGGGCAATACACCATCTGGCACCACTGGCAACCCCCAGCCAGAGAGGCAGAGGGCCACCAGCTTCACTGCCACCAAAGTTGGTGTCCTGGTGGAGCAAGTCCTGGGGCAGTATGATGCCCTCTTCAGAAGGTCGCGCGCCGACAAGGAAGGACAGACTCGGATCTGGACGGACATCGTGACTGCCATCAACGCGGAGGGGGTGGCAGTATGCGAATTCCAACATGTCAAGAAGCGCTGGGAGGACTTCTGGTCCAGGACCCTCAACAAGGCCTGGCGCCTCTTGAAGGCAGCGGATGCTAAGGGGCGCCGGGGCCACCTGTCCGAACATCAGATGAGGGTCCTGGAACACATATGCCCAGCGCTCCACGTCCAGGTCCTTGAGAGGCAGACCCGTCTGGAGTCGAGCGGTAAGTGTACATGCATACTGATTGGAATCTGTGCGTGTGGTGGAGTGCCAGTAGTGTGCAGGTTGTACATGTGTTTTTCTAGGGCCATGTATGGATGTGTATGTACAGGGCTGTGAGGCATACACATGCAAGTCCTTTCATGTGTGAGACACATGGATGATGTATGTGTGGGTAAGCATGCAAGCCAAATGCAGATGTGTGAGCACACATGTTTGGATTACTGTGTATGTCAGTTGGCATGGTTGTGGTGTCACACATGGATGTTGGTTCCAGCTGCATGTATGTGCACTGTTTAAATGTGCATGTGTGTCTATTCGACAAGGGTGCAACAGTGATGCAACATGGATGCATGTGACACTGATTTGTGGAAAACTGATTTGCAGATGTGACATGGATGCCGATCTCAACACTGCGACAGTTGGCATTGGTGTACACATGCATGTAAGTGTGGTGGCGTGTGTGCATGTGTAGTGCACTCCCTGTGTTTCATGTGATGTCTGGCTCACCTTTGGCTGCTCATGCTGTTGTATGTCTATGGATGGTGCTGGCTGTTGCAATATGGCTGTGGAATAGCTCATGTGTGTGAGTTGCAATGACATGTTTGTTGGGGATGGTGATGCCATGTCTGAAGTTTGACAATGCCACATGTGGAACTGTCATGTGTGTATTAGTCCATTGTACAGTGCCCTGATGCCTGTGTTTTTTCTCCCTGTCTGCAGCGTCAACTGATGAAGAGGGCGGAGAAGGTGCTGTGGAGCACAGCGGCAGGGATCGCACCGCCAGCCGGAGACGCAAGGCCCGGCTCCCCTCCCAGGTTGTCATCTCATCGGGGAGTAAGGAGTCTGGTGCCGCGTCCCAGGCCGCAGCTGCCGAGGGGAGGTCCAAAAGGGCGGAGGTCGGAGTTGGACTCCTCGGCAGCAGAAGGGACAGCTGAGACCCCACAGGGCCCAACGGAGGAAGATGGCATGGAGCCATCCAGGTTGGTGGGGGGTTTGGTGGAGGAGGAGGTCGTGAAAGGGACAGAGACGGGGTCTGGAGGTAGGGATTCCACTGGTGCTAGTGGTGCAGTGCAGGACCAGGGACAGGAGGCAGCACAGGCCACCGCAGAGGTGCCTGTGTGCAATCCTGTCCCTGATCCTGTCACTGCATCATCTTGCACCAGCAGGGATGCCTACGTCCAGACCCGTTCTCAGGGAGGGGATTGGCTTACACCAACTGGCCTTCCTCTCCCTGCGGATGTGGCTATCCGACACCAGGTTGAGCCTGTCCTGGGTGGGGTGGCGTTGCGTCAACGTGCCATGCGAGGTGACCTGCAGTCTTTTCATGAGGAGACTGCACGTCTTCTCGCATGGCTCGTTGACCGCGGTGACCCACTGGGACAGCTCACCAGGGTTGGATTCCTCTGTTTCCTGGACCTTGTTCTGACCCCCTCCTCAACTAAACCCCCTATGCCCCAGTCGTCCTCCATGCCATCTTCCCACCCATGTATCACCTGGGTGCCCTGTGGAGCTGCCTCTGACACTGCGGCCAGGCTGGTGGACAACAGATCCCTGCCACAGTCGGGAGTCGGACGTCCAGCAGGGGTGGCCACCTCCACAACTGCACCCCAGCTGGAGGAGGATGTGCAGGCAGCAGGATCCAGGGCACAGGCAGCAGCACAGCAGCAACAAGGTGGGAGCCATGATGGCTCGGGGCCTTCATCATCGGAGGGGCAGGCATCGGCCAGAGGGCAGGAGGACCCTGGATGGGAAGTGTCTTCCGTGTGGCAGCGGTTGGGCCATGCGATAGATGCGGAGCGGCAGCGGGTGGAAGAGGCACGGCTCACGATGGTCAGGGCGGAGAACTCCATGCATAGGGCCCTGAGGCGGGCCGAGTGCCTCGAGGCCATTCGCATGGACCTGGAGTTCCAGTTGTCATCGTCCCTGCGAACCCTCGGGGCCATGGAAGAGGACTGCCTCCGGGACATTGAGCAGGAGTTCGATGATGCCCTGGCCCGGGACATCCAAAAGTGAGCCGTCGGACTAGCCCGCTGCCCTTCTAAATAGTTAGATAGTGTTAGGTTTCCTTTGTTTTTTTTCTTTATTTTGGTTGCGCTTGGACAATGCACCACGTTTCTGTATATAGTTTTTCATTAGGCAGTATTTTTGATAAGTTTCATTTCTTCAGTTGGGATCATGGACCCTGGATTGTTCATCTGTATATAGTTCACTGTTGGATTCAACTTTTTTCTTTGGATTTCCCCATGGAGCAATGGATTTCATTTTTGGAACTGTGACTTTGGACACCTTTCCTTTGGATTATGATTTGTTGTTTTTCACTATTTTACAGACATGCAGCTTTTCTTTTTTAATTTCCATTGTCGTTTGTTTGATTTTAATTCCATTCATGTTGCTTTTAATACATTTTTTTCATCCAACTTCGATGTGTGGTATCATCTCATTGGTTTCATGCATGTCATGATATGGGTTTTGACATTCACTTGCACCCATTGTGTGTATGTGACAGACATGTGTTCATTTAGATACTTGCCATTGGGGTTGTATCATGTAATTGGCATTTCTAAGTGGGTGGATGCAATACTTGGGTGGGTGTTTGGCATGTGGAGGCTGCCCATAAGGGCCAGGGATCTAGATTGTGATGACGTGTTGGCTGGGGGACATGTGTTGGGGCCTGCTGGCAGGTGCCCCACACTGCTGGGGGGTGGGTGTGCAAGGGGACATGAGTGGGGGCCTGCTGGCAGGTGCCCTGCACTGCTGGGGGGTGGGTGTGCAAGGGGACATGAGTGGGGGCATGCTGGCAGGTACCCTGCACTGCTGGGTGGTGGGGGTGGAGGGGGACATGAGTGGGACATGTGTCAGGGCCTGCTGGCAGGTGCCCCGCACTGCTGGGGGGTGGGGGTGCAAGGGGACATGAGTGGGGGCCTGTTGGCAGGTGCCCTGCACTGCTGGGGGATGGAGGTGCAGGGAGACATGAGTGGGACATGAGTGGGGGCCTGCTGGCAGGTACCCCGCACTGCTGGGGTGTGGGTGTGCAAGGGGACATGAGTGGGGGCCTGCAGGCAGGTGCCCCGCCCTGCTGGGGGGTGGATGTGCAAGGGGACATGAGTGGGGGCCTGCTGGCAGGTGCCCTGCACTGCTTGGGGGGTGGTGGTGCAAGGGGACATGAGTTGGTGATCAGTGGTGCAAGCAGACAGGTGGCTTGTCTGTGGTGCATGGCCATGGTGGATGGGCTGCCTGCGGGACATGACCAGGGGTGCGGGGTAGTCCCCTGTGGTGTGGTCTGCCTGCAGGTGCCGTGGAGGGTGTAGAGGGAACAGCTGGGAGGACCCACACTGCCAATTCACTTGTAGGATTCCCTGCGCACCCCCGAAATTCACGTACTCCGCTCTGACAGCTAAATCACGTGTGAAACTTCCCGCGAACCTCTTAAATACACGTACCCCACTCGCACAGGGCCTATCGCGGGTGAAACTTTACGCGAACCCCAGGAATATTGGCCCTGTGCTAGCGAGCGGGGTACGTGTAGTTCTGGGGTACAGCGTGAAGTTTTACACGTGAAAGGACCCTGTTGAGCGGAGTACGTGTATTCCTGGGGTTCGCGTCCAGTTTCACCCGCGTTTTCAGCAGGGTACGTGTATTACGGGGTTCGCGGGAAGTTTCACATGCGAAAGGGCCCTGGTCGAAGGAGTACGTGAATTTCAGCGGTGCGCGGCAAGTTTTACACGCGAAAGGGCAACGCCCGTGCACAATACGTCACAGACGCGCTTATGCGCTAAGGGCCTTTGGTCCAATGATATCGCGTACATGTGCTGACGCGCTTACGCGCTAAGTGCCTTAGGTCCAATGATATCGCGTACATGTGGTGACGCGCTTACGTGCTAAGGACCTTTCCTCGAATTACACGCTGACGTTCAAGATTTTCACGTGCCAAATCAATCCGTATCAAGCTGGCCACGCGTACCCACATGGAAGACCACGCTAATGCCCAGAAGGCCATTTTCCTGCCCCCCAGAGCCCCGAGCACGCTCCCACCAGCCATCTGCTGCTGCCTGTCTGCCTGCTGCCCACGTGCCCTGCTATTTGGTGCCTGCACGTCAGCCATCTGCAGGGGTCCAGTTGTTGTGTCCACCCCTGCTGGAACAGAAGACTCCCGACTGGGATACCATCGCTCCACAGCCCAGCCCCAGGACCCAGTTGCCCACCCACTCCTGCCTCTGGGGTTGCCATGTCGGGCACTACATCATCTGGAACCACTGGCAACCCCAGCCAGAGAGGCAGAGGGCCACCAGCTTCACTGCCACCGAAGTTGGTGCCATGGTGGAGCATGTCCTGGGGCATTATGATACCCTCTTCGGAACATCACGCGCCAACAAGGAAGGACGGGAGAGGATCTGGGACGACGTAGTGGTTGCCATCAATGTGGAGCGGGTGGCAACCCGCGACATCAAGCACGTCAAGAAGCGCTGGGAGAAGGAGGTCCAGGACCCTCCACAAGGCCCGGCACCTTGCGGAGGGGGGCCGGGCACGCCTGAGTGCCATCCAGATGAGGGTCCTGGAATGCGTAGGCCCAGCGCTCCACGCCCAGATCCTTGGGAGGCAGACCCGTCTGGAGTTGAGCGGTGAGTGGCCAAGCATTGCTGTGTGAGACAGGGCATGTTGCATGTGCTGATAGTCTGATGCTTGCCTGTATGTGTGACATAGGCCATGTATGGATGTGTGTGTGTGCAGGGACATCATGGTCATGCATGTGAAACCAGTTATGTGTGAGCCACATGGTTGGTGCATGTGTCTTAAAGCAACATGGGGAGCTCTATGTGGAATGCACACATGAATGCATGGCTGTCTCTGTTCCTGGACATGGAGGGGGGGTGAGGAATGGGTGCTGATGTCATGTACATGTATGGTGCACATGTGTGTGTGTGTGTGCCTGAGAAGTGTGTGTGTTACTTTGAAACGCCATGGATGCATGTGACTTTGAAGGCAACATCTTGGTTTCCAGGGGCCCTTCTACATGGATGTTGATGTTGATTGCAGGCACCCGAACTGTTTCTGCATGTGTGTTGTGTGCATTCACCCATGTGTTGTGGAATGACAGAATGGAAGTGACATTTGACAGTGCCACTCATGTGTTATTTCTTCCTGTCTAGGATATTTTGTACTGTGCCCTGATGCTTTTGTTCTATGTCTCCCTCTATGCAGCGTCAAGTGAAGAAGAGGGCGGAGACGGTGCTGTGGAGCCAAGCGGCGGGGATGCCTCCACTGGGCGGCGACGCAAGGCCCAGCCACCCTCCCAGGAATTATCATCATCCGGGAGCGAGGGGGCTGGTGCTGCGTCTGCCTCAACGGCTGTGGTGGAAGGGCCGGGTGAGCCCCCACTGTGGCTTACAATGGCGGAAGATGGTGTGGAGACATCCAGGTTGGTGGTCTCAACAGAGGAGGAGGAGCCCGCTACAGAGCCGCACATGGGGCCTGGTGGGGGTAGTACCACTGGTGCAAGTGGTGCAGTCCAGGGCCAGGCTCAGGAGGCAGCACAGGTCACCGCAGAGGGGCCTGTGCATGTCACTGTGCTTGACCCTGTGACTGCACCATCATGCACCAGCAGGGAGGCCCCGTCCCAGGCACGTCCGCAGGTAGGGGAGAGTGCCATGTCACCTGCCTCTCCACTACCTGTGGACGAGGGGTCCCGCCACTGTATGGGATCCGTCCTGGTGGGTGTCGTGTTGCGCATGCGTGTCATTCGTGATGACGTGCGTTCTTCCTTGGGCGGAGAATGCACGCCATCACGAAGAGCAGCGTTGTGACGTGGCACGGCTGGGAGGGGCCCTGGTCGGAGGGTTCCTACATGTGACGCGCACTCTGGCGGACCTCTCCTCCTCTGTGGGGGCTATGCGCCAGTCGTTCTCCCCATCGTCTTCTGGCCCAGATTCGACCAGGGCCCCCTGTGGACCTGGCCTGACCAACACAGCCAGCTTGGTGGAGATCCCATCCCTGCCACAGTCGGGAGGTGGTGGTCCAGCAGGGGTGGACACCACAACTGGAGACCAGCAAATGGAGGATGTGCAGGCACCACCGGACAGGGCACATGGACAGCAGCAGCAGGAGCAGGCTGTAGGTGGGAGCAATGATGGCTCGGGGCCATCAACATCAGAGGGGCAGGCATCGGCCAGAGGGCAGGAGGACGCTGGACGGGAAGTGTCTTCCGTGTGGCAGCGGTTGGGCCATGCGATAGATGCGGAGCGGCAGCGGGCGGAAGAGGCACGGCTCACGATGGTCAGGGCGGAGAACTCCATGCATAGGGCCCTGAGGCGGGCCGAGTGCCTCGAGGCCATTCGCAGGGACCTGGAGTTCCAGTTGTCATCGTCCCTGCGAACCCTCGGGGCCATGGAAGAGGACCGCCTCCGGGACATTGAGCAGGAGTTCGATGATGCCCTGGCCCGGAACATCCAAAAGTGAGCCGTCGGACTTGCCCGCTGCCCTTGTAAATAGTTAGATAGTGTTAGGTTTCCTTTGTTTTTTTTCTTTATTTTGGTTGCGCTTGGACAATGCACCACGTTTCTGTATATAGTTTTTCATTAGGTAGTATTTTTGATAGGTTTCATTTCTTCAGTTGGGATCATGGACCCTGGATTTTTCATCTGTATATGGTTCACTATTGGATTCATCTCTTTTTTTTGGATTTCCCCATGGAGCAATGGTTTTCATGTTTTTCCCTTGGATTTGCTTTGTTGGACTGTGACTTTGGACACCTTTCCTTTGGAATATGATTTCTTGATTTTCATTATTTAACGGACATGCAGCTTTTCTTTTTTTATTCCCATTGTTGTTTGTTTGATTTTAATTCCATTCATGTTGCTTTTAATACATTTCTTTCTTCATACTTCGATGTGTGGTATTATCTCATTGGTTTCATGCATGTCATGATATGGGTTTTTACATTCACTTGCAACCATTGTGTGTGTGTGACGGACATGTGTTCATTTACATACTTGCCATTGGGGTTGTATCATGTAATTGCCTTTTCTATGTGGGTGGATGCAATACTTGGTTGGGTCTTTGGGCTGGGGAGGCTGGCCATAAGGGCCATGATTGAGGATCGTCATGACCTGGGGGCAGGGGGACATGAGTGGGACATGAGTGGGGGCCTGCTGGCAGATGCCCCACACTGCTGGGGAGTGAGGGTGCAGGGGACATGAGTGGGAAATGAGTGGGGCCCTGCTGGCAGGTGCCCCACACTGCTGGGGGTGGGGGTGCAAGGGGACATGAGTGGGGGCCTGCTGGCAGGTGCCCCACACGGCTGGGGGGTGGGGGTGCAAGGGGACATGAGTGGGACATGAGTGGGGGCCTGCTGGCAGGTGCCCTGCACTGCTGGGGGGATGGGGGTGCAAGGGGACATGAGTGGGGCCTGCTGGCAGGTGCCCCACACTGCTGGGGGGGTGGGGTTGCAAGTGGACATGAGTGGGACATGAGTGGGGGCCTGCTGGCAGGTGCCCTGCACTGATGGGGGGGTGCAAGGGGCATGAGTGGGACATGAGTGGGGGCCTGCTGGCAGGTGCCCCACACTGCTGGGGAATGGGGGTGCAAGGGGCCATGAGTGGGGGCCTGCTGGCAGGTGCCCCACACTGCTGGGGGTGGAGGTGCAAGGGGACATGAGTGGGGGCCTGCTGACAGGTGCCCCACACTGCTGGGGGGTGGGGACGCAAGGGGACATGAGTGGGGGCCTGCTGGCAGGTGCCCTGCACTGCTGGGTGGTGGGGGTGTGTTAGGGAGAATTCTCTATTTAGGCTGAATTTCCTAACCTAGTGAGTCCCCCAGCAGCTTTGCTGGATTTCTGGGGTTTATTCTTTTCTCCTGCCGATAGTGAGACTCTTTTACCCTCACTTTTGGACATGATTTGAGTGTATTCCTTTGACTCTAGATGTGTTTAATGGGCTATGGGGTCTTTTACTCCATAGGGCTTCATGTGTCCTTGTGATGTGTGTTACACAGCACCCTCAGTGCAGTAACACAGGGGTGTCATAGTGACCCCCCAGTATAGACTCCATATCCTGGGACTGACTACTGTCTCCCAGGGCATGTAAAATCACCATTGACTTTCCTAGTCTTGAATTCTGAACAGAACCAGTACAAACAATCATATTGTGGACGTACTGGTCGGGGCAATTTGATTGCCCCGGGGTCTGTTAGTCGAGGGGGCATGTCTCCGTCCCCCCTGATCAAGTTTTGGCTGGTGGCAGTGGATACTACTTTTTATATTCCACCGCAAATATTTCTCTATGGGATTTTCCCATTGTTCGAGGCTACTATCTTTATTTATTTAATTACTATAGCCTCGAACATACCGCCGGTTTATTATTCATTCTCCGGTTGGTATTTTTTGCCAAAACTCGGTTCTAAAATGGCGTTTGTTTTCTCTTCTGTGACTCCAACCCAAGTCGAGCCCTTTGTTCCACTTTTTTGGTGGGCTTCTCCACAGAAGCCCTCCAAAGTGGTGCCACTCTGTCTGGGGTACTTAGGAGGGGTGGAGGGGGATTTAGGCAACCTGGACTGAGTTGCCTAGGCAACTCAAGTCGCACTCCATCCTAATTGGCTCAAGTGGTGGCCGGCCAGCTCACCACTTAGCATGTTTGAGTGACAGCTACGCTGAGTGAATGGGGGTTTTCTGCATAAAAGCAGGGCTTTGGGGACTGGAACTTCAGAAGTCGCCACAGGACCTAAGAATCCGACGAGGGAGAAGCTGAGCCAACCTGCCACGATGACACCACCGGTGGAGCCCTGCTAGACCATCTCACCACTTTTCCCAACGACAGAGGAGATCTCCCGCCGGAGAGTCTTCTTCCTTTGACTGTTGGGGATAACCAGTTTCACCGTCTTTTCGCCTTCCTGACGCATCTTGTGGCCGCCTTGCCTGTGCCAAGCACCCCGGCAACTGGAATACCACGTTTTACCACGACTGCGAAATAAAGGGTAATACCTTTAACCGGAAAACTCTGCGGCTGGTTTCTTCCCTGGCAGTGCAACAACCTTCATCTTTCCTTCAAGTCGAGATCTTCTCTTCCTCTGGACGATGCCGAGACTTGCACCCGCTGCCAGGAACAACTGCCACCGCTGGAGGATCCTTCCCACTTAAGATACTGTGTTCCGCCTGGCTTCCCTTGCCACCGACTGTACGGGGTAGATTTAGCCCCCGGCTTTCGAACCTGGGTTAGCCTGGGACACCCTGGCTAAACTTTTCTGAGTCTCTCTAAACTCTTTTCAAACTCTCTGCAAGACTTTCAAAGCCTAGTGTAACTATGTGATCTTGGGCTCATTTGTGCTCTGCTCTCTCTAAGAGTGGGCCTAGCCTATGGACTTTGGCTCACAAGTGACTTTTGCTCTTCTGCCTTGCTAAAAGTGTTCCTAAATCTTAGAGTGGTGTGTCTTCACATATTCTGTCTTCCCCCCCCCCCTTTTTCATGAACTTATTGGAGTGCCATCTATTGTTAAGCGCTGACCTCTGTCTGGAAATAAGTGGTGATAACTAAGACTTGTCTGATAAGGAATAAGGGTTGTATATATCATAATAGTAACTGTGTTTAGAGTGTTTTACAATAAGTGGGCTGGAGGTTTCAAACAGTGTGTTTTTAAATAAATAATTATATACTTTGACACCAAAGCTCTGGTCAGTGTTGGCTTGTGCTATTGTGTCTGAGTGCCTATTGTATATACTTTGCATACTGCCTAACTCTTCTTGAGGGAAGTCTGACTGCTCAGCCACAGCTACCAGGTAAATCTGGGTGGTACAGACTGCTACCAAGTGGGTTTACTGCTAACACCTGTAGTCCTAAATCTTTTGCAGTGTTCACAAAGGGAACTGCACAGGTTTCTGCCTAACAGGGTGCAAGGGCACATGAGTGGGGCATGAGTGGGGGCCTGCTGGCAGGTCCCCTGCACTGCTGGGGGGTGTGGGTTCAAGGGGACATGAGTTGGTGATCAGTAGTGGGACATGACCAGGGGTGCAGGGTAGTCCCCTGTGGTGTGGTCTGCCTGCAGGGGCCGTGGAGGGTGTACAGGGAACACCTGGGAGGTCCCACACTGCCAAATCACGTGTAGGACTCCCCGGCCCCCCCGAAATACACATACCCTGCTGAAATCACGTGTGAAACTTCCCACGCACCCCTGAAATACACGTACCCCGCTCGCACAGGGCCAATCGTGTGTGAAACGTCCCGCGAACCCCAGTAATACACATACCCCGCTTTCCGTGCTGGTACAGGGTTAGCGCAGCCCTTTGTGCTGGATTGGGGATTTTAATGGCTTTTCCCTGCGCGATGGGTGTTCTTGGGGGCGTAACTGGCGCTGCTGCAGGGTCGCTGCACCACTGTGCACCACGGCTGGTTTTGGTAGCTGGAATCCATGAATACGCTGTGAGCGGAAATGGATTTTAGCGCACGCGGCTGGCGCAGAGATTCGCACATGCACACTGTGCGCCAGCCGTGTGCGCCACTTGTGCGCTAAATTCTATGAATTACCCCCATGTGTCACTATCAAGAAGTTATCAACGACCTAACTGTACAACAAGCAAAACTTAACAAAGATCAGCGCACCATTTTTGAAGACGTAACAAAACAAATTGTACATGGTGTGCAACACGAAAATAAAGAATGTACCTGCCAAAATTACAAACCTATACTGCAGTACGTCAGTGGTGAAGCTGGGTCAGGAAAAACATTCTTAATCAAAATCATCAGCAAGTTCCTTCAACAATTGACAAACAACAAACTGTCAGCTGTTGTAACTGCCCCCACAGGTTTAGCTGCCTACAACATAGGCAGTATCACTTTACACTGATTACTACTCCTTCCAGTAGAGCACCAAAACAAATTAAACTATTACAAACTTTATGCAGAAGCTGCAATGGAACTATGCAGAGTATTAAAACAAATGAAAATGCTACTAATAGATGAAGTGAGTATGGTCTCCAACCTAATGTTGACCATGATTCACCTCAGATTGCAAGAAGTACTAAAAACAAACTACGAAGAACTCTTTGCAGGAAAACACATTATCATTTTTGGAGATCTTCTACAATTGACACCAGTGAAAGGTGAACCAATTTTTAAAACCTTAGGACACAAACTTTGCTGTAAAACTGTGGGCAGCATAGGGAATGTCAACCTTTGGCAACATTTCCAATACAGAGAATTAACAGAAAACATGTGGCAATCTGCAGATCTCACTTATGCCAACATCTTAAAAAGTATTAGGGTTGGTGTACTATCGCAAGACGCACAAGCCATATTGAAAGGAACGGCACATTCATGCACTTTATGGCGATAATGCATGTGCTACTGATGTTATGGAACAATTAACGCACAGAAATATCAATTGTATGGCCTTAATGCCAACTCCTGCAAGCTGTTTCAAATTCAATGAAACAATGTTAAATAAAGAAATGCAACCAATTTTAGAAATTAGCGCCACAGACAAACTAGACGTACATGATATGACACTACCCATGCATGAGCAAGCTGCTCATGCATGGGTATCTCCATCACAGCTGGGTTGGAAAAAATATTAAAATTATCCTTAAATTGTAGAGTAATGCTTAAGCGTAACCTTGACATCGAGCAAGGGCTAGTTAATGGGGCACTGGGTACAGTTGTTGGCTTTCAATCATACCCACGTGGCAACCTTACGTTTGTCAATATTCGCTTTGACAAACTTTCAGAAGTGAAAAGGATAGGGCACTCAACTGCTCTATTCCTTCTCTTCAAAGACATGTATGTACGTAGAGAACAATTTTCTCTAACTCTTGCATATGCAGTTACCATTCATAAATCCCAAGGTCTTACCCTAGACAAAGCATTGATAGATATAGGAAACACAGTCTTTAAAGAAGGCATGAGCTACGTAGCGCTATCACGCTTACGTACACTTGACAGTCTATTTCTAATGAACTTTGATGCAAGTAAAGTGAACACTGATATTCCTTGCATTTTAGAATACAATAGACTGTGTTCAATGTACACCCCACATCTGAAACAATATCCTGTTCCAGAAAAAGTAAAACGTGGTAAAAGAAAACTAAATCAAACAGAAATGCAACAGAATCTGACAGCAAATCCTTCAAAGAAAACAAAAGAAGCTAATGCTTCATCAATTAAAACAAGCAAATAAGAACCTATTAGTGAAAGTAAACCAGGTACTTCTTCAAACAAGGAACAGAAAGGCCGAAAAGTGCACTCAGATGCAGAACTAGCTGGTCCATTCAAATGAAACTGGTGTAAGTTGCTATGCAAATGTAGCAATGAATATTTTATTTCAATTGCCACCAATTGTTCACAATATTTACTTACACAGTACAGACCAATTGTGTTTGCAAATGTTAGTCCTGCATAGAAACGCAACAAACAACCCTGACAACACGTACAGTGTTCACGGAATAAGACAAGAATTGGACTACTGTGCTGGAATCGTGAGATTCACTATAAACACACAAGAAGATCCACAAGAATTTCTAATGTACTTACTACAAGTACTGGAAAACAAAAGCATACCTATAGATGAAATCTTCCAGATTTCATACATGTGGAAACATACATGCACCCTCTTTAGCAATGTGATACAGGAACAAATCCCAAATGAGCGATTTGTGTATGTATCCATACCTAATTGTGAATCCATTCCATTTCAGCAACTTGTACAGAATGCAAACCATGCCAGATTATGTACTAGGTGGAATTCAAACAATCGCTCCACCTTACTGATACAAACACATAGTAACTATATAATACTTATGCTTCTACGTTATAATGCAGATGGTACCAAAAACAACTGCAAGCTGAGTGGATTCACTCACGGTCAAGTGTCACTTGGAAAGAAAACCTTTACAACAATGGGTATAATCTACCATGCAGGAGCTACAACCAATGCAGGTCACTACACTGCATACATTAAAAAGAAATGTGGATGGTTGGAATGTAATGATGGCATTACTGTAAAGCAGAGATTGCCACCTAATCTTACAAATGCGTATTTAATCTTCGTAAAGCCAACATTTAATAACTAATGTGTACCTCAACATTACCAAAAAATTAGGTGAAAGACTACAAACAGTTAGACTATGCCAACAGGTGTCTAACTGGCCAAGAGTGTATTACAACGACACAGATAAATGAATATCCCAGGTCCATAACCACAAATGCACAGTTAGAATACGCCAACAGGTATCTAACTGTTGTTAAAAATTGGCAGCAAAGCAACAAAGATAACATTAATCAGAAAGAAGAAGGAAACAGACAAAGAAACGAAAGAAATAAAAACAACTGCAAGCTGAGTGGATTCACACACGGTCAAGTGTCACTTGGAAAGAAAACCTTTACAACAATAGGTATAATCTACCTTGCAGGAGCTACAACCAATTCAGGTCACTACACTGCATACATTAAAAAGAAATGTGGATGGTTGGAATGTAATGATAGCACCATTACTGTAATGCAGAGATTGCCAGGTAATCTTACAAATGCATATATAATCTTCTTAAAGCCAAAAGTTAATAACTAATGTGTACTTCAACGTTACCAAAAAATGAAGTGAAAGACTACAAACAGTTAGAATACCCCAACAGGTATCTAACTGCCCAAGAGTGAATTGCAACGACACAGATAAATGAATATCACAGATCCATAACCACAAATGCACAGTTAGAATACGCCAACAGGTATCTAAATGTTGGTAAAAATCGGCAGTAAGGCAACAAAGATAACATTAATCAGAAAGAAGAAGGATAGAGTCAAAGAAAAGAAAGAAATAGTGTGTAGCATAGCAAATAAAGTTTTTTTTTAATCTGACAAGGTTTTTCTTCCCCCAGAACCAAGGATTTGAAAAACAAACACAGAAACTGAGCAAAATGCACAGTACACTGGTTTGTAAACTAAATATGAGGGTAAAAAAAAAAGCTCAACTGTCTATTATACAGTGTAATAAGTCTTCTTAAAATGCAAACACTAACATGCTTTTTTCTTTTATCACAGAAATTGAAAAAGTATTTTTCCGCCAAGTGCTAAAGTCATGTAAGACATATATGGATTCTGAACAAAGTAAACAGTAAGTATAATTACAGTCATCTCATACATATGCAAATCTACACGTCTAATCTATGGCACTAATATGCTGCAGTGGCTGTAGGCTGGCCCTAGCATCTTCGTTGTATAACCCACCACCTACACCCTACGGCCAAGCAACCAAGTTGATAGGTCCTACCCGCAACCATTGCTGCATATCAAAACCATGGTGCTTGTAATTTGACTACTTATAAGTTTACTCTTGGGTGCATAGTCTGCAGCCATGCACCAAAGACGCTATGACATGCACACAATTACCGCACCACACCACACCACACTCATGTTCACTTATAACCACACTGCTTATGACTTCAGTCTTGGGTGCATGGCCTTTGGCCAAGATTCTGGGTCCTGGGAAGAACCACCACAGCATATCACACCCATTGTGGCTTCTAACTTCACTACGTATGAAGTTGGGTTTGGGAGCATGCACCCAAAACGCTGGGCCCTCCCCACAACCACCTGAATAATGTTTCATAGTACAAGTGTACCTGATATGCTGCAGTATTTGTGACCACAGGCTACAAACTTGGGTGTGAGGCCATAGAATGTTCAATGTATGGGTATGCAGTATATAAAATCCATAGTGGCGTACCACTGCAGTGCTAACAACTTTGTTCTCCGGTGCATGGCCTTCAGCCATGCACCAAAAACTGTATGTCCTGGCCACAACTACCACACCATATGACACCCATTGGGGCGTGTAATTACACTACATACAACTGTGCTGTTGGGTACATGGCTGCTGCCTCTCCCCATAGCCAGCTGAGCGATGTACTACCACACCATATCACACCCATTGGGGCGTGTATGTACACTGCGTACAAAAGTGCTGTTGGGTGCATGGCCAAAGGCTATGCACCCATGACTGCAGCCCCTCCCCAGAACCACCTGAGTAATGTACCACCACACTATATCACACCCATTGTAGCTTGAAAGTACAGTACGTGCTGTTGGGTGCATGGCCGTCGGTCATTCACCCATGACTGCTGCCCCTCCACACAGCCAGTAGAGTGATGTAGTACCACACCATATCACACCCATTGGGGCGTGTAACTACACTACGTACAAATGTGCTGTTGGGTGCACACCCTCCCCACAGCCACCTGAGTGATGGGCGATACTACGGGTGTATCTATAGTTGTGGTATGCTACAGTGGATGAGGCCTTAGTATAGAGTCTTATTTGTTTGTCCATAGATATTGCTATGTATGGGTGTGCAGTAGCTTATAAGTTTAGTGCTTACAAATACGGCCATGCACCCAAGACTCTATGCCCTGGCCACAACCAGCAGAGCATATTACATCCGTGGTCACTTATACATCATTAATACACCCATACAATGAAACATTGTAAGTAGACCATGTACTCAGATCGTACTCAGGACTCTAGGCCCTGGTCACACCTACCAGATACATAATCGAATGTATGGCTGTGATGTATGAAAGTGATGTCCTGCAGTGCTTGTGGGCAGGGTCTACACTCTTCAGTGTGTGGCCTGCAGCCTTCAGCCATGCACCCAAAAGGGTATGTCCTGCCCACAACCACTGCACTATATAAAATCCATGTTGGCTTATAAAGTTATAGCTTATAACTTTGTTGTTGGGTGCATGGCGAAGACTGCAGGTCCTCCCCACAATCACCTCAGTGATGTGACAGAGATACGGGTGTATCTATAGGTGTGGTATGCCTCAGTGCTTCTGGCCAGAGGCTGGACTACTAGCTGTATGTGCATAGATAATGGAAGTTATGGCTGTGCATTGGCTTAGACCTCCAGTGCTTATAACTGTGTTCTTTGGCCATGCACCAAAGACTGTACACACTCCCCACAACAAGCTCATCCATTATCAATACTACAGGTTATGGCTATGGGTGTGACATGCTGCGGTGGGTGTGGGTGTGGCCAGGGCCTAGAGTCGGCCATACTTCCAAGACTCTAGGCCCTAGCCACACCCACCGCAGCATGTCACGCCCATGGCGGTGTTCGAATGAATGGAGTACGCATAGCAAAAATTAATGTAAATACGGCATGTACTCAATTTCAGTGTTCACTAACAGCACGTGTGTCCTTAGAACAGTTTCAAGTTCCCTGTACACGGCATGGACTATAATACTACCCTTGTTAGACCCCTCATTCTCTGTACAAACATCCTGAACAAGGCGTCCATAGAAAGTACATCCATTTCCCCCTGGTTCTCCCACAGCTTCCTAATAATCTACAGACCCCCTGGATATGATAGACAATTCTCAAACAACCTCTGCGACTCTATTGCCACCATCCAACCAAACCATCTTAACCTCACCTTTCTAGGTGATTTCAACATATGGCTGGACGTTCCCACCAACCCTATGACACACTCCCTGGTTGAAGGCCTCGATGCAATAAACCTCCAACCCCACACAAACGGCCCGGCTCACTACAAAGGACACACTCTTTATGCCATCTTCAGCTCCCACAACCTAATACAGCTAAACCCCCCCACTCCGATCATCTGGTCCGATCACTTTATTGTTTCTTTCGCCATCCGCTCTCTCAACCCTCTTCCCGTACCCGAACCTGAACCTCCTAACCTGCGCAAATGCTGGAAGAAACTAATAATCCTTCCGGACCTAGCCGACGCACTCCTCCTGTCTCCCTCACCTACCTGCCTACTGAAAAATGAATTAACCCCCAACACCTTTGACTCATGGCTCAACAAAGCACTAATGCAGCTCACACCCTCATGCAAACCATCAGCTTGCCATGGCCTATTTCCTAGATGGTTCACACCTGAGTTAAAGACCAAGAAACAACTATATAAACACCTAGAACGCAAATGGCGTAAGGAAAAAAAACTCCCCTGAGCAGATCCATCTTAGCCCAGCACCAACGTCAATACAAGGCCGAAATCCGAAAAGCAAAAAAAGCCCATTACAACTCCCGAATCATCACCTGCAAAAACCCCAGCAAAGAACTTCACAAAATCATCACCAAACCAGCATGCATCACCACCGCCACAACCGCCTCACAATCACTGTGCGACTCACTCTCTCTCCACTTTTACACTACAGCTCTCGAAAGAACAAACGCTCTAACCAACAAACTAGCTTGCTTACTCCCACCAGGCAACCCACCCTCATTACCGACCAACCCACTGCCTGTGACCACTACTCAACCAACGTTCGACTCCTTTAGTCCAATATCTGCCGACCAATTTCTAAAACTTCTCTCTTCCCGCAAACCCTCTGGCTCTCCGCTAGACCCCTGCCCAGCCTCAATCCTCAAAGACATCTTTGCTCTGACCTGCGCAGGAGAACACGCGAGAACCATCATAAATTACTCCCTTTCCTCAGGAATTTATCCAGACGCATTCAAAACAGTTCATGTCAAACCTCTAATAAAAAAACCTTCTCTCGACCCCCTTGAACCCAAAAACTACCACCCCATCTCTAACACCAGGTTCCTCGCCAAACTCATCGACCGAACCACCTACTCCAAACTAAATGCATTTGTCGAAGCCAATAATCTCCTAGACCCCGCTCAATCAGGTTTCAAAGCCCGACACGGAACCGAAACCACCCTAACCTCAATCTTGGATGACCTTAAAAACACAACAGACTCTGCGGGTTGCGCTGCATTAATCCTCCTTGACCTATCTGCCGCTTTCGACACAATCAATCACTCAATCCTTCTTGACTGCCTCCACTCCCTGGGAATTTGAGGAACCGCTCTCAAATGGATAGCATCCTTCCTCAAAAACAGGAATCTTAACCCATTCCTCCCAAGCCCGCCCAGTAGACACCGGAGTTCCACAGGGAGCATGCCTATCAGCCCTCTTGTTCAATCTCTACATGGCTACCCTCCCATGAATAATTTGCATGCACAATATCCTGTGCTACAACTACCCCGATGACACTCAGCTAATTCTGAAACTCCTGAACTCAAAATCCAACTGCCGACCTGACCTCGCTTCCTGTCTCCTCGACATAGAGCTCTGGATGACCACAAACCACCTCTTGATAAACCCCTCCAAAACCGAAATCATGGTATGTGGCAACATCGAACTTCTTCCACACCCACTACCTTGGCCATCTGCCATGGGCATCTCACCGACCCCCTCTAAATCAGTAAAAATCCTTGGATGCATCCTAGACTCTGACCTAACACTCTTGCGCCAAGTCAATAACGTCTCAAAGTCCTGCCACTACCACCTTAAAACTCTTAAGCACATATTTCCATGCCTCTCCTTTCCAAACAGACTCTCCGCTATCCAATCAGTTGTCATATCAAGACTGGACTACGCTAACCCCCTCTACCTCGGAGTCCACGCTTACCAATTGACTTAACTACAAAGAGCACAAAACGCTGCAGCCAAACTCCTACTAGCGCTTGGCCAGAGAGACCACCTTTCCCCAGCCTCAAAACTCTGCACTGGCTTCCAGTTGCCCGAAGGGTGACTTTCAAAACCATATGCATTTCTCACCGAGCACTGCACAAAACCGGACCACAATATCTTCAAGACAAACTGAAACCCTATCACCCTGCACGTACTCTAAGATCTAGCTCAGCAGACCTCCTAGTGATACCAAAAACAAACTCTGTCAGATTAGGCAGATCATCATTCTCAGCCTTGACCCCCACACTGTGGAACACACTGCCACCCCACATCCGACTCACGGAAGACCTGATGTCCTTCCGCAAATTGCTGAAAACTTGGCTTTTCCCCTAAAACCCACCCAAACTCTAACTCAAACTAGATAACACCATCGCAAAGATCCTCCCAAAACACTAGATCATAAATAGCAATGCAGTATCAGATCCAGGCCGGAAATCACAAATCATAAACGAATAACCTCTACTGATTAGCTAAAAAGACAAACCAAATGGATCGAAAAAAATTAGCAAACCTGTAAAGTAAATAAAAAGAATAATCGAAGTAAACCGAAAGAAACAAAATGAACAAAAAGAACAAAATGAAGAGGATCTAATGAAGAATTCATTAGAGTGGATGAGCATGCAGAGTGTGTAGATCGGATGAGTGTGTAGAGCAGATGAGTGTGTAGAGCGGATGAGTGTATAGAGCGGATGTGTGTGCAGAGCAGATGAGTGTGTAGAGCAGATGATTGTGTAGAGCGGATGAGTGCCTTGAACAGATGAGTGCCTAGAACGGATGAGTGCCTAGAGCAGATTAGTGCCGATGAGTGCGTAGAGCGGGGAAGTGTCTAAACCAGACTAGCGCGCATATCGGTTGAGGGCCAAGAGTAGATGATTTTGTTGAGCGGATGAGTGCGTAGAGCGCATGAGTGTGTAGAGCGGTTGATTGCATATAGCGGACAAATGCGTAGAGAAGATGAGTCCCTAGAACGGATGATTGCGGAGACCGGCTGAGTGTGGTGACCAGATGAGTGCAGTGACCAGATGAGTGTGGTGAGCGGATGAATGCAGTGAGCGGATTAATGCACGGAGCTGATGAATCCGGTGAGCAGATGAACCCGGAGAGCGGATGACTGTGTAGAGCTGATGATTACGTAAAAGATATGAGTGCGTAGAAAGGGTGAATGCCTAGATCGGGTGAGTGCATAAAATGGGTGAGTGCCTAGAGCGGATAAGTACCTATAGCGGACGAGTACCAATAGCGGATGATTACGTAGAGCAGTTGTTTGCGTAGAGAGGTAAGTGCCTAGAGCAAGTAGGTGAGTGACTAGAGCAGGTGAGTGCCTAGAGCGGGTGAGTGCCTAGAGCAGATGAGGCAGATTAGTGCCCAGAGCGGATGAGTGCCCGGAGCGGATGAGTGCCCAGAGCGGATGAGTGCCCAGAGCGGATGAGTGCCCAGATCAGATGAGTGAGTAACGCAAAGTGGATGAGTGCGTAAAGCTGATGAGTGTAGAGCAGACGTTGTGTATAATGGATGAATGCATACAGCAAACGAGCGCGTAGAGCAGATGAGTACATAGAGCGGTTGAGTAGTCAGTACAAACAATTGCATAATGTGGTCAAGTATGAAGAGTTGATGAGTGTATAGAGTGGAACAGTATGTAGAGCAGACGAGTGGGTAGAGCGGACGAGAGCCCAGAGCAGATGAACGCCTAGAGCGGAAGAGTGCCTGATAGGATGAATGCATAATGCGGTTGAGTATGAAGAGTCGATGAGTGCATAGTGCAGATTTATTCCCAGAGTGGATGAGTACGTGAGTGGTTGAGTGCATAGAGCGGATGAGTACATAATGCAGATGTGTATGAAGTGTGGATGAGTGCGTAGAGCGGATAAGTGCGTAGAGCGGTTGAGTGCGTAAAGCGGCTGAGTGCGTTTAGCTGACTAGCGCCTAGGGCGGATGAGCGTGTAATGCGGTTGAGTATGAAGAGTGGTTGAGTGCGTAGAGTGGTTTAGTGCGTAGAGTGGATGTGTGCGTAGAGTGGATGTGTGCATAGAGTAGATGTGTGCATAATGTGGATAATTGTGCAGAGTGGATGTGGGCGTAGAGCAGATCAGGGCACAGAGCGGATGTGTGCGTAAAGCGGCTGTGTGCGTAGAGCGGATGAATGTTAGTCCAGATGAGTACGTAATGCGGATTAATAATGTGCTCGATGTAAAGTGCATGGAACAAATTGGACTGCATAGAAATATGCGACATACATGGAATAATCTACAGTGCATAGAACGGATGAGTGCGTAGAGTGGATGAGTGCGTAGAGCGGATGAGTGCGTATTGCTGACTAGCGCCTAGGGCGGATGAGTGCGTAATGCGGTTGAGTATTAAAATGGTTGTGGGCGGATGTGTGGTTGAGTGCATAGCGTGGTTGAGTGCGTAGAGTGGTTGAGTGCGTAGAGTGGATGTGTGCGTAGAGTGGATGTGTGCACAGAGTGGATGTGTGCATAGAGCAGATGTGGGCATAGAGCTGATGTGTGTGTAAAGCAGATGTGTGCGTAGAGCGGATGAATGTTAGTCCAGATGAGCGCATAATGCGGATTAATAATGGGCTCGATGTAAAGTGCATAGAACAAATTGGAGCGCATAGAAATATGTGACATACATGGAATGATCTACAGTGCATAGAACGTTTGAAGAACATGTAAACCATCATATCACATCACCACGCTTACTCTCTTCTTTACACCACCATCCAACTAGAACACAGAGATACTATGACATCATTCAGTATAGCTGTTCTCATACCAACATCCGCCTCATACTTCCCATCACCCTAACTAAAACACTGCTGGTTGCACACTCCAGCCAGGTGTTCTCCTCGGGCCTAACACAGGCAGAATCGGTCTGGATAAAACCTGCCATAACAAACACATACTCCTGATCTCTCAACCACCACACCTATCGTTAAGAAGCAGCTACCTCACAAATACCACACTAGCTGCACACATATATGGTGCTCACACGCACCTTAGATGCTCTCTACTCTCTCTACCTACTTGAACTTCCCGAGGGCGTTCAACCTACCAGCGCCTTGAGACTATACTAATGGTACATAAGGCACTATATAAATGCAAAGTAACATGACTTAACATAACATAACATCAGGAACACCTACCGCCAGAACATAAGCAGTTTTTCACCCATATCTTACTGTCTAAAACTCCCCAAGCACTTTGCGAATGAATGGCGTATACATAGGAAAAAGTAATGCAAATGCGGCATGTACTCAATTTTAATGTTCGTTAACAGCACGCATGTCCTTAGAACAGTTTCAAGTTCCCTGTACACAGCACAGACTGAAATACTACCCTTATTAGACCCCTCATTCTCAGTACGTACAAACATCCCAAAAAAGGCGTCCATAGAAAGTACATCAGGAAGACCTACCGCCAGAACATAAGCAGTTTTTCACCCATCTCTTACTGTCTAAAACTCCCCAAGCACTTTGACACAGCAAAATAGGTTTCGAAATAGCTTGTTGCCGCTGGTACCCGCTCCGGGGTCGGCAGATCCAAGATGTCAGGTGCATCCAAACAAAATGACGTGGTCACGTCTCGCTGCAGCCAATCGGCAGAGACGTTGCGTGTCTGCGGTCATGACGCCAGCCCCTTAGCCAATCGGTGTCTTGCCCGCGGAGCGAACAGGGAAGTGTGACCGTGGAGCGGACATAGATACCACTAATTTTTTGATACCTACTTTTTGGTCATTTTTTTAAAAAGTACTACACGGAAAGTCACCAAATTTACAAAACAACACTTTCGGGACCAAGCCGCACCTCCTGCCGCAAATTTTGTGAAAATCCATCCAGCGGTTTGGCCTGTAGCCGTGCGGAAAGTTTTTCCTCCATTCGTCCAGGGGGAGCGAAGTTATAAGCCGCTCAAAAATTGCTCTTCCTATGGAAACAACAACTTAACCTTAACTACACTATATATATATATTCAGTAAAAAAACTTTGTTAAAGGGACGTTATGGTTCGAAGTAAAAGCGAAGTAAAAGCGAAAAACCCCTGAAATTCGCCAGTTATGGTAAGCTAAGCAACCATCACTCGTGCCACCACCGTGCACCGGGGACAACAAAGAAGACATCACAAATGTCATTGATGACGTCACATGTGCATTTACCTTTCATGAAAAGTCTGTACAAGGGATTGTTGTAATAATAAATAAGAAGTGGAACCTATATATCTAACACATCAACCATCCATTTAAATACCATACGTAGTAAAATGGAATACACCAAAACAAAAAAGATATGCCTCCAACATAATTACCTCACAGAAACTGCAGAGCTAGAAGCAACAGTAGACCTACACCACAGTATGAATACAATTTACCAAAACTAATAAGTAAACTTAATTTTTCTTATATATTTCTAAACTTGTGTATTTGATACACTAAAATTAATATATTTTTGTTTTTCACACAGAAATGTGCAGTACTTTGGAATGGCTTGAGGACATTTTTCCACGTGAGGAAATGTCTGAAGACAGTGATACTAATGGTACACACCTCTCTATATAAGCAAATTCATAATCATTACTTTATGTGTACTTAACATATATATATTTATTTTTAACAGACCATACAAACATTGAAAATAATACACCAAAAGACACATTGAAAAAGACTCTGCAACGCATGGAACAGAAAATGGACATGCTCAAGGAAAAGTTCAATGTTTTGAAACAGTTTGTGGAGGAGCTGTAAAGACTGGGGGGGGGGAGCTGCACTTCCGCTCTCTATATGGTAGAGGGGAGGCACATAGACCCCTGCCAAGATTCTCTATTATGGTAGCAATGGACGAGCAATCAAGGCCTAGCTTCTCGGGAGGTGATGCAAGCTGGTTCTTAAGTAGAGTGTAGTCCCCAAGCACCCACAAAGGAATGTCCACACACTGTATCGGTTACAACACAGTCTTTATATAATTAATATTCAAGGTCATATACACGATCACGATAACTCACTTTGTACTCCGAAAATCAACAATGATAAATATGTACAATTCTAAAGTGGTACCACTAACGCTATTAGATCTCCTTAATGTGCATACGGTCAGAATGACACACAGATCAAAATAAAGAGGAAACCAGCAGTAGAGAGAGGAAGGAAAGCAAGATGGTTGAGCAATAGGCAGAAAACTGGTAACTACCGTTAAACACAGCTCTGTGTGGAGATTCCCCCACCTGGGCAACCTGTAGGAGAAAGATACAAGCCCAGTCCATATATTAGATTTAACAATAGTTCTGCAATCCTAAAGTACCTGGCGTTGTAGCATTCCTCGTCAGGGAAATCGACAACCCTTCTTGAGTGTCCTCCCTTTCAGGCAGGAGTCACGAGTCGTTGAACGTCCAATGGAGAACAGGTCGAGCTACGATGGTGAAGTTGCCGCGTCGTTCCTAGCGGTGCTACTTGACAGGGAAGCGTAAACGTCCTGCCAGGAAGAGGCGTGCGGGGCACCTCGGTGTCAATAGTTCTGGACCGCAAAGATTTGAAGAACTGTGGGCGAGCAAGGGTGTCGAGTCGTCAGCATCTCTGTGGTCTTTTGGGTGGGGGGAAACCCACCGGTGGATGCTCCTCGGCGCATCGATGGTCAGGCCTTCTCCAGCAGGATACAGCGGTGACGATGTGGACGAGAGCGTCCTTGGATCAATGAAGTTCTTAGGCAATGGGAGCATGGTGGCTCCAGTCAGCGACGGCAATCGTCGACAGTGGTGGACAACAGTCCGGGCACTTCTCCTTTCCGCAGCAGTCCTTGTATCGGGTCGGCAGCCTGTCGTAGGTCTGTCTACCAGGGAGCTTAGGCAAAGATCAGCTGTGCACGATGGTCCCTCGTAGCTCGGGAAGAGGGCACCTTACCAGGGCCTCTCTGGTTCGGTTCTTGAGGCACATCAGCTTTCAGATTGCGAAGGAGAGCAACAGCAATTCTTCTCGTCCAGCAGGGCTCAAGGTTAAGCTTCAGTTACTCCAGTTACTCATCGCAGTGGACTTCAGATTCCGAACACGATTCCTAGCAGTGAGAGGTACCCAGATATACTATTGTTCTCCTGTTCATTCCGCTGGGTCACACTCAAGCATCCAATCATGACTACGGGCATTCATGCAGGCATGCAGCCAATCAGGCACACAAGGTATTCAGGCCATTCACTTCTCTCCAGACACTCACAACAAGTTATGTGTATTTGGACAAGTACCGAGCCATTCAACACTCCAAGCTGCATTCATACTGGTTTTGGGCAGGGCTGTCTCAACCATTGTGTCAAACACCAGATACTAGACAGCCACAACATAGAATGTATATTCGTCACACACTCCATTCACCCAGGTCCCACCCACAGGCGTACCCACAACATACGGTCATTGAGAAGGCTCCAGCCAGTCTGGTTGGCATTTCCACACACTACTATATACGGAACTTCCACCCAACATCCAGTCAGGGGGAAGGGACAGAGGCAGGGCTTCCCGGCACTTCGGGAAGGTCAAGGTATCAGGTGATTGAAGGCAAGAGGCCATGGGGGCCTTTTGTCTCCATCCGGAATCTACCGATTCCAATGACAGGGCCTGGGCATCCCAAAATGGAGGATGCTCAGGGCACCAGTCACTTCAGCACGTAGCTGCCACCAGCACGTACCCTGCTGTGTGGGTCACACACAGGTGCCCAACAACATACACTAGGGGCACAGGGTTGTACCCCTACCCGTGGGTGCCATAGGGTATCCCACGGGTCTGTTCACCAAACCAAAAGAGAGAGCTGCACCGCCAGGAGTTCCACATGAATGCCTGTGCGGAAAACACGACACAGCACACGATAAAAAGCAGTAAAGGACAAGGATACGGAGGCCCTGTCCCTCCGATGCATTTCCAGCATCACAGGACCACATAAAAGAAAAAAATTAAATACCATTGTCCATCATGTACCTGTTCCCCCTCTTCATGTCCCAGTCAACTATCTCCAAACTCTCAACACCAAGAAAAACGTTTTGACGAGACTTCCATCCCTTCATACCCTCCCACCCATCCTCTCCAAACCCCTAATTCCCCTATATTTGTATCATTTTCTGCTGCCCCCTCTCTTTCATAAATTGTGTATATGTATATAATAAAAAAAATTATGTTTCTTTTAATGAAATCCTTTGTGTCTTATTTTTTTTTAAAAGCAGTTACAATGTCCGCGGACAGCGCGCCTGTCCGGAATGTCTGTAATTAACAAAATGGGGATGTCCTTAGGACACTATACCTGTCCGTACCGTTCGCAACCAAGATGGAACTGCTCTTAGAACACACCCGGTGTCCGGGATGTCTGTAAATGAAAAAAATGGGAATGTCCTAAGGACACTATACCTGTCCGTACCGTTCACAACCAAGATGGAACTGTCCTAAGAACACGCGCGGTGTCCGGAATGTCCGTAGTCAAACAAAATGGAGGTGTCCTAAAGACACTATACCTGTCCATACAGTCTGCAGAACATCTACGCACATGCGCACCACACCCGTAAGTCCTGCGAACATCGCGCCTGTCAGTAAATGTCTGTCTCACTTGTGTTGCACTTTTAATTTGTTTGAGGACCCAAACACTGTCCTTAGAACAACCGCGCGCATGCACACGACCGTTCCCATGCATTTAGTGTCCTGCGGACACCCGTTCCCTTCGCGGATGTGTTCCCGACATCATCAAGTGACCGCACCCACGCTGAGCGTATGTCCTAATTTGCGGACACTGTTTAAAATAACTTTTTCAGACAATCCAAATTGTTTTACAGTAAAAATTCACCATTGCACATGTCCCAGACAATGACCCTGGCTTTCCACATACTTTTTGGAACTTTCTGAACTTTTTTGGGTGTTCCATCTGTTCGCGAAGCGCACCCCTCCACCCCTATAAAAGGCCACACCCCAGAGCTGATCTTCATTGTACTTCTGGCTATTGCTAATTATCTTTTGCTGCCTTTGCTGCTGTTGCTGAGATTATCTCATCAACCCAGATGGCATCCATGGCTTATGTTGCTACATCTGCCTCAGCACCACCCCCAAACCCTCCACCACCACCACCTCCCCAAGGGCCTGCAGAGGGGAACAGGCGTGAGGATGTAGAGAATGAGGATGAAGAGGATGAAGAGAATGAGGTTGAGAAACTCCCTACTACCAGCACTCGCCGGGAGTCTTGGGTGTGGCGGCTGTTTACCATAAATGGTAATGTACCAAAAGCACGTGCGAACAAGGTCACCTGCAAACAGTGCAAAATGGTGCTGAGTCGTGGGAGACGTGGTTCGTGCAGCTTTGGTATGACATCCATGAAGCGACACCTAACATCGTTCCACAGTGGGGACATTCGCAAGGTTGTACCTTGTGATAAACATAGTAGGTTGAGTTCCTCTCCAGCATCCTCAGTTTCCGCTCCTCTCACCACAAGGGACACTCCTGTGGGAGAACGCATCCCTCCAGCTGCTTCACAGGCCATTTGCGATGCTGTTGACCCTTACCTTTCGAGGGTCACAATATTGTGTATGTACTGTGATGCAGTACTCTGCAGGGGGGGAGAGTCGTCAAAGTGCTTTTGAGACTACGGTCACAGAGCACCAGAAGACCTGTTACATACCTAAGTAAGGCCCACCCTGCATCTTCCTCTCTCCACCTGCCCTTTCTTATCCCCGTGGTTGGTGTCCCTTCCTTACCCTCCTTTCCCCTCCTCTCCTAGTGTGTCATGTGTAAAAAACCAAATAAAATATAAAACAACAAAAATCCCAAGATAAAAGGCTCTTTTCAGAGCCGACTTTCACAGTTTATAAATAAAAGTGGGAAATAAACAGTGCAGGGCCCTGTGCATTTTTTGGAAGTCCTATGACATATACATTTTTAGGGTGCTGCCCTAGCAAAACCAATGCACATTTCTCTGGGAGGAAGTGGTGGCTCTGAAAAGAGCCGTTTGGTGGTGTTTTTGTGTGTTTGAAAAACTTGAAATCGTCAACATCTACAGCAAAATAGATGACTGTAATTCCAAAAAAGGTTGCAATGCATTTTGTACATTTCTCAGAAAAATCTCATTGCCAGCATAGGTAAGATGGACTCCATCTCTGCGAAAAATGTAGGTTCTACGAAACATAATATTTTTATTGTTGAGGACATGCCAAAATCTCTTAGAAAGGTTCAAACAGCCTTATTGACATTGTGCCTCGCTTTCTCGATTTGTGGACCAAAAGAAGAAGAACGCAGCCACATTTGTCTTTGTGCAATGCAAGAAAAAATTACTTGGGAATTTGGAAACATGTCCATGACCTTCACAAGACCTTCTTTCATTGCAAATTGCAAAGAAATTCCAGACACATGTCCTAAACTGTTCCCTCCACAATGAATAATAATTATGTCTGGATGATGCTCTGTCTCTGAAGTAGCAAAGAAAGGTACTAATCCACTTCATTCCAAGCACTCCATGCCAGTGCACTTCCACATAAGGGGAATCCAAGATCTGCAGCTACTCCACAACGTTCTGCATGCACCTCCAACCAATGTATCCATGCGTCTCCCAAAATCCAGATAATATGTTTTCGGAAACACACAGCCATAGCTATCTGTTCTACTCTCAGGAAAAAGATGTTTTAACAAAATCTCTCCTTACACAACACACCTAGTAACCTCTACTGACCAATCCCTAGCTCCGCTCATTCTCATTTGCATGCCTCTCCACCCCAGAATCCCTGTATGTAATACGCGCTGGCCGCGGACTACCACCATTTCTGTGGACATATCGAAAATCTCAGCGTGGTGAATGTAAATTATAATAGTGTGCCCCATTTCCCCTTTGAGGTTGACTCTGAAAAGAGCAGTTTTTTTGTATTTTTTGCAGATGCCTGACAGACACCTGTTATTTTGTATTATTTTTTTTTTTCTTCTTCAAAATAAACAGCATTACTCGAATCAATATTCTCATTAATAGAGAAAAACATACCAGCTCTAAGCATGAAAGCAGACATGCCTCGGTGGACTGCACACCTAGAAATGTTTTGCTGAGGACAAAAACAGAACTATTGTCCCATATTGCCCTAGGTAGTCATCCAGGAATAATTACTTTCGCATTTGGAAGGATGTTCATTACTGTTTGAACCAACTGTTTCAAATCTGCCAACAAGGTAGGGGCACTGACGTAGCTCAAATGGAAAGCACCAGAGTGCAAAACTACCCAAGGGGGACTGTTCATCCTGCTCATATCTTCACACACTTGTAGAATTCGCTCTACATTGCAATCAGGCACAGCGCTCCACACCACCTCCACTCCTTTAACATCGAAATTGTTTGCCGCATGCCTACATTGAGCATACTGCGGTAAAGCATGCACAAAGATATCTCCGAGCACCAACACCCTGACTTTCTCCACCTCTGCCATCTTCACTACACACAGTCGTCTCTTTCTACACAAATCCACAACCTCGACATCTGATTGGCTGATCCCTACAGTCCGTCCCCTTTCCATACTGGATTTGCTAGAAAACCCTGGATATGGCACGCCCTATCTGCGAACAGCTGCAGTGTCCGCGCAGTGCGTAACTCTTACCAGCCCTTCTACCCTTTCCACATCACTTTTGGTGCCATTCCCTCATTGGATACAGCTAAACAGTCACACAACCATCCACCAATCACATCCAAGACCTCTACATCTAACTCCATCATCAGAATTCCACACTTCAAATGTACTGTTGATCACTCTGAGTACAAGTCTCATATCATTGGAAAGCACCTACTACAAAAACTATTCTACAACTCTCCAAGATTGCTACTTACAGCTGCATTCATATCCACATGCATGCATACAAACTACAGGTATGCATATTTGATTCACAGTACATGTACAACTCTTATGAATCCATATAAACAGAGTAATACCACTAAACCTGCATAACCTATACATACATGACAACCCTCCCGATTTAGGCGCGAGACTCCCGATTTTTCATTGAAAAATCGCACTATTTTTTACTATCTCCCACCTAAATTAATGCTAGTCCCAATGCAATCCTTTGGGAAAAATACATTTTCCTGATATTGTATTCACAGTACATGCATACATGCCAACCCTCCCGATTTAGGCGGGAGACTCCCGATTTCATTAGCAAAATTACTAACTTCTTTCTTTTACAATTGCAGTGAAGACCACTCTCCTGAAAATCAGCAACATCTGAACTACAAACAGCGTATCTGAAGAAACCTTCTCATTCCACAAAAAAAGAGTAAGTACAATACTACCTTAATATTCTTACTGTTCATTAAACACACTGTGTGGTTCATTCATGTAATTTGCACACCAAAAAAATGGAGATTTCTGAACCATTCTGCCCACAAATCCCCATTTATTAAACAGGGATTAGCAGGCAGAATGGCACACAAATCGCTGTTTCTTTGCAACACAAATAACATACTCAACCCCTAGAATGTTAGTATTACAAAACAAAGAACTGTTTTAATTTTATACAATTAGGTTTACTATTAATGCTTCTCCTCACCACTAGCTCACTTTCTACTCTCATCTGAACCTCAGTTTAGTAACACACAAATAGAAGAATAGCCTTCCCAACTAATTGTAGCTGCCCAATGCACAATCACACGCCACCACATACATCTCTCCCATCATACTCGAAAACTCATGCACACAGCGCACATACATTGCAGAACGGCCCAACCCATACCTTCTTTTTTTTTCAACAGACCCCAAAGAAGGCCTACCAAAAAGCAAGTCCGTAGAAAGCAACACAGAAGTAGAGCAAATCAAAATAAAAGTGTCCAAAATAAGCATCCATCTCTACCAGAGTTTGTACAAAAAGTTCAACCAAAACAGCTCATACAGTCATTTAGCGAAACAAAACAAGCTTCCAGTACAGAAACTTTGCCTCCTGTATCAAAATGTAAAACGAAACAGAAAATGATTAGCAAGAGTTTGGCTGCCACTACTGCTAAAACTGCTCCTATGAATCTTGATATACTAGCAAGTAAACATACCAAAAAAAGTATTTGAGCAAAAACGTTCCATCACAGAGTCCTACAGAATCTTATAAAAACAGGAGACAAATCATCCACAACCCTTCAAACCTAGCTAGAAAATTAATCTTAGACAGTGCAATCCTTCTCAAAAGAAAGTTATTCATTTTAGTGTTAAACAGAATGAAAGCACTAACAAAACTAACTACTAAATTACAAAAAAACTTCTCAATAAACAGAATGTCAACACAAATAACTTCTTAAATATCTGTGGAGGTGAATGGAGTCACACCACAAGCACAGAACCATATTTTAATGAGGAAACATACAAACAAAACCAAACAAACACAATTGCCATACATAGCAGTGGACAGGGTTATGAACAAATTAATAATACCATAATGAAACAAGAAATACTGCTTACATAAATATCCCCAGAAAACTCAGAATTACCTCTCCATTCGACTGAACCAGAACGTCCAGTATACAAATGGCCATGCACGCCAATGTGTAACATTGCCAAAAAATCTTTCAAATCTTTACGCCAGTTCCTCAATCAGTATGTGAAAGGCAAAGACAAAATCAAAATGAAAGTGCTGCAAAATATGGATACCTGTCCATTGCGTAAATACACAGGACTACAAGGACATTCATTAGCCTGCATTTCAGGACCTATTTGCAAAAGCACCTACCACCATATCAAAATGATATCAACACATCATTCAACTACAAGAAATCTAGTCTATAAACTGTACTATGCTAAACGTCCTGCTTTAGCACTAGCCAATTTAAATAACACTCTTCTACATGGTAAACCCAAAGACCTACTCAAAGAAATCGACCATATCCAGAGAAAATATTTTGGAAGTGAAAGCCACTTACAAAATGCAAAAGCTTTACAACAGACCAGCAACAATTCTGCACATGGCAACCTTCTACTACACACATACAAAAAAGAAATACTACAATTTAAAAGTACATCCGCTGAAGTACCAAACCGTGTGTGTGTGTTGCCGCAGAACTTTTTATAAAAATAACACAAAAACTGTAGACGTAACATACAAAATAGAAGACAATGAAGATGCCAAATGGTTTGAATTAGCTCTCTACCTTATAGCAGAAAAAAAATACAAAATAACTGACCCCTTAATACTTTGCAGTTACTGCACTACAAAACCTGACAACAACCAAAATCCTTCATGTGCTATCACAAATAACTTGGAAATATTCCCACTACCAAAACCCCTGCAACAACTGAATTTATATGAGAGCATTATAATTCAAATAGTGCACCCATTTCAAGCAATAGTACGCCTTCAACCAAAAACAGCAAAATTACCCCCCTCTGAATTGGTGAAAGGCATTTGTGGCAAAATAGTTTATTTACCATTAGATCTGAAAGGAAATGTGCACACTCTGGGAGTGCAAGGTCCAATAGAGAAATCTTTAATTGTCTTAGTAAATGGTGTACCAACAAAAGGCAAAAAAAAATTGGCAACAACTCGTAGACTTACATAAAGTTAGACAAGCTTTGCAATATCTAAAAGACAATAATGAATACTACAAAGAAATAAATATTGAAGAAAACATAAGGGAAACAACTGAAATAATTCAAGAGCCACCAGAAACTGGTCAGTTTGAACTTCTAGATTTTGCTACAGTATCCAATATTTTAGACCATTATACAATTCATCCATCACACTCTAATGACATATTAGATGATGCACTAGAAACGTACCAAATGCGACAAACCAAAGGATCACCAATCAGCATATAGGAAAGAAAAGTATAGAAGCATGTGTTTTTCCTCTACTCTTTCCTACTGGCAAAGGAGGAAGGTACGATGATAGACCCACTCAGATAACAGCATCAGAATACCACTCGTTACGAATGTATTCTGAAGTTCCTAGATTTAGACAAAATGTGGAATACATATTCCACATACTCTTTGAAAGTGAACTAGAAACTCTATGTTACAGAGTTGCACACATATTGAAATCAGGAACCCACTTTCAAAATATGTCAGCTACGCAATTAACACAAAAAGTGCAAGAAAAAGATGAAGTTTTACGATCAAGCATTACAAATCTGTTAGCAAACATGCGTGGTACGAAAGAGTACTGGTTCCGACGTCACAGAGATGTACGTTGTATGATCAGAAACCTTGGCCCACCCACTTGGTTTGTTACATTAAGTTGTTCAGAATATGCATGGGAAGATTTACATGATTTCCTACACATATCAAACAAAAATAAAACAAACATAGATATACTAACACCTGGAAAACTTTGCTCTCTAGATCCTATTAATGTTTCAAGATATTTCCATCATCGTTTCATTGCTATGCTACACTTTATTTGTAATAAAACTGTTCCTCCCCTTGGAGAAGTGCAACACTTCTTTTGGAGAAAAGAATACCAAGCCAGAGGAGCACCACATATCCACATGCTTTTATGTATTAAAGATGCTCCTAAATTTGGTCAAGACTGTGATGACACTGTTTTACAGTTTATCGAAAAATATGTCACTTGTGAAATTCCATCGGAAATAACAAATAGTGATCTTCATGCACAAATTATACAATTTCAAAGTAACAAATGTGGCAAATATTGTCGTCGCAAATACAAAAACAAAGGGAAATACTACACCAAATGCTGCTTTGGTTTCCCTAGACCAGTTACAGAAACAGGTGAAGTGAAAAACTTCATTTCTTCAGTTAGACATAGTGTTAAAGGTAAATCACCTAAGAACACATGTTACATAAAAAGAACAGAAGAATCAAATTATATCAATGATTACAATGCAATAATTGCCCTCTTATGGAATGCAAACATAGATGTGCAGTACATTGCAGACAATTCCACTGCAGTTGCACAATATGTTACAGCCTACTTAACAAAAGTAGAAAAAACAGAGATTGAAGATCTCTGGAATGACCTATCATCGGACGAAACACTATCTCAGAAATTGTACAGCTTAGGCATAAAAATGCTCTCTCATAGTGAATGTGGCTCCTGTGAACCTGCAGAGCGTTTAACCGGTACTGCTTTGTATGGAAAATCTGAAAATATAGTATGGCTAAGTGTTGGTCCTTCTAAATCTAGAAAAAGTGTTCTCAAATCATACAACGACATAGAAACAATAGCCAAAAATGATTCCAACAGCCAAGACATTTTGAAAAACAATTTACTAGACACATACTACCCGAACAGGAGTACCACTTTGGAAACCATGTGTCGATACCACATAGCCCAAAACTTCACATACAAAAATAATATAAAACCCAATGAAAAAAATAGAGTGACAGATTGTGAAGGCAGCTTAGTGAACCTTACCAAACAAAGCTTAATTAATCATATCAAATTGTCATTAAAAACTCCTCAACATAAAGAAGTATATTACATGTCCCTGCCACAACATTTTAAACCATGGAGAAAAGAAGAAGAGATACTAGAAAACTATGACTCCTATGAAGACGCTTTCAAAGCAAATGAAAGCACTATCATCAATTTAAACTTTACGCAGTACAAAGCAATGTTGCCCAATGAACAGCAACACGAAGAAGAACTCCAGGCCCAACTAGACAAGGACACTCCTGACAGTAGTCAACCTTCTGTAACAGGAAGTCAAGAACCACTGGGACAGCCACTAATAGCAAATGAGGCAGAATTCACTATGACAGAAGTAGAGAACACGATGTGTCACTATGAAGAAGATACAGTAGACTTAACTGTACTACAATCAAAACTGAACAAAGAGCAGCGTACCATTTTTCAAGAAGTAACAAAAGACATTGCACATGGTATACAACATGAAAATAAAGAATGTACCTGCCAAAATTACAAACCTATACTACTGCATTTCAGTGGTGAAGCTGGTTCAGGCAAAACATTCTTTATCAAAATCATCAGCAAGTTCCTTCAACAATTGACAAACAACAAACTGTCAGCTGTTGTAACTGCCCCCACAGGTTTAGCTGCCTACAACATAGGCAGTGTCACTTTACACTGATTACTACTCCTTCCAGTAGAACACCAAAACAAATTTGAATATTACAAACTTTCTACAGAGGCTGCAATGGAACTACGCAGAGTGTTAAAACAAATGAAAATGCTACTAATAGATGAAGTGAGCCTGGTCTCCAACCTAATGTTAGCTTTGATTCACCGCAGATTGCAAGAAGTACTTAAAACAAACTACAAAGAGCTCTTTGGAGGTAAACACAATATTGTTTTCAGAGATCTTCTTCAATTGGCACCAGTGAAAGGTGAACCTATTTTTAAAATTTTAGGACACAAACTCTCCTTTAAAACTGTTGGCAGCATAGGAAATGTCAACCTTTGGCAACATTTCCAATAGAGAGAATTAACAGAAAACATGCGCCAATCTGCAGACCTCACTTACGCCAACATTTTAAAAAGTATTAGAGTTGGTGTATTATCTCAAGAAGCACAAGCAATATTAAAAACCGGGCACATCCATGCACTTTATGGCCATAATTCATGTGCTACTGATGTCATGGAACAATTAGCATACAAAAATGTCAATTGTATGTCCTTAATGCCAACTCTTGCAAGCTGTTCCAAATTCAATGAAACAATGTTGAAAAAAGAAATGCAACCAATAATTGAAATTTGCTCCACAGACGAACTGGACGTACATGGTATGACACTACCCATGTGTCAACAAGCCACAACAAGATTAAATACCTAAGAAAATTCTTATGGCCTACGGCCATGCACCCAAGACTCTAGGCCCTGGCCACAACCACCGCAGCATATCACACCCATAGAATCAAACATTTTAACTATGGCATATGGGCAATGTTTATGTCCGTGTACATCACGCATGTCCTTAGAACAGTTTCGACTAGCCTGCGGACAGCACGGATGGGAATACCGTCTTTAGAACACCCCTCATTTTCACTAATTACGGACATCCCCGACAGCGTGGACATGGCGAATACATCAGTAGCACCTGTCACCTAAACAAATAAAGTATTTGACCCATCTCTTACTCCCCAAACCTCCCTAAGCACTCTTGCACACCAAAACACTCCCCAAAACGACATTTCTCCTCTGTTCGCCGCCGCTACGCTGTCGGCGGATCCAAGATGGCGGGTGCATCGGAACAATCTGATGCACTTCACGCTGTTCACCATCCAATCAGCGAACACGCCACATGTCCGCGGACATGACGCAAGCCGATTAGCCAATCGATGTCCTGCCCCCGGAGCGAACAGGGAAGTGTGTCCGCAGAGCGGATATAGATATCACTCATTTTTTTAGACCTACTTTTTGATCGTTTTAAAAAACGAAACGAAAAAGAATTTGCTCGCGTCTACAGCCCAAACCGCTGGACGGATTTTCACCAAATTTGGAACAGGAGCAGCGGCTTGGTCCCGAAAGCGTGCTTTTACAACTTTGGTGAAAATCCGTACAGTATTTTTTTTTAAAATGACCAAAAAGTAGGTAAAAAAATATTTGTGATATCTGTGTTCGGTCCACGGACACACTTCCCTGTTCTCTCCGCGGACAGTGTCCTGATTGGCCAATCGGCTTGCGTGATGTCCGCGGACGTGCGACGTGTTCGCTGATTGGACAGCATGGAGTGTGAAGCGCGTCAGATTTTCGGTAGCGCCCGCCATCTTGGATTCGCGGACGTCTGCGGACAGCGCGGTGAAACTTTGTTCAAAATTTGTATTTAGTAGAGTGTGTTGGTGTGTAGGAGTGTTTGGGGAGGGTGGGAGTGTATGAGATAGGATGAAAGTTGTGTTTTTTTATGTGTTAGACGTTCTTTTTGTGTTCGATTTGTCTGCGGACATCACAGGTGTTCTGAAATGTTCTAAATAAACTGAATGAGGGGTGTTCTGAGGACTCAATATGTGCCCGTTTTGTTCGCAAGCAAACTGAAACTGTTCTAAGAACACTCGCGGTGTCCTGAAATGTTCGCAAATAAACAAAATGGGGGTGTTCTGAAGACGTTTCTAAGAACACTCACGGTGTCCGGGGAATGTTCGTAGGGGGTGTCCTGAGGACGCTGTCCATATCGTTCTCTGTCAAGTTGGATGTGTTCTAAGAACAATCGCGGTGTCCTGAAATGTTCGCAAATAAACAAAATGGGGGTGTTCTGAAGACGTTTCTAAGAACACTTGCGGTGTCCGGGGAATGTTCATAGGGGGTGTCCTGAGGACGCTGTCCGTATTGTTCTCTGTCAAGTTGAATGTGTTCTAAGAACACTCACAGTGTCCTGAAATATTCGCAAATACACAAAATGGGGGTGTTCTGAAGACGTTGTCGAACACTCGCTGAGTCCTGAAATGTTCGCAAATATGAATGGGGGTTGTGGCTGGCAAGTTGAATGTGTTCTAAGAACACTCGCGGTGTCCTGAAATGTTCGCAAATAAACAAAATGGGGGTGTCCTGAGGACGCTGTCCTTATTGTTCTGTGTCAAGTTGAAAGTGTTCTAAGAACACTTGCGGTGTCCTGAAATGTTCGCAAATAAAGATGATGGTGGTGTTCTGAAGACGATTCTAAGAACACTTGCAGTGTCCTGAAATGTTCGGAAATAAACAAAATGGGGGTGTCCTGAGGACGCTGTCCGTATTGTTCTCTGTCAAGTTGAATGTCTTCTAAGAACACTTGCGGTGTCCTGAAATGTTCGCAAATAAACAAAATGTGGGAGTTCTGAAGACGTTTCTAAGAACACTTGCGGTGTCCTGGAATGTTTGTAGGGGTGTCCTGAAGGCGTAGTCCGTATTGTTCACTGGCAAGTTGAATGTGTTCTAAGAACACTTGCGGTGTCCTGAAATGTTGGCAAATACACAAAATGGGGTTGATCTGAAGACATTGTCAAACACTCGCTGTGACCTGAAATGTTTGCAAATATGAATGGGGGTTGTGGCTGGCAAGTTGAATGTGTTCTAAGAACACTCGCGGTGTCCTGAAATGTTCGCAAATAAACAAAATGGGGGTGTCCTGAGGATGCTGTTCGTATTGTTCTCTGTCAAGTTGAATCTGTTCTAAGAACACTCGCGGTGTCCTGAAATGTTCGCAAATAAAGAAGATGGTGGTGTTCTGAAGATGCTTCTAAGAACACTCGCGGTGTCCTGAAATGTTCGCAAATAAACAAAATGGGGGTGTCCTGAGAAGGGACACTGTCCGTATTGTTCTCTGTCAAGTTGAATGTCTTCTAAGAACACTCCCGGTGTCCTGGAATGTTCGTAGGGGGTGTCCTGAATGCATAGTCCGTATTGTTCACTGGCAAGTTGAATGTGTTCTAAGAACACTTGCGGTGTCCTGAAATGTTTGCAAATAAACAAAATGGGGTGTCCTGAGGACGCTGTCCGTATTGTTCTTTGTCAAGTTGATTGTGTTCTAAGAACTCTTGCGTTGCTCTGGAATGTTCGTAGGGGGTGTCCTGAAGATGCTGTTCGTATTGTTCGATGGCAAGTTGAATGTGTTCTTAGAACACTCGCGGTGTCCTGAAATGTTCGCAAATAAAAGAAATGGGGGTGTTCTGAGGACACTGTCCGTATTGTTCGTTGTCAAGTTGAAAGTGTTTTAAGAACTATCGCGTTATTCTGAAATGTTCGTAGGGGGTGTCCTGAAAATGCTGTCCGTATTGTTCTCTGGCAAGTTGAATGTCTTCTAAGAACACTTGCGGGGTCCTGAAATGTTCGCAAATAAACAAAATGGGGGTGTTCTGAAGACGTTTCTAAGAACACTCGCGGTGTCCTGGAATGTTCGTAGGGGGTGCCCTGAAGGCATAGTCCGTATTGTTCACTGGCAAGTTGAATGTGTTCTAAGAACACTTGTGGTGTCCTGAAATGTTTGCAAATAAACAAAATGGGGGTGTCCTGAGGACGCTGTCCGTATTGTTCTATGTCACGTTAAATGTGTTCTAAGAACTCTCGCATTGTTCTGAAATGTTCGTAGGGGGTGTCCTGAAGATGCTGTCCGTATTGTTCGATGGCAAGTTGAATGTGTTCTTAGAACACTCGCGGTGTCCTGAAATGTTCGCAAATAAAAGAAATGGGGGTGTTCTGAGGACACTGTCCGTATTGTTCGTTGTCAAGTTGAAAGTGTTTTAAGAACTATCGCGTTATTCTGAAATGTTCGTAGGGGGTGTCCTGAAAACGCTGTCCGTATTGTTCTCTGGCAAGTTGAATGTCTTCTAAGAACACTTGTGGTGTCCTGAAATGTTCGCAAATAAACAAAATGGGGGTGTTCTGAAGACGTTTCTAAGAACACTCGCGGTGTCCTGGAATGTTCATAGGGGGTGCCCTGAAGGCATAGTCCGTATTGTTCACTGGCAAGTTGAATGTGTTCTAAGAACACTTGTGGTGTCCTGAAATGTTTGCAAATAAATAAAATGGGGGTGTCCTGAGGACGCTGTCCGTATTGTTCTATGTCACGTTGAATGTGTTCTAAGAACTCTCGCATTGTTCTGAAATGTTCGTAGGGGGTGTCCTGAAGATGCTGTCCGTATTGTTCGATGGCAAGTTGAATGTGTTCTAACAACTATCGCGTTGTTCTGAAATGTTCGTAGGGGGTGTCCTGAAAACGCTGTCCGTATTGTTCGCTGGCAAGTTGAATTTCTTCTAAGAACACTCGCGGTGTCCTGAAATGTTCGCAAATAAACAAAATGGGGGTGTTCTGAAGACATTTCTAAGAACACTCGCGGTGTATTGGAATGTTCGTAGGGGGTGTCCTGAAGGCGTAGTCTGTATTGTTCACTGGCAAGTTGAATGGTTTCTAAGAACACTTGCGGTGTCCTGAAATGTTCGCAAATAAACAAAATGGGGGTTCCTGAGGACGCTGTCCGTATTGTTCTTTGTCAAGTTGAATGTGTTCTAAGAACTCTCGCGTTGTTCTGAAATGTTCGTAAGGGGTGTCCTGAAGATGCTGTTCGTATTGTTCGATGGCAAGTTGAACGTGTTCTTAGAACACTTGCGGTGTCCTGAAATGTTTGCAAATAAACGAAATGGGGGTGTTCTGAAGACACTGTCCATATTGTTCGTTGTCAAGTTGAAAGTGTTCTAAGAACTATCGCGTTGTTCTGAAATGTTCGTAGGGGGTGTCCTGAAAATGCTGTCCGTATTGTTTGCTGGCAAGTTGAAAGTGTTCTAAGAACACTCATAATGTCCGCGGACATTAAAAGTTTCCATAGACCATAGTTGAAATGTTTGACTCTATGGATGTGATATGCTGCGGTGGTTGTGGCCAGGGCATAGAGTCTTGGGTGCATGGCCATTTGGCCATTCACCCAAAAATCTATACCCTGGCCACAACCACCGCAGCATATCACATTCATATTTGCTTATAACTTTGGGTGAAAAACAAATGTATAAGGAACAAAGGTATTAGATACTATGGATGTGATAGGCTGCGATGGTTCTCCTTATTACTGTATACTTACTGTTTGGTCTAGTAACCGGAGTACATGTATTTCTTGTTAATTTCTGTGATAAAAGAAAATAGCATGTTAGTATTAATATTTTGTAATGACTTATTACATTGTATAATCAACATACTTTTTTTTTTGGACCCTCATATTTAGTATATTACAAATCAGAGTACTGTGCAATGTGCTAAGTTTCTGTATTTGTTGCTAAAATCATTGGGTCTCTGGAAGAAAAAAAAATCCATGTTGGATTAAAAAAAAAACTTTTTCTGTTATGCTACAGTTTATTTGTTTGTTTGTTTTCAGTGTTCACTTGTTGTTTCTGGCTAATGCTTTATACTTTGGCTTGTTGCATTTCTTTGGATCAGTAACATATTATTTATTTGTTTGGATATTATAACATTTTGGAGAAGTTAGATACCAATTGGCATATTCTAACTGTCTATTTTTTTATATATTTTAGTGGTATTGATTTATCTATTTGGATATTGTTAAATTTTGGGACAGTTAGATACCAATTGGCGTATTCTAACTGTATATTTTTGGGTCTAATTTAGTGGTATTCATTTATCTGATTAGTTGTTGTAGAATCTTTGAGCAGTTAGATAGCTTTTGGAGTATTCTAACAGTTTATATTTTTTTAACACAAGTTTACTTAGGGTTTAAATACAGTTTAGTTATTAAATTTTGGTTTTAAGAACATCAAATAATTGTTTGTAAGATTTGCTGGTAATCTCTGCTTAAGAGTAATGGTACTATCATTACATTCAAACCATCCACATTTCTTTTTTACATATGCAGTGTAGTGCCCTGAATTGGTTGTGGCTCCTGCGTGGTAGATTATACCTATTGTTGTGAAGGTTTTCTTACCAAGTGATATTTCACCATGTGTGAATCCAGTCAGCTTTTATGTGTTTGTATTACTAACGTGGAGCGATTATCTGAATTGCAGGTAGAACATAATCTACCATGGTTTGAATTTTGTACAAGTCGCTGAAATGGAATGGATTCACAATTTGGTATTGATATATATATGAAGCGTTCATTGGGGATTTCTTCTTGTGTCACATTGTTGCAGAGAGTGCATGTATGTTTCCACATGTATGAAATCTGAAAGATTTCATTCATAGGTATGTTTTTGTTTTCCAGTACTTGTAGTAAGTAGATTAGAAATTCTTGTGGATCTTCCTGTGAGTTTATAGAGAATTTCACCATTCCAGCACCGTAGTCCAATTGTTGTCTTATTCCATAAACACTATACGTGTTGTCAGGATTGTTTGCTGCATTTTTGTGAAGTACTAACATTTGCAAACACAATGGGTCTGTACTGTGTAAGTAAATGTTGTCAACAATTGGTGGTAATTGAAATAGAATATTAATTGCTACATTTGCGTAGCAACTTACACCAACTATATTTGAGAATTTAAATGGTCCAGGTAGTTCTGTATCTAACTGCTTTTTTTGGAGTTTGTCTTCCTTCTTTAAAGAAGTACCTGGTTTACTTTCCCTAATTGATTCTTTTTTGCTTGTGGTACTTGATGAAGTATTTAGTTTCTTTTACTCTCTTTGGAGGATTTGCAGTGACATCCTGTTGCATTTCTGTTTGATTTATTTTTCTTTTATAACGTTTTACTTTTTGTGGAACAGAATATGTGTTTAAGTGGGGGGTGTATAGTGAGCGAAGTCTATTGTATTCTAAAATGCAAAGAATATCAGCGTTTATTTTACTTGCATCAAAGTTGATTAGAAATAGACCGTCGAGTGTACGTAACCGTGATAGTGCTACGTAGCTCATGCCTTCTTTAAATACTGTGTTACCAATATCTATCAGTGCTTTGTCTAGGGTTAGACCTTGTGATTTATGAATCGTGACTGCGTATGCAAGAGTTAGAGAAAATTGTTCTCTGCGTACATACATATCTTTGAAGAGAAGGAATCTAGCTGTTGAGCGTCCTATGCTTTTTACTTCTGAAAGTTTGTCAAAGCGTATACTGACAAACTGAATTTTGTTGTCGCGTGGGTATGTTTGAAAGCCAACAACTGTACACAGTGCTCCATTAACTAGTCCTTGGTCCACGTCAAAGTTACGTTTAAGCATTACTCTGCAATTTAAGGATAATTTTAATATCTTTTCTAAGCCTGCTGTATTTGAGATTGATTTTTCTAAACTATTTAGTCTTGTTGTGGCTTGGTCACACATGGGTAGTGTCATACCATGTACATCTAGTTTGTCTGTGGCGCTAATTTCCATGATTGGTTGCATTTCTTTACTTAGCATGATTTCATTAAATTTGAAACAGCTTGCAAGAGTTGGCATTAAGGCCACACAATTGACATTTTTGTGGGCTAATTGTTCCATAACATCTGTAGCACATGCATTATCACCATAAAGTGCATTAATGTGCCGGGTTTTCAATATTGCTTCTGATTCTTTAGAAAGTATACCAACTCTGATACTTTTTAAAATGTTGGCATAATTGAGATCTGCAGATTGCCGCATGTTTTCTGTTAATTCTCTGTATTGGAAATGTTGCCAAAGGTTGACATTTCCAATGCTGTCAACAGTTTTGCGGCAGAGTTTGTGTCCTAATGTTTTAAAAATAGGTTCACCTTTTACTGGTGTTAATTGAAGCAGATCTCCAAAAACAATAATGTGTTTTCCTGCAAAGAGCTCTGTTTTTGAGTACTTCTTGTAATCTGAGGTGAATCAAAGCAAACATCAGGTTGGAGACCATGCTCACTTCATTTATTAGTAGCATTTTCATTTGTTTCAATACTCTGCGTAGTTCCATTGCAGCTTCTGTAGAAAGTTTGTAATAGTCTAATTTGTTCTGGTGTTCCACTGGTAATAGTAGTAATCGGTGTAATGTAACACCACCTATGTTGTAGGCAGCTAAACCTGTGGGGGCACTGACAACAGCTGATAGTTTGTTGTTTGTCAATTGTTGAAGGAACTTACTAATGATTTTGATTAGGAATCTTTTGCCAGAACCAGCTTCACCACGGACGTACAGTAGTATAGGTTTATAATTATGGCAGGAACAGTCTTTATTTTCATGTTTTACACCATGTGCAATTTGTTTTGTTACTTCTTGAAAAATGCTACGTTGCTCATTGTTTAGTTTTGATTGTAGTATAGTTAAGTCTTCTTTATCTTCATACTGACACATGGTGTTTTCTACTTCTATCATAGCTAATTCTGCCTCATTTATTATTAGTGGTTCTCCCAGTGGTTCTTTGCTTCCTGTTACAGAAGGTTGACTACTGTCAGGAGTGTCCTTATCTAGTTGGGCCTAGGAGTTCTTCTTCGTGTTGCTGTTCATTGTGCAACATTGTTTTGTACTGTGTAAAGTTTACGTCAGTTATAGTGCTTTCATTTGCTTTGAAAGCATCCTCATATGACTCATAGTTATCTAGTATTTGTGCTTCTTTTCTCCATGGTTTGAAGAGTTGTAGCAGGGACATGTAATATACTTCTTTATGTTGAGGAGTCTTTAATGACAATTTGATATGATTAATTAAATTTGGTTTAGTGAGTTTAACTAAGCTGCCTTCACAGTTTGTCACTCTATATTTACCTTTTTTTTCATCAGGTTTATTTTTTTATGTGTAGTTTTGGGCTATGTGGTATAGACACATGTTTTCCAAAGTATTACTTCTGTTTGGGTAGTATGTGTCCAATAAATTGTTTTTTAACATGTCTTGGATGTTGGGATCACATTTGGCTATTGTTTCTATATCTTCATATGATTTTAGAACTCTTTTTCTAGATTTAGCTGGACCAAGACTTAGCCATACTATATTTTCAGATTTACCATACAATGCAGTACCAGTTAAACGATCAGCTGCTTCATATGATCCACATTCTCTATGGGTGAGCATTTTTATGCCCAAGCTGTATAATTTCTGAGACACTGTTTTATCTGATGACAGGTCATTCCAGAGGTCTTGGAGTTCTGTCTGCATGCTTTAGTTAAGTATGCTGTGACATATCGTGCAACTGCAGTAGAATTGTCTGCAATGTACTGCACATCTATGTTTGCATTCCATAAGTGGGCAATGATTGCATTATAATCATTGATATATTTTTCTTCTTCTTTTCTTTTTATGTAATATGTATTTTTAGGTGACTTACCTTTAACACTATGTCTAACTGAAGACATGAGGTCGTTCACTTGACCTGTATTTGTAACTGGTCTAGGGAAACCAAATCGGCATTTGGTGTAGTATTTCCCTTTTTTTGTATTTACGACAACAATATTTTCCACATTTGTTTCTTTGAAATTGTAAAATGTGTGCATGAAGATCACTATTTGTGGCTTCTGATGGAATTTCACAAGTGACATATTTTTCAATAAACTGTAAAACAGTGGCATCACTGTCTTGACCAAATTTAGGAGCATCTTTAATCCATAAAAGCATGTTGATATGTGGTGCTCCTCTGGCTTGGTATTCTTTTCTCCAAAAGAAGTGTTGCACTTCTCCAAGGGGAGGAACAGTTTTATTACAAATAAAATGTAGCAAAGCAATGAAGCAATGGTGAAAATATCTTGAAAAATTAACAGGATCCAAAGAACAAAGTTCTCCAGGTGTTAATATATCTATCTTTGTTTTGTTTTTATTTGATATGCGTAGGAAATCATGTAAATCTTCCCATGCATATTCTGCACAACTTAATGTAACGAACCAAGTGGGTGGGCCAAGGTTTCTCATCATACAACGTACATCTCCATGATGTCGAAACCAGTACTCTTTAGTACCACGCATATTTGCTAATAGATTTGTAATATTTGATTGTAAAACCTCATCCTTTTGTTGCACTTTTTCTAATAATTGTGTAGCTGTCATACTTTGAAAGTGTGATCCTGATTTTAATATGTGTGCAACTCCGTAACATAAAGTTGCTAGTTCACTTTCAAAGAGTATGTGGAATATGTATTCCACATTTTGTCTAAATCTGGGATCTTCAGAATACATCCGTAATGAGCGGTATTCTGAAGCTGATATTTGAATAGGTCTATCATCATACCTTACTCCTTTGCCAGTAGGAAAGAGTAGAGGAAAAGCACGTGCTTCTATACTTTTTTCCCATATGCTGATTGGCGATCCTTTTGTTTGATGCATTTGGTACGTTTCCAGTACATCTTCTATGGTGTCATTAGAGTGCAAAGGATGAATTGCATAATGGTCTAAAGTATTTGATATTGTAGCAGGATCTAGTAGCTCAAAATGACCATCTTCTTGGGTTTCTTGAATTATTTCAGTTGTATCTTTCAAGTTTTCTTCAATATTAATTTCTTTGTAATATTCATTATTCTCTTTAAGATATTGGAAGGCTTGTCTAACTTTATGTAAATCTACGAGCTTTTGCCATATTTTTTTGTCTTTTGTAGGTACTCCATTTACTAAGATAATTAAAGATTGCTGCATTGGACGTTGCACTCCTAGAGTATGCACATTTTCTTTTAGATCTAATGGTAAATTAACTACTTTTCCACTAATGCCTTTTACCAATTCTGAGGGACGTAATTTTGCTGTTTTTGGTTGAAGGCGTATTATTGCTTGAAATGGGTGTACTGTTTTAATTATGATGCTCTCATATAAATTAAGTTGTTGTAGGGGTTTTTGTACTGGGTATAATTCCAAATTATTTGTGATAGCTCGTGAAGTAGTTTGGTTGTTGTCAAGTTTTGTAGTGCAGTAACTGCAAAGTATTAAGGGCTCAGTTATTTCATACCTGTTTTCTGCTACAAGGTAGAGAGCTAATTCAAACCATTTAGAATCTTCATTGTCTTCTATTTTGTATGATGGGTCTACAGTTTGTGTGTTCCTTTTATAAAAAGTTCTACGGCAACATACACATACATGGTTTGGTACTTCAGCCGATGTACTTTTAAATTTTAGTATTTCTTTTTTGTATGTGTTTAGCAAAAGGTTGACATGTGTAGAATTGTTGCTTAATTGGTTTAAAGCTATTTCATTCTGTAAATGGCTTTCACTTCCAAAATATTTTTTCTGCATATAGTCAATTTATTCAAGTAGGTCTTTTGCTGTATCATGTAGAAATTTGCTAGTGCTAAAGCAGGACTTTTAGCATAGTACAGTTTATAGACTAGATTTCTTATAGTTGAATGATGTGTTGATGTTCTTTTGATATCATGGAAAGTGGTTTTACAAGTAGGTCCTGTAATGCAGGCCAATGAATGTTCTTGTAGTCCTGTGTACTTGCGCACTGGACAGGTATCCATATTTTGCAGTAATTTAATTTTGATTTTGTCTTTGCTTTTTACATATTTATTGAGGAATTGACGTAAAGATTTGAAACATTGTTTGGGAATGTTACACATTGATGTGCATGGCCATTTGTACACTAGACGTTCTGATTCAGTTGAATGGAGGGGTAATTCTAAGTTTTCAGGGCATATTTTTGTAAGGAGTACTTCTTGTTTCATTATGGTATTATTCACTTTTTCATAACCTTGACCACTGCTATGTATGGCAATTGTATTTGTTTGCTTTTGTTTGTACGCTTCTTCATTAAAATATAGTTCTGTGCTCTTAATGTGATTCCATTCACCTCCGCAGATACATTAGAAGTTCTTTCTGTTGACATTTCGCTTATTGAGAAGTCTTTTTTGTAATTTAGTTATTAGTTTTGTTAGTGGTTTCATTTTGTTTAACAGTAAAATAAATAACTTTCTTTTGAGAAGAATTGCACTGTCCATAAACGCTTCTAAGATTAATTTCCTACGATAGGTTTTAAGCATTGAACCTGATTTCGCTCCTATTTTTATAAGATTTTGAAGGACTTTGTGACGGTACATTTTGGCTAAAATACTTTTCTTGGTATACTTATTTTGCACTATATTAAAATTTAAAGAAGTAGTTTTATCTGTAGTGATAGCTGATTTTCTGTTAATTGTTTTTTGGTTTGTTTTACATTTTGATAGAGGTGGCAAAGTATTTGTACTTGAAACTTCTTGTGTTTCACTAAATTACTGTATTAGCTGTTTTGTTTCAACTTTTTTTTACAAATTCTGCTAGAGATGGATGCTTATGTTGGACACTTTTATTTTCATTTGCTCTACTTCTACGTTGCTTTCTACGGACTTGACTTTTGGTCGGCATTCTTTAGGGTCTGTTGAACAAAAATAAATATGGGTTGGGGTGTTCTGCAATGTATGTGTGCTGTGTGCATGAGTGTTTGAGTAAGATGATTAAGATGTATGTAATGGTGTGTGATTGTGCATTGGGAACTACAACTAGGGATAGGTATTCTTGAATTTATGTGTTACTAAACTGGGGTTCAGATGACAAAACAAAAGTAAGCTAGTGGTGTGGAAAAGTACAAATAGTAAATCTAATGTCTACAATTAAAACAGTTGTTTGTTCTATAATATGAAAATTGTAGCGATTCAGTTGGGTAATTTGTGTGTCCAAAAATAGGAATTTGTGGGCCATTCTGGCTGTAAATCGCTGTTTAAGACATGGAGATTTTTGGACAAAATGGTACACAATCTCTATTTTTAGGCACAGAAATAGCTTGTATTAACTTTACAGTATGTTTGAGTAATAATACAAATATTATGGTGATATTCTACTTACTTTTTTTCTTAAATTAACAGGTAACTTCTTAGTTCTTCTTTGTTCTTCGAATTCGGCTGCTTCTTCTCAGGAGACTGGTCTTCACTGCAATCATAAAAGATTCAAACGAGTAACTTTGTTTGTATATAGCGCTGTTTTTAATTTAGATATTGATTATTTTAATTGAAATCCTCAGTGCCTTCTTCAAAACCATTAAACTAATTTATTTACATAAGATACATTGCATCAGTTCAGTACATATGATATGTTCTTAATGAACAAATTGTATTGAATGACTAACTGTAGCAAAAAAAATATCTTTACTTTGCATTGTGAAATTTATAATATACCAGTGAATACCACTATTTCTGTAACTAAGCTCTTCTATGTAATAGCGTCTCAATGTCATGTCTAAATTAAAGTAATTAAGTAAATAGATAAATAAAAACAAAAAAATATGAAATTTTATAAGTATTTTTTTAAAGATTTAAACATAGATTGTGCTTGCATGCAATTTTGTTTGAATATATGTAGTCTATATATTACATTTAAAAAATGCTAGTTTAACATGATTTGAGTGTGTGTGTATAAAGAAAGTAAATAGCATACAGGTTAATAGTTGATTTTAGGAAATTGAAAAAAATACAGTAAATTCATTTTACAGATTACACAAGCTAAAAGTCTGTTTGAAAATGTGTTCATCTACTGTACAGAAAATATGCATACCTGAAGTTTGTGTTCATGCATATGGATATGCATGGAGCTGCAAGTAGAAATCCTGGAGACTTATACAGTATTTCTGGTAGATGGTGCTTGCCAATGATATGACACTTGTACTCAGAGAGATTCACAGTACATGTTCAGTGCTGATCTATGACGATGCAGTTAGATGTAGAGGTCTTGAATGTGATTGGTGCATGGTTATGTGACTTCTTAGCTACATCCAATGAGGGAATGGCAGAGAGAGTGAAGTGGAAATGGTAGAAGGGCTGTTCATGTTACGATATGTCCGCGGACATGGCGGTAGTTCGCAGACATCGGGAGTTACATCCGGGGATTTTTGGGTTCAGAAGTCATGCAAATGAGAATGAGTACTGAAAGGGATTGGTCAGGAAAGTTTAGTGGGTGTGGTGTGCCAGAAGAGAGTTTCTCATATACTGTTTTTGCTGAGAGAACAACAGATAGCTATGTCGTGTGTTTTAGGAAAAAGATTGTATGGATTTTGGGAGATTCATGGATATATTCGTTGAAGGTACATGCAGAAAGCTGTGGAGTAGATGTAGATGTAGATGTGGATCTTGGATTCCAACATGTGGAAGTACACTGGCATGGAGTACATGGAATGAAGTGGTTGTATTTCATTGTGGAGGGAACAGTTTAGGACATGTGACTGGAATTTTTTTGCAATTTGCTATGAAAGAAGGACTTGGGAAGGTTATGGACATGTTTCCTAATTCTCAAGTGATATTTTCACGGATTGCGCAGAGACAAATGTGACTTTGTTCTTCTTCATTTTGTCATCAATGACATTTGTGATGTCACATCTTTGATGTTCTGGGTGTTAGGCTTAGCAGTGCACGGTGGTGGCGCGAGTTATGGTTGCTTAGCTTACCATAACTGGGGAATTTCAAGGGTTTTTCGGTTTTACTTGGAACCATAACGTTCCTTTAACAAAGTTTTTTCACTGAATTTGAAAGGTTTTTAGTAGCGCAACTTAACCATAACGTCCCTTTAACCACGTTTTTTCACTGAGTTTGAAAGGTTTTTAGCAGCGCAACTTAACCATAACGTCGCTTTAACAAAGTTTTTTCACTGTATATATATATATATATATTTATATATATATATAGGCACCCCCTTATCCGTCAAATAATTTGAAATCTACTAGACAGATTTACCCCAAACTATTACAATTCTTTATGTCAGCGTTTATTATTTGGTACACATCTGGCCAGCGTGTTTTGTGCTATGGGTGTTCAAATGATGCACTCTTACACTCTTACACTATAGGGAAACTACAGTTTTGTGGGGCCTCGCTGAGATCTTCATTTTGGAATATTTTGTCCATATCCATCCAGCAAGTGAAAAGGTATTTGTTTGTGTGTGAAATTACAATGCAATTACCTGAGAAATCGCTTGCATTAACGGAAAAACAAAATGAGGTTTTTCATTTCTAAAAATCCTCAGCTTCTTCAAAGTACCATGGGAGGTATATACAGGTTTTTGGGAGCAGTGGACAGCCCGTCTATTACAAATGTTTCCAGATTTACCACAAACCAGTCAAGGAAATAAGTCAGCGCCTTGTCCCCAAGCTGTTTCTTATTTGGTCCAAATCTGTCCAAGGTTTTTGAGCTATGGCTTCCCACAAATTACACTTTTTCTCTGTGAAAAACTGAATGGGAGTAAATTGAAAACAGCATTTTGTTTGTTTTCTTAATAATAACTTTTACTTTTTTTAACAAATCTTTCACAAAATGTTTGAAATATTGCATTCAAATTCATCCAGCAAGTTAAAGAGTATTAGCATTAACATTTTGAGAAAACTCTATGCACAACAGATTCTCTTTATCTATATGGTCGGCGATTCACACTGAATTTCAAGGGATTTGTTGCACTGAACTTAGTCTCCTTTAGTATCCCTAAACTAATGATTTTCATTGATTTTCATGGGCCTTGTTATGCTATACCCTCCATGTACTTGTAATTCTACAAACAGTGACACGGGAAGATTCTTTCCTTCAGGAGTTAATTACTCACTGTTGTGAACAACTGAGATACCTACATATATGGACATACCTTTTGACTGTAAAGACAATGCATAAGAAAACACTGCATTAACAATTAAGCAAACCACACAACCAATACAAAAAAGACAAGTACATTTGCTTTTATCACATCATGTGAGTACAGAAACAAAGACATGTATGTTCCTTGCAGCCAACCATCTTTGATTTTCAGAAACAATAATATAGGCAGTGAAGGAAAAATCAACTCATTGGAGTGTAAAAATCCTCCACATAAAAATATATATTTTGCATTTTAATATACCGCCCTACACATAATTTAACATTAACTCTAAAATAATTAGAAACATTTGTGACTATTTAACACAACTGTGTTGCTATACAGCGACTTTCAAAAAAGCAATATATTAATATATAAAATTGTATGGTGCATCAAATAAAATATTCTGAAAAAAGTATACAATAATTGGCATATCAAATGTACACATTTGCATATATTTTTTTTAAATATTCAAATAAATCTAAATATTTCGATTTATTGTAAAATCTGATAAAGTTTCTCTGTTGACATACACAGATATCGTGAGTATGGTTAGAATTATTTGTAATATTAATGTAATCATTATTGATCAAGTACAGAGCATGACCTGACAATGTTTTAGACATTATCAGAAAAATGTTATGATTATTTTCCAGCCCTTTAGAGGGAAACTTTGACACTCACATTAGATTGTGTTGTACATTTTATGAAATTCTGTAAAGCCACTAGAGCAGCCTGCATTAATTTTGGAATTGTTTACAAAATGCAATCACATGCTACTATACTAATTCAGTATGATGAAAAAGCATAAAGTATGTTTTATATACAAAGGTACAATACTACGGCTATTGATAATTCAGACATTACATGGATTCCTATAATAATCTAGTATCAACTTTGAAAGAAACAATTTGCACAATCAATAAACTGTTTTTGCAAAGGAAAGTCTAAATTATGAATTCAACTATACAAAACTATGATGAAAAATTCTTTTAAAAAACATGAATCTGAAATTGTGTGTGTGTGTTGACAGTTGGGCCACGTTCACACATGAAAACTAGTTTATCTTTGCTGTATATTTCTATGACAAGAAATTAACCTATCCTAACATAACTGCCTTCTATACCTAGATGGTGAAATCCTAATTGAGTGTCTTGATAACACATCACACCTTCACTTCATATTTTGCTATCATTAAACATGTTGACCTAAAATCTAATCTATCTCCAGAAATAATGTAGACAAGAAAACAACACACAACCCACAAATCCATAGGAAATGTTAGTATAAGGAATTTTAGTACGATATATGGATTTATACACCACATTTTCTGTTAAAAAAGGAGCAACAAAAGATGGCAGAATGCCATCTGTACTAATCAAATGTACTACTAGATATATATTTGCTATTATGAGAGGTTTACCTGTTTGAAAGTAGTTACATTTTCTTATCCATTCAATATAATATGCTTACAAATGACTACGTAATTACATTACAATCTAAATAAACATTGTATTATCACTAATGAGTGTCAAAATCAATGTTCATTGATTATAATAAATTAATCTTTACTTAAAACTAAAACTACACTGTGCATTTTGGCTTCAATAAATGCAGGTGAGCATTTCCAATTTAACAAGGTAATTGAGGCTTCAAAGAAACAAGAATATTTGCAGAAAATCCACTTTGTTTCCTGTTGCAGCCAACTTGTATAATGGCCAGTGTGAATGTGGATTCCATTGTGGAATATAATTCCAACAGTTTCAAATGTTTCTGCCATTATTGAAACCTGACCATGTGCAATCTTCAAAATGTTAGTGTTAATGTGTGTACTGTAATCTCTATATTGCTGCAACAAAAGTATAAACTAATTCTGACACTTCAAATTTCTTAATGTGAACTTGTAGTAAGCACCGCACTGACCACAGACCGTGTCCTTGTAAGCGTTGGTAACCAGGTCACAGAATGAAAAACTCTCTTGGTCTGGTACACAAACTGCTCAAAAGTTTCACAGTCCACAATTTGATGATGATAACCAGAACATGACTGTTCAAATGCAGCTGCAACCCCAATTGAAGATGCACCATGCACATCCTGTTGAGCTGCCTTAACCAGTGTTTCCAAAGTGGTTTATTCCTCACCGAGGATATTGACTGCATGATTGCTCACACTTTCCATTAACATTGTCATCTTAAAGAGCAAAATCAAAGATGAATTGCAATAGCATTTAACTCCGGTTGTCTTTCTGAAAGCCAATTTAGTGAATCCATGAAACGAAAGAGGACTGCTCTCTTCCTTCACAAATAGTTGTGTTTTCAAAGGGGTAATTGTGTTCCTTTGTCTTTCAGTAACACCATATGTCCTCTTTATTTTACAACTAGCCCTCACAGAAACTGGAAGTGCAGCCAAGAGGAGTACACTGTAAACGTAGATGGTTATATTCTATAATCAATACAACATTCTCATACGAGACAATGCCACATAATTCACTCCTTCCTTATAGACAGTCCCCCCAACACTCACCAGTGCAACATCTAAACTTAAACATTTTGAGATGTTTGCACGGTGATGGCAAAAGCAGTGCACAGAGGGAACCATGCCCTTTGGACATACATGTCTTTAAAAGTTAAAACCATGCAGATGTCTTCCCTACCAATTGTGGTTCTTTAATGTGGACAGACTGCACAGGAATGAACTGTACTGAAGGACTCTGAGAAGAAGGCACAAAACCAACTACTCTTCACATTGCTTCATGAACAAGTCCAATGTCCACATTCAAGTTACATCTCAACAGGACTCAGTATATGACACAGAATTTTAAATTTGATTCAAATACTGTTGTTGGCTATATTGACTTTCCCATGTCTTCCAGATATGCCTTTGCTTTTCTATTTAATTCTAATGACATTGCTTGGCCTTCCAAAAAATATACACATTTTATTTCTACAATGTCTTCATGCTCACTTACCATCATTAGAGGGTTGAATCAATCACATTCTGCAATAGTAGACAACAAGCAAACACATTATTTTCCTTTGTCACACATCAAACATAATCTGAGGAGAAGTTAATTCTTTGTGGAATATTTTAGACATGAGCCTTCTTCCTAAGATCTTGTGTGCACCATCACTCACCACTCCCACATGGACATCTTTTAAGATATCTGCAGATTGTCTCATGTTGACAGTCAGTTCATGATAAATATGACCAGAGCTTAACATTTCCTATACTGCCAATACACTTGTGTGAATCTTTACTATGCAGGATCTTAAAACAGAGGTAACTGCAGAAGATCACCAACAACAATGACATGTTTGTTACAAGCAGATCCTTGTAGTCAGAGTAACACCTCTTATGTTAAATGCTGGCAAACCACTGGGAGCAGTCAAAACACAAGACAGAGAACAGTGGTTCCTTTCCTGGACCAAGGCTCTGAAGGCAGGAATTAAGAATGTTTTCCCTGTTTCTGATTATCCACTTACGAACAGCAACAAAGGAAGACATTATGAGCATGAACATACCTTTATTTCATGGTCAAGGCTATGAGAAATAACTTCACTAACTTCTTTGGAAACTGCTTCCTGCTGGTTGTTTAGTTTTGCCTCAGAACCAGGAAGTTGAACCTCAGAATCCTTTGCTTGTTACCTAACATGTTCCACTTACACCATAGCAATTTCAGCATCATTGCACAAACATGTATTTCCAAGTTGACTCTTATCAACAGACTCTTGACATCCTTAGGAGTTGCCTGTGCAATTTCAGCTTCCACCTTTTCCTACTGATGAATTTCAAAAGCAGTGCTATGACACAATTGTATTAATTGATGACTAGGAGTGTACATTGTGTTTGAAGTTATACATATTATTGGGTGATTTACTAGTCACAGTTTGTTGAACAGAAGACATGACAATGTTCACTTGACCAGCTGAACAGACAGGTCTGGGGAATCCAAATCTACAAGTTCTGTAATATTCTTCTGTGGCAATATTTACTGCACTTGTGTTTTCGAATACTTAAGACCTTCAAACGCAACCCTCAGCCTCAGTTGGAAATTCACATGTTACATAATTCTCAATGACCTCCAAATCTGTACTGTCTGAATCTTCCCCAAACTGATGATTTTGTTTTTTAAAAGTGCTTTAATTTTGGAGCCCCTCTTGCCACCCGCTCCCATTGTGTCTCAACAAGGGAAAGCAAAGGGTCCAGCACTTTAGTGGCTTTCTGGACATCAACATGAACAAGGACATTTCATAGCAAACAAACTGTCATGTAGTTATACCAGCTCTAATTTAGATTTCACCCTCTATCCCTTCTCCCTGTTCTCAAGGATCTAAGGCGCCAGACAAAAATATCACAACTTTGAGAAGTTTGCAAAGTTTTGCTGTTAACTTCACAGAGTTTGAAAAGATCAAGTCCTTGAACTCCTCAGAGACCACCTTTTCTATGATGTCTTTTCAACATGGGAAGCTCCAGCTCCAGGTCCCTCTTAGGATACTTTGAGACACACCTGTGCCATTCCATACAGCTCATAGTGTACCAACTGTCGAAACAAATATGTTTCACTGTCAGCTGCATGGCTTAGAGCATGTTTTATCATCTCAAATGTGAGATTACATACAAAATCACTCAAGGGCTGCAGCACACATGACCAGTGTTCCTTTGGGAGGAGAATCTGGCATTCCGCACATATGAGTGCAGTTATAATATTAACAATATTCCAAAATAAAAATAGTTATAGGATGCTGAAATCGACAAACACAACTGGGAAAAGTGGCAAAATGACTTCTGCCCTGCAGGACTACAAGGATCAATAGTCGCTAACCCACCTATCCAGCCCTTACACTTCTAAAAAACAAGAGTGATAACCATAAAGGTGAAACATACGCACTCGTGAGATGTAACTCCTTTGTATAATGTGCTAATGTGGGTCAAGGGAAGGCTATACTCTAAAGAGGGGTGTGGATGTAAAACAGTAGCAACCCAAACAGCAAAGTACAACATTACAAAATAAAAAGGAATGCCCATTCAATAATCTATAAAAACACATATACTTTAATTAAACACACCATATGAAATAATAACTGAATAGAAAATCATTACAAAAACCCACACCTGTGGAAAGAATTCAGAATATGACAGAGATAAAATGATCACTCTGGGTAATGAACCAGGGATGAAAGGCAGGCAGTTACCACAATGTTGATAAAAACATGTGTTCTTGTGTGGAAACAGGATTAAAACTGACCTAACCAGCCTCTAGGCCAAAGGTGGACCAGGGTGGCAGTTAGCAGTCAATAATAGCTTCTCGTTGTTCTTGAAAGTTGAACAGCATCAGTGGCTCAGATCTGGGTTGGATGTGGCGAGGCACAGTCCTCCAGAAGGGGAGTATGCATTTAGTTGGGTTCGAAGTGAGGCATGTGGCAGTATGAATTTTACCAAGACATCACGCTTCTGGTTAGAGCCCAGGAAATGGCAAACTCAGTTGGCACTTTGTGGTGGTAAACTGATTTAAGGGTGCAGTGAAGAAGTGCCACAGGTTCCATTGTTTTGAATGCATACATGATCGAACTGCAAAAAACCATCTGCTTGGCTTCTTCAGTTGCTGTGAGTCCCCATATCCAGGGGTTCAGGCACAAGATAGGGCAGTGTTCACATTCTCCCTAACATGGTGGTTGCAGGCAAAAATCAGCAGGGTTCTTTCACCGCCATTGAGGTGCTGGGTACTGGTGTAACTTGCAGCGAGGCAGGTCTTGCTCTAGTGGCAGGTCTCCCCCAATGTGCCCTGTGGATGGTTAGTGAGCAGAACTTGCCACTGCCTTGCATCACATGTCTTCACTTCACACCAGGAGGACTTTAGAAAGAACTGTTCTCACAGCAGAGTCAATGGAATTCTTCTTGAAGAGTTAAATTCCAGTGATGAATCAATGAAGGAGAAGGTGACCACCTTATAGCCACATGTCCACAGGTGATTGGAAAAAAAGCAAGTCTGTTTTAAGGGGTACTATTCCTGTCTTTGAAACAAGTGGTCTTTGTCATCTGACATCATACCCAACATGCTTTGTGATAAAGCAGGTGGAGGGTAAAGGAAGGAAAATAAGGTACCAAGAGAAACAATGTCTTGGAACACTACTCCAACTATGCTGAGCTCCCTCTGTCCACATCAATCCCAAACCCTTCTCAGACACATAGCATAAAAGGCCCTTTCTTCTGCAACAATGTGTTGTGAGGCTAGTCCTTTCTGTAGGATGTGCACTGTGTTACTGATTTCCCAGGATAACCCCTGCTTATGGGCTGTCTCCCAGTAGAGAAGTGTTACCCAACCTCATAAAGAATCAAAGGAAAATCACAGCCATTCAGTCTCTTGCCCCGCTTATGGCAGGGTCAAGCTGTCTGACCAGAATACACACAATCCTTCCACAGATGGCCTGGGCTCACAATGTTAACACATGTATTAGACAAATCAGATGTGGCTTCTTATACTTTGGTGAACAACTATCCTTCATACCTTAAACACAGGTATGGATTGATGTTTAAATGTTAAACTGCCATCAGAATATTAATTACTCATAACTCTGTGGTTTTGAAACAAAGATGAAGGCTTTAAATGCAGACCCTGGTGAATTACCTGTTACAGCTGCTGTCAAAACGGCACCTGTGACCTCTGAAACTGCTCTGTGTCCATGGAGAGCAGACAATGCATACAAGGAGACAGATGCTGCAGGGCACATATCCGGTGCTTTTGGCAGGGAAGTTATGAAAGGGCCACTTGGTTATCAGATCACCTTCTCTTGGATGGAATTACCCACATCATTTCATGAATGAGTAAAATCAGAACTACCAGTGCTTTTACACCCTTGCCAGATGGCAATTCCTCCCAGGCACAACAATGTGTTTTACAATTTTGTTATTGAGGTCTAGAGAATTTGGAAGTCTAACACAATATTACGTGGATTGAGAAAATAGTATGCATGTCACCTGCAAATGAATGTACCCATTCAAGAGGAACACATTTCTTTATTACACTTCACAATTCAGAAGGAAATATAATCACCAGGTGGAAGTTAAGTATTGTGAAAACATCAGTTTTCGGGCAAATGTGCATTTACAATAATCTTTCATCATTAGAGTAGCGTGGACATCCATTTCAGAGTAGATGGAGAAGGCAATACAGAAGATATATAGGAGCCTAGAGTTCATGTAAGGGAAGGGGCAGTGGGAATGGCGTTGAATGAGGCAACACGATATTTACAGTTGACATAGATTAAACAAGGAGGGCACTGACAGCAGGATGAGTTGTTAAGAGGGTTAAAAAGTTATATTGCATTGGATTGCACATACCAGTGTTTATTACCTAGCCCACGACCTGTAGGGAGAGGGGATGTTGCTGAAAGGTGAGAAAAGGTACGAGTTAATGGCAGACCATACTAGTGGGATATTTATAAATGGGCTTTCCTGACTGGTTATTCTCAGCCCTGAGTTTCGCACAGCATGTGCCTGTAGGGAGCAATTGTGGAGTTATATCAAAACCATTGCAGCCCACCACTGCAACCTGGCATTAGAAAGCAATACAATAGACTGGGATTTCAACTTGAAGTATGAAGAATAATACAACGGAGGAAGGAGATGTGTTCAGTTCACAAGTGTTGCATAGGGCCTAAAATGCTTATTACATGTTGGTGTACGGAAGTCAGGGGGAGTTATGTTGCTGCCTAATAGATCTTCAGAATACATCGCTGCTGATCCTGAGCCCAGGAAGCAGCAATGCCGGTGGTACAATGGCACAGGATCCTTTCAGTGCAAAGGTAATCCAAACTTCCCAGGGCATAAGTCATTTTGATCATCTCCTTGATGTATGGACTGATGGTTAAAGCTGAGTGCTTTTGATGCATCCCAAAAGCATGACAAATGATAAATAGCTATTCAGAAGCCAACAGGCTGTTTCTTTCTAAGAAGTTGAAGTGAACCTTCCTCTTGGCCACAGTCTTAGCCACTAATAAACCCTCAGGAAGGTGAAGGGATAATAAACCTCTTTCTTTTTTTTTACCTAACAGAGGGATCAACTGTTAAGGAGACAGAACTAGGTAAGTGAATCAAGTAAGGAGGACAGCATAAGGGGCCCCCAATTCTCTAATTGTCTTTGCGGATTTGATAACAATTAGGACACCACTCTTCATAGTGAAGAACTGCACGCCTGTTTTGGCAAGAGGCTCAAAGGGTGCAGCCTGAGATGTTCGTAACACCACATGATAAGGAACTGCATATGTCACTGTGAGGGGGGCGAGCAAAACTATTCGGAACCTGAGAGAGGAAGGGTTGAGCTGCCTCAATATCTGCCCAAGGGCATCTAAAATCTGTGCTCAACCCCACTGGCCTGGAGCAATGAATGAACCAACTGCAGCCCAAAATCCAATGGTAGGAACTTGGAAAATTAGTGACCACCAGGCACAAAGGGTTGGAACCCCTACTTCTAGAGTCGGGCCAACAAAGAACCTCATTGTTGAGCATATGTCCTAAGGGTAGAATGTCTCTTTAACCCATCGATGGGAAAGGTCAACTGCCCCTGAATCAGCTTATGTCATAAGAACTCCATTTTAACTCTTGCCAGCACCTGTTTGCCAGAGAAGCAAGCCCTCTGCACCAAGAAGGAGGAACCTGTAGAAGAACAAAAGGAGGAGAGGCCGTACGGCCCCAATGGAGGAACTTTGGCAAAGTTATGAAAACCGATTCTTGCTAGGGAAGGTTATTGCTTGGAAGGAGGGGGTCCTCCCTGCTTCGCTTTAAAGGTAGGTCTTCCCACTCATCATTTGTGAGTACAACTTGGATTCTCCAGTTTAGACTTCTGGGCATGGGAGCAGCTATCCCAACACAGAGTCCACAATTTCTTATCTTGTTTTGCTTGCAGTCCATCTTAACCTCAAGTTCATCACTCAACAGTTTCATACCCTGGAAGGGAAGATGTAGAGCAACAGAAATGTTGCATTATCCGTCTTCCAAATGCAGATATGTAAGTGCTGTGTGTGTGTTGGAGGTACTTATGGTCAGTGCAGTCACCCTGATGCCATCATATGCTAAATCCAATAATAGTTCAGCTTGCAGATGCATACCCTCAATAAGGCCCGCACAATCACCCCTATTCCTCCATTTTGTAGTAGATGACTGACATGTCCTCCAGATTATGTTTTGCTTTATGTGAGACATGTCACAGTGAGCATACACAGGCTGATAATTGTAGAATTCTTGCTAATGGATGATTCTACATTGCGTTCAGGGGTGTCCAACACAGTTTTCTCATCCGCTGCTTAAAGGTCCTTCCACTGAGACTGGACAAGGGAGTTTATCTTCACAAAAGGAGGGATCTTATCATCTTCCACCGCTACGGGGTACAATTATTTCCTTAAGTGGGAGACCATAATCCTCTCTGGATCTTTCCATTCTTTGACAGAAAAATGAAAAACAAATATTTTATGTACAGCTGACATGCAGAGGATAAATCACACAACAAACGACTGCACTGTAGGGCATCCACTGTAGAAAGAGGGGCAGGATGTTAGGAATTTATGGATGCTGAGATGTGGGCACTGACTCAACTTCAGGGTATCGGGTGAATTCATCCACTGCCACTAGGAGATAGGACTTATTGGCAATGGTGCAGAAGTCAATTCTGACAGCATCCGACCTTTGTTGGCTGCTGGGAGGGATGGCAATCAGTTCTGGGGGGCACAGGTGATGGGAAGCTTGACACAACACGCATGTTTCCACTAGTGCCTTTACCTTTAATTGGATTTGTGGCATCCAAAGCCATGACTTCAGGAAGGTTTGTGTTTTGCCAACACCTTGGTGTGCCTCTAGAGCCAGGAATAGTGCCCTCCCTTCCAGGCTCGTCAGAACAACAATCCGGTGCCCCTTTAGCAGCGGTCCCTCTGGAAATACATAGGGCCTCATTACGAGAAGTGCGGTAAAAATGGGGTCATTACCAGCATGGAGGAACTAGCGGGTCCGTGCTCGTATGACGCCGCTAATAGCGGCTGATTATGAGTGTGCAAGCACACGCAAAACCCCATGCCGGTAATGGCCATACCGGCATGCCGCTAAAGGCCCTCCAACCCCCCGATAGCGCCATCACGGGACCCGCCGATACCGCCTCCGCCTAGGAGGAACCCTTAATACCGACCGGTAATAACACCATGCTAATACCGTGCTCACACTACCGGACCCGGAAGTAACGGCATCGCGTCGGAACGGGAAATGCGCCAGCGGCCATCTTGAAAAACACAATCCATTGTAATTCTCCCAAACCACCAGTATATTACAGGAGAGACCAGCACCTTCCAAATCACCATGTCCAAGGCAAGCAGAAAATCTAACACCCGCCTGCACAAGAAGCATTTTTCTGACAAAGAACTAAACATGTTGGCGGACACCCTCGCTGCCCATGCTGAGGACATAAATACACATAACCTCAAGATCGAGGCACAGTAGAAGAAAAAGGAGATTTGGGAGGAGGTAGCCTGCAAGGTTTCTGCTCTTGGCACCACCCCACGGACAGTCAGAGGCTGTAAGAAAAGGTGGGATGCTCTCCGCCTGTCATGATTCCTGCCCCTCATGTCCCCAGCCCTCCAAGATGTTAGGCTGGAGCCAGGCCACGATCACCTACATGGCTCTCAAGGGCCTCTCCCTCCCTCCGAAGACCCACTTGGAGTCAGACTTGGCGCTTGTGGCACCAGACTCACTCACTGCAATAGGATAACATTGGGGATTGGACTTGTAGTGCATTGATGGGGACAAGATGGATGCCCCCACATATTTCGGTTCCCAGAACTGCATGTGCAGTCTAGTCATTTGGGTGTGGTTCAGCCCAGAGACACCTGGGATACCTAGAGACTATTTAAGCCACGCCCAGGCTGAGAAACATGCTTTGCATTTTCTGCAACTGCAGCGTGACACTCACCGTGTTCGGATCGGTCTACAGTAGGCCTGCATCTTTCTTCTGCGCTCGGCTCCTGCAAGAACAAGAACACCGTTAGGAACAGCTTTACCTTGCTACGCTTCTGCCCATCATTCATCGCTCCTTCTGTTCTGCGCGCATCTTCAGCGTTGTCATTCCCATCCCGGCACGCCGCCTCCTAAGGAAAAGGGAAAAGAACAGAAAAAAGGCATTAGTAAGCATTGTGCAAATCTTCGCTTATTTTTAAATACTGTACAAGCTTCAAACGCTTACCTGAATCCCAGCCACTCTGTGGGAACTCTGTCTCCGGAACTTCTCATCCATCTGCAAGGGGGAAAGACACTCCAGGTTAGTGTGGAAACATCTAGAGGCACCTCATACCGCGCTTACTTACCGCATTTGTTCTTCATAACCAGCATCCACGCTGAAAATGTTGCGGCACCTAAAAGACACACAAAAAGAACTCAGTTCAATACAAGTACGAAAGGGGTGCATCGCGCTCTCTCTCACCTTCAGCGCTACTCATCTCAGCAGCACGCCACCATCCCCGGACGCCGGCCATCATCTAAGGAAGGAAAGTAACGAAGTTAGAGAACTGTTCAAAAGGCTCATTATACTTACCTGTCGGACTCTTGCAGGTGAAGTAACTAGGCAGCAACGAGCCCGCATCAATCAACACAGCCCTGCGCTGAAAGCAGGACAGAGAGCACACTATCCAAGAAAACAAGGTGAGCTGTGGATCAAAGGGAAGGGTTGGACCCCGGGGAAGAAGGGGTTCAAGCACACAGAGACAATAGGGAGTTAAACTCTACCAATCCTGTGTTTCAGGCCCAGTCTCCAGTCGAATAGCCTCCAGGGAAGGGTTCAAGGTCATAAGAGGTCAGTACAGGCTGAGTGACGTCCCCGCCTGAGGGTGCAAACCATCCTGGCCAGCAATCGGAGGGAGCCCATGGCCACAGGAGGGGGTGCCCACTCCCCCACAAAACTAATGCGCTGCGAGGAGATGTGAAGTACCTTCATACAGATGGAATCCATCGAGGGCTTTGGGGATATGGAGAAGGGGGCCGCAACATCTGGAGATGGAGGTGAGTGACCCTGCAAACCCCAGTAGGGGAAACCATGACATAGCCCAAGTGATCTGGAATGGAGTCTAGGCAAGGGAATGCATGTCCCACTGCACAAACATCAACATATCCATGTCCAGATGTAGGCCCAAACCCTACCACACTGAAATGCATGCTGAGTGCCAATACCATTACAGACAGCCAACGCACACGGACCATTCCCATGTCATACATCACACAAACCCCAATCAAACGGCATGCCACCTGCCATGCAGCATTTGTGAATTGAGACGTCACGGCTGATGCCAAAATGCCCCCCTTCAAACTATCTCATGAGACACACCTGTAAGATTTGAATGCATGATAAATGAAATTTCCACAGCACCATATAATGCACTTTGCATGTAACACCATCACTGATGCCCTGCATCTCTTCTAACCCCCCAGGCACCGATGGAGAAGATGCCAGTGAGGAACCAACCACAAGGGCATCCACATCCCGGGCCGAGACAACTGGCACTGTCAAAACCACCTCTGGGGCAGCCTCGCAGCCCACAAGAAAACCCAGGGCGAGTGCCCAGGCCATGGCCGCACATGAGGGCCCGACATCTCTGCCTGAGACTGAGACCACAGAGCTGGCAACACCAGTGGAAGGCAAGGCCACACTTTTGGCAGAAACAAGTTCTGTGGTCGAGGCAACAGCCACTGCCCCACTGAGCGAAATTGAAAATGCAGTGGAGGAGTATGTGGATGAGGATGGAGTAACCCATGTGGCATGTCCACACCCCCCAAGCCCCGTGTCCACCCCCCAACCCCACACTCAGGCCACTCCCACCAGCAGCATTGCGGATCCTTTACTCCATGATTCAGACATCAGCACCCACCCCCCCCGAAGACAGCCCTGCCAATGCACGCCCAGTCGTAGCACCCTCAACCACTGCTGCTCCCACCAACCTTGAGGCACAGCTATCCAGGGTGGAGGCTAGACAGGACTCCATGCCAGACCTCAATGTGCAGCAGCAACAACCCGCACCAGCCGTGACAATCACCATGGCTTCCAGCCCATCCACCACACCCTCAACCTCCACACCTGCTTCCTCTGCACCCTCCAGCCCTGTGCGTCCGGAGAAGACGGAGTACGAGGCAGTCAGAAATGCTGCCCCCGGACAACAAGAAAGCTAGGAAATAGTGTGGGAAAACAATGGGAGTGGGTCAGATGGTGTCAGTGGTGTATAGGTATATTAGGGGGATTCATTTGGGGGTATGGGGAGTTCATTGGGGGTATGGGGAGTTCATTGGGGGTATGGGGAGTTCATTGGGGGTGTGGGGTGTTCATTGGGGGTATAAGGCGTTTTGGTGTTGTGGGGGGGTGTGGGGTAGCACATTTCTGTAGTTGTGAAAATTCATTCAATGCCTGGACATTGTTCATTTTGTGTGTATACATTTTATTCATGATAGTGCACAGTGCCCAACACCCCACATTCCCTGTGTGCATGTCCACATGGACCCAGTGTACAATGGGCCTCATTCCGAGGCTGGCGGTAAGGGTTAACGGTCACCGTTAATGGCAACGGTGACCGTTAACACTTACCACCATATTCCGAGTTCCCTTTTGCGGGTTGGCATTTAACGCCTGCTTTTAGCAGGCGTTCAAAATCCAACCCGCAAAGGGACCTTGGAGTAAATTACGGCACCGTAATTTACGGTGCCGTAATTTACTCCTTCCCCATTCCCATTGAGCCCTATGGGGGCAGGAATGGGGATGGGGAACCGGTATGGTGAATGGGGAATTACCGGTCCCTCCAACCTTGGAATGGACCGGTAATTACTCCATTCACCATGCCGGATTTCCATGGAGTAAATAGCTCCATGGTTGCTTACCATGGTGCTATTTACTCCATGGATAGCGCCAGCCTCGGAATGAGGCCCAATGTGTTACTGACACATATCCATCAATGTCCCTGTGGTTAAGAAGTATTCGTCAATCAGTGATTGGCGTACTGCACGGCCATCTTGTGCATCACGTACTGGCAGGGGTGCTCCTTCTCCTCCGTCTTCATCCTCATCATCCTCACCCAGTGCATGCATGTCAATGTCAGGTGACAGTGGTACATTTCTCCGGACGCACATGTTGTGCAGCATGACACAGGCCATGGTGATCTTTTCCACCTTCTCAGGCCTATAAAGGAGTGCTCCACCAGACCTGCTTAGGCAGTGGAACTGCGCCTTCAACAGGCCAAAAGTCTGCTCAATCACAACATGGGTACGGGTATGAACCCGATTGTACTCCTCTTCATGGCTGTTCTGTGGGTTCCGCACAGGGTTAAGTAGCCATGGCTTCAAGAGATATCCTCTATCACCTGCAAGTGAATACAAATAGGTCTGTGTGAGTCACTCTGAGCTGCCACCTTCAGGATTCACAGCCATGGCCGCAGCAATTTGATGTTGACATGCACATGTCCCTGTACGTATGCACAAATATTATTTAGATGCATTGTATACTGCAATATGGTGTGGTTTTCTGGATGGCGTTGTACAGATGATGCAGGGTGATTACTTGCATGCTGATGCGGATGTACTGTGGATGCAGGATGAGGTTTTGCCTCCCATTATTGCTGTGTATACTACACTGTGCATGATCCCACTAGCCACATTGGCACAGTTGCAATCATGTTTAGTCATGCATTGCTTGACATACCCATGGTGGCCAGGTTGTTGCTTATTACATATTGTCATTGATATACAGCATTGGTCCAATGTGTGGCGTTGATGTGTCATGTTCTGGTTGGGAGGTTCAGGTCAGGAGTGTTTATCTCTGCGTGCATTCTCCACTCACCACCCATTCCCACCCTGGTGGAGTATGCATCCCCCCCACCTCACAACCCCGATGCACTGCCATGGGCCAGTCAGGCAACTCACCAAGCAGCCAGGCATGTCGTCCAGCATATCGCTCCATGTGACGGGGTAGTGTGGAGTTATGCAGCACCATGGCATCATGTGTCGATCTGGGATATCAGGAGCAACAATGTGTGATGATCTTGCTGGAGTCACATACCATCTGCACATTGATGGAGTGGTATTGCTTGCGATTGTGGTACACCGCCTCTAGGGCATGGGGGACTACCAATTCTACATGGGTGCAGTCGAGGGCATCAACACAATTGGGCATGCCTGCCAGTGCATGGAAGCCTCCTTTGGTGTCGGCTATCCCCTGGGCAATCCGTGGTAGGGATATGTGGGTGGTAGCGTGCTTCAGGAGGGCATCCAGCACTTGGGTCAGCATGCATGAAAATAGTGGTTGTGAAATGCCATGCAGCTGGCCCACTGTGTGCTGGTAGGTGCCTGTGGCCAGGAAGTGGAGCACAGACACCACCTTTAGTAGCGGGAGGATGGCAGTGCGTATTTCTATGAGGCTGACGATGTCGTCATGTATCATGTCCACAATGGTGGTGATGGTGTCCCGGTCCAACCGGTACAGGGTGTGGATCTGCTCAGGGGTTAGATTGAATGGACTGGGTCTGATGCGAGGTATTGGTGGCTGCCTAAGAGGTACTACTGGCTGCACTGGTGGTAATTGCTGGCCCTGTCTCACCCTCCTTCTCCTCCTGCGTCTCCTCTGTGCTGCCTGTTGCTATAGCTGTAGTTGTTGTTGTAGTTGGTGTTGTTGCTGTAGTTGTAGCAGTATAGGCATGTCCTCCAGCCCCATGATTGCAACAGCTAGTGGTATCATTTTGGTGTAGGAAGGGGTGTGGTGTGTGGGTGTACTCCTTTTATACTGGGACAGGCTCCATTGACTCCACCTGTGGTGATTGTGTGCACCTGTGGCAGTTGTCTTGACTGCAGGTTGCTATTTATGGGTGGTCCGCGATGCCTGTATGGCTGCCATCGTGCAGGTCCTAATTACCGCCTTCGGGATGCCGGTAATTGCATGCCCGCGTGAGTTGTGATGTCATCCTATTACCGGCATCCCGGTATTTACTCCGCAAAGGGGCGTGTGTATGCGCGCATGCCGGTATGAAGGGGCACGCTACGGGCGGTGGCTGTATTGGCGGGTTGTCGGGTCATAATGGCCCGGACCCGTTAACGATGCCGTTATTACCATTCCGCCTTCCTTTTTTCATTACCTCCATTCTCGTAATGAGGCCCATTATGTTTGTGGAGTATGCCAAATAGGCTTTGCAACATCTCCTGGGCTTGGGCTGTGTGGTGTGAGATAGCTGTCAGGTAATTCTTAAAATTCTCCTGTTAGGATCGCTTCTTTGGTGATTTGAGGACAGGAGTCTTTGGCTGTTTCTTCAACAATGTCTTGTAGCCGTATCATTTTCAGTTGGTTGCATGCAACAATGTGGCAGACATTTTCTTCAGCTTCCAGCACTACTTTGCACTCCCTAGGGTTCGCTGGCTGAGGGTGTTGTGACACGAAGTCAGCTGGGTTGTTAGCTCCGGCTCCATATTGGACTTCTGTGTCAAATTGTTGCAGTTGTAGCATCCAGTTCTCGTTTCATGCAGGAAGGTGTGCAGCAGAGCCTTTGAATATCAGTGCCAGCGGCTTGTGGTCTCTGAAGTTTTTGATTGGGTTGCCGACAAACTACACGTGGAAGTGCCTGCATCCCCTTAGGATGGCTAGTGCTTCCTTCTCAAAATGTGCATAGTTCTCCCCAGTGGGGGTGGGCCCTGCTTGCAAACACTATGGGGTTGATCATCCCCTCTCGAACCTTTTGTGTCAGGACAGTGTCCAGTCCCACTGGGCTGGCATCAAAAAGTAGTTCTGTTTCTCGGGCAGTGTCAAAGAAAGCCATAGTTCCATCTCCTAGCAAGGAGTTTTTTTTTCTGTTGTCAAGCGGCTTTGTGTGCTTCTTCCCACTCCTAGGTGACATTTGTTCTGGTGAGTTTGCGCAATAGCGTTGCAGTGGTGGCCAGGTTGGGAATGGACCTCCCAAAATAGGTGGCCATCCTGAGAAAAATGCAAACTTCAGTGGCGTTATTAGGTGCTTTGGCGTTCTTAATGTCGGCCACCTTACTCGATCTGGAGACATGCCTTATTAGCGCCTTCTTCCCAAACTCACACTTCTCTGCGTGTAGTGTTAGCCCAGTGTATTCTAGGTGCTGGAGTGTCACTGTGAGTCTGGAATCATGTTCCTTGTTTGTTTTTCCATAAACAAGAATGTCATCACTGACATTGATCACCCCGGGGAGGTCTTGCAGGAATTTCCTGATCTCATGTTGGAACACCTCAGCTGTAGAGGAAATCCCAAAGTTGAGAAGCTGATTTCTCCTCGGTCTGAGGTGTGATGAGAAGGTTGTAATGTACCTCGATTCTTTAGCCAATTTAATCTGATGTTATCCGGAGTGCAAATCCAGCGTGCTGAACATGGTTGCCCCTGTTAGGTCCACAATAAGTTCATTTATGGTAGGAGAAATGTGTCTTTCTCTTCCAATAGCTACGTTTGACAGTTGCATGTCTATGCAGATCCGTTTGGCTTGTGGCTGATTGGGCTTTGTGGTTACCACCATAGGCGATACCCACGGTGTACGACCAGTCATATTCTCAATGTTATTATGGTCTTCAAGTTTCTTGAGCTCAGCCTCCACTGCAGCCCTTATGTGGAAGGGGACCCATCAGTGTTGAACGGCTCTGGGTTAGACCATGGGGTCTATGTGTTGTTTGACTGTGTGGTTCTTCAAGCACCTAATGTCCTGGAATAGCTTGTCATTTTTTATCTAAAAGACTTTTGATTCCACCGGTGTATACCACAAAAGCAAAATGTATCACCTTCAGATTTTCTGCTGTTCTACTGCTGAGAAGTGTCTTGATACCTGCATCGAACACGTACATGTGAACTTGCATCTCTCCCCTTCATACACTAGTTCCATCTTGAAGGAGCCCTTCACTGGTAGAGGTTTCTTGCACCCATACGCAAACAGTTGTATTGACTTATGTTGCAGCGTCGGTGGTGGGAAGAGTTTTTCATAGCGGACTGCAAGCATTACATTAACTGTTGCCCCATTGTCAATCACCATTTTTGTGGGAGTCCCATCAGCCAGGATCATGTATGTGGGATGGATGTGTGTCGCTTGTAGCATGGTTTCATGGCTGACATCATGTGCACCCGTTCTCTTCTTGGCTTCCAGTGGTGTGAGGGCCTGTCGGGGATGATTCACCGTCTGATTGCTCCTCCTCGTCACTGTATCCACTGCACATGCTTATCCTCCGTTTCTCCATTGGTGTTGTTTGGCAGGGTACTTGCTGCTGGTGGTGCTTTCATGTCTATTCCCTCGGCAGGGTTCATTGTGCCAGTACTCTGGTGGTTCAGTGGCTATGTGGTCAGTTTGGCCACAGGGGTTGGAACTCAAGAATACTGCAGAAAATTGGTTAAGCTTTCTGCACTTGCGGCAGGTTACCACTAGGGCTGAGCATGGTTCTTCCTTATTCCACGGCCCTCTGCACCATTTGCATGGTTCAGATCCTCTCAGCTTCTGGCCAGGCTTGTCTCTTCCCTTTCGGAAGGTGTTTATAGCTGCTATGCCCTTGTTCTGGATTTTCCGAGTTCAGAGGTAGACGGCTGATCATGGATTCCATTTCAGCCACATGTGCGTCTGTTTCTTCTCGTTGACGTCCCATGGTGAGTATTTGTCCAAATAATAGGTTTGTTTGAGATAGTATCACACTGCAGAGATTTTCTGATGATAGGACGTGGATTACCTGCTTGCGAACAGGAAACTCTTCATCCGGAAAGTTGCACCCTGTTGCCATTTCACAGAGATTATTCTGAAAGTCATTGCTTTTTTCATTCGGTTGTGATAGGCTTGGCTCATCTTAAAGCTTTCAGAGTCTGGGCTGAGCTGTAGCTTAAATGTTCTGGTTAATACTAGCTTGGCCTTGTCATAGTCGTCCTCGGTGCTTCTATTGGGTAGGGCATTAAATAGCCTCCGCACAAGGGTGCCAAGTTTATGCATGAGGAGAAGTCGCTTGTCTTCGGGGTCCGTAACCTTGCGTGACTTCGTGTTCAGTTCAAACTGTTGTATCCACAGCTCCCACCTAAGTGCCACACCAGCCTATATGGCTTAAAAGGCTTCATGAAAGTCCCTTGTGCAGTGTCTAACCGTGTTTTGTTGTCAGCGAGCGGTCCCTGTGCACCTGCACTCACATTTGGTGCTGCCATAATGACTGGGTGTGGTCACCGCTTTGCGGGCTGTGGGCTGGTATTGTGGCCATCTCTGGCCAGGCGTGGTATGGTTTGGCGCTCCCTGTTGTCGTAATATGGGTGTGCGCCTTCTGCTGTTCTCTCTGGGTGTGTTTGTACCCAGGTGTCAGGTTCTTGGTGTCTCTGTGTCATGTGTGTTCATGCTGGGCAGACTTCGTGGGCCTTAAAAGTGGATGTTGCACATTGGTCTCACTCTGGGCCTTGTTATGCTTAGGATGCTGACAGTGCAAATGGTGCCACTGGGGCAGTACAGCAGCACAGCGGAGTCCCGGTGGGTGTTTGCCAGGGGCTGGGGGAGTGGTGGATGGTGCTCCATTGCCTACTCACATTTAACGTCACTGCTCGTGGCAGGTCCCACGCTGAAGCGTGGCTCATGGTGCTGCTTGGCCTCTGCTCCTTCAGCCACCGGTGAAGCTGCAACAGGGAGGCAGACTGTGGACTTATGGAGCTACCGGTGGACACAGCTCCTGCTGCCACTCTCGGCCAGCGTCGGCACCATCATAGGAAAGAGCTTCCCATTTCACTGCTGCTGCTGCAAGCACGTATCGGCAGCAAGTGTGACACAGAGAAAGCTGGTGTTGAAGGGGTTGGATAACCACTCTCCTCGTCATCAATGTAATGTCTGCACCAATAACTCACGCTCACACTCAGATGGTGGCAGGGATGCAATGTCCCGTTGGAAGGCATTTGCCATTATTTATTAACTTGGCTTACACTTATGGCATGACGTTACTCGTCATGCCGTTAGCTATCATCTCATGATCATGTTACACCAGCCTTTGCAGAAAGTTTGCACGAGTGCAAGGTCAGAATTGCATGGTGTTAGCACTAGGGAAACGTTTGCCCTATTTTCAAAAACACTGGAACATATAAGAAAACCATTGCCCCATGACCAGTGCAGTTTGGCATGGTCAAAGCACCAGGGCAAAAATTGCCCCAGTGCAACAAGAAAAATAATTTTGATGCATTTTTGCACCAGGGCCAAGTTTTCCCTACTGCCAGCACTAGGGCAAGCTTTGCCCTGGTGCAAAAATGCAGTAAAAATGTATTTTTTTGCACTAGGGCAATGTTTGCCCTGGTGCTCATACCATGCCAAACTGCACTTGTCAAGGTGCAATGGTTTTCTAATATTTCCCAGTGTTTTTTAAAAATAGGACAAACTGCCTTAGAGCTAATACGGTGCATATTTGCACTTGCACCGGTGGAGAGTTTCTGTTAACTCCCCCCCCCCGGAGGTTAATGGGCAAGCACCCTCCATTGATAGGGAGCAGGGAGTGGAGCTTAAAGGATTTGTATTGAACAAGTTGGGGAATCCCATTTGGGAAGGTGCAGCATGGTCCTGTGTAAGGGCTGGAATGGGGACGAGGGTTGTAGAGGTAATGCACGCTCTGTTCATCTGACATGAGTAGAAAGATGCACCTGGCCGAGGGGGTGGGACTCGTGGGAGTGTAGGAGAGAGGGTCTTCGATGCCTGCGTCCTGCGTCCATGCTTGTCATGTCGGATGATGTTCAAGAATGGCTTCCAGGAATCAGAAAGTCTTATTAGATCTGGAGCATGTTTGTAAACTGTTGCTTGTAAATTACCTCCACAAATATCCATGGGCGATAGGGTGAATATCTGCCTGGATTAAACGCCAGCCCTGGTTGTCCCACTCAGTGTAATCAGAAAGGCAGCTTCCTCCTCCTCCTCATTAAAATAGATGCTGTCAATGCTTTTCAAAAACGAAGCGAATAAGTACTCCAACTGCCCAACATTCTTCTCAGGGGTCTTCTTTCATTTCACTCTTCCCTGTCTTTGAAACATAGTCGGAAAGTAGTGCCAATAGAATGGGTTTGCTACGTAATGAAAAAAATATATAATAATTACTACTGACCTCTGGTCATTAACTGTTTTTTTATATGTGTTTTTTGCGACCCCGATAACAATGCCGCTTCATAGTTGAAATCTACAATCTGTCTGAAATATGGCCAGTAGAGGGAGCCCATGCCACACTAGTAGACGAATACAGTATAGAAGAAAATATGCACTCCCACCACGAAGATGTAGCTTAAGCCCGTGTGATTTGAAAGCTTTATTTTATCCTTGACTTTAAAATTATTTATTCTTTTTAATGTGTAGAATGACAGATTCGGGGCAGTTATGGCACGGGAAGTTTGAAAATTAAATAGTGATTTTAATGAAAAGGACATTCTCTGGAGAGCTCCAGCAATGAAACGGCCCTCTTGGCGTCTCCCTTCAGTTAGCATGCTGAAGTCCTGCACAGCCCCGGCTCTTCCCACAGTAGCGGCTCATCACATTGTTTTTGTCATCTGGCCTTTATGGATATTGTTCCCTCATATCAATCACGCCCTCCTAGGATCTCCCGTTCCCCTGATGCTCGCTGTTGTCTTATTTTATTTATGAAACCGTGAGGCGCCAGACAAAAACTCATTTGTTGGCTAAGAAAGGCCACTGATACTCGACGGGACATTTACTGAGCACCCGAGGCGCGGAGGTGCCATCCATTTTCTGAAATGATATAGACACTGCAATGAATGGATATTTATTAATAAGAAGGCAACAGGTGGCGCGAGGGGGCACATCACGTCTTGGTAAACCTTTCCAGCGTGACGTGCTGCTGCTTCTCGAGAACCAAGGTGTGCATTAAGTGATAGAACGCCAGGCAGCTCAGCTGTATTTTGTCTTGATTTTAGGGGAGTGTGATCTTTCCTGAAAGTGCCATTAGATAGAACTGTACTGCTGGATTGATTCTTTCAATGTAAGGGAATATATTATTTAGTGGCTCGACACAGACGCGTTCTAAAAGGCCGGAATATTTGCTACTATTATTTGGCAAAGTCAACAGTTTTGGCTTTGCCGAAGAGCACTCCTTTGGCGGTTTTAGCGGCCCGCATGATGAGCCAGGAAGCTCTGCCACGGGGGAGGAGCTCAGTATCAATGCATTGCCCTAGCTCCAATGACCACTCAGGCCAGAGTGCCTTTGACTTTCAGAGACCACTTTCCTGTTGCAGGCCACATCCTCCTAATATGTTAATATAACGGATTCACAGGAGCCAAAATGAACGGTGATGCTGAAGGGCCACCGTGGAGCCAAAACTTGGAACCTTCACTAGGGGCCCGATTCTCAACATGGCGCAGTGAACGTGCTAAACAGCACGATTCACTGCGCCATTTCATGACGGCCAGGCAGCACTGCTATTCTGAAGTGGGCCTGGGCGTCATCGGAAAGCACGACAGTGCTTTCGTTATTATCCGCCTGTTTGAAGATCTCGGCAGCAGTTTCGCAAAATAACGAGGAAATCGTTGTTTAACGAAACTGCTGCCGAGAATGAAAAGAAAAGCACGTGATTTTGTTTTCAGTGCATCAGTGAAGATAATTGGCAGAGCCCTCCACCATCACACAGAATCATGTTGTTCAGTGTTCAGCCTGCACCGCAGGAATAAATATGTACTGCCTGGGCTGCTTCTACAGAGCAGTGACAAACGTTGCCTACCAGCTCTGTCTGTTTTTTTTTTTCTGTGAAGTTCGGTATTGAATTTGGTGTTAATTTACCGTGCACAATTTTACATTTTAAACATTTGAGCATCCTTCTATATTGTGCTGTTTGATGGGTTGTGCATATTAGAATGGTCGAGTGGTGCCAGCAATGTATGTTTTGTAATTTCCTGTGATGACATTGTTATGCTAGGTATTATTTTTGAAACTTGAAAAACCTACATCTTTATGGTCACAGAATGTTGGCAAGTATGTAGAGAGCAGGCTACAAACTTGGCCATTTCTCACCCACTTCACACACGAAACGAACTGCTTCTTGTGGCACTCCTCCGTACGGCACCAACTGTGTGTCGTACTTCTGCGCCAATTTCCAGCGCTTGCAATATTGGAGGAGTGCCACAAGAATAACCATGCAAAGTCATGATTAACGAGAGTGCCGGTTGCTAGGTTGGTTTCCAGCCCTTCCTAGCAACTGGCACCCTTATTCCAAAAGTGGCGCAATGATTCTGACTTTGGAATATTCCACCACCTTTAGAATAGTGTGTAATTACCGAAAATGTTGTTAACCCTTTTAATGACATTTTCGGCAATTACCACCCAGTTGAGAATCGGGCCCTAGGTGATGTTAAAGCATAATTGGTCTTAACAACCTACAGACTTGTGCTGGCTCCACGATGTGTTCTCGCTCTCACGCTCTCCCCATCATCTGTCTCTTTCTCTCTCTCTCGATATGCACAATCTATCACAAATCTGCTTGACTAGTTGGCAGTAAAGTTCAAAATGAAAATATAAAGATACATTTACCTAAACCAGACAAATAACAAATTGGTCAGAGGGAAGCCCTTCCAATTTGTTATTCCAGTCAATTGTTTAACATCAGCCCTCTTTGAACAACTGCCTGATGGTGCAAACAATTTTGACCATTTACCTAAACTGGTCTGGCATTTTGTTGAACCCAGGTGTTCTCTGAAGTTAGCCAACACCTTAAATCTTTCTGCACTCTGAAATTAGCCATTGTGTTTGCCACTGCTTTAAAAGTTGATGATCTGAAGTGAGCCATTGTGTTGACCCCAGGTGCTATCTGCAATGCTTTTAAATGTAGCGCTGCATTAGAATATAGCTTTCCTTATGAATTTAACTGGATATTTGCATCCACCTGTACTATATCTTTTAGCTGTAGACTAGATCATAGCCTATGTTTTGAATTCAGATGGATATCTGAGCTTGCCTCTGCGTTCAAACGTAGTGAGATATTTGAGTTCGCCGCGGCTCTACATTTTTGTTGGACATCTGAACTATTTAACTGAGGGCGACGTCTGAGTTAGCCGGTGTTTTGAATTTTAGGTGTACATTAAAACATAGCTTTTGTTCTGAATCTTAGCTGGATATCTAAGCTAGCCAGTGCTTTAAATTTCAGCTGGACATTTAAGCTAGTCACTGCTAGAGAGTAGACAACGTACTGCATCTAGTTGGATTATTAAAGTGTAGCAAATCTATGGAAATGGTCACATTCTAAAGTACAGTCAAGGAATTGAAGCTAGATGATTTTGACCAAGCACTAAGAATGTATTATATACATGATTATATATGCCTAAAGCCCCTGATACTGTGGATAAGATTATGGTCTCAAGCCAAGCATCATTTAACAAAAGATATCGTGAAGGATTTGATGATTTCAGATGTTGACAAAAACCTTTCTTGTCTGACTAATATGAAAAAAGCATTTGGGTCCCTTGGCCTCGCGGGTAGATACACTTACTCCTGCAAACATCTAGACGCTTGATTTATCCAAGGATAGGCACACATTTATGGATCATAGAATGGAGCTTTAGGATAGTTTAGAGTCCACGAAACAGTGGGCCTCATAACAAGGTTGCCGGTCCGGTAACAGCTGTACCGGTATGCCTGCTGGTACTGTTGCTACCGGACAGGCAAGCTCCAAGTTGTGCCGCGGGTGCCGTTCATTCCGCCAGGTCTGCCCTGGCAGAATGAAAGGCACCCGTGAGCACTGCATGCCTGTAGCACCGGCACTGTTATGAACGGTGCCGTTGCTACAGGCATCCCCATTTCCATTGAGCCCTATGGGTCTGGAATGGGAATGGGGATATACCGGCACCAGCATACGCGGGTGCTGGATTTCCATGCTGGTATGGAGGTAGCCATGCTGATTTTACCGGCAAGACTACCACCGACCTCGGAATGAGGCCCAGACTGTCCTTATGTATAATGAGCATTGCTGCAACGGGCTCAACGCTAACTATCGAACGTGGTTTGTTCGCAAACGTAAGAGGAGTGTTCGGTTCCATGTAAGGGCAAGTTGTTTAATGTCATTATTCAACATGCATGGTGGCAGGAATCATATTGGTTCGGATTTGTGTTTTGAGTGCCCACCCAGTGTTACTCCAACAGCCGATTTTGCAATTTCTTTGTTTTTATGTCCAATTTTTAGCCATCCAAGGCTGAGTTTTTTTTTAATCCAATTTTAAGGAAATCAAACTGCAGATCAGTAAGGGAAGCAATTAAATAAATACACTCACTGCCAACAACAGAGGTTGCAGTGGCAGTATACAGGTTTTTGGAAGCAACAATGCAGCTGATCAATTGACATTTGTTAGAAAATACCAGGCTTTAATAGGCCAAATGTTGACAAATCATGTTGGCATGTCCGTAAACAAATTTTAAAATTTGAATAATGCATTCAGACTGTTTTTAGTATTGTATTTTTGTATATCTTGAGGCTGTGTGTTTTTGACGTTTGCACGTCTTTTATGGAGTTATGATATGCTTTGAAATAAATATTGTTTATAAACTAGATGATTTTGAGAGTGTAGCCAATGTATTGAATCTATGTGAATTTGAAAGTGTAGCCAATATATCAAATCTAGGTGAATTTTTAGAGTGTAGCCAATGCACTGAAACTAGCTGAATTTAGAGTGTTGCTAATATATCATATTAAGTTAAATGTATACATTCAATGTCTTAGAATGTAGCAATGTGTTGAATGCACCCCCTTCTAAATTTGGCTACATCTACACAACCAAGAGACCAGACAGGACACACAGGTATGTATCAGAGTCCATGCTTATGTAAACTAGCCAAAGGCACAACCACCCACCTGTATGTACCTGCTATCATACACTACTCGAAGACACTTTTCAAAAAACCTCTGGAATAAGAATGCAGCCATCCCCCACGCAAAACAATGTGGTGTAGCTGCACACAAAATGATTATCCCGCTCTCGCAAACTCTTCAAACTAACTCTCAGCACCCATCCACAGGCCAGCTCTACATGGGTGGCTAGCAGAGATTTGGTCACCCCTACCTACATTTATGTTGGCTAAAATACACAAATGCATTCTACACTCCTCTGAAGAATGTTTCCATACCTGGACTTCTGTCCCCCGAGGTTGATCAACCTACAGCGCTTTGGAACCATACCAATGGTCAAAGGCACTATACAAATGACAAATTAAATGAAAATGAAATGAAATATGTGTGTAAGGATGAGGGCAACTGCTTGTAGTGATGGTCCGGTCTCCATGCAGGTCATTTTCAAAATGGATGCTGCCCATTGTCCCTGCTTCCTTACCAAACTCTGTACTTTACAGTGCATGTTCATGTAAATGCTTACACGTATTGCATACTTCAGGATGCTCTCTCCCATACTAAAACACACAGATAATTCTCCACTACCAATATTTGGGCAGAGTGCTGGTGTGTTTCAGAGACTGCAAATAATTGGTTGACTCTTTAAAAAGTATCACAAATGAGACTGCCTCATATAACCCATCACTCTGCTTTAGAATCCTTCAGAGGTGACTTGCTGGTCCGGGAATATACTTTTATTTTTAGTTGTTCTTTCAAGAATTTCCTAAATTCTGGCATTGGCAACATCAGCTAGGCCAATGGTTGTTGTTGGGAGGTGTTTGAGGTGCCTAACCTTCAAGTACTGGTTTTCATGTGCATTGGATTATGTGTGCTGAGGGTCACAGGTGGGTACCTGTCATCGTCATACACTTCAGATGGGAGCAGGCCTGGCAGTGCTCTTGGATGCATAACAGAGGTGTTCCATGTATGAATGCTGTGCACCCTGATGGTTTTGCCTCCATGGATGTTTGGTTGTATCTGGATAGGGTGGCGAGGTACATGCTGTCATATGATGTTTGCAACAACAAAAAATGAGTCAAAGTCAGAAGACACATATTTCAGCTTTACCTATTTGGGGCGTATGGACAGACTGGTTGGTGTGACTAGTGAAGAGGTGTTAGGTGTTCTAGACCTTTAGGCTCGAAACGGTTGCTGAGAATCACCATGTTCTGCTGGTGACAGCATGGTTAATGTCCTTGCATACTGTTCTGTGGAGACACTGATAACAGGTTTAACATGAATGATGGCAAGTCATTTAAACACCACTCAAAATTAGCTAACCACAAAGGATTTAACCACTGCCCCCACTCATTTGTTGTTGGTTAATATTAATTTTACTGGTGTACTCATACAGTAATTGTTGATATCCCTGCCAACTATCACTTGCATAGACGTGGGGGCCCGCGCTCCGGCAGTACTACTGGTGCTGCTTAGCCTGGATCTCTCGCCTGCAGGCATGCAGAGATTTGAGGAACGTGCCAGGGTACAGTAGTGACGTGTCAGTCACAGAAGGTTATTGTTTTGGTGAGCTAGTGTATGATGCAATGCATTGTCATCTGCTGGATGGCTGGCTCTCTCTGAACGTCTGCTATGATGTAAGATTATTTAGAAATACTTGTCCATATTGCAATTGCTTTATCATTGATTTTTGGTTGATAGGTACTAGGGGAGGAAATATTAATCTGCATTTTCAAGGAATGTTAGGGTGTACATAAAGCACTTTGTAGAGGGAAAGTGTCTACAGTGCTCATCCGTGTAACATTTCACTTAAGTCCCCATTGTGAGCTCTTTGTACACTTTTTGTCCATGCTCTGAAATCACTAAAGTCATATTCTTGATTTTTGCATGCTGGTTATAAGATGATAGCTAAATACCTATTTGTAGATGAGTTTGGGCATTGACACTGTCACAATACATTGTGAATTATGGGTAGTGTTATCAGTGGAATGCACGCTCAACCACATTAGATACTGTAATCATGCTCAGCTGTACAGGCCTGATCTTTTATGTACTTTTCCTTTGATTCATGGCACTCAGGATCAATGAGATTGAAGTTATGAGTTCAATGGGGCAGGACATATAGTGAAAAACATGACATATAGTCAGGACCTCAGAGACCTTCTGGTAATTAAAGAAACAAGAGCAACTGACAGCGTCAAACTAGGGAACTCAACATGCATCTTTCCCATGTATTAACTGTGCTAACTGCAATACTGTTACAAAAAGAAATGTGATTTTTCATCCTATAAAGTGTAAAACGTTGTTTTAAAAATGTGATTCTAACAATGTCATCTATATCATCACATGCTCATGTGGGATCTGCTATGTTGGCTACACCATAAGAGAAATCTAAACAAGATGGAATGAAGATTGCTCAAATTTAAGTACCAGCAATCAAACATCACCAGTGGCAGGACATTTCAATGAGCCATGACACAACATTTCAGAAATGAGGTTTCAGGTCCTTGAGAAGATTGTTTAAAAGAAGAACACTGCTGAAATGGAACGTATGCTGAAACAGATGGAAGCCTGGTGGATAGATGTGTTGGACTTGTTGCATCCTTTGGGTATTATTGAAGAACAAGACTTGTCTTGCTTTATTTGACTTATTGCCATCAAATAACTTCATGGTGTCTGTACACATACACAAGTATGATAGGACATAAAATGTACATAGTGCCTCAGTCTTTCCAGACTATCTGGTAGAGCATTTGTTGAAAATGCTGGAGATTGAATATCAATACTGTTGGTTCTTTTAGATTTTGGTATTGATTTACATAATAGCGTTGCCAGATACAATTTATATACAATGATCTGACTGTTTAATTTTTCCCTTTCTTTGTCCATATTTGCTCACTTGGATACTTATTAGGTATTTTGCTTTTCATCACATGCTATGCATACATGCAGGTATTACTTGTGAGACATATGAGCACTTTGTACAGGAAATCGCCTCAAAATCACCTAGCTACCGTGCGGAGAAACCCAGCATCTCCAGCTGACAATGCATCACCAGAAGCCAGGACATGTGCAGAGTTTACATCCGCCATTAAAAAATGGAAAGGACCAGAAAACAATCCTTCTCTGTCTAAGCCCAAGACTGTGGAATGTCCTTCCCGTCAGCATCAGACTCAACCCCACGCTCCTACAATTCAGAAAAGACCCACCTTTTCATGGAATCTCTCTGCCTCAACACCTAGGCCATCACATCACCCCTCTTGCTACTTGACTTGCTAGTAGCAGCCCACCTCTCTCCTACCCGCCACCCTGTAGATCTGTACCCCTCCTCCCTTCCCCTCAGTATCCCACCCCCCACTGTATATCTGTACTATTGTAAACCTCTGAAAAGTGCTCCATTATGCATCTGTACTGTTGTATACCTCTGTAAAGCAGTCCAGTGCTTCTCAAAGCTACTCCTGCTGTTAATAATAATAATAATAATAATAATAATAATAATAATAATAATAATAATAATAATAATAATAATAATGTGTCATATATCAGAAAGATGAATACCCTGACAGAGGCTCCACTAGCAAATCTTACCAATGTGCACTTTTTATTTTTGACACAGTTCATGACATAAAGAGGTCTACCTTTTCCTGCAGGAGTATTCCTTTAACAGTATTGCGTCTAGTAGCCTTACTCTCTAGGGAGTCCTTTTATTGTATTGTGTTTCATATATTTTTCTTGCATGGTAAGCATGTCATCTAACACTTGCTAGTTGCATCATCACGCGTATGTGATGACGTCACGTTCACATTTGTCATTCGTCTCTTACAGGCATGCCAATACAATCATGATGTCTTTGTGTCGCCAACACGCCGCTTTATCGGTCTTCACTGAGCCTGTTTTCATGTAAGCTCCACTGCTTTCCATGCAATAGAGGAGTTGTCCTTTATTCAAACACTTCAAGTGATGTGGATGCAAACCTGTAAACTTTGTTGATGACAGTGGGTCGCTATTTTTTCAGCCTGGAATGTCATTGAGGCTTGGAGCGTTTGTTTATTCCAGGTATGGAGATGGTACCAGGTTTATTTTGTCTACTTGGATAGATAGCACTTTAACTTGACACTGACTGGTGCTACGTCACTGGCACACGCAAATGAAGCAGCTTTTCTTCATCACATTAGTGGGCTCAATCACTTTCCTATGGGAGGTCTTTCTTCTGACTACAGCGCATAGCTCGGTTGATACGCTTCTCTGAAAATGTTTAGCATTTATGTGGTCTATAGATGTAGACCCTGAGAAAGGACTTTAGGTCCAAAATGCAGTGGACAACTCTCATCTCGTCTCTGCATTAAAATAAGATATTTTTCAAGAGTGGACAGATGCTTTTCTTTTTGGTAAGATTTGAATCTATTGAATTTACTTATACATAAGTAATAGCACAATCTGCAAGGGAAAAGATGGTACCAAAGGTTTGTGACCCATTGGTCTTGGTTGTACGCATGACATACTGTGCCAACAATTGCCTTGTAGGGTACAGAAGCAACCAGAGATGCATGCTAGGACATGGGCATAAGGGGGTCATTTGCTAGTATAGTGACTGGGAAGGTTCAACCAAGCTTGGAGGGACTATCAGGCCAGGATGCATGAATTTCCAAGGGGTGGGGGGCATGGAAACCCCCTGAAGATGTCTAAGGATTTCTAATAATGTTAATCAATGTGTGAAATATCAGCAGAGTTTAAAGGGTTTGCCATTGTTTAAAAACTTTATGAAACTGAAAGATACTTGGTCATTTTTCTATCTTCACAAACGGGTCACAGGATACTATCCTTCAATGGACCTTCATACTGACTTAGTTGGGCATGAATAAAACTTATGACTTGCAACTAGTGGGATTGTAAATGCTGTGTTAATCATATTGTCATAACTTGCATGCGACTTTCACTTCTTTGGACTTTATGTGTTATGCCCCTTGAGTGCCATGAATGCGTCCATGCTAAGGGAATGCCCCTACTGTCAGGATATCTTAAGGGGTCTCAACAGGAAAGAATCAAAACTTACTAACAGTGTTTAGAATCACTGTGTATGTGGCGGAATATAGACATAAAGTAATATTTCTTCACATATTACAAGCCCATGTGTTTGTTCTGTTTTTTTTTTTATTAGAACACAGCACTTTACATTGATGTTATCATACTATCATGTGACTCTAACAGCCTTGAAAAATACATAATGTCAAAACCATTAGGCTGTGATCAAAACCATTTTGGAGAGTATTGAACAATATCCTATGGATATCAATCATAATATTTCGAATCTATTGAGTTGATTAAAATTATTGTCACATTATATATCTGGCAAGCGCGTAGTACTAGTGCAACCATTGTATTATATATATAGTCTTCACTTTCTGTGTACTTTCTTTACAGTCGTGTTTGCTAATGTTTTTAGCACACTCTTTAAGTAAAGTACATATTTGTATACAACTGTGTGCATTTGTTTTATTTGATTCTTTGCAAACTATTGTTGTTTGGACGTTTCCACTAATGATACACTTCTCTGAAGAGTATTGTCTACCATCATTCTAAGTTACAAAGGCAGAGCCAACAGGCCTATTCCTCTCCTGTTCTACCCGTGTTATCGGTATGGATGGGGCAGCGCTTGCATCAGTTATAGTGAAATAGGGGCCATAGTGCTTAGAAGCCCTGACTCTCCTTTGCACCTCAGCAAACCAACATTGTGTTAATCACTGTGGCATTGTATTTTAGCCTCTTTTGATACATCTAGGAGCTGCTTGCAATCATGCAAATAGATAATTATATACTTGGGAGTTAATGACCTCGGAGTAACCACCAAGATGGAGAAAAACGTGTATATGTTTCATGTAGATGTAGAAATCAGTTCTGAATTCACGAGACAGTGCTACCAAAGAAGTTAGCTCGTGATTATGCAGCACAACGGAGATCGCTGCACCTTGTGGAACTCCATGCTCCATTTTTGCAGTGAAAAGTGACTTTGCACTGCATAAATACACTTTTCACTGCTCCATGAATCAGGATGTTTGTTGGCAGTGCTACGTCACTTTCCATCAGTAAAACGTCACTTTGCACAATGCAAACAATTCCATTAATCAGGCCCTATATGTGGCTAATAAGCCTTTTGCCATTTGCTTGAACCGAAGAATTGATGAAATTGGTAGACTGGGTGGTCTTCTGAGCCTCTTTGCGAAAGAACAACCCTGAGCAACTATGGCACCTACATTCTTGTGACCTGCATGCTTTACGATTGCTTCCCTTACATCATTGTGTTCCATACCCCCGCCTATACACCACAATTATCACTCTGAGCCTTGCGATGGTATTTAGGGCTTCATGACAGTCTAGGTAGCAACGCTAGCATGCGCAGTATTTGAGAAAATACCACCAGTTTTATCATGCACCACATTAGAAATATGTTGTATCTACCATGGGTGGCATGCCACGGACATCCCAATGTACCCCCTATTGCAAACATACTTCAACATCTGCTAAATGTAACTCCCTCTCTTGGGTGGAGGTAAACATTGTAAAACAGCCTCTGGAATTATTAAAATAATTGCTCCTGTACAAAAGGGAATTCAAATAACTTCTCTTCAATACAGGAAGAAAGATGCCCATTTTCTGACTACGTTCTCATCCACAGCATAAAGGGGTCAGAATTCACGCTTTTGTGCGTTTAGCAAATGTACAGCAGTATTCACATAATACATTCCCTTCATCAAAGGATGGTGGGAGTGGAAAAAGAAACAATATTATAATATACAATGTGAATTTTCTCTAGTTCCGTTTGGGGAATTGCAGGAAATCTCTTACCATTGAGCCGGGTACATTGTTGTCACTGTAACTGGGTTTTCTTGCCAGATTAGCACTGATGGTTGCTGCTATTATAATAATGTAATCATTTGATATTTAAATAGTGCTTTGATCCAAAGCACTTTACATAGCGCATATTTACATTCATTTCAATTATCCAATCGAAATGGCCGCTAGCCAGATTCCTCCCCAACAATTCAACCAAGCTGTAATGTGGCTTTCACTTGCATATAAACATGTTAGAAGCACAGCAAGTCAGACGTAAACAATACATGTTTTAGTAATCGAGCTATGAAAGAGGACAATCATTGCTGTATTGCGGATTAAGATCAGGACAGAAGGGTCTAGGCTGCTTCACCTACTGGGAAAAACTACAGGTGGGCTGGTGTGAGCCCTATAAGGAACGAGAAAGCAAATGAGTGGCCTTTCGTGCAATGCACCCATACGCTCTGTGGGTCCACTGCTTGTGCACATATGCACAGCATTCTCCTTCACAGTGCCTGCTGCGAAAGGAATGCCATGAGAAGAAATGGCAATTTCAGGAATGGAAGCAATTTATTTGCAAAATGGCTCTACTCGGGCTTTGCTCAATGCTCAAATAGTTATCAAGCATGTGTGCACACAAACAACCTCGTATTGATGGAAAGGTACCCGCAGCTTACACTGGCACAACTCACTCAGCTGCCGTGCACGTGTAAGTGCCCCCAATTGTGTCGGGAAACAAAAGGTGCAAAAGGAGAAAGGGACTGAAAATCAATATAGCATTGCAAAGGGTGGAACAAAGAACAAAAGGCAAACTATGACTGAAAGGCTAAGAGGAGAAAAGGAAGAAAGAAGAAAGGCTGAAAAGAAATGTAATGAAGAAAGGGGGAAGGTACAGAGATAGCAGATGCTGAATGGGAAGACAGAAGACATTAAGACAATTAAACTTGTGTACTGTAGAAAAGGGGGACAATTCAAAAATGGATTTTAAACTTTTTCCTGGGAATCCTAAAGTGCTGTGATTCTTTTTGCCGCTCCTGAAATTTAATTGTATTAACTTTATGAGATCAAGTTTTCTGAAGCCGAACTTGAAATCCTCGTGGATGTGACCGTTGTCCAGTGATGCCAAATCGTCTTTGTCAGCCAAATCTGTCAATTTAAATCAAATTCTTGCATGAATGAGCAGCATTTCATGTTGTTTGAGCGAAGTTGAAAACCTAACATGCCAGTGGACAGACCAGAAAAGTTGAGAGTGTGAGAGAAATATTGAGAGTCCAAGAAGCATGCCTCTGCAACTGGTGGAGGACCTCCTGTTGAACAATTCATGAGCACACAATTAACATGTTTTGGTGCTCATTGATATTGGAATCATTGCAGGTTTGCAAGCTCGGGATTCTCTCACAAGTGTGGTAAATTGGAAGTCTAACACGTTTGCAACACACAAGTCTAAGATTAATGTAAACCACAAGGAGGATAGGGGTGTAGAAATCCAAAAGTTTCCCTGCAGTATGACAGGGGCACGTGTGTGCACAGTCCAGGGGTTTGTATGATCCTTCAGAATGTATGGCTATTTTGCATTGGTAGAGGAAAGGTGATTTTGTTGACTTGACGTCTAGAGTGTGTGGGTGTCGAAGATGATTGATGTGAAGCTTGCTAGTGACTGCAGTGGGTACAGTTCAGAAGGTGAATGTGGGGGTGCATAGTTCTGATGCTTTTAAGATCTCTCACCGTTGACTAGGGGTATAGCCCCTCAGCCCTGCCCTAGCAACGCCTCTGGTCGGCATTCACATTGACGTTGGCATGTTGTGAATGTTTCTGGTGCAGATGTATCAGCAACCAATATGAAAGAGGAGAGTGCACAGTCACAATGTGAGCACATCCTGCACATCTCTCAGAGCTACCGTCCACACTACTATCTCCAATAATCTGTGAGTACATATCCAACCGGTCACAAGAAGCATTGCAATAGGTGTCTCTAGTAATAGAATATTCAGCAACACCACTCGTTCACTTACTATATAATGAGCCCTGTCTCATCATACCTCATATACAGAAACCCCAGCTTCGAATATGACAATAATATACAATTTATCGTACCACAGATGGGTTGAAAATTTAAATAATGGCACTGGTGCAAAGAGCTGAAACGAAGATGCTAATGTGGGCGAAACAAGTGTAAAACAATGTGAATTACTAAGTTTAAGTGAAAGAAATGGCTTTTGCTCTGCAGCAGCACAGGGGTGAGTAATGAATAAATCACCCACTCAGCCCTCAGACATCTGCAATCCAAAAGTGTCCCCAAACATAAAGGTAAAATGGGCACAGTCAAGAGATATACTTCCACCATCTTGTGTGGTAACGTGGGTTGAGGGAAGGCTATACACTTAAGTGGGGTGTGAATGTGATTCAGTAGTGACCCAATGAGTGATATTTCAACTGTCCAAAATAAAGGGAAAACCCAGTCAAGGTTGTATACAAAATTGATAAATGTTAATGAAACTCAACATCCGCACAGCTAATTGAATAGAAAGCACTATACAAACCCACCAATGAGGAAAGAACACTGAAAATATAGAGGAAGAAAGATGTAGCACGTTGTGTGTGGGTCAGGAGTGCAATGCATTTAAAAACCACAATGTTTGTAAAAATTGATATGTTCAGGTGCGAAAAGGGATTAAAGATAACCTAACCAATACCTATGGCCCAAAAGTGGATCAATGGGGCAGTTTTCAGTTGATAATATCTTCTTTATTTTTATTGTTTTAGTTGAAATTAATCAACCTTTCAATATTTTTGTTTAACATACATCAAACTAATCATGTTAGATACAATAACAACCATCATTATATTTGATCATTTGATCACATCTGCTTATTTTATAAGATTATAATATTATTAGGTTGTGCAACATAAAACTAAAATATACAATCAGCATTTAGGGTGTCAGCTTTCCCATTGCACATAATCCTTACACCTAACAGGCTCTGATTCTCAGCAAACATTTTTTTAATTGCAACTCAACATTTATACAACTCTGATGGTGAATAATAACTACTCAGTAGCGTGCAATGAAACATTCAAGGAGCCGTTATTTGCAGGCTATCTAAGAATTTTATGGTTGCAATCTCTAGCGCTAAACGTTCATTGCTTAAGATTATTGCCCAACAGGAGCTATATTGCAGGTTACCAAAAATCTGCAATGTTTGTCATAGTGTATTTGCCTTCGATGGCACAATGCCGGACATTGGGTGATTAAGTGTTCTAGGGTTTCTGGTATATTGACATTATTGCAAAACCGACATACATTTGCCTGGGCTTTCAGTAATTGACGTTTAACCAAAATTTCTTTGACAGGCCACAAGTTGAAACATAGACGTAATATTGCTTGTCTATAGTGTGGTGATCTGATAAAATAGGGTGGTAGCATGCTCATTCTTTTTGGTGAGAACCTACTTGCATTACCCTCTTTGTACGATACACAGACATCGCATGTATGAATCCAGTCCATATTGTATATCTTTCTTTTTGCTTTGTTTGACACCAATAGCTCGATACTGATATCATTATTCGCTAGAATTTTATACACATAATGTACCCATTTAACCATGAAAGTGTGGGTGGTTGTAAACATGTAGGAGGCCAACAATCTCAGAATAATATTCACATTGGTGGACATTAAGCATTTCCTGAACATTGAGCAGCATCTCCAATTGTATAGAGTGTGTAAGGATACCAACCCCAATTCATACCTTATCCATGCATGTGGAACACAATTCGGCAGATGTAATATTCGGCTCCAGAAAGTTGCCTCCCATTTATCGAATTGAAAATCAACTGAGTTTGGGAAGGCTTCTAGAACAAATACAATTGCGGGGACTGCCTTCTGTTTCCAGTATGCCCATGCTGGTTTAAGGGAGAATTTCCCATACCTGTGCATTATGATATGTGTTTGGGATGTTGCAGTATTGATTTTCCTTTCAATACTTTTAATCTTATTTTTAAACTCGATAGACTTTCGAAACATGTACCCAGGTATGTATACGTGGGAACTATTTGCAAATGTACTTTATTTACTACCCAGGTAAACTGGCTCCGAGCAACTTTCGACGGAAAATATGATGCCACCTGAGACTTATCGTGGTTTATTCTGAGTTAATTTTGTGAGATGTATTCTTGGAAGGCTGTTAATAACTTTTGAAGGCCTACGTGCATTTTACAAATGAAAACGAGGTTATCTGCATATAGTAGATGTTTTACAGGTACATTGGCCATTTTGGGAGAATCTGATTGCACCTCAAATAAAGCGTGTTGAAGGTCTTGAATGTAATAGTTATACACAGAAGACGCCAATCAGCCCTGTTTAAGTCCACCGGCTGTAGGAATCGATGCAGATAAAGCACCATTCAGTGAGAGTCTAACACAAATAGATGTATTTGTGTGTAGTGCTCGAATGGTATCAAGTATGGTGTGTGGACATTTGTCTCTCGTTAACTTCTCAAACAGCTTAACTCTTGATATAGAATGAAAGGCGCAGTGCAAATCCACAAAGGCAAGAAATATTGGTTGCTTTGTGTAATGACATCGGGCCTTTATTGCATTTATGCACATTAAATTAACATGGGTACCCAACCTTTAAACAAACCCAATTTGATTAGAGTCACGTAAGTTGTTATTGAGTGTCCAGGCACTGAAATCTTTAAGTAGCAATTTGGTAAAGATTTTCCTGAGCGCACCCAATACACACAATGGGCCGGTAACTTTGGGGTGTCATACGATCACCCTTTTTAAATATTGGTATAATTAAAGAGGTTTTCCATGTCTTTGTGGTATTTGCTGATGTTTTATTATTTGTTGGAAAATACAGTGAAGAATCTGCACCCATTCAGTTGGATTATCTTTGAACATGTGATTCGTGAGTCCATCAGGACCAGCAGCTCTAGATGAACTGGCATGGGTAATTAACTCTTCGATATCTAATACAGTTCAAATTCCATCCTCGGTTGTCTAAAGAGTGGCATAATGGTGGAATGAAACTTGGGTCATTATAGAGGTTGTTATAATGTTCGATCCACTTGGCTTCACTAATCAGGTTCAATTGTGCATCTGCTTGATTATCAGAAATCTGACCATTGAGTAATTGCCACATCTTGGCAGAGTTTTTATTTGCCATTGCGCGTTCCATGCGCTCACCATCATTTTGAAACATTAAATGTTCATGAGATTTGAGCCAGTTCTTATATATGGATTTGGCATTATTCCAGGCCTGTTGGCAGGACAGGAGGCCCAAGGCTATAAGATATCTTCTCTTCCTTCGATATGCTGCTCGTCTAAATGCAATTTCAGGGTCAAATGCGTGTTTGTGCTTTGGACAACATTTTTGATCACAGTCAGGGTGTTAGTATAAACATCTAATAGCTCTACATAAGGAAAAGGAGCCTCCAAATGTACATTTCGTTCCAAGCTTTGCTTGAATTATGTAAGTTTAGAAGTGGACCATCTTATCCTGCTCTTTGCCATGTTTAATAATAGGCTCTGAGGGGCGATGTTCTCCCTATATGGATGTAAATAACTTGTAACAGTCAAAGCCAAAAGTTTGTGGTTGCTAAATGGTAGAGTAATGACCTCTAAATATTGTAATTGTTTGAATAGTAGTTGGTCGACATAGATATAGTCAATTGTGCTTGCTGAGTTGTTACAAAACCAAGTTGTATTTGCAGGAATATCACCCTTGATGGCCCCGTTTACCATAATATACTGTCTTTCTTCCATGAAGGATGACCAGATCTCTGTCTGCTGGGGGTGGCATTTGGTATTCCAACAATCAAGATTGATATCTCCTAATATGATGGTATATGTGATGTCATTGTATACAAGGTGCAATATGCGTTTTAACCCTGCATAAAAGGCTTCATCATTTAGAGATGCTGGATTACGATACACATTTATCAAGGCAAATTTCTGTTTTCCACAAGAGATTTTAACTAACAAGATATGATCGCTTTCCTGCTCCACTTCTCAATGGAGAAACCAGATTATAAATGCACCGCCACCAACAGGCCAGAAGCAGGTCTTCCTCCAGTAGATCTGGCAGGCAACAACACTACATCATATCCGTCCCACACAGGCGATGACGTTAGCCACGTTTCCTGTGCTATTATTGTGGGAAGGAAGAAACGGCAGCTTTTAAATGTGAATTACCCCTTGAATTCCAGCAAGCAATGAATAATTCTTTAGATGGTAGCGTTGCTAATGGTTACTGATATGATACCATTTGTGCATTGATTTTCTTGGCTTCAGATGCCTGTCTGCGTTGGTAAATGTTTGTTTTATGAGTAATTGCATGGGAGTTGTTATCTGCCCTTGCACGATCTTCAGCCAATAGAAAACCCAATTCGAAGAGCGGCATCTTGGCCTGCCATATTAAATTGGCTACCACACCTCAGGGTATCCATAGTTGAACTATTGCTTGGTTTTTATCACTTATGAACTTTATTTGTTCAATGTGATGAGGAGTGATATCTTTCTGAGTATGTACATCACTAAAAATATTCAAGACACTCTGTCTATTTAGATCATACATAGGATAACCACCCTCTCTACATTTAAATATGAATGAGTGTGTGTTGCTATTCCTTGGTTGGATCGTTTTCTTTAAATTGGGTGTCAGGCAGTCAGGGTACTCATTGCCATTTCTGGGAGTCAAATTGTGTTGTTGTTGCTGCTTGCCTAAGGTTTCATGTTCTGTTGCATCAATGCTACAAACTGGATGTGCTGGCAATGTGGTAGCTCTTTGTTTTATTTGACTAGGGTAAAGGGTGCCTGAACTTGGCATGTCTGTTCCCTGGAATAGAACACGCTCCTGCAGGTATTTCTCATTCATATTCTTAATGATTTCAGTTGGCTCATTATTGTGTTCTTTGAGCCCCATCATCGTCTCCTTCTGTGGTTAGTTGAACAAAACTGCTTTTTTTTTTGTTGGTGGGAGTGCGAGGTTCGGGGCAGCACTTGCCACCACAGCAGAACTATTTGGTATTGTTGCATATGTTATGGAATCTATCAACTGATTCAAGGGGGAATGAGATGGAGGAATTAACAACACACTCGCCTCCACAGCCAACACACTTTCAGAAATGATTGGGACTGTTGGGCACAATGTGGTTTTTTCCAGGGTGTTGTTTGATATTTTTGGTTTAACTGCTTTCTTCTGGTTGGTCGACAATGGAGCAGTACCACCAATGGCCTGAAAAAAAGCATTTAGGGTGTTTTTAGTTCCTTTAGTACTTGCATATTTTTTTATTTTTTTACTATGGCACGAGGGCCTTTGATCTGGCTTTTAGCATTTTTTTTCTTGTATAATGGATGTCCTGCTAGGCGCGCGCTCATTGTGAACGGCGGGCGGAACCACCCCCCCTACAACCGAAAGCCCCTACAACCGAAAGATCAACATATGATGACTCTTTCCCAGCAGGGATGTTGTTGGACGCTGGGGATTCTACAATCATGCAAATGACATCTTCAAACACAGGAAGTGAAGGTGCATAGATAGTTTCTCTATGGGTGTACATTTCAACATGTGCTCGGTGAGCAAGACATGGTTTTCATCAATTTTGGCAGCCATATTTGACAAATTCACAGCCTGAGCCACCAATCTGTGATCTAGTACCTCAAAAAGTTTTACCAGATTTACCACCAAGGTATTAATGGCTGTCAAGGCTACTTCAACATTGCATGGGTGGTTAAAACATGTAGGCTGAGGGGGACATGGATGCCGGATTGTTTTGTTGGAGATTCCAGGTGTGGGCATAGGAAGGTAAACTGGAGGCGGAAGAAGAAAGAGAGCAGGCTAGCTGTTCCGTTAAGGTTTTTACTGCAGCAAGTTCTTCCATTATAGAAATGGGAGACTCACACTGACTAGCATAGATGAAAATTCCAGAGCAGTCCCCATGATCAATTGGATAGGGAATTGAGGATAGTACAAGTGGCCTGTTACATTTGGACTGCACCCCATGGCCTCTGAGTGAGTTTAGTATGGTTTGATCTGAAACTCCACAAGGTTTAAAATTCGCCATTAAGGTGGACTCCAAAACACAATTGGGATCCTTGTGCACAGGGGAGCTTATCATTACACTCACAGGACTTTGAGTCGATACTAAGGAAGTATCTGCTCAGCGATCACAGGGAGTCAGATCAGTGATCGTGGGTGTTACACCAATGCTATTAGGGGACTTGTTGAACTTGTTCCCAGCAACAGAGGGAGGCAACTGTGACTTCAGGTTGTATCTAGAAAAAGCCATGGTGCCGCACTACGTAAGAACCTATTATCAGAAGGTGGCAAGACGTATTAAATCAACACTGAACTACAGTGAGGGCTGCGGAGAACCCGCGGATAACGCTTACCTATGTAAAATATAAGAGTTTCCCTCGCACAGCAAGTGACTCGCCTTGGCCACACAGCCGCCTCGGCGAAGCGACAAAGCGGTACTTACGAGTACTTGCTCGTGTGTGCGCGCGCTGTGCGCAGTAAAAGGAATTGTGTAGCTAGGCAGCTTGGGAGTTATTTTGGGAGCCAATCCCCACAGTTCAAGGCGGTGCCAACAAAATGTCAATCAAGTTCAGAGAACGCTAAAAAAACAGAAAACAGGCGTCAGAACAGCGGCTAACAGTGGCAATGATTGAGAAGTCCAGCTGCAATGTTCGCAAAACACCAGTCAACTGATTCAAAGTTTTCTCTTGTGAAGTCCTCAGTGACAGGGTCAATGAAACGGCAGCCAAACAGGAGGAAAAAGGTCCAGCTCACACAGCAAAGCAGTACTTACGAGTACTTGCACGTGTGCGCGCGCGCGCTGTGCGCAGGTAAAAGGAATTATGTAGCTAGGAAACTTGGGAGTTATTTCGGGAGCCAATCCCCACAGTTCAAGGCGGTGCCAACAAAATGTCAATCAAGTTCAAAGAACGCTGATTCAAAGTTTTCTCTTGGGAAGTCCTCAGTGGCAGGGTCAATGAAACAGCAGCCAAACAGGAGGAAAAAGGTGCAGCTCACACGGCAAAGCGGTACTTACGAGATAATATCCTCTGCATTTCTTGACTGTTTGATGGCAACAAACCAGGCTTCTTGGTGCTGTTTCTGCAGATCGATGATATTCGAGTGTGGTGGTCGTGTTGTTCTAGATGGGGAACAGTTTTGAGCATTGGTTGAAAAGGCTTTTTATGGTTCACAGGTGATGATTGAAGAAGTGCAGATTGTGAGTGCGGCCAGGGTCAGTTTGACAGTTGGTTTGAGAGGGATGATGCTGATGACTGGGTGCAAGGGTCTAACTGATTTTTTGGATGAAGCTATCGAGTGGCTGTGGATCATAAGGGCCACCAGGACCAATACAGCAGCTGACATTTAAGAGGTTGGTGACAGGATTTGCATTCCAATTTGAACAGTTTCATGCTAATGTATAGTTGCAGAATGATGCTAATTTATAAGAGAAGATCAATATTTTGTGTCTGTTGTCGCTAAAAATCAATGCACAGTATTGTGTCTGCCCAATGCTCATAAATTAATTCTAAAGGTTGTATTGCGCCTGGCAATTGAATTAAAGTTCTTACTCCTTGATCCAGAGTTGATTTAGTAGTTTTATTAGAAATGTGGTTTTCAAAACAAAATTCTCTGACACTTATCATCACATTCAATTGTTGTTACATGTGTGCATCATTACAATTCTCTTGAAAGATTAATCTGATTAATTTGATTGTTAAATAAAAAGAATTCTCTTTATATATGTTAGGCCCTCTACAAGTGTTTCACCACAAGTCTATGGGCCTCATTACACGGTAGGCGGTGAGCCATGGCGCCATGGCGCCATGGCTCATGCCGGTAAAATACCGGCACCGCCTTGGTGGAAAGGGGATTTACCGCCCCATTCCAAGGTTGGAGGGGCGGTAAATCCCCCTTCCACCATTGCCCTTCCCCATTCCCATTTCTGCCCCATAGGGCTCTATGGGAATGGGGAAGGCGCTAATTACGGCACCGCAATTTTGCGGTCCCGTAATTAGCTCCGAGGTCCCTTTGCGGGTTGGATTTTAATGCCTGCAAAAAGCAGGCGTTAAATCCCCCAACTCGCAAAGGGACCTCGTAGTAAGGCGGTAAGGATTTACCGGTACTGGTATTTTACCGGTACCGGTAAATCCTTACCGTCATCCGTGTAATGAGGCCGTATGTGTGGATCATCAGGAGGTTTTTCAATCAATCATTTATTAAGATTTGTGTTTTGAACTGAAAAAAAAAGAAGAAAAAGGACAAACCGTTCAAAGTTTATATCACTCGTCCAAAATGATGCACAATTCATGCATTTTAGTTTGTCAATTTACCAGAAAAGATTTGATATATTCTCAAAAAGTTTTCCTTCGTGTTCCTATGCTCAGTTACTTCAGAATGTACATTTTAATATACATTTGGTTTTGTCTGAAAAATGAATACATAAACATTTGATTCTTCTGTCAAACAAAACCAAATTTATATTCTGAAGTAACCGAGCATAGCTCTCAACTTTTTCAATGATTGCAAGCAGTTTTGGAACCAATGATTGGTTAATGGCTCAAACTACATATAGGATGCATAGGGTTTAGTTGCTTTATTGGTCAGTACCTATTTGATGGGTCAGCCTAGTCCCATCCCACCATAGATACTACTTCTACTACATCATTACAGGGACATCTAATTGGTTGGCATTATTTATCGTAGGCAGTGTAACAGGGAAATCTATAGGTTAGTATTTAGCTCATCAACCTTGAACAATTTGACAAGCCATCAATATATGAATGACAATCAAGTGGGGAAGTGCATTCCGTAGTCTGTCACAATTCCAATTAAAGACTACTCCTGGCCATCCAAGGCGATAAGGCCTTACCTTTTCTATGGCCTTGTGTGCTGTCTGGTGTCAGTGTGTGTACTGAGGGAGTCCTACAGGTGTCCTTCATGTATGGGTCACATGTAAGGGTACCATGTTTGAGAGTGAATGTCCTTCTATTTATCAAGGTTTCAGCTAATTCTGACGTGCATGTTGTGTTCTTTGTGGCCACTTGGGGCACTCGTCAATTACTGTCTGTAAAGTATTTGGGCCCGATTCATGGAATAATCTGCGCAGAAAAAGCAGGACATGCGCGCACAATCACGCACAAGTCCCCGTTCATCGATTCAAGGAAAACAATGTGCAGGACTTGACTGGGACTTGCGAGGAATCTGCCGCGGTCCACCACGTTACTGTGACCCAACGAACCTCTTGTGCAAGACTCCAAGAGAAGGGCCGGACTGGCCTGTGAAGCGAGCTAAAAAGGGGGCGGAACACGTGTAATGGGGAAAAACAAGCAAAAATGTGGGGGTTACGAGGGACGTTCAATCATTAAACAATCACATCGCCCATACACGCGCAAAACAAATGTATTCATGGAATTGAACAGCGAATGCCGGGTCGCGAAAAAGCATTTGCTAATCCAAAAACACCTACACCATGCGATAGCCGGCGCAAATGTCAACTCGCACACTAACAAATGCAGAAAAAGCAGGTACGCTCAACAAATGCATGGATACAGCCACAATGAATGCACCATTTGTTGCAGCAATCATCCAGGGACACCGCAGGAGGAGTAGGATGGGCAGGGCTCGGATCTTCCGCTCAAGGACCAGCCTTTTTGGGATGCCTGGTGACCAGGTCTATGGCAGGTATAGTTTCCCCCATATCATCCTAGACCTAGTCATGGAGTGAGAAGATGACCTCACATAACCAACCTTGTGCTCCCAAGCACTGAGCCCCTTGCAAAAGGTGCTCACTGCTCTTCATTTTTTGGCCAGTGGCTCATTCCAGCAGACCACTGCCATAGTAGGTGGCATCTCCCACACCACGCAATCTCGCTGCTTACACCAGTGTTCGCAATCATAACTGCATGTCCTTCTGTCTTCCGGCATATCTATATGCCCAGAACACCTGCAGAAAGTCAAGCAGTGGTCCATCATTTTATGGGGTGGTGCACTTCCCAAAAGTGCTAGGTGCCATTGATTTCACCCATGTTACTTTACGTCCACCTAAAACAACAGAGCACATACACCGCAAGTGGAAACACTGGCAATTATTTAATGTTCAGTTTGTGTGTGATGCCAAGGGCATCAATACTGAAGTGTATGCCAACTATCCTGGTAGTACACATGATAGTTGCAGCTTCAGATGTCCCCGCTACACCGGGTCCTGGAAGCTGGGAAGAGTGGCAACACATGGCTTGTTGGTGAGTATGAATAGCCATGCACATGCATGCATGTTGCGCAAAGACCAAAAGACAAAGTCAACAAATGACAATGACAACCATTCTCACCTCTACAGAGGACAGCTCCTACCCTTTGAGCACATACATGATGGTGCCCATATGCAACCCCAACACATCTGCCGAGGTAAAGTCTAAAACTGCCTATATTGTGACTCGGGGCATAGTGGAGCACACATTCCGAATGCTCAAGTCACATTTCCGCTCACTACTTTGGTGTTGTGTTGCTATATGCACCACCAGTAGTCTACAGGATCAGGGTGGCAGCATGTGTCTTGCACAATGTTGCAACACAGTGTGGTGTCCCGGTGGACATGGTGGTGGCACACCCTCCACACCCACAGGCACACCACTTGTTTATGACTGGGCAAAGGGCACGTGGACAGGCTGCATGTACCCAGCTTGAGCAATCGTTTTTCACCTAAAATCCTTCACCGGTGGAGTGCGCATGCTCCCACTAAATCACAGGTGACATTGAATGATGACAATGGGCCAATCCATTGTTCCCACAAAGCCACCCAGAGAAAGTGCCCTTGGAAGTGTAACTTTGTGTGCATCCCTTAGAACTAAAAAGACATTTCATTTTGTGTTTCGAAAATAGACACATTGCAGAGGGAGGACACCACTACTGCCACTACCACCATGACTACATTTAATGAAATCACACCTTTGGCACCATAAGCATCCCATGTGACTAACTAAAATACCTGTCAAATATGTAAGCAGCGATGAATCCTGAAACATCATGTTTGAGATGCAAGCAATACATGGCCTAAAAAATATGCTGCATGCAAATCAAAGACACAAAACACCCACACTGATAAACAACAACCACCACACTGCCTATCCCCCTGAATGGCATGCAGCAAATGTGCATGTCACATATCCCCATTGCAAAGACCATGGAACATACACAACACACACATCAGTCAACATGCTGCATGAAAATGAGACAACATCACATATGCAGACAATTGAGCCCCCACAAAAGCAGGGACACCCCTGGAAGACTATCAATAATGTGACAAGGCATCCCATCACTTGCGTAGTATTGGGACAGTGCAGTGAACATAGTCATGGCAGAATATGACGCAAAGCACAAGAAGGCCAGTACACAAATACCTCATGCACTCCAGGCAGGATCATGCTCGAGGCATCAATTCACAGAGGCTGATGTCAAACCGGTAGGCTGGCCAGGAGGCAACTGCCATGGAAGACATAAGCAGACAAGATAAAGCTATGTGATACTGCAAGCAAGGATAAATAAATGCTAAACGCAGGATGCAAAGTAAAAGTGCAATGTCAATGCAGACTTGATTGTGACAGCTTAGAATTGGTCAAATTGTACATTCAGTTGAATGCAGCAGTACCATGCACCCAGCTGCGGTCAACTTGAAGCTGCAAACACCATGGTGCAGCATGCATAGGACATGCATGGGAAAACACCAACATCACACAACATTATGTGCCAGTTCACAGCATAGCATCCCAAAAATGTGCATCAAAGGTTCCATGGTTGTGGCTCGTAACTGGGGCTGCACACCATTTTTGTGGAACCCTAAGCAGGAGAGGCCAAATGTGCTGTTGAACCATTAACCCACAAACATTGCAAGGGATGTGAAGTGTCACTCAGTACACACGGTCAAAGTGCAATGAGGAAAATGAAGGCACAACTATCAACACCTGTCACAGGTCACAAATAGCCACCCAAGAAAGGCCCACACAGTTGGTACTCCAACAGTTTTGAATATGAAACCAGTGCCCCCACTAATCCATAGAAACAACACCATGCCCAGACCTATCACCAGAACCACACCCTGTGAAACATGCACAGATGAAGTAGTACTGGGGCCCCTAAAAGACGAGTCAATCCAAAGTGATCACGAATAGTGCAAGACTCCCAGACAAACACCATACAAGTGTCTGCAAATGCCCTTCACTTACCTGCACAGGGTATCTACTTGCCTTGCATATAATGCAACCCATCGGGAGACACATTCCATAAATGCAATGACATGCATAGTAACAACAGAAAAAACATGCACATCCATGACAACACATTAATGGATCCTGAGAATATGCAGAGAGGATCCACTGCAGAAGCACCACATGGTGCAAGAGGGTGAGAGGACATAGATTGTGATCTTCCCATGAGTGCAGCGTAGCACAATAGAGAGCGGGAGAGAGTGCCAGTGAGAGGGAAGGCCAAGTTAAACACACATCAAGGGGTACACTGCCTAGATTGGACATGGCCAATGACATGCACTAGAACACAGTAGGTGCGGGCATGGATGAGTTGACCGAGGCAGTAACACAGTGGCATGAGTACCACTTAAAAAAAGCATCCTGGCATGGTAGCATACAAAGCCATTGTAAGTAAGGTTACACATGCAGCAAACATGGGGAACAATGATGCATGCTCAACATGCAAGACAGTGCTCATGCTTACCCACTGACTGCAATGGCATGGTGTGAATCCAGCATCACCTTCAACAGGAGCTGTGTCTCCGAATTAGTGACAGGAGGGCCAGTGCCTGGTAGTTGGCTTGGGGAGCATGGATGTCAAAGGGTGCAGGGTGTCTCCCCCGGGACAGCACCACCGCCACATTACGGTTTACTGAAACAACATGGGAGAAGACATTACAACAAACATAGTGAAGTACAATGCAGACAGAACACATGTGCGACGATACACTGAACCCATAGTTACCTGCACATGCCATCCTGAGCACCACCATGCAAATGTGCAAGTTGACCTCACTATGCATGTCTGCCATGTCCACCACTACAAACGTCATGCCCTTGAGAGAGCAACTGCACAACTCACGGTAAAAATAAAAATTAAATAAAAAATACCTGAAAAGGGCAACTAAAAAAAAACATGCCAACACCCAGGCCTGGGGTCTACAAAAGTATCAACAATTTTAAAAGAAAAAAATCATTGATCGGGGTTGGGGGGGGTTCCACCCAAGAGGGGAGGGTGCATGTCAACATCCATATGGGTGGACGTCCCAAAAAAAAAATAAAGCATCCCCTCCATGGGCTCACAGCCCACTCGGCTACGGTGGACTGGGGGGCATGTCTGTGCTGGCATCCCCTTCCTGCATTGAATCTGATGGTGAAAGTTATGCTCTTGGCAATCCATGCAGTGCCCTGGCCTGGTCCTCAGTGGCAGCCGCCATGCGTGATACCAATGAAAGCACCAGCATACCGAGAGCTTGGATATCACTATGCACAGCCTCATGGGTTGCACAGAGATCCTCCAAGATCTTCTGCCTCAATGCTAACATGTCCTGGAGGTACAGTCTTCTGGTGGCTGCGTGTTCCTCATGGATTGCAGCTCTATGGGCCAACAACTCATGCATCAGGGCATCCCTGTGTGCCTCACCATCTGCAAGCATGGATGCCTGCAGACACAGCAGATCATCCCGTCCGCCCTTGATGTTGGCCTCCATGTGCAGCCTGTTTGAGTGGCATGTGGACCGCCTGACCTGCAGCTGTTGCTCCACCTGTGTTGCTGGTGGGATCGTGGACGTGACCACCATATCCATTCCCTCAGCCAAACTCTCAAAGGCAGTAACCTGTTCGAGTGTGAAACGCAACATCTGTGGCTCCCACTCTGTCTGCCAGACTGTACACATCCCCCATGTGTGCAAGGCCCATGCCTGCCTGATCCAAGGGAGCATGGCCCTTACTGTGATGCCCCTGTCCTTGGCTGTAGGACTGCAACACTCCCTTGGACATCTGTCCACGGAACAGTAACCAATGCATGGGATTGTGGACTTGCAGCCGTAACCAGCACAAACCGGTGTGTCACCACTGACTGGCTTTATGGAAGGAATCTGACCCCCTGCAGACTCACAGGGCCCAGTTACTCCACCCATTGGTGCACTCAACCCAGTTGAGTCCAAAGCATCTGAGCACGGCTCAGGATGGTCTGTAACACCAGTGGGTTCTCACAGCCTGCCACCCGCATACTCCATTGGTGGTATAAAGCACCTTCATCATCCTCCTTGTCTGCATCTGGTGCATCCTCACCTGCACATGGACAGAAAGACATGTGGAGTCATGTGCATTGTGTACAGTAAACATCATGTGTATCACATTGGTGTCATGCAACAAAATGCAGGGCATGTCACCATAAGAAATAGGCATCCACACACTATGGAGAACCAGCTATTTTAGCATGGCCTATGCAGACTAGCAACAACATTCCCTGCTCAGGGCCATGCTGCCAGTGGACACATTGCCAACCAAAAGGGTCGTTAATAAGCACATTATGGCCCATGGCACCATAAACTGTTGACTAATAACAGTGAAATGGGCATGGACATGTGGCTCTGTGACATGCAATTATATCACATGGCAAAAGGCAGACACACATATCCACCTCCAAGTCTGCACCCATCACATCCCACACCAGTGTTGTCTTGGTACACGGACTGTACACAATGGAAATATGACGTAAGTCTGGGAAAAAGGAAATAGTCCCAGGTGATGAATGGCTGTAAGTGTACCACCTAGACAAGATCCTTGACGTGGAGAGAGTAAGTCAATCGAATACTAAATAGGAACAAGGCATAGTGACCCACAAGAGGGCAAGGGGCATGGACCCATGGAGTGTGGCCTGAATGTGTGAGTGTAACAGCGAGCAGGCCTCACAACGATTTGCCTCAGGAGTCATTGCCATTAAGGCAGCAGGGATGTGCACAGTATAGACATATGCACACTCACTCAGGGCACACCATAAGCTATCTTGGATGTCATCTTGCATATTCTATGTAGCATGGAAGCACATACGTACATATGTGGAAAGAGATTATATACCCTGCAGGGCACAAGGTGTAAGTCAGACTTTGGACACATGCACATGTTTAGCAGAGCACAGTCACTCACATCAAGGAGGCAGCAAACAACTGTGCATGTTGTGCTATCATGGTGCCAATGTTGAGGGGTATGAGTACTGTCACATGGACATGTTCAACTGATGTACAACACATGGTTTTTTATCTACTTTTGTGTACACTGGACAGGAGTCAGTACTCCACATGACACGTTTCACCCAGGCAGTCATTCCAATGCAGCTAGATGTGCACCACAATTATACATCATGGTTATGGATTACTTTACATACTCATTGCACAATGTTGGGCACTCACAGGACATGTCCTCATAATTTTCCAGGCCTCCCACACCTGTAGAATTAATTGGCTCATAGCATCTTCATGCTTGGTCTGCTCCTCCTCCTCTGGCGACCCCCTCCATCTGTCAGAGCAGAGGCTAGGTTGGCACCCTGCTTGGACTTGGTGTGATGGATGACATCATTCCAGCGCTTCACTGCCTGCGCAGCAGTGCACTTCTCAAACCCTAAGGGGTTGATCTCATCTGTGACATGTGCCAATGCACCATACTCTGAGCTGGTGTATGCATGCTTCCCAGATGCTGGCACATGCCACGCTGGTGAATGGTCACATAGTCCATGAGGATCTTGAGTTCTTCATCATGGAAGTTCTTCTTCCTCAATGTGCCAGTGTACTGTGCCGTGTCATGGGGTTGAGCCTGTTCTTGCTGTGCAGGCTTTGCCTTCTTGCCACAAGGTATTGGTGCCACCACTCTGGGGTCCAGATGCCAGACCACAAGGGGCCTGGGACATGGCATTACCCCCTAGGGCTTGGACAGCTGCTTCAACGACATGTCCCTTAGCCTTTCGGGCTGGGACAGCTGGTTCCACAGCACATCCCGGAATCCTTGGGGCTGGAACAGCTGTTCCAAAGCATGTCCCGGAACCCTTGGGGATGGAACAGCTGCTTCCACAGCACGTACCTGAACTCTTGAGTCTGGGACAGCTGCTTCCATGGCATGTCCCTGACCCTGACCCAGTCTGCCCCCTTTCACTCTTGAGCCCTTTCCACTCATGTTTCAGGTCTAACGGAAATATGGAAGGCACACCAAGTAATTGCCCTGGGCAATTTGAGTGAGGGGGCAGTCTACAAAAGACATAGTACTGTGGACCAGAAAGGCTCAATTGTACCCCGGGGGTGGAAATATGGGATGTGTAATGCACAAGCACCCCAAAATAAAAAAAGAGATGTGTAAGCGATACCAGGATAGCTTCCAAAATAAAATAAAAAGTGGTACGCAATACGCAGTGGCACCCCGCAACACAATAAATGCGTACACTAACCCTGGAAAGCTACCAGAAAGGTTAGAATGGTTGTACACGATACATAGGGGTGCCCAGAGTTGAAAAAAACATATGTGACTCATCATTAGCCTCGCAAAAATCAAAGGTAGGTTCAAATCCCCCATTAAAATAAGAAGTTTGTTCAGTCCCTGAAGTGAACGGATTGCGTGGCACCCCAAAATATACGGTACTCCACACGTCCATCTCCTCCCCTTCGCACACGCATTCAGAGTTGCTTCTACATGTACTAATGTATCCACGATTATGGCATGCTCAACGCCTGTGCACATCGCGTGTCACGTAAGTTACGCACTGATGGCCTTTCCTCTGATTTCATGTGTCCCCGCTTTTCTCATTTTTTACATACAAAGTCCCTTCACTCTATTCAAGGCTGCCATCATTGCGAGACACGGAAGACCCAGACTCCTGCATCTGTGCCATTTTACCTGCCTCCACCTGCTCTGTGCTGCCTCCAACATTGTCATTTGCAGCTGCCTGTTTAGTGTGTGTTCCTGCTGCCCACCTGCACAGTGTTTGAAGTGTGTGCTGTCCAGCCATTGCCTATGCTCCTGTCACCGGCCCTGTGACCACCTCAGATGCTTTGGTGGACTCCCACTGTGCCATTTCACCACCACCATACCACAGCCCAGCTCCAGGACCACCTTGCCCACCCACACCTGCCTCATGAGTTGCCATGTCTGCACCATCATCCTCACACTAGAGTGGCAACCCCTTTGCTGCAAGGCAGAGAGCTGTCAACTTCAGCATCAGGGAAGTTGAGATCCTGGTGGTGAAGGTCCTGGGGCATAATGATGCCTCTTCAACCCTGTGATGCAACGCAGTAAGGAAGGACATCAGCAGATCTAGGACAGGGTCATAGATGCCATCAACATGGACTGGGTGGCAGTCCTCTCCTTCAAGACCATGCACAAACACTGGGAGGATCTTAAATCAAGGCCATACAATTCATCCAGGCATGTGTTACCGCGGAGGGGCAACGTGTGTGCAAGGGCCAGATGTCAGGGAACAACATGCAGGACCTGGAGAGGTTTTATCCGGCACTGCACACCCAGGTCTTCAAATAACACCAACACCTGGAGTTGACTGGTGAGTAGCCATGTGGTGCACTGCTGTATGGTGCATGAGTGTTGTGAAAGTACCAGCACATTGGCAGTGACCCCCTTAGGCTTGCAGCAAGTATGTTTCTAGGACGGCTGTCTGCATGCATGCCCCAGACATTGTTCTCTGTGTGTGCATTGAGACATTTTTAGATTTTAAATGTGCTCTTACTTGCATTGTGTGTTGTAGTGCTGTCTTGGAGACCATGCACATGCAATTTTATTTGTGTCTGTGTTGTTCCAGGATGGCAAGTGTGCCGGTTGAGGTAGTGTTACCCATGTCATGTGCATGCATGATGTTCATGTTTATGTGCCCAAAATGGAAATGTGTGACTGTGCATCAATTACGCCTGCATGAAACTGGTGCATTTGGATGTCTGGCTTAGTCATGTTGAGGCATTGCAGTTTACGGGACTCTGATGTGATTGGTCATGGCACTGCTTGTGCCCTCCCTCTAAGTTGATGTGTATACATGGCATGTGTATGTTTTTGTTGCTATGGTGAGCTCACGTGCACTTGCTATGGTGAGCTCATGTGCATGTGGAATTGATGCATGTGTGTGTGTGGCATACACAATAGATTGGCTGTGACATGGCATGTAGTTTGATGTGATCATGAGGAGTGATGGCCAGGCAGGTATCTGCATGGATTTGGATTGCATGTCCATGTGTCTGGGTATGGGAGTTCATGGTTGTTCCCTTGACAAGTCATGTTCCTGTGAATATTGGTGATGCTCTGCTGGCTTTGGAGCAGTACTCTGAGGTTTATGCTCTGTATCTACTTTTCTACAGTTGCATCTGATGAAGAGGGTGGAAGCAGTACTGTGGAGCAGGGATGCCTTCACCAGACAGAGGTGCAGGCCACAGCCACGCACCTGTGACATCTCATCTTTGGGGATCGATGTGCCTGGGACAGCGCCACTGACATCGGGCATGGCGGCTCGGGCTAAGTCCAAGAAGGTGAAGGAGCAAGGGACTACTCAGCAGCAGTGGGGCCAGGTAATGCCACACAGGGCCATCCATGGTGGAAGATGCCCCAGGGTCATCCAGGTTGACGGAGGGGGAGTTGGAGGAGGGGGCATTTTTAGCCCAGCCCATGTGATCACGTGGGGGTGTTGTTGTGGGCGTGGATACTGCAGCCCTGTCCCATGGGTATGAGGCTGTGCAGGCCACCATGAAGGTGCCTGTGAAAATTCATGTCCCTGGGCCATGGAATGCAGCAATGTGCGCCCGCCGGGATGCCTACACCCAGACCCATCCCCCGTTGTCGTCTTGTGTGTCCATCCAGACAACCCCCCCCTTACCCTGTGATGTGTACATCTGGGATTATATGCTGCCCCTGCTGTCTGGGTTGATGAGGCGGACAGGTGTAATTCGGGCTGATGTGCAGGCACTCGTAGTCTGCTTGCACATCATTACAGTGAGCTATACCAGCTTGTGTCCTGGCTTGAAACATGCCTGTTCCATGTTGTACTCCATGGGATGTTCACTGATTTGACTACCTCCTCATCTTCCTCCTTTGTGCTCCAGTCGTCCTCCAGGGTGCCTTCTGGCCCAGATACCAGCAGGGTCCCCTGTTCACAAGTGCCACCCACAACACCTCTTCTTGTGGACATCACATCCCTGCCCACATTGGGAATCCAAGGCACAGGAGCCGAGGTGGCCACCATCCCTACCCAGGCACTGACAGGGGCACAGGCACTGGAGGGACAGCAGGCACCTATTAGCAGTGCAGGTGCCGTATCAGCTCGGAAGGTGTACCAAAGTAGTAGGTACCGAGCACTGAGCCAGCAGGTGACAATGAGGAGGTGATTTTTTTTACAGGCAGGCCACCCAAAGGAGGCAGGTGGCAAGAGTGAGGCAGGGGGCATGCATGAGGTACAGACTGTCTTCCGTGTTCCGTTGTTATGTAGTGCAGATTGTGGTAGACAGGCAGTAGCACAGGAAGCAGGAGTAGTGATGGCCAGGGCTGGGATTGCACTGCATCATGCAAGGAGGTAGGCAACAACTGAGGCCCACCTGAGGAAGGGAGATATGGCGTGGGACCCAGCCCCGGGGGAAAGGCTGACTGAGATCTCCGAGGAGGACTAGCCCACTGCTTTTGTAAATAGTAACTTAGATGCAGGATTCCTTTTTTATTTATTATTTTCCCTGAACTTGGCAGACTTTCCTTCCCAGATTGTCATGTATATTGTTAATTAGTTAGGCATAGGGTTTTAATTTCTTTTCTTATTTTCCCCTGGATTCTTTCACCTTCATTCCCTGTTTTAATTGTAAATATGTATAAGCAATGCATATTTGATTTTGTTACATTCCACGCTTCATGCAGTTCATTTGTGTGTCAGCAAATTTGATAGTTCAGTTTTCAGCCAGTGTATCCCTCTATTGCAAGTCATGTGTCTTGTGGAGTGCATGCATGTGTGTTGTTGTTACTGTGATGGTTTCGACTGGAAGGATGCACATGTGCCTGACATGTGGGGGTGGGTCTGCACTATATGTTTTCATTTGCATTTATTTGTGCAGCATCACTGTGATTTTGCCATCAGTGAGGTTGTGGTGGAGGTAGGTGGGCTCACTGTGGAGGTGTTCCATGGTCCCGTTAATGGCATTTTTGTTTGTCATTGCTGTATTAAACCCATGTCATGCAGACAGCCCACGAGCATGTGCAGTCACACACTGCATTCTCTCATGTGTTGCTCCACCCCAAATACTGGAATGCAGTGGTGAGCCATGCTGGCTCTTTCTGAGTAGCAGCACAATTTTCCTGGTCTCTGTGACTCATGCACTCTCTGATTGCTCTCTCATCACCCATGCATGTCCCTGTCATGTTATTTTTCCCTGTCAGGTAATTTGAAACCCCTTCCACCCAGGATACTGGTGCTCAGGTGGTGATGCGCCAGGTCATTGTTTGTGTATATTTAATCTTTATTAGTAGGTTTACTTCTGTCGTGGGCACACATTCAGTTAGTGTGCATTGATGCCTTGGCAATGTGGCACTGCATTCCCTTGTCACATGTGTGTGGGGTGATCTGGCTAAAGTCTTGAGGGGGGTGTCAGCAGATGCTCCAGTCCCGGATGGGTCTCCATTGTTTCCTGTTGTTCGTGTTGGCTGTGGACATATTGGTGCTCTAATTCATGGAGCTGGCAGACCACAGAGGTTCAGGTAAGCTGCAGAAATGCATTGCACTGTTATTATGGGAGACTATCAGGGAGCCACATGGGGGGTGTTTGTTCTGGAGAGGGCTGCTTGAGGGGATGTCCAGTCTGGAGGGGGCTGCCTGGGTTTTTTTTCCGGTCTGGAGGCAGCTGCCCAGGGGGATGTCTTGTCTGGAGTGGGCTGCCTGGGGGTGTCCATTCTGGAGAGGGCTGCCTGCGGGTGTCCAGTCTGGGGTGGGCTGCCTGGGGGATGTCCAGTCTGGAGGGGGCTGCCTGGGAGGTGCCCAGTCTTGAGTGGGCTGCCTGGGGGGTATCGCAGATGAGGGGGGCTGGGAATGGTGTCCAGTCTGGAGGGGGCTGGCTGGGCTTGCAGGGATGGGCCTGTGTTTTTGCAGGGGTGCAGCCTGAACTTGAAAGGTGAGGCGCGTAATTTTGCTGGGGTGCAGCTCTGGCTTTGTGAGGTAGAGCCCGCATTTTCGCTGGGGTGCAGCCTGGGCTTGCGAGGTGAGGCGCGTGATTTCTCAGGGGTACAGCCTGGGCTTGTGAGTGAGGTCCCGCTTTTTAGCTGGGGTGAAGCCTGAGCTTATGGGGTGAAGTGTGTGATTTCACTGGGGTACAGTCTGGATTTGTGAGGGAGGGCATGCTTTTTCGCAGGGGTGCAGCCTGGGCTTGCCAGGGAGGACCCGCATTTTCGCTTGGGTTCAGCCAGGGCATGTGAGGTGAGGCATGTGTTTTCACAGTTGTGCAGCATTGGCTTGTGAGGTGAGGTGCGCCATTATGCTGGGGTGCAGTCTGGGCTTGCAAAGGAGGGCCTGCGTTTTAGCAGGGGTGCATCCTGGGCTTGTTATGGAGGACCTGCGTTTTTGCAGGGTTGCAGCCTGGGATTGCTAGGGAGGACCTGCATTTTTGCTAGGGGTGCAGCCTGGTCCTGTGAGGTGAGGCACACGATTTTGCAGGGGTGGAGCCTGGGCTTGTGATGTGAGGCACAAGATTACGCTGGAGTGCAGCCTGGGCTTGCGAGGGAGGGCCCGCGTTTTCGTAGGGGTGCAGCCTGGCCTTGCAATGGATGACCTGCATTTTCGCAGGGGTGCAGCCTGGGCTTGCGATGGAGGACCTGGGTTTTCGCTGGGGTGCAGCCCGGGCTTGCGAGGTGAGGCATGCGATTACGCTGGGGTGCAGTCTGGCTTTGCGAGGGAGGGCCTGAGTTTTCATTGGGGGGCAGCCAGGGCTTGTGAGGTGGGGTGTGCATTTTTGCTGGGTGCAGCCTGGGCTTGTGAAGTGAAGCACGTGATTACGCTGGGGTGCAGCATGGGGTTGCGGGGAGGACGCACCCTCTCAAAGGGGTACCGGATAGTGTTTCAGGGGTTGACGTGGAGGCTTGCGCCTGGTTTTGCCTTTAGCTTGCTTTTTGATGTGCGTAGAGGCGTGTTGTGGCCGTTCCTCTCGCAATTTGTTTTTACTTGCGCAATGGCTAGTAATGTGCCTTTGAATCCATAAATACGCAGGGATCGCAGTTTTATTTACTGCGCCACAGCTCGTGCAGGGTCCTTCTCGACACGCAGCCCTTGCACCATTTCTGCACCCAATTCTACAAATCAGGCCCTTTGGCTTTACTGATCTTGCGAACCTGGACATGAATGGGTGCTTGTGCTCTTATTCAAATTGATTAACTTGGGAGTCTATTGCTTTCTATCCTGAGAAATGTTCTCTTGTGCCTGCTTTCCGTTCATCTATTACTCCCTTCCTTCGTCCTGGCCTTGTTTTGGGCCTAGAGCTACTGTCTGGATTCTGCACGATTTGCCTGGATACATTTTATAAATTCAGCATCTTGAGCTCTGAGGCCTTGCAAATTCTGAAACGTGCTGCGGCCTCTGCATTAGCAAAATGGCTGCACTTCTGTCTTGCTGTTTCCATATTGGAGGCCTATAGCCATGTGTATTCATTTTGTAGGTTTGCCATATTATGATGTCCCTGCGTGTGTATTCAGCATCTTACCTACCTATAGTCCTATTGTCATATCAGTGTAGTGAGGCCCTTTCTTGGTACACAGGAATTTATACTGCACACTATTTGTGTATTCTCCAAACGACTTTTAGTCCTTACTTGTGTTGCACAACCTAACTAATCCTTTATGCCAGATTGAAAGTACATTCACTTTGATTAAGCATATTGTTTCATGGAGCTTAGTTTAGCTCATTTATTATCAACCACCGCTAGGTTCATAGGGGGTAAGGCTGCCACAGTCTGTAGCGTATCTCACCTGTGCAGCAATAGGGCAGGGCCAGGGTAACAGATGGTAGTGACGTATTCATCTGCATCATCACACATGTCTTTGTGATTGCCATACTTCCAGGCAGTCCACAGTCGCAAAAGCTCCCCAGTGCCTGCACAAGTGGATAGTGTGAAGAACATGTATAATAAACACGCAGACTCTCATAGAATTGCAAGCACAGAAGTAGGTTCCGAAAAAGATGTGCAGTCCTTCTCGAGTGTACCCCCAGCCACAGACATAGGCAAATCATGGAAAACTATGACATATGTTCATTTCAATCACTAAAAAAGTGTTAGGCATTGTGTTTCTTGCTTGATGCTTGCTCAATGTTTATGGACGTACATTACTAGTGCAGCATTGTTGGACTGCTGCAGTTCAAGGCCAAACATCATTTGATGTGTTATGTTTTGCAATAAGTGGTGTTGCATGGCTCGTCGGGAGTGTGTGGGCCTGATTTAGAAAGCGTTTGTCAATTGGATTTTGCCATCATGCCCTGTGTGTTTAAAAAAGCACTGCTAGATATGGTTTGAAAGATTTTTGGTGCACACGGGTTCCATTGGTGTGAGTGAAATGTTTGGAGAACTGTTGGTACAAATAACCATTCTATGACTACAGTGATTCTAATCAGAAAAGGTCAAAAGAGTAATCTGTTGGACATGCTATAACTTAAACGTTGACAGTGTTTTTTTTTCTTTTTTTCTTTTAACCTAACACAAACATGTGTCACACAGTATTGACACAATATATTGTGTGTCACTAAACCAAATTTGACCTGAGGTGAGAATGTATCTGTGTTATAACTTATTCACCTTCTTGGTACTAATATTCATCCACCTTGTATGTTCTCTCGTTTATAGCCATGTGGACGTTATTGGGGACTGGAACGTTGTGCTGTGTTGTGAGTTTATGCTGAGTGCAACAAATCACAACAAGCGCGTGGACTTTCTCGGGTGCATACTTCAAGTTCACACCAGCGGTGTGCAGACAGCGAACATGACCTATTAAAAGTGCAATGGCCGTTTCAGCAACATTGTGCATACCAATATACGTAACGTTGTATTGTTTTTCTGCATGATTTTGTCGAAGGGGGGATTGGTGTGAGGATTCAGAGCTGCAATGGATAGGCACAGTCACCCGCTGATACATTAATAGTGTCAATAACGTGCTCTGCATTCACAAAAACACACGTTTTTCTCACGTTCCGCTGATTCATGGATTTATTTGCGCCCAAAAACAGCGTTTTGTGTGCCATTCTGCCCACAAATCCCCATTTGTTAAACAGGGATTTGCGGGCAGAATGGCGCACAAACCCCCAATTATCGGAGCATATAATTCCATGAATCAGCCCCAGAATGTGAAAAAGAGGCTGAGAGGACCCCTATCCTTCTTTCTAATGTCCTGAGTCTTCTTGATGGGACTTCCAGAATAGACATAAAGCCCACTCCTACTATAACCCGTACTCTGTACACAAAATCTGCCAGTGTCACCCCCAACCACCCCCCAACCCACAGCCTCCGATCTGCATCTAAAACCCAACCTGGGAACAGTCTCAATCCAACCGAGAGACAGGCATTCACAACAAGCAGACACACGCTATTGTGGTTCTTACCTAACAGCCATCATCTATCTTGTGGGTGATTATGCATAGTGTCAGGTACATCATGCACCGCTTCTCAGAACACAGGCATCATGCGGTGAGCCCAGAAAGTTGACATTGGAGCAGGAGAATGTGAGAAATCACTTGGAAGTTTTTTGAGTAGTGCTGTTTTCAGTTATGAATATTTGAACCCTTGCACTTAGGTGGTCATTGTGTGAGCAGTCTAAAAGCACCGACAACATTAGTGCAATATGCAAGTCTGCAAACCCTAGTGGAATGTTGTAAATTAATGTTTCTGTTTTTTGGTGCGGAAAGAAAACATAATCCCTGAAGTGGTGGAAGCAAATATCTATAACATAACGCAACAGTTTAGAGAATTCTGGCTGTGCAACGGCCACTGATTTCATTGGAAGCAGATACCAACAATGGACCCCTGTCAGCAATTCATCCAGAGAAACCAAGGTGTCCTTCTCAGGACTGGCCTTTCGCTCTACACGTACAGTGTCAAAGGTTCCAAGGCCAGTTTTAGACTCAAATCGGTACGTTTTCAAAACTTGATGGTAGGGCAAGCTAAATAAGTACTCTCTGGTGTGATAGCTTCTTGTTTCATATGATGTGATTGTCGCCTTTGGGAAGCACTTTGCAGTCGTACGTTTGTAGTGGCCATAACCAAAGGTACCACATGTCCCTGTGTTCCGCCTCATGTATGAGCACATGCATGTGGCATGGTGTCATTCCTAAGAGGGCAGTCGAGAAATAATAAAAAAAGATATAACTCCTATTAAAATACATGTCACACCAAAACGATGTAACACAAGCTTAGATTTTGTGTTTCTTTTTTTTTTCTTCCAGATTGGGATATGATGGCAGAAAGGATATGATGGAAGAAGGTAGCTCAGGATGAGTGAACCTGGCACATGTGGGCAAGTTTGGGCTACAGCTGGTTAGGTCAACGCTATCAGGCCAGTAATTGCCCTCCTGGGGGGACTTGCCCCCTTGGAGTGACTGCAGGAACACCTGCAGGCAATATCGGGCAAAAGGCAGTACAACAAGGGGTGTCAAGCAAGTGCCTGCTCTTGTGGGATGAGCCCCAACCATGGGGTAAGTGCAGCAGTACCTGCAAGCATTATTATGTCATAGGCACCAAATGACTCTACACTTAATGATATCCAAAGCCGGCTCCGTCACAGCCTTGGCGGTATCCTGGTGGTAATTGTGCCGGGATACCGCCAACAAAAAAATAGTGCTACTGCTACTCGGGCGGCGTAATTTGCGCCAGATCCCCAGTAGTGGTAAGGCTGTAAATCACCATTTTTTAAAGAGTGCATAGGACTCTATGTGGATTTTTAGTGCTATTACCACCAACGGTAATAGTACCGATGGTAGCAGAGCTGACAACGGGGGGAAAGTGGAGATTTCTACCTCCAGCCAAAAGCTGGAGGTAAAACTCCATCTTTCCACCCAACTCACGATTGGGCCAACGTTTAAATGCAGCAGTAATAGCGTTACTACCACATTTAAGGGCTACCACCCAACTCATGATGAGGCCCTCTTTTTAACCCTTTTAATCTATTTATTTGATTTATTTATAGAACATTTGTAAGGCGCCTATACATCAAAAAAGTGTTTCCAGGCGCCAAGTAAATGCTACGCAATGACCTTGGACAGGGGTGTTGCTAGGTCTGGAAAAGACCCGGGGCTACTCTGATGTCAGAACCTTTGGGACTTGGGGCTAGCTAGCCTTTTGGCTGTAGCTCCTGAGATTCTATCCGGGGCTACAACCAAAAGACCAGGGGCTATAGCCCCCTAGTTCCCCCCTAGCAACGCCTCTTGCCTTGGACATCTGCTTGCATTCATAGTAATTAGGTAATATTTGCCTATACACAATGATATTAACCATACATATGGCCATCCATTCTTGTATGAAATGTATATCACATTACAGTGATATTGTAACCATATTTTTTGTAATATCCATAGGAACAATGCTATGTGATGTCACTTTCTGTTTTGTTAAGGGGTGAAATGCTGTGTCTATTCCTTTACGTGTCTAGAGGAGGGCCTACTCTCTTTGACCCCTGCCATTCTCTTCACATACTTACACCGGTTGAGTCTCCTAGGAAGGTTAAAGGGGTTGCACATGGTGGGTTATGCCATTAAGGTCAATGGAGATAAACAATGCAGTTGAAGGCTGTTGAATGATTGCTTGTAGGATCTTCCCACTGAAGTCTATGGGGGGCATTGAGCTGTCCAGGAGCGAGAAAATTATCCGAGGCTGGTTTATTGCACTAAAATGGCAAGAGTTGTCACGTTTTCTCTGTGTAGCACACAAAACACACACAAAACATGAAATGAATTCTAACATTTTAGAGCAGAGAAGTTAGGTGAGAGACCACTGACACTGTATTACTACAAAGAGGATGGCCACGGAATGGAATCAAGTTAATACCAGTTCTAATATTTCTCCCTTGTTAGAATCGCCGAGCAAATTTAAAAGGAGAATTGCACAAACAAAGCTGGGGTTGCTATGTACTCTGCAAATCATTGCAAAGGCAAAAAGAATATGTGTAGAGGGAGGCATGGAAAGGTGGAGTAAAACATATTGCAGCTCAACATTGCAAGCTCACACGACTAGCCCTGAACCTTGTCATTGCACACATATGACAAAATTAGGTGTAGAAATTGTAAGCGATATTCAATCAACACTACAGCAAAGTCAATGCCTAGTCTGGGATGCTGAGGAAAACCCTTATTGATGTATTTTTATATCCAGTTCAGTACTCTGGATGACAACCCTTGTATAACACCCCCCTCTTAGAATCCCCCTGACCCCACTGAGCCAAGAAGTAGGTTTGTTTTGCAAATTAAAAGGTTTATTTGAAAATTTAAACAATATATATATATCACACTTCTATAAATAAATTGATAATGGATATTACACTTGTGAATATGAGCAGTAATCAGCAAGAGGTAACTATGAATAGGAACAGAAGAACAAGGTGGGAAAGAATGCTTTATATGGTTCAAGGAAACGCAAGGTGGAATAAAATGCAGTACAGAAATAACTTGTTATGATTTTAGCAAAAGGTAATATGATCACTTTTTCTTTTGACAATTCACTCCCCCCGTATGCAATACCAGAAATGGAAGGAGAGCACACAGTCTTCAAGAATCCCAACAAATCACACTTTATAATGCAATACACAGTTCCAGTTCTCCCAGCAAGCTTAGGGAAAACAGGGATGAGTTTTAAACACAGGCAAATTACTTTAATGTGGTTTGAAAGGAAGTGAAAAGGTACTAAAATTGCTTTTAATTCCCTCTAGAGGTTCAGGGTAGGTGATGGCTACTTTATATTAGTTCAGGCTCACTTTAACAATACTCTATGAATGATTAGCAGATTGCAAACGAATTTTAGCAAAGAGAAGCAAAAAGCTGCTGATTTCTACAGATGAAGAAATCGGGCCAAATCGGAAATCGCGGTAAATTTCGAGAAGTATAGAGAGTAGGAAAGCCTAGATTCTAAGCTTTCAGATGAAAGTTAAATTTCGTTCCTAGCCCAAATGGTTCCAGAGATACAGACGATTAAATAAAGGTAGTTTTTCGGATTTAAAGTAAACTCAAAATGACAGGTGACAGCTTGCAGCTGCAGAATTGACAGGTGACAGTTGTGCAGCTTTAAAAATGACAGATGACACGATTTCTAGGAGGCAGTTCTACTTAGGTTAAAATAGTATGGATTAGATTATTTTAACTAAGAGATTGGGTCTGCACAGTTCTGCGAGGTACTCACAATATAAATTTGAACTAGGCCTCGTCACGGATCTGGTCAACACGTCCGGCTGCGGTTCTGTCTGCTCGGCGGGTCAATCAGGCACCGGTTCTGCTCACAGCGATCTGGGTAAGCTCTGCTCTGCTGGTCTAGCCTCTCTGGATTCTGGATGTAACACTGCTTTCTGGGTACTGCTACAGGTTCTTGCAAAAATTCTCGGCAAAAATTCAAACAGCTTGCCTGGCTGTTGAATAGTTTGGTTAGTTTTGAGGCCTGCTGAAGAGGATTCAGCTGGTGGATTCAGGCCTCTCTGCTACAAATTCTGGAGTTAATTTCTGCTACAGGTTCTGGAGATTGATGGATTTGAAGTCTAGATCTCTGGATGTGAAGTCGTCGGTCAGCATGCTCCGCATCAAATGGAATTGAATGTCTCTACCTGTCCCAGCAGTCTCTTTTTATGTGTTTTGAAAATGGGTATGTGCCTGGGCCTAGCTAAGCCTGCCCCTCTCTACTTGTCATTGGCCCAATTCTCCCCTCTCCCATGATTGGGGGAAGGAAATGGATTGTCCTCATGATGAGGTCTGTTTATGGGTCAGAGGATCCTCCCCTGGTCAGTTTGCCCACATATCTATATTTGATTCAAATACATCTTTCCCAGATACACAATTTGTTGAAATTACATGTACACATTATATATTCCTTATGGTCCATGCTTGTCCGCCTCTGATCTTCCTGGGGGCTTGCATTCAAAAATGACAACATTTTGCGCTTTTTAACTGGTTTTGCAATATCGGACATTTTCCCAAAATTACACACATGTGCGCAAGGAGTATGGACATTAATTGATGAAGTGTCAGATTTTTAACATGCAGACATTTGGACTAAGACCCTATTTTCCGCCAGCAGCCCCCCAGAATACACCACAGGGTCCTAACGCCTCTTAAAATGTGCACCGAAAAATCACAAGAATAATGGTATTACTTATATGAATTATCCATCTTTTTTTAAATTATGCCCTGGTCAAAAAGGGTTGTGGCTTCCCACATCACATGGTGGAATAACTGGTTTATCCACTTCCCCCAAGCCAGCTTGTTCACAGAAGCACAGCTGCCCCCCAGTTTCTCCCAAGAGGAAGCTATTTTACGACGCCCCCAATATAACATTTGCCTGAGTCAAGGAAGTTGCATTGTTCGGTCCCTTCCAGTTCCCAGGTGCTCCACCCCTAATCTAATCAGAGAGGTGTCAACTCCTTTTGGCAAGGGACGGCAGGATGCAGCTAGGCCTGGGAAGAGTGGCTGTTGATCCAGTTTCGACTCCTGTCGGGGGTAGTTGTCAGGCAGAATTCAGTTTCATTAAGCCAGGTTTCAGCTAAATGTCACTTTTTGTTCCCAGTTTTCTACATTCAAATCAAACTGACAATTTTTACCTATACATTAAATAATGACTTCCTTCAAGTCATTTCAGAATATAGTTTTACATTGTATCCACCTCTTAGCAAGTCGTTCCTTGGCCTGGTTTTGTTTCATTTGTTCAGTTTTACACAAAAGTCTGGTGGTTTTAAAACGCTGGCTTTCTGATAGTGGTGAGTACCGGTATTGCAACCATTTTTGGGTTTAAGAAAATGAATTCCCCACAGTTCTGAGTTGCTTTTTGGCAATCAGCATTGCCATTCCCAATGGTTTCAGGCTACTGTGTGTGTAGCCCAATGGTGGTTTTAGGCAGTGCCCTCCTGTGCTCACAACATAGGCAAAAATGGTTGGCAGCCTATTCTTCATGTTTTCCCTGTGCACTCTCTGGGGAGTTCTGGCCATCATGATGTTTTCCATGCCAGCACTGCACAATTTTATGGTAGGGCTTGGATGCATGGGTAAAAACATCCTACAATCCCCCCTCTTGCGATGGCCATTCTGTCCTTTCACTGATGGAACTCGCAAGATCTGGGATGTTCGCCTCCTCTTCTTCCAATTCCATAGATGGCACAGTTCAGCATCTTTTCCTCCCTCCAGTCGATCAATCAGTTCTCCTTGCTGGTCCTGATGGGAGGATTGGGCGGTACCCCAGACCCACGGGTCTCTGCTCCCGGTCCCCGGTCGTCCTCCTTGGTCAGTCTCCATGGTTTCCTCTCTCCTAGGATGATAAAGCAACAGCGGCAATACACATTCCTAGACATTTTTCCACCACTATTAATGGTATGGCGAACATGTACATTTTATACATCTGAATGCATTTTGCAGTCTGGTTTTAAAACAATATATAACAGGGAACATTTGCATTACGTTACTATATTTTTGATATGTGGAATATTTTAGAGTTTGAACTGACTTACTCTGGAGCGGCCCCCTCTGGTATTGCAGAGGACTCCTCCAGTTGTTGCAGAGTGTGCCTGGGATGGCAACACTTTAGCTGATTTATATGTACCCACTTGTCTTCCCCTTCCGCCAGACTGCCTTTGGGGATGCAGATCTTATAGGCAACAGGGGAGATCTTGTCTATAAGTTCAAACGGTCCCTTCCATGTAGGCAAGAATTTTCGCTGTTTGGCCTGGTTCCTTTGGAAATTGTATAGGTAGACCCGATCACCCACCTTATATTCCTTTCGGGTAGTTTTTAAATCATAGTGGGTCTTCATGCTCTTGGCTGATCTTTCTAGATTCCGCTGAGCATAGGCAAAAGCATGCTGAAGGTGTTTCCTTAAATTCTCCACATACTCATGAGTTGTGGAGGCATTTATCAACGTTTGCTCTTGGGTTCTGTAGAGCAAATGCTTGGGAAGCACCCAGTCATCTTGCGTCCAGTCATCAACTCAAATGGTGACATTTTAGTTGCAGAGGAAGGGGTAGATCTGATGGCCATTAGGACCAGAGGTAATCGGATATCCCAACTTGGCCCAGAATCTGCCACAAACTTTTTTAAGATGCTCACAATGGTTCGGTTACATCTCTCCACTGCTCCAGAAGAAGCTGGCCTGTAAGCAATGTGTAGCTTCCTTTTAACCCCCGGTATCTCCCACATCTTTGTCATTACTTCACCGGTGAAGTGGCAACCTCTGTCTGACTCAATCCTTTGAGGTAGACCAAAACGGGAAAAGATGTGGTTAATCATCAGGGCAGCTGCTGTTTCTGCCTTGCAATTTGGGGCAGGGAGACATTCCACCCACTTGGTAAACAACCATGTAACGGTCAACATGTACTTGTTTCCTCTAGACGAGCGAATCACAGGGCCTACAAAGTCGATTTGCAAATCTGACCATGGCACTGTCATCCCCCTCTTTTGGGGAGGCGCACGGTGTGTGAGAGATGATGGCTGAAATTGTGCACACACAAGGCACCCCTTCAAGTATTGGTCGAGGTCCTGCCCCATGTGTGGCCAGTATGCAACCTCTCTTAAGATTTCCAGTGTTGTGTGAAACCCCCTATGACCAGCGGTGGCCGCATCATGGGCGTGACTTAACATCAGGCTTCGGAATGAGGTAGGAACCACCCACTGATCGTGGCCAGCTTTGGATTTCCTTACCAGCAAACCGTCTTGGATTCGGAACATTTTTGGACATTTCATCAACACTCTTAGGTCCTCTTTCCCAATGTAATCGGTATCCGTCAGGGGAAAGTTGTCAGGGTCCTCAAGGTGTTGGTAAAACTTACCAATAATTGGATCCCCCTTCTGAGCTGTAATTAAATCAGCATCAGGGGTCTCCTTACTCCATTGTGCAGTTGAAAGATCATTGTGAGCATTTGTCTGGGACCTAGTGATAGCAGTGACCTGGATTTCCCCCAACAGGGACTCTATTTCTATTAGATCCCTTGGATGGCCCCCGTTTTGGCCAGCTGATCAGCTAAGTCATTTCCAGTTTTGTCTGGTCCCTCTACTTTGGAATGACCCTTGATCTTTTTCCAGTAGATGGTCATCCCATTTGATGTGACCAGATCATCAATGTTTTGGATTAACTTCCCATGTTTCAAGGGTTTGTTATTTGTTAGCACATAACATGCCTCTGGTTTTCCAATTAACCAGGTGCTCCACGAACCCGTTCCGTACATAATCCGAATCTGTGATTATGACCAGTTCATGGAGTTGATGTTGGACAGCAGTGAGGATGGCCTGATGCACAGCCATCAATTCTGCCACCTGACTACTTCGGGGACCAATTTTGTATCCAGCGGAGGGTTCTGGTGACTCATTCACCCATGCATTCCCTACGCCGGCCACCAGTTCTTTCTCCCTGTTGTCGTCAACATGGTACGATCATCCATCCACATAGACAGTGGGCATTCCCTCACACTTGTCTTCTTCAAAGACTTTGTGTGGGGATTTAAGGTATGCCTCCATGTTGTCCTTGATTTTTAGACTTTCGTCCTCGGGACAGTTTTCTCTGGCACAATCATGCAAGTCAGCCAGACCTTGCGCGAGGGGACTCTTCTTGTTTTGGCCATATCTGACCTCCACAGGAAAGCCTTGCATTGACAGAATCCAGGAAGTAATTCGGGAATTACTCACATTTCCGGCCCGGATTCTGTCACTTTGGAGATATTGCAGAGGCTGGTGTGGAGTCTCCACTATGATGTGTTCCCCTGGATAAACGGGCGGTAATTCTTCAATGCCCACACCGTTGCCAGGAGTGCCTTCTCACAATCGTTGAATTTTTCCTCCACAGAGGATAAAGTTTTGCTCGCATAGGAGATTACTTTATTGACCTTGTCATGCTTTTGGTATAATACTGCCGTCAAGCACGTATTAGAGAACCCCGTCTCCAGGAAGAACTCCTTGTTTCTGACAGGGTAAGCTAGGGAAGGCGCTTGTGAGAGGCTTCTTTTGAGTTGTCTTACCGCCTCGGATTGTTCTGGACCCCATTCCCACTTGACCCCCCCTTCAAGAGATGAATCAGGGGTCTAGTGATCTCTGTGTAGCCTTCAACGAACTTTCTGCTGTAATTAGTCAGTCCAAGGAGGCTCCTTAGTTCCCGCAGAGTTGTGGAGTCTTTCAGTTTCTGGAGTGCTTCCACTTTCTTTTCTTGGGGACAGAGACCCTGAGGAGTAATCTCATGCCCTAGGAAATTAACACGGGTTCTACACCACTGTGCTTTCTGATAGGAAAGTTTTGCTCCGGCGGCCCTCAACTTTGTCAGAACATAACGGATCTCCGCTATGTGTTCCTCCACAGATGAACTTTTGATGAGGACATCATCGACATAAGCCAGGTTACCCCTCGCACCCATGTCGGGCATGGCCTTATGTAGGAAAATGTTGAATTCATTGCCGGAGTTGAGGTATCCGAAGGGAGTCCGGGTCCATGTGTACTGCTGGCCCCCAAAGGTAAAAGCCAGTTTGCATTGGTCCTCCCTACTGACAGGCACGGTCCAGTATCCATTGGTCAGGTCTATTGCTGTGAATACCTGTGACCCCTGAATCTGGGCCAGCCCTTGGTCAATGTAGGGCATAGGCCATCGGGAAGTATGGACCCGTTTGTTGAGCTCCCTATGGTCGGCGCAGAGTCACCACTGGCCGTTTGGCTTCAATATTCCCAGCACCGGATTATTGAAAGTGCTGTGGACTGGACGGATTATTCCCCGGGACTCAAGGTTCTTAATTATTTCAGTAAGGGACTCCATGGATGCGAGAGGCAAGCGATATTGCTTCACAAACACTGGAGTCATTCCAGGGTCCGTGGGAATTGTTGTGGTGTGGATGTCGGTGCTACCACAGTCATATGAGTCTACCTCAAAGAGATCTTGGAAATCCAAGAAAACTTGTTTCAACTTTTGCTTCTGTTCCAGAGTCACACAGGCATCAGCTAGGTTGACTCTCTCTTCCACCATCTGCCTGAAGCCTGGAAAGGCTTCTGGTTTGGCTATTTCAGCAGCCTCCTCCAGCTGGGTGGAGAAGTCCCTGGTCAGAGTGGTGATTTGGACTGGAGGCTTCAGGTGGGAAAGGCAGCCCTCATGGACCTGGAAAATCACCTCATCCCTCCTGAAGTCACAAGTCACATCTTCCTTACCATAAGGGCAAGAAGTGTACACCATGAAGTTCCCCCCATGCCCGGTGAAAATCATGTCTGGTGTTGTATTGTCCTCACTGTCACTGTCAAAACAGTCCTTGGGGATCGGTCCTAACAGTTCATTTCCTAAATCAATGGAGAAATGTCGGTCATCAATCGCCATTCCAATAATGGTGCCTGCGGCTAGAGTAATACTCTTTAAGTCGCTGTTATCCACCTCTATTGGAATGGTGTCATGTTCTATGTTGACTAATGGTGTTGGGTTTACCCCTAACCCTTGCTGTTGGAGAGAAGCATTTAGATGGATATAAGCATCAGGGTTTTTCAATTTTTGTCCTCTTTTAACTTTCACTTCCAGGGAGAATTGTCGGGTCCTTTCTGGGATGGTGACTTCCTCTTTGATCTGAATTTCAATGCATAAGGTAGCAATTGAGCTGACCTAAATGCTTCTTCTGGATCATCAAAGCCCATGGGATTATCCCCTAATCGGGACCAAGCTTTGAAGTTTATTAGGTCCAAACTAATGGCAAAGCGATTGAGAATGTCACTGCCTAAGTAAAAGGCGGCAGTGACGTCTCGCACGACCCAACAATTATGGACTATGCTCTTGTTGCCAATGGAGATTTTGAGCATACACCTGCTTGGCAGGAGATGTTTGGAATTGGGTGATTCCAGGTCCATTTCCCATTTGTCTATCAGTTTGAATGTGGGAATGGCTGGATCTTTTGGGAGTTGGCAGAACATGGCTTCGCTGATGAAGCTCTTACCGTTGTTCACACACACTCGAGCGAGAACAGAGTCCTTCCCATCATTTAACTGAACAGGGATGAACAACTGCTCTCCAATTTGCTGAATATCAGCCAGGCTCTGAGCTGATTTCACATCTTTCTGGACTATAGAAGTGGGAGTTTCTGAGTGTGGATTAGTAAAGAATTTCAGGGTGTTTCCTTCCAGTGTGGAATACCACCTTAAACTGGAAGGAAGGTTGATTTTCAGAAATAGAGAGGACCCCCCATCACCAGTCTGTTGTCCTACTGCTATTACTGTCACGTCTGGAGTTTAGTTGTTCGGGAAGTGAAATTCTACTTGGTCAGATTTTTGTTCAACCATGTGGAGGTGCCGTTTAAACTAAAATGGTTGACACTCTGTTTTAATTTTATTGGTCGGCTAGTCTGTGTCCAGAGGACCTTGTTTACACAATCTATTAGGGGTGACAACCTTCTCAGGAGGTCATTCCCTAGTAAACAAGGGGTGCCCTCTGGAGTCATTACTATGACCGGGTGTTTCACCTTGTGTCGCCCAATTTTAATGTCCAAGTCTGCAGTCCCCTCAACGGGAATTTCCTTCCCGTCAAAGTTCTGCAGTTGTCCAGGAAGAGAGGTGAGAGGAATTCGGTAATTCTCCCCCCTTCCTGCATTTAGTTCCTCAAAGGCCCTTTTGGACAGAAGGGTAGCTTGGGATCCAGTGTCCACCAATGCCAAAATTGTACCCTGCCCCTGTACTTGTACCGGGGCATAGTATCTTCCCTCCTTCTCCTCAAGGGGGCACAGATAATGCACATTTTTGGACAACTGGTGGGCTAACTTTCTGGTTTTGGACATTGCTAGCGAAGAGATTTGGGCAGGATTCTGTGGAGAGCCTTGGGAATCTGAAAGAAAAAGTTGGCAACTGGAGATCAGAGCCATTGTGGGTTCCCCTGGTTCCGGTTCTGGGCCGCCCCGCCCTTTTTGGAGGCAGTCATTAGGATGGGTTTGACCCTTGGGATTTTGGTATTGTCGGTTCTGGGATGAGATGATGGGCGGCGGTAGCTCAGTCTCCACATCTCCCCAGTATGGATTGGAATCCCTTGGGACACATTTTTCCTTGGGAGGAGTTCCCCCATCTCTGAAGGAGAAGATCCTTTTCCCAGGATCTTCTGAGGATCCCTCTCCCTCAAATTGGAAGACCTGTACCTCCTCCACCAAGTGGGTCTGTTTGGGTCCTTTGTTTCTCCTACCCCCCCTCTGCTCCTTGGGATGCAGGCTTTCAGGGGCAGGAGATTTTGTTTCCGTTCCTGGTTTTCCAGGGGCTGTTTACAAGTTGAGAAGGAAGCTTCCTCCAAGGCTTTACACCCCCCTTCCTCTTGTGCCTCCTCCCTGGGAACCGGTGGGTTATCGGGGTGCTGCCCCTGTCAGTGTTCTGGAGCACCAGGTCCAGAGTTTGGGGCATTCTGCGGTGGCATGCTCATCTGAGGGTTCTGCTGAGCCATCAGTATGTGACCCAGATCCCGTGCCATATTTTGGACCTGGCGCTCAAGTTGTGAAACCCGCTCAGGCTGATACGGGGCTCTATTTTCTCCCCTGGGCTGATCCCGGGAAGGGTAGCTATCCCTTCTCTGGTAGTACCCCTGGTTGGGAAGATTTTGGTACCCTTCCACCCTTGGCCTCCCCTCTCCCGGATTAGGTTGTCTGAACTCAGGGAATTGGGGAAAGAAGGATGTATGATTTTGGGGCTGGAAATTGGGTGGATACCAGGGGAAAAAGTTCTGCCCAGGATTTGGAGAATTTCTGCCCTTCTGTGGGAAGTTGGGAGGGAAGTTCCCTGGGTTAGGTGCTTGGCTGGATCCCCCCCCTTGGGCTGTTTGAGTCCACACATAACCCAGGATTGGTCGGTTTCCCTTGCAGCGGGGTTTACATAGTCAGGGACGCGGGGGACCCCATTTGTGGGACTACCTCTTCGACTCCCTGTCTGTGTCTGGCCCAAGGGCCTTCTGGGCTGTGAATTATTTGTGTAGGCAGGTTTTTAGGCACCCCCATCTCCAAATCCAAAACGGGGGTGACCTTTACCTCTGCCACCTTGGCAGCAGCAGGGGTGCTGTTGGTTTTGGGGTTTTTCGGTGCGTTATTTTTATTTTCGATGGGCTTCTGCACCTCATAGATCTGGGTAGCCTGTTCAATGACCCAGTCTAAAGATCTTTTCTCATGAAAATCTATCACGAGCTGGGTCATTATGTATTTGGGTAAGGCATGGAAAAACGTATTGATAAATTACCTGCTATCCGTGCGCACCCTTCTGGTGGTCTGCGCAAAAGCACGCTTTAATTCTTGCACAAACTCTTGTGGGGCCTGATCCTCCCCACATTGCAAATTGTAGGCTGCCTTGCGAGCCTCTTGAGGAATTCTGTGCACAGAAAAATGTTTCAAGATGGCCGCCCTGTATGTGGACCACCTTGAATGGTTTTGATCCTCCAGCCCCGCAAAGAAACTGGAGTATTCTAGTGAGAAGGTCCACTTTACATATTGAATACAGCTTTGGCTGTCCTTCAAATGGAAAGTCTCCATCATTTGCTCATAGAGCTCCAAGTGTTCCCAAACAGAATACTTGGCGTTCTTATGATAAGGCGTGATGACACTCCTTATTGCCTTTATTTGTTTCAATGGGTCCTTAAGCAAGGCTCTTTTTGCCTTATTGGCCTTTTTGGTTCGGGTAACCCTGGTCCATTCATCCTCTGACTCAGAAGCGCTGCTCCCAGAGGTGCCCGTCTGCTCTTCCAGGTTTTCCCGGATTCTGCGAGCCTGGGAATGGCTGGCAGAATGTGGGGACCTGGTCTCCTGTGTCCTGTAATGCTCAGAGGAGTCTTCAGACCCCTCCTTGCTGCCAGGATTTGATGGGTACCCCCCACTGACCTAACTGGGCAGAGGTTTTCAGGATGCCCTTAATGGGCCTACTCTCATGGGGTTCCCCACTCAATTGTACTGTGCTTGTGTGCCCATACCTGGATGCCCGCCCATCCATTCCTGGGAGGTACTGGCCTATGAGCCCCATACTTCTAGCTGGATAGTAATCTGCCATCTCCGTGGCCCTGGGCTCATGTGCGCGAGGGGACATGGGGGTGGCAGAGTCCAGGGACTGGGAGAGATGAAGGCCTCTGGTACCAGGGCTCCTGAGGTTATGCTCAGGAGTTTCCCTTTCCCAGCGCACCTCGTCTTTATCAGCCCCTGCTCCCTGTTGCAATGCAAGAGCCTGCGCTTTCAGTTCCTCAGTTAAGGCCTTACTAGACTCTATCAGTCTCTCCTGCATCGCTACCTGTTGCTGGAGCCTATCATTGTGCTGACAGAGAGCCTCATTTTCTCTCTGTGCCTCCTGATTGGTCCTGGAGTACTGGGCCAGTCTCTGCTGCAGGAGGGTTACCTCCTGAGCTGTGTCCCTATTGACCTGCTCCTTTCTTGCCAGAGCATCCTCCACCCTCCTGGTGTGCTCTAACAAGTTCTGGTGTTCTTTTTGGAGGTCACCCAGTCCCTGGAGGGCCAGGTGATTTTCTTCCATTTTCCTTTTTAAGTGGCAGACTTCCTGGCCTAAGGTATCCCTTTCCTGACTAAGAGCCTGCATCTGTGCCGCCAGGTCGTCCCTTTGCCTTTGGAAGGCACCAGCTTTCTGGCGCTCCTGGTCAAACTCTGCCTGTGTATCCAGGTCTTTCAAAATCAGTTTATTGCTCTCTGCCTTCTCCCTATCTAGGTGGCTTTGCAGGGTGACTACCTGCTCGGCACAGGCCCTACTGAAATCTAATTGTTGCTCCAGCTTTTTCTGGCTCTGCAGTAGGGAGTCCAAAACTTCTTGGTACTCCTTCTGCAAGGCCAGAAATCTGGTATTCTGGTCCGCCTTTTCCTGTTGCAGCACATCCATATCCTCCTTTATTTTAGTGATATACTGTCTGCTGTCCTTTTCTGACTCCTGGCTCCTGAGCAGCCTCTGCTCAGAAGAGTCCAGATCAGATTGGGCCTTCTCTAATGCCATCTGTTGCCTATTTGCCAGATCTTGGCCTTCAGCACATTTGTCCTGCATGGCTCCCATATATAAATACAAATATGCCGCTATCCTGGCAATCTTATTATGTTCATCTTTGGCTTTAGGGGCCATATATAGTTCACTCAGGGCCACATGTAGGGGACCCTGATCTCCCCATGTATCTGACCCTGTTTCAGTGACCTGTTGCGCGATTGCCTGCAACCAGACCGTTTCGTCCTGATGAGTCCACTCACCTCTCACAAATAGCTCATGTAAGAAGTGCTCTCTGGCTATTTTCATATCTACCAAGGTCGTCATTCTGGAATTTGAGTTCCTTCCTGATTTACAGAAGTTTGTATTTTATTTTGCAAAACAGACCGTTTCCTTAGAGCGTTCCTTTGAGGGATGCTTTCACAGTGTAAAACAGCATGGTGATCTAACCGGATATGTGTATCTGGTCAGTTGGCACACTGTATTAATCTGCACAAGTGGTAAATCTAACCCAGAATATCCCGTCTACGAACCCCCACTTTTGTAAGCGATATTCAATCAACACTACAGCTAAGTCAATGCCTAGTCTGGGATGCTGAGGAACACCCTTATTGATGTATTTTTATATCCAGTTCAGTACTCTGGATGACAACCCTTGTATAACACCCCCCTCTTAGAATCCCCCTGGCCCCACTGAGCCAAGAAGTAGGTTTGTTTTGCAAATTAAAAGGTTTATTTGAAAATTTAAACAATATATATATCACACTTCTATAAATAAATTGATAATGGATATTACACTTGTGAATATGAGCAGTAATCAGCAAGAGGTAACTACGAATAGGAACAGAAGAACAAGGTGGGAAAGAATGCTTTATATGGTTCAAGGAAACGCAAGGTGGAATAAAATGCAGTACAGAAATAACTTGTTATGATTTTAGCAAAAGGTAATATGATCACTTTTTCTTTTGACAATTCACTCCCCCCCTATGCAATACCAGAAATGGAAGGAGAGCACACAGTCTTCAAGAATCCCAACAAATCACACTTTATAATGCAATACACAGTTCCAGTTCTCCCAGCAAGCTTAGGGAAAACAGGGATGAGTTTTAAACACAGGCGAATTACTTTAATGTGGTTTGCAAGGAAGTGAAAAGGTGCTAAAATTGCTTTTAATTCCCTCTAGAGGTTCAGGGTAGGTGATGGCTACTTTATATTAGTTCAGGCTCACTTTAACAATACTCTATGAATGATTAGCAGATTGCAAACGAATTTTAGCAAAGAAAAGCAAAAAGCTGCTGATTTCTACAGATGAAGAAATCGGGCCAAATCGCAAATTGCGGTAAATTTCGTGAGTGCGTGTCTCGCGATTACGGGAAAAGTATAGGGAGTAGTAAGTCGGTTCTATGTGCGTTGGAAAGCCTGGAGTCTGAGCTTTCAGATGAAAGTTAAATTTCGTTCCTAGCCCAAACGGTTTCAGAGATACGGACGATTAAATAAAGGTTGTTTTTCGGATTTAAAGTAAACTCAAAATGACAGGTGACAGCTTGCAGCTGCAGAATTGACAGGTGACAGTTGTGCAGCTTTAAAAATGACAGATGACACGATTTCTAGGAGGCAGTTCTACTTAGGTTAAAATAGTTTGGATTAGATTATTTTAACTAAGAGATTGGGTCTGCACAGTTCTGCTAGATACTCACAATATAAATTTGAACTAGGCCTCGTCACGGATCTGGTCAACACGTCCGGCTGCGGTTCTGTCTGCTCGGCGGGTCAATCAGGCACCGGTTCTGCTCACAGCGATCTGGGTCAGCTCTGCTCTGCTGGTCTAGCCTCTCTGGATTCTGGATGTAACACTGCTTTCTGGGTACTGCTACAGGTTCTTGCAAAAATTCTCGGCAAAAATTCAAACAGCTCGCCCGGCTGTTGAATAGTTTGGTTAATTTTGAGGCCTGCTGAAGAGGATTCAGCTGGTGGATTCAGGCCACTCTGCTACAAATTCTGGAGTTAATTTCTGCTACAGGTTCTGGAGATTGATGGATTTGAAGTCTGGATCTCTGGATGTGAAGTCGTCGGTCAGCATGCTCCGCAGCAAATGGAATTGAATGTCTCTACCTGTCCCAGCAGTCTCTTTTTATGTGTTTTGAAAATGGGTGTGTGCCTGGCCTAGCTAAGCCTGCCCCTCTCTACTTGTCATTGGCCCAATTCTCCCCTCTCCCATGATTGGGGGAAGGAAATGGACTGTCATCATGATGAGGTCTGTTTATGGGTCAAAGGATCCTCCCCTGGTCAGTTTGCCCACAAATCTATATTTGATTCAAATACATCTTATATATTCCTTATGGTCCATGCTTGTCCGCCTCTGATCTTCCTGGGGGCTTGCATTCAAAAATGACAACATTTTGCGCTTTTTTACTGGTTTTGCAATATCGGACATTTACCCAAATTTACACACATGTGTGCAAGGAGTATGGACATTAATTGATGAAGTGTCAGATTTTTAACATGCAGACATTTGGAGTAAGACCCTATTTTCCGCGAGCAACCCCCCAGAATACACCACAGGGTCCTAACGCCTCTTAAAATGTGCACCGAAAAATCACAAGAATAATGGTATGACTTATATAATTCTGACAAGTCCGTACTATGAATTATCCATCTTTTTTTAAATTATGCCCTGGTCAAAAAGGGTTGTGGCTTCCCACATCACATGGTGGAATAACTGGTTTATCCACTTCCCCCAAGCCAACTTGTTCACAGAGGCACAGCTGCCACCAGTTTCTCCCAAGAGGATGCTATTTTACGACGCCCCCAATATAACATTTGCCTGAGTCAAGGAAGTTGCATTGTTCGGTCCCTTCCAGTTCCCAGGTTCTCCACCCCTAATCTAATCAGAGAGGTGTCAACTCCTTTTGGCAAGGGGCGGCAGGATGCAGCTAGGCCTGGGAAGAGTGGCTGTTGATCCAGTTTCAACTCCTGTCGGGGGTAGTTGTCAGGCAGAATTCAGTTTCATTAAGCCAGGTTTCAGCTAAATGTCACTTTTTGTTCCCAGTTTTCTACATTCAAATCAAACTGACAATTGTTACCTATACATTAAATAATTACTTCTTTCAAGTCATTTCAGAATATAGTTTTACATTGTATCCACCTCTTAGCAAGTCTTTCCTTGGACTGGTTTTGTTTCATTTGTTCAGTTTTACACAAAAGTCTGGTGGTTTTAAAACGCCGGCTTTCTGATAGTGGTGAGTACCGGTATTGCAACCATTTTTGGGATTAAGAACATGAATTCCCCTCAGTTCTGAGTTGCTTTTTGGCAATCAGCATTGCCATTCCCAATGGTTTCAGGCTACTGTGTCTGTAGCCCAATGGTGGTTTTAGGCAGTGCCCTCCTGTGCTCACAACATAGGCAAAAATGGGTGGCAGCCTATTCTTCATGTTTTCCCTGTGCACTCTCTGGGGAGTTCTGGCCATCATGATGTTTTCCATGCCAGTACTGCACAGTTTTATGGTAGGGCTTAGATGCATGGGTAAAAACATCCCACAAATTACACTGCCCTTCTTAGAGAATCGGGGCTTTAGATATGATAGTAAATGCAGGTATTAGTCACTCGTCATTAAATTATAGATGGATTGTTTTTCAAATTTCTCATTTCAAGAAACGAAAATGTACTTTGGTACACAGTTACAATGCATTATGACTTTTTTTCTCACCCTGCTTAAAGCGTATTCTGTAAAAAATGACGAATTAATACTGATTCCAAAATTGAGACAACGTTGCTTTTTAAATTATCCCGAAAATGAATGTTATAAATCGTGTGGTTCAATACATTCAATCTGTCTTTTGAAATGATACCTGGGGTTGTAATTAATTGGGAAATCAGAGAGAGATTGTCTTTCTGCTAAAAGTACCATTTGTTCAGGCAACATTTTACAGTACCTTTAAGAATATACAAGTATACTAATATACGTGAATGGAAACAGAGATTCCCCTTACACACAAAAGTACATTTTCGCAATGCCACCTGTTTTGGCATTCACCACAACGCCGATATGATGATCTATACCTCTGTTCGTATTCCAAGCAACTACCACCGGTGGTAAATGCCACTGAATTGCAAGGTGGAATACCACTGTGAAAGTCTCCAATGTTTACTTCCATTGCAAAGTGGATGTAAGATTAATAAAAAAAAAGACCCCTGTTGTTAACAAAAGTTGTTTTTCCTGTACAGAATGGAAGCACATGCTCACCTCCTCAACACCTTTTGCACATAATCCATAAAGGGATCAGATTTCACCCTTTAGTGCACTAAAAGCATGCACAGTAGTGGCTTGAAATTCAGTGGTATTGCTGTAATTTGGGGCGGGTGGGTTGCCAATCACCACCCGCAGCAAGGGTGATTACCATCGGCAGGAATCTGTATAAAAAATCAACCCAACCTACATGAGGCCCTTAACAACTAAGATGCCCATGAGATTCAATTAAAAGGTAAATAATTACATGTATAAACAATTATGTATACAAAAACAATCCCAAAGACTGAGAATAAGAAAAGAATACCTAGGCTTTGAGCATTCCAGCCATAACGGAAATTTGGCAGTGGTATTCCTATCCAGTGACACAGTCAATGCAACAGAAAAACAGAAGTCTGTCAATGCTGTCTGCTCCTGTTGTTCATTATATGCAGGGATGTTTCAATAGGATGGATAGATAGACTGACAACAAAGGAGAGAGAAGAAGAAATCACATTTGCAAATTCCTTGTGTTTCAGCAAGGCTGTGCTGCTTCCACCACATTCTATAGGCCTTTTAGACGTGTTTTCTTGGTGAGTTAGGTTCCATAAGCACAGTATTCCTTAGTCTCTTTGCATCAACCCCGTTTCTTGACGTTACCTGTTGCTATTCCAGGAAAGCGCTAACTGCCATCAAGAGTTAGCGCGTTTTAGATAGGAACCATTGTTGTTGTTCTACTTGCTCCCCGGGGGACATTTCTCCTACGCACGCCTGCTTTCTGAAATAGCTCTATCATGATCGCAGCAGGATTGGCACACTTAAATAACTATGCTCATGGATGTTAGTTGCTCACTGGTTCTTGAATTTTCAGAATTGCGGTGGAGTGCTTCCAAGTATCACTCACACTCTTTCCCTGAGAGAAAATAAGTACAAACAGTGAATACAAATTGCTTGTATTTTACTTTCGATAGTCATGTTGTCATTGTGTATATGTAAACAGTATGCGAGTGCACCCAGAGCTCTGCAATGGAACGTGCATGGGTGGTTCTGCTATAACCGCTGCAATAAAATGCAACTATCTGAAATTGGGCTATGAAGTCACGATGGATCCTTGTTAAGAACGTTAAGGAGGGATTCGCAAAAAAGGTTCATTCGCACGCTTAGCAATCATGTGTCTGACCTGGTTACTATTCACGGAAAATATGTATGTAAGTGCGCACATATTACATATGAAAATATGTGTACATTGTGCACATGCATATGCAACACATGCTCCATCCTCGCATGTGATACATTCTTCTTGTACAGGTACAGCACTTCATGCCGTGTGTACATATCACTCCACAGAACAATCATTGACTAATGCGGGCTAATATTGGATGATGCACAAGCACTTTACAGCCCATATTCTGAACATGGGCATCACACATGCAGGCGCTCAGACAACCTCCAGATTGTGTAATCAAAAGATGGCTATTGAAACTGTTGGAAGAAGTATCACCAGTCATTCCGATCATTAGCATCCAATGTCCAGGTCTTCACCCCATAGTCAATTATGTTCATATTTCAAGTGTGTCCATAAAATGCATATGCCATACGTATGCCAACTGACTCCCAGGGCACCCAGCGCAAAAGGACTACTACCACGCTCATAAATGAAAGTGTCTCAAAGTGGAAAGGCCACAAATAAGTTGTGCACGAGGCCTGGTGTGCCTGAGGCCCCTGTTGGCCATAACTTGCCATGGCCGCCACGCTTACGGTTTCCTATGTATTCCATGTCACGATTACCTTCCCAATGACAGCAGTAAAGGGGAATAACAACTAAAACATACTTCAGCATTGAGGCAAACTCCCAAATTACATGCCTCCCTACTAACATTGTCAAAAGCAGTGTGGAGGCATGCTTTACAGGGAAGAAACACTGCACTTTCCTCATCCGGCCAACTCCAATGTAATGTCTGTCGGTGAAAGTGTTATGCAGTATTACAGTACTTTTCCCTGTCCCACCCACCTCTTTTAGTCAGAGGTTTGTGAGAGCCCAGGCACACCCCATTCTTATTAAATGTATATTTGCTCAATTCCCTTTATTTTCCTTTGTTTTACCTAATGCTGAAACAGCAATGAATCACTCTAAAGATACACAACTTTCTTCTCCTTGATGCGGGTGAGGTCAGGCAAAGAATAATACAAACCCATTTTCGATGTGCTGAATAAGTACTCTTTAAACAAGCATTGACACTGCCAACAGTTTGGGCTTTTGAGTAGGGAGAGGAAAGACACTTGCCAGATACTGCCGTAGTGGTATTAAGTTGCCATCGATGGTAGCAGCTTTAAAATGGAGCACACACCGTGGCATGAAATTGCAGTGACTGGGACACAACTAATACTATAAACAAGCCACACAAGTTGGCTTTGCCAATGGTTGTCTTTAACAGAACTTCAGTGAAGGTAATGTTTATAAACAGAGTCACTGAAGGCAGAACTGGTTAAGTCAATTATATTCCACCGGTAGCGCGTACACAACGCGAGTTAGGTCATTAACTCTCCAAAAACTGGTTCGAAAAAACAGTTGCAGGCACTTCAAGCTCAACGTTTGATGATACAGCTTGATGAAAGAGATCACAGGGTGTGTTTTGTGTGGGCTGGGGCAGACAGTGTGTGGCAATGACCGTAGGGATAAGCATAGACATGGGCAGTAAATGGGTGGGTAAATAATCAAACAATATCTACATCCATTGTGTCCCTCCACACTGCCATTTCTCCCTACCTGTTAATGCAAGTGTATTACTTACAGGTAGCAAGTTAGTGCCCCCTAATAGCCAAAACTAAAAACAAACTCCTGGGCGGAGTGCTCCAAACTTGTCAGGTAGGCTCAGGTTTATAAAGTTTCATATTTTACCATTAACTTAGCGTTCTTTCCTGCCAGTCAAGGGACAGGGGGAATCAGGGTTTCTATAGACTGAAAGGATTTCCTCCCTCCGATCTGTTGGCAAGAGCCCATGAATGAGGTGCAGGGATTAATAGCCCTTGCACTGATTTATGAGCCCTGGCACCTATAATTTCAGACTCAGTTTGAGGTATTTTGGCAATGTTATTATTTTATCTGTCTATCAGTCAGTAGTGGTCACATAACAAGTATCAGAAGTGTGCCCCTCCACACATCTCTGCATTCTGGGCTGGCTCATTTAAATTCATGAACCCGAGGACCTACACTGACTTGCCAGAGCTAGTTAACAACAGAGTTGAAGGTGACAATGCTGGGTGCCATGATGGTCATTTACACACACAGCTTCAGTCAGTCTGCATGATATTGGTGCAGATCTGCTACTGCAATAACTGGAAGCACTGTGGGTTGACTACAAGAGGACAGCAAGAAGCACCAACACCAGATTAGTGGCAGGGTTAATTTACAATAGGAGGAAAGCAAGTAGGCTCGGTTTTCTGTGGCTAAACAGTCAATATGTTCCACTTGCCAACTAAAGAACCCCATCAAAATGCTAATGATGATTATAGGCTCAATTCATGGAACTTCATGCAGAAATCCTGCATCAGACGCGTGCCGATAAGTACACTGCCCAAGCCTGTGCGATTAAGTAAATCTGCACGTTTGGGGCCTGATTACAGAAACTTTGCACCGGAGCAAGTGCAAAGTTTGCATGATATTTGCACTAAGGCAAGGTTTGCCCTATTCTTAAAAACATTGGGACAGATTACAAAACCATTGCACCTCGGCAAGTGCAGTTTGGCATGGTATTAGCACTAAGGCAAACTTTGCCCTGATGCAAAAATGCATCAGAAATGTATGTTTTTAGCACTAGGACCATTTTAGCCTTGGTGCTTTTAATATGCTAAACTGCACTTGTCGAGATGCAGTGGTTTTTTAATGTGTCCCAGAGTTTTTGAAAACAGGGAAAACTAGTGCTAATATCATGCTAACTTGCACTTGCACCGGTGCAAACCTTCTGTAATCTGGCCTTTGGGGAATTCATGGATCCAAATGCACAATTCCAGCAGACACGCTAAGGGAATGGAGCTGTGTGAGGAATGACCTCAACACCCCCCCACGCAAACGAAAACCCAAGCCATACCCCAACCCAAGTGCAAACCTTTGCATCCACCCCTCAGCCACCATCCAGCACCACTGCGAACTGTGTGCTGGTGGAACCAGAATCAGCAAAATGGGTGTGAAAATCCCATGCGTGCCAAAACCTGAGGAAATTGCGGTCCACCAAGCACAAAAAGATGGCTGCCAAATCGACCATGCATGTTGTCAGTGGTGGAATGGAGAAGGTATTCTGAAACATGTCATTGGGCTGTCCAAAATGTAACAATGGGGCACAGATGAAAAGCAGTATTTGCTGAAAGAAATACAAAATCTGCTTTTACATCTTTTCTTGGTTGCTAAAAAATACATAATGCTGGTCCCAAACACCTACAAACATCCAATATTCTTGTTGGGTGTCCCATGCTATGGAATACAAGTAATTATTGTGCATTTGCAATATCCAGGAAGGTTGAATTGGTCACAAAAACATCCACAGCCTGTTTGCCTCCCTGGGAAAGCTGTCAAAATCTGTGCACAGTACCAGCGGCCACCTTTGACTGTTTCAAAAGCCTTTTTTTAAAATTGTAAAAGTTGTACTATTAAGATCTAATGTCGAAATCAAATTGACTTGTTACCAAGAGCAAACTAGGTTGTCATTATTTAAACTCCATTATTTAGAGCCTAGAATCAGTGTTCTAGATGTTTGTTTTAAAATTGTAAGTTTATTTTCAACAAAGAAAAATGTAACAAATGTACTTTTAAAGTAAGTCTGTTTCAGCCAAAACTACAAACAAGCTTCCCCCACTGGGAAAGACACCTCCCTTCTGCTTCCCACCAAAAGGCCAGGAAATCACATTCTGGTGTTGATGAAGAGGGGAGGAGATTTGGGCTGCTGCTCAGGGAGAGACAAAGGACTTTCCTGGGCTGAAAGGAAATGCAGATTAAGGTGTCAACAGTGCTCTCTGCCAGAAGGAAGAAGGTGGAGATTGCTCTTGAGCTACAAGAAACCTTTGGAGGCGGGGGTAGACAGTTTTGTGGATTCACAAATGTACAAAAATCAGATTTCTAATTAGACTGATAATTTATTGTGGACAATTGTTAAAAATATAGGAACCCCAGACTTCTGAATCTAAATTTTGGGGGCACATTTTAAGAGGTGCCAGAACTCTGTGCTATGTTCTGGGACATAACTGTAGAAATTGTGGTTTTATAGCAAATGCAGTGATGTCAAAAATATGAAACTTCACACACGTATGCCCCTATGCAATGCACACATGTGTACCAAGTTTGGACATAACAGATATTGTATCCCGGACAAAAAGTGTAAAAATGGGTCAAATCCAGACCCAAGATCATACAGAGACGGGGCTTGGATGAATACTTGCTCCACAAAATATGCGATCTAGATATGCTATTGCTAGCAAGTTTGTAAAATTGTAAATATATATTATATGAAAATTAAATTTCATGTGCAAAAAAAAGGGGAGGTTTTCCCTGCCTCACAAATGACCTCATCATGATGACACTCTGTTTTATTCTCCAATCAAAGGAGAGGAAAGACCCTAGCCAATAGAATACCTAGGGGGTGTGCCAGGATAATTCAGCATACACACCCCTTTAGGAAACACATACACAGCTGAGGGCTCACAGACACGCACATTCACCCACCAACCGATTGCTGGCGGAGCACTTTGCAAGAGAAATCCATATTCCAGATTCCAGAATCCAGAAACTTTGAAAGCAGAAAGGCCCATTTCCAAAGCTGATCCATTCTCAGCTTGGCCTTTAAAAATCCAGAAACCAGATTTTACTCCAGACATCCAAGGGGAACCTAAGAACAGCCTGGCTGTGCTGTAGCTGCTTTCCTGCTAAGAATTATTGCCAGAATCCAAGATCCAACCCAGTAGAGCCATGCTGTGACCAGATAGCTGTGAACCAGAGCAGATCCAGTCCAGTTGTGCGTGCGGTGTCCAGAGGGCCTTGCTGATCGCTGACCCATCCAGTCCGGTGTGCCCAGCAGTCTGTCCCAGAAAGTATCCCTGACCAGATCCCTGATGCGTCCATTCAAAACCATATAGTGAGTATCTTTAGTATAGGACTGTCACCAGTCTATGGACTATCTATAGTTATCGCTATCAAAATCAAATCTATCTCATATCCAGAACTGTATTGCTAGAAATCCTTTTTGTCTTGCCTGATCTCTCTCTTCTCCTATAATCCTTCTGTCATAATATTGTTAAAATCATCTTTGCGCTGATATATTTCATCTGAAGAGAGCAAGCGTCTCGGTGGGCAAAAACCTGAACGGTGACGTCCTGATTTGGTGTCTGTGCTGTCGTGTAGTTTGTTTCTTCATAAGTTTATCCCTAGTGTAAAGAAACCTCATTTGTAATTTTAAAAGCACATCCTTGTTTGACAATATTGCCTCTTTCTGAAAAAAAACGACCTCCACGAAAACATTCATAACTTCTTCATACTTTATGCTAGAAACAAAATGTCAGTGTCCTACTAGCCTAAGCTTTCCAAAGAACACAAAACTGCATGCCAACTCCTTATAGTTTTTCTGCAATCGCGCATACAGCACACAGAATTGTTTGCCGCAAATTTTTCGTTTGGCCAAAATCTATAACGTGTGAAATACCTTTTCATTGAACCCAACCTCAAAATTAAGTTTTATACTTGCTTGTCACTCTTATATCATTGTTAGTGTTTGTCTGATACCATACCAAGTGGCTCCAATTAGTATTTCAACAATTTTAGTGATTTAGACAATTTTCAGTGTTTTCACCATTTCATTCAAGCCAACTTTAAAACCATTTTGACAAGTTTGCAATCATTCCTGTTTCTCTCTCTGTGTTTGCTGGGAGAAATTGGGATTGATACATTTGCTTAAATTCTGTATTCCTGAAACCTGTTCTCTCTCTTTCTATCTATTTATATTGCATATTGGGGGGATTGAGGAGTGTGCAAGGGGAAATATTAACCACGTTGCCATTTGATTGAACACACACAAAAGTATTATTTCTATGCTGAATTATTTTCCCCTCATTACTCCTTGTGATTAAAGAGATTGTTTAGTGTGACATCACCCCATTGGTGATTATTGTATAACCATTAAAAATAGTGTGATATATATATATATTGTGCCATACATAATAAATATTTTAACTTTGAAAACCAGCCTGCTTCCTGGTTCAGTGTGACCGGTGGGGATTCAAAGAGAGGGGCGTGATATAAGTGGTACATCATTCAGAAATAAAAGAACTTATAGACACAAATAATTAATTAAGGGTTTCAGCTGTGCATCACATGCCAGGCATTGACTTAGGTGAAGGGCCGGGTTGAAATCACTTACACCCCTCATAAGCATGCAGCACCCCAGTGAAAATGCAAGAGCTTCCTCGAAAGTTGAGACTGCACCCCCCACTGAAAACGCACAGGCTCCTTAGTAAGCCTTAGCAGCACCCCTCCACAAATGTGATAGCTACTTCATAAGTTGAGGTTGCACCCTCAATGAAAATGCACAGGCTCCCTCCTGAGCTAAGGTGGCAGCCGGGCGAAAATATGAGAGCCACCTCATAGGTCGAGACTGCACCCCCCAATGAAAATGCGCCTGCACCCTCGTAAGCAAAGGCGGCACACCTGCAAAAACATCTGAGTTTGTTGAGGCCGCACCTTTCAATGAAAAAGCATGGGCTCCCTCATAATCTAAGGCAGTACCCCCAACAAAAACGCGTGGGCAGCACCAGTTGGATGAGTGAGAGGCCTTCCCAGCATCTCTTCTTTCTGATGCAATGAATCTGCCGGTAGTCTTCATACACTTCATCCCAGTGTACTATTAGTGTCTTTATTCGGTTGAAGAAACTATTAGTGCCTGGCAAACACCTCCATGCATTAAGCTCTGCACCTCACTCATGGGATCTTGTCCACCAGATCCGACAGAGGAAATCCTTTCAGTCTTTAGAAACCCTGAGTCCCCCTGTACCTCGACTGGCATGAAAGAGTGGTAAGTTAATGGTAAAATACAAAGCATTATAAACCTGAGACTGCCTGACAGGTTTGGATCACTCCAACCAGGAGTTTATTTTTTAGTTTTGGCTATTAGGGGGCACTAACTTGCTAAACGTAAGCCAAAACAATTGCATTAAAGGTGGGGAAAGTACTGTAATACTGCATGACACTTCCACCGACAGACATTACATTGGAGTTGGCCTGATGAGGAAAATACAGTGTTACTTTCCTCTAAAGCATATCTTCACACTGCATTTGACAATGGTAGTAGGGAGGCATGCAATTTGGGAGATGTTAAGGCATCCTTGCGAAACTGAAAGTCCACCCCCCGAAACCCTAGACACCCAATCTGCCATCATCCCAGGAGACTTGCACCAAATGATTTATCATGATTGATGTTTGCAAGCTTTCTGATGGAACATTATAAGGGCCACGTTTTAGTGCTTTCTTGCACAATGTTAGACATATTCAAATGTCCAAATGGTAATGAAAGCATAACATTACAAAAATGACAACTCTAAATAGACAATGCCACCAAAAAATGAAGCCTCTCTCTGAACCTCTCTAGCACTTATAATTTCTCTTCAAATAAATTGTTCAAGTGCTGCCAGTTTTTGAAGACTCTGGCTGTTGCTAGCAGCACCGTTAGTGGGTGGAGGTTGATTCTACACAACCACCACTCACAGCTACAGTGAAGATATAAGACCACATATAAGACACAAAATACTGCAGCCCAGTACGGTCCAGACCATCTGATGCAATTTCCAAAATGCATCATCCACATCATCCCAGGTACCTCGCACCAAAAGATTTTTCATACTTGATGTTCCCAAGCTTCATATCCCATTCTATGGCAGTCATCTTTTCTTTTATTCTTTTTTCAGTTGCAAAATGCCATAGTGTCTTCAACCGAATAAAGACACTATTAGTACACCGGGATGTAGTGGATGAAGACTACCGGCAGGTGTATTGCATCAGACAGAAGAGATCCTGGGAATGCCTTTCGCTCATCCAAGTGGTAATGCTGGAGATAGGAGCAGCACATATGCAGGCACTTAATGAAAAGCCTCCTCTCCGATCCTCTCTAGCATTTCTAATATCTCTTCAAATAGAGTGTTCCAGTGTTAAAAGAGTTTGAAGACTCTGGCTGTTGCTAGGAGCACCTATATTGGGAGAGGGTTGATTATGCAGAACCACCGCTCACAGCTACTGTGAAGATATAAGACCACATATAAGACAACAAAGTCTGCAGTCCAGTATAGGCCAGACCATCTTGTGCAATTTACAATATGCATCATCCACATCATCGCAGGGGACTCTCACAAGATGATTTATCATGATTGATGTTCTCAATTTTTCTGACGGAACATTAGAATTACCACATCTTAGTGTTTTCTTGCACAATGATAGACATATTGAAATGTCCAACTGGTGATGAAAATATAAAATACAAAAATGGCAACTCTAAAAACACAATGCCACTAAAAATGAAGCCGCATCGCATAACCTCTCTAGCATTTCTAATAACTCTTCAAATATAGTGTTTCAATTCTGCAGATGTTTGAAAACTCAGCTGTTGCTAGCAGCGCCTTTAATGAATGGAGGTATATTCTGCACAACTACTGCTCACACCTACAGTGAGGTTATAAAACCACATATAAGGCAACAAATGTGACAGCCCATTAGGGTCCAGACCATCGCATGCAATTTTCTGTACGCATAATTCATATAATCCCAGGAAACTCGCACCAAATGATGTATCATAATTGATATTCCCAAGCAGTCTGATGGAAACTTAGAAGGGGAATGGCTTACTGTTTCCTTGTACAATGTTAAGCATATTCAAATGTCCAACTGGTGAGCAAAACATAAAATAACAAAAATGACAACTCTAAAAAGACAATGCCACAAAACATGAAGCTTCCTCTCTGAACCTCTCTAGCATTTCTAATGACTCCATCAACTAGAGTGTTTTAGTACTGCCAGTGTTTGAAGACTCTAGTTTTTGCTAGCAGCACCTTTAATGGGCGGGGGTTTATTATATCCAAACACAGCTCACAGGTACAGTGAAGACATGATACCACATATAAGCCAATAAATGCTGCAGCCCAGTACGGGCCAGACCATCTTGTGCAACTTTTAAAACAAATCATCCACATAATTCCAGAAAACTCTCACCAGATGATTTATCATGATTGATGTCCTCAAGCTTTCTTGTGGCCCAGATCCGACAGAGGAAATCCTTTCAGTCTTTAGAAACCCTGAGTCCCCCTGTACCTCGACTGGCATGAAAGAGTGGTAAGTTAATGGTAAAATACAAAGCATTATAAACCTGAGACTGCCTGACAGGTTTGGATCACTCCAACCAGGAGTTTATTTTTTAGTTTTGGCTATTAGGGGGCACTAACTTGCTAAACGTAAGCCAAAACAATTGCGTTAAAGGTGGGGAAAGTACTGTAATACTGCATGACACTTCCACCGACAGACATTACATTGGAGTTGGCCTGATGAGGAAAACTGTGTTAGAAGAGCCACGTCTCAGTGTTTTCTTGAACACAGTTAGACATGTTTAAATGTCCAACTGGTAAGGAAAACATAAAATAACAAAAATTACTACTCTAAAAAGACAATGCCATAAAAAGTGAAGCCTCATCTCTTCACCTTTCTAGCATTTCTAATGACTCTTCAAATAGAGTGTTCCAAAGCTGTAGATATTTTAAAACTCTGGCGGTTGCTATCAGCACCTTTAATGGATGGAGGTTGATTCTGCACAAACACCACTCACACGTACTGTGAAGTTATAAGAACGCTGCAGCACCTACCTTAAGCAGCATTTTTTTTCTCTTAAAAACGAACACTTCTGAGCTGAGAAGGGGCTCTTTCTGGTCCTCTGTCCCGTGCCTGCTTCCTGGAGGAGGCGTGGCTTGAGTGACACACGTGAGCCATCACGTGACCCCCAGCTGCCTCAAAATACGGAGACACTCGCCCGAGGGGCGAACGCTGCAGCACCTACCTTAAGCAGCATTTTTTTTCTCTTAAAAACGAACGTTTCTGAGCCGAGAAGGGGCTCTTTCTGGTCGTCTGTCCCGTGCCTTCTTCCTGGAGGAGGCGTGGCTTGAGTGACACACGTGAGGCATCACGTGACCCCCAGCTGCCTCAAAATACGGAGACACTCGCCCGAGGAATGAATAGGAATAAAAATAATTTGTCTTTCAGGAATTCTATATAATGTCCAACATCTTACAACGCCTAGTGACACAAATTTAGGTATGTTCGAACTGATCTGCCTTCAAGAAACATGGTTGGTTCACAAACCACCCATGGATGGATACGTAACAGAGGCCTCGCCCGCCTGTAAATCCATCCTAGGACGCCCCTCCGGAGGCATACTAACAGCTATCCGAATTGGCTCAGGGATTACTCCAAAAGGGAAAATAGCAGAGGGTTACGGAATGCTGACGACGTTGGCCACATGGTGCCATCAAGACTTAACCAGAGATGCTTGGACAAACTCGGACTTAGGCATAATAAACCTCTACTGGAACCCGGCGAAAACCAGCACTACAGAATTCTGCACCATGGTCGCCAACCAAATTGACGACCTAACGGTGGAGCGGAAAGTACCAAACATCATCATTTGCGGCGATCTGAACTCTAAATGTGAGGGGAGAGTGGAAAACAAACAAAGCCCGAACTCAACGATGGACGAAAGAGGTCGAGCCTGGTCCCTCCTAATGAAATCAAGGAACTTCCACAATGTATCATCACTCCAAGATCGAGAATCACAAATCCCTACGTGGGAAAGACTGAGCTCGTCCGCCACGCTGGATTACATATTCATCACGGAAGGGCTGATAGCTTATTTCACCGATTTCACGGTGGTAAAAACGCAGGAAAGCGACCACAACCTTTTAAAAATGTTATGGAACGGAACAGCTCCATCAAGACCCTTCTATCCTGCAGTAGTGGAAACTAATGCACAACAAAACAGGCTTCGCTTAACCCCCGAAAACGTAAAAAACTTTTTTTCTAACATTGCGAGGAAAACCGTCCAAATAATAAAGAGCAAAAGCGACAGACGACCAGAATACGTGTCGCTCTTGGCCGCACACAAAACGAAATTTGCGGGAACAAAAACAGGGAAACCGATCCATACACATTCCTTCGACACTGAAGTGGCAACAAAAAGAAAAAAGCTTAATAAACTGAAAAAAACGGCCATACGAGCTGACTCGCCGGAAATATGGCTCAATTACCAAGCAGAACAAAAGTCCTACAAATCATGGCTAAAACAGCACCGGTTGTTCATGTACAAAAACGACGCTGAAGAAATGCTCCACACTTGTGCCACAAGGAACACTCAAGACTTTTGGTCACTACTGAAATCAATTAATGGGCAGAAGGCAAACGTGCTGGCAAACTGTGTCCCAGAGGCAAAGTGGATTCAGCACTTCACAGAGTTATACCGCTGCCCCACCTCCACGTCACTATATCTTCCAGTCCTCTCAGACTCCCCATGGATCACTCTTTCATCGGTCGAGGACATCACAGAAGCAATCAACAATCTTAAATCTTCAAGGGCTCCTGGGCCAGACGGCTTGACTAACACTGACCTTAAGGCACACCCACTACTATGGGCGCAAGCAATTGGCGAAATATTTACTCAAATTCAGCAAACAAAAGAAACTCCCAAAACCTGGACAGAGGCTGTATTGGTACCCATCTATAAGAAAGGAAACAGAGACACCCCTGCCAATTACAGACCTATTGTCTTACTGGATGTTATAGGGAAGATTTTCGCAGCATTACTCCTCCGCCAATTCAAAGTCTGGGCCAGTGCCTCCCCGGCAGCTGACATGTTTCAAACAGGATTCCAGAAGGGAGCAGGAACGTCAATCAACCTACTGTTTCTGAACATACTCAAAGCAAATACAAAGAGGGGTATGGGAAAGGTCCATATGGCAATGGTGGACTTGTCCCAGGCCTTTGACCTGGTTGATCGAGAAAGACTGTAGACCAAGTTAGCCAACTGGAAATGTCCAGACTCGATTCTCGCACCAGTAATGGCACTCCATGAAACCACCTCACTCAGCGTCCGCCTAAACCAACAAGGCACACTCTCAGAGCAAATCTTTACAAAACGGGGAGTAAAACAGGGCTGCCCGTTAGCCCGAGCTCTGTTCATCTCGTTTATTGGAGACTTCCAAGACTCAGTGAAATCAGTAAGATCTTTCCCACGGTGAGTGGGTACCTCTAAAGTCCCAAGACTGTGGTATGCCGACGACTTAATTCTGATTGACCAGACGGCAGTGGGCCTTCAGAGACAGCTAACAAATCTGGCCAAATACATGGAAGAAAATAATCTGCAAATAAACAAAAGCAAAACTAAAATCCTGTCCTTTTCAAAAAGCAAAAAAAAGACAAAGAAGTGTCCGGTATGGTTTCTCGACGAAGAAAAAATCGAAGTAGTAGATGAGTTTACGTACCTGGACATTCAACTAGACAACACATTAAACGACTCTTCACTTCAAGCCTCGTTATGGGCAAAAATCAAGAACCTGACAGCCCAATCTCGAGCTGTCGACAGTAAATTCAGCAAGTTCTCTTGGACCCCGGTACTTCAATTTTACAAGACAAAGGTAGTACCGGCCATAACATACGGAATGGCAGCCAACTTAACTCTACCTCCTGAATTTTGGCTGAGACTGGAAGGATTTCTATGGAAATCGGTCTTGGGACTTCCTATCGCAGCCTCCATGCCAGCCATTCAGCGCGACCTTGGCCTTCCTTCATTAGCCTCAGTTGTCATGCAAAGCGCGATTCTACTTTACAGGAAAATACGAACCTCTGACTCTCTGCCGATTTTTTGGATATTAGAAAACGAACTGGAAAACGGGAAGTGCACACCATTCACCAACTGGGCGAAGAAAATTGGACAAAAATTAGAAGAAGTCCACTGCACGGACGACCTCCTCATCTCAAATCCTGGGCGTGTGAAGCAAAAACTTTTAGAACAAGATTGGATACGTACCAACGAGAAAATCCTAACGTACACATCCCTAAAAGATTTGCCACCTACTTACAACCGCCCAAAGATTCCGCTGAAATATTGCGAAAAATTTCCTGAAAAAAGGCTGAGAAAAATTCTTTTACGAGCCCGCCTGAATCTTTTGCATACGAGAGAAATTTTGGCCAAAAGGGCACTGGCAAATTCTCCTCACTGCCGGGTCTGTGGACTAGTTGACCAAATAGAATCTGTCCGTCATCTACTCACCTCATGTCCTGGACTGGCGCACGAAAGAAGGGCCTACTTGACACCACTCATCACGTGCCCGCTCACACTCGACGAAGAGACGATATGGTTTCGGCTAATTGCAGGCGATTCCACCAGATGGTCCAGAGCGGCAGCTAAATTCCTTGAAGTAGCTCTGGCAAAAGCCAGTGACAGTACTTTGTCGCCTGCAATACCAGCAAGAGACCTTCAAGGAAATTTGAGAGTGGTGTCGTAAGTTCTGGGTCTAATTTCTTAGAAGTAGCACAAACACAGTTCACCACAGCACAGATTTGTAAAAAACCTTAAACAGGTTAATAAACAAAAAAAAAAAACAAAAAAAAAAAAAGAAGTTATAAGACCACATATAAGCCAAAAAAAAATGCAGCCCAGTATGGTCCAGACCATCCCATGTAATTTCCAATACACATCATTCACAACATCCCAGGAAACATGCACCAAATGATTTATCATAATCGAAGTTCCCAAGCTTTCTGACGGAACATTAGAAGGGAAATGTCTTACTGTTTCCTTGCACAGTGTTAGAGATGTTCAAACATCAAACTGGTGACCAAAATATAAAATAACAAAAATGACAACTCTAAAAAGACAATGCCACAAAATAACACAAAAATACAGCTCTAAAAAGACAATGCCACAAAAAATGAAGCCTCCTATCTGAACCTCTCTAGCATATATAATGACTCTTCTAATAGAGTGTAAGAGTGATGCAGGTGTTTTAATGAGTGGAGGGTAATTCTGCACAAACAACTACTCTCAACTACAGTGAAGATATAAGACCACATATAAGCCAAAAAAGGATGCAGTCTGAGTAAGAGCATTATTGAGGTATTAACTTGTACCAATCCTTACTTACTTCACCTCCCAGAGCTAACCATTGGTAGCATAGTTCACAGATAACTCTCATAACTTAAACATTGCCAGACTGTAAAACTGGAACATGTGGAATTGACACTGCTGCCAAAGTCAAGGGTTCATTAACTGTTGGTGGCATCACACTGGTGTAATCACCTTCTGGAGGTGATGCTAGTTTTCATGCACGAAACACATCAGCCCAAAGCATTTCTATTTTTGGGTGCAGATACAATTTCCAATACGGATCATCCACATCATCCCAGGAGACTCACACCACATGATTTCCCATGATTCATGCTCCCAATATTTGTGACGAAATATTACAAGTGCCACGTCTTACTGTTTTCTTGCACAATGTGCACTGAACATCCTGCACCTCCCTTTTAAAGCATGGCCTATAATCTGCGCACAGTAATTTACTGTTAAAAAGCATCACTTCTTCTGCTGTTCTCCAACCAAATGAAGACACAATACTACTACTCTAGTTTAATGAGCCACAGTCTTAATAGCAATAATCCCAGATCCAATGGGCTATTCCTGCATCATCTAATGCCCCACAGTCTTTATTCAATCTCTTACATTGGTCAGACTTGTACCTATGAGCATGCAGAACATTCAACTTAACTCTAAGAACCAGTGTGCCCAGTAAACTGGCAATGATAGCTGAAACTATTTCTGTATCAAGTAGCAGTAGAGTAACAATAACATTTACAAAAATCAGTGTGTTTCCTATTTTAAACTGTTTCCCATGGAAACTTCTAATAAGCGAATCACATACTGCATCTGCATTTATGAGGCTATTTGCACCAGAGCATCCATTCCATTTCTATTTTGCATAGTAGCAGTTTGCACAACTAATGCCATTCCTACATTATTTATGAATATATATTTAAATATAAAACAGATCACACATATCTTTCATGAAATTAAACACAAGGTTTCATAAAACAATAAACACATAAAGACAATGCATTTTCTTTTATAGATAACCGCACAGAAACACACTTCAGCAAACCATTGATTTTGAAAGCAGACACACATTTTCAAATCACCCCACAGTAGCAAGAAAATATCTGTTTACAACAAACATTTTCAGATCACCCGAAAAAGCATTTTAACACACACCATAAGTGATTATAAAAGCATTGTAGATAAAATCACATTTCTTATGCTCTGAGATTATTCTTTTATTTTGAGTGCAGGAAGTATACTTAATGATTCTATATCATGCACCTCATTGAAATTCATTTATTTCCTAATAAAGAACTTCCAACAATTATTCCCAACCCATTTTCTATACATACAGCAGGACAACTCCATTTTTAACAAATACAGTAAAAAAACAAGAGCCACATTATCAACATATTATCAAATAAAACTTTCAACAAAACAATGACAAACAACTGATCAAGGCCAATCATATTTTATCACAAGTAACATGAACTGCAAAGTGTGAGTTCTGCTGTCAAAATAAGAAAAGTAGACGAAATGGGGAGTTTCATACTTTCCAAAATCAAAACCATAAAAACATGACTATATGCTAAGAAAACTAATAAAATTACCTACACATATTCACTGCAAGACTATAACAAAGAAGTATACATTTACAACATTAACACCAACCAAATAGAAACTCTGAAACACATACAAAACCCTGCCCAGCATCAATAGTAGGCGTGGATATTCAACATTTCTACAAAGCTTACTTGTAGCCGCGGCAACACGTACATTTTCTACAAACTAAAAACCAAACTAAGCCAACATTCAAAACTTCAAATAAGACAAGACAACACCTAAGCACACACAATAACACTCACAGATACAATTATGTGCATCATCCACATAACAATATGATTATTGCACAGAAAATGAATGTGTATAAACGCGGCTATAAATATAAATGTGCCTACAGACACAACCAATAAAAAGGTGAAAAGCATTGAGGCGTCTACACATGTGTTTTTTATACACGCGTTTATAGAAAACAACATTAATGATTGTTTGCTGATAGCTGCGGCTATTCGCAAAAATGATGACTTAAAAAATGTATTTCCAATCCCCCAAACTCCAAACAAGGGTCACTAACATACATACCAGCCCCCCTCCACTCCTCCTGGTCCTCCTCCACTCCCCTGGTCGTGCCTTGAAACACTTGTGTATAGGCCCGTTACAAATGTCATATCATATCCTAATCCCCCGAAACACTCAATGCATTTTCTGATGCTACTCCACCAAAAAGTTCAGATAGCCATGGCTACCACACATCCACAAACACACGATGTATCATTTGCCACAGTATAGCCGTGGCTGCACACCGTACCACATCTTCCAGCGAGTAGCAATGCTACACACTGAGTGGCTGCTTGGAGAGCTGTGGATAATTACAACAGTACCATTAACCAATTACAAACTTGAAAACACAGACATCCTTCACACGCTGCTCATACAAACTACTAGAAATTCAAACTAGGAATACTTTTCCTGTAAACAGAGAAAGACTGCAGAAATCATGGCTGGTTTGAAAACTGTGTGGCTGATCGGAGACAGTTGGCTGTTTTGGTTACTGCTTTTTTAATAAATATACATATAATAGATCAGTCTTAGAAATATAATACATAATTAATCAGTCTTAGAAGGGACTCTTTCAGGTATAAACTGTGTACTTTTTGCACATTGAGGCCTATGGCCCAGGGTATGGTCCAAAAAACCGGCAGCTACAACCCTCTCCAGTCATTGCTGCGATTAACCAAACATCCAATATTCAACAGCCAATTGGGGTAGACCGTAGGCACGGTCATTCATCTATGTTTAAAAAAAAATAGTAGCCTTCTATCTGAAAAAAAGAAAACATAATCAGTTAGAAAACACACACACTTAAAGGAATACAATTGAATACACATGTTTCTATGACCCTCATAGCTTGTATGCAATGTATCAGATGCACTATATAAGATACATTTGTGCATACAACACCATTGTTCTCTTTCGACATCCTAACCATTGGGTCATTGGAAGAAAATATCCAATTTGGACTAAAAAAAAATCTTTAAAAGCTAGGTGTGAGCAGTGTTTGTGCATAATCAAACGCCACACATTAAAGGTGCTGCCACCAATCACCAGAGACTTCAAACACATGCATCACTCCATTTCACGAATCATCAGAAATGCTAGAGAGGTTCAAAAAGATGGCTTTTCATAAACTGTCTACTAATGTGCTACTCCCATCTCCAGTATTAGCACTATGTTTTGAACATAGGTCGACTTTCACAGAAATTAACTGTCCAATATCTGGTGCAAATCGACTGGGATGATGAGAACGATACAGCTAAAACATGATACAAAAATATTTTGGGTACAAACAGTGTACATATTTGCACATTTAGGGCTATAGCACGGGTATGCTCCAACAAACCCACAGCTACGACCCTCCCCAGTCATTGCTGCAATTAACCACACCTTGAATATTCAACAGCCCATTGGGCCACACCATAGCCATGGTTATTCATCTATGTTTAAAAAATAAAAAAAAAAGTTTTCTATCTGAAATAAAGAAAACATGATCAGTTAGAAAACACACACACTTTAAGAAACACAATTTAATACACACATTTTTACTACCCTCATATCTTGTATGCAGTGCCTCACATGCTCTATATAAGATACACCATTTGTGCATACAACACAGTTTTTCTCTTTCAACATACTAACCATTGGGTCATTGTGAGAAAATATCCAACTTGGATTAAAAAACCCATTAAAAAGCTAGGTCTGAGCAATGTTTTGTACATAATCAAAATCCACACATTAACAATGCTGCCACCAATCACCAGAGACTTGAAGCACATGCATCACTCCATTTCAAGAATCATCAGAAATGCTAGAGATGTTCAAAATGAAGGCTTTTTTATAAACTGTCTCCAAATGTGCTGCTCCCAACTCCAGCAGTGCCACTATGTTTTGAACAAACGTTGACTTTCACAGAAGTTAACTGGCCAGCAGCTGGTCCAAATCCACTGGGATGATGAGAACGATACAGCTAAAACAAAATACAAAAATCAAAAATGACTAAATTGAACTTGCAAAACACCATCATTGCACAACCTCACAAACAACTCAAAACAGCTTAGGTGAAACTGCATTAAAATTACAACACATACCATCAAATAAACCTTCAACCTCACTAACATTAATACAAAAACTAAATGCCTACATATAAATGCCATTTATTGACAAATCTAATTGTGTAGGTAGATGTTAGTGAAAGTTAAACAATACATTACCAAATACATGCCACACAATCAGAGCAGATGAAAAACATGATATTAAATACAATCTGACAGCAGTAATTAATAATACTAACAAACACAATACTGCAAATAAACCTTCAAACAAGTAAATAATGATTAACGCTTACTTTCATATCAGCCACACTCCTGCCACGTGCACTGTGAGAGTTCTGGAATCAAAACAATATAACTGCAGAAAATGGTGGCTTTTATACTTTGCAAAATGAATTCCAAAAAAGAGGATTACCTACCAATAAAACTACTCAAATGGATGACACATTTTCACTACAACCAATCACAAAGAGCTATACAAACAGAACAGTAACAACAAGCAATAATAAACAATGAAACTCACAGAAATCTATTTTTCCCCACCCAGCCTCATTCATAGCTGCCACTATTTGACACACCTCATACATTGTTTTGTAACCACGGGTACATGTACATTTTTCTACAAGCCCAAAATCAAACTAAATTGGCCTTCAAACGTTCAAATCACATAAGTGAACAGCTGGGTGCATCAAGTAACACAATCAAATAACATTTTCTACTTTCTCATCCACATATTAAAATGATTGTTGCACAGAAAATGTATGTTTATTGACATGGCTTTAAAAATAATGCGGTTCCAGGCTCAACTAATAAAACGCTGAATAGTATTGATGCGCCTACATGTTTAGTTTAGTTTAGTTTAGTTCATTTATATGATGCGCAGCGGACCCAGGGGTATCAGGGCGCAAGCAGTACAGACAATGCAAAGCTTAATTTACAAGTTACATACATGTTATACATAGGACATTTAATTACAAGGAAGTACATAGAAAAGGCATAACTAATACATTGGTATGCACTACAAAGATAGAAGTACATGGCGAATATATAAAGAAAAATATACAAAAACAAATATACACAGGTATGTACTTGTTTAGTGATCATTTGCCTTGAGCCAGTTTATATAACTAAATGTAAACCTTGGGTAGGATTGATCCGCCCTGAGATGGTGTGGTAGGGAGTTCCAAAGTTGGGCCGCTTTGACCTGGAAGCTGTTCTCCCCTATCTTGGTAAGTCTGAATCTGGGGATGTTAATACAGTTGGCATTGGTAAATCTTGTGGGTCTCGTGGAGATTCTACTTTGGACTCTGTTTGCAAGGTAACTGGGGGCAGTGTTGTTCAATGTCTTGTGTGTCAAGGAGGCTATTTTTAGGTTGATTTTGTTGAGAGTGGAAAGCCAGTTGTTTTGATGCCTTATGGCAGAGATGTGAGACCTTTTGGACACACCTACATCCGCTCTTAGGGCGTTGTTTTGAAGAATTTGGATTTTTTGGGTGATTGCTTTGTTGGCGCCAATATATAGTGCATTACAGTAGTCGAGCCTTGATAAGATCAAGGCTCTGGCTAAGGTAATGCAATTATCATCTGAAAGAAAGGGTTTGCCCGTTCTGATCAGCTTGCATGTGTATGCAGTGGCTAAGGCCAGGGTGTTAACTTGTTTAGTAAAGGATAAGGTGGAACCTAGGTAGAACCCGAGTGTTTTCACCTCTTTGCCACCCCGATCACATTGCCATTGATGATGAATGATGTGTAGTTTGGTCCTAGTTGTTTTATATTAGCGTGTGTACCTCGTAGGATGAGTTGCGTTTTTTCATCATTCAGGCATAGACCATGAATAGCCATCCATGCCTGGATGATGAGATACACCTTATTCACCAATGCCAAATCCTTTTCTTATTCCCCGGAAAGAGGGAGGAGAATCTGAGTATCATCTGCATAGCTAGTATAGGTGATACCAAGAGAATCCAGATCATCAAAAAGGGGTTTGGTGAAAATGTTGTACTAGGTGGGGGAAACGCAAGATCCTTGGGGAACACTGCATGTGATGGGGATCGGGTCTGCTGCCGCTGAGGGCGAGAAAAGACCCTCATTGTTCTGTCACTAAGGAAGGACTCAATCTAGATGATTGCCTCTTTAGAAAGGTTGGCAGCCGTGTCTAGGTGTCTGCAAAGGACCTTGTGGTCTACCAGGTCGAATGCGGCTGAGAGGTTTAATAATAAAAGATGTGCTTTTTAATAGACAGGTCTACAAATACACAACATCAGATTTGCCATAATATAGCCTCTGCTTCAAAACTGTCTCACATTTACATGTGGGTAACAATGCCATGCACAGAGAAGCTACTGCATAGCTGAGGTTAAGTGCAACAGTACCAACAACCAATCAACAACTTCAAAACACACACATCAAACACACCCTGTGTGATTTCACAATTTTAAATTGTTTGGATTGCGGCGAATGCGTTGGTTCCAAGTTGTTCCAAAACTGTTCAGTCTGAGAAGTATAGGGCAGCCAGATGTCAACTAATTAATTGTTGAGGCAACGATTTGGGGAATGTATGAGGTGTGTACATTACTGGTGAAACAATAATACACGGGAAAACTTCTGCAACAATTTCCTCCCACCATGTTTATCATTTACAATCTGTCTCAGAGGCAAACATGGAGATGGACCACCAGAATTACTGGTAAAATTGAGAAATCCCAGAGAAATGTTATTAAACCAGTTGAGCATTCATGAGGGAGCACAAACAAATATGGATTTTTGAACAACAACATACAGTTCTACATGGCCAATTTATATAGACATGACAGAGTCCACCAAACTGATGAAGGCAATGCAGTATTCCTTCAAAACATCAAAGCAGTACTCCAGATGTGCTGCAATACTACACTCACTGTACCCCAAAATAGTCCTTTTAAGGACTACCTATGACATATAAATACACAAATAGAATAAAATAAACCAAAACACATTGTTAATACAGTTGGTTACAGTTCATTGACTTTTATCATAAGTGTTGTTATAAAAATTGGTTAAAGTGTGGGATCACGTAAGGTTTTATACAACAATACAACTTAAAAAGAGCAATACAATACAACACTACTCATCTACTTATGTAAAGTAGCTAAAGAAAGCAGAGAATAATACAAAACAGTAAAATGGTGGGGCAAACATTTCACAGCCACACAATATAATACCATAAGTGAGAATACACAACCTAAAATCCATTGTATGGGGCATCTAAAACTAGAGTATGTTTACTCCTTTTTTATACATTTTGTCAAACTATTTTCTTCTCTTTTTCTCCAAAGTCTCAAATATACGAAAGTCGAAAAGTCTAAATTCCGAAAGTGATTAAAAACCTGCACCCACCAGACTGCAAAGTTTCATAAAGATTCATTAAAAAATTAGAGTCATTAAGCATCAAAATATATTTTTTTCCAAAAGTGTGGCCTACTTCCCATTCATTTTCCTATAGACACAGAAGGTAATTTTTTGCAAAAGCCACAGCCCAAACCGCTGGATGGATTTGGACCAGGCCTGAAACAGCGTGGGCACAAAGCATTGATTTGTTATCCATGTGTGGTTTGGGGTTATTCCATGCAGTAGTTTTTAAAATATTTGATAGAAAAGGGTGAGCCCCTTCCCAAAAATAGATTGAGCTATTTAGGGGATTTACCTGAAACTGTTTATTTTTTAAATGAAACAACCACCATCTTGTTTTTCTTTCGATGCAAGTGATATGCACAACTATTCCCAAGGATATGGGAACATAAAACGCAGGAAAAAAGCTATTGGAGAAGAGACATTTGTGTCTTTCTGTTCTGATGAATGTGCAGTTGAATTTGTAGCAGGCAGTTTTGTGGTTGTATTGTTTGATGCAGAAGTTGGTCATTGGTTTTTTAGCTCTATTATTGGAAGATTTGCTGGTGCTTCTTTTTGTATTACTTGTCTTTTAAAAGGTTTGTTTTTTTGGGGTACAAGGTACATATCTAGATGGGGTGAATAGTGACCGTAGCCTGTTTTATTCTAGGATGCTAGGAATGTCAGCGTTGACTTTGTTTGCATAAAAGTTAACTAGGAGTAGACCATTGAGTCTACCTAGATGCGAAAGTGCTACATAACTCACACCTTCTTTAAAGATTATGCTGCCAATGTCAATCTATGCTTGATCTAGGGTTAGATGTTGTGATGTGTGAAAAGTGACAGAATATGCAAGCGAAAGAGAAAACTGCTCTCTGCATACATACATGAATTTGAAAAGAGGAAAACGTTCTATTGTCCGGCCAATTTTTGTAACTTTTGCAAGTTTGTCAAAGTGGATGTTGACAAACTGAATGTTGTTGTTATGTGGATATATTTGGAAGCCAACAACTGTACCAATTGCTAAATTGACTAAACCTTGTTCTACGTCAAGGTTACATTTTAGAATTACTCTGCAGTTTAGACTCAAAGTCAATATTTTCTCCAATCCAGCTGTGTTGGAGATACATTTTTCTTTGCTATTTAGTCATGCTGTTGCTCGTTGACACATAGGGAGTGTCATGCTGCACACTTCTATTTGGTCTGTTGAGCTTATATGCAGTATGGTTTGCATTTCTTCTTTCAACATTGTCTCGTTGAATTGACTACAGCTTGCAAGTGTGGATTTAAGGACATACATTTTAGATTGTGTTGAGTTAATTGTGCCTTAACATCAGGAGATGTATTTCGTCCATATAGCTCATGGATTAGTCTACTATTTAAAATGGATTTTGCATCTTTAATAAGCAGACCCATTCTAATGCTTTTTAAAATGTTAGCATATGTGAGGTCTGCAGACTGACACATGTTTTGAGTTAGGTATCTGAAGTGAAAATGTTTCCAGCGATTTACATATCCAATGCTGCCGAGGGTATTGTGGCATTGTTTGTGTCCTAATGTTTAAAAACTTGGTTGACCTTTCACTGGTGTTAACTGTAGGAGGTCTTAAAAAAATAACATGTATTCCATCTAAACAGTTTTTCGTAGTTTGTTTTTAGGAATTGTCACATTCTGGTATGAATTAAAGCCAACATGAAGTCGGAAACCATGCTTACTCCATCTATCAGGAGCACTTTCATTTGTTTTATACTTCAGTAGCAGCTTCTGCTGATAATTTCTAGTTTTCAAATTGTTTCTGGTGTTCTATGGGGAGGAGTAGCAGTTGGTGTAAAGTTACGATTCCTATGTTTTAGGCTGCTAAACCTGTGGGGGATGTTACTAGAGCTGAGAAGTTGTTGTTTGGTAAATTGTGTAGAAATGTGCTGATTACTTTAATTAGGAATGTTTGACCAGAACCAGCTCCAATACTTACATACAGAATGTTATCGTTTTTTACAGCTACAGGTTTTAGTTTCATGTATAAAACCATGTTCAATTTCTTGAGTGACTTCTAGATAAATGGTGAGTTGTTCATCATTTAGCTGTGATTTCAGCAGCGACAAGTCTTCCACAGATTGCTGATATTGATACATGGTATCTTTGTAACTCACTCAAGGCTATTTCTGCATTATTCAGAATCTGTGGTTCTCCAAATGGTTCTTGGCTTCCTATAAGGGAAGGTTGACTACCCTCAGGAGTGTTTTTGTCTAGTTGAGCTTCAATTTCTTCTTCTTGTTGGCATTTATTGTCCAACATTTGTTTGCATGGTTGACATTTTCATTTCTTATACTGCTTTCATTTGCTTTGAATGCAGCTTCAAATGCATCATAGTCATCTAATAAATAGTTTTCTTTTCTCCAAGGTTTAAATATTTGAAGTATGGCCATGTAATACAGTTCTCTACGTTGTGGTGTATACTGCAGTCTATACCTACATTTCTGTATGAGTAGGTTCCTGTACTAGAAAGAACATTGTAATAGAATTTTGTGTAGAACACTACATTGCATGATAAAGTATACAGTTTATTACACATGTCCCGATAACCCCTGATACTTTTTTGCCAAACTTTCATTCATAACCCCTTGTCTTTAAGGTAAACACATATGTGATGCCATCAGTGATACCATCAATGACATTTGTGATGTCATCTTTGATGTCCTGGGTGTTAGTGTTAGCATTGCACAGTGGTGCGGACAGTTATGGTTGCCTAGGCTACCATAACTGGCGAATTTCAGGGGGTTTTCGGTTTTACTTGGAACTATAATGTGACGTTTGTATTATGTCATGTTTATACACTTTTTTTAGTGAATTTCACAGGTTTTTAGTAGTGGAACTTAACCATAATGTCCCCTTAAGAACATTTTTTTTAGTGAATTGTACGGGTTTTTAGTAGGACAATGTAAGTATAAGGTTTTGTTAAGAAAAAAATTGTGTACTGCATGTCACAGATTTACAGGAGACCAATGTAACCATAACGTCCCTTTATCAAGGGTCATTTGGTAAACAGTATACACCTTGTGAAAAATGCCACATGAAGGTATGCTGGCATACTGCACCGTGACATGTCCCAGAATCAGTACACACTTAACTGTACGATCTATACCTCGTGGGCAGTGTGGAAATACATTTTATAATCATGTAGGAATGTCCACCTCCAACATTTGCCGTACACAATGCCAACATGCATTGGTATGCAACGATTAGCAATGCACTACACATTATATATCGGTAGCAAAAGTTGTACTTATCTGAAGAAAACATCAGCTGAAGGCGTTCTTCCTCCCTAAGAAACAGCAGCAGTGGTGTGATGAGAAAGCATAAGAAACAGTGGCGCTACCTTGCACATGACAAACCGATAAGATTTGTCGCCGTACATCCACGAACCCAGATTACCGTTTGTTGCCTTTTTGCTCATTGCCATTCGCAAATTCCCTTATTAACTGCAGTGCCAAAAAAGAAAGGCACCCGTAAAGTAAGGAAATAATGCGTTAATAACGGCCTTTCACATTGTAAGGAAACAAAAAACAATTTTGCATACACTCCAAGTACTGCATATCTCTCAGTAAAGTACATAGGCTACATAATCTTTGCCAGTAATAGTCTAAATCAGCAAACCAGTAGCATGTGCTACTAAAAAGTATGCTTACTTGTTGTAATCCGGGGCGGCTTTGGCAGTTTAGATTACAAAACAAAATCCTCTCTCAATATCTCCACCATAGAAAAGTAAGGCGGTTATTGTATACATAGGCCCTCTTCCCTTTCCATGGTAGGCTGCACAAAGCACAAGTACGTGACGTGAAGCAACACTTGTAAATAAACATACAGCGACGTACAACCTAATAACTTACATTTTGAAATAATACAGTGGAAGATAAAAGAAAATGTGAACATTACAGAATTTGCAAAGTAGGTTTATTTAACAACAAACTAGCAGAGTCCATCGGAGTAAGCCCATTTTCAGTACGTTCACAACACTGCCGCATAGGAAATGGTGAATAGGAACACGTTGTTTTTCTGGCATACAAAATTATTTAACTCTTCATTGAAGCAGTCGCTTTGTTTCCACAGTTATTTCCCAGAAGTCGTCATGACCTGGAGCTTACACCACCATAAATGAAGTGACGTTGCTCCGAATAGCGAGTTCAGCGTACGGACAAATCGGGTTTACAGACTTATTCCACATAATTATTATGGACAGGCAACCGCTCACCAGCAGTTGCATTTGCCATCCGAAGAAGCCCTCGCCCGGCATTTGAAAACCATGGCAGACACAGTATGGCATGATATACCTTTGGGGGAAAAGGTAAAGAAAGTAATTGTCAATAACCAATCTATACCAATTTCTTTTTTTAAAATACACAGAAAATGTGCAAAGTACAACACAAACTTACGTGTTCAAACATTATATGTTAGTAAAATGTTATTCATTTCCAGCAGAACCTATAGAAGCAGGCTACAAGCGGCCACATTTTGCATGCGCTGTAAGTGGAGTCGCCAACTCTTTGATAGTCTGTCACGGGACACTTGCCGACAAGGCAGTCATGATGTCACATCATTCACTTGTCCCGCCCCTTTTTGAATGTAATTTTCTGTAATGGCTCTTAATTCCTGGCTTAATTGAAATGCAAATGGTTTGTCCTTCGGAGGTAATGATCATGTTTTTTAACTGCAAACATGCCCATCACGACCCAAGGAACAAAGCATTACTATTTCAGTGAAGCCAGGTGTCAGAGCGTTGCAGTTCCAACTGTAGGCTCAAAAGGAGCCAAGGCTGCAGAGCCGGCAGACAAAAAAAGCAGCAGGCGGCAGCGCCATGCTGTGTACAAGGCCCCTTCAGTTTGCATAGTGGCTGTGCTGGAGGCAAGTTGGTGTGACGCAAGTCGGCACAACCTGCGTCCCTCACAGCCACTCTGCAAAGTGCATCCAGGACAGTTGGCCATCCTAGCCGTAAGAGTAACAAAATAGCAAGTACACAGGAAGAGGATACATGGTTTATGAAATTAAATATAAAGGACAATTGAAAGAAAATTACGTCTCCTGATTTCAAAGAATACCAAAAAAAGTGCAAAGTTACACCCAAAGCTATGTGGACAAAGTTACCATTTCAAATAAAAAATAATAATGCTAAAAATGGATGAGTGCACTCATAAGCTACAAAACGTGCAACCAGGGCACTCTGCAACGTTACAGGAAAAATGTAACAGTGCATAAAGGTAATACGGCAGGTAATGGTACAATAAAGTGCGGTTCGCTGTACAGTGTGCAAAAATAAACGTACATAATATTTACTGCCTCCATTCTGTTTGTGCAAGTTACACGCCAATGTGTTAGCAGCGAAGAGTCTTCGTATACTGATATTGCAAGTCCCCTACAAACTTTTTAAAACATAACCTTATCAATTGCTATTTTTGTTTGTCCCTTTCATTCCATGAATTTCTAGTAACTTTCCCTTTCAGTCAAGGTAAAAAAACAATTGCCCCTTATACATTCACTCGGATGCACGGGCGTATTGAGCGGTCAACCGAAAAAGCAACTCATCTGGCCTTCACTGAGAAACCAAATACATTCTTTCTTTGAAGCAACATATTGCAATCCAATTATGATAACTGCTACTCCCATACACCTCCAGATGCGCTGTTTCCTGCAAACACTGCAGATGGTGGCCTTAGTTTTGTAAACTAACTACGCCAGTCTCACCGCAATTTAATTTCAAAAACATTGTAACTCAAACGCCATAATTGGTCGTGGTACAGTGAGCAGAAGCTTGCATTTAAACGTATCACTTTGGTGACAACAAAATTGCACTTTTTCAGTTTGTGCTTCCACATCCAATTGTAGCCCCCTCAAACGTGTCCTTCTGTAATACTATTACATCAATGTCACAAGTCCAATGCTGTCTTCTTTTACATGAGTTTCTGGCAATAGGCGCGTACACTAAAACAGTGTATAAAAGATAGGGGGACCACAGAAGAAAGCTGACGTATTTCACGCTGTTCTCCAAGCAATCAGAGAAAGAGCCACATGTTTACGGTCACAAACTTTTTCCCCCAATCACTTTAAGGTGAAAAAAGGCATTTTGAGAACCCCTGCCCCTTATAACTTTCGTCCACCGTGCACGAAGCATCAACAAATGTTCCCAGGAAAGTCAGAGTGTTAGATTTTTTTTTTGTTGTTGAAACGTTAGGAACGAACCGTCCAAGGGTACCACAGGTAGGAGGCTGCCAAAAAGTGTTGCAACAAAACCATAACAACACAGTCACTAACGTGCTTGTCTAATATGCTGCAGTGGTTGTGGGCTGGACGTACACATTTGGATATGTGCGCACAAACATTTGAATGTATACTGGTCAAGTGGCACAGCGAGTAGCGCGCTCGCTTTGACATTCGTGCAGAGCCTGCTAATGCAGGTACGAATCCCAGTGGGGCCAAACTCAGCCTTTCATCCTTCCGAGGTTGATAAATGAGCACCACACACCGTGGGTAATAATAAACAGCGCTCAGATACCTGAGGGTTCGTAGTGCTATATAAATGCCATATTATTATTATTATTATTATTATACATGTACATTGCCTTATAACTGCACTGCTGGAAAGGTTGTTTCTGGGTGCTTGGCCTTCGGCCATGCCTCCAACACTGTACACCCTCCCCAGAACCATCTAACATGCTAGCCTATACTAAGGGTGTATGCATTGCTGTAATATGATGTGGTGGTTCTGGACAGGGCCTTGGGTTTTAGAAGTATTGTATATCGCCTACAGCCTGCAGCCATGCAGCGAAAACTCTACATCCTGCCCACAACCACCTCAGTGATGTACAGTGGTAGGGGTGTATTGATAGGAGTGGTATGCTTCACCACATCTTGCCACAGACTGCATGCCTAGCTGTATGTCCATTGATATTGCAATGTTTTGGTGTGCACTGGCTTATACCTCCAGACCTTATAACTTTGTTTTTGTGAGCATGGCCTTCAGCCAAGCACCCAACACAGCACACACTCCCCACAACCATATAATCCATAATCAATACTACAGGTGTATCTATGGTTGTGACATGCTACGCATCCAAGACTCTAGGCCCTGCCCACAACCACTGCAGCATGTCACAACCATGGTACCATGCTAATCAATAAGAGACCCATAGGAAAATGTAATGTAATAATGACATGAACGTAATGTCAATGGTCACTAACACCTGTAACCGTGCGCAAAGATGTTCCCCCCATTCACTCGATGGGAAAAAAAGACGTTTTTACACCCCCCTGTAAGTTTTCCCCCCCTGGACCAAACCTCACCAAACTTTGCAAAAAAATTCATAGTGGACCATATACGTCTTTTGCAATGTTTGGTGAGGATTCGTCCGGGGGAGCAGAGTTATAAGCTGCCCATAAAGTGCTCTTCCTATGGAAACAGCAACTTAACCATAACTGCACGGCGACTACCGTGGCCGTGTGTCACAACCATCGTGCCGTACTAATCAATAAGAGACCCATAGGGAAATGTAATGTCATAACGACAGGAACGCAATGTCAATGGTCACTAACACCACGCGTGTCCTTCGATCATTTTCAAGGTGCCTGCACACAGTACGTACTGAAATACTACGCTTATTACACCCCTCATTTTCTGGACGTACAAATATCCTGAACAAGGCGGCAATGGAGAATACATCACTACCAGTTGCCGCCCAAACAAGCACAGTATGTTGTCCATCTCTTGCTCTCTAAACCTCCCCAATCACTATAGAAGATCATAATATTTCCCAAACACCATTTCTCATGGCCAATACATCATTAACACCTACTGTCCAAAAAAGTACAGTATTTAACCCATCTCTTAGTCTGTAATCCTCCCCACTCACTTTAGCAGAGCAAAACAATTTCCAAAACAGCATTTCGCCTCTGGTGGCATCCACGCTGTCTTCGGATCCAAGATGTCGGGCACATCCACACATTCAGACACACATCACGGCCCGCTGCAGCCGATCGGCAAAGACGTTGCATGTCCGCAGTCATGACGCTACCCCCCCCTAGCCAATCGGTATCTTGTCCACGGTGCGAACAGGGAAGTGTGACCGCGGAGCGGACAGAGATATCACTCATTTTTTTAGACCTACTTTTTGATCATTTTAAAGAAAAGTACTGCACGAATGTTCACCAAATTTACAAAATCACACTTTCGAGACCAAGCCCCTGACCCTGCCGCAAATTTGGTTAAAATCGGTCCAACGGGTTGGCCTGTAGTCGTGCGCATAGTTTTTCCCCCATTCAGACCATGGGAAAAAAAGACGTTTTGGGACCCCCCTATACCTTTTCCCCCCCTAGACGAATCCTCACCAAACTTTGCAGAATAATTCAGAGTGGCCCATACACTTCTTTCGCAAAGTCTGGTGAGGATTCATCCAGGGAGAGCGAAGTTATAAGCCACCCAAGAAAGTGCTCTTCCTATGGAAACAGCAACTTAACCATAACTACACGGCCACTACCGTGGCCGTGTAATATATTCAATGAAAAAACTTTGTTAAAGGGACATTATATATATATATATATATATATATATATATATATATATATATATATATATATATATATATATATATTTGACAGAGAGGGGTGTGAGGGGCGCACTCTGAGTCCCAGCTAGATATACCTTTCCACAGTCCAGTTGATGTTCTCCTCCTAGCGCGCTTAGTTGCCTCTTGCAATCATCAGGGAGGCAGTCTGTTCAGGTGTTTGTTCAGGTGTTGATGGTAACTACCAGTGATGGCCTCAGGGAATTCTGGTTGCTGTAGTCATTCAAGTAGCCAGGAAACAACTCACCCTCCAATCACAAAGTGTAAAACCCCAGTTAGGGGGAGGGGGGAAAACCAACAGTGTTGCTCTCCTGAGTAGGGGCATGTGTCACCCCGGTTCCTCCGCCTCTGGAGCCCGGGACTCCAAAAAACATTTGACAGAGAGGGGTGTGAGGGGCGCACTCTGGGTCCCAGATAGATGTACCTTTCCACAGTCCAGTTGATGATCTCCTCTCAGCGCGCTTTCATGCCTCTTGCAATCATCAGGGAGGCAGTCTGTTCAGGTGTTTGTTCAGGTGTTGATGGTTACTACCAGTGATGGCCTCAGGGAATTCTGGTTGCTGTAGTCTTTCAAGTAGCCAGGAAACAACTCACCCTCCAATTACAAAGTGTAAAACCCCAGTTGGAGGGAGGGGGGAAAACCAACAGTGTGGCTCTCCTGAGTAGGGGCATGTGTCACCCCGGTGCCGCCGCCTCTGGAGCCCGGGACTCCCAAAAAACATTTGACAGAGAGGGGTGTGAGGGGCGCACTCTGTGTCCCAGCTAGATGTACCTTTCCACAGTCCAGTTGATGTTCAGTTCAGAACATGAAAGTGGAAAGGGTAGAAAGGCTGCCCCTGTGCTATCGAGTCCGCGGACACCATTTTAGTCTGCAGACGGCACATACCACATCTGGGTCTTTTGAGAATGCCTGGCATTAAAGGGGGACTTTGGGGATTAGCCAATCAGGTTTGCTGGGTATGTTGTACAGGACAAGAGGGTAGTAAGAGTTTTGTTTGTAGGAGTTGTGAGAGAACTGGCAATGGCTACGACTATGTGTTTGAGAAGGCAGACTGTGTGGATTCTGGGGACTCTTCAATTCAGTCATTGAAGGAACGTTTGTAATCATTGCATCCTTGAAAATATTGGATTGGCAGAAGAGGAGGTTTTGTTGCATGCAGTTTGTGGCTTAAAATGTGCAAACTTGTTTTCATTCTTTGAGGGTATGGCTCAGGTTATTGTGATTGTGAATTGTGGATTGGACAGTTTGAGGTTTGCAAAACCAGTTTCTTTGCAAATTGCACTGAAAGCTTTCTTAAAAAGCCTATTGCAACTGTTTCCTGCTGTTCAGATTATTTTTTCTGAAATCAATGAAAGGCGTACATGTAGTTGTCCAACAAACTTTTTCAGGACACAAATTGAAGAATCAAGGCAGCTTGTCAATAAAGCCGTATCTGCTTTTTTATATGCTGCAGGAATATCATCTTTTGAGAATGATAATATAAGTTCTGATGGTGTGAATTCTTTTGTCAAGATGGAGTTCTCTTCACAGATGCCAGAAATGCAATGTTCCTTTACAATTTTAGGAATGCATTGAAAACATTCCTGTAAGGAAATTGTAAAGGAAGATGCTGGGTGTACAGTACTACTGTACATAATAGCAAAAAAAAGGAAAAACAAAAAGGTGTTTGTTAATAAATCGACCCCCAAAAAGAAAAGGTTCTTTTCAGAGTCACCACTAAGATTAAATAACTTAAATTGTGTTTAATTCCCCCCCACCTCTTTGAGTGGCCACAAAGACTGCAGTCACTACAGTAGTCCTTGGACATCACGTGCCACTTCTGGGCCTTTCAAAAATGCCTGCCATGGAAAAGGGAGTGGGGGTATTAGTCAATGAGGTGTTCTGGTTATGATTTACAAGAAGAGAGGGTAGTTGGTGTTTTGATTGTTGTGTTTAGGGAAGATGGATGTGGGTATTGCAAAAATAAAGCTCACTTTGTGGATGTTCGTAGATTGTTGGGTGAATAATTCGAAAAGGTACACTGAGTTGTGCGGCATCTCTGGTACTATTGGTTTGGAGGGAATGGAGGTTTGGTGGTATACAGTGTCTGGGCTAGACTGGGTGAGTTTATTTTTATGTTGTAAGACTATAGCTCACTTTCAATGCCCACATATTATTGTTGTACATTGTGGAGTACATAGTTTGGGTACGTTATTCCACTATATTTGCAGGCTGCAATAAAAGATATGTTACTTAATGGAACTATTTCCATGTGCAAAGATTTTTTTTTTCAGAAATACATCCAAGGAAAGTATGGAGATGTTAAAATGTGTTTGTGCACAAATAAAACAAGGTATGCATCTTGTAAATAAAGGTATTTGTGCTTTTTTGGATAGTGTAAGCATGGCATCCTTTGAACATGAAAACGTCAAGTTGGATGGTGCAAACCATTTTTGGAGTGATGCAGGGGATTTTACTGATTTTGGGAATCAGATGTTTCTTGCAAATATTCAAAATGCACTGAGAAATTTTATGTGAAAAGATGTACAGTGCACATGAAAACTGTGAGTAGTTTTAGGAAAAACAAATCAGAAAAGCAAAAAATAAATAAAAACTGAAAAAGGCTCTTTTAAGAGCCTCCATTGTACAATAAATTGTTTAAATTAAGTGTAACCTTTCCCACTCCCTCTAATTGGACAATCTGTCCGAGGACAACACGGTAGTCAGTGTACAGCACCTGTCACATCTGGGTCTTTTGAGGATGCTTGGCATGGAAAGGGGATTGTGGAGACTGTGGACAGTTGTGGTGTCTGTGGATATCGGAGGATTAGTCAATCAGGTTTCCTGGGGTGTGCTGCACAGGAAGAGAGGGTAGCAGTGTGAAAGGAATAAAAATGGCCATGGCAATGTCTTTCAGCAGGCAGAGTGTTTGGATTGTGGGGGACTCTGGGGTCCATTGGTTGAAGGTGTATGCTGAGCATTGTGGAATAGCCAAAATCTTGGATTCCCTGAATTGGAAGTGTTCTACTATGGAGTGCGAGCCATGAAGTGGGTGGACTTGCTTCCATTGTGTGTAAATATGGTTGAATTGAAACATCCAATCATTATTATTGTTCAACAGTTTGGTCAACGTGACTGGAATTTCATTGCAGTTTGCAATGAAGGAGACATTGCGAAAGTTGAAGGAAATGTTCCCTAATTTAAAAAAAAAAAAATCAAGCATTGCACAGAGACTTATGTGGATGTGTTCCAGTTTATTTGGTCCACAAATGGATAAAGCAAGGTATAACGTCAATAAAGGCAATACAGCTGTGTGTGCTTTTGTGCAAGATGTTGGCATGACATTGTTTCATAATGAGAACCTTAAATTTGTTAGGGCCAACATTTTTCAGTGATATGGAGTCCATCTAAATGATGTGGGTAATCAGATTTTTGTGGAAAACATTCAAAATGCTTTGAGGCAGTTTTTGTGAAAGTGAGAAGAAATAATTAAATTTAGTGAAATGTTTTCTTAGTTCAGGTTGTAAAACCAAAAATAAAAGAAATATTTTAAATCCAAAAACACTAGAAAGGTTCTTTTAAGACCCACCCGTATTGAACACAAAATAATTAAAATGATATCAGTTGTTCCACGCCTTGAATATTTAGATGTCTGCAGACTACCACACTGTCTGCATACTATGCAGGCTGCACATGGGCCTGTCACTATTTTTCTCACTTCTATGTTTTAACTGTGAAAGTTGGCTCCTAAAGGAACCTTTTTTTTGTGTTTTTTCAATTTTGTATACTTTTTAGCATTTTGTTCAGGGTAGGCAAGGTAGGGGAGGGAAAGCAGCCAAGGGGCATCAACCACAGGGATGAAGGGGCAGGTGGAGATAGGAAGATTCTGGGTAGGCCTTAATCAGGTAGGCAGCAGTGTTTCTCATGCTCCTTGAACGCAGCCTCTTAAGCACTCTGAAACTGCTCCCCCCTACAGATTAGTGCTTCAAAGTATGTTCATAGCACTCTGACCCTCGAAAGGTAAGAGTCAACAGCATTCTGTATGGCCTTTTAAGCTGCTGCGGAGATCCTCTTCCCGGAAGGAGTATCCTTAGTGGTGACAGGAGCAGATGAAGATGATGGGGTGGAGGAAGTCAACCTGCTCTTACCTGAGAAAGGTATTGCATTTCTCAGAGCAGTCGGGGGGACGATTTGGTGTGGTGCCTCATGGAAGTAGTCTCGTAGGAATACAAGCCAGGTTTCCCATGACTGAGTACAATTTTGCACTGAGTGCATCAAACCTTGCTTGCACAAGCCTTTGGGACTTTTGCAATGGTTGTAAAAAATGGCAACACCCAGGGCTCCCTCTGAGTACTGGTGACAGGGACTTCCTCCACTTCATCCTCTTCTTCCTCTTGATCCTCCTTTCCTGTATCACTGTGCCTGTTACCCTCTCCAGGTCCTCCAGATGATGATGGTGGTGGTGGTGGTGAGGGTGGTTGGAAAGCAGAGATGGCCATAGTAGATGCCATTACAGCAGGATTTAAGAAATCTGCAGAGAAGATGTTTTCCAAATTCTCTCTCCTGGACAGCCAGATTGAGAATGAGGAAATGTAATGGGTGTGTCCCTTCTGAGGAACTGTTGTTTCTCAAAGAAACAAGCTGGAGGTAGATCTCTGTCTTTGGCTGGGGCCTCACTCCGGAAAAGCCTTCCTGCCACTCTAAAACTTTAGGTACCTCAAGACCTTCCTCTTTGCTTCTGCCTTTGCTCCTCTTCTCCCCTGCTGATCTGTTCTGCTTTGGCATTGTGCATCTGCTTACCCTCTGATTTCGGGTCTCGGTACTTGCTTACCAACTGACCCTGAGGGAGTTGGAGATGGAGGAGTGAAGAGCACGAGATGGAAGGTATTTACGGAGGGTGAGTCGAAGGTATTTTGTATCCAGGTCCCAGAAAGACTGGTGGACGATGCAAAGGGTCTTGCATTTAATCCGTGCAGCCACTGGGAGTCAATGAAGAGATTTCAGAGCTGGAGAGATACCATCCCAGGGCTTGAGGCCATGGACAAGTCTTGCAGTCCTGTTCCAGATTAGTTGCAGAGGGCAGAGAGTAGAAGCAGGTAGATTTAGAAAGAGGCTGTTGCAATAATCCATCCTAGAGAGAACCAGGATTCGAGAGACAGTGAGCTTCTGGGGGAAGTATAGGAAAGGCAGAATACATCTGAGGAGGTCCAGATGGAAGTTAGATTTTTTAGAGACATCAGAAATGTGGGCAGAAAAGGAAACCGTGGAGTCGAAGATGATCCTGAGGTTTTTGGCCTCCCAAGTGGGTGAAGGCAGAGGGCCAAGGCAGGCCGGCCAGAGAGTGACAGGAAAGGATGGTGAAGGTGTGCCGATGAGGAAGATCTCCGTCTTGTTGGCATTCAGGCAGAGATTGTTGGTGGCACACCACTCCTGAATGGCATAGAGGCAATCAGAGATGAGAGGAGAAGATGTGGCCGAGGGAAGCCTCAAAATGAGTTGAGTGTCATCAGCATAGCACTGAAAGTTGGAGCAGAAAACGGCAATGCGATGGGCAAGAGTTGCCAGGTATTGGTTGAAAAGCCAGGGTGAGAGGTTAGACCCCTGGGGAACATCGCAAGTAGAGAGGGAGATAGAGGAAAGGAAGGACCCAATTTGGATCTGGGATGGTAGATCAGTGAGGAAAGAGGTCAGCCAGGCCAGAGTCTGATCAGTGATACCCAGGTTATCACTATCTGTTGATTGGTTATTTCTCCACCCATTGGTTGTTTATGGCCATGGTAATCATTATTGGAATTGACACACAGTTCATGCCTCTACCTACCAAAACAACTTGCAATAGGAACTGTTTCAGCTTGCTTTAATCAAGGTTTACCGTCTTTGGTTCTAGTTAAGTCGATGTTAGTGTTTTCCAAGAACAGTTTTTTGAGAGTTCATATTTTGATTGGATCTGCAAAGAGGTGTGACTTCACAAAGTGATTTTTTAAGAACTATATATGTCTTTTAGCAAAGTGCTGTTATAAAGAGTCATTGATGAAGGCAACAGTTTTGGCTTATGTATAAGCATATGCCATTTTCTAGGCACTGCTGTCAGATAGCCATCTACGTGCACAATTTTGCACCTGTTCACATTAAGTTCAAGTTAATACTGATATGGGCGTGCATGGCAAGTGTGTGTTCTTTCATTGTAAAAAATGTAATTCTGTTGGCACTGCTAATGCTTGATGAAGAAAACGTGGCAATATGTGTTGTACTCTAGTTTGATAATTGAGGTATTTTTCATTATGGAATTGCTAATTAGTATAAGTAGTAGGAGATTTCTTTCACTATGAAGTAAAAGTACTTTGAAAAGTAGGAATGAACTATTGGGGTTGGTCCTGCAGTGGATTATGTTTTGTAGCATGCAAAACCTATTGCAGTTCAAGTGAAGTTAAAGGGAAGGTAATATATGTCTGCTATAGTTTTCACATTAGGAAGGTTCTTTTGTTAAAGTTGAAAATATAGGTTCTACTGTACTTTGATAATGGAAGTATTTTAATGATTGAATTGCATAGTTGCTAAAATACAAAAGTGCATGTTTTTAAAATACTAATGTGTACTGCTGTGAATTATGGCTTGCAGCACTATGCATTATATTTTGTTTATGTTATAGTATTAAAAAAGGTAGTACAACAAATACTGTTGAAAATAAAAGAATACCTGTAGTAAGTCTTCTTAGATGTATATTGTGGAATGTAGATGCTGAATCTGCAAATATAAGTCTGTAAAGGTTTTCTCTGTACTTTGTGATAGAGGAGGCTCTGAATCACAGCACAAATGTACTCTCAGAGTTGAAAGGTACATCTGAACTGTTTAACTGAGGTGACTGGTGGATTGGTGTGCGACTGTTTGAATGTAGTCAATCAGGGAGTGCTACAGATATAAAGGTAAACAGGGAAGAAAGGCTGAAAGGCTGCACTGTGTGTTAGTGTTCGCGGACATCCACAACTGTTTGCAGACAGATAAAACGTGTCATTCAGGCTCTTTCATCATAGCCTGCATGGAAAAAGGAATACATACATTGCACATATCCCCGAACATCGGGCGGCTCAGCCAACAAGCCTTTCTCTTTATGGAGGAGGAATTGAACTGCGTAGGAGGACAGGGTAGAAATTGCTGCATTTCTTGTTTGAATGGCTGAAAGCACAGATATGAAGAAGTAGACTGTTTGGATGTTAGGAGATTTGTGGATTCATTGGGTGCATATTTATGCAGAGCAGATTGGGATCTCTGATAATCTTGGATTAGAAAAAGTGGAGGTGGTATGGCTTGGAGTTTGTGGAATGACATTTAGTCATTTATTACACATGTGTGAAGATATGGTGCATTTGAAACATGCATAGATGATTGTAGTATATTGTGGAGGCAGTAGTTATCTAACCGGAATTTCTTTGCAGTTTCCTATGAAAGATAATTTTAGAAGGCTAATGAACGTTTTCCACAAAGTACATTTTTTCGCGAATTACTCAAAGAAAAATGTGGAAGAGATCAAGCTTGTTCTATCGTTAAAGCGGTATGTGCATTCTTACAAGAAGTAGGAATGACATCTTTTGAAAATGAGTAACACATGTTGGAGATTAGCTTTTTCTTTCTAATATTCAGAATGCAGTGAAAAGGTGTTTTTGAAACAAGTGAAAAAGACGTGAATGTATTAAAATATGTGGATATACATAGTCTTATGTACCATATATAAATAGAGTTAGTACATTAGTTATGGTTAAATTGCTAAACCCATAGGAAGAGCACCAAACATTGCAAAAAAAAGTATATGGCTAGCTCTGAATTTTTTTCTCCAAGTAGGGTGAGGTTTCGTGCAGGGGAAATATAAGGAAAGTCCCAAAAAAATATTTTTTTCCATAGACTGAATGGGGAAAAACTTTGCTCACAGCTACAGGCCGAACGGCTGGACGGATTTACACCAAATTTGTGGCAGGGGCTTGGGTCACAAAGCGTGCTTTTGTGTGTTTGGCGGATATCCAACCAGTACCTTTGTTGCAAAGAACTGAAATGTACATCTAAAAATATTAGTGATATTGGGTCTGCTCTGCGAACCCATTTCCCTGTCCACTCGCAGACCGCAGTCTCATTGGCTTCCAGTACAGCGTGATGTCGGTGAACATTGGACATGGCTGCTGGTTGGCTGGAGGCAAGCGTGCTGTTTTGGGAAACGCTGCCGTGGTGTATCAGAGGATAGTGTTGTGGTGTGTGTGCCAAGGCTCAAAGCCGTTGTGTTCATGGTGGGCCTCTAATACGTAGCAGTGTGCCCACTGAAATTAGACATAACTGGCTCCGCTCTGGCGTCCCATTTCCCTGTTCGATGCGCGGTCAAAATTTTAATTGCTACTTAGTGTGCAGTGATGTGATGTGATGTGTGTCAATGTTTTCCATAATGGCAGCATACCGTATTGGAGGAAAATGTGGCGGCGAAAAGGGCCAGAAAAACATAGTTTACAGCATTTGGTGGTGGGAAGAAGGGATGAAAGGTTGGGGCAGTGAGAAGTGCTTCAAGTGATACATCTCATTAGAAAAAGACGGTGGTGTGCCAGTGGTATCCGTGCATACTATGCCAATTCACAGTTACCTGAACAGACAACAATCTTGTGTGGTTATTGCAGGCAGCCTGCGTTATGGCATGCCAGCTGCAGCGTCAATGTCTTTCTGTGATGAGTGGTGGCAGGCACATTTGCAGAAGGGAAGTGCATTCCACAAGACATGAACATTTGACGATAGGGTTTACTATGGTGTGCTGTGTGTGGTAAGTCTGTAGCCCCTTCGATGCATGGCTGGAGCCCTTGCACAGAAAAGTACGTCCACTGGTTGAAAAGATATGTCGAGTGGTTGGAAGTAGGTGCCTCATTGTCGCTTTGTGTGTGTGGTTTGGCAGCATTGCATGCGTTGTTGGATGCATGGGTGTGGTGATTGGTAGAACATCCTACAGTTGTCGGTGTATGGGTTGAGATGATGAAGTGACCAGTCTTGCAGTGTGTCCACTGGGTGCACTAATGGAATAGTGCTCATATGGAAGAGGTTACAGTGCAACTGGTTCTAATATGTGTTTGAGTCGTGTGCATTGTGCACATTAGTACGTGTTGCAGTGCACTACGCACCATTGATTCCATGCAGGTACTAGAGTGTTGCGTGCAGGACCAATGTTGTGAAGATTGTGTTGTTTGGATGGCATGCTTACAATGCTTTGTGATTGGAAGTGGGTAGCAGTGCCAAACACTGCAATATGTTTCTGCATTACGATAAGTGGAACACATGTGCTTGCATCCCTGCTTTATGGTGCGGCGGTTGGGTGGAAGTGATATGATATGATATGATATGATATGATATGATATGATATGATATTATAACGTGCCTATACACAAGTGTTTACTTTCTGAATTCTGGCACATGCCTATATGTTTGCCTATATGGCTCTGTTATTTTGTGGTGGTGCGGCCAAGGCCTAGACTGTTGGGTGCATGGCCGAAGCCACCACAAAATAATTCAGCCATGCAGTTGTCATTGTGCATGCATTTGAAGTTGGTGAGTATCACATAATGGTTGTGGAGGACATTGTACACTTGATAGAACAGCAGAAGTGAGCTGCTATGCGTGCATTAGCATATGGTGTACATCATTTGCCCTGTTGCACAATAGGAAGCCACATGTCACCATTTGCATTCGCTATGGTTAGGCCGTTATAAGACCCTTGCTTGAGGAAGTGTTTTAACACATTGCGCGATGAAAGTCATCAGCATTAGAAAGTTGCAATATGGACAATTTACATAGCCACTCACATACCATACAGCACAGGCAACACAATGTCATGGAGCCATGCATGTAAAGATGTGGGCAAAGTGAAAGTTGGCAGGTGCAATTGCAGATGGGGAGTGCATTACACATGACATGAGGAGTTAAACATGAGGTGCACCATGGTGTGCTGTGTGTGGTGAGGCCCTAGCATCTTTACATTACATTACATTTGTTATGCACACTATTGACCCTCGGGCATAAAGGCGCAGACTACTGAGAAGGACATACAACACCAAGGAGACAACTATAAAGAAAGATGTCCAGGAAGCCTTAAAGGAGATTTTCTGAGATCCCTAGTAAGATAGACGACGCCGTTGGAAGAATCCAATGTTTTTAGGGATGTCAGGCGAATAAGAGGGTCTTCAATTCCTTCTTAAAAGAGAGAAGGGAGGAGTGACTCTTCAAACTTATAGGTAGATTGTTCCACAGGGATGGGGCCTTCACATTGAATGCTCCCTTTTCCGCCTTTGATGTCTTATATCTTGGCTGTGTAATCAGATTTAAGGAATCAGATGTCAGAGATCTTTGATTACACTTTTCTTTTATGTGCTGTTGTAAATACGCTGGCATTATTTGAAGCCGCCATTTAAAGACTATAACTAGCACACTAAAGTTAATCCTGGCTTCAATAGGAAGCGAGTGCAAAGAGCGTCTGGACTCAGAAACGTGACTATGCCTGGGGAGTCTGAGTACTACTCTGACCACCCAATTCTGGGCCACCTGTAGCCTGTGCAATTCTCGTTGACTGATGCCCAGCAAGAGATTGCAGCAATAATCCAATTTATTGCCGATTATTACCCAAGCTATTGTCTCAGCGCTTTCTTGCGAAATCATGGGCCTCAAGTGAGCTAACAATTTAATGTAATAGACTACCCCGCCACCACAGATGAAACATGAGCTTTCATGCTTAGTATTGGATCCAGTATTACTCCTAGTATTTTGGTTTTAGGTAAAGGAGCGAAAATGTAATCTCCTAGTTTGAATACGCTATAGGCTGGATTTAAGTTGTTAATCGCCTTGGAACTGCCTACTCTCAGCAGCTCCGTTTTACTGCGATTCAGAGCTAGTAAGTTATCAAGCATCCACTTTTCAATCAGAACGAATACTCTGTTCACCTCCGCCTCATCATTTTTATGGTGTTCCGTTAAATTAATGACACATTGGGTGTTGTCTGCATAATTGGAAAACACAGCCCCCTCCTCCTGTAACATAAAGAAGAAAGGGGCCATGAACAAATTGTACAGACATGGGGACAAGCTTGCCCCTTGTGGAACCCCGTAGAGAACTGAAAGTGGAGTAGCTCCAGCAGTAGCTGAGCAAACTCTACTTGTTCTATGGTCTAAAAATGAGGCGATCCACAAGGCTGCTGAGTCAGAGAGGTTAGCAACCTCCTGTAGCCTTGGAATAAGGATTGAGTGTTCAATTAAATCAAATGCCGCTGATTGGTCTAATGAAATAATCAGAGACAAACCTCTTCTATCCATTTCCCCCATTAATTTAGTTTTCAACTCCAGAAGAGAGGGTTCCGCCCCATATTTCTTCCTAAAGCCCAACTGATTTGGATGGAGGATGGAATACAGATCCAAATGCTCTGCGAGTTGACGATATGCCACTCTATCCAGGATTTTGAGTAGGAAAGGTGTGTTGGAGATGTGTTGGAAATTAAGTGGATTGTCCATTGCCAATCCCGTTTTTTTTTAGGATGGGGGTGACCATAGTTGCTTTTAACTCATTTGGTACATTACCTTCCTTCAGAGAAGCGTTTATAAAAATCTTGGATGCATGGCTGGATGATTTACAGGAACAGCTATGTGGGTTGCTTGCAACTACTCTTCAGAGTGTTACATTTTGTGTGTGGTTTGTGAGTTGTGCATGATTGTTGATTCCATGGGTGTACTCATTGTTAGCACATGGTACATTTCCAGTGCATGGCAGGAGCTTATGGAGTGCACAGCTCTGCAGTGTGTGCACTGAGTGCTGTGGTGAGAAAGTGTGTGTGTGTGTGTACAAGTGCATAGGGTTCACCTGCATAGTGTATGTACTTGGGTAGTGTGCTTTGTGCAGATTACTAACTACTGGACTGCACTTTGAAGTATTGTATCTTTGCAGTTGGTGGAGTGATGGGAGGAAAACAAGTATTGCTACCTGCAGTTTGTGGTGCTGGGTGCTGCTCTGGGTGAATGTGGACGCTGAAAGCATGGATAAGTTTGGAGAACTGTTACCTGGAGGTGCTTTCACATGACACAAGACCTGTACTGTGAGTGCATAATGGTACATCTACAGTGCTGTACAGAAATGATAGTGTTCGATACAGAGGACTTGGATGTCAATGCTACATGCATGTGTGACTATTTAACACTACCTAATACAGGAGTGTACCAAATAGAATAGTGAAAATGGAAAAAGGAGTGGGTATGCTTTACTGGGTTGTGACCCTTGCTGTAGCTGGGAAGGCACACGTTGAACATTCTGCCCTTCTCACCATGGTGCCTTTGCAAATGGAACTGTGGGGATTATCCAATCAGGTCTCCAGGGTGTAGTTCACAGGAAGGGGATTTGATATATTTCCCCAAACCTTGCTGCAGTGAGGTTGGCAGAGATGGACAGATGCTGAGTGCTGATCGTGGATGATAGCTTTGTGCAACATCTGCACCTGTATGCCGTGGAAAGAGGCTTTGATACTAACTTTCAGTTGGAAGGAGTGGAAGATTTTTGGGGCACAGTGTATGAGTGTGGTTTCGGTGCAATGGTTCATCTTTGTACATGTGTGGCATCTGTCGGTACTGTGGATGTTGTGGTTGTGCATTATGGAGCACTACATTTTGGGTACATATCATGTGCATGTTTGCTCCGTCACCTCAAAAAGTTGATGACAGCAGTGATGCCGATTTTTCCCACTGCCAAGGTGATTTTCTTAGCCATACCACCAAGAGGTGCATGGGACCATGCCAAAGTAATTTGTCCACAGCCAGAGATCGTGAGGTGGTTCATAAACCAAAGCATGTTTGACTTTATGTGCAGTGCTCGGATGTTCTGCACCAACTATGACATCATTAACAAGCAAAACTTGCAATGGTTCCAAGGAATTGGCATTTTTTTATCTCCATTTGCAATGCTGTTTTGTTTGCCACTCTGCACGAAGCGTTGCAGAGAATCCTGTAGAAATGTATGAGAAGCATTGCCGTTCAGTCCGTAAAAATGTCAGCAGGAGAAGCAAACACAAATTCATCGAAAGAGATACAAAAAAATTGTATGCAAGTACGTAAGAAAAACTGGACCAAAAAATAATACCTTTTCTGAGACAGTACTACAGACCCAAACCCCTACCATGTTTTACATTCCCCCCTCCCTCCCTCGCATGAAAACTCAGCGGATTACGCTGTACTTTCACAATTACACGTGCCACATCCAGCCATGTTCAGGATGGGAGCCATGGAAACGAAAATGTGGAGCGAAAGACACTGCTGTATAAGGTTTTTGGTTCTGGTGTGTACGCAAACACTATGGCAGAAGGTCTCTTTGTACAAAGAAGTGCAGAAGGCTATGTTGGAAGTGTGCAAGGTAAGGGGCAGGCATCCTGTGTGAATGCATGACCTATATGTATTTGTTTGAAGTTCGTAACGTGCATGCAGTGCTGTTTTTGAGCCATATTTTTTTGAAAATTGAAAAGTAGGTGGGCCACTGCGGAACACAAAAAAACTCTTTGCAGTGTACCTGGTAAGAGGCAGGCATCCACCTGTTATGAATGCATTGTGTCTATGCTATCATATGATGTGCAATTGTATGCTATGGCATTCATAATGTGCCTATACACACATTTAGCAAAGTGCAACAAGGCAAGGGAGGCAGAACAAAGGGAAGACAGAGAGACCGATCCTACTAGGCCAGTTGTGACTTAGATCGCCCAAGTGCATGGGTGGAGGGAGGGGAAGGTACAGTACATGGGAAGAAGAACACATGACAATGGCCCTCATTACGACCCTGGCGGAAAGCGACTGACCGGAGCGCCACAGCGTAAATAGCGTTTCCGCCATTGCACGAAGGAGCAAAGTGCGGCCCATTCCGACCCATCGGGCACGAGCACCACGGCATGGCGGAAGTGCAAAGTCCGCGATGGCGGAAATGACCCCAAAACGGCCCACACCGCCGCCGTACGGCGCCCCAGGTGCAATACCGCCACCCCTCTTAGCGGTCACCGCAGTGTGCGCCTACCGGAAAGTACGGTGGCCGGAAATATACGGAAACGGAAGTTAAAACATGGGCCCGGAACGGGAAACATCCCGGCGTACACCTATAAATACACTAAAACCACACAACCACTAAAATCACTACCCTGAAACACACCCCAACCCGTCAACCACCCTAGCGAAACCAAGAAAAATGGGAAAAGTAGCAAAGAAAGCGTGCGACCGCAAGCGGCAGGTCCACTTCTCCCGTGAGGAACTCACCGTGCTAACAGAGACCCTCCAGGAGAATGCTGCCGTCGTCTTCTCCACGCAAATGACCAGGACGGCACTTGCAAACAAGAAGGCCATATGGGCTCTGGTGGCACAGCGGGTAAGTGCGGTGGGGACCGCACCCCGCACCCCACAGCAATGCCGCAAGCGATGGGACGACCTGCGGATACGCGTCCGCAGCATACTCTCTGCCAACCGCAACATTGCCACAGCCACCGGGGGAGGTCCTGAATCACCCATCAAGTTGACCCCCTGGGAAGAAATCTGTGCCTCCACCATCGGAATGGAGAGCATAGAGGGAGTCGGAGGGATGGAGAAAGGAGTGCAGACATCCGAAGATACAGGTAGGTGGGCCAGGAAAAACTATGCCAAATCCACACAGTCCATCCATGTGAAGTACCATGCGTCCACATAGTGCAACAGAAACACATGTCCAGGAGAACGTCCACACACATCGGCCTGATAGCGCACGTTAAAACCCACAATAAATACATAAATAATTAAAAACCCCTAATACACGCACTACACGTGCAGCAGGCACACCCTAACTGCAGGCTGCCAAACAACTGCACCCTCACTCCACACACAAATCAAAGCACCTCCAAGGGCCCGGCCCAAATCACCCTCAGGTACCACCCCAATGCATGTGACACAATGCAATTCCAATTCCCACAGACCCACCAATAACCCTCGCCCTCCTCTACTCCACCACAGGGTCCGATCCAAACGACGAGCTACAGGACACCCCTACCAGCACACCTGCAAAGAGGGCCAAGACCAACGGCCAGAGACCCTCCACCTCAGCTGCACGCATCAAGACACGGCAGCAGCACAAATCAGGTGGCAGCACAGAGGAGGGAACATCAACAGGCACCCCAGCAGCCAGCATGCCCATAACACCACCACCACAGGTCCCCCCAATGGATGCCACAGAAGGCACTGCCTCCGGTGGCAGCAGCACCATAGGTGACACCCCATTGATGGCAGCATGCTCCGACACAGAACACGGGGATGCCGAAGTCAGATCCATCCATGACCTGTCCCAATCCCCCTGTCTGTCCCATCCCGTACAACATGAGGATACCACGCAGGGGCACCCACAAGACGACGACTGGCCATCCCCCACAAGCCCTGTGGCAATGCAACATGAGGACAACAGCCCCTCCGTGACACCCCCGCAAATGGCCTTGGCCCAGCAGAGGCAACAGTCCCTCGACCAGTTGATCGAACAATAGCAGCAACTGGCCACGCTCCTCAAGGACCATGCTGATGAATGTGGGGGCACTAAGGCAGACATAGAAACATCAACTGAGACACTTAGGGCACAAATCGAGAGTAGCACCGAGAGCCTGAGAGTCCAAATGGAGAGAAGCACCGAGAGCCTCAGGGGGGAACTGCATGCGACGGCCAAGGACGTATGTGCCGAACTTGCCGCAGTGCGCCGTGTGCTCACTGAGCTCTCGCAAACCCTTAGGGACATGCATGGACGTGAGCAGGCAGACACATCATCCGTTGCAAGCTCCGTCCAGGGCAGCCCCCAACGTAGATCTGGAAGGAACCTGCGCTCCACAGGCAGGGGTGCCCCTGATACCCGCAGAGGGGGCCTGCAATAGCGACAGCCCACTGACAATGAGCATCTTTGGACACTGGTGTTCGGGGGGGAGGTAGGGGGGTGGAGGGGGTGTGTTGGGCTCACTTGGGTGGCGGGTCGATAGGGTGTTCAACATGACATCACATATGCCATAAAAAGTGCACGATCAACCAATGAGATGTGTGGACATTGATCTTTGTGTACTAGGCCATCATAGGCGTACAGTCCATATTGTGCATGTCCCAGACACACGCAGTGCCACGAGTCCCGTGTCCATGTATCAGCCACCAGGCGTGAGTGCTAGAAGCATACATCAATGAGATGCTGACGAATGTCACGGGCCTCCGGTGCCTCGCAGACTCCATGAGGTGCTGCCACATCCCCACCCTCATCATGACCATCATCAGGTGCTTGCAGTTCTGCGTCAGGGGGCATGGGCACATTTCTACGTACGCACATGTTGTGGAGCATGACACATGCCATCACCATCTTTGCAACCTTCTCATGGCGGTACAGGAGTGCCCCGCCAGACCTGCTGAGGCAGCGGAAACGGCCCTTCAGTAGGCCGAATGCCTGTTCTATGACTACACGGGTACGTGAGTGGGCATGGTTGTAGTCCTCCTCATGCTGGTCCCGTGGGTTCCGGACTGGTGTGAGGAGCCATCTCTTCAGTGGATATCCAGCATCACCTGTATGTGGACGAGAAACGTATGATGTGGAATGCCATTGATACGTACGCACACCCCCCCCCCCTTCCTGCCAGGTCATTGCCAATTCACATACCCCACATCATCATGCATGTAATGAGACTCACCGAGTAGCCAGGATCTGTTCCCTGCGTGTCGCTCCATGTAGCGTGGTATTGTAGAGTTCCTCAAGACCATAGAATCATGGGTTGATCCAGGGAATCGGGCACAACAATGTGTAATGATCCTGTTGGAGTCACACACCATTTGTACATTCAGGGAATGAAATTGTTTTCGGTTGTGGTACTGGGCCTCCATGGCATGTGGGACGACCAATTCCACATGGGTGCAGTCGATGGCACCAATGCAACCCGGTATGCCGCCAAGTGCATGGAATCCCACTTTCGTGTTTGTAATTTCCTGCTCCGAGCGTGGTAGGCAGATGTAGTCGTCTGCGTGCTGCAGGAGGGCATCGAGCACTTGCAATAGTGTCCGTGAGAACAGTGGCTGAGAAATGCCATGCAACTGTCCGACTGTGTGCTGGTAGGTGCCTGTGGCCAGGAAGTGGAGTACAGACACCACCTTCAGTAGGGGTGGGATGGCGGTTGGGCTATCTATCATGCTGACAAGGTCAGCCTGTGTCATGTCCACAATGGCGGCTATGGTGTCCCGGTCCAAACGGTAGAGGGTGTGGATCTGCTCATCAGTGAGGTTGAACGGATGTGCTCGGAGGCGTGGGATTGCGGGCTGCCTGCGTGGTGGTAGTGGCTGTGCTGGTGGGCCTTGCTGGCCCTGCCTTGCCCTCCTCCTCCTCCTGCGTCTCCTCCGTGCGGCCGGTTGTAGTTGGTGTTCGTCTTCCTCTTGGAGTTGGAGCACTTGCAGCGCTATCAGGTCCCCCAGGGCCAACATCGCGAGTCCTGCCGGTAGCATTTCGGTGTGGTTGTGGGAGGAGACTGGCTGTGCAATTCATGTGTTTTCAGGCTGTATGGCCTCCACCTGTGGTGATTCATTCCACCTGTGCAAACTGCTCTCCCCTTTGGCCGAGCACGTCACGCGCACAACGCTGCAATTCGGGGAATGGTATCTTGCTATTGCTATCATGTATTTGTACCCGATGGGCGTGTTGGATTGGTTGTTATGTTCATTCGGCTATGGTCCCATTGTTTCCCATTCCATCTGTGCAGTCGCGAACAGACTTGTGAAGGGTCAGTGGAACGTAGTACTCGAGTAACGGTGGGCCCTCATGCATCACTGTACCGAGTTGCAACGACGGGCGGGGCGTCCCATTCGTGGGTGAAGGCAGTTGCCATTTTCACACACAGCCGCACTCGATGGAATAATTAGGGATTTCAAACGGCCACAGATGCCTTTTCGACGTGATGTTGCAAATGAGGAATTCGAAGGGCGGCGCTTTCGGTTATCAGCTGGCGGCGAGGAGATGCCCACAGGTCTGACTGCAAATATAACGTTCTATTGTTCAATGTCCTTGAGACAGGGCCCATGGCGAGGGAGCAATGATTGGTATGAATAGTTTGGGATGCGCATTAGCTACGTGGGCGATGAGGCCGGCCGTTCCAAAATACATGTTACTTCACGACACTGGAAATACGGGCTGGGGCACTGTGGATTTTGCAGGCTGCATAACGCACAGACTCAATGGATGTTTCTAATGTCATGTGAGTAATTATTCAGGCGTTTTGATCCCGGGATGAGGGAATGATGAATGGATGCATGGGCAGGTGATTTGATACAGAGTTTGCCATGTACAGGGCTTCTTGGGATCTATCCGCCTCCCCTACGCTATGTGATGCAGGCCTGCCATAGTGGGACCATCGTCTATCTGGCCTTGTTGAGCCCTCCCTGTCTCGAGGCGCCCTCAGACACTTGTGTCCATGCACGTTGACATTCCCATCTGATGGATTCTGTTTTGACAGACGCATGCACAGGTACACTCGTTAGTGATGGTGTTTGCACCTCGATATAGATGGTTATGAGTCGCAAGTGGTTTTGGGGTGGTGATGATCCTTTTGAGTGGGCTAGCATGCATATGGCTGTGGATTTCGTGTGATCATTGAAGTGAGTTGTTCGAATGTAGTTCTGATGGCCATTCTGTTCTTTTTCTTTTCTTCTGGTTGACAGGTATCTCCTCCCCTTTTGCCACTGCCATCTGTATGCCACTCCTGCAGATGGATTTTACTCCCGACACCTGCTGCTTCGTGTTAATCGGTGGAGCAGCATTACGATCTTATGGGACGATCGCCAATGGCCCACATGCCCTTACGCAGTACTGGTGTCTCGGAGCAACATTTCGGCCTTTCAGCTGGACTAGTGCCTCCCCATTGGGACAGCCCTGCGGTTCTGTGCGCTTCCATGTTGCCTTTTCGTACGTGAATGTGGCTCTGTGTACCATGGGGGTACAGGGCGACACACAAGTAGTGGCTGGTCATTTCTTGCGGATGCAGCCCACAATGGTGATTAGTGTTTTGGAGTTCATGGCCTGATGGCTGTATGGGCTTGGTGTCTTTGATGTGCATAAATTGCTATTCTGATTTGGCCCGTGTAGCGTTTTTCTTTGCAAGTGATGTGGCATATGCCTATTTGGGGGGCGATGTATTGTGAGGAGATCTGCATTGGGTTCCAGCTTCGGGGTTTAGTTGCGTGGTACTGTACTGGGCGCGTTTGCCTACTGAGCCCGTGAGGTCAGGGATGGGGGCTGCCTATATGACAGTTTGAATGTTGTCATGCTCAGGGGCGGGGGATTGGGTTTTGTGTAACAGATGCCGGTCAGCCAGGTGGACTGGTGGAATGATGTGATTTTCGGAATGTTGCTGGGCACAGGTGCCTGTGTTTGCGTGCGTTTCTTGGTGGGGGACTGTGGTCATGTCCATTGGGATGGCTTCTGTATTCGTGCCATCTGTGACCTGCAGCTCCCATTGGCCCCTCTTGTGTTGCTTTTGTTCGTTGGCATGCATGGGTGCTTTGTACATTTCAATGGTTGCATTGTGACTTCATTGCACCTACAGGGAGTTGTACTTTGTGGGCAGGGAGCGGTGTACAGGCACTCAGTGGGGCCGTTTACGGTTGATTCGCGATGCCGTACTTCTCGCCATGGCGGAATGGTACATTCCGCCATGCCTGATGGCGTTAGGTACATGTCCGCTAGGGTCGGAATTGGCGTACCGTTGCACCATGGTGGTGTTTGCGGTTTGGCATGGCGCGCGCGCGCGTGCTTGGTGCAGTTAGCGTTGGCGTTCACTACGGTGTCGCTAATGGCTTTGTACTTTGCGGTGACGGGTCATAGTCGCACCGAGCGCTATTCGATGGCGGTATTGCATTTCCGCCATCGTTTTTCGATTTCCGCCAGGGTCGTAATGAGGCCCAATAAGTGAAAATACAGGCCGATTGTGCCAAGTGCACGGATAAGTGCACACATTAGGTGGTGGAGGAACTGTTAGGGACACAGAAAACAGTCCCCAAGAGCGGGTTTGCTAGAAGGGCAGAGCAGGGGTTTGCCAGGTGAGGGGAGGTGACATGGGCCGACATAATAGAGTCGCTAGGTAACCAGTGCAGATTCAGTTTATGCCAGGCAGTCGGCTGCGGAGAGGAGCAGAAACAGCAGACACTAAGCGGAAGGCTTTGAGGTGCTTCCAGAAACAGCAATGGTTCTTCTCAAGTTTCAGGGAGGCAGAAATGCTGTTACAGAGGGAGGCCCCAGGTGAAAATAAAACATCTACCGCTAACTGGTTTCTTCCAGAAGCAACTCACCCTGAGGAAGTTGGAGGCTTATGAAGGAAGAGCTTGCGCACAAAGATATATAGGAAGTCAAAGTTGAAGGTATTGAGGTCCTAAGACCCAGAAGGCCTTCTGCATAATGCAGAGTCTTTTCACTTCATTCCTCTCAGCCAGTGGGAGCTATTGGAGGGACTTCAGTGCAGGAGACATAGCATCCTAAGTCACGCACTCCTCTTCTGGATGTGTTCCAGAGTGCGGAGAGTAGAAGCGGGCAGAACAACAAAAAAAACTGCTGCAATAGTGCAGCATAGAGAGAAGTACAGCTGTGCAGACAGGGATCTTTTGGACAGTTGCTTTCAATTGGTACGATACATGCAATGCTGCTTTTGGTGGCATATTTTTACGATTTATGTAGGAGGTGGGTTAGTGGGGAACACATTTCGTAGCATTGTTGGAAGGAAAGCAGAGAGTTCCTGTTTCGATATTACAATGTATGATATGGGTAAATGCAAATGTTGCAAGCACTTACCACTGAAGTTCCACTTGATGGTAGGGGATGGGAAAAAAAAATAGTATGCTTGTAAAGAACGTAATGGCCACTCAGTGGCAGATACTGTGTTCAGAGACACTTATAACACAGTTCTAAACATTCTGCAGAAAAGATTTTCGTACCTCTATTTTCTGGTGATGGATGCTCATGTGGATGAATGTGAATGCAGAAATCGTGCAATCTTTTACTGAACTTTCTACTGGACGTGCTGTCGAATAACAACACACTAACATGCTGATTTTCTAACAGTACAAAGTGCTGTGCATAGCTGACAGTGTTAGATGCTAACGTCTTGGATGGCATTGGTGTAATCGTGTGTGCCTATTTACCCGTACCCAATGAGGTAGTGGTGAACAAAAGGTAGTGGAAAGGATAGAAGGGTAGCTCCTGCTTTACCTGGGTGTGGCCCTCACAGTACTTTGGGAAATACACTTGCCACAATCTGCACACTGACGGCAATTTCGGTTTGGAAGGAATGGACGCATTGTGGAATGCTGTCTATGAGTGCAGTTTCGGCGATATGCATGCACTTTGCTAAGACCTGGCCACTTTTGCTACTGTCGATGTTATCGTCATCCACTACGGCGATATCCATATGGGGTATGTGGCTTGCTTAGATTTGTTCCGTCGATTGAGATTGCTGAATGAAGTGAAGAGGCTTTTTCCCACTGCCAAGTTGTTTTTCTCATCCATAACACCACAAAGGGTATGGGGCAATGCTCATGGATGCTGTTCCGAGCCAGACGCTGGAAGGTGTCGCATCAACAGAAGCATATACACTTTTTTGTCCACTCGTGGGATGTTCTTCTGCAACAATGACCTCATTAGTTGTGGAAATGCAGAGTTTTTCCAAGCAAATGGCATTTTGTTGTAGCCCATTGGTAATGCAGTTTTGTTTGCCCGTCTACAGGATGCGGTGAAGAGTTTACTAAAATTATGTGTGCACAAGAAAACACAAAATCAAATAAAAGCCAAAAAAAAGGTGTTTCTCTAGAAGCATCAGAAAAAAAAGGCTCTATTCAGAGCCGTCCCTTACAAAAAAGTCCCCTACCCTGGTTGCAAGTTATTCCCCCACACCTGCACGCATCACAAAAGCCACATCCGGGGATTTTCAGGATGGTGGCTGCTAGGGAGAATTCTCACAAATGTGCTAATTTCTCTTACCTTTTGAGACCCCAAGCAACTTTAGTGGATTTCTAGGACTTTCATTTTTACATGGGAAGAGTGCGAGCCTTTTTTCCCAATCTTTCATGTATTTTGATTTGTGCTTTACTTTCGTGTTCTTTGGATATGGAGTTTTAGACAACTCCATAGGCATCATCCTTTTCTGCAGTGGCACAGTGATGTCTTTTAGACTTCCCAAGGTTTAAATATCTTCTCTCAGACTGACTACTGTCTCCCAGTGAATGTAAAGTTAAATTGACTTTGCTAGTCTTTTTAAATTGCTAGATCCAGCACACACTGCCTTACAACAGAGTGCTGGAGAGAATACCTAGTGTTCCCTATGCCTAGAAAACTCATGTAGCCCTCAAAAGCAACCCTTTCCTCTCAGAATAGCTGGTGGCAGTGGTATTAACATGCTTTCCCTGACCACGACCCGTTTAAACGCTCCGGTAGCTGAAATCTACCAGAGCCATGTTTTTCAAGATGGTGTCTGAGCCCCATCTGAAAAAACAGGTTCCCATAGACTTTTTTTTCCATTTCTTTTTGGAAAGGTCCTACTGGTGTTTGTCTCTGCACGCCAAACCCAGTTTGGTCCCTTTGTTCTTTTGCCTTTGGCTGGCTTCTGTACTGAAGCCCCCCTCTGGCGCCTGAGTGTCTGGGGTGGACAGGATGTGAGGGAGGTGCCCGAAACTCCCTGTGCTTAGTCTCCTAGGAGACCTGAATGCACTCTGGCATGATTGGCTGGCTGACTGTCCGGCAAGGACAGCCACCCTGCTGGGCGAGTGACAACTAGGCTGGAATTAATGGGAGAAAACTTGTTGAAAAGCAGGTCTCTGGGACTTGGAAGGCAGAGTCGACCACTGGAATGAGAGAACCGAAGACGAGCTGAAGGAAGACGACAGCAGCAACTCCTGGGCCGTTGGTTCAAGACACTGATCCATTTACTTTGGCCCAGGCCTATTGAATTGAACTGCCTCTTGTAGTGAACAGAAACTATTTGCCATGCCTATGAAAGTAACTGTTTTTGATTCTTATAACCTTTGTCTTTCTACTCCTTTTGAAAGTTACTGAAGTGCCACTTTGCTCCCACTTCATTCTCAAACTTATTGGTTTGGTACTGTAGTGTATTGTTGTGTGATATTGAGCTGTTTATTACTAGTGGAATATTTTCTAACTAAATGTGTAAATAAATGAATATTGTTTTACCAAGAAACCTTGAGTAAGTGTTTGTTTGAACCACTGTGATTGCAAGTCCTTGTGTAACACCTTGTACTGCTCACATCCCTCTTGAGCAAAGCCTGGCTGCTCAGCCCTGCTACCACAAATCTATCTAATCTGTGTTATATGAAATGTTATAAAAAGCTTGTGCTATGAGTATATCAATCAATAAATAAATTCATTTTTTTATACCAAAGGTGAGATTGTGCTTACACCTGTAGTCTTAATTGTGTGTAGTGTTCCCAAAGGGTACTGCATGTAATTCTGCCTAACAGCGGCCATGGAAATGGGACTATGGGGATTGTCCAATTAGGTGCTCAGCGTGTGTGGCAATAGGAAGAAGGACTTCTCCTGCTTCACTGGGGCACGGCCCTTGCGGTACTTGGGGAAGCGCACATACCACAATATGCACTTCTCACCATGACGGCCAATGGAAATGGTACTGTGTGTATTGTCCAATCCGGTGCTCAGGGTGTGAGTCCCAGGAAAGGGCAGCAGTATATTTTTCCATTACTATGTGTACTGAGGGTAGCAGGCAGAGATGGAGGGATGCACATAGTCGGTGATGCTTTTGTGGAAGATCTGTTCCAGTATGCTGTCGAAAAAGGGAGTGGAAGCTTTGTAATGCTGTGGCGATGTGTGCAGTTTCGGCACTGTGCTTGCAGTATGTTGACGAGTGGCCACTTTAGCTACTGTACATAGTGTGTTCGTGCACTATGGAGCATTGCATTAGGGTTCTATGCCTTATTCCCATTTGTACAGTCAACTGAAGAAGGTGATGAAAGTAGTGCAGTGCATTTTTAACACTGCCAAGGTGCTTTTCTGATGTATACCACCAAGTTTAGTATGGGTCTATTCCAAAGATTGCTGTCACCAGCCAGAGGATGGAAGGGGTCTCATCAACAGAAGCATGTACACTTTTTTTTCTGCTTGTGGGATGTTCTTCTGCAACAATTACCTCATTAGTTGTGGAAATGCAGAGTGTTTCCAAGTAAATGGCATTTTGTTGTCACCCATTGGTAATGCAGTTGTGTTTGCCTGTCTACAGAATGCAAAGAAGAGTTTACTGTAATAATCTGAGCACACCACAAAATCAAATAAAATCCGAAAACAAAGGTGTTTCTCTGGAATCATCTAAAAAAAAAGAAAATAAAACCTTTTCAGAGCCGATCCTTACAATGAAGTCCCGCTATCCTGGTTGCAATTTATTCCACCAGGCCCGCACGCAGCACAAAAGCCACATTCAGGGATTTTCAGGATGGCAGCAATGGAAATGGGACTGTGGAGGCAGAGGGATTGTGCAACAACATTTCTGGGCGTGGTGTGCACACAGAGGACTGTTGTACAGAACTGACACTGTTTCATGGAGAGCTCTTCAATGTCATTGGTGGAAGCGTGTGCAACTTTTTAAGAGTATGCAATGATGGCATGCTGCAAAGAAGAAAGGGAAGAAGGAATGTTTGTGCTTCATTGGGAGACAGCATTCTCCCATTTTCAGCATGCTACCTATTATATTGGGACAATGGGGACTATTGCTCCTGCGGGTGTGGATCACAGCAAGGGCCGTTCTTAATTTTCTCCTTTACTGTTTGTACTCACCCAGACTGACATGGTTGCTATTAGTTGCAAACGCACTGTAGCACAGCAGATTTGGAGCACCAACACTTACAGGGCAAACCTATGTGGCCTGCTACTCTGTTCTGAAAAGCTGCAAACAGTTTGCGGAGTAGCTCTGCGGTGTGTCCTTTTGTGGGTTGCTGTGGAGAACTTTTACCCGGAAAACAGGCCTACATTGTTCAAAAACATACATACATGTGCAACGGCACATTGTGGTGTGTTTGTAAGCATGTACATTCCGAAAAACAATTCCATACATTGCTCAACCCTGTACTTTGCCACTGTTTGAGGGTCCGGCTGGTGTCCCCACAATAAGGGCACACGTGCAGTGGGTGCGGTGGAATGGTGACATGTCACCATGGATCTCCTTTGGGACGGCTGTCCGCAGGATGCATTTTGGGTGAATATGTTGTGCACATGTGCATGGGTGTCCTATGCACACCGTTGCCACAGCTCTACTGACTAACTGTGTGCCACACGTGCACAGACCATTTTGGGAGACGCTGGCTATTTATAGGGTACAGCAGGTGGGATGTTTATTTGTATAGCTACCTGTAGGACGTTGCTGGCTGCTTTGACCTAATTAATGTTCCTTCGCATATGCTGCACAGTGCTGATGTTACCAGGACACAGAGGAACACATGCACATGTGTGTACTTGCACAACGAACAAACATCCACTCCCACACGCATTGATAGGTGGTGGACAACATGCGGACATGCAGAGCCTGCTGGCATCATACGGATGCCTCCATTGTTCTTGTGGATAGGCCGGGTAGCTGCGGTGTCTGTAGTACACCTACCTTTTTCTTAATTGTGGACATTGCAATCGGGACCGTGTGCCGCTGTGTCAGAATGGCATTTCAGGAAATCAACAATACCATACATACACTCAGCAACATGTTCATTATAAACGTTTACTTGTACACACTCATACACACCATTAGCAAAGGGAATGAGTAGTAGATGTGGATACTTTTTGTGGGGAAATGGGGATTTACACAACTTGGTTGTGAGGGAGGAAGAGATTGCTCTATCACCGTAACGTCGCCCATCACACAGATTTTTAGGGATGGCGACCTCTGACATGGGGAAGGAGTACACGTGCAGGTGTGCCAGTGCTGTTTCATTTTTTCCAAAATATATTGTTGTATGCAATCTTTAAGGCGGCACATTTGTTCACCAATTTGTCCACTTTGGCTTCCAGGCTGTCAATTTCCCTATGCACAGAGTTTCTTTCCTTTCCTATGCCTGTATGCTGTTGTGGAAGGGTCAGCCTTGCTTTCCTTTCCAATATGTTCTCTTACCGAAAAGAAAATGTGTTTGGTGTACATGCAGCAATATATATTACATAATTTATGGTTCACACTACTGTGAGTACCAATGGGGTTACTATAGTACGTCACTCCGTCATGAGGGAAATGTTCTTCCTGCCACTCTAAGTGCTTGCCTTTGCTGCGTTAAAAAAAGACATGTTATGCTTCTGTACTATTGTATACTGCAGCACCTGTGCAATTATTAGACAATGTTTAGTGTCCTTACTACATTGTAGTGACATTCTGGTCTTAGTACTTTCCAGTCCTTACTCTGGCCGTTCGTTCATTTTTTCCCATTTACATCAGCAGTGCAGTAAGATTGTTGAAGGCAGACGTCACTTCTGTTGTTGATGCATTCTGTTATGATGTACTCCCTATGCCTTTGTTCTGTTTTCTTCATAAGTAAGCAATTTGCAAACCTACTCAATTTCCCCCTACAATTCTTGCACATGGTGCTGTTTGTATATGTTCTTTGAGTTTGGTGATTGGTAGCACTATGTAAGAAAGCACCTACCTTCCTGAGCAGGTTGTATGCAACCCAATGTCCGCAAAGAGGCGCGTAGTCTGTGACGGCTGTGTGCATTAACATGGTGCCAGCAGTTTCACTATGTTGCACAGTACATCTTTACAAATTAAGGGTATCCTGTTAAAAACCAATAAAATACACTGACAAAAAACGGTGTTGAAGGGATGTTATGGTTAAGTTTCACTCGCAAAAACCTATTCAATGCAATGGACAAACGTTGTTGCAGGGACGTTATGGTTACAGGTAAAACCGAAAACCCCAGAAATTTGCCAGTTATGGTAAGCTAAGCAACCATAACTCACGCTTCAACTGTGCATTGAAAGGACTAAGACCCATGACATCAAAGATGACAACACAAATGTCATTCATGACATGACTGATGACATCATGTGCATATAATTTTCATAAACAGCCTCCACAAGGGATTGTCATTGTAATGTTGGCAGAAAATGATCAGATATCATTCAAAGAACTATAATGAGATACATAGTTCATTAAGGAATGCATTGCTATAAACACCATTGCATTACAGAGTTCTTTCCAGTACATGACCCCACTCATGTTGAAATGTAGCAATTCTCTACAGTATGCATCATACAGGTGCAATAATCAAAATCTTCGGATGTTGGATAGTAAAATGATGAATTCTACCGTTTGAGAGTTTTCTGTAGTGTGAAGCATGTAATAAGTAGCTAAGAATGCCTCTCTTACTACATCATTAAACTACTATACACAAAAAAATAAAGAGACCACAGCGTATACAAATATGAGCATACACAGAGAAAGTAAAGGAAGCAAAAAAGTAGCAGTACTACCAGAAAGTGTTCATAACCTAACTGATTATCTTCATGCACATAAATGATTGCTGTGTTTCAGGCTTGCTTCTTCCCCTATGTATATGTATCATATGATGTGACTCAACCTTAAGGAAAGTAGTGTAAAGGTGGCCGATAGTAATCACTTCATTAGTGCAATTGAGTGTCAAAATAACGTCATTGGAACTCAACAAAAAGGGATTAACAAATTGTTTTGTGACTTCTAAGGAATACTATATGAATCTGAGCTGACATGTGAAGTGGTGGAGATTGATGAATATCTTAATTCATGTGAGGTGACTTGTTTGTCAGAAGAACAAGCAGCTTCTCTTGATGGACAATTCATAATTGAGGATTTACAATTTGCTATTTCAAAACTTACCATGGATAAATCTCCCAGAACGGATGGCCTACCTGGTGAATTTAAAAACATGTTTACCTGATTCAGCTTTACAGCTTTTATGTGATGTATACAAAAATGCTTTTGATACTGGCCTGCTACCCGATTCAATGCGCCATGCATTAATAACTGTTTTGCCAAAAAAAGATAAATCCGCTACAAAATGTGAGAACTACAGACCGATAAGTCTGATTAATTGTGACTGCAAAATGTTGGCAAAAATGTTGGCGGTATGATTGGAAAAAGTAATAACAACTCTTGTTCATGAAAATCAGGTTGGTTTTGTCACTCGAAGGGCTGTAGCAGATAACATGCGGCGCCTATTGTTGTCAATTGAAAAAGGACACACTCATCCAGTAGCCAATGCAGTGATCTCGGTGGACGCTGAGAAGGCATTCGATTGAGGGGAGTGGACCTTCTTATTTTCATGCCTGAAGAGAATTAAATTTGGTCAGAACTTTCAAAGATGGGTGCATTTATTGTACAATGATCCGTCTGCGAGTGTTCTCACAAATGGCCTCATCGCTGATAAGTTCACACTTCACAGAGGTCCGAGACAAGGCTGCCCGCTCTCACCTCTGTTGTTCATCTTGGCAATGGAACCACTAGCAATATGCTTGAGAGCAGATGTCCATCTTCAACCAATAATTGGTGGCAATCGTAACAATTTGATCTGGTTATACGCAGATGATATACTGATTGCCCTTCAAGAGCCAGCCACCTGCATTCCTCACTTAATGAGTGATTTTCAGCAGTTTTTAAGAGTGTCTAGATATAAAATCACCTGGGGTAAATCTGAAATACTTCCCATCAACAATCTGTGTCAACAAGCCACTTGTGCCCAATTTCAGTTCAGATAGTGTGTGGATAAAATGAAATGACTGGGCATATGGATTAGTGCTGAGGTGATGAAATTACCAACGATAAACTTCAGATTGCTCCTCCCCAAGTTACAATCAGATCTGGAAAGATGGGGACTCTCAAAACTGACTGTGTGGGGGAAAATAAACTGTTTAAAGATGAATCTAGCACTTCGGATAAATTATATTCTGTCAATGTTACCAATCAGGATACCAGGGCACTTTCTTAAAGAAATAGACAATGCTATGCAGAGATTCATCTGGGATGGGAAACAACCAAGGCTGACAATTTGGAAACTAAAACTTCCCCTGCAACCGGGAGGGATGAATTTACCGAAATTTAGTGACTACCATCTATCTTTCTCTTCACGCCATCTATGCAAGTTCATTGAATCTGCTAATGAACATCCACGCGATTTGGTTGGGAGTGTGGTGCAGTTTCCCAACTGGACCCGGAACTCTGTTGACCACTAAGAAATGTAAATCCAAGGAAGCTAATCCTTTGACTAGTTTTTTACAGGATTGCTGGTGTGAAATATCCAAGCGTATGAATGCAGATCCTTATCAGCACTTGAATGCCTCCATTTGGCTCAACCCTGCTTTGAAATGTCAGGGGAAAAGTTTTTTTATTGCCCAGAATGGTTCCTGATGGGCATAAATTACATCCATGATCTTATAGAAGGGGGGAATTGGATCTCATACACACAATTTTGCCAATCTCATTGTCTTGAAATGCCTCAACTGAAAACTCAAAATGTCGCCTGGTTGGCACTGCAGACATGTTCAAGTGCTTCCCACTCAGCTGCCACATTGTATGGATTCTTGAATGCATGCAGAAAAGGGGATCTAAGATTGCCAATTGTCTGGGCAGAAGAGCTAGGAGAGGTCATTGATCAAAAATGTTGGCAACGCTGCTGCGAGAACATTCGCTTGATGAGTTTGGACTGGGACTTTAGAGTATCACAAACAAAAATTTTCTTCAGAGCCTAATGGACACCAGCTAAGTTATTTCGGAGGCAACTCTTGGTGGACGATCTCTGCTGGAAGTGCAAAGGTGCAAATTGCTCCTTGTTGTGGTTTTGCCTGAAAACAAAAACATTTTGGGAACTTGTATGTTAAAGATTAGGACTGGTTTTTAACTGTACAATACCTCTATCTGGCTCCCTTATGAATTTAGGTGACATATATCAGTTGGATTATTCTACCTTTCCAAAGAAAACTTGGTTGCTCCAGGCATGTATGATCGCCAAGAGGATGATACTGAGAATGTGGAAGTCAAGCAGCTCCTTTAACATTGATGAGTGGGCGGAAGAACTATTCACTGTTTCCACTTATGAGAAGGCCATTTTCAAAGATTCAGGAGACGTGGAGAAATGTATGGACATTTGGGGAAGTTTCCTTGAGGTATATGGGTGATGTATGCCTAATTATTTGGACTATTAGGTCTCTGGACTGTGAGCTATAATACCAACATGGTTCACTCTTAGGCTCATTATATGATGCTTTATTAACCAATAGCAGTTCTTGAGAGTATAATTAGGTTTAGGTTCTTTAATCTTTGCTCTATTTTCTTTTTCTTTCTTCTTCTTTCATTTTCCTCCTTTATTTCTTATCTTTTTTAAAAGACCTTGGTACTGATTTGATCTGATATGTTATTGTGCTTGTTGACATATATCAGATTCTTTTAGGTTTCTTGTTGATAACATCTATTCAATTTGTGTTATATTTGTGTTTATTTGAAAATAAAAACTTTGAATTCCACAAAAAAGGAGAGTAGTGTAAGAACATATGAGAAGTGTAAGGTGAACAAATATAGTACCTTTTCCATTTTTAGGTCATGACTCACAGTGAAGAAAAGCACCCGGTGTACATATGTCACTGACCAAAAAAAGAGGGAGCCACACATGTGATGTTATCTGCCATGTCATGAATCACATTTGTGATGTCATGTGTGTCAAACTTTGCAATGCACATTGGTAGCGTGAGTTATGGTTGCTTAGCTTACTGTAACTGGTGAATTTCTAGTTTTTTTTTTGGTTTACCCGTAACCATGACATCCCTGTAACAACCTTTGTCCATTGAATTGATAGGTTTTTACTAGTGCAATTTACCCATAACGTCCCTTTAACAATGTTTTTTGTCAGTATATACATATGAAGAAATAAATCCTCTTTTAAGAACCAACATTATAATAAGAAAAGAAGCAGTGAACTCAAGTTGAAATTCAATTTTTTAATTGTATAGTCCGTGGACATATTCTCCATCGCAGACTTCATTAGAGTAGAAAGGTATGGTGTTTGGTGATGTAGTTTGAATGGGAGGTGTAAAAGCCTTGATTATGGTTGAAACACCTCCCAAACACGTTACATGCTTCACATTTTGTATGTCCGAGAAAAGGGGATGGGACAGAAATTATTTCTGTCACCCTTTGTTCTTCTCTTCTATGCAAATGCTGCAGTTTTTGAATTTGCATAGAATGTTATGCCAATGAAAATATTGGGGATTCTTATAGAGTCTAACTAATTTAAGCATAACTGTAAAGTAGAAGAAGTCTACACGACTAAACAATTTGTTTTCATTCTATTTTTAAACTTTGAACGGTGCTTCCCCATGCAACCATTTTTTTGTATTTCTTTGTTTGTTTTATTTTTATTTTTGGGTGTTTTAGGAGGGAGGGTGGGGGGCAAAAGGAGCATGACCACTATAAAGGAGGGACAAGTGGGCAAATGAAGATGTAGGCTTGCTTTAAAAAAACGAAGGTAAATGACAATCCTTTGGGGAGCCTTTACAACAGCCTCTGAGGCAATTTGAAATTGCTCCCCCCTTCATATACGTCAGTCACAGTACACACATGAGACTGTTGAGCATGAAAGGTACGGGTCAACAACCTCCTGTATCACCTGTTAGGGCAGCAGAAGGAATACTCTGCCCCACTGAGGTGGAATGAGTGGTGGCAGGAGTGGATGATGAGGGTGCAGAAGTAGAGGTACCTCTAGATTCTGAGAAGGGTACTGTCTTCCTCAAGGCCGTCGGGTGAAATGTCTGGGTGTGGCGACACATGGAGGTAGTGCCAAATGAGTACTGCCCCTTTTAGCCACGACTGAGTGTGACACATGGGCAGCCTGAGCTTTTGGCACCCCTCCCACGGTTGTGGAACACCTCACACCCATGACTACTTATGACCATCCGATATAATAGGTAGCTTTTCATCTTCCTCTTCCTCTTGCAGCTCATCTACTGCAGTGCCTCTCTTCCCCTGTCCTGGTCCTCCAGGCAGTGGTTGTGCTGATGGTGGTGGCACTTGAGGAGGAGGCATGGCCATTGCAAATGCCATTTTCAAAAATAGGTCTTTCCTGCAGCTCCCAAAAAGACGGTCTTCTCAGTATCTCTGCCAGATTGAGAATGAATAAAAGAAATGGGTGGGTCCCTTTGGAGGAACCGTCTACTGTCTTTCCTCCTGTCTGCGGACTTTGCACTCTAGAAAAGGCTTTTTTTAAGTTATAAAAAGTGCAGAACACAGCTAGGAATGCTGCTATCATTTGTCTAAGGGGTAAAGTTTCAACTTCAGAATTACTAGAGTGGGTGTAAATTGAATTTCAAGATGTCCACAAGCACGGGCATCGATCGTGGACATCGATCGCAGACACGGGTGCATTCATGTGATGATGTTCATTGGCAGTGCTTTAAGTGGGCCGGGGCCTGCTGGGGCCGGGCCCCAGCATTTTCTAAAAAGTGAGGCTGAGCCGGGGCCCTGCCGGGGCCCTCCAGCCCCACCACACCATGGCAGGACGCATTATCCCGCCGCGGCCGCAGCCGCAACGAGAGATGCGCCCGCCAGTTAAACGTCAGGCAAGCTGACAGAAGTGCCAGCCAGCCACAGCGTCGCTGTGACTGGCTGGCACTTCCGTCAGTCTCTGTAACTTTCTCTGATGACCCCTCATCTGAGGGGCCATCAGAGGAAGCTACAGTCCCTTAGTTCCCCTCGCCAGGTCACTGACCCTCAGCGAACCCGCGGGCTCCGTGATCTAATATGTAGATTAGATCACGGAGCCCGCGGGTTCGCAGAGAGTGAAAGACGCCTCGGGGTCAGTGCTCTGAGCAGAGATCACTGAGCCCGAGGCGCCTTTCTCCTTTGGCAAGGCTTTATAAAAGATGCCTTCAACTGTGTACGTTTAAGCCATCTTTTATACACGTAGAAATATTTCTATGTTTATAACAGATGGCTTGAATCGTACACAATTCAAAGCAACTTTTATAAAGCTTTGTCGACGGATAAAGCCACCTTGGGTTTTGTCCGTCCTCAACGCTTTATAAAAAATGCCTAAGTTTCGAGACGTCTTTTATAAACATAGACATATGTTACAAATGTCTATGTTTATAAAAGGCAGCTTGAATAGTACACAAACCATAGTAAGGTAAGCACACAAGTGTGCGTAACTTACTATGGTGTGTGCACTTTCAAGCCACCTTTTATAAACATAGAAATATGTAACATTGCTATGAATATAAAAGAAGGCTTGAAAAATACACAAACCATAGTAGTACGCAAACAAATATATAAATGCTCAAATACATTTATATATTTGTTTGCGCACCTTACTATGATTTGTGCACTTTTAGGCCACGCCCACAATGGAGGCCACCCCTCCAAACGAGGGCCCCCCCTCAATTTCTTACCCCACTTAAAGCACTGTTCATTGGTGTCTATGTCCACTTCACAACATTTGCGAACTATAACGCACCTCTCTAATGTCATTCATATGTGCTGTTGACGACCGCGGCCAAAGGTTGACATTGCACATGAAGTGACACATACGTGCGCCCCAGTAAGATTCGCCATTGAGTAATGACATTTGCGGCCTTTTTAAACTGGGTCACATTGTCACGGGCATGTCTGTTCATTGCAAACGTCAACACATGTTGTAACCTCACTCAGGCACCCAAGCGAGACCGCGACCATGTCATGACTCTCTTGAACTAATTAAAGGTGTAATGATGATGCCTCTAGATTGGCAGCACGTTCGCAAATGTTAGACAGCTATGTGACATCCCCATAATGAGCTTTTGTGGACACGAACACCTATATAGTCCGTGACTTGAAATTGGCATTTTAGGTACTTTAAGCTAAGGATTGGGAAGCACAGTGGGAAACAAACATAGGGGACTTTGGGTGGCATATTGTTATGTTAAGTCATGTTACTTTAACAAAACCTCTTGAGAGTGACAGCGACCCAAGGGTATCTTGGTGTTATAGGTTTCCAGAAACCAAAAAGGAGTGAAGAAACACAGAGGAAAGGGCGGAAGAAAGAAACAGGACAGTCGGCTAACTGAAAGAGATGCATTTTAAGCACTTTTCAAAGGGCCAAGTGATTGACAGTGACAACCAATATTGTCGCAATTGGGTGAATTGGGGACAGAAATCTCATCACAAACGTTGATCATTAATTTTGTCTGGTAATGATTGGAGTGATTGATGGGGGAAAGGGTCACAAGTCCAGGTAGAGCAGTGAAAATCATTATTTTGTATAACATGATTGTTAACATATGTGTATAGGTCAGAAATGTGATTTGTTAATTGAGTCATCTGCACACATAATCTTTGCATTTGATTTTTAATGTTCTGTAATCTTTTTTCACTTGTTTCCACTTTCTGTACCTTATGAGTGTTTTTTGTTCTTCTTGTTGTTCTACATAAAATAATTATAGACATATGTAATAGATGTATTCATATGTTTCACAATTATATAATTTTCTACAAAGTATGCATGTAATTACCATTGCTACATTGTTCATCACTTATATCTTCTTTTGGGAAGTACAGCTCTAGCCATTCAAGTGTGGTTGATATGTCAATTAAATATATAATGTTGACATTTAGTTATGAACAATGTTTTACACATTTATTGCATTTAAATACTGAATGTTTTTTTAATAGAAGGGAAGGTTCTGTTAGCTTACTAAGGTTTGAAAGAAGGTTTTCCACTATATGAATGTTGTATTTCAGTGCCTGTGAGGTGGTGAAGTGAATTATGTACATAGGGTTCACAGTTATGTTGAGTATTTGGTGCAATCGATAATAGTGTGTGATGATTTCAAAATCATTACATTTCCAAAGGTATAAATGGATATAGATGTGAAATATGTTTGTATTTATTGTTTATAGTGTTGTTGTACATATCACTTTTGTATTGAAACAAAAAAATAATATTTTGTCCTCCCCAGTGATTTTGGGTTATATAGATGCCACCGGGTCCCAGGTACGTCCGCAGACTAGCTATTCTGTTCAAAGACATCAAAGATATTATATAGTAGGGGAGAATGATTTTTAAGTGTAAACTGTGTAAAGAGAAATTATGAAGTTGCAGGACATTAGGGTGCACTGGTAAAATCCTATGAAATTCAGTGAAAAAAACGTTGTTAAAGAGACTTTGGGCCTCATTACGACCCAGGCGGTAAGTTACCGCCTGAGCCGTGACTTTACCACCATGGCGTAAACTACGTTTACGCCATGGTGGTTGGAGGACTTACCGCCCCATTCCGAGGTTGGCGGGGCGGTAAGTCCCCAATCCCCATTTACCCTTCCCCATTCCCATTTTTGCCCCATAGGGCATAATGGCAGTGGGGAAGGCGTTAATTACGCCACCGTAAATTACGGTGGCGTAATTAACTCCATGGTCCCTTAGCACCATGGATTTTAACACCTGCTAAAATCAGGTGTTAAATCCGCTATGGCGCTAAGGGACCTCGTACTCAGGCGGTAAGGGTCGGCGCTGTTTACGCCGCTGTAAACCCCTTACCGCCTGGGTCGTAATGAGGCCCGTTGTGGTTAAGTTGCACTAATAAAAACCTATGAAATTCACCGAAAAAACTTCAGTTAAAGGGACATTATGGTTGCAAGGTAAAATCGGAAACCCAAGAAATGTTCCAGTTATGATAAATTATGCAACCATAACTTGTGCCACCACGATGCTCTTCTAAGACTAACACACAGGACATCAGAATGACATCAGAAATGGCATTGAGGTTAGTGTTAGCAGTGCATCACGGTGTCACAAGTTATGGTTGCATAGCTTACCGTAACTGGGACATTTCTTGGGTTTTTTGATTTTACCTTGCAACCATAACGTCCATTTAACTAAAGTTGTTTCAGTGAATATTTATATATATATGTTTTACTTGCACCGTTTTTCAGTTTTAAAGCACTCTCCATAACCAATGTTTCCAGCGAACAACTCAATTGTACACATTTTATTGGCCTCTCAAGAATGAGAGACAGACTCAAGCCCATCAGGTTAAAGGTTAATCTGCGGCCTGCAGGTTGTAGAGATGTTGGCATTTACCCACTGGTACACTGGCCTTGCTATGGTTCATTGTGTGAGTGGACGTGTAGTAGATCCTGTTCCCGCTCACCCGGATTGCTCTCATCACCAACTCCATGCAAATAGCGATGATTTTATTTCCTAACAAATGCCCTCGGTCATAACATGACTAGCTGTGGCCACCTCCCAAGTTCAAAGTGTCGGGTGGAGCAGGTGAATGCAAGGATGCTGCACTACTTCCCAGAGCCCTGCTCCCTGTGCATGTGAATGACCTACAGCAAAAGCAAAAACGGTTGGCTTTGCCAGTGCCTGTCAGCCTTTGCCTGGGGACTACGAGGAGTGTCAACAGTTGTTGCATGAGTTATTGTATGGTTCACTGCAAGCTACTGCTGCTCTCTCCCCAACTGTGATTAAAGCTCACTCTAGCATGTTAGCAATTAGGTTTACTATCTAAGCACATTGAACCAATGACTTTTTCGAAGAGTGTGCGCCAGCAGTGATGGAACATTCTGTGTTAAAGGTCACCATGAGGGAGGCAGCACGTGGTCAATGTTCGCCCATCAGCCAGCAAAAGGAACTCTGCATTTCTCTGACCGTTTCTCAATTCTAAACAACGGCAGGCACTGCTGTTTTCTTTTTGCTGCTCCGCTCCAAGACCTCGGCATTATTATCTTTCCGTTCAGATGTTGATTTTTCTGTCATAATTTATCATTTTGAAGTATGTGTTTATCCTTTTCTGAACGAAAGAAAAGGACACACAAATAACATTTTGTGCAGGAACTGCCACTGGCATCACTTAAGAAATATAGCTTCCAGTAAAGATTTGACAACAATTCAGTGACAATTCTGCAGACTTGCCACCTTCCTGCTGCTGCTGCTACTGAAAGGAGCAATGATAAGACTTGAATAAACTGTCAATTAAAGCAAAATAATATGTGATCCAAAAATTGCATATTGGTGCAAGTGAATATCTATTAAGATACGCTCCGCCTGCAAAGTCTTTTCTTGGCTTGAAGGACTATTGTGACAGTTCTTAGCATACTTGATGGGCCTGGGAAAACACCAGGGACTCTACTTTAGTCACTGGAAGCAGAACATGCAGTACTGATCTGGCCGAAGAATCTAATGGAGGATCAAACAATCAATTCGGCAGTTTATTTTGTGTGTATCTTCAATCCATTATTTACTGTTCATAAGCTAATAATAACATGTTAATCATGAATGATGATAACAAACGGGAAACCAATTGAGAATGCTTGTGCCTTTTGCTGCACCTTGCCTAATTTGCCATCTGCATGGGCGTACATGTCTTAATACAGTGTATGTACAGGGTTATGTCAACATACCTTGCCAAATTGAAGACTTTTTTTTTTATTGGTTCTGGTTGTCCAGTTAGAAGAATGGAATGTACAGTGGGTGCTTGCAATTTAGCATTTTAAGGTGACTTCTAAAATGATTCCAAAGGGGTACCTGTCTTTTTGGTGATCTGGAGAAAATGAGAAATATGAACCCCGTCCAAAGAACCCAAGGAAAGGTCAAGAGTAGACAACACTATACTATTGACAAACCTAAAACATCAGCACGTTTGAAGGGAAGAGGACAACACAAATATGCATTCAAGAGGAAACTGGGAAAGGACAAACAACGTTTTGTTGCTGTTTTAAATTTGTTTGGAGGGGTTGTCGGGAACACGAATGTTTTGTTTAGCTTTTTACGTTTTATATGGGCGAAAAAGACAAAGAGGCGAGATGGTGGGACATTGTTTTCTTTTTCATAGGGGGTAAAATAACAAAAACGTAGCCAGCGCTGGTTCAAAATGGCTCAAAATTGATTTAAAAAAAAAAACTTTCAATAAGAACAACTACACAAAAAACAAACAACTGCCTATCCATACTACTCCCACACCTGCTCAGCAGGGGAGGATACAGTTCAGAAATAGGTTGTCAGCAGTAACTCTCATTTACTCCTGACTTACTTATCTATTTCCAGGAAAAAGTTGGACAACTTTTTGGAGAATCGCTCCCTAAGAATACAAAAGGTGCAGGGATGTAATTTCACCAAAATCCCAGGGGGCAGCGGAAGTGACATCACATGACCCTTGCCCTCTGATGAAATCACAAGAGGTGATGTCATTTGACCCCACCCACAAGTGACATCATGGGAAGTGATGGCACATGACCTTCAGATGTGTGTAACAACTGTGTTTCCACACAGAACATTCAAACACACTCTATCACATTCCTACTCATTCACCCACCAGTCACTTACTCATATACCTTCACTTACATCCACTCTGATGGCATTCTCCACACAGGCACACACCCACCCAGAACATTCAAACACACACACTATCACATTTCTTCTCTTTCACCCACTACGCACTGATCCATTGAACATACATACATCTGACACAAATGTTACACATGCTAAATACACATCACATTTGAAAAAATAACCTTCTTACCTGTTTTTCCAGCATAGGTCCATCAATCGAGGCCACCCTCAGCTACTCTCTGCTGCTCACAAACAGGAACCAGGAAGCTGGGAGAGCGTCCTGTATATGAACCATGAGGAAGCCGGAGAAAGCGTTGGAGCTGAACGTTGCATTTGACACGTGCCACCTGCTATGGTCAGCTCTACCTACTGAGTGCTCAACCTACTGAGTGCTTCATTCTGTAAAGGAGAAAGGGTCTCTGAAGGCCCTCCTTCATTCCTATTAAATGCGCAGGATAGACTCATTCCGCGGTTGACAACGCACCTCTGGCCAAGGTGTGTAGTATCCATTGAATGACACATAACTGTGCATGGCCTACAAGCCACGAGACAACATTTTGTTTAGTTACTGTCTCCATTTTCTATTAGGACGCATGAAAATGCTGAATGCAGGCCTGCACCTCTCCCCTTCATTTTCCGTGCACAGCCAGCAAGCCAACCCCCAGCCTCCTCCCCTCTGCCATCTCCGCGGCTGCCCTGTTCTCACGGAAGCTTGGGCATGAAAAGTAACAAGCTAAACAATGTAGCTCTCGTCTTCTTTTTACATCACTGTCCTGTGTGTGTCCGGGCCAGAGCCTGGTCCTGAAAAACAACCACCCGCTCCACAAATCTGCCTCTGCACTAGCAGACCCCACCTAAAGAAATATAGACCACAAGCCCTCTAATCCCACACCTCTTTTGATGTAACAGTTGCATGCCACTCAACCGTGTGCCACTCCATTTCACCCCCTATCACTAATCCCATGTGGCCATATATTCTTCTCGTACTAACAAACAGTAAAACACCCTCAATAGATCTAAGGAGATACTTGAATTACTGTGTTAGATTAGACACCTGGACCCATGTACCCTTACTTTTTATTGTTTAGGTCAAAAGTCTAATGATATATATATATTGCATGTTGAGATTTATGAATAATGCTTGTTAGGCAGAATCATGTGCACTACCCTTTGGGAACAGCACACACAATTAAGACTACAAGTGACAGTACAAATTCATCTTTGGTACAAGCCTGTACTACACAGTAAAGTGGTAGGAATGGCTGAGCAGCCAGACATATCTCAAGAGTAAAGTGAGCAGTACCAATAGTTAGAGAAAGGACAACAATTACTATGGTTCAAACAAACACTGACTCAAGGTTTCTGAGTAAAAGAATTTACACATCAGTTGTAAAACAGTTCACCAAAGTAAAGCAGTAGAAAAATCACACTCTTAATATACTACACCCTAACCGAATAGATTCTGGACAAGTTGAGCTCAAAATGAATTGTGATCAAAATGGCACTCCAGCAATTTAAAAGGGAGGTAAAGACAAGGTTAGACAAAAGTTGAGCAGCACCAACAAATAAGTAAGCAGGGCAATCTAGAAAAGGTACCTACAGTGAGGAAATCAAATCAAGAGGCCTGGGCCAAAGTTAATGGACCAAAGTCTTTGTGGGAGATTATTCCACAGAACTGCTTATTCCACAGAACTGCTTCTGCAATAGAGAAGGCCTGGCTGCCAACCCGGTCTCTGTTGTGCTTTTGAACAACCAGTTGTTTGCAGGTAGCTGAGCGAAGGTGATGAGTAGGATGATAGCGCATGAACTGGCTTGAAGGTATTCTGCACCTTCACAATGAATGGCACGCTGTACAATGCACAAGGTCTTAAATTCAACCAGTTGAGCCACAGGGAGCCAGTGCAGGTTCTGTAACACAGTGGAGATGTGCGCTCCGAAAGGGGAACCTGTTGCTTCACTTGCGGCCAAATTTAGCAGCCCCTGCAGCCGTTTAATCAGGCCCTTGGGTTGGGCTAAATACAGAGAGTTGCAATAGTCTATACGTGATAGAACCATAGTAGCCACCACGGGAGGGTGCAGTGGGGCCAGGATCAGAGGTAATACTCTTGTCAGAATTTTCAGCTGGAAATGACCAACCTGACAGACGGCAGAGACTTGTTGGTCCATAGACAGGGATGCAGATAAAAACACACCCAGATTTTTCACTTTCTTAACCTGAATCAGTAGAGGCCCCAGCGAGGAGGGCCAGAAGGAGGACACCCAGAGTGTAGGATCGGGGGATAGCCCACCACCATCACCTCAGTTTTGTCCCGATTCAGTTTGAGCCAATTGTGGTTCATCCAATCTCCAACTGCAGTAAAGCACCCCCGCAAACACGACGACACCTCAGACTGATCAAGGTATAATCTGATCAGTATCTGGGTGTCGTCGGCATAGGAGTAGCACCTGATGCTGAAGGAGCAGATGAGACACTCAAGGGCCTACATGTAGATGTTAAACAGAATAGGCAACAGGGAAGAGCTTTGAGGCACTCCACAACTGAGGCGAAAAGGAGCAGAAAGAGAGGGAGGCATCGAGAGGGTCATGTGTACGATCCGCAAGGAACAAGCTGAACCAAGCAAGAACCTGTCCAGATATACCAAAATGGGAGTGGTGAGAAAGCAGGATGGAGTGGTCGACAGTGTCGAAGGCCGCTGATAGGTCTAACAAAATAAGGGCACGCACTCCAACTGCATTCACTAGTCTGGTCATATTGTCCAAGACGGCAACCAAGACACTCTCCGTGCCACGACCGGGACGGAACCCGGACAGAAAAGGGTCCAGAAAATTAGAGGATTCTAAAAAGGTAGATAGAGAAGGGGTCACCAGTGATTCTAAAAGTTTAGCCAGAAAAGGGAGAAGTGAGATAGGAGGGAAATTAGATGGGATAGTGGGGTCCAAGGTAGGTTTTTTCAGAAGAGGGATCACCCTGGCAGACTTCAAATCCCAGCAGACAGATCATGTTTGAAATGAGTCATTAATAGCTTTGGTAATCTCTGATAGCAGATCAGGGGCAATGTCAATAACACAGCAGGGTGGCTGTCCCGGCGGGACAGTCACTACAGCCAATCATACAGAGTGCGACATGGGTCTCCAAGGAGACCCTGTGCAGGGAGTCTCAAACCCCTCCCTCACATCCTGTCCCCCTCAGACATTCAGGCGCCTAAGGATGGCTTCTGTGCAGAAGCCCGCCAAAGTACGGCAAACAAAGAACCAAACTGGAGAAAGACCTTTACAAAAAAGAAATGGCGCACAAACCCAGCCGGAACCAAATAAAAGTAAATGGGGTACAGAGGGTTTAAATTTCGAGGCTACTAACTTAGCCGAAAACAGTACCAAGGCTATTTAAATAGACCAGGGTAGAAAAAATAGGGTAGATACCACTGCCACCAGCCAAATCTTAAAGAAAGGGGAGCAAAATAATGTTCCACGAGAAACAGACAAAAAGGGATAACTATTAACCCTTTATAGAACTCTATGTAAGATAGTTTGTACTGGGTCTGTGTCTGTGAATTTAAAAAGACTAATAAAGTCAATGGCAACTTTACATGTACTGGGAAACAGTAGTCAGTCCCAGAAAATGGAGTCTGAGTTGGGAGATCTAAAAAGACAACCCTGTGTCACTGCACTAAAAAAGCTATGTGACACACAGTAAAAAGATGATGCCTGTGGAGTAGGTGAGGCTCCACAGTCCATGAACACATACAAATGTTAAAAAACACACACAGCAAAACAAATGTAAGAGTGGGAAAAAAGGCTCACACTCTTACCAGGTGTAAAAAATTAAATCCTAGAAATCCAGCAAAGCTGCTGAGGGACTGAGTAGGTAAGGGAAATTAGCCATTCTGGAGAATGTCCCCTAACAATGCAACATACTGACAAGTCCCCTTTGCCCAATGAACGTTACTGACTGTATCCCCTATAGCACATGTCATAGATGACGTGTTTTGTAATATACAGTGTAATTCATGGAATCAAGCGCAGAAGTGGCACACGCGGCTGGCATACAGACGGAGCGTATTCCAGCTTGCGCCATCCGCCTGCGCCAAAACCCATTTCCACACACCGCGTATTCATGGATTTCCCCATCCATATCCAGCTGTGGCGCAGCGTGGTGAAGCGACCATCCAGCAGCGCCAGTTATGCCCCCAACCCCGCCCCTTGCACCAAAAACAGCCGCACAAATTCCCTACATTGCGCAAAGGCCAGTGGACCAGCATACAGCACCCCAACAATGAAATTGCGCTAAAGACGGCACTCAACCCTCACAGGACAACCCAATCGCGTGTAAAACTCCACTCACACCCCTCAGAATACCCGTGCCCCACTCGTGCCACCCCAATCGCATGTAAAACTCCTTGCGTGCCCCTCGGAATACACGCACCGTGCTCCCGCCAGCCCAATCGCATGTAAAACTCCTTGCGCACCCCTCAGAATACGCATACCCCACTCGCGCCAGCCCAATCTCATGTAAAACTCCTCACGCAACCCTTGGAATATGTGTACCCCGCTCGCGCCACCCCAATAGTGTGTTAAACTCCTCATGCACCCCTCAGAATACGCGTACCCCACTCACGCCAGCCCAATCATGTGTAAAACTCCTCATGCACCTCTCGGAATACGCGTACCCCAATCGCGCCAGCCCAAGTGCGTGTAAAACTATTTGCGCACCCTTTGGAATACGTGAACTGCGCTCCCGTGATCCCAATCGTGTGTAAAACTCCTTGCGCACCCCTTGGAATACGCGTACCCCGCACGGGCCAATCCAATCATGTGTAAAACTCCTTGTGCACCCCTCGGAATACGCATACCCCACTCACGCCAGCCCAATCACATTTAAAACTCCTTGCACACCCCTTGGAATACATGTACCCCGCCTGCACTAGGCAAATCACGTGGAAAAAGTCTCCCATGTGCTTTGGACTTCCTGCGGGGCATGGTCAGGGTTGTAGGGGTGTCCCCTGTGGTGTGGGTTGCCTGTGGGGCATGGCCAGGGGTGATGGGCTGTCCGTGGGGCATGGCCAGGGGTGATGAGCTGCCTGGGGATATGGACAGGGTTGTAGGGTGGTCCCCTGTGGTGTTTGCTGCCTCCGGGACATGGAAAGGTTTGTAGGGGGCTCCCCTGTGGTGTGGGCTGCCTGCGGGACATGGAAAGGTTTGTATGGGGCTCCCCTGTGGTTTGGGCTGCCTGCAGGGCATGAACAGGGTTGTAGGGGGTCCACTGCGGTGTGGGTTGCCTGCAGGGGGTGCATGTGGCTCCTCACCATTCGGGTGCGTGAACATGGGTGTACGCGAGTGCGCTTTTCACACGATTCTGCTGGAACAAGCGGGATACGTGTATTCCGAGGGGTGCGCAAGGAGTTTTACACGTGATTGGGCTTGCACGAGCAGGGTATGCGTTTTCCGGGGGGTGTGTGGAGTTTACACACGATTGGGCTGGCGCAAGCAGGGTACGCGTTCCTCGCGCACCCCCCAAAATATGCATACCCCGCTCACGCCAGCCCAATCGCATGAAAAAGAATGCGCATGCTTGGATCACCCCTGAACGCATCTCTCAAGCAGCCCACGCCACAACAGACCCCCCCAACACCCGTGCACATGCCAGCAGGCAGCCCACACCACAACCGACCCCCCATCCCCCAGAACATGCCAGCAGGCAGCCCACACCACAGCCGACCCCCCCATCACCGGTGCACATGCCAGCAGGCAGCCCACACCACAACAGAACCCCCCATCACCCGTGCACATGCCAGCAGGCAGCCCACACCACAGCCAACTCCCCATCACCCGTGCACATGCCAGCAGGCAGCCCACACCGCAACAGAGCCCCCCATCACCCATGCACATGCCAGCAGGCAGTCCACACCACAGCCAACCCCCCCATCACCCGTGCACATGCCAGCAGGCAGCCCACACCACAACAGAGCCCCCCCATCAACCGTGCACATGCCAGCAGGCAGACCACACCACAACAAAGCCCCCCAACAACAGCAATCTGCAAGCAGGCCCCAACTTATGTCCCCCACCCCACCCCCAGTGATGGCAACCTGCCAGCAGGCCCCAGCTCATGTCCCCCCACCCTACCCCTAGAGACGGCAACCTGCCAGCACGCCCCGACTCATGTCCCCCACCCCACCTCCAGTGACGGCATCCTGCCAGCAGGCCCCGACTCATGTACCCCACCCCACCAGCAGTGATGGCAACCTGCCAGCAGGCCCCAACTTATGTGGCCCCACCCACCCCCAGTGATGGCAACCTGCCAGCAAGCCCCAACTCATGTCCCCCCACCACTGACGGACAACTGCCAGCAGGCCCTGAGTCATGTGTCCCCAACAAGCATGTTGTCACAACACAGGACCATATCAAAAATGCCAACCAAAACCCCACCCCATGCTGCACCACCCCAGTGCAAACACACAACCCTCCATTGTACCCACTGCCCAGTAAATACCCCATTGCATGACATTCACAATATCACACATGCATGCACCCAAAGACATGTCCAAGAGAGCCACACAGCAGTGACACATGACTGAGCCAATGCTGACTGACACATGCACAAAACTAATGAGTGTTCACCAGACAAATAATGAACAGTTGACAAAATGTAAAGAAAACATGACAATCCAAATCATAACAAAAACCAAAATGAAACCTTACTCTAAATAACTATATACAAAGGCGGCGGGCTAGTCCGATGGCTCACTTCTTGATGTTCTGGGCCAGGGCATCATCATACTCCACGTCGATGTCTCAGAGGTGGGCCTGTTCCGTGGCCTCGAGGGCTCGCAGGGATGTTGCCTTGGACTCCTCCAACTCCCTGCGAGTTGTCACGAGGATCTCAGCATGCCTCAACGCCTGGTTCTCCACCTTGTCCATTGTGAGCCGTGCACTCTCCGCCCGCCAAAAATCTGCATCGATTTGCTGGCCCAACCGCTGCCACATGGAAGACACTCCCAGTCCTGGGTCCTCCGGGATGTTGTTGGCCCTGAGTGATGACGTCTCCCTTGCTGAGCCTGCTGCTGCCTCAATGCAAATTCCTCTGCCACCATGATGGCCTCCAGGATGATGGTATCCTCCGGCGCTGTCGTGCACGTGCCCTGCTCGATGATGCCTGCATATCCTTCATTTGCTGGGATCCAGTTGGTGGTGTGACCACCCCTGCTGGACCCCAGACTCCCGAACTGTGGCAGGGATGTGTTCTCCACAAGCCTGGCCATGGTGGATGGAGCAGGTCCACAAGGTGCCCATGTGAGACATGGGCAGGAATACGGCACAGAGGATGACTGGTGCATAGGGTGTGCAGATGAGGAGGGGGTCGCAAATGCATCTAGCACACTCAGGAACCCAGTGCCAACGACCTGTCCTAGCAAGTCGACGCAGCCACACAGGTGTCTGAAATGATGTGTGTTGTCCTGCCTGGAACCACGCACATCATCCCGAATCACCCGTGTGTGCAACGCAACACTGACTAGGACAGGCTCAACCCTGTCACAGATTGCCTCGTCTGCAGGTAGAGGAAGGACAGATGACATAGACAAATCCCCTACCTGCGAACAGACCTGGACACAGGCATCCCTGCTGGTGCAGGATGATGCAGTCACAGGATCAGGGACAGGATTACACACAGGCACCTCCACGGCTACCTGTGCTGCCTCCTACCCCTGGACTGCACCACTTGCACTAGTGGAACCACCCCCTCCAGGCCCCATGCGTGGGTCTGATACTGCCTCCTCCTCATCCACACACCCCACCAACCTGGATGACTTTGTGCCGTCTTTTGTAGTATGCACCTGTGAGGGCTCACCTGCCCCTTCATCTGCTGAGGAATCCACATCCAACCTTGGCCTCTTGGACCTCCCTGCAGAAGCTGTGGCCATGGATGCGGCACCAGTCCCCTCACTCCCGGAAGATATTGTTACCTGGAGGGGGGCAGGGTCTTGCATCTCCGGCTGATGGTGGCATCCCTGCCACTGTGCTCCACAGCGCTGTCTCTGCCCTCTTCATCAGTCAACGCTGCAGACAGGGAGAGAAAGAACACAGGTATCAGGACACCGTACAATGGTCTGCTAGACACATGACTATAGCACATGAGTGGCAGTGTCAATCATCACAGACGGCATCAATCACACAACCCCTCACTCAGTTCAATGGAACCCACAAACATGCACAAACAAGTAGGGAACGTGCAACAGGCATCTGCATCCATTCACATAGAACTACATGAATATCCTAAGGGTGGCTTGATGTCACAAGCATCATGGAGCATGCCATTCACATGCACAAACACCACCAGACAGACATGCATCTGGCCATCTCTACCTCCTGTCACAGTGCAATCATCGTCCACTATGTCACATCTGCCAATCGGGTACCTACATGTCTGTGTCACATGCATCTATGGCATCTCACAGTCACACACACCCCAAACACACACACACACATGTACACCATGCACATACATGAAGGTGTGACAAGCATCCATGTGTCACACCCCAAACATGGCTGAGTACATACACAGGCATGCAAACATGTGTGCATCTTCACATGCAGTTGTGCATTATGCTTTGGAACACATACACCATTGATGTGCATCACATATGAGTGGACTCACATGCAGCACGGTCATGTCCCTGCACAGACACATCCATACATGGGCCATGTCAGACATATGTCTAAGCTACACACTCCTGGCACACCTCAACATGCACTGCATCCAATGAGTATGCATGGAAACTTACTGCTTGACTCCAGACGGGTCTGCCTCTCGAGGACCTGGAGGTAAAGCGCTGGGTGAATGCTTTCCAGGATCCTCATCTGGTCGGTGGTAAGCAGGTCCCGGCGCCTCTTGGAAACAGCGGATGCATTGGGGTGCCTTCCAGAGGGTCCTGGACCTGAAGTCCTCCCAGCGCTTATGGACGTGTTTCAAGTCACGGGTTGCCACCCCCTCCACGTTGATGGCACCCACGATGTCCAACCAGATCTTCTCCCGTCCTTCCTTGTTGGCGCATGCTCGTCCGAAGAGGGCATCATAATGCATCAGGACTTGCTCCACCAGGATGCCAACTTCTCTTGCAGTGAAGCTGGCAGACCTCTGCCTCTCTGCCGGGGGGTTGCCACTGGTCCCAGATGGAGTTTGGCCCGACTTGGCAACCCTCAATGCAGGTGTGGGTGGGCAACTGGGTCCTGGGGCTGGGCTGTGGAATGATGGAACACCAGTCGGGAGTCTTCTGTTCAGCAGGGGTGGTCACAGCAACTGGACCCCTGGCGATGGCTGATATGCAGGCAGCAAATAGCAGGGCACGTTGGCAGCAGGCAGGCAGCAGCAGATGGCTCGTAGGATGCTCCCCAGGGCTCTAGGGGGCCAGTAAATGGCCTTCTGAGCAGGAGCGTAGTCTTCCGTGTGTTGTCTCGAGGGCAGCATGATGCAGAGTGATTTTGCACGTGCAAAAACAGTACGTCCGCGTGAGATCACATGTAAATCAAGGAAAGGGCCTTAGTGCGTAAGTGACATGATGCGCGCAGGCGTTTCCCGAGGCACGGGTTAAAGGTGAGCTCGGGGCAGCAGTTCGCTGTACATGCTTTTCGTGGAAACCGACGCATGTGTTTTACTGCTTCTTGTTGTTTCACATGCCATCACTTCACGGCGGATCGAGGACATACCTCTTCTTTTGGTGGGGGTTTTGCCTATGCATGTTTTTCTTTCCCTCACTAGTCAGACGGTGAGTTGTGCACACTATTTTTCCCAGTGCGAGTCCCCCTGTGTATCGCGGACCCATTTTTGAGGTCATAGTAGCCTGTGTGTCCCACACATATGTGTTTTTTGTGTCCCTGGATGCCACTGTATACTGCGGGAGGTTAATTCCACACAAGTGGGCTACCAGCGGTTGCATGCACAGTTTTATTGTATATTTGTGGTGCCTGAGCGTTGCGTGAACCGTCATTTTCCCCCAGGGGTCACATAAAGCCTTGCAGGCGCACAGGGGTGCTGTTTACATCACGTACCCCGCCCCCTTCACCCCAATTCCCCAGGACAATTGTTGTGTGCACCCCTCATTGGCACTAGTACATCCGTGCCATGGTTGGGAGGCCACGAAAGGTGAGGGGTGCCTCAGTTGTTCATCCTCCACGTGTTGGGCGTGGTCAGAGACGTGGCCGGGGTGACCAGGGAGTAGGGGGAGTCCAGGGTGGCCAGGGTGGCTGCAGAGTGGGAAGAGGCAGGGATGTGCCACTTGGCCAGGATGTTCTGCCACATGTTGGTGCAGTCATGCCACCATCCCCTGTGGCTCCGGGAGATGCAGCTGTTGAATCCGACACTGGCGCCCACGTGACCCGGCAGTCAGTTTCATCTACTGTCATGGGCCCAATGATAGTGGTAGCTGCAGGTGCAGCTGTGGCAACCACCACTCAGGATCTGGGTCGGGCAGCACATGATGTGTTGGCACCTGGGGATTCCCAGGCTAAATTCCAGGTGATCAGGAGGCACACGCAATGTGCGTGCAGGGATGCTCTGACCGAGGCACATGTCGATGGGGCAGTGTTTTCATCTGCTGCCCCAAGCAGCCGGGTGTTGGCAAGTGCATGGGCAGATGCAGCCAACACCACCCCGGCTGTGAGACTGCCAGCCAGGACAATGTTGGTCACAGACCTTGGTACTTCGGCAGTTTCTGCACTGGGTCCTACTAAGAGCACCCAGCAGCCACTGACGCAAGGTCCAGTCCACCAGCGCCACTGCCCCTACTGATCAGGGCGGCATTTGCCAGTCATGGCCCGTACCACTGCCCAAGAGGATGAAGGTTGCTCCTGCGCAAGAGGCTGGGACCCCAGACACAGCTCCTGCCTCTGGCACGTTGAGGAAGAAGCCTTTCAATAAGCAGGAACTGGACTTCCGTGTGGGTTACTTGTCGGAACATGAAAGCAATATACTAGTGGTCCCAAATTGCCATACTACGCCTACCAACCATTGGGCCCACTGGCAGCATATTGTGGATGCTGTTAATGCATTTGGATATCAGGTACGCACAGCTCAGGACTGCAAAAAGTGTTGGGATGACCTCCGACGCTGTGCAAAGCAAAAGCGTGCCTCCAATTATGCCATGACTCAGGAGACTGGCAGTGGACCACCACCTGAGCAGGAAGAACTCAATCTGCATGAGGAGATCGCTGCAGAGTTCATCCAGGCAGGATTGATTAAAGGAGTGGGAATGATGCTGGATTATGATGCATCATCCGGTGAGTGTTGTTGCGTGTATCTCCAGCCCATGTGTTGTTTGCTCATTTGATGTGTTTTGTTTGACTGCCACTACATGATAGTGTACATGGTTGTCATGTGTGAGTCATGCAATGCTTCACTGATTGCTGCCTGTTGTGATGCATGCTGGACATGCTAATTTATGAATTAGAGAAAATGATAGGGAAAAATACTCTGGCAATAGGGGACCTTAATGGTCTCCTAGCAGCCATTCTTGTGTCACGGCACTGTTCACAGAGCATGATGGAGCACCAATTAATAATTGTCGAGCAGATGTCTGGAGAGCTCTCAGGGTGCAGTATGCTGACACGTCAGATATGGGTGCAATTATGACACGTATATTGAGAGAAGACGAGGTCTGCTTGTTTACATTCAGGACATTCAGGAGGGCTGGACTCTAGAAACTCACGAGCCATGGGGAAAAACAGTGGCAGTATTTTACCACATTGTATGTCAGGGGCTGCCCAAACAGGTACAGAGGCAGCTCAAGAAACTAGTGGGAATGAAAGTTAATCCATGGGCAGAGATACAGTTGACTATAGTGCATCACCGTCGGCTGTCACAGGAGAAAAATATAATAGAAGGAAGATGCTAGAAAACTTGAAAAAGCCAAGTTAGTTCAGAAGAAATGTTCAAAATATGCCATACAATGGGCAGTATTGACAAGTGGAGAAAGACTGGGAATACACTAAGCAGTGGGTACATCACAGGAGAATAATCAGCACCAGTCAGTACAAGGAGGGAATTAATTTGTGCCATGAGGCAGAGGAATGGGAAATAGAGCAAGGGGTGGTTTTCAGAATAATCAAGGTGGGTTTTCAGAATATGCAGAATGATAATCAGAATGTGCAAAAAGGATTTACCCAAGCAGGACTAGTAAGGGGACTAGTCAAATGGGGTCTTCCTGTATGTTAGACATGTGGGATGACAGGGCACATTGCACGTGTATGCTGGAGTCTGGGTATGTACAGAATGGGCAATTCTCAAGAGGGGGAACAGCTTATCCTCCAGCATATAGCTCACAAGCTAGGGATGGGTACGCCCAAGATAAGACAGGGTAGAAGGCACGAGTGCATTGTAGCCACAGCAATCACCATTGAATCCACTGCTTGGGCTGTTGCAACATGCACCCATGCATATACAGCAGAACGCAAGCACAGGTCTATTATTGACACCTAGAATAGGGGTGTCACTGTGGTAGGAGGAAGACTTTCACAGGTACAGGGGTATGTATGTATCCACAATAGGACAGTTCACAGGGCAACTTGATGTGTGAGTACTATCAGTGACACCAGAACCCCAAGAGGAACCAAGTGTTGATGTGACAATAGGAGGCGCATCTTTTTATTTTTTAGTAGACACTGGCACAACTCGTTCATGTATACGAGAGGGGAAAATACCCAATGTCAGGAATTGCCATGAATGCTCAGGGATTCTCTGGAGCTATGAGTCAAGTTCCTTTTACTGACAAATTACCAGTCTCCATATGTCACGACTCGCTCCCTTTGCTCCCGTTCCCACCACTTGGGGGCATGATTTGGGGTTTATTCCCTACTGGATTTTTCCTCCGAACCTTATGCTACAGTGCTGTGATGAATTGGGAGCGCTAAAACCTTATTTTCCAAGTTACTTCCCTTCCGGATCCATTCCAGGTTTTTGGCAGCTAGCATGCTACTTTGATCAAATGACTATGCTTCCCAGAATGCCTGGCTCACTGCTTCACCTGCTCCCTTGCAGGACAAGGTTGGGTGGAGGATAGGCAACACCTGTGGCTGCAGGTGCAGCAGGCGGCACACCTGATGGGTGTGCTTGTTAAGCAGCTTTAAAAGCCTCAGTTTGCTTCAGTCCAGCGCTGGTCATCGTTGCAGTGTTCCTGTTGTGACTAGTCCCTTGTTCCTTGTTCCTAGCTTTTGTGCCTAGTTCCTAGTTCCTGTTTCTTGTTCCTCCGCCCTGGATTTCGGATTCATGTGCTAAATTGATTTCTGCTCCCTAGATTCCCTTTCTGTCTTCCTCTGTTTGCAGGCAGCATTTCTCAGTGCTTTCCCCTTTTAGATGCAGCCCAGTTTGTCTGTGTTCTATATTTCTTTGATTTTGTCCTTTGCTGCTGTAAACCTTTATGCCTTAGCCTTCCTCTTAGATTAGCTTCCTGTCTTTTCCTTGGAGGGGTGGGGGAAGTTTGCCTTGGTAATTTCGTTTTTCCCTGCTCCTGATCCTTACTTTCTATTGGGATCCATTCCATGTTTTCCATTGCACTTCTGCATTTATTTCCCATTTGATTATTAGGTGTGGTGTGCTGTTGTAGCTAGCTCCTGTGTGAATGCCTATGTTTTCCTCACTATTCTGTAATCACTATTCCAACTTAGGTATTTAGTTATCCTCCCATTGCTGTTATAGCCTTTCTGGGTCCCAGTTTGATCAACAGGGTTCGTGGGCTTGCTGACATTCAAGAGGTTTTTCTCGTCCTCGTGAGTACTGTTTTTTAGTTCCCTTATTTAATACCATCAAGAGTGTTAGTTCACAGATCCTGTCATTGCTTGCCCTCTACGTGGGTTTAGCGCTGTCAGTACCTGTAACAGCAATTGGGGGTAAGGCGCTTGCCGACTTTCCTCGCGGTCAGGTGCTTACCCCACATCCCTTTTCATATATTAGTTTTGTTGTCACACTCTATTTGCACTCCTGGGTTTTAGCATACATGAGTCTTGGTTCCTGTGTGCACGTAGTTTAATTCAAGGCTATTCACTGTGTGATTTAGTGCACATTTCCCTTGCCATATTCGCTGCCTATGTACTCGCCTGACTAATCCTGATAGAATGACCAGCCTAAAATTCCCATTGAATATGGCAAGTTTAAGAAAGAAAGGCAGCAAGGCCTCTAACAAGTTTGTACAGAAAGCTTCCCCTACATTTACCTGTGACAATCAAATCACTAGTCCTGACTTAAATGAACTCCTTGTCACGAATGGGCATTTACGTGCAAAGTATTTTTCCCACAGGATGGCACATCCTACATTGCCTGATCCTAGTTCTGTCTTTTATTTTGATCCAGATTCTATGTCAGCACAAGCCTTAGCCGCAGAAAACAACACACTGTTAGACTTATTATACAAGAGTACATCTGTTGTTAAACCCCATGATTCCAGTTGTGCTTCACCTCAGATTGAACAGTTTCATGGTACAAACATAAAGAATGGAGGGGTTCCTTGCATAACTTCTGTTTTCTACCCTCAGTCTAAAGCATACTCCTTTGCACAAGTACATACTGTAGTCCCTAATGCCAAGAGGTCTAATGTCAATAGTTTGCTTAAGGGAAACACAGACCAAGTTGGTAAGAGAAAGTATAAATCACAGAACCTGCAAGCAGTAGAGGACAATGTACAATCGGTGCACATCCAGATTGCTAGTGCAGGATCCAGCCCTGATGCCACTATGCCTCCCCCTGTGCCTACTGATAGTGATGTACAGTTTATGCAGGGCATGCTAGGAGCTAAGCTTGAGGAGTTAAGACAAGAATTCATTTCTTTACAAGAGGAGAATAAAACCTTGCACTCTTTACTGAATACACCTCAGACTTTATCCGTTGATGTTGATGAAGTGAACACTGTTCAGCCCCTGACTGCAGAGACTTTGGTAAACCATGATATTTGTCAATATGTTAGATCTATTGGGAGTGAAAGTCTTTCTTCTAGCACAGCGCTTAATCTGGGCACAGTTTCTAACAATTGTTCTGCTGTATGTCAGGGATTGCAGTTAGCTGAAGATTTACAAGCCACTCCTTTACCTAAAATTTCCTGTGTAGCAGTTTTTCATAATTCTGAGCTAGCACACATGCAAGCTTCTGATTTCCAAACACAATCCACAATGGTGGCATACACAGATTCAGTCACTACAGTAGGCTTAGGCCCTGCTCTTGATTCAGCTGCTGAGACTGAAGTAGATGTTCAAGCTGATGTGGAAAACGATGTTACCTCTGGGTTCACTCTTCCTTCTGCCAATTCTGATCACTACGAACAGTCAGAGACAGTACAGATTTCATGTTCTGATGGACTCATTCCACAGTATACAGAACCAAAAACCCGGCAGGCGATTCCTGAACTGTTGATTGTTAATCTGCCTCTTTCAGAAGCTAAGACAGAGGAATGGACAATTGACGAAATCCTGATTAACAGAGACTTTACTATGGTGATTCCACTATTTGAATTTGACTTCTACAAAGAAAGAGACTCTGTGTCACCCACTAAAGAAAGGGACTGCAAGGGTACAGCTCAGTCTTTGGTTACTGGTGCCAAGGAGTCTACTGCCCTAAAGGTGCCCTCCATTCCTGAGCCACCAATGTGTCTGTCAACTTCTGAGACTTCTGTCTGTCCTCCTACAACCATTGACTCTTCTATGATCCAATCCACAGCCCTGCAGTCATCTTTGGCACACGTGTCTTCAATCAATGAACCGCTGCCATGTCTGCCATTTACTCAAGAGCCAGTCCCAAAGACCTGGACATGTTTGTATTCAGCAACCGAGATTGCTCCAGCTTGCATGCCTTCAGCCTCAAGGTTTCCTCTGGCCTGCCTGTCTTCAGCTACAGTGACTCATCCTGCAGATCATCCTTCAGCCATAGAGCCTCCGGTAGTCCATCATAAGTGCATGTCTTCAGTCCCGGAGTATACTGATTATTTGCCTTTAGTTCATGAGACGCCTGTATCCTGCTTAGCCTCGCTGCCAATATCAGAGGTATACCTGTCTACACCATCAGATCCTGCTGTATTTTCTTCTGCTCCAGCGATTCCTCCTGAATCCCAACCATTTACTGCCGATGAACGTCTAGCCTGCCTTTCTTATGCTTCAGGGGAATCATCAGAATACCTGCCTTTTACACAAGACGATTCTCCCAACTGCTTCACTTTAGCATCAGAGCCTCCTAAATATGCAGCATCAGAGTTTGAGACTTTTGCCAGCTCCCGCTTCAGAGTCATCAAGCTGGACCAAGTGATGGGTCAGAACCACTCACCTGGGTGTGCACAGGGGGTGGTGCAGACCGGCGTATTACCTACAGGACTTGTGCAACAGAATTCCGCCAAGAAGCACCAGTTGGGTGCTAGTAGCCAAAGGAAGGGAATGACTGCTGCATTTCAAAATGTGTCTGTTATTGCTCCTTCTGCGAGTGTGCCTGAAGTACCAAGTACTGCGTCTATCACTCCTATCAGTATGCCAAACGTCCCTGCTGTTGTATCCCACGTGCAACAAAGTGGCTACACGACTGTCACCAGGAGTACCAGCCTCGTACAACCCATTGGACTTCCAGGCCTCCAAGGCGTAGAACATGTGCAGTCAAACCTTAGTCACTTTCAACCACAAGCCTTTTCCCAGATGGATGACAGAAGAAAATCTGAACCTCTACCTCAGCCGCCACCTTCTCTAATGGCTGAACATAAACATTTCAAGAAGCCTGCAATTTCCTCACCTCCCGCATGTTCGCTCTCGGCAGAAACGCTAACAGAACTTCTCCCATTGTCCAATGCATGTTGCACTAGCCTGCCTCCCTCCTCAAAGACGTATAAGTGTCCACTCCCAGTGACTGAGTTTCCTGGGCCTTCCAACTCAGCTTCAGATCCTGCAAGTCCTTCATGCCTTTCTTCGACCCATGAGTATCTTCCTCACCAGACACCTGCCTATGACTCTTCTAGACTGCAACCTGATTCTATGCATTCCAGTCCATCTGCCTTTGCCCACAGGCCACCATTTCCATCAGTGCCACCTCCAAAGAAAAAGCACTCCCATCATGGAAAGAAGATGTCTCGTGCGGGTGGCGGGCACCAGAAGACGGCCGTGGGAGGGGGTATACTGTCACGACTCGCTCCCTTTGCTCCCGTTCCCACCACTTGGGGGCATGATTTGGGGTTTATTCCCTACTGGATTTTTCCTCCGAACCTTATGCTACAGTGCTGTGATGAATTGGGAGCGCTAAAACCTTATTTTCCAAGTTACTTCCCTTCCGGATCCATTCCAGGTTTTTGGCAGCCAGCATGCTACTTTGATCAAATGACTATGCTTCCCAGAATGCCTGGCTCACTGCTTCACCTCCTCCCTTGCAGGACAAGGTTGGGTGGAGGATAGGCAACACCTGTGGCTGCAGGTGCAGCAGGCGGCACACCTGATGGGTGTGCTTGTTAAGCAGCTTTAAAAGCCTCAGTTTGCTTCAGTCCAGCGCAAGTCATCGTTGCAGTGTTCCTGTTGTGACTAGTCCCTTGTTCCTTGTTCCTAGCTTTTGTGCCTAGTTCCTAGTTCCTGTTTCTTGTTCCTCCGCCCTGGATTTCGGATTCATGTGCTAAATTGATTTCTGCTCCCTAGATTCCCTTTCTGTCTTCCTCTGTTTGCAGGCAGCATTTCTCAGTGCTTTCCCCTTTTAGATGCAGCCCAGTTTGTCTGTGTTCTATATTTCTTTGACTTTGTCCTTTGCTGCTGTAAACCTTTATGCCTTAGCCTTCCTCTTAGATTAGCTTCCTGTCTTTTCCTTGGAGGGGTGGGGGAAGTTTGCCTTGGTAATTTCGTTTTTCCCTGCTCCTGATCCTTACTTTCTATTGGGATCCATTCCATGTTTTCCATTGCACTTCTGCATTTATTTCCCATTTGATTATTAGGTGTGGTGTGCTGTTGTAGCTAGCTCCTGTGTGAATGCCTATGTTTTCCTCACTATTCTGTAATCACTATTCCAACTTAGGTATTTAGTTATCCTTCCATTGCTGTTATAGCCTTTCTGGGTCCCAGTTTGATCAACAGGGTTCGTGGGCTTGCTGACATTCAAGAGGTTTTTCTCGTCCTCGTGAGTACTGTTTTTTAGTTCCCTTATTTAATACCATCAAGAGTGTTAGTTCACAGATCCTGTCATTGCTTGCCCTCTACGTGGGTTTAGCGCTGTCAGTACCTGTAACAGCAATTGGGGGTAAGGCGCTTGCCGACTTTCCTCGCGGTCAGGTGCTTACCCCACATCCCTTTTCATATATTAGTTTTGTTGTCACACACTATTTGCACTCCTGGGTTTTAGCATACATGAGTCTTGGTTCCTGTGTGCACGTAGTTTAATTCAAGGCTATTCACTGTGTGATTTAGTGCACATTTCCCTTGCCATATTCGCTGCCTATGTACTCGCCAGACTAATCCTGATACCATATGAGAGTGTGACATATCTGTTCCATTATTGTATTCATGGCAGACAACAGTTAATATTCTAGGATATGATTTAATGACGAAGCTTAACATGGCGATTTATTTCACTGATGAAGACATGGGCCTCATTACAACCTGCCAGTCCGGGACCGTGCAAAATCCGTGACGGCGGTAAAAACGTTTCCGTGTCCGCAAGGTTGCGGAAAAACTGTCCGATTACACGCTGTCGGTTGCGCGCACCACACGGACTCGGAAACGTTGTTACCGCCGTCACGGAAAACCCCACGGAAATGGAAATAACGAAGCCACAAGTGGCGCAAAACCCGTTTCCGCCTCCGCCGCCACGGACACGGAACCGGAAATACCATGATCGTCAAAACAGGAAACAGAGAGGCGGCCATCATATAAAAGCACAATCCATTGCCATCCAGAGCCAGCACAAGCACAATCCTAACTCTGAGAAGCCAAAAGGGACCACCAGCATGTCTGCCAGGATTCCTGCTCAGAGGCAGCGCAAACAGCGCTTCAGCGAGGCGGAGCTAACCGTCTTGGTGGAGCACATTGTGGACAATGCTGAGATGCTGTTCAGCGCCGACCAACGGCGTGCCACACAGCAGCGGAGGAAGGAGGTGTGGGCCGAAGCTGCACGCAAGTGCACCGCCGTGGGCGTGGCAGTGAGGAGCGTGAAGGACTGCCACAAGCGTTGGGACGACCTGAGGCTGAGGGTACGCAACCTCATTTCCACGCACCGCCAACGCAGCAGTGGGACAGGCGGAGGACCCCCTTCCCCACTGAGGCTGCAAGCATGGGAGGAGCGTTGCAGCAGCGTCCTCCACCTAGAGGGAATCCATGGGATCGGGCAGGCTGAGGCAGGAGTGAGCCCACCTGCAGATGCCGGTAAGTGCCGAAACATGAATGCCACATGTAAATATGCAGTTGTGAGTACTGGGCCAAAGGACCCATTAACAACCCCCGTCCCCCAGGCAGTGCATGTGTGGGCCAAAGGACCCATTAACAACCCCCCCCCCCCAGGCAGTGCATGTGTGGGCCAAAGGACCCATCATGATCCGTATGGCAACTAATATCACTGAATGCAGACACCAGCAATCAGATGCATGTGACAAACACTATTCAATGTACAATCTAAATGACGCATGTGATGCACCCATCTGCCACCACAACAACACTAATTGCATGCCCTTTGTGTCCCCACAGCCGTTTCAAGTGACAGTGATACTGCACAACAGGCCAGCCAATCTGCATCGGCAAGTACACTAGCCACCGCCACCACACAGGAGGATGCTGTCGGCAGTTCTGCACCTCTGGCCACATTACCAGCCACTACAGATGTGCGGCACACCACCACCACCGACATCCCCACCGTCTCCACACTGGCTGAGTCTAGACAGGTGCCACGGGAACCTATCATGGACACCCAACAGAACACCGAAGGCAGCAGCACTGCAGAGGGGGCGGCCTGCAGTGATAACAGTGCCCCGCAAGAGCACTCGGAAACGGGGCCACAGGGGGAGATGCCCACATTGGAAGACCTGGGCTCCTTCCATGAGCTGGGGTTCAGCCCCACTTCACTGGGGAGTCCTATGAGGTCGCCCACCCCATCCATGGCCGAACTGAATGCCCGCATGCAACGGATGGAGGACCAGCAGGCTACCCTCACCCAGCTGGTGGAGAGGCAGCTAGAGGAATCCAGGCTGCAGAGGGAGAGCTACAGCGCCTCAGTGCGTCGCCTGTCGAGGTCCATTGGACGCTTTGCGAGCACCATAGTGACCCTTGCATGCCATGTGCGGGAGGGCAACGACCACAGCTCCAGGCTTGTAGAGGCCATGTTGGTTGGCCAACAGGCAAATCTGGCACGGATGCCCTCAATCCCAGATTCTGGCCCATCAAACACTACCACCCCATCCAGCTCCACTACTGCCAGTCCAAGGAGGCGCTTGAGTAGGCTAACGGGTCCTTCGGGCAAGGTTGCACAGGCACAGAAGCGCACACGGAAGTGATGGCATGTGTGTGGGGCAGTGCAGGACACATGTGGACTACAAGGGTGTGAGAGGGGTGGGCACGTTTGGGTGGTGGGGTAGGTAGTTTTGGGGGTTTGGACAATGGGCTCTGGGTGGGGGTGGGCACGTTTGGGTGGTGGGTGGCCCCGGGTGTACAGCTTCCCTGACCAATGCACCTTCTTCCCTGTTGTTATCACATCAATAAATCACCATTTCAAATCAAGACATACATGTGTGGACATTGATCATTTATTTTGCAGTGCAACTATTAATTCATTGTCATCACCATGTTTGTGCATTTCTGTGAATGTGCTGTGAGTCAAAAGTAAATGCGAATCAGGGCATCCCGTGCTCTCTGGCCATCATGTTGACCCCCAGGGGGAGGCGGTGCCATCCCATCCCCATCTCCATCCCCATCCCCATCTCCATCCCCATCCCCATCTTCCTCATCTGCGTCTGGTGGCATTGGGATGTTCCTGCGCAGGCATATATTGTGCAGCATGGCACATACGAGCGTGATTTTGCCCGTCTTCACTGGGCTGTACAACAGTGATCCGCCAGATCTGCTCAGACAGCGGAAACGGGCCTTCAGCAGTCCAAATGTCCTCTCAATCATTCCACGTGTGTGGATATGTGCCCTATTGTATGCCTCTTCATGCCTGTTCCTTGGTCTCCGTACAGGTGTCATCATCCATGGCGTGAGTGCATATCCCGCATCACCTACATGGGATGTAGATGGGGGAACATGTCAGTGTTTGTGGCATCATGTCCTCATCTGCTGCTGTGCATTTGTGTATCATCATTCATTCATGCATATGTACCATGCAGTGTATGGAGGTATGTCTTGGGCATCACGAGGTATGTCGCTGACTGCATATGGGCCTACACATTAACTTGCATGTTTACTGTGCCCTGCGGGTGACATTTGATTGCGTGCATGTCACGGTGCAGTGCTGTCCACACATGGCAGAGTGACTCCACTGTACGGAAGTAGTAAATACACGTCGTCTCATTAACACGCCTCTCATGCTTTTTGGGGCAGTGTTTCAATTGAGGGTGGGTGTCTGCAGTGGCACAGGGTTCATGGGACAGTGACGGGATTGGCTGTGGCAGCGTGTGCACGGGCACATTGTGGTGCCCTGTCATGTCTTCCTTCATGATGTTTGGCATCCGCTGTGTATTTGGTAGATGGAAGGGGGGTGATGCATGTGCGGTCACAGCGGCACACTCACAATGCTCATTGGCCTGGACACACACACACCACTCCGACAGGGTTGTAGCATCGTCAGCTGTACTCACCCAATAGCCATGTGCTTTGCCCGGCATAGCGTTCCATGTACCGTGGCAACATGGAATTCCGCAGTACCATTGAGTCATGTGATGAGCCTGGGAAACGTGTGCAGCAGTGTGTAATCAGTTGCATGGCATCACAAACCATCTGGACATTCAAAGAGTGATACTGTTTCCTATTACGGAACACCGCCTCAATTGCATGTGGTACTGTCAGCTCGACGTGGGTGCAGTCAACTGCGCCTATGCAATTTGGCATGCCTGCTATGGCATGGAAAGCCAACTTGGTGGCAATGACCTCGGGGAGGGTGCGGGGTAGGGCTATGTGTTCCGACACATGGCGCAACAGGGCATCCAGTACCTGTACCAGGATTTTTGAGAAACACGGTTGTGATATGCCGTGCAGCTCACCAACCGTGTGTTGATAGGTGCCAGTGCCAAGGAAATGCAGAACTGAGACAACCTTCAAGAGGGGGGGGGATGGTGGTGGGGGTGTCAATTAGGCTGCTGATGTTGTCCACAATCATGGTGGTGATGTGCAGGATTGTTGCGCGGTCCAGCCGGTATAGGGTGTGGATCTGTCCTGGGGTGAGGTTCCAGGGTGAGGCCCTGATGCGTGGTATTGGTGGCTGGCGGCGGGGTCGGGCTGGCTGGGCAATGGGGTTTGCCATAGCTGCAGGGTTGGCTGGTTGCCGCCTGCGCCTCCTCCGCCTACGCCTCCTCCTCTGCGCCATTACTGCCACCATGTGCAGTGCTGCCTGTTGGTTGAGTAGGCCCAGTCCCAGTGCTACTAGACCTGCTGCCTGCATGGTTCTGTGTTGTGTTGGGCTGGGTGTTGCCCTTTTGTAGGCTCCCAGTGGCCTGCTAGGTCCAGCTGGGCTGATTTGGTGCACCTGTGCCCTGATTCAGTTCAGCAGGCAGTGTATAACGCCATGTTCGCGGTGGCGGCGGTTCCGCCACCGTGATCACGGTATTTACGCCATTTTTTTGCCGGTATTTCCGTGTCCGCGCTAGTTGTGATGCTCACGGTGTTTCGTGTTGACGGTAACGGAGGGGTTTCCGTGCAGACGGACTTAACGGGAACCCTATTTCCGCGGTGGCGGTTTAGGGTGGTGCTATTACCGGGGCCGCGGGTCATGATTGCGCGGACATGGAAACGGTGCCGGTATGGTTTTACCGGCAGTGTTAATTCCGGACCGGAGTACTTGTAATGAGGCCCACAGTGTGCTCTACTCCAGGGATGGATTATTTGAATGTGGGTGAATTTTTTATTGACATTTACAGGGCAAATGGCCATGTGATGTGTGCCGTTGGAACCACACATTTTCCTGTATGGGGTGAGCACTCTGTTGACATGGCTCCCGGGCTTAGTGGGAAAGATTATGAGAATACCTGATAAATTCATGTTCAGGCCACAGATACCAATGGACGAAGAGGGGGGACAGACTATTCCCCTGGAGTTAAATGCAGCCATAATACAAGGGGAAATGGCAATGTCGAAGGAACAGATAGAGAACAGTGATTGCCAATTGGGAAGGGTTTAGATTGACTGACCTCACTGACAATGACATGTTTAGAGATGATCCAACAGATGATGAAATCATATTCGAGATGCGTATTAGATTTTGGATTAGAATAGAGAAAAGAGAGATCCCACAGTGAATGGCGATAGTATGGCAGCGTCTACCATTTTTTGATGAAGACTTGGAAAAGGTGCAAAGCGTTTTATGGACTACAAGCGCCTATGACGTAGGCATATTAAAGGGGATAGGGAAGGTTAAGATAAATTTGAAACCAGGAGCAATTTTACCTCGAGCAAGAGAGAAGAGAGTACCCCATTTCTCAGGAGGCGGATGAAGGGAGTTTTAAGACTATTTCAGCACTGATGGAACAAGGTATCCTGGTACCGTCAGAATCATTGTGCAATACCATGATGTAACCGATCAAAAAAATCTAAGGAGGGGTCATGGAGATTTATACAAGATATGAAACTGATTAACCAGAATATAAAGGCATAGTTTCCTTTAGTTCCTAATCCAGCGACGATGCTATGCAGTATCCCAGTAGTAGCGCAATATTTTACAGTGATTGACTTGAAAAATGTATTTTTATCAATCCCGTTGCTCACAAGACTTGACTTCCTTTTTTGTTCCGCCAAATCTAACTGAAACACACTTGATTGCCTCAAGGGTACTGTGAGTTCCCGTCGATCTTTAATAGGGTCCTTCAGATGGACCTAGGGAATATTGATTTGAAAAGTGTTGTGATACAGTACGTAGATGACATTCTGATTTGTAGCACTACAGAAGACGAGTGCAGGCAAGACTCAGTCCAGTTAATGACTATCCTAGAAGACAAGGGATACGAGGTAGACAAAGAGAAGTTACAGTATTGTCAAGAAGAGGTATTGATCTCACATGAGGGATAAAGGGTCACATCTGAAACAGCTGAGGCGATTATGAAAACAGCAAAACCGCACAAGGTGAAACAAATGCATCAGTTTTTGGGACTATGCAATTATGTTAGTGCATGGGTGCTTGATTATAGTTCATACACTAGACCCCTTTTACAAGCTCTAAAGGAAGCACAGGTAAACAATGAGAAAATAGAATGGACTGAGGAAATGGAGGGAGGGTTTGAAGAATTGAAGAAAGGAATTTGTACAGCTCCTGTTTTAGGAATTCCCAATTATGCTCAGCAGTTCTTTTTATTTTCACACACAAATGGGACAGTTATGACACCAGTACTTAACACAGAGGACTACACTAGGGTATAAACCTCTGGCATATTACAGTAGGATTTTAGATCTAGTTATGAATGGACACTTTCCTTGCGAACAGTCGCTGGCGTCAGTCATGTTCGCAATTGAGAAATCTACCAGTATTGTAATCGGGTGTTCTATGATGCTTTTTGTGGAGCATGGTTTGTTTGCTATTTTGGAGAAACCTAAGGGTAGATTGACATCTCAGGGAGCTTCTGTGTATGAGGTGATCATATTGAAACCAGCAATTAAAATAGTCAGACGGAAAGTAGTGACCCCTGCCACGTTTGTAGCTGAGCTTGTTGCAGAGGGCGAGCATGTGCACGTTTGCTTGAACTACCAGGAGTTTTATGATGAAATTCAGTGCGTAAAAGAGAATGAGTTAGCACAGGAGAGGATTCTTTTCATTGATGGTTCTTTGAAAATCAATCAAACTAGTGGAGAAAGGCATTCTGGCGCAGCTGTGATGTGACATAGATCAAACAACAAATCTGAGGTTGTAGCAAGTGCAAGACTACCCTCTCACTTTTCAGCGCAAGTGGCAGAATTGATAGTGCTTCTTGTCATGCTCGAAAACCATGCCTATGTCACGTAAACGGTGCATGCAGGTTTACCACGTTGGAAAAGGAGGGGCTACCTCCAAGGGAATGGCACTCCAGTGCAACACACAGCATTATTGGACAGGCTTATTGAGGCACTACACCTCGCAGTATCCATAGCGATAGTTAAATGCACAGCACATACTAAGCAAACTGACTGTATTTGTTGCAGGAATTAAGCCACAATGTAGAGGCAAAGGTTGCATATATAAGTTTTGATACTCCAGATGTAATGGAGAAAGTAGTCACGATTATGGTGGTAAATGAAGGATTTCATTATTTACCAAGAATACAGTTGATGGAAATTCAGGGCAGTGCACCACAGGAAGAGCAAGAATTATGGAAACAAAGGTGGTGTTCTTTATCCCCCTCAGAAGCATTATGGAGAAAAAACAGCACTGGAAAGCCGGTGATGCCAGTAGCATTGTTAAAGGTAGCACATGAACAGCTGCACTACCCTGCCCATGTAACTGGGGAAAGCATCGCAGCAACTATTGCGGAGGACTGTTTTGTATCAAACCTGTTAGAACACATTGCATTTTATATAGTAAATTTCATCTTATGTCAAAGGTTTAGCACTGGGCATACACTGCGAGCGATTAGAGGAGTGATTCCTCGACCAAATGGTCCTTTTCAGCATTTACATATTGACTATGTTGATAAGCTGCAAATATGTAATGGATATAGGTATATGATAGTGGTGGTGTGTCCTTTCTCCAGGTGGATCGAAGCATGTCCTTCTACACACCCTGATGCCACTTGCACATTTAAGTTTTTAGTATGAGAAGTCTTTCCAAGATAGTGAATGTGTGAGGTGTTGAAATCTGATAATTGGGCCCCATTTTGTTAATGAAGTATTTGAACAGATTAGTCTCTTATTGAAAATAAAGCACAGGTTTTTTTCTGCTTATCACCAGCAAGTGAACGGCAAAAATGTGAGAGACTCAACGGTCCATTTAAAGAGAGGATTGCAAAGCAAACATTGACACTGAACAAGGGATGGCTGTATTGCCTACCCTTAGCCTTATATGCCTTTAGGAATCAGCTTGGCTTGGACCACCACCTCACACCCCACGAGTTAGTGACAGGGATGCAAAAGAGAACATCTTTGTCTCCTCCATCGAGGAGCAGATGTGATGCCCAGAAGACTGCAGAAATGTTAGGAAATTAGTTATGTGGGTACTTTACATGCATGGCTGTAAGTATATATGTCATTTCTGATCAACTCAAGCATCAGGGGGGTCAGTCTCAGAGCACAGATGAAGACCATTCAGCAACCAGAATTTCTGAACTACTATCTGTACATAAAAACAAAGGGGGGTCTGGGAATCTCTCTACCAGCACGAACACAGCCCAATGACCTGTTCTTGGGTGAATAACCCCTGGGAGAGACTCTACCAAGTCTTTAGCTCACTGTCCGTTTCACAGAGAAGAAATTTCCCCACATATCAGCCTTTGTCCTGCCCAGGAGCAGTCCAGCGCCGAAATGCTAGGCAATTCTCCTCTGAACAAGAGTACCATCAGTAACCCCATACACGTGTTTCAGCCTTGTTGGGCATCATCAGTGAGGTGAAACTGGTGCCTCTCTAAGAACAGTGAGCAAGGGGTCCACGTCTGGATCGCCCTGTTAACTTAGGGTGAAACCCAAAGTTAATTTATGCAAACAAAGGGAGGTCTGGGAATCTCTCTACCAGCACGAACACAGCCCAATGACCTGTTTTTGGGTAAATAACCCCTGGGAGAGACTCTACCAAGTCTTTAGCTCACTGTCCCTCTCCCAGGGGTTATTCACCCAAGAACAAGTCATTGGGCTGTGTTCGTGCTGGTAGAGAGATTCCCAGACCCCCCATTGTTTTGAATAAAATAACTTTGGGTTTCACCCTAAGTTAACAGGGCGATCCAGACGTGGACCCCTTGCTCACTGTTCTTAGAGAGGCAACAGTTTCACCTCACTGATGATGCCCAACAAGGCTGAAACACGTGTATGGGTTACTGATGGTACTCTTGTTCAGAGGAGAATTGCCTAGCATTTCGGCGCTGGACTGCCCCTGGGCAGGACAAAGGCTGATATGCAGGGAAATTTCTTCTCTGTGAAAAGGACAGTGAGCTAAAGACTTGGTAGAGTCTCTCCCAGGGGTTTTTCACCCAAGAACAAGTCATTGGGCTGTGTTCGTGCTGGTAGAGAGATTCCCAGACCCCCCTTTGTTTTGAATAAATTAACTTTGGGTTTCACCCTAAGTTAACAGGGCGATCCAGACGTGGACCCCTTGCTCACTGTTCTTAGAAAGGCAACAGTTTCACCTCACTGATGATGCCCAACAAGGCTGAAACACGTGTATGGGGTTACTGATGGTACTCTTGTTCAGAGGAGAATTGCCTTGCATTTCGGCGCTGGACTGCCCCTGGGCAGGACAAAGGCTGATATGCAGGGAAATTTCTTCTCTGTGAAAGGGACAGTGAGCTAAAGACTTGGTAGAGTCTCTCCCAGGGGTTATTCACCCAAGAACAAGTCATTGGGCTGTGTTCGTGCTGGTAGAGAGATTCCCAGACCCCCCTTTGTTTTCTAATAAATTAACTTTGGGTTTCACCCTAAGTTAACAGGGCGATCCAGACGTGGACCCCTTGCTCACTGTTCTTAGAGAGGCAACAGTTTCACCTCACTGATGATGCCCAACAAGGCTGAAACACGTGTATGGGGTTACTGATGGTACTCTTGTTCAGAGGAGAATTGCCTAGCATTTCGGCGCTGGACTGCCCCTGGGCAGGACAAAGGCTGATATGCAGGGACATTTCTTCTCTGTGAAAGGGACAGTGAGCTAAAGACTTGGTAGAGTCTCTCCCAGGGGTTATTCACCCAAGAACAAGTCATTGGGCTGTGTTCATGCTGGTGGAGAGATTCCCAGACCCCCCTTTGTTTTGAATAAATTAACTTTGGGTTTCACCCTAAGTTAACAGGGCGATCCAGACGTGGACCCCTTGCTCACTGTTCTTAGAGAGGCAACAGTTTCACCTCACTGATGATGCCCAACGAGGCTGAAACACGTGTATGGGGTTACTGATGGTACTCTTGTTCAGAGGAGAATTGCCTAGCATTTCGGCGCTGGACTGCCCCTGGGCAGGACAAAGGCTGATATGCAGGGAAATTTCTTCTCTGTGAAAGGGACAGTGAGCTAAAGACTTGGTAGAGTCTCTCCCAGGGGTTATTCACCCAAGAACAAGTCATTGGGCTGTGTTCGTGCTGGTAGAGAGATTCCCAGACCCCCCTTTGTTTTGAATAAATTAACTTTGGGTTTCACCCTAAGTTAACAGGGCGATCCAGACGTGGACCCCTTGCTCACTGTTCTTAGAGAGGCAACAGTTTCACCTCACTGATGATGCCCAACAAGGCTGAAACACGTGTATGGGGTTACTGATGGTACTCTTGTTCAGAGGAGAATTGCCTAGCATTTCGGCGCTGGACTGGCCCTGGGCAAGACAAAGGCTGATATGCAGGGAAATTTCTTCTCTGTGAAAGGGACAGTGAGCTAAAGACTTGGTAGAGTCTCTCCCAGGGGTTATTCACCCAAGAACAAGTCATTGGGCTGTGTTCGTGCTGGTAGAGAGATTCCCAGACCCCCCTTTGTTTTGTACTATCTGTACATAGACTTATTGCTGGAGACACAATATTGATTCGGAACTTCACCAGAAAGTGGCACGAGCCGTGTTTTAGTGGACCTTATGTTCTGGAATATGTCACTCCCTCAGCAGTGAAAGATCCAAAGGGAGACATGCTTGGATCCATCGGAACGATGTCAAACTCCACACTGGTGAGACTGTCACACCCGTAACAATAGATTCGGAAGCAAGGCAGGAAGAAGAAGTTCAGTGCATGCAGACCTGATCAATGATGAGGAAGAAGGACGCTAAGGTTGTTGATTAGATAAATCCAAGTGTGCATTTGGACTGTGTCTCGCCCCAGACACTCCTTATAGATATTATAGCAGGAGTGCAAACTCAGTTCTTGAGCAACAGGAATCTTTGAAAAATGAACTTTAGAAAGTTGTTAACATGTTGTGTATATGTTCCCACTCCAATGACTCATGTAGAATTGTGTATTACTGAAAGGCCAAGACCTTTTGTGATTTTCCCCACTCCAGTAGCTCGTGTAGGTTTGCCTATTGCTGAGACAGATGTTCCTATGGTTCTCCCTGAAGGGAGAACTCTACCTGCTATGCTTCATGATTATTATGCAAGCACTTGCTTTGTGAACGGGAGACACAGGACAAGGGACAATGATCATTAATTAAATAATGATCTAGACAGTACTGCACACTTTGTAATAACATGTATCAACACATGAAAAAGGTGGGAGAAATAACATCCAAAGGGAGTTGCTATGTTTGTGCTCTCATGCCTTATGCCATCAGGACTTACAAGATATTTATAGCTATAGAAGTAGGAGTCGAGAAAGCTCATTGCATGACACCCCTTGCACTCTGCCGGACAAGAGGTCAGTTCAAGGGTCGAACAGTGTCCTTGGTATGGGTGACTGAGAAGACATCTCTGAGAGAAGATGACTATGTGCAAGATTTAAAGATGAGAGAAAAATCAGAGACAAAGAATCGAGGGATAAGATATGAACAGCCTGGGTTCAATGGAGCTGGAATCAGAAGAGAAGAAAACAAAATGGTAAATTGTCAAAGAAAGAACCATGAATAAATACAAAGATGCAGGGAAAGAGGTCAGCTGCAAATCAAGAGGACAATGCTGAGTCCAGAAGGATGGGCTGAATGCCTCATCATATGTAAATCATTAGCACTATCAGGATATTATGAGTCAGTCATAGATACTGCAGAGAATGAATGCAAGCATCATTGACTGAAAATTGTGAAGTTGCTGATGTGGGTCGATGATAAATGAGGACATTTGCAGATAGTACCTCTAACTTGTGAATCCTTGTGTTTCAGAAACAATGGTACCAGAAAGGCTGGAATGAATCAGCAGTGTGCCTGAATTTCCGATGTACCAGGCATGAGGGATGGCACAGTAGTGTTAATGGATCACTACTGGGCCTGTAGATAAAGAGCTTATATGAAGTTGCCCAAAGATCGGGAGGGCTGTGTTCCATAGTACTTATCCATGTTCTAGCATTAGTGATTCCATATGAGGAACAGAAGATCATTTGGTTGTCTCAATCGGACAAGAAGTGAGAATTACTTTTCCGCTAAATCTATAGAAGCCTTCAATGCTATTCCATATGAACACTGGTTGTTCAGTCAGTCTGCTACAGTGTTCACAACTATCTTTATGCCAGGGATCCAGACAATGGCTAATGCAAAGTGGTTGCACATCACTTGCTGGGAGCTCCTGCAGACGATCAACGCTACTATAAAGGGATTTAACGCTATCAAGGAAGAATTGAGAGCCATTAGACTGATGACTCTCCAAAATAGGTATGTCCTAGACAGGATTACAGCAATAGATGGAGGTGTTTGTGCCAAAATCTGAGACATAACTTCTCACAATGATGAAAATCGGACCTTGACAGAAGCCATAATGTTGCTAATGAACGTGCACATCAAGATGAAAGATGAAGTAGAAGATATTGCAGATGAGAGCTAGTTTGCAGCTATCTTCTCATGGGTTCCACAATAGATTACGAATATCTTAACATTTCTTGGAGCACTATTGGTGATTATCATGTTTGGATTCTGTGTGATCAGGATAGTGATAACACATAGTGAGAATACAGCAAAGAAATCAGTAGGAATGATGATCTTGATTGATGTTGAGTCTGGGTTTGGATCCAAGGAGCTGACAGATGAAGAAATCAGAAAATATATAGAAGCAAGCATTCTAGCACCTGAAGGAACAAAGTTCCTGTATCCGAGAAACCATAAGAAGTATGTGGGACAATGGATTTACTGCAGTCCGAATGGACAATGTACACACATGACCTGGAGTGCTGATGACCATGTACATCAGCAGTATCTCTGAAAGGGTTAATGAAGATATGGACTCCCAAGAAGCACTTTTTTAGATGAGGATGTCTAGATGTTAAGACTAATGGGGGAGTGGTCGATGAATCAACCAGAGAGGGAAGTATAGAGAAGGAGCCACATTTCTTTACCAGAAGTCCCGCCCCTATTCTGTCTATATGTTGGAAGCCGGAAATTGAGACATCCACAACGCCGATAAGGATATCTATACTGCAAAAGATCTTCGAAACAAGGAAAGCCCTACAAGATCTACCTGTGGAACGATGACGGTCTCTTAAGTGAGATCCCTGAAGATGTGTAAAAAGAATAAAAGAGAAGATGGGTGGCATCACATGAGGTGAAGACGACGCACTAAGAAGAATGGTCAAAGAAGGGAATGTATAGACCTTATCGAATCTGATGATGAAATAAAGAATGTCGTAACCTTTCATGTGCGGAATGAAGATTGCACATGCAAAGAGCATTGGAGAAAATATGTGCTGTTTTATAACTACAGATGCTGCAACACAAGTAGACTAAGTAATCATGAAGGCTGGCTATACGTAATGAATAGACTTCAGGCGGTCCGCCAATATATATATATATACATATATTCATGTATAGAATCTGGATATTTGATGTCGCAAATTTAGTAAGCCAGGACCCATGAGAGAGAACAGCTGAAAACATGGTGCAGCAGAGAAATCAGCTGAAAATCGAGGAAGGATCGAGAAAGTTGTCTGCCCCGTATCAATGGTTTAGGCAGCCAAGAACTGGTTATCTATTAAAGGAGATACAAAGAGCATGAGAAGCGAGGCAAGCTCTTGTTAAGGTGCAATGGAAAAACACTATGAGTGCCATGTTTTATTCATGTAATATCATTAAATGAGAAGAAGGAGCTAAAACACGGTCTCTTGTCACATGGGATAAATGATAATAGAACATAGGCAAGCAGCACCAAGACTTGAAGATAAGAACATGCTTGCACTCCCTTCTATTCCCAGGAGCAGTGCTACTTTGCAAGGCCAAGTTCAAAGACAATTCAAATGGCAGAAGACATGAGTGATGATGGATGATGGGCTAATTGGGTGGGGTGGCATGGTCAAGTCCGCCCACCAACACCTGAGGTACCAGCTTCCTTGCTGCTAGTGACTTGAATATTCCAGAAGGGTACAGGCATGCCAACCAATTATAGAGGGCCATGTATTGAAGACCCCTATAGTTTGAGAGCCAATGGTGTGTCGTGTATCTAACAAATATTGAGGATGACTTGCACAAGGGCTGGGCATAAGTTGTCCACCTGACTATAGAGACCCATTCACAATCCAATCCCCTACAGAAATTATACTTAGATGTTCCCCGTAGACCAACCACAATCCTGTATAAGTTTTCTTAGTTTGCCGCGTAGTATGATGTCCCGTATGACAAGTTTTTACTATAAAAGTTATACTTTTCATGTCATGCATTGAGATTGAGATTATGCCGTGAGATGTCCATTAATGTGCATTGTACTCGCTGTTTTAGATAATTGAGAATAAATCAGATCACCAGGGTGAAGATGCAGATGCAACTCATATATAAGTGGGCAGGGAGGACACAATGTGTGCCCTGGCGCCAGATGGATAAAAACAACTTCATAAAGGTTTTCCCACAGCTCACAACAGGGGCAAGTAAGTGGATATATGCATTTGAAAAACAAACAGCAGGAGTGCCCCTGGCAGTGGGTGATACCAAGAGCTTGATGGTTGCTACATTTGGGGACCAGACCAGAATGTGTGGGTGAAAGCTGGGTATCAGGGAATAAGCCTGGGGGATGATGCACACGTAAAATACCGGTACCGGTAAATCCCTACCGCCTTACTACGAGGTCCCTTTGCGGGTTGGGGGATTTAACGCCTGCTTTTAGCAGGCGTTAAAATCCAACCCGCTAAGGGACCTCGGAGCTAATTACAGCACCGCAAAATTGCGGTGCCGTAATTAGCGCCTTCCCCATTCCCATAGACCCCTATGGGGCAGAAATGGGAATGGGGAAGGGCAATGGTGTAAAGGGGATTTACCGCCCCTCCAACCTTGGAATGGGGCGGTAAATCCCCTTTCCGCCAAGGCGGTGCCGGCATTTTACCGGCATGAGCCATGGCGCTAATGGCGCCATGGCTCACCACCTACCGGGTAATGAGGCCCATTGTATTGGTCAGACTTAGATGAAGCAGGTTGTATCTTAGGCAATATTCTTACAGACCCACTGGTGCCATGATGCTGATGTCAATATTAGCACTGGTGAGGCATTGTACAAGAGTGGATTTGTATTGGATGTGTCCCATGCAAATTCATTCAGCATCATTCAACAAAGAATACTTAATTATTTCTGTATAAAACAAATACCAATAACGGTAAAATAATTATACCTGATGAATAAAATCAATTTTTCTTTATTTGTTTCTCTTACCAAATCATCACAGTAGAAAATGCAAACAAATAATAGAATATCCCTTAACACATTATTACTCATGAATGCCTTACTAAAATACTGAAAAGATTAAAACGGAAACTCTCCATGCTGCTGCAATTAAAACATGTAAAATATGTGAACATTCCATACCGTTTAACACTAAGAGATAAACATTTTGATCAATGACAGTATACCATGAAATGCTATCATCTATAAGACATCTTCACTACTGGATCAGAAAATCTAATCCAAATTCATATGTTGTTCCCTTCCACTCATCCACTTAAACTAACAACATACCTACACGTGGCCAACGTCAGTACGACTGAATTGCATACTTTTTTCTTTTTTTGTTGTTGTTAAAGCATGACTTCTAACACTTGTCTGACTGCAAATTTGATGACAAATTTAACTAACATCTGTTTTTGTTATACAAAGGTCAACATAATATGAAATGAGGTGCTGCTTCCATCTGTCAGATGCTTGCAGGACATGTATTTATTAAATGATTTGTGTCATTACGAAACAGACTCTGCCAATGGCAGGGTAACCAATTGTGATGCAGGAAATGCAGCAGAGGGACAGGGCCTAGGTATCCTTGTCCTTTACTGCTTTTTATTGTGTGTTCTGTCGTGTTTTCCATGCAGGAGTTCATGTGGGACTCCTGGCAGTGCAGCTCTCTCTTTTGGTTTGGTGTGCAGACCCCTGGGATAGCCTTATGGCACCCATGGGTAAAGGGTACAACCCTGTGCCCTAGTGTATGTTTTTGGGCATCTGTGTTTGGCCCACAGAGCAGGGTATGGGCTGGTGGCAGTTCCATGCTGAATTTGACAGGTGCTCTGAGTATCCTCCATTTTGGGATACCCAGGCCCTGCCATTGGAATCAGTTGATTCCTGATAGGAGACAAGATGGCCCCTGTGGCCTCTTGCTTTCTATTGCCTGTTACCTTGTTTTCCCTAAGTCCTGTGAAGCCTGACTCTGTCCCTTCCCCCTGACCGGCTGTTGGGTGGAAGTTCCATATATGGTGTTGTTGTGAAGTCCAGGCCAGACTGGCTGGAGCCTTCCCAGTGACTGTATGATGTGAATACACCCTGCGGGTGGGACCTGGGTGAATGGAGTGTGTGACGAATACGCATTCTGTGTTGTGGATGTCTAGTATCTGGTGTTTAACACAATGACTGAGATAGCCCTGCCGTAGCTGGTATGAATGCAATGTGGAGTGTTGAATGGCTGGGTACTTGTCCCAATACACATAACTTGTTGTGAGTGTCTGGAGAGAAGTGAATGGCCTTAATCTGCAAGCTGCAAGCGTCTGCCATGCCTATTTCTTTCATTATCTTTCGAAGGTCAATTTACCTTTAATCCTTTCTATTTAAGTAAATGGGTACTTGCCTGGCATGCATTGAATGCCATTTTGAGGCTGCTTTCCAATATTAAGTTTTCAGTTCAAAAGTAAATGGGTTTGTTTAAAGCCTGGATATTCTACATGGTTTAAGAGAAAGTTCACCATTTTATATCTGCCAGCTTGAGAAGTGCAAGCAGTGTTTGATGCAGTCATCAATGCCGTCCATGCTCTAAATATTAGTTTTGACTTGTGCAGGGAGAATATCATAGTTGACTCAATCTTCATGATGTCCAGGTCTTTTTTTATGTTATTCCTGTAGTTCAATCTATCCTCTGCTCTGATGCTGTGTTTGACAGGGTCGGGGTTTCTGCTTCTTTTGATGTGGAGAGGTAGCTGCAGTGTTTGTCAGGAATTGTTGGTTGTAGGCTGCAATCTTGATAAATCAAATTCAATCGGTCTTGTGGGAGGAGAGCAAAGACATTAGGCTGCCATTTCCAGCCAGAGCTGATCCTAAAATCCTCCAAAGCAGTGCTTATATCATGGAACGTTCTTACATGTATCGTGGTGTTTTTTTTTTTTTGTAGCCTGACATTTTGCTAAATTCCTCTATGGTGTGTGGCAAATATGAGCATGCAATCATCATGAAATGCTTCTTTGTACGCATTATTCCTCGTTCGTACACCATTAATAGACACGTTTAGTCTGATTGCTTTGACCAGAAGTTCAGGTGCAAAGTCTGCTGTTTTCCATCCCTTCTCTCCCCTTGATAAAGGCAGCTATATCTTTTTTAATGAGTTTCATCGGCACTGTACTCAGTTATAACTTACTTTTGCATTTATCAAATATATTGCCCTGTAGCACGCACAATAATTTCCAGGTTTTCCTTCTGTATGTATGAAAGGACTATGTGCATGTCTTGAGTGGGTGATATTTTCCCTTGTTTTGTGTTCTCTCTGAATACCTTGAATGTTAATTATAGCAGTAAGTAGCTAAAATGCCTATGTCCTGCATCATTTGCAGTATCAGTGCTATTCAGACAGATGTGTTCTGCTACTTGCTGATTTGTTCTATATTTTCGGTCCGTGAGTATATTGCAGTCTCCTGCTATTAAAATATTCTCAGACTCCATTTCCAAAATGGGATTAACAATTGGAATAAATCATCATTTTCGGTGTTTGAACTGCAATATATACATTTTTTTTCTTCATGAAACAGTGACACAATGGTTAGTCTGCCTTCCTTATCCATATACTGGGACTCGTTACAAGTCTGGCGTTTCTGGAAATAAGGGTGCCGTTAGCAATGTAGCAGCACCCTTTCTGGACCACCAGACTATGAGAATGCCTGCAGATGCCGGTGCCTCCAGCAGGTCTGACCTGCCGGGAGCAGTGGACCCTGCAGGCATGGTTTTCACAGAAGCATCAGTATCACTGGCAACGGTGCCGGTGCTTCCCTGGCCCCATTCCCGTGGAGTCCTATGGGATTCCATGGGAACGGGGACTTACATTTCCCACCCCGCGACTTTTAATATCCGGTGGCACTGGGATATCAGGCAGTGGAAATGGTGTTACGAGGTTGGTGGCAACCTGGTGGGTTACCGCTGACCTCATAATGAGGCCCACGGTTTAAGAATGTACCCCCTGAGATGTGTTGCTATTGATGGAGGCTGGTCCATATGAGTTGTTAGAGTAAGAGCTAAACAAATTCAATGTGACACATCCTTTAATCAACCTCTCATTTTCATCTGGAAAAGATTGGGTTTCTTGAAGTATTGAAACCTCAGTAAAATTCATTTGTAGGCGTGGTAATACATTTTGCTTTTGACATGACTCTTCACTTTACAAATGTGTGGCTAACTGACGAGTATAGCAGTGGTCTCTCACTTGAGGGTTCCCTGTACTTTGGATATGCGAATCCTGCAGCATGGCTACCTTCACCATTCCTTCTTTTGATAATTCGAGTATCACATGTTCTAACCGTGCTTTATAGTGGGTGAAATCTGTCATGAAGTTCTGTACAATAGCACACATTATTGTTATTATTATATTATTATTTAGAATGCATGTAACTTATTATTTTGTTGTTTTAAGGCCTATTTATTAAGGTCATATGACACAGTTACAATAAATATATATATATATATATATATATATATATATATATATATATATATATATATATATATATATATATATTACACAACCACGCTAGTGGCCGTGTATTTATGGTTATGTTGCTGTTTCCATAGGAAGAGCACTTTTTGGGCGGCTCATAACTCCGCTCCCCCTGGACGAATCCTCACCAAACTTTGCAAAAAAAGTTTGGTGAGGTTTGGTCCAGGGGGGCAAAGTTATAGGTGGGGACCCAAAACTTATTTTTTTCCCATTGAATGAAAGGGGGAAAAACTTTGCGCACTGCTACAGAGGAAACCACTGGACGGATTTTCACCAAATATGTGGCAGGAGCAGCGGTTTGGCCCCAAAAGCGTGATTTTGTCAATTTGGTGAAAACCCGCCCAGTCGTTTTTTTTAAACAATCAAAAAGTAGGTCTCAAAAAATGTGTGATATCTATCTCCGCTCCGAGGACGCACTTCGTTTTTTGCTCCGCGGGCAGGACACCGATTGGGTAATCGGGCGCGTCATGTCCGCGGACATGTGACGCATTCGCTCATTGAATGGTGGAGAGCGTGAAGTGCGTCAGATTGTTTCGATGCGCCTGCCATCTTTGATCCGTGTTTTGGTGTCCGCGGACATCACTGCAAAAACATATAAAAAAACACAAAATTGAACTTAAAGTTAAAGTTATCAAATACTGTCTGAGGAGGTGAGGGTTGGGGATGTGGCAGCAAGAAGCAAAAAAGTGGTGTTTTTTTGTCATGAAAGTCATAAGGTATATTTGGAGGTAGGGTGGGCAACTGTCCCATAATTTGCAGGATTGTCCCGCAATTGGTGCCTGTGTCGCGCAGTTTGCCGAGTGGCTCGGCGGGACGCGGGCTGTCCCGACTTGCTCTGTTCGAGCACAATTTGTTATCTAACAGAGTAAGTCAGGAGTCACAATTAGTCATGCTGGGGGTTGGGGCCGAGTGGGGAGGGAGTTATATACATACATTTCCCACGTATGGGAATAACAGTGGCTGGCAAGTGGCAGCTAATCTGTAAATAAGAGTCCTATTGCATTGCATTGCAACCGTAGCTACTGACGTGACAGGCTTGCAGGGTGGTCATGTCAGCAGCTTCAGGTGAAATGCATTGATTGTGCCAGGTGAATGATGCTGCAACGTCATCAACACCTTTTGTCCCGCAAAGGGATGTGACAAAGTTGGCCACCCTATTTAGAGGTATTCCTCAATATATTGTGCTTGAAGTACCGGCGAAAGAGTAATGTGTCTGTGTTACAATGTGTTTAAAATAATAATGGAGTCAGATTGGCCCCCCTAGAGTTTGGCATCTGAGGCAGCCACCTGCAGTGTTTGATGGAAACAGTGGCCGTGCGCATGTATGACAATGCGAGTTCTCATGGGTGTGTTGAGCCGTGTTGTTGCTAAGTGAGAATGTATTTACATTCTGAGTAAAGGTCACTAGCTTTGATTTTTCGGTTGCAAGCTAAGGCAGCCCACACATGGGACTGAAAGTACAAGGGTCAATTGTTTTTTGACCTTGACAGAAAGGGATTTTTCCGTCCAGAGTGAGTGAGAGGAGGTTTGTAATAATAAACATTTGATAAGGTTAGGCATTCCAAAAGTGTGTACCGAACATATAAATTCAGTTCATGAAGATTCTTTGATGCGAGCGGATTGAGCATTTCGGACTGAATTACGGGAAGAGAATGGAGACGGTGAATAATATGTAAGTTTGTTTTTGACGACTGTATGCCGGAACAAGCTTTAACCTATTATTATCTGAAGATTAATTTTGGCAATGTAACTCAAGTACTATTTTTCTGTGTGGTTGTCTTTTTTATGTGGTTATGGGGAGTGCAAAATGTAGGTGTATGTCGATTACAACTAGATTCACCCAGGTTCAACAGTAATATTTCTTTAAAATGTCATGTATGACAATATGGAATTGTGTATCAGTTTCCAGGTTCTTTTTGTCTTTTTTGAGATTGTTTGATGTGTGTGCTAATCGTTAGTTTAAACTCTATGCCGAATTAAGAAAAGTATACATATATTGTAATCATTTTTTATTTTATTTTTATTTTTATTTTTAATGTGATATAGTTTTTTAAACAAAAACTTTACACATGATTTCATAAAATTGTTATCAAATTACATAATACAGAGAATAGAAATAACTATCTTCATCATATACATTTATCAAGTTACACATATTTCATCTTTGTCTATTCTTTCATATAACTTCATCAGATACTCAATTCAAATTTCATACAGTTAGATACAATATAAAAGAGTACACTACCTTCAATTTCACATAAACCTGTGTTGAATAAATCCATAAGTAAGAAAGAAAATGTTTTGACCGTGCAAGGAGAATGTAATTTATCAATCCACCTATAATCCATTAATCACTAATCGGTCCCTCCCTTAATAGTTCTTGTAAACTGGCTATCGCCCAGAGCCATAAAGTCTACGTCCCTATAAGCAATGGGTACTAATCATCAATCACCAGTCACCTATAATTCTTAAGCTAACTTTAAATGGAGGAGTAACTATTCTTAAAGTTTTCCTTTGACCATATGCCATACTCTATATAGAGCCAGATGTAGACTTGCATTCAGAGTATTAATACACATATACCATATACCAAAAATCTTTCGACTTAATGTGATCTAAGTTATGGACAAAGCTACTATAGTGTTTTATATAAGTTAGACTCAGTCTGGGGCATAGCGTAAGGACGTGTCTCGCAGTTTCGGGTGAGATTTCATTTTTACAAATCCTACAAAATCGCTCATGTTTGGGAATGGCACGTTCAGGTCCTATCACAGTTAAGACAGGTAGGTGATTAATATGCAAGAATAGTATAAAGCGTCTTAAATAATCAGAAGGGCATAGGTTCAGATATTTGTGTGCCCTTCTATAGGTGTAAAGTAAATGGGATATAAACCCATAGCTGTGTAGGCTTTCCAGATGTTTAAAGTTGTTTTGCCAGTCCCAAATGTTTAGTCTTTCCCCCATTTGAGCTTTCGAGTATTCAAAGTTATCGCCCCAGTTGGGTGTCCACTCGATCATCTCAAATAGGGTGATCATTTCTCTCACAAGCTTAACCTGTTTATTCCCAATTATGTTCTCTTTCATTGTCATCAGGAGTTGATTGGTACTGTTCATATGTTTCTTAATGAAAAGGACAGCTCTTTTCTTCAAGACCAATGCTTTTAACAAGAGTAGGCCTAATTCTAATCTCAGTATCGCCATCGGTATTCCCTGTGGTAAACCTAAAAGCTTACACCAGAATTTACCTTTCAGTATTTGGAGCCAATCAAGGTTAAGATGGACCAGGGCTTCCAGTCCATATGTCACCATAGGGACCCAACTTTGGATGTAGAGTTGGCGAGCCGCCCACATAGAAAAACCACTCTGGTTACGAGAGAACTTACAGATCAGAGCGGTTAATTGGGCCGCTTTTATTTTACGGTTTTGCACACAGGATTGAAAATTCCCACTAGCATCAAATTCCACTCCCAAATATTTGTAGCACTGTGTATATTGAATTTCCATTCTAAGCCCATGTGAGCGAAGGGCGTGTGACTGGAAAGCAACTGCTGTTTTGCTGTGGCTGCACTGTGTCCATTCCTTTGTCCTTTGTCTTACCTCGAGGATCCAAGGACCGCAGGAGAACGAAGGAGAACGAAGCGCCGTTGCGCTGAGAAGCCCCGCCCCGCCCCCTCCTCTGTGGCCCGCCCATGCAGGAAGTGTGCCTACATTAGAGCAACCCAGGCACCCTTGCGGCGCTAAGCCCATGTGAGCGAAGGGCGTGTGACTGGAAAGCAACTGCTGTTTTGCTGTGGCTGCACTGTGTCCATTCCTTTGTCCTTTGTCTTACCTCGAGGATCCAAGGACCGCAGGAGAACGAAGGAGAACGAAGCGCCGTTGCGCTGAGAAGCCCCGCCCCGCCCCCTCCTCTGTGGCCCGCCCATGCAGGAAGTGTGCCTACATTAGAGCAACCCAGGCACCCTTGCGGCGCTAAGCCCATGTGAGCGAAGGGCGTGTGACTGGAAAGCAACTGCTGTTTTGCTGTGGCTGCACTGTGTCCATTCCTTTGTCCTTTGTCTTACCTCGAGGATCCAAGGACCGCAGGAGAACGAAGGAGAACGAAGCGCCGTTGCGCTGAGAAGCCCCGCCCCGCCCCCTCCTCTGTGGCCCGCCCATGCAGGAAGTGTGCCTACATTAGAGCAACCCAGGCACCCTTGCGGCGCTAAGCCCATGTGAGCGAAGGGCGTGTGACTGGAAAGCAACTGCTGTTTTGCTGTTTGGCTGCTTGCTGCGGCCGCGGCCACTGAGTATTGGCGTACGGCCGGAGCCTGAGGAAATCCGAGCTCCTCGTGCCCTACTAACCGGACCAAGTGTGTGTGGCCCGCTACTACCGGTACCCATGTCTTCCACTGCCGATAAAGGGAAAAATGGCAGTATCTGCATGAAAACTCGTGCCCAAAGAAAGCAGAGGCTGGAGTCGCCTGAAAATTGCTTACAGACTCCAGCTGAGCTGCAACAGTCACTAAGGTGCCTCCCAAGTGAAATCACGGACACAGCTACGCAAAGATCAAGCCACCAAGTAAGTGAAGACGGGTCCGTGTCCTATTCGTACGACAGTAATCATACCATGAGAATGGGGGTCCTAAGTCAGGAAAGAGTAGTGATCCTCCCTCCCCCCTCTCATACAATCACATCTGCAACGTCTGTCTGTTCTACTCAGACAACGACGTCTGGCTGTCACACAGAAAGCGTACATAGAGTCGACATGACAGCCGCTCCTTGTCCTGTTCCTGAGGCTTCGATCGAATCCTGCAAGGCCACGACCTCAGCGATGACGGCAGGGTTAGATATGGGTGCTAATGCCGAGAGTGAAAGTGCAACGCAAACTGCTTTGCCCACGATTACGACCCCGTCGTTGACAGAGGCTACCCCTGGTCTCAAGGAGCTCCCACCTCGACACGCTGGAAGTAACCCCAATGGCTGGAGCCTTTGCAGCGCTGCGTGGCCAGTGCCCCTTCACCTGCCCTCAAACGAACTAGCAGTCCAGCCAGGCAATGTAGTCCTTGACAGCGCAAGTCCGAGCAAAATTGAAGCCACGAGCTGTGTTTCGCCCCGGCCGAGGTTCTACAGCGCCCTTGATAAATTGGTACCCTCTCCAATAAATCTGTATAACGGGCTCTCTGAAGGCGAAGTTCACGGCCCCCCACCTATGTCCATGGGCTGGGCGGAATCTGAGTATGGTGCGTGCCCAGAAGCCTGCAATACGCCTTTAAATGGCGAAGGGGTGTGGTCCAAATCAAAGTGCTTGGACACCAAAACTGACTCACAACGCAGAAACTCACTGGATATGGTCAACAAATTGCTAACAGACCTTAAACAAATTAACCAAGCGAGAAATAATACTTCGACCTCAAAAGAAATAGCTAACGGAGGACAGGTGCATAGGACAGAGGCATATGACTCGTCAGCTAGCGCACATGGTAGGGCGCTGAGTAACCTCGCTAATCGCCAACACGTCCACCAAATTGGGCCGTCAAAAAGAAGAAGAGCCGACTCGAGTATTTCCCCGAGCTTCCAATGCTCACAGAGGAAGATTCCGAAACAAGGGACTGCCGCTCTGGCCCAACCCTTGGCCAGGCTGAATACCAAAATAGGTCACGAAGTCGTAGGCTTACCGAAAGCCCATGACTGCTATGTATCCTCAAGTGACTCATCATCCTCGGACTCATCTATCATGGATCGCCCATACCCGAAAATTAGGCGACTCCCTTTGAGCAGAAAGCGCAAGGTGGAACACGAGCAAGAATGTAACAACACTACGAGTCAAACGCCATACATGCCTGGCATTCAATCCACTATTCTATCATCCATGACTTTATCCCTCGCACCATTCCTTAAAATGTACGAACACCTAAACGAGAACATAAAAGACCTGTCAGTGATGGTAGCAGGCTTGCAGTCCAAATTTGAAACCTTTGAAAACACGCATACGCTGCATATGGCCGCGGTGTTAAACACCAACAATAAGGCAGAGATGGCGATGGGATCTTTGATGGACGTTAATAAAAACGCAAACTTGGATAAAAAATTATTGGCTGAAGTCGCAAAACAAGCTCTAAACATCTTCCAACAAAAACGCGAGAATAGATCCAGAACTGAGTCCGTAGATGTGACAGGAATTGTAGCTCCTTTGTGCTGTAATTCTACAGAGCTTGGCCACATAAACAACAGGTTGGCCGTGAACAGAGGCGTGGCTGTGGAACCTAAAGCCCTCCCTGATCCAATATACCAGCTGTGCTCCCCTTCTCATGACAACAATGACATTGAAACTGCTCATGCGAGTTGTACCCGTGTGTCTCCCACTTTAGTGCCTGACAACAATAGCAACACTCTTGGAGTTCAATTATCAGTGAAAACTCCCCTTATGGACTTAACCAACACAAATAACCCGCCAAACTTCAAAGACATTTTGTTGGTAAGCCAATCTGTGGAGAACTTGGCCCTTCTGGACCCGCAAACGGCCACTTCGTCTGATCAAATTCAAGGTCCAAATCAAAATCAAGGTCCAAACTTTATAGACGAACCGATTGCAGTCTCACACAAAGAGACAACTGACGAGTCCCCCCAAGTTTTCGACATATTCAAAGCCAATAAGGCCTCCGCCCCAATCGACACAACAGCAAAGACCCGTAAGGGAAAGGGGCCTCAAAAGAAATCGAAGAATCTGCCATCAAAAAAATCAAGACGTGGCAATGATTCTAGAAAATTTCTGAGAAACATCAAAACTGTGAATGTTACTGTAAATCGAACAATCACGAAAGAATACAACGAAGCCGTTGGCTCCGAGAACAACACTGTAGTAATCGAGCTTGATCAACCCAGTAGCAGCATCGCAAATTTGTGTGACATTGATGAGACTCTGCTCAACATGTCAGTATACGGAGACGCTGACGTGGAACCCCAGAGTGCGCATGTTGAAGCGACTTCTATGGTTGGTGCCATCCCCACAGTGTTTAAGCCCGTCAGCACTGGACCCCCAACGGTCCAAAACAATTCCAAAGATCTGTCGCAGATGTCATCTGGTACAGACAGGCCTATTTCGGATGACAGTGTCGCACCTATCAAGTCCTCTACCCAGTACGCCACCGTATGTCAAAATGTGTTAAGCCCCCGATCTGACAGGGTGGTCACACTACTTGAAGTAACGCAGGCGGTGCCTCCTCCGTCCCACGGATTAGTCAATCAACCAAAGGTGTTCCTGACCTTGGAAGAAAAACGCTGCAACACTATGGCTTCAGCAAAAGACTGTGTTTGCCAACACACTGTGTATGGTGCTTCGGAAGAACCGGCCTGTGTCAACAAAATCTTTACAACCAGGCCTGTAGGACGGGCGCATACACCTGAGCCCTCTCAAAGCACCAAAGCTCACTTGCCACTGCAGCCAAAAAACAATAGAAGATTCCAAATAGCCTCCGCAGCCAATAAAAACTCGTCTAACCATCGCAAACAAGGCTGCCTATCAGGAAATGCCGCGTCGCTTCATCAAGTGCTCCTAGAACGCATAGACTCAACTGACGATTTAATTCTAAATCGGCACAACGTTCTGCGGCTATGCCACCTGGTACCGACCCTCAGAAACATTGAATCTGAGGATCTCAAAATTGTGGAATTTATAAATGACAACAAAAATGATGCCGTGGTACTACACTTACAATCGAAGCTGATAGCTGACACCTTTCTTCAAGCAGGTCCGGTTCTCATGTCTTTGGGCTTCGACATATCCCTAGCACCAACGCACGTCAAAGAAAACCCGATGCAAGATGACTTCACTCTACACAATATGGACGCAAAAAACCAAGTGCCTAAATCTCTGACAAGGACTGCTGCAACATTAACACCTTCTGCACCGCTCACCACCGATCCAGAAAATTCACTTGCAGCAAGAAGCAGAGATTGCCTCAAGATTACAATACAAGGAGCGGCTCAAGTGAAGACCAATGGGGTACTAACTACCCAATGCTCGACCGAGGCATTGGACGATAATGATTGGTCGTGGGTCGCTGCCTCGATAAGCTCAAAGAAATCACGTTAACGCCAGGACCCTAAGGACTGTTTGACACACACTCTAGGCTCCTGGAACACTAGGGGCTTTAGCCACTTGTTCAACGTCTCGTGGTCAGACGGGCTGGATATTATCTGTCTACAGGAGACATGGATATGTGAAAGTCCTATTATGGAAGACTTCGAAATTGCATGTAATCCTGCCATTAAGCAGAAAAAAGGAAGACCTATGGCTGGGCTTGTGGTTGCCGTCAGGATCGCCTCAGGCTACAGAATCACGAGTTGTGTAAACATCTCTCCCTTCATTCAGGTGGTCATGGTCAGCTTGGCGGATGCCGAACATGTAATGGCTTCTAACCTTTGTATTATTAATACCTATTGGAACCACAAGGCCATTGAGGCTAAACACTTCATTGATGAGATAACATCAGTCATTGACGACCTTATAGTGAAAGAGCCCACACAAGACATAATCATCTGTGGCGACCTCAATATTGACTGCATTAGCCACTTAAACACTTCCGGTCATAAAAAGATCGTAAATAAGCGTGAACAAGAAGTAACAACGCAATGGCTGATGGAAATGGATCTTCGAGAGATGACGTCTCTTAACGGGCAAACGACCGGAGACATACCAGCGGCCCCTACATGGAGAAGAGGAGAGTCAAAATCAACATTGGATTACATTTTAGTATCTAGTAACCTTCATAAGAAAATCAGCAGCCTCGTGGTAGAGTATATGACCCACAGTGACCACGATATGGTAACCCTGACGTTCTCTGCGGAAGCCTATACATGCCAAGCCCTTTGGCCTCACGCTGTCAGGATTGGATCTGGCCGCATTCGGCTAAACCTGGACTCTAATGACATGAATCAGATTGTGTCGTCCCTTAAAGCATCGGGAATGGTAGAGTATGCACATACCCTGACTCAATACCACGAAGTGAAGAACAAAACAAGACATACTCAATTTACAGGAAAACACAAATTTGATCTTGCGGTTCTCCAACGTAAAAGGCTTTTTCGTCGTGAACTGAGACATATAGGGAACTCAAAGTCCAGTGACTCCACCACCCAAATACGTAAGATCAAACAGGGATACAAGAACTGGTTGAAGTCACATAAATCGATCATGCTCCAGAATGACGCTGAGCTCATGTTGTCCAGGATGAAGAGTGTAAACTCAGCCGATTACTGGCGACTCATTAATGATAACCTGTCTCCACAACATGCCCTCCAGGCAAACCTAGTCTTAGAGGCCGAATGGGTAGATTTCTACTCCGACCTCTTTCAGAAGACGAAACACTCCATCGTCTGGGTTTCGCCAAACTTAACACAATGGGACATCGTCTTTGATTTCGACGACATCGTGAGAGTCATAAAGAACTTGCATGCCTCTAGGGCCCCTGGCCCGGATGGGCTCACGAACTTTACGCTCAAACAGCATCCAGAAGAATGGGCAGCGTTCTGTGAGACGTTATTTAACAGGATCCTCAAGAGTCGTAAGACCCCGGCCTCATGGAAATCGGCTGTGATTATACCCATCTTCAAAAAAGGTGACCGCAGAAACCCCAAAAATTATAGACCTATTGCCCTACTTGACGTCCTAGGGAAAGTGTATGCCTCTCTCCTCCAGCAACAACTTCTCGAATGGTGCACCAAGTCTAATCGGTTTGACCCAAGACAGACTGGCTTCGTCAAGGGCGTCGGGTGCGGTGTCAACTTACTCCTATTAAATCTATTGAAAATGGAAGCCCTTCGAGTAAACTCAAAGGTCTACCTTGCATTAGTTGACCTATCGCAGGCATTCGACAGCATCAACAGAGAATTACTTTGGGAAAAGATGAGCAAGTGGAATTGTCCACCAAGCCTGTTAGCTGCCATTGTGGAACTCCATACAGACACCTCTATTAAAATTAGATTAGACCCAAAGGGAACGTTAACAGCTCCTATTGAGACATCAAGAGGTGTCAAACAAGGTTGTCCTCTGGCGGCAACAATCTTTAACTTGTTCATCTCTGATCTCAAAGACTCCATGATTGGCTTAGCTACGTTTCCACCCAAAATCCACGGCTCGCATATTGACTACTTAGTCTACGCGGATGACATCATTCTCCTGGATTCCACACCGATACGTCTCCAACGTAAACTCATCGCTGTGGAAAAATACCTGACAGAAAACTGCCTAAATATCAACAAAGGCAAATGTGAAATCATGATATTCGAGAACCTGCGTGGAGTAAAAAATAACAAGAAAAAAATCACTTGGTACTTGAGTAAAGATCCAATCACGCTCGTGCCAAATACAACATATCTAGGCATGAGACTAAGCGCAAGCAGAAATGATGCGCCCTGGCTGGAATCTGTAAAAAGCAAATGTCGGACGCTGGCTTGCCAAGCGTCATTAATTAACAAAAGATTTGGCAAATTCTCTTTAAAGCCCACGATAAACTTCTTTCAGCAGAAAGTAGTTCCGTCCCTGATCTATGGTGGTGAAAACGCGTTTGGATGTGGGAACGAAATATGGAACTCATTGGAAAACATCTTTTGGTCCAAAGTTCTACACCTACCTAAATGGACCTCAACATCATGTGTAAGGTACGAGCTTGGATATATTTCGATGCAAGCCAGGGTTGCTTGGAACCTCCTAAGTCTGTTCAGAAAAACTAAATTGTCCAATCCAAAGCCACAAATTGAAATTCTTCATAATTCAGACCTCAAGAAAACATCCACTATTTTGTCTCAATGGAATGAGCTGTGCTATGATGTCTTGATTAACTATGACATCTCAATCCAAATGCTAATAGAAAACCCTGATGCTGCGAAAGTGAAATTATGGAGAAATGATTGGATACACACTTGTAAACAAAGATCGACTTCGCGCACAACCCGGGAAGTTCCTCCTGAGGCAAGAGCGTATGGCACCATTCCGACCTACTTGTCTTGTTTCCCGGACGCATGGTCGAGAAAGCTATACCTACAGTTTAGGTTGAATGTTCTTCCGACCAAAGAGTATCTTTGTTTTTGGAACCTGGCATTGGCTCCGGACCCCATGTGTCGTCTGTGTAAAACTGAACATGAAACACTCAAGCACCTGACGATCAATTGTCCTGGTCTAGTGAAAGAAAGGAACATCCTTTTCGGGCCTGTGACAAAGAACTATCAGTGCCTGTCCAGGGACGACTGGTGGAAAGCCATGTTTGTAGAAACTAAAAGACCACTGCTATACGCATTAGTCATCTTTCTTCGAACTGTGAAAAATCGATTGGACAGTCTCGCGGTATCTTAGCTGGAGGAGTCATTCGACACACAACTTGACAATCTTGTACACAGACCCGAGGCTACGCAAATGAAATAATGAGATGTGGCCTCATGCTGGTTGTAAAAATCCTAAATGTGTTTTTGCTTTTTTCCTCTTTTTTTTTTTTAAAGGTTTAAAAATAAACCATATAAAATAAAAAAAAATAAATAAAAGAATTTCCATTCCTCTCAAAATCATTCTCGGGCGGCTCACCTTGCCATGACTATACAGTATCAATTCTGTTTTCGTGTGGTTAATAGTGAGTTCATTCTCTTTAGCATATTCCCAGAGCCTCTCAGCCGAGCAAAGGATTCCACTGAACGTGTGGTCAAAGATAACCACATCGTCCACGTAGGCCATAACTAAACAATGTTGGCTACCAACTTTCGGGGGACAGTTACGTACCGTGCGTAAATATTCAGGGATATCAGAGACAAACAGATTATACAGTGTGGGTGCAGTTACGCATCCCTGCTTCACCCCTCTGAAATGTTTAATCACCCTGGTGATTGATCCACCTCCATCAAGCCTCAACTGAACAGAGGTATTCTGGTGCAGAAGTTGTAGGTAATGGATCAATCCTTCTGGGCATGTCATTCCCCTCAGCTTCATCCACAATTTTTCTCTATTAACTGTGTCAAAAGCCGCCTTAAAATCAATATATAAGGCATACAGAGGAGGGTTATTAGCGGACAGGGCTTTATCTCTTAGACTATTCATAATTAATAAATTATGCGTAGTAGAATGTCCCGTTCTAAATCCACTCTGAAAGCAGTCCAGGATACCTGAATTTTCTGCCCAGGTCTGCAATCTCTGTAGCAGTAAAGATGCAAATAATTTACCTGAACAGTCTAACATCGAGAACAGACGGTAGTTACCCGGGTCAGATCTATTTCCTTTTTTAAATACGGGTACCAGAATTGCTTTTTGCCAAGTCTCCGGTATTCTCCCCTCTTGAAGCACTTTTTCAAAGAGTATTTTTAGGAGGTTAGCCCAGAACACTGGGTTTTTCTTCATAAGCAGATTGGAGAGCCCATTCGGGCCAGGAGCCCTTCAGGATTTGAGTTTAGAGATCTTATCAATGAGCTCTTCCAAATTCACCTGGAGGGGCATCGGAGCTAGTATAGGTACTCCGGTTATTTCGGGATTAGCGACCCTAGTCCCATTACGTTTCTCAAGGAAATTCACCCATTCCTCTGCATCAATCGGGTTTATTTGCGGAGTTTCGCTGTTTCCCCTCGCATCCCCCAGAAGCGCCCAGATATTACGGGAATTTCTTGAGCAAATAATCCTCACAGTCTTTTGCCAACATGCCAGTTTTTTTGCCCTTTTCCATTGTTTCAGCCAAGATCTATACCTATTTTTTATCTCTTTAATCCTGGCATGAATAGTAATAATGGATTTTGTGGTAGCTCTGATTTTACGTATCTCCCTTCTAAGTGTGTGTTTAGCATCTCTTATTGTCCTATCATAGGTCCCAGTCGAACCCTGTTCTCTAATAACCAATAATGATTGTTTGGTTTTATATTTACCAGTGAAGTTATAAATCCACCCTTCCAAATCCTCCATAGATAATTTAACAAACCTATTATAATGATTATTGTCCCAATCACCACAATCCCGGCAAGCTCTAGAAATATTTTTCTCTGACCAAATTAGTCGAGAAATTGAGTGATTAACAAAAAGGCTTCCCGTCATCATTTTAGGGGGTGATTCGATATAACTATTCAGGGTTAGACTGAGACCATTATGATCATTCCAATCATTCTCAACCACTCTCATATCATTAACCAGGGATGCCACCTCTGCACTAGCAAAACAATAGTCCAGGGTACGCTGCGCTCCACCCGCTCCCCATGTGAAGTGGCCTGGACGGTCACTCATAGTTCTTCCATTTAGGCATTCCAGCTCCCAACTCTTCATGAAACATAACCATTTCGTTCCTTCCTCATCACTGTTATGTTGCATAAGAGGATAAGGGTATAGTAATTTATTATTGCTCGTACCTCCTTCTCCCTTGATAAGACAATTAAAATCTCATGCAATAACAATGAGATTGCTTTTACATTCACTCTTCCAATAACTCAGCAAATCATGCAAACTATCTTGAATTTGGTCACTCGCAGATGCATAGTGGGGGTTATAAAGGTTAATCATCAATAACTTAGTCCAGTGGTCCTTAAGTAATGTGACCACATCCACCGCATTAATGTTATCCTCAAGATCGGTGGGTATTTCTCTTGATGTTATAGACTTGGCCACGCCAGTCATCAGACCACCAAATGGTCTTCCCATTCGCCCTTTTTTAGCAGGAGTGTGATATAGTTTGAAACCGTCTATCACAATCGGAGCAATCAACCAAGTTTCTTGTAGCATAAAATAAGAATAGTTCATAATGAAAGGTAGTGACCCATTAGTTGCAATAAAATGTTTAAAACCCCTCGTGTTCCAGGACAACAATGAGCAAGTTCATGGTTTGTTTATAGCCATGGGCTAAGCTTCTGCTAACCACTTGAGGGTATTCTGAATATCACTCATGTGTACTTGCTTACCGGTAATTAGGGGGAGTTTGATTTTGTCATTGATTTTAGCAGATTTAGATTTATCCTTGATCAATGGTTCTTCGTCGTTAGGATTAACATCCACCCCCAACCCCACCTGTGCCAGATTGCCTCTATATTTACGGATCAGCTGTGCGGAAGCCAAAACCGTACAATGGAGAGCCGTGACATTTGGATTGGTACTACACAGTGGTTCCACAAATGAGAAGTCCTCTGACCTAATAACTCTTAATTGAGATATTAAGTGTAGTTTTTCAAGCATAGCCTCTCGTGGTAACCACTTGCCTCCACATTTTTGATTCAAGTTCTTCACGATGCAGATCCTATTTATATCTTTACTTTCATCTCTGGCTGGGATAGGACATGCCTTCTCCGAGTTCATGCTTTCATAGGTACTGTTTATACTGTTCCTTTGCGGGGTGGAAAATTGGTTGTCCATAGCAATAGGGCTGTCAATAAGAATAGAGTCTTGACTGTCATTACTCACTGCGGATATTTCTTTGGACTTCTTCGGCAATATCCAGCTTGTGAGTGTTCCCAGGCCCTTACCTCGGAGTTTCTTTCTTTTCAAAGCCCTTTTTTTAGCTTTTTTAGATTTCTGCTGTGGATTCGCTGTATTGGGAAGTGGAGAGGCCACCTCCACTGGAATGTTTCTTAAAGCCGCTCTCTTAGCCATTCTTTGCTGTTTTTTAGTCAAATGAATCTGATCTTCTTTTGGTGGGGGCTCTTCCCCCCTCTGTATTAGTTGGAATTAGCAATATATCAGGCTCCTTAATTCCTTCAGATTCCACTCCGTGGGATGAACCTGAACCAGGTAAATTTAGCTGCAAGACTGTATTTACATGTATTTTCCCACATAGTTTTAGGAGGATTTTTAGTGCAAACTGCAAGGAAGTTAAGGACGCCTGCAGATCGGCAATCGCGGCAGAATTCAACAGTGATAATTTGTTAAATCGATCAGCGTCGTGATTCCCAGGCTGATCTATATCAATCAAAAGAATAGGTGATTCCGACAAACGGCCCGAGCAGAGAGACCCCAGGGCGGTATTTTCTGGTTGCAGTACCTGAGCCTCAATTGTCATGCTTGCTGCCCTCGGAGTGGGCACCTTCTTGGGGTTTCCCAGCACCTCAGAGTTTGTAGGGGGGGCCATTGATTTCTGTATGGACAGACATAAGTCGAGTAATGAGTTATTATCTAGGTCGTCAAAATTTGTCAGATCCAGGGGACGGCTACCATTATGGATTGTAGGGCGAGTCTCCTCCGTATGATCTGTAGGACGCACATGTGGTATTTTTTCAAACAAAGCCGGGATAGTGCCTCTAGTCTTAGCTGGGTAGTTTGAACTGTCCCCTCCAGGCAGATTATTAACAGGCATCTTTGGATTGTTTGTCTTACCTTTCCTGAAATTGTAAGACGTTTTAGCACTGCTCACTTTTGGCGGCATAATAACTCAAAAAGAGTGGGCTCAAGAGTTAGCTAGTGGGATCAAAGGAGAATTTATTCCCCCGCAGTCTCCCCTAGATTATACGTGTATTATATAGAGGCAGTACAAGCAGACTAGACCCGCCACAGCAATCGCGATGTAAGGCTTTAAGAGTATCTAATAATGCCCCACATAAACTATAATTTGAGGGCAAATAGATCCAGCCAGTATCTTTAAACCAGCAATTATAACCCTCCAAGCCCAGTGCCAGTATTCAGACACCCCACTGATTGATCAGACAAAATCAGGCTAGGCAAGGTCAGGAGGGCACCACTCTTAGAACGGGTGCACCTTACCGCTCTTTACCACACATTACCTCCGTGCAACGAATGGGGTCCTGTTGCTGGAAGGACCAGACAGGAGGTTGCGGTGGTAGTGGTAAACTGACGGCCGTGCGTCAGTGTCGGTGGCGAGCAGGTAGAAGGAGCGGCGAGTGGCGAGTCGAGATCAAACGCCGGCGCTGACTCGCTTCACTTCCTGCATCTCTCAGACGCTCTCTTCGTCACGCTCCACACCGCTCCGCACCGTAGAGTAAAGGACCTCACAAAACAGACGAGCACGTCAAGCCGCGCCACGTTCGATGCTCGCAATCCGAAACCGAGCTGAGAACTGGCCGCTTCCGACGTAAAATCGTATATCCACTTCTGTAATAAAGGTAGGGTATTGATACATATTTTCTGTTATGTTTTCCAAATAGCTACATGCTGCTTTACTGTGATTGCCAACTGATGGGTTCTTCAACAGGCAGGTGCATGTTGTCCTCAATGGCTGGATCACCGTCACTGTTTTGTGGGACAATCGCCCAGGGCCCATTTGTCTGTACGCTGCCCTAGAGATTAGGAGTAAAATAACATCTTTTATGGTGGTGTATGCACAAGTTGATGCAGACGCTGTGGAATTCACTGTGGGTCCAAGTAGTTCCTTTATCGAAAACAAATTTAATCATTTGAATTGTGCCATTGTATGTTGTTAGTCGATGTGTATTGATTTTTTGGGTTCTGCGTCATGTCACGTAGGTAATTATGGGCACATTTTGCTACGCTGAAGAGGAACGTCACAGAGAAAGGTGTTCAATATCACTAGGGTTGGTTATGTGAGGGTCAGGGGCAGGGCATATGATTTAGTGATGTCAGGCCAGTTTACCGTAGGCCGATGCAGCAATGGTTAACAATAGTACAAGATGGATGCGCCCTGTTGCCACATTTCCTATGTTTCTCAAAGAGGAGAAATTAGGGTGGCCAAGTGTCCCAGATTACGCAGGACTGTCCCGCAATTAGGGACTCTATCCCGTGGTTTGCAGAGTGGCTGTGAGGGACGTAGGTTGCCCCGACTTGCGTCGGACAACCTGCCTCCAGCACAAGCACTCTGCAAACTGAAGTGGCCATCTGCTCAGCACGGCGCTGCTGCCTGCTGCTTTCTTTCCTCCAGGGGTCGTGATGGTCATGTTTGCAGTTAAAAAACGTGACATCACCTTCCTAGGACAAACCATTTGTATTTAAATTAAGCCAGGAATTAAGAGCCATCAAAAACATTTTTTTTTTAAAAGAGGCAGGCCACACGTGAATGACGTGATGTCATCACCGTCTTGTGGCCAAGTGTCCCGCAACAGACTATCAAAGAGTTGACCACCCTAGGGGGCAGTGTTTCTCATGCTCCTTTATTACTGCAGTGGTGGTGTATCATGGGGAGGAGGCATGGCATTAGCTGAGGTCATTTTAACGTAAATATCTGTTTGGCCAAAAGTATGTACTGTGTACTAAATTGTTAATGGATGAGTACGAATAGGTGTTGGAGCTGTGCAAGGGAAATGTTGAAGTGCATGTTCCTACATTAGTAGAAAATGTAGTTCCAAACTGTGCATGAAGCATAGATGTTATTGTTAAGTGTGTATGGGTTCTTGGACACGTCCTCATGCTGTGCGCCAGGATATGGTCATGTGGTATTTTCCGGAAGGTGTGCAATGTAGTCAGATGTTCGTAGACATTATGGTTCAGTTGCGCTAATAAAAACCTATGAAAATCAGGAAAACAAGTTTACTAAAGGGGATTTATGGTTAAGTTGCGCTACTAAAAACCTATGAAATTCAGTAAAAAAAACTTTGTTAAAGGGATATTATGGTTAAGTTGTTCTACTAAAAACCTATGAAATTCAGTTAAAAAACTTTGTTAAAGGGACGTTATGGTTCAAAGTAAAATCGAAAACCTCCTGAAATTCGCTAGTTATGGTAAGCTAAGGAACCATAACTAGCGCCACCACCTTGCATTGCTAAGACTAACAACCAGGACATCGGACATGGCCAGCAAAAAGGGAGTGAGAAAGAAAGGAAAGAGAAACAAAACAGTATGGTGTTATTCGTTAAAGCAAACTCTCCTTTATGAATGGTCCTACATGGCTTTCAAATTAAGGTGAGGGCTGAAACCTAAAGCACTCTACAAGTTCATCGGGAGAACATAAAGGGGCCGATTCATGGAACAAATGTGTACTGAAATCTGTGGCGCAAGCTGGCGCAAGCGTGAAAAAGCAAGCACACGCGCATGCATACGATTCATGGAAGGCCCTCCGCGTGTTTTCCACGGGATGAGCGCCAAATCCGCGTGTGGTACACAAGGGCGCGAACGTCAATGCAACATCCCAAATGCTGTGTGCGACGTGCACAGCGAAAGCACACAACTTGTAGCCCACACACAAAAAAGTGGACGGAACACGCTGAATGGGGAACAACGTGTGAAAAAGAAGGTGTAACTGGGGAAGGACTGCTGGGAAATACACGGAACGCCCACATGCACGTGAACAACACGTATTCATGGAATCGAATAGGGGAAACACGTGCACGCCAAAGGACATGCACAGGTGTAAACACGTCTGCCACACGAAGACAGGCGGAAGCGTCCCCGCAGAATAAACGTGCGCGCAAACAACAAACACGTATATACAGCTATGATGAATGTCCCATTTCTCGCAGTACTGATCGTGGGACACCACAGGAGGTGGAGACTAGCCAGGGCCCCCATTTCTTTGCCCAGGACCAGCCTTTTTGGGACGCCTGATGACAGGTTTCCACCCCATATCATCCTAGAACTGGTCAGGGAGTGGGAGGATGACCTTACATCACCCACCTTGTGCTCCCAAGCACTGAGCCCCTTGGAAAAGGTGCTCAATGTCCTTCATTTTTGGCCACTGGGTCATTTCAGCAGACAACTGCCATAGGTGCGGGTGTCTCACAGGCCACGAAGTCACGCTGCCTACACCAGGTGTTGGCGATCATGACTGCGCACCCCTCAGTCCACAGGCACATATACATGCCCAGAACACCCGCGGAAAGGCAGGCCGTGGTCCAGAACTTTTAGAGGGTGGCACACTTCCCCAAAGTGCTTGGTGCCATAGATTGCACCCATGTGGCCCTACGTCCACATAGGGCCACTGAGCACATCTATTGAAACCACAAGCACTGGCATTCCATCAACGTACAGGTTGTATGCGATGCCCATGGAATCATCACCTCTGTCTATGCAAACTATCCTGGGTCTACCCATGACAGTTTCATATACATAATGTCTGCCCTGAGCCGGGACCTGGAACCTGGGAAGCATGGCGACACATGGCTCATTGGTGAGTACAAATGTCTGTGCACATGCATGCATGTCACACACAGACAAATACACAAACCCAACTAATCACAACCATTATGACCTCCCCAGGGGACAGTGCCTACCCTCTGAGCAACCACATGATGATGCCAATACGGAATCCCACCACACCACCCCAGGTAAGATACAACGCTGCCCATACTGCAACCAGGGGCATTGTGGAGCGCACATTCAGAGTGCTCAAGTCACGCTTTCGCACCCTTGACCGCTCTGGTGGCCAGCTACTATATGCACCCCCAGTAGTGTGCAGGATCATTGTGGCAGCATGTGTCCCAATGGGGCATACCGGTGGACACGGAGGTGCCCCCACATCCCCAACCACAGGCAAAGGTGCTGCTCATGGCAGCGGAAAGGGCACGTGGCGAGGCAGCCCGGACCCAGCTTGTGGCCACATTTTTCACCTAAACTCCCACCCCTGCGGAGTGTACACAGGCCTTGCACATACCAGGTGACAATCGATGATGACAAAGAGACAGTCAACTGTCAAAACCTTAACACCCTGAGAATGTTGCCATGGAAGTGCCGCATTGTTTGCATCCATAGATACTTAAACATAACCAATCCTGTGTGACCAAAAGGAACACATGCAAGGTGTAAATGCACCACCCCCCTGCAAAACAGGCCATGACAATCAGTGGTATGTCACCCAAACCCTCCCAACCCACATCACCCTTGTTGGCCACACCATGACATGGCATGCAACAACAAAAGAGGAAACCAAAAGCACAACACATTGACAATTACATACAAAGTGACACGTGATAAATGGAAATAGGCTTGAGACAATCACACCTGACATGGAATCAGATGAAATGACTGACCAACAACCTCCCACACATACAGAGTCACACACAAATGCATGCCACCAGCGGTACCATCAACAAAAGACAGAATGCCTGTTGGCATGCACATTGGTCAATCCAAATCCACAAATCCCTAACCCGTGTGCTGTGCGTGTCTCCTGCGCCACACCACTCAGCACACAGCACAGTGAGCAGCCATTGTGTTGGGGATACACCTTGAGCATCATATAAAAAGGACAAGCAACAAAAATAACCTACTGATGCATGTACACAATCCCCACATTGTAAGTGTTCATGCACTGCAGGGACAAAGCATGCCAGAGAAGGCAGTCTGTGTGCACGTGTGGGCATGGAAGGGTGGTTGAATGTGTGGTGGAGCATTGTGTAAGTGTGTGTGTGTGTGTGTGTGTGTCAGTAGGGACATGCACTCAATACATGCATGTGAAATCAAGTGACCCTCAGTGTCCTGTACACATCACATGTGAACATTGGCCATGTGTACACCCCAGTATGTCACACCACAACAATCCCCTGATACCTGAAAAGTAAACACAACACAGGAACAGCCATTGACCAGCAGAACACATCATGAACATAGTACCCCACAATGACAATGTCATAGAGTGCCCAAACACTGTAGCCCAAGCGTACTGTCCGACAACAAAAGGCCCTCCCTCATTTACTAATCACCATGACCTTCCGACTTATCTCTGGGGTGAGTGCTGGCCTCCTGCCTGCGCACTCTCAGGTCCAGTAACAGGAGCAGTTCAATGCTGCAAAGAGAGCGTGAGTTACTATTCTGTTTGTGCTTTTCCCACACACACATAACACCATTCATGTCTCGAACTTAGTGATTCCTCCCCAAACAAGCACTCTTGTCTGCTGCTTTGTCCGTATAGTTTTGCTGGCCCCCGTGAAGGTTAATACACTGTTAATGCGGTAAGGTAGCCGCACGTGTCCCCGCGTTAAAGGGAAGACCATGTGTTAAGAATCACAAATGATAGAATGTTCATTGGATGTGCTGCTAGACGCATGTGGCGAGGTGCAAATTCAGTACAAATAGCGGTCTGCCACCCACGGCTTTCTATAGGCAGCGCACGTGGCTAAATGCATATGCTAATGATATGCACTGCACTCGAGTTTGTGCGTCGATGGGTGCCCCCTCTTTTGCTGTATTAGTTTGTGGCTAGGAACGCTACTGCGCTAATAACTTAGCTTCTATGGATCAGGGGGGACTCGAGGATATGGCTGACACCACCTGCGTGTGCCCCTGACAACTGTGAAAGCTTCCTGGCATTTGCTCCTCTGTGCGGCTTAGCTGTACTGTGCGCATCTCTCCCAACACCTGGCTAAATTCACCAGCACTGGCGCTACTCAGCTTGCATGTGCGAGGGGACTGGAGGAAGGTTGGCTGGGGCATGGCCCTTTGTGCTGCTCACCTTGCTTGGAGCTCCTGGAAACACGTCTGCTTCTGTCGGAAGTCTGAGCACAAGCCCCATGCTTCTGCTTGCACACGCATGCGCACGTGTGCACCACCCAACGTGGTCAGGTTTATGTATTTCTTGGCCCCGTGTCTGCTGGGAAAGGTAGTCTGGAGGCTCATTTTCCTGCAGAAAGGGCATAAACACTTTTAATAAGGCTGCAAAGTTTCCTGTGTGTGTGTCTTCATGCTGGTTGTCACTGGGCCATGTCTGAGACCTACATCCGACCTCCTCCCGCACAACCCCAGGTTCTGTACCCTGACAGGTAGAGATGGAACTTGAGTCGAAAATAACCAAGGAGGCTGGCACAACAGGATGGTTGAGCTGATAGCGTGAACAAAGAAAGGCAGAGACAGCATAAGCCTTGACAGGCACCGGGAATGTGAGAAAGCCGGAAACAGCTGACAGCAAGTTAAGAGCCACAACAGTTGAATAGCATATGCAAAAGCCAACAGCCAACAAAAAGGAATGGATGTAATAGATGAAAGACAGGAGGAGCGACAGAAAGATGCTTTTGAACAAAATTGTACAGAGGCAAACCGAGGCAGTCTAAGAGTATGTGGAAATAACAGCCCGAGAGACAGGCGGACAGATCTGCAACAAGGAAAGTAGCAGGAAGAAGAACAGGGACTAAAGGCACCAGAGTGTGAAAAACAAGTAAAAGAGTAGTAGTCCAGTAGGAAGACTGTGCCCTCAGGCAGCATCAAAGCCAAGAGGGAAGACAGACACAACATGCCATCCAAACGCAACAGAGCGTAGTAGTAGTATAGGCGGACATCTCAGGTGAGGACTGGACCATGACTTGTGCCTCTTGGGTCACACTAATGCATCCTCCTTTGCCACAATCCCCAGGGGCTTAACTCAACATGTAGCAACTTGACATTGTCAACATCCGGCCCCCTCCCACCATCAGTGTGACTTTGACAGCCAAAGGGTGCAGGCTATTGTCTATAGCATGAAGTGCATCAAGCACATATACAGGCAAGAAAAGAACATACTTCACCATCAACATCAATAAAAGGACATTTCAATAATGTACTCACCAAAATGATTGCAGATGTGCTGTGGAGAAAACATCTATAATCCCCACTAGGGGTGTTAACACAAGTAGTACAGCAGTAGACAGGCCACTGATCTGACGAAAGTCCAATGCCCTTGTGTAAATGGTTGTAACACCAAACCATCCTTGCAAGCCCATGGATAGGGGAAGCAGGAGTGGCATATGTGAGTCAGGACCCCAAGCCGCAAACACATACACGCGACAAGCTTGAAGGGCCCAACTGGAACAGACAGTGGATTCTTTCAAAAGCCACAAAGCACCACACCGTCACATGAATGCACAATGGACAAACAATTTTAAACTATATTAACTAATTAACGTAACTATAAAAATAGAAAATGGCCACATACGACCCGGGGGGAGGCACCCAGGAGGGCGGAGGTACAGGGTGCACCTCAACACCCACATGCGATGATGTTGAGATAAAAAAAAAACATCCATGGGCTCAACGCCTGCACGGCCCGACCTGGGTGGGAGATAAGTCGTCGTCCTCCACACCCTCTGACTCAAAAGGTGGACGTGGCACAGTACCCTGACCACGCCTATGCGTAGCTTGCCCCTCGTTGGGAGCAAGTCTGCGGGACTGGTGACCCTGGTTCTGTGCGGCGATGACACATAGGTCAGCATGCAGAACCTCACATGATACATGTGCTTCCTCTTGCAAGGTAGCACGTGTAACATAGAGTTCTTCCTACGTGGCATGACATGACATCTGGAGCACCTCCCAGCATGCATGTAGCTCAGCCGAGATGGTATTCTCAAGCTGCTCCAACCTCTCCTCTGTCCGCTGCCTCTGGGACATCAAGAGCACACCCAGAGTAGATCTGAGGGATCGATGGTCATCCCTCAGGGCCTCCATGTGTGCCTCTGCGTGAGCAGCAAGTGCTTGACGCAGAGACACCATTTCAGCCTGGCGTGCCCTGTCTGAGGCTGCCATGCTCAGCCTGAGTGAGCGGGCCGTGGACTGTGCTGCCCGCTGCTGGAGCTCCATCTGCCTGGCAGGAGTCGCACAGATTGGGACAGCCGTTCCATGCTCTGAGCGATCTTATTAATTGCTGCCCCCTGTTGTTCTGAATTGGCACACATGGATCACTCCCACTCAGTATGCACTAGTGGCGTACGGCCACCGTGTTGCTGGGCTTGACACCCACGGGGCCGAAGGAGCCACGGTCCTCGCTGGGTTGGCACTGCCCGCGGCTGCAGGACTACATCCCTCCATTGACGGGATGCCCCAGGTACATCATCAACTTGTGTGGAGTGTGACCGTGCATCACAATCCAACACAGGCAGAGGTTCCAACACCGTCTGGCCCCTCAGTGCAGATGTCGTAGACAGAAGATCGTCCGCATCAGAATCACTCACAGTCGACGAATGACATGATGCGCATCCAACTCAACATTGTCGTCTGAGTAATCATCCGGGCTAGATTCATTGCCAGCCCTAGACACGATGGTCTGGAGCACAAGTGTGTTCTCGTGGCCTATCACAGCATGACCCCCACTTGTGCCAGGTTGCTGATGTTTGTTAGGCAGAAACCTGTACAGTTCCCTCTGGGATCACTGGAAAAGATTTAGGACTACAGGTGTTTGGCAGTAAACCCACGTGGTAGCAGTCTGTACCACACAGATTCACTTGGTAGCTGTGGCTGAGCAGTCAGACTTCCCTCAAGAAGAGTTAGGCAGTATACAGAGTATTCACAATAGGTCAAGAGAACACAATAGAACAAGTAAACACTGAACAGGGCTTGGTGTAAAAGAGATATAATTATTTATTTAAAAACCACATCTAGAAAACCACACAGGCACTAATAGTAAGCAATTAAAAAACACAGTCACTAAAAGATATGCACTCCCTTAAAAGAATATTAGACAAGACTTAAGTAAAGCCCCACTTATTTTCAGACAGCGGTGAGTGCTTAACGTAGATGGCACTCTAATAGTTTGTTTTACAAAGGGAGAGAAAAGCAGAGAACAAGTTGAAACAGATCCCAACACTTTTACAAGAACATAACAAGAGAGGAAGGCAAAGTAAAACCGCAAAGTTAGAGTTCAAGAGGCCAGATCCACTTTCAGAGGATCAAAACGAAATGTGTCCAAGGTCACACGGTTGCAGTGCACAAAAAGTCTTGTAAAGGTTCAAAAAGGAGTTGGACCAAAGAAAGGGACCAGTTAGAGGGTCAAGGCGGCCAGCCCAGTCTAGAAGGTTAAGGGATTATTATTACCTTGTAGCAATCTTTAGAAAGGGAGGCCTGGCGGACAAGGTACCTTAAAGTGGTGAGAAGACTCCAGCGGGGGCAGTTGATCCTGGCAGCGGATGCAAGTTGATGCTTCGTCCGGGGGAAGAGAGGATCTCATTGTGGAGGAAGACGGGGAGTCCGTTGCACTGCCAGGGAAGAAACCAGCCGTGGAGTTTCTCAGGTACAAGGAGTGGTCCGTTGATTCGCCGTTCAGTGGTGAGTGGCTATCCGGCTGCCAGGGTGCTTGCACGGGCAGTTCAACCACAAACCAGTCTGATGTGCGAAGAAAGAAGGTAAAACTGGTTGTGCCCAACAGTCAGGGGAAGAAGTTTCTCCAGCCGGGAGATCTTCTCTGTCGTCGGGAAGTGGCGCATCGGTTCCGCAGGGCTCCACCGGTGGTGTCGTCGTGGTAGGTCGGCTCAGCTTCTCCCTCGTCAGATTCTCAGGTCCTGTGGTGACTTCTGAATTTCCAGTCACCAAAGCCCTGCTTTTATGCAGCATACCCCCATTCACTCAGCCTAGCTGTCAATCAAACATGCTAAGTGGTGAGACGACAGGCTCACCACTTGGGCCAATCACACAAGAGTGCGACTTGAGTAACCAAGGTAACTCAGTCCAGGGTGCCTAAACTCCCTCCCACACCCCCTGTGGTACCCAGACAGAGTGGCACCACTTTTGGAGGCTTCTGTGGAGAAGCCCGCCAAAAATTGGACCAAAGGGCTCGGCTTGGGTTGGAGTCACAGAAGAGAACATAGACGCCATTTTAGAATCGAGTCCTGGCAAAAAATACCAACCGGCGAATTAATATTAATTAAATAAACCGGCAGTATGTTCGAGGCTATGAGAATTAAATAATTAAAGTTGGTAGCCTCGAACAATGCGAAAATCCCATAGGAAAATATTCGTGGTCGAATATAAAAAGTAGTTTGACTGCCACCAGCCAAAACTCGATCAGGGGGTACGGAGACGTGCCCCCTCGACTAACAGACCCCGGGGCAATCGAATTGCCCCGACCAGTATGTCCACAATATGATGGTTTGTACTGGTTTCTGTTAATAATTTGGGACTAGTAAAGCCAATGGTGACTTTACATGCCCTGGGAGACAGTAGTCAGTCCCAGGGTATGGAGTCTATGTTGGGGGGTCACTATGACACCCCTGTGTTACTGCACGGATGGTGCTGTGTAACACACATAATAAAAACACATGAGACCCTATGGAGTAAAGGACCCCATAGCCCATAAAACACAATAACAGTCAAAGGAACACCATAAATCATGTCCAAGAGTAGGAGAAAAAGAGTGTCACTCTTGGCAGGAGAAAAAAACAAACTCCAGAAATCCAGCAAAGCTGCTGGGGGACTCACTAGGTTAGGAAGTTCAGCTTAAAGAGAGAATTCTCCCTAACACTGTGATTGCAACCCTGTGTCTGGAATGACATCACCATCCCCTGGCTCCATTGCATCACCATCTGCAATGTGGAAAAAACAAACATGAGTACACATGCCAGAAGCACATAACCCGCACACACATAGGCATCACATTGACAGCCAACACATGAAGCAGATATGTCACACACAAATGAAAATCTGGCATGCATCCAGTGGCATTGAAATGCAAACACATCCCAAAAGCAGAAATGGATGTGTCTAAATAGCAAAGCCTACACTTGTACAGAATGCAGTATATCACCTCCATCACACACCACCTCTGTCAGGCACATGTCACAGGCAGAAAAGACAGATGGCAACAAAGAGATGGCACATAGCATAAGCATGCCTGGACTGCAAAATGGCCACATCTGCAAGTGAATCCAAACACACAATGACACACATAATATGCATGTACACATGCATCACTAAACCCTCATCACCAATATAGCTTCATCCATCTGCAGCTCGGCCAGTACCGGGCCTCATGGGCCATGTAGACATAGTGAATTTCACGAGCAAAGCAAGGGCAACCAGGCATGAGGGACCATAACGCACAATACGGTCCGTGCTGCCGGCCATGAAGCCTCCAGAACACCCCTCAGAGCCTGATTGAGCACATTGTTCATTGATTGTGCCCTAAACCATTATTCAGTGTGTCAAATCATCACGGGCAGGCCACAGCAGATTAGCTAAGTGGGCTTGGGCGTACACATGCTACACCACAGTGCACCTTCAGGTTTGTACCTGTAGAACATAATGGGCAGAATGCTGAAATCACAGCATTAACGTTAATCAACTACATTTTAGTCATTCAACCAAAAAGCGGAGAGAACACATGTGTAAATGAACACCTTCACACACACATGAGTGAGTAGCTGCAATGTTGCACTACACAACATTGAAGCTGCTTGCACATGTACATGTGAAAGTGTTCAAGAACACCCGTGTCCATATACACCTGTATGGTGATTATGAACAGCAACCTATACAGCAAAGCAAGCAGCTACAACGCTGCTTGCTTCGATGTATGTGTAAGTGTACACATACACACATGAAGGCAGCTCCACAGTCATTACAACCCAATTGGCAGGCTACAATCAATCAGCGGCCTATACCAGTTGTTATAGGCTGCAGATTGAACAATCAACTTTGCTAAACACCCACTAGGGTGTTTCAATACTGAGTACATGTGTCAAAGGATGCACCTGTGCCCGTGGCTTTCATGAAATTGAAAGGATGACAATCTGGCCATACATGCCAGGTCACTTTGACATTGCAGAATTGAGTAGGCATGTAGAACAGTGTAACACGGCTCAAAAGTGGGTTGGTGCAGGGCAGAACATGTGTACGCTACCGACTATCTACATGAACAAGTACATTCTGATGTCAATCAATAAACATGAAGGCAGTGTAAGGCCAAGTTCTGGCATCACGTGCAATGCGCATGCAATGGGTTGCATGGCTACAGGCAACCCCCCCCCCTTAGTGAAAATGCAGGGAGGCATTGCATGGCAGTGAAAGGTTGACCAGAGAACTGTGTATTGGCAGACAGTGTTGACTAGCGTCAATTGCATCATCTGAGTCAACTTACAACACAGCAGATGAGAATGGGAAAGTAAGCAGGACACATGATGAACCCTCAGTAGTACACCCATTTGTGCAGAAGGCACTACACCAGTTGAACAGAGTCAGGGGGCCTGAAACTGGGGGCGCCTGTGCCTCACACATACTATGACACCCTAAACATGTGCGTGATGCAGGAATGAGACAGAGTAGGCATGGAATGGATGATCAAATGCCATTAAATGTATGTCATCCTGGACACGTACTACAATGTTCATCCTGCCAAGGACAATTAGGGGCATGCATAGAATGCACATGGAGGATGAATGGGCACTCATGTCTCAGCATAGCATCTGCCATCTGCACAGTCCGAGTGAGACACCTGCATCAAGGACAAAGGATGTACCCCACTGTATGTGTCTGGCAGGTTGGCAGGGGGAAGTGTGCATGTACACAGGAGCATTGAACAGGCCATTGCAGTAGTCCAACATGATACCCACCAGTGCCATGGTGAAATTGGATGTCACGATTCCTGCCCCCAGCCCCCCGGCATATCAGGCTGGAGCCAGGTCACGGCCACCTAGTCGGCCCCTAAGGGCCTCTCCATCTCCCCAGACACCTACTTGGACTCAGACTTGGCGCCTTTGGCACCAAGCTCACACACAGTCCTGAGATCCACTTAGCATTGCACTTGCAATGTATTATGGGGCAATGGATGTCCCCATGTAATTCAGTTCCTTGAACTGGATGAGCAGTCTAGTCTTTCGGGTGTGGCTCAGCCCAGGGATACCTGGGATACCTACAGACTATTTAAACCACACCCGGCCTGAGAAACATGCTTTGCGTTTCTCTGTACCTGCAGCGTGACACTCACCGTGCTCGGATCTCCTGAAGAGGCCCACTTCTTTCTTCAGCGCCAGCGCACCTGCAAGAATAAGAACTTCATTGCCAATACTCACCTCGAAGAGCATCCAACTTCTGTCCAGCTCTTCCCAGTCTTGCGGATTCCTACGGCAGAGTCATCTCCATCTCGGCATGCCACGCCCTACCAAAGGGGAGAAGAATAGATGAAAAGACGTTAGTAAGCATTCTGCAATACTTAGCTCTCTCGAATTTGCAAATAGAGTTTAATCCTTACCTGAACTCCCGTCGATCGGACAACTTCTGCTCCGGAGCATCCCGCCGATCTGAAAAAGGGGAACAGACACATCAGGTTAGCGCAAAACATTTAAGAGGCGCCGCACATCGCGCTTTCTCACCCCAGCTCATCTCCTCAGCTCACTTCCATGCTGGGTTACTGCGGCACCTAAAAGGACACAGAAAAGACGAACATTGGTTAGTGCTAAGGAAGCCAATAAGCATCACGCTCCGCATTCCTACTTACTTTAGCAGCGCATCACCATCCTCAATACCTTCATCACCTAAGGAAAGAAAGACACAGTATTAAAGGGACTAGAGCCATCAGAACATTTGTAAGACTCATTCCAATTACCGGTCGGGCTGAAGCCGCAGCAAGCCCCGTCTGCCGGGCCCATGCCAGTGAAGCAACTAGGCACCCTCCAGCCCGCATCACACAACGCACCCCTGCATCGAAGGCAGGGCGGAGAGTGCCCCACATCAAAAAACAAGGTGAGGAGAGGTCCGGGGGAACGTTGGGACCGAGGGAAGCAAAGGGGGGCCAGACAAGCAAGACCAATAGGGAATTGACCTCTGATAATACTGTGTTTCAGGCCCAGTGCTTGGTTGAGCAAGTCCAGGGAAGGGTTCGAAGTGGTCGGAAGTCCGGACCGGCTGAGTGGCATCCCCGTGGATATCAGGTTAGCGTTACATTGGGGTGCAGGGGTGTGGAGGGGCAAGGGAGCATGCCTACGCAGAGTACGCGCATACAGGCAGAACACACATGCACGTCAGTCATGCGATGACATAGTCCCATTGCTGAGTGGAAAGACACCCCAGGCTACATGCAAAAGGGCCAGTGAGCTGGAACATGGACTGGAGGGGCAGCCGGGTGACTAGCATGTGACTAGGGTGCAAGTGTGGTGATGAGGACAGTCCCCACCTGCTCTACATGTCCAGCATGCTTCACAGCAGGCATGCATCAGTGAAGTATTGCATGACGCGCACATGAGAACCATGTACACATAGCATGTAGTGGCGGTCAAGCACAACACATCACACAAGCAAACCACCCATGGTCTGGACAAACATGCGGCAACACTCACCGGACGGGGCATTAAAGTCCAGCATCTCTCCCACTCCTTTGTACAATTCTGCCGGTATGAACTCCACAGCGATCAACACCTCCTCAGGTGGTGACCCACCCCCAGTCACCTGAGTCATGGCATAATTGGAGGCACGTCTCAGTTTAGCACAGCATTGGAGGTCATCCCAATGCTTTTTGCACTCCTGAGCTGTGCGCACCTCATGTCCAAATGCACAGACATCCTCCGCAACATGCTTACAGTGGGACAAATGCTGGGTAGCCCTAGTGTGACAATTCGGGCGCACTAGCATATCACGGTCGTGTCCCGACACATAGTCCACAAGGAAGTCCAGTTCCTTCTTGCAGAAAGGCTTCTTCCTCGACGTGCCAGAGGCTAGAGCCTTGTGTGGGGTCCCAGCCTCTTGTGCAGATACAACCTTCCTCCTCTTGGGCAGTGATGCGGACCCTGACTGGCAAATGCCGCCCTGATCAGTAGAGGCTGTGGCGCTGGTGGATTGAACCGAGGGAGTGGCAGGTGGAACAAGGACGGAAGCCCTGACTTGCATCAGTGGCTGCTGGGTGGACTTGACTGGACCCTGCGCAGAATCATCTGCTGTGCCAAGGTCATTCTGGATGGTAGACTCACAGCCGGGGTGGGGTCGGCTGCATCTGCCCATGCACTTGCCAACACCCGGCTGCTCGGGGCAGCAGATGACAATACTGCCCCAGGGACATGTGCCTCGGTCAGGGCAGCCCTGCGTGCACTTACCGTGTGCCTCCTGACCTCCTGGAAATCATCCTGGGACTCTTCAGGCGCCAACGCAGCATGCGCTGGCCAACCCTGAGCCTGGGTGGTGGTGTCCACAGCTGCACCTGCAGCTTCCGCTACCCTTGGGCCTGTGGCAGTCGATGAAATGGACTGCCGGGTCACATGGGCACCAGTGCCAGATGCAAGAGCTGCATCTCCCATAACCACAGGGGGTGGTGGCATGACTGCACCAACACGTGGCACAACATCGTGCCGAAGTGGCGCACCCCTGCCTCTTCCCCCTCTGCAGCCACCCTGGACACCCTGGAGTCTCCCTACTCCTTGGTCACCCCAGCCACATCCCTGACCACGCCTGCCACGTGGACTACGCCCAGCTGAGGCGGCCCTCACCATTTGTGGCCTCCCAACCGTGGAACAGATGTAGTAGTGCCGGCATAAATGTATCAGTGCAAATGGGAGATGTACACAACAATTGTCCTGGGCAATTGGGGGGAAATGGGGTGGGATACTAGATGTTAACAGCACCCCTGTGCACCTGCAAGGCTGTATGTTGCCCCGGTGATAAAGTGGCGGGTATCGCAATGCTCAGGCACCCCAAAACTGCAGTAAAACTGTGCACGCATCCCCGCTAGCCCACTTGTGTGGAATTAACCTCCCGCAGTACGTGGTGGCACCCAGGGACACAAAAAACATGTACGCGTAGGATACCGAGGCTACTATGACCTCAAAAATGGGTAAGTGATACACAGGGGGACCCGCAGTGTGAAAAATAGCATGCGCGACTCACCGTCTGACTAGCGTGGTAATGAAAAACATGCATAGCCAATACCCCTTCCAAAAGAAGAGATACATCCTTGATCCGCTGTGAAGTTGCGATGGCGCGTGAAACAACCAGAAATAGCAACACACGCGTCGGTCTCCACGAAAGGCACATACAGCGAACAGCCCAGACCCGCTCACCTTTAACCTGTGCCGAGGGAAACTCCTGTGCGTGTCACTTACGCGCTTAGGGTCCTTCCTGAATTACACGCATTAACACCCGGACGTGCTGTTTTTTCACGTGCTGAATCACTATGCACCCGTGATGAGGGAAACGCCCACGTGTGTTACGTCACATACGCGCTGATGTGCTGTTTTTTTCACGTGCCAAATCACTTTGTATCAAGCTGGCCACGCGACAACACACAGAAGACCACGCTCCTGCCCAGAAGGCCATTTTCCTGCCCCCAGAACCCCGAGCAGACTACCACCTGCCATCTGCTGCTGCCTGTCTGCATGCTGGCCATGTGCCCTGGCATTTGGTGCCTGCACGTCAGCCATCTGCAGGGGTCCAGTTGCTGTGACCACCCATGCTGGAACAGAAGACTCCGACTGAAATAATCGCTCCACAGCCCAGCACCAGGACCCAGTTGCCCACTCACACCTGCCTTGGGGGTTACCATGTCGGGGGAAACACCATCAGACACCACTGGCAACCCCCGGCAGCCAGAGAGGCAGAGGGCTGCCAGCTTCTTAGCAGGAGTGGTTGGCATCCTGGTGGAGCAAGTCCTGGTGCATTATGATGCCCTCTACAGAAGAAGATGCGCCGACAAGGATGGACGGGAGATGATCTGGCTGAACTTCATGGTTGCCATCAACGCGGAGATGGTGGCAACCCACTACATATAACATGTCCGTAGGCGCTGTGAGGACTTCAGGTCCAGGACTCTCAGGAAGGCCTGGCGCCTCTTGGAAGCAGCGGATACAGTGAGGCACCGGGGTCCACCTTACCACCAACGAATGATGGTCCTGGAACGCATTAACCCAGCGCTTCACCACCAGGTCCTCGAGAGGAAGACCGGTCGAGAGTCGAGCGGTAAATGTCCATGCATACTTATTGGACGCAGTGAATGTTTAGGTGTGCCAGGAGTGTGCAGCTTGGAGATATGTCTGAAAAGGTCCATGTATGGATGTGTATGTGCAGGGACATGACTGTGCTGCATGTGAGTCCAGTCATGTGTGATGCACATCAATGGTGTATGTGTTCCAAAACATGATGCAAAACTGCATGTGGAGATGCACACATGTTAGTATTTCTGGGTATGTACTATGGCATCGTTGGGGTGTGACAAATGGATGCTTGTTCCGCCTTTATGTATGTGCATGGCATACATGTGCATGTGTGTGTTTCACATGTGTGCGACAGTGATACACCATGGATGCATGTGACACAGACATGTAGGAACCCGATTGGCAGATGTGACATAGTTGCCGATGATTGCACTTTGACAGGTGGTGGAGATGTACAGATGCATGTCTGTCTGTTGGCATGTGTGCATGTGTTTGGCACTCCACATGTTGCTTGTGCCATCATGCCAAGCTTTGGATGTTCATGCTGGTGTGTGTGTATGGATGCTGCTGCCTGCTGCACGATTCCTGTCCTTTTGTGAATGTGTGTGGGTTCAAATGATATGAGTGTTGGGGAGTGTGATGCCATCTGTGAAGTTTGACACTGCCACTCATGTGTTACTGTCACATGTGCATCCGACCATTGTACAGTGCCCTGATGCCTGTGTTCTGTCTCTCCCTGTCGGCAGCGTCGACTGAAGAAGAGGGTGGGGACAGTGCTGTGGAGCACAAAGGCGGGGATCCCCCCTCCAGCCGGAGATGCAAGGCCCAGCTCTCCTCCCACGTTGTCATCTCTTCCGGGAGTGATGAGTCTGGTGCCGCGTCCATGGCTGCAGCTGGCGAGTAAAGGTCCAAGAGGCGGAGGTTGGAGGTGGACTCCTCGGCAGCAGTAGGGGCAGCTGAGCCCCCACAGGGGCCTATGGAGGAAGATGGCACGGAGTCATCCAGGTTGGTGGGGTGTTTGGTTGAGGAGGAGGCTGTGGAAGGCCCATGCATGGGGCTGGGAGGGGGGATTCCACTGGTGCTAGTGGTGCAGTCCAGGGGCAGGGACAGGAGGAAGCACAGGCTGCCGCGGAGGTGCCTGTGTGTAATTCTGTCCCCGATCCTGTGACCTCATCACCCCGCACCAGCAGCAATGCCTTCGTCCAGACTCGTTTTCAGGAAGGGGATGCGCAAACAACAACTGGCCTTCCTCTCCATGTGGACATGGCAATCCATGACCGGATTGAGCCTGTCCTAGCAGGGGTGGCGATGCGTCAACGTGGTATTCGGGATGACGTGCGGAGTTCTCATGTGGACAATACATGTCATTTCAAATACCTCATTGACCGTGTCTGCTTACTAGGACAGGTTACCGGCGCTGGGTTCCTCTGTGTTCTGGATCTTCTAGCGACCCTCTCCTCAACTGAACCCCCTATGCACCAGTCGTCCTCCATGCCATCTTCCTGCCCAAGTATCACCTGGGTAACCTGTGGAGCTGCCCCTGACCCAGTGGCCAGGCTGGTGGAGGACACATCCCTGCCACAGTCGGGAGTCGGAGGTCCAGCAAGGGTGGCCACTCCACCAACTGGACCCCAGCAAGAGGAGGACGTGCAGGCATTGACAAGCATGGCACTTGCAAGGCAGCAGCAGGCTCATGGTGGGAGTGATGATGGCTCGGGGCCAACAACATCACAGGGGCAGGCATCGGCAGGAGGGCAGGAGGACTCTGGATTGGGAGTGTCTTCCGTGTGGCAGTGGTTGGCAGTGGTTGGGCCAGTTGGAGGAGGCCATGGCTGCATCCCTGCGAGACATTGAGGCCAGGGAAGTGGCCCGCCTCCGGAACATCGACGTGGAGTTCGATGATGCCCTGGCCCGGAACATCAACAAGTGAGCCATTGGACTTGCCTGCCGCCTTTGTACATAGTTCTTTAGGGTTAGGTTTCCTTTGTTTTTTTCTTTTTATTTGGAGTTCGTGGACTTTGCTCCACTTCATGTATATAGTTGATTATTCATAGGACTTTTTTGTAGGTTTCATTTGGTTTGGGGATCATGGACCCTTTGTACTTGGATTGTGTATAGTTGAAGACTTGTACATACTTTCTTTTTTAACATTTCCCATGGATCAATGGTTTTTTTCTTTTGATTATTTAATTCATGTTGACATTGGCGATGGACCACTTTTCTTTTTTCATGTCGTGGATTTTTGTTTTTCATTGGATTTTCAATTTTTTTTGGTAATAGCTTTCAGTATGTATTAATTTGCAAGTTTGATTTTCTTTATGTTTTTTTATTATGTTTTTAATACATGTATTCAAACTTCATGATTGGTGTTGTATACTATCATTGGTTTTGTGCATGGTTCAATGTACATTGCCTCAGTCATGTGTTGCCTCTGTGTGGCGCTGTTGTGCATGTATGCATGGGCATGGTGGTTCTTTTAAGACTGTCATGGCATGGGTAATTTGGGAGTGCGTGCAGTGGATGGTTGCATGCTTGTACTGGGTGTAAGGGGTATTTGGTTGGCATAAGGGCCATGGGTCTATTTTGTTAGGACATGTTGTTTGGTGGGCCATGTGTTGGGGCCTGCTGGCTGGTGCCCGTCAATGGGGGTGGTTGGAGGGTTGGGGGGACATGAGTCGGGGCCTGCTGGCAGGTGCCCATCAATGGGGGTGGTTAGGGGGGTGGGGGGACATGAGTCGAGCCTGCTGGCAGGTGCCCGTCAATGGGGGTGGTTGGGGGGACATGAGTCGGGGCATGCTGGCAGCTGCCCAGCAATGGGGGTGGTTGGGGATGTGGGGGGACATGAGTTGGGGCCTGCTGGCAGGTGCCCGTCAATGGGGGTGGGGAGACATGAGTCGGGCCTGATGGCATGTGCCCGTCAATGGAGGTGGTTGGGGGGATCAGGGTCATGAGTCGGGGCCTGCTGGCAGGTGCCCGTCAATGGGTTGGTTGGGAGGTTGGGGGGACATGAGTCAGGGACTGATGGCAGGTGCCCGTCAATGGGGGTGGTTAGGGGTTTAGGGGGACATGATTCGGGGCCTGCTGGCAGGTGCCAGTCAATGGGGGTGGCTGGGGGGTGGGGGGACATGAGTCGGGGCCTGCTGGCAGGTGCCCATCAATGGGGGTGGGGGGGTCATGTGTTGGTGCTCCCGAGTGCATGGTGCCATGTGGCCTGCTTGTGCGGCATGGTCTGGGGTGATGGGCTGCCTGCGGGCCATGGCCTGGGGTGATGGGCTGCCTGCAGGGCATGGGGAGGGGGGCACACCCGGGAGGGCACACACTGCCAAACTGTGTGTGAAAGTCCATAGACACCCCTGGAATACAGGTACCCCACTTGCGCCAGTGAACTAGCGTGTAAAAGTCCATGCGTACCCACGAAATACACGAACCAGGCTCGCGCTAGTGAAAATGCGTGTAAAACTCCCAGTGCACCCCCGGAATACACGTACGTCAGCGAAATCGCATTTGAAAGTCCACGCACACCCCCGGAATACACATACCCTGCTTGCGCCAGCGAAATTGCATGTGAAAGTCCACGCACACCCCAGGAATATGCACAGGCAGCCCATCCACCCTCCCCATGGCCCACAGGCAGCCCATCACCCCTGAGCGTGAGCAGAATACATGTATTTTGAGGGGTGCGCTGGGAGTTTTACACGTGTTTTCACTGGCGCGAGCTGATCATTACGCATGGCACATGTCACATGCCACATTGAGCTCCAACCCCTTCTCTCTCGGCTTCCTTGCAGCACACAGCTCTTGCAGCTTCCTGGTTCCTGATTGTGAGCAGCACGGAGGAGCCGATGGGGCCTGGATGGATGGACTGTAGCTGCAAGAAAAATGTAAGAAGGCCTTTTTTTGTAATATGATGTGTGTTTTGCATGTGTGAAGTGCGTGTCAGATGTATGTATGAGAATGGTGGACAAATGAGCAGTGAAGTGATGTGTGTTTTTGAATGTTCTGCATGTGTGTGTGCCTGTGTAGAGAATGCAATGAGTGGATGTAAGAAAAGGTGCGAGTGACTGGTGGGTGAATGAGAAGTGATGTGATGTGAGTTTATGCATTTTCTGGGTAGGTGGGTGTGCATGTGTGCAGAGAATGTAATGAGTGGATGTAAGTGTTAGGGATAATTCTCCAGAATGGCTAATTTCCCTGAGTCCCTCAGAAGCTTTGCTGGATTTCTAGGATTTGTTTTTCACCTGGTACTAGTGTGAGCTTTTTTTTCCAACTCTTACATGTGTTTTGCTGTGTGTTTTACATGTTTGTGTTCATAGACTGTGGAGTCTCACCTACTCCATAGGTATAATCTGTTTACTGTGTATCACACAGCACCTTTAGTGCAGTGACACAGGGTTGTCTTTTTCAGATTTCCCACTTTAAACTCCATTTTCTGGGACTGACTACTGTCTCTCAAAACCTTTAAAGTTGCCACTGATTTTATCAGTCTTTTTAAATTCACAGACCCAGTACAAACTATCTTCCATAGAGTACTGGGAAGGGTTAATAGATATCCCTTTTTGTCTGTTTCTCATGGGACATTATTTTGTTCCCCTTTCTTTAAGATTTGGCTGGTGGCAGTGGTATCTACCATTTTTTCCCTACCACAGACTATGAAAATAGCCTTGGTATTGTTTTAGGCTATTTAAGTAGTCTCAAACTTTAATCTGCTGGACCCCATTTAATTGTATTTGGTTCCGGCTGGGTATATTTGCCATTTCTTTTTGTAAAAGTCTTTCTCATGTTTTAATCTGCACCCCAAACCAGGTTTGGTTCCTTTGTTCACCGTCCTTTGGCGGGCTTCTGCACAGAAGCCCTCCTTGGGCGCCTGAGTGTCTGGGTGGAGAGGATGTGAGGGAGAGGTTTTAGGACCCATGCAGAGGGTCTCCTTGGAGACCCAAGTCGCACTCTTGTTTGATTGGCGAGGTGACAGTCCTGCCAGGACAGCCACCCTGCTGTGTGATTGACAGCCAGGCTGTGTGAATGGGGGAAAACTTCATAAAAAGCAGGTCTCTGTGACTTGGAAGGCACTGGATGGAAGAGAAGCTGAAGGAAGAGGACTACTGCAACTATTGAACCTCCCGGTGCAACCCTGCTGCAGGTCTGAATTTCCTATACTTCAACGACAGTGAAGATCTGCAAGGAATCTTCTTCCCTTGAACTAGTTCATCAAACTCCAAGCAAGACCTCCCTCCCCTGGTTGAATTTGCTGTGCATTGTTGCAGTGAACCGGATAGCCAGGAAGACCAGACCCTTTTCAGGTTTTAAGGAGCGCACCTTTTATTTGTTGCTTTGCTCTGTTGCTGGTTTCTTCCATGGGCAGTGCAGAACCCTCCTGTCTTCCTCTTTCTTGTCAGTCCAACAGTCACTTCAGGAACCGTGAGCCTGCAGGACCAGCCAGGAACTTCTGCCTCAGCTACAGCATTCTTATTTTACTAAGGTACTGTGCAAAAACGGTTGTTCATTCCGTCCGACCGCGGTGAAAGTGTTTGAAATCTTTTGCCAAACCGAGGGCTTGTCCTTCTCTACTCTTTTAAATAACTTTTCTTCCGACCAACTTCATTTCAAACTCTTGGCAAAGACTTAACTGCTAACTACTCTGAACTTTGTGATCCTCTGCAAAGACTCTGAACCATTAACATTGGCCCAAGCCCATTGATTTGAATCCCAGTTGTAGTAATCCTTTTCTAGATTGCCCTGCCTACTTACTTGTTGGTTCTGCTTGATTTTGAATAACCTTGTCTTTCCCTCCCTTTTTAAATTGCTGGAGTGCCATTTTTCTCTCACTTCATTTTGAGCTTAACTTGTCCATAATACATTGAATGGTGTGTAGTGTATTAAGATTGTGATTTTCTGCCGGTTCTATTAGTGAACTGTTTTACAAATGATGGTGTAAATAAATGCATATTCTTTTACTCAGAAACCTTGAGTCAGTGTTTGTTTGAACCATAGTAATTGCTGTCCTTTGTGTAACTTCTGATACTGCTCACTTTACTCTTGAGGTAAGTCTGGCTGCTCAGCCATCGCTACCACTTTACTGTGTGGGTACAGGCTTGTACCAAAGGTGAATCTGTACTTACAATTGTAGTCTTAATTGTGTGTGGTGTTCCCAAAGGGTACTGCATATGATTCTGCCTAACAGTAAGAGAAAGTGTGAGGGACTGGTGAGTGAATGAAAAGTGATGTGATGTGTGTTTTTGAATGTTCTGGGTGGTTGGGTGGGTGCCTGTGTAGAGAATGCAATGAGTGGATGTAAGAGAAGGTGTCAGTGACTGGTGGGTGAATGAGAAGTGATGTGTGCTCTGGGTGGGTGGGTGGGTGGGTGTATGCCTGTGAAGATAGTGCAAAGAGTGGATGTAGGACAAGGTGTCAGTGATTGGTGGGTGAATGAGAAGTGATGTGATGTGTGTCTTTGAATGTGCTAAGTGTGTAGGTGGGTGTGTGTCTGTGTAGAGACTGCAATGAGTGGATGTAAGAGACGGTGTAAGTTACTGGTGTGTGAATGAGAAGTGATGTGATGTGTGTTTTTGAATGTTATGGGTGGGTGGGTGGACAGACGTGTGGCTGTGTAGAGAATGCAATGAGTGAATGGGTGTCTGCCTGTGTAGACAAAGCAATGAAAGGATGTGAGAGAATGTGTGTGTGAGTGACTGGTGGGTGAATGTGTATGAATGTGATGGTGTGTTTGTGAATGTTCTGGGTGGGTGGGTGGTTGTGTGCCTGTATATACAATGCAATTGGTGGAGGTAAGAAAAGGTTTATGATTGAGTGGCTGGTGGGTGAATGAGCATGAATGTGACATTGGCCCTCATTACGACCCTGGCGGAAAGTGACTGACCGGACCGCCATAGCGTAAATAGCGTTTCCGCCATTGCACGACGGAGCAAAGTGCGGCTCATTCCGACCCATCGGGCACGAGCACCACGCCATGGTGGAAGTGCAAAGTCCGCGATGGCGGAAATGACCCCAAAACGGCCCACACCGCCGCCGTACGGCGCCCTAGGTGCAATACCGCCACCCATCTTAGTGGACACCGCAGTGAGCGCCAACCGGAAAGTACGGTGACCGGAAATATACGGAAACGGAAGTAAAAGCATGGTCCCGGAACGGGAAACATCACGCCGTACACCTATAAAACCACAAATTCCACACAACCATTAAAAATACTACCCTGAGACACATCACAACCCGTCATCCACCCTAGTGAAACCAAGAAAAATGGGAAAAGTAGCGAAGAAAGCGTGCGACCGCAAGCGGCAGGTCCACTTCTCCCGTGAGGAACTCACCGTGCTCACAGAGACCCTCCAGGAGAATGCTGCCGTCGTCTTCTCCACGCAAATGACCAGGACGGCACTTGCGAACAAGAAGGCCATATGGGCCCTGGTGGCACAGCGGGTAAGTGCGGTGGGGACCGCACCCCGCAACCCACAGCAATGCAGAAAGCGATGGGACGACCTGCGGATACGCGTCCGGAGCATACTTTCTGCCAACCGCAACATTGGCACAGCTACCGGGGGAGGATCGGAATCACCCATCAAGTTGACCCCCTGGGAAGAAATCTGTGCCTCCACCATTGGAATGGAGAGTATAGAGGGAGTCGGAGGGATGGAGAAAGGAGTGCAGACATCCGAAGAATCAGGTAGGTGGGCCAAATAAAACAATGCCAAAACCACAATGTCCAATCATGTGAAGTACCACGTGTCCACATAGTGCAACAGTAACACATGTCCAGGAGAACGTCCACATACATAGGCCTGATAGCACACTTTAAAACTCACATCAAATACATAAATAATTAAAAATCCTAAAAACACCCTCTACACGTGCAGCAGGCACACCCTAACTGCAGGCTGCAAAACAACTGCACCCTCACTCCACACACAAATGAAACCACCTCCAAGGCCCCGACCCAAATCACCCTCAGGTACCACCCCAATGCATGTGATACATTGCCATTCCAATTTCCACAGACCCATTAATAACGCTCGCCCTCCTTTACCCCACCACAGGGTCCGATTCAAACGACGAGCTCCAGGACACCCCTACCAGCACACCTGCAAAGAGGGCCAAGACCAACGGCCAAAGACCCTCCACCTCAGCTGCACGCATCAAGACACGGAAGCAGCACAAATCAAGTGGCAGCACAGAGGAGGGAACTCCAACAGGCACCCCAGCAGCCAGCATGCCCACAACAGCACCACCACAGGTCCCCCCAATGGATGCCACAGTAGGCACTGCTTCTGGTGGCAGCAGCACCATAGGTGACACTGCATTAATGGCAGCATGCTCCGACACAGAAAACGGGGATGTCGAAGTTAGATCCATCCGTGACCTGTCTCAATCCCCCTGTCTGTTCCATCCCGTACACCATGAGGATACCACGCAGGGGCACCCACAAGACGACGACTGGCCATCCCCCACAAGCCCTGTGGCAAGGCAACATGAGGTGATCAGCCACTCTGTGACACCACCGCAAATGGCCATGGCCCAGCAGAGGCAACAGTCCCTCGACCAGGTAATCGTGCAACAGCAGCAACTGGCCACGCTCCTCAAGGACCATGCCGATGAATGTGGGGGGACTAAGGCAGACATAGAAACATCAACTGAGACACTTAGGGCAGAAATGGAGAGAAGTACAGAGACACTAAGGGCACAAATGGAGAGTAGCACCGAGAGCCTGAGAGTAGAAATGGAGAGAAGCACCGAGAGCCTGAGAGTACAAATGGAGAGAAGCACCGAGAGCCTGAGGGGGGAACTGCATGCGACGTCCAAAGACGTATGTGCCGAACTTGCCGCAGTGCGCCGTGTGCTCACTGAGCTCTCACAAACCCTTAGGGACATGCATGGACGTGAGCAGGCAGAGACATCATCCGTTGCAAGTTCCGTCCAGGGCAGCCCCCAACGTAGATCTGGGAGGAACCTGCGCTCCACAGGCAGGGGTGCCCCTGATACCCGGAGAGGGGGCTTGCAATAGCGACTGCCCACTGACAATGAGCATCTTTGGACCCTGGTGTTCGGGGGGGAGGTAGGAGGGTGGAGGGGGTGTGTTGGGCTCACTTGGGTGGCGGGTCGATAGGGTGTTTAACATGATATCACATATGCCATAAACAATGCACGATCATCCAATGAGATGTGTGGACATTGATCTTTGTGTACGAGGCCATTATAGGCGTACAGTCCATATTGTGCATGTTCCAGACACACACAGTGCCACGAGTCCCGTGTCCATGTATCAGCCACCAGGCGTGAGTGCTAGAAGCATGCATCTATGAGATGCTGACGAATGTCACGGCCCTCCTGTGCCTCGCAGACTCCTTGAGGTGCTGCCACATCCCCACCCTCATCATGACCATCTTCAGGTGCTTGCAGTTCTGCGTCAGGGGGCATGGGCACATTTCTACGTACGCACATGTTGTGGAGCATGACACATGCCATGACCATCTTTGCAACCTTCACATGGCGGTACAGGAGTGCCCCGCCAGACCTGCTGAGGCAGCGGAAACGAGTCTTCAGTAGGCCGAATGCCTGTTCTATAACTACACGGGTACGTGAGTGGGCATGGTTGTAGTCCTCCTCATGCTGGTCCCGTGGGTTCCGGACTGGTGTGAGGAGCCATCTCTTCAGTGGATACCCGGCATCACCTGTATGTGGACAATGAAGGAATTTTGAGGAATGCCATTGCTACGTACGCACCCCCCCCTTCCTGCCAGGTCATTGCCGCATCACATACCCCACATCATCATGCTTGAAATGAGACTCACCGAGTAGCCAGGATCTGTTCCCTGCGTGTCGCTCCATGTAGCGTGGTATTGTAGAGTTCCTCAAGACCATAGAATCATGGGTTGATCCAGGGAATCGGGCACAACAATGTGTAATGATCCTGTTGGAGTCACACACCATTTGTACATTCAGAGAATGAAATTGTTTTCGGTTGCGGTACTGGGCCTCCATGGCATGTGGGACTACCAATTCCACATGGGTGCACTCGATGGCACCAATGCAACCCGGTATGCCGGCAAGTGCATGGAATCCCACTTTTGTGTTGGTAATTTCCTGCTCCGAGCGTGGTAGGGAGATGTAGTCGTCTGCGTGCTGCAGGAGGGCATCGAGCACTTGCAATAGTGTCCGTGAGAACAGTGGCTGTGATATGCCATGCAACTGTCCGACTGTGTGCTGGTAGGTGCCTGTGGCCAGGAAGTGGAGTACAGACACCACCTTCAGTAGGGGTGGGATGGCGGTTGGGCTATCTATCATGCTGACAAGGTCAGCCTGTGTCATGTCCACAATGGCGGTTATGGTGTCCCGGTCCAAACGGTAGAGGGTGTGGATCTGCTCATCAGTGAGGTTGAACGGATGTGCTCGGAGGCGTGGGATTGCGGGCTGCCTGCGTGGTGGTAGTGGCTGTGCTGTCGGGCCTTGCTGGCCCTGCCTTGCCCTCCTCCTCCTCCTGCGTCTCCTCTGTGCGGCCGGTTGTAGTTGGTGTTCGTCGTCTTCTTCTTGAAGTTGGAGTACTTGCAGTGCTATCAGGTCCCCCAGGGCCAACATAGCTAGTCCTGCCGGTAGCATTTCGGAGTGGGTGTGGTTGTGGGAGGAGGCTGGGTGTGCAATTTATGTGTTTTCAGGCTGTATGCCCTCCACCTGTGGTGATTCATTCCACCTGTGCAAGCTGCTCTCCCCTTTGGGCGAGCACGTCCCGCACACAACGCTGCAATTCGACGAATGGCATCTTGCTATTGCAATCATGTATTTGTACCCGATGGCAGTGTAACATTGGTTTATATGTACATTCTGCTATGGTCCCATTGTTTCACATACTATCTTTGCAGTCGCGAACAGACTTGTGAAGGGTCAGTGGAACGTAGTACTCGAGTAACGGTGGACCCTCATGCAACACTGTACCGAGGTTCACCGACGGGCGTGGCGTCCCATTTGTGAGTGAAGGCAGTTGCCATTTTCACACACAGCCGCACTAGATGGATTCATTTGTGATTTCAAGCGGCCACAGATGCCTTTTCGACGTGATGTTGCAAATGAGGAATTCGAAGGTCGGCGCTTTCGGTTTTCAGCTAGCGGCGAGGAGATGCCCACAGGTCTGAGTGCAAATATAACGTTCTATTGTTCAATGTCCTTGGGACAGGGGCCATGGCGAGGATGCAATGATTGATATGAATAGTTTGGGATGCGCAATAGCGAAGTGGGCGATAAGGCCGGACGTTCCCAAATACATGTTACTGCACAACACTGGAATTACGGGCTGGGGCACAGTGGATTTTGCAGGCTGCATAACGCACAGACTCAATGGAAATTTCACATGTGATGTGAGTATGGAAACAGGCGATTTCATTACGGGATGAGGGAATGATGTATGGATGCATGAACGGATGATTTGATACAGAGTTTGCCATGTACAGGGCTTCTTGGAATCTATCCGCCTCCCCTGCGCTATGTGATGCAGGTCTGCCATAGTGGGACCATCGTCTATCTGGCCTTGTTGAGCCCTCCCTGTCTCGGCGCGCCTTCAGACACTTGTGTCTATGCACGTTACCAATCCCATCTGATGGATTCTGTTTTAACAGACGCATGCACAGGTACACTCGTTTGTGATAGTGTTTTCACCTCGATATAGATAGTTATGATTCGCAAGTGGTTTTTGGGTGGTGATGATCCTTTGGAGTGGGCTAGCATGCATATGGCTGTGGATTTGGTGTGATCATTGCAGTGAGTAATTCAAATGTAGTTCTGATGGCCATACGATTCTTTTTCATTTCATTTGGGTGACAGGTATCTCCTCCCCTTTTGCCACTGCCATCTGTATGCCACTCCTGCAGATGGCTTTTACTCCCGACACCTGCTGCTTCGTGTTAATCAGTGGAGCAGCATTACGATCTTATGGGACGATCGCCAATGGGCCACATGCCCTTACGCAGTACTAGTGGCTAGGAGCAACATTTCGGCCTTTCAGCTGGACTAGTGCCTCCCTATTGGGACGGCCCTGCGGTTCTAGGCGCTTCCATGTTGCCTTTTCGTACGAGAATGTAGCCCCTGTGTACCATGAAGGAACAGGGCGTCACACAAGAAGAAGCTGGTCATTTATTGCGGATGCAGCCCACAATGGTGAAATGTATTTTGGAGTTCATGGCCTAATGGCTGTATGGGCTTGGTGAATTTGTTGTGCATTAAATTTCTATTCTGATATGAACCGTGTAGCGTTCTTCTTTGCAAGTGATGTGGCATTTTCCTATTTGGGGAGAGATGTATTGTGTGGAGATCTGCATTGGGTTCCAGCTTCGGAGTATAGTTGCGTGGTACTGTGCTGGGCGCGTTTGCCTACGAAGCCCAGTGAGGTCAGGGGTAAGGGCTGCCAATATGTCTGTTTTGATGATGACCTGCTCAGGGGCGGGGGATTGGCTTTAGTGTAACAGATGCCGGTCAGCCAGTTGGATTGGTGGAATGATGTGATTATCGGAATATGGCTGGTCACAGGTGCCTGTGTTTGCGTGCGTTTCTTGGTGGGAGACTGAGGTCATGTCCATTTGTATAGCTTCTGTATTCGTGCCATCTGTGCCCTGCAGCTCCCATTGGCCCCTCTTGAGATTCATTTGTTCGTTGGCAGGCATGGATGACTAGTACATTTCACTGGTTGCATTGTGTGACTTCATTGCACCTACGGGGAGTTGTACAATGTGGCCAGGGAGCGGTGTACAGGCACTCAGTAGGGCCGTTTACGGTTGGTTCGCGATGCCGTACTTCTCACCATGGCGGAATGGTACTTTACGCCGTGCTTGATGGCGTTAGGTGCATGTCCGCTAGGGTCAGAATTCGCGTACCGTTGCGCCATGGTGGTAATTACGGTTTGGCATGGCGCGCGCACGCGTACTTGGTGCAGTTAGCGTTGGCGTTCACTACGGTGTCGCTAATGGCATCGTACTTTGCGGTGACGGGTCATAATCGCACCGAGCGCTATTCGATGGTGGTATTGCATTTCCGCCATCGTTTTTCGATTTCCGCCAGGGTCGTAATGAGGCCCATTGTGTTTTTGGTTGTGCTGGCTGGGTGTGTGCCTGTGTAGAGAATGCAATGAGTGAATGTAAGAGAAGGTGTGAGTGAGTGAGTGAGTGAGTGAGTGAGTGAGTGAGTGAGTGAGTGAGTGAGTGAGTGAGTGAGTGAGTGAGTGAGTGAGTGAGTGAGTGAGTGAGTGAGTGACTGGTGGGTGTATGAGCATACATATGGTAGTGTGTGTTTGAAAGTTCTGGGTGGGGTTGGTGCATGCCTGTGTGGTGAATCCAGTGTGTGAGAGGAGATTTGTGGGTGAGTGGCTGGTGGGTGAAAGGGGATGCATGTGTGTGTAAGGCCCTGGGAGACTTGGTATCACTGGAGCATTGTTGCCACATCTTGCATGTTTCACTCACATTTTTGGGCAAAGGCAAGTTTGTGTGTACCATTCCCTGGCTAGACTGGCATTTTGATGCATTGAGTCTAGCCTTTGCTCACTGTGGCACAACATTTATTACTCAGCATCTTTAGAAAAGCAAGCATGATAAGTAGTGTTACCTCACTAGACTGATGTGTTGGTGTCGTGGCCTGTATATTCTTCACTGTAGCATGACTTATTAACCATGCATCTATGATGAATCAAGCCAGATAAGTGTTCTTATGGGTCTAGACTGGCTTACATTGGAACAGTTTGGACTGGTTTTCCTATTGTGTGTGACATGCCACTAATAATGGCCAAACCAACGGGAGTATGTACTTACATAGGAGTCCTGGCATATACTGGCAGAGCCAGTTTTGTGCCCAATGCCAGTAATGATACTATAGAAAAATGTCTTAAAGCGAACATAAGTATGGCCTTGTATGGGAATACTAGCATATGTTGGTGGAGCCAGCATGCAAATTTATGGGCACAGCCAGCATACAAATGTTCTTTATAATGGCATATATTGCAGGGGCCGGCATGATAATGCATTGGAAAATCCCCTGAGCACCTTTGGTGACTTGTATATATCGTACATTTTTTCATGATTAACCCTACACCCTACAAAACCGATTGTTGGCCTTTTACCCACATTGTTGGCCTTTAACCCACATTTTCCCAGAAAGTGTGCTCTGTAATGCACCATTTTAACCCATTATTAAAAACATTTACTCTGGGGAGGGAGAAGAATCCTCCCGGGCCCCCCGGTTCCTCCAACCCATTTTCATTAGTTTAGGCTCCCATGCTATGCTCAGTTGCAATCACATACTTGTGGCAAATATTTACAACCTCCAAAAAAATCCCACCAGCCACCCCTGGTGGCTGCTATATTTGTGGACCAGGCACCGCCCCTTCTCTATATGTTACGTTAAAGATTTAAGCTTTGATTGAAAAACATATTTACTTCTTTCACTTGCAGTAGTGCATGCCCCTGCAGCAGCATAATTATCATGGACATTGCGCACATGTGGTGGTCTGGACTGGCTTGGGGTGTGGGGTGCCCAGTGCTTTGTTAAGGAGCTTGGGGGGGCCCACAGCATGGCTCACAGGGAAGCTGCCAAATTTTGTACTGAGCCATTGGGCACCACTGCGTCTGACAAAGAGGTAGTGTGCAGTGCGCGCCTTGAAGTCTGCCAGTGAGTCCCCGGGTGAGAAGCAACTTGTGGGTGTTTTCAATTTTAATTAACTGTGTGGTGATATGAATGTATGTGTGCAGCAATGATAGTACATTAAATGGTGTTTTTTTGAAATTCCTCTGGCATCCCGTATTATGCTTCGATAACAAAAACTATGGGGGGTCTTGGGTATATTGAAATAACCTTTCCCAGGTATTATACTCCAGCAGAGATAACATTATCAGGTGCACTGCCCTCTGTGCACACAGACCAGTCTAATAGGTTTCTTCTATCGTAGTGGTATCTGAATCATATACACATTTATAACGAGGGCATTTTGTTGTTCCTAAATCATGGACAATAATTTCAATTGCAGGCCTTGCAGGTGCAGCATTTGTCTCCTGGTTAAACAGCAGCGCACGCCTCCCCAGGTCAGTGGTTATTTGGCTTTTTTAACACAGCAACGCCACAGATAATACGTACTTCTGTGTCCATTGATCTATAGATGTTTCATACACTAGCTGTAGCCTACGTTACAGATTTCGTTTACCCTCTCATAAATACTGCATTATGTATGTTTTACATATAGACCTCACGTCGAATCTGGAAAATGACATTCCCCAAATGTGTAAGCGTGGACAGATCATGCCTCCTCCCTCTGTGTCTCGGTTCTTATATCTGGCTGAAATGAGAGCACCTGGAAACATGGGTGCTAGATGCATCTACAAAATCTGAATGTCGTTTGCCATTACGTCCTGTGATGTCAATTGGGGCGGGGTCAAATTACATTGCATCCTGTGATGTCATCAGGGGGTCAAGGGTCGTGTGATGTCACTTCTGCTACCCCTGGCATGTTGGTGAAATGACGTACCTGCATTCACTGTGTCCTATTTAATTCTCGATCTTGCTTTGTGGTTCTCCAGTGCAGTCCATTAGTTGGTTACCTATGCCAGGCAATGTGAGGATAAAACGCATCCTTGTTGACTGTACCTGTCAATAATGGCATGCCAGCCTGAGCTCAAGACCATAGTCCAGAGATGGGTCTTAACGAGGGCAGCACAACAGTGATCCAGGTTAGTGCAATGTCTTTTTTTTTTTAATTGGGTAAAAGAAATTGAAGGCATTGAGCATGTCTACAGCGCAGAGATCCTCCCACATAGATGCAGGCGGTCGGGAATTGTTTAATCTTGCAGATCGTTGTCTCTGTGCTGCCCTATGCACCTTGGCAGCAGCGTGGTCTGTACAAAATGAGTTAAGTACTACTGTAAATCACATTTTTGTGCTGCCTCATTATAAAAAATAAAATAAAAAAAAAGGCATCGCCTACTCTGTGCCAGCAAGAGAGGCCAAGCTGATTATATGCCAGTTTATTCCTCGAATGTGGTATAGTGAGAGAACAGCCTATTTGCTCACTTGAACGAATAGAGGATTTTTGAGATGTCACTAGATGGCAGAAGAGGCGTTTGCGAAATTCCTCTGCGCTGCTGGCGGTCAAGAACACACACTTGTGGGAAAGAAAGAGAGAGAGGGGGAGAGACAGAGAAAAAAGAGAGAGACCTTGATCGTAAATCTCATGTGTTATAACGGGTTCATCATGCATCCCAAGAAAGGCGCGAAGGATCTTTTTTTTCCTGAGGAATAAAGTTTCCCTTCATATAGAAGAGGCGCTTTTTTTTAACACCCAGTCCGTTCCTGATGTTAAATCACCTGTCTCAGAGGCAGACAACCTAAGCCTTTAATGTGCACTGACCAAGACTTCTATGCAGGCCCCGCAGTGAATGCAGGATTGATAGCATGGAGGAGCGAAAACCCATAAGCCATCGCCTTGACAAGACAGATACAGAGGGCTATGCCATCCTCTGAGAGAATGCGAATCTGGCTTGTCAACGTTTGTAAATGTTGATCCAGCCAGACAGTTCATATAGGATGGCTTAGAGCAAATATAGCCCCAGCATACACTTGAGGAGGACTCAAAGGACAGAAATATGTTTTTTTTTCTTCTCCATTTCGTGCTCTCGTGTTCTGGTTTGGCCGATGTGACAAGCAAATGTGCTACAGTACAGCTATAGCTGCAAAGCTGTAAACACCCATGCACAGATCATCTCTTCAGACAATGCAGACATTTCAACTCTGATTTTAACAGATTATGTTCAGAAATAGAGAAATAAATATAGAAAAAGTCGGGGAACGTATTTTTTTTCCACTAGTTTAGGTCTTAGCAGACTTTTTAAAAATATGTGTATATTAAATAGTTGCATCTGTCACAGATTCTATATCACGCAGAACAATTATAAAAATGATTCTGTAAAAAATAAATACAGACGATTTTGATAATGTTAATTTGGTGGTGAAAATGTCTGACCGCTCAGAGATTCCCCTATCTTCTAGACTAACACATTTAACACACACATAGTTATGGAGAAATTAAAATATAACTCTAGTCATCTAAAAGCGAAGTGGCTTTTTATATACTATCACAGCCCACATGTTTGTAATTGAAGTCTCATTGGCTGTGTGACACACACAGTGACATGGATGTGATCAATGGTCATGAAGTATGTGACATATGCCTATATCCATACTAGTATGTGCAAAGAGATTGGCAGGGGTGTCCTCTTTCCATTACATCAGCAGCAATCGCTGTTCTCTCTTTTAGACAATCGCCTGGGGTCTATGGGCAGGGTCCACAGCTAGTCGTTTGCCTCCAGAAACACAAAGCAAAGGCAAAACACTGGGTATGCCCTAAGGGTCTGCCTCCATTTGCCCAGTCAATGACAGGCTAAACCTATCTATATAGAGATGCCACCTCGCCATCCACCATTAGCCTCAGATGAAAGCTCAGCTGTTCACACCTCTCCTGGTCTAGGAATATCCCATGACAAAAGCAAGGTGGACCTGTCAACAGAGATGACCATGAGTGGGAGAAGCCATGAGAATAAGGGAAGTCGGGAGAGAAAAATGAAAGGTGCGCTCCTTAAAAACCAAGCAGGGTCCAGTCCTCCTGGCTATCCGGTTCACTGTAGCTGTGCACAGCAAATTTGACCATAGGAGGCAGGCCTGGTTTGCAGTTTAGCAAACTGGTTGTTCCCACCAGCTCAAGGGGAGAAGATTCCTTGCAGATCTTCCCTGTCGTCGAAGTTTGGAGATTCGGACGCGCAGCAGTGCTTCACCAAGAGGGTCAGTCATGGTAGAGGTCCTCTTCTGTCAGCTTCTCTTCGGTTCTCTTGATTCAGTGGCGACTATGCCTTCTCAGTCCCAGAGACCTTCTTTTTATGCAGTTTTCCCCCATTCACACAGCCTGGCTGTCAATTGCACAGCAGGGTGGCTGTCCCGGTGGGACAGTCGCCACACCCAATCACACAGAGTGCGACATGGGTCTCCAAGGAGACCCTGTGCAGGGAGTCTAAAACCCGTCCCTCACATCCTGCCCCCCTCAGACATTCAGGCGCCTAGTGAGTGCTTCTGAGCTGAAGCCCAAAAAAGGACGGCGAACAAAGGAAGCACACCTGGTTTGGCACGCAGTGTAAAACACGAGAAAGACCTTTACAAAAAGAAATGGTAAATAAAATCAGCCGGAACCAAATAAAAGTAAGTGTGGTCCAGCAGGTTCAATGTTCGAGGCTACTAAGATCGGCTAAAACAATAACAAGGCTATTTAAAATAACCGCGGTAGGAAACATAGGGTAGATATCACTGCCACCAGCCAAATCTTAATGAAAAGGGAACAAAATAATGTTCCATGAGAAACAGACATAACGGGATAATTATTAACCCTTTCCAGAACTCTATGTAAGATAGTTTGTACTGGGTCTGTGGTTTTAAAAAGATTAATAAAGTCAATGGGAACTTTTACATGTTCTGGGAGACAGTAGTCAGTCCCAGAAAATGGAGTTGAAAACTGGGACGTCTGAAAAAGACAACCCTGTCTCACTGCACTGAAGTTGCTGCGTAACACACAGTAAAAAGATGATGCCTATGGAGTTGGAGAGACTCCACAGTCTATGAACACAAAAATGTTAAACACACACAGCAAAACACATGCAAGAGTGGGAAAAAAAGCTCACACTCTTACCAGGTGAACAAAATAAATCCTATAAATCCAGCAAAGCTGCTGATGGATTCAGTAGGTAAGGGAAATTAGCCATTCTGGAGAATTCTCCCTAACACCATTCCCTCCGGCCGATAGGTTTTTACTGTTTGCTATGTAGGATGACATCATACCTGATGCACATCGAGGTATAACGCCTTTTGTGTAATTGAAAAGCGTTGAGAGTGTGTGAGCTACAATCTGTATGTTCGCCAGGTTTCCCTACTTTATTGAACTGATAATAAAGTAGTATTTTGCCATATTCCTTGAGTCTGTCTGGTTATTTGGGCCTGAGATCATTTATTTGGTAATCCCATTTGGCATTTGGAAAACTCCATGTGCTATTGCACAATCTCCCCCTTCCTCTCCTTCCACTCTAGCACTTCACCCATCATGGTCACATCCCGCTGTGGCTGTACCACCTACCTGCATTTAAAAATGTCTGATGGTGGTTGTCCTTAATCTATGTATGTCCACTTATGTATTGTACCCGGTGACTGTTCCATTTACTCCCCTCCACAACCTGGCCTGAATGTCCTTCAAACTCTCACCATTGTAAGAAGCTCACTGCTTATGTATTGTACGTTCTTTTGTGATCAAAAAAGAATTGTTCAATCTGTACATGAATAAATAAATAAATAAACACATACATAAATACGTTGAAAAAAGAGGAGAGGGGCGCACTCCAGTTCCCTGCACAGTAAACCTTCTCAGCCACAGGTGTTCTCCTCCGACCGGTTTCTATGCCAATACACGTCATCAGGGAGGCTGTCTTAACTTGCAGCTCACAGCAAGTGCAGGTGTTAACACTTAGTGATGATTCTGCTGCAAGGACTTCTGGTAGCTGTAGTCATCAGGTTTGCAAGGAACAGACTCACACCCAATCCCATAAATGGGGAAAGGGGGGGAGTAGCCTACAGTGAGGCACTCCAAAGTTGGGCATATATTACCCCGGTGCAGCACCCTATAAGATTTCTGAAGATTCCACCCTTCAGAAAACTTGCAAATGTGTTGAAAAAAGAGGAGAGGGGCGCACTCCAGTTCCCTGCACAGTAAACCTTCTCAGCCACAGGTGTTCTCCTCCGACCGGTTTCTGTGCCAATACACGTCATCAGGGAGGCTGTCTTAACTTGCAGCTCACAGCAAGTGCAGGTGTTAACACTTAGTGATGATTCTGCTGCAAGGACTTCTGGTAGCTGTAGTCATCAGGTTTGCAAGGAACAGACTCACACCCAATCCCATAAATGGGGAAAGGGGGGGAGTAGCCTACAGTGAGGCACTCCAAAGTTGGGCATATATTACCCCGGTGCAGCACCCTATAAGATTTCTGAAGATTCCACCCTTCAGAAAACTTGCAAATGTGTTGAAAAAAGAGGAGAGGGGTGCACTGGTTTCTGTGCCAATACACGTCATCAGGGAGGCTGTCTTAACTTGCAGCTCACAGCAAGTGCAGGTGTTATAGCTACCAGAAGTCCTTGCAGCAGAATTATCACTAAGTGTTAAAACCTGCACTTGCTGTGAGCTGCAAGTTAAGACAGCCTCCCTGATGACGTGTATTGGCACAGAAACCGGTCGGAGGAGAACACCTGCAGCTGAGAAGGTTTACTGTGCAGGGAACTGGAGTGCGCCCCTCTCCTCTTTTTTATCACATTTGCAAGTTTTCTGAAGGGTGGAATCTTCAGAAATCTTATAGGGTGCTGCACCGGGGTAACATATGCCCAACTTTGGAGTGCCTCACTGTAGGCTACTCCCCCCCTTTCCCCATTTATGGGATTGGGTGTGAGTTTGTTCCTTGCAAACCTGATGACTATAGCTACCAGAAGTCCTTGCAGCAGAATTATCACTAAGTGTTAAAACCTGCACTTGCTGTGAGCTGCAAGTTAAGACAGCCTCCCTGATGACGTGTATTGGCACAGAAACCGGTCGGAGGAGAACACCTGCAGCTGAGAAGGTTTACTGTGCAGGGAACTGGAGTGCGCCCCTCTCCTCTTTTTTATCACATTTGCAAGTTTTCTGAAGGGTGGAATCTTCAGAAATCTTATAGGGTGCTGCACCGGGGTAACATATGCCCAACTTTGGAGTGCCTCACTGTAGGCTACTCCCCCCCTTTCCCCATTTATGGGATTGGGTGTGAGTTTGTTCCTTGCAAACCTGATGACTATAGCTACCAGAAGTCCTTGCAGCAGAATTATCACTAAGTGTTAAAACCTGCACTTGCTGTGAGCTGCAAGTTAAGACAGCCTCCCTGATGACGTGTATTGGCACAGAAACCGGTCGGAGGAGAACACCTGCAGCTGAGAAGGTTTACTGTGCAGGGAACTGGAGTGCGCCCCTCTCCTCTTTTTTATCACATTTGCAAGTTTTCTGAAGGGTGGAATCTTCAGAAATCTTATAGGGTGCTGCACCGGGGTAACATATGCCCAACTTTGGAGTGCCTCACTGTAGGCTACTCCCCCCCTTTCCCCATTTATGGGATTGGGTGTGAGTTTGTTCCTTGCAAACCTGATGACTATAGCTACCAGAAGTCCTTGCAGCAGAATTATCACTAAGTGTTAAAACCTGCACTTGCTGTGAGCTGCAAGTTAAGACAGCCTCCCTGATGACGTGTATTGGCACAGAAACCGGTCGGAGGAGAACACCTGCAGCTGAGAAGGTTTACTGTGCAGGGAACTGGAGTGCGCCCCTCTCCTCTTTTTTATCAAATAAATAAATACATACATATTCCAGCCCAATATTCCCGAGGCATTTGCCAAATGCCAACAACATCACCAAATACACAAACAAATCGGCATATTCAATGGCAACCTTGATGTAATGTTCGGAATAGAGTTACTGCCATATTTCCTTGTAGAAAACCATGGATTCAAATGGCTGCTTGGCCTCAATGATCCCAGCTTGGAACTTCTGAGCATTGCAGAGGCAGTGAGAATGGCACTGGATCACTGTGAGGGTAGGAAAGTCCAGCTAACAATGGGCGTATGTATCAGTGATCACGCAGCAGATGTCATGGCCTTCACCTGACAATGGTTAACCTTCCCCCATTCCTCTAATCAGTTAAGCTCAATACAACTGTCGCCAGAGATCAGACCCCACCATGCCACCTTAATTATTGAAGGCTTTGACAGAAGATTCAACAGAGGTTGGATCTTTGGGGGAAAATAAATGAGGATGTGGCACAATGGCTCACTCCTCAAAGTTCACAAGTAGGCTTTGTGGTGGTGGACAACATATCTCATATTGTAACTTCCCTGACCATAAGCAAAAGCATGTGCATGCCCTCCTTTACACAGGTCCTGCATCTTGAGGTCACCCACTTCAAAAGCCGGTACCTGCCACTAGATGAGATGGAAATTGTGGCTCAGAAGTTATTCACTCATTGTTGCCACTCCTACTCTGCCCAACATATGTTAAGAAAGCTACAGTCATGCCTCTATCTCCCGTACATCCATCTGAAAACTGTAATGTTGACTTGGGGTTTTTCACCATCAAAGTGTTGGAGCTTCTGCGGAAAATGCAATGCAGTGGCCAACTTCTGCAATAACCATATTCATCTGGATGCTGCCTACTTAAAACTTACAGAGTTGAAAATGTTGGACAATGTTCTCTGCTGCAATTCTTTGAGGAGGCCACTCAGCGTGTTAGTCTATAGGCCACATCAATCAAGGCAGTGCTGCCAGTGGTGTATCTGTTGAAATTATATCTCTTCAATACAATAATTAAACATGAACTGTCTGGTGGTTGTAGCAGGGAAACTGGATATGAATCTGCTCTCCACTTCCTGACAGGATCAATGCATTGTTCAGATGAAATAGAAAGAGGAGTCCTCTCGATGCATGGTTTAAAGTCAAAGTGGCATTTAATAAATAGGATGTGCATTAGGAAAACGGAGGGGCTGTCATTTGCAAGAGGACATGCAAGCCATGTGTGAGGATGCTCTATGGAATGTTTAAAGGTTGGCTGTGCTGGGACAATAAGAGAAAGTTCAGAGATTAAAAACCTAGGGCGGGACACAGCCACTGCAAATAGGCTTATCAGGCAGTGCACACCCATTCTACGCAACACCTGAAACTATTTCAAGCTCTCCCAGTCTGGCTTGCTGTAAGCAATGTTTGGGGTTCCAAGAGAATTCAGCGGGCCCGCTCAGTCCAAATAGTTGATTCCTATTTAATGGACATGACACCAGGGTAGTGTTGATGATCATATGCCATTCTGGCTTCGCAAGGATTTAGTGTTGTCATCTGTGTATGTTTAATTATCTGTAGAAAGGCTAGGCTTCCGCTCGACATGGTTCACTTTGAAAAGGATGTTTTTGATGTCTGGGCTAGTGGCTCAGACCACAGAAGATGCCCCTTTGACGCACATTTGAGAGAGCTTTCTTAATAATAATGAATGAGCATCTTTTCCATTAATACTATGGTGGGAGGTAACACCAGGTCCATCACTTGGAAGACCATACAAACGATTCTTCCGTTGACGAAGGGGTGTGGAGGAGCCAGCTGCAGTCATGCATATGGAGACTTCAACTTTGACAGTTGTGGTTGAGAACAAAAGTACATTTTTAGTTTTTCCTTCATCCTTAATTTATGTGTCTCTAACAGCCGGTGGTGACAAACTCAGAGTCCCTTTTCCACGCCTATGGACTCAAGGTTCTGCTTCTATTCATGTGGCTCTACTGAACACGAGAGCCAAACAACAACCTCTATATAGTGTTACATTCTTGACTTCTTCAATCAGGTTAAAACCATCATTGGATCCTTTTATGGTTCTGACTGAATCTATTTGCCTCTTCCTGCCTGTGTAGCCAGTCTCCAATCCTAGTAACAGGCTAACAAACTGAAGCCTCCCCCTCATTGTATTACCTTCTATCAAACAGTGCAGCCACAAATGATTCTCTCCATAATGTTACATTTTTGACTTCTTCAATCAGATTAACACGATCATTTGATTCAGTGGCTGCTCTGCCTCAATTCATTTAGCTTTTCTAACCAGTTGACCCACTCCCCATGCCCTAGCAGTGGACCCACAAAATGGATATTCGGTTCAAATGTATTTGTCTCTATCAACCAGCTGAACCACTGATCTTGTTTTCTGCACTCTATCATTACACCATGTCTCCACTTTTACAAATGTATTTCCAAATCATCTGATATCACCACACTGAGAATGCCACCAACACCAATAGGAAGATAAACAGCTACTTAATGTAAAGGTGAACTGCTTTCGATGGTGCCACTGTGCCACAGCTGAGACATGGGGTACATGGTTGGGCTGGCCCAGAACTAGAAGGGTTAAGGGTTGCTTGCTAGAGTATGATCAGTAAAGAACTAGAGTGCAATCCGACACTCATGGCATCATGGCCACTGCAGGAGAGTACTGCAGTAGCTGCTTCTATGCCATGTGATGTGCACTTATTGAGCACATTATTAGGCCACAACTTCCAGTGCTTGCAGATCGAAAACGTGCCAAAGGGATTCTTACTTGGGTTGCCCCCATGAACTGTTTTCTGGCTATGGTTGCATTGTACAATGCCTGCCTCCTGCTCACAGTTACACACTCAGGAAAGAGGAAGTAGTCACACACCCATGATTAGTGGACCGGTGATTTCATGGGTGGGGATGTCTTCTGACCTGAATTCATCCCCTTCAGAAAACCCTGAACCCACCATATGCTCTCCACATGGTGAGGCAATGTTGCCCTGGCTCCAGTCTGGACTCTTGAGCTATCTGCTGGGGACATCATTGGCTCCTCCGCCTCCTGCACTTCAGTCTCTTGCAGCACCACCTACTCATGCTGTGCCAGTTGCCCTGCATTTCCCTGCACATTTGTGGCTATCTCTATCTGCTGCCCCTGGAATGTCTCCTTGCCCCTGCCCACTCCAAGGTCAAGAAACATGCTCACCTTCTCTAGGCACTCCTTCAATTACTGTGGCTCTACCACAAAGTGCTCCAGATTGGTAGCTACATCCTCCTCCTCAAACTCAATCTCCCACTCCTTCTGCTCCACCTCCCTCTCCCCCTCCTCAACCATTCTCCTCCTTCACAACCAATATCTCACCTTCCTCAACTACTGCCTACCATCTCTCAACAACCACCCCTTAAAACAATGTCTTCTCAACCACATGCTTTATCTCAACCTCTTTTAGTCTAACTGCAGAATCTGTCTCAACCGCTGGCTGACTCCCTCCACCACTGACACTGAAGTTGAGGAGTAGTCCAGCTCCTTATTTTCTCGCCTGGCACTCCCTCCTAATTGAACAACATTGTGTCTAAGGGTCTAATGTGCAAAACACAAATGTGCCTACGTTACTTAATGTACCCAAGGTGTCGAATTGCAAAACACAAAGCAATTGACAAAGACACAGAGATACTCAAAAGGCCCTCATTATGGAAACAGTTCCCGAAACCCTAGAACAGTAGAATAGGTGATGGAGCACAGCACATTAAGAATTCTCAGGTTCACACAATGAATTTTCCCTACAAACACAGGAAATGTAGGGTGTTGGGAAACTTCTTATGTTTATTTTTGCAGAGACAAAATGGGAAGAGGTGAAAGTACAAGATCAAGTTCCTTTTTTTGTTTTTTGGAATGTTTTTTTTAAAACTAGAGTAAGGGTAAAAAGGGATGATTCGAGGGGGAAACTAATGAACACACACAGACACACAGGCGGTATACAAAAACTAAAATCCGCTCCAAGACACTGGTAAACTTGCCAAAAACACTCCAGAACTCCTCCAAAACCCCCAATTTGATAGTCTGTCCCGTCCACTCCTATGTGGAAAGCAACTCAGGCCATGGACACTGAGGCGTGTCTCAAACCCCACCTTGAGAACTGTGGCAGAGTTTAACCTTGGAAAATCCAGTAGAATTCCTGTAGGGTGGTGCAAACCATCCCAGAGGAGCTTGGCACTTCTGAGGGTCACATTTTGAGAAGTTCAAGCACCCCTACCATGTAGCAAGAGGCATGCGAATGGGATATGATAGATCACTATGTGGCAGCATGATGCTGAAGGAACTTATTTCATAGGTAGATAGACAGTGACTACTGGATGTGAATTTTGCCTTACGATTTTTTTTTCAAGTGTTCTGCTCTGTCCACGAAATCGCACTGCACACTTGCACTGTCCAATCATGTGTGGGCTGTGCCAATCACCTGCATGTCTTATTTGCAGCTTGAATAAGTAGAGCTGTGGGCGTTCATCATACTTAAAAGAACCAAATCCAGCTGAAGCAAGAATTCTGCATGCCCACACACATCATTCAAGAGCAAGTCAGAGATTAGTCTAACATGCACACATTACAAAACTCATTCCTCTGTAAAGATTCGCCTCGTTTTCCTTCTGCTTTGGCCGACTTTCAGCTGCGTAATTGGCCATTAATACCAAGTCTTATTGAATCCTAATAAAAATGCTCTTTGCATTCCTTCTTGCCTTAGAAAAAGCCGACTGAAAAATAAGTTTCTTCCTGATAATGAGATCATTATTTATAGATATAGAATTGCTTTTGAGCGGAGGATATCGATGCTATGAAGATCATTTAATAACGCGCGATCATTCTCTGCGCTGAGAGACTGTATCGCTGCTTACGCTGAATGCCGAAGCAGACTACAGTCAGAAGCTGCAAAATGTCTATGGCCCGTAAAAGTTGAAAACCATGTACAGCCCAATTAAAACAGTGTTCATTTAATCATTCATGTATTGATTTATTGATTTTATTAGCTGGGTCCTATCACATGGCAGCAGCTTGAAAGGTCAATGTATTGATGGGAGAGCAGGATCAGAGGTGGGACCTTCTGTGACTTATACAGGGGAGTTCCAGCATCTACTCGATGTTTCTGGGTTCCCCGGACAAGATGTAGTCTTCACGTCTGCCCTTGATTTGTCCCTATAACCCCAGGTTTTCAGGATAACCACTGCAAATAGCTCCCATTTAAATTCGCTGTATTCAAATGCATTTTGGTTGGATATTCTGGAAACAAGTTGTATGCCTGGCTGTTGAGAAATGAACTTGTGCTGGGCTTGCACCACTCCGTGGAATTTTTCACTCACACTCCATAACACCCTTCCCACTTTGTTGTTTTACAATCTGCATTCACCTTGCACACAGATGCCTCTGGTCATGGCTTCCCCTGGCCCAGGCTTGTCAATCCTGGATCTACTTATCTGGGCCCAGAGCTGGCATAATGAAAACGATATCCATAGCTAAGCTTATTTTCTTAATTAGGTCTTAAGCAGACTTCAAGCTCATCACACATTCATGTGACTTTGACTTCAACAGTTCCTAATAAGCAAAGGCCAATTCACTGTATAGAGCTTTAGTCAAATATGTAGATTCACCTACGTTCTCTATTTGAGACTTAGGGTTCTCCTCATGCACCAACATGCTTTCATGAGATCACAAACAGTCCTCTGCCTTGCTGCATCACTCCGCAGTATATGTGTTTGCACCTTTGCCTGCTTTCCTGGCCGCATATCTTTGCCCCACTATTCCTCTCCCAGCAGACTAAGGTTTGGTTATCCCAGTCGGAAAGGCAACATGACATCTTCCAGGAAATAAACCGGCTTTCTAAGACTCGTACTTTGGCATTTCTGACAGCCTAAAAGCCTCATAACATTATATAACGTGGAGACCACCTGTGTAGTAGTTTATGATGCACCTCCTTAAGCATGTGTGCTGAAGAAACGAAGCACAGACAACACTGGTGCAAGGACTTATGCAGCAAAACGTGAAGCAGCATATTGCCTCCCCCTGGCCCATGCTTAGACACTGGCACCAGATTTTAGGTTTTCAGGACCAGAATGGTGTCCCTATGCTTGCGGCATGCCTGGTTGCCCCCTAGTGAAGGCCTATTGGCAGCACAACGGAAGTATTTATGATGGATGACGGTTTTCATCAATAAAGATGGATGACGCCCGTAGGTCTTCTGGGAATTGTTCCAGAAAGTGCGATTGTCTGCTTGGTTGGTCATGCCTAGCTCTAGCCCTGCATCTGTATTTCCCTGTCTGAACCAAACTTCCTTCCATCCTTCTCTCCCTCCCTTCTTTCCTTTCACACGCCTCTCTCTCTCTCATACTCCCCTCGTCTCATCGTTCTCTTTTCCTATCGCTAGTTCTCTGTCATTGTATGTGTTCGCCTCAAATTCTGCTTCTCTTCTTTGTCTGCTTGTCTGATTGTCTGAATTTCACCGTGTTTCTCTAGTACTTGTAGGTAGCGAGCTCTACCCTTGACTGTCTCCCTGATGATTGAAAATGTATCTGCATTACAGGACTCTTCAGGCCTCACATTTCTCTGGTTTCATATTTTGGAAACATCACTACAACAGAAACAGCGTAGTCAAGTAATAACGTAAACACAACAATGTAAAAAGGAAAATTAGGAATAACATGCTACTCATTAGATTTGAAAGCTAGAGGAGCCACTTTTAATGACTGCTACATTTTTCGTGCCAACTTATTCTGGTACTTTCCTCTCATCCATCTCAGTGAGCATGGCATTGTGAAGTCGCACAATTAAGCCACTATTTCACACATTGCATGTGCTTCCTGATTTATAACCGACATTTAAATAATTATTAAAGTCAGTGGATATGCAAGGAAAGAAAAGGAGTCAGAAAAGGAATAGAGAAAATGTAGAGCAATTTGAGGGCAGAACTGACTGATGATGTTAAACTGGCAGTGCGTCCTCTAAGAGCTGTCTGCCCCCCAACAAATACACTCCTCTCCAGTGCACTTGATGGCCAATGCATTTCACATTTTCCGATTTGAAAGTCTCTTGTGTGAGGCGTGTAGTGACAGAGGCATGCTTTCGGTGGTGCTTGTACCCACAGTGTTGAGGGGTGGAGCGGTGGGTACATGTAACCTGTGAGAGTAATGACGTGAAACTTCAAGGTTTCCTTAACGGATGAGTATATACTTAAGCTTATAGACCCAGCCCTAGGGTGGTGCCATGAGTTATGGGCCCTGAAGACTGAGTTAAAGGGCTGAGCGAACCAATGGTGTTTAACAAGGTTTGTGGGCTCGTAACTCAGGATACGGCCAGTGGGCATGGTCCATGAAGCAGTTATGAGACTTTGCTGTGAAGGGGTCAAAATAACAATCTGCTTGGAGTGGTTGCTGGGAACTGGCATGGCCAGACGTGGGTCCCGTGCCTGCTGGGCCTAGAGACCCAAGCTAATCCTCACTAATGAGGCCTAACAAGGCCGAAACATGTTTGGGGACGCTTGTGGTCTCGTGCAAAAGGGATGTGACCTAGCAGTTCGGGCTGGACTACCCCTTCAGGGGTGAGACCAAGCCTGATTTGCATATGGTCTTTCCCCTTTTGTAATGGCTTGACAGGCAAAGAACGATGGTCTGGTGGGTTGCCCAGAGCGATACCAGAGGTTAACATCTATTGTAAACCTTCCAGCCATCACCTCTGTTGTTTTGCTAGTTCCCCAGTAGCAACATATAGCGTGATGAGGATGGAGGAGAAGGGCTTATATTGAACTGGGCTGCATTCACTTGGTGTGGGCCCGGCAAGGTGAGTGAGTGGAGGTTGGACAGTGAGGATGGAGAAGCTGGGCTGCGTCTGAAAGGTATTTTCCAGTGAATAACCGGTAAGGGGTTGGATACATCCTCCCCACGCCTTGATAAGGTAAGGAGCAGGAGTCGGGGGCACCATATTCACTGTCGCTTGACCACGTCTATCAGCTGTGGCCATGGCAAGATATAATGGCGTGCGGGGAGGTTGGGCTTTTGGCGCGGCGCTCCCATGCTGTGAGGGATCGCTGCGCTGAGGGTCCAGCGGGCGGTAATGGTAGAGGAGTCACGCAGCTCCTCCTCATTGACCAACTTCCACGGCCATTTTGAGAGTTACGATCCATACCGGTCCATATGGCCCACAAATTGGTCAACAGGGAAATGCCACGTCACTACCCTGGGTTATATTTGCTGTTACAGCTCTGCACCACACTTTATTTCAGTGTCATTTAATCCAATGATTGCAGTGGGGGGGCTGGTCTGGAAACAGCTAATCACTTTAAATAGACCTGTACTATCAATGCACAGAGGGTGTGCTGCCACTTGTTGTGGGTAGGAAGGCAGTGGCTGGAGCATTTGCATAATCTGAAATATACCATAATTGCTAGAAAGGAATGGTCTGCTGTTTTGGCTTACTGCACAAAAACCCAGACTCATTTAAAAGTGGAAAAGGTCGCTTTAATGTGACAGGCCAAAGCTTACAATCATAACGCATAACTGGCTCCATGGCCTAACAAACTAAATGGCTATTTAAACAATCAATTAAAATAACTTAAACATTTCCCATTTTCCCCCAACAATTAAATAATTAAATAACCCATTTCCTCCCTAATGATCCCTTGGATCCTACCGAATCCTTGCCCCTTTTCCAGGCGTCCCGCTTTTTCCCCAGGGGCCATGCCCCTCCAGGCTCAATACCTGATCCACCGGGGTGACCTGCTTGTGCAAGCAGCGCCACCCCCTCCTTTCCCGTGTCATTCCCCCATTGTGCTTCCCCCCCCCCACATCAAAAGGGGCCATGCCCCCGGCACCCCATACACCTTTGACCCCTTTAAACTCCCCTCTACACCAAACTCCTCTTACCTGGGACCTGCAGCCAGCCTGACCTGCCACATCAGCAACAATATTACACATAAATTTCCCTGATGCCCTGACCTGTCACGCCAAGCTACCAACCCCGCCCTCTTAACCAACCCCAAAACATAAACCCCCCCCTCTTTCTCATCCTCCCCTGCCCAACGACCCCCCCATTACAAATAAATTCCCTAAACAAATGAAGGGGTGGGAGGGAGGGACAATCGACAAGTCCTAACCGTCGCCTGCCTCCCGAACCTTCCCCGAGCCCTTAAATACCCCGGGACCAGGCGCTCTACCCCCCACGGCCACTCGCTGGCCGTGTGCAGCGCCAAAATACTCCCCGGGGGGAAACGCTTCGCGTTCCCCCCGGGGCCTCCCTTTTGCCACCTTGTATTCCTAGATTAACGGTGCTGCTTTCCTTTTCTTGTTGCCCTGTGCCCGTCATGCTAGACACGGCAGCACGTTGTGATGGATTCATATGACGTATAAAAGGGCAATACAATATTTTGCTCCACATCTTTCACCCAATAAAAGCCTATCAAGATCATGGCCAGTGAAAGAGAACATAACTCGGTAATACCACGATTCATCTATAAACATTTGAACCCCACGATGAAGCAATACTTTCCAAATACAGATTACGAGCAACCACTATGCTTAAGCTCTATGTTCATAAGGATTTCTCGAAAATCACCTGACTAAACAATAACAAGCATTACTGCGCATGGCAAAGGACCTTTTTTTATTGCAGTTTCTCAGTTACCTGAGTATGTGTAGAGAATCTCAAGCTATCCCTCGACCAGCAGAATGCCACCACAAACAGATGCCTGGACTGCCTCTCCACCTACGTCTAGGGTGTCCTCTGGAAGGGTATGGTTATAACTAGGGATCAAACTAAATGATGAAGGGCTGTCCATCAACCCCAGGTGTGCCCAGCACAATATCACCACCCTTCGTTGTGATCATGTAGACCCTGAATCAGGACGTTCTCTATCGGTCCAAACCATCGATTGTGCAAGCTGCCTTAATGGGCTTCTTGGAACCAAACATCGATATTTTTTTACATGATGTCATTAGTAATAGAAGGAGTGTCAGAACCATTTTGTCTCTAAGCACTGGATATTGACAGAATAACAGGTAATGCAAGGACACACTTCATATAGGTCCTTGTGTGGCTTGTCCACTGGCACTTTCAGTAACTCATCTCTTGGAAGGGCAACGATTAAACACACCCTGACTCACATGCAGGAAGCATCTTCGCACGTAGCAGCACCTAGATCGACTTTGTAAAGGAGAGGGAAAAAAGCAACAGCACTGTGTACTTTGTATGGTGAAGTGTGGGGCATACAGACATCAGAATACCGCTTTTCATTGAGCTCATATCCATACAGAAATCAATGTAGCCATCAGCACACATACTGTGTTTGATACATCAATGCATCAGAATACATATCATGTTAGCACACGGATTTCCTATGGGGAGTCAGGATGAACATACTCGTTCTTAGCACTGAAGGAGTTAAACAAGGGCTAGAACGTACACTAAATCCATACATCCTATTAAAATTCTATCCACAAAATCAGTATACTTTAAAACAAAATGGGGTACACAAAATTCAGCTTTCTTAAATGTACAGTGCATTCGACATTCGGGTGATAGGCAAAACAGCACCATGAAAAATAATAACAACGAAAAGAGAAAATGAAAAAGAAAGGCACATTGCATTGATGTGGTTACTCAGATCTAAGGTCTATTGGTTTCCTCTACTAACTGTACACACCTCCTACGTGGGGAACATCAAAGAGCATATTTGTCCACTCTATTAGCAATACAATCATAGAACTGTGAATTATGAGAAGCTAGTGCTCCTAAACGATGCCCAGTGGGAGAAATGGCATTAGGAGGGCGCTACATTAAAGATCCATCTTCATACCGGTACATCAAGATCAACCATCATGCACCAACCTATGCAATCCTTCGGGCACACAGTATTCCCCAGAGTAGTCAGAGGTAGTCCATTCTCTCTGTTTTTGGCCATGCAGCATACTGTTTTTTTCTGATTATCATTATTTAGCACCAAGCCTGTTGCACCGATCATTGTGATTACTCAGAATGTGGACAATGACTCCTGGCACAAGCCTTCATTTAATTTTAATTTATTTATTGTGCAATACAGTTACAAATACACTTTTCACCAGAAATTAACGATATTAAAATAAGAGAATTAAAAAACACATAGTAAGCATAGACAGTTAAAAAGATAAACATAATAAGCACATTATGTTTTACACAATTAATACGTTAGCAATAAAACCAAGCACAGAAATGCAGGCCTCCATTGGCCCCCTCACCGCTTCCCTCCCACTCTCCTCTTCCTCGCCCATATCACTGGATGAGGTCTCTAGACAAGTCCTCTCTAGGAAAGTCTTTTCCAAACAAATGGTCCCTTTCTCCTCCAGAACTTTCAAGGACAATGTTCACTCTCTTGCTCCTGCCTTAGCTTACTTTTGCAATCACTCCTTTGCCACTTGCTCCTTCCCACCACTCCTCAAGCACTCCCTTGTGCACACTCTCCTCAAAAAGCATTCTTTTGACCTATCCTGCCCGGATAACTACTGCCCTGTCTCCATTAACGCCTTTCTGGGCAGTCTCTTTGAGAAGCTGGTCATCTCCCAGTTGATCCACCACAGTGAATCTTTTGGTTGTCTCCACGACCACCAGTCTTGCTTCAGAGCAGCCAGAAGAATTGAAACTGCGCTCCTGAAAACCCTTGAAGACTTGCTTTCAAATCTCTATTCCAATTCTGCGTGTGTTCTCACCCTTCTTTACATTTCCTTTGCCTTTGTTATGGACAATCATGTCACCCTTTTAAACCGGCTCTGTGATACCATTGGCAACTCCGTCCTGTCTGACCGAACATTCCAGGTTCAACTGTGCTCTTTTCTCTCCTCTGTCACACTCTCCTACTGTTGCATCCCTCAGTGCTCAATCCTCTTGCCGTGGCTCTTCAACATCTACCTCGCCCCATTAGCTCATTTGATCTATGCATTCTCACCTCACTTCCAGTGTTATGCAGATGACACACAGCTCTCCTTTAATCTTCCTTCCACTGCCTCCTCTTCTTCCTCCCTCATTCCTGACTGTCTGGCTGCTATACAGGCATGGTGGGCTGTTGACGATCTTTGCTAAAATGCAAGACTGAGATCCTTCTCATTGGGACCCCACCTCCCTCGTTCCCTTCTACTGCCAATGAGGCAAAAAACCTTGGTGTCATATTCGACACCTCTCTCTCCTTCTCTCTTCTCTGCACACATCGCAGACCTTGTATAGAAGGCCCTCTTCCAGCTGCACCTCCTTAGAGGCATTCTCACTTTCCTCACCTTCCCCCAGCAACTCATTGTCTCCAGAGCTCTGGTCCTCTCAAAGGCTGAACTACTGTAACAGCATATTCCTCTATCTGCCCAAATCCTCCCTTCACACCCTTCAACTTATCCAGAATAGGACTGTGAGACGTATCCTTTGCCTGAAGCCCAAGGATCACATCTCTCCTGCCTTAAAATCTCTCCACTGGCTCCCGGTTGATGTGAGGATCCAGTTCAAGACCCTCAAGCCTTTCTATGGCCTGCGACCCGACTAGATCTAACTCTCACTCCCTAAATACCTCCATGCTAGAGCCCTTAGTTCTTCTACCTCCAAGCCTCTGCAAATTAGACATTTTTCCAAGTAGAGAGTGGGGGGCAGATATCTCTCTTACGCAGGAGTCTCCCTTCGCAATGTCCTCCGTGCCCCTCTCAGACATCCTCCTTAACTTCTGGAAACTTCTCAAGACAGCCAGACCTCCTTAACTTCTGGAAACGTCTCAAGACCCTCTGTTTCTCTGCCTCATTCCCTCTCCACCATCACCTGCTCATGTCTCCCTCAGCCTCTTTTGACTGGCTGCCTGGTTCCTTAAGTTTCTTACAGGGCACCAGGCCCTCCACGACCCATCTACCCCTGCACGTAATCTCCCCTGACCCCCCCTTACTTGCACTTGTCCTACCGGGTTCCCTCCTCCAGCACTAGCCTAGTTCGGCCTGCTCTCCTTGTGCCCATCCAGCCTGTTCCTCACACTTAGCTTGTGGACCTTCTTTCCCCCTCCACTCCTTGCAGCATAATGATACTTGTCTACCTGGCTTCCCCCTAGCACTCACGTAAACAATGGGCCCTTCCCCCTCTGCCCCCTGCTATTGCACGCTCGCCACTCCTACCTGCACTTCCGTTCCCTCCTTAGCATTAGCGTCTTCCGCTCTGGCCGGCACTTCCCCCACTGCCTTTCCCCGCACTTCTTGTTACTGCACTTGCATGATCCAAATGACACATTTCCTAGCAGGACCTTTTTTTTTTTTTCTTCATCGCTGTCCACACCCACCCCCTTTGTCTTATTGCGCCTTGTAACTCCATTTGCTATATAGGTGCACTAAAAATACATACATTACTACATTTCCTGCACATTTAAAAGAGATCAGGTAAAAGGGCAAAACTATTATAAACAAATCTAAATAAAAACTTAGTACGGATAGATGCAAGAGGCAAACATGTGATCATAAGGTGCTTGAAAGATTCAACTTCCTGATAACAATATCGACACTGCCTCTCCTCCCTAGCAATGCACGATCTGGTTCCAACAATCTCATTTGTTAAAAACATATTTAACTTTAAAGGTAAGAAGTTAGCTTTATGATGGATCCATCTCGTGATGGATGCTTCAATAAGTAGGAAGAAATAAAATGGAAAGGTTTAATTTCCAATCTACAGTGTTAATATAAGTATTAATGCGGGATTGAGTTGTGAGTATCAATCCAATAGTGCTCAAATATTTTAAGTTTGACTCTATCCGGTGACGTGATTACTTATGACATTGATGAGCACACGTCGTTGAGCACATTGTCACATTCAAGAACACATGACTGCAAAACATACACATATTAGAGTCAAGCTGGACTATCAAATGTATAAAAAGCGAATCAGCAGAAGGTTCCAAAGGTTTTCTATACAAATGGTTTACTTTCCAGTCGATACGGGTGAATACAGATAAAAGGCCCAACTCATGTCTAATGATTCCAATAGGAGCACCCTGAGGAAGAGAAAGAAAGAGCTTTCCTCCAAGTAATACCCTCGATGTTGTCCCAAATAACCTTTTTATGATTGCATTCATATCAATCCGTCCCTGTGTTAAAGTGTAAAAAGTGTTCTGTGTGAACATTTCGGAAGCACGTGTTTTTTTTATTTTTTATCTTAGACTCTAAGAGGGTAATTCATAGAATTAGGCGCACGCAGCTGGCGCACAGTGTGCGCGTGTGGCAGTCTGCGGAAGCCGCGTGCGCCAAAACCCATTTCAGTGCACAGCGTATTCATGAATTTCAACATCCATAACCAGCCGTGGGGCAGAGTGGTCAGCGACCCTGCAGCAGCGCCAGTTACGCCCCCAACCCCGCCCCATGCGCCATGGCCAGCGCACAAATACAGTACATGATGCAAAGGCCAGTGGACCAGCATACAGCCCCCCCAACCACTAAAACGCGTGTAAAACTTCCCGCGCACGCCCCAGAATACACGTACACCTCCGTGGCAGCGAAAACGCATGTAAAACTCCTTGCGCACCACTCTGAATACACGTCCCCGCTGTTGCCCGGTAAATAGCGTAGAAAAAGCACCCCCCGTGGCCTGTGGGGCATGCCCAGGGTGGATGGGGTGCCTACATGTATTTGGGGTGTGCGCGTGAATTATCACACGCGATAGGCCTTGTGCGACCGGGGTACGTGTATTCTGGGGGTGCGCGGGACATTTTACATGTGATAGGCCTTGGCCGAGCGGGGTACGTGCATTCTGAGGGGTGCGCAGGGAGTTTTACATGCGTTTTCGCTACTGCTGGAGGGGTACGTGTATTCTGAGGGGTGCGCGGGGAGTTTTACACGTGTTTTCACTGCTGCGGGAGGGTTACGTGTATTCTGGGGGTGTGCGGGACGTTTTAAACACGATAGGCCTTAGCTGAGCGGGGTACGTGCATTCTGAGGGGTGCGCAGGGAGTTTTACACACAATAGGCCTTGGTCGAGCGGGGTACCTGTATTCTGAGGGGTGCACAGGACGTTTTACACGCGATAGGCCTTGGCCGAGCGGGGTACGTGTATTCTGAGGGGTGCGTGGGGAGTGTTACATTCGTTTTCACTGCCGCGGGAGGGGTACGTGTATTCTGGGGGTGCGTCGGTTGTTTAACACGCTATAGGCCTTGGCCAAGAGAGGTACATGTATTCTGAGGGGTGCGCGAGGAGTTTTACATGCGATAGGCCTTGGGGGTACGTGTATTCTGAGGGGTGCGCAGGGAGTTTTACATGCGTTTTTGCTGCCGCGGGAGGGGTACATGTATTCTGGGGGTGCACGGGACGTTTTACACGCGATAGGCCTTGACCGAGCGGGGTACGTGTATTCTGAGGGGTGCACGGGGAGTGTTACATGCATTTTCGCTGCCGCGGGAGGGGTACGTGTATTCTGGGGGTGCATGGGATGTTTAACACATGATAGGCCTTGGCCGAGCGGGGTACGTGTATTCTGAGGAGTGCGTGGGGAGTTTTAAATGCGTTTTCGCTGCCGCAGGAGGGGTACGTATATTCTTGGGGCGCGTGGGATGTTTTACACGCGATAGGCCTTGGCCGAGCTGGGTACGTGTATTCTGAGGGGTGCGCAGAGAGTTTTACACGCGTTTTTGCTGCCGCGGGAAGGGTACGTGTTTTCTGAGGGGTGCGCGGGGAGTTTTACATGCGTTTTCGCTGCCGCGGGATGGGTACGTGTATTCTGGGGGTGCGCGGGGAGTTTCACATGCAAATTGGCAGTGTGGAACCTCCCAAGTGTGCCCTCTACCCCCTCCCCAGGCCCCGCAGGCAGCCCATCCACCTAGGCCATGCCCCACAGGTAGCCCATCCACCCTGGGCATGCCCCCCAGCCAGCCCACATGTCACCATGCACTAGTGAGCACCCACTCATGTCCCCCTGCACCCCCCACCCACTTGGCAGTGAGGGCCACCTGCCAGCAGGCCCCGACTCATGTCCCCCTGCACCCCCACCTACTCAGCATTGACGGGTACCTGCCAGCAGGACCCGACTCATGTCCCCCTGCACCCCCACCCACCTGGCAGTGAGGGCCACCTGCCAGCAGGCCCCGACTCATGTCCCCCTGCACCCCCACCCACCCAGCAGTGACGGGCACCTGCCAGCAGGCCCCGACTCATGTCCCCCTCACCCACAAACACCCAGCAGTGACGGGCACCTGCCAGCAGGCCCCAACTCATGTCCCCCTGCACCCCCACCCACCCGGCAGTGAGGGCCACCTGCCAGCAGGCCCCGACTCATGTCCCCCTGTATGCCCATGCACCCGGCAGTGAGGGCCACCTGCCAGCAGGCCCCGACTCATGTCCCCCTGCACCCCCACCCACCCAGCAGTGACGGGCACCTGCCAGCAGGCCCCGACTCATGCCCCCCTCACTCACAAACACCCAGCAGTTGCGGGCACCTGCCAGCAGGTCCCAACTCATGTCCCCCTGCACCCCCACCCACCCGGCAGTGACGGGCACCTGCCAGCAGGCCACGACTCATGTCCCCCCCAACACATCATCATGATCCACAATCATGGCCTTATGGCCACCCAAAGTCCACTGCACGCCACCCCTGTCCAAAGACCCAACCAAGTATTCCATCCACCCCACATTGAAATGCCCATTACATGACACAACCCAAATGGCAAGCATGTACATCAACACATGTCCCTTACACACAATGGGTGGCAGTGAATGTGAAAACCCACATTGTGACATGCATGAAACCAATGAGAGAATAACACAAATTGAAATACGAAACAAAATTGCATTGAACACAAAATGAAGGTAATCAAATGAAAACACATAATAATGGAAATAAGAAATAAAATGCAGCATGTCCCAAAATAAAATAAAAAAATGAAATCAAAATCCAAATGAATCCAAATGAAGATGTGTCCAAAGTCTCCGTCCAACAAAGCAAATCCAAAGGGAAAGAAATAAGTAAAATCCATTTCTCGATGGTCCAACAAAAAAAGTTATGATGCAAAATCGACTGTTCAACTATATACAAATAACAAATCCAGGGTCCATGAGCCCAACTATTGAAATGAAACCTACAAAAAAGACTACCTAATAAAGAACTATCTACAAAAAAGTGGGGCATAGTCCAAGCACCCCAAATGAAAGAAAAACATAAATGAAACCTAACACTAACTAACTATATACAATGGCGGCGGGCAAGTCCTACGGCTCACTTGTCGATTTCCCAGGCCAGGGCATCATCCAACTCCTGTTCTATGTCCTGGAAGCGGGCCTGTTCCATGGCCCCGAGGTTTCGCAGGGATAACGCCATGTCCACCTCCAACTCCTTGCGAATTGCCTCGAGGCACTCAGCCGCCTCAGCGCCCTGCGCATGGAGTTCTCTGCCCTGACCATAGTGAGCCGTTCCTGTTCCGCCCGCCGCCGCTCCGCATCTATGTGCTGGCTCAACTGCTGCCACACAGAAGACACTCCCAGTCCAGGGTCCTCCTGTCCTCCGGCCCATGCCTGCCCCTCTGATGTTGATGGCCCTGAATCATCATCGCTCCCACCTTGAGCCTGCTGCTGCTGTGCCTGTGCCCTGGCTCTTGATGCCTGCACACCCTCCTCCTGCTGGGGTGCAGTTGTTGGTGTGGCCACCCCTGCTGGACCTCCGACTCCCGACTGTGGCAGGGATGTGTCCTCCACCAGCCTGGCCGCTGAGTCAGAGGCAGCTCCACAGGGTACCCAGGTGATACATGGGCCAGAAGATGGCACGGAGTACAACTGGTGCATAGGGGATTCAGGTGAGGAGGGGGTCGGAAGAAGGTCCAGCAGATGGAGGAATCCAGTCCTGGTGACCCGTCCCAGTAGGTCGACGCGGTCAAAGAGGCATCCGAGATGACGTGCAGTACCTTCACGAAAACACTGCAGGCCATCTCACTTGCCCCGTGACACAACGCCACCCCAGCCAGGACAGGCTCAACATGGTCCCGGATTGCCAAATCCGCTGGGAGAGGAAGGCCAGTTGTTGTGCACTCATCCCCTCCCTGAGAACGGGTCTGGACGTAGGCATCCCTGCTGGTGCGTGATGATGCAGTCACAGGATCGGGGACAGGTTTACACACAGGCACCTCCGCGGCAGCCTGTGCTGCCTCCTGTCTCTGCCCCTGGACTGCACCATTAGCACCAGTGGAATCCCTCCCTCCAGAGCCCGTGTGTGTCCCTTCCATGGCCTCCTCCTCAACCAAACCCCCAACCAACCTGGATGACTCCGTGCCATCTTCCTCCATCGGACCCTGTGGGGTCTCAGCTGCCCTTCTGCTGCCAAGGAGTCGAACTCCGACCTCCGCCTCTTGGACCTACCCTCGGGAGCTGCAGCCACAGACGCAGCACCAGACTCCTCACTCCCCGACGAGATGACAACTTGGGAGGGGAGCCGGGCCTTGCATCTCCGGCTGGCGGTAGGATCCCTGCCGCTTTGCTCCACAGCACCGTCTCTGCGCTATTCGTCAGTTGACGCTGCAGACAGGGAGATATAGAACACAGGCATAAGGGGACCGTACAATGGTCTGATAAACACTTTACAGTTGTACATGAGTGGCAGTGTCAAACATCAGACATGGCATCCACACCCCAACACAAATGTCATTAGAACTCACACACATGAGCACATCAACAGGAATGTTGCACCAGGAAGCACCATCCATACACAACCAACAGCATGAGAAGCCGAAGGAGAGCCTCTCCTCACATGCAACACGGGGAGTGCAGAACACATGCACACATGCCACCAGACATACATGCATCTGTACATCTCCACCAACTGTCACAGTGATAAGATCGCCATCCATGTCACTTCTGGCAATCAGCCTCCTACATGTCACTGTCACATGCATCCATGGTGTATCACAGTTGCACACTTGTCAAATAAACACACATGCACATGTACATAGTGCAGATATGTGCAGGTGGAACCACCATCCATGTGTGATACCACAACCATGCCACTGTACATACACAGAAATGTAAAAATGTGTGCACCCACACCTGCATTTGGCCAGCATGCTTACCAACACATACACCATCGATGTGTCTCCCACATGAGAGGACTCACATGTGGCAGGCTCATTTCCCTGCACATACACATGCATACATGGCCCTTCACAGACATATGTACAACCTGCACACTCCTGCCACACCTCAACATGCACAGCGTCCAATCAGTACGCATGTACACTTACCGTTCGACTCCAGATGGGTCTGCCTCTCAAAGACCTGGAGGTGGAGCACTGGGCATATATGTTCCAGGACCCTAATTTGGTTGTTGGTTAGGTGGACCCGGCACCCCTTTGCATTCGCTGCCTTCAAGAGGCTCCGGGCCTTGTTGAGGTTCCTGGACCTGAAGTCCTCCCAGCGCTACCGGACGTGTTAAATGTCGCGGACTGCCAACCTCTCCACGTTGATGGCAGTCACAATGTCCATCCAGATCCTCTTCTGTCCTTCACTGTCGGTGTGCAAACTTCCAAAGAGAGCATTATACTGCCCCAGGACTTGTTCTACCAGGATACCAACTTCACTGGCACTGAAGCTGGTAGCCCTCTGCGACTCTGGCTGGGGTTGCCAGTGGTGCCAGATGGTGTTGTGTCCAACATGGCAACCCCAGAGGCAGGTGTGGGTGGGCAATTGGGTCCTGGGGCTGGGATGTGGAGCGATGGTATCCCAGTCAGGAGTCTTCTGTTCCAGCAGGGGTGGTCCAGCAACTGCATCCCTGCAGATGGCTGACGTGCAGGCACCAAACTGCAGGGCACATGGTCAGCAGGCAGGCAGGCAGCAGCAGGTGGCAGGTGGGAGTGTGCTCGGAGGTCTGGGGGGCAGGAAAATGGCCTTCTGGGCAGGAGCGAAGTCTTCTGTGTGTTGTTGCGTGGCCAGCTTGATACAAAGTGATTTGGCACGTGAAAAAATTGCACATCTGAGTGTAATTCTAGGAAAGGCCCTTAGCGCGTAAGCGCGTCTGTGACGTGACGAGCAAGGGCGTTTCCCTCAACACGGGTGCATGTTCATTGTACACATGCTAAAACTGCACGTCCGGGTGTCACTGCGTGCAATTGGAGGAAAGGGCCTTAGCACGTAAGCGCGTTTGTGATGTGACGCGCACGGGCGTTTCCCTTAGCACGGGTTAAAGGTGAGCAGGGCCAGCAGTTCACTGTACGTGCCTTTCATGGAGACCGATTTGTGTGTTGCTACTTCGTGTTGTTTCGCGCACCATCACAACTTCACAGCAGATCAAGGACGTATCTCTTATTTTGGTGGGGGTATTGGCTATGCGTGTTTTTCATTATCACGCTAGTCTGACGGTGAGTCGCGCACGCTATTTTTCCCACTGCGGGTGCCCCTGTGTTTCGCGTACCCGTTTTTGAGGTCATAGTAGCCTGCGTGTCCCATGCGTACGTGTTTTTCATGTCCCTGGGTGCCACCGCATACTGCGGGAGGTTAATTCTACACACGTGGGCTACCGGGGGTTGCGTGCATGGTTTTACTGCAGTTTTGGGGTGCCTGAGCTTTGCGTTACCCGTTTCTTCATCACCAGGGTCACATACAGCCTTGCAGGTGAAGGGTTGCTTTTAACATCTTGTATCCCACCACCTTCACCCCAATTGCCCAGGACAATTGTCGTGTACACCTCCCATTGGCACTACTCCATCTGTGCCGGCACTACTCCATCTGTGCCATGGTTGAAGGCCATGAAAGGTGAGGGCCGCCTCAGCTGGGCGTACTCCTCGTGCCGGGCATGGTCAGGGACGTGGCCGGGGTGACCAGGGAGTAGGGGGACTCCAGGGTGTCCAGGGTGGCTGCAGAGGGGGAAGAGGCAGGGGTGCGGCAGCTCGGGATGATGTTGTGCCACGTGCTGGTGCAGTCATGCCACCACCCCCTGCGGCTCCGGGAGATGCAGTTCATGCATCTGGCACTGGCGCCCATGTGACCCGGCAGTCCATTTCATCGACTGCCATGGGCCCAAGGGTAGTGGTAGCTGCAGGTGCAGCTGTGGACACCACCACCCAGGCTCAGGGTCTGCCAGCGCAGGCTGCGTTGGCACTTGAAGTGTCCATGGAAGATTTCCAGCAGGTCATGAGGAACACCATAGGTGCACGCAGGGCTGCCCTGACTGAGGCAGGTGTCCCTGGGGCAGTAATGTCATCTGCTGCCCCAACCAGATGGGTGTTGGCAAGTGCAGGGGCAGATGCAGCCAACAACACCCCGGTTGTGAGTCTACCAACCAGGACAGTCGCGGTCAATGACCCTGGCACAGCGGATGTTGCTGTGCAGGGTCCATTCCAGGGCACCCAGCAGCCACTGACGCAAGTCAGGCCTTCGGTCATCCTTCCACCTGCCACTCCCTTGGTTCAATCCACCGGTGCCACTGGCCATACTGATCAGGGCGGCATTCGCCAGCCAGGATCCGCACCACCACCCAAGAGGAGGAGGTTGCACCTGCAACAGAGGCTGGCACTCCAGACACAGCCACGTCCTCCTGCACATCAAGGAAGAAGCCTTTCTGTGCGCAGGAACTGGACTCCCTTGTGGACTACGTGCTGGAACACAGCCGTGACATGCTAGTGGGGCCGAATTGTCAAACTACGGCTGCCCATCGGAATACCCACTGGAAGCATGTTGCGGATTATGTGAGTGCATTCGGCCATGAGGTGCGCACAGCTGCTGAGTGCAAGAAGCATTGGGATGACCTCAAACGCAGCGCTAAGGCCAAGCGTGCCTCTAATTACAGCATGACACTGGTGACTGGCAGTGGGCCACCACCTGAGGAGGATGACCTCACTCCGCACGAGTCACTTGTTGAAGAGTTCATACTGGCAGAATCGGTTGAAGGAGTGAGAGAGATGCAGGACTTTGATGCCCTGTCCAGTGAGTGTGGTTGTCTGTATGTCCAGCCCATGTGTGGTTTGCCTGTGTGATGTGTTGTGCTTGACTGCCACTACATGCTATGTGTACATAGTTCTCATGTGCTAGTCATGCAGTGCCTCACTGATGCGTGCATGCTGTGCAGGATGGTGGACATGTAGAGCAGACGGGGACTGTCCTCATCACCACACTTGCACCCTACTCACATGCTAGTCACCCAGATGCCCCTCCGGTCCATGTTCCAGCTCACTGGCCCTTCTGCATGTAGCCAGGGTGTCTTTCCTCTCCGCACTGGGACTATGTCATTGCATGACTGACGTGCATGTGTCCTCTGCCTGCATGCGGGTACTCCACATAGGCATGCCCCATTGCCCTTCCACCCTCCCTGCACCCCAATTTCACCATTGCACTGGTGTGCATCATTTTGGCATACTGCAATGGCCTGTTCAAGCCTCCTGTGTACATATTAACTTCCACCAGGCAACCTGCCAGACACATGCAGTGGGGTACATCCTCTGGCCTTCATGCAAGGTGTCTCACTTGGACTGTGCAGATGGCAGATGCTCTGCAGGGACATGAGTGCCCATTCATGCTCCATGTGCATTCCATGCATGTCCCTATGTGTCCTTGACTGGGTGATCATTGTAGTACCTGTCCAGGATGAGCTTCATTTCATGGCATTTCTTCAGCCATCCCATGCACACTCTGGCTCAGTCCTGCATCACTCACATGTTTAGGGTGTCACAGTCTGTGTGGGGCACAGTCCTCCTGTTTCAGGCCCACTGACTCTGTCCAACTGGTGTAGTGGCTTCTGCACACATGGGTGTACTACTGAGGGTTCATCATGTGTCTTTCTTACTGTCCCATCATCATCTGCTGTGTTGTCAGTTGACTCAGATGATGAAATTATTGATGCTATCTGCCAATACACAGGTCTCTGGTCACCCTTTTGCTACCATGCAAGGCATCCCTGCATGTTCACTAAGGGGGGAACGGTTTGCTTGTAGCCAAGCAAACCATTGCATGCACATTGCACGTGATGCCTGAACTTGCCCTTCGACTGCCTTCACGTTTTTTGATACACATCATGAAGTACTTGTACATGTAGATAGTGAGTAGCATACACATGTTCTGCACTGCATCAACCTACTTCAGGGCCGTATAACACCATTCTACATGCCTACTCACTGATGCAATGTCAAATTGACCTGGCATGCATGGCAGGTTCTGTTTTGTGTGTGACATGTCTGCTTCATGTGTTGGCTGTCTCTGTGATGTGTATGTGTGTGTGTGTTATGTGCTCCTAACATGTGTACTAATATTTTTTCTTTGCACTTTTCAGATGATGACGCAATGGAGCCAGCGGATGGTTTTGTCATGACAGGCACAGGTGGGGGTCGTGGGGTGGTAGACCACGAGAACACACATGTGCTACAGACCATCTTGTCTTTGGCTGGCAATGAGTCCAGCCCAGATGACCACTCTGACGTAGATGTTGAGTTGGATGTGCATCAGGTCCATACGTCAGGGTGAGTGATTCTGATGTGGACACTCCTCTGTCTGCGACATCTACACTGAGGGGCCAGACGGTGGTGGGACCTCCATCTGTGGTGGATCGGGACACAGGGTCACCCTCCACACCAGTCGCTGATGTTCCTGGGCCATCACGTCGACAGGGGCATGTAGGTGTGCAGCCGTGGGCGTTGCCAACCCAACGAGGACGGCCGGTCCTTGGGTCCCGCAGGTGTCAAGCCCAGCAACGTGGTGGCCGCATGCCACCGAGGTATACTGAGTGGGAGCAAGACATGACTGCCAATTCAGAACGGCAGGGGGCAGCACTTGATAACATCGCTGTGAGCATGGAACGTGTGGCCCAATCCATGCTCCCCCCTGCTAGGCAGGTGCTTCTCCAGCAGCAGGCGGCACGGTCCAAGGCCCGCTCGCTCAGGCTGGGCAGGGCTGTCTCAGACAGGGCACACCAGGCTGAAATGGTGTAACAGATCCCAAGGGGCGCGTGAGCATGGCTGCCTGAGTCAGCGTCTCCTCATTCAGGGTGAATCATTCTAAAATTAAAACAGTTTAAACTGCAATTCTGCCCCTTACCTTCCTCCGTTCCTGTTCTTACCTACTGGGGCTCCTCCGACAGCATTTCCAGCGAAAATCGGATCCACCTTGTGATTTTCAGGCCGAGCCTTGGGACGGCCTCCTCCTGCTCTGCCATCAGGCCGGCCCTACAGGATCCTTCCCACCTCGCGGACATCCAAAGCGGCGATCATCCCCTCCTGCCCTTACACGCCCGGCGCCAGCTACAACTCCTGGAACCTCCACACTAGGACCTCCATACTGGACTCCTCACACCCCATACTGGCCCCGGAGCCCCTTCTCCATAGTTCGGGGTCCGTCCGTAGAGCCAGCATCGGGACCTCTTGAGATTTCCAAACTCCACAGGGCCCCCGGAGCTCCCTATTCATTACATGGGGTCCGGGTGAGCCAGCATCACTACCTCTCGAGACCGCCACACTGCCCCCGGAGCCCCTTCTGCGCTACACAGGGTCCGGGTGAGCCTGCGGCCGTCCATTGTGCCAGCCTCGGGACCTCTCAAGACCTCCATTTGGCTCCCGCCCTTCCTGTGCCTGGGCGGTATCGAAGTGGCTCTGTGTGTCCCCTCAGCAGCTCCGGGGCGCTCCGCTCCTCCACCGGCCTGTTCTTCACCCCACGGGGTCCTGGTGTGCCTGTGGCCGTACGTGGAGCCAGCATCAGGCCCTCCCGGATCCTCCATTTACCTCTCGCCCTTTCTGTGTCCGTGCGGGGACGGGGCGGCCCTGTGTGTCCCCTCAGCAGCTCCGAAGTGCTCCGCTTCTTCATCGTCCCCCTTCTTCACCACGCAGAGTCCTGGTGAGCCTGCAGCCGTACCTGGAACCAGCATTGGGACCTCCTGAGACTTCCACTTGCCTCTCGCCCTTCCTGTGCCCGGGCGGAAACGGGGCGGCTCTGTGTGTCCCCTCAGCAGCTCCAGGGCGCTCTGCTACTCCTTCGGCTCCCTGAGCTTCGGCGGGTTAGCGGCGGTCTGTGGTGCCGCCATCTTGACGTTGGCCCGCCCCCTCCATTTGAGAGCGAGTCCGACTGTCCTCCTTCTCTAGTGCAGGCCCTGTTCCCTCTGGGCTCCCCCACCGGACCAAGGCTTTTGGTTTCTTGTTGTGTTGTTGCTGCAGACTGAAGTGTCAACATCCTTATTCCTCTACTGCAGCCCTTAGAGACTCCATTTGGTTTTCCCCCGCCTGTGTCCCGACGGGGGCGAGTCGGCTCCATGTGCCTCCTCACCGGCACCTGATCATTCCACCTCTCCACTGGCTCTCCGAGTTCTGGCGGGATCACAGAGCCTTGAGTCCCACCATCATCATCTTGCCCGCCTCCTCCACTCCTCCTCACGCAAGTGTGGATCCAGCCTGCCTCATTCTCTGGCTCCAACTCTGCTCCTACAGTCCTCAGTTCAACTGGCTTCGGCTGTGGTCCGAACGTTGCTTCTCCCTTGCTTTTCCTCCTACTTTAGGCCACCTTGTCAACTAGTGAACTTGCAGTCCCTGTGTGGTGATAGCTACCTCCATTCTACCCTGGTGCCACCTACAGCGGTCCGGCCAACCTGAGCCCGTTTGCTCACACCCAGGTGCAGCCACCCAAAACTGCTGCCTCACTTTCTTGCCTCGGACACCTGGTATCCTGCAACCACTGCTTCGAGTGCCTACTCCCTCTGACTCTATTGGTTCCTACTGGTCATCTCTCAACACTGGACCCGTAACCACCCTGCAACAGTCCAAAATTGCCACCTCATTTTCCTGCTTCAAGCACCTGGACTCCTCCAACCGCAGTCTCGAGAACCTGCTCCATCTGACTCTTATGGTTCCTTCCGGCTATCTCTCATCACTAGCCCCGTGTCCACCTTTGACGCCATCCTGTACCTGGACTCCTCCAACTAGAATTCTGAGTGCTTGCTCCCTCTGACTCTATTGTTTCTACCTGCCATCCCTCAACACACCTGGTCCTACATTGCCCACTGCCTCCCCCTTTCTGTAACTATCAATCTGGTCTCTACACCCTACATTCCTAACTCCTACAACTACGGCCCTTCTCTACTTGTCCTTCTCTAATTCATTGCTATGCGATCTTCCATAACTCCCTTCCACCTCACCCCCCCTCTCCTCCCTTCCACCTTCTCCTTTCCCTTCTACTCTCCTCTTTCCTCCTTATGCCTAGTCTTCACTATCCTCACCCCCACTCCTCCAGTTACCCTCCTTCCTTCTCTCACCGCCCTAACCTTCTTTAACCCCCCACTGCCAACCACTCTGCCCTCATGAACACTGCTCTCTGGAACGCCAGATCCATCTGTAATAAAACAGCAGCTACCCTTGATTTATTCTTTTGCCTTAACCTTTAATTTCCTCTGCCTAACTGAAACCTCGATTCCCCCTCATAACAGCTCTGTCCCCGCTTCCTTGACAACCTCTTCTTCCTCCTTCATCCATTCCCCCTGCCGCTCTGGCCGTGGTGGAGGCGTCGGTCTCCTGTACCACCCCAAATACATCCCCTCCTCTTCCTCTCCAACTCTCCCCTCTTTCCCTACCTTTGAATTCCTAGCCCTCTCTCTTCCTTCTATGAAGACCTGGATCACCTCCTCTCACTTATTTCTCCCTCCCCCTCTCCTCTAACTGTACTTGGAAACTTTAATATCCATCTTCCTTCTCCCCCTCAATCTTCTCCCCTCCTCTCCATCCTTGACTCCTACCTTCTCTCCCCCCTTCCCTCATCCCTAGTCACTCCTCTGGTTCCACTCTTGACCTCATCTTCAATTCTTCCTATCCCTCTTCCCTTGTCTCTTCTCTTCCTGTTTATCTCTCAGACCATGCCTTACTCTCATTCTCCCTTTCTCTTCTCTCACTCTCCACTACTACTAATCCCTCCCCTCAAATCTACTCACGTTGTGACCTTCGTGACTTTGATGTTACCCTCTTTTCTGACACTTGCTCATCTTCTCTTCCATCTCCCCAAGACTTTGCTTTACTCTCTGCGGATGATGCTCTCTCTTCCCTTTCATCTTCTATCTCCACTGCCCTATATCAACTTTACCCCCTTTCTCTCTTACGTCCTACTCGGAAGCCTTCTCAACCCTGGCTTACTTCCCATCTCTGCTCTATGCGGCGCCTTCTCCGGCGGTTAGAGACACTCTGGCTCAAAACTCCCTCGCTTTCTAACCAAACCTCTTACTTCTCCTACCACGCACTGTACAATTCTTGTCTTGCAGCGGACAAGTCCTCCTACTACTCTAACCTTCTCCAGTCTCAAGCCTCCCATCCTCGTCTGATTTTTCAAACTCTCTCCCGTCTTCTCTCTCCTCCTACTCCTGATCCCTCATCCAATCCCACACTTTCTCAGTCGGACTTTGCCAACTTCTTTTCCTCCAAAATCTTCACACTCCGGCAAAAAATTAACTCCCTCTATGACTCCCCCTCTCCTCCTCCCCCGTCCCCTCCCTGTCTCATTATGTCTGTCTTCTCATCCGTTTCCCCTTCGGATGTCTCCTTCCTTCTATCCAAAGTCCACCCCATGTCCACCCCCTCTGACCCTCTCCGCTCCGTTCTCATCCCCAAGATCTACCCTCTTCTTATCCCTTACCTTACCATTTTCTTCAACTCCTGCCTCTCCTCATCAACCTTTCCCTCTGCTTTCAAACATGCAACGATTATTCCTATTCTAAAGAAACCCTCTGCTGATCCACTCCTCACTGCTAACTACAGACCTATCTCTCTTCTACCTTTCCTTTCTAAGCTTCTTGAGCGCCTTGCTTACTCTCAACTCTCATTCTTTGTCACTACTTCCTCTCTCCCCTCCCTTCCAATCTAGGTTCCGTCCCAAATATTCCACTGAAACTGCTCTCACCTCTATCCTCAACTCACTCCTCTCTGCTCGACATGCCAAGCAATCCGCTATCCTTATTCTCCTTGATCTCTCCACAGGTTTTGACACCGTTGATCATCCACTCCTGCTCCACACTCTTTCCTCCTTCGGGTTTAAAGGCCCTGTTCTAAAATGGCTATCCTCTTACCTCTCCTCCCATTCCTTTGCTGTTTCATGGGGAGGCCAGACCTCTCCTTCCTTCCCTCTTATTTACATTGTTCCTCAAGGCTCTGTACTTGGTCCTTTCCTCTTCTCTCTTTACACCTCCCTCATTGCCCCTGTTATCTCCTCGTTTGGCTTCTCCAACCATTTCTTTGCGGAAAATACTCAACTCTTTCTCTCTTTCTCCTCCTTCACACCTGACCTCCACCTTAAACTCTCCTCTTGTCTCACAGCTATCAAGAACTGGATGCCCTCCCGCTTTCTCTCTCTTAACACCAATAAAACCAAAGTCCTTTTCTTCCCCTCTAATACTCTTCCCCCTCCCTCTCCTCCCCCTTTCATCCACTTATCTCCCCCCATGCTCGCAATCTAGGTGTGCTCTTTGACTCCTCTCTCACCTTCTCGCAACACATTTCACTCAACTCCCGCACCTGCCGATACCACCTCTACAACATTCGCAAAATCCGTTCCTCCCTCACATTCCACGCCACCAAACTCCTAATTTCCTCTCTCATCTTTTCCCACTTCTTCTACTGCTCCTCTCTAATCTTTGGACTTCCCGCATCTCAGCTTGCCCCTCTTAAATCCATATACCACTCTGCTGTTCGTACCCTTTGTCGCCTTACCTCCCGTGACTCCATCTCTTCCTCGCTCTCTCACCTTGGCTGGCTACCTTTCCACTTGCAGCTCCTTCTACTCCCCCTCTCGTTCCCTTTGTTCCACTGACCATTTCCTTCTCACAGTACCTCCTTTCCCCTGTGCTTCCTTCCAACTCCTTGCTCCTCTGCACTGGAACTCGGTCCCTCTCTCAATCTGCTCTACCATGAACTTCACCTCATTTTGCACTTCCCTTAAATCCCTCCTCCTCCATTCTCGACCTTGAAAACTCCCCCTCTGTCCTCTCTGTTCCCCCCTTTTTCCCCTCTTCTAATTCCTCTCTCCCCTCTCCTACTACACTCTCTCTCCCTTCCATTTTCCCTCGTCCAATCCATCTCCTACCCCCCACCACTATTCCCACTCCCCTTCCCCCCTCACCCTCAGTTAATTGCTCTGTGCACTGTTTTGTTGAATGATTCAAGTTGTAATTTTTGCTCCCAATGTTATTTGTTGTTGTTAATCTGTATTATGTTGTTCCACAGCACCTTGGTGTAAAGCGCTCTATAAATAAATCAATCAATCAAGCAATTGCTGCTCACGCCGAGTCACACATGGAGGCCATGGAGGTTGAGTATTCTTCCCTCAGATCCACTCTGGGTATGCTCATGATGACCCAGAGGGAGCGGGCAGAGGAGAGGTTTGCGCAGCTTGAGCGTACCATCTCGGCTGAGCTACGTGCTTGCCGGGAGGTGCATCAGTTGTCCAGCCAGGCCTTACAGGAAGAACTCTGTGTTACACGTGTTACCTTGCAAGAGGAAGCACGCGTATCACGGGAGGTTCTGCATGCAGACCTACGTGTCATTGCTGCACAGAACCATGCTCACCCGTCCGACAGACTTGCTGCCTACGAGGGGCAAGCTGTGGCTAGGCATGGTCAGGCTCCTGTGCCACGTTCTCTTTTTCAGGATGAGCCAGACTCGGACGACGAGATATCTCCCACACAGGTCGGGCTGTGCAGGCGCTGAGCCCATGGAGGTTTTTTTTTTTGGATCAACATCATAGCATGAGGGTCTTGAGGTGCACCCTGTACCTCCCCCCGCCTGGTTGCCTCCCCCCCAGGTCGTATGTGGCCATTTTTGATTTTTGATTTTAGTTTAGTTAGTTAATATTGACTATTTGATAGTTATTTTAATTAGGTTATGTAGGTTGTTCATTTTTAGTTTAATTAGTTAATATAGTTTAATATTGTTTGTCTATTGTGCATTCATGTGACGGTGTGGTGCTTTGTGGCTTTTGAAAGCATCCACTGTCTGTTCCAGCTGGGCCCTTGAAGCTTGTCTCGTGTATGTGTTTGCAGCTTGGGGTCCTGACTCACATAGGCCACTCCTGCTTCCCTTATCCATCGGCGTGCTAGGATGGTTCGGTGTAACAAACATTTAGACAAGGGCTTTGGATTTTCGTCATAACTGTGGCCTGTCTACTGCTGTACTACTTGTGTTAACACCCCTAGTGGGGATTTTTAGCATTTTATCCACCCCATGTCTGTAATCAATTTGGGTGAGTATGTGATTGATGTCTCCATTAATTTTTGTTGATTGTGATGTATGTTATTTTCTTGCCTGTATATGTGCCTGATGCCCTTCATGCTGTAGACAGTAGCCTGCACCCTTCGCCTGTCAAAGTCACACTGATGGTGGGAGGAGTTTGGATGTAGGTCTGTAACAGGGCCCAGTGACAACCAGCATGAAGACACACACACAGGGAACTTTCAAGCCTTGTTAATATCTTTTATGCCCTTTCTGCAGGGAAATGAGCCTCCAAACTACCTTTGCCAGAAGATACAGAGATGAGTAATCCTAATGACTGGCCACGTTCGGTGGTGCAGACGTGTGCATGTGTGCACAAGCAGAAGCACAGGGCTTGTGCTCAGACGTCCGACAGAAGCAGAAAGTTTCCAGGAGCTCCAGGCAAGGTGAGCAGCACAGGGGCCCACACCGTAGCCAACCTTCCACCAGGCCACTTGCACATGCACGATAAGTAGCACCAGTGCTGGGGAGCATTGCCTGGCATTATTGGAGAAGCGCACAGTACAGCTGACATGCATTGAGGGCCAAATGCAAAGTGGCTTTACAAGTTGTCAGGGGCACACGCAGGGGCCATCGACATATCTTCGAGTACCCCCTTCTCCATTGAAGCAGAGTTATTAGGCCAGTAGCATTCTTAGCCAGAAACTGATACAGCACACAGGGACACCCTGCGAGGCACTGACTTGTGTGCAGTGCATATCATTTGCATGTGCAAATTGCAACCTGCACTACCTATTGAAATCCATGGCTGCCAGAACACAACTTGTACTGAAGTTGCACCTTGCTATACGCGTGTAGCAGCTCACCCAGGGACCATTGCATCATGTGTGATTCTTGAAGCATTGGCTTCCATTTCCCGTGCGCCCACATGCACCTGCCTTACTGCATTGACAGTGTATGAACCATGAGGGGGCCAAGCTAACGTATGGGTACAAAGCAGCAGACAGAAGTGTTTGTTTGTGGAGGAGTCACGCACTTTGGGGCATGGATGGTGTTGTGTGTGTGTATTGTTAACACATATTCAGATTAGTAACTCATGCTCTCTTTGCAGCATTGAACTGCTCCTGTTACCAGACCTGAGAGTGCGCAGGCAGGAGGCCAGCACTCACCCCAGAGATAAGTCTCTCTTTGGCTTGCATTATACTCATTAGGTACAATGTGCATGATGAACATGTTTTCTCAGATTGAGTATGTGTTCTTGTGAATAGTAGTTTTCAGTTTTTTGACTACTTTCCCTTGCCAATCTGACTCCCGTCTCCTGCCCCTCCTTCCGGTTATCCTGCATACCAATGCCTGTCCAAACAACATATCCCTAACCCTCCTTCCCCGACGGGGTCTCAGAGTCCTGTGTTAGTTTGACCTTGCAGGGCCCAGACCACAGAGGAGGTGGTTGGTTCGCGCCACTCCTGCGCCTGGACACCAGAGCTGTGACACTACCCATCAGTTGTTGCATCCTGATTGTATGTTATGTACCGTAAATGGTACCCATCCTGTAGGACTATTGTTCAACTGTGCTACCAACGTTGTTCTGTCATTGTGCTTGTACATGTGCTTTGACATTTCCTGCTACTTCAAGTCATCTACTGGAGACTCTTCAAGGGTTTTTTGGTGCCAACAGGCTTTTTCCCTGGTTTGTGGGTTTGGCTCCTTGGAGTTCTCTGCGATTTGGTATTTTTACCAGTCAAGGTGGCCTCTGAGGGGGCTGGACCCTATTTACACGCAAGCTGGAACATGGAGACCAAGGGGTAGGGTGATCCTGCAGCCAGGTAGACTTGAAGGAAGAAGGCTACATACCCCAGACACAGTTGTTCAGAAAGTCACGGTGATGTGTAAGTGAGGGAGAGCATTTTGTTGTTGGACAGTTGGCTTGGGCTACAGTGTTTTGGGCACTCTGACATTGTAATTGTGGGGTACTATGTGCATGATGTGTTGTGCTGGTCAATGCCTGTTTCTGTGTTGTCTTTACTTTTCAGGTGTCAGGGGATTGGTGTGGTTTGACATGCTGGGGTGTTCACATGGGCAATGTTCACATGTGATGTGTACAGGACACTGATGGTCAATTTATTTCACATACATATATTGAGTGCATGTCCCTAATGACACACACCGTTGCACAATGATCCACCACACGTACAACTACCCTTCCATGGCCACAGGTGCACACAGATTGCATTCTCGGCCCGCTGTGTCCCTGCAGCACATGATCTATTACCATTTGGGTATCCTGTACATGCGTCACTTGGTTATTGATTTGATTTGTCATTTTCATGTGATGCTCAAGGTGTATCTGCAACACAATGGCTGCTCAATGTGTTGTGTGCTGAGCAGTGTGTTGCAGGAGACACACACAGCACACGGGTTTGGGATTAGGGATTTTACCATGCCCAATGTGCATGAGAACAGGTATTCAGTGTTGTGTTCATGCTACAACTGGTGGAAAGCATTTTTGTCTGACTTTGTATGTGTGGGAGGTTGTTGGTCAGTCATTTAATCTGATTCCATGTCAGGCATCATTATCTCGTGCCAGTTTTCATTTATGATATGTCACTTCGTATCTTATTGGTCATGTGTTGGCCTTTTTTGCTATTGCATGCCATGTCATGGTGTGGCAGACAAGGGTGATGTGGGTTGGGAGGGTGGTTTGGGTGACATACCAGGGATTGTGATGGCCTGTTTTGTGGGGGGGGTGGGGTGATACACACCTTGCATGTGTTCCTTTTGGTCACACAGGATTGGTTATGTTTAAGTAGCTAGGGATGCACACAAAGTAGCACTTCCCTGAAACATTCTCAGGGTGGTAAGGTTGTGACAGTTGACTGTCTCTTTGTCATCATCGATTGTCACCTAGTATGTGCCAGGCCTGTGTGCGCTCTGCAGGGGTGGGAGTTTAGGTGAAAAATGTGGCCACAAGCTGGGTCCGGGCTACCTCGCCACGAGCCCTTTCCCCTCCCATGGGCAGCGCCTGTGCCTGTGGTTGGGGATGTGGAGGCACCACCATGTCCACCGGTACATCCCGCCGTGTTGCAACATTGTGCAGGACACATGCTGCCACAATGATCCTGCACACTACTGGGGTGCATATAGTAGCTGGCCGCCAGAGCGGTCAAGGGAGCGGAAGCGTGACTTGAGCACTGTGACTCCACTATGCCCCTGGTTGCAATATGGGCAGCGTTGTATCTTACCTGGAGTGGTGTGGTGGGGTTCCGGATTGGCGTCATCATGTGGTTGCTCAGAGGGTAGGCACTGTCCCCTGGAGAGGTGATAATGGTTGTGATTATTGGGGTTTGTGTATTTGGCTGTGTGTGACATGCATGCATGTGCACAGGCATTTGTACTCACCTAGAAGCCATGTGTCGCAATGGTGCCCAGCTTCCAGGGCCCGGCTCAGGGAGGACATTCTGTATGTGAAACTGCCATGGGTAGAACAAGGGTAGTTTGCATAGACAGAGGTGATGATTCCCTTTGCATCGCATACGACCTGCACGTTGATGGAATGCCAGTGCTTGCGGGTTCGATAGATGTGCTCAGTGGGCCCAGGTGGACTTAGGGCCACATGGTTGCAATCTATGGCACCAAGCACTTTGGGAAAGTGTGCTACTCTGTAAGAGTCCTGGACCATGGCCTGCCTTTCTGCGGGTGTTCTGGGCATGTATATGTGCCTGCGGACTGAGGGGCGTGCAGTGATGATTGCCAACACCTGGTGTAGGCAGCGTGACTGCGTGGCCTGTGAGACCCCCCCACTATGGCAGTTGTCCGCTGAAGTGACCCAGTGGCCAAAAATGCAGGACATTGAGCACCTTCTCCAAGGGGCTCAATGCTTGGGAACACAGGGTGGGTGATGTAAGGTCATCTTCCCACTCCCTGACCAGGTCTAGGATGATACAGGGTGGAAACCTATACCTGCCATAGACCTGGTCGTCAGGCATCCCAAAAAGGCCAGTCCGGGGAAAAAAATGCAGGCCCTGGCTATTCTCCTCCTCCTGCGGTGTCCCACGATCAGTCCTGCGACAAATGGGGCATTCATCGTAGCTGGAGATATGTGTTTTTGTGTTTGCACGCACTTTTATACTGTGCGCACGGACGCTTCGCCTGCCTTCGTGTGGCGGACGTGTTTACGCCTATGCGCGTCTTTTGGCGTGCGCGGGTTTCCCATATTCGATTCCATGAATACGTGTTGTTCGCGTGCGTGTGGGCGTTCCATGTATTTCCCTGCAATACTTCCCCAGTTACGCCTTTTTTTTCACGCATTGTTCGCCATTCTGCATGTTACGCCCCGTGTCCCGCCCCCTTTTTGGTGTGTGCGCCGATGCTGTGCGCTTTCCCTGTGCGCGTTGCGCATAGCGTTCGGGATGTTGCAATGACATGTGTGCCCGTGTGCGCCACGCACGGATTTGGCGCACATCCAGGGGAAAACACGCGCAGTCCCTTCCTTGAATCACACGCGTGCGCGTGCGCTTGCCTTTTCACGCTTGCGCCAGGTTGCGCCAGCTTGCGCTGAGATTTTCAGCGCACATTTGTTCCATGAATCGGCCCCTAAATGTTAGGTGTCGTTTATTTGAAATGTGGTCGGACGTTATTTTAAGCAAGTGATTTTAGTAAGTGTCAGTGCATGTTTTGCAGTGATTTGATTTAATCTGTAGATTATTGGTGAATATTTGAATGGTGTACATGTTTCCAATGTGTTTTATGAAGTTATTCATTGTGCAGATTCAATTTTTTTATGCTCATTTATGATGTGGAGTTGAGGTCACAACAATGTTGGTTTTAGTGCATGCTAAGTTTAGTGTGTACTAACAACTTAAACCTTAACATTGTGATTTGAGACACCTACAGGTTGCAATGTTTTATAGGTAGTAAACCTTACCAATAAAATCAAAAATCCCCACTGATGTATTGTTATCTGAAGGGGAGTGTTGTCTTATTTGCATGTGAGTTATGTTGACAAATTGTGTTCAGCACTCACACTGCAAGTTTGGTGCAGCTAATCACCCTGTTGTTCTGCAGAATAGTTTTCATGTTGCTGAATGTTTTTCATTGAGTTTTGTTCCACCAATCCTACTTCATATGTTTGGCGGCCCAGGAGCATGTTGGGGGCCCTGGATGTGTGTGTGCTATTTGGAATATGTTTCATTTCATGTCATGTTTTGCTTTTTGTTTTGTCCCTCTCACCCTAGTGTGCATGGCTGATTAGGTGTGTGTATGTAGCTGGGGCCTGCACAGGTGTTAGGACTTTTTGAAGAATATATTTAATTTGTAGTATAATTTCCATTGTTTTTGTCTCTTTGACCCCACTGTGAATGGCGTTGACCCTACTACATTTTGGTGCGGCTGATATTCCTACATGCTCTATGGAATATTTTCCATGTGGTACATTTTCCAGTTTTGATTTGCCCCTTCTATCCTGCTGCACACATCTGAATAGGGTTGACTGTTCGGGTGCAGATATCTCTGTGTCTTTTATCCTGTTTTTCATTCAATGTGTCGCTCCATGCCCGCTGTGCATGGCTGGAAATATGGATACTTATATTGCCCTTAAAAAGTGATTTTTTTCTCGTTTCAAAAATACTTTTTTCCTGATCTTTTTCAACATGCACTACTCTAGCCCAAGGCCTATGTGTGTGCCAAACATGTCAACAATCCTTGCAGACAATGGGCCTCATTCCGAGTACGGCGCTAACCAATGGCGCTATTAACGCCTTGGTTGACGCCGTACCCGGACCGGCAGCACCTTGGTGGATGGCGGAATTACCGCCCCATTCCAAGGGTGGCGGGGCGGTAATTCCCCAATCCCCATTTACCCTTCCCCATTCCCATTTTGGCCCCATAGGGCATAATGGGAGTGGGGAAGGCGTTAATTATGCCACCGTAAATTACGGTGGCGTAATTAACATCAAGGTCCCTTAGCGCCATGGTTTTTAACACCTGCTAAAAGCAGGTGTTAAAACCTCCGTGGCGCAAAGGGAACTCGGAGTATGGCAGTAAGGGATTACCGCCACCGCTCTCGTTAGCGGTGGCCGCTATCCCTTACCGCCATACTCGGAATGAGGCCCAATGTGGAATTATCAGGGGGAAAATAATGCATTTTTCAGCCTCTATGAAAAGCGCCATTTGAAAATATTGGGTATATTGCATTTTGTATTGTTTAATACAGGAATCATTTTGGCCTAGAAAACATTGACAAAATACACCAAATGTGGCACGTGCTTTCATATTTGGGCAGATTAGTTGCATATGACATTTTGTGAACCTTCATGGATGAGGGAAAAATGACATAAGAAAACATATTTACATTTTCCTTTGTAGAGTTTGATGTAACCATATCTGTGCTGATAGTATACTATTATTATTATTATTATTATTATTATTATTATTATTATTATTATTATTATTATTATTATTATTATTAATAATAATAATAATAATAATATCTTGTATAATTGCTCCAACTGATAAGAACTGTATACAAAGATGTATTAATGCAGTTTCATTGCTTACATGTATTTGTCTATGTCAGAAGAGCGTCTATATAGGTACTCATTTAAACCATTGAGTGTTTGATGGACACAGATCGCCAAAGCTGGGTTTCAATATTTCATCCAAAACGTTTGCCTATGATAATTCCTTAAAGCCCTTCTTCAGGAAAAATAGGTATGACATTACAGCTACAACAAGTGCCTGTACATTTGAAAGCACACATAGAAAATACCAAAAACACTTATGAGAAACATGCATGACAGATATCCAAATTGTATTGATAACCATCAATATTTACAACATCTGTTGGTCCGTGTGAAGGATTTGATCTACCTGCATGTGTTTACCTCGTGTTTTGCTATTTTAGCAGGACTATTCACCTATGTTGGTCTGCACTGTGAGTCTGAGGCACAGACATTGATGTCCTCAGTGCCCTGTGTTTCTGTAACATGACAATACCTGCGCCAGTTCTCATGGAAATCCAGTAATGTGGCTATCCTGTATGATGCATACATTCCGGGCGATTTTACTAAACGTGCATACTAGGATGACACATATTCTTGGGGCTCACATGTCCATTCTTAAACATAGTGGATTCGAATGGCAGGGGTGACAAGACAATTCTTCTATGCTTTCACTTTGTTTCTGCCATGTGCCAATTGCCATTGAAGATAAACATGCCTGTAGGATATTACAGATAAAGGCCGAATCTTGAAAATTGCAATTAAACAATTACAGGGAGCTATTCGTATTTCAGAGTTTCCATGGAATTTGAGGTAATAAAAACGAAGCTGGAGTAAATGTAAACTAAAAATCTGTCTATTTATCTGAGATTTGTATAGTGCATAAAGCTTTCACCCAGGGCATCAAGGCACTTTTTTTCTCAAATTTGACTAGTCTTGAGTTACATGTGCTAAATGATTCTGGGGTAAGTGAACTGTATTCTGTTTTCACACCACTTCTATGTCATGCTTAGGACTCTTCCCTCCAAGAGATGGTACTTGGAGGGACAGAATGCCCACTCACAAATGCACTGCAGGCTCTGTAGAGTGTTTTGTCCTCTAAGACCCCAAATCCATATTGTATAGCTGCACACACTTAGAAAGTGGTTTCTCCTCCTGTGTAGGCCTGCCAGATGGCATCCCCTTTTAGTTTAGTTAGCAGGAGATTTACACCAGGAGAACCTCTTCCCATTGAATAAAGACCTCCAACATGTTGGTTTAGTGGAGAGAGAACAACGGTGACATTCAAGTAAAGGAAGGTAGGTAACAATGTAGTAAATGTAGGTAGATATTATGTTAGGGTTAGCCAGGATTGATCACCTTTGCAAGAATTAGGATTTGGTTGAAGAGTGTTGAAAAGAATCTGCTGGCGGGCTACTAGTCTATAACAGCCGTTCATGTTAAAACACAAAGAACCTTTGCCTAGAACAGTGTTTTTTAGTATTGCTTATCTGCTAAGAAGGGCTTTAATCGGAACCATCTGATCCTGAAAGTGACTCAGCCTCATTCCAATTTTGCCGGTCTGAGAACTACGGTAATGGTAAACTTGCCGGTACCGTAGTTCCCAGTCTGGCAAACTAGGAGTGTGCTTGCGGGTGCCTTTCTGCCCTCCAGGTTGGACCTGGCGGGCAGAGCAGAACCCGCGAGCACAGCATGCCGCATGCATCAGCACTTTTCATTAATGGTGCCAGTGCATGCAGCTTCCCTATTCCCATTGAGCCATATGGGGCTCAAATGGGAATGGGGACACATTTTTTCTAGCGCCCTGATATGGGCAATTACCGGGTCCGCCGGGGTTGTAATACTCCAGTAATTGCCCATTCCAGGGCACCGGAAAATAAACGACTCCGGCGTCAGCCATGCCTGTATTACAGGGACGGCTGTCCGCCAGGGGCGTAATGAGGCCCATTGTCTATTTGCCTGCTAGGGGACAGTTTAACAGAGTTGGAGGATCCAACCAATTCCCCAAGTTATCCCAGGGAACAGTGGAATGTGAGTGTGAGACCTGCATGCTTTTCTCTTGAGATATATGTTTAAAAAAAAAAGTAATTACCCAATACAATTTCTTCTTTACATCATATTGTCTCCAGTATCAAAGAAACACGGTTTCCAGGTAGGATATGATTGAAAAAGTGTGATTGTTCATTTAATCTTCTCCCATGGAAGAACCCATTACAATATTTGTGCCTAATGAAAAGGCTGTTTGGGCATTCGGTTTAAAGGTGATGTAGGGTTTCTGCTACCCCCTGCCCTGTCCTTTACAATGCCAACGTATTTCTTTTCCCTTGTCATGTCATTACTTGCCCCAAGACCTCCAAGGTGGGAAATATATTAACTTGAACTCTCAAATATAGCATAATCCATTTCGCACAAGGGAATATTGTAATATGCAATTCCAGCCTATACAAGAGTTTTTCATGAAGCAGCATATAGTGATATGAAGGCATAATTCCCACTAGCTTCTCTAATAATACACCAGTCTGGTTCCCACAAGGCCCTTTTTACATTGTGGACTGTAATAACTAAAGTCTCCTAAAACGCTTTTAAACGCTCTAGACTTTCCAAGTGAAATTCACATATGTTATCCATCTTGAAAAATGGGTATCACACTGATTAGTCATCAGGGAATATAAACTCCCAAACAATGATTTACTAGGGGGAATAAGGATTGACCTGTAAAAATCCAATGCTTTCCATTTAATATGAGCAGCCGTAGAGAGAAGTCCGAATTGGTACTGCATAAGCGGAGCTGGCACAAAATTTGGAATTCCCAATACTTTAATCCATATTAAGCCTCTGAGGGCCATCCAGGCTATATCTTTGATAGTAAAAAGAATATCAGTATCATACAGCAAAACCAGCACCACTTTATCTCTATAAATATATATATGTGATAACAGGGAAAACTGTCCATATGTGGCATTGAGACCTCTCATTTGGGCAATGCGTATGCCACATTACCTCTTTATATGTTCCAAATGCCCTACAGACCTTGGTCTACTATATATACTAAATCCCAGGTACACATACTGATCCACTGTATCCAATACTTCCCCATTCATTTTCCACTTATAGTATCTTTCGTTTTTGCCCTCAGTACATATCATGATCTTAGACTTTTGAGACATAAAAGTCAGGTCATGACCTTTTATATATACAGCCTGTGAATCCAGGGATCGATGAAGGCCTATTGGAGTCTCGTCAAAAATGACCAGATCATTTGCGTAGGTGAGGTAGTGAGCCCCAGAATGCCCAATCGTGGAGGGAAGTCTATTGCATGTTCAAGATGAGTGCCCAAATCTGCCAGATACAAATTGAACAAAGCTGGGGCGAGGACACATCCTTGTTATGCCCCCCTATAGATGCTTATTGCCTTAGACATATGTCCACTCCCATCCAAACATACCTGAAACTTAGTGTTGGTGTGGATAGCAATTAAGGGGTTTAGCAGGGTATCTGGGATTGCCCACTTCTTACATTTTTCCCACATGCCGCTCCTGTTCACCCTGTCAAAAGAGTAAAGATCTATAAACGCCATACACAATGGTCACTTTTCCCACCTTTTAGATTGAATCAAAAGAGTAAGCACAAACCCATTCAGCTGTGTGCAAGGCCTGGCCGAAATCCTGCTTGGTTTGCATCAATTCTGTTTGTCTCAGTCGCCCACACATTTGAGGCTCTAAGAATGACGGACAAAAAGATTTTACTAGTAAGGTCCAAAAGGGCTATTGGCTGATAATTTAGTAGGGACAACCTATCGCCTTTCTTAAGAATTGGAATAAGAAAAGGTGTTTTCCTAGATTCTGCAATGGTTTTAGTATCCAATATCTTCTGGAACAATAAAAATAGAATGTAAGCCCATAAATTACAATTGCCTTTAAGAACATAATTAGAAAAACAATCCAGGCCCCTCGCCCTGTAAGGTGTGGCTGTTCAAATCAGATGTTCAATGTCTTCTACGTCCAAATCTGCCACCCAAGGTGACTGAGATAAAGGTAGGGCCCTCCACCTATCACCTTTAGAGGCATTACACATATCTCTCACATGACTTATCCAAACATGCCCTGAAATCGGGGTGACCTGTCTACTTTCTTGGAACCTCGGATCTTCATTCATCAATTTCCAAAACCCTGTTGTATTCTTTGTAATGAGGATGATTAGTATCTTTTCGCTCTCTAATTGGAAAACTCTTACTTGATAACCTTTCAGACAATTCATAAATGCTTGCTTCAGAAATGTCTATGTTTGCTGGGCCTCCTTTTTACCCGAATCACCACATCCAAACACTATTTTCTCACATCCTTTCCCGGAGAGCCATATCTTAGGTTACCCTCACAGAGCTTAGTAGTACTGCCCATAAACAACAGAGAGAAATTAGGGATGGAGAAGTGATCTGGCAGGACTTCTATACTGAGTGCATAATATAGACAGAGTAGATCCTTAATAAAACTTTCAAGCCAGGTTCTCCAAATGAGGCTATTTCCTGAATTCGTTTGTTTGTTTATTATTTGGGAATGCGCGGCAAACCAAGGGGTAGCTGGGCGCAACAGTTTTCATGACAACTTAAGCTTGTTTACCATATTTGGCAAGAATATATACAACATAGCAGAAAAAGAGCAAATATATGTGCGACTATATACAAACATATGCCTCAAAAAAACACAAGCGGCGGGAAGAAGCAAGTATATACAAGAATATATACAGACAAGTGCCTAGGAGCAGGGCATGTCTTGGGGTGTCCAGGCAACAAATCGGTAGTGGCTGGGTGGGAGTAAGCTAGTCCTTGGCACGCAGTCAGTTGATTATCTTGTGCCTGAATTTAAGGTACGGTTGTTCAGTTCTAAGTTCAAGAGGTAAGTTGTTCCAGCAGTGAGCAGCTTTGACGGGAAAGCTGGTTCCTCCCGCAGTGGATCGTTTAAACCTTGGAGTTTCCAGTTTAAAGGAGTTTGTCATAGGCATTTTCCCCCTCTCTAAATGGGCCAGCTCAAATGTACTGCCTTGCAGGCAATGATCACTTTTATCTGTATTAAAAATCCTAAATCCCATACAATTGTCTAGCATAGATTGAGAGACAACAATATAGTTTAAAGTGGAGGAAGCTTTAGTCAATTTCCATGAAAATCTTTGCGCACAGATCAAGTTCAAATAGTGGAAACCCCACTCCTCCATAGGCATTGACAATTGATTTACCCTTAACACTCTGCTTGGAATGATCCGGAACAGGACTGCAAGACGTGTCCTTGGCATCAAGCACAGGGATCATATCTCTCCAGGACTGATATTGCTACACTGGCTCCCAGTGGCTGCAAGGACTAAATTCAAAACCCATTGCATTGTCCACAAGGCCTTCTGGGGCCTGGGGCCTCAATACCTTTAACTCTCTATTCCTAAATATCTTCCTTCTCGAGCTCTTCGCTCATCCGCCTCCAACTCCCTCAGGGTCAGTCTCTTCTCCAAGCACGAGTTGGTGGTAGATCTCTTTCTTCGGCTGGGGCCTCCCGCTGGAACAGCCTCCCTGAAACTTGAGGAGAACCATCTCCGGTTCCGGAAGCACCTCAAAACCTTTCTCCTTGCTTCTGCTTGCTCTCCTCCTCTCCCCTGCTGACCTCCTGGCTGAAACTGAAACTGCACTTATTACCTGGCCACCTTCTGACTCGGGCCCAGGTCCCTCCCCCGCCAGTCACACACACCTGCACTGCCTGCCTGGCAACCCCCACATTTAGAGACTTTTTCTGTGTCCCTACAGTCCCACTACCAGCACTTGACACCTGATGGTATCTGGTCATTGCATCGACTGCCAAACCGTCGAATGCCATGCCATTGAAAAAAATGCATTAAAAAAACATTGAATGCATTTTTTTAAACAGTAATTATTTTATATGTGATACCACAGCTAAGAGTTATCAGCTGTGAGGACATTGACATTGTGGACATTTTAGAAGAGTGATTTTGCCATATTCTATATTTTACCAATAATGAGGTTAGCTCTCTAATCATGTCACACTTAGATAGTTTCTTGCATCTAGGATGTCGCTGCGATGATTACAACGGCTGTGGTGATTATACAACATAATCAACCTAATGGGATGCAGGACTGTACTGACAATGACATCCATATGACTATAAATCTCACATCGCATGGCAACAGGGTATATACAAATAATAGTGCCACACCCTCAGACACACACTAAAGTTCTTGAGAACATGGAATGGAATTGGTTTTTACTAATGTTTCTTTGTTTGTTTATTTAGTGAGCGCACCGTACCCTGAGGTAGCAGGGCGCATAAGCCTAGGTTAAAAACCTAACACTAGGACTCCAAAGGAAGATCTTAAATGAACCTCTAGGAAAACTATGGGACACACTCAGTGTACTGATACAGGGGGATTAATTGAAGAATTGGAGTTTGTGGATATGAATGCATTGCAAGAAAGCTGGGCCACTGAAATGTTTACTTTTGATGGGCATAATACGATCCAAAAACACTTTGGCAGGCCTAAGGGAGGACTTGTCATGAGTGTGAAGAATCAAGGAGATTACCACTGCCAGTTGCTCTGATTACATATTGGCTGCCCTCATCATGGGAGTGTTAGCTTAAATTCTCTTGATTCACATTTACGGTGCAATTGGTACCAGATGCATTTAATAAATTCAATAGAAATGCCATCAGCAAGCTATTAGAGTTTGAAGAGATAGATTGGAGTATCACTGCTATAATGGTTGCTGGTGAATTTAGTTCCGAAATGCCTGCATCTATGAGCTGACGTAGCAACTGTGAGCTGCTGCATCACTGAGGTGATGGACACTTTCCGGCAAATTCCACATGGACCTCTAAAAAAGACCACTGATAATAATAAGGGTAGAGTGTGGTTTAGAACATTAGCACCGCTAGGCATCCATATGAGAAATGTCCATATTGCTGGTGATTCCCTGGTAACTATACCAGAGTTTGGGGTACTTCCGCTAGCACGTTAGATATATGTATCAGTGGTCCTGATTTCACCCACATAAGCAGTATGGCCTTATGAACAGGTCCGGAAAATAAATTGTGAAAGAAGGGAGGAGATTGAGATCATCCAATCAGCCAATCGTCTTAAATGGACTACTGCAAATTTACACCCTCCTTAGTGGTGTGCATTATTGCCTTCATGACGAGTCATTTATCAATGTCTAGATGAACTTCATTGCGACCCTTATAACAATAGGTAGTAGAAATAAAAATCTTAATTTACAATATAACAAAATAGACCATAAAAACAAAGGTATGATTCAAACCTTCGGAAAGCCAAAAGGTAATTACGTAAAGATTTGAGGTACTACACCAACTCCAGCATGACTAGAGGACAACTGATAATTGCATGTAAACATAGGAAGAAGAAATATCAGAAATCGTTAAAAATGAATAAAAAACTCCTAAAGTTTGGCAAGACATTATTAACATCCGAAAAAAAATTTGGACACAAGTATATGGCGACAACAAGGTGTCTAGACTAGACTTTGTTGCATCAAAGCATTGTTGGTAACAACTTATTGCTGCTATGCTAGGGCAAAAAATCAAAGACAATATTTAATGCCACTCATTAAAGAAAGTGGCAACTGCCTGCCACCTTTGCGGACATTGAGGCTATATTAAAGAAGAACAAGTTACTTAGCCCTGGTAACATTCTTTCGACTGGATGTTCCCCCCACCTATTCCTCATCTATGATATCTTAATTTCTAGCTTTAGTTGCTTCGAAAAAAAAATTCTCTCGCCAGAGGGCGCTGTGCATCAAGTAGGTCAACTCGATATACCTCCAGGACTTCCATCTCGGCTGACATCATCGTTGAATACATATACCATGCTCAGCGCCCAATGGCTTCAATTCTGATTTTTTTTGCCACCATATGCAGAAATAACGGACTTGATGAGTGTCTTTAAATGATCAGACCTTAAAAGAGCACATAGGTACAAAGCTCAGAAATTCTACAGTGAGAAAGTTTGGGAGGGCGATGAGGAATACATGGGAGGAACATCCAGTCTAAACAATATTGCCAGGGGTAAGTAACTTGTTCCTCAAATGGATTGTGTCTTCCCACATATTCCTCATCTATGATAGACTCCCAAAGCAGTATTAGGTTCTTGTGGAGGAGGGAGTAAGAATTGAGAGTTATTGTTTGTCCAGAATGGAGCATAGTACTGCCTTCTAAATTTTCCTTCATTGTTAGAAGTGTCCAAACAGTAATGTTATGGGAACATGTGGAAGGTGGGCCAGGTAGCTGTGTTGCAGATGTCCTTTACCAGAACTCTTCTCTGAAGGGCAGAGGAAGTTGCCAAGTCCCTAGTGAAATGCGCCCTTAAACTTCTGGGTGATCTTTCTCAGCAAGCCTGTAACACTCCGAAATAGCCAGTATGATCCATATGGAAAGGGTCTGTTTGGTGACTGACGGACCTAGTTAGTGTCCTGTGTATCCAATAAAAAGTTGGCCGTGCTTTCGCAACTTTGCCGTCCTCGAAAGATAGTGCTCTCCGCGGATCGAGTCTACGGAATCTTCCCTCTTCCTTACCAGGATGAGGAGGAGGATAGGAAGATGGAAGCACAATTGTTTCTGCTAAATGGTAATATGACACAATCTTTGGTAGAAAATAGGTTTGACCTTAAGGATAACATTATCCTTGTAAAAAGTGATAAACTGGGGTTTACAGGATAATGCCTGCAACTCACTCACCCTGCGGGCTGATGTTTTCGCTACTAACAAAATGGTTTTGTAAGTTAGCAGCCTTAAAGGGCAGGAATGGAGTGGTTCAAAAGGAGCCTGCATCAAAAACTTTTAAAACCTAGTAAAGGTCCCAAGTTGGTACTCGGAATGGTGTAGGAGGAAACACATTTTTGAGTCCTTTAAGAAATGTAATTGTTATGGATATTTAGAAATAGGATGACTCTTCCAAGGTGCACTTGAATATGGAAAGTGCTGCTAGATAACTCTTGATTGTTCCAATCTGGAGCCCCAGATTTGCCAAATGTAATAGAAAGGAAATCACTGTAGGTGCAGGGGTGTTACTAGGTCTGGAAGAGATCCAGGGCTACACTAATGTCGGGGCTGTCAGGACTGGGGGCTAGCTAGATTTTGGTTGTAGATCCTGAGTTTCTATCCGGGGCTACAACCAAAGACCAGGGGCTATAGCCCCCTCAAGCCCTCTAGCAATGCCTCTGTATAGGTCTATCGCATTGAAAATGGTCCACATCCTAGTCCCTATACCAGCTGCAGAAATGTGTTCTAACAGCAGCAGTGTAGAGATTTTGTTGCTGGCCTTCTGGCCGAAAGCAAAATCTCCATTAAGTCATCTGGGAGGTCCCAATTTTTGTACCTCAGACTCTCAGAAAACATGCGTGAAGGCTGAGTGTCTTGACCTATTGATGGAGAACCTGACCCTCCTCTCTCTCTCTTTCTCTCTCTCTCCCTCTCTCTCTCTCTCTCTCTCTCTCTCTCTCTCTCTACCCCCCTTTAGAGGAAGAGAGAGAGAGAGAGAGAGAGGGAGAGAGAAAGAGAGAGAAGGTCCTCTCTTTGCATAAGAAGTAAAGACGTATTGGCGAGCAGATGGACATGTTCAGAAGGTCTGGGTACCATGTTCTCCTGGCTCAATCTGGGGCAATTAGGATCATGGATTTTCCAAACATTCTCAACCTCCTGATGATTTGTGGAACGACGTGGACTGGAGGAAACGCATACAAGAGTGGAAATTCCCACTCCCCTACAAGCAAATCCCCTATAGCTTCACTTCGAGTAAATTCCCTGGAGCAAAACAGGGTTGACACTGGTAATGAACAGATCCACTTAAGGAGTTCCCCAAAGGGTGAAGATCTCTTGAAGGACTTCCTGAGCTAGTTCGCACTCATGGTAGACTGTGCTCTTCCTGCTCTGAGCATCCGCCTGCATGTTCTATTCTCTGGTTAGGTGAACTGTCGATAGAGAGACTCCTTTAATTGCTCAGAACCAGAGCTGCATTGCTTCTCTGCACAGTGGTAGTGACGGTACACCTCCTATCTAGTTGAGGTAGTTCATGGCCCCTGTGTGTTCCGTCATTATCAGGACATTCTTTCCCCGTTCAGAGGACAGAAAGGCCTTGAGTGAGGCATCCGTCACTACTGTTATCTTTGGCTATGGTTGCCAAAAAGGTTCTCCTTTAAGAATGTTGCACCCGCAGGCCCACCAATAGAAGGTACCGTGACACTCTGCTCAGAATTTGAAGGAGGTCTGACATCCTTCCAGAGAATTAGGACAACCGTGTTCTGAGAGCCCATTGAAGGGATCTCATTCTGATGTGAGCCTCTGGCACCAGAAAAAGACACGATGCCATGAGGCTGGACAACCTCAAAAATGTCAAAGGACGGACGACGCTGGGCACTCTGAAACTTGGTGACCATCTGCAAAATGTCCTGAGCGCTCACCTCGGGTAGCAAGGCTTTTCCCAAGGATGCATTCAGGACAGATCCATAAACTAAATTCTCTGAGATTGTATCATGAGAGACTTCTTGTAATTAAGGGAGTGGCAGGTGATATTGAGATTTTCTTGGGCCGGTTCCAGTGAATGTGCCCTGATCAGCCAATTGTCCAGATGGGGGTAGACGTGAATCCCTCAGGACGGAGGTCAGCCTGGATAGCAGAACTGACCTGGCGGCCGTACCGGCATCCGCGAGCAGAGCATATCGGATGCACCGGCACCATTCCGAATGGTGCTGGTGCATCCGACCTCGCCATTCACCTGTTGGGGCTCAAATGGGAATGGGGAGCATTCCATTCCAGCGCCCGCGACTGGGCAATTACCGGGTCCGTCAGGGTGTAATGACCCGGTAATTGCCCATTCGTGGGCGCCAGAAATGTTCACAAGTTTTGCGGCAGCCTGTCGGTTATACCAGCAAGGCTACCACCAGACTTATAACGAGGCCCATTGCCTCTTTGCCATCGCTTATCAGTTTCATAAGGCCGTTTCTTTCCTCACCCTCAGGGATGTGATCACACACCATCGCTATGGAGTCCCACAGGGTGAATGTAAACTTTGCCAGGGCACATGTGGAATTAGTAAATTTTAAAGCCATGCTGCTAGCAGAAAGACTTTCTGAGCCCTTGAGTCAAAGCGTTTGTCATCCCTAACAGGGGGTATGGTTTGGTATGTCGCTTGCTTGGAGGCAGATGTAGTTGCCTGTACTACCAGGCTTTCCGAAGTAGGATGAATTGCTACTGGACGCCTGTATTGTTTGGTCAAATTGTGCCTCCCAGTTCACTGCAACCCTTTTTTTGCAGTACCACCTGGAATGGTAAAATAGGGTCATCTTGAGGACCCTTGTCCGATATATCAGTCAGGTCATCCTGTTCAAATGCAGAAGCTGGTCTACTCCAACCCAGGAATGCCACCATTCTGGTCATTGGGGTCCTGTAGGATGCATCTGCATGATCAGCTGGGTCTGGTTTCCCAAAATCTTGTTCTTGGGAGATGTCTACCCCACTAGCTGACTGCAGGGTGTCATGTAGTTCCCGAACCCTGGTCTCTTCTGAAATAAAGCATTCAGGTATATTTGTATTCTTCTGAATACTAGGGGTATCCAATTGGAGACCACATGCATGAGTATCATCAGCGGTTTCATAGCCTGCATATATTGAAGTCAAGGACCTGAAAGTAAAGCTTTAAAAAATGTTTTCTAGCTTTTTTGATGTAAAGGTGTCAGTGTCAATGTGTTATGTATCTACGTCGAAGGCGTTGATGGCGTTGATGGTGTTTTCATCAGTGGCATTGATGGTGTCGACGGCTTGACTTTTGTCTTGTGCTTCGAGGGACTTTGCCCTTGACTTGTCGTTTTCTTGTCTCATTGAGTATTTAAAGACTTTAATGCTTATGACCTGTGCTCGAGGGCTTGCAGGTTTTTGCCTTGGCATCATGCTTGTCTCTGACCGTAGCATGGCCACTTTTCTTGTGCTTCGAAGAGGTCAGGCTTCATCCTTGAAGATTTTGCAAATGTTCCTCCCAAATAGTTCCCAATCCTCTTTAAAGTAAAATGTAGTTGTCCACACTAAACAGACGAGGAAGAAGAAGTTGATCTGTGCCTTCTCTTCGATCTTTTTGAAGACAAAGAGGAGTGTCTGCTCCTCGAGTGTGATCATTTCTTCAATCTTTTTTTTGTGAGGTGAAGAATCTCTCGAACGTGGGTTAGACGGAATGGACAGGGATTTGGGGACAATCTGACCTACAGCAAAAATAGATTTGCGCTCTTTTAAGGCCATACCTGTCATCGACTGACAGGATCGACAGTCGTCGGTCACATGCACGATGCCCAGGCACCATAGGAATATCTTATGCTGGTTCATGATCGACATCTTGGTGCTGCATTTTATACACTTTTTGAAGCCCGTCTTTGGAGTATTCGGAGCAGAATACCAGGTCATTTTCGATACGTTTTAGAAGAAAACTGAAGCGCAACGTTAATCTCGAAGCAATCACAATCGCAGAAAAACGGAACTAAAGCCAACGGTTGCTGCGTGTGGTATATGTACTCGACATCATTGTCATCTGAGATGGAAGCCCTCGACGGACATCAAGTCGACCGTCTCTATGCAATGCATTGCTTAATAGGGGCTTTAGACTTCCGAGCCAGGTACTACTTGCTCTTTAGAACTATAAGCCTAACCGGCAATATGCCTGACAGCTGGAGAGAAAGAATTGTTGTACCTGTTTTTAAATGTGGGGACAAAATTAAACCATCACGCTTCTGTATATTAGCAATGCTAGATACACAAGCCAATGTTTTTGCTTGAGTACTCCTGAGAGAGCTCAGTGTTTTGGAGGGAGGATATTCAGTTAAAACTGATACAACAAACCGGCTCCAGTCAACATATTAACTCTAGCAACAATTGTTGAACATGCTAAGCTTTCCTATAATGTCCAAGTATATGTTGTTCACTTATACCTAAGCGCTGCATTCAACACAGTGGACATTAATCTTTTATGGCCTAAACTGCAGCGATGGGGGATTCAAGAAGGCCTGATATCCATGAATATTGCACTGCACAATAGCACTGTGGTGTTAGTGCGACTGGACAGGCTTGGCCACCTGAGTGACTCGATTGTAAAATCAACTGGGCTCGAAAAAGGAAGCGTACTTGCTCTGATCTTATTCAATCTTCATCTGGCAGATATGTCAAATGCAATAGCATGTGAAGTTGCATACATTCCAAACATTGGCCAATTTAGAGTACAATGGCTAGTGTATGCGGATGCAATTGTAATTATGGACCGTACACCTTCTGGACTACAAAAACAAATGACTACATTGGTAGAATACACTAAATCACACTCATTGGTAATTAATACAACTAACACCTAAATCATTGTATTCAACAGTAGTAATAATAATAGAATGTATACCTGGCACATAAATAACAATACATTACAAGTGGAAAAAAAATACAAATACTTGGGAGTTCTCATTGACAATTCAATGGCCTGGAAAGGACACATGGAGAAGATATCAACAACATTGTACAGCACCTAAGTGTTTTTCATACATTCAGGCATAAACACTGTGGTATACCCTCCACACGCTTACAGAGTTGTACAACCTTAAGTTAGTACCCATTGCTATACAGGGCTTACATTTGGGGGCACAAACTGATTAGGAGTTGGGTAAGCTTGGAAGCTTATTGTCTTAAGCAACTGTTTTCCTGTGCCCAGAATGTGTTTCTGTAATTCATCAGGCACATCATATGAAATAACATTGCTAGAGTTCCTCCAAACGTTGGGCGGTAGTCCTTAAATGTGGTGGTAATGCTATTACTGCTGCAATTAAGGGTCCACCCAATCTCAAGTTGGGTGGAAAGTTGGAGTTTTACTTCCAGCTTTTTGCTGGAGGTAAAAATCCAGCTTTCTGCCCGCTTTCGTCTGTTACCGGACGGGCAACCTTATAATGAGGCCCAATGACATTCTTCCCTGAATATCATACGCCATTCAAGGCTGCAGATACTAAAATTAATCTATGAAATAAAATAATGACAGATGCTGATTCTTATACAAAACATACCACTATGTGATTCTGGTATAAAATGGCTGTATTGTTGACTAGGCCTTAAGTAGAAAATGGGATGCAGTTGTTTATACATGATAATTGGATTATAAAGTGGAGTGGTGTAAATTATGTTATTATTTTATGGCATTTCTATGAAAAGCCTTTTAATGTGGCTGTTATATAATAATTGAAAAATGCTACATCAATGTGGAGAATGGTGGTCTGGAAGTTGTCATGATTTGTTTGTTGTTGTATGGACTTGGGGTTTAAACAAAACTCATGCAAACCATAGGTTTCATACATGCATTTAATTGTCTTGCATTCTAATCAAATTGAGAAGGATTGGCTTCCCCCTTAATGCATTTAGCATGGTGTTGACAAGCTCACCATCTTCTGCGCCACTACATAGTCTCTTTTAGCGCGTGTCGTGAGTGCTTTCTGGGTTACATTGGGAAACAACAACACACCACGTTAATCATGCTGGCGTCAGTTCTCCACTTCCTCTTGTATTCCGGGTTCATGGTTTCCCTTATCATGGCAAGTATCGTACGCATGGTTCAATTTGAAGTTTTAAAGTAAATTCAATTGATAACAGGAAAGAAAAGTAATTTCGAAAGAGACTACGTTGCAGCTGAGCCCTGGGTGCACTTTAATCTAATCAGCTGAACTCTATAATGACCTCTTGGCTGTTACAAAGAGGACGCGCGATGCTACGCGCAAGAGAACAGAGCGATGAAGATGTGGACGGGCTCAGCTGGGAGAGCAGCTGACACTGGATTACTGCAGGCCGAAAACTATCTACTACCAGTGGATAAACTCAAATCCTGAGATTAATTTCCAGGAAAGTAACGCAGAGAGGAGAAAATACTATACCACGTGGCCTAGACCGTGCTCTTAAAAGATTGTACAACGGATTCATGGAGCGTTTTCCAGTGGGATTGCACCAACGCTTGTGTGAATCAGGCCCTGTGTCTTCTAATGTTATTCTTAGGAGTACTAAGAACGAGTCATTCAGTTAAACAAATGCACGCATTCCTACATACAAGTGTTTTAGAATTAATGAAATCACTCTAGGGGACTTTGTGCGATCTTACAATGATCAAAATATAGCATAATTCAATATATGAACCTATTTCAGACGCGTATCCACTCACAATTGTTTGCCAAAGCAGAAAAGCAATATTGGCGGAATGAATGCATACTGTGCTCTGTACCTCGCCCTATCCTCCATCAAAGGCTTCGACTGGCCATGAAGCGGAAAGGCCATCCCATGGACCAGTTGTGAAATCGAGAATGTGGGCCAGTCTTTAAAATGTCACTTTACTCTTATGGACTGCACTGTTGTGGCAGGCCTGAGCTAAGCGCACACTTACTGGACACACTTTTGTATACAACACAAACCCGGCACAGACATATGTACAATTCGGCATCAGAAAAGCCATATGTGCGCACGGGTGCTTTCACCAGTCTTGTACTGTAAAACAGAAATTACATTGTACAAGTTAAGGTGTCAGTTTGCATTGAAGCTTCCAAGGGGTGAGCCTGCAGCACACGGGTCAGAGGCACTCAGGCTTGTCTTCCACTCATTTCCACAACATTTTTGCACTGCTGCCCATAGGATGACAACCCCAAGAACACCCATTCCCGCCAAACCATACAAGCGATAAAAATAAGACATGACGGGATATTTAAAAAAGGCTGCAGGGTTTAATAATTTAATTCAGAGTTCATTTAAAGACCATCTTCAGAGAATTCAAGCTGATTGAATGCACTGACACTCGCAATTGCTTCCGATAGAAAGTTTTCACTTCTGGGCACATTTCTTCCGGGTCAGGGTCACTACTGGATAGATTATTTCCTGTGTATATTTATGTTTATGACCCACCCTGACCATTTTTCAGTCAGTGTTATTGACTGTTCTCTCTTTTAGGGCTGGAGTGCAGTCGCAATCTTCCTGACGCCAGCCCTTGTGGCTCTGTTGTGGTCCCAGGGTATGTGAATGCAGCCTCGGTAGTTGTTATGGTAGCTACAACTTTGTGCTTTAGATCCCCATGCAACTCCATCAAGGATGGGAAGCTAATCGATAACCAAGAGACACCCCGACCCCGTCTGTGACCCATCTCATCAATCAATTTTACTTGCACCCAAGCCTCTCCAGTGCCCCCCTTAAGTTCCACAAAATAGCTTGTTGACTGTTTCTGTTCGGTGAGCACCATTCAGGAGGAAATTGCCTGTGTCTGACAAGTTGGTAAAGCTGTGTCTGATAACATCCAGCCATTGTTTTAGAGTATTTTTCCAATGCCATGTTCAAACTGTTTATTATGTAGAGTCCTATTGCGATACATGTCCTCGCCCCATTCCACAGATCCCAACCGCCCGAAAAATTCCTCTCAATGCACGTAAAAGGCAATAAGCCACCGAAATGTATTGTGGGAAAAGAGCGACTGCCAGCCCAGGCAGCACACAGAGTCAGTTGGTCACTGTCAGAGGCTCCAGCATCAGTCCGAGTCCAACTCTGCTATGCCAGCATTCTGCTTCTTTGTGCCAGACTACCAGTCTTATTCTATATTGACTTTGAATGTCAGGGGCAACAGCACCACTTGTCACCAGGCCTCTCACTGCTCCAGGTCCTGGGTAGGGCCTTGTTCCTTTCATCACCTGCCGTTTTCCAGAGACAATGGCTCAGCCTGCCTGTTGAGTACTGCTACAGGTATTTTGAGCTCCATTGGTGTCTCGCATATACATGGACATACGTCACTTTACCAAATATGGGACATAGAAAGCTGATTGAAAGACATGTGTGGAACCTTTCCCCTTTAGCATATCATCAAAACAGATTTATGTCAAACTACTTGGAGGTCCCAGGGCTTCTTGCAGTGAGCTAGCATTTGCCAATGCCACTGTCAGAATGTGTTCCTTGCTGGCAGTCTCATCAGAACAATTGCATGACTAGATGCAACGCACCTAAAGATTAACCTATGGTGATGTGCACATTCAACCATGAACCAAGGGGAAGCAGATTCTAATAAAAATGGTTTATTTTAAACTTAGTCTAACGTTCCAACTACCAGACCATTCCAATGCCCATGGACACTTATTACTTGCTTGTAATACATGACAGCCTACAATATCTAGGGGAGGAATATGTAAGGGAGGAAGGATAGCTCCGTATGATGAAATATTAGGCGGTCACTCAACTCAGGGAGTTCCTTTCCCCGCAAGCAAGGTGACTTGCACCCAAAGCGCTTATACAGATTCAACTTTAGTGAGGCCTCTGTACCACCAATGAGCTAGGAACCAGGCCAGTGTGTAGTAAGAGTTATATTTATTTAAGGTTTGACCAAGAAAACCAGCAACCAAAACTTCAACCACCAATGCTGTGGCACTACGCAATATCACACATTTAAATTTCTTGCACCAATTGACAAAAACAGGTTTAAAGGACCTTGAATTGCGCTATGACACATGTTGAAATTGGCAGTCACAATTTACATCAGATTTCTTGCAAATTAAACAATAGGAAACATACAAAACAAACAATGATTGCTTAGTTTGGCACAATATTTATTTCTCCAAGCAACTACCACCCTGCAGGCATCAATTAAATATGACCCCTCTGATCTGAAGGCAAGGCAAAGGGAGTGGGAATGCAGTAGCAACATCATTTTGGGTTTTTTATTTGAAAGGCAAAGTCAAGAAAGGAACTCAATGGGAAAATTGTTCTGGGCTTTTTATTTGCATGAAATGCAGTGCTTTGGGAATATAGTTTTGGGATGCAAGTAAATAAATGGGAAATTTCATTTTGCACCCTCTACTTTCTCTTGAATTGCAGCGTTTTGGGTTACTTATTTTGGGATTATGGACACCCCCCCTTGGTACAGAAGACAGGAATTTCATAAAGGTAGAGTCACTCAAGTACTTTATTTTCTATACCTGCTCTAACAAACTGGGCATGAACTTCGTTAGTTTCGAACTCTAACAAAACTCATCCCGTAATTTTCTCTATGTTAATACATTGATTTAACATCAATCCAATGCACTAAGGATCTACGCAGCTCCCCCACTCCCCACAATTTAATGGAAAGGATTAAGGCAGGCAGTTCCCAACACAATTTAAATAGATAGTGTGAATTTATATAGTGGAATTAATTTGAATTGGATTTAATAAAATGTGCAAAGGGTCTCCCCAGTAACACCCCCTCTACCTGCTATGTGAGATGGAGATCAAGGCTGGCAGATTCCCCCCCACACTTTTGATAGCTTTGGGATATATCTACGTACATGGGAGGCCTTATTAATGGGGCACCAGGGAAACAGCAGGACTCCTCTGAGAACAGCACATACCTGGTCAAAGGCTTCGGTCAAGTGTAATCCCCAGCACCCAGACTTCCTCTGGCTTCTCAAATGGCATGCCCTGCTAGCTTCTAGATTTGCCAGTCTTTGTCTCCCATGCAATATTTAAGGCACAACAATAAAGTGGGAAAGTCCAAAGAAAATCCCAAGAGTGGAAAAGTCAAAGAAAGATCAGCAAATCAGTCCCTTTCCGATAGAAAACTGATCTCTTGTAAGGCTGGCGACACTCCATTATTATCAAAATTCCCATGCTACAAATTAGCCAGCTCTCTCTCCCCCCCAATACGCCCAGTGCCTGCTAATAGGACAAGGAGTTGGGGAGTGTGAATGATGGAGACTGAGGTTGGAGAAAGATTTCTCATCCCAAAAGGACAAGTGGGTTTAACTTCTTCAGTGTCCTTAAAATCTAACAACATGACAGCAACACAATGGCGAGTCAGAAAATACACATTTTATTTCGGCACACCCTTCATGGGCAGAGCTGCCATTTTTCATGATTTGCTCCTGAGCCAAAATAGTCACACATCTGCCCTTTCCTGATTCAAACCTTACTTCCATAATGTATCATCACAACAACTTTCTATTCCCTTGGAACTATGAGAAGTCCAGAATCATAATTTTTCTCATAAGTCAAGTTATATCCATCAGACATAATTTTGCATTGTCCTGACAGGTTTCTTATTTCCTTCAATATGAGCCTGTGATGAGCTCACTGGGACATGAATTGCACTTTTTATGCAAGAAAATGTATGAAATGCTAGCCAATGGCAATGCCCCACGTGTCGCTCAGTTTCACATAGCCACCACTAATTCTTAGGTTGCATTTCTCTTCTATGACCTGATAAGGGCATCTCGGTGGCCCCAGTGATCATGCCCTGCCTACCTGGACTTTAAAGGTTTCTGTTAGAAGCTAATGCACAGTTAATGGGGAGACCTGACTGTAAAGGTTATTTCTTCCGACTGTGTTATCTGCAAATCCCATAATCTGTATCTACTTCTATGTATATCTTAGCATTTAAAATGAAAAACAGACCCTCTTCTCCTAGAGGCTCTCAGCCAAAGGTCTTGAGGTCACATATTCAAACACACTGACCTTACAGTTCAGTGGGGAAAATACCAGCTGCATCCATGCTTCAGAAAATACAGCTTTAAATCAACAAGATGTGCTTCCATGTAACATTTTAGCACCATATCTAGGCCTGCTGTACATAAATACAATCTTTCTTTTCTACTTTGTTAGAACAGAGGTAACTACATTATTAATTTTATGCACACAGATGGGCCACAGTTAACATAGGAAACCAATGTTCACTTTTACAAAAAAAGAAATAGGCCTTTCTCTTTACACACTGGCATTGTTTATGATGGAAATTAAGTCTCTTTATTCCTGATAAACGCAATCTGTCACTTGACTTTATTTCTTATATGTCAGGCATCACACCTCCTCTTTATCTTCTAAATGCGTATTGTTTCAAATGTGTCTTTTTCTTTCAACATGCACTTGTAAGCGGATTCAATTCAACACTACAGCTAAGTCAATGCCTAGTCTGGGATGCTGAGGGAAACCCTTATTGATATATTTTTATGTCCAGTTCGTTTACTCTGGATGACAACCCTTATATAACACCCCTCTCTTAGAATCCCCCTGACCCCACTGAGCCAAGAAGTAGGTTTGTTTTGCAAATTAAAAGGTTTATTTGAAAATTAAACAATATATCTATATATCACACTTTTATAAATACATTGATAATTGATAGCACACTTGTGAATATGAGCAGTAATCAGCAATAGGTCATTTTACAGTAGCACAGTACTTGGTTACTTATAAATAGGAACAGAAGAATAAGGTGGCAGAGAATGCTTTATATGGTTCAAGGAAAGGCAAGGTGAGACAGAATGCAACACAGAAATAACCTTGATATGATTTCAACCAAAAGATATTATGATCACTTTTTCTTGAACTATTCATTCCCCCCCTATGCAATGTAAGGAGATGAAAAGGAGAGCATACAGTTCTCGGGAATGCAAACAATATAATTCAGTTCCCCCATAGCAAGCTAAGAGGAAAACAGGTAGGAGTTTTAAACACAGGCAAAATCCTTTTAAATGTGGTGGAAATGTAGTGAAAAATATACTCAAATTGCTTTTAATTCCCTATAGGAGGTTCAGGGTGAGTGAGAGATACTTAAATTAATTCAGGATCACTTTTGCAATGCTCTATGAATGATTGTCAGGTTGCACACGAATTTCAGCAAGGAAAGCAAGGACAAATATTTTTACACGTGGCTGAAATTAAGCAAAATGTCAAATCGCGGCAAATTTAGTTGCGTGCGTCGAGCACAATTACGGAGGCACTATAAAGATTAGCTTTAAGATGACACTTAAAATTCGCTCCTAGCACAAACGGTTCCGGAGATACGGCTGATTTAGTAAAGGTAGTTTTTCGGATTAGGCTAAAATAGTTTGGATTAGATTATTTTAAACTAAGAGATTGGTTTTGGCACAGTGCTAGCTGGGTACTCACACTAGATTTTGGACAGGAATGTGACTTCGTCACCGATCCGGTCAGGATTGGCTGGACTTCTGCTAGCAGTTCTTCACAGCGATCTGGTCTCTGGTTCTCTCTGGTTCCGGATACAGCACTGCTTTCTGGACACTGCTACAGGTTCTTGCAAAAGTTCTTGGCAAAGAATTCAAACAGCTCGCCCGGCTGTTGAATAGTTTGGTTGGTTTTGAGGCCTGCTGAAGAGGATTCAGCTTGTGGATTCAGGCCTCTCTGCTACAAATGTTGGTGTTAATTTCTGGTCTCTGGAGATTGATGGATTTGAAGTCTGGATCTCTGGATGTGAAGTCTGAAGTCTCCCGGCAAAGCGTCCTGCAAGAAAGTGGAAAGTGAATGTCCCTACCTGGGTTCCAGTGGCTCTTTTTATGTGTTTTGAAAATGGGCGTGTGCCTGGGCCTAGCTAAGCCTGCCCCTCTCACTTATCATTGGCCAAGCTTTCCTCTCTCCCTTGATTGGGGAAAGAAATGGAGTGTCAGAGTGATGCTGTAGGTTTTATGGTCAGACGAACCTCCCCTTGTCAAATTGCACACAAATATATTTCTGACCCAAATACATATTTATCTATTTACCATTTTTCTAATATTATAGGTCCAGTTAACATATTTTCTGTAGCACCGAACCATCTAATCCCTGTCTTTGAACGATATTGCGTCCACTTATGACAGAATTCTCCCCTTTTCATCCAGATAACGACCTCTAAACCTTTCCAGATTTTACACACATGTGCACCAGGGATATGGGTTTTAGATGATAAATTGTCAGATTTTTAACATGCATACATTTGGAGTAACAACCTTTTTTCCCGCTACTATGCCCAAGAACATCCCACAGGGTCCTAACACCTCTTAAAATGTGCACAGAAAAATCACAATAATGATGATGTTGTTTATATAATTTTTACAAGTCCGCACTATGAATTATCCATCTTTTTAAAATCATGCTCTGGCCCCAAAGGGGTGTGGTTTTCCAAAGGACATGGTGGAATTTCTGGTTTATCCACTTCCCCCAAGCTCAGCTTGCTCTCACAGGCACTGCCCCTCCCAGTTTCTCCCAAGAGGAAGCCATTTTACGACCCCCCCAATATAACATTTGCCTGAGCCAGTGACAGTGCTTTGTTTAGTTTCCTGTAGTCCCCAGGTGCTCCTCCCCTAATCCAATCAGAGAGGTGTCATCTCCTTTTGGCAGGGGCAGCAGAATGCAGCCAGGCCTGGGAAGAGTTGTTGAGCCAGTTCAACTCCTGTCGGGGGTAGTTGTCTGGCAGAATTCAGCTAAATGTCACTTTAGTTCCCAGTTTTCTACATACAAATCCAACTTACAATTTTTGCACATGCAGCTAGAATGCTGATTCTAAGCTCAAAACTATGACATTTAAACAATTGCAACCTATGTGACACTCACAAGTAGGTCACTCATTTATTCTAAACATTTCGATTTTAGTGGCTTTAAACCCAAATTCACTTAAGCTGCCGACATCCCCATCTATTTTTTTATATATACATTAAATAATTACTTCCTTCAAGTCATTTCAGAATATAGTTTTACATTGTATCCACCTCTTAGCAAGTCTTTCCTTGGCCTGGTTTGGGTTCATTTGTTCAGTTTTACACAAAAGTCTGGTGGTTTTAAAATGCCGGCTTTCTGGTAGTGGTGAGCACGAGTATTGCATCCATTTTTGACATTAAGAAAATGAATGCCCCACAGTTCTGGGTTGCTTTTGGCAATCAGCATTGCCATTCCCAATGGTTTCAGGCTACTGTGTGTGTAGCCCAATGGTGGTTTTAGGCAGTGCCCTCCTGTGCTCACAACATAGGCAAAAATGGGTGGCAGCCTATTCTTCATGTTTTCCCTGTGCACTCTCTGGGGAGTTCTGGCCATCATGATGTTTTCAATGCCAGTAATGCACAGTTTTATGGTAGGGCTTGGATGCATGGGTAAAAACATCCCACAAGCCACCCCTCTTGCAATGGCCATTCTTTGCTTTCACTGACGGAACTCGCAAGATCAGGGATGTTCGCCTCATCTTCTTTCAATTCCATAGATGGCACAGTTCAGCATCTTTTCCTCCCTCCAGTCGATCAATCAGTTCTCCTTGCTGGTCCTGATGGGAGGATTGGGCGGTACCCCGGGCCCCTCGGATCTTTGCTCCCGGTCTCCGGGTCGTTCTCCTTGGTCAGTCTCCGTGGTTTCATCTCTCCTAGGATGATAAAGCAAAAGCGGCAATACCTAATCGTAGACATTTCTCCACCACTATTAATGGTGTGGCAAACACGTACATTTTATACATCCAGTTACATTTTTCAGTCTTGTTTTAAAAAAACAAGATATAACGGGAAATATTGACATTCGGTTACTATATTTTTGGTATGTGGAATATTTTAGGGTTGGAGCTTTTATTGATCTGGGGCGGCCCCCTCTGCGATTCCAGAGGATTCCTCCAGTTGTTGCAGAGTGTGCCTAAAATGGCAACACTTTAGCTGATTTATATGGACCCACTTATCTTCCCCCTCTGCCAAACTGCCTTTGGGGATGCAGATCTTGTAGGCTACAGGGGAGATTTTGTCTATAATTTCAAACGGTCGCTTCCATGTAGGCAAACATTTTCGCTGTTTGGCCTGGTTTCTTTGGAAATTGTATAGATAGACTCGGTCTCCCACAGTATATTCCTTCCTGGTGGTCTTCAGGTCGTAGTGGGTTTTCATGCTATCAGCTGATCTTTCTAGATTCCGCTGAGCATAGGCAAAAGCATGTTGAAGGTGTTTCCTTAAATTCTCCACATACTCATGAGTTGTGGAGGCATTTATCAATGTCTGCTCTTGGGTCCTGTAGAGCAAATGCTGGGGAAGCACCATCTTGCATTCGGTCATCAACTCAAATGGTGACATTTTAGTTGCAGATGAAGGGGTAGATCTGATGGCCATTAGGACCAGAGGTAATCAGATATCCCAACTTGACCCAGAATCTGCCACAAACTTTTTTAATATGCTCACAATGGTTTGGTTATAGCGTTCTACTGCACCAGAAGAAGCTGGCCTGTAAGCAATGTGTAGCTTCCTTTTAACCCCCAGTATCTCCCACATCTTTGTCATTACTTCACTGGTGAAGTGGCTACCTCTGTCTGACTCAATCCTTTGAGGTAGACCAAAACGGGAAAAGATGTGGTTAATCATCAGGGCAGCTGCTGTTTCGGCCTTGCAGTTTGGGGCCGAGAGACATTCCACCCACTTGGTAAACAAGCATGTGACGGTCAACATGTACTTGTTTCCTCTAGACGAGCGAATTACAGGGCCTACAAAGTCGATTTGCAAATGTGACCATGGCAGTGTCATTCCCCTCTTTTGGAGGGGTGCCCGGTGTGTGAGGGATGTTGGCTGAAATTGTGCACACACAAGACACCGCTTCATGTATTGGTTGAGGTCCTGGCCCATATGTGGCCAGTATGCAATCTCTCTTAAGATTTCAAGTGTTGTATGAAACCCCCTATGACCGGCGGTGGCCGCATCATGGGCGTGACTTAACATCAGGCTTTGGAATGAGGTAGGAACCACCCACTGATCATGGCCAGCTTGGGATTTCCTTACCAACAAACCGTCTTGGATTCTGAACCTTTTTGGACATTTCATCAACACTCTTGGGTCCTCTTTCCCAATGTAATCGGTATCCGTCAGGGGAAAGTTCTCAGGGTCCTCAATGTGTTGGTAAAACTTACCAATTATTGGATCCCCTTTCTGAGCTGTAATCAAATCAGCATCAGGGGTCTCCTTACTCCATTGTGCAGTTGAAAGATCATTGTGAGCATTTGTCTGGGACCTAGTGATAGCAGTGACCTGGATTTCCCCCAACAGGGACTCAATCTCTATTAGATCCCCTTGGATGGCCCCGGTTTTGGCCAGCTGATCAGCTAAGTCATTTCCAGTTTTGTCTGGTCCCTCTACTTTGGAATGACCCTTGATCTTTTTCCAGTAGATGGTCATCCCATTCGAGGTGACTAGATCATCAATGTTTTGGATTAACTTCCCATGTTTCAGGGGTTTGTTATTAGCACATAACATGCCTCTGGTTTTCCAATTAACCAGGTGCTCCACGAACCCGTTCCGTACATAATCCGACTCTGTGATTATGACTAGTTCGTGGAGTTGATTTTGGACAGCAGTGATGATGGCTTGATGCACAGCCATCAATTCTGCCACCTGACTACTTCGGGGACCAATTTTGTATCCAGCGGAGGGTTCTGGAAACTCCTTCACCCATGCATTCCCTACGCCGGCCACCAGTTCTTTCTCCCCGTTGTCAACATGGTAAGAGCATCCATCCACATAGACAGTGGGCATTCCCTCACACTTGTCTTCTTCAAAGACTTTGTGTGGGGAATTAAGGTATGCCTCCATGTTGTCCTTGATTTTTAGACTTTCGTCCTCAAGACAGTTTTCTCTGGCACAGTCATGCAAGTCAGCCAGACCTTGCGCGAGGGGACGCTTCTTGTTTTGGCCATATCTCCACAGGAAAGCCTTGCATTGACAGAATCCAGGAAGTAATTTGGGAATTACTCACATTTCCGGCCCGGATTCTGTCACTTTGGAGATATTGCAGAGGCTGGTGTGGAGTCTCCACTATGATGTGTTCCCCCTGGATAAACGGGCGGTAATTATTCAATGCCCACACCATTGCCAGGAGTGCCTTCTCACAATCGTTGAATTTTTCCTCCACAGAGGATAAAGTTTTGCTCGCATAGGAAATTACTTTATTGACCTTGTTATGCTTTTGGTATAATACTGCCGTCAAGCACGTACTAGAGAACCCTGTCTCCAGGAGGAACTCCTTGTTTCTGACAGGGTAAGCTAGGCAAGGCGCTTGTGAGAGGCTTCATTTGAGTTGTCTTACTGCGTCAGCTTGTTCTGGACCCCATTCCCACTTGACCCCCTCTTCAGGAGATGAATCAGGGGTCTACTGATCTCTGCGTAGCCCTCAATGAACGTTCTGCTGTAATTAGTCAGTCCAAGGAGGCTCCTTAGTTCCCGCAGAGTTGTGGGATCCTTCAGTTTCTGAAGTGCTTCCACTTTCTTTTCTTGGGGACAGAGACCCTGAGGAGTAATCTCATGCCCCAAGAAATTAACACGGGTTCTACACCACTGTGCTTTCTGAAAGGAAAGTTTTGCTCCGGCGGCCCTCAACTGTGTCAGAACGTAACAGATCTCCGCTATGTGTTCTTCCACAGATGAATTTTTGATGAGGACATCATCTACATAAGCCAGCTTACCCCTCACACCCAGGTCGGGCATGGCCTTATGTAGGAAAATGTTGAATTCATTGCCGGAGTTGAGGTATCCGACGGGAGTCCAGGTCCATGTGTACTGCTGGCCCCCAAAGGTAAAAGCCAGTTTGTATTGGTCCTCCCTACTGACAGGCACAGTCCACTATCCATTGGTCAGGTCTATTGCAGTGAATACCTGTGACCTCTGGATCTGGGCCAGCCCTTGGTCAATGTAGGCCAGAGGCCATCGGGAAGTATGAACCCGTATGTTGAGCTCCCTAAGGTCGGCGCAGAGTCTCCACTGGCCGTTTGGCTTCAATATTCCCAGCACCGGATTATTGAAAGTGCTGTGGACTGGACGGATGATTCCCCGGGACTCAAGGTTCTTAATTATTTCAGTAAGGGACTCCATGGAGGCGAGAGGCAAACAATATTGCTTCACAAACACTGGAGTTATTCCAGGGTCCGTGGGAATTGTTGTTGTGTGGATGTCGGTGCAACCACAGTCATATGAGTCTACCGCAAAGAGATCTTGGAATTCCAAGAAAACTTGCTTGAACTTTTGCTTCTGTTCCAGAGTCACATATGCATCAGCCAGGTTGACTCTCTCTTCCAACATTTGCCTGAAGCCTGGAAAGAATTCTGGTTTCGCTATCTCAGCGGCCTCCTCCAGCTGGGTGGAGAAATCCCTGGTCAGAGTGCTGATTTGGACTGGAGGCTTCAGCTGGGAAAAGAAGCCCTCATGGACCTAGAAAATCACCTCATCCATCCTGAAGTCACAAATCACATCTTCCTTACCACAAGGGCAAGAAGTGTACACCTGGAAGTTTCCCCCATGCCGGGTAAAGATCGTGTATGGTGTCGTATTGTCATCACTGTCACTGTCAAAACAGTCCTTGGGGATTGGTCCTAACAGTTCATTTCCTAAATCAATGGAGAAATGTCGGTCATCAACCGCCATTCCAATAATGGTGCCTGCGGCTAGAGTAATACTCTGTAAGTCGCTGTTATCCACCTCTATTGGAATGGTGTCATGTTCTATGTTGACTAATGGTGTTGGGTTTACCCCTAACCCTTGCTGTTGGAGAGAAGCATTTAGATGAATATAAGCATCAGGGTTTTTCAATTTTTGTCCTCTTTTAACTTTCACTTCCAGGGAGAATTGTCGGGTCCTTTCTGGGATGGTGACTTCCTCTTTAAGCTGAATTTCAACTGCATAAGGTAGCAATTGAGCTGACATAAATGCTTTTTCTTGATCATCAAAGCCCATGGGATTATCCCCTAATCGGGACCAAGCTTTGAAGTTTATTAGATCCAAACTAATGGCGAAGCGATTGAGAATGTCACTGCCTAAGTAAAAGGCGGCAGTGACGTCTCGCACGACCCAACAATTATGGACTATGCTCTTGTTGCCAATGGAGATTTTGAGCATGCACCTGCTTGGCAGGAGATGTTTGGAATTGGGTGTTTCCAGATCCATTTCCCATTTGTCTATCAGTTTGAATGTGGGAATTGCTGGATCTTTTGGGAGTTGGCGGAACATGGCTTCGCTGATGAAGCTCTTACCGTTGTTCACACACACTCGGGCGAGAACAGAGTCCCTCCCATCATTTAACTGAACAGGGATGAACAACTGCTCTCCAATTTGCTGAATATCAGCCAGGCTCTGAGCTGATTTCACATCTTTCTGGACTATAGGAGTGGGAGTGTCTGATTGTGGATTGGTAAATAATTTCAGAGTATTTCCTTCCAGTGTGGAATACCACCTTTAACTGGAAGGAAGGTTGATTTTCAGAAATAGAGAGGACCCCCCATCACCAGTCTGTTGTCCTACTGCTATTACTGTCACGTCTGGAATCTGGTTGTTCTGGAAGTGAAATTCTACTTGGTCAGATTTTTGTTCAACCATGTGGCACGTGCCTTTTAAACTAACATGGTTGACACTCTGCTTTAATTTTATTGGTCGGCTAGTCTGGGTCCAGAGAACCTTGTTTACTCAATCTATTAGAGGTGACAACCTTCTCAGGAGGTCATTCCCTAGTAAACAAGGGGTGCCCTCTGGAGTCACTACTATGACCGGGTGTTTCACCTTGTGTCGCCCAATTTTGATGTCCAAATCTGCAGTCCCCTCGACAGGAATTTCCTTCCCGTCAAAGTTCTGCAGTTGTCCAGGAAGAGAGGTGAGAGGAATTCAGTAATTCTCCCCCCTTCCTGCATTTAGTTCATCAAAGGCCCTTCTGGACAGAAGGGTAGCTTGGAATCCAGTGTCCACCAGTGCCAAAATTGTACCCTGCCCCTGTACTTGTACCGGGGCATAGTATCTTCCCTCCTTCTCCTCATGGGGGCACAGATAATGCACATTTTTGGACAACTGGTGGGCTAATTTTCTGGTTTTGGACATGGCGAGAGAAGAGATTTGGGCATAATTCTGTAGAGAGCCTGGGGAATCTGAAAGAAAAAGTTGGCAACTGGAAATGGTTTCGGGTTCTGGGCCGCCCCCCCCCCCTTTTGGAGGCAGTCATCAGGATGGGTTTGACCCATGGGATTTTGGAATTGTTGGTTCTGGGATAGAATGATGGGCGGCGACAGCTCAATCCCCACATAAACCCAGTCTGTTGATTCGGTTTTATGTTCCCCTGGTTCCGGTTCTGGGCCACCCCTGCCTTTTTGGAGGCAGTCACCAGGATGGGTTTGAACCAGGGAAGTTTGGTGTTGTTGGTTCTGGGATAGGATGATGGGTGGCGACAGCTCAATCCCCACATCTACCCAGTCTGGGTTGAAATCCCTTGGGACCCATTTTTCATTGGGAGCAGTTCCCCCATCTCTAAAGGAGAAGATCCTTTTCCCAGGATCCTCTGAGGATCCCTCTCCCTCAAATTGGAAGGCCTGTCCCCCTCCACAAAGTGGGTCTGTTTGGGTCCTTTGTTTCTCCTACCTCCTCTCTGCTCCTTTGGTGGTAGAATTTCAGGGGTAGGAGATTTTGTTTCCGGTTCCTGTTTTTCCAGGGGCTGTTTACAAGTTGGGAAGGAAGCTTCCTCCAAGGCTTTACACCCCCCTTCCCCTTGTGCCTCCTCCCTGGGAACCGGTGGGTTATCGGGGTGCTGCCCCGTCATTGTTCTGGAGCACCAGGCCCAGAGTTTGAGGCATTCTGCGGTGGCATGCTCATCTGAGGGTTCTGTTGACCCCCCGGTATGTGACCCAGATCCCGTGTCATATTTTGGACCTGGCGCTCAAGTTGTGAAACCCGCTCAGGCTGATACGGGGCTCTATTTTCTCCCCTGGGCTGATCCCGGGAAGGGTAGCTATCCCTTCTCTGGTATTACCCCGGATTGGGAAGATTTGGGTACCCCTCCACCCTTGGCCTCCCCTCTCCCGGATTAGGTTGTCTGGGCTCAGGGAATTGGGGAAGGAAGGATGGATAGTTTCGGGGTTGGAAATTGGGTGGATACCTGGGAAAAAAATTCTGCCCAGGATTTGGTGAATTTCTGCCCTCCTGGGGAGTTCCCTGGGTTAGGTGCTTGACTGGATCCCCCCCTTGGGCTGGAGGAGTCCACACATAACCCAGGATGGGTCGGTTTCCCTTGTAGCAGGGACTTACATAATCAGGGGAGCGAGGGACCCCATTTGTGGGGCTACCTCCTTGACTCCCTGTCTGTGACTGGCCCGAGGGCCTTCTGGTGTTAGAGTTATTCTGCACAGGCAGGTTTTTAGGCCCCCCCATCTCCAAATCTAAAACAGGGGCAACCTTTACCTCCGCCACCTTGGCAGCAGCAGGGGTGCTGTTGCTTTTGGGGTTTTTCTGCGCATTACTTTTATTTTCTATGGGCTTCTGCACCTCATAGATGCGGGTGGCTTGCTCAATGACTCAGTCTGAAGATCTTTTCTCGTGAAAATCTCTCACGAGCTGTGTCATTATGTACTTGGGAAGAGCATGGAAAAATGTGTTGATGAATTCTCTGCTGTCCGTGCACACCCTTCTGGTGGTCTGCGCAAAGGCACGCTTCAATTCTTGCACAAATTCTTGTGGGGCCTGATCCTCCCCACATTGCAAATTGTAGGCTGCCTTGCGAGCCTCTTGGGGATTTCTATGTACATAAAAATGTTTCAAGATGGCCGCCCTATATGTGGACTATCTTGAATGGTTTTAGTTCTCCAGCCCCGCAAAGAAACTGGAGTATTCAGGGGAGAATGTCCATTTGACGTACTGGATGCAGCTACTGCTGTCCTTCAAATGGAAAGTCTCCATCATTTGCTCATAGATCTCCAAGTGTTCCCAAACAGAATACTTGGCGTTCTTATGATAAGGCGTGATGACACTCCTGATTGCCTTAATCTGTTTTAGGGGTCCTTAAGCAAGGCCCTTTTCACCTTATTGGCTTTTTTGGTTCGGGTAACCCTGGTCCATTCATCCTCTGATTCAGAAGCACTGCTCCCAGAGGTGCCCGTCTGATCTTCCAGGTTTTCCCAGATTCTGCGAGCCTGGGAAGGAATAGCAGAATGTGGGGACCTGGTCTCCTGTGTCCTGTGACGCTCAGATGAGTCTTCAGATCCCTCCTTGCTACCAGATTTTGATGGGTACCCCCCGCCAGTGACCTAACTGGGCAGAGGTTTTTAGGATGCCCTTAGAGGGCCTAATGTCCTGGGGTTCCCCACAAATTGCACTGTTCTTAGGTGCCCATACCCGGGTGCCCGCCCATCCATTTCTGGGTGGTACTGGCCTATGAGCCCCATACTTTTGGCTGGGTAGTAATCTGCCATTCCTGTGGCCCTGTGCTCATGTGCGCCAGGGGACATGGGGGTGGCAGAGTCCAGGGACTGAGAGAGATGAAGGCCTCTGGTACTAGGGCTTCTGAGGTTATGCTCAGGTGTTTCCCTTTCCCAGTGAACTTCATCTCTGTCAGCCCCTGCTCCCTGTTGCAATGCAAGAGCCTGTGCTTTCAGTTCCTCAGTTAAGGCCTTACTAGACTCTATCAGTCTCTCCTGCATGGCTACCTGTTGCTGGAGCCTATCATTGTGCTGACAGAGAGCCTCATTTTCTCTCTGTGCCTCCTGATTGGTCCTGGAGTACTGGGCCAGTCTCTGCTGCAGGAGGGTTACCTCCTGAGTCCCATCCCTACTGGCCTGCTCCTTTCTTGCCAGAGCCTCCTCCACCTTCCTGGTGTGATCTAGCAAGCCCTGATGCTCTTTTTGGAGGTCACCCAGCCCCTGGAGGACCAAGTGATTTTCTTCAATTTTTCTTTTTAAATGGCAGTCTTCCTGGCCTAAGGTATCCCTTTCCTGACCAAGAGCCTGCATTTGTGACGCCAGGTCGTCCCTCTGCCTTTGAAAGGCACCAGCTTTCTGGCGTTCTTCATCAAACTCTGCCTGGGTATCCAGGTCTTTCAAAATCAATTTATTGCTTTCCTCTTTCTCTCTGTCTAGTTGGATTTGCAGGGTGGCTACCTGCTCTGTGCATGCCCTGTTGAAATTGATCTGTTGCTCCAGCTTTTTCTGGCTCTGCAGTAAGGAGTCCAAACTGTTTTGGTGCTCCTTCTGCAAAGCCAGAATTCTGGTATCCTGGTCTGTCTTTTCCTGTTGCAGTATATCCATGTCCTCTTTTATTTTAATGATATACTGCCTACTATCATTTTCTGACTCCTGGCTCCTCTGCAGCCTCTGCTCAGAAGAGACCAGGTCAGATTGGGCCTTCTCTAATGCCAACAGTTGCCTACTTGCCAGATCTTGGCCTTCAGCACATTTATCCTGCATGGCTCCCATATATAGATACAAATATGCCGCTATCCTAACCATCTATTCGTGTTCATCTTTAGCTTTAGGAGCCATATATTGTTCGCTCAGGGCCACATGTAAGGGACCCTGATCTCTCCAGATATCTAACCCAGTTGCCGTGACCTGTTGTGTGATTGCCTGCAACCACGCATCCTGGCACTGCTCAGTCCATTCACCTCTCACAAATAGCTTATGTATGAAGTGCTCTCTGGCTATTTTGATGTCTACCAGTGTCGTTATTCTGGAATTTGAGTTCCTTCCTGACTTACAGAAGTTTGTATTTTATTTTGCAAAACAGACCGTTTCCTTAGAGTGTTCCTTTGAGGAGTGCTTTCACAGTGTAAAACAGCATGGTGATCTAACCAGATATGTGTATGCGGTCAGTTGACACACTGTATTAAGCTGCACAAGTGGTAAATCTAATCCAGAATCTCTGGCTACGAGCCCCCACTTTGTAAGCGGATTCAATTCAACACTACAGCTAAGTCAATGCCTAGTCTGGGATGCTGAGGGAAACCCTTATTGATATATGTTTATGTCCAGTTCGTTTACTCTGGATGACAACCCTTATATAACACCCCTCTCTTAGAATCCCTCTGACCCCACTGAGCCAAGAAGTAGGTTTGTTTTGCAAATTAAAAGGTTTATTTGAAAATTAAACAATATATCTATATATCACACTTTTATAAATACATTGATAATTGATAGCACACTTGTGAATATGAGCAGTAATCAGCAATAGGTAATTTTACTGTAGCACAGTACTTGGTTACTTATAAATAGGAACAGAAGAATAAGGTGGCAGAGAATGCTTTATATGGTTCAAGGAAAGGCAAGGTGAGACAGAATGCAACACAGTAATAACCTTGATATGATTTCCACCAAAAGATAATATGATCACTTTTTCTTGAACAATTCACTCCCCCCCTATGCAATGTAAGGAGATGAAAAGGAGAGCATACAGCTCTCGGGAATGCAAACAATATAATTCAGTTCCCCCCTAGCAAGCTTAGAGGAAAACAGGTAGGAGTTTTAAACACAGGCAAAATCCTTTTGAATGTGGTGGAAATGAAGTAAAAAATATACTCAAATTGCTTTTAATTCCCTATAGGAGGTTCAGGGTGAGTGAGAGATACTTAAATTAATTCAGGATCACTTTAGCAATGCTCTATGAATGATTGTCAGGTTGCACACGAATTTCAGCAAGGAAAGCAAGGACAAATATTTTTACACGTGGCTGAAATTAAGCAAAATGTCAAATCGCGGCAAATTTAGTCACGTGCGTCGAGCACAATTACGGAGGCACTATAAGGAGTAGGAAGTCGGTTCTAGGTTTGTTGGAAATCTTAGAACAACGGTTCCGGAGATACGGCCGATTTAGTAAAGGTAGTTTTTCGGATTTGAAATTATAAAGCTCAGAATGACAGATGACAGTTTTCAGTTTTAAAGATGACAGAATGACACGATTCTAGGAGGCAGTTCTAATAGGCTAAAATAGTTTGGATTAGATTATTTTAAACTAAGAGATTGGTTTTGGCACAGTGCTAGCTGGGTACTCACACTAGATTTTGGACAGGAATGCGACTTCGTCACCGATCAGGTCAGGATTGGCTGGACTTCTGCTAGCAGTTCTTCACAGCAATCTGGTCTCTGGTTCTCTCTGGTTCCGGATACAGCACTGCTTTCTGGATACTGCTACAGGTTCTTGCAAAAGTTCTTGTCAAAGAATTCAAACAGCTCACCTGGCTGTTGAATAGTTTGTTTGGTTTTGAGGCCTGCTGAAGAGGATTCAGCTTGTGGATTTAGGCCTCTCTGCTACAAATTCTGGTGTTAATTTCTGGTCTCTGGAGATTGATGGATTTGAAGTCTGGATCTCTGGATGTGAAGTCTGAAGTCTCCTGGCAAAGTGTCCCGCAAGAAAGTGGAACGTGAATGTCCCTACCTGGGTTCCAGTGGCTCTTTTTATGTGTTTTGAAAATGGGTGTGTGCCTGGGCCTAGCTAAGCCTGCCCCTCTCACTTATCATTGGCCAAGCTTTCCTCTCTCCCTTGATTGGGGGAAAGAAATGGAGTGTCAGAGTGATGCTGTAGGTTTTATGGTCAGACGAACCTCCCCTTGTCAAATTGCACACAAATCTATTTCTGACCCTAATACATATTTATCTATGTACCATTTTTCTAATATTATAGGTCCAGTTAACATATTTTCTGTAGCACCAAACCATCCAATCCCTGTCTTTGTACGATGTCGTGTCCACTTATGACAGAATTCTTCCCTTTTCATCCAGATAACGATCTCTAAACCTTTCCAGATTTTACACACATGTGCACCAGGGATATGGGTTTCGGATGATAAAGTGTCAGATTTTTAACATGCATACATTTGGAGTAACAACCTTTTTTTCCACTACTATCCCCAAGAACATCCCACAGGGTCCTAACACCTCTTAAAATGTGCACAGAAAAATCACAATAATGATGATGTTGTTTATATAATTTTTTACAAGTCCGCACTATGAATTATCCATCTTTTTAAAATCATGCTCTGGCCCCAAAGGGACGTGGTTTTCCAAAGCACATGGTGGAATTTCTGGTTTATCCACTTCCGCCAAGCTCAGCTTGCTCTCACAGGCACTGCCCCTCCCAGTTTCTCCCAAGAGGAAGCCATTTTACGACCCCCCCAATATAACATTTGCCTGAGCCAGGGACAGTGCTTTGTTTAGTTTCCTGTAGCCCCCAGGTGCTCCTCCCCTAATCCAATCAGAGAGGTGTCATCTCCTTTTGGCAGGGGCAGCAGAATGCAGCCAGGCCTGTGAAGAGTTGTTGAGCCAGTTCAACTCCTGTTGGGGGTAGTTGTCAGGCAGAATTCAGCTAAATGTCACTTTAGTTCCCAGTTTTCTACATTCAAATCCAACTTACAATTTTTGCACAAGCAGCTAGAATGCTGATTCTAAGTTCAAAACCATGACATTTAAACAATTGCAACCTATGTGACACTCACAAGTAGGTCACTCATTTATTCTAAACATTTCGATTTTAGTGGCTTTAAACCCAAATTCACTTAAGCTGCCGACATCCCCAGCTATTTTTTACATATACATTAAATAATTACTTCCTTCAAGTCATTTCAGAATATAGTTTTACATTGTATCCACCTCTTAGCAAGTCTTTCCTTGGCCTGGTTTGGGTTCATTTGTTCCGTTTTACACAAAAGTCTGGTGGTTTTAAAACGCCGGCTTTCTGATAGTGGTGAGCACCAGTATTGCATCCATTTTTGACATTAAGAAAATGAATTCCCCACAGTTCTGGGTTGCTTTTGGCAATCAGCATTGCCATTCCCAATGGTTTCAGGCTACTGTGTGTGTAGCCCAATGGTGGTTTTAGGCAGTGCCCTCCTGTGCTCACAACATAGGCAAAAATGGTGGCAGCCTATTCTTCATGTTTTCCCTGTGCACTCTCTGGGGAGTTCTGGCCATCATGATGTTTTCAATGCCAGTAATGCACAGTTTTATGGTAGGGCTTGGATGCATGGGTAAAAACATCCCACAAGCCGCTGCAGTTTTACATCATTTCTTTCTATTTCATTAGGCCTTATGTCGAAATCACTCTTTTCTACTGGCTTGTATATTTCTGTGGCACTCCTCATTAGCCAGCTTCATTCTCACAACTCACAATTGCTGCCTAGCATGGCCTCTCCATCTCTGTCACTCTGGGGTTGTCTTTTTACCCCACAAGCCCCCCCCCCCCGGGTCTTTGACTCGGTTGACCCATGGTAAAGAGCAACGGAGAGTGGGGTTTTTGCTTTCTTTTTGCTTTGGCTCATTCCATGAATTTCCTTGTTGGAGCATATTTGCTCTTTTGCTGTCCTGAGGGAGTGACACTCTGGTCTGCACTCCACTCTCTTCAGATTTTGGGGTTTGATCCTGGAACCCCACAACCCCCCCCCCTTTCGTAACCTCCTACCACAGGCTGTGAAGTTAAGGAGTTATAGAGTCTGCAGAGAATAAAAAGAGAGGTTAAGTTATAAACAGGCATACAACTTGAACAGTAAAACAACATCAAATAACACATTGACATTTTTCTCCTTTACATGAACATGTCTACACATATTATTTATATGTTTTTCTGATTTTTATAAAATCTTTGTAAGTATACATTCCGTTACTCCCTGTTAATGTGCAATATTCTCCATCTGGATTTCCATCCTTACCTTTCATTCTTCAGATGGTTCCTGAGCTCTACCCTCGCTGGGTTCTTCAATCAGTCATAGCTTCTATCTGGGGTGAGAGCTCTTCCACTGATTGATATGGACCCATTTCTCTTCCGTATGTTCTCCTTAAGGGATGCAGATCTTATATGTGACAGGTCAGATTTTATCGACAATTTCAAAAGCACCGCACCAAGTGGGAGGAACTTCTGCTCCTTGGTCTGGTTCCTTTGGAAATTGGACAGGTGGACCCTGTATCCTACTTCATCCTCATTCTGTGTAGTTTTTAAGTCGTAGTTGGCTTGCATTCTTTATGCCAACTTTTTTAAATTGCACTGAGCATGGGCAAAACGTGCTGAAGGTGTTTCAGTAAATTCTCAATGCTCTCATGGGTAGTGGACGCATTGATCAGGGTCTGCAGTCGAGCAGATGCTGAGACACCATTTTTCGTGTCCATTCATGAGCTCAAATGGAGACATTTTGGATGCAGAAGACGGCATGGACCTGATGGCCATTAGGACAATGGTAGTCGGATGTTCCAACTTGGTCCAGAGTCTGCCACAAACTTCTTCAAGATGCCCACAATTGGAATGGAATGGAAATACATGTATATCATGCATATCCAAGGATCTAAGCATAAATGCATCTGGGTGCAGTTGATTTTTTCTTAATACGGAACAATCAGCAGTAGTGGATCACATTAGTTAAAGAGATGGATTTTAAGATTCTTCTCAAATCAAGTGGGAGATTATTCCAAAGCTGTGGGGCCTTTTATGAGAAGTATGAGTTCCCATAGGTAACTGATTTGGAAAATGCAACAATCAAGAAGTGCCCTTCCAATGACCTCAATGGTCACCCTGGTTGGTAGCGACTAATGTTGTCTGACAGGTAGGGTGACGCCAACCCGTGAACACATTTAAACACAAGACATACGGTTTTAAACATAATATGCTGCTGTACAGGAAGCCAGTGAATAATCATATGTTAATGTGAAATCGGTGCTGTCCTTGGCAGTGACAAAATAAGTCTCACTGTGCAATTTTGGGCAACCTGTAGTCACTGAACCTGGTACTTGGAATTCCTAGCAGAAGGGAGTGGCAGTAGTCGAGTCTTGAATTAACAGGTGCTCCAACCACTGAGCACCAATCATTTTCCAAAATAAGAGGCAGAAGAGATATTAGCAGTTTTATTTGGTAATAGACTGTTTTGAAGTTCTGGTTAATATGATCATTGCAGTTCATATTTGTTTGCCAGATACAACCAAGATTTTAAAAAATGTGGGAGTAGTCTTTGTGAACATTAAAAAGAGGAGGACACGAAATTGGCATATGATTGGGTAGTTTGTTTTTTGGTCCAAATACAATGATTTCTATTTTGGACAGATTTATCTGCAACCTGTTCCCCAACATCCATATTTTAATTGCCTCTGCACATTGTAGAACATGGGCAGTTGCATCAACCATGCTGGTTATTCGTACATACATTTGGGTACCATCCGCTTATGAATGATATGATATTTACATTTTGAAAAGTGTTTCAAAAGTGGGCAGATATGCACATTAAAAAATAACAGGGACAACGAGCACCCTGTGCACTCCACAAATCACTGGTGAAAGGTCAGAAAATAATGGTTCCAATATAACCTTTTAGTTCTGGTCCATCAAAAACTATCACAACCATCCCAGAGCCTCCTCAGATACATGGGCCATAGTGGATAGTCTCAAAAAGAAGGATTTTGAAGTCAACAGTATCAAAGGCTGCTGATATGTCCAACATGACCATCATTCTAATTTGGCCCTCATCAGCAGCCCTAAAAATGTCATCACACACTGTAACCAGAGCTGATTCCATCCCAGGTCTGTGTCTGAATCCTGAGTGGTATATATACAGAATTTAATGTTCTTCCACAAAACTCTGAAACTGCAATGTCACTACCTTCTCCAAAATATTTGTTTTAATTGTTTTATTAAAAACCTTGTGTTTTGTACCTCCAACTGCCCCGCTTGAGGCTGTGCGGTAGGCAATATGGAGTTTTCTTTTGACCCCTAGAATCTCCCACATCTTGGTCATCACCTTGCTGATAAAATGACTTCCTCGGTCTGGCTGAATCCTTTGGGGCAAGCCAGAACCAGAGAAGATGTGATTGATCATTTATAGATATATTTCTGCAACCAATTAGCCGACAAACTATGTCTTATCTCAAAGACACCACCCTCAGTCATCCAAGTATTTGAAGGAAGACTAATAAACAGTTCTGAGGACATACTGGTGACTATGGACATCCAGTCTCTATACATCAGTATACATCAAGATGATGCAATCGGATGCCTCAGATGCAAACTCATGCCCTCATACTGGACAGAGTTCCCAAAGAGTTCATCGTAGAACTAATATCCATCGCACTACAAAACAATGTTTTTGAATTTGTTGGACAGTTCTACCTGCAGACCTGACAGTGGCACTGCTATTGGGGCATCCTTTGCCCATATGTTAGCCATACTATACATGGCATCCTTTGAAAATAATTTGATCTTTTCCCAAAACAATCCTTTCCAAGACAGAATACGTTCTTGGAAAAGTTATAAAGACAATGTCCTCTTTATCTGGCATGGCAATAGTGAGAACCTAATGGAATGGCTAAATGAGTGCAATCCACATATCAAATTCACCATGGAATACGACAGCCTTAAAATACATTTTCTTGACATTTGTCTGACAACCATGCAATACAAAATCAAATGCACCCTATTCAGGAAACGTACTTTACTGCTACATTACCAGAGCAGCCACCAACGAAGTCTGAAGGACAATCTCCCATTTTGGCAATATGTCACGCCGTGCTGGAACTGTACGAACATCCAAGACTTTGAAAAACTTGCCGAGGAACTGGACTCTAGACTACTGTCCAGAGGATACCTGAGGCATCAAATAAAATAATCTTGCAAATGTGCAAAATATACCCCAGGAGAACAGCTACTATCAGGACGGAATAGAGCTAATAATGAAGCCAGGATGACTTGCGTCATTACCTTTTCACCTGAAAACTCTCAAAATAAGAGTATCATCAATAAGTGTTGGCCAGTGGCAAGACTCACTCTGACTGCCTTAAACGCTGCTCCACTCTCAGAGATAGGCTGGTACCTTCTAAATGCACAAATTCCATACAGAAGAACAGTTTATGGAATCTACACATACTTATAGGACACTATAAATGGGGTACCTATTCAGTTTGTAAATTTACAGCCAAAACCATTACCTTTCAGATCAGAGAAAAAAAAAACGTGGGAGCTAAGACAACTAATAAACTGTAAGACAAAACAGGTGATTTACTGTATTGAATGCCCATGCCACCTTAGATACGTGGGCCAAACCAAAAGATCGACCAACACAAGAAACTGCAAACACAGATTGCGCATTAGATGCAAGGTTTTACGGCCCACCCTAGTCCAACACTTCCTGACATTAAGACACTGCCCTGATGATTTGAAATAGTGGAAATTGGACACTGTGAAGGGCACCAGCAATATTGAACAACATATCTTACAAAAAGAATCCCAGTGGATCCATTGGATGAGAACCCACACTGAACGTTTAAATGAGCCGCTTCTGCTCTAAACGAGTGTTGGGGGGCCTCCACAGACTGCAGTTTCCTTGTTAGACATATTGTATGTTGGAAATCACCCTTGCACTACATGAGAATTGACTGTCGCTAGGACTAAGGAGCCAACATGTATAGACACCACAGCCTTTGCCTATTAGCATTGTGTAACTCATTGCATGTATCTGTCGCAGGATAGATGCTCCCCGCCCTCAAAATAACCCACCCCTGCCCGTGTTTACAACCATTGATCAGATAATGGATTAAATAGATATCGCCCCAGGTTAAACTACTGCACACACATTTAAATGGCAATGATGCCTTACACATTCCAAATGTATTTGACTATAAATTCATTCATATCTATACAAACCTGTACCTGGAATATTGTTCTACATGTTCATACTTTGTTTACTCATGATAAATCATCGGGAAAAACGTAACAATGAAACATGCTTTATTTCTGCATGAATTGTGAAACAATTGCGTTTACGTTTAAATAATGGCTATCCTTGTGTACAATGGGAACGTAAATGCATAAACAGGCCATGCCAACATGAACAACACCTCTTTGACAGCATTTGCTTAATTGAACACACATTAAATGTTTAATGTTAAAGATGCCGACTTTGTTTTGCAAACCTGTCACTATTATATAGTGTAATGGGTTATCACAGCCAGCAGCAACCTAAAATACGTTGTCATCCGTGCTCAACATCAAAATGTGCTGGTCCATCTCCATTTGCCATCACCCCTGAGAACTTTAAATCACTGTCTGGTGTTCGTGCTCAGTCTTGGTCTACAGCAGCACTTCTTACACACCACCAGCTCTTTGAACTTCACTTCATTCCTGTCATAAGTGAATGTGGTACCATTTCACTAGGATACTTAAACCCAAAATGATTATTTAGCAGCTCTTTTCACACCTGAAGAGGCCCTCTATAACACATTTGATAAGGCCTTTGTATTTTCCTTTCATTTACATTTTTAGATGCAGGTGACACTTGCACTCTGCAACAATGCGTCCAAACTCTGTAATAGCAGCACAGATGATGCAGCAAAGCATACCTGCAGCAAGGCAGACTTCTCTGCAGTATGCATTTCCCATACAGGTACGGTGTTGCTTTTTCCACTACACTGCCTGTTCGTGCCAAGCAAAAGAATATTAATGCACATTAGTCATAATTTCAGACTGAGGCCCATTCAATCAACTTGACTTTTTGAAAATATTACTAGAATCCGGATTGGATCCCATACTAAGGAATGCAAACTACATTTGGGAAACATGGTCAGAAAAGCCCCCGCCCTTTCTTTGCACCCTTTGCATGTGAGTGAGTTGCAGCACCTCACCTTATACATTCTTGAACTGGACTTATTTGATTCTAATTGATTTTAATTCCCTTTTCTCCTTTTTGCTTTTTTCTCCTTTTTTTAAACCTCCCCAGAGGACTTTTTTGGTATTGAGGAAGTCGATCGACTGACATTGCTCAAACACTCACCTGAAGTGCATTTATTTTGCATGTGCTTTGAACTTTTCCCTTAACTTGTTAGCGTCCACCCTGGTTGTTGATTTTGGGCCACCCTGACACAATTTACTTTCTTTAGGCTGCTATTGTTATTGCTATTGCAAACACTTGTGTATGAGTGCGATACAAATTAAATTAAAAAATAAATATAATATATTACTCATTTCACCAAAAACACCCTTTTAAGTACATATATCTCACCTCGGGATACTTTCCTTTCCTACGCACATCATGATGCTATAGTTGATGGCCATGATAAAATGCTTCCTTGAAGAAATGAATAGATTTTAATACATTGATAAATGTCTGTATTTCTAAATATTGCCTAATAAGGTATAAAGGCAACTACCTATGAGTAAAAATAAAACACTCATAACTTCTTGTACCCAGTTCACAGTGTTTCTTGGATTACTTTGGACACCAAATGATTAAATATCTTAAAAATTGTATGCCTCCACCAGGAACAATTTCTTGTATTTGCTCATTAGTGCAGCAGCAGTTTCCGCCTTACAATTCAGGGCTGGAAGATATTCTGCCCACTTGGTAAACAAGCATGTCATGATCAACATTTACTTGTTTTCTCTAGAGAAGTGAATCACTGGTCCGAGGAAATCGACTTGCAAATCTGACCACAGCAGTGTCATTCCCCTTTTCTGTAGGAGATTCACATTAAGTAGAAGTCAGGGGCCTGGCCCATGTGTGACCAATATGTGACCTCACGCAATATTTCTAATGTTGTAAGAAGCCCCCTATGACCAGCTGTGACCACGTGATGGGCGTGACTTAACATCTGCCATCAGAATGAGTTAGGTACCACACATCCAGAAATGGATCTCCGTACGAACAAACCGTCTTGGATTCATAACATTTTTGAAAAATTCATCAACACCTGGAGATCCTCCTTCCCGTTATATAATCGGATTCTGTCAGAGGAAAATTCACGGGTTCTTCAGAATGTTGATAACATTTCCCAATAATTGGGTCCTCTTTTTGTGCAGTATTCAAATCTGCATCTGAGGTTTCTTTACTCGACTGGGCAGTTGAGAGTTCATTATTGGCATGGTTTTGGGACCTGGTGAGAGCAGTGACCTGGTCTTTCCCCAACAGGGATTCAGTGTCTATGAGATACCCGTGAATAGCTCTGGTTTTGGCCAACTGGTCAGCCAAGTAATTTCCAGTGTTGTATGATCCCTCTATTTTAGAGGGACCTTTGATCTTTCTCCAATAGATGGTCATCTCATAAGAGGTTACCAAATCATCAATTGATTGAATTTATTTCCCATGCTTTAGCAGTTTATTGTTTACACACAGCATGCCTCGATTTTTCCAATTAATCAGGTGTTACACAAACCCATTCTTGGCATAAACAGAGTAAGTGATTACAACCAGTTTTTTGAGTTGGTGGTTTGCTGCAGTGAGAATAGCTTGATGTACCGTCATCAACTCTGCCACCTGACTACTTCAGGGACCTATTTTGTACCCAGCAGAGGGTTCTGGGGCATCATTCACCCAGGCATTCCCAATGCCAGCCACTAGTTATTTTTCCCTGTGATTGTAAGCTGTGGATATCCCCTGACACATATATTCCTCATAGACTTTTTGCGGGGAAGTAAGGTGCGCCACCATAATGTTGTTGGTCCTTAGGGGCCGATTCATAGAATTCAGCGCACAAGTGGCGCACGCGGCTGGCGCACAGTGTGCGCGTGCGAAGCCCTGCGCCAGCCGCGTGCGCTAAAATCCATTTCCGCGCACAGCGTATTCATGGATTCCAGCCACCAAAACAAGCCGTGGCGCACAGTTGCGCAGCGACCCTGCAGCAGCGCCAGTTACGCCTCCAAGAACGCCTCTCGCGCAGGGAAAAGCCATCAAAATCCCCAACCCAGCGCAAAGGGCAGCAGCAAACGCAGAGCTGGGAGCGTGTATTCCAGGGGTGTGCGGGTGTTTCCATACGCGGCTGGGCTGGGTACGTGTATTTCAGGGGTGCGCGAGAAAGTCTACACGCGATTGGCCTGGGTACGTGGATTTCAGGGGTGCGCGAGAAAGTCTACACGCGATTGGCCTGGGTACGTGGATTACAGGGGTGCGCGAGAAAGACTACACGCGATTGGCCTGGGTACGTGGATTTCAGGGGTGCGCGAGAAAGTCTACACACGATTGGCCTGGGTACGTGGATTTCAGGGGTGCGCGAGAAAGACTACACGCGATTGGCCTGGGTATGTGGATTACAGGGGTGCGCGAGAAAGTCTACACGCGATTGGCCTGGGTACGTGGATTTCAGGGGTGCGCGAGAAAGTCTACACGCGATTGGCCTGGGTACGTGGATTTCAGGGGTGCGCGAGAAAGACTACACGCGATTGGCCTGGGTACATGGATTTCAGGGGTGCGCGAGAAAGTCTACACACGATTGGCCTGGGTACGTGGATTTCAGGGGTGCGCGAGAAAGACTACACGCGATTGGCCATGGGTACGTGGATTTCAGGGGTGCGCGAGAAAGTCTACACGCGATTGGCCTGGGTACGTGGATTTCAGGGGTGCGCGAGAAAGTCTACACACGATTGGCCTGGGTACGTGGATTTCAGGGGTGCGCGAGAAAGACTACACGCGATTGGCCATGGGTACGTGGATTTCAGGGGTGCGCGAGAAAGTCTACACGCGATTGGCCTGGGTACGTGGATTTCAGGGGTGCGCGAGAAAGTCTACACACGATTGGCCTGGGTACGTGGATTTCAGGGGTGCGCGAGAAAGACTACACGCGATTGGCCTGGGTACGTGGATTTCAGGGGTGCGCGAGAAAGACTACACGCGATTGGCCTGGGTACGTGGATTTCAGGGGTGCGCGAGAAAGTCTACACGCGATTGGCCTGGGTACGTGGATTTCAGGGGTGCGCGAGAAAGTCTACACACGATTGGCCTGGGTACGTGGATTTCAGGGGTGCGCGAGAAAGACTACACGCGATTGGCCTGGGTACGTGGATTTCAGGGGTGCGCGAGAAAGTCTACACGCGATTGGCCTGGGTACGTGGATTACAGGGGTGCGCGAGAAAGTCTACACGCGATTGGCCTGGGTACGTGGATTTCAGGGGTGCGCGAGAAAGTCTACACGCGATTGGCCTGGGTACGTGGATTTCAGGGGTTCGTGGGTGGTGGGTGTGCGGGAAGTTCAAGACGTGAATTGGCAGTGTGGGTCCTCCCAGGTCTCCCCTCTACCCCCTCCACGACCTCTGCAGGCATCCCACACCACAGGGGACTACCCTGCACCCCATGTCATGTCCCACAGGCAGCCCATCCACCATGGCCATGCCCCCCAGCCAAGCCACATGTCCCCTTGCACCCCCACCCCCCAGCACTGTGGGGCACCTGCCAGCAGGCCCCCACCCATGTCTCCCAGCACCCCCACCCCCCAGCCACCAGGGGCACCCTCCACCAGGCCCCCACCCATGTCTCCCAGCACCCCCACCCCCAAGCCACCAGGGGCAGCCTCCACCAGGCCCCCACCCATGTCTCCCAGCACCCCCACCCCCCAGCCACCAGGGGCAGCCTCCACCAGGCCCCCACCCATGTCCGACTCATGTCTCCCAGCACCCCCACCCCCCAGCCACCAGGGGCAGCCTCCACCAGGCCCCCACCCATGTCTCCCAGCCTCCACCAGGCCCCCACCCATGTCCGACTCATGTCTCCCAGCACCCCCACCCCCCCAGCCACCAGGGGCAGCCTCCACCAGGCCCCCACCCATGTCTCCCAGCACCCCCACCACCCAGCCACCAGGGGCACCCTCCACCAGGCCCCCACCCATGTCTCCCAGCACCCCCACCCCCCCAGCCACCAGGGGCACCCTCCACCAGGCCCCCACCCATGTCTCCCAGCACCCCCACCCCCCAGCCACCAGGGGCACCCTCCACCAGGCCCCCACCCATGTCTCCCAGCACCCCCACCCCCCAGCCACCAGGGGCAGCCTCCACCAGGCCCCCACCCATGTCTCCCAGCACCCCCACCCCCCAGCCACCAGGGGCAGCCTCCACCAGGCCCCCACCCATGTCCGACTCATGTCTCCCAGCACCCCCACCCCCCAGCCACCAGGGGCAGCCTCCACCAGGCCCCCACCCATGTCTCCCAGCACCCCCACCCCCCAGCCACCAGGGGCAGCCTCCACCAGGCCCCCACCCATGTCCGACTCATGTCTCCCAGCACCCCCACCCCCCCAGCCACCAGGGGCAGCCTCCACCAGGCCCCCACCCATGTCTCCCAGCACCCCCACCCCCCAGCCACCAGGGGCAGCCTCCACCAGGCCCCCACCCATGTCCGACTCATGTCTCCCAGCACCCCCACCCCCCCAGCCACCAGGGGCAGCCTCCACCAGGCCCCCACCCATGTCTCCCAGCACCCCCACCCCCCAGCCACCAGGGGCAGCCTCCACCAGGCCCCCACCCATGTCCGACTCATGTCTCCCAGCACCCCCACCCCCCCAGCCACCAGGGGCAGCCTCCACCAGGCCCCCACCCATGTCTCCCAGCACCCCCACCCCCCAGCCACCAGGGGCACCCTCCACCAGGCCCCCACCCATGTCTCCCAGCACCCCCACCCCCCCGCCACCAGGGGCACCCTCCACCAGGCCCCCACACATGTCTCCCAGCACCCCCACCCACCAGCCACCAGGGGCAGCCTCCACCAGGCCCCCACCCATGTCTCCCAGCACCCCCACCCCCCAGCCACCAGGGGCAGCCTCCACCAGGCCCCCACCCATGTCCGACTCATGTCTCCCAGCACCCCCACCCCCCCAGCCACCAGGGGCAGCCTCCACCAGGCCCCCACCATGTCTCCCAGCACCCCCACCCCCCAGCCACCAGGGGCAGCCTCCACCAGGCCCCCACCCATGTCCGACTCATGTCTCCCAGCACCCCCACCCCCCCAGCCACCAGGGGCAGCCTCCACCAGGCCCCCACCCATGTCTCCCAGCACCCCCACCCCCCAGCCACCAGGGGCAGCCTCCACCAGGCCCCCACCCATGTCCGACTCATGTCTCCCAGCACCCCCACCCCCCCAGCCACCAGGGGCAGCCTCCACCAGGCCCCCACCCATGTCTCCCAGCACCCCCACCCCCCAGCCACCAGGGGCAGCCTCCACCAGGCCCCCACCCATGTCCGACTCATGTCTCCCAGCACCCCCACCCCCCCAGCCACCAGGGGCAGCCTCCACCAGGCCCCCACCCATGTCTCCCAGCACCCCCACCCCCCAGCCACCAGGGGCAGCCTCCACCAGGCCCCCACCCATGTCCGACTCATGTCTCCCAGCACCCCCACCCCCCAGCCACCAGGGGCAGCCTCCACCAGGCCCCCACCCATGTCTCCCAGCACCCCCACCCCCCAGCCACCAGGGGCACCCTCCACCAGGCCCCCACCCATGTCTCCCAGCACCCCCACCCCCCCGCCACCAGGGGCACCCTCCACCAGGCCCCCACCCATGTCTCCCAGCACCCCCACCCCCCAGCCACCAGGGGCACCCTCCACCAGGCCCCCACCCATGTCTCCCAGCACCCCCACCCCCCCGCCACCAGGGGCACCCTCCACCAGGCCCCCACCCATGTCTCCCAGCACCCCCACCCACCAGCCACCAGGGGCAGCCTCCACCAGGCCCCCACCCATGTCTCCCAGCACCCCCACCCCCCAGCAGTGCAGGGGCAGCCTCCACCAGGCCCCCACCCATGTCTCCCAGCACCCCCACCCCCCAGCCACCAGGGGCAGCCTCCACCAGGCCCCCACCCATGTCCGACTCATGTCTCCCAGCACCCCCACCCCCCCAGCCACCAGGGGCAGCCTCCACCAGGCCCCCACCCATGTCTCCCAGCACCCCCACCCCCCAGCCACCAGGGGCAGCCTCCACCAGGCCCCCACCCATGTCCGACTCATGTCTCCCAGCACCCCCACCCCCCCAGCCACCAGGGGCAGCCTCCACCAGGCCCCCACCCATGTCTCCCAGCACCCCCACCCCCCAGCCACCAGGGGCACCCTCCACCAGGCCCCCACCCATGTCTCCCAGCACCCCCACCCCCCCGCCACCAGGGGCACCCTCCACCAGGCCCCCACCCATGTCTCCCAGCACCCCCACCCCCCAGCCACCAGGGGCACCCTCCACCAGGCCCCCACCCATGTCTCCCAGCACCCCCACCCCCCTGCCACCAGGGGCACCCTCCACCAGGCCCCCACCCATGGCTCCCAGCACCCCCACCCACCAGCCACCAGGGGCAGCCTCCACCAGGCCCCCACCCATGTCTCCCAGCACCCCCACCCCCCAGCAGTGCAGGGGCAGCCTCCACCAGGCCCCCACCCATGTCTCCCAGCACCCCCACCCCCCAGCCACCAGGGGCACCCTCCACCAGGCCCCCACCCATGTCTCCCAGCACCCCCACCCCCCAGCCACCAGGGGCAGCCTCCACCAGGCCCCCACCCATGTCCGACTCATGTCTCCCAGCACCCCCACCCCCCAGCCACCAGGGGCAGCCTCCACCAGGCCCCCACCCATGTCTCCCAGCACCCCCACCCCCCAGCCACCAGGGGCACCCTCCACCAGGCCCCCACCCATGTCTCCCAGCACCCCCACCCCCCCGCCACCAGGGGCACCCTCCACCAGGCCCCCACCCATGTCTCCCAGCACCCCCACCCCCCAGCCACCAGGGGCACCCTCCACCAGGCCCCCACCCATGTCTCCCAGCACCCCCACCCCCCCGCCACCAGGGGCACCCTCCACCAGGCCCCCACCCATGTCTCCCAGCACCCCCACCCACCAGCCACCAGGGGCAGCCTCCACCAGGCCCCCACCCATGTCTCCCAGCACCCCCACCCCCCAGCCACCAGGGGCAGCCTCCACCAGGCCCCCACCCATGTCCGACTCATGTCTCCCAGCACCCCCACCCCCCAGCCACCAGGGGCACCCTCCACCAGGCCCCCACCCATGTCCAGGAACAGAGACTTCCATGCTGTCATGTGTGCAATCTGCACAGGGCTCCCCATGTCACATTCAAACACATGCAACAACCATGCGGTTCACACATTACAGGTCGCACATGCATTACCATGAAGTCCCTGCACACATACATGCGTACATGGCCTATGTCACACATGCAGGCAAGTATCAGACAACCAGCACACTGCAACATGCCCTGTCTCACACAGCAATGCTTGGCCACTTACCGCTCAACTCCAGACGGGTCTCCCTCTCAAGGACCTGGCTGTGGAGCGCTGGGTGTGCGCGTTCCAGGACCCTCAACTGGATGGAACTCATGCGGCCCCGGCCCCCCTCCACAAGGCGCCGGGCCTTCATGAGGGTCCTGGACCTCAAGTCCTCCCAGTGCTTCTTGACCTTCTGGATGGTGCGGGTTGCCACCCCCTCCGCGTCCTCTCCCGTCCTTCCCTGTTGGCGCGGGACGATCCGAAGAGGGCATCATACTGCCCCAGGACATGCTCCACCAGGACACCAACTTCGGTGGCAGTGAAGCTGGTGCCCCTCTGCCCCTCTAGCCGGGGGTTGCCACTGGTGTCAGATGTGGATGTGCTCGACATGGCAACCCCAGGGGCAGGAGTGGGTGACCAACTGGGTCCTGGGGCTGGGCTGTGGAGCGATGTCATTTGAGTCGGGACTCTTCTGTACCAGCAGGGGTGGACACAGCAACTGGAGCCCTGCAGATGGCTGATGTGCAGGCACCAAATGGCAGGGCACGGTGGCAGCAGGCAGGCAGGCAGCAGCAGATGGCATGTGGGAGGCTGCTTGGGGCACTGGGGGCCAGTGAATTGGCCTTCTGGGCAGGAGCGTGGTCTTCCGTGTGTTTTCGCGTGGCCAGCTTCATACGGAGTGAATAGGCACGTGAAAAATCTGCACGCTGCGTGTAATGCGCGTAAGCGCGCGTGAAAAACTGCACGTCCGCGTGTAATAGGAGGAAAGGGTCCATGCATAAGCGTGCGCCCGTGAAAAACTGCACGTCCGCGTGTAATGCGCGTAATCAAACGTGAAAAAGTGCACGTCCGCATGTGACGTGACGCGCGCGTGCGTTTCCCTCAGCACGGGTTAAAGGTGAGCGGGCCCAGCAGTTCGCTGTACGTGCCTTTCGTGGAGACCGACGTGTGTTGCTGCTTCCAGTCGTTTCGTGCGCCATCTACTTCACAACTCTCAAGGACGTATCTCTTCTTTTGGCGGGGGTATTGGCTACGCGTGTTTTTCTGCATCGCGCTAGTCAGACGGTGAGTCGCAAACGCTCCTTTTCCCACTGCGGGTGCCCCTGTGTATCGCACCCATTTTCGATGTCATCGTAGCCTGCGTGTCCCACGCGTACGCGTTATACGTGTTACTGGGTGCCACCGCGTACTGCGGGAGGTTTAATCCATGCACGTAGGCTGCAGGGTTGCGTGCACGGTTTTACTGCAGTTTTGGGGTGCCTGAGCGTTGCGTGACCCGTCAACACATCACCGGGGTCACATACAGCCTTGCAGGTGCAGGGGGGCTGTTAACATCTTGCTTCCCACCCCCTTCACCCCAATTGCCCAGGTCAATTGTGCTGTACACCTCCCATTGGCACCACTCCATCTGTGCCAGCACTATTACATCTGTGCCATGGTAGGGAGGCTACCAAAGGTGAGGGGTGCCTCAGCTGGGCGTCCTCCTCGTGGCGGGCGTGGTCGGGGACGTGGCCGTGGTGACCAGGGAGTAGGGGGACTCCAGGGTGTCCAGGGCAGCCACAGAGGGGGAAGAGGCAGGGGTGCGCCACTTGAGCACAATGTTGTGCCATGTGTTGGTGCAGCCATGCCACCACCCCCTGTGGTTCAGGGGGATGCAGCTCCTGCATCTGGCACTGGCACCCGTATGACCCGGCAGTCCGTTTCATCGACTGCCACGGGCCCAAGGGTAGCGGTAGCTGCAGGTGCAGTTGTGGACACCGCCACCCAGGCTCAGGGTCTGCCAGCGCAGGCTGCGTTGGCACTTGAAGAGCCCTTGGTAGATCTCCAACAGGCCAGGGGGGAAACCATTGGGGCAGGCCAGGCTGCTCAGACCAAGACACGTGTCCCTGGGGCAGTCATGTCATCTGCTGCCCCGAACAGCCGGGTGTTGGCAAGTGCAGGGGCAGATGCACCCAACAGCACCCCGGTTGTGAGCCTGCCAACCAGGACCGTTGCGGTCAATGACCCTGCCACAGCTGATGTTGCTGCGCAGGGTCCATTAGTGGGCACCCAGCTGCCACTGACACAAGTCAGGCCTTTGGTCATCCCTCCACCTGCCACTCCCTCGGCTCAATCCACCCAACCCACTGGCCATACTGGTCAGGGCGGCATTAGCCAGCCAGGGTCTGCGCCACAGTCCAAGAGGAGGAAGGTTGCATCTGCAGCACAGGCTGGGACCCCACACACAGCCACGACCTCCTGCACGTCGAGGAAGAAGCCTTTCTGTAAGCAGGAACTGGACTTCCTCGTGGACTACGTGCGGGGACACAGCCGTGACATGCTAGTGGGTGCCAATAGTCAGACTACGGCTGCCCAACGTGACACCCACTGGAAGCATGTGGCGGAACATGTCAGTTCATTCGGCCATGAGGTGCGCACGGCGCAGGAGTGCAAAAAGCGCTGGAATGACATCAAGCGCAGCACTAAGGCCAAGCGTGCCTCAAATTACAACTTGACTCTGGTGACTGGCGGTGGGCCTGCACCAGAGGAGGAAGAACTCACTCCGCATGAGGCTCTCGTTGCGGAGTTCATACCACCAGAATTGGTCGAAGGTGTGGGAGAGATGCTGGACTTTGATGCCCAGTCCAGTGAGTGTTGATGCGTAGTTGTTGAGGACGTGTGTGTTTCACTTGTGGGATGTGTTGTGCATGATTGCTGCTACATGTGACCTGTACATGGTTCTGATGTGTAAGTAATGCAATGCCACCGTCATGCGTGTCTCCTCTGCCTGCATGCGGGACTCCATGTGGCCATGCTCCCTTGCCCCCCCTCCGCCACTCTGCACCCCAGTTCCACCTTTGCACTGGTCTGCTACATTCTTGCCAATGTGTAGTTTCATGTTCATGTGTCCTGTGTAGATGCTAACATCCAGCTTAGAAACTGCCAGACATATGCCGTGTGGTACAGCCTTAGTACTCGATGCAGGGCATCCCACTTGTACTGTGCATGGGTCAGATGTCCCGCAGGGACATGAGTGCCCCTTCATGCTCCATGTGCATTGCACACATGCCCCTATGTGTCCTTGACTGGATGATCACTGTAATATGAGTCCTTGGTTACATACATTGCCTGCCATATCATCGGCCTCCCCATGTCAACTGTGGCTCAGTCCTGCGTTGCACACATGTTTAGGCTCTGACAATCTGTGTGGCTCACAGGCCTCAGCCTGTTCAATGGCCAATGACTCTGTCCAACTCTTGTCGTGTCTTCTTCACACGTGGCCGGCCTCCGGATCTTCCATCATGTGTCCTGCCCACTGTCCCAGCATCATTTGCAGTGTTGTAATTGAAATCACATTAAGCTGTTGATGCCAGTCAACACTGCTTGTCAATACACAGGTGTATGGTCAGCCTTTTGATACCATGCTAGGCATCCCTGCTTTGGTACTGGGGTGGAGGGGTGCTTGCCTTCTAGACATGGTACACATTGAATACACAATGCACGTGATGTCTGATTTTGACATTGCACTGCCTTCACATTTCCTGGCACACACCATGGAGTGCTTGTACATGTAGGTAGTGAGTGGCGTACACATTTTCTGCACTGCTTAGACCCACTTCCATGCAAACTGCCACCTTCCAACAGGTCTGATCACAGAAGCTATTCTAAGTAGACCCAGCATGCATGCAAGGTCATATGTTGTGTGTCACATGTCTGCCAGATGCCTTTGCTGTCGGTGTGTGTGTGTGTGTTGTGTGCTTCTGACATGTGTACTGACCTTTTCCTCTCTATTTTTCAGGTGATGACTCAATGGATGCAGAGGATGGTGTTGTCATGCCAGACACAGGGTTGGTAAGACCACATCAACCCGGCACTAGTGGGGGTCGTGGGGTGGTAGGCCACGAAAACCCCCAAGTGCTGCAGTCCATCCTGTCTCTGGCTGCCTATGAGTCCAGCCTTGATGACGACTCTGACGTCCATGTTGAGTTGGATGACCATCAAGTCCATGTGTCAGGGGTGAGTGATTCTGATGTGGACACTCCTCTGTCTGCGACCCCTGCACTGAGGGATCAGACAGTCTTGGTTCCTCCGCCCGTGGTGGATCGGGACGCAGGGTCACCCTCCACACCAGTCACTGATGTGCCTGGGACATCACGTAGACGGGGGCATGTAGTCGTGCAGCCGCAGGCGGTGCCAACACAGCGAGGACCCCCGGTCCTTGGGTCCCGCAGGGGTCAAGCCCGGCAACGCGGTCGCCGCGCGCAACCGCTGTATACTGAGTGGGAGCAAGACATGACTGCCAATTCAGAACGGCAGGGGGCAGCAATGGAGAACATCGCTGACAGCATGGAGCGTGTGGCCCGATCTGTGCTCCCCCCTGCTAGGCAGGTGCTTCTCCAGCAGCAGGCGGCACGGTCCACGGCCCGCTCACTCAGGCTGGGCATGGCGGCCTCAGACAGGGCACGCCAGGCTGAAATGTCGTCTCTGCGTCAAGCAATTGCTGCTCACGCAGAGGCGCACATGGATGCCCTGAGGGAGGAGCATGCCTCCCTCAGATCCACTCTGGGTGTCCTTATGATGTCCCAGAGGCAGCAGGCAGAGGAGAGGTTTGCACAGCTTGAGCGCACCATCTCGGCTGAGCTACAGGCTTGCCGGGAGGTGCAGCGGTTGTCCAGCCAGGCCTTGCAGGAGGAACTCAGTGTTACACGTGCCACCTTGCAAGAGGAAGCACGTGTATCACGTGAGGTCCTGCATGCAGACCTATGTAACATCGCCACACAGAACCAGGCTCACCTGTCCGGCAGACTTGCTGCCGACGAGGGGCAAGCTGCGGCTAGGCGTGGCCAGGCTACTGTGCCACGTCCTCCTTATCAGGATGAGCCAGACTCGGACGACCATCTATCTCCCACATAGGTTGTGCTGTGCAGGCGTTGAGCCCATGGAGGTATTTTTTTTTGGCTCAGCATCATCGCATGTGGATGTTGAGCAGCACCCTGTACCTCCCCCCTCCTGGGTGCCTCCCCTCCCCCCCGGGTCGTATGTGGCCATTTTTGATTTTTCTTTTAGTTTAGTTAGTTAAGTTTCTGTTTGATTGTTAGTTTAAATAGGTAATGTAGGTTTTCCATAGTTAGTGTAATTAGTTAATAGTTGAGTTAGTTTAAAATTTGTAGTCTATTGTGCTTACATGTGACAGTGCGGTGCCTTGTGGTTTTTGAAGGCATCCACTGTCTGTTCCAGCTGGGCCCTTCATGGTTGTCTTGTGTATGTGCTTGCTGCTTGGGTTCCTTGACTCACATATGCCACTCCTGCCTCCCTTATCCATGGGCTCGCAAGGATGGTTCGGTGTAACAGCATTTTACACAAGGGCTTTGGACTGTCATATCTGTGGCATGTCTGGTGCTTTTTGACTTGTGTTGACACCCCTAGTGGGGATGATTTAGGTGTAATTGTCCACTGTTCAGCTTTTGCTAGATGGGGCGTGTCATGATTAATGTGGACATTGATTGCTATGCATTGTGTATTATGTTTCATATCTTTCCTGTACACGTGCTTGTTGCAAATCATGCTGTAGATAGTGTTCCACATTTTGGAGGTGAAAGACGGACTGATGGTGTGATTTGTGATGTGACTCTCTGACATGGTCAAGTAATGAGATGCATGATGAGACACACACAGATCACTTTGATGCATTAATCATGTGTTTCATGCACTTTCTGCAGGGGGATGAGGCACCAGAGCACCTTTGCCAGCAGACATGGCCCATTGGACAACGTAATTCCTGACCCGTTTGTTGGTGCCCACATGCACATGTGTGCACATGCAGAGCCACAGTGATTGCAGACCCACATCCTAGAACTGCTGACATGTTCCAAGGAACTCCAGGCAAGGTGAGCATCACAGGGGGGCCACTAGACAGCAAAGCTTGCACCAGGCGAGTTGCACGTGCAGGCTTAGTCACAGCACTGAGGGTGAGCTTAGACAAATATTGGTGTTGAAGCACACAATGCAGCTCAGATGTGTTTGTGGACTGATGGCTGTTGATAGTAGGGTTGTCTGGGACACATGCGGGGGCAGTGGCACATACCCTGCGGTACACCAAGGTTCATTGAGGCACTTGTATCAACCATGTAGCCTTCCAAGACATGGAAAGGGGCAGCTCACAGGGACATACAGCAAGGGACATACTCGGGTGCAGTGCATGTCTATTCCACGTACTTCATGATAAATGCACTGGCAACTTTGTTTTGGTCATGGTGGTACGCAACTTGCTCTGTAGTCATGGCTTGCCATATGGGTCTGTCTGCTTACCCAGGGAACATTGCATGTTGTGTGAATTGTGACACATTGGTGTTCCATTTGCCACGCACCCACCAGCGGCTGACTTACTGCATTAACTGTGAATGACCCGTCACAGGGGTGATGTTATATATGGGTACGAAGCATGGAGCACAGATTGTCTGTTTGTAGAGTTGTATGTTGTTATGGGGCATGTTTTGTGTTGTGTTTTTGTGTAATTGGCACGTACAGGTTGCTGACTGTGTCTCTCTTTGCAGCATTGCAGTGCTCCTGTAACCGGACCTGAGAGTGCGCAGGCAGGAGGCCAGCACTCAAAACCAGAGCTAAGTGTCTTGTTGTATTTTCTTACAAACTGCCCTGCATAGGCTTGCTGGGGAGTGTACTGATGCATGGATGTATGTGTGGTCCTATTTGGTATGTTTTTTACCCTAATCACCCGTGATCCTATGCAATTTCGAAACCTGTACCCTCTACCCGGTGTTCCTGCTTCCCATGCCTATCCAAGCAATGTTCCCTGACCCTCTTTCCCCACTGGGGTTGCGGATGCCTGTGTAAGCCCCGAACTTGCAGGCGCCAAAACCCTAGAGGGGGTGGTTGGTTCGTACCACTCCTGAGCCTGGACTACAGAAGGCCATGACAATGATGTCCAAGTTTGTTTGGATTGTGCATGTGTTCATGCAGGTTGTACATTTTCGTGCATTCCCTGGTTTCATGTGTCATTCCTACTCCCCTCACCTGCCACGCATTCCAGTCATCCAGTGTGTCTACACCTGTCCCGACTGCATATCCCTGAACCTCTTTCCCCACCAGGATCTCAGGGGCCTGTGTGAGTTTGACCTTGCAGGCACCCGGGACATGGTGTGGGTGGTTGTTTCATGAGACTCCAGCGCCTGTAAAGGGGATCTGTGACAGTACACATCCATTCATGGTGCATCATCCTATGTCATGTACCACACATGTCTCACATCCTGTCGTGACATTGTTTTGCTGTGCTACCTTGGTTGTTGCATCATAGTGGTAGTACTTGGCCTTTGAGACGTACTGCTGTCAAGTCATCTACTGGAGGGTGTTTGGGTTCCTTTTCATGCCTTGGATTATGTGATTTTGGAAATGAGTGTGGATTCTGAGGGTTCAGGCATCTCTTTACACACAAGGTGGGAGATGGACACGAAGGGTAAAGGTGATCCTGTGGCCAGGTGGGAATGAGGGTTGGAGGCTCCATGACCCAGGTGCAGTTGTTCAGTGGGTCATGGTCATTTGCGAGGGGGGGGGGTTGTTGTTGATAGTTGCGTTGCCCTGCAGTGTGATGGGAACTCTGACATTGTAATGTTGTTGTCCTATGTACATGTTGTGTTCTGCTGATCAATGCCTGTTCATGTGTTGTGTTTTCCTTTCAGGTGCGAGGGGATAGTAGTGGTTTGACATGCTGGGGTGTACACATGGTGGATGTTCACATGTGATGTGTAGGGAACACTGATGGTCACTTGAGTGCACATGCATATGTGGAGTGCATGTCCTTGCAGAACCACACACTTGCACTCGGATGCACTCCATATCCTCCCACCCTTGCATATCCACGTGTACACTGTTTGCCTTCTGGTGCCCACTGTGTCCCGCCAGCACATGTTCTGTGACCGATTATGGTTCGAGTACATGCCTAATTTGATTTTTGATGTAGTCTGTCACTTAGATGTGATGCTCAGGGTGTGCATCACACGCAATGGCTGTTCACTGTGCTGTGCGCTGAGCAGTGTGATGCAGGAGTAGGACATTGCACACATGAGCTGCAGTGTTCATTTTGCAATGCATCATGTGCATATAGCCAGGCATTCATTGTGATGTTACGTCTACGACTGTTGTAATGCATTAGGAATCGACTTATTTTTGGTGGGACATTTTGTTGGTCTGTCATTTCATCGGATTCCGGGTCAGGCATCATTGTCCAATGCCACTGTACATTTAGGACATGGAAATGTGTACCTTATCGTTACTGGGTCGGTGTATGGGTATTGCTTGCCATGTCATGTTGATGTTTGGGAGGGTTTGACTGACATGACAGTGATGGCCATGGCCTGTTTTGCAGGTGTGTGTGATGCACACCTTGCATGTCCAGGTCATCCGCTTCTCAGAGCAACTAGCTGGGGGTAGGTTTCTCTCCGCAGCAGGGCCCTCCCCCTCGAACAGACTTCCTGACTTGAACTTGAGGGGAACCATCTCCAGTTCTGGAAGCACCTCAAGACCTTCCTCTTTGCTTCTGCTTACTCTCTGCCTCTCCCTTGCAGAATTGTTCACTGGAACTGCACAGGAGCTGCAACTGGGCCACTCTCACCAACCTCGGTCCCTGGCCCAGCCACTGTCCACTTGCACTGCCACCCTGGCAACCCCTGCACTGCAGTACTGTCTCTCTATCCCTACAGCCCTCCCTTCCCAGCACTCGTCTGCACTTACCTTAGCAGTTGCCACCAGGCGACCTATGTAAAATTTTTTGGCCTACTTCCCCTGTACTGGACTCCCCCCCACCCTTGCACTTTTCCCTTCCCCCTACCCCTGCACTTGCACAATCACAATGACACCTGGCCTAGTAGTACCGTTCTCTGTGTTCCCTTGTTCCCCCCCCCCTGCCTCATTGTGCCTTGTAATACTTGTGTATGGCTCATGTCATGTCACATGTCATGTGTGCATTTTGGTTGCACAGGATAGCTTGTGTTTAAGTAGCTAGGGATGCAGACGATGTGGCACTTCCATGGCAACTATCTCAGGGTGGTAGGGTTGTGACAGTTGACTGTCACTTTGTCATCATCGATTGTCACCTGGTATGTGCCAGGCCTGTGTGCACTCCGCAGGGGTTGGAGTTTAGGTGAAAAATGTGGCCACAAGCTGGGTCCGGGCTACCTCGCCACGTGCCCTGTCCCCTCCCATGGGCAGCGCCTGTGCCTGTGGTTGGGGATGTGGGGGCACCACCATGTCCACCGGGACGCCCTGCCGTGTTGCAACATTGTGCAGGACACATGCTGCCACAATGATCCTGCACACAACTGCTGGTGCATAGAGTAGTTGCCCACCAGAGCGGTCAAGGGAGCGGAAACGTGACTTGAGCACTCCGAATGTGCGCTCCACTATGCCCCTGGTTGCAATATGGGCAGCGTTGTATCTTACCTGGGGTGGTGTGGTGGGGTTCCGGATTGGCGTCATCATGTGGTTGCTCAGAGGGTAGGCACTGTCCCCTGGGGAGGTGATAATTGTTCAGATTATTAGGGTTGGTATATTTGTCTGTGTGTGACTTGCATGCATGTGCAAGGGCATTTGTACTCACCTAGGAGCCATGTGTCGCCATGCTGCCCAGCTTCCAGGGCCCGGCTCAGGGCGGACATTCTGTATATGAAACTGTCATGGGTGGAGCCAGGGTAGTTTGCATAGACAGAGGTGATGATTCCCTTTGCATCGCATACCACCTGTACATTGATGGAATGCCAGTGCTTGCGGTTTCGGTAGATGTGCTCAGTGGCCCTAGGTGGACGTAGGGCCACATGGGTGCAATCTATGGCACCGAGCACTTTGGGGAAGTGTGCCACCCTGAAAAAATCCAGGACAACGGCCTGCCTTTCTGCGGGTGTTCTGGGCATGTATATGTGCCTGCGGACTGAGGGGCGCGCTGTCATGATTGCCAGTACCTGGTGTAGGCAGCGTGACTGCGTGGCCTGTGAGACCCCCCCCACTATGGCAGTGGTCCGCTGAAACGACCCAGTGGCCAAGAAATGCAAGACATTGAGCAGCTTCTCCAAGGGGCTCAATGCTTGGGAGCAAAGGGTGGGGGATGTGAGGTCATCTTCCCACTCCCTGACCAGGTCTAGGATTATATGGGGTGGAAACCTATACCTGCCGTAGACCTGGTCGTCAGGCATCCCAAAAAGGCCTGTCCGTGGTGCAAAAATGCGTGCCCTGGCTATTCTCCTCCTCCTGCGGTGTCCCACAATCACTGCAGCAACAAATGGGGCATTCATCGTCGCTGTATATACGCGTTTGTTGTTTGCGCGCACTTTTATGCTGTGCGCGGGCGCGGGACGCCTCCGTGTGGGCGGACTCGTTGGTTTCCCGTATTCGGGTGTCATCGCGTGTGATCGGAGGGGAGCGAGCGTACACGCGATTGGCCTGGGTACGTGTGTTTCGGGGTGCGCGGGTAGTTCCACACGCGATTGGCCTGGGTACGTGTGTTTCGGGGTGCGCGGGAAGTTCCACACGCGATTGCCCTGGGTACGTGTGTTTCGGGGTGCGCGGGTAGTTCCACACGCGATTGGCCTGGGTACGTGTGTTTCGGGGTGCGCGGGTAGTTCCACACGCGATTGGCCTGGGTACGTGTGTTTCGGGGTGCGCGGGTAGTTCCACACGCGATTGGCCAGGGTACGTGTGTTTCGGGGTCCCGTGAACTTTCACACGCGATTGGTTGGGATCCACGTGTGTACTGTCATCACGTGCAATGAGGGATACTCCCTCGCACGTCACGTCACAGACGCGCTCACGCGCTGAGGGCCTTTGGTCCAATGAAAATGCGTATGCGTGCAGACGCGCTTACGCGCTAAGGGCCTTTCCTCGAATTACACGCTGACGTGCAGAATTTTCACGTGCCAAATCACTCCGTATGAAGCTGGCCACGCGTAAGCACACGGAAGACCACGCTCCTGCCCAGAAGGCCGAACTACTGCCCCCCAGAGCCCCGAGCACGCTCCCACCTGCCATCTGCTGCTGCCTGACTGCCTGCTGCCCACGTGCCCTGCCATTTGCTGCCTGCACATCAGCCAGGGGTGCTGTTGGTGTGACCACCCCTGCTGGAACCAAAGACTCCCGACTGGGATACCATCGCTCCACAGCCCAGCCCCAGGACCCAGTTGCCCACCCACTCCTGCCTCTGGGGTTGTCATGTCGGGGCAAACTCCATCTGTGACCACTGACAACCCCCGGCCAGAGAGGCAGAGGGGCACCAGCTTCAGTGCCACCGAAGTTGGTGTCCTGGTGGAGCAAGTCCTGGGGCAGTATGATGCCCTCTTCGGAAGTTGCCGCGCCGACAAGGAAGGACGGACTCGGATCTGGACTGACATCGTGACTGCCATCAACGCGGAGGGGGTGGCAGTCCGCGACTTCCAACATGTCAAGAAGCGCTGGGAGGACTTCAGGTCCAGGACCCTGACCAAGGCCCGGCGCCTCTTGAAGGCAGCGGATGCCAAGGGGCGCCGGGGCCACTTGTCGGAAGAACAGATGAGGGTCCTGGAACACATATCCCCAGCGCTCCACGTCCAGGTCCTTGAGAGGCAGACCCGTCTGGAGTCGAGCGGTGAGTGTACATGCATCCTGATTGTGAGCAGTGCGTGTGGTGATTGTTCAGTAGTGTGCAGGTTGCACATCTGTTTGTATGGGGTCGAGTATGGGTGCGGGTGTACAGGGCCGTGGGGCTGACACATGCGAGGGCTGTAATGTGTGAGACATGGATGGTGCCTGTGTGTGTGGGCTTGCATGCCAAATGCAGTTGTGTGGGCACACAAGTTTGTATGAATGTGTATGTGAGTAGACATGTCCGTGATGTCACGCATGTATGTTGTTTTCAGCTGATTGTATCAGCGCTGTGTACATGTGCATGTGTGTGTATTTGACAAGGGTGCAACAGTGATGCAACATGGATGCATGTGACAGCGGTATGTGGAAGCCTGATGGGCAGATGTGACATGGATGCCCGTCTGAACACTGCAACACTTAGCAGAGGTGTACACATGCATGCAAGTGTGGTGGTGTGTGTACATGTGTGGTGCACTTCCTGTGTTGCATGTGATGTCTGGCTCACCTTTGGCTGCTGATGCTGTTGTATGTGTATGGATGGTGTTGGCAGTTGCAACATGGCTGTGGTATGGCTCGTGTGTGCAAGTTGTAATGACATGTGTGTTGGGGATTGTGATGACATGTCAGAGGTTTGCCAATGCCACTCATGTACAACTGTCATGTGTGTATGTGTACATTGTACAGTGCCCTGATGCCTGTGTTTTGTTTCTCCCTGTCTGCAGCGTCAACTGATGAAGAGGGCGGAGAAGGTGCTGTGGAGCACAGCGGCGGGGATCCCACCGCCAGCCGGAGACGCAAGGCCCGGCTCCCCTCCCAGGTTGTCATCTCGTCGGGGAGTGAGGAGTCCGGTGCCGCGTCCCAGGCCGCAGCTGCCGGGGGGAGGTCCAAGAGGCGGAGGTTGCAGTTGGACTCCTCGGCAGCAGAAGGGGCAGCTGGGACCCCACAGGGCCCAACGGGGGAAGATGGCACAGAGTCATCCAGGTTGGTGGGGGGTTTGGTGGAGGAGGAGGCCGTGCAAGCACCGGAGACGGGGTCTGGGGGTGGGGATCCCACTGGTGCTAGTGGTGCAGTGCAGGACCAGGGACAGGAGGCAGCACAGGCCGCCGCGGAGGTGCCTGTGTGCAATCCTGTCCCTGATCCTGTCCCTGCATCATCTTGCACCAGCAGGGATGCCCATGTCCAGACCAGTTTTCAGGCAGGGGATGAGCTGACGTCAACTGGCCTTCCTCTGCCTGCGGACGTGGCTATCCAGGCCCGGGTTGAGCCTGTCCTGGCTGGAGTGGCGTTGCGTCAACGGGCCATGCGAGGTGACCTGCAGTCTTTTCATGAAGAGACTGCAGGTCATCTCGAATGGCTCGTTGACCACGTCAGCCTGCTGGGACAGGTCACCCAGGCCGGATTCCTCTGTCTGATGGGGCTTGCCACGACCCCCTCCTCAGCTGGACCCCCTACGCGCCAGTCGTCCTCTGTGCCATCTTCCCACCCATCAGTCACCTGGGTGCCCTGTGGAGCTGCCTCTGACGGTGCGGCCAGGCTGGTGGAGGAGGCATCCCTGCCACAGTCGGGAGTCGGACGTCCAGCAGGGGTGGCCACGTCAACGACTGCACCCCAGCCGGCGGAGGATGTGCAGGCAGCAGGAGGCAGTGCAGGGGCAGAGGCGCAGCAGCAGCAGCACCATGGTGGGAGCCATGAAGGCTCGGGGCCTTCGACATCGGAGGGGCAGGCATCGGCCGGAGGGCAGGAGGACCCAGGACAAAAAGTGTCTTCCGTGTGGCAGCGGTTGGGCCACGCCATAGATGCGGAGCGGCAGCGGGCGGAAGAGGCACGGCTCTCAATGGTCAGGGCGGAGAACTCCATGCAGAGGGCCCTGAGGCGGGTCGAGTGCCTCGAGGCAATCCGCAGGGCTTTGGAGGTGGACACGTCGACGGCCCTGCGGACCCTCGGGGCCATGGAGGAGGACCGCCTCCGGGACATTGAGGAGGAGTTCGATGATGCCCTGGCCCGGCACATCCAGAAGTGAGCCGTGGAACTAGCCCGCTGCCCTTGTACATAGTTATGTAGGTAGTGTTAAGTTTCATTTTTGTTTTTATTTCATTTGGACCTTTTGGACATTGGCCACATTTTTGTATATAGTTTTTTTTATTAGTTAGTGTAGTTAGTTAGGTTTCCTTTATTTTGTTGGGATGATGGACCCTGGCTTCTTGGATTGTACATAGTTGTGGACTTGTACATACTTTCTTTTTTAACATTATCCATGGATCAATGGCTTATAATTTTTTTTTCACATTGGATTTTGTTTGGTGGACTTTGACTTTGTACTACATTACTTTGGATTTCTATATTCTTTAATTGTTTTTTTATTTTGAACGGACATGCTTCTTTTCATTTTTTTCCATTCACATTTCTGTTTATTCATTTTTGTTTCTATTCATCTTTCCTTTAATACATTATTTATTTGTTGCACTTCAATGTGTGGTGTCTCATTGTTTTCATGCATTTCATGTTATGTGTTTTGAGAATCACTGACACCCATTGGGTGTATGTGAGGGACATGTGTTTGTTTTGGAACTTGCAATTGGTGTTCTGTGATGTAATTGCAGAATATGAGTGGGTGGATGCAATACTCGGGTGGGTGTTTTGCATTTGGGGGCTGACCATAGAGACCAGGGATCTGGACTGTGATGACATGTTGGGTGGGGAACATGAGTTGGACATGGGTGGGGGCCTGCTGGAGGGTGCCCCTGGATGCTGGGGGGTGGGGGTGGTGGGAGACATGTGTGGGTGCCAGGTGGAGGGTGCCCCTGGATGCTAGGGGGTGGGGGTGCAGGGGGACATGAGTGGGGGCCTGGTGGAGGGTGCCCCTGGATGCTGGGGGGTGAGGGTGCAGGGGGACATGTGTGGGGGCCTGTTTGAGGCTGCCCCTGCACTGCTGGGGGGTGGGGGTGGGGGGAGACATGAGTGGGGGCCTGGTGGAGGGTGCCCCTGGATGCTAGGGGGTGGGGGTGCAGGGGGACATGAGTGGGGGCCTGTTTGAGGCTGCCCCTGCACTGCTGGGGGGTGGGGGTGGGGGGAGACATGAGTGGGGGCCTGGTGGAGGGTGCCCCTGGATGCTAGGGGGTGGGGGTGCAGGGGGACATGAGTGGGGGCCTGGTGGAGGGTGCCCCTGGATGCTGGGGGGTGGGGGTGGTGGGAGACATGTGTGGGTGCCAGGTGGAGGGTGCCCCTGGATGCTAGGGGGTGGGGGTGCAGGGGGACATGAGTGGGGGCCTGGTGGAGGGTGCCCCTGGATGCTGGGGGGTGAGGGTGCAGGGGGACATGTGTGGGGGCCTGTTTGAGGCTGCCCCTGCACTGCTGGGGGGTGGGGGTGGTGGTAGACATGTGTGGGTGCCAGGTGGAGGGTGCCCCTGGATGCTAGGGGGTGGGGGTGCAGGGGGACATGAGTGGGGGCCTGGTGGAGGGTGCCCCTGGATGCTGGGGGGTGGGGGTGGTGGGAGACATGAGTGGGGGCCTGGTGGAGGGTGCCCCTGGATGCTAGGGGGTGGGGGTGCAGGGGGACATGAGTGGGGGCCTGTTTGAGGCTGCCCCTGCACTGCTGGGGGGTGGGGGTGGGGGGAGACATGAGTGGGGGCCTGGTGGAGGGTGCCCCTGGATGCTAGGGGGTGGGGGTGCAGGGGGACATGAGTGGGGGCCTGGTGGAGGGTGCCCCTGGATGCTGGGGGGTGAGGGTGCAGGGGGACATGTGTGGGGGCCTGTTTGAGGCTGCCCCTGCACTGCTGGGGGGTGGGGGTGATGGGAGACATGTGTGGGTGCCAGGTGGAGGGTGCCCCTGGATGCTAGGGGGTGGGGGTGCAGGGGGACATGAGTGGGGGCCTGGTGGAGGGTGCCCCTGGATGCTGGGGGGTGGGGGTGGTGGGAGACATGAGTGGGGGCCTGGTGGAGGGTGCCCCTGGATGCTAGGGGGTGGGGGTGCAGGGGGACATGAGTGGGGGCCTGTTTGAGGCTGCCCCTGCACTGCTGGGGGGTGGGGGGAGACATGAGTGGGGGCCTGGTGGAGGGTGCCCCTGGATGCTAGGGGGTGGGGGTGCAGGGGGACATGAGTGGGGGCCTGGTGGAGGGTGCCCCTGGATGCTGGGGGGTGGGGGTGGTGGGAGACATGTGTGGGTGCCAGGTGGAGGGTGCCCCTGGATGCTAGGGGGTGGGGGTGCAGGGGGACATGAGTGGGGGCCTGGTGGAGGGTGCCCCTGGATGCTGGGGGGTGAGGGTGCAGGGGGACATGTGTGGGGGCCTGTTTGAGGCTGCCCCTGCACTGCTGGGGGGTGGGGGTGGTGGGAGACATGTGTGGGTGCCAGGTGGAGGGTGCCCCTGGATGCTAGGGGGTGGGGGTGCAGGGGGACATGAGTGGGGGCCTGGTGGAGGGTGCCCCTGGATGCTGGGGGGTGAGGGTGCAGGGGGACATGTGTGGGGGCCTGTTTGAGGCTGCCCCTGCACTGCTGGGGGGTGGGGGTGGGGGGAGACATGAGTGGGGGCCTGGTGGAGGGTGCCCCTGGATGCTGGGGGGTGGGGGTGGTGGGAGACATGTGTGGGTGCCAGGTGGAGGGTGCCCCTGGATGCTAGGGGGTGGGGGTGCAGGGGGACATGAGTGGGGGCCTGGTGGAGGGTGCCCCTGGATGCTGGGGGGTGAGGGTGCAGGGGGACATGTGTGGGGGCCTGTTTGAGGCTGCCCCTGCACTGCTGGGGGGTGGGGGTGGGGGGAGACATGAGTGGGGGCCTGGTGGAGGGTGCCCCTGGATGCTAGGGGGTGGGGGTGCAGGGGGACATGAGTGGGGGCCTGTTTGAGGCTGCCCCTGCACTGCTGGGGGGTGGGGGTGGGGGGAGACATGAGTGGGGGCCTGGTGGAGGGTGCCCCTGGATGCTAGGGGGTGGGGGTGCAGGGGGACATGAGTGGGGGCCTGGTGGAGGGTGCCCCTGCACTGCTGGGGGGTGGGGGTGGTGGGAGACATGAGTGGGGGCCTGGTGGAGGGTGCCCCTGGATGCTAGGGGGTGGGGGTGCAGGGGGACATGAGTGGGGGCCTGTTTGAGGCTGCCCCTGCACTGCTGGGGGGTGGGGGTGGGGGGAGACATGAGTGGGGGCCTGGTGGAGGGTGCACCTGGATGCTAGGGGGTGGGGGTGCAGGGGGACATGAATGGGGGCCTGGTGGAGGGTGCCCCTGGATGCTGGGGGTGGTGGGAGACATGAGTGGGGGCCTGGTGGAGGGTGCCCCTGGATGCTAGGGGGTGGGGGTGCAGGGGGACATGAGTGGGGGCCTGGTGGAGGGTGCCCCTGGATGCTGGGGGGTGGGGGTGGTGGGAGACATGAGTGGGGGCCTGGTGGAGGGTGCCCCTGGATGCTAGGGGGTGGGGGTGCAGGGGGACATGAGTGGGGGCCTGTTTGAGGCTGCCCCTGCACTGCTGGGGGGTGGGGGTGGGGGGAGACATGGGTGGGGGCCTGCTGGAGGCTGCCCCTGGTGGCTGGGGGTGCAGGGGGACATGCGTTGGTGGGCAGTAGTGCTAGTTGATATGTGGGTTGGCTGGTGGGCATGGCCATGGTGGATGGGGTGCCTGCAGGACATGTGCTGGGTAGGCCCCTGTGGTGTGAGCCACCTGCAGGGGCCGTGGAGGGTGTAGAGGGTACACCTGGGAGGACCCACACGTGCAATTCACGTGTGCTGCTCCCCGCGCACCCCCGGAATACACGTACCCCGCTCAATCGCTTGTGGAACTTCCCGCGCACCCCTGGAATCCACGTACCCGGCCAAATTGCGTGTGGAACTTCCCGCGCACCCCTGGAATCCACGTACACGGCCAAATCGCGTGTGGAACTTCCCGCGCACCCCTGGAATCCACGTACCCGGCCAAATCGCGTGTGGAACTTCCCGCGCACCCCTGGAATCCACGTGCCCGGCCAAATCGCGTGTGGAACTTCCCGCGCACCCCCGGAATACACGTACCCCGCTCTATCGCGTGTGTCACTTCCCGCGCACCCCTGAAATCCACGTACCCGGCCAAATCGCGTGTGGAACTTCCCGCGCACCCCTGAAATCCACGTACCCGGCCAAATCGCGTGTGGAACTTCCCGCGCACCCCTGGAATCCACGTACCCGGCCAAATCGCGTGTGGAACTTCCCGCGCACCCCCGTAATACACGTACCCCGCTCATTCGCGTGTGTCACTTCCCGCGCACCCCCGAAATACACGTACCCCGCTCAATCGCGTGTGGAACTTCCCGCACACCCCTGGAATCCACGTACACGGCCAAATCGCGTGTGGAACTTCCCGCGCACCCCTGGAATCCACGTACCCGGCCAAATCGCGTGTGGAACTTCCCGCGCACCCCTGGAATCCACGTACCCGGCCAAATCGCGTGTGGAACTTCCCGCGCACCCCCGTAATACACGTACCCCGCTCAATGGCGTGTGGAACTTCCCGCGCACCCCTGGAATCCACGTACACGGCCAAATCGCGTGTGGAACTTCCCGCGCACCCCTGGAATCCACGTACCCGGCCAAATCGCGTGTGTCACTTCCCGCGCACCCCTGGAATCCACGTGCCCGGCCAAATTGCGTGTGGAACTTCCCGCGCACCCCCGAAATACACGTACCCCGCTCAATCGCGTGTGGAACTTCCCGCGCACCCCTGGAATCCACGTACACGGCCAAATCGCGTGTGGAACTTCCCGCGCACCCCTGGAATCCACGTACCCGGCCAAATCGCGTGTGGAACTTCCCGCGCACCCCCGTAATACACGTACCCCGCTCATTCGCGTGTGTCACTTCCCGCGCACCCCCGAAATACACGTACCCCGCTCAATCGCGTGTGGAACTTCCCGCGCACCCCTGGAATCCACGTACACGGCCAAATCGGGTGTGGAACTTCCCGCGCACCCCTGGAATCCACGTACCCGGCCAAATCGCGTGTGGGACTTCCCGCGCACCCCTGGAATCCACGTGCCCGGCCAAATCGCGTGTGGAACTTCCCGCGCACCCCGAAATACACGTACCCCGCTCAATTGCGTGTGGAACTTCCCGCGCACCCCTGGAATCCACGTACACGGCCAAATCGCGTGTGGAACTTCCCGCGCACCCCTGGAATCCACGTACCCGGCCAAGTCGCGTGTGGGACTTCCCGCGCACCCCTGGAATCCACGTGCCCGGCCAAATCGCGTGTGGAACTTCCCGCGCACCCCCGAAATACACGTACCCCGCTCAATCGCGTGTGTCACTTCCCGCGCACCCCTGGAATCCACGTACCCGGCCAAATCGCGTGTGGAACTTCCCGCGCACCCCCGTAATACACGTACCCCGCTCATTCGCGTGTGTCACTTCCCGCGCACCCCCGAAATACACGTACCCCGCTCAATCGCGTGTGGAACTTCCCGCGCACACCCGGAATACACGTACCCCGCTCAATCGCGTATTTTACTTCCCGCGGCGCCACTTTTTTGATGCGCTGGGACTCTACCGCCTGCCTTCGTGTGGCGGACGTGTTTCAGCTTGTGCGCGGCTTTGGCTGTGCGTGGGTTTGCCCTATTCCATTCCATGAATACGTGTGGTTCGTGTGCGTGTGGGCGTTACCTCTGCTTCCGTGCAGTGCATCCCCAGTTACGCCCTTATTTTCGCGTGTTGTTCCCCATTCCGCGCGTTACGCCCCATGTCCCGCCCACTTTCTGCTGTGTGCGCTGAGGTTGTGCGCTTTCACTGTGCGCGTCGCGCACCGTCGCGCACGCCTTTCGCGATGTTGCAGTGACTTGTGCGCCATGCACGGGTTTGGCGCACATCCCGCGGTGAACACGCGCAGGGACTTCCATGAATCGCACGCGTGCGCGTGCGCCTGTTTTTTTCCGCTTGCGCCTGCTTGCGCCTGCTTGCGCCTACTTGCGCGTAGATTTTCGGCGCACGTTTGTTCCATGAATCGGCCCCTTAGTCTTTCATTCCAAGACAGTTTTCTTGAGCACAGTCATGCAAGTCAATCCTTGCGCTAGAGGACTGTTCTTGTTTCGTTTATATCTGACCTTCACAGGAAAACTTTGCATGGACAGAATCCAGGAAGTAATTCTGGAATTACTCACATTCCCTGTTCAGAGGTATTGCAAGGGCTGGTAAGGAGTCTCCACTATGATGTCCTCCCCCTTGATGAATGGGTAGTAATTCTTCAATGCACACACCATTGCCAGGAGTGTCCTTTTGCAATCAGTGAATTTTTTTTCCTCAATAGAGGGCAAAGTCTTGCTCGTGTAAGAGATTACTTTATTGACCTGTCGTGATTTCGCTATAACTGCTGTTAAGCAAGTATCTGAGAACCTTGTCTCCAAGAAGAACTCCTTGTTCTTTATGGGGTAAGCCAAACAAGGGGTTTGGTAAAGGCTTCTCTTTAGTTGTTTTGCTGCCTCAGATTATTCCGAACACCTCTCCTACTTGACCCAGGCCTTTAATAAATGGACCATGGGTCATGTGACCTCTGCGTGGTCTTCAATTAATGTTCTACTATAATTAGTGAGTCCAAGAAGGCGTCTTAGTTCTCGTAGAGTAGTAGGGTCTTTCAATTTTAATAATGCTTCCACCTTTTTCACCTGGGGACTTAGACCCTCTGGGGTAATTTTGTGTCCTAAGAGGTTTACGCGGGTCTTAATCCATTGTGCCTTCTCAAAGGACAATTGTGCTGTGGCCTTCTGCAACTGGATCAGAACATAGCATATTTCAGCCATGTGTTACTCCACAATTGAGCTCTTGATTAAGAAATCATCTACATAGGCCATGTTTCCCCTTTCGCCCCAATCTGTCATGACCTTATGTAGGAAGATCTTAAATCCATTGCCGGAGTTTATGTATCCAAAAGGGGGATTCAGGTCCTCTTGTATTGTTGATCCCGAAGGTAAAGGCAAGCTTGTACTGGTTTTCCTTACTCACGGGTACTGTCCAGTAACGGTTGGTCAGGTCAATGGAAGTATGCACCTTTGACCCTTGAATCAGGGCCAGTCCCCGATCAATGTATGGAAGGGACCATCTTGACTTGTGGACCCATTTTTTTGACTCCCTTAGGTCTGAGCAAAGTCTCCATTGGCCATTGGGTTTGAGTATCCCCACTACTGTGGAATGGACAAATTATCCCACGGGATTCTACATTTTTAATAATCTCAGTGAGTGACTCCATTAATGTGCGAGGTAACCGGTATTGCTTATATACTGCAAAGATATCCTGAAAATCCAGAAACATCTGTTTCAGCTTCTGTGTTTGCTCCTCTGTCTCACAGGCCTCAGCGAGATTGATTTTTTCTTCGACAATCTGCTTAAAGCCTGGAAAAACCTCAGGCTTGGTAATTTCAGTGGTGTCCTCCAGTTGGGTCGAGAGATCTCTTGTTAGGGAGTTGGCACGGACATTAGGTTCCAAGGATGGGAGGTAGTACTGTTGAATCAGAATACCACCTCATCCTTCCTGATGTCACAGGTCACCTCTTCCACATCATAAGGGCAGGAAGAGTACATCAAGAAATTCCTCCCTTGCCTGGTGACATTTTATACTGGAGGGATACCGCCACATAGATGTAGGCAATCATTTGGAATTGGTCCCATGACCTCATTACCTAACTCATTAGAATAATGTTTGCATCAACAGCCACTCCAATAATGGTGTTATGTTCTAGGTCAACTCGGGGTGTTGGATGTAAATTCAAACCTTATAGTTAGAGATGATAATTCAAATTTATTTAGGCTTCCCCGTTTTTTTGAGGTTATGACCTCGCTTAATTTTTTAGGGGAATTGTAAATTGTTGCACCTGTCCTGGGATGGAAACCTCTTCTCACACTCGAACTTCAACTGCATGTGGCAGTAATTGAGCTGACCAAAATGCTTTCTCAGTGTTGTCAAAGCCCATGTGGTTACCCCCCAGTCAGGACCAGGCTTTGTTATTAATTGGGTCCAAATTAATTGCGAATTGAGAATGTCACTGCCTAAATAAAAGGTGAAGAGGACATCTCTCACTACCCAACAATAATGTTCTATGCTTTTGTCATCAATGGAAATTCTTTGCATACAACTGCTAGGCAGGTGATGTTTGGAAGTTAGAGTTGCCAGGCCCATTTCCCACTTATCAATCAATTTAAATGTGAGAATGGTCTGGTCTTTTGGGTGTTTCCAGAATAATGCTTGGCGATGAAGATTCATCTGTTACTCAGGCATACTCGGCGAGCACATACTCCTAACCCTCATTTATCTGAATGGGGGAAAACTGCTGTTGACCCTTTATCTGGATGTCGATCAAACTTTGAGCTGGTTTTTCATCATCGTCTGCCATGGGATTTGGGTTTTTCTCTGAATGTGGACTGGTATAAATCTTCAGAGTATTTCCCTCCAGTGTGGAATGCCACTTAAAACTGTGAGGGAGGTTGATTTTCAAAAATGGAGAAGGGTTCCCATCTACAGGTTATTCTCCTACAGTGATGGCGGTGAGGTCTGGGACTTGATTGTTCCTAAAATGGAATTCCATTTTTTTGGACTGCTCTTCAATCATGTGGCATATGCCTTTCAAACTCACATAATTTGTGGTTTGTTTTAATTTAATTGGCCGGTTAGTCTGAGTCCAGAGGACCTTGTTCACATAGTCAATCAGGGGTAACAACCACCAAAGGAGGTCATTCCCAAGAGACAAGCTGTGCCCTCTTGAGTCACGACTATCACCAGGTGTTTCACCCTATGCCACCCAATTTTGATCTCCAGATTCCCAGTCTCTTTGATGGAAATATCATTCCAATTGAAGTTTTGGAGCTGTTCGGTGAAGACATTTGGGGGGAATTTGGTGATTATCCACCTTCCCTGAATTTAGTTGGTCGAATGCCTTTTTGGACAGGAGGGTGACTTGGGATCAATTATGCACCAGCGCTGCTAATGCACACTGACCGTGTACCTTGATGGAAGCATACATCTTCTTTCTCTTTCCTCTAGGGGCAAAGAAAATTTGCATTCTGAGCCAGCTTGGCATTTAACTTTTTTATATTGAACTCTGACACTGTGTGATCTTGGACAGTTTTCTGTGTCGGAGTCCGGGAATCTTTCGAAAAGATTTTGGACCCTGAAACAGGTAAGTTTGTGAAGTCCCCTTTTTTGTGAAGACAGTTACCCAAACCTGTTCGGTGGCGGATACCTCTGTGATCTCTGGGTCCTCCAGGTTATATTGTTTGGGTTTAAGCACTTCTTGGTCTGGGTTGGTTGCTATACTTACCCCGTCAAAATCAGTGCCGTTTGGGACCCATTTTTCCTTGGGAGGAATCCCTCCATCTCTTAAAGAGAAGATTTTCTTTCCTGAATCCTCCAGGGATTCTTCTAATTTGAAAGGAATGATGTGGACTTCATCCACTAAGTGGGGTGTCTTTGGCTTGCAATTTCTCCTACTTACCATTTGTTTTTTAGGTTCCAGCTTTTTTAGCGTAAAATATTTATGTTTGGGCTCAGAGGTTTCCAGGGGTTTTGTTCCAGTGGGAAAGGAAGCTTCCACTAGGGCTTTGCTTCTCCCTTCTACCCGGGTCCCCTCCTTTGGAAACTGTTGGTTATCAGAGGTTTCTTTCCGTCATTGCCCTGGGGCACCAGACCCAGGTGTCGAGTTATTCTGGGCAGGAGTTTCCAGTTGAGGGTTCTACTGAGCACTCAACATGTGACTCAGGTGTGGAGTTAGTTGTTGGACTTGTCGCTTCATTTGTGACTATTCTTCTAGTTGGTAGGGAGGTCTTGATTCATACCTTTGCTGCTCCCAGAAGAGGTAGTGTCCCTTCTCTTGTAGTAGCTTGGGTATTATAGGTTTCCCTGAGAACCTTCCATCCTAGATCTCCCTTCTCCCGGATTTGGGAATCTATTGTCTTCAAAGTGGGGAGTGGGAGGAGGATTATTCTGGATATTAGGTATGAGGCGTATCTGGGAAATAAGTTTAGGTTGGGGGTGGAGTATTTCTTCCCTCCTGAGGGAAGTTTTGAGGGAAGTTTCCCAAAGTGGTACCTACCTGGTTGTGCCCCCCTTTCTGTGCTGGGGGAGTGTAGACATACCCCAGGATTGGTCTGTTAACCTTTTATCTCGGACTGATGAAGGTGGCAGGGTCAGATGGAGTACTGGTCTGGTATCCTGCCTGGCTACCACCCGATTGGTTGGGATCAGAGGGTCTCCTCTGTCTCTCGTTCTGCTGATTTGTGGGAGGAGTAATTTAGGCCCCACGTTTCAAGTCCAATGGGGAATATTTTTCACCTCTGCTACCTTTGCAGCGGCAGGTGTGTTTGATGGTTTGGGGTTTTAGGGTTTTTTGTTTTTAGAGGGCTTTTGGACCTCATAAATCCAGGTAGCCTGTTTTATCACTCAATCCATGGTCTTATGCTCATGGAAATCCCTTACTAATTGGGTCATTATGTATTTTGGGAGCACATGAAAATAAGTGTTGATGAACTCCTGGCTATTGGTGTTTTCCCAACTAAATGTCTGTGCAAAAGTTTGTTTCAGCTCCTGCACAAACACTCTAGGCACTTGGTATTCCTCACACTGCAGGCTGTATGCTGCCTTTCTGGCCTCCTGCGTGTTCTGATGAATGGAGAAGTGTTTTAGAATGGCCGCCTTGTAGGTGGACCATTTTTGGTGATCTTGGTACTCCAGCCCTGCAAAGAAGATGGAGTATTCAGGGGAAATGTTCCATGGATTTTCTATCATTCTTAACAACAGATGATGTCATCATTTGGTCATAAAGCTCTAGATGCTCCCATACTGAATATTTGGAGTTCTTATCGTAGGGAGTCATTAAGCTCTTTATGGCCTTTACCTGCTGATGTGGATCTTTTACAAGACCTTTCTTCTGTTTGGCAGACTTTAATTTCTGCTGCACCTGAGTCCACTCACCCTCTGACTCAGAGCTGTTGCTGTTTGTGGTCCATTCCCTGTCCTCTAGGCGCTCCCTACCTCTATGAGATTGGGAATCCCTCCCAAAATTACGGGGTCTGGACTTTTCTCTCCTGTGGTGCTGTGGGCTCTCAAGGACATTTCCCTTGTACTCCCCTTTTTGCACCGGAGAGTACCCAGCCTCCTCATCCCTCCTTCGAGGGACAGTAGTGAATTCCCTCCACCTCCCTGAATGTGGGGAGTTTTTTAAGATGCTCTTTTAATGCCTAAACTCTAGTTCTTTTTTTCTGTAAAGGGGACCACGTGGTCCCTTTGTAACTTAATTTTATATCAGTCCAACTCCCTGATCTTTTCATCATAGGATCCCTCCTGGTTAGAATGACATGCTAGGGTATTTTTAAATTCCCAGAGACCACTGGTCCGATCACCTTCCCTTCTACTTGATAACCCTGAATCCTCATCTATGTCAGGCCTTCTGGATCAGTTGGACTAGGCCTGGTTGAGTTCATCTGCCTTATGTTTCCCTGTTCTTGAAAATTGGCAGATATGAGGTTCACTACACTCTGTACATATGAGGTGGTGTGTTGACTTGAGGTCCCTGGTAACAAGGTCATCACTCCTTAATCGGAGGACGCTTTTCCATACTTTGACTGCTCAGGGTGCCTCAAAGCCTGTTTGCATTTGGCTATTTCACTTTCCAACCTCTCACATTTGTTTTTCTCAGTACCCATCTCTTGGTGATATGCAGAGACGCGGGTTTTCAATTCTGACACAAGTGCTTGAGTGGCTTCCAGCACTTTACTTTGTGCCATTATTTGGTCTCATAGTCCCTTGTTCTCTTCACAATGGGACATATTTTCCTTCTCTGAAGCTTGCATCATCTGTACATATTCAGAGTTTTTCTTTTTCAGGAGGCTAAGCTCCTACCCTTGCACAATTTTGGCCTTTGTTGGCCTGCTCTAGGTCAATCTCTGCTTACCTCACCCATTCCATTAATTGTGCATTTTGTAACCTAGAACCTGACAACAGGACTCACTTTTCTCCACACACATCCTTAGCTGACAAGCTTCCTGAAACAGGGCACAATTCATTTGACTTAACTTGTTATTTTCTTCCCTCAACTGCTCTCTCTGCTATTTCAAGGTGTTCAGATCTTGGTGAATCTGATCGAACACACCTTGAGAATCAATCCCCTTCATGATAAACTGATTGTTTTCAGCTTTCCGTTGTTTTACCTGTGATTAAAATGTGAAAAACTCCTCAAAGCAGGCTCTATTATGAACAACATGCTCATTCAATTTGTGTTGACTTGCACTCAGATTTTCAACACATTCTTTGTACTCCCCTTTCATTGCAGAAAATGTAGCCTCTAGCTGTCAATTTTCTTGTTGCTGTGTTTTCAACTCATCTTTTTAGCTATTCAATAATATTTCCTAATTGTAACTCAACATTTTGGCTATGTTGTGGTTTTGCTTCTAATTGCTTCAGCTCTTTCTGGGCTTGATTGAAAAAGCTCAGCCTAGTTTTGCACAGAGGCCACACTATTCTGGTCTCTTTTGTCCATAATCAGCATATGGAAATGCATGTATGTTGGAGCTCAGCCATTTTAATGTGCTCATCGTTGCTGGTCTGTGTCATGTAAAAATGTTTCAGGGCCTTATGTAACAACCCATTATCCTTCTACATGTCATCATTTGCAGAGGTAGCCTGCAGCATTATTCTAGATTGCCACATTTCATGTGCTTGTTCTACCCATTCACATGTAATAATCAAACTGGATCAGAGGTGTTTCCTGACCATATTGATTTCTATGGTTCTCATTCTGAAATGTGTTCTGCACCTTATATACTCTCTATGCAAGGGCGAAAAATCTCAACCCTGTTCCTGCTTAGTTTCCACTCTAAATGTCAACGTAAAATCAACACTATTTTTTCTATACACTGCCCTGGAAGCCAGGGTACATGTCTGAATGGCACCTTCACAATGCAACGCAACTTTCCATCCATTGCAATGCAATTAATTACACCCAAATGAATAGTATGCTGCTACTGCACTGTCACAAGTGAACCACACCGTGGCCACAAGCCCCTAGCTTTGTGAAGATATATTAGGTGCTCACTCTCCACTCTGGGAGTTCCTTTACCCCAAGCAAGGTGGCGCGCACACAAAGCGCTTTTACAGATTCAACTTTAGTGAGGCCTCCAACCCGTCTCACACCACCCCAACAAATACCCTCTGTACCTCCAATGTGCTAAGAACCGGCCGGTGTGTAGTAAGAATATATATTTATTTAAGGTTTGACAAAGAAGACCAGCAACCAAAACATCAACCACCAATGGTCTGGCACTACACAATATCACAAATTCAAATGTCTTGCACCATTTGACTAACACAGGTTTAAAGGACCTTCAGTTGTCTATGACACAGGTAACATTTTGAAGTTGGCAGTCATAATTTACATCAGATCTCTTGCAAATTAACTAATAGGAAACATACAAAACACTCTGTGATTCCTTTGTTTGGCACAATACTCCTTTTTCCCCCCATCAATTCGCACCCTCCAGGCAGTTTGATATTCACTGCAAGACAAACAGGATACTGGTGTTCATCATGCATTTCTGTTTACATTACTAATTGTGGGTCAAAAAATATTTTTTTTTAGATATAGACACATTTTATAAGCAATGTACAGGTACCTAAATGTGTTCTAAAATGTCCTCAAGTTTTGCATATATTTATATGGAAAGCTTTGAGTGTAAATACATCTTTTTTTTTAAAACATGTTTTTATTAAGAGAGCAGGACTACAACATCACGGTATATATGTAACAAAACGTAGTACAGAATTCCTACATCATTTGGAGATAACAAAGCTTTTGGTGAAAAAGAAGCCAATATAAAAATAGTACACAATACACATCAGGGTGAGGGTATAGGCGTTACATCAGAGTCTGAGGCCAAATCACACAGGTAGAGGCGCAGCAACGTCCAAATGTCCTTGGGGCGACACAATGACGGGACTGATAACACAAAGAGTTCCTCATCGTCATTCACCATACATAGATCCTTTAAAAAAGTTGCCCTAGTAGGGGCAGCAGAAGACTTCCAACATTTTAGAATACAGCGCTTGGCAACAATGCATGAAATATTAAACAATCGTCTTGTGGTTTCCTTCACCTTGCCAATGTCGCCCAGTAAATATTTCAAAGGGGACATAGTCACCGGAATCGACGTAATGTTCTCAAGTAGCTCTGCAACCTCTCCCCAAAACACCATAATCACTGGGCACGCCCAATATATATGATATGGCCCTGCATCGGGGGCGTCGCATTTGAGGAAAACACCTGTGCAATTGTCAACAAATTTAGCCAGCCTGGCAGGGGAATAATGAAGTTGATTTAAGACTTTAAACTGAATTAGTTTGAGCCCAGAATTCATAGAGACGGATCGTGTTAGTTGACAGTAGCGGGCCCAACGGACCTCATCTATCTGGGTGCCCACATCACGTTCCCAAACCTCTCTCATTGTATTACGTGAAGGGGTGCGGGTTTGCACTAAAGAATACAGCATGGAGACCCCCTTGCCATGGCTGTTTGTACACACCATTGCCCTGATGCACTCATGTGCCTGGGGCTCTAGCGGAAATGTTGGCCATTTTGCCGAGAATGCAGCCCTCATTCGGTAGAACTGAAGGCGTTTAAGCTGTCCCCCTCCCACCGCTCCAATAAAATCTGTGAGGTTACAGAACTCGCCATCAGGGAACATGTCCCGCAATGTAAAAAGCCTATCAGGATCCCAGGATTGCTGGAGGGCCCGATCAAATGTAGGGGAGATACTAGAGAATTTCCAGAGGGGGACTTCCGGGTCGTACGGGGTCTCCAGTCCCATTCTCTTATAGATTCTGGCCCACGCACGAGTGGTCATGTATACCGGATCAAATGGGCAGATGTCTCCGTATCTAGGGACAAGGAGGACTGATCGTATGACGTTTGGGCGGACCGAATGTCTTTCAATTGATATGTGTGAGGCCGTGTCACCAGGGTCGAACCAGTGTTTTGCAAATTGAGCCTGTGCACATAAGTAATATAGTTCAAAGTCTGGTGGAACAATGCCGCCCTAAGCAAAAGGTTCAACCATCTTATCCCAGCTCATCCTGGCTGTCTTCCCGTTCCAGATAAACGAGGAGGCGAGTGATTTGAGTTTCGAGAAAAAGGGCCTACCGGGCCAAATTGGGATATTATTAAAGTAATAAAGGAGTTTGGGGAGGACCACCATCTTAAGTAACACAACTCTACCGTAGAGGGATAGTGGAAGGTTCGCCCATAGCTGGAATTTGGTCGAAAGGGTTGACAACAATTCCCCATGATTATGCGTATATAACAGTTGTTTGTCTTTGGCCAACATGACCCCCAGATACCGTACTTTAGAAGGAGCGGGCCTGAACCCTTCTATTTCAGTTAGGTTTCCCGTACCGTTAGTAAGGGGAAATATTTCAGATTTTGGTACATTGATTCTGTATCCGGAGTATTCCGAAAACTCATGTATGTCTAACATAATGGCCCTCATGCAGGCGTTAAAGTCCAAGGCGCTAAGTGCTCTATGGGGCAAAAATGGGAATGGGGAAGGGCAAATGGTGAATGGGGAATTACCGCCCCACTCACCTTGGAATGGGGCGGTAATTCCGCCATCCACCATGGCGGAATCCGGCATGGACCATGGTGCTAATAGCATCATGGTCCACCGCTTGACTTGTAATTAGGGCCAATGTGTTGTACATTTTCTATTGGGTCCCGAATATACAGCAGGGTGTCATCTGCATATAACGATATGATCTGCGGGGGGGCGGTCATTCTAAGCCCTCTGTGTGAGTGGTTCTGACGTATGAATTCCGCCATAGGTTCAATTGTAAGTGCGAACAGTATGGGTGAAAAGGGACATCCCTGTCTGGTTCCCCTATGTAGGCGGAATGATGGGGAGTGAGTAGTTTTGGTTAAGACCTTAGCGGTCGGCTGTGTATATAGTAGCCGTACGCAGTTAACATAGTACTGGCCGAGACCAAACCTCTCCAGCACCAAGAAGAGGTATCACCAGGAGACGGAAGCGAAAGCCTTCTCGGCATCTAGTGCGACCACGGCTGCCTAGGCATCTGGATCTATCTGTGCCATTACATTGAATAGGCATCTCAGATTAAGGGCCGTGGATCGGGCCGGTATGAAGCCCGCCTGGTCGGGGTAGACAAGGATCGACATGTATGGCAAGAGTCTAGTGGCCAATACCTTTGCGAAAATATTTGCATCGGTGTTGATCAAGGACAAGGGCCTATAGGATGCCATGTTGTGTGCCGGCCTCTGGGCCATGGTGGATGGCGGAATTACCGCCCCATTCCAAGGTGAGTGGGGCGGTAATTCCCCATTCACCATTTGCCCTTCCCCATTCCCATTTTTGCCCCATAGAGCATAATGGGGATGGGGAAGGTGCTAATTACGGCACTGTAAATTACGGTGCCGTAATTAGCACCAATGTCGCTTAGCGCCTTGGACTTTAATGCCTGCATGAGGGCCATTATGTTAGACATACATGAGTTTTCGGAATACTCCGGATACAGAATCAATGTACCAAAATGGACAGTAATGATTGCTTCACGCATCAATTCTGGGAGGACCCCGAGGCTCATTGCCTCTTCCCACACTTTTAACAGTAGTGGGGCTAGTTCGCAACAGAACTCTTTATATAATTCTGCAGGCAAGCCATCAGAACCAGGGAAACGGCCACACGATGATTTAATGGCTTCTATAATCTCCTCCACAGTAATTGGTCTGTCTAAGACACTGCGAGTCTCAGGAGTGAGTGTAGGAAGGTCCAGATTGTCTAGGTAACGGACCGTATCCTCTTTGTTCTTTTTATAATGGTTGGAGTAGAGGGAGGAGTAGAACTCAGTAAAAGCGGAGTTGATGTCTTGGTCTCTTTTAACCATTACCCCGGCTGGAGATGTATACTCGGGATCGGGTTATGTTGCCTATCGGTTTTGAGCATATTGGGCAGGAATTTTCCGGCCTTATTACTCTCTCCATAACGTCAGGCTTTGACCGGTACGGCCATGTAAAGGACTTCTCTACGGGCTAGCTTGTTGAACTCTGCAAGAGTGGTATGAATTTGCAATAGGGTTTCCTTATCTTGTGTGACACTGTATTCAGTTTGTAACAAGTCTATTTGAGCCTCAGTTATGCCAAGTTCCCTTCGCGTCGATTTCAACATACCAGTGGATTTACCCAGGATAGCTCACCGGACCCAGGCCTTAAATGAATCCCAAAGGGTGGCATAGGTGGTGACTGAGCCCTCGTTTAGTTCTAGAAATTCTGTAATCTCTGTATGTAGTGATTCACAGATATTGGGGTCTCTTAGGATTGCAGGGGGCATTCTCCATCTCCTCGCCGGGGGGGGAGACATCACAAAGTTTGATGTCGAGCGTCACCGGCGAATGGTCAGAGAGGATTCGGGGGTGTATATCACAGCTAGAGACCGCTCAGGCTAGGGATTGGCTAATAATCCAGTAGTCAATGTGCGAATGGGAATCGTGCACCGACGAGTAGAAAGTATATTTCCTCTCGTTTGGATGTAATGCACGCCATGTGTCTATCATGCCCATTTGTGCCATTAATTGTTTAACCACCAGTGCGGCTCTAGAGGAGGTTCTAGGGGTGGTAGAGGACCGATCTAGCGATTGATCAAGTATCATGTTGAAGTCACCACCCCAAAGCATTTGTGTCTCCCCAAATGCAGAAAGCATATCCAATATTGTACAATAAAACTGAGGGTCATCCAAATTTGGTCCATATGTATTAATCAGGATTGTTTGGACCCCCGCTAGTTCCCCCCACACCAGTGAATATCTGCCAAGCGGGTCTATTTTGCACGAGTGATATTTAAAACACAGCTTGGGGTGTATAAGAGTCAACACCCCTCTGGATTGTGCTGAATATTCTGTACAGTACCTATGCGGACCCCACCTCGGCAGAAATTTAGTATTGACCGGCCCAAGGGCATGTGTCTCTTGTAAAAAAAGGATGTCAGGGATGTGACGAGTAATATATGCTGCGATCTTCCTCGCTTTGATTGGGTTATTTAACCCCCGAATATTCCAGGAGAAGAGTTTTCTACTCGAGCCCCTATTGGCCTGTGTCATAGTTGTACCTTAGTATACACATCTGTCCACAGCCCTGCCCCTGTCGCAAGAGGTGTGGACGTCATGTTGCAATCTCGCTCTCTGATTTTAACATTATAACGGCTTGGAACATTAACTCCCCCAACAAGCCCGGCCAATCACCTGGCAGGGCAATAACCCAACTCAACCCCCAACCCCCACCCGCATCATCAACCCCAACAAGAGGATGTATCCCTTGAGCCATAACCTGGAAGCACTCCTGGGGGTATGAACTGCACTCAAGTGGCCGCAGTCCCAGAAGGCATACACGGTTCTACTTCAACAAGTAATAGCAATCAGGGCCACCCCATCGCCCTCAATTTAAAGCTATGTGTCTGTGCAGAGAGCACGGCATGGAGTCAACCAGCAGGAACATCGGGTTCTACTGCATCGTGAGGCAGTAGATTCTCGTTCCTGGCTCGATCCCGAGCCGGCAGAGGGATGGAGGCCTCGACGTACAGCATGGCTTCAGCAGGAGTTTCAAAGAAATGAGCCCGGCCCCCATGCTGGATCCTCATTTTTGCTGGGTATACGAGTGAGTATGGGACCTGGCGGAGTCTCAGCTGCCTCTTAACAGGTTTCATAAGATATTCTCAATGACTGGACATTGGTGGAGAAATCCGGGTATATATGTATCCTATTGTTTTCGTAATGCAGGGTGCCCTTCTCCCTGGATATTCGCAGGATAGCGTCTCTGTCCCTATAATTGAGGAGATGGGCAATTATTGTGCTGGGCGGTGCCCAGGTCTAGGCGGGGGTGCCGAGGTACGATGAGCACGCTGTACTAGGAAGTGGTCTGAGAAGGAGTCCGGGCCTAGGAGATCTTTCAAAAGAGCTTCCACCTGGCGTTCCATGGATCCCCTACCAAAGGTTTCAGCCACCCCAACCAGGCGAATGTTGTTCCTCCTGGAACGGGATTCAAGGTCTTCGCACTTGTCAAGGGTTTTCCGGAGGTCGAGCTGGGCTATATCGTGGCCATGTTGCAATATCGAGTCTTCATTGACACCAATCCTGCTCTCGGCCTCAGTGATACGCGTGCTTTCTTTGTCTACCCTCGCCTTCAAGGAGCTAATTGTTGCCCCAATGTCATCCAATTTAGTGTTCACCGCCAGGAAGCCGTTCTGAACCATTGCCATTAGCCGGTCTACCCTTTCATCCATCGGTAAGTCCGGTTGACTATCCGTTTGCTGTGACGGAGGTGCTGAGGACTCCCCGGGCTGGGAACTGGTAAAGGAGTCCATTGGGCCCGTTTCCTTGGAGCGCGCCCCTTTCTGCTCGTGGCGGCCCATATGCAGAGACGAGTGGCCTGTGTCCTCCCACGTCCTCCAGTGTTCTTGTAACAATGTGTTTGTTGGAACTCTATATAGGGCTTATACTGGGCTTGCACCTGGTCACAGAGCTCTCATTGATGGCAACACCAGCGCATATAGAACGGTCAAGGAGGTTGAACGGTGTCAGGTGCAGTCAAGAAATGAGTAGGATATGCCAGTGTTCAAATTCAAGGGGTGTGATTACAGTGGCAAGGGTACTGTGCGCACGGGTGGGAGACCTGTTCTCAAAGGCCAGACAGCGCCCCCACACATAGGCCACCAAGATTGGCCACACACAGCAGACCGGCCCAGCCGGAGGGCAACACTATGGAGCAAGGCAGCAATCAGGGGATCCAGTAGAGACTGCGTGAGCGCCTCCCCTGTCCGGTATACAGCCACACACGACCCCGCCCGGCGGCCCCAACTGCCTTCCCCCTCTGCCAGAAAAGTCACTGCCCAAGGGGGGCTGTATATAGCAAAAGTGTTGTTTCCTTAGCTGACCCTTTAAATGGTATTCACCTTCTGTGCGTGTTATCTAGCTCATCCTACTTACCGCCAGATACGTGATGGACAAGGCCCAAGGAGAAACCGGATACCTCCCGTGGCGTTGATCGACTAGTGGATGGCGACCCCCGGTTCGTCAGGGCCGCCGAGGGTGGTCACTCAGCAGGACCGAAGGCCGAGCCGTGCTGCGTGTTCCACGGGATGAGGCCCACCTCGACCTCAACGGCCACCAAAGGGTCCCCCACAGCCGCCGCGCCCCAGCGCGCGAAGCCGCAAGTCACCGCCGATGAGGTGTCTCCGCACACGGGCCGGTGACCCGGTTACCAGCCGTGTCCTTCAGGATCTCAGTGCTGCAGGAGTTCGGAGGCAGCAGCGCTCCACCTCCTCCTCGGGGGCCAGCCAGAGCGCAGGTCTCTCAGCTAGGCCCGGCCCCTCCCCCAGCGGCTCCAAGGAGTGATGGCCCGGATCCCGTAGGCGGCCCGCGTCCCAGCCCCAGACCGCGGGATCTTCCAGATGGCAGAACCTCAGAACGGTCCGTCGTAGCAGCCCCAAATTTGCACAGCAGTCACCCGCAGTTATTTGCTACTGATCGCTGCGTTTTTCTTGATCCGTGGGCGGTCCTGAAGGAGGATAGTTTCTGAATAGGATTAATACGAGCCGGAGGTCTGGGACTAGGCGGCCATCTTAGATGTGCGCAACAGCGCCCCTGAGTGTAAATACATCTTTAATAACAACGTATGGCAAGAGAATGGGATGCCCTGCAAAACATAAATAGATGACTCCTTTGTTGTTTGCAAATGTACTATCACTGGTCTGAAAAACTTTTTAACAGATTGAACACCGAACATTCGATTATCAAGTTTGATTTTCACATTGGAGTGAAACAATTGCATTTATTTCTCACAATAGGAGGTATTTTTACCTACCATGGTGTCATCTTCCGCTGCATCTCGCGTTGAGTGTGTCCCACAGGGTCTCAAGCCTATCACTATTAGAAGTGTTTACAGAAGAGGGTTTTGTCTTGAGCTAACAAGGGGCTTCTGCTTCAGGATAATTACATTACATTACATTACAGGATATTTATATAGCGCACTATAGACCCTCGGGCATGAAGGTGCAGAAAACAAAAAAAGGACAGAAAGGGCCCCTAGTACTCCAGAAATAACAAGAATGAAATAGATGGAACTAGAGTTATAAGTCAAAAGAGGAAGGTTTTTAGAGCCCTCTTAAATTTAACAAGGCAACCAAAAGTGCGCAGATAATCTGGAAGATTATTCCATAGACTTGGTGCCTTAAATGCAAAGGCCCCATGTGCTGCCTTAGATGTCCTGGCTGTAGATTGCTCCAAAACGTTTTTTGAATCTGACCTTAAGGATCTCCTGATAACTTTGTCAGTGATATAACATTGAAGATACGAAGGCATCATCAACATTCGACACTTAAAAGTAATTACCAATGTTCAAAATGTAATTCTGGATTCCACTGGCAACCAGTGAAGACCTCGCCTAGCCTCTGTAACGTGCTGGCGCCTAGAGAGGCCAACTACCACTCTAACAGCCCAGTTCTGGACCACCTGTAGTCTGTGAATGACCCCCTTACTGGATCCCAGCAAAAGACTGCAACAATAGTCCAGCTTGGCCCCTATTATTGCCCTGGCAATAGTTTCGGCACTTTTTTGGGAGATAAGAGGCCTCAAATTTGACAACAGTTTTACATAGTATACTGCTGAAGATACCACAGAGGACACATGCGCTTTCATATTAAGGGATTGATCTAGTATAACACCCAGTATTTTAGTTTTGGGGAGAGGGTTAATGATGTCATCCCCTAACTTGAAGACACTGTAGGAAGGTTTTAACATGTTAAGTGCGGGTGGGCTCCCTACCATCATTAGTTCAGTTTTACTCCTATTGAGGGCAAGGTAATTTTCTAACATCCACCTTTCGATTAGTCTGAAAACTCTATTTACTTCAGCCTCATCCTGTCCATGATTGCCTGTCAGTGGAACTATGCATTGGGTATCATCCGCATAGTTTGAGAAGACAATCCCCTCCTGTTCTAACATGAAGAAGAAGGGAGACATGAAGAGATTGTAGATACATGGCGATGTACTGGCCCCCTGTGGGACTCCATAGAGTACCGCAATAGGATCTGCTTCCGCCATGTCTGAGCACACACTTCTCAGACGGTGTTCAAGAAAGGAGGAGATCCAAAGCGCTGCTCGCTCCGAGAAGTTGGCTACTTCCTTTAGCCTTGTATTTAATATTGTCTGATCGATTAAATCAAAGGCCGCTGATTAGACCAAGGATATAATCAGTGAAAGCTTACTTTTATCCATTTGTGAAAGTAGTCTAGATTTAAGCTCTAGGAGAGAGGTCTCAGTCCCATAGAGTTTTCTGAAACCCGACTGGTGGGAGTGCAGGGTGGTATGCTGATTGAGGTGTTCTGAAATTTGTTGGTAGGCTACCCTATCCAGTATTTTTAGGAGAAAAGGGGTGTTTGAGATGGGTCGGAAATTCAGAGAATTATCCCTTGACAGACCTAACTTCTTAATGATAGGTGTAACCATAATGTGTTCCAGTTCCTTGGGTACTATACCCTCTGCCAATGAGGCATTAACAAAGGAGCAGACTGCTCCAATGATGGAAGGGGAACAACTCTTTGGGAGAGGGTTTATCCTAGATGTGCAAGCATCGCCTCTGCAATGCGAAAATTTCATTTGTTCAATGACCTTTTTTAATTCCGGTTCACTTACTGGATGAAAATTAAAGATTGGAATATCTGAGCTCCTAGTAAAAACATTGAGGATACCAGCGTCCGGACAAGCCTGGTTCTGTAACTTGTTTTCTAGCATCACCGACCGAATGTTAAGAAGCTTGTTTTGGAGCCCGTCTTGGATACGTTGACACCAATCCTTATCATTTAATTCAGCTAAACCTGATGGGGCTGGGGTGCTTTCCTGTTCCTTAAGAATTTTAAACAATTCTTTGATGTCGGATTCGGCATTGCTTATACGTGTGTTATGATAATTTCTTTTTGCCTGAAGAATGGCATATTTATACTCTCCCACGGACTTCTTGTATTTTTGTAGTAAGTCTGAAGTGGGCTCCCGGTTCCATTTCTGAAAAGCCTTTGAGGAGATGGATTTAAGTCTTCTCAAGTCTTCAGTGAACCAACTCTTTTTATTATTGGCATCTAAATGTGACTTTCTTGACTTTAGTGGTGCTAAATTATCAGATATACTAGTAAAGCTTTTCATAAGTACTGTGGCCATGTATTGTGCCGATAGTCCTTTATCAGAGGAGAAAGCTAATGAGTTTTCAATCAGAAGCTCTATATTGGCTTCAGTTAGTTGCTTTGGATTGTGGGACAGGCTTCCTGACAGTTTACCATTCTTAGTCCTAACGAATGGAACCGTTATGGAAAAGTTAACAAAAAAATGGTCAGACCAGGGGCATGTACCAGTACACACCTCACTGCAGCAAACATTAAGCACACAAAGGCAGTCCAAAGTGTGGCCCTGAGCATGGGTAGGTGACATTATATGTTGGGAAAAGCCCAAATTACTCAGTGATGACTGCAAAGCAGCGGCCCCTTGATCAGAAGCAGATCCTAGCCAGTGGTTAAAATCACCTAAAATTATATATTTTGAGGTGATTTTCAGCTGAGGTAGTAAATAGTTGCTAATTTCCTCTGATAAATCCGTCTTATAGGTGGGAGGCTGATAGATCAGGACAAAATTAGTGGTAGCTTCTGAATTCATACCTATTTTAATGTGTAGGGATTCAACCCCATCGACGGCTAGACCTGACGATTCCCAAACTGTTAAGGCATCCTTAACAATAAACGCTACCCCATCTCCTCTACCTTCCACCCTATCTTTCCTAATCATATTATATCCTTCCAGTATAGCCAAATTCAAGGAGGGGGCTGCAGCTCTGGAACCCCAACTTTCCGTTAGTGCACAAAGATCCAAGTTTTGTTCCTCTATTAAGTTTGCTATATTAATGGCATGTTTCACTTGGGATCTTGTGTTTAGCAGCAAACAGCACAAATTTGATACGGGATTGGTTACATTAGTGTGCGGTGTAACTCTTCCCACAGTTGCCAAGACTGTGTTCACGGCAAGTGGAGCATTAGTTGTGGGTAAGACAGGAACCTTATACTTGGCTACAATTTTCTTCTCAACTAAGTGATCAGAGAAAGGTGAGCCCAAAAGTACTATATCCTCCCCAAGTGCCTGAGAATAATTAGGGATTGGAATACCTGTGTCTGCTCCTTTTCTGTGCAAATTACATAAGGTGCCAGCCCTCTATAACATAGAGCTTGAGATACTCTTCATTTTTTCAATGGAGATTACCTTAAGGGCATCAGCACTGGCCATAGTTTACCAACAATGTAAATATGCGGCCTCAAAGTCTCGGCTAGTCGCGGACTGTCGCAGACTGTGAAGAGCTTGACTCGTACGTGCAGGCGCGAACACGCCGGATTCAGGGAGAAATGCAGCCCAAAAACTACAAAACATCGAGATAATGTAGTTCACAAAGCTTGCACGGTTTGTGCAGCTGCCCGAGAAGCAAAAGTACTAACCACGGGTGCTTATGCTTAATCTAATAACAGACGGTGAGCCTGATGCTAAATATGAGCTTCTTTTCTGAAAATGTCTGAAGACGTGTGCTAGACCATTAAAATACAAACTGTCTAAGAGTAGAATACACTGCTTGCACATTACAACCAAATTCAAATAAGAGTAAATAAGCCCAATGATAAAATCAAATTTAAAAAACACAGATTAAAAAAATAGTACGTGCAAGTTAAAAGGGCTTCCCTTTGTACCTCTGTCGCAGACTGTGAAGAGCTTGACCAATACACGCAGGCGCGAACACGCCGGGGTCGGGGAGAAATGCGGCCCAAAAACTATAAAACACCTGGGTAATGTAGTTCACAAAGCTTGCACGGTTCGTGTAGCTGCCCGAGAAGCAAAAGTACTAACCACGGGTGCTTAAGCTTAATCTAATAACAGACGGTGAGCCTGATGCTAAATATGTGCTTCTTTTCTGAAAATGTCTGAAGACGTGTGGTAGACCATTAAAATACAAACTGTCTAAGAGTAGAATACACTTCTTGCACAGCACAACCAAATTCAAATAAGAGTAAATAAGCCTAATGATAAAATCAAATTAAAAAAAACACAGATTTTTAAAACAAACAAACAGTACGTGCGAGTTAAAAGGGCTTCCCTTTATACCTCTGTCGCAGACTGTGAAGAGCTTGACCCATACGCGCAGGCCCGAACACGCCAGGGTCGGGGAGAAATGCGTCCCAAAAACTACAAAACACCTGGGTAATGTAGTTCACAAAGCTTGCACGGTTCATGTAGCTGCCCGAGAAGCAAAAGTACTAACCACGGGTGCTTAAGCTTAATCTAATAACAGACGGTGAGCCTGATGCTAAATATGAGCGTCTTTTCTGAAAATGTCTGAAGACGTGTGCTAGACCATTAAAATACATACTGTCTAAGAGTAGAATGCACTTCTTGCACAGCACAACCAAATTCAAATAAGAGTAAATAAGCCCAATGATAAAATCAAATTTAAAAAAACACAGATTTTTAAATGAAAGAACAAATGTCCTTGACACTCTAGTTTTGTGTTGAGCATAGTGATTATTTCATTTTCAGATTATTTCATAGACACTGGATCGATGCATCTTTTTATAATTCAGGAGGTAGATCACAACTGGCTCAAGAAGTTGAAATGCATCCACCGGCATTTTGAAACTTGGGTCAAGAAATGATATGAGTAGGTATTTGTTGTTATCTTCATTAATGCTATGGATGGATCAACACATTAAGTAGAGAGCACCCACTGTGGGATGTTTCAACCCACTGGTCCAGGCCCTGCAACATTACTGTGCATTGCTGGCAGCAGAAACATCAGAAATGGCCACTGGAAAGCATGTTGCACGCTAAAATTCACCCGAAATTGAGCAGTAAATATCTGACAAATAGGCTGCCATCCACTTTTGCCTATGTCAGTGGTAACACAGGTGACCACTGCCAAAACCCACCATTGGGCTACCCACAAAGTAGCCTGAAATCACTTGAAAAAGCAATGCTGATTGCCAAAAAGAAACACAGAGCTGTTTGGAAATCTGTTTTCTTGATTGTCAAAAATGTGCAAAAATCATGGCTCACAAACCACCTAAAAGATCCAAATTCTGTGTTGGGTGTTCCACATTATTCTACTGCAAGAATCCACATAAATACTATGTCAGCAAGAATCATATGTTATCAGAACAAAATCATCTTTTAAAGATACTTGATGGAAACAAAGCTTTCAAAAATGTGTGCAGTATAGTTATTCGCCTCCGACAGGTGCTGGCGATCTCTAATTCTGACAGAACGGGTGTTTCAGAAGTTAAATATGCCAAGGAAGAGAATTCCATCAAAATGCCATACAAGAGTGCCACACATTGATTTGCATGTTGAAAAAGACTGGAAGTAAAGATATGTTTGCTTATTTTTCTCACAAGGATATATGTTACAATTGACCAGAAGGTAACCTGATTCAGTTAAAACTTCCAAGAGGCCTTTTCCCCTGAGAAACGTACACCTTGTTCATTCCCATCAAAAGGAGGATATCACATCGGCATGTTAATCAGGAGGGGCTGAGATTTCCTCTGCTGCCCGGAGAAAGAAACAATGGGTTCCTTGGGCTGAATAGAAAATGCTAATTCGGGTGTAACTAACAAACAACTGCTCTGGCAGGAAGGCAAGCCATGTGACCCTCTGACACAGCCCAGCTCTGGGGGCAGGCCAGACTGAAAATGTGGATTGAAGTTGGAGTAAATGTATGTTTTAGAAAAATGCTTATAGCAAAGTGTACTGAACTGACAAAAATATGAAACTTAGAGATTGTTAAAATGAAAAATGTGCTCACAGTTTAAGACTAAGCTAGAATCTGTGCGATGGTCTGAGACTGAAACCCGGAAATTATTCATACTGTAGCCATTGTGTTTATGTTAGGAACATGAACAATTACAGAAATGTGCCCAGATGGAATGTGCATGCATGTATAAAAATTGGTGCAGAACTAACATTGAGAAACCCACAAAAGCACGAAAAAGTTGTCATTTATGAACCATAGCTCGCAGGAAGATGAGAGTTGAATAGATATGTACCTTAGGCAATCTGTCATGCAATTATGTATTATTAACAAGTTGTGCATCTTGGAAATATGTTTTTTGGGGGAAATAGATTTCCTAAGTAAACGCAAAGGGGAGGGATTTCCATTGCTCCTGTCTCAAATCAGGAGAGTGGAAATTCTCTGACCTATCAGATACTTAGACGGTTGGGCATAGATTATCAGCCTCCCCAACCCCTTTGGAAATGGATAAATAGGGACTGCTGAGGACAGACAAGATACACACTTTCCACTCATCATCTGATTTCTTGGCGAAGCACCCTGCAGGAAGATCCAGGCTCCAGACTTAGACCCAGAATCCAGACTCTAGAACTTGGAAGCAGAAAGGCCCAATCCAAAAAGCTGAACCCTTTTCAGCAGGCCTTTAAAATCTAGCAACCTGATTTTAACCCCTACCCTTCCAAGGGGCACCACAAAATACAACAGCTTGGCTGAGCTGTGTTGCTGTTCTAGCTAAGAACCCTGTGCTAGAACAAAGATCTAGATCTGTCCAGCAGAGCTGTAACCCAGAACCCGTCAAACCCAGTCCAAGAGGCCGTGCAGACCAGAGGGCCTTGCTGAGAGCAGAAGCCAGTGCCTGAGACCTGTCTGGTGGCGAGAGTATCCCAGCCAAACCCTTGACCAGATCTTTCACGGGCCCATTCCATTCCAAAGCCATAGGGGTGAGTATTTAGTCTAGAACTGTCCATAGTTATTCCTTAGTTTAAAGTAATCCTATTCAATCCATTTCAACCTATCCAGAACTGCATTATAGAATCTTGTGTCCATCCTGAATTCTTCTCATTATATAGCCTGTGATAATTGTAGCGATAATCATCTGTGCACTGATATTTTCTGAATAAAGTCAAGTGTCCTGGCCCACAACAATCAGAGTGGAAGGCGCCCTGTTCTGGTGGGTGTCCCGTTGGGTATCTGGTACTTTCATAGACCCTTAGCATAAGTCCATATTGGAAATCTTTAAAGCGCATCTTTCATTTTGAATCTTGACTCTGTTTCTGAAAAATCTATCTTCACTAAAACCTCAGTAACTTTTGAACCGTACGCCCTAGAAATGAAATTTAAATGTCATTTCGAAGCTAACATCCTCAGGTTTCAAACAAACCCAATTCCTTATAGTTTCTCTGTAATCGCGTTTCCCGCATGCGGAAAAGTTGCCGCAATTTTGCATTTGGCTAAATTTAACCACATGTAAAAATAGCTATTTCTTGCTTTCAATTTCTGAATTTCGTTTTCTATCTGCTAATCATTCTATAATCATTGCTAGTGTTGACCTGAACCAATCCAAACCAACTCTCACTAGTGCTGAATCTCCTTTAGCGAATTAAATTCATTTTAGCATTTTTCCCATTCAATTCAAACCACATTTAAAAGCAATTGACCTGTTTTAAAATCATACCTGTTCTCTCTATGCTTGCTGGGGGAATCGGGATTGAACTGCATTATTGATTGGTAATCCTGAAACCTGTGTGCTCTCTTCCACCTCTTCATATTGTATACTGGGGGAGTGAGTAATAACAGGGGGAAAGAGTGATTATATTGTCTTTTGATTGAAGTCATATCAAGTTTTATTTCTGTGTTGCAGGCCTTCCTATCATTGCATTTCCTTGAACCAGACAAAGTATTCTGTGATACTTTAATCCTCCTATTCCTACCCCTAATTGATTAAAGAGTTTGTTGATATTGTGATATTAACCATTGCTGATCATTGTTCATATTCATAAGTGTGATATTCAGATATTATTCATATTCATCAAAGTGTAATCGATATATTGTTCAATTCTTCAAATAAATCTTTTAATTTGCAAAACAAACCTATTTCTTGGTTCAATGAGACCGGGGGGATTCAAAGAGAGGGGCGTTATATAAGGGTGCATCATCCAGAATTAAAAGAACTTTTACATAAAAAGATATAAATAAGGGTTTCCATTGGGCATCCCATACTAGGCATTGACTTAGTTGGAGTGCTGGATTGAAATCACTTACACCACCCATCAGTTGTGCATTACCCTCCCAGTTTCCAGCATGTGGAAAGTGGAATTGCTATGTGTGGCAATTGCAATCTTGGAGTTGTTCTTTGGTAACAGTAGTGAACCTACAGGTAGTGCAGTACTTTCTTGCACTGTAGGTCCGACTGAAGACCACAAATATTTTGTTCACTGGCTGGCCAGCCAAATCATGGGTCCTTATCATGTTGGATCAGTTTACTACTAACAGATACACGATCGGAAGTACCAAATTGAGTAATGTATTGTTGTGGCTAACAGACTTAGTGGCATTCTCTAAAGGCCAGAATTCACAACAGAAATCCGACAGCAGCTTCACCTGAATTGGCATAATAAAAGTCACAACTATTGCTTGGCCGTGACTGTTGCAATAATCAGTCATGGTATTACAATGGTCCCTTAGCCATTTCAGCATGTTGAAAGTGGAATTGCAATGGGTGGCAATTGCAATGTTCAAGTTGCTCTTTAGTAGCCGGTAGTGAACCTACAGGGAGCACAGTGTTACTTGCTCTGTAGGCCTGACTGAAGACCAAAGCAATATGGGTAGACCACCCTCCACTTCATAATATTGCCAAAATGGTCAATATAATGGAAAATGTGAGGTGGTACTTGACTGTTTGTTTATCCTCAGTTTATCACCAAGTGAACTTCATCTGGAGGTGAGACTTCTCACATACTTTACAACACCATTAGGGGCTTATCATTTGGGTTGGTGTCAGACTTGGAAATGTACAAATGGATAAGGAACAGGTCATTCTAAGGAATATTAGGAAAATGCCATTCTCAAGATGATATTTTGATTCATGCTAAGTCAGAGTAGGATCATGATGCCTTACTTTGAAGAGCCATGAGGAAATTGAAGGGTGTGATTGTTAGGCTTGAAAAGTGCCAAATCAAGATCCAGTGGGTGAACTATTTGGGCCACTGCATGAATGCTGAAGGGATGAAGCCAAAACTAGACATAATTATGGCTATTCTAGAAACCAAGCTGCCTGAATGAAAAGAAGAGTTAGGTTATTTCCTTGGGCTTGTGGTGTTCCATTCCATGGCTGTGGGCATTTTGTGGAAATGTCACTCTCACTGAGAGTGCAGTCAAACAGTGGTGTGAAGTATATATGGAGTGAGGAATGTATGAGAGCATTTGAGCAAGCTAAAGATGATGCCCCGACTTTGCATAGGTTCGTCCTGGGCACAAGAACATATGTCACTGTGAATATTTGTGAGTATGGAGTTGGGGCAGTTTTGAGTCAGAGGCAGAATGTGGTGGCAAGGCCCCTAAAATTTGCATCCAGTCTGTTGTAAAATGTGGATAAAATACATGTTTTGATAAACTGTGAGGCTCTGGCATGGCATCCCACCATTTAGGAAATATCTGTGGGGTTAACTTTCTGTCTGCTAACTGATCACACACCATTGATGGACCACTTTACCCTCATGGTTAAAGGATTGCAATTTACAGTAATACAACTTTTGGATAAAACATGTTGCCGGGATGAGGAACAGTGTGGTAAGTTTTCTATCTCATGCAGCATGCACTCAGTCTTGGGACGAGAATGACAGGGAAGCACATTTGTGGGTAGAGACAGTCCAGCATGCATTTCAGTCCTTTGGAACAGAATAAGCATTTGGAACTTCAAAAGTATGATGAGTTGACTGTGGGATTCATGTGGGTAGCCTTCAATGAATCCGGAGGTAAAATGTGTCGAATGTGTACCATGTACCGGAAGTGATAAGTGTCTGTCCCAGCACCCTTCTAGAGCTAATCCCAACATGCATGGTGAAAGGTGACTTTGGTCACAGTGAGATATTGAGGCATATCAAAAGCTCACTACTGTTTGGTTGACTAAACTTCAAAGTGCGTGCCCAAATATACATGCATTGAGGTGGTCAAGTTTCTGAAACCTGTTCAACAGGGAGCATCTTCCCAATGAAACAGTTAGTGCCAACAGCGCTTAGCAAATTTCCACAGATGTGGAACTGTTTCTGTTTGATTGTGGTGTGATGTCATTGTACAACCTTACATGTTACAGTTTGGTTGATAGAGTTAAGCACCTCCTAAAATGTGTTTACAACCATCTATTGGAAATTGGTTAAACTGGTATTTTGAGCTGGGGAGTAGGATGGTGTCCCATTGCCATACCCCTCAAGTGACGATGAGTGTGCCAATATTCATGTTGATGTGGGTATGGTGCATATGAACTGGCTCTGTCAGCCTGGTTGATAGTTGTGTGGACCCTGGATGTGGATATGTGTACAGTGTTGGACATGCTGTATCCATCAGTGGAAGCATACATTGCTGCCTGGGTGTATTACTGTGGCAAATGACAAGAGGTGGAGTCATTCCATGGCATTGTGGGTGGATGGCACTGGGAGAGAGTTTGAACAGGTGGTGGATTCTATAGTTTGTCCAGTTGAGGTATTGGTGTGTGTCGGCTGATGCGACCCTCATGGCACATACCTGTCATCAGAGGTTGTCTTGAAGACATGGATGAGCAAACAAATGAATGCACCATTGGTATTGGAAGTCAGCATGTTAAATACCATCGAGTATGCAAGCATATGTTGCCACATCATGTGAATGATTACGTGCAAGAATAACCTTGATGTGTTGCGCTATCACATGTGGTCCATAAATGATGGTTGCAAATCAGGGTGTTCCATTTTTTTTAAGAGTAAATAGACTGACAGTTTCACGGTTGTTGTTCCGTTGTCTTAAGGAGTGCATAGAGCGCAAGTTTTGTTGGTATTTCCCTCAAATATTTGTGCATGGGGTATGATAGTTATGTACATGCATTAGCTTGTTTTGGTATCACCAGCCTCTGGTGTGGCTACCATTATATTTAACCATTGTCATGTTAAGGGACATTTGTTAGGAAGGGGGTTCTATAGTATGCATCCTAGAGGTGCACGCTAGAGGATATGTGCCGTGCAATGGATGTTGCATGGGTTCCCACATGTTTAGAGTTCAGAGAGACAACATTTGGGGAGAGGGGCAGCACCATGTTGGTCACTTTGCATGTGATGTTGTACTTGCCATAATTTTGCTTGTTCAAGCTTACCTGTGCATGTCTCCCGTTATAAGAATGCAACAACCAATTTTAAATAATCTAAGTGAGTGGCTCTCAGTTCATGAAAAGGTACAAAATGCTCACTGTGTACCTGCAAATGTATGTTGGTAAGCAGCCTCTACACCCCTGGTAGACCTAAGAACACCATGCTATCCCGTTTTAACAGAGCGAGTTAACTGTAGTCTGGGTTAAGAAGAGTAGTCAATGGAACATTATTTAGATTATCTCATAGAAGTGTAGAGCCTCAGCTGAAGAGAAATCTAGCCACCCACAACACTATAACACACTGCATGAAGCTAACAGCATGCAGGAAGACCTTCTATGCAGCCTGGTCTTGGTCCCTGCTCCCAGAGGAGCCACAGATAAAAGCCCACTGCCAGTTAAGCGTGCTTGCAGTTACTGCCATGTTTCCTTTATACGGAATCTGGACATTCATGGTGGAGGGATAAAGAAGAATGGCATTTATTCTACATTTCGCATGTGCATTGTTTTAACACACCTGTACTAACAATGACAACCAGGTGGTGCAGCAGATTTCAAATTCTAAACATCTCTGAGCCAAAGATAGAAACATCACTAGACCTGTTTATACAAGAGGAGCCAGACATTAACTGGACCATCCCACTCTACTTACCCTATTTTTTCTGCCCACACTCACCACTTACTCAGTCTTTTCTTGCCTTAGACCCGTGGCTTGGCAGTTCCGTAATTTCAATTCTGGTGTTTGTTCTGTGTGCAGAAATGAAGCACATTTAAAGGCAGTAGCAGCTGACCTACGTCCATGTACCGGTTACGCACATCTTCAGTTCATCAAACGTCCACACATTCGTTTTTAGAAATACCTAAGTACATGTCAGAGACTTCCATCTGTAAATTATTCACCTTCAGACACCTGAGAATATACCCCACATATAATTGGATCTTGAACTACGACCGCCTTTGACTGGATCAATCGGCATCAAAGTTATCACAGAAGATATCCTCTTCCATGAACCTGACCTATCTGGTTCCATCTATGTTTTTGTAATATATGTACCTTTTTCCCCCACAAGTTCACTTCTGTTTTGCTTTCCTCTGCTTACTGCAGGCTGGATAACTCTTGCCAGGGGACAACATGCCATCTTTTAGGGAACCACCATGATACCACTGTGGATTGTAATTTGACTCAGTATAGAAGATTTCTAGCTTTGCATAACATGGCCATTCTTTCAGCTCAGATGTAAAAAAACCTTGTGTTTGTGAGTTATCAAATACATTCTGCAAAGTAGCCTGCTGTTCCCAAAATCACTAACCTGCAGCAAATGATACTCAGATGTCTCCTATTCTTCCATAATAACCACTAAATCCAGATTACTCTCTTTAATAGCATTTACATTGTTACACCAAAAATCTGCATCAAAAGTTAAAAATACAGAATTTAGTGGCTAGGCTGCTTAATCCTAAACATATGAGATTGTACAGCCACTGCTCTGAACTTGCTCAAGGGACTGCAGTGAGGAGAGCATCAAATCAAATGTAATTTTTGACAAGTGCAAGACCTAAGAGGGTATCTAATCAATGCACCTCGTGAAGATAACTCTGATGTACATTCCACAACATTAATCATACTGAGTCTCTCTACATTCATCAGCTAGGCCAAATTCAACTGCACTGAACGCACAGGAAAATCAACACTGTGGGCAGTGGAGCCGACTTATGAATTTCCCGGGGGGGGGGGGGGGGTGCCCAAATATAGGAAGTGACATCACCGGCAGTTATATGAGCACATTTGCACATAGTAGCCAACTTGGTGCAAGGGGGAAGGCACAGACCAGTGGAAACATTGGCTAGCATGTACTGCATATATTAAAGTCAAGTAAGACAGAGATTTAAGCTTTTCAATTGCATTCCAGTAAGCTATCACTGCCTCTACTCCACCCCTCTATAATCATCCAGGTTGTAGTAGCACTCAAAATGCAGACCAACACAACTAGGAGGGGCTTACAAAATGCTCGCTAATCAGAAGATACAGCTGCAAGTTGGAGTACCACCACCAACACCAAAAAAAGTTCCCACTTCAAGGGGAAACAAGAAGTAAAGAAGTTTCCTGATTAAAAAGAACAACAGTGCTTTCTCATGATCTACATCATACCGTTCATACCACAGCATGACAAACACCCCAAAGGTGGTCTAAATGCCTACCTGAAGCTATGGTAGGATTTAAGACCATATTGCTGTACCAGAAGGACCCTCTGGAAGCTGGTCACTGCACTCTAGTGCAAGAGGCACTACTACCCCTGAGAACCGGGCAGACTTACTATTGTACAGCAATATTGTTTTGGGTCAGCCTTCTGTGTGAAAAAAAAATATATATATATATAATATATATATATACATATATATATATATATATAGATATATATATATATATATGATTTTTACTCATTTGTAGTGTTTTTGATTAGCATGCGATACTATCAGTATCTTCGCTACAGTTTCAGTAAACCACTTGCATTGTAGTGGCTTTTATACTCAAATAGAAACACATAAAAATGTTCTCACTTTTGTTTAGTACTTATGTATATGTATCAGCTTGTAAAGATAATGTATGAGCATTAAGAATATTATAGTCAAACAACATACAGTTCACTTATTGCTAATATTAGGGAGTACCTACCCAGCATCCTACTCTCCTATTTACTTAGAAAAGATTTAAACTACCAAGCAAGATGTGTGTTGTGCCATAGACCAGTAAAACTTCAACAAATCAAACTCTCAGTAGTGCTGCTTTGGATTGGCCAGCCAGGAGAACAGGTGAGCTGTTTTCATTGCAGCACCTTCCCCATGTAAAATGCATTTTTACGGACAACAGTGCTTTGAATAAATTCAACTGCAATGGCTTCAACATAAGATGTGCAGCTTCATCTTTGTGTCCATGCAGCAAAGCAACAGCATTTAATCGAGCATGGCCCATTGTAGGTCTCAGATATGTTTTGATATGTGAAGGCAAATAAATAGATGCTCTGAAGAACAAGAGGATACAGGGATAGTTACTGCAATTGAAAGTAGTTGTGCCAGCTCAGGGAACAAATTGCACATAGAACTACCCCTTTCACCTTGGAACAAGTCAAAGACATCCTGAAAGCACATATCTGAGTCATATCCCTCTGTACAAATTCAAGGAACATATTTCTATGTAGCTCTAGATTTCGTTTGCATTCATGGAAGCCAGTCTTGTAAAAATTCATTACATATTCACTGGTGGCGTTCCCTGTAACGCATTTTTCTAGGTTAACCACATGGTCACATTCAGTTGTATTGAAACATTCTGACAAAGCTACCAATGTATGGTCCATGAGTTCATAATAACCTTGTCTATAGAGGTCTTTGGGAGCCTGGAAAACCAGTGGCGCAACACAAAATGTGGTGCCCCCTTGCGAGCCATGCTGAGGGGGCCCCCCCTAACTCAGCAACAAATCACTGGTCGCACCACACTCTGGACCGGCATAGATTATTTATCACGCTTGTGAAATACGCACGAAAGTGCTGCTGAAGGGATATGCCACACACTGCACTAGCAGAAAGATATAAATATGTGTTTTAATGCAATATACAGCACACTTTCTGAGAAAAATTGCCTAAAAAGCCAGAGTGTTTGCAATTGTTTTGTTGGGTAACACCAATCCAATATATGTAAATCACCAACAGTGCACAGGAACATTAATACTTGGCTATTAAAAATGCTATGCCACAATGAAAACATGTCCAACTGGCTACACAATGTAGACCAGTGTAGACACGTAACATCATTACAGTAAAGCATGCCAGGCCACATTTAGACATACCTAGACTGGTTGCTCCAAAATGCCAGTCGAAGCATTAACACTCATCAAGAAGAGAACACACATTCAAGCCTGTGGCCTCTAACAACACGGCCAAACTCTTTAAAATCTGCAAGGAATTGATCAATCCTGTTCCGGTCTTTCCCTCTCCTGTTCCCTCCCAGGCCCTCTGTCTGGCTCTGTCATCTCACTTCTCTGCTAAAACTCCTGTCCTTCATCTCCTCTTCCTCTCCCTCTTCCTCTCTCGGCCCCTCTTTGGCCATCTCTACCTCTCTTCCTCCTTTCTCCTCTTTCTCTCTGACAACACCTGACAAGGTTTCTAGACAAGTCCAATCTATGAAAGTGTAATTGAAACAGGTGCTCCCCTGCTCCTCCAAAACCATCAAGGACCATATTGACAACCTCGCTCAAGCCTTGGCCAATTTCTGTGATCCCTCTTTTGCCACTGGAACGTTCCCCTCTCCCCTTAACCACTCCCTTATGCACCCACTCCTCAAGAAGCCATCTGCCGATCCTGCCTGCCCGGAAAACTATTGCCCAGTCTCCATCACCCCTTTCCTGGGCAAACTGTTGGAAAAGCTGGCCATCTCCCAGCTTACTTTCCACACAGAATCTGTTGGTCGTCTCCATGACCTTCAGTCTAGATTCAGAGCTGCCAGAGGCACGGAAACTGCTCTCCTGAACACCTGTAAAGATCTGCTCTCTAACCTTGATTCCAGCATTCCTTATGTCCTCATCCTCCTGGATATTTCCTCTGCTTTTGACATGGTCAACCATGCCATACTGATCAATCGACTCCATGAGAACCTGGGCATCACGGATCAGGCCCTTGATTGGCTGACCTCCTTCCTCTTGGACAGCCCCTCCCAGGACCAACTTGGTCCCTTTCTCTCCGCTCCATCCTCTCACCATGGTTTTTCAACCTCTACTTGGCCCCTTTGGCCCACCTGAACTCTACCTTCTCCTCTAACTTTCAGTGTTATGCGGCTGACACGCCGCTTTCCTTCAGGCTCCCCTCAGACTACTCTACTCTCTCGCTCATTCCTGACTGTCTATCCGTGATTCAGGATTGGTGTGCCTCCAATGATCTCTGCCTTAATGTCAGTAAGATGGTGATCCTTCTCATTTGGACTCCTGCCCCTGCTTTCCCTCCCTCACTCTGGCTGTCCGTCTTGGGCCCTTCGTGTCAGGCAAACAACCTTGGTGTCATCTTTGAATCCACTCTCTCTTTCTCTTTCTCTCCTCACATCTCGGACGTCACCAATATGTCCCACTACCAGCTGATCCTCCTCAAAGGAACTCTTCCCTTTCTCACTTTCCCCCAAAAGCTCACAGTCCCCAGAGCCCTGGTTCTCTCTAGGCTGGACTACTGCAACAGCCTCTTTCTCAATCTGCCTTCCTATACTCTCCACCCTCTGCAACTAATCCATAACAGGACTGCAAAACTTATCCTTGGCCTCAAGCCCAAGGATCTTATCTCTCCAACCCTGAAATATCTCCACTTGCTCCCTGTTGCTGCAAGGATCAAGTTCAACACCCTTTGCATTGTCTACAAGGGTTTCTGGGCCTGGGGCCGGCACTACATCCAACGCTCTCTACCAAAATAGCTTCCTTCTCAAGCCCTCCACTCAGCTACCTACAACTCTCTAAGGGTTAAACACTTCTCCAGGCAGAGAGTGAGGGTAGATCTCTCTCCTCTGCAGGTGCCTCCTTCGGAATAGCCTCCCTGGCCCTCTCAAACTTGAGCTGGACCACCTGAAGTTCCGGAAGCAGCTCAAAACATTCCTCTTCTCCTCTGCTTTGTCTCTCTCTCCCTCCCCTGCTGGCCTACCTGACCTACCTGTCCGCTGTACCGACTGGTTGCTTGGCTACCCTCAGAGTCTCACTGAGTCCAGACTCTTTCTTGATCAGTCACCATTGCACTGCCTCTGGGCCTACCAAGCACTTAGGGGCTGTAACTGTAACTTTAACCCTACAGTCCCTTGTTCGCCTTGCAATACCCAGAGCCTCGGTGCCCTGCCTGCACTTACTCCGAGCATTGCTGCTCTGTTTTTCCCTCTCCTCTCCCTTGCACTTCCCCCCTCCCTTTCCCCTTGCACTTCTCGTTCTCGCACTTGCACGATCTGAATGACACAAGGCTTAGTAAGATTGCTTGTCTTGTCCTCCCTGTATCTTCCCTCCCTTTTCTTGTTGCACCTAAAAACACTTGTGTACTGGCGCGTTATAAATGACTTATATCATATCATTTGATCACAGATGGCCAGGAAAAAATACAATGCCGCAGTAAGAAACGGCTGGACTGGCAGCACCCAAATGGCAGTCTAGCCAGGTGATTCACTTAGCAGGACTGCTTTATCAGAAATGCCCAGTTAACCCAACCTCCAAAATCATCTCCTTGGCCCAGAGTTACCTCCATGTCACTCTTCCTTGTCCCAGAGTTTACGTATGAGGTTCTTTGCCTCATAGGTAAGTACTGGGTTAAGGAAGAGAGGGACTAGAAGTAATGAAGAGTACAGGTAACTAAGTCAGGCATTACCTCCATTTACCTCTACCTCATCCCAGTACTTGTGTATGAGGCAGAGTGCCTTATACACAAGTACTTTCTCATACACACTGGGACGAGGAAGAATAGTGCTAGGAGTAATGAGTAATCAAGACATTAAACACAAGTATTGGTGCAACACCACTGCGTTGACTGGTATTCAGCACTCCCCCTGAAACTTTGGGCTATGTTTGTTGATTCGACCTGGCTGACCTTTAGAGCAGTTGCCAGGCAGAACAGGGCGCAGATGTTAAATGGCACTTGGGTTTCGCTGTTAACAAGAGCACAGCTAATACTAACATAAAGCATTTCTCTTTTAGTATCTGCTTTCAAATGCCAAATGTTTTGTGCAATTGAAATCGTGATGTGGGCTTAATACTTGCATGCCAGGGGAGTGATTGGAAGGTTAGAGAGGGAACAGGACACCACTCATTGTGACAGCAATCCATAAGTGGGTGCTTTCAACCTTAAAGGAGAGAGTTAACTGCTTGTAACATTGAAGCTGCACTAGAATAGTCTCATTAAAATGAGTAAAGAAATTAGATGTCCCCAAACAAATAAGTTTGCCCTTCCCCCACCGCCCATGAAGTTAGCGCCTCTCCCAACATTTGAAGGGTTAGCCCCCTGAAATGTAGGTTTTGTTGCGCCCCTGAACGCAAGCGCACACACCAATCACCATATACACACATGCACACCCAGCCATCCATACATTTAAGTGTGCATTATTTCACCATACAGTCACACCCAGGCAGCCATCCATACATTTAAGGGTGCACCCTTTCACCATACATTCACACCCAGGCAGTCACCTGTACATTTAAGTGTGCATCCTTTCACCATACAGGCACACACACCAAGGCACCCACCCATACATTTCACCATACACTCACACACGCAAACATCATGGGGTTAAGGGGAGCCCGAATACTTCAAAATGAAATTGGGCCTCATTACAAATATGCCAGTCTGGAAACAACAGTGCCGGTACGCTTACCGGCACTGTTGTTTCCGAACCGGCATATTACAGCTCTGCAGGCAGCTGCCGTCCCACCCGGCAGATCAGATCTGCCGGGCAGAATGGCCCCCACCCGCAGAGTTTTCATGGAGGCACCGGCACCGTTATTAATGGTGCCACTGCTTCCGTGGTCCCCATTCCCATAGAGTCCAACAGGCCCTTATGGAAATTGGGACTTACCATTTGCCGGCGCCTGACTTCCCGGACCGCTGGGGTTGTAATCTCCTGGTGTTACCGGGAAGTTGGGCACCAGTACATCATTACGGGTCTGATGACAACCTGCCGGTAGCACTGGCACGGTTACCGCCATACCCGTAATGAGGCCCTCTGACTTCATAAAGAAATTATTTCCGTTAAGGACCAAGCCATAACGGAAATAATTTATTTGTGAAGGTAGAGTGACTTCAAAAATAAACTATTTCTTTTTGAAGTCATAGTGCTCCCCCCACCCCATAACATGGAGGCCTTGAGCCTAGCGTCTTCCATGCCATGGGGAGGGCAGAGCCCTTGGACTTCAAAAAGAAACTTTCTTTTTGTAGTCACTCTGCCTTCATAAAGAAATTATTTCTGTTACACAAATAATTTCTTTATGAATGAAGACTGAATTCAAAAAGAAAAAAAATATATATTTTTTTGGAAAAAAAAATATTTTTTTTCTCCACTGGGGCCCCCTCCTAGAACATGTGCTGGCGGGGCCCCCCGCACCGTAGGGGCTGCAGGGGCCCCTGTTACGCCAGTGTGGAAAACATGGGGAACTAACCCTTCATCCAGGTGCCTTGGGATTTTCCTGGCCATTCTTTGCACAAAATGCTCCTCTAGTTCTGCATCTAAATCATCGGCCGCTCATGTGGTTTTTGAGAAGAAGTCTTCAAATCTCTCACGCAGTTGTGCAATTATGGTTTTATGGTTTTCAGTCATAACCAATGCTTCAATGAATCTTAAATTGACCTTCTGTAGAGCAACATAGGAAAATACCATGTAAAGAAGATGAAGACCTAGAAAGGTTTTGAGTTTATGGAGCTGCATGTGCAACCCATGGGCTTTTGCTCCCACTTCCTTGTGGGAACAGGATGCAAATCCCAGAAATGATATTACAGAACTGTAGTTAGCGAGCACAGTCATCAAAGATTGTGCTCAAACTGTCCATCGGGTAGGAACACACAGAAGCAGTTTGACACTCCCTACTCTTGACAACACTCAAAAGAAGCATTTTGGGGAATTTCAAATGAACACTATCAAGTCCCTTACAAAAACCAATAGATCCCTGACTTGTCAATGCCCACAACTACATACTGAAGTACTAAGTTCAGATTGTGTGCAAAGCAGTGCACATAAATAGCTTGTGGTGCCACCTCCTGTACCAATGTCTGCAAACCATGTCAATGTCCAGCCATAGTAGAAGCACCATCATAACACTGCTCCCAAAATGTTTTTCATTTTATAGCCAAACCCCAGGAGAACATCTTTTAAAATGGCAAACAGAGTTTGTGATGTAGTGCTAGACATTTGATAAAAGCCACACAAAATCTCCTCTACCCGAAGATCCTCTTTTGCAATGGGAAAGACTACAGAGACCTTCTCTTTTATTGACACATCAGCAGTCTCATCTAAAATAATAGAAAAGAATTTTGCAACATGAATCTCTTTCATCAGGCCACAGCGAAAATGATGTGACATAATTGGCAGCATTTCATTTAATATGTCGTCCAACATCCATTTGTACTCTGTTCTTTGAAGCTACGTTTGCAGTTCTGGGACCTCTCTGCCACAAAGCGACTGCATTGCTTTATATTAGAGTCCTCATAAGTATGGCCCGAATTGCTAGACCTTGCCGAACTAAAGCCAACAATGTGGTCAAAATATTCACCAGCACACTTCTGTTAACCCTCAACTGCTTGAGGTGGCCCACCGACAGAGCTGCTGCAACAGTCGTACCGCTTTTGACAGATGCTAGTGTCATTGCAGCCGCCCGATGAAGATTTGAAGTCTGATGGCTATTCCATCTCTCTATGGCCTTCCTAAACTTGTTAAAGCCATGTTTAGCATGGCATCCTCATCACAACTACTTTTTGGCAATGGCACACCCTTATCATTAGCAGCCTGGCATAACTTACAGAAAATATTTTGAACAGGCTCAACATATGTAAAACAATTATAGGTTTCTAACAATTTGTTTTGAAAAGTGTGGCTCTGCTGGGACTTAAAACCATTCGATTTACTCCTGTTTGGAGCAGCATTCCTGTCTCACATTGCTGCTGCCAACATCACTGATTGTATGAGCATCTGGTAAACTTTCCACACATTGTGCCTGGCAGTTTGATGCAAATGTGGATCTTGAAATTGCTACAACTGCTTGGTCAGACACATGGAACCTCTGCTTTGGTTTATTTGTTTGTTTGTTTGTTTGTTTTATTTATTTCTATAGCGCACCTTGACCCGAAGTATCTGGGTGCATTGGAAATATTACTAGTGTTACAGGTATGTGCTTGTCATAGAATACAAGAATTACAATGTGTACAATCAGAAGGTAATAACAGAAACAAGTTGAATTGTAGTCTATGTAGAGTCCTACGTTCATAATAGGCAACAAACTGCATGAATCATATAAAAAAAGGAACTGGACAGTAGTAATATACAGTTGTCTTTTGCAGCCAGTGCTTCTCAGTCAACTATTTGATGGAGTTACTTCTGAAGTTAGAGAATGATTTGGTCATATTCAAGGAGAGAGGGAGCGAGCTCCATAACTGTGCAGCCATGACTGGGAAACTAGTCCCACCTGACTTTTGGAGTTTGTATCTTGGGACTGTCAAACCCATGGTGTTATAGGATCTGGTGACTCTGGTGGAGGAACTGAAGTTGAACTTTTCTGTTAAGTACAACGGGGCCGCATGGTTCAAAGATTTATACGTAAGGAAAATATTTTTAAGTTGGATCTTATCCTTAATCGAGAGCCATTTATAGTGTCTTCTGGTTTCAGGTAAATGAGCTCTCCTTGGGATACTCAACGCACACCTAAGAGCATTGTTTTGCCAGATTTGTAATTTATTGAGAACATATTTACTTGCTCCCAAGTAAAGGCCGTTGCAATAATCTAACTTAGCCAATATTAATGCTCTAGCAAGTGTAATGCAACTCTCCTTAGAGAGGAGAGGTCTGCATGCCCTAAATCATTTGCCTGTATAGACAGTAGCCAAGGACGTAGCATTCGCTTGTTTATGTAGGTTTGGAGTAGCATTGAGGTAAAAACCTAATGTTTTTACTTCTTTGTCCACTGGGATCTTGTTCCCATCGATGTTAAAGGAGGCGTAGTCTGTGTTTAGTTTGTTTAGGTTAGCTGTAGAGCACACAATCTGCAACTCAGTTTTATCGTCATTCAGGCAGAGGCCGTGGGTAGCCACCCATGCCTGAATGATTAGATACATTTTCTTCACTAGTAGTACATCGTCGTCATAAATACCTGTTAGAGGAAGGAGAATCTGGGTGTCATCTGCATAGTTAGTGTAGGTGACATCCAGATAGTCCAATTTGTCGAATAAAGGCTACTATCATTGTGGGTGATACACAGGAGCCTTGGGGTAATCCACATGTAATGGGAATGGGCTCAGCTGCTGCTGAGGGAGAAAAGACTCTCACTGTCCTATTGTTTAGAAAAGATTGTATCCAAGTAATGCCATTTTGTGTGAAATGTGCTGCTGATTCGAGATGGTTGCATACAATTTTGCGGTCAACCAGATCGAATGCCGCTGATAGTAGTAGTAAGGCAATGTTATCATTGTCCTTAAGTTCATCTATCTGTGCTTTTAGATCAATCCGCGCCGTTTCAGTCCAATGTTGAGGTCTAAATCCGGATTGGCGAGTTACTAAGAGGTGGTTAGTCTCAAAATATTCCTGGATCTGTAGGTAAGCCACCCTGTCCAGTATCTTCATTAAGAATGGGACTGTGGTAATAGGACTATAGTTAGTGGGAATGGTGGGATCCAGGGATTGTTTTTTGATTAGTGGTAATGCCCAGGAGTTTTTTAAGTTGATAGGTACTATGCCGCAGATGAATGACCCATTGATTAGTTTAGATATGAATGGTGCCAGGTCTCTCGCAGTGTCTTTGATTATTTGCGCTGGGCAACTGTCACCTTGGTACCTAGACAGCTTAAGGGACGCAATCATTTTTTGTACCTACAGGGCTAAGAATTTGGAGAATTTAAAGTCCTGGGATGGTTTAGCGGTGGGCTTCATATTGTGGTGGTTGTTACCAGAGTTTTGGAGGTTTAGATGTTTTTCAGCAATTTTAGTTTGCAATGTGGCTATTGTGTTGGTGAGAACATTTTGAATCTTTGTGCACCAAAGTTTATTTTTGACACACAGGTCTGTGGGGGTGATAGGCATCTCCATCCTGTTAATGATTATGAATAGCTCCTTTGTACTAGAGCAAGCTTGGGTTATTCTACTGTTGTAAGATTCTCGTTTATCGCAAAGTATTTCATCCTTGTATTTTATAGATAACTTCATTAGGTTCATTTTGTTCTCTACAGAGGAGAGGTGTTGATGATGTCCAGAGCTTTAGTCATAGAGGATTTATAGCTCTTTACTAACTTGTTAGGGTCAGTGATATCATCTAAGGAATTCAACGTAGGCAGCACGAGAGGCAAGATGGCTTCCACTGTGATATTTCATTTGTTCCTTGTAGGACATGAAGGTGCTAACACATTTTGTTTAGTTTTATGGGCCTTTACTTAGAGGGTAAATGATAGTAGGTGATGATCTGTCCAAGATTGCGGAGTGATTGCAGTCATTTTAGTGTTGTAGTTCAGGTCGGCTACCCAATCAAGGGTCCTACCTTTGTCATGGGTAGGTTGGGTGACTTTTAGGGTAAAGCCTTGTTCTGTAACTGTGTTGGCAATTGCTAGTGCTTCGTGATCATTTGGGTCATTTAGTCCTAGATTGAAATCACCCAATGCTAACATTTTGGAAGATATGTTGATATTATCCATCAGAAGTAGTAGGAGATCTTCCTCGAAGGTGCCAATGGCCCAGGGTGTCTGTATATTAGTTGTATAGTTATGGTACAGAAGTCGTTGATGGGTATTTTGGCTGTCAGTGATTCACAAGATGAGAATTTAGATGTAGTACTTAATCTTATGTCTAGGTTGATTTTAGCTATGATAGTGATTCGGCCGCCTCTGGCATCTACTCTGTCAGCTCTTACAATTGTGTAATTGTCTGGTACAGCGAGTAGGAGTGAAGGTCCTGCTGCTCTATGCAACCAAGACTCTGTAATAGCAAGGAAGTCTAGGTTGTCTGCAGTAATCAGGTCAGCAATGTCTGTTGCATGTGCTACCAGCGATTTGGCATTGATTAGAGCACCCTCAATCATCTGCATAGCGCCTTTAGCTAGGTAAGTATTCTGTTTTGGTAACTTGTTATCATTAGTTGCATAATTAGTTGTGAATTTCCTTGGCATGATGTGGTTTAAGTGGATATTTGGCAACAGGTTGGCATGATATGAGTTTAGCAATATCTGGAGTCTAGTGCCAAGTTTGAGATTACTATCTCTGGTCAGGCAGGGGTGACTTAAGGACACCCACTTGATGGGGTCTATATTGACACAATACGTGTTCGGAAGTGTCTGGAGTCTGGTGCCGAGTATACGATTTCGGTCTCTGATCTGGCAAGGCAGGCTAGATTACATCAGCTTGATATCAGGTCCATTTATGTGCAGGTTAGGTGAAGGTAAGAGGTAGTTCTCACCACTCACGGGACTTGAGTGAAGATAGTTGCAGTCCAAGCTTAACTTGAGTAAGAAATGTATTGACCTAATTGCTGAATCGAACAGGTTATGGTTAAGCAACAGGTAGGAATGGTATGGACTTTATTTCCTTGGAATAGTGGCACATAGTTGGACACCAATGGTACACGGGCCAAGTTACATGCATAGTGGTGGGGAATTGATTGAGCACAATGAATACTCCTACCAGTGCTAGGAAAAAGGCGTACATAGTATTTGGAGATATTTAAATCTATGTTGTATGAGAGGCTCTGTTAGGTAGGATGGCCCAAAATCTTGAGTTAAGGCATGGGGACAAAGCTAGTGCGGTATGGCAGTAGAAGTAGTGGGGAAAGTATCTAAGGTGCCTAGTTTAGTACAGTGAGGTGGCCAGAGGTGGCACTTGTAGTGACTTAAAACACTTATTCACAACATGTCTTCTATAGAGAGGTAATGCCGAACATGCAGGTTACCTCGACGTAGAGCTGTTTGTTTTGGGTGTTGAAACAAGCAGTGATGCCATTAAGTACAGCATAGAGCAGATGCAGCAAGGGCGCATCTGGTACATTGGATGGCCAATGGACGCAGTGGGGCAGAATTGGCAGAATGAGATGAAGATCGTGTAGTTACGGCAAGCTACGCTTATGTGGCGTGGTCAGGTGTATAGGATGTGGGACACAATAGGAATAGTTGTAGGGCGAATCAAACATAGGAATATAGATCAACAAAATCAGGAACAAATCAGACTTAAGTCATGCATTCATACAAAGGTCTGCACAAGGCAAAGTAGTCTGGCAGGCATTCATAATGTGAATAGTGCACCGAGGGACACTGTAGGGAAGGTTCATAATAATCAGGTATGTTCCGGTAGGGTAAAAACTGCAGTACAGTTCATACATGCATGCACTTTCAATACATAGTCCTTGCAGGGAACATTAAGAAATAAAGGACCTTGTTCGGTGCATAGCAAAATGCTAATACATGGCGTGGAGCGGCTGCAGTGTTACAAGGTGTATAATGGTATTTCAGTGTTAGCGACAAGGCAATAGACCAGTGATACGGACAGCTGAGTCAAAGGATATTCTTACCATACTAGTGAGTTTGTGACTTGTCCCTTGGCCCTACCCGGCACGGACAGGCACAGACAAGAGAGGGCCTTTTTCAATGAGGCCGGCTTCCACCTCCGGTAACTCACTATTGGCTTAGTAGCCTTTCCCAAGCAGGTTGCTAGACAACCAATGTAAACAAAATTCAAGATCGTCGGGCGGCAACCATCTTATGCTGCAAGCTGTTTCGTGTAGGCTCTGCTTGGTAGGGAGTAGGAGGCGCACACACAACATCCTTGGGTAGAGGGTTATAGATGTTGAAATCTCATCAGATAAGGCATGAGATACAGCACACTCCACCGGTGGGGTTCCTGTCGAGGCATGGATGTGAAGTGGAGTGGGCACAGAAAGGAGAGGGCCTTGTTTAGTGGGCCTTAGTCGAGTGAGGCCGGGTTTCCACCTCCGGTCACTCGCTATTGGCTTAGTAGCCTTTCCCAAGCAGGTTGCTAGGCAACCAATGTAAATAAAATTCAAGATTGTTGAGTGGCTGCCATCTTATGCTGCGGGCCGCATCGTGTAGGCTCTGCATGGTAGTGAAAAGGAGGCGCACTCACAACAGCCTCAGAGAGAGGGTTACAGATGGTGAAATCTCATCAGATAAGGCACGAGATACAGCACACTTCTAGTATGTTGCTGAATGGGATCATGAGTATCACTGCCCCTGCAGCTCGGATGCTGCTTGGTGGTCATGCTGCTCTGGTGGTCACGCTGCTCCTGCAGCACTGGAAGGTACGGTGGGGCTCCTGCCCAGGTAGAGATGTGAAGTGGAGTGGGCATGGACAGGAGCCTTAGTCGAGTGAGGCCAGCTTCCACCTACGGTCACTTGCTATTGGCTTAGTAGCCTTTCCCCAGCAGGTTGCTAGGCAACCAATGTAAACAAAATTCAAGATCGTCAGGCGGCGACCATCTTACACTACAGGCCATGTCATGTAGGCTCTGCGTGGAAGTGAGAAGGAGGCATGCTCACAACAGCCTCAGAGAGAGGTTTGTAGATGGCGAAATCTCATCAGATAAGGCATAAGATACAGCGCACTTCTAGTGAGGGAGGGAGCACGCGTAGCTCTGGTCCTGCAGCTCGGATGCTGCTCGGCAGTCACGCTACTCCGGCGGTCAGGCTGCTCCTGCAGCACTGGAAGGTACGGTGGGGATCCTGCCCATGTGGGGATGTGAATTTGGCAGGGGTTATTGTAATACACCTCTCCATGATTGCTTTGGAGTTTCAGATGCGACTTTTCCAGGGGACTTAAGTGAAAAGCATTTGCTGCTAGAAATAATGTCTCACAAAACGTCTAACTGGCATACAACTGCAAGAACGAAAATTGGTTGCTGTAATCCATGCAAAATGTATCTCTTGATACAAGACATTTTCTAATATTTCTATTCGAGTTTCCTGACTTTGTGTTGTATTAGGTTTAGTTCATCACCAATCAATGTATTGCCTTCAGGAGGTGATCTTTAGTTTTTTGTCTTATTCTGAGGGGCCACGAGGTCCAGATGCCTGGTAATTTCACAGTAGATATCCATAGGTTTCTCATGATTTGATGACATATGGTTCTCCCACTAAGGAACAAGAAGCTAGTATGTAGCATCCCACAAATCATGCATATCATTTTGTCCATTATTTATGCCCCAATATACTTTAAATGTCATATAGATGCACCCTAAAGTTTGTTCATAGATTTTCCCAAGTGCACCTAGTTAAAATGTACATAGTTGTGTTCGGTGTGCATGTGAAAATATTTGCGTATGCTTTTGTGTCTGTTTTCCTGCAAACCCATGTATGGGACCTGTATAAGTAATGGTGTATTTATTATTGTGCCTGTGTGTGGGAAATGGAGTTCAAAAAGGTCAGTGCCCCGTGGGACAAATGTCACCTTGACAGCCTTTAGTTAGCACCATTCTGAGAGCTGCACCAGATCCAAATATAGAGCTAATCACTCCTGTCCACCCAAAAGCAATGGTGGCACCACTGATTAATGGCTATTATGGCTGGCACTTCTTGTATTAACCTACTGTAAAGATGCCGTGCACAAGTGACATTTGCTAAGATGTTACCTCTGTGTCACCAGATTTGCTTATAGAGATAGGGATGTAACTTTCTCTTAACCTCTCATTGGACAAATCAGATGTTCCAGATGAAGTATAACGCAATCATGTGTGACTTGGGGGAGAGCGTTAACTGTTTTTAACATTGTAGTTTACCAGTAATTCTGGTAAAGTAGTGTACAATGTTAAAAGCAGTTACATAGGATCACCCTGCAAGTGTTGTTTGGGACTGATGCAAGCACTCGCGTCTATAAGTTGTAGCCATGGTTGTCTCAATTTTTTAAAAACACCCACTTTCCTGGTTTTCAACTTTCCTTTTAAACGCCCCTTATTCATGTCAGTAAAACAATTACACCACACATATGCTTAATAATGTCTTACATTCCAAGAGACAAGCATACACCTCTTTATACTGCCTTATTGTATTCACAACACAGAAGCCACTGTTTCACCAAGCATTTAGAGAAAATATGAAGCATGCAATGCATTGTTAATAGAGTTTACATATCCACAAAATAGACACTCACAGACTAGTCATTGGTACGTTAAAAAAGGCACAGGGCAGCAATTAAATTGTGTAAAGGCCGGGGTACCAGGAAATACAGGGTAGGGGGAGGGGAGAGCTTTCTCACCTCACTGTGGTGGTCCTAGGAATTTGAAAATATGCAGGAAACATGACCATTACAGAATTAATGAGGGGGGAAATCATTGATTTGTCTCGGGCCGGAAATTCAAGCACTGCCAGTTCCCCAAGTCACGGCTAGGATGACACACACAGTGTCCGTGGCTCAGCAGATCGTTAAGGAGGGCATGTATAATGGAACATTTCCAACTGAAAGAGCTTGCAAAGCGCCACCTTGCAAATCTGTGATAGTTAAGGTAATGTGCACAGATGTAGAAGTACACCCAACCCAAAACAATTTTTTTTATATATTTTTTTTTATGTATATAATCAAAAACAAAAAATGATTTTTACAAGAAAGAATAACTGAAGTTTCCATGTAAGAGCAAAAGTGAAAGTATGGGCTTATCCTTGCATTTTCCGAAATATTGGAATACTAGTTTATTTGTTTTTCAGAATTATCCAAGCCTCACAGTGCTTGACAAGGGGTCGGCGGGTGACCAAATGCTGGAAGGAAGTTCAGCCTGAAGGAGTTAAACAATTAAATCCCGTCCAGGAACTGTAGTTTAGGTTAATGCATAAGCTATGCCATCTGGTTGTGTTAGTCTTGATTTAAATGAAGGCACAGATGCAAAGCAAGAGGGGTGCACAGAGGTAGAAGCACTCCCAACCCAAAACAATTTTAAAAATGGAGGCAAAGATGCAAAGCAAGAGGGGGCACAGATGTACAAATCCACCCAACCCAAAATTATTTTCAAAAATGGAGGTAAAGCAAGAGGGGTGCTCATATGTACAAGTACACCCAACCCAAAAGAATGTTAAAAATAGAGGCACAGATGCAAACCAAGAGGGGAGCACATATGGAGAGGTACTCCCAACCCAAAACGATTTTTTCAAGAAGAGGGCACGGATGCAAAGCAAGAGGGGTGCACAGATGTAGAAATACACCCAACGCAAAATTATTTTTAGAAATGGAAGCAAAGCAAGAGGGGTGCATAGATGTACAATTACACCAAACCCAAAACTATTTTTAAAAATGGAGGTAAAGCAAGAGGGGTACATAGATGTAGAAGTACACTAAACCCAAAACGATGTTTAGAAATTGAGGCACAGATGCAAAGCAAGATGGGTGATATGATGTGATATGATATGGCATTAATAACACGCCTATACACAAGTGTTTCAAGGAGGGAAGACAGAGACAATAATCTTACTAGGCCAGGTGACATTGAGATTGCGCAAGTGCAGAAGATGGGGGAGGGGGAAAAGTGTGGGGGAAGCGGGAGGGGGGATGTGCAATGCAAAGGATAACCAGTAGGTAAATAAGACAATAAATAAATAAATAAAAGTGTGGCAAGCTGGTGGCAAGTGCAGGTGAAAGTGCATACATCAGGAGTCAAGTGCTGGTATGGAGCTGTAGGGATTCAGAAACAGTCCCCGAGTACAAGGGTTGCCAGGGGGCAGTGCAGGTGTGCAACTGGCAGGGAGGGGACCTGGGCTCGAGATCAGAGGGTATCCAGGTAACCAGTGCAGCTTCAGCAGGAGAAAAGCATAGGAGAGGAGGAGAGAAAGCAGAAGTAAAGAGGAAGGTCTTGAGGTGCTTCTGGAACCGGAGATGGTTCTTAAGTTTCAGAGAGGCAGGGAGGCTGTTCGAGAGGGACGCCCTAGCAGAAGAAAGAGATCTACCACCAACTCGTTGCCTGGAGAAGCGACTGACCCTGAGGGAGTTGGGCGCGGATGAGCAGAGAGCTCGAGAAAGAAGATATTTAGGAAGAGAGAGTTGAAGGTAATGAGGCCCAAGGCCCCAGAAGGCCTTGTGGATAATGCAGAGGGTTTTCAACCTAATCCTCGCTGCCACTGGGAGCCAGTGCAGGGAATTCAGTCCAGGAGAGATACGATCCCTGGGCTTAAGGCCAAGGACAAGTCTTGCAGTCCCGTTTTGGATGAGTTGCAGAGGGCGGAGGGTAGAGGCAGGCAGATTTAGAAAGAGGCTGTTGCAGTAGTCAAGCCTAGATGGAACCAGAGCTCTGGAGACAGTGAGCTTCTGGGGGAATCAGAGGAAAGGAAGAATACCTCTGAGGAGATGCAGCTGGTAGTGTGACTTTTTAGAGATGTCATAGATGTGAGGGGAGAAGGAGAGTGTGGAATCGAAGATGACCCTGAGGTTTTTAGCCTCACAGTTGGGAGCAGGGAGAGGGCCAAGAGAGGCCGGCCAGAGAGTGACCGGAAAGGAGGAAGCAGGTGTGCCGATGAGGAGAATCTCAGTCTTACTGGCATTAAGGCAGAGATCATTGGCGGCACACCACTCCTGGATATCAGACATACAGTCAGAGATGCGAGAAGGAGAAGAGGTGGTAGAGGAAAGCCTGGAAATTAGTTGAGTGTCATCCGCATAGCACTGAATTTTGGGACAGAAGGCCATAATGTGGTGGGCAAGAAGTGCCAGGTATTTGTTGAACAGACAGGGAGAGAGGTTAGACCCCAGAGGAACACCACAGGTGGAGATAGAGATAGAGGAAATCAAGGACCCAAGTTGGACTTGGGAGGGTCAAACGGGCAGGAAAGAAGTCAGCTACGCCAGGGCCTGATCGGTGATACCTCGGTTATCACGGAGACAGTTGAGCAGGATGGCTTGGTTGACTATGTCAAAGGCAGAGGGAGATCAAGTAAGATGACGACATATGGGGGTGTGGGAATTGAGGTTCGGGAGCACATCTTCACGGATGTTCAGGAGAACAGTTTCCGTGCTCCTGGCAGCTCTGAAGCCAGACCGATGGTCATGGAGACAACCAAGAGATTCAGTGTGAAGATTAAGCTGGGAGATGGTCAGTTTTTCAAGGAGTTTGCCCATGAAAGGAGTGATGGAGATTGGGTGATAGTTTGCAGGGCAGGAATGGTCGGCAGAGGGTTTCTTATGAAGAGGATGCAAAAGGGAGTGCTTCAAATGGGAAGGGAAGACACCAGTGGCAAAGGAGTAGTTGCAGAAGTCAGCCAGGGCTGGATCCAGGGTGTCAATGTGGTCCTTGGCGGTTTTGGAGGAACATGGGTGATCCTGTTTTGATGAGACTTTCATAGATCAGACTTGTCTAGAAACCTCATCTGGGGAGAACAGGGGAAAGGAAGAGAAGGAGGGAGGAGAGGTGGCCCAGAGAAGGGCAAGAAGAAGGACAGGGTGTAGATGGAGGAGGGGGGAGGAAGAGAGAGAGAGAGAGAGAGAGGATGGGATGTCCTGAGTTTTAGGGATGAAATGAGAAGCCAGGGCCCTGCAGAGGGCCTGGGAGGGGATATGAGAGGACGAGACTGCAGCAGGATTGGCCAGCTCCTTGCAGATTTTAAAGAGTTCGGCCGAGTTGTTAGATGCCGCAGAGATGCGGGCTTGGATGTGGGCTCTCTTCTTGGTACAGACAGAGAGCCGGTATTGCCTTTGGAGCAGGTGGCAGGCCAGTCTGACACAGGGTGTACCTGAATCACACCATTTCCTCTCAGCCACCCTGCACTTGTGTTTTAGGGTGATGAGGTCTGAGTTATACGACGATTTGCACTTGGCTTTGGGCTTCAGGCGGATCCTCATGACAGGGGCAAGGATATGCAGAGTATCGGATATAGCAGAGTGGAGCATGGAAAGGCCTATGTCAGGGTATGAGTCAGCCAAGGGGGGCATGGTGGGTGAGAAAGTGGCAGCGAAAGCCTCAACTGACACACACTTCATGGGTCGGATAACGGGGAATGTAGGTGGCAATGCTGGGGTAGGCTTGGCCTGAGGGGTAGAGAGTGTGAGCTGTGAGGAAAAGAGAATGTGATCACTCCAGGAGAGAGGAGTGGTCAGACACATGTACATGTACACCCAACACAAAACAACGTTTTACAGATGGAGGCACAGATGCAAAGCAAGAGGGGTGCACAGATGTATAAATCCACAGAACCCAAATCGATTTTTAGAAATGGAGGCATAGATGCAAAGCAAGAGGGGTACACAGATGTATAAGTACACCCAACACAAAATGATTTTTTAAAGATTCGAGGCACAGATGCAAAGCAAGAGAGGTGCATGGGTGTAAAAATACACCCAACCCAAAACAATTTTTAGAAATGGAGGCACAGATGCAAATCAAGAGGGGTGCACAAATGTCGAAGTACACCCAACACAAAACTGATGGAGACACAGATGCACAGCAAGAGGAGTGCACAGATGTAGAAGTACAGCCTGGCTAAAAAGATTTTTAGAACTGGAAGCACAGATGCAAATCAAGAGGGTTGCACAGATGTAGAAGTACACCCAATCCAAAGCGATTTTCAAAATGGATGCAAAGAAAGAGGAGTGCATGGATGATGCAAGCAAGAGGAGTGCACAGATGTAGAAGTACAACCTAGCCAAAACGATTTTTAGAAATGGAGGCAAAGATGCAAAGCAAGAGGGGTGCACAGATGTAGAAGTACACCAAACACAAAACAGGTGGAGACACAGATGTAAAGCAAGAGGGTTGCACAGATTTATAAATACATACAACCCAAAACGATTTTTAAAATGGAGGCAAAGCAAGAGGGGTGCATAGATGTAGAAGTACAGCCAAGCCCGATTTCTAGAAATGGAGGCACAGATGCAAAGCAAGAGAGGTGCACAGATGTAGAAGTACACCCAACCCAGAACAATTGTTAACAATGGAGGAACGGATGCAAAGCAAGAGAGTTGCACAGTTGCATAAATACACCAACCCAAAATTATTTTTAAAAATAGCGGCAAAGCAAGAGGGGTGCAGAGATGTACAAATAGAAAAACAGATTATTATTTTTTTTTTAAAATGGAGGCAAAGCAGGAGGGGTTCACAGATGTAGAAGTACTGCCTATCCAAAATGATTTTTTATAAAATTAGGCACAGATGGAAAAAAAGAGGGGTGCACAGATTTAGAAGTGGGGGAAGTGAAAGGAGGTGAGTGGAGAGTGTTGGGCAATTGGGCAAATAAAAGAATGGCGGTTGGGAGGAGGAGATCAAAAAGTAGCGGGTGAAGGAAAAAGAGGGCCGAAATAAAAAGGAAAAAAACAACATACCTGCTTCTAGACGTGCTGCTCTCTGCTTCGGGTAGCGTTGTGTCCTGTGTGCCTGCTGCTCCTGCCTTAAGCACAGGTGAACTGGAAGCAACACATCAGAAGCTTCTGGTGGCCCATAAGCCCTCCCATCCAGGACCATCCACCATTATGAGGCCTAGAGGGGAGGGCTTAGTTAGAAATGTTTGCGGCTTTTACCCGGGCTACAGAGCGACACAGTGTGGAGCCCAAAATAATGGGCCAACCATACTGTGTCTCTTCTCTCTGGCGGGGGGCGCTCAGCCCAGAGTACATTCTGCCTTGGGGTGCCCGGGCCCCAGACCACCCGCGTACTCTGCGTCCCCGCCTGTGGGGCGTTCTAGTTCCAGGCCGGAGGAAAATGCATATCTTCTCAGTTTTCAAAATGCACCTGAAAATTACCTTGCTTAAGGATACTTTTGCCACTAATCTGATGAGCTGGCCAAATTTAATCATCTAATCGGTCATATTGGGAACACAGATTTTTCATTTGGGACACACTAAATCACTGAGAATCCCACCTACACAACGATGCAATGCCCATTGGGCAGATTGGGTTATAGGCGCCCACCCCCCCCCCCACCCGCACTCCCTGAAATTTAGGGTTACGTTGACTTGACCTGGATGTCCTACAGAGTCCTGGCAAGACTGGGCAGGACATAGATAATAATCGGTGCCTGTAAATGTAAAGCATTTCATTGTGGTTGTTTTTTTTTAAACATCTTTTTATTAGCATTTGTTAGATAAAGCAATAGTCGATTGAATTCAAAAAGCTGGTGCATGCATGGATACGAGAAGAGGACATAATACACATTTCTATTTCGGGATCGAAGGAGTCCAACAGTTTTTGCACTAAGACCTTAGTAAGGACCGCTCCGGCCCCCCTCCCTCCGGGTTGATCTTTCCATGCTCTGTCTCTGCAGCCTTGTAAACTGTTTTCCCCAACAACAAACCCCCCACCCCCCGCCCAAACAGAGTTGCTTCTGTGTGGCGCTGATAAGCAAGTTGTCCTTGTTGTAGTGTGGTGCCGCTGAATGCTAGTGTACATATTGATGGTGTGTGTTTCCTCCTTTTGCCCGTGCCTTCCCATGTTAATGGTGTTTCCATCATTCCCCTTTCTTCCTCTAGATGTATGGTTCAGTTAATTCTCTACATTTCTGAGCTCTTGTGGGGGTGTGAGTTTGATGACATTGCATCTCAGAGGATTGATTGGAAGGGTGGAGGACAGGAGTCAGCAGTTCATTCTCACAGCAATCCCCAAGTGTCTGGTTTCAGACTTGGAGGAGAGAGTTAACTGTTTGTAACATTGAAGCTGCACCAGAATTAGTGTCATTTCTCGGGAGGATAGCTCAGGGGCAAAGTGCTCGCCTTGAAAGCAAGACCACATGGAGCAACACAGTTTCAATGCCTGGGTCCGCGCTTAGAAACCTCTGGGTATTAAGCGCGTTATAAATAACCTATCATATCATATCATTAGAATGTGTAAAGAAGTTAGATGCCCACACACAAGTACGTTTGACCCTCCCCTAAAGTATCTGAAGTTACCTTCACTCCCAACATTTAAAGGTTAGCCCACCCTCACCGAAATTTAAGCCTGGACCTACACATTCCCCTTTTATCGATTAAGCATACCTCTTCCATCCATCATGGGAAACCTCAAACATGCCCCCAAGTATAATGTCACATGATACACATGGATCACTAAGAAGTTGACTTAAGATAATACAGCCAAGATTGCAAATCCCAGAACAACTTAAATGTTATCCAAAACTCGCCTACCTGCTGGCATTCCATCAGTATGCATGTCCCTATTTAAGAATATTGTGCATTTTCCAGCTTGCACTGTCATGTTTTTGTATGCACTGAGTCTCCTTTAACGAGGGGTGGATGGATGAAATAGTGTAGGATGGAGGCTTCCGTAAAAGATGATGGTAATGTTAAGCAAGCATGCTATCATGTATAGTTTCTTTTAGTGGGGGTTGTTTTTTTGCATTCTATTCATTAAATACTTCTAAGCACCTGTCTTTGCCTTTACAGGTTGCGTGTGTTATGCAGCACTCTGGTCTGTGTGCATTCAAATGCGAATGTCCTCGTTCTCCTGCAGTTTGAGATAGTCACGAGGCTTTCAAATGCAAAATCCAATAGTCATTGAACCCTTGATAGTGTTTCATGCCCTGTGGAAGTACGTTCTAAGTCATGTACTTCTTCACAATCTACAAAGTGAAGCAGCGCCTTTCAAGGCATAAATTAGCATTCCTAACAATGCCGTGCTGAAAAATTCAATTTAAATGGCACTGATTTGAATTTTGATAGGGCACCAAGGAACCTCTAAACAAATGCTGATCAGGTAATGAGCTGCACAAGCCATTTATTTTACTGGTTTAGCTATCTATTCAATGATTGGGTCACAGATTTCCAAGCATGTGCGGCGACTGTTCATTAATTATGCACTCCTGAGCCAGTAATTGTCCCATATAACTATCAAGCATACGCTGACGTGCGAAGCCTAAGAAGGCAGCTGCAAAAGGCAAAAAGGACGGCAAAGGGGAGCAGCCTTGAACTCTCACAAGCCCGGGGCTGGGGCTAGGCTTTATTGTTGTATGGAGCCCTAGGTAGTGGAGGGTCTTATTATTGGGCTTTTGGAGGAGTTCTGGTAGTGAACACCTTCGTCAAGGGGAGCTGAAGCGGGGTTCAATCAAGAGAACGCATGGAGCCATATGCTGCGCTTTCTCTGGCGGGCTCTTTGGGGAATCATTGGATTTTTAAGGATTCCGGGGCTCCCGTTACACAATGTATAATTAGATTAAAAGCATAATGAAACACGTTCTAGGCAACGTGTGTATACATTTACCATATGAACTGATGACAGGTCGTCTACCGGCAATCAAGTATGCCTCAGGAGGGTAGTTCAGGGGAAACGCTGCCGCATTGAAGCAAGGGACCCTCACAACACAGGTTCGAACCCCTGGTCTGCGCTTAGAAACATCTGGGTTATAAATTACCAATTATATGTGAAGAAAGTTAACCTGTTCAACTATTAAATGTCATGATTCCTGCCCCTCATGTCCCCTGCCCTCCAAGATGTCATGCTGGAGCCCGGCCACGATCAGCTACATGGCCCTCAAGGGCCTCTCCATCGCTCCAAAGACCCACTTTGAGTCAGACTTGGCGCTTGTGGCACCAGACTCACTCACTCCCATAGGATAACATTGGGGATTGGACTTGTAGTGCATTGATGGGGACAAGATGGATGCCCCCACATATGTCGGCTCTCAGAACTGCATGTGCAGTCGAGTCTTTTGGGTGGGGTTCAGTCCAGAGACACCTGGGATACCCAGAGACTATTTAAGCCACGCCCAGGCTGAGAAACATGCTTTGTGTTTTCTGCACCTGCAGTGTGACACTCACCGTGTTCGGATCGGTCTCCAGTAGGCCTGCATCTTTCTTCTGCGCTCAGCTCCTGCAAGAACAAGAACACTGTTAGGAACAGCCTTACCTTGTTGCGCTTCTGCCCATCATTCATCGCTTCTTATGTTCTGCAGGCATCTTCGGCGGTGTCATTCCCATCCCGGCACGTCTCTTCCTACGGAAAAGGGAAAAGAACAGAAAAAAGGCATTAGTAAGCATTCAGCAAATCTTCGCTTATTTTTAAAGACTGTACGAGGTTCAAACGCTTAACTGAATCCCAGCCGCTCTGGGGAACTCTGTCTCCAGAACCTCTCATCCATCTGCAAGACGGAAAAGACACTCCAGGTTAGCGTGGAAACATCTAGAGGCGCTGCATACCGCGCTTACTCACCGCATTTCTTCTTCATAACAGGCATCCACGCAGAAAACGTTGTGGCACCTAAAAGACACAAAAAAAGAACTCAGTTCAATACAAATACGAAAGGGTCGCATCCCACATCACGCTCTCACTCACTTCCAGCGCTACTCATCTCAGCAGCACGTCGCCATCTCCGGACGCCGGCCATCATCTAAGGAAGGAAAAGAACGAAGTTAGAGAACTGTTTAAAAGACTCATTATACTTACCTGTCGGACTCTTGCCAGTGAAGTAACTAGGCAGCAACGAGCCCGCATCAAGCCAATGTGTACCTGCGCTGAAAGCAGGATGGAGAGCACACTTTCCAAGAAAACAAGGTAAGCGTTGGATCAAAGGGAAGGGTTGGACCCTGTGGAAGAAGGGGTTCAAGCACACAGAGACAATAGGGAGTTAAACTCTACCAATCCAGGGTTTCAGGCCCAGTCTCCAGTCGAGTAGACGCCAGGGAAGGGTTCGAGGTCGTAAGAGGTCAGAACAGGCTGAGTGACGTCCCTGTGGATACCCGGTGAGCGTTACATTCTTGCAGATACATTGCATAAGAAAGCAATGATCCTGCAAAGGTTTATTGCTCATCCAAGTTGTACTGATGTACATAGAGAAGCAATACATCTGTAGACACTTCATGCAAAGCCTCCTCTCTGAATGTCTCTACCATTTCTAATAAGTCTTCAAATAGAGTGCTCCAGGCTACGAGTGTTTGAATAGTCTGGCTTTTGCCAACAGCGCCTTTAATGGGTGGAGGTTGATTCTGCAAAACCAATGCTCACAGCTACAATAAAGATATCGGACCACATATAAGGCAATAAAGACGGCAGCCCAGTAAGGTCCAGACCATCTAATTCAATTTCCAATACACATCATCCCAAGAGACTTGCACCAAATGCTTTATCATAATTGATGTTCCCAATCTTTATCCCACATATTTTTTTTTTTCTTTTTTCAGTTCTGAAATACTGGTGTGTCTTCAACCGAATAAATATAATATTAGTACGCTGGGATTAAGTGGATGAAAACTCAGAGAGATGCATTGTATCAGAAAGAAAATGATCCTGCAAAGGCCTCTCGTTCATCAAAGTGTTACTACTGGAGATAGGAGCAGCACATCTGTAGACACTTCATGAAAAGCCTCGTCTCTGACCATCTCTACCATTTCTAATAACTTTTCAAGTGGAGTGTTCCACTGCTACCAGTGTTTGAAAACTCTGGCTGTTGCTAACAGCACCTTTAACGGGTTGAGGTTGATTCTTTCCAATACTCATCATCCTGGGAGACTCATACTAAATGGTTTATCATAATTAACGGTCCCAAGCTTCATATCCCACATCATTCTTTTTCTTTTATCAGGTAGAAAATGCTGGAGCGTCTTCAACTGAATAAAGACGCTATTAGTACCCAGGGATGAAGTGGATAAATACCTCTGAAAGATGCATTACATCAGAAAAAAAAGATCCTGGGAAGGCCTCTTGCTCATTCAAGTGGTACTACTGGAGATAGGAGCGCCACATCTGTAAACAATTCATAAAAAGCCTCCTCTCCGAACCTCTATAGCATTTCTAATCAAATAGAGTGTTCCACTGCTGTCAGTGTTTGAAGACTCTGGCTGTTGCTGGCAGAACCTTTAATGGGGGAGGCTGATTCTGGACAACCACTGCTCACAGCTACAGTAAACCTATAACACCACATATAAGCCAGAAAAGATTGCCCACCAGTATGGACCAGACCCTTTTGTGCAATTTCCAATACACATCATGCACATCATCCCAGTAGACTCACACCAAATGATTTATCAAAATTGATGATCCCAGAATTTCTGACTAAACATTAAAACGGCCACGTCTTAGTGTTTTCAAATGTTGCTAATGGAGATAGGAACACCACATCTGTAAACAATTCATAAAAAGCCTCCTCTCAGAACCTCTCTAGAATTTCTAATAACTCTTCAAATACAGTGTACCAATGCTGCAGATATTTGAAAACTCTAGCTGTTGCTAACAGCACCTTCAATAGGTGGAAGTTAAATATGTACAACCACCTCTCGCAGCTACAGTAAAGTTATAAAACCACATATAATTAAAAAAAGACTGCAGCAATGGGAGCTTTTGAGCAGCACTGGAAATGGCTGCCTGACTGTAGAGCTCCGTCATAGGAAAAATCCTGAAATAAAATAAATCCTGAATGGTGCCTGCTAGCAACAAATCTTAAGTAGGTGATCAAGGAGGAAGAATTGGTGCCACAGCTCAGAAGCCCTGCTGTTCCAAGATGCATTAATAACATTGGAATCATCAGAACAAAAGATGCTGGCAAGACACGCTGCCAGAGCCCGGAGCTGACTCCAGAGCAGAGAAAGTTTAAGAACACATGAGCACAAGGCTTCAATGGCCTGCAAGGGGGAGGGGTAAGTGGCTTACAGGTGTATGCTGACACTGCAGGGCGTCTCCACTATGATCACCAAGCTTACCAGCCTGAAAGATCATCACCCAATGGGACGGGTGACGGGAATTGCACACTGTTGCAATCGGTTTGGCCCCATAAAACACCAATGGAAGTAGAAGGGTCAGTGTAGAACTCTGGGCCACTAAACTCCTGGTGGATAGCATGCAGGAACAAGATACGTGACAACACTGATTCGCCAGGGATAGCAGTGGGAGGGAGAAACTCTGCCTGGAACTGCACGCATAAATTAACATCAGGTTAGTCCCAGAAGCCAGCGAGAACGGGGAGCATGCCCGGACAATATTACAGAATCTCATATAAGACATTAACCCTCACACTTTCGCTTGAAGTACAGCTGATGTCGTACCGGCCCCGCATCCATGATCCCCCCATTATATGGAGGTTCCCAGAATGGAGGGCATCAATGCGGAAGGTCGGGTGGAAGTGCATCCAGTGAGTAAAGGCTAACAAGAAGGTAAACATTTATTTAACTGATGTTTATGACACAGGGGTGTAGTAACATAGTAATCGAGCTGGGAGCATCAAACTCCATGGTCTTCAACAACTAGTGGATTGCCCAACTCATTTAATATCCCAATCAGATGTGAAGCATATTAGTCCAGAATAGTGGGAAAGCATTGGGCTTGAAGACTTCCTAACTGCTACTACAGTCATTCGACGGAACTGATAAGCTTAGCAGGAAAGTGGAAGAACTGTCATGTCCTGACCTGTGCTATGGGTGACATTGAACATAAATTCTTTCCATAGCGCAACTTACTCTTTCTAGTGAAGGAGGGCAGCACACCTCTAACATTGCCAATAAGTATACCCAGCGGTGGAAGACATACTCATAAGATACTATAGGGTCACCCTGGGGTGAGAGGCAAGAATACAACATAAAGCATGCCAGAACACAAGTATCACCAACTAAAATAGGGGTGAAACGCTGGGACAGTGGCATAGTGACCCAACACTGTATGCACTTCTGCAGGGTATCCGCAAATGGTGCACATCTGTTTCCTGGATACATCGTTAGACCCAACTGAGAAACGGAAGCAAAAGGAAGGGCCCCCTGAACGCAGAGGCTGAGAAACACAATTCCTGAGAAATAATACAGGACAAATATGTAACTCATTGACCAAGCTGACTACTGGTGGACTGGTGCCACGCATAGGCCGGTGGTGCAAACATAACCACAGAAAGAAGCACTTACTCCAGGCCTGGAGCCAGAAAGCACTTGAGGCATTGGCAGGATTGTATCTGGGCAGACAATTAAGAATAGATGTTACCGCTGAGTGTACATTGCTCGACATAGTGTCATAGCAGGAATTATCACCCATACAGTGCATCCATTTTGACTAGTGAAAGATATATAACAACTCTTAGCTTGCCAGGAAGACCATTTAATTTGAGGAGTTCTCTGCAAGATGACAAAACTAGCAGGAGGGAAGAAGAAAGGCACGATGGATTCTTTCATTAACTTACAGCTGCCAGAAGCAGGTGCACAATCACATCCTAATATCGATGCATCAACAACATCGGCAAATAACGCCCGAGAATACCACATGTTGACAATGGTACAGGCCAGTTTTGTGTAAATAAACGTCAAACTGGACGATATAGTTGCAACTTTGGGGTCACTCAATGCTGGAAGCTGGAGAAGGATGGTGGTCGGAAAAACAAGGCTGAAGCAAGAATTAGCGTAACGGAGGACAAAGTGTACCAACACGATCAGGCCATAACACCCCTGAATAGAGAATTGTCCAACATAAAAGGCAAATGCGATGATTTGGAGTCACGATCCAGAAGGAACAACGTGCCCATTGTTGGGATCCTCGAATCAGCATGTAAAGGCCAGATGTAAACATTTGTGGAGTCTCTCCTCAGATCCCTATTTACCAATGACACATTCTCCAAAAATGTTTGGTCAAGCGGACACATAGTACCCTGGCCCCAGTCAGTCCCAAAACCTGGTGCCCTCCCTTACACTATTATTGCTAGACTATTGAAGTAGAGGGACAGAAACCTTGTCCTGGCGCTTTCGAGGGAACAAGGAACATTGAGGTTTGAGGCAAGCAATATACACATTTATCTGGACTTTGCAGCAGGGGTAGAGGCTCAGAGAAGAAAATATGACCCACTGAAGAGAAATTGAGAATACGGTGGGTTCCATCCGCCTTGATATTTCCGGTGAAACTTCGGATTCAACATGGGGGCAGGGCGCATTTTTTCAAAACCCCAGAGTAGGCCATGAACTATGTAGAGTCTTCCATTCCAAATCTACCACAAGTCCGAGACACAGATCAGAAGCGAAATCCAAGACCAGAGAATGAAATAGAGGAACCAGTAGATTGAACTACTGATATTAATGTACCCTTAATGCTCTGGTTTGTAACACTAAGAAGTAGATAGGCACAAGTAAGTTAACAATGTAACCTGGGTGGTAGCACACAGCTGACAGCCCGATTAGGGAAAGCTGCTGCCAACATGCCTCAGGAAAGTTCCAACAGTTACTGTAGTGTACATCATCTAGTTGGGGCAGATGGTGAGGGTGGAGGGTAGACAGGGGTATATACAGGAAGGAGATGGGACTCTGGAAGAGTTTGGTTTGGAATTCCACAAGTTACCATTGGGTATATCATCTTGTTGAGTCAGACGGTGAAGATGGTGGAAAGGGAGAAGATGGTGCAAGGTGTGTGGAGGTAGGGCAACAAGATGCAAACGCTAGTGATATAGTAGGGATGGTGTAAGATGTGGGTTGGGGATGTAAAATGTTGAAAATGTAATGGTCATGTTGAAAGCAACCATATGGATGTAAGGCACAAGCTTAGATTAAACTCTCTTGGAATTTAACAGGTATAGCAGCTGACAGAAATATGGCAGGAGGCTTACAAACCAAATTGTTGACCTGGAATGTGAGTGGGCGCAATAATCCCATTAAGGCAAGGAAGGTTAATTCATATGTGACACAGCATGGGCCCAAGATATTCATGTTACAAGAGACACACGCTCTAGGGAAGGTGAATTAATACCTTGCATGGAATTGGTGCCCATTGAGGTGTTAAACAGAATACTCATCACACGCACATGGTGTTCTCTCTCTTATACATCGCTTGGTTTCCGAGTTTTGAAAAGCAATGTGGATCCTCACGGTCGCTAAATTATAGTATGGGGCAAAATGGCGGAACACCCGACCATATTGAATAACATTTACGGGCCTAATTTGGATGACCCATAGTTTTATCACACAATTGCTGAAATATTGACCCCATTGGATGGTAACAGGGTAATCTGGGGAGGAGAGTTGAACACAATCCTTGATACGGAACTGGATAGATCATCGTGTTCTACAGGAACTCTTACCAGTGCCGCTCAGATGCTACATCAATTATTGCTATACCTCCCTCTCATAGATATTTGGCATGTACTTCTTCCACAAAGTAAAGAATTCACATACTATTCTTCTGTCGATGATTCAGAGTCCGGAATTGACATTTGGTTAATTACCCCACAGATGGCCACCATGTTTCAGGAATGCACTATTCTCCCACAGACCCTATCTGATCATTCCCCAGTTTCCCTGAATCTTAAGTTTACTGACTACCCAGTACATACTCCACACTGGAGAATGCCCTCCTCTCTTAGAGACACCAGTGTGGCTGACTCTTTACATGCTGAAATCGCTGATTTTTTCAGTCTCATTGAAGGCTCTGTCCACACGCATTCAATATTATGGGAGACATTCAAAGTGTGGGTAGGATGCATTATAATGGCTAAATACTCAGGGGCACTTAAGAACATTAGGCAGGAGTTGGGTCAAGTGGAAGACCAGCTCAGGGAACTGGAAAAACATATAGCAGATCACATAAGGTGGAGGTCTCGGCACGGGTACATGAACTATTGAGAGAGTTTAATAAATTGGCAGACAGGGAGGTCCTACATATGGCTGTCCCCACTAATGCAAGGAAGTATGGCGAGGGGGACAAAGCGGGCTGGCTATTGGCTGGTTTGGTGAAAACAGAGAATCATCTGCACCATATTACCAGTATGGAGGGGCCGAATAACACAGTGTTGCTAAGCAAAAACGATATCAATTAAACGTTCTCCAATTTCTATGCCGATGAGTTCACAGGGGGAGATCTATCCAGATATCTTTTGGCTATAGAGTTGCCAACGTTGTCAAGTGAGACTACTCTTGCCTGGAACAACTCAACACGCTTGATGAGATTGAAGGTGCTATAAAGTCATTAGCCTTGGGGAAGGTGCCGGGTCTGATGGATTGGGGATAGAACTTTATAAGGAATTCCAGCAGGAACTAGCTCCCGGAGGGTGTGGGAAGAGGCCTTAGAACAAGTAGCACTCACACAACCTATGCGAGAGGCCATTATCACAGTATTGCTTAAACTGCACAGACCTGCTCTGGATGTGGCATCCTATAGACCATTGTCTCTAATGAATATGGACGCCAATATATTCTTGAAGATCCTAGCTACAAGGCTACTCCTGGTCATGCCCCAAGTGGTACACCCTGACCAGTTAGGTTTCATACCCGCAAGATTCACGGCTAAATGAATTTGCACTGCTTGTTCTGTGTGGTGGCGCAGGTGAGTCCCCAGGCGAGAGCGGTTGTGGCTACCTTAGATGCAGAAAAGGCCTTCGATTCTGTTTCATAGTGCTATTTCTTTTCTCTATTATGTCGTTTTGGGTCGGCCCATATTTCTTGAGCTGCATCCAAATGTTGTACTCCAGCCTGGAGTCAAGGGTGCTAACAAACCAAACATTGTCGGTACTATTCTCCCTGGGCACAGGCACTAGACAGGGCTGACCTTTGTCCCTGTTATTATTTGCTCTTACTATTGAACCGGTCAGGAAGTTACATGGGCACAGAGGTGTAATTATAAATGGCCCACCCCAGATAATCTCTTTATACTTGGATGACATGTTGTTGTATGTGCAAGATCCTGAATACATTAATGTCCCAATAATGAAGGATATCCACAAATTCTCACGATACTCTGGATACAGAATACATGAATAAAATACATAAGTCAGAGTTGTTTCTCCTTACGCCATCCACAGTTCAGCCACTAGACCTCAGCGGGTTTAAATGTTCGCCATTACACTTCAGGTACCTATGGATCATGGTGTCAGGCAGCCGACACTTGCTGTACTCAGACAATTATGAATCTTATTTGCACCAATTATCTACCAAACTACTACTATGGGCTAAACTATCATTTATTTATATGGGTGGGTAGCCATATTGAAGATGGTGGTTCTCCCAAAATTACTATATTTTCTTTGGTAATGTTCCTCTGTGGCCGGGACAAGCATTTTTTTCTAAACTGAAATCATTAGCCTCCACCTATGTCTGGGGTACTGGGGTGGTGAGAATTTGCTAGAATAAACTATCCGAACAGCATGAACACGGGGGCTTAGCGGCACCAGATTTCGAATTGTATTACTTGACATCACAGGCCCAATTCGCTGGTCACTGGTACACGACCAATGACACGGCTGTACACATACACGTGGAGAGACATGGGGCATCTCCTACAGAACTTAGGTCGGTCATATTTAGTGAAAGGTATAACAACTGTATCTTGGACCGCGTCGACACAAATGCTAATGCTTGGGCCAGAATTTTCAAGAAGATTGGGGTAGATACTCCCTGTAACCGGGAGGTTCCTCTGTGGAACTATTCGTCCATTTCCCCACATTTGACAGGATGCTAAAGCGATCCTGAGATCCTTGAGGACAAATGAGCAGAGGTGCCTCCCATGAACCATCAAGAAGAAACCTCACCTCAAGGCTTTTCATAGATGCACATGCAGCTGGGCAAGGGCCATTCAGATTTAACCAATTAGCCGACATCCAGTTAAATATTTTATCCAAGCATTCACAAAGTTTTCCTGGGGGTTCCGTTTGGGGGGAGTGCAGCCGAAACACTGGGTGTTTCATCGGCATAGGTATAAAAGAAGGACTCCTGACTCAGCAATTAGATCAGCCGATAAGTGCATATATAGATTAAAAAGAATAGGAGACAAGGATGACAATTCCATGGGTGCACTTAACACTTTTATCACTTGTCCATCCTACTGGCACCTTTTAGCCACCCAATATATTGGCAAGACATAGCCTGTGTCTATGCTAAATGAACAGTGAACTATGAAATTGTCTAGTGCCAGGCTAAGGTCTCCTCCAAGAGGCCTATTTGTGGACTTGTCAAGTGGGCACTTTGGCAAGGGCATGGTTTGTGGCCATGTCACTGGCAACTCATAACCCCCATTATGTCCAATGGGCATAGCTTGCAGCCATTCCCAGTTGACACTGTGCCCAGGGTTATGCTTCAATCATGTCCTGCCATTGAGGACCCTGCACAGACACACATTCAGACATGGCTCACTACACAAGATCCCTGAAATGTATCCACAGACAGTGCACTGACACTAAACAGATGAGGCTTAGGGCTCGGGACTCACATAATTGTTCTGTTGGCCTAGTGCTGGAATAAAAATGTGTCTATCCCACCCCAGGGGCTTTAAAGTGAGGTGAATCTCGTACAAAGCCGTGTAGTGTGCTGGGGGGGGGGTGAGGCATGCTAAGAAACTAGGCATAGATATAATATAGCAAGAATGATAGATGCATAGATCCAGTGTGCGCATAGAAAGGAATGCCATTTTGTAATTATGGTAGATGGATAGTCTTGCATGGTGGTGCGGCACAACTTTAGCTCCAAAAAAGGACTCATCTAAGTCCAGATCATTAAGATGAGATGAGCCCACAAGGCCAGTACCCACGGAAGCTTCCCCTTGTCCCTTCACTGTTCCAATTTCTAAGTATCAATGTTAGGAATCCGTCCTTCAAGGCCGTGAGACAACACCAGCATCCTTGAAGTGCCCATTCATCACAGCTAAACTATCAGCAGACCTTCAACCCCCAGCCAGCCTACCCAGAGACATGGCCCACATCACTTACCCGATCCACAGACCCCTGCATTCTATGATAGTAAGTGACCCCAAACCCAGTCATGAAAACCAATGGCCATAAAAGATCTAAGCACGTGCGGCCGTGTTCACCTCTCCACATAAATACATCCTTTGTAACACGAGGTACAGGGAGGGATACATTATAGATCAAAATGAGGTTGGAGGCCTTGGGTGCGAGGGGCGTGATATCAACAAAGCACAAGATGCGTGGATCAGCGTGACTGTATTTTTTCCTCCCTTCCCCCTGGCACCAGTGCCCGAGCCTTCCAGGTGCATGCCACAATTATATAGTAGTAGGCTTAGTGCATCATAGCAGTTCTGATACTGTAACTAACGAGGGAAATGACATTCACTCCTCAGAGAGATGAGCCCAGCTAACACATGTGAGAACTGACAGACGGCGGAAACATGAACCAATCGTAGCCTGGCATCCCCTATGGAGCAGGCCAATTTATATGGTCTCGTCATTCAGCAGCGCTAATTTTTACTGTATATTGATGACACTGTACTGACTTTTAAGCTTCTGCTTGTACTAAGTTTGACCAGAATGTTCTCGAGCAGCAAAGTTCTTTGCTGGTACCATTAAACCTTGTTAATCATGCAAGCAATCTCTTGGCCTTTTTCCCAAGGGGTTGTATTCTTTCTGGCGTGAGCATAAACAGGGATTTGCCTTCATTTGATGTCACTGCCCACATGATCCCAATGTCCACATACCTTTTGGAGGTATTCAGGTGGCCTCTCTGGGCGGGCCGTGCCCACCTACAGCGACCAGCCCTAAAACGCATACCCCAGGAAGCCCTGTGTGAGCCTTCTTTGCAGAATCCTGCCTGCTCTTTGGAACGGGGTGAGGCCCCAAGGAGAGGTACAGGATGTTGTTGGAACCCTGTGAACTGAGGAATTTGGGTGAACACGTGCACATGAATATGGCCTGCAAGTGGAGTAGGGGTGGATGTATGGAGCTGTGTGAACAGTGTGTACACCCAGTGATAGAAATTGAGAGTGTGGCATATTTGTGAAGTGTGTTGATTTTTTGGTTTTGATACATGTTTTAAGGATATTGGGGAAAAGGAAAGCAGTAGCAAGGCAACATCCCGGAGTAAGGGGGGAAGGTGGTGCCACAAGTCCGGGAATAATAGTGGTTGTTCTTTAACTTGTTCTTTTTTTTATTGGTGTATTTTATGATGTAAGGAGGAGGCCCAGGAGGGGCCTGTATGCATTGTGGGTGGACGTGTGAGGTGAGTGTGAGGTGTGGGTGAAGTTATAAAGACGTAATTGGGAATAGAGGGTCGGGGATATTGGACAGACGATTGTATATTGGGTTGTTTATTGACGACATTAAAGTGCATTGTTGACAAAAGTGAACTGTATATGTTTTGAACAAGTTATTGTACAACAACTTAGGTGCAGCAGCATAGTTGTAGCACACTTACCAGACACACAGGAAACGCAAATATGGGAATAGAAACTCCCCTAGACCACAATTCCAATGCCGTGCCCCTGTATTGTGAAAATTTATCACAACCAGTGAGTTTCTGAGACTAGAGGAGGAGGAATGCCCCGCTCCTGGCCAAATCAGGGCTCTTTTGACAGAAGTGTGTTGGAACATATGTCTACCTTCCTGACAGCAAAATACAAGGGAGGACCATTGCAGAATAGAAGGGATGTATTGAGCCTCTGGAAAATGTTTGAGGATACAGAAGGTCCTAAGGCGGAAGCGGTGACACATGACTGTAGTAAAAAGACAGGCACAGGGGAAAATGGGAAGAATGTGGAGGGGAAAAAAGGAATTAACTGGCCCAGCGGAAGGGTACACTAATCAACATATTTGTTATTTATTTATTTTTTTATTTGCATTTGTATAGCGCACTTGCAGCCCAGAGGCATCAAGGAGCTGTTACAGGAGTTTTGTAGGAAATTTTGATTCATAGGTTGAGGGGCGACCCAAAGGTTTCTTGGTTACAGGTACAAACTACATGGAAAACAGGTGTGATCAGAGTTACACACACATAATCACTACAATGAAGTAATTTTACATAGTGATCATTAACAGTATACTCTCAGACACAAAGCTTGGTTTTGATTGCTTTGCGGAATACTTCAGTGTATCAGCAGGCAGGATGGCAGCAGCATCGGCCACAACCCCACCACCCCCTTATGTCTCACCTCCAGATATTACTGGGGTGAGGGCAAGAGACCTAGAAATAGCATTGGCATCAACACCGACAGAGTTAGCCAGGCTAAGGGTAGCGTGCAATGTGATCAAACCAGATACAGCAGTGCTACCTGTGGGAGCACCGGCGCAGCCAGCTGGGGATGAGTGGAAGTCGGGGACTTCTTATTCCGAATAGACAGAGCACCCATAAGAACCGTTCACACAGAGACTTGTGCTACGAGAATGTAGGGTCACAAAAAGTAGATGAAGAAGACTGGAGTGAATTTGATGATATGAGGATGAATGGGTAGGCGATGCAGAGCAAGCGCCACAGCACACGCCAGGGTTAGACATTTTGTAGGACGGAAGATTGAGGAAGAGATTTGGCAAGATAGCATTAGCAAGAAAAAAGGCAAGTGGCACTAAAGGCAGAAAAAGGTCCAATGAAAATGCAAATACAGGCGAGATGGAGAGACATCCTGACGTCGATCTGTAACTGTGTGTGAGGGAGTTCAGACAACAGGCTCAGGCCATAATTTTTGCCGCAAAGCAGAGGAAGGCAAATTACTCTGGGGAAAGCCTGCAATCCTTGGGGAAAGTGTAAAAGGAGGAAGTTGGGAATTAAACATTTGCGGTATGGTACACGGTACATATGGAGGAACAATATTGTCAGGCATATTAGCTTTGAGGGAATACGCAACAAACGCCATGGGCAATGAATCCATCAGCCTAAATTATCAGGGAATGAAAACCAACCGGTACCTTTGACACTAAAGGAAAGAGTGAACAATAGGTGTCAGTACAGATGGGATGACACTCAGCATCACAATTTGTGAACCCCAGTAAAGGTTGCAAGGCCATGGCCACAGCGGCGTGGCGAATCGGCAAATCAGAACTTATGCGTGAACTTGCTTGGGCATGCACGCTGTGCGCGTGCGTACCGATTTTATGGAAGCCAACTATGCAGTTTTACTGGGGGGGATTGTAATGGCCTTTCAATCTCAGTCTGCATGGGTAATTTACTAGTAACAAACAAACAAAGCAATCAGTGTCAATGTCACAATGCAGGCAGGGCCACTAACGTGACGTGTGGCTCAAATCGCCTGCAACTTGTTGAAAGCGAGCTCCAGCAGGAACAATCCAAGTAGCACAAGTCCACCAAAAGATCAGCAAAGAGTAGAAAGCAGACGAAACAACTGGCAAAGCGGAACCTATGTGTGAACTTGCTTGTGCGCGTGCACTGTGCGCGTGCGTGCTGATTTTATGGAAGCCAACCACGCAGTATCCTGGGTGGGAATGTAATGGCTGTCGATGACAGTCAGCACAGGTAATTCACTGCAACTTGTTGAAAGCGGACTCCAGCAGGGATAATCCAAGTAGTGCAAGTCCAGCAAAGGATCAGCAAAGAGCAGAAAGCAGAGGAACCAAGCGACAAAGCGGAATTTATGCATGAACTTATGCGTGAACTTGCTCGTGACCTTCGTGACCTACATGGACCGGACAGCTCTGGTAACTTCTTCAGGTGTGACAGGAGAGAAGGAGGAGAACGATGAAGGAGGAGGAGGGAGGGAGGAGTGTGGAGGTGGGGTGTGGAACGGGATGTGAGGGAGTGTAGAAAGGGAGGTAAGAATGTCCAGAGTTTTTGTGGCAAAGTGTGAGGCCAATGTATTGCAAAGGGCCTGGGAAGGAGAAGGAGAGGAGGAAACTGTGGAGGGGTTGGCTAGTTCCCTGTAGATTTTGAAAAGTTCAGCCGAGTTATTAGATGCACCGGAGACCCACCCCTGGAAGTGGGCTCTCTTCTTTGCATAGATGGTGAGTCTGTATTATCTTTGGAGTTGGCGGCATCCCATTTTGTTAGAGATTGAGCTTGAGGTTAGCCACTCCCGTCTGCTGCCCTGCAATTACATTTCAGGGCTGCAAGTTCAGTCACATGCCAAGTGTATTGCTTTGTGGCAGGTTTCAGATGGATCCTTTTGACTGGGGAAATAATTTCAGGAGTGTTGGTGATGGAAAGATATAGGTTGCTGAGGGCAGTGTCAGAGGTAGAGTCAAAGGAGGTGGGGTGAAGAGGGGTGAAGGTGGAGGAGAAGGCTAATGCAGGTGCTCTTTTCATTGGGCAGAGGTTAGTGAGCAAGGTTTCTGCAAACTTTGGGGGGCTGGTCAGTGGGCCAATGGAACCAAGATGTGAGGAGAGGAGATAGTGGTCTGATCAGGAGTGAGGGGTGACTGATGGGGGGAGAGAGAGAGGTTGGAGTGAATGAGGGCATCAAGAGTGTGACTAGGTGTGTGGGTTGGCCCAAAAGGGAGAATGGTGAGGGACAGCGAGGTGCAGATGTCAGGGAATAGCTTGGATGCAGAACCAAGGGAGTCCAGTTGAATGTTGAAATCACCCAGGAGGAGAACGTTAGAGGTGGAGGAAAGTAAAGAAGAGCAGAAGTCAGCCCTTTCAGAGAGGAATAGAGAGTTGGCGTCTGGAGGCCAGTAGATGGTAGCAAATGTCAGGGTGGTGGTGGAAAAGGTGACCAATTCATAAACCAGGCTATTAAAAGAGGAGTATGGCTGGGTAGGTAAGATGGAGGCGGAACCCACCTGGGGAAGATTAAGGCAACTTGCCCACTAGTGTGGTGGGGTCGAGGTTTGGAGATGATCTTGAAGACGTCAAGGAGGAGGGAGTCAAAGGCAGTGACTGAGATGACATTGAACCAAGTCTCGGTAAGAGTGAGAATGTGAAGGTCAATGTCATCAAGAAGAAGACAGATGTCCGAGGAGTGTTTGTTGGATGAGCGGGCATTCAGAGTTGCCTGGTGGAAGCGGTCCGTGCTTTTGAAGGTTTTCTGAGGTGGGTTACAGGGGCATTGTACACCAATCAGAGAAGGGGGAGAGAGATTAGAAGGGGGAGATGCAGGCAAAGGAAGAAAGTTAATGAGTGAAGGCAGTATGTGGTAAAATACAAGGAGGTTGTGTTGTTGCCCTTGAACAAGAACGATGCCAGTGTGATAAATGTTAACAAAGCAACGAAAGGATGTGAAACCGGCCAAGAGGATTTCCCAATTGGTGCCACCATTAATAGAGGAGTGTGTGGTAGGAGAGAGAGTGGAGATGTTATGGAGATCCACAGATCAGGAGAGGGAAAAGAGAAAAGGATATCAGTGAAAACCTCTCTAGAGGAAGCACTGACATAGGTGTATGATATAGGAAGTGCAGGGTTTGTACTCAGGATGTCTTTTTTGTGCTTTTTCCTGCTGGACTTGGAGAGAGATGGAGGATAGGTGATAGTGTAACAGTTTGCGAATATAGGATAGATGGAGAGAGCCATATGAAGGAAGAGGGTTAGCCAAGGAATGAGGGGGAGTGGCAGCACAGCACAGTTCTGGCAAAACTCATGAGAAGGCCTAATAAAATTAGTAGGAGAGAATAAGAGAAACTCAGAGGCCATAGATTTACAATTGGAACAGTGTTACAGTGATGTATAAACTATACATACCCAAATTTTTTTTCAAGAATGTGCCAGCAAACAATGCAAAGCAGATGGTGCACAAGTGAAGTTAAAACACCCACATTTGATTTAAAATATGGGGCAGCAAACAATGCAAAGCAGATATTGCACAAGTGAAGTTAAAATACCCACATTCGATATTATAAATGGAGGCAGCAAACAATGCAAAGCAGATGGTGCACACATGAAGTTAAAACGCCAAAATTCGAATTTAAGAAAGGGGCCGCAAACAGATGGTGCACAAGTACACAAATGAGAATTGTAGATGTAGTGAAAGTAATGTAGTTAGATAAGGAGAGGATGGAGCACAGAGGACACTTCAGGAGAGTTTTTGTTGGAGGTCGTCAGACTCACTATCATGAGTGCAGGGTTTGTGGCAGGCCTTTGCAGCAGATACAGTGATAGCAGTTGAGTAGCCTGTCTTGGGGACAGATCATTGTCAGGGGTGTGTGTCTGTGGCTGTCCAGGGCCAGACAGGGGCAGACAGGGCGTTAAAATGGGCCTTTGAAGAGGGGGCCGACTAAAGCCTGCCGGTTCCCTTATCGGCCAGATGTAGAAAAAGGCAACCTATCAGCATGAGATGAGGCAAGTGATGAGGAACTTCTAGGGTCCCTCTTAATGTATGAAGAAGGCAGCAGCCATCTTGGAATTGCAGTATGGTGCCAACACAAAGGGTGTATAGATGAAAAATCACCCTCAGCCAACAGTGCACACTGCCCCAAGTGCAGGTAGATGCACAAGAACATTTACTCTGTGGTCGGCTTGCTTAAAAGGGCATTTATGAAATAAAAGTGCATTATTGTAAACAAATTCCGATATTTTTGTAATTCTCTTTTTGTTTTCAAAACGCGCCTAGCACATGTAGTATTAAGTGGAGAGAACGGAGGCAGGTAGGCATTGAAGCTTCAGGGACGAACGGCTCAGCTTTCCAGGTAATCAAACCCAGGCTGGCAAGGCAAGGAGTCCACATCCTCGTGACTCCATGTGTTCAATGAGAGCAATGCTTGTGGTACATACCATGGTATGTGATGTAGTGGTATAAGGCATTCCTGTCAACCCTGACATGTTCTTTTACGGCATCACAGTGCTCACACAAGCAGTTCCCAGATTACTAGAACTTGCTGGAGAATACCCACTGATTTCCTTTTTCAGCCCGTGGTGTCTCCAGAGTTGGTTACAGGTATAATACTCTCCCTGTACCTAGGGGGTCTCCTAGTGTTTGCCAATAGAATTGTAGTGCTAGGTACCAACCCTATGAATGCCAGTGGCACACCGTCTTATGCATCGATCCTACTGTGCCCCTTATAGAATTGACCAATGCAGACCATTTTGAGGACTGCAACAATGATGGGGAAATCATACTTGAAATATACATACCCTTTGAGATTATGGTACTGTACAAAAGAGTCCACAGCCCCCTCATGGCTGTTGTCACACCACCCCTATTCAGCCAGGCAGACTTACAACAGGTTCCCACACATTTATGGACAACCACCTCCCATGATGTAGGGATTTTGAAGGAAGTAATCCTAGTCAGAATAACCCTAAAAGCTGGGGTGGTGTTACCCCAGGTGAAGCAATACCCATTGTCAAGGGAGGCAGAAAAGGGAATCAGGGAGACGATACAGACGTAATCACACCAAGGGATCATAGCCCCCACCACCTCACCATGCAATACAGCTATATAACCCATTAAAAAGGCCACAGGAGGCAGTTGGAGGATGATCTAGAATCTCTGCCCCCTCAATGATGTAATGCAGAAAGAGTTTCCACTTGTCCCCAGCCCGTCATCCATTTTGTGCAGTATCCCCAAAGAAGTGACCCATTTTACAGTGGTCAATTTGAAGAATGCCTTCTTTTCGTTGCCACTGCACCCACACGCACAGTACATCACAGCATTTACCCTTGGTTGAAAGCACTATGAACACACTTGGGTTACTGCAAAAGCCCCAGCATATTCAAAAGGATACTGCACGAAGGCCTATGTAGCATCCAGGTACCCAGCACAATAATTCAATACATAGATGATTTACTGGTATGCAGTGACAGTGAACAGAACTGCCACAGATACTCCATTGAACTGTTGCAACTGTTAGCACGTAAGAGGTACAAGGTAGACAAGGCAAAGCTCCAGAATTGCCAACAGGAAGTACTCTACCTGGGGTAGCTTACCTCTTCAGACGGGAAGAGAATCATCATTGACAGGACCGCAACAGTGCATGCCACTCCCAAGCCACTTACAGTAAAAGACATGCAGACATTCTTGGGATTATGCAACTACTGCAGGGCATGGATTCTTGACTGTGCTGCACACATGAGGTCACTCTTACAGGGCCTCAAGGAAGCACAAAAAGATAACAGCAAGATAGAATGGATCACAGCCATGATTAACAGTTTCAATTATCTAAAAGAAGTGATTTCAACTGCCCCTGTCCTGGACACCCAGGATTACAAGCAGGAATTTTACACATTCTCACACTCAAATGGCACACTCATGACAGCAGTACAGATACAAAAAAGCACCATGGGCCAAAAGCCACAAGCTGCCGGCCTACTACAGAGGCACACTAGACACAGTTATGCAAGGACAGTTTGAATGAGAACAAGCTCTCACTGCTGTGGCCTTTGCAATCAAGCACAGTTCCACCATTGTAATGGAGTGCTCAGTAATATTGTATGTGGAACAGTCAGTGTTCACCATCATACACTGGTCAAAGTCCACCCTCACCACCCAGCGGGCCTCAGCATTGTAGATTATTCTCTCAAGCTCACATATCCACATTGTGAGGTGCAAAACATTGAATCCAGCCACATTCCTCACCGAGCCATGTGCTGGTGAAGATTTGCAACAGCATGACTATGCAACTTTCATGGGTGACGAAGATGATATCCCCAAGGTCAAAGACAGCCCTTTAGGGTCAGCGACCATTGACCAGGACACAGGGCAGAGACATGTTGGGGTGGCAGTGATGCGCATAGAGGTTGATGACTATTAGACATTAGTAATGAAAAGGATGCCCATGTATTACTCAGTGCAAGCAGCGGAACTCATAGCACTTATTGAGGCCCTTTGGGTGCCAAAGGGAAGTTGTGCCACCATTTATTCGGACTCTGCATTTGTCACCACTACGGTGCATGCAGGTCTTTCACGCTGGAGAAGAGGGGCTTCAGGTGGGCGGATGGCTCACCAGTGCAGCATGACATCCGGCTCAGTACATTGATTTCTGCCCTTGCAGAACAATCTGTAGTGGTGGTCATCAACTGAGCATCACACACCAGAAAAAGTTCTCGTTGTGGAATGCAGATGCCGACGCAGCAGCAAAGGTTTCATCCTGCCTCACAGTGCCCACACCTTCAGAGTATGCCATTGCAGCTGTCACTACAAGGCCAGAGACCGATCCATATACTGTTCTGCCTCTGATGCAGATAACAGAGCTTCAGTGTAGGGAACCACAGAAGGAGCAAGAAATGTGGCTTAAACATGGGTGTGTGCAGTCTCAACTGAACTCTTATGGAGAAAACAATGCACTGGGAAAGTAGTGATGTCTGTGGAACTGTTACGCACAGCGATTGGGCAGTTGCACTAACCTTTTCAAAGTTCAAAACAACACATTGCTTCAGAAATCCAGGAAGACTGGTTTAGACATAATCTCCAGGAACACCTCTCAGTGATGGTTGTTCAATGCACCACCTGCCGAGTGTTTAGTACAGGGATGATCCTCAGAACATTGCAAGGCACCCTGCCCAGCCCCATAAAACCTTTTCGTGAGCTGCATATTGACTATGCAGACATGGGGGGAGATGCAATGGGACTCAATACCTTATTGTGGTAGTCTATCTGTTCTGGGGAGAAATTCAAGGAATATTTCACACACCTACCCCGTGCGATCAAGTGCGTGTCACGACAGATAGCACCACTGCACCAAGATGATGCGCAAAACATGACAGCCTGCTGGCTGACCCCCCTGCCCAACCATTATTGCCGGGGGAGCTGGTGTATGTCAGGAGATTTGTGAGAAAACTGAACAATCCCAGATTCCATGGGCTCTACGAGGTTGTGTTTTCCACCCCTCTCGCAGTGAAAGTGAAAGGGCTCCGATATTGGATACACCTATCAGACATTCGCAGGGCCCCACCCAATTCCACCCCAGCTACTGAAAGTAAATGCAACAAGTATACCTCATCTCATCTAGCTTACTGCTGATTTATAAGTGCACGTACAAAGTTATACAAACATGCATTGCTGCTGAAGCATAAGCTACTTAAAATTAAACCTCTCTCACTCTCTTTCTCTCTCTCCTTGCCCCTCCCCAGTTTTTAACTTATTTACCCTCATTGCGCCTAACCTCCCATTCTTTTGTTTTACCCTTTCTGATTTCCATTACAGGTGCTGGAAAGATGAAGACTCCAACATCAAATTGTTCATTACCTAGCTATAAAAATGTAATCAGTAGCACTAGAATGTATTCTTACCAGTGTGGCCTCCATTTTACGGCCACTTTTTTTACTCTTCTCATGTTTTTATTAGGAACATATTGGGGAACAACTTTAATCTGGCCAGGCCATTTAAAAAAAGGGGGGAGAAACACAGGGAATTGGAATTCAAACTGGAATCTAAACAAAAGTACACACTTTAACTTAACTGAACTGACACCAAGCCTGAACCTGACTGAACGCATGAATGAAAGCACATCCTTTAATTTAACTGGACAAGGAAATATAACCTCAAATATGTATAATATGTCCCCCACAAATGACAAACAAGTAAAATGTTTGAAGTATTACTTACAAATGCCAAAAACCTTTTGTGTAATAATAAATGAGGATGCAAATATTGCGAACATTAGAAGCAGATTAACCAAAAGACACATATGAGGCCATAATAGAATAAAAAGACAAGTATGTAAACCCAAATATGATGCATACCATGGCTTAGGCCTGGATGCCGTTGAAGATATCCCTCATCCCGATCACTCCAACAATTCATATTCCGACATGAGTGCAGTGGGAAGGTGAACAACTAATAGCAGTTTTCTATGTGTACTCCTTAATACTGCCCACATCCAGGGCACCCAAGGTTCTAGTACCACATGAAGTACCTGTCATAGAGGCACAATCCCTAATTCATCTTGCGCTATTTTGTAAAACTATATCTTGCATGAATAACATCTAATAGTAAACGTTGGCCTAAGCACATTCATATCGCACTGTAAATCGCATTTGAATGAACCTGAAACAGGCTGACTATGCCACCATTTTTAGTTATCCGCCATTTTGATTAACTCCTGCTTTCTGTCCCATGTTAGAAATTGTTTTTTTGGCTCCAGCAGAGCAAAATGAACTTTGTACTGTGTCAACTAGATAAGCATGCTGAAGCTGCTAAGGTGGATTGCATGTCCTGCATTAAGGAAACCTTGGAGCTAAACAAGAGATGTGCTAATCAGTAATTTAGATGCCATCTGTACCAACAGTGTATTCCCCGTTCAAATAGCAAAACAGAATGATGAATAGCTGAACATGTGCTTTTGCAGAAATCTTTGTTATCACTCCTTGAAACTAAGCTGATTTTACACTTAAGAACAAATGGTAGACAAATATAAGTAAATGAAATAAGGACTGTTACCTTTGTGTCCAGTGGTTGAAAAACATATGAAGTGTTTAATAGACAACAACCAGTTATTCAAGGATGTTTTAATATGTATTAGTTTTGTGGAAAGGCTATGTACCCCAGATAAATGTGTTACACGGAGAGGGGCTAGACGATGTGTCCGGGATTGTGAGAAAACTGTATAAATACACATGTTTTAGAAATGTCCAGCACTCTCTCATCTCACAGTGTCTGCTTTCACACATTGCGGGGTGTTGAGAGCCAGACAGCTGTTCTGTTAAATAAAGTGTACTTATACCTTAGTACTCTTGACTGGCATATTTCTATTGTGTGGTATTAAGCCTCAAAAATCTTTTAATCTTTCAATGTAGGCTCAGAGGCACTTTCTAGGCACGCAACGTCCATCTAGAACTTATTAATTTGGCTACCCAGAAATGGAAAATGAGTGTTACCAACACCAACTGTCTGAAACAGCCCTACATGCTGACCGAAGGGGCAAAATATGTTAACAACAAGTGGCAAGAAACAACCCTTTCATGTAAAGCTGAAGGACTTTTAGGGTTTCCCAAAAAAATGGTTGCACTCGTGGGACAGACTTGCGAACAAATATGGACAGAGCACATCACAAAACTGATGTGGATTGCAGCTATGGAGAAGCTGGTGAAAATGCACCAAGAAAAGACTTATGAACTGTGCTTTTTCAGTGAAGGAACTATTTCTGTCGGCTCAAAAGAACAGTGTAACAGAACTGTGTTGATTCCAGACATCAAGAAGGGAACCACAGTGCTGATGGACTACTACTGGGTGTGCGGCCAACAAGCATACTTGCAACTCCCACCTTCCTGTTAGTAGTCCCAGGAGAACACCACAAAAGGGGGCCACTGCCTGACAACACACACACTGTGTCCCAAACCATTGCAGCACAGCATACGCTGATGCAACCAGACTCTCACATCCTCCCTGAGAAAGAACCGTATGGCCAGCTGTAAAGGAGAAAGAGAGCATTGAATTACCTATCAAAAGACTCATCAGAACTGCTTGCACAAATACCTGAGTACAAGTTCTTTACGTCAGCAGAGACATTTTTCGCATCCTTACTATTGCACAGTGTGGAAATGTAAGCCAAGGTCAAAGGCTCCAGATTGTGCATTGGGAGCTGACCTAGCTGGCTAATGACAAGGGTCAAGCTGGGTGCCCCCAGGCTGATGATGATGCAGAACTGCTACATGCTTGACCTGCTGACATCAATCGAAGGTATTGTTTGCAAAAAAGATCAGAAGTTCCTGTTGCACATTCGTACCTTCTGAAGATGCTGAAAATGGGACATTGCCACACGTTATCGCTGCAGTGCATGATCAAGGGGCAAAGATGAAAAAGGAAGCTGGCGTCCAAGAAGAAGATTGGTTCTCGCTTGTGTTCAATTGGGCCCCATCTTGGGTTGGAACATTGGTGAAAATATTGGTGCCCATAGTCGTGTTTGCCTTGGTCATCTTCTGCACGTGCCAGTTAGGTGTCTGGTGTTGTGCCAAAGCAGTGCTAATAGCGCAATGATGATTGTCCCTATTGGTGCTCCAAAATTACCTTTTGATAAAAAGGAAGAAGGAGTGAAGACCAATCATGCCATTTCTCACATGGTCCCTATCCCCTACAGAGATGTAGTTGACAAACTGTACCACACACCGATTGTGCCTCCCCCTGCCCCCAAAAATTACAAGGAAGTGTGTGTTGACCTGGCCGGGGTTGGGGGTTGCATTTATATGACATTTACACCCGAGGAGTATGCAGGAGCAGGTGAAAGCCTACGACATGTGTGTAGGGCCGGGCTGCCTATAAAGGGAGCATACCCCTATGAGGATGCAATTAAAAGAGAAAATGAGCAAAATATCAGTAAGAATTTGTTATTGTAGAAGTAACAAAAGGGGGGAATGTTGCGATGGAAATGAGTCTATCCCTTAGAAATCCGTGTAGTGTGCTAGGGAAGAGATGGCTATGTTAAGAAACTAGGCATAGATATAATGAAGAGGGAATGATAGATGCATAGATCCAGTGCAGGTAAAGAAAGGAACACCAATTATGGTATATGCATAGTCTTGCATGACCATGTGGTACAACTTTAGGTCCATGGAAGGACTCGACTAGGCCAGGATCATTTAGAAGAGACGAGCCTCCAAGGCCAGTTCCCACGGAAGCTTTACTTTGCCCCATCACTGTTGCTGGTTACTTAGTATAGCTGGGAGGAATGCTTCCTGCAAGGCTGTGAGACAACACCAGGCTCCTCGCAGTGCCCATTCATCAGAGCCAAACTACCAGCAGACCTTTAAATCCCACCCAGCCTACCCAGAGCCATTGCCCACATCACTGGCCCAATACACAGACCCCTGCATTCTACGATAGTGAGTTACCCCAATCCCCAATCATAAAAAATAATGGTCATAAAAGATCTAAGCATGTGCAGCTGCGTGCACCTCTCCACATAAATACATCCTTTGTAACATGAGGTACAGGAAGAGCTAAATTATAGATCAAAATGAGGGTGTAGGACTTGGGTGCAATGATCACGATATCAACACAGCACAGAATTTGTGGGTCAGCGTGACTGTATTTCCTCCTCCCTCCCCCCTGCCACCAGTCCCAGAGCCTCCCAGGTGCATGCCACAGTGATATAGCAGTAGGCTTAGTGTATCATAGCAGTTCTGATACTGTAATTTACGAGGGACCTGACCTTCACTCCTCTGAGAGATGAGCCCAGCTGACAAACATGGGAACTGACAGATGGCGGAAACGTGAACAAATCATACCATGGCATCCCCTATGGAGAAGGCCCTTGTATATCATTTCGACAATCAGCAGAGCTCATTTTTATTGTATATTGATGATGCTGTACTGATTATAAAGCTTTTGCTTGTACTAAGTTTGAGCAGACATTCTCTAGCAGCAGAGTTCTTTGCTGATACCTTTATATTATGTACAATTAAACCTTGTTATCATTACAAGCAATCTCTTGGCCTTTTCCCCTAGAGGGTTGTATTCTTTATGGTGTGAGCGTAAACAGGGACTTGCCTTCATTTGGCAGACACAGATTACACCAACCCGACTCAGGGGCTCACTTTCCCTGTGACGGGTCTACAGGCCACACATATTTGGCTTGCTGGAGTCTCCTGGCTGATGAGCCATGTCCACTGACTAACAGATCTTGCTCGGACGTGGCTTATGGTCTATGCATCCTATATTTTGTACACATGCCAATACAAGTATATCTGATATCTGGATTGGGTCCTCTTAGGTAGGATGTTCATAGTAATGATCATCTTCCTGACGTGTATCAACCCCAGAACATTTTGATTTTACTGTTGGATTATTTTCCCTTATACCTCTGTGAGTGAGAACATTTTTCCACACTCAGACAATCTTTTACTCTTTTAATGGGTGTCATTTCTAAGACTATAAACGGTGTCTTTTAAAAGTTATCCTCGTTGAAAACATTTTGCAATATGTGCCTATTGTTTCTGGGTTAACCTTATGAGAACTACAGTTACCAAGGGTAGAAAGGATATTTGGATCCCTTTTGCATTGTATTATGTGAGACTAGCACCCCCCACCTTATGTGGAGTGCTGGGGAGATAATGAGTATCCCCTTTCTCATTTGAAATGTAACAATTATGTTACAAGGACAGACGTATCTTTAATGGCTGGTGGCAGTCACCCTTTTTATTAATTTGGTGCACCTTTACCGCAGGCTGTTTGCACAGTCCAGCTAAATGCACCAATGGGTGTTCAATTTACCAGAAATGGCCCCTGTCTTCTTATTTCACCGTTCTAGCATTTCTTGTCCTTTCTTCTCCCTTCCCCTGACCTACAGCATGAGAAGTTCCTTTGTGTGATTTTTATCTTTGGCGAGAGTCCCGTGGATTCATTGCCAGGCTTCAGAGTGTCTGTGAAGGCAGGAAGCGAGGGAGGAGTACACAACTCTGCAGTCCTGTGTCTTCCAGCCTTTTTGTGAGAATCCAGTTAGAACTGGGAGGCTGGGTGTGCTGAAAGGATTGCCAAACCCCCAAGTTTGAATGTTGCAAAGTTGTTTGATTGGCTGGGTTCCTACATACAAGTCTGGTCCTGGAAGCTGAAGAGGTAGTCGACCACTGGAACCAAAACTGAAGAGGACAATGAAGAATTTGCAGCTGAAACTATTTCCTGCTACCTTAAAGTCTGCTGTGAAACTGGAGCCTGCTGTTACCCTTCCTTCCAATCACCCAGGGGATTCTGAAAATGATGACCCAGAACCTGGTGAGAACTACTCGATCTGCATTTTGAGCCATTCCACGACAGGCTGAGATCTTGCGGGGCGGCACTACCCCAATACCCTGGGACCTCAAGCCATTGTGCGGTGCACAGTCTTCCAAATTTTGAATCTCGCTGAAACCTTGTGGACATCCTGCTGAATCTCCAATGGCAAGATTCCAGTCCAAAAAGTCTCCTCGCCACAGTGTTGAACCATTCAGACAATGAGAACTGACTGCCGATATTCTGTCTTATTCTGTGCTCCTGAAAAAAGGTGTCAAATCCACAGAGCCACATCCAGCTGCAGGGAAAACCTTGTCTAAAGCCTTTCCTGTGATCTTTGCTGAAAAAGTCCTTTCAGTGTCCTGTCTTCTTGATGAAGGAATTCAACAACAGGGTTTTTGGCTGCAGTATCTGAAGTCCTCCTGCTGCAAAAACTTCTTCTATGATGAGGTACTGTGTTGTCTTCGGTATTTACTTAACTTAAGCCTCATGTGATTCCTGTGTAGATTTGGGGTGTTTTCTGTAATTGGGAGGCCTCTCGCTCAGTTCACCCAGGCCCGTGCTGTAATCCTCCTACGGTGTCTTCTGTGATGTCCCTGGACCCTCAACTAACTTTAAAAGTAAAATGCTTACTATTTCTAACAGTCTTCCTTAGGAACCTATCCTGACCTGCCTGTTGTACACTAGACCCTAGTGAACACCCTTCTGCCACTGAGAACACTCATGCTCCAAGAAAAAAAGGAAAAACTTCTAAGGATTGTGCCTTTTGCCTACAAAAGGGAATATGTCTTTAAAAGTGACTCACTTGGAAACGAAGTTGGTTGGTAACTGTAATTCGGAGAGTGAACAGTTACAAAAGCTATTTACTTACCTTAGAAATGTTCTGCCGCTCTGAAAACTAGATATAAAGTAGTTTTCCTTACCTTAGAAATATTTTTCCATTCTGAAAAGTATATGTAACACCTTTCTTTCCTTAGAAACTGTTTTGCCATTCTAACAGAAAGTTGATATAAGGTTATATCACTCACCTGTGATTTGGTTTAGCCTCTTCCCAAAAGTAATGCTGTTGGTTTCTCTTCACTATCCCTTTTACGAATAATGTGGGTCTTGCTTCCCCTGTCTTGCTGATAGCCTGTCCAGAATAAGTCTGTCTTTGGTTTTACCTACCCAGAATAACTTTGAGTCATTCATAAAGTGTAACACTGGATTTTGCTTTCCCTGGTCTGATATAGACAGACACAAAAACAGTCTTAGTCTTATACCTGCCTTTAAGTTACTGATAGCTCCTGTAAAAAGTGTATAGGTTTTACTTACCTTGGGTATAACTGTGGTATACTAAAATAAATCAGAGTTATTGCTTCCCTTAGTCTTCAACTGAAAAAAGCAACTGTAATTGAATACTACATAAAAAGGGTTTACTTACGTTGCATATAATTGTGTTATCCTAAAAAAAAGTTAGATATATTGCTTCCCTTTGTCTGTGAACTGAAAAGCAACTGTAATTGAATATAAAACCCCAAGGGCCAACTCCCATATGAATCACACACACCTGCAAAACAGGCCATGGCCATCACTGTTATGTCACTCAAACCCTCCCAAACCACAACATGACATGGCAAGCAATACCCATACACCAACACAGTACCAATAAGGTACACATTGCCATGTCAAAAGTCAAAAATGTACAGTGGCATCAGACAATGATGCCTGACATGGAATCAGATGAAATGACTGACCAACAACCTCCCACCCAAAATAAGTCATTTCCAAATGCATTACAAAAGTTGTAGACGTAACATGAATGCCTGTCTACATGCACATTGTGCATTGCAAAATCAACACTGCAGCTTCTGTGTGCTGTGTCCAACTCCTGCAACACACTGCTCAGTGGCACAGCACAGTGAACAGCCATTGTGTGTGATGCACACCCTGACCATCACATCTAAGCGACAGACCACATCAAAAAGCAAATTAGGCATGTACAGGATCCATAATTGGTCACAGAACATGTGCTGTAGTGACACAGTGGGCACCATAAGGCAAACAGAGTGTACACGTGGATATGCAAGGGTGGTTGTACATGTAGTGCATCATAGTGCAAGTGTGTGGGTCAGTAAGGACATGCACTCAACATATGCATGTGCAATCAAGTGACCATCAGTGTCCTCTACACATCACATGTGAACATTCACCATGTGTACACCCCAGCATATCAAACCACAACTATCCCCTCACACCTGAAAGGTAAACACAACACATGAACAGGCATTGATCAGCAGAACACAACATGTACATAGGATACCACCATTACAATGTCAGGGTTCCCATCACACTGCAGGGCAAGGCAACTATCAACAACAAACCCTCCCCCCCCTCCCTCACAAATGACCATGACCCACTGAACAACTGCACCTGGGTCATGGAGCCTTCAACCCTCAATTTCACCTGGCCACAGGATCACCCTTCCCCTTCGTCACCATCTCCCACCTTGTGTGTAAAAAGGTGCCTGCACCCTCAGACTCCACCCTCATTTGCAAAATCACAAAATCCAAGCCAGAAAAATGAACCAGAACACCCTCCAGTAGATGACTTGACGTAGCAGTACCTCACAAAGGCCAAGTACTACCACAATGATGTAACAACCAAGGTAGCACAGTAAAACAATGTCACAACAGGATGTGAACCATGTGTGGTACATAACATAGAATGATGCACCATGAACGGATGTGTACTGTCACAGGTCCCGTGTACGGGCACAGGAGTGTCATGAAACAACCACTCCCACCGTGTCCCGGGTGCCTGCAAGGTCAAACTCACACAGGCCTCTGAGACCCTGGTGGAGAAGGAGGGTCAGGGATATGCAGTCGGGACAGGTGTTGGCATACTGGATAACTGGAATGAGTGGCAGGAGAGGGGAGGAGGAATGACAGATGAAAGTAGGGAATGCACGAAAATATACTACCTGCATGAACACATACACAATCCGAACAAACTTGGACATCTTTGTCATGGCCTTCTGTAGTCCAGGCTTAGGAGTGGCACGAACCAACCACCCCCTCTAGGGTTTTGGCGCCTGCAAGTTTGGGGCTTACACAGGCATCCGCAACCCCAGCGGGGAAAGAGGGTTAGGGAACGTTGCTTGGATAGGTACGGGAAGCAGGAACACCGGGTAGAGGGTACAGGGTTTAAAATTGGATAGGACTCCAGGTGATTAGGGGAAAACAAACATACCAAATTGAATTACACATTCATCCATGCATTAGTGCACCCCAGCAAGCCTATGCAGAGCAGTTTGAAAGAAAAACAAGACACTTAGCTGTGGGTTTGAGTGCTGGCCTCCTGCCTGCGCACTCTCAGGTCCGGTTACAGGAGCACTGCAATACTGCAAAGAGAGCCACAGTTAATAATCTGTACGTGCCCATTACACAAAAACACACCACCAAACATGCCCCATAGCAACAAACTACTCTACAAACAGACAATCTGGTGTAGATGCTTCGTACCCATGTATTACATTACCCCTGTGATGGGTCATACACAGTCAATGCAGTAAGTCAGCCGCCGGTGGGTGCGTGGCAAATGGAACACCAATGTGTCACAATTCACACAACATTCAATGATCCCTGGGTAAGCAGATAGACCCATATAGCAAGGCATGACTTCAGAACAAATTGTGTTCCACCATGACCGAAACAAAGTTGGCAGTGCATGTATCAAAATGTACATGGAAATGAAATGCACTGCACCCGAGTATGTCCCTTGCTGTATGTCCCTGTGAGCTGCTCCTTTCCATGTCTCGGAAGGCTACATGGTTGATACAAGTGCCTCAGTGGACCTTGGTGTACCGGAGGCTATGTGACACTGCCCCTGCAGGTGTCCCAGACAACCTTACAATCAACAGCCATCAGTCCACCAACACATCTGAGCTGCATTGTGTGCTTCAACACCAATATTCGTCCAAGCTCACCCTCAGTGCTGTGACTAAGCCTGCATGTGCAACTCGCCTGGTCCAAGCTTTGCTGTGATGTGGCCCCCCTGTGCTGCTCACCTTGCCTGGAGTTCCTTGGAACACGTCAGCAGTTCTAGGATGTAGGTCTGCAATCCCTGTGCCTCTGCTTGTGCACACATGTGCATGTGGGCACCAACAAACGAGTCCAGAATTCAGACGTCCAATGGGCCATGTCTGCTGGCAAAGGTGCTCTGGAGGCTCATCTCCCTGCAGAAAGGGCATGAAACACATGATTAATGATTTAAAGTCATCTGTGTGTGTCTCTTCAGGCATCTCATTACTGGACCATGTCAGAGACTTACATCAGAAATCACACCTTCAGTCTGTCTTTCACATCCAAAGTTTGGAACACACTATCTATGGCATGAATTGCAACAAGCACGTGTACAGTAAAGATAAGAAACATAGTACACAATGCATAGCAATGAATGTACACATTAATCATGAAACACCCCATCTAGCCAAAGCTGAACAGTGGACAATAACACTGCAATCATCCCCACTAGGGGTGTCAACACAAGTCACACAGCACCAGACATGCCACAGATATGACAGTCCAAAGCCCTTGTGTAATAGGTTGTCACACCAAACCATCCTTGCGAGCCATGGATAAGGGAGGCAGGAGTGGCATATGTGAGTCAAGGACCCCAAGCAGCAGACACATACACAAGACAAGCCTGAAGGGCCCAGCTGGAAAAGACAGTGGATGCCTTCAAAAGCCACAAAGCACGGCACCATCACATGAAAGCACAATAGACAAGCAATTTTAAACTATATTAACTAATTACACTAACTATGAAAAACCTACATTACCTACTTAAACTAACTATCAAACAGAAACTTAACTAACTAAACTAAAAGAAAAATCAAAAATGGCCACATATGACCCGGGGGGGAGGTGAGGCACCCAAGAGGGGGAGGTACAGGGTGCTGCTCAACACCCACATGCGATGATGCTGAGCCAAAAAAAAAAACTCCATGGGCTCAACGCCTGCACAGCCCGACCTATGTGGGAGATAGATGGTCGTCCGAGTCTGGCTCATCCTAGAAAGGAGGATGTGGCACAGTAGCCTGGCCACGCCTTACCACAGCTTGCCCCTCGTCGGCAGCAAGTCTGCCGGATGGGTGAGCCTGGTTCTGTGTGGCGATGTGACGTAGGTCTGCATGCAGAACCTCACGTGATACACGTGCTTCCTCTTGCAAGGTAGCACGTGTAACACGGAGTTCCTCCTGCAAGGCCTGGCTGGACAACCGCTGCACCTCCTGGCAAGCCTGTAGCTCAGCCGAGATGGTACGTTCAAGCTGTGCAAACCTATCCTCTGCCCGCTGCCTCTGGGACATCATAAGGACACCCAGAGTGGATTTGAGGGAAGCATACTCCTCCCTCAGGGCATCCATGTGCGCCTCTGCGTGAGCAGCAATTGCTTGACGCAGAGACGACATTTCAGCCTGGGGTGCCATGTCTGAGGCCACCATGCCCAGCCTGAGCGAGCGGGCCGTGGACCGTGCCGCCTGCTGCTGGAGAAGCACCTGCCTAGCAGGGGGGAGCACAGATCGGACCACACGCTCCATACTCTCAGCGATGTTCTCCATTGCTGCCCCCTGCCGTTCTGAAACGGCAGTCATGTCTTGCTCCCACTCAGTATACTGTGGTTGCGCGCGGCGACCGTGTTGCCGGGCTTGACCCCTGCGGGACCCAAGGACCGGGGGTCCTCGCTGTGTTGGCACCGCCCACGGCTGCACGACTACATGCCCCCGTCGACGTGATGTCCCAGGCACATCAGTGACTGGTGTGGAGGGTGACCCTGTATCCCGATCCACCACGGGGGGAGGAACTAAGGCTGTCTGATCCCTCAGTGCAGGTGTCGCAGACAGAGGAGTGTCCACATCAGAATCACTCACCCCTGACACATGTACTTGATGCTCATCCAACTCAACATGGACGTCAGAGTCGTCATCAAGGCTGGACTCATAGACAGCCAGAGACAAGATTGACTGTAGCACTTGGGGGTTTTCGTGGCCTACCACCCCACGACCCCAACTTATGCCGGGTTGATGTAGTGGTAACAACCCTGTGTCTGGCATGACAACACCATCCTCCGCCTCCTTTGCGTCATCACCTGAAAAATAGAGAGAAAAAAGGTCACTACACATGTCAGAAGCACACAACACACACACACACACCGACAACAAATGCATCAGGCAGACATGTGACACACAACATATAACCTGGCATTCATGCTGGGTCAACTTTGAATTGCTTCTGTGATCAGACCTGTTGAAAGGTGGCAGTTTCCATGGAAGTGGGTCTATGCAGTGCAGAAAATGTGTTCGCCACTCACTACCTACATGTACAAGGACTCCATGGTGTGTGCCAGGAAATGTGAAGGCAGTGCAAGGTCAAATTCAGGCATCACGTGCATTGTGCATTCAATGTGTACCATATCTAGAAGCCAAGCACCCTTCCATCCCAGTACAAAAGCAGGGATGCCTAGCATGGTATCAAAAGGCTGACCATACACCTGTGTATTGACAGGCAGTGTTGACTGGCATCAACAGCTTAATGTGATTCAAGTGACAACACTGCAAATGATGATGGGACAGTAAGCAGGACACATGATGAAAACTCTGGAGGCCGCCCACGTGTGAAGAAGACACAACAGTTGGACAGAGTCATTGGCCATTGAACAGGCTGAGGCCTGTGAGCCATACAGATTGTCAGACCCTAAACATGTGTGCAACGCAGTACTGAGCCACAGTTGACATGGGAAGGCTGATGAGATGCCATGCAATGTATGTCACCCAGGACTTGTATTACAGTGATCATCCAGCCAAGGACACATAGGGGCATGCGTGCAATGCACATGGAGCATGAATGGGCATTCATGTCCCTGCGGGACATCTGACCTATGCACAGTACAAGTGAGATACCCTGCATCAAGTACTAAGGCTGTACCACACGGCATATGTCTGGCAGATTGTACGCTAGAAGTTAGCATCTACACAGGACGCATGAACAGGAAAGTACCCATTGGCAAGATTGAAGCAGACCAGTGCAAAGGTGGAACTGGGGTGCAGAGTGGCGGAGGAGGGGCAAGGGAGCATGCCTACATGGAGTCCCTGCATGCAGGCAGAGGAGACATGCACGTCAGTCATGCAATGACATTGTACCTGGGCTGAGAGGAAGGTCACCCCACGCCACATGCAGAAGGGCCAGTGAGCTGGAACATGGACCGGAGGGGCATACTTGTAACCAGCATGTCAGTAGGGTGCAATAGTGGTGATGCGGACAGTCCCCGTCTGCTCCACATGTCCACCATCCAGCAGAGCAGACATGCATCACGGAAGCATTGCATTACTTACACATCAGAACCATGTACACGTCATATGTAGTGGCACTCATGCACAACACATCCCAAAAGTGAAACACACACGTCCTCAACTAACACGCATCAACACTCACTGGACTGGGCATCAAAGTCCAGCATCTCTCCCACTCCTTCGACCAATTCAGGTGGTATGAACTCCGCAACGAGTGCCTCATGCGGAGTGAGCTCTTCCTCCTCTGGTGCAGGCCCACTAATTACAAGTTGTAATTAGAGGCACGCTTAGCCTTAGTGCTGCGTTTGATGTCATTCCAACGCTTTTTGCACTATTGCGCCGTGCGCACCTCATGGCCGAATGAACTGACATGTTCTGTAACATGCTTCCAGTGGGTGTCACGTTGGGCAGCCATAGTCTGACTGTTGGGACCCACTAGCTTGTCATGGCTGTAGCCCCGCACGTAGTCCACGAGGAAGTCCAGTTCCTGCTTGCAGAAAGGCTTCTTCCTCGACGTGCAGGAGGCCGTGGCTGTGTGTGGGGTTCCAGCCTGTGCTGCAGGTGCAACCTTCCTCCTCTTGGACTGTGGCGCAGACCCTGGCTGGCTAATGCCGCCCTGACCAGTATGGCCATTGGGTTTGGTGGATTGAGCCAAGGGAGTGGCAGGTGGAGGGACGACCAAAGGCCTGACTTGTGTCAGTGGCATCTGGGTGCCCTCTAATGGACCCTGCGCAGCAACATCAGCTGTGGCAGGGTCATTGACCGCAACGGTCCTGGTTGGCAGACTCACAACCGGGGTGTTGTTGGGTGCATCTGCCCCTGCACTTGCCAACACCCGGCTGTTCGGGGCAGCAGATGACATAACTGCCCCAGGGACCCGTGTCTTGGTCTGAGCAGCCCGGCCTGCCCCTATGGTTTCCCTCCTGGCCTGTTGGAAATCTACCAAGGGCTCCTCAAGTGCCAACGCAGCCTGCGCTGGCAGACCCTGAGCCTGGATTTCGGTGTCCACAGCTGCACCTGCAGCTACCACTACCCTTGGGCCCGTGGCAGTCGATGGAACGGACTGCCGGGTCACACGGGTGCCAGTGCCAGATGCAGAAGCTGCATCCCCCGGAACCACAGGGGGTGGTGGCATGACTGCACCGACACATGGCACAACATTGTGCTCAAGTGGCGCACCCCTGCCTCTTCCCCCTCTGTGGCCTCCCTGGACACCCTGGAGTCCCCCTACTCCCTGGTCACCACGGCCACATCCCCAACCACGCCCGCCACGAGGAGTACGCCCAGCTGAGGTGCCCCTCACCTTTGGTGTCCTCCCAACCATGGCACAGATGTACTAGTGCTGGCACAGATGGAGTAGTGCCAATGGGAGGTGTACACTACAATTGACCTGGGCAATTGGGGTGAAGGGGGTGGGAAGCAAGATGTTAACAGCCCCCCTGCACCTGCAAGGCTGTATGTGACCCCGGTGATGTAGTGACGGGTCACGCAACGCTCAGGCACCCCAAAACTGCAGTAAAACCGTGCACGCAACCCTGCAGCCTACGTGCGTGGATTCAACCTCCCGCAGTACGCGGTGGCACCCAGTAACACGAATAACGCGTACGCGTGGGACACGCAGGCTACTATGACATCGAAAATGGGTGCGATACAAAGGGGCACCCACAGTGGGAAAAATAGCGTGTGTAACTCACCGTCTGACTAGCGCGATGCAGAAAAACACGCGTAGCCAATACCCCCGCCAAAAGAAGAGATACGTCCTTGATAGCTGTGAAGTTGTGATGGCGCGCGAAACAACAGGAAGCAGCAACACACATCGGTCTCCACGAAAGGCACGTACAGCGAACTGCTGGCCCCGCTCACCTTTAACCCATGCTGAGGGAAACGCCTACGTGCGTCACGTACGCGCATGGGCCCTTTCCTCGGATTACACGCGGATATGCAGTTTTTCACGCGTGCTGAAACGCCCATGCACACCTGCGCGCGTCACGTCACAGAGGCGCTTGCGCTTGAAGGGCCTTCTGTCCAATAAAATTGCGTATGCGTGCAGACGCGCTTACGCGCTAAGGGCCTTTCCTCGAATTACACGCTGACGTGCAGAATTTTCACGTGCCAAATCACTCCATATCAAGCTAAGCACACGGAAGACCACGCTCCTGCCCAGAAGGCCGAATTACTGCCCCCCAGAGCCCCGAGCATGCTCCCACCTGCCATCTGCTGCTGCCTGACTGCCTGCTGCCCACGTGCCCTGCCATTTGCTGCCTGCACATCAGCCAGGGGTGCTGTTGCTGTGACCACCCCTGCTGGAACCGAAGACTCCCGACTGGGATTCCATCGCTCCACAGCCCAGCCCCAGGACCCAGTTGCCCACCCACTCCTGCCTCTGGGGTTGTTATGTCGGGCACTGCAACATCTGGCACCACTGACAACCCCCGGCCAGAGAGGCAGAGGGGCACCAGCTTCACTGCCACCGAAGTTGGTGTCCTGGTGGAGCAAGTCCTGGGGCAGTATGATGCCCTCTTCGGAAGTTCCCGCGCCAACAAGGAAGGACGGACTCGGATCTGGACAGACATCATGACTGCCATCAACGCGGAGGGGGTGGCAGTCCGCGACTTCCAACATGTCAAGAAGCGCTGGGAGGACTTCAGACCCAGGACCCTCAACAAGGCCCGGCGCCTCTTGAAGGCAGCGGATGCTAAGGGGCGCCGGGGCCACTTGTCGGAAGATCAGATGATGGTCCTGGAACGCATATCCCCAGCGCTCCACGTCCAGGTCCTTGAGAGGCAGACCCGTCTGGAGTCGAGCGGTAAGTGTACATGCATCATGATTGTAAGCTGTGCGTGTGGTGATGTGCCAGTAGTGTGCAGGTTGCACATCTGTTTGTATGGGGCCGAGTATGGGTGGGGGTGTACAGGGCCGTGAGGCTAACACATGCGAGGGCTGTCATGTGTGAGACATGGATGGTGCTTGTGTGTGTAGGCATGCATGCCAAATGCAGCTATGTGGGCACACATGTTTGGATGAATGTGTATGTAAGTAGGCATGTTCGTGATGTCACGCATGTATGTTGTTTTCAGCTGCATGTATCAGCACTGTGTACATGTGCATGTGTGTGTATTTGACAAGGGTGCAACAGTGATGCAACACGGATGCATGTGACAGAGGGATGTGGAAGCCTGATTGGCAGATGTGACATGGATGCCCATCTGAACACTGCGACAGTTGGCAGAGGTGTACACATGCATGCACGTGTGGTGGTGTGCGTGCATGTGTAGTGCACTCCCTGTGTTGCATGTGATGTCTGGCTCACCTTTGCCTGCTCATGCTGTTGTATGTGTATGGATGGTGCTGGCAGTTATGATATGGCTGTGGTATGGCTCATGTGTGGAAGTTGAAATGACATGTGTGTTGGGGATTGTGATGGCATGTCTGAGGTTTGCCAATGCCATGTACAACTGTCATGTGTGTATGTGTCCATTGTATAGTGCCCTGATGCCTGTGTTTTATTTCTCCCTGTCTGCAGCGTCAACTGATGAAGAGGGCGGAGAAGGTGCTGTGGAGCACAGCGGCGGGGATCGCACCGCCAGCCAGAGAAGCAAGGCCCGGCTCCCCTCCCAGGTTGTGATCTCGTCGGGGAGTGAGGAGTCTGGTGCCGCGTCCCAAGCCGCAGCTGCCGGGGGGAGGTCCAAGAGGCGGAGGTTGGAGTTGGACTCCTCGGTAGCAGAAGGGGCAGCTGGGACCCCACAGGGCCCAATGGGGGAAGATGGCACGGAGTCATCCAGGTTGGTGGGGGGTTTGGTTGAGGAGGAGGCCGTGCAAGCAACAGAGACGGGGTCTGGAGGTGGGGATTCCACTGGTGCTAGTGGTGCAGTGCAGGACCAGGGACAGGAGGCAGCACAGGCCGCCGCGGAGGTGCCTGTGTGCAATCCTGTCCCTGATCCTGTCACTGCATCATCTTGCACCAGCAGGGATGCCTACGTCCAGACGCGTTTTCAGGCATGGGATGAGCTCACGACAACTGGCCTTCCTCTGCCTGCGGACGTGGCTATCCGGGTCCGGGTTGAGCCTGTCCTGACTGGTATGGCGTTGCGTCAACGGGCCATGCGAGGTGACCTGCAGTCTTTTCATGAGGAGACTGCACGTCATCTCGAATGGCTCGTTGACCGCGTCGGCCTACTGGGACAGGTCACCCAGGCCGGATTCCTCCGTTTGATGGGGCTTGCTACGACCCCCTCCTCACCTGAACCCCCTATGTGCCAGTCGTCCTCTGTGCCATCTTCCCACCCATTAGTCACTTGGGTGCCCTGTGGAGCTGCCTCAGACGGTGCGGCCAGGCTGGTGGAGGAGGCATCCCTGCCACAGTCGGGAGTCGGACGTCCAGCAGGGGTGGCCACATCAACCACTGCACCCCAGCCAGCGGAGGATGTGCAGGCAGCAGGAGGCAGTGCACGGGCAGAGGCACAGCAGCAGCAGCAACGTGGTGGGAGCCATGATGGCTCGGGGCCTTCGACATCGGAGGGGCAGGCATCGGCCAGAGGGCAGGAGGACCCAGGACGGGAAGTGTCTTCCGAATGGCAGCGATTGGGCCACGCCATAGATGCCGAGCGGCAGCGGGCGGAAGAGGCACGGCTCACGATGGTTAGGGCGGAGAACTCCATGCGGAGAGCCCTGAGGCGGGCCGAGTGCCTCGAGGCAATCCGCAGGGGGTTGGAGGTGGACACGTCTACGGCCCTGCGGACCCTTGGGCCATGGAGGAGGACCGCCTCCGTGACATTGAGCAGGAGTTCGATGATGCCCTGGCCCGGGACATCCAAAAGTGAGCCGTCGGACTAGCCCGCTGTCCTTGTAAATAGTTCTGTAGTTAGTGTTAGGTTTCCTTTGGTTTTGCATTTTTTTGGACCTTTTGGACAATGGGCCACATTTTTGTATATAGTTTTTTTTTATTAGGTGGTGTTATTAGATAGGTTTCATTTCTTCTGTTGGGATCATGGACCCTGGATTGTTTATCTGTATATAGTTGACTGTTGGATTTTCATTTTTTTTTATGATTTACCCATGGAGCAATGGTTTTCGATTTTAATTTTCCATTGGATTTACTTTTGTGGACTGTGACTTTGGACACCTTTCCTTTGGATTATGATTTGTGGTTTTGCATTATTTCACGGACATGCTGGTTTCATTTTTTTAAATTTCCATTTTTGTTTGTTTATTTTTGATTCAATTTATGTTGCTTTTAATACATATTTTTTCTTCAAACTTCAATGTGTAGTATCATCTCATTGGTTTCATGCATATCATGATATGGGTTTTGAAATTCACTGACACCCATTGGGGGTATGTGAGGGACATGTGTTCATTTCCAAACTTGCAATTGGGGTTCTATCATGTTATTGCCATTTCTAAGTGGGTGGATGCAATACTCGGGTGGGTGTTTGGCATTTGGAGGCTGACCATAAGGGTCAGGGATCTAGATTGTGATGAGATGTTGGCTGGGGGACATGTGTGGGAGCCTGGTGGAGGGTGCCCCACAGTGCTGGGGGGTGAGGGTGCAGGGGGACATGAGTTTGACATGAGTGGGGGCCTGCTGGCAGGTGCCCCACAGTGCTGGGGGGTGGGGGTGCTGGGAGACATGAGTGGGGGCCTGGTGGAGGGTGCCCCTGGATGCTGGGGGGTGGGGGTGCAGGGGGACATGAGTGGGGGCTTGGTGGAGGGTGCCCTGCACTGCTGGGGGGTGGGGGTGCTGGGAGACATGAGTGGTGGCCTGCTGGAGGGTGCCCCTGGATGCTGGGGGGTGAGGGTGCAGGGGGAAATGAGTTGGACATGAGTGGGGGCCTGCTGGCAGGTGCCCCACAGTGCTGGGGGGTGGGGGTGCTGGGAGACATGAGTGGGGGCCTGGTGGAGGGTGCCCTGCACTGCTGGGGGGTGGGGGTGCTGGGAGACATGAGTGGGGGCCTGCTGGAGGGTGCCCCTGGATGCTGGCGGGTGGGGGTGCAGGGGGACATGAGTTGGGGGCGTGGTGGCAGGTGCCCCTGGATGCTGGGGGGTGGGGGTGCAGGGGGACATGAGTGGGGGCCTGCTGGAGGGTGCCCCTGGATGCTGGGGAGTAGGGGTGCAGGGGGACATGAGTTGGGGGCCTGGTGGCAGGTGCCCCTGGATGCTGGGGGGTGGGGGTGCTGCGGGACATGAGTTGGACATGAGTGGGGACTTGGTGGAGGGTGCCCCTGGATGCTGGGGGTTGAGGGTGCAGGGGGACATGAGTGGGGGCTTGGTGGAGGGTGCCCTGCACTGCTGGGGTGTGGGGGTGCAGGGAGACATGAGTGGGGGCCTGCTGGAGGGTGCCCCTGGATGCTGGGGGTGGGGGTGCATGGGGACATGAGTTGGACATGAGTGGGGGCCTGCTGGCAGGTGCCCCACAGTGCTGGGGGTGGGGGTGGTGGGAGACATGAGTGGGGGCCTGGTGGAGGGTGCCCTGCACTGCTGGGGGGTGGGGGTGCTGGGAGACATGAGTGGGGGCCTGCTGGAGGGTGCCCCTGGATGCTGGGGGGTGGGGATGCAGGGGGACATGAGTTGGGGGCCTGGTGGCAGGTTCCCCTGGATGCTGGGGGTTGGGGGTGCAGGGGGACATGAGTGGGGGCCTGGCGGAGGGTGCCCCAGAGCGCTGGGGGGTGGGGGTGCAGGGGGACATGAGTTGGGGGCCTGGTGGAGGGTGCCCTGCACTGCTGGGAGGTGGGGGTGCAGGGGGACATGAGTTGGACATGAGTGGGGGCCTGCTGGCAGGTGCCCCACAGTGCTGGGGGGTGGGGGTGCTGGGAGACATGAGTGTGGGCCTGGTGGAGGGTGCCCCTGGATGCTGGGGGGTGGGGTGCAGGGGGACATGAGTGGGGGCTTGGTGGAGGGTGCCCTGCACTGCTGGGGGGTGGGAGTGCAGGGGGACATGAGTTGGGGGCTTGGTGGAGGGTTCCCTGCACTGCTGGGGGGTGGGGGTGCTGGGAGACATGAGTTGGACATGAGTGGGGGCCTGCTGGCAGGTGCCCCACAGTGCTGGGGAGTGGGGGTGGTGGGAGACATGAGTGGGGGCCTGCTGGAGGGTGCCCCTGGATGCTGGGGGGTGGGGGTGCAGGGGGACATGAGTTGGACATGAGTGGGGGCCTGCTGGCAGTTGCCCCACAGTGCTGGGGGGTGGGGGTGCAGGGGGACATGAGTGTGGGCCTGGTGGCAGGTGCCCCTGGATGCTGGGGGGTGGGGGTCCAGGGGGACATGAATGTGGGCCTGGTGGAGGGTGCCCCACAGTGCTGTGGGTTGAGGGTGCAGGGGGACATGAGTTGGGGGCCTGGTGGAGGGTGCCCTGCACTGCTGGGGGTTGGGGGTGCAGGGGGACATGAGTTGGACATGAGTGGGGGCCTGCTGGCAGGTGCCCCACAGTGCTGGGGGGTGGGGGTGCTGGGAGACATGAGTGGGGGCCTGGTGGAGGGTGCCCCTGGATGCTGGGGGGTGGGGGTGCAGGGGGACATGAGTGGGGGCTTGGTGGAGGGTGTCCTGCACTGCTGGGGGGTGGGGGTGCAGGGGGACATGAGTTGGGGGCTTGGTGGAGGGTGCCCTGCACTGCTGGGGGGTGGGGGTGCTGGGAGACATGAGTGGGGGCCTGCTGGAGGGTGCCCCTGGATGCTGGGGGGTGGGGGTGCAGGGGGACATGAGTTGGACATGAGTGGGGGCCTGCTGGCAGGTGCCCCACAGTGCTGGGGGGTGGGGGTGCTGGGAGACATGAGTGTGGGCCGGGTGGAGGGTGCCCTGCACTGCTGGGGGTGAGGGTGCAGGGGGACATGAGTTGGGGGCCTGGTGGCAGGTGCCCCTGGATGCTGGGGTGTGGGGGTGCAGGGGGACATGAGTGGGGGCCTGGTGGAGGGTGCCCCACAGTGCTGGGGGGTGGGGGTGCAGGGGGACATGAGTTGGGGGCCTGGTGGAGGGTGTCCTGCACTGCTGGGGGGTGGGGGTGCTGGGGACATGAGTGGGGGTGCAGGGTAGTCCCCCGTGGTGTGGGCTGCCTGCAGGCGCCGTGAAGGTTGTAGAGCGAACACCTGGGAGGACCCACAGGGCCAATTCACGTGTAGTACTCCACGGAACACCTGAAATACATGTACCCTGCTGATATTGCGTGTGAAACTTCCTGCGCACCCCGAAATACACATACACAGGACATTCGCGTGTGGAACTTTCCGCGCACCCCTGAAATACACGTACCCTGCTGAATTCACGTGTGTAACTTCCCGCGCACCCCGAAATACACGTACCCAGGACATTCGCCTGTGGAACTTCCAGTGCACCCCTGATATACATGTACCCTGATGGAATCGCGTGTGGAACTTTCCGCGCACCCCTGAAATACACGTACCCTGCTGAATTCTCATGTGTAACTTCCCGCGCACCCCGAAATACACGTACCCAGGACATTCGCGTGTGGAACTTCCAGCGCACCCCTGATATACACGTACCCTGATGGAATCGCGTGTGGAACTTTCCGCGCACCCCTGAAATACACGTACCCTGCTGAATTCACATTTGGAACTTCCCGCGCACCCCGAAATACCCCTCCAGCCATACTGGCTCTGCTAAATAAGAGGGGATGTCCCATAGCGATGCAACGTGTTTAAAAAAAAAAATGTGGATAACGATTTCCATGGACTCATCATAAAATCTGCACACCACAATGGCAGTCATTTGGAACATTGTTAGACGGCGCCGACCAATAAAAATAGTTGTTGTTCAAATTACCTATCCAAATTCTAATGATGATTGCTATTGTGAAGACATGAAACCCTCACCCATTTTTATCTGTTATGCCCCATTTACAAATAATTGAAGAGATCACCTGCTGACAAATAATACACCATTGGGAAACATTTAGATGATGCGAACAAATTATGTCTGAACTGCTATCCAACATCTTTTACTTAGCAATTTTTGATCAGCAAACATCACTGTGTCTATACCTGTAATTTGGACAAATTAATAATTAGAGGATAATTTTTTAAATAGGATTAATGATTTTATTGTTAGTTTTCATCTGATTATAATGTTTATATGGCATTAAATATGGTCTGTTTTATTGCATGAAGTTTTTGAAGAAAATATATATTCTTTCTTTCAAACAAACTGAATTTGACATTGATTTGTAGCAGGCAATATACTGCTATTTGGAATTCTGCAAATGGATTGTAGGTGCTGGTAGTAGGGTGGGATATAACAGAGCATCAATTTCCTCTGCGTTGTATCAGTCAGGATAATTTGCCACTTACATATAATCTTCAACATTTCCTTCACCATCCACATCATCACCGTTGTCATTGGTGTCTTCAGGCTCCCCACTGGATCAGAGCACACAGAAAATGTGCACCACTTATGTATGTGTAGAGAAGCAGCTGTGTGCCTGTGCAGGAGATCCCACCCCTACCTCCTGTGTATTGGAGACATGAAATCATGCTGTGCATAACACCAGCCATAATACCAATAACACAGAAAGTGTATTGATACACATTGAGACAACCCTACCGAATGTATCTTCAGAGTAATGATAACCTGCAGGAGGAAAAACCTGAAGGAGTGAGAAAAGAATCTGATCAATGAATTAATGATGTCATAAGAAATGTACACAAAGTCTCGAGATACTTGCTAAAGATGATGTATGGATCCTGAAGAAACTAATGACAAGGTAAAGAATCAAGTGAGTTTCCTAATATAGAAAAGAAAGATTGTACATGTATAAAGTGCTGCAGAAAAACAACCGTTCATTAATTGTACATTTGTTGAAAAGCAAGATAGATTAAGTCATCATGGAAGCTGGCTGTGGGTAGTGAATAGAATGCAGGTAAAGAAAGATGCCATTGTATAGACAGTGGACATTGGTATTCTGAATTTAGTAGGGCAGACTTCATGAAGCTAAAATAGAAAACTGTGTTGCAGCAAGAATAATAGGCTTGTGAAGCTGAAGGGGAAGGCTGCCTGGCCTGGAGTCAAGATTCAAGAAGCAAGATCAGCTATCTTTTCTGAAAAAGAACGAGTGTGCAGAGGATGAATATTCTTGCATTAAGGTGCAAGATAGAACACAAAGGATGCCAAACTTTAATTCATTTAGAGCATTTAAAATCTGCAAAATTGACCAAATCCTGATTTCTCGTCACGTGATCCAAGGATGGAAATAGAGCTTGAGCTTGAAGAACCAAACATAATAGCGAAGGCCCTCACTCCTGTGCATTCCCAAAGACAAGGCTATTCTTCAAGGCCAAGTACAAGGATAATTTCATGGCAGAAGGCATGGGCGGTGAGAGATGTTGGGCTAATTGGGTGGTGAGGTAGCTTCATGTCCCACCTTTCTGCACCCAGGTCTTGGTTTACGTGCTGCTAAATGAATCGAATGTTCGAGCAATGGCACAAGCGTGCCAACCAATTATATTAGTCCATATAACAAAGGGCCTTATAATTTGAAGACCAATGAGACTGTGCATCTAATGTTTCTGAAATGACATGTATTTTAGAGGTAGGCAAACGTTGTCCACCTGATAATGGACAGCCAATAGCAACCCTAGTCCCTAAAGGAAATCACACTTAGATGTCTCCCTTAGCCAATCCCAACCCTGCATAGTTTTGTTCACTATTGACATGTAGTATGATGCCACTCTGACGTATTTTCCATATAAAAAACATATTTTATATAGAGATTATTGAGAGACTGAGTGCACGTCCGTTGATGTTCGTTGTAATGTCCCTGATAGATAATTGTTAATAAAACAGTACTTTGCCATCTTCCTGAGTTGGTTCTGTTGTTTGGACTGAGATTTATTCTGGTGTGATCCCATTCATTACATATGCACGTTCCTAAATGGCCATATGCTCATATGCATCTCATTGGTCTGAACAGTCTAAAGCCCACTTCATGGAACCTTGGCGGTGTGGAGACATAATTCTGTGAGCATTGGGTATGTCTGACTGAAATGAATATGGGCAGTGCAGTGGCATAGGCAATGCTTGTCTATTTGATAAGAGGAACAATACAAGAAATCGGTGCATGGACTTAACATTTGTTCTGATGAAGGCCATGTATATCACACACCTGTGAAATACTGTGTCCCATTCCTTTGGTGCCTATTCCCATGTCCAACATTTCAGCACCTGATTAACGTTAACCTTTGACATTGAAAGGGTGCATCTTACCAACCTCAGCTGATGTGACCATGGCACTGTGGTGGTGTGGTGATTACGGGATACATGTAGTTAGGTGGTGTATTGTTATGCATTTGGTTGATCCTCTACCATGCCCACATATGTGTCTGCATGATGGACTTTCAATACTATGCAATTGGGAATCTATTGAGAAACATGTGGAGTTCTGCATTTTTCTGAGTACATCTATTGTCATGGGTATCAGGCAGGTAGATGGGGCAACCTGGGTGGAGGCTTGGCAGGCCTGGCATAGGCACACAAAGAACCCATAGCAGTTCCCTCCTTTAATTCCTTCCTAGTGTTTTTAGCAACTTCCTGGTTACCACTTCCTGTTACCAAACAGGAAGTGCATGACAATTCATGAGCTCTCTAGTGTTTGGGTGTGGCTGTCTATATAAGCCACACCCAAGATTCTTCCAGTGCTTCGTGTTGCTTACAGTGAGCTGTAAGTGAGCTGGGGGTGGCGGTGCAGGGGGACATGAGTTGGGGGCTTGCTGGAGGGTGCCCTGCACTGCTGGGGGGTGGGGGTGCTGGGAGACATGTGTGGGGGCCTGCTGGAGGGTGCCCCTGGATGCTGGGGGGTGGGGGTGCAGGGGGACATGAGTTGGACATGAGTGGGGGCCTGCTGGCAGGTGCCCCACAGTGCTGGGGGGTGGGGGTGGTGGGAGACATGAGTGGGGGCCTGGTGGAGGGTGCCCTGCACTGCTGGGGGATGGGGGTGCTGGAAGACATGAGTGGGGGCCTGCTGGAGGGTGCCCCTGGATGCTGGGGGGTGGGGGTGTAGGGGGATATGAGTTGGGGGCCTGGTGGCAGGTGCCCCTGGATGCTGGGGGGTGGGGGTGCAGGGGGACATGAGTTGGGGACCTGGCGGCAGGTGCCCCTGGATGCTGGGGGGTGGGGGTGCAGGGGGACATGAGTGTGGGCCTGGTGGAGGGTGCCCCACAGTGCTGGGGGCTGGGGTTGCAGGGAGACATGAGTTGGGGGCCTGGTGGATGTTGCCCTGCAGTGCTGGGGGTTTGGGGTGCAGGGGGACATGAGTTGGACATGAGTGGGGGCCTGCTGGCAGGTGCCCCACAGTGCTGGGGGGTGGGGGTGCTGGGAGACATGAGTGGGGGCCTGGTGGAGGGTGCCCCTGGATGCTGAGGGGTGGGGGTGCCGGGGGACATGAGTGGGGGCTTGGTGGAGGGTGCCCTGCACTGCTGGGAGTGGGGGTGCAGGGGGACATGAGTTGGGGGCTTGGTGGAGGGTGCCCTACACTGCTGGGGGTGGGGGTGCTGGGAGACATGAGTGGGGGCCTGCTGGAGGGTGCACCTGGATGCTGGGGGGTGGGGGTGCAGGGGGACATGAGTTGGACATGAGTGGGGGCCTGCTGGCAGGTGGTCCACAGTGCTGCGGGGTGGGGGTGCTGGAGACATGAGTGGGAGCCTGGTGGAGGGTGCCCTGCACTGCTGGGGGTGGGGGTGCTGGGAGACATGAGTGGGGGCCTGCTGGAGGGTGCCCCTGGATGCTGGTGGGTGGGGGTGCAGGGGGACATGAGTTGGGGGCCTGGTGGCAGGGGCCCCTGGATGCTGGGGGGTGGGGGTTCAGGGGGACATGAGTTGGGGGCCTGGTGGAGGGTGCCCTGCACTGCTGGGGGGTGGGGGTGCTGGGGGACATAAGTGGGGCTGCAGGGTAGTCCCCCGTGATGTGGGCTGCCTGCAGGCGCCGTGAAGGTTGTAGAGCAAACACCTGGGAGGACCCACATGGCCAATTCACGTGTAGTACTCCACGGAACACCTGAAATAACGTACCCTGCTGATATTGCGTGTGAAACTTCCCGCTCACCGAAATACACGTACACAGGACAGTCGCGTGTGGAACTTCCCGCGCACCCCTGATATACACGTACCCTGAAGGAATCGTGTGTGGAACTTTCTGCGCACCCCTGAAATACACGTACCCTGCTGAATTCACGTGTGTAACTTCCAGTGCACCCCGAAATACACGTACCCAGGACATTCGCGTGTGGAACTTCCAATGCACCCTGATATACATGTATCCTGATGGAATCGCGTGTGGAACTTTCCGCGCATCCCTGAAATACACGTACCCTGCTGAATTCACGTGTGTAACTTCCCGCACACCCCTAAATACACGTACCCAGGACATTCACGTGTGGAACTTCCAGCGCACCCCTGGAATACACGTGCCAAGCTGAAATCGCGTGTGAAACTTCCCGCGCACCCCTGATATACAAGTACCCTGTTGGAATCGCGTGTGAAACTTCCCGCGCACCCCTGATATACAAGTACCCTGATGGAATCGCGTGTGGAACTTCCCGCGCACCCCAGTAATACACGTACCACGCTCGCACAGGGCCAATCGCGTGTGAAACTTCCCGCGCACCCCAGTAATACACGTACCCAGCTGAAATCACGTGAGGAACTTCACGCACACCCTAGTGATACACGTACCGCGCTTGCCATGCTGGTACAGGGTTAGCACAGCCCTTTGCGCTGGATTGGGGATTTTGATGGCTTTTCCCTGCGCAAGGGGCGTTCTTGGGGACGTAACTGGCACTGCTGCAGGGTCGCTGCTCCACTGTGCGCCATGGCTGGTTTTGGTGGCTGGAATCCATGAATACGCTGTGCGCGGAAATGTATTTTAGCGCACGCTGCTGGCGCAGGGATTCGCACGTGCACACTGTGCGCCAGCAGCGTACGCCACTTGTGCACTGAATTCTATGAATTACCCCCATAGTGTTTCAGTGTTTCTTTGAACACTTGTATTACAATGTCTCTGTACAGATTCTACAGATCTCTCCCTCCTAAGGTACACCTGGCTGCTCTATCTAGGCTACCATGGACTCAGGTGTTAAAGCCTTATACTAAGAGTGAAGTCTTGTAATGTCACAATTGAATGGTTTTGGTTTTACTAAGCCTTTAGTTGGACTTCAGAAACACTGTCCTAACAATTGCAACATTTGTTCCTTTATGGTTACATAAGTTAAATTGACAAATCAGTGACAACACATTCATCTTTGAGATTCCACTATATCACAAACAATTTTATTAAATGTATGCAATGATAAGGTGTTAAGGGGTCCCATCAGTTTGAGCTAAATCAGGTGGCCTGCACTGTCTCGGCAACGGCATAGCACAAACCACAAGTCAGGTACACATGCTCACAGGCCTCAGCTTAGAATTGGTTTGGGGGAGACAATCTAGGAGCTTGGCTGGCATGCCCACATGGACATACTGCAGACTGGGCTTAATGGCCAAGGATCCGGAGCATGAGTAATGGGCCCAGAGAAATGTCTAAGACCTGGCTTGTGTCACACCAGCTCTTAGTCAATTGCTAGAGTACATATACTCATCTGAGACCTGGCTTGGGTCCTTTGGCTCCAGCCATGGGGTCGAACAGGGACCCAGAAAACATTTCTGCAAGCAAGCAGGTTCTATTGACCCAGCACTGGGCTCAGAACTACGCTAAGCCTCAAGCTGGTCTACAGGTTTTGTGCTATGCACAAACTCACCTCGAAGCACAGGGGTTTTGAAGTGGGTCTATGGGGGAGCTGTGTCTGCAGGTTTATCAGACAAAACAGCCATTTTCTTTTTTTCCAGGTCATGTTAAGTCCCTCCAGCCATACTGGCTCTGCTAAATAAGAGGGGATGTCCCATAGCGATGCAACGTGTTTAAAAAACAAAAATGTGGATAACGATTTCCATGGACTCATCATAAAATCTGCACACCACAATGGCAGTCATTTGGAACATTGTTAGACGGCGCCGACCAATAAAAATAGTTGTTGTTCAAATTACCTATTCAAATTGTAATGATGATTGCTATTGTGAAGACATGAAACCCTCACCCATTTTTATCTGTTATGCCCCATTTACAAATAATTGAAGAGATCACCTGCTGACAAATAATACACCATTGGGAAACATTTAGATGATGTGAACACATTATGTCTGAACTGCTATCCAACATCTTTTACTTAGCAATTTTTGATCAGCAAACATCACTGTGTCTATACCTGTAATTTGGACAAATTAATAATTAGAGGATAATTTTTTTTTAAATAGGATTAATGATTTTATTTTTAGTTTTCATCTTATTATAATGTTTATATGGCATTAAATATGGTTCGTTTTATTGCATGAGGTTTTTGAAGAAAATATTTTTTTTTCTTTCAAACAAACTGAATTTGACATTGATTTGTAGCAGGCAACATACTGCTATTTGGAATTCTGGAAATGGATTGTAGGTGCTGGTAGTAGGATGGGATATAACAGAGCATCAATTTCCTCTGCGTTGTATCAGTCAGGATAATTTGCCACTTACATATAATCTTCAACATTTCCTTCACCATCCACATCATCACCTTTGTCATTGGTGTCTTCAGGCTCCCCACTGGATCAGAGCACACAGAAAATATGCACCACTTATGTATGTGTAGAGAAGCAGCTGTGTGCCTGTGCAGGAGATCCCACCCCTACCTCCTGTGTATTGGAGACATGAAATCATGCTGTGCATAACACCAGCCATAATACCAATAACACAGAAAGTGTATTGATACACATTGAGACAACCCTACCGAATGTATCTTCAGAGTAATGATAACCTGCAGTAGGAAAAACCTGAAGGAGTGAGAAAAGAATCTGATCAATGAATTAATGATGTCATAAGAAATGTACACGAAGTCTCGAGATACTTGCTAAAGATGATGTATGGATCCTGAAGAAACTAATGACAAGGTAAAGAGTCAAGTGAGTTTCCTATTATAGAAAAGGAAGATTGTACATGTATAAAGTGCTGCAGAAAAACAACCGTTCATTAATTGTACATTTGCTGAAAAGCACGATAGATTAAGTCATCATGGAAGCTGGCTGCGGTTAGTGAATAGAATGCAGGTAAAGAAAGATGCCATTGTATAGACAGTGGACATTGGTATTCTGAATTTAGTAGGGCAGACTTCATGAAGCGAAAATAGAAAACTGTGTTGCAGCAAGAATAATAGGCTTGTGAAGCTGAAGGGGAAGGCTGCCTGGCCTGGAGTCAAGATTCAAGAAGCAAGATCAGCTATCTTTTCTGAAAAAGAACGAGTGTGCAGAGGATGAATATTCTTGCATTAAGGTGCAAGATAGAACACAAAGGATGCCAAACTTTAATTCATTTAGAGCATTTCAAAGCTGCAAAATTGACCAAATCCTGATTTCTCGTCACGTGATCCAAGGATGGAAATAGAGCTTGAGCTTGAAGACCCAGACATAATAGCGAGGGCCCTCACTCCTGTGCATTCCCAAAGACAAGGCTATTCTGCAAGGCCAAATACAAGGATAATTTCATGGCAGAAGGCATGGGCGGTGAGAGATGTTGGGCTAATTGGGTGGTGAGGTAGCTTCATGTCCCACCTCTCTGCACCCAGGTCTTGGCTTACGTGCTGCTAAATGAACCGAATGTTCGAGCAATGGCACAAGCGTGCCAACCAATTATATTAGTCCATATAACAAAGGACCTTATAATTTGAAGACCAATGAGACTGTGCATCTAATGTTTCTGAAATTACATGTATTTTAGAGGTAGGCAAACGTTGTCCACCTGATAATGGACAGCCAATAGCAATCCTAGTCCCTAAAGGAAATCACACTTAGATGTCTCCCTTAGCCAATCCCAACCCTGCATAGTTTTGTTCACTATTGACATGTAGTATGATGCCACTCTGACGTATTTTCCATATAAAAAACATATTTTATATAGATATTATTGAGAGACTGAGTGTACGTCCGTTGATGTTCATTGTAATGTCCCTGATAGATAATTGTTAATAAAACAGTACTTTGCCATCTTCCTGAGTTGGTTCTGTTGTTTGGACTCAGATTTATTCTGGTTTGATCCCATTCATTACATATGCACGTTCCTAAATGGCCATATGCTCATATGCATCTCATTGGTCTGAACAGTCTAAAGCCCACTTCATGGAACCTTGGCGGTGTAACAGTGCTATTGCAGGAATGGAGACATAATTCTGTGAGCATTGGGTATGTCTGACTGAAATGAATATGGGCAGTGCAGTGGCATAGGCAATGCTTGTCTATTTGATAAGAGGAACAATACAAGAAATGGGTGCATGGACTTAACATTCGTTCTGATGAAGGCCATGTATATCACACACCTGTGAAATACTGTGTCCCATTCCTTTGGTGCCTATTCCCATGTCCAACATTTCAGCACCTGATTAACGTTAACCTTTGACATTGAAAGGGTGCATCTTACCAACCTCAGCTGATGTGACCATGGCACTGTGGTGGTGTAGTGATTACGGGATACATGTAGTTAGGTGGTGTATTGTTATGCATTTGGTTGATCCTCTACCATGCCCACATATGTGTCTGCATGATGGACTTTCAATACTATGCAATTGGGAATCTATTGAGAAACATGTGGAGTTCTGCATTTTTCTGAGTACATCTATTGTCATGGGTATCAGGCAGGTAGATGGGGCAAGCTGGGTGGAGGCTTGGCAGGCCTGGAATAGGCACACAAAGAACCCATAGCAGATCCCTCCTTTAATTCCTTCCTAGTGTTTTTAGCAACTTCCTGGTTACCACTTCCTGTTACCAAACAGGAAGTGCATGACAATTCATGAGCTCTCTAGTGTTTGGGTGTGGCTGTCTATATAAGCCACACCCAAGATTCTTCCAGTGCTTCGTGTTGCTTACAGTGAGCTGTATCAGCAAACACTTGCCCTGCTCTGGATCAGTCAGCATCTGCTTACCTGCTCCATATCATCCTGCTTCTGCTTACCTACTCCGGATCATACTACTTCTGCTTACCTGCTCCGGGTCATCCTGCTTCTGCTTACCCACTCCGGATCATTCTGCTTCTGCTTGCCTGCTCCGGAGGAACCTCCTTTCTTACTCCACGCCACAGCTATCTCCGGTCAAGAGGGGACTTCTACACCGGCACCTGTAAGAACAAAGAAGAACACGCGCACCCAGAGGTCGAAGTGGGCGGGAGCGGTCGGGAGCGGTGCTCCTATACTTTATATTTTTCAGTTTTACTGTTCCTATACTTTTATTTTAAAAAGAAACCGCTCCGGAACGGTTTAGTTTTAAAATAAAATAGTAGGAAGAAGTTGAAGCTTGCACTTCAGTGCACTGCACTGAACATTCCCTTAAATAATAAGAGTATTTGTTTGGGGGTTTGGACTGTGTGTGGGAGGGGGCGCAGCGATGGGGTTTGTGGAGAGCGGGGCAGACCAGCATGGAACATAGCTCCACTACTTCTTTTCGTACACTTCGACCACTGCGCGCACCTCAGTAATGCTGCGCATAATCACGGAATCCTCCCACGACGCTGGAATCCAGGTCAGTTGTACGAGCGCACAAACCCCTGCACAAGAAAGAAGAGACATTATTCATTGCACCTGCCCCAATAACGCAGATACTTATTTCACTGCACTCTACTTACCCAAACCTCTGTGCATACTTACCAGACCACCAAGTCTCCAGCAGCGCTGAACCCGGACTCGAGGTGCTAATACCACATAATTTCTCCTGCAAGGGAAAGGGAGAGACATTACCAGGCGTGCTTGAATTGAAGGCGCTGCGCATGACTACCAGCAGCTAGCTTCTACACGCAGTGCTACTCAACCACAAAAATACCTTGGCAAACAAAGACAATACGGACAATTTTGGACACTAAACATTCTCTGCGCAATGGTCAATTGTGGGAAGGACTTTCTAGCCAGTGAAGAAACTGGTGCCTTGAACACTTGGCCTCGCTGTGAAGTCATAAAACAGCGTGTGGCATCTGAACTCAGCCTACAGATATTGGCATCAATCACATGAGTGAATCCTGCCCCTGCGAATGCAAGATGGAGTGCACACCCTACTAAAGATCAAGGGAAGCCCTTAGGGGATATCACAGCACATAGCACAGAGAAGGGAAGGGACCAGGGGAATCAGGTGAATTCAGGTCTGAGTGTACACCTTGTATTTGACAGGTACCCCTCCAGGTGAAACAAGGGAAGTGAGAACTCAGGGTCAAGGGAGGCTCATCCATCGCTCCTGCAGAGACACAGGTGAGTGTGACATCTATTATGGGGAGGGATTGTGAAAGGGTCATGCAAGTTGCTGACCCCTGCTTTCCCTGTACGTGGGGTGTTCCATAAATCACATAATGTAATTTTGCAACAAGCCTACAGTGGTTGGATATGCCATCAATGTATATTGTTCTTCCCCCCACAAGTCCATGCATCAAGGTTGCAGATGTTTAATGGACCATCTTTTACTTATTCCTCCACCTTCTCCCCAGCTCTAAATTCTTAAGCAGACTGCACAGGTGTTTGAGGCTGGGGTTTTTCAAGGGGTATGAAGGGTTCTCTACGGTTTACGCTTGAGAGAGCAACACATTTGAGTTCAGGCATGTTTCAAAACCATCAAGGCTTCAGCTTGCAGGCAGGGAATGCTTTGGGCCTTTAAGGTATTGCATGATTTCTGTTGATAGATATCTTGGTATTTAACTTCTCCATTTTCGTCTGGCAGTTAATGCACACACATCTGTGATTTGATTTGGGGTCTGGCATGAAGACAGATTGCAGTACACCGTAGGGAAGTCGTACTGGGGCTTATGTTCTACTCATTTAAACATGCATACACATCTCTTCAGTTTGCACATACATAGTTTTACGCATGCTTTCCATCTCGTGGGCACTTGTATGTATTCGGTAAGTGATTTGGGAACACAGAATACAATTGCCATTGATGCGACTACTATCAGCTATGCCTCCCTAAACTGAATGTTTATATAGATACATGTGGTTTTCATCCCGCCGTACATGCATTGTGTTTGCACGTATTCTGCAAGCGTGTACACGCTTTCACAAGGTTGTGCACGCAATAGGGCTCCATGGCAGTATGGAATCTGACTTCTTGCCACTATAAACCGTTCCTGATGCATGCATGGTAAACCATGTCTGTCTGGAATTACATGAATTGCTTGGACTTCAAAGTGGTTCTACAAGGACATTTGTATAGAGGCGACTGTCAGGCATACAGGTGCATAGATTTTCAGCAGTCTCCTTGCAATGTGCACATTGGGCACAAGAACAACCCATTGGTATTTGAATTTGCATGATCACCATCCAGTTAGTAATCATTGGCACTGTACTGTGTTGGTTGAGTTCTAGGAACAGTTATACTCCTGCAAGAGGTATGGTTAGGAGCTGTCTCAATTTCCCCGAATAAGCAGTAAAGCATTGTGCGCCTGTGTTGAATTTAGGCTGATACATTATGTGTTTACTTGCATTTGAAATTGCAACATGTTTAGTTCACTGAGAGAACAGTCAATTGGTTTTGAACTAGATGTGCGGTAGTTTTGCCCATTCACATTTTTGAAAACTTGGGCATCATATGCCCATAAAATTAGGCCTAGCGTGTGGGTGTTTTTGACGTCTCAGCTTGTGAGTGTTTGTGACAGAGACAAAATATCTGATACTATACTCTCACACTTTGCAAATTATGTTTTGTTGTATGTCCACCCTTGCATGCAGTGTACTCACTTCTAGCACCAGTTTATACTCTTTCAAGTCCCATGTGCCGACTGATATCAACTGCCACAGATCCAGAGCTGGTGGTGGATAGCCACCTTCTATGACCAGGAACTTCCTTTAGTGTCTTGCGACCATCTTCCAGGCACACCTCTTTAGGTCCCGCTAGATCTTGTGGATCAGAGCCACCCTGTGAGCTGTTGATGCCACCATACTGACATTTTGCAGGATGGCTTCCCAGAGTTTTGGTGCATTGATTATGCGGGATCCTTGTGGGAACCTGAGTCACTCAGGACCTCCATAATGGCCTCTAAAAGGACCTTCATTTCATCATCCAAAACTTGGGAGCCTTGACTGAGGTATGGTCATGGAGGGTGCTTGTTTATGTGGGCCCAAGATGAAGACATGCTGACCTGGTAGGCAGCGGAGCACTGGTTGTGGCCACAGCGCAGAGAAAAGGGCAATGGAAAAGGGTTCTCAGGATGGTTGATGGAGGATTTGTATGAGGTGACTCTGGGGCAAGAAAGGGAGGTAAGAGGCAGCAGTTGCTGGATGGCTGTGTAAGGAGCAGTGGGTAGGAGCAGTATTGGGGAATAGCAAAGGGAAGGGTATCTGAAGTCAGCGAGTGTCCAGTTGAGGTAATGATGGCATGTAAGCAGTCAAGGAGGGCTCGGGCTGGGTACAGATGGTGTGTCAGCAGTCAGGGAGGACACAAGGGATTCGTGGAGGCAGCAGCCAGCAACAATCAGGTGGTCAGAGAGAGGAGGCAGAAGATGGCTCACATGGGGAAAGGGGAGCAGTAGCAATCAGTGGCACACAAGGCAGGAAGTGGACTTAGCAATGCGGTGGAAGAGGGGCTTTTGTTGCCAGACAAAAGAGCAAAGTAGAAATATAAAATGCAGGGGATGCTGTGTGTGTAGTATAGGGCATGGGCATCTTGTGTGCTTCGGCTGTTGGGAGGGTGGTTTGCGGGCTTTGTGATGTGTTGCCCACTTACATTTGGTTGCCACCCCTGTGACCGAATTCTATACTACAGGCTAAGCTCTGCTTTTGCACTGACCACTGAGCAGAAAACATGCAAAGTGTTGTAAATGGCGTGATGAATCCAGGCAATTCATCCCTTCTCCCCAAAGGGGAGCCTGCGTCTTTGGGACTTGGGTGGTAATCCCAAAATATTTAATACCCTCTAGGGAACAGGGCAAGCAGGATCTCACTGGGGTGACACCCGTACCCACTGGGGGACAAGGAATCCCCAGGTATAAAAATGTATAACACCTCCCCTGAAAGCATGGTCCCAAATGTTAGTTGGTTCTATGGCGATTGAAAAGTATGATAATGACCAGGTCCCTTCAAAAAGGAGTGTCTTGGTTTTTGTTCTAACTCTGTTAAACTCCATGCCTGAAGAGCAGAACCAATGATGGTAGGAGATGATTTTTTTTTTTTTTATTGTCATAACGCTAAGAAACCTTTAACAAAAAAAGATACAAAACGCACAATAACATAGAAAAATGCACAAGTAATAACAATAAAACAATAAAACCAGCTATGATCAAGAAAAAGAAAAAGGAAACAGGATAGAAAAAAAGGAAAAAAAAAACCCAAACACAATATTAAACATTATTTCATACAATGTACTGTCATACGTTATATACAGTCCATACAGAATAAAAACACAGTATCTAACATACTATCATTTCATAGTTTAGCAAATAAGAAAAACATCTAGGACTCTTTCTGAAAAGCATCCAAACCCAAACATTTGAAAAAATTCACAACTGCTACAACGGTCAAGGTCATGTGTCCAGCAACGCAAACCATCCACAACTGATCGCTAATCCCAAAACTCATTTGTCCAAGAAAGTTCCTCAAGTTTTTACATCTCTGCCAATGAGCAGCAGAACATTCCAATAAAATATGTTTCAGGGTTTCAATCTCCCGCACAGCATTAGATAATCTACAGTTGCTACCAGAGGATCCAGCAGTCCATGCCTAACCAGCAAGATTTTAGTTGCCAGCATATTCCAGCTGAAACGCAAAAGAGTGAGCCTCACATACTTGGCCGGATAGATAGCTAGATAAGGGGTGTAAGGATATTTGGCATGTTACAGCACAGAGTACAGCACTACTGCACAGGTAGCAAACAGCACAGAGTACAGCACTACTACACAGGTAGCAAACAGCACAGAGTACAGCACTACCACACAGGTAGCAAACAGCACAGAGTACAGCACTACTGCACAGGTAGCAATTTTTTTTTGCAGCACCACCACAAGGGTGCGGTGCATTGCTATATGTGTTACCAGATTAACAAGGAAAGACAGGCCACTCAGTCAAAAACGATTTTAACATATAAGATGCAAATCTATTTTTACAGTTAAAAGCACATGTGCACACCCAAAAATGCACACTATTTTTCACCTGAAATGCCTATGGTGCGAGAGACACATTTGAAAATAATAACTAACCTTACTGACAACTAACATGACTAATGAAACATAATCCACTAATAAAAATGTGTCTCCACTGCAGAATTAGGCCTATTCTGAAAGTGAACTTTTAAACGCACATCCATTTTTTTTTCTGTTCTCTCTGCTGCCCTGTCCACATAACTACAGGAAATCAGTTGGTTACAAAGTATTACCATAAAAATGAGCCATTGTGTAGAGAAGGAGGAGATGGCGTGATTAATTCTGATTGGAGCAGCGTCATAGCAAGTATCATGCTAGAGGGAGTGATCAGGCTTTTGCTGGGGGGTTTTTGAGAAAGGAGAAAGGCAGTCGAGATAGGGGAGAGCTGAAAGAAGGACCTTTCCACTGGCTGAGGCGTTCCTATCTGCAAAAGCTGAGAATTCCAGGCAATGACCCCGGTTTGAGAAGGCAAGCGTTCCTTTTTACTGGAGTTAATCTTCAGGGGAGCCACATTCACAAAGAGAACAGCCAAAGAGAACAACTAAAAAGATAAGGTAATTACAGAAGTGTGGGAGCTGAGTGTGTACGGTAATATGCAGTCAGTGTAGGATTCCTGTGCATGCCTTAATCAAATGCTAATGTTGCAATTTGAGTTCTGTTCTCCGCCACTCTCTTTGCAGTGTGTCATAGACAATGCTTTTACTGTACCATTTTATTTATTTCTGTAAAGAATGAGATCGTGTTTAATTGCAACTTTTATAATACAGAAAAATATTTGAAAACAGACAGGTGGTGTATTTACTATTTACCATTACAATGCTGATGATGTGGGGAGATTTTAAACAGTGCAATGGTCATTTTAGGACAGATGTGTGCATGTCAGATTCAGTATGAACAGTTGTGAGTGACTGTAGCATAGCTCGTTGGAGGTACATGAGTCAACGGGAAGAGAGACTCTCTGAACATAGCTCCCTACCGTATATAAGGTAGTGGAAATTACCACAAGATTACCATATATAGCTCTCTGTCGTAAATAAGTCAGTGAGATCGCCCATGGTGGCACACTAACACTGAAAAATGTGGTATTCCTAAAATGTAGGTCTGAGGTCTCTCTAGTGATTACACGAAAAATCTAAGCAAAGATAAGGGATTTTGGACATTGGGGCCACAAATAAAACAAGGGAATTATGCTCACCAAAATACCACCAACCGCGCCTACCACCCACGCATACCAAATATGCATGCCTGGGTGCTGAAATAATGCATGTTCACTGTATTATTGTCGTGCATGGCCCAATCTGAATACAAGGAGTGATTGTTGCTAAGTTATACTTCGGCGGTAAGAAAATACCGTCAGGCCCCAAATCTCCACAAAATATCCTACATATTTATGGTGCGTTGCAGGCCGGGAAAGTGATCATAGAGTACCTACTGGGCGTGGCAAGCGTGTCTCACACTGCCATTTGCACATTAAAAGGAACCCATTTTATAATAGCAGTGTGCCACTAAAAACGAATTTCAGAATGTCACAAAGGGAAACCACATTCTCAGATCTAGTGCAATATTTAGAGGCAAAGTTATTTGCACATGGGAATTGGTCTTCGAATAGCACGTTAGAATGGAGTAACCGCATTCAGGGTGAGGTGCAGAAAGAAAAACTAGACAATATTTTTACAGAAGGCAGCATAATTCAGGTCTGCCTTACAAGATTATTGAATGCAGCCGATAAAAGTGCAGAGAAAGACTGTTTAATACGGCTATGCGGCAAAATATGGTTTATTTTAAACAAGTCCCTGCGAATGCAAGAGAATGATACTCAGCTAATTAACAGGTTAAAGACTGAATTAGAGGGGGCAAGTAAAAATCAGGAAATGTTGAGAGCAGAATTAGATGTATGCCAAAAAGACATGCAATTAAAATGCAGAGACTTTGATACTCAGTTATCCAAAAGCAAGAAACAATTTGAAGATAGTGAGCAAGAATTGGCACACTTAAAAGCCTTAGTGGATCACATTAGGCAGGATAAAGATGAGGTTGTTTCAGAAATGCAGATTTTACAAAAAGAACATTGTGAAAAAGAAGGTGATCTCCAGAGTGCAGAACAAGAAATGATTAAAATGATCCAAGAAAGAGACAAGAGAAATAAAGAGTTCAATGAATGCCAAATGCAAATGTGCGAAATGCAGGAGGTGATTAATAAAATGAGTGATGAAAATAATTATTTGCATGATGAAGCCAACGGACTCCTTAAAAAGTGTAAGGACTTAGAACAGCAAATGTGCATTCCCAGGTCCCAGGAGAGGCGGCAGGGTACCACATTCAATGGAGTGGAGGTGAATTCTAGCTCTGTCCAAAGAGCTAGTGCCCCAGTGACTGGGCCGGTCACTGAACTTGGTTGCAGCGCCCTTGGGGGATTTGATACTCCCATTGGGGGCAGTCACCAATCTCATACACCTGAAAACAGGATTGACTCACAAAATAGTGCAATTCCATGTATTGCAACAAGTAGCCCCATAAAAATAATGAAATCCATTAAAGCCCTGATCAAACCATTTAAAAAGGGAGGTGAATGCTGCATTGAGGATCACTTAGAAGCGGTGCATGACATTTTTAAAGCACTCCAGATACCTAAGGAACAGTACAGACAATATTTTCATTTAACTTTAGATGCCCCGACGGCCAGCATCATAAGGGGATTAAATGAACAGCAGAATATGACATGGCTGGAGTTTGAAAAAGAAATTAGGCGTCATTTTTCTCCTTTTCAGTCATTGCAGGAGGCAAAGAAAGTCGCGTACACAATTACTGCTGGACCTAATACATCCCCTCGCCAATTTTTACAAGACTTAAAAAGAGCATTCTCTCGCTTTGATGTATCTTTTGACTGAAATTCCAATGAGTTTAAAACTGCATACTTCTATGGGCTACAGAAAGACATCATATCCCAATTGGTCCGTGAATTTGACCGTGACAAGTCCCTTGAATGGATTGTACATCAAAGCACAAAGCTATATGAGGTACTCTATTGTCAGGGTAGAGAAAGTGATAAAATGAAAGATACCAGGCATAAATCTAAAGAACCCTCAGCCACAGTAATGGAAATCAGGTCAGCCAAAATGTCCCTTGAGTCTGGTCAAAGCCAAGGTAAAAATAATGTGACACCTGAACAAAGGGGTAATCAACAAAGATCGCCATTTGCTGTACCAATGTTCCAAACACATGATCCTAGTAATAGAGAGAGCTACATCAGCCCTAGGTATTTAGGGGATAGACCCCGGGTAGGATATCGGCCTGATATGGCAGGTATGAACAATAACCAGAGACAAAATCAAGATCAAAGAAATGATGGTCCCTACCAGTCATTGGGGACACAGAGTAGGTTTGATCCCAACACCATGATATATGGTAATCAGGATAGGCCCCGATATGTGGATCGATTTACTGATAATGGAAATCAACATAGGGGCCAGTACCCACAATCTGAGAGACAGGACATGAGGCAAAACGTGAACTACAGTCCACGCCAGTACAATGATTCTCCACCAAGGGACTATAATCAAAGGATGGGTGCAACCCGCTCCCCTCCACAAATGAATCAAGAGTTCAGAAACCATCCCAACCGACATCAATCACCTGAGAGGTATCAGAATAGATCCAATCAGGGGGAAAACAACCAATATCGACCTAGGCCACAGAAAGAGGATCCTAGAGAGATGGAAACGTTCCAGTGCCTTGAGGCCCAAGTGAAAATGTTAGCTGAGCAAATAGGAAAGCTCTATACAGCGCAAAAACAACCTTCCAAAGAGGGGGCTGATGGCCATAGCAATGACCGGGGGGCTTCCGAAAAGTGACTAAGTACTCATGATAACTGCAGTGCCAAAATTACAGATTGCTCTGATATAATTTTGCATAACGACTCTGAGATGCCTAATGGATTAAAAATGAAAGTACCAGTAAATGAAATTGTGATAGAAAGTGCAAATACTTCTAAAAAAGAGGTACGGTTTAACTTAGAGCTAAATAAAACAGTAAAGATTTGCACAAATGAAAAAGAAACATTAGGAATTCCAAAAGAACAAAGGAACAGATTTAAGAAAAATGACTCATGCATGGGGAATACCAGTGAACAGGGAGTAAGTGGGGATGCCATAGCTCCTTCCCTGGGCAAGCAAAACAATGACCAAACACAGACAGAAAAAGGGAATACTCACAAGGAGGGTACAAGTCAATCACCTGAAGAATTCTTTGAGCCACATATTTTTGAAGAGGCTGAAAGGGCTGGTATTACACTAAATGATCACAAATGCACAGAATTAAAAAATGACAAATTGCTGAATGATGTTGTTACACATGTTCAGTTGGAAGGTTGTAATGTGGTCTCTGATGTTACCCAGATGGATGGGCGAACAGTGGCCACACTCCAAAAAACCTCTGAACATGGAGAAATGAATAAAATATCTCGCACAGAAATGGGTAAAAAGGAGGGAAAAATGTCTTTTCATTTACCAATGTGCTTAGCCAAAAGTGAAAAAGACCTGAGAAAGGTGAGCCCTGAAATCAGTAAGAATTCACATTTCTTATGTGTATTAGAGGAAGTTGAGGACAGATATTATGCACCCATCACTTAGAAGAAAAATGCCACACCTTCGCTATGATTGACACTGGCGCACAGGCCACAATTATGTCCAAGGAGCTGGTAAAGAGTATCAATGAAGGGAGGCCTCCACAGAGTCAGATCACAGTGAAGGCAAATCAAGGCCCAGTGCATAACTTTAATGGGGAGGAGGTGCCCATCATAGGTGTAACTGAGGTTGACATAAAAATAGGAAAGCACAGAATGAAACAAGAGGTATTGATCACATCTATTTGTGAAATTCCATTTCTGATGGGGACAGATTGCCTGAAAAGATTGTCTCCTCTCATAGATGGGGTGAATGGAGTGCTGTGGTCCTTAACCAAAAAACCATTGAGGCCTAAGAAACTAAAATCACAAAACAGCAATATAAATGAATGTCACACCGTTGCCAAAACAAATGATGCTGTGGAGGTATATCTCCAGAATAGCTGCATACCTAGTGTCACTGTTATATTAATGTGTCAAGACAAAATGCAGAACGACAATGAAAAACTACCTGTACAAATATACTTGGACCCAAGGAAAGATTGGCAGACTGCCATAGATGAGCACACATTACGTTTCTATTTAAAAGAGAAAACATGCAAACAGAATATTGCTCCTAAAACAGATTCAGAAAAACACATTACCACTCTGGCAGAAATACACATGGAAGATGAGCAACCATGGGTTCATGTTGGTATAAATGATTATCTTAAAACAATAAAAGCCACTTTAGCACTTGAACATGAAAGGAGTTTCATTAATGAGAAATTGTTGCAAAAAATTATGGAGAGGGAAGAAATCCCGAAATTTAGGATTAAAAACCAATATGTTTCTGGGTTGGACAGTCCAGACTTTGAAAACCGAATTGCAGGCAGATGCATGCTTAAAATTAGCATTGGGCAGAAAACAATTTACCATAATGTATGGATAGTGAGTGGAGCACAAAATGAATTTTACATGGGCAATGACATCATGCACAGAATGTGTATGGTGTTAGATTTCCTTAATCAAAAAATATGGTCACGCCTAGGTGGTCCGGCACCTGAATTTGAAGACAAAAGAAGGGCTTATCATTGTGCACAACTGGTTCCTTATGCAGTCGAATTACAAATGAGGAAAAATACTATTATTCCTGCATTTACAAAACAGTTTGCAATAACACTGAAATGCAAAAATGGACAGCAGATGAAAGGCTCTGATGCATTTGTATGCCTGAATGAATCCATAAAACAGCAAGGCCTGGATTATGAATACATTCCATTGGTAGACATTGGTGAGGGATCTGTAAAAATCATGGTAAATAATAAAGGTTGTCAGGATATTCATTTAGAGGAAAACTCCCCATTAGGAATGGCCATACAAAAATCACATTATACGGCAGATTTAAATAACATGGTGATTGGGAATATTCCTGAAAAATATGTAGATGCCAAGGGCGAGTTGCCAGAACACCTGGACTCTCAGCCCAAAGGAATATTTAAAATTCATTCTGTGTATCCTTATGGTTCAAATGAGACAGTGTGCTGCCATCAAGAGGATTGCATAATATTTAATTTAAATGAAAATGAAACAGGAAATCAGCCCATTGAAGTGGAAGCTGATATGCCAAAATATTTAAAAGTGGCAGCTCTACAAAAAGACACAGCCACACAGTTAGAGGAAAGCGCTGAGATTCCTTTACCAGAAGAGTTTCCAGAATTTTCCAGAATGGTAGAAGAGCAGATCTCCTTAGCGGATGCATGTGACAGCGATAAGGATAGGGACGACCTGAGGAAAATATTTATGGAGTTTAAGGATGTATTTGCAAAAGATGCTTATGATTGTGGTTTAACTGATTTACATGTGGCCACACTACCAGAAGGTTGTAGCAGAAATCCAGTGTTTGTACGCCAGTATAGACTACCGCTGGCATGTTTAGAATCATTGGTAGAGATTATAAAAAAATTGGAATCACGGGGAATAATCAGGCCCATTCATAGCACATCCAATACGCCTATTTTAGGTGTGTTAAAGCCAAATGGTCAATGGCGGCTGTGTGCAGACTTAAGAGAGTTAAATAAAAGAGTACCAATATCTAGATGGCCACTGCCATTCATTGATCAGGGCCTAGCTCAGATACATGGTTCAAATGTATTTACCACATTAGATCTCACCTCTGGATATTGGTGCGTGCCATTGGCAGAGGAGATACAACACTTATTTTCATTTACATTTGACAGGACTCAATATGCCTGGCGTAGAGCTCCATTCGGGTACATCAATAGTGGGAGTGAATTTGGCATATTTTTGAGAAAGGCCATGCCGGATGCAGCGGAAAGAGGAACAATAGTTTATGTGGATGATGTCCTGATAAAAAATGAAAGCCTGAAAAGCCATTTTGATGAAATAAGACATGTACTTGGCCAATTGCAGAAAGCAGGCGCCAAAGTATCTTTGCAAAAAGCACAATGGTGCAAGAAAAAAGTGAACTTTCTAGGGCATGAAGTGACTGAACATGGGCTAAATCCACAAAGGAAGAAAATAGAGGCCATACAAAGATTAAAAGATCCTAAAAATGTGAAAGGAGTAAAAAGTTTATTAGGGATGACAGGCTATAACAGAAAGTTCATTGAAAATTATGCAGAAATCACTCAACCATTGACTAAACTGCTTAAACTGAATACTCCCTGGAAATGGGAAAGAGGGCAGTCTGATGCAGTGGCTAAATTAAAGGAATGTCTTGTAAAGGCACCATGTTTAGCATACCCCATAAAGGACAGGGATTTCTTTATAGAAATAGGTTTTTCTGAACATTGTATGTCAGCAGTGTTATCACAAAAACACGATTTGAATCACAAAACCATTGCATATGCAAGTAAGGCATTTTCCCAAGTTGAAATGAAATTTAATGAATGTGAAAAGGCCCTATTAACCACTGTGTGGGCGCTACAACATTTCCGCCCCATTGTTCAGGGAGAAAAGGTGATTATTGAAACAAATCATCAACCTTTGCAATTTTTAGAGAGTAAAAGAATTAGATCAGGCAATCTAGCACAATCCAGAATCACTTCATGGACGCTGGCATTACAAGGTTTTCCCGTAGAAGTGAGATATGGACAAAATAAAAAGAGCCCAATTGCTCAAGGGTTAGCTGACTTACATGACTGTGCAGTTGAACAAATACCAAATGAAATGGAAGTGGAAACTAGTTTACAGGGATTTGAACAATCACCACACAAAGCTTTTGATGAAAAAACATGTAAGGATTTGCCAACTGTATATGTGGATGGTTGTGCTTTTCACATTGAAAATGACAGTAATAAACAATTAGTGGCAGGAATAGGAAATGTCTGGTTGAAATGTGAAGGCGTTCCTAGTATAGGGATGAGGATTGGAGATAGGAGCAGTCAGGTGGCGGAATTGGCAGCCATTTATAAAGCAATTGCTACTGCAGTTGATAAAAAGTTCAGTGAAATTGTCCTGGTGACTGATTCTGACTATGCACGGAATAGCTTTGTGGAGTATTTGCCTGGTTGGAAAGCAAGAGGCATGGTTACATACAACAAAAAGCCCCTTAAACATGGAAAAATGATACTAGCCATAGACAAATTGGTGTCAGAAAATAATTTAACAATATACTGGAGAAAAATTCGTGGGCATTTAAAAACACCAGGAGAGGATAAGGAGGGAAATGATAAGGCAGACCACCTGGCTAAGATTGGGGCTGTGATGGGAGAATTGCTACCTATTGATTATTTAATGGGTGAAATACAAATTGATGCAGTCACACGTTCTAAAGCACCAAAGGAGGTAGATCAACCGGTGGTGCAGTGGAGTCATGACACGCCAGACCAAGATTTGATTGAGGCACAAAAGAATGATCAAATTTTGGGAATCTATTATAATCATTTGATAGATCCTGAACAAAATCCTTTAACAGAAAATGATTGTATGGGAAAAGAAGAGTTGTGGGTGTTATTAAAGAACAAAACACGAATTAGATTACAGGATGGACTCATGATTAGAGAGTCCATAACAGGGCAAATACAGTGGGTAGTACCCCTTTCATTCAGAGGACTAATGCTACACCATGCACATGATGCCATAACTGCAGGCCATAGAGGTTCACAAAAAACATTGGAAATACTAAAAGATTATGCTTACTGGCCACATATGTCCCAAGATGTGGAATTATATACTAGAGGGTGTCTAGTATGCGCCCAATTTAAACCTGCTTCACCAATGCATAGAGCACCATTGATGAAAAGAGGCCTAACTCTCCCATGGTCAGATTTGCAAATAGACTATGTAGGTCCTTTGAAAAGGTCGAGCAGGGGACACCGTTATATTTTGAGTGTGGTATGTTTGATGTCGAAGTGGATTGAGTGCATTCCTGCACCAGATTGTAGTGCGCAAACAGCAGCCACATTGCTGGTGAACCATGTGTTCTCAAGGTTTGGGTTGCCACAAAGAATTGAGCCAGACAGAGGAAGTCATTTCACAAGTACTCTAATGAGTAAGGTATGGCAAATACTAGGTGTGAAAAGGAAACTACATATCGCATATCGGGCGGCGTCTTCAGGTACAGTTGAAAGAAGCAATAGGTCTGTTGTGGATATTTTAAAGAAATTTGTGGCAGAAGCAGGTTCCAGCTGGGATTTGCGTTTACCATTGGTTTTGATGGCAATCAGGTCGACTCCTGCCAAAGCAACAGGTGTTAGCCCCCATGAGGTCTTAACAGGTAGGAAAATGGTGTTACCACAACACCTACTATACAGAACACATGAGCAAACCCTTGTGAGTGCATCCACAGTTCATGAATATATTGATGAACTGAGGAGGCATTTGCAACATGCATTTGCTTTTGTGCAGAGAAATCTGGAAAGAGCTGCTGACAGTGCAAAATCATATTATGATAAAAAGACATCAGTAAAGGAATACAGTGTAGGGGATCAGGTGTACAAGTTTCATTTTGGAAAAAGTAAACAGAAAAATTCTAAATTTCTAGCAGCCTGGCAGGGGCCATTTCGAATTATAGATAAGGTCTCTCCTGTGGTTTATAACATTTTGAAAAATGAAGGTGAAACAGCAATAGAGCAGTTTGTCCATGTAAATCAAATCAAACCATGCCATCCCAGACATGAGATCAGGCAGCTTGAGCATGTAGAGACAGATAAAGTCCTTTAAAAAAAAAAGAGAAAATAAATGGGTGTAATCAGGAGGCAGTGACAAAGAAGTTAAAAAAAAAAGGTTAATTGTTACGATGGTACATAAACACTGTAATATATGTAAAAATATATAATACAAATAAATAAATAAATAAATAAATAAATGCACATATAATGGAAGCTCATGGTTGGTGTGCAGAGAGAGAGTGTGTTAAATATTGAATATCTGCTTGTTTTCTTTTAACTTGTGTTTAATTTCAGGAAAAAAAAAAAAAAAAAAAATGAAATATTTTTACCAAGCATGTTTTTATTTTTGGCAAAAGGATGAAGTTAGTATTATGCTATGTACTTAATTTGTTTATTTTCTATTTTGATTTAGACAATTAACATTATTTGGTCGGAGGTTCCGAGATCAGAGCCCACGGGAGAGACGATGGAGTCCTGGAGTCCCCTGGATGAAGACCAAAAGATGCCTGCCTCCAGGTGGAGGTGAAGACAAGATAACCAGAATGCTAAAAAGGATGACTCCTATGGATCTAAGATTGCCAAGATGGAAGTGTACTCGAATGAACCGAATAACATCGCTGGTCGGGACATATCAGAAGCGGACAAAAGTGCTGACCTATGGAGTTCCACGTATTTATTATTTTAATTATTTATTTTAATTTGTTATATTAATTATTTGTTTTAGTTAGTTGTTTTATTTCTTTGTTTTTAATTGACTTGGACAATCTAAACTTAAAGTAATGCCACTTCAACTGAGAAGGCAAATGTGGAATATTTTGTAAACTAATGAACTCAGATGAATACTGTGTTGATTGCAAATTTTTCATTGATGCACATGAATATTCACTTTGTTGGATTGCTATATTGTAAAAAAAAAAAAAGAGAGAACAAGTTGTTTTTAGGAATTGGCTTGGATTGTAGCCAAGTTCTAAAAACAAAAGGAGGGTATATGTAAGGATATTTGGCATGTTACAGCACAGAGTACAGCACTACTGCACAGGTAGCAAACAGCACAGAGTACATCACTACTACACAGGTAGCAAACAGCACAGAGTACAGCACTACTACACAGGTAGCAAACAGCACAGAGTACAGCACTACTGCACAGGTAGCAATTTTTTTTTGCAGCACCACCACAAGGGTGCGGTGCATTGCTATATGTGTTCTCAGATTAACAAGGAAAGACAGGCCACTCAGTCAAAAACGATTTTAACATATAAGATGCAAATCTATTTTTACAGTTAAAAGCACATGTGCACACCCAAAAATGCACACTATTTTTCACCTGAAATGCCTATGGTGCGAGAGACACATTTGAAAATAATAACTAACCTTACTGACAACTAACATGACTAATGAAACATAATCCACTTATAAAAATGTGTCTCCACTGCAGAATTAGGCCTATTCTGAAAGTGAACTTTTAAACGCACATCCATTTTTTTTTCTGTTCTCTCTGCTGCCCTGTCCACATAACTACAGGAAATCAGTTGGTTACAAAGTATTACCATAAAAATGAGCCATTGTGTAGAGAAGGAGGAGATGGCGTGATTAATTCTGATTGGAGCAGCGTCATAGCAAGTATCATGCTAGAGGGAGTGATCAGGCTTTTGCTGGGGGGTTTTTGAGAAAGGAGAAAGGCAGTCGAGATAGGGGAGAGCTGAAAGAAGGACCTTTCCACTGGCTGAGGCGTTCCTATCTGCAAAAGCTGAGAATTCCAGGCAATGACCCCGGTTTGAGAAGGCAAGCGTTCCTTTTTACTGGAGTTAATCTTCAAGGGAGCCACATTCACAAAGAGAACAGCTAAAGAGAACAACTAAAAAGATAAGGTAATTACAGAAGTGTGGGAGCTGAGTGTGTACGGTAATATGCAGTCAGTGTAGGATTCCTGTGCATGCCTTAATCAAATGCTAATGTTGCAATTTGAGTTCTGTTCTCCGCCACTCTCTTTGCAGTGTGTCATAGACAATGCTTTTACTGTACCATTTTATTTATTTCTGTAAAGAATGAGATCGTGTTTAATTGCAACTTTTATAATACAGAAAAATATTTGAAAACAGACAGGTGGTGTATTTACTATTTACCATTACAATGCTGATGATGTGGGGAGATTTTAAACAGTGCAATGGTCATTTTAGGACAGATGTGTGCATGTCAGATTCAGTATGAACAGTTGTGAGTGACTGTAGCATAGCTCGTTGGAGGTACATGAGTCAACGGGAAGAGAGACTCTCTGAACATAGCTCCCTACCGTATATAAGGTAGTGGAAATTACCACAAGATTACCATATATAGCTCTCTGTCGTAAATAAGTCAGTGAGATCGCCCATGGTGGCACACTAACACTGAAAAATGTGGTATTCCTAAAATGTAGGTCTGAGGTCTCTCTAGTGATTACACGAAAAATCTAAGCAAAGATAAGGGATTTTGGACATTGGGGCCACAAATAAAACAAGGGAATTATGCTCACCAAAATACCACCAACCGCGCCTACCACCCACGCATACCAAATATGCATGCCTGGGTGCTGAAATAATGCATGTTCACTGTATTATTGTCGTACATGGCCCAATCTGAATACAAGGAGTGATTGTTGCTAAGTTATACTTCGGCGGTAAGAAAATACCGTCAGGCCCCAAATCTCCACAAAATATCCTACAGGGGCCAACGTGCCTAACCTCTTGCGATCAAATTGTAATTGCACCAAGGATGGATAAGCATGCATCCTTCCTACTGGGCCTCATTAGGACCCAGGCGGTAAGGGGTTTACGGCGGCGTAAACAGCGCCGACCCTTACCGCCTGATTCCGAGGTCCCTTAGCGCCATGGAGGTTTTAACACCTGCTTTTAGCAGGTGTTAAAATCCATGGCGCTAAGGGACCTTGTTGTTAATTACGCCACCGTAATTTACGGTGGCGTAATTAATGCCTTCCCCACTCCCATTATGCCCTATGGGGCAAAAATGTGAATGGGGAAGGGTAAATGGGTTAATGGGGACTTACCGCCCCACTCACCTCGGAATGGGGCGGTAAGTCCGCCAACCACCATGGCGTAAACGTAGTTTACGCCATGGTGGTAAAGGTACGACCCAGGCGGTAACTTACCGCCTGGGTCGTAATGAGGCCCACTGTCTGAATCCAGTCAAATTCATATAGCAATTTCTTTACACGTTCAGGGGTTTCCCTAAGATGATGAATCGATAGGCTCAATTCTCTCAAGAGTGCTTGACAGTGTAACAACATTTCATTGACCCAGTTGCAAGATTTAGAGTTTAAGATTACCCCGAGTTCATCATACATGGTTTCCTTAGTGGGATAGAGCATCTTTCATACAGCAGATAGAAACTTCCACTGCCCTCTTGCTTTCAAAGAGACCACACCAAGTTCATACCAAACAGCATGGATAGGCACAGTGCTCGGGAGTCATAGTGCCCTTCTCCGTATCAAGGCTTCCAGATATAATAAATAGCCCATCAATTCCAAAGGGTGTACCTCAATGCCATATATAATCTTAAATATAATTTTACCTTCACACTACCTAATAGCAGGCACGAGTGAGAACCTACAGGAACAGGTGTCTGTTTTTCCCAATTGACATGCAAGAGCAATAGCACGATTCTTTAACCATTCCTTCAATAATCTAGTTACATAAGGATGAGAGATAAGCAAGAACCCCAACTAGATACTTGAAGATAGCTTCTCCACAGGATCCCTACCAATGTACCACTTGTATGTGCATTTCATCCTACCTTTTATACATTGCATTTTTTAGATTTTGTTGGGTTAATTTGGAGAAAATGCTAATCCACACATTTTGAAAATGCATTTAGAAGTCGCTGCAGTCCAACCGCAGTGCAATCAAATAAGAGAATGGTAAGCGCATACAACAGTCATAATGGGCATAGGTGTTGAAACACAGGCATAACAAATGCTGCAGATTTCAAGTACACTCCCAGGTCAGATATAAACAAGCTTTATAGGAAAGGGGCCATCACAAACCCCTGCCTAACACTTTGAAAAGTCTTAATTGGACACAATAGTAGGCCCATTTCATTTAGTCTGACCTGCCCTACTGAATTAGAGTACAAACTCATGAATAGCCACTGGAGTCTAGCTGGTATCCCCCATCCATTGAGCTTTCTCCACAAGAGGTTGCAATATGCCATATCAAATGCAGATGTCAAATCAATTGGTGCAACAAAGACAGACTTGTATTTCTCACCCCAAGCCAAATATTTTATGGCCTTTAGTATAAGACCAGTAAGGGGGGTTCCCAGATTTTTTCTAAACCCTACCTACCGTTTGTCCAATCTACCAGCCAAACAGGCCCAAGATTCAAGGTGGGACAGCAAGATCCATCGAAAGACCTTGATGTCTGCATTCAGTATGGTAATTGGCCTATAGTTTGTCGGACTTAATCTCACACCTTTCTTGTATATGGGAACTATATGGGATTTCGACCAAGATTTGGGAAAAATACCAGTTCTATAAATATATTTAAACAAGATAGACAGAACTTGTGCCCATACATGAGGATCTTGCTTGAACAGGAAGTTTGACAAATAATTTGGATCAGCAGCACAGGACTGATATGCAAGATCACGTCAATGATAATTTTTTCCTTAAAACATGAGGGTCCCAAAGCATAATCAAGTCCACCATCAAAGGACACAATAATGGGTGTCCCTGTCGCACATGAGTACAGAATTTCAAAGTGTTGTACTCATTCATCTTCTATGACAGTGTTTAACTCTGTATGCAATTGGGGGGAATCCAAGTTGTTAATCAACCTCCAAAATACCTGAGCATTTTTGTTTCTTAATATCCTCAACATGCCTTCTGCATCAGCCTGGCTCTTTTTTGCCCGATTTTGTCGAGACCAGTTCCGATATGTCAAACACCATTTTTTAACCTGAACGTTCTTCTGTAACAGAGTTCAGTCAGCGATTTCCTAATTTGGCACACCAATCTATTTTTTGCCACATTTTCTTTCAGCAACCTCTAGACTAAATATATGTATGTGGCTTCGCTTTTTACACATACTATTTCCACCCCATACACCCATGAACACCAGATCTTTAGAAAATTCCTCAAAATGATCAGCCGAGAATGTATCAGCTTTCCATTCGCTATAAGGGAAGCATAGGTTCTCGCCCATGATTTTATAGACCCTTGTGCTGTTACCACATTCCAAGAGATTCTGTTGCCTCTAGAGTTGACAAGCATATCCCAAGGTCCATATTCATTCATGAGAATAGTCTCATGATCTGATTTGAAAGTGGCTTGTATGCATGCAATGGTCACTGTGTATCAAATGAATGACCCTAAATTCTAGGCACTCTTCATATGTCTTTACGTCTAGTAGGATGTAATCTATAATTGAATCAGCTCTCCTGTTTGACCATGTAGGACTGGCAGGGATGTCCCCAGAGACATTGCCATTTATGGAATACACCCCCAATTCCTCCAGGCGCGCCCGCCACATACAACTATGCCGCTGTTTTAGGGATCATGCAGGATCCATTAGGTCACAGCATCATAGGCCTGTCACATCTGCACATTCGGAGTTCAAATCTCCCATGACCATCAATCTACCATTTTTTCTTTTCATAACAACATTTTATTGGGTTGTACAAATCAACAAAACATCAACGACAGCATAGTGATCATTAATCACAACATTCCAGTAATACAGGATCATAGGGATGATGAGGGATTAGTTGATGTTAGCCAGAACTCCTTTGTCCGATACTTTGTTTGGTCTTGGTGGATATATCGGCAGCCGTAGGTAAGGTCACTATAATTGAAGACTATGGGCTGGTCAATAGAGGGCCTGCTTTGTAGCCATCTGGTGAGTGGTGGCCTTCTGGACAATGCCGGGAATCTAGTTGCATAACTCTACCATTTTTATTCTCACCACACCAATATTCAATACAGAAAGCATGTGTTTCCAGCAGATCCCCTAGCTCACTCATTGCATTTTGCCAGTAGATGTTGGACATGAGAATATGACAGGGGAATCAACCATTGAGATGAACATCCACCATCAGGACACCAAACTGAAGATTCTAATGTTTCACCACAGAAAAAGTGGGACCTGACTTACTCAAAGTGATAAGACCCACATAAGGGTGACCCAAATCACCTCTCTTAGCCTCCTGACCAAAGACCCCATATTCATCAAAGGAGGGGATGGATTGTAACCAGGTTTCCTGAAGGCTTACAACCGAGAAAGGTTTAATCTCTGCACATACCAGAGGATTAGTGAGAAGATGTGCATGCCCCCTGGTATTCCAAGACATCCCATTCAGAGAGCAAGGCACACTTGTTCCACTAGTTTTGGTGAATTGCCCCAGTAGCCAGGACAGTCACTCGTCATTTCTGAGTCCCTTATGTTCCTCTTCAAAGCAGATATTTCCTCCCCTAACACATGTTCACTAATATTATTTTCAACCACCCACAGAACCCTTTTCTCTTCCGTAAAGGGATTCAGATCAAAACCGCGGCCCCGCAAAGCATCACATTCATTCATAACTGACTCATATACGAACTTCGAGCTAAAGTAGAAAAAAGCCCAATCTTTTCCATCTGAGTCAGCAAAATATATTCTCTGATAGTCTTGGGAGGTTATACCTCTCAACCCTTCTACTTCCCGAATAGTCGGAGGATGGTCGAATGATTCAAAATCATTGATTGCTTCTCAGTCAGTACTTTTTCGAGAAGCATTATATGGCATACATTTCTATCCTCCTTCCCTCGGGTAAATTTATTGTTGAGGCTCAAGGGGTCCTGCCAAAGCCGCAGACCACTGGGACGGCAGCCTGCATCACCATTTATCATTGTTGAGCTCTAAAGTGGGCCTACCTTGCCCTCCGGACCATTGCCCAGGGCAAGATTACAAGCACACCTCCCCCTCAGACATTCCCTCAGGCAACCTCCTCTCAACCATATTAGAGGATAACGTATACAAACACCCCTTTTCCTCTGGTCCAGGCACAGGCACAATGAGGTTAGTTATCATGTTTCCAGTCCCATCCAGCCCCACAGTCAGGGCTCCAGCTACATTTTGCTGACTACTCAATGTGGCTGCAGTGCTATAAGACACATTCTGCATTATGTGTCCCTTCCCAGGTAGATCGGGCTGTGTACTCCAGTGAGGACTGTGGTCACCAAACCCATTTTCAACAACCCCCTCGGTGACATTTAGGGTCTGTTGGGCAGAGGAATTCCTGTCACTGTTCCTTTGAGATACAGTACATAGATCTTTATCTTTCAAAGTAGTTAAGGTATATTTAACAATGGGCTGTTTGAATACATTTTTCAGAAACTGTCGAGATGAAGAGATGTTCCGCTTTAAACCCAAACAGTTTTAGATTCCTATTTCCCACCCAGAGTCAAGCTCTCTACTTCAATTGGCAAATCTGGTACAGTAGTCAATGCTCCACAATTCACACTAGCAGGGCCCAAAGATGTAACCGTGCAGGGAAAGTTATGAGTTTCGACAAACTCGAACATGTGGGCAGTAGACTTTTCTCACATAGCGTCCAACCTTGAAGCTACTTCCCTTTCTGCAACCTTTCCAGGTGCTCCTAACCCCAAATCAGACTCCAGGACTTCACCCTGATCACTAGGGCAGCCAACCAATTTAAGGTTAGGGGTATCAAGAGCTTCTAGGGTGGGCCCATGCTTTGTTAAGCAACCATTAAACAGGAACTATTTCACAGTCGTATGTTACTTAATGTTTTCAAACTTGAACAATAGAGATTCCAGAAGAACTGACTTGACCTATGTTTCCACTTTTTACCCCTCATAGAGGGACAACAGAATGCAGAGCACTTGATTTATCTCCACCAGAGATTGTACTTCCGAGACTTCCCGATCATTGTTGGAATTTACAGGATCCACAGTATGGTGACTAAAAGGCACCCATGAAGAGAGGGGGACAACACAGGATAGAACAAAGTCAAAATCTGTAACTAGCAGGGTTCGATCTCTGGCAGAGTTTAATCAAAACTAGTTCCAATTATTTCCTAATTTTGTGTGAAGGAGATGTCATCTAAGTCAATTATAGTAATGGTTACATCCTGGATCTTCGGGGGTCAACCTTTTTAGTCACAAAGGACAGTATCTTTCCTGTGCCAAAAGAGTTGAAGTACTTAGGTTCGGGGAGAAAGGCAGTCACAGATTACTGCAGCAATTATTTCTTCCTTGCTAATATGTTTAAACACTGATTGAGGAGCCATCATATGGGTGGCACTATGAAGAATGTGTTTGGGTTGCATACATATACAGGCAGTCACACTTACCTGACAAGGCACTCTCACTGTCCGCTGGCCCCGCAGCCCAGACTGCCCAGACTGCAACTTTATGCAGCTCCGCACCGCTCCGCAGAGTGTTAATGTTTTTAAAGTCTCCTTCTCCACAAGCCGTGATCCTCCTCCAATCGCCAGCAAAGAAACACTTTCTGCTTCCTCAAAACGCACGCAAAGAAAGACTTTTTGCCTCCTTCAGTCAGCCAAAACAGTGTTGACACAATTGAAAAAAGTCAGTAAGAGAACAGGTGCCTAGACAGCACCTCTGTGCAGCTCTGCGACGCTCTGCAGAGTGCTGGTGTTTTTAAAGTCTCCTCCCCCACAAGCCTCGACCCTCCTCAAATCACCAGCAAAGAAAGACTTTCTGCTTCCTCCAGATGCCCACAAAGAAAGACTTTCTGCCTCCTTCAGTCAGCCAAAACAGTGCTGCCATAATAGAAAAAAGCAAGTAAGAGAACAGGTGCCCAGTCTACACCTCTATGTAGCTCTGCACAGCTCTGTGCAGCTCTGTGCCACTCCGTAGAATTCTGTTGTTTTTAAAAGTCTCCTCCTCCTCAAGCTGCGATCCTCCTCCAATCGCCAGCAAAGAAATACTTTTTTGCTTCCTCCAGATGCCCGCAAAGAAAGACTTTCTGTCTCCTTCAGTCAGCCAAAACAGCATTGCCTTAATAGAAAAAAACAAGTAAGAGAACAGGTGGCCAGACTATACCTCTATGCAGCCCTGCGGAGTGCTGATGTTTTTAAAGTCTCCTCCTCCACAAGCCGCGATCCTCCTCCAATCGCCAGCAAAGAAAGACATCTGCTTCCTCCAGACGCCCTCAAAGAAAGACTTTCTGCCTCCTTAAGTCAGACAAAACAGCGTTGCCACAATAGATAAAAGCAAGTAAGAGAACAGGTGCCCAGGCTGCACCCCTACGCATCTCTGCGGAGTGCTGATGTTTTTAAAGTCTCCTCCTCCACAAGCCGCGATCCTCCTCCAATCGTTCAGCAAAGAAAGACTTTCTGCTTCCTCCAGACGTCCTCAAAGAAAGACGTTCTGCCTCTTTCAGTCAGAAAAAAACAGCGTTGCCACAATAGAACAAAGCGAGTAAGAGAACAGGGGCCCAGACTGCACCTCTATGAAGCTCCACTGACATAGATGCAGAGAGATGGAGAGTGAGCTTGAGGGTGCAAAGTGGAAACCTGAGCTTGAGCCCAAAATATGGGTCTGATCCTCTAGGCAGTGTCACATAGACGCTGTGATGGTTGGAAGAAACCCAGAGCCAGTAGAATGTTGCAGAGTCCAGGAAGGCAGACAACCAGAGAAGCTCAGAACCGGTGAGCAAGCGAGAGACTGAACATCTACAGATGCAGCATACTGGCATTCAGCTTGCAAAGTCAAAGTCCTATCGGTCACAGGCAGGAGTAACCGATGAGGACGATGCTTGCAGGAAGACATTGGCACTGAGGTTTCACAGCAAATGCAGAAGCTGTCTCGCCACTGAGCACTGCTGCCAAGTACCAGGTATGCAGCTGACAGAGAGGAGCAGGAGGAGGGCGGTGAGGTGCCGAAATTCGCCAGAAAGGGGAGAGAGCAACACGAAAGCCAGAGGGCATGAAGGACTGAATAGCTCATGCTATGTAGAGTTATCAGGTACCCCATGAGTGGGTGAGAGCAATACTAAAGCCATATGGCCTGAGAGGCCGAATAGCCCACACCAGCCTCAGCCACAAAATAACTCACAATAGGGTGAAGGCAATATGGAAGCCAGACGGATTGAGATGTCAGATATTTTATGCCAGGATAAGCCACAAAATACCCCACGAGGGGTGAGAGCAATATGAAATCCAGAGGCATATAGCCCATGAAGGAATGGAAAACCAGGTACCCCTCGGATGTGTGAGAACTGTGCCAAGCCGAGACAGAAGGACTACGCCAGCCCACAAAATACAGAACCCAGGAGAGACTGAAATACCCCAGACTATTTTACTAAACAAGTAGCCAGTTCAAAGGACCTGTTACTAAAATTGTGGATGAAACTCTTTGAAATGACAAGGGCATTGGTGTGGGATTCTCCAATTCCAGATTGACAGAAAGGATAACAAACCTATTTTGAACTGCACCAGCAAACCGAGGCCTGAAAGAGAAAAATAGAAACAAAGACACAAACATGTGGCTGTCAGGAACCAGCTACCACAAGCCAATAAAAGGCAAAGTAATGTGTTCCTAAACTAAGTTTATGTTTCATTTGTTTATGGTGGTAGGGTAGTAGGGTTAGATACTAGGGTATATTAGGTTTGGATTGATGAGTGAGTTTTTGTAAAAGATTCTGACGAGCACCAGTTTGTTACTTTGTTTAAGCTTAGTGAAACCCATCATCACAGTTGCAAGGATAGGCGAGGTATTCTCTAATTTAATAAAACCTCTACATTTGAACCATGTCTTCTTGTCTGTCTCTTATATCTGACTCAAACAACCCGTAACAAGGCTGGGACATCTGGTATTTCAATGCCTGAGTCCTACAGGCAAACTACCTAACAAAGTCACTCACCAATCTACTTGTTTTGATATCTTTAGCATCAACGAGATAAGGCACCGGTTCCATGATTTAAAATCGCATCAAAAATGATCGTTTACACAAAGATTTGCTGCAAAAAGGCAGTGTTTGCTGCCGCAATCCATGTAATTGATGTGGGGGACACCCCCGCAATCCCCAGACCCATTTTATCATTTATGGGGAGCAGAGACACCCCCGCAACCCTGTCTCCCCTTTAATGGTATAATGGGGTACACCGTTACTGGGTCAAACCACAGCATTTTTGCCGCAATTTTTGGTAAAGGGGATATTTTTGTCACAATTTTATTATTGCATACCAAGGCACCTAGCGAAGAATGTCAGCTAATCCCACCACAATTAGTTTTCCCTTCCCCAGGGAAGCTATTTTAGATTAGCAGCCAATTCTGTATTGGCTTGTCTATATTCTCTTGATGTAGTCGGAGGGGTCGTAGACCCAGACTGCCAAAGGAAGATTTAAATAATATTACTCGACTCAGGAGTTCAGAGATACACTGGGAAAGATTTGGAACCAATTGCCAAGGGAATCTTTGAAAAAGCAGTAACCCCAGTGGTACAGTAAGTGGACACACTCTCCAACACATATCAAGGCTCCCTAGGGTTCTGGGAAGCTGATGAAAACTTGACCCCACCTTTCCCGAATGAGGGGGGCATTACCGGATTTAGCCATTGCATAATGGAATTATGCAAATTTGCCAGCTGAATTTAAATTTACTATCCAAGAAGATTAGGGATTAATCAAAATGAGCCTTTGTTTAATTTAAAAAAGGCCTGTTTTATCGAGGATGTAATGAGCGAGATGGGAACAGAGAATCCCAACTGGTAATTCATAAGAGCCATATGAGGATGGTAATGGAGTTGGCTCATTCACACTTAGCTGCCGATCACCAGGAGGTGGCAAAAACTCAAGACCTGGTCCTTAAAAAGTTCCACTGGCCAGGTGTGTAGGTTGATATTAATACCTATGTGGCAAGCTGTAAAATATGTCAAAAGACCTCTGCTACCCCGGTACCAAGTGCTCCATTGCAGCCATTTCCCATTATTGAAGTACCATTGTCCTCCATAGCGATGGATATAGTGGGACTCCTCAAACCATCTAATTGGGTAATAAGTGTATAATTGTCATTCTTGATTGTGCTACTCGGTATCCCAAGGTGTTTCCTTTATGGAATAACACAAGTCAATAGGTACACAAGCATCTTATTCCCTTCCTCTCCTGGGTGAGTTTCCCAAAGGAGATTCTTATTGATCAGGGTGCCACAAGTATGTCCCACCTCATGCAGGGGCTAAAAGAAATGCTCAAAATGAAGACCTTAAGAACCTCTGTTTACACCCTAGCCTGACTGTTTGGTAGAACATTTCAATAAACCCTAAAGTTTATTGTACATAAACTGGTGTACGCTGATGCATGTTGTTAGGAATTGATGATACCCTGGGCCATTTTTGCTGTGCGTAACCCCCCCAAACCTCTCTGGGATACTCCCCCTTCGAGCTCCTATATGGACGAGAGCCCAGAGACGTTCTCAATATATCAAGGGAAACCTGGGAAGAGAGGGCAGAGGTAGCGTTACCAATATCACAAGCCTCCCATAAGATAAAATCCCACATGAAAGAGGTAAGGGAAATTGTGAAACGTTACCACCCGAGGGCACAGGAACAACAGAAAGACATTCATGACTGGCAAGCAGTGGCAAGATCTTTCTCAGTAGACGATCAAGTACAGGTCCTCTAACACTACATCTGAGAATAAGATGGTGTCAACATGATATGGCTCATACAAATTCTGAAAAGAAAGAGACCCCTAAATTACCTAGTTTCGCAACATGAGACGTGGCAGAAACACACACATGTCAACCTCCTGTAGGCATGGAAGGTAGACCCGGTTGAGCAGGGTACTGTGGAAATGCTTTTGGTTGAGAAAAAACATGGTCACAATTTGATTCCAGAGAATCTAACCGCCATCCAAAAAAGAGGCCTTCATGACGTACTAAACCAATTCCTCAAGGTATTTTCTGAAGAAGCAGGGAGGGCAAGAAACTTCTACCATTACACCCATACACCCCACAGATAGAAGGTAAACCTTACACCTTACTGCATCCATGTAGTACGTAGACAAATCATAGAAGAAGACATTGTCAGAATGTTAAAATTGTCAGAGATAGAACCCTCAGAAATCCCACGGTCCTTCCAAATTGTACTTTTTGCCAAACCTGATGGTTCTTGGAGATTTTGCATTGAGTTTCAGTGGCTGGATTCCATGTTGCTCTTCAATAATTACCCAATGCCAACAGTGAGTTGATTGAATGACTGGGAAACTCCAAGTATATCTCAACCTTAGATCTAACCAAGGGTTACTGGCAATTCCTACTTAAACCCACTTATAAAGAAAAGATGGCCTTCTCCACCCCTCAGGTGTTGTTGCATTTCAGTGTCCTTTCTTTTGGCCTTCATGGAGCCTCATCCACCTTTCCAAGCTTAATGATAAAGCCCAAAGACCCTAGTCTGCCTTTGTAGGGGGGTATCTCGCTTGTGAGTAATAGTTGGGAGGAGCATCTGTATCATCTCTATGAGATCTGCGGGTTTGAACGAAAGGTGGGACTTCATGCTAATCTGAAAAAATAGCACCTAGCACAGAATGTCATAAAATACTTGGGCTACTATGTATGCAATGCTCTTATCCAACCTCCGATCAAAAACAGTAAAGGCAGTGACAGTGACACGTCCCCTAAGACCAAACAAGAACCCTAACTTTTCATGGGACTGTCCGGCTACTTTCCAAGTTTCAACCCTAATTTCATGACCCTCACAACCAACCTCTTAGACAAACTCGAAAATGCCTACCTGAATAAGCATGTTTGGACTCACCAAGATCAGAAGATTTTTGACGGTTTAAAACAGATACTCTGTGATGAACCTGTTCTGAAGATGCTGATTTCAACCTTGAGCACATCCTACAGACTGATGCATCCAAAGTAGGCCTGGGAGAAGTACTCTCACAGTTAAATGATGTATGAGAACATACAGTCCTATACACCAGTAGGAAATTCTTAACTTGTAAACAGGCCTATTCAACTGTAGTGTTGAAGGCTTTAGCTATCAAATGGGCTGTCACCATTCTACGATATTACTTAACCAGGCAGAAACTTTGTCTGGTCACAGACCATTTTCCCTTACATGAATGACTTTTAGAAAAGACTCCAATGCCTAAGTAATGAGATGGGTCTTAGACTTCCAAGCTTTCTGCTTCACATTAGAAACTCAGACAGGAAAGGAAAAGACATTGAGGGTTTTCTCAGCCACTTCCCAATAGGACGCTTAGAGGATAATTTCAGACTAATGGAAAGGGTCTGTGACAAATCCAGTGAATTTTTCCCTTCTCCCAAAGGGGGAGCCGCCCCCTTTGGGACTAGGGAGGTGAGCCTGCCATGCTTAACACCCTATAGGGGATGGGGAAAGCGGAATCTCACTGGGCGTGACACCCAGGGGACAAGGAATCCCTGTGTTAAGATGTTATTATACCTCCCTTGAAAACACAGTCCCAAATGTTTGTTGGCTTTAAGGGGATTGGAAAGTATATTAATGGACCGGGCCCTTTAAAAATGAGTGGCTTGGTTTCTGTTCCCACTCTGTTAAACTCCATGCCTGAAGAACATAACCATTGGTGGTAAGAGAGCTGAGATCCATGCAGAGAGAATGAGTGCCAGACTGAAGGTCCAAATGGAAGCCTGTGCTGGAGCCCAGAAGGGAGGTCTGATCCTGGAGGCAGGGCCACACACACAGCATGTGGGTGAAGGAAAACTGGAGTGCACAAAATTCTGCTGAGTCCAGGAAGGTGAAGAGCATGAGAAGCTCAGGACCAGTGAGCAAGCAAGAGACAGATCTGCCACAGATGCAGCCTACTAACATTCATCAGCTCCAATCTTGAAGTCCCATCGGTATCATACAGGAAGAACCAAAGAGGAACACACAAGCAGGAAGACAGCAGCACTGTGCTTAGGCATCAAACGGAAAAGCCACCATTCCAGACAAGCTCCGCTGCTGAGAACAAGGTACCTGGCTGACAAAGAGAAGCAGGAGAAGGGCAATGAGACACCAAAATGCCCCACGATGGGGTGAGAAATATTGGAAGGTCAGAGGGCCTAAGAGTCTGAATAAAACCATGCCAGGCTTGGTCTGCAGATACCCCACGATGGTGTGACATAAATGCCAAAGCCAGACCGCTTTAGATGAAGATTAGCACATGCCGGGTCAGCCAGCTTCTCCAAAGATGCTTCCAAAAGGATTTCTTCCTTCCTGGCTAACAGATCATCCAGAGTCCTCGCTGGAGAGGCCACCACCACCCACGCCCCACGAGCCACCCCACAATGCTCCTGCATCTCGGCCACACTATACAACGTGTATAGCAAACGCCTCTTCAACCTCCTGGATGCTCTGGGTGTCTTGTACACCAACTATTCGGATGACACGCAGATCCTCATCCGCCTCATAGGCAACCACCCTACAGACACCCTCCGAATCAACGCCATCTACGGAAACATCAAGTCCTGGATTGTCGCACACAGTTTATGCCTCAATGATGAGAAAACCAAGCTCCTCCTCATTGGCCTCCCAGGCAGCCTTGCCAAACTCCACGATGCTTACGAAGCCTTCACCATTGATGGCTACACAATACTTATTCCTTCTTCCGTCAAGACCCTAGGCATGTACTTGGACACCTCGCTATCCATGGAGCGACACGTCAACCACATCACCTCCTCCTCAGGATATGCCACCAAACTCATCAATGCTAGCAAACTATTCCTCATTTCCCAAAACCACTTCGAAATGGCCCATGCCCTAAAAGGATCTAAATTGAATTACTGCAATGCCTTACTTTGTGATACATCGGAAAAGAATCTTCAGAAACTGCAAACAATCCAAAAACGATGCCCTCTGTGCTGTGCTGGAAATCAGCAAACATGCCTACATCTCTGAGGCAAGAAAATATGCTCACTGGCTACTGGTGAAGGATAGAATCAAGTTCAAGGTTCTATCCATCACCCACCGATGTTCCTCCCGAGACATCCTTCCTACCTGGCTGAAAAAAATCAACCAAGATGCTGCGGCCAGACCAGTAAGATCTGCTTAGCTGCACCGTCTCATGTCACCCAAGTTCAATAGAAAGAAAGTGGGAGGGGCTAGCTTCCTAGTCCACGCCCACTCGCTCTGGAATTACCTCCCCCTGTCAGGCGCAGCGAAACTTCCTTCCAGTCTTTCAGAAAAAAGCTTAAAATCCATCTCTTCAACTGGCAGTGACCCTCAGCACCATTTTCTTTCTGCAACTCGTGCCTAGATGCCCATGGGCTTTGCGTGCTTCCAACAAATGTACAATTAAATAAATAAATAAAATAAATTAATGCAACTTCTAAGTGAACCATATCTACTTGTCTGTCTTCTCTGACTCTCCAGACTGGGTATGATATTTTCAAGGCTTACATGCCTCGCATTTACGTCTTACGTGGCTTTCATAGGCAGAAATAGTGTTTGACCTTGGAAAGTTATGTAATGATACAAATTAAACATCTATGCATCTTTTTTATGCTAAAGAAAGGGTAAATGTTCTCCAGGGAGAATTTAATGAGCTCTGGAAGCTGATTTCCAAAAGGAAAGAAATGGTGACTATCATTTCTAGGTTAAGGCTTCCATCATGTGGAACACTGAGAGCCAAAATTAAGTCGCTGCAGCCAGGTTATCAAAACAATATTGTGCCAAACAGACGCTTTTTTCGACCGACCATGAGCCATTTGAACATAAACAATTGCATCAGCGCTAGTGCCATTTGCCTTTGCACAAGCGCAGATGCATACGAGCAACTACTGTTTGTGCATGTGCCATAGGCATTGGAGCTCCTCAAATAATTTATTATCCTGCCCATGTAGTTCAGAAAACACCTTAAAGTGCTTCTGTACCCATAATAACCAGCCTTGTGGTACATGCCATGTTGATGTTCTTATAGCGATGCCATTCTTCATGCAGAACCCTATTTGTCGATTCATGTAATCAGCCATGCAGGAATTTTCTAGCACTTAGGTGGAGTTGGCACCGGGTGGGCACGTCTCTGCAAGTGTCCAAGTGCCTTGTGCAAGACACCGGGCATCGCATGGGCGTGACTTGCACAGAGTTCAAAGAAGGGGGCAGAACTCGTAAAATTAGGAAAAGCAAGGGAAAATGTGGGCGTTACGAGGGACGGTACGCAGGCAGTCCATTGCATGCCCACTATTACACGGAACGATACGCATTCATGGATACGACTGCGCAACCTCTCGCAGGGAAATGGCCACACCAAGCCCTCATACTATCTGCCACCCAAAGGCAGGCCTACAGACACATGCGCTTAGATTCACTGAGCAGAGGTTGGATTGGGTGTCAGATTTAGGGATGCATGTACGCAGCCGGTGTTCCACTATTACTCAGGAGTGCTTGTCTGCAGGTGCAGGAACAGATTACGAGGGTTCACACACAGATTTCTGAGTTTCATCCGAGCTACGATTAATTGTATGCATGTTGTCAGGGTGCCAGTAACAGTTACAGGGGACCCCGCGTCGGGTACCCAAGATGTAGGCCTGCTTGCGGGGAACTCCATGCACTGTTTTAAGGGTGCACGTATTTGTGCCCCGGGGAGCACGCAAAGGTAGCTGTTTCTGGCTGTTTTTGACTTGCGTGGGGTGTTAGGCAGAATTGCAGGCGGTACCCTCTGGGACCACTACACACAATTAGGACTACAAGTGTTAGCCAAACCAACCATTGGTATAAGTCTCAACCACACAGTTTTTGGTAGCGAGCTGAGCAGCCAGGCTTATCTCAAGAGTGAATGTGAGCAGTACAAATAATTACACAAAGGACTTTCAATCACAGTGGTACGGGTCAAAACTGATACTCAAGGTTTCTTTGTAAAAACACGTATTAATTTATCACACAGTCATTTAGAAAACGCTTCACTAGAAGAAGGCAACCTAATATTATAAACCAATATACTTCAATACAAAATTCTAAGGTTTTGAGACAATTTGAGCTCCCCTGAAATAGGAGTCAAATAGCAGTTCCGTACTTAGAAGGGAGCAAAAGGCACACGGTAAGTAAAATATATCATATATACTTTTTAGACAGTGCAAATAGTTTCAGTTCACCAGAGGAGTTCAATTCAAGTCAATAGGCCAGGCCAAAGTCAATGGGCTAGTTTTCTGGATAGGAAAGAGCAGTTCTGGTATCAAATGGTAAAGTCTATGCGAAAGTTCTTAAAAGAAGTTTAGGCAAAAAAGAATCATATGTCGGGTCAAAAGCTATTTAGGCCTGCAAGTTGGGAACGTTTCACAAATTTTCACTGCGAGAGTGGTGTTCTCTCAATCAGGTTGGCACAGTACCTTTTATATGAAGAAACAAATGCTGCTGAAGTTGTGGTTCCTGTCATGTCCTGCAGATCTCGCTGTTCCTGAGCCTCAATCGTGGGGACAAGAGGGAGGACATCGGGGGACTCATGCACTGCATGGGATTATTGAAGAAAGCAAACAAAATGGAGTCACTTCAGTTCCAGTAGCTGTAGATTCAAGAACACAAGCTGGTGTCCCTCTCCCTGGTTAATCCTAACCAGCCTTCAGAATGGTATCCAGGTGTCTTATGTGTTGGTTGGTCCCACCAACTCAAGGGAAGAAACCGTCCTTGAAGGAGCTTCTCTGTCGAATGGTGTTTTTCAATTCGGACCTGCAGCAAGGCTTCACCGGGCAAACCAACGGTCCAGGAGTTGCAGGAGCCATCCTCTTCCAGCTTGTCTTCGGTTCTTTCGTCCCAGTGGTCGACTCGTCCTGGAAACTCGCATTTTAAACAGTTCTCTCCCTTTCATTACAGCCTAGCTGTCACTCACCCAGCAGGGTGGCTGTCCTTGCAGGACAGTCAGCCAGCCAATCACTCCAGAGTGCATTTGGGTCTCCCTCACTTCCTGCCCACCCCAGACACTTAGACGCCAGAGGCAGTCTTAAGTCTTGAAGCCCGCCAAAGACACACAAGCAAAGGGACCAGACTTGGTTTGGCATGCAGAGACAAACTCTAGAAGGTGCTTTCCAAAAAGAAACTGCAAAAAAAGAAAACTGGGACAAGTTTAAACAAAGGGGCTTAAGGTGCCACCTTGAAAAACATGTCTCATGTGATTTTTAGCTACCGGTGTTCGTGGTCGGTAAAAATGATGGTAGTCGTTGTAAAACCACTGCCACCAGCCTTTTCAATAGGAAAGGGTAGCATTTGACTGCTACATGAGTATTTAGACACAGGGGATACTATAGAACCCCTCAAGCACTCCATTGTAAGATGGTGTGTGCTGGGTCTAAGGATTTGGAAAGACTAGTAAAGTCAATTTCACTTTACATTCTCTGGGAAACAGTACTTTATCCCCGAGAAGGTATTTAAAACTTTGGGAAGTCTAAAAAGACATCCCTGTGTCACTTCACTGAGGGTGCTGTGTAACACACATGAAAAGATGCCTATGGAGTTATCTAAAACTCCATAACCAAAAGAAATAAACACGGAAAACAAAAAGAATTAAAAAGTACAGCCTCCCAAATTTCAACAAAAGAGCTGGGGGTCTCTAAGGCAGAGAGGAATTAGCACATTTTGAGAGTTCTCCCTAACATGGGTATGTCAGGGGATGTTACTGCCACGACTTACGTAAACAGTTAGTTTGCGTGAACAATCCCATGAATACGCATAGCGCGCAGAAAAACCTCCCAGTGCAGGCTTGCGCAGAGGCGTTCTTGGTGGTCAGGCATTGTGGGATTTCTGCGCACTTTTCCATGAATCGGTCCATTGTCTCCCCCCTACGCTGTTTCACTATTACCTAGTGATCCAAATCTGGTATTTTTTGGCGGGATAAATGTTGACACGTCTGATTCAGTCAGCTGAAGACCAATATTGTCGTGCAATTTGGATTGTCGATTTTTGTAATTTGCTCAAGACATCATTGTTTGCATAACTGTGAGGAAGATGCTTTGTTTGGAGAAATGTAATTTGAACGAAAACTCGGTAGAGGATTGGGCCCTGTTCTATCCCAGCTCATGAATATCGATGCTGTGTGTTGCTCATATACTAATATAATAGAAAGTAAAGTTGAAGCGAGAGACATGTTCTCATTTGTTACAAAGTGATTGATTAATGATGTGGTATGAATAATATATCAAATAAAAAGTATGATAATTGATGTAATTTGTCAGCGCACTATCTCGGTCGTTTTTACCGCCTTGCTTTCAATCAAGCCTTCCCTAAGGGATTTGCCAGAGGAGAAAATGCCAACAAAAGGTCGGCCCAACAATTTTTTACTCATAATGGTTTGCAAATTATCTCTTAATTGAAAAATGTAAACTATAGACAATGTAAGTAATGTGACTGACCCATCACTTAGTGTTCACGCACACTTGCACCGCCAGCAAGATAACAACCCGCATTTTAGTGATATAAATTATAGCTTCATCAATGGTGACAATATCTTACATTTTTTTGGTTTGTTTGCTGTGAGGCCATGGTGTGCTATTAATTGATGAATTGTCATTGTTACACTCCATGTTTTCTTCGCACCGTGCCACTTAGCTTGCAAATTGCAGCACGTGAACTGAATTTGCAACCATATATATAATTGGAATCTAACAGGGACACATTGGAATCTAAATGGGATGCAAATATCGCTTGACAAATTAAAGTTTGTAAAAAATAAACGTGTCTACATGCGGTAAACATCGATCCTGATGCTAAGTTCAGACATATTTACATTATAACCCTGATATAAGGTTTTGCTCAAAAGAGTAAGATCTATGAAACATCTGCATGCATTTGACATGTTGTCCCTGCTTTTTTTTTTTACAGTTATGCAGTAGCGACACGTGAACACGTGCCAAATGGATGCAGATGGAAATGATGAAGAATAACGTGTTTCAGTGTCTGCAGCCTCCTTAACAAAGCCCCTGCCTTGCCTTACTCGCTCCCTTCCTCCACATAAGCCAGGGCATGTTGAAGTTTTATAGGACACCAGAGTTATCACTTTTTCTGTTCTCAAAATATAGACCATCATGTCAAATCACGGACCTTTTTATGCACCCGCTCATTCAACCTCATCAATTCCGATTGGAACATAGTGAAAAAAATACATTTGAAACTGTGAACAACTGTGGGCCTGATTCACAGAAATGTTTCATAATGGCGCAGTCCCAGAGGAAAACGTTCTGGGAATCAGGCCCTGTGTATCTGGGATGGAATGAGCACTGCGTTGGCTATGTCCATGACTGGGTTAGACATGTGCTTGGCAATGCAGATCAGGCTCGTTCCTACAAACGAAGAAGCAGCTTACAGAGACGCTCAAGGAAAAATATGAAGTCATTGGCATCTTTAGTCATGTGCTCCTGTTCCAACCTCATGTACGTCACAGTAGGGGCACGGTCAAACCAGCAGGGACACATTTTCCTTTTTCTTTTTCCTTTATTCCCAGCAAGTGGTGCACTTCTCTCAAAGTCTGACACCACAGTGTGCAAATATGTTTAACACTTTCTTCACGTAACTTCCTCAAGTGATGACTCAATTCCAAGGACTTGTACTGGGGATTTGCATTGTTTTAAAGAGTCAGGCACACATTGTAAGTGACACATATTGAATTCCTTAAGAGCCACTTTTGGGTCGACATTTGCAGATGTTATATTGTATATTTGTTCTAGAATTTTCATAAACATGTTTTTGTGTAATTATCTTCTATGAGTCTTATACGCATGATATACGTCTGTGGAACCAGGTATAACTCAGCATATTGGTTCTCTTATTTACATTACTACTTTCATCAGCCCAATAAAACAATACGCACACCATTCGTTTTGAACAATACATATTTACACAATGGATGATCATGGAAAGGTCTATCTAATATGCCCCCTCTCTCATAGATACCCGAATATAAATACATTACAGGGCCTGCCGTAGTGGCCCTGTAGTTATGGTTAAGTGCTCAACCCATAGGAAGAGCACTTTCTGGGCAGCTTATAACTTCGCCCCCCTGGACAAATCCTCACGAAACGTTGCAAAAAATGTATATGGCCCACTGAGATTGATTCTGCATGGTTTGTTTAGGTTTTGTTAAGGGGGAGCAAGGTTATAGGGGCGGTCCGGTTTTGGGGGGCCCAAAATGTGTGGTTTTTCACATAGACGGAATGGAAGAAAGAAAAATGTGCTCACGGCTACAGCCCAAACCCACTTGATGGATTTTCTCTATGTTTGAGGTAAGAGTGGGGGCTTGGTCAGTAATCATGCTTTTGTACATTTGGCGCATTTACTTTTAAAACAACTAAAATGTAGGCAAAAAACAATGGTGATATCTGGGTTTGGTCCATGGACTGACGTCCCTGTTTGGTCCACAGACTGGCCTCTGATTGGCCCACGGGGCGGTGAGAGGTCAGCGGATATTGGACACGCCCACTGATTGGATGGTGAAAAGGGTGAGGTGTGTCATTTTTTGGGGAACACTCCCCCATGTTAGGTTTGAGGTCAGCTTCCGTTGTCTGCTAAAATTGCAGTAAAACCATATTCAACATTGCACTTGTCAAACTAATGAAACAATCTCTGGGGAGGTGAGCGGTGATGAGGATGGGATTGGATATGGCCATAAAAATCCCAAAAACGGGTGTGTTTCATCTCCGATGTCCATTAATCCATTTTTGGATGGTTTATAACTCTGGCCCACGCAATGAAACTGCATGGCATTTTGGAATTTCATTCTAGACTTGACTCTGAATGGTTCTGCAAAGTCTGGTGCTGTTCTGTCTAGAGGAAACAAAATTAGAGCTGGTCCCAACATATTTTAAAGGCTTATAAATGTGGTGCTATTTGATAAATCTGCACATCAGTTTCCAAAACGATTGTAGACATAGAAATTCATGTTTTTGAAAAGTTTGGTGGGATCTTGTCAAGAGGGGGCAAAATTAGAGAGGGGGTCTCAACATTTTTAGATGGTTTATAACTTTGTTGCCATTTGACGAATGTGGACAAATGTTTTCAGAAAGATTAAAGAACCAACCTTGAATGTTTGTGCAAAGTCTGAATGGATTATCTCAACTGGGTGCAAAGTTATAAGACTTTTGTATGTATGTACATTTTGATACTTTTAAAAAAATAAAAAATGGGCGGATGTGCAGCAAACACATCTAAGGACAAGTGGCAAGGACCTGAAAGCATGGTATTGCAAATGTGTTCGTATTTTATTTTTTGAAAAGTGTCTGTTGTAATGCGAGTCAGTCTTGTTATGTATCACTGGCCAGGAGTGCCTGCTGATGGAATGTTGGGGCATGCATGATAGACAGCTCAGGAGAATGTTGAGTGTGTGTTGTGTGTGTGTTCTATGAATGTCAGTTGGGGTCCTGACTGGGAGTGAGAGGATGGCCTGTGGGTCTGTCCCTTTGATGTCTACCTGGCTCTACCCGATCCATGTACATACCTGCAAGTAACTGGAGATTGTACATATGTAGCTATGTGAAATAAAGCATCCTGATTTAACCTACATGGCTCCACAGCTGGTCTTTGTACTTGGTCAGCGCTCTAGCTCACATCTTAACATTGTTGACGAGGAAGTTAAAAAGAACCCACATCAGGAAGTGGCATTGCCTACCATACCAAAGGGACAGCAGCAACCAAAGGAAGTAAAGCGAGTTGTCAGTGGGGGAGCAGCAGCTGCAGTCAGACCAACCATTCCCCCCACACTGTGCAAGATACATCCTCCCCAGCGCATTGACATAGGCTTGCCCTGTGGGTCCTCTGGGTGGAAGGCCTCCACCAGCAGTTCCCACCCAGAGCCCCTTCCCCATTGGAGCAGTGACGTGGCACAAAGGGAAGCCTGGTAGAATTTATTTGCTTCCAGCATCAGAGCTCCAGCAGTTAAGAGGAGAGGAAAGGAAAAGAAACACACAACAAAACCCTCTTCACTTTCTGTTACAGCCACTACATGGTACATGGTGCATGCTGTTGATGTTTTTGTTTTATTGTTGTGGGACGAGCCCAATCCCGAAATCCTGCGTAAAATGGAAGTGGAGGCCCTGTGAGTGAATTCTGGAGCCTAGCTGGGGTCCCGGAGGCCGCAGTGCCCCTGCGTTCCAGCCATGCCGTTGTTCTGGAATGCATGCTGTTTTCCCCCACTGCCATGGCTTGCCTTCATCAAATGCTGTTGAGGCCATTAGAGGAAAAGTTGTCTTCATAGCTCATTCAGCACAATGACGTGGCATAAAGACATTGAGAATCTGAAATGGGAAGTTGTACAAACAGTGTTGGTCGCTGTTCTATTCATCGCCGTGAACGTGCCTTTTATGAGGATAGGATAGAGGTACCATGATTATATTAAAGTAGTGGCTCAGGAAGGAAGGACGGTTTGACAGTTTCCTTCCACCAGTTTCTGTTACGCTCATCTGACTCCCACGGAGGCGCTGGCCAGGATCGTGCTGCTGTGACCTCTTCTAAGGTGTTGCGCGGGGCTCAGAAGATGGACTGGACCGGACTCCCAACTCCTGCTTGTCCGGCTTGCAAAAGTATCCTTCTTAGGGTCTTGAAGGGCGAGCTCTCCTTCCTGCTTCTGATGCAGGGGCGCATTGGTATCCAGTTACTTCACTGGATTCTTGGTTTTATGAGAACCAAACTTGCTTGGCTTCCAGGTACGTTCCTTGAAAGGTTCCCCTTTTGTCCTTGCATCAATATGCTAATGTCAATGTCTTTTTCCCCATAGGGGCCGGGGTACGGAATGCCGGGGAAAAGGCACCGACCCGAGATGCGAGGTGCAATCCCTGTAGAAATCAGGTAAGTCTTGATGAGTGTTTTTGGGTAATGTCTTTTCATTTGCTCATTGACGCTAATGTCTTTTTCCCCATAGGGGCCGGGGTCCGGAAATGCCTGGATGCGGCGCGGACCCGAAATGAAAAGGGAATGACCCAACAGGTAAGTCTTAACATGGAGGTTTAGGTTTCCTCATTCCCTTCTCTCTCTCACCTTTGCTCTTGTCTTTTTCTCCCTAGGCGCTGGGGCGTGACTGCGAATCCGGGTGATCGCTGCTGAACATGGAGGCGCCCTGTGAAGGTGAGTGGAATGCAGCGCTGCGGCGGTCAGTCCAAAAGATAAAGTAGTCCCATTCAGTCCTCAAGAGGGCCTGGATGTAGCAGCACGGTCTGCTTCAGGTAAGTGCACATTAAAACACTTACACAAATGTCTTGCTTTATGAGCCTGGCGCCCAGAATGAGCCTGGCGCCAAAGGCGCCAGGACTGCGTCCAAAAGGTCCCAACTTGGGCCTGCTGAGACGTCCTTGGGGAAAATGATGTCTGCCTCTGGGGTTGCTGGGCTGGGCCTGGCTCCTTGGAGGTAGGCATCATGACAGTTTCAATCGGAACTCAGATTTCAGTGGTAGATCTAAATGTTTCCCTCACATGCTGTGCTGGGGGCAGCAAACTGTCTGTGACTTTGCCGGCGGTGCAGAGCTTCGTTAAGAAAGCGAAAGTTGGTTTTAGTTGGAGAGCAAACAGTTCATGGGAGGTCGAGGCTACAGCACCCGAGGGAACACATTCTTGTGTTAAGAAGTTTATTCTGGCCCCACGGTTAAGATAATATGATAGCATTCTGGAAGTTTTCTTGAAATAATGATTACAACATTAATGAGTGGTTAATTTGTTCAAACACGACTCTGGGAAGTGTGTTGAAAATGCCCTGCTGTCTATGGGAATAAGGGATTAATGAAAATGATAATGATGTGTTATTTATATCGCGCTGGTACACAAGTGTTTCAAAGCGCGATATTTATATTGTCACTGGATTTATATTTTCATGTGCAGCATGTGTACAATGAACATTTCTAATTGTGTTGAAAATGCTTTTGCTAGATTGAATTTCCAGCGATTGTAATGATAGTGAATACCCCAAAGTGATTTTCATGATAATGAGTGCCCCAACATTATTAAGAGATTCTTATTAAAGGGATCATTACCCAAAGTAGTTTGATGACAGTGAGTAACCTAAAATGAGATTTGATTATTTTTAAAGAGATCATTTACAAGTTCAGATAAAAGTAAAAGTTACTTGTGGAAATGAAGTGTTTTACATGTGTTAGGCACAGTTGAATATCGCAGCATAAAGGTCATACAAGAAAAGATAAATGGTTATTTTAAGACATGCCTGCAGCATAAAGGTTATTCATATAGCATATGCACATTTTTTTAAAGAATGTGTTATTGTATGACTTGCAATTTCGGTGCCTCTGCCATGAGGTTGTGAGAAGTGAAAATCATTGTTAATAATGGTTAACAAAGGCAGAATTGAAGTGCAAGTGACATGAAATGTTACTGAAAGTAGTGTGATCATTTATTGAATGTTGGGCCGTTGTCTAGTCAAAGTGGTGTTTTGTGTTGTGGCCCATTAACGTTACATGTCATTGCTTAACCTTGTACCACATTGTTTTGTTGTTGCTTGGTCTGCTCAGTAATCCAAGCTCACAGTGATATGTTTGGCATGCATGGTAGATGCTTCGAGTAGATGACTTAAAGATGTGCTGACTACCTCAAGTGTATTTGTGCAGCAGCAGTGAATTAGGGCACATGCCCTTTGACTGTCCTTGTGATGGAAATTAAAACAAGAAGGAATGGAAACAGGTAAATGTTGTCCATGTCTTCCAAGCAGTATGTGTGCACAGGGATGTAGAAGTAAAAGTAGTAAATTGTACATAGAGTGAAAAGTGCAATGTGTGCATTGTAGCTAAAAAGTGAAAGGTTGTTGATAGTGCAACCAGCAAGGGAAAATATAGAAAGTTGTGCATTGACTAGAATAGCTGAAACGCTCATATGTAGCTATAATGTATAAATGTTGGCCAACGTTTCCACAATAGTTCTTCATTTGTTTATTAATGTATAATTATAATTGGTTCTTGGTGCTACCAGGAGCACCTTATTTGTACAATGTGTTATATGTTGTGTGATTATGTGTGTGTGTGTGTGTGCTGCAATGTGTATGTTTGTTAGTTATGTGTTCATGGACGTGAGTCTGATTACACCAAAAGTATGTGGCGTGGTTGAACATGGATGATGAACATGGTAGAGATGAACATGGCTCGGTTCCCAGTTGTCATGTTGGACGTGACAGGACACCACCGGTTGTGAGAGGTTTGCTTCCACATGTTGCTTTGCTGCCTCATTCCACTATTCCGCTTTAGTATGTTGAGTGTTTTAGTGCATATATAGTTAGTGATGCATCCATGTTTGGCATCTGGTGATGTTTGGTGATGGTTGCTTACACAGATGTTTGAAGTTATGAATGAGCATGTTGATTAGTATCTTGGTGGTTGGTACTCCTGTGAGACTGTTTTAATTGGGTTATAAGTGTTAGCTGATTGCAATTGATTGTGGCTGGAAAGTGAGGGTGGAAGTTGGTGGATTACGTACCGCTTCTGTGTTTGTTGTTCCTGTTATGAACAACACCACCTTGCCTGTGTGTTAATCTGTGGACCTCTGCGGCAATGTTTTGCTTTGGCTCTGCATCAATACTTTGCATTGCATTTGGGTGTGGTGTGGTGTCTGGCAATCTGTTGCCCCCCCCTTTGCGTCCCCACCTCTTGGTGCATACTTGGTATCTTGTGGTTAACTCCAGGGTGTTTGTGCCAGAGTTTGGCAGACTCTATATTCCGGAAGTGGGAGATCCGGATGGAAGGTTGTTTGGGTTTGGCAGAGAAATGCTGTGTGTGATTTTCTGTATGGAAGAGAGATGTTGTGGAGTGTTACTGTTTATAGGAAGGGAGATGTTGTAATGCGAGGCAGACGTGTTATGTATCACTGGTCAGGAGTGCATTCTGATGGAATGTTGAGGTATGAATGATAGAGAGCTCAGGAAAATGTTGAGTGCTGTGTGTGAGTGATCTATGAATGTCATTTGGGGGCCTGAGCTGGGAGTGAGAGGATGGCCGGTGGGTCTGTCCCTTTGATGTCTACCTGTGTCTACCCGAACCTGCTATGTAGATACCTGCAAGTAACTGGAGAGTGTACATATGTAGGTATGTGAAATAAAGCATCCTGGTTTAACCTACATGGCTCCACAGCTGGTCTGTGTACTTGGTCAGAACTCTACCTCACATCTTAACAGTGTCATAATGGAGGTGCCAAAAATAGTTATATACCGCAAGTGATTGAGGTATAGCCTGTGGCCATGTTCAATGGCCAGATTATCTGGGGCATGGCCTAAGGCTTTGGGAACCTGGGTTGCTAATGTCTTCATACCCCAATGCAGGTGCCAGAACTGGGGATAATGGTCCGGACCCCTCGTTATCCACACTCACTTCGCTTGGGCCAATAACTTTGGCTGCCAGGCCATTATCCCCTGTTACACTCCCTGGAACAGGGGATGAACGCCACATTATTACCGTTAGCACTGCTAAGAGAAATGTTGGAAAATCTCATTGAGTCCATGTACTTTACTGAGAAATGTAAAGTAGATGGAGTCTATATACGATTCGTTGTTAGTTGTATTTTTTAACTGTGAAAAGAATTTCCTAAAGGAACCTTTCTTTTGTTGTTTTTTAATGTATGTTTTTATTTTTTGCAGGAGAGGTTAGAACGTAAGGTGGGGAAGGAAATGAGGGAAGAGGCACCAAGCACTTATATGGAGGGGTAGGTTGACATGGGAAGATGTTGTGCATGTGTTACTTCTAAGGTAGGGGGCAGTGTTTCTCATGATTCTAATTACAACTTCAAAAGCACTTTGAAGGTGCTCCCCCCTACAGAGTGGTATGTTGCAGTATATACAGATGACTGCTGTCTTCGAAAGATATGGTCTAACAATCTGTTGTATTGCTTGCAAGGTAGCTGGTGCGATTTTGTGTCCCACAGATGTAGGCAGTGTGGTTACAGTATTGATTGAGGAAGATAATGTGGAGGAAGACAGCCTACTACTTGCTAAGAAAGGAATAACATTTCTGAGAGTATTGCGGTGGTTGGATTTGGTGTGGTGGCGCATGGAGGTGGTCCCGTAGGAGGACTGTCTAGGTAGTCCGCGACTGAGTACAAAGTTGAGCTCAGTGCATTACACTTTGGTAGCTTTAGCCTTTTGTGCATTCCCAACAGTGGTAAAGAACTGCCACACCCATAAATCTCTCTGAGTGCTAGAGGTGGGCACTTCCTCTACCTCATCTTCTTGGTCCTCTTTGTTGTCTTAGAAAGTACTACGCTTTTTTGTTGACAATAGCTGATTCCATTTTTAAGATAAATAGCAGTTTTGCTTATAGTCTTCCAAGTATGTGCTTTGTACTAGATTTTGAATGGATAATGAGTAAGAATAGGTGTAGGAGCCGTGCAAGGGTAAATTGTGAGCTTCAAAGTTCCTAGATCAGTAGAAAATGCAGTTCTAAACTGTCCTTGAAGCACGGACCCGATCGCAAAGTCCGGAAACGTTCACAGACACGTCATTATGCCTACGCGACTTCATGGTCCCGTGGCACTGCCTGGAAGGTCCGAGATATCGAAGACGTTTGCAGACGTCGATCAATGCAAAAGCAGTGGAACAGTGTATAGAAGTGAAAAAAATGATGCCAGAAGGCCGTGAATGGCACAGTATTAAGGTGAAACTTTGTAAATTGGACAAAAATGTTGCTATATTGGGGTAAGTATGATATTAGGAAGTTGTAGGAAAATAGCATGCACTGGTAAAAACCATGAAATCCACTGAAAAACTTTGTTAATGGGTAGTTATGGTTATGTTGCACTAATTAAAACTCATTTCATTCCATGAAAAAACATTGTTAAATGGATGTTATATTTTAAATTGCACTAATAAAAGCCTATGAAATTCAATGAAAAAACTTTGTTAATGGGACGTTATGGTTACAAGTAAAACCGAAAAACTTCAGAAATTCAACAGTTATAGTGAGCTAAGCAACCATAACTGGCACCACAACCGTGCACTGCTAAAACTAACACTACTAACGGTAGTGGCTGTGTAGTCATGGTTCAGTTGCTAAATCCATAGGAAGACCTCTTTTTGGGCGGCTTATAACTTCGCTTCCCCTGGGCAAATCCTCACCAAACTTTGCAAAATAGTATATGGCCCCTTCTGAATTATTTTGCAAAGTTTGGTGAGGTTTCTTCCAGGGGGGTAAAGTTATTGGGGGGGTCCCAAATTATTTATTTTTTCCAAAGACTAAATGGAGAAAAACTTTGCTCACTCCTACAGCCCAAACCGCTGGATGGATTTTACCCAAATTTGCAGCAGGAGTGGTGGCCTGGTCCCCAAAGCAAGTTTTTGTAAATTTGGTGGAAATCTGTCCAGTATTTTTTTTTAAATGACCAAATAGTAGGTCCAAAAAGTTAGTGATATCTGGGTCCGGTCTGCAGACTCCCAACCCTGTTCGCTCCGCAGACAGGACTCAATTGGCTAGGAAGGCACCATCATTTCTGCGGACACATAACGTGTTCGCTGATTGGTTGGAGTGAAGCATGAGGTGCGTCATATTTTCTTGATGTGCCTGCCATGTTGGATTTGCAGATACCTGCGGACAGCACGGTGTGCAACAGAGCAGAAATCTAATTTTGGGGCCTGTGTTGGTGTGGAAAGTGGCTGGAGAGGGTGGGGAGTGAGAGATGGGTCAAATGCTGTATTTGTTAGGTGGAAGAAGGCCGTGCTGTGATTGGGGTGTCAACGGTCAACGCAGCAGTCTGCGGAAATAATAAACAATGGCCAGACTATTGGGTATTTTACTGTGCTCTGATGTATTGGTTTTCTGATGTATTAGTTTTGGGTAGTTAATAGAGTATTGGGTGAAGAGGGCATGTATTGAAGAGTTTGTGCATTGGCTGTTATTACTGTTTTAGTATGTTAAGTGAAGTGGATAGGTCTTGAGGTGGTTGTGTTATGTTTTTGGGTTGTGGTCAGTGGGTAGATGTTTGCTTGCATGGGTGTGTTATGCTGCGGTGGGTGTGACCAGGGCCTAGAGTCTTGGGTGCATGGCCGAAGGCAATAGGCCTGATGCCATGCACCCAAGACTCTAGGCCCTGGCCACAACCAGTGCAACATAAAACACCCATGAAAGAAAACATTTTGACAGTGGTATGTGTGCTGCATAGGGGATATGTTTTCAAAGGTTTGTCTACTGGTTGGCAGTAGTGTGATAGTACTTATAGGACTGTGGACATGGTGTGTGATAGTTGGTTTGTTGGACTGTGTTCAGAATGTTGGGTGTATGGTATTGTATGTATAATACAGGTATGCACAGAATGTTGTGATTCAAATCAGTGTATGCTTACTGCTTGCATTGTTGAGGCTGTATGCAGTTTTGTGCATGGTATGGAAAAATGTAGCAGACTTGCTTTTTCATTCTCTGTGATAAAAGAAAAGATCAAATGTTCATGTTAGGGTAGGTTGTTTGTAATGAGTTATTGTATTGCATAGCAGACATTTCTATACTTTGTGGACCCTCATAGTTAGTACTTCACAAGTACTATCCTTCAAACCAGGGTACTGTGCAATGTTATCAGTTCCTGTGTTTGTTCGTATAATGATAGGGTCTGTGGAAGAAAAAAAAATCCATGCAGGATTTAAAAAAAACTTTCTACATTGTGGTACAGTCTTTTTCAGTGGTTGATTTCAGTAGGAGGAATTGAATAGGTGTATGTTTTTTGGTTTGAAAGTGGTGGTACTATTGTTGCAGTTAGACACCAGTTTGGCAAATTCTAATTGGTGATTTCTTGTTGCATTTTAGCAGTATTCATTTATCTGTTTGGTTGTTGCAGAATTTTGGGACAGTTAGATACCTGTTGGCATATTCTAACTGTTGATGGTTTTGAAGTTGTTGAGGGTCTTTTTATACATAATAAGTGATGCAGGGTTTCCTTAGAAAAATGTATATTGCACTATTCTAGTTGTGGTTAGATACCAGTTGGCGTATTCTAATTGTTTACAGTTTTTAGCTTCTGAAGGGTATGTTTTCAAGCATGTTTTCTCTTGTTGATGGATGTATACTTTCACTGTTAGATAGCTGTTGCCTTATTATATTAGTTTGTGGATTTAAAGGTTATTGAGGACATTTTGTAGATGCTCATACTCAGATGATTGAATACATTTTGGTTTTAAGAATATTAAGTAAGCGTTTACGAGATTTGTTGGTAATCTCTGTTTTAGAGTAATGGAAGTACAATTACATTCGAACCATCCACATTTCTTTTTTATGTATGCAGTATAGTGACCTGCATTGGTTGTGGCCCCTGTGTGGTAGATTATGCCTACTGTTGTGAAGGTTTTCTTGCCAAGTGATACTTGTCCATGTGTAAATCCAGTCAGCTTGCAGTTGTTTTTGGTACCATCTGTATTGTAACACAAATGTATTACTATTACGTATTCACTATGTGACTGTATGTTTAAGGTGGAACGATTATCGGAATTGCAAATACTACATAATATGCCATGGTTTGCATTTTGTACAATCTGCTGAAATGGAACGGATACACAGTTAGGTATGGATACATACACAAAGCATTCATTAAGGACTTGCTATTGTGCCACATGGCTGCAGAGAGTGCATGTATGTTTCCACATGTATGAAATCTGTAAGATTGAGTTTATAGGTATGTTTTTGTATTCCAGTACTTGTAGTAAGTACATTAGACATTTGTGTGGATCTTATTGTGTCTTTATGGTGAATCTGACCATTCCAGCACAGTAGTCCTATTCCTGCCTTATTCCAGAAACACTAAGTGTTGTCAGGATTGTTTGTTGCATTTCTGTGAAGGACTAACACTTGCAAACATAATTGGTCTGTCCCGTTTAAGTACATGTTTTCAACTATTGGTGGCAATTGGAATAGAATATTTATTGCTACATTTGCATAGCAATTTACTCCAGTTGCATTGGAAAATTTGAATGGACCAGAAAGTTCTGTGTCCGATACATTTGGTGTAAGTGCACATTTTTTCTTTGAAGAGGTAGTTGATTTTGTTTGTTCTGTTGATCCTTCTTTGGTTGTGGTAATTGATGAAGTTCCAGCTGCTTTTAATGTCTTTGGAGGTATTGTTGTGAGATCCTGTATAAGTTGAGTCTGCACTAGTTATCTTTTACAAAGTTTTGCTTTTTAAGGAACAGGGTAAGTTTTGAAATTGGGTCTTAGAGTGCATGTAGTCTATTGTATTCTACAATGCAAGGAATATCAATCTTTACTTTACTTGCATCAAAATTGACTAGAAATAGTCCTTCAAGTGTACATAGGCGTAACAGCGCTACATAACGCATGCCTTCTTTAAACACTGTGCTGCCATATCTATCAATGTTTCATCTAGGGTAAGACCTTGTTGTTTATGAATGGTGACTGTGTATGCTAGAGATAGAGAACATTGTTCTCTGCGTACATACATGCCTTTGAAAAGAATGAATCAGGCTGTTGAGCGTCCTATCCTTTTAACTTCTGACAGTTTGTCAAAGTGAATATTGACAAAATGAATCCTGTTGTCACGTGGGTATGTTTGAAAGCCCACAACTGTACCATATGCTCCATTAACTAGTCCTTGCTGCACATCAAGGTTACGTTTCAGCATTCCTCTACAGTTTAAAGACAATGTTAATATTTTCTCTAAACCAGCTGTGTTAGAGACAGAGTTTTCTAAGGTACTTAGTCGTGCTGTGGCTTCATCACACATGGGTAGTGTCATACTGTGCATGTCCAGTTTGTCTGTAGAGTAAATTTGAACTATTGGTTGCATTTATTTTTTTAACATTGTCTCATTGAATTGTGCACATCTTTCAAGAGTTGGCATCAAGGACATACAGTTTACATTTTTGTGTGCTGATTGTTCCAGGACATCAGTAGCACATGAGTTATGCCCGTAGAGTGCATGGATGTGTCTGGTATTTAATATAGATTGTGCTTCTTTAGATAGTACACCAACTCTAATACTTTTCAAAATGTTGGCGTAGGTGAGGTCTACAGGCTGACACATGTTTTCAGTTAATTCTTTGTATTTGTCAAAACCTGTATGCGGGCTCACCTGTGATGGCTTGGAGTGTCTCTTCTTTGTTGGTTCAAGCTTCCCGCGCTTCTTGGAGATGCGGGTCTTGAGGAGGTAAGGACGGGTTTCATCCAATGCCACTCTGTCGGGTATTCTGTTCAGCTGTCCAATATGAAGACAGAATTCCCAGGGAAGAATAGGAGCGGTCAGAATCAACCATGGTGAGTTCAAGGATTCAGAAGCCTAGGAAGGAGTAGCAGCGGTCCGAAGGCAACCACGGCTATTTGGAAGCCCAGGAAAGAGGAGCAGTGGTCCGAAGGCAACCGCAGCTATTGGAAGTCCAGGAAGGAGGAGCAGCGGTCCAAGGGCAACCGCGGCAGGATTGCAGAACTCAGCAGCGGCCAAACACTCCAGGGAGGGTTGAAACAGGATCGAATCACTAAGCAGGGATTCCAAGATAGGCGAACATGAAACACAAGGAAAGCAGTGACTGAAGAACTCAGCAACTGCAAGCGTTGACACGCGCCGTACTGCAGGGGTGGGGCACTTATGAAGCTATGGAGGTACTTCCAGGAGCTAGACCGCAGATCCAAAAATGACGTCGGCCATGTTTCGGGGCTTATAAGGTCACTATGGTACGATGCCGTATAGACCAGGAAGACTAGAGGGCACAGAACCAAGGTTTCATGACAGTATGCCCCCTCTGAAACCTCGAACCCCCAGGCTTGCCAGGGTGTAACCGATGGAACTGTTGCACCAATCTAGGGGCATTAATGTTAGAGACTGGTTCCCAGGTACGATCACTTGGTGGGTATCCCTTCCACTCTACCAAATACTGTAAACATCCTCTCCTGTATCTAGAATCACAAATCCTGCAGACTTCATATTTGACCTGGCCTTGGATGAGAAGAGGAGGAAGTCGAGGAGTGTTCTTGGTGGTTTGATGGTAGGGTTTTAACAAGGAGGTATGGCAGACAGGATGAATCTTGTTCCAAGAAGTAGGTAGACGTAGTTGGTATGCCACAGGTTTGATGATCTTGGAAACAATGAAGGGTCCGTAGTATTGGGGTGCTAGCTTGTTTGGTCGCAAATGCCTAGGTAAATATCGGGAGGATAACCAAACCTTTTCCCCAACAGCATATGATGGGGCAGGACATCTTTTGACATCTGCATGTTTCTTCACATCTCTCATGGCTTTGGTTAGGTGATTTTTTACATCCTGATGCATTGATACTAAATGTGAAGCCCAGGAATCTACAGAGTGAACAGGGCTTGTCGAAGGTAACACTGATGGAAGCACTGACGGGTGGAAGCCCTGGTTACAGAAGAATGGACTGAGCAGGGATTCCAAGGTAGGCGAACATGAAACACAAGGAAAGCAGCAACTGAAGAACTCAGAAACTGCAAGCGTTGACACGCGCAGTACTGCAGGGGTGGGGCACTTATGAAGCAATGGAGGTACTCCCAGGAGCTAGACCGCAGATCCAAAAATGACGTCCGCCATGGTGGGGGGCTTGTAAGGTCAATATGGTACGATGCCGTATAGTCCAGGAAGACCAGAGGGCACAGAACCAAGGTTTCATGACAGTATACCCCCTCTGAAACCTCGAACCCCCAGGCTTGCCAGGGTGTAACCGATGGAACTGTTGCACCAATCTAGGGGCATTAATGTTAGAGACTGGTTCCCAGGTATGATCACTTGGTGGGTATCCCTTCCACTCTACCAAATACTGTAAACATCCTCTCCTGTATCTAGAATCACAAATCCTGCAGACTTCATATTTGACCTGGCCTTGGATGAGAAGAGGAGGAGGTCGAGGAGTGTTCTTGGTGGTTTGATGGTAGGGTTTTAACAAGGAGGTATGGAAGGCAGGATAAATCTTGTTCCAAGAAGTAGGTAGACGTAGTTGGTATGCAACAGGATTGATGATCTTGGAAACAATGAAGGGTCCGTAGTATCGGGGTGCTAGCTTGTTTGGTCGCAAATGCCTAGGTAAATATCAGGAGGATAACCAAACCTTTTCCCCAACAGCATATGATGGGGCAGGATGTCTTTTGGCATCTGCATGTTTCTTCACATCTCTCCTGGCTTTGGTTAGGTGATTTTTTACATCCTGATGCATTGATACTAAATGTGAAGCCCAGGAATCTACAGAGGGAACAGGACTTGTTGAAGGTAACACTGATGGAAGCACTGACGGGTGGAAGCCCTGGTTACAGGAGAAGGGACTGTTTTTTATCATTGAATGCTCAGAGTTTTTGTAGGCAAATTCAGCAATCGGAATCAAAACAGACCAACCGTCCTGCACCTTGCTGGCAAAGCATCGTAGATATTGTTTGAGGGTTTAGTTAACCCTTTCCGTAATGACATTTTTCTGGGGATGGTATCCTGATGATAAGGCACGTTGGATTGCTAGCGCCTTACAGAGATGTTTTCAAAATCTCGAGATGTACTTGGAGCAACGGTCAGAGATAATCTTAGACGGGAGTCCATGTAGTCAGAAAATGTGTTTCACAAAAATGCCAGCTATTTCAGCCGCAGAAGGCAATTTCACCAACGGCGTAAAGTAGGCCATATGAGAGAAGAGATCTATGGTGACCATTATAGCTGTATGTCACCTGGAGGGAGGTAGGTCTACTATGAAATCCGCTGCAATGGTTTCCCAGGGCCGAGATGGTAGGTCTGGCTAGAGGAGCAATCCTGGTGGTTTTCTACTGTCAGTCTTGTTTTGATTACAGGAAGGACATGTCTGGATATATGCTTGTACATCCTTGATCATCGTTGGGAACCAGAAGTTCCTTTGGATGGAAAGAAGGGTACACCTAACTCCACGGTGTCCAGAATGGAAGGTGTCATGGCATAGCTGTATTTTCTGTTCCTTCAATGCCTGGGTAGGAATCACTAGTTGGGAACCCGGAAAAAGGAAGCCGTCTTTATATTTCAGGGCCCATGAGTTGTTTCCCTGGAATTCCTTCCATAGGTCTGAGGTTGTGGTCTCACTCTTAATAGTATCCAGGAGACTATTAGCTTGGGCGATGAACACAGTGTTAGGAAACATCCTAGGAAGACTGTTTGTTTCTTGTGACGGATAGTCTGGACGTCTGGATAAAGCATCTGCAATATCATTTGAGGTTCCTGGAATATGTTGACTATGGAACTGATATTGAGCAAAGAAGAAGGCCCATCGTGCTTGTTGACTGTTTCTACATTCCATAGACTGAAGGACTTGTAGCTTTCTATGGTCCGTGCATACCAGTACAGGGTAAGTGGCACCCAGTAGGAGATGACGCCATTCTTTAAAGGCTTGGTGAATGGCAATTAGTTATTTTTCCAGGACTGAATAATAAGTCTCACTGGGAAGAAAGGTCTGGGACAGATAAGCCACAGGATGTTCTAGACCATCGTCGGCTTCTTGTTTTAAAACCGCAACAATAGCATATTTGGAGGTGTCTGTTTCCACTACGAAGGGTCTTGTAGTATCTGGTTGAATCAAAACAGGTCCTTGTGTGAACTTTTCTTTCAGAGTTTGAAAGGCAGTTTCTTGTAAGGATGTCCATCGAAAGGGAACATTTTTCTTGAGGATGGACACAATCGGTTGAACAATAGATGAAAAGGAGGGTATGAAATTTCTGTAGAAGTTTGCAAGTCCTAGAAAGGATTGAATCTGTTTAACTGAGCACAGGACTGGCCAGGAGGTGTTGGCTTCTACCTTGATTGGATCCATAGCCACCCCTTGAGGATACAAGACGAAACCCAGGTAACGTACCGTGGAAACATGGAATATACACTTTTCAGGTTTGGGTAGCAATAAATGTTCCCTTAGTCTTTGTAGCACCGTAGAGACATGTTCTTGATTCAGAACTTGGTCATTGGAAAACACCAGGATGTCATCCAAATACACAATAATGAAAAAGGAACACCATATCCAAAAAAACCTATCCATAAAACATTGGCAGACAGCTGGGGCATTGGCGAGACCAGAAGGCATAACCAGATATTCAAAATGTCCAAAGGGTGTTCGAAAGGCTGTCTTCCATTCATCACCTTCTTTTATTCGGACTAGGTGGTAGGCTCCTCTTAAGTTTAACTTGTTGAATATCGCGGCACCCCGTAGAGCTTCCAGTATGTCTGATATCAGCGGTAAGGCATACCTGTCTTTCCGGGTACATTGCTTTAATCCTCTATAGTCCAGACAGGGTAGTCTTTTTTGGGTACGAAGAACAAAGAAGCTCCTGCTGGGGACTTGGATGGATGGATGGTTATGTTATTAGGGTTGGTGTCCAAGTAGTCTCGCAGGACCCTTTTTTCTGACTCCAACAGGATAAACATCCTGCCAAAGAGAATGATCGCATTCTCTTCGGTATCGATGGCACTGTCTTCATGTATGTGAGGAGGCAGAGATTGCACAATGGCCGAGGAAAAGACATCCGAGAAATGTTGATAGATTTCTGGCACCTGAGTGGTATTGGATACGGTAAGGGGATGGTTAGATATTCTGCTTTCCATGGATACAATTGGTTGTGTGTCTTGTGAAAGGCAATGTGACAAACAGAACTCAGAGCCCAGAAACAATGACTCGGCAGTCCAGTTGATGTTGGGGTTATGTTCTTTTAGCCATGGCATGCCCAGGACCACAGGATAGAGAGCAGCCTTTATGATGTTGAACTGTATGTTTTCCTGATGGTTTTGGATTGAGAGTAGGATTTTCATGGTTTGCTGGGTAATTGGTCCAGAAGATAGAGGGGAGCCATTGATTCCCTCAATTGCCTGTATGATACCCTTGGATTCTCTTGGGAAGTTGTGCTTTAAAGCCCACTCATCAAACATAAAAATACCCATAGCTCCACAGTCTACCAAAGCCAAGACTGAATGTGATACTCTGGTGGGAGGAGTCAGGGTAACCTGAAGAACCACCAAATTACATCTTGATGAGGATCCAGGGATTGAAAGGTGGAGCAGTCTTTGGCCTCCTGAAGCTGGGCTCCGTTCAGAATCAGGAGCTAGCGTTTCCCGAATGTCTAGGTGGAGCTATAGGACAGTTCCTGACTAAGTGCTTGTCTGAGGCACAATGCATGCATAGACCGCTGTCAAACCTGCGCTTTCTTTCTTGAGCTGACAAAGGGCCTCTCATAGCCCCAGTTGCATAGGTTCTGGCTCAGCAGAAGGGGCTTCCATGGAGACAGGAGCAAATGGAGATGACTTTGGAGGAGAACTTTGTGATTTTTTCTTTTCAGTCTTTCTTTCCTGTATTCTGAAATAGATCTGTAGAGATAAATCCATAAGAGCCTGGAATGAACCTGGATGGACTATCCTGGCCAGCTTGTCCTTCACCTCTTCATTCAGGCCACGACGGAACAAGGTAAAGCATTCCTCTGGAGACCAGTTAGCTTCTTTAGCGAGCTGCTTAAAGTGGGTAACATAAGATAGCATGTCCTGGGAACCATGTTGGAACTCCAGCAACCTCTCTTGTGTGGAATAGACCTGGTCTGTGTAGTCAGACATCTCCTTGAAGGCTGGAATGAATCCATCATAATATTCCAACAATGCATCCCCTGTAGAAACCAATGGAGTAGCCCAGGCCAGGGCATTACCAGTAACATGGGCTATGACAAAACCCACCTTAGCCCTGGGAGTGGAAAAATAATTAGGTTTAAAGGTGAAGTGCACCAAACATGAATCCAGGAAGGAGCGGAGCATTTTGGGGGTGCCATCATATTTATCCACAACGCCACCCATCGAGGTACTTTCCTGATAGGCTGAGTCCCGGGATGAAACTAGTTGTTTAAGGGCTGCATTTTCTACCTTAAGGTTCTGGACCTCTGTGGATAATTCTTGCATTCCTCGTAAAAGATCCTGCACAGTGGGCTCCATCTCGGGCCTTCTGTCAAGACGTTGGCGTGTCAAACTGTCAAAACCTGTATGCAGGCTCACCTGTGAGGGCTTGAAGTGTTTCTTATTTGTAGGTTGAAGCTTCCCACGCTTCTTGGAGGTGTGGGTCTCGTGGAGGTAAGGACGGGTTTCTTCTGATGCCACTCTGTCGGGTAGTCTATTCAGCTGTCCAATGTGAAGACAGAATTCCCAGGGAAGAATTGAAGCGGTCAGAATCAACCGCGGTGAGTTCAAGGATTCAGAAGCCCATGGAGGAGCAGCAGTGCTCTGAAGGCAACCACGACTATTTGGAAGCCCAGGAAGGAGGAGCAGTGGTCCGAAGGCAACCGCAGCTATTGGAAGTCCAGGAAGGAGGAGCAGCGGTCCAAGGGCAACCGCAGCATGACTGCAGAACTCGGCAGCGGCCGAACACTCCAGGGAGGGTGGAAACAGGATGGAATCACTGAGCAGGGATTCCAAGGTAGGCAAACATGAAACACAAGGAAAGCAGCGACCGAAGAACTCCGCAGGGGTGGGCACTTATCAAGCAATGGAGGTATTCCCAGGAGCTAGAACGCGGATCTGAAAAAAACATCCGCCATGTTTGGGGGCTTGTAAGGTCACTAGGGTACGATGACGTATAGACCAGGAAGACCAGAGGGGACAGCACCAAGGTTTCATGACAGTATTGGAAATGTTGCCAAAGATTTACATTTCCCATGCTGCCAAGAGTTGTACGGCATAGTTTGTGCCCTAAGGTATTAAAAATAGGTTCACTTTTCACTCGACTTCATTGAAGAAGATCTCTGAAAACAATATTGTGTTTTACTCCAAAGAGTTCTTTGTAGTCTGTTTTGAAGACCTCTTGAAATATGAGTTGAATCAAAGTCAACATTAGGTTGGAGACCATGCTCACCTCATCTATTAGGAGCATTTTCATTTGTTTCAAAACTCGTAGTTCCATTGCAGCTTCTGGTGAAAGTTTGCATTAGTCTAATTTGTTTTGGTGTTCTACTAGAAGGAGTAGCAATCTGTGTAAAGTGACACCACGTATGTTGTAGTCAGCTAAACATGCGGGGGCAGTTAGAACAGCTGACAGTTTGTTTTTGTCAATTGTTGGAGGAACATGCTGATGATTTGTGTTAAGAATGTTTTCCCTGAACCAGCTTGACCACTCAAATATAGCAGTATAGGTTTGTACTCTTGACAGGTACAAGTTTTAGTTTTGTGCTGCATACCATGTTCAATTTGTTTAGTTACTTCTAGGAAAATGCTATGTTGTTCATTGTTTAATTGTGATTTGAGTATAGCAAATTCTTCTGTAGACCCTTCATACTGGCAAATGTTGTTTTCTACTTCAGTCATGGCTAATTCTGCCTCATTTGCTATGAGTGGCTGTCCAAGTAGTTCTTAGCTTCATGTTACAGAAGGTTGACTACTGTCACGAGTGTCTATTTTTAGTTGTGCCGGGAGTTCTTCTTCTTGTTGGTGTTCATTGTCTAACATGGTTTTGTGCTGCATAACATTTATATCTGTTATAGGGCTTTCATTTGCTTTGAAAGCATCTTCATAGAAGACATGGGTATCTAATACATCTTCTTCTTTTCTCCATGTTTTAAAAGGTTGTAGTAAAACCATGTAATACAGTTCTTTATGTTGAGGAGTTTTTAATGACAATTTCATATGATTAATTAGGCTGCATTTGGTAAGTTTCACTAGGCTGCCTTTGCATTTTTCAACTCTGTATCTACCTTTCTTGTCATCTGGTTTAATATTATTTTTGTATGTGAAGTTTTGGGCTATGTGGTATAGACACATGTTTTCCAATGCGGCACTCCTATTTGGGTAGTATGTGTCTAGTAAGTTTATTTTTTTTTAAATGCCTTGGCTGTTGGGACATTTTTGGCTATTGTTTCTATGTCTTCATATGACTTGAGAACTCTTTTTCTGGATTTAGCAGGACCAAGGCTTAGCCATACTATGTTTTCACAGTTCCCATACAAGGCAGTGCCGGCTAAACCATCTGCGGCTTCGTAGCAGCCACATTCTCTCTGGGAGAGCATTTTTTTGCCAAAGCTGTACAATTTTTGTGAAAATGTTTTGTCAGATGATATGTCGTCCCAGAGGGCTTTCAGCTCTGTTTTCTCTGCTTTGGTTAAGTAGGCTATGACATATCGTGCAACTGCAGTGGAATTATCTGCAATGTACTGCAATCTATATTTGCATTCCACAGGAGGGCAATGATTGCATTGTAATCATTGATGTACTTTGATCCTTCTCTTCTTTGTATGCAGTATGTATTCTTATGTGATTTGCCTTTGACACTATGTCTAACCGAAGACATGAAGTTGTTCATTTGTCCTGTTGTTGAAACTGGTTTAGGGAAACCAAAGTGGCTTTTGGTGTAATATTTCCCTTTGTTTTTATATTTGTGTCGACAATACTTGCCACACTTGTGTCCTTAAAATTGTAAAATTTGTGCATGTAGGTAGCTATGTGTAGTTTGTGAAGGGATTTCACAAGTGGCATATTTCTGAATGAACTGCAAAACAGTGTCGTCACTATCCTGACCAAATTTAGGAGCATCTTTAATCCACAAAAGCATGTAAATGTGTTGTGCTCCTCTGACTTGGTATTCTTTCTCCAAAAGAATTGTTGCACTTCTCCGAGGGGAAAAACTGTTTTATTACAAATGAAGTGTAGCATGGCAATAAAGCGATGATGGAAGTATCTTGATACATTTACAGGATCAAGAGAGCAGAGTTCTCCTTGAGTTTTTATGTCTATATTTGTTTTGTTTTTGTTTGCTATGTATAGGAAATCATGTAAATCTTCCCATGCATACTCTGCACAACTTAATGTTGCAGACCATGTGGATGGGCCAAGGTTTCTTATCATACAGCGTACTTATGCTTGTCGCCTGAACCAGTATTCTTTTATACCACGCATGTTTGCTCAAAGATTTGTAATACTTGACTGTAAAAGTTCATCTTTTTCTTGTACCTTTTGTAGTAATTGCTAGTTCACTTTCAAAAAGAAGGTGGAATATGTATTCAATGTTTTGTCTGAATCTGAGGTCTTCAGAATACATTTGTAAAGAGCGCTCCTCTGATGCTGTTATTTGTGTGGGTCTTGCATCGTACCTTCCACCTTTTCCAGTAGGAAAGAGTAGAGGAAGGGCTTGTGATTCTACAATTTTTTCCATATACTAATTGGAGATGCTTTGGCTTGCCGCATTTGGTAAGTTTCCAGTTCATCATCTATGGTGTCTTTGGAGTGCAGTGGGTGAATTGTATAATGGTCTAAAATATGCTGTAGTAGGACCTAGAAGTTGAAATTTGCCAGTTCCTGATGGGTCTTGAATTATGTTGGTGGTTTCCCTCAGGTTCTCTTCAATGTTTATTTCTTTGTAGTATTCATTGTTGTCTTTTACATATTGCAGGACTTCTCTAACTTTATGTATGTCCTCTAGTTGCTGCCAAATTATTTTGTCTTTTGTAGGTACATCATTCACTAGGATAATCAAAGAATGATCTATTGGCCGTTGCACTCTCAGAGTGTCTACATTTTCTTTGAGATCTAATGGCAAATAAACGACTTTTCCACAAATGCCTTTCAGTAATTCAGAGGGAGGTAGTTTTGCTGTTTTTGGCTGAAGGTGTATTATTGCATGACATGGGTGCACTGTTTGAATTATAATGCTCTCATACAACTTAAGTTGTTGCAGTGGTTTTGGCAGTGGGAATATTTCCAAGTTATTAGTTATAGCACATGAAGGTATTTGGTTGGTGTCAAGTTTTGCAGTGCAGTATCTACAAAGTATTGAGGGGTTGGTAATTTCGTATTTGTATTCTGCTATAAGATAGAGAGCTAATTGGAACCACTTGGATTCTTCATTGCCTTCTATTTTGTACATTATGTCTACAGTATTTGTCCTATTTTTATAAAAGGTTCTGTGGCAAAACACACACACATGGTTTGCTACTTCAGCAGATGTGCTTTTAAACTTTATTATTTGTTTTTTGTATGTGTGTAGTAGAGTTGTTGCTACTCTGTTCTAAAGATATTCAATTTTGTAAGTGGGTTTCACTTCCAAAATATTTTCTTAGGATGTGCTCTATTTCTTCGAGTAGTTCTCTAGCTTTACCATGTAGAATAATGTTATTTTAATTGTCCAGTGCTAAAGCAGGACTTTTTGCATAGTACAGTTTATGACCGAGATTCCTTACAGTTGAATGGTGTGTTACTAACATTTTGATATGATGAAAGGTGCTTTTGCAAGTAGGTTCAGAAATGCAGGATAATGAATGTCCTCATAGTCCTGTATATTTGCGCACTGGACAGGAGTTCATAGTTTCTAATAGTTTTATTTTTAATTTGTCTTTGCCTTTCACATACTGACTGAACAACTGGCGTAAAGATTGTTTGCGTATTTTACAAATTGATGTGCACGGCCATTTGTAGACTGGCTGTATTGGTAGGGTGGAATGGAGAGTTGATGCTAAGTTTGCTGTGGATATTTTTGTGAGCAGCATTTCTTGTTCCATGATGGTATTGTTAACTTATTCATATCCTTGTCCACTGCTATGTATGGCAATTGGATTTCTTTGCTTTTGTTTGTATGCTTCTTCATTTAAATGTGGTTCTGTGCTAGTGGTGTGACTCCACTCACCTGCACAGATCTTTGCAAAGCTATCTTTGTTGATATTCTGTTTGTTGAAAAGTCCTTGTTGTAGTTATAAATAATTTCCTTTTGAGAAGGATTGCATTGTCTATGAGAGCTTCAAGGATTAGTTTTCTGTGGTAGGTTTTAAGGGTTGAGCATGATTTGTCCCTTGTTTTTATAAGGTTCTGAAGGACTCTGTGGTGTGACATTTTTTGTAAAATAATTTTTTTGGTATGCTTACTTGTGGCTACATCAAGATTTATAGGTGCAGTGATACAACAAGTGGTAGCTGCAGTCTTCTTAATACCTTTCTGTTTAGTTTTACATTTTGAAAGAGGAGTCAAAGTTTCTTTCCGTCAAGCTGCTTTAGTTTCACTTAGTGACTGTATTAGCTGTTTTGTTTCAACTTTTTGTATACATTCTGCTAGAGGTGGATGCCTATTTTCTACACTTTTAGTTTGATTGCTCTATTTCTGCATTGCTTTCTAAGGAGTTGCTTTTTGGTAGGCATTCTTTGGTGTCTGTTGAAGAAAAAAGAAAGTGTGGGTTGGGGCATTGTGCAATGTATGTGTGCATTCTGCATGAATGTCTGAGTATTAGAGTAGGCATGCATGTAGAGGTGTGTCTAGAATCGGCTGTTACAAGTTGGGAAGGCTATTCTCGTAGGTGTGTGTTACTATACTGGTGTTCAGTTGAGAATACTAAGGGGGTATTTCATAGAATTTAGCACAGAAGCAGTGAACGTGGGCAGCGCAGAGAGGGAGCATGCGCCAGCATGGACCAGCCGTGTGCGCTAAACAGCATTCTGGCACACCGCATATTCATGGATTTCCCAAGCCATTTGGAGCAGTGGCGCAGCGAACATCCCGCAGCGCCAGTTACGCCCCCAAGAACAGCCCATGCACAAGGGAAATGCATCGAAATCCCCAATACGGTGCAAAGGGACGCGCTAACCCTGGACCAGCTTACCGCCTGCTACACTGTAATTGCGTGAAAAACTATGCGTACCCTGCTTGCGGCAGCCAAAACATGTGAAAATGTACTCGCGCACCCCCTTGAATATTCCTACCTCACTGGCGGCAGCCAAAACACGTGAAAATGCACTTGTGCACCCCCTTGAACACGGGTACCCTGCTTGCGGCAGCCAAAACACATGAAAATCTCCCCACGCACCCCCTTGAATACTCCTACCCCGCTCGCACCAGCCAAAATGCGTGAAAATATACCTGCACACCCCCTTGAATACGGGAACTCCGGTCGCGACATCCAAAATGCGTGAAACTCTCCTGTGCACTCCCTATGATATGCGTACCCCGCTTGTGGCAGCCAAAACGTATGGAAATCAACTGAGATTGGTGATGGGCTGCTTGCAGGGCATGGTCAGGGGTGATGGGCGGCTTGCAGGGCATGGTCAGGCGTGATGGGCTGCCTGTGGGGCATGGTCAGGGTTGATGGGCTGCTGCGGCGCATGGCAAGGGGTCATAGGGGTGTCCCCTGTGGTGTGGGCTGCCTGCGGGGCATGGGGAGGGCAGAGGGGCACACTCAGGAGGGCCCACACTGCCAAATCGCATGTGAAACTCTCCGCGCACCCCCGGAATACGCCAGGCCCCTACTCATGTCCCATCCATTGACAGGTACCTGCCAGCAGGCCCCAACTCATGTCCCCACCACCAACCCCCCATTGACGGGCACCTGTCAGCAGACCCGACTCATGTCCCCCCCAGCCCCCATTGACGGGCACCTGCCAGCAGGCCCCGACTAATTTCCCCCCAAACACCACGTCATAACTATACAGACCCATGGCCCTAATGGCAACCCAAATCCCACACACCCACCCCCCAGTACAAACACCCAATGATCCACTGCACCCACTCCCTAGTAAATTACCCATTCCATGATAGTCTGCAAAGAACCAACATGCCCATCAACAAATGTCCTACAGAGCCACACAGTGGCAACACATTACTTAGCCAATGCTCATGGATACATGCACAAAATAAATCATAGTAGACCCTGCCAATAATGTCCAATTATGAAATGTATTAAAAAGTAAAACAAATAACAAAATGAAAACCACACATACAAATGAAGAAAGCAATGAGAAAAAGAAAGTCTAATCCAAGGAAAAAATAAAATCCAAAACATGAAAAAATGTAAGTGGTCCATACCCAAAGTCCATAGAAAAAAAATCATAAGTTCAAAAGCATAAAAAACATGAATCCATGTGAACATCTAAAAAGGAAAGTATGTTCATGTCCAGAAAAATTGTAAACGAAAGTCTGAAGGGTCCATTATCCCAAAACAAAAGCAATCCTACCTAAAACCCTTTCTAAAATACAACTATATACAAAAAGTGGAGCAAGTCCAAATCATAATAAAAACCAAATGAAACCTAAACCTAAATAACTACATACAAAGGCAGCGGGCTAGTCTGATGGCTCACTTATTGATGTCCCGGGCCAGGGCATCATTGAACTCCATCTCGATGTTCCAGAGGCGGGCCTGTTCCCTGGCCTCAAGATCTCACAGGGATGCAGCCATGGCCTCCTCCAACTCCCTGTGAGTTGCCTCGAGGCACTCAGCTCGCCTCAAAGCCCGGTACATGGAGTTCTCTGTCCTGACCATTGTGAGCCATGCGCTCTCTGGCCGCCACCACTCCACACCTATTCACTGGCCCAACCGCTGCCACACGGAAGACACTCCCAATCCTGGGTCCTCCTGCCCACCGGCTGATGCCTGCCCCGATGATATAGAGGGCCCAGAGGCCACATGCCTCCTACGCCGAGCCTGCTGCTGCCTTCCGCCACCACCACGACTGCCTCTAGGTAGATGACAACACCCGGGGCCATTGTGCAGGTGCCCTGCTTGTATGTGCCTGCACATCGTCTGTTGCCAGGGGTCCAGTTGCTGAGGTCACCACCTGCGCTGGATCTCAGACTCCCGACTGTGGCAGGGATGGGATCTCCATCAGACTGGCTGTGTTGGTTGGGGCAGGTCCACAGGGGGCCCTGGTGGCATCTGGGCTGGAAAATGGAATGTAGAACGACTGGATGTGTACAGAGGAGGAGAGGGCCACATGACAGAGCGACACATGGAGGAAACCCCCAACCATGACCCCTCCCAACTGGGCTACATTGGCACACATCTCTTCGTGATGACGTGCATCGTCCCCCCAGGAAGTATGCATGTCATCACGAATGTCACAGATGCGCAACATGACACCAAGTAGGACGGACTCAATCCTGTCACGGGTCCCCACGTCTGCAGGGAGAGGAGTGACAGATGACATGGACCTCCCCCCCTACCTGCGGATGGGCCTGGGACAGAGCCATCCAGGTTGGTGGTGTGTATGGAGGAGGAGGAGGAGGCTGCTTCAGAGCTGCACATGAGCCTGGTGGGTGGGGGTGATACCACTGGTGCATGGTGATGCAGTCACAGTGTCATGGACAGTGACATGTACAGGCCCCTCCATGGTGACCTGTGCTGCCTCCTGCCCCATCCCCTGGACTGCACCAGGTGGTGCCACCCCCACCAGGCCCCATGTGCGGCTCTGAAGCGGCCTCCTCCTCCTTCGTACACACCACCAACCCGGATGGCTCTGCACCATCTTCCGCTGTTGCCCACCCCTGTGGGGGCTCATCCGCCCTTCCGCTGCAGCCATTGTGGTGGATGCGGCACCAGTCCCCTCACTCCAAGATGATAGAATTTCCTGGGAGGGTGACTGGGCCTTGCGTCGCCGGCCAGTGGAGGCATCCCTGCCGCTTTCCTCCACAGCGCCGTCTGCACCCTCTTCTTCACTCACCGCTATGTAAAGGGAGACATTGAACTGAAGCATCAGGGTATGGTATAATAGACCCCTAGACACAAAGCAATAGAACATAAGTGGCACTGTCAAGCGTCACTTCCATCATGGCGCTTTACAACACATGGGTCAGTGCAGGCAATACACATGCAGGAACAGGCATGGCACATGCAACAAACATTTGCATCCATGTCCAAGGCACCGTAGAAACATCCAAAGGTGGGCTGAAACTCACATGCATCATGGATCATGCATCATGGGACATGCTGTTCACATGCACCCACATCACTGGAGGGTCATGCAGTTGGCCCTGTATACCCCCAGACACAGTGGATACAAGGATGACTAGGCTGTATGAGTGAATCAACACATCGTCACAGACATGTGTCATGCATCCATGGCATTTACCAGTCACTGACACACTACTCAGACACACGCATATGTGCACCATGCATGTCCATGACAGCAGAACCCATCTCTCACACCCCAAAGATGTCCAAGTACAGACACAGGCATGCATACATGTGTGCTTTCCGCATGCTGCTCTGCATGACGCTTTCTAACACATACACCATCCATGTGGGTCACGTCTGACTGGACTCACATGCAGCACCATCATTTCCCTGCACACACACATCCATACATGACCCATGTCACACATACAGCCAAGTAGCTAACTACCACCACACTGCAACATGCACTGTTTTAAACGGGATCGCATGGGCATTTACCGCTCGACTCGAGACGGGCCTACATCCTGAGGATCTGTGGGTGAAGCAGTGAATGCGCTCCAGGACCCTCATCTGCTGGGTGGTAAGGTGGACCCAGCCCCCATTGCATCCATTGCATCCAAGAGGTGCTGGGCCTTCTTGACGGTCCTGGGCTTGTAGTCCTTCCACTATATCCTTCCAGATCCATTTCCGTCCTTCCTTGTTGGGGCGCGATGGTGTGAAGAAGGGATCATAATGCCCCAGGATTTGCTCCACCAGGATGCCAACTTAATTTGCACTGAAGCTGGCAGCCCTCTGCCTCTCTTTTTTGGGGTGTCTGAGCATTGCATGACCCGTCATTTTCCCCCAGGGGTCACAGACAGCCTTGCAAGAGCACATGGGTACGTATTCCATCTAGTACCCTGTCCCCTTCACCCCAATTGCCCAGGACAATTGTTTTCTGCAACTCCCATTTGCACAAGAACATCAGTGCCATGGTTTGGAGGTGACCAAGTGTTAAGGGAGGCAAAGGTGGCGACCTCCAAGAGGTGTCCGTGGTAGGGGATGTGGTCAGGATGAGCAGGGTGGCCAGGGTGGCAAAGGTGGCAGTGGTGGGCAATGTGGGCAGCGTGGCCCAAGAGGGCAGTGTGTCCAGGACCATTCAGGGACACCTATGCCTCCCCAGTGGATCAGGGAGATGCAGCTGACACCATCCCAGCTCAGGCCCGGCTTACCTGGCCCAGATTGGTAATAGAACTGGCACGGGATGACTCACAGGCTGACTTCCATGTCACAAAGTCAAAGCTATGTGTGGCGGTGAAAGTTGCTGTCACCAGGCCACATGGATCTGGGTCAGCAATGTCAGCTGCTGCCCCTAGTGGCTAGGGTAAGGAGGCTACAGGGACAGCTGCAGCTCAATCCACCCCGGCTCTGAGTCACCCATCCGGGACAGTGTTGGTCACAGACCATCACACCAAGGCAGTTGTGCTGCTTGGTCCTGGCAAAAGCACCCAGCAGCCAATGCCTACAGTGAGACCTTTGGTCATCATGCCATTGGCTGCTTCCATTGGCCTGTCCACCTGCGCTTCAGCCCCTCCAGACCAGACCGGCGTAAGCCACTCAGGGTCCACACCACCTGTGAAGAGGAAGAAGCGTGCTCTTGCAGAACATGCTGGGATCCCAGACACGGCTAGCCCCTCCGGCACGTCAAGGAAACAGAGTTTGAATGATGTGGAACTAGACGCACTTGTGGGCTACGTGTCGGCACATGGCCATGACATGCTGGTGTTGGCAGGGTGCAAGACGACAACTGCTCGGTGGCAGTGCATTGCATTGCGGACCAGATTAGTTCCCTTGGATTTGTCAAGCACACAGATGAAGATTGCTCAAAGCGTTGGATGACCTCAAACGCTGAGCTAAAAACAAGCTGGCTTCCAATTACGCCTCTACTCTGGTGACTGGCAGTGGGTCTCCACCAGAGGAGGATGAACTCACAGAACATGAGGCAATCGCTGGGGGGTTCATCGCAGAGGATTAGATCCAAGGCGTGGGAGACCTACCAGATCTTGAGACAATGTCCGATGAGCGTCCATGTGTGTGTGTGTGTCCAGACCATGTGTATGTTGCTTGGGTGATATGTTCTGATTGAGTGCCAGGTCAGGCTGAGTAGTCATGACTGCTGTATGTGACCCATGTTGTGCCTCCAAGCCATCCCCCACCCTTGGGTTTGGGTTTCATAGTATCCCTACTGACTGCTGAAAACACTTTGCACATTATGACTGTACTTGCCCTTAAACTGGCATCATGCCAGAACATTCTTAATACAGCTGTTCTCTTCCTTCTGCCTGATTGATGGAATCATTTGCATGATAAATGCACATTTGTGTGCCGTTCTGCCCCAATATCACCATACTTCAGACAGGGATTTCCCCCCACAAAGCCCCACATATGTTCACTTTTTATGCAAATGATTTTATCAATCAGGCTGATTGACTGCTTTGCACCTACACATGGACTGCACCCTGCACGTCTGAGCCCTGTTTGAATGTTCAACATGACAAATAATTTGTGTCATGTCCAAATGACCTACCATTGTTGTATCCATGTGCCTCACATCACAGTATTTCAATACACTGGTGTTGTTTCAGCGTCTGACACATGTGTGTTTTGTCACGCTCTTTTGCATGTTCTATTTGATGATGTGCATGTCACATGGATGGGGAACAGTACTGATTTAATATGATCTGGGTGTCCTTGTCAGGTCTGCAATGGCTATGCTACGTGCCATCTGTGTGCTGGCATGTGTCATGTATGTGGATTGTCCATGCCACTCGCAGGCTATTGTGTGATGCAGGTGCTATGCACCATGCAGCACATGTGTTGATTGTCCATTTTGGAGTCCTCAGTGTCTGCTTTCAGGGTCCCCTTCCACTTCATTGCCACTGAATGCATGCCAGAGTGTGTGTCATGTGTGACATGTCTCATTAATATATTATATGTGTAGATTGTGATGCCTAGGTGTGTAGGCTATGCTGTTCATGCATGTCTTCATTACTTATCTTTTCTTTTTATGCAGGTGATGAGGCACTAGATGCTGTGGAGGGGGAGGAGATGGCCCAGGGGCAGGAGTACTCACAGCACCAACCAGGCACCTATGGAGGACGTGGGTTGGTGTGCATGAAAATCCATTGGTTCTACAGACCATCCTGTCAACGGGTGTCTCTCGGTACACCTCCGATGACCTCTATGGCTCAGGTGCTGAATCAGACATTGAGACAAATGTCCCTTCACAGGTGTGTGTTTCTGGCAGGGATGCTGTTCTGTCCAATGCACCTGCACTGGGGTAGACCCCTCAATGGCCCATTCAGTGTTGGAATGTCTGCCTATGGTGGTTATGGATGGAGGGTCACACTCCCCAATATTTGCTCCTGTTCCTGGGGCAGCAGATAAAAGGAGGAATGCCGTCCTGCAGCCTCAGGCAGTACCAGCACAGCAAGTTGCACATCACCTTGGGGCAAACAGGTGCCGTGTCCGGCAATGCGGTTGCCGTGCACCACTGGGCAATACTGTGTGGGAGAACTCCATTTATGCTATTGCAGTATAACAGGGGGCATTGTGTGAGATGGTGGCTCAGGCCGTGGATAGGGTGGCCACTTCCATTCTCCCCCCAGAAAGGCAGGTGGAGTTCCAGCAGCAGGCAACAGAGTCCATGTGCCGCTCACACTTGGAGGACATGTTGGCCGCCAACAGGGACCGATGGGCTGAGCTGCAAGCTCTGCACACAGCCATATCTGCAGAGGCACAGGCACAGGGGGATGCCCTGAGGGTAGAAAACACCTCTCTCATAGCTACACTGTGTTCACTTGAGGTATCCCAGAGTACAAGGTCAAAACAGCAGCTGGAGCAGATAACATGCACAATCTCAGCTGAGCTCCAGGCAACTCGTGAAGAGATCCAGGCATCACGTGAGGCCTTGCAGGCAGAAGTCTGTGCTACCTGTGAGGTGCTGCATGGGGATCGCCGGACCATCATCCTGTAGAACCAAACCTTTCAGACTTGCATGCTTGCTGCCATGGAGGAGCATGCCATGGCTTTGCATGGTCTGCTTCCCATACCATGCATACCTTCTAATGTAGCACCAGCGGGTGACAACAGTGACGGCAGTTCTCCCACTATCGGGAGCTGTGCAGACCGAGAGCCCATGGAGTATTTTTTTTTTCTCAACATCCAGGCATGTGAGCGTTGGGGTGCGCCCTGTACCTCCTCCCTCCTGGATGGTCCCCCCCCTGGTCGACCCATGGCCATTTTTCAATTTTCAATTTTCATTTTTCATTTTTCTTTTTCATTTTTCATTTTCATGTTCATTTTTTATTTTCATTTTCATTTTCATTTGTATTTTTCATTTTAATTTTTAATTTAAATTTTTTATTTTAATGTTTTAATTTTATTTTATTTGTTTATTTTTTCTTGAACAGTTTTTTTTTCTTCTATTGTACATTCATGTTACAGTGTGTTGCTTTGTGTGGCACCCGTAGGCATCCACTGTGTGTTCCAGCTGGACCCATGCAGGCTTGTCTTGTGTTTGAAGCTTGGGGTCCAGACACATATGCCACTCCTGCTTTCCCTTTCCATGGGCCTACAAGGGTGTCAATGTGTGACAGTAATTTACCCAGAGGCATTGGCCTTCAATCAGTTGTGTGGCTAGTCTGTAGTCCAAACTGTGTATACACCCCTAATGGGGATTGCTGATGATTTCTCCACTGCATAGCTGATTAGTATATCATATTCCATACTGCCCATTATGCATATTTGCATGTAGCTTCTTCATGTCTTAACTTGCCTGTCTCCATTGCAGATGCAGTTCATGTTGTATACCCTGCCACATGTACCTACCAGCAACACACTGGAGATGGAATGGGTCGATGTGCTGCCTTTGTTAGGTTGTGACACTTGCACTATTATGATTGGTTACTGTCAGACATTGCCACTGTTGGGTCCTGTATTCATGTTTTGTCTTGCTGTTAAGTATTTGTTCATGTGTGCTGTTTATTTTTCATAGGTGAGAGGGAATTGTGTGTGGCCTGTTTCCACTTGTGATGGTGCGATTTGTGACACTTGTGTGATGTGTTGTGCGTTCATTTGGTTGCTTTGACATTGCATGCCATGCCATGGTGTCTTGGGTGGCTGAGATTGAGTTTGGGAGGGGTTGGTTGGCATACCAGTATTTGAGTTTTCTGTTTTGCAAGGGGTAGTCCTTCATGCATCATGAATGTGTGCCTTTTACTGGCAAAGCATTGGGTCTGTTTAAGTAGCTAGGGATGCACAAAATGTATCCCTTCCAGGAAAACAATCTCAGGGTGGCATGGTTGTGACAGGTGACTGTCCCTTTTGTCATCATCAATTGTCAGCTTGTATGTGCCAGGCCTGTATGCACTCCGCAGGGGTGGGATTTTAGGTGAAAAAAGTTGCCACAAGGTGGGTACGGACTGCCTCACCACATGCCCTTTCCCCTCCCATGCACAGTGGCCGTGCATGTGGTTGGGGGTGTGGGGGCACCACCATGTCCACCGGCACGCCACGCTGCGTTGCAACGTTGTGCAGGACACATGTTGCCACTAAGACCCTGTAAGTGCTCAGAGGGTAGGCACTGTCCCCTGGGGAGGTGATAATGTTTGTCATTAGTTGGGTTTTGCCATTTGTCAGTGTCTGACATGCATGCATGTGCAGAAGCATTTGTACTTAACAATGAGCCATGTGTCGCCATGCCTCCCAGCCTCCAGGTCCCAGTTTAGGGATGACATTCTGAATATAAAACTATCATGACAGGTCCCCGGATAGTTGGCATGTACAAAGGTGATGATTACTTTGGCATCACATACATCCTGCATGTTGATGGAATGCCAGTGCTTGTGGTTTCGATAGATGTGCTCAGTGGCCAGGGGAGGACATAGAGCGACATGGGTGCAATCAATGGCACCTAGCACTTTGGGGAAGTGTGCCACCCCGTAAAAGTCCTGGACCACGGCCTGCCTTTCTGCGGGTGTTCTGGGCATGTATATGTGCCTGCCGACTGATGTGCGTGCAGTCATTATTGCCAACAGCTGGTGTAGGCAGCGTGACTGCATAGCCTGTGAGACACCCCAACTATGGCACTTGTCCACTGAAATGACCCAGTAGCCAAGAAATGCAGTACATTGTGCACCTTTTTCAAGGGGCTCAGTGCTTGGGAGCACAGGGTCGGTGATGTGAGGTTATGCTCCCACTCAGCAACCATTTCTAGGATGATATGGAGTGGAAACCTGTACCTGCCATAGACCTGGTCATCAGGCATCATAAAAATGGTGGTCCTGGGTAACAAAATGCGGGGCCTGGCTGTCCTCCTACTCCTGCGGTGTCCCACGACCACTGCTGCGAGGAATGGTATATTCATCATAGTGCATGAGCTTGTTTGTTGTTTGCGTTCACTTTTATGCTGCGCGGGGCCACTTACGCCTGCTTACGCCTGGCGTACGTGTTTCCAGATTAGGGCGTCTTTTGTTGCGCGCAGGTTTCCCCTGTTCAGTTCCATGAATACGTGTTGTTAGTGCGCGTGTGGGCGTTGCAAGGATTTAGCAGCGGTACTTCCCCCGTAACGCCCACATTTTCATGTGTTGTTACCCATTCTGCATGTTCTGCCCCCTTTTTAGGTGTGTGCGCTTCCCTGTGTGTGCCTTCACTGGCCGTCTCACACACAGCCTTCGGGATGTCACAATTCCGTGAGCACCACACGCGAATTCAGCGCACATCTCAGGTAAGCCACGCGCAGCGCATACCATGAATTGACAAACAGCTGCGTGCGCAGCTTTCGTACGCGTGTGCTGTGATTTTCACGCTTGCGCTCCCTTTTTCAGTGCACATTAATTGCATTAATTACCCTGAAAGTGTGCACCTGCTGAGGTGCCATCTGTAATACTGAATCTAATGCTGTAAGGTTGATGCAATTGTTTGTACTACAATACAAGAATACTACACTGTTTGAGTGACAGTCAGAACACTACGACAATATTGCACTTACTTTGTTGGATGCAAAGAGTAGGTTTTTTCTCGGTTCTGTCTTGTACTTGAGACGCTACTGGCTTTCAGGAGTGTGCTCTTCACTGCAATTGTGAAAGAAGAAAGTTAGTACATATGTCTGTTAATGGCACAGTATTTTCACTTGAAGAATAGATCAGTTACATTTGCAGAAGGATTTCTTTTCAGGAAGAAGTACTGTATTTGTTAAATTGCATAGCTATGTATATGAATTGGAATTTTGGAGCATCAGCATCATTTATAATGGGGCTAGTGGAGTATTTATAAGTGTGTCCTATGAGGTGCAATGTTGAAAGTGTATGTGTTGCTGTTGCACTATTTAGTGTGGTAATGGATTAGTGGAAATTGTAGTAGGGCGGGAATAAAGGTTGGAAAGATGTACAGATTGAAAAGGAGAATGATTTTGTCTGTGGAATTCCATTCATTGGTCTGTGTATAGATGATGCCTGCTACATGAGTGCAGGAAACCTTTCAGTTATTTTACTTTTTTATCCACATTTCTATTATCACTGTTCTGAATGTACAGATGTATTTGTTTGGTTTTGCAAGAATGGCAAGTGGCAGGAACTCTGTTTAAAAGCATGCAATGCATGTACTTGCAATGGTTTGGTAAGATACAAGCTAGTTTCCTGTTTTGTGTGCATTCTAGGAATTTCATAATAGTGTGTTAAGGGGTAAGTGGTTGTGAAAATGAGAGAAGTAAATAAGAGAATAACAGTTTGCACAATACAGTGAGTAATATGAGTAAATGAAAACTTAGAAAGCAGACAGATTTGTAAGTGAACTTGATTATAGGAGATGGGAGAAATGACAGTGTGCTTTTTTTTGCAGATTATGCAGGGTCAGAGGCAGGTACCCTGTTCAAATGCATTTATACAAGAGATGCAAATGTACTGTTCACACAACATTCATACCTGTAGTTTGTATTGGTGTATGTAGATGTGGATGAATCTGGAAGAAGAAATCTTAGAGAGTTTTACAGAAGTTTTAGCTGTAGGTGCTTTGCAATCACAGGAGACTTGATGAACAGTTCATCTAAAATGCTGAATTGTGATGACAGAGTTAGATGTAGAATTCTTGGATGTGATTGCTGAATGTTTGTGTGACTGATTATGTGTAGCCAATGAGAGAGGGGTGCAGAGAGTTATGTGGAAAGGGAAAAAGGGCTGCCCCCGTGTTATGGGGGCCGCGACACAGCAGTAGTTTGCGGACGGGGCGCGCCACATCCAGGGTTTATCAGCATGTCTAGCATAGAAATGGGAGTGTGGGACTAGCCAATCAGGTGCTGAAGTTGTTCTTTGTAGGAAGAGAGGCTGTGTGTAGTGAAGATGGGAGAGGTGAAGAAAGTGAGGGTGTTGAGATCTGTTTGTAAATGTTTTGGAGAGGTATGCTAAGTCTAAAGATATGGCTGCCAATTTTGGTTTTGAAGGAGTGGAGGTTTTGTGGTCAACTGTGCCTAGTTCCAATATGCAGGCAATGGTTGGAGTTTGTAAGAGTGGAATAGTCCAGAAGTAGTGGCACTGCATTGAGGTGCTGGCCATTTCGGATACATCAGTGTTTCTACTTTGTTGAGTGCTCTTGAAAAATTGGTTCAGGCAGTGATTTTGGTTCTTCCAAGTGCAAAGGTTATTTTTTCTGAAATGCTACCTAGGGTAGTATTATACAATTGTAATGTTGTCCGTCCCCAGCAAATGGTGCAAGGTGTTTGGATAAAAAAGGCATGTCTGTTTTCTTGTTTAGAGCTGGGATGTTGTCCTGTAATAACGAGAATATTGATTCTGTTAATGTTACTATTTCAAAGCAGATGGCATTTCTTTATCCATACTGGGAAATGCCATGTTATTTCAAAATATAAGGAATGCTTTTCAGAGGATAATGTGAAGAATTCTGGAGGAAAATAAGTTAAAAAAATGAAAGGTGTTTCTTTAGAAGCACCTTTAAAAAAGGATCTTTTCAGAGCCAGCATCAAAGAGGAAATGGAGTAGCCTACTTACATGCTTACATTTTCTTTCCCCACCCTCACAGATTTCACGATATGTCCGTGGACACCGCTGGAGTCCACGGATCGCATGTTTCACATCCGGGGATTTTGAGGCTGGCAGGCATGCAAATGAGACTGTGCAGGCCAAGGGATTGGTCAATAAGTTTACTGGGTGTTATGTCTAAGGAGAGACTTTGGCAGAAAGTCTGTTTGCTGAGAGGATAGCAGATAGCTATGGTTGTGTCTTTCAGGAGGCAGAGTGCCTGGATTTTGGGCGACTCCTGGGTAAATTGGTTGGAGGTGCATGCAGAGTGCTGTGGAGTGGCTGCACATCTTGTATTCCCTCATGTGGATGTGCAGTGGTTTGAAGTGCGTGGAATGAAGTGGCCGGATTTGGTTCCTATTTCTGCCACTTTTATGACACACCGTCATCCAGACTTTATTATTATTCATTGTGGAGTGAACAGTTTAGGACATATTACTGGAATCTCCTTGCAGTTTTCAACGAAAGAAGGACTTGGGAAAGTCATGGACATGTTTCCAAACTCCTGAGTATTTTTTTCTCGTATTGCGCAGAGACAAATGTGGCTGCGTTCTTCTTCATTTGGTCCGCAAATGGAGAAAGCGAGGCACAATGTCAACAAGGCTCTTTGTGCTTTTTTGAGAGATGATGGCATGTCCTCTTTTCATAATGAAAATATTATGTTTCGTAGCACAAACATTTTTCACAGAAATGGAGTCCATCTTACTGATGCTGGGAATCAGATTTTTCGACGAAACATATAAAATGCATTGCAAGCCTTTTTGGAGGTATAGCAAACCTTTTGCCAGTAGATGTTGACCACTTGAACTTTTCAAAACACATAAAACCACCAGAAAAAGGCACTTTTCAGAGCCACCACTTCCTCCTGGAGAAGAGTGCAATGGTATTGTTAGTGTAATGCACCAAACATTTTAAATGTCCTCGGAGTGTGCGCAGACTTTTAAAAATACCCAGGGCCCTGCAACATTTCAATTGCACTTCTATTTTTAAACTGTGAAAGGTGGCTCTGAAAAGAGCCTTTTTTTTGGTTTTTGTTTTGTATTTTATTTGGTTTTTCAGACATGACACATAAGGAACGCAAGGGAAGGGAAGGTAGGGAGGGGCACCAACCACAGGGATAAGAAAGGGCAAATGGAGAGAGGAAGATGTTGGTGCGCCTCACTTGGGTAGGTGGCACTCTTTCTCATGCTCCCCGACTGAAGCCTCGAAAGCACTCTGAAATTGTTCTCTCCTGTAGAGTGCTATGTCACAGTACATACACAATTCAATGACCCTCGAAAGTTAAGGGTCTACTGCGTTGTGTAAGGCCTGTGGCGCCGGTTCAGGGATGCACTGTCCCACAGGAGTGTCTCTTGTGGTGACAGGAGCAGAATTGTAGGATGTTGTAGAGGAACTCAACCTACTACCTTGCTCAAAGGGGACGACCCTCCAAACTTCTGCCTTCTGGTACAAACTCAGGTGTTGGTACATGAAAGTTGTCCCGTAGCTGTAAAAACCCAGTTTACCATGACTGAGCTCCATGTGGAACTCAGTGCAGTGTACCTTGTGTGCACCTGCTCTGGGTACCCCTCCAACGGTGGTAAACAGCCTCCAGACCCAAGACTCATGCTGGCTGGCAGTAGTAAGGACTTCCACTACCTCATCCTCGTCTTCCTCTTCATCCCTCTCTACATCTCCACACCTGATCCCCTCTCCAGGCCTTTTGGAAGGTGATGGTGGTGGAGGGGGTGGGTGTGATGCTGAGACAGAAGTAGCACCAGCAGCAGCAAAAGCAGCCATGGATTCGATCAGGATAGCTGTCAGGAATGAGGAATAGCAAAGGCTGGATAGTCTTGATCAGTAGAAAGGAGCCAAAAGAATTCCTCATGATTTCCAAATGGAATTAGGACAGGCGCAAAAACAGGTCCAGCAAGGCTTGCAAAAATCACTAATCTGCAGTAGTGTCTGTCTTAGACAAAAAGCTAGAATGAGGAGCAGTTCTGGGATGTGGCCTTTTATAGAGGTGCTGGGGAGCACTTTGTGGACAGACGAGCTGTCCGCGGACACTTTGAGCACCAAAAAAGCTCAAAAACTTCCAAAAAAGTATCCAGATTGGTAGCGGCATAGTCTGGGACCTCTACAAGGGTGAAGTTTCATTGAAAAACATCTTGGATTGCTCAGAAAAGTGCTTTTTCGGTGTCCAGGGGCCCAGACATGGTACACGGTCATGGGTATATGCTCAGTGTGGGTGCAGTCACGTGATGATGTCACAGACACATTCCCGAATGGGTCAGCTGTCCGTAGGACACCTATTGTGCGACATCGGTTGCACGCATGCATATGGGTGTTTTACGGACAGGGTTTTGGTTGCCAAACTTATTAAAAGTGCAATACACATGCTGCGGACATTTCCGGACAGGCGTGCCGCTCATAGGACCTCGAGGGTGGGATGCGCAGGGCTAGGGTCCCCAAACTAATTAAAGGTGCATCGAAACTTTGCAGACATGCAGACATGGCAGGTGTTCTACGGACACCTCCATTTTGATTGCAGGCAGACCAGACAGGTTAAGTGTCTGTAGCACACCCCCATTTTGATTGATTCCGGATATTCCAGACAAACGCCTTGTTTGTAGGACCCTGAAAGTGGAATGCGCATGTGGTCAGGTGCCCACATATAGAGGGCTAGGGTCCCTGAACTAATTAAAGGTGCGTCACAGCTTTGTGGACATGCAGAGAGGTTATGTGTTCTACAGACACCTCCCTTTTGATTGCAGACAGTACAAACAGGTTAAGTGTCCGTAGGACACCCCCATTTTTGTTAATTGCAGACATTCTGGACAGTCACGCTGTTTGTAGACTCACAAACGGGCTTTAAAAAAAACACGGACACTTCCAGCAACAGCATACATATTACTTTATTTATATACAAATATCTATATATAATGAAAGAGAGGGGCAAGCAGAAATTGAGACATATACAGGAAAATTAAGGTATTCTAGAGGTAGGGTGTTAGAGGAGTAAGGGATTGAGGTCTCATCATAACGTTTTTGGTGATGGGGAATTTTTGGGGATGGTTGACTGGGACAGGGATAAGGGGTACAGGTGCACATGGGGCAGTGATATTTAATTTTCTCGATGATATGTCTTTGTACAAAGTCTTTAAAATCAAGGAAATTGATCACTAATTGATCACTTTTTTCTTCTAAGTGCACTAGATGATTTTCCACAGTGCCTGTGTGTTGTTCCATATTTCGTTGGAGTACTACAAGAGGTACTGTTTTTGGAGGATTGTTGTTATATTCTGTATGTACTGTTAAAGAAAAAGAAATGTGATAGGTACATGTGAAATAATGTGTATTACTTGGCTTACTTTGGAAATTGCAGTGTGTACCAGTAATATCATTGTCTTCATTCATTTTAACCCAGGGAACATTTTCTTCAAGCCACTTCAGGGTGCTAGACATGTCTGTGTAAAAAATATACATTATTTTTTAATGTATCCTACTAAAGAAAGTGTATAACTATAAGAATTAATGTAGTGTACTTACCAGTTTGTTTTTCAGTTTTGCTGTTAGTGCTTTGCAGGTGTGCTGTGATATTTGCTTTGCATTTTCTGTATAACGCAGAAGTGAGGTAATTCTGCTGGAAGCATAGGTTATTTTTGTTTTTGGTATGATCCATTATAATGTACATCATATAGAACTGCATTGTTGGTTTCTTAAGTATACACTTTGTATTTCTAGTTTATTTGTGTTTGTAATTCATTTATGTGCTGCTCTTTGAACATGTTCAGAGTGTTTGTTGTATGCTATAAGAATGTAAGGTACCCCCTGAGCTTTTGGACAGTGTAGATGTTGCCCCGGACCACGGACAGTCGCATATTCCGCAGACCCTATGGCTATTAGCATGGGCTACGGGGTTCAGTATGTGGTTTGGTATGTGTACATAAGGGTATACTGGTAAAAGCCTATGAAATTCAGTGAAAAATCATTGTTAAAGGGACGTTATGGTTAAGTTGTGCTACTAAAAACCTATCAAATTCAGTGGAAGAACGTTGTTGAAGGGGTGTTATGGTTACAAGTAAAACCGGAAACCCCTGAAATTTGCAAGTTATGGTAAGCTAACCAACCATAACTCGTGCCATCACCGTGCACTGCTAAGTCTAATACCCATGACATCAATACTGTAAAATACTGAGGCACCTATGGGGCCCATGTCTCCATTGGGGTGCCCACATGTCCTACTCACTTGGTTGTGAACTGAAGGAATATTCCAGATTCTTCAAGCTGTTTTTGCATATATAGTCCAGGGATTCATTTATAGGTGAAACCTGACAGTGGATCAGTGGCTTCCAAGCTACTACTGAGATCCAGTAAATGCATTTTCACAGACCAGTGGCCGGCCTCTTTTTTAAAACTTCACATAGGGTGTTCATTGCAGATTTGTAGCTGTGGAGCAGAGCTAAGCATTCTGGAACATTCCAAGATGGTAAAATAGATCTTCTGTATGTCCTTGCTTGCATTCTGCTTTACCACAACCCATCTTCTGACTCCATGAGAATGAAGGGCTGTACCTGCATTTATCTTCTCTTTCCCAGATAACATCAGGTTGAAGGTGATACTGGAGTTTCTAATTCGGTTCAGCGCACCTAGATATGCCCCCATCCTAGCATGCTGGTGAGGTGTAAAACTGTCACTTCATAGGACCTCCTCAGATGGGATGAGGCCATCTGGCCTCTGACCTGGAGAGAGATGCTTTACCATGAAATGGCTCTTTTATTGTTAGAGCCAACAAGTGCAAGGCATGTTTAATAAATGTATTTCCATTCAAATGTACCTCTGCTATAATTTTGTTTCTAATCATACTACAATGTCTCCTTTTTTTTGTATTTGGTTTATTAAAGTAAAAACCTTTACAAAACAGTGCAATTAAACATTAAAAGATTTTGCAAAAAACAGTAATTAAGAAATAACATTTACAATAACATTTAAGAAGAAAAATACATTCCCTAAAGAAATATAAGTAGTAAAGGAAACATTAAAACATCATATTGAGTTAGCAAATGATGGGAATACCAAATTTCCATTTAGTCACTAAAACGTGTACAAAATAAGTACATTTGAATTAGACAAAAACATAAACACAGTCAAAAGATATCAAAAGACGTCATCCATATGACATTCACAGTACAAGTTTAGAATTCGGTACATAGTATACATATCATGAACTCATAGTATAGCAATTAATATGTATTACATTGAATACTCATTCCTGCCCAAATACAAGGTCTAAATGTAGGGATGTGCTCAATTTTATTCGGCCAACAGATCTTCTGCCAACTTAGATTCTATAATTGCCAGCAAGTTAGTCAGACGGAGTGTAAGATTCTGACTAAAACCTTCCATACAGTGCTTCCATAAGAGTTCTTTTGCGATCACAGAGTTCGAGTAAAAGTGCTCAAAGAGTTGGATTCGAAGGCCTTCAAAGAATGGACAATTAATCACTAGATGTTTCAAGGTTTCTGGCACTGTGCAATTTTTACAGAAGCTGCAACTAGTATCGATGATACTGATTGGATAACCAGTCCAGTGTTTAGATCGTTCACATGTGTGAAATTGGTTCAGACGAAATTGCATGTAGATTTTCCTTGAGCAAGCAGAAGGGAACTGTAAGAGATATTTTAGTCGAAATCCCCATCTGCCGCGAACTCCATTGTATTCTTTAAATAGGAATAATTGCCCATTTCATCCAACATTATACACCAGAAGAATCTTTGAAATTTAAGTTTTTGGCTTGGTAACCACATGATCATAGATGATGGAGTTTCATTAATGAGCAATAGAATTTTGGTTAATTTGAGCGAGTAGGTGTTGAGCGATTTAATATGTGATTCACTCAGTAATTGTTTCAGTTTGACATAGAGCGTGTTTTTCGGTGGATTATAAATCTTGATTAGATTAGTAATACTTCGCCATGTGTGTTTTACTGACAGTTGTAGTAGGTTTAATTCGTGGCAAATCATAACGTTGGGAATCGAAAGTGCTAACCCCAGAACCGTTTTCCATAATTTCCCCTGTAAGATATTTAAGTAGGCATCTAAATCATATGTACAGATGTCCAGGGAATATAGGATAATGGGTTCCACCTTCTGCAAATAAAATTGAATTAAGAGTAGTAGAGAGAACATACAATATTTCTGATGGATAATTTTCATTTGAGATGTCAACCCCCTGATCTTTTGATTGAGGTAGTTTTAGCACATAGTAATTGAATATTGATCAGTCAGTGGATATCCCAAGTAGCGAAGCGTCGGAGAGTATTCGATTTTGATATCGTTCATATACCATGAGTATCGATGACAATCTAATTTTCTATTAGAATAAATCAAAATAAAAGTTTTTGTAGGGTTGGGAGTAAGATTATGATTAAAAGCGAATTTAGAAAATAAATCCAGCTTTCGTTGAAGACCAAAAGGGGTTCTATCGAAAAATAACAAATCATCAGCAAATCCTAACCAGTCTAACATTAGCGAGCCAAACTTCACTGAATAACATTCCCCAGCAATCAATTAACATCCAATCCTAACAAGTACAAATTAAACAGCACCGCTGCCATGTTGCAGCCCTGTTTCACCCTGGTTTCGGTCGGAATGGGATCAGTCAGGGCTCCTTCCTTAGTGAGTCTCATACGATAATCTGTGTTTTTATGGAGTAAGGCAATCAAGGCAACCAATTTAGTGGGAATGCCAACATGGATCATTTTTTTCCACAAGATTTCACGAATAACGCAATCAAAGGCTGCGGTCAGATCCGATCTGGCCATATAAATTGGCCCTGATTGACTGACTGACGAATGGGCTTGAAGATGGGAGAGGATGGTAGAATTTAACTGACAACCAATGAATTTTCTAAATCCTACCTGATAGATAGACAGCATATATTTATCGTTCATATGAGTCTGTAATTGGTGAAGAAGAAGAATTGAAAATATTTTGGATGAAGAGTCTGTAAGAGCAATGGGGCGATAATTAGAGGGACAGTCCGGAGAGCCCTTTTTATAGATCAGAATAACTAGCGCAGAAGACCACGACAAGGGAGTTTTACCCGTTTGTAAAATCAAATCAAATTTGATTTTAAGAATGTGGGCCCAGAAATCTGGATTCGATTTGTACACACATGATAGAATACCATCGGGGCCAGGCGCTTTAGAGGGCTTTAATCTGCTGATGGCATCAATGATGCGAGAATCTAGGTCCAAACGTGGCTCACTACCCTTTAGTGAGTAGAAGCGCTCAGGCATTGTATATTTGAGTTTTACATAAGATACCCAATTTTCAGCAGAGATCACAGAATCAGTAATAGTTGTAGGTTCAAAAGTAATAGAACGAAGAGTATTCCAGATTTTCCTAGAATCGTGCTTGAGTAGATGGTAGAATAATTTTTGATTATCTGCATTAAGAAGATTTCTTTTTCACCATTTAAGTTTGTTGCGATATCTTTGTCGCACTGCTTTGATCAATTTTTCATGAGCCAGGTAGGAAAAAAAATGTTCTATTGATTTGGCGAATTTCTTGATCTTTTTGTGTTTTTAAGAAAGCAACTTGATTATTAAATTTGTGCGCATGAACATGCATAGCTTTTTCATGCTTATCCCTTGATTGGAGCATAGCATCCAGATGCAGTTGGATTCTAATGGAGTTAAGATTGTCCAAGAGGACAAGCGAAGAGCTAGATGGTAATGAAGACAAGAGAATATTAGAATCACATTCCAAATTCTGAATAAAAGCTGCACACACTTTAGGATTCCATCTCACTGTAAGGCAATGCCGGTCAGATTCTACCAAGGATAGAGAAGAATTATCATTGAATCGAGCCAAAGGGATATTCATCTGCATAGAGATAATCATATGATCTCCTAAGAATGGATTTATGATTTTGAGAGCATCAATAGTCGAGTAAAAACTCGAGGAAATGAAAAAGTAATCAATAAAGGATTTATAGTTTGCTCTAGTCCATGTGTATGTGAGGTCGTACAAAGCAAAGTAAGGGGTTTGTATATCCCATTCGAGGAAGAAGGAATTCCATATAGTCCCAAACTTTTTGGAAGTTAATGAGTGCTTATCCCTAATTGCATTATTGTGAACACCTGTTTCATAGCAATAACAATTGAAGTCACCACCTACGATAATTCTTGCCGAAGGGTGTAAAATCAGGCCCTTTTCTAGTACATCGGTCATTTCCTCAATGATGGTCTCAACAGAAGTGCACAATTTGTTCCAATAAATACAAACCAACAGGAGTATCATGGAAGGATCCAAATCATCTTTTATAATAATGGCGAGTATGGAGTCAGAGCTACTAATCCTCTCAGTGGAGCACTGAAAGGCAGAGTTGACAAGTATGGCCAAGCCGCCTGAAGGGCGACCCTCGGTACCTCGCCTTGCAACCTGAATAAATGCTGAGTATCCGTCTATCGAAAAGGGGGATTGATTCATGGTTTCTTGAATAAAGATAAAGTCAGTTCGATTAAACTGATTTAGGCGATGCCATTTTTTAAAGTTATTTATACCACAAGAGTTCCACGTGATAATGTGGAGACGGAATAGGCTAAGAGTCTTTCATCACCTTTTGTTGGTTTGGTTGCAAAGCGTTAATAGGATCCCTCCATGACATCTCCTTTAAAGCAGACATGAATGACATAAACTGTTTCATTGTGTTGGCGTCAATACTTACAGAGGTACCCTGGTTCGCACTATCTGTAACGCTTTCAGCTCTCAGAGGACTAGTTTCTAGGTATTTTTTTGCATCCTCAAATGATGAAAAAAATGACACAGTTAAGCCAATAGATGCTAAGTCATCAGAGTGATCCCATAGCATCTTCATAATGAAAGGAGACATACATTTACAAATCATTCTGTTGTTATTAATGGCAGCCAATTTCACCCAGTCTATGTTGGCAGATCTAACAATTCGCAAGGCGGGAATGTCCTGGAAAACAGTCATCATGAAGGTGCGGTTCAAGCGAGCCTTACCGAAGTGAGCTTCATCGCTTTCCCAATCCATAATTATAGCAGATTTTAAATCAATGTAATTATGGTTGGTTAGTGATTCCTGAATATCCATTGTGGATTTAAGATTGGTCAATTTGGGGCACTCATTGGCTTGTGAGCGTTGTGGACTCAAAGTTGGTAGCTTGGGGCTAGTTTTTTTTCGCTCTGAGTTTGTTGTTTCACAAATAGTTAATTGATCGCTGATTTCATCATCTTTATTTGAGGTTTTATCTTCAGACTCGCTTGAGCATGCTCCCTCCAGGTTTTTAGGTTGAGTTTCAATTGGATTATTAGGACAAATGGTTGTTTTGTTTTCCCTTTGTCCATTAGCTTTTCCCCAAATCACTTTTGCAGTTTTTTTGATTTTCAACATTGGATAGTAATTGGAGAGGGCAGATTGAACTCGGCGTGGAGCCTCTACAATTGAGTTGGGTACCATATCAAGATCAATAGTACCCCCTTCCTCTTTGTCCATTACCTTTTTTACCTTAGATCGTGATTTTTTAGATCCTTGACAGGATAGTTCTGTTAGCAAATCCTCTTTTTCATTATTTTTTTTGTTTTTTGGTAAAGGGTTAAGAGGTACTTTGAGGGTTGAAGCAGTCAAATTAGACTCCGAAAGATTCAACAAGGCCTTAGATTCCTCGTTCAATTGATTCAGATCAATGATGTTATCTCCCCCTGAGAGGTTACAAATATCTTTCATATGTGAATTGTGATTATCATTTTTGTCGCGTAGTTCATTCTTTGTTTTTTTTTCCTGTTTTCCTTTTTGAAGTTTAATTAAAAGATTTCTCTTTTGGGCGCGAGCCAAGGCCTTTCTTTGTTTTTCAGTAAGGGCAATAGAAGGAGCTTTGTTAGGCAACTCTTCAGTATCAAAAATGTCTTTTATTTCCTGAGGAATAAGGTCCACTCCTGTTAAGTCAATAAGATCAGTTAGAACTGAAGGACTATCTGGAGGAGCCCTTTCCTCTACACAAGGAGTCGACAGAGATTCTTTGTTGACTGAATTGGAGAGTGTGGCAAGATTATCTGCCATTTCCCTTACAAGATTAGTCAGAACAGCGAGGTTGGACTCATTGGAAATTTCAAAGTTCACTGCTTCTGGGTTCGCAACCTTTCTGATTTCTGGTTTGAGAAATGGCCCTTCTGACACTGCCTCGGGGAACAATTTAGTTTGAGTACCTAAGTTTTGAGCATGGAACGTCAAATCTTTTTTGTTTATGATGGAAAAAAACATATGACAGGCAAATAACATGCCCTCCATTTTGCTGAGAGTACTCATGAGGTCAGACATTTGCATCTGTAAAATTTGTATTTCCTCATGAGTCTGCTCATGACCTTTGTCAAGTAAATTAAGAATTCGGGTCATGACCGGAAAATATTCGAAAGAGTGTTGCATTTCGACGTTCCATTTTTCTTGTTCAGTGGTAGGGCAGTTTGGCTGTGGATGAGTTTCACAATGGATGGACTTGTTAGGATCAAAACTAGGTGCTCTATTTCCTTCACGACTAGAAGGAAGTTGGCGAGTATAGATCAGTGGTTTTTCCAGTATGGGGGAACTATTTGTCAGCAAAGAGGGTCCTCCTGTATTGTTAATTCTCTGAGTGCTGGCCCCCGCTAGAGTACATGCTTCCTTCTGTGCACTGAAGTATGAAGGTACAGAATATGTATATGGTTGGGGATTATTAAATAAAAACACATTTTCGATCCCGTACTTGCTTTTATTCACTGGGGTTGAGGGTTCATTAGATAGACAAATCTGTTTACCCAGTTCTGTCTCAATTGCCGGGGCAAGTATGGAGAAATCAGCAGTACGGGGATCAAATTGCTCAATTCCCATTATTTTTTTTATTTCTTCTCTGTCTAGACTCTGATCTGAGTCAGAGTCAACATTTTTCCAATCCTTTGTGGAGATTTTATTGACTTCTTTTACCGACAAAAATACTGATGCAGTTTTAGGAGCTATAATTTTTCCTACCAGATTGGTTGGAGGGGTCTCGCAATCAATATGCACCGACCGTTTTTTAAACAAGATTTGTTCTTCGGGGTCCTCGAGGGCTGTAACGGCAGGGACATCTTCATTAGATTTCTGCAAATCATCACGATGAGTGTCCTCTGCCATCAGTTTAGTGGACAGAGAGGCTGGTTTCTTGGGTCCCTGTACATTTTTCGATTCCTGTTTTTTGTTATACTCAAAAGAAGCAGGTGCGAGAATAACTTTATTCTCAACGTTGCTCTCTGGTCTTAAAGCCACTATTATGTTTTCATAGAGCGACGAGCTGCTATGAATGGAGTCGGGAGGGAGTTTAGATTCTATGTTCTTCTCTTGATCAGACCAATTTAAGGGCTTTTCAGAAGATGGTTTAGCTCCAATAGAATCCACCTCTATTTTTTTAGGGTTTAATAGGGTTTCTTTTTTTTTTTACACTACGGAGCCCCTCTGCCATGAACGAGGCAAATCTGGGTGCAATAGGAAACTTATGGGGCAAAAGGCAGTGCAAACAAACTAGAGTAGCTCACTAAGTCACTCTTTAAACAAGATTTAACACACTGTAATGCAAGGGCATAATAAGTCTTGTTGCCACCAAGCCACCTTACCGCCTAACAGCCCAACAGTCACACTTCGCAGGCACTTCCGGATGCGCGCGCCGGATGCGCGGGTCCGAGTGCTAATAAGGAAGTGGCTTGTGGGCGTGTGGGCGGACAGTGAGGCGGGTACGGGGGGGGTGTGGCTAGAGGGGAGAAGAGAAGAAAGTAACGTCAGTAAGTGGCACAGAGCTCAGAAACCCGCGGGAAACCCGCGGTCACTTCAATAATAGGACAAAGAGTTCACCAATAAATACCCTCTGAGTAAGTCCAATGAAGTCCAATGGTATGTGCGTTACGCGCGAAATTTGAAGCGAATGCTTCCTCTTGCCGACGGCGACAGCAGCGAAGGCAACAATTCCAGCAGGGCAGCGGTGAACAGAACAGCATAGACAGCCCAACAGCCACACTTCGCAGGCACTTCCGGATGCGCGCGCCAGATGCGCGGGTCCGAGTGCTAATAAGGAGGTGGCTTGTGGGCGGACAGTGAGGCGGGTACGGGGGGGTGTGGCCTCTGAGTAGGTCCAGTGAAGTCCAATGGTATGCGTGTTACACGCAAAATTTGAAGCGAATGCTTCCTCTTGCCGACGGCGACATCACCGAAGGCAACAATTCCAGCAGGGCAGCGGTGAACAGAACAGCGTAGGCAGCCCAACAGCCACACTTCGCAGGCACTTCCGGATGCACGTCTCGTTTAGGGAAGATGGTTATTTATCTCTACACTTAAATAGCTTCTAACTTTTAAGGTGCTAGAACACTTCCACTAGGTATGTTTTGTCAGCATGTTTTGAAAGAAACCTTTTCACTGTCCTTACGCCTTGCATATATAAACTCTAATTTCCGTTGCAAAGCATTGAATTCCCCGCCGTTAAAGGGCTAATTTTATGGTATGATATGATATGTCATTTATAACATGCCTGTACACAAGTGTTTTTAGGCGTGACAAGACACGGAAGGGAAGACTGAAGGAGGACAAAACAATGATCTTATTAGGCCTTATGTCATTCAAATCACACAATTGCAGGGGAGGGGGAGAAGTGCAATGTAACACATATGTTCTGCCAGGGAGGTGGCTCATGGGTGCAGAGAGTTATTTATTCCTGACCATTATCTTATTGTACTTACATCTATGTATTGTTATGCTATCTTATTAGTGCAAGTGGATACTTAAAGGAAGATCATATTAAGTAACTCCTGTGCAGGTTGTCATGCGCATGTTTGGAACTGCAACTTACCTTTGTAACTGAAGTGTGACATTTTGATGTTTATTTACTGATATGTCTTTGAACTGTGCACAGCAGAAGTGTATGTCTAGCCAATACACACGTGGTCAAACACGCTAAGGAGACACCTTCGCCTAAGCCAGAAGTCAGGACTGGTGTTACCATTAACACCACTTTTGAGCCACATAACATATGTAGAACGCGTGTCTGTTTAGCAGTGCATGCTTTCTGGCAGAAAAACATATTCTATTAGTTTGACAGAACATTAGGGTAAAGTGGCCTCTTGGCCCAGCTGTATGCCAAGCCCAGCGACTACTGTGCATGACTTTGGGGGGGTGCTTAGAGCATGGCTGAAAGCTCAGAGAATATGCCCACAGCCAGTGGCCAATGGAGCTGTTACATCAGTATAGGGTCCAGTGGCTACTTTGGGTTTCTGGGATAGAGACCATGCAATCTGCACGACATCCCCAGTAGCCCACATACCAACCCTTTGTAAAATTGTAATCATGCTTGAAGTTAAAATTGAAAAAAACATAGAAATTCAACAGTAAATATAAGCTACACCGCTAACACCGACACATGTAACATCATAGTTGACATCACACATGGCATCAAATATGGAATTGCGAAGATCGGGATATGTTCTTGGTGACACTTTTTGCAAAGTGATTAGACCATACATTTGACTCATACAGTGGCTAAGGCCTATGCAGTTATTCTTGTTTAGTGGCAGTAATAAGAGGCATTGACTTGCAGGTAGTGCACTGAGAACATGGCATAAAGCTATATGATGTATCTTGGAGTGGTAATAACTTTGACATGACACACAGGAACCACTCCAGAGGTAGGCATTACAAAATGTGAACTTCTTTAATGTTACAGTTCATAGTAGGAAGGTAAGATAGGAGATCAGTTACTGTGCTTTTCTCTCCACTGGCTCTCTATCTGCCTGTCCAATAACTGTCATTCCTGGAACCCTCATGCTCCCTCTGTTCCAGGCCTCACACCAACACTCCAAGCTCCACTACTCTCACACACATACACACAGCTCATCTTGCAGATGTAAACTTAGGCGCTAGAGCAAGGCTAAACGCTAGGCTACAACACTATACTTGTAATGCTGTCATATAGTTTTCTTTATGTGATGTCATATATTTTGTCATGTTTGATGTCATAAGGGGCTCATAGTTAAGGTGGAATATCTTTCAACACCTATCAAATTCCAGGGGTATTGTTACATTACACTGGCACCTTGGAATCATTTCAACTTTTCTTTACACTAAATTTCAAGGGATATGTTTCATTGAGCTGTTTCAGATGACCTCTGTTTTAACAAAAGTGTTTTCACCAACTACATATATAAATTATAGTGTTTCGGTCCCCACACTAAAGTTAAGTTGAGTATCGATTTCCATAGGAAACCTGAAAAGTGAATTGCTAATAATCTTTGACTAGTATAACAAAATTGGATGAAATTTTGCAAACAAAGTTGTAGTCAAGCTTCCCCCCCTCACCCCCGCAGGACTTGAAAACTTGGTAAAGATTCATTAAAAGTAAAAAGATGCTGTTTGTCCTAGTCCCCATTCATTTTCCCATAGAGAAAACGTCAAAAATTAGCTCCAGTGTACAGCAAAACGGCTGGACGGAACTGGACCAGGAAACTGGACACAAAGTGTTGCCTTGATTTCTAGGGGTGGGAAGTTCAGGGTTATTCTATCCAGTAGTTTTTAAAATATTTGATGGAGAAGGGGGTTGTTGAGGTGCTTGTGATGGTGAGGTGTGATGCTTGTTGTATGTCATGGTGTGCTTGTGACAGTAAGGGAAGGAGGTGTTGGGATTAGCCTCCTTTCCTCTGCATTCATTCTCTGGATGCTGTAGGTATGTTGTGATGCCACTTGTGGAATGTATGAGGTTGTTTGGAGTGTTTGTGTATGAATAGGTTCTAACCCAGGCAGTTGAGCATGTGAGTCTGGGTGGTGGGAGCCAGTGGGTCTCCCTTATGTTCCTCCTAATCTCATAATGGACTTGATGATATTTGATCCTGTAACTGAAGATACCAATAAAACAACTGTTAAGTGTACCTGCTAGTGTATCCTTTTATATCATAATGGCTGAGAAGCTTTCATAACAATTAGCAATGAGGTCTGGTCTTGGAGAGGACCTGAATGGACCCTGGAGTGAGCAGGTACCTGTGTGTGGTAGTCCAGGGAGAGGAGTGAGGAGATACTGCTGTGGGGGGTGTGCAGGCTGGAGGAAGTGGGAAGCCACTGCCCACCATGGTCCATAAGGAGTCCCACCACCCAGGGAGAATTCAGAGAGACAGTCCTGTGAGGCAGCCAGGAGGCAGTAAAGTGATCGCCCTGCCAAGCACCCATGGCAGAATAAAGGCAGCCTCTCCCAGAGCATCTACTGAGACAAGAGAAAGAGACTAGAGGAGTTGGAGGAGGGTGTTCTGTTAGGCACCCACGGGTCAGCAAGTGTGCCACCAGGGAGGATCAAAAGAGTCTCATGCTGTAGACAACTAAGGGGGAGTCAGAGAAACCATCTGGCAGGCCCCCATAGGCTAAAGAGCCTGTTTTAGTATGAGGATGGCAGGCCAGGCACTGTTATGCACAAGTGCATTCATAGATGTGCTTTAACGTGGTGTGGTCTGAGAAAGGGAGGACCTCAGCGAGGTGCCCGAAGTGCCCAAATACTGATCTAGTGTGAGTTGGTAGCTTGCCACATCTGTGAAGTCCTGAGGGTCCCCTGAGCTACAGTGTCAGCCATGGCAAGCTTTGAGCAATGACATGTTACACTACTCCTGCTGATAGAAGGAATTGTGTCACCATGATTTTTGAGTGAAGCATTGGGAGTGCTTCACAATGGGTGTTGTACAGTGCTGGTCTGGGCAATAACCTCAGCTAGCTGCAGTGACAGCGGCCTGGAGAGTTCCGTGTACTCCTGAGTTCATAGTGGCACTGATGATGTCATTGCACTGCTGTGAGGTATGGCGGATGAGTAGAAAGTCCGCCCCGAGCGTTTCAAGGGAAGCGATGTTGTTGTTTAACCATCAGAAACGTGATGAACGTTATGAAGTGTACATGTACAGAGGAGCCGTTTTCAGTTCCGACTTCGGAACATCCTTTATTTACATTGCTCCAGCTTCGGTATTGTGATGTGATGCCATCCATGAAGAAGAAAGAAGAAGAAGAACCGTTTTTATGTCACACGCAGCGGTTGAAGTTTTCCCATACTGCTGCTTTCTGCTATCATGTGTCTGAGAAGTTGACATAACAGGGGTGCCCCCTTCTCCCAATATTATAGGCTGACAGGATTTTCAGAAATTAAAAAGCAGCAATTTCTTCCCTCCAAAATTCTATTGCTAATAACTTTATACTTTCTGGAAATATTTGGAGAAATTCTGAAAGCAAAATGTTTGTCAAAACACCCTCCACCCTAACCCCTCACCGCCAAACTCCTCACCCACAAACTGCATTTGGGGAACAATACTTTATAATATGAACATGTAATTAAGACAACAAAACACCACAGTTTCACAGTTTTCAGCCCATTCATTTTCCCTCAGAGAAATAGTCCAGTTTTTGAACTGCTGTAGTGCAAAACACCACTGGGCAGATCTGGACAAAATAAAAGTGTTGAATATATTTTCTTGACTTGTTTGGGGTGAATACATCCAGTAGTTTTTTAAAATAGTTGACAAAGAACAGGGTTCACCCTGTGCATTAAAACCTTTATATCAACCTTGTTGATTTTAACAGCAGAGAGGATGAGCAAGGCTAACAACTTTCGACTTGCTTTATGGATTTGGATGAACGTTTCCAAACAAACAGTTTACCAAGTGTCCCACTAAACTGGAAGTTTCTGGAATGTCCTGTTGAAAATGAAAAAAAGTTATAAAGACAAATTAAAAAAGGCTGTTTTCAGCCTTCTGGCATTCATTTTTCATATAGAAAAAAGTGCTGCTTTTGAACAGCTGTAGTTTGAAAACCCGCTTGACAGATTTGTACCAAATAGGAAACAATTTGGGCACAAAGCATTGCCTTGATATGATATGATATAATAAGTCATTTATAATGCACCTGTACAGAAGTGTTTCTAGGCGGGAAAACACTGCTTGACTGGTTGACTGGTAAATCCATCGAGTAGGATTTAAAATATTAGACAGAGAACAAGGTGCCCCCTGGGCCTTAAAACCTTTATTTCAGTATTTGTGCTTTGACTTTTATTGCATTTGGATGAAATATTCTAAACCACAAGATTGTCAAGCCGCCCCACCCCCCGCACTCAATAGAACTTGAAATGCTGGAAATTATTTGTTAGAATATGAAAAAGTTATTAAGAAAACATATAAATGATGTTTTCAACCGACTTGTATTCATATTCCCATAGAGAAAACCTGCAGATTTTGAGTAGACATAGTATGAAAACCACTCAGATTTGGACCAAATAAGATAAAAGTTGGACACAAAGCATTGACTTACATTTCTTGACTGGTATGGGGTAAATCCATCAAGCCGTTTTAAAAATATTTTACAGAGAATGGGTTGCCCCCTGCGCCTTAAAACCTTTATATCGGTATTGGTCCTTTGCAGCAAAGAGGCAGAGAGAGGCTAATCACTTTTGACTTCCTAATTAGATTTGGATGAAATGTTCTAAACCAAGAGATTGTCTATACCTCCCCGGTCCCAAAACCTGAAATTCTGTAAATGATATGTTAGAACATTTTAATGTTATTAAGAAGACCTTACAAATCTGTTTTCAGCCTAGTGGTGATCATTTTCCCATAGATAAAAGTTCAGTTTTTAAACAACCATGGCGTAAAAACTGCTTGGCAGATTAGGACCAAATAAGAAACATAAGAAACAATTTGGGCTCAAAGCATTGACTTATATTTCTTGACTGGTTTGTGATAGATTCATCCAGTAGTTTTAACATATTAGTCATAGAACGGGGTGCCTTCTGTTCCTATAAAGATGTATAACAGGTTTGGTGCTTTGCAGCAGAGAGGCTGAAAGAGACTAGTTTCATTTGACATGCTAATTGGACTTAGATGGAATTTTCTAAACCACAAGATTATCAAGGCCCCCTCATACCCCCTAAACCTGAAATTCTGCGAATGATTTGTTAGAAAATGAAAAAGGTATTAAGAAAACATAAAAATGATGTTTTTCAGCCTACTGGCATTCCTTTTCCCATGGAGAAAAAGTGCAGTTTATGAACAGATGTAGTGTGAAAACCGTTGGCAGATTTGGACTAAATAAGAAACATTTGGGGTAAATCCATCCAATAGTTTTTAAAAATTCAACAGAGACATGGGATGCCCTCTTTTCCTTAAAACCTTTATATCGGCATTGGTGCTTTGCAGAAGAGAGGGTGAGAGAGGCTAATAACATTTGACTACCTAATCGGATTTGGATGACATTTTCTAAACAGGTTATTGTCAAGCCCCCCCTAAAACTTGAATTTGGGGAGTGATTCATTAGAAAATAAAAATGTTATCAAGAAAACATTAAAACACTGTTTTTAGCCTACTGGCATTCATGTTCCCATAGAGAAAAGGTGCAGTTTTTGAACAGACGTGACGTGGAAACCCCTTTGTAGATTTGAACCAAATAAGAAGCACAAATCTTCAATTTATGATTCTTCACTAGTTTGGGGGTAAATCCATCCAGTAGGTTTTAACATATTTGACAGAGAACAGACTACCCCTGCGCCATAAACCTTTTTATCAGTATTGAAGCTTTGTAGCAGAGAGGCTGAGAGAAGATAATAACTTTTTCACTTGCTAGATTAAGTTTTCAGCCATCTCCCATTCATTTGCCCATTGAGAAAAATATGAAACAATTTGAGCACAGGTGTTGACTTAATTTCCTTTCCATTACCTAAAACCCTAAAACCTTTATGTATGTATTAATATATATATATATATACATATATAGGCGGCTTATCACTTTGCTCCCCCTGGACGAATCCTCACCGAACTTTGCAAAAGAAGTATATGGGCCAATCTGAATAATTTTGCAAAGTATGGTGAGGTTTGGTCCAGGGGGGGAAAAGTTATAGGGGGGGTCCCAAAACGTCTTTTTTTCCCATAGACTGAACGGGGGAAAACTTTGCGTATGCCTTACAGCCCAAACTGCTGGACGGAGTTTCACCAAATTTGTGGTAGGAGCGGGAACTTGGTCCCAAATGCGTGCTTTTGTAAATTTGGTGCCAATCCGTCCAGTAGCTTTCTTTAAAACGACCAAAAAGTATGTCTCCAAAAATGAGTGATATTTATGTTCACTCCATGGTCACACTTCCCTGTTCGCTCTGCAGACAAGATAACGATTGTCTATTGGGCTTGCGTCATGACTGCGGACACACGACGTGTCCACCGATTGGCTGGAGTGAGGCGTGATGTGCGTCAGATTGTACGGATGCGCCCGACATCTTGGATCCGCCGACAGCGCAGCGGCGAACAGAGGCGAAATGCAGTTTTGGGGAGTGTTTTGGTGTGTCAGAGTGCTTGGAGAGGTTTAGAGAGTAAGAGATGGGTGAAATACTGTATTTGTTTAGGCGGCAGGTGATAATGATGTATTCGCCATGCCCGCGCTGTCCGGGATGTTTGTAATTACTGAAAATGAGGGATCTCATAAGGATAGTATTTCCGTCTGTGCTGTGTGCAGGCAAGTTGAAACTGTTCTAAGGACACGCGTGGTGTCAGCGGTCATTGAAATTGAGTACATGCCGCAGTTAAAATTTTTGATTCTATGGGTGTGGTACTGAGTTATAAGCTGCCATGGGTGTGATATGCTGCGGTGGTTGTGGCCAGGACCTAGAGTCTTGGGTACATGGCCGTAGGTCGTAGGCCATACACCCAAGACTCTAGGCCCTGGCCACAACCACTGCACCATATCACATCCATACATCACACCCGTATATTCGAATATATATCTGGTAGGTGTGGGCAGGGCCTAGAGTCCTGTCTGCCAATTGAGTATATGCTGCAGTTAAAATGTTTCATTCGATGGGTGTGCCAATGAGTTATAAGCCATCATGGTTCTGATATGCTGTGGTGGTTGTGGCCAGGGCCTAGAGTCTTGGGTGCATGGCTGCAGGCTGTAGGGCGTAGGCCATATACCCAAGACTTTAGGCCCTGTCCACAACCACCACAGCATATCACACCATACATCACACCCATACAATCCAATATCTATCTGGTAGGTGTGGGCAGGGCTCTAGAGTCCTGGGTGCTAATTGAGTATATGCTGCAGTTAAAATGTTTCATTCTATGGGTGTGCTAATGACTTATAAGCCACCAGGGGTGTGATATGCTGCGGTAGTTGTGGCCAGGGCCTAGAGTCTTGGGTGCATGGCCGCAGGCCATACACCAAAGACCGAAGTTATAAGCACTGAAGTTATAAGCCACCATGGGTTTCATATACTTCGGTGGTGGGTTCCAGGACCTAGAGTCTTGGTGCATAGCCAGAGGCCATGCACACAAGACCAAAATTCTAAGTGCTAAATTTATAAGCCACAATGGGTGTGATATGTTGCGGTGGTTTTGCCAGGACCTACAGTCTTGGATACATGGCCGAAGGACATGCACCCAAGAGCAAAGTTATAAGCAGTGAAGTTATAAGCCAGCATGGGTTTTATATACTGTGGTGGTGAAAGACCAAACTTACAAGCAGTGAAGTTATAAGCCACCATGGGTTTGATATGCTGCGGTGGATGTGGCTAGGACCTAGAGTATTGGTTGCCTGGCCGCAGGCCGTAGGCCTTAGGCTATATACCCAAGACTCTAGGCCCTTGCCACAACCACAGCACATATTACAGCCATAGATCACACATATAGATTTGAATATGTATGAAATCTTTGAAATTATACTTACTGTTTCATTTGTTGAGATTTGATATCTTTTTTACATGACTTTAGTACTTGGAGGAAATATTCTTTTTCAATTTCTGTGATAAAAGAAAAGAGCATGTTAGTGTATGTATTTTATAAAGACTTATTACATTGCATAATAGACATTTTAGCTTCGTGCTGCTGTTCATTGTGCAACATTGTTTTGAACTGCGTAAAATTAACATCAGTGATAATGCTTTCATTTGCTTTGAAAGCGTCTTGATAGCAGTCATAGTTATCTAGTATCTCTTCTTCTTTTCTCCATGGTTTAAAAAGTTGTAGCAGGGACATGTAATGTAGTTCTTTCTGTTGAGCAGATTTTAATGACAATTTCACATGATTAATTAAGTTTTGTTTGGTAAGTTTCACTAAGCTGCCTTCACAATCTGTCACTGTATATCTACCTTTGTTTTCATCGGGTTTTATATAATTTTTGTATGCAAAGTTTTGGGCTAAAACACATGGGCCCTCATTAAGACCCGGGCGCTAAGTACCGGTCATTACCGGCATGGCGCAATTACCGTGTCTGTACTGGCAATAGACCGCTAAAAGTGGCCCATTACGAGTTTGCGGGCACAAGCTTTGCGCCATGCCGGTAATGACCTCACCGCCATCCCGAAAAACCCTGAAAAAAAAACCTTTCCGGCACCGTCTGAAGTGGAAATAGCTCCTCCGGCATCCAAGCCTTCGGCATTAGCGCTGACCGCTAATAGCAGTGACCGTTAATAAGCGGAACCGGAAGTAGCGTCATCGCACAGGAACGGGAAAGAACATGGCTGCCATGTTTAAAAACACAATCCATTGCCATCCACCACAACCAGAAGTCATCTGACCCCCGGAACTCTTACACACCTCCACCACTACCTTTTGTATTTAACAATGCCAAAAGCTGTGAAGAAAATGGGAGATCGCCAGCGCAAGGAGCGCTTCTCCAGAGAGGAGCTGACAATGCTAGCTGAGACACTGCAGGAGCATGCAGATGAGGTCTTCTCAAACGAGATGTCCTGTCCAGCACTGCAGCGCAAAAAGCAGATTTGGGCGGAGGTCAGCTAGAAAGCCAGCTCCGTTGGCACCACACCCCGCACACCAAACGAATTCCGTAAGCGCTGGGATGACCTGCGTTTACCCGTACATATCATACTCTCCGCAAACCGCAACATGGGGATTGCGACAGGTGGAGGTGCGGAGTCCCCCATCAAATTACAACCGTGGGAGGAGATATGTGCCACCACCATAGGTGCAGAGTCAATTCATGGAGTCGGGGACATGGAGCGAGGAGCACCGGCATCGGCCGATGCAGGTAGGTGTCCCAAATGATACAATGCTAATACCACCACAATGATGTCCACCTGAACTGACAGTGCAATGATGTAGAGCAGGGTCCATCAGACACATGAGAACAAGACTGCCTACAGTCAGTGCAGAGCATCATCTTGTCCACATGCTGAATGCACCCCATATGTGTAAGGACAGACGTCTCCATCCATCACCCACCCAAAAGCCAAGCAACCCGTATGTTACTCCCCTAATGTCAATCATCTGCCATTCCATATGGATGCAGCCACACCAATGCATGGCGATGCCTGTAGACCCATCATTAACCCTCTCCCTCTATTATTCCCCCACAGGCATGCAATCAGACAGTGGTGATGAGGGCAGCAGGGAAGAAGATGGCACACCATGTAAGAAGGCCAGGGCCGAGGAGGGACAACACGCCCCTCCACTTCAAGGGTCATAGGCCAACCGGCACCACATCGGAAGGCCAAGACAAAACCACAGGCCACAGCACCAATGTGCTCTACGGCCCCCACTACTGCGCCCACAACAGCCACCAGTACCCAAGTGGCAGCGGCAGAAGGGACTGAATCAGCTGCAAGCAGCACAGTGGCTGAGACAGCTGCCACAGCAGCAGTCTCTGATGATGAGGAAGAGGATCAGCTGCATGTTGCAACTCCCGCCACAGGCCACCTCCATTCCCCACAACTGTCCCCATGCAGCATGCGTGACAGCAGCATGCACGTGCTGTCTCTGGATCATTCATGGCCTGCAACTCCCAGCACCACGCCAACTGTGCCTTAGGAACATAGTATTTTGGTAACCCGTCAAAGATCCACTGCAGCCCCAACCACCCAAGAGGGGATCCAGGACATTCAGAGGCGCCAGCAGGAGCTCACTGGCCTGTTGACGCAGCACATAACTGAATGTGGGATTGTAAGGGATGACATCCGGGAATGTGCTGCATCTTTGAAATCAGCTATTGAGTCATCCTCGAAGGACATTTGTGCCGAATTGGCAGCAGTGCAGCACGTCCTCTCTGAGATGGTGGCAGCAATGCAGGCCATGCGTCCACCACAGTTTTCTGAACAACCAGGAACATAATGAACTGCTAGTTCAACCAGGACCAGCCCTGTGCGGAGGTCTGGCAGGAACCTGCGCAGATCGGACGGGGGGGCACCTGGTGCTGGAAGGGGAGGAGGCCAGTGGGCACAGCCATGCATACTGGTGCCATGTGGACCACTGGTGCACACTACTGCACACCATGTGTGAGGGAGTTGAGGGGGGAAGGGGGAGAGGGTGTGTGGGGGAGTTGTGGGGGGAGGGGAGGAGGGTGTGTGGGGGAGTTGAGGGGGGAGAGGGTGTGTGGGGGAGTTGAGGGGGGAGGAGGGAGAGGGTGTGTGGGGAGTTGAGTGGGGAGGGGGGAGTGAGTGTGTGGGGGAGTTGAGGGGGAAGGGGGGAGAGGGTGTGTGGGGTGGAGGGCTTGTTCACTTTGGCATTATTCTTCAATACACATTTGGTAACTCATAATTCACATGTGTGGACATTGCTTATTGCGTACGTGTGCTTTATTGGTGAACAGTCTACAGTGTCCATGTCCCTGACACACCCAGTGCCCCAAGTGCCATCTCCATGTCACACTCCCCGTCCATCTTTGCTAGAAACATTGGTTGATCAGAGTCTGACACATGTCACGTCCCTCCTGTCCATCACTGCCTCCCGAGGTGCTGCCCTATCCACACCCTCCTCATCCTCATCGTCAGGTGGTTGCAGCTCAGCGTCAGGGGGCAGGGGCTCATTGGGTCTGATGCACATATTGTGTAGCATGACACATGCCATGACGATCTTTGCCACCTTCTCATTGCAGTACAGGAGTGCCCCACCAGACCTGCTGAGGCAGCAAAACTGTGCCTTCAAGAGGCCAAATGTCTGCTCAATCACCACACAGGTACGTGTATGTGCACGATTATAGTCCTCCTCGTGCCTGCTCCATGCATGAATGGAGACACACGATGTGACTGCTATGTGTGTATTCCTCTTATGCCATCAACTAGTGGGCGCAGGGGGGTCCAGTTCCTTGTGAGTGCTCATGCACTGTGTTAGTCCACCGCGGTTGTTTCTATGATCTGGCTGATGTCCAGTAATTTGTATGCTTTCATCCTGGCACCGTTGATGTCAGCCTCATGATGAACTCACTATGCACAACAAATGGTGACATGCAATTCAGTTGGACCTCTGTGTCAGTGTAATGGTGTATTGGTGTATTTGACCCTCATGTGATGCAATAATGGGGGACTGTCCTTTCAGTTGAAGGTATTTGGTGCTGTGTACTGACCATAGTAATTGCTTGTAGCTGCATTGTGCTGAGGGGGATGCAGTCTGATTTGGTACAGTGCACATGCAGATGGCTGTGGAATGGTTGTGACACTGCATCATTTACATGGTAGGGCTGCTTACATCTTGCATTATGGGGTCAGGTGTCAGGTCCAGTCTGGGCTGCTTTGGGGTATGAGCATGGTCCATTCCCTCAGGCACTCACATCCAGGTGAAGTATGCACCCCCCCCCATCTCAGCCAGGTGAAGTATGCATCTCTCCCCCCATCTCAGCCAGGTGAAGTATGCATCTCTCCCCCCATCTCAGCCAGGTGAAGTATGCATCTCCCCCCCCCATCTCAGCCAGGTGAAGTATGCATCTCTACCCCTTCATCTCAGCCAGGTGAAGTATGCATCTCTACCCCCAATCACCTACCCACATCACATTTCCATGGGCCTAACATGCGACTCACCGAGAAGCCAGGATCTCTGCCCTGCATGTCGCTCCATGTAGCATGGTATTGTGGAGTTCCGCAGGACCATTGAATCATGGGCTGATCCTGGGAATCGGGCACAACAATGTGCGATGATCTTGTTTGAGTCACATACCATTTGCACGTTGATTGAGTGGGATAGTTTACGGTTGCGATACGCTACCTCCATGGCATGTGGGACCACCAATTCCACATGGGTGTAGTCGATGGCACAATGCAACCAGGGATGCCGGCCAGTGAATGGAAACCAACTTTGGTGTTTGAGATCTCCTGGGAAGACCATGGCAAGGAAACGTGGTCGTCTGTGTGCTTGAGGAGGGAATCAAGCACTTGGTTCAGCGTACGTGAGAATAATGGTTGTGGAATGCCATGCATGTGCCCCACTGTGTGCTGGTAGGTGCCTGTGGCCGGGAAGTGGAGCACAGACACTACCTTCAGTAGGGGTGGGATGGCGGTGCGTGTTTCAATCAGGCTGACAATGTCGTCATATATCATGTCCACAATGGTCGTGATGGTGTCCCGGTCCAGACAGTACAGGGTGTGGATTTGCTCAGGAGTTAGGTTGAATGGACTGGCTCTGATGCGAGGGATTGGGGGCTGCCTGCGTGGTGCCACTGGCTGCACTGGTGGGGCATGCTGGCCCTGCCTTGCCCTCCTTCTCCTCCTGCATCTATTCTGTGCTGCCTGTTGTTGTTGTTGTTGTTGTAGTTGTAGTAGCACTTCCACTGCAATCATGTCCTCCAGCCCCAGCATTGCTAGTAGTATTGGAATCATTGTGGGGTGTGACTGGGTGTGGGAAGGGGTGGGATGTGCTCCTTTTGTGCTGGCCCAGTCTGTATTGCCTCGACCTGCGCTGATTGTGTGCACCTGTGGCAGTTGGGAACACTGCACGTGGCCGTTTATGGGTGGTCCGCGATGGCAGAATTAGCTCCATGCAGGTAAGGTATTTTTCGGGCTTCAGTAGGGCGTTATTTGCATGTCCGCCTGACTTGTGATGATCCCCTGTTTGCGCCATGCTGGTATTTACGGCATGGGTGGTCGCGTGCCCGCACACTTGGCGCTTTTAATGGCACCGTTAATTACTAATAGCGGTTTATCAGGTCCTAATCGGCCGGAGCGGTAAGCGATGCCGACAATCCTTTACCGGCATCGTTATTCACTTACCGCCGGGGTTGTAATGAGGCCCATGGTTTCCAAAGTGGTACTCCTGTTCAGGTAGTATGTGTCTAGTACATTGTTTTTCAAAATGTCTTGGCTGTTGGGATCATTCTTGGCTATTGTTTCTATGTCCTCATATGATTTGAGAACTCTTTTTCTAGATTAAGCAGGACCAAGACATGCTATATTTTCAGATTTCCATACAAAGCAGTACCGCTTAAATGATCTGCAGCTTCATAGGTGCCACATTCTCTATGAGAGAGCATTTTTATGCCTAGGCTTTAATGACAGGAGTGTCTCTTGTGGTGAGAGGATCAGAAACGGAGGATGCAGTGGAGGAACTCAATCTACTATGTTCTTTACATGGTACAACTTTGCGAATGTCTGCACCGTGGAATGAAGTTAGGTGTCGCTTCATGGATGTCATACAAAAGCTGTACGAACCACATCTCCCACAACTCAGCACCAAATTGCACTGGTTACAGGTGACCTTGTTCGCACATACTTTCGGTACGTTACCATGAACAGTAAACAACCACCACACCCACGACTCCCAGCGAGTGATGGTAGTAGGTAGTTCCTCGACCTCATTCTCTTCATCCTCTTCATCCTCGTTCTCTACATCCTCACGCGTATTCCCCTCTGCAGGCCCTTGGGGAGGTGGTGGTGGTGGAGGGTTTGGGGGTGGTGCTGAGGCTGATGTAGCAATAGCAGTCATGAATGCCATTAGGGTTGGTTTGTTAATCTCTGCTAGACCACTGAAGGCATCAAAAGTCAATCTCCAATAGCCAGAAGTACAATGAAGATGAGCTCTGGGGTGTGGCCTTTTATAGGTATGGAGGGGTCCACCTCGTGACCATATCGATCACTCAAAAGCGATCAAAAAGTTCCAAAAAACAAGTGGAAACCTAGGGCCATTGTCTGGGACATTTGAAATGGTGATTTTTTACTATAAAATAATTTGGATTGTCCGCATAAGTTCTTTTAAAATGTTGGGGAAGCGGACAAAGTGCGCAAATTAGGACACACGCTCAGCGTGGGTGCGGTCACATGAGGACGTCATGAACATGCCGCAAAGGGAATGGGTGTCCGCAGGACACCAAATGCACAGGAATGGTAGTGCGCATGCGCTTGGGTGTTCTGCCGACAGTGTTCGGGTCCTGAGACTAATAGAAAGTGCGACACAAGTGAGACGGACAGTTACGGACAGGTGTGATTTTAGCAGGATTTACGGTTATGGTGCGTATGTGCGTAGATGTTCTGCAGACTGTACTGCCAGGTATAGTGTCCTTTGGACACCTCCATTTTGTTTGACTACGGACATCGCGGCCACCACGCCTGTTCTACGGACATTTCCATCTTGGTTCCAAACGGTAAGGACAGGTATAGTGTCCTTAGGACACTCCCATTTTGTTATTTTACGGACATCCCGGACACCTGGTGTGTTCTAAGAACAGTTTCATCTTGGTTGTGAACGCTACGGAGAGGTGTACTCTCTTTTACACATCCATATTTTGTTAATTACGGAGAGGCCGTTAACATAACATTTATTTTATTATACACATATACACCAATGAAGAAAGAGAGGGGGAAGCGGAAACTGAAACAAATATAGGTGAATTAGGGGTTTGCAGAGGATCGTTGTGAGGGGATGAAGGGATGGAAGTTTTGTCGAAACATGTATGTTTTTCCTGAGGGTTTGGGGATACTTCACTGGGACATGGAGGGGCGGGACAGGTACATGTAGTACAGTGGTATTTAATTTTTCCTTTGACGTGCTCCTCCACATATTGTCTTAAATCATTGAAATTATCTTTCAGCATTTCCACTTTCTGTTCTATGCGTTGCAAGGCGTCTTGCAGTGTGCCTTTTGGTGGAATTTCTTCAATCTTTGCATGGTCTGTTAAAAATAAATATATATACGTTAAGTGCACATTAAGTACTGACTGTTAATTTGCTTATGCAGAGAAGTGTGTACCATTATTATCGCCATCTTCCGACATTTCGTCACGTGGAAAATTTTCCTTGAGCCACTCCAAATTACTGCACATTTCTGTGTGAAAAACACAAATACATTAATTGTTCTGTAACTCATACAAAATGTATACAACTATAAAAGAAAAATGAAGTTTACTTACTAGTTTCTGGTCATTTGTATTCGTTGTGTTGTGTTTGTGTACTGTCGCTCCTAGCTCTGCAGTTTCTATGAGGAAATTATGTTGGAGGCATATCTTTTTATTTTTTTTTTATTTTTATATTTTTAAAGATTTTATTGAATTTTACAAACAATCAAACAATATAAACCAAACAAACAGTGCATGTTCCAACAGTTTCATTACACTTTTCTTATTTCCTAAACACTACTCCCTCTAACCCACCCCCCTTGCGAGTCTATTGCATTAAACCTTCAGTTTCCGCATCCTGTGGTTTGGTCTCCTCCTCTAGAGGCTCCTCCGGGTCAGCCAATGACCCAAACAGTTCAGCTATCAGCGATTTCCAGGCCATCAGGGACTCATTCTCCTCCCCCCCTAGTGGTACATGCTTCTTGCCATGCCATGGTTTCGGCTTCTGCCCATTTTTGCAAGTCTTTCCACCACACCTCTATCTTCGGCACATGGCATGACTTCCATCCCATGGCAATCCTTCTTTTTGTGAGCACATAAGCCAGGTCCCTCAGCTTACTTACATGCCTGAGCTTTTGTGGTCTGGGGAACCCCCCCAGCAGACAGGCCCACACCGTATCCACTACTATCTTAACCCCTCTTTCTTCTAGTTTCTCTTTCACTCCCCTCCAGAATCTCTCTATGATCGGGCATGACCAGAACATATGCACCATGCCCGGTTTCTCCTTACCACACTTGGGGCATGCTTGCCGTCCTGCATTTTCGAACCTCGATATCTTCCAAGGCGTCACATAGGCCCTGCGTGTTATGTACAGCTGTATCTGTTTCAACCTTGCGTTTCTGGACACCTTTTTATGATACCCTTGCACCCGTTTCCACATCCCATCCCCCATTGGGGCCCCAACCTCCATTTCCCAGTCTAGTCTCAACTGCGGGACCTCCTTCCCACTTTAGACATCAACATCTCATACAGTCTGGAAATCTCGTTGCCCCCTCAGCTATGTCATATGTCACGTCTATGGTGGCGTATAATTCTTCCTCCAACACAGTTTCAGGCCATGTTCTCTTAATCCTCTGTACCACTCTGTGATACGTGATGTACTGGCCTTCGTGCAACCCAGTTTCTTCCCGCAGCCCTTCAAAAGTAATACTTGAGCCCTCCTGCCAAATATAACCCATCGTTGCCACCCAAGCCGGTTCCCAGTGGTTCCGGAGTATCATTTGCAGCTGTGCGTCTGCCTCCGTCAATACAACCAGTGGTATCTGCGGTGAGCATGGGGACGGGTTCTCCATCATTTGGCATGCCCTGCGCCACACCTTCCACCCCAGTAGCATCATTTTAGGGCGCCCACCATTTCCGCCCTGGGTACCCACATCATCTCTTTCAAATAAAAGGGTGCACAATTTCGCCCAAACAGCATAAGTTCAGAGGTCTCTTCATCAGAGAGCCATTTGGCAACATACTGCAACTGGCTTGCCACATAATACACCTCATGGTTGGGCAGCTTTATTTCTCCTTTTTCATGGAAGTTCTGAAGCTTCCATAATGCTACTCTGTTTCACATGCCATTCCGCAAAAAGCCCCTACACATGCAATTCTGTTTGGTGAAGAACATCTTAGGAATCAGGTATGGTATATTCCCGAAGTAGTGTAGGAGCCTCGGCAGGGCCACCATCTTTAGCATTGTTCCCTGCCCCATCATCGCCAAAGGCAGCTTTGCCCAAAACTGCATTCTCTTCTCAATTTTCTTGATGGCTACTTCTGTATTACACCTATGCTCTTCCTCCACGGTGTGATATATGTCTATCCCCAGGTACCGGAAAAGACTAACCGCCCACGGTACCTGCAATACCGGTAACCTCTCCGCTGGAATCCCTATGTCCCCCCCCAATCGGAACAAGCTAGACTTCTGGGGGTTCAACGCTATGCCGGACAGCACCGCGTATCTCCCGAACACTTCCAGAATGTACTGGAGGTTTTCTTCTGGGAATCGCACGTACAGCAGCATGTCATCTGCATATAGCGAGATCAAATGCTGCTCACCTTTCACCTCGATGCCTATAGTGTCATATTGCTGCCTCAGATAAATCATCAGAGGTTCCAGGGCCAGTATATAGAGCATAGGAGACCACGGGCATCCCTGTCTAGTACCCCTGCTGAGTTGCCACATCTCTGATATCACAGATCCTGTCTTAACTCTAGCCAGTGGTTCGCTATACAACATTTTCGCCCACCTTACATATCGAGGCCCTAACCCGTAGTGCTTCAGGGCCGCCAGCAGCCATGGCCATTTGACGGAGTCGAAGGCCTTGATCGCATACAAGGACACGATTGCCATTTCCTCATCACTTTCTCTGCCAAACTCAATGATTCTCTGGAGTCGCCTATGATTATTGGTAATGTTTCTATGGGGGACATGGCCCATTTGATCCGGATGTATTAATTTGCAAATTACCCTCTTCAGTCTATTCGCTAGGACAGCAGTAAATATCTTGCCGTCTTGATTCAGCATTGACACGGGTCTAAAGGAACCACAGTTGCACCCAGGTTTATTAGGTTTAGGGAGAGGTACTATGACAGCCTCTCTCAGTGACTCCGGTAAGCGACCCATCTCGAACGCTTCGTTTATCATCTCTAGCAGCAGGGAGAGGACCTCTTCTATGTATACTTTGCGAAATTCACTTGGGAGCCCATCTGTCCGTGGGGTTTTACTAGTAGGCAGCTGCCTCACCACCTCCCCCAATTCTTCCAGGGTACTCAGGGTGTCAAATTCCTCTCTCTCCTCCTCGCTTCTCTTGGGCAGCCCCATATCCTCAAGTGTTTCTTCGATCATTGCATGGCTACTTTCCCCCTCTTCTCCGTATAATACTTTATAATAATCCACAAACGCCTGATTAACTCCCTCCTGGGTGTCCTCTATGCAACTGTCTTCTCTCTCTATAGTTCTGATTGTGGCTCTGGGGGTCTCACTCTTATATAACCACGCCAAAAGTCTCCCTGTTTTATCACCTCCCGCATGCTGTCTCTCGATATATTTTTTATAATTAAGGTTAGACAATCTCTCCCAATATTCCACACATTTTTGCTGTAGCCTTAGTATCAAGTCTAGCTTCTCTGCTGTATCGTCTCCGGCCTTTAAGGCCTCTTCTAATTTTACTTCCGTCTCCCGCAGTTCAGCCGAAACCCCACCTTGCAGGCCCTTGGATTTCGCTATGGCCGCCCCCCTCATGACAACTTTGAAAGCCTCCCATAGTGTTCCCGCAGAATCCACGCTCCCAGTATTTGTTTTAAATAGTTTACGATCTCCTCCCTCAGATCCTCTCTAAAGAAGGGGTCCCACAACGCCTCCACTCGTAGGTGCCATGTCGGGATCCTCGCTCTCGGGGGGCAGTATTGCACACAAGAATCAGGTGTGAGTGGTCCGAGAGGACCCTGGCCCAATACTCTATGTGTGCAATCTCCGCTATCATTTCAGGTGATGCGAAAACATAATCCAGCCTCATTGATAACTGCTGTGGGGCAGAATAATGTGAATATTGCCTTTCCTGGGGGTGCCACACTCTCCATGCATTTTCCAACCCAAAGTCATCAAGCAATGTCTGTAGCGCCCTGGCTGCAGGGGCCTGTCTACCCAATTTCCCATCTGATCTTTCCACCCTCGGGTTCAATACGCAGTTGAAGTCCCCTCCCCAGATTACCGCGCTTCCTACACATGCATTCAGGTTCGCACTCAATGTCCTAATGTACGCCACTGTGTTCTGGTTCGGGGCATACGTGTTAACAATACTTATCTCCCTGTTCTCCACCAGTCCCCTCAGCATCACCATCCTCCCGTCCGTCTCAGCCACCACTTGCAATCACTGAAACAGGACATGTGGCGCCACCCATATAAGTACTCCCCTTGCGTAGGCAGAGTACGATGAGCCAACCAACACCCCCTTCCACTTTCCCGCAATCATATCCATCCTCTCACGTGTAAGGCGGGTTTCCTGCAGCAATGCAATATCTATTTTCTGCCTACGCAGATACAACATAACCTTGTTCCTTTTTAAGTAACTATTAAGCCCCCCCCCACATTCCATGTGAGTATTTTAAGGTCCCCCATGGCCTGTTGTAGTACCATTCCCTCTCCTCCAGGTGCAGTTTGACTTTGAATTCCAATCCAGTCTGTATAGGCTTGCATCCCATTCTAAATTCCCTTTAACCAAAAACACACCAAACTTCCCACTCCCCCTCCCTCCCACCTCCCGTCCCTTCCCCAACATCACACCTCCCAACTGTTGCCCAGCTCCATCCCTGGATCTCAGGCTCCCCCGCATCTAGCTCTTTCTGGCTATCGCCTGTACTTGAAGTTCTGCAGGGTGAGCCCGCCCTAGTGGCCAACCTACTACAACTACAACTATAATTCGGGGGGTAGGGTGCTTTCGCCCTGCCGCTCCTATAGCACATCGAATAACTACACATTGCTATACAATTTAAATATATGTACCCGCCACTATATTCCAGTCCATCAAGTCCATTACAATCAGTGGTATTTTATCGAATATCAGCCTCCTACAGCCGCGCCCATTGTTCTTAGCCTGCGCCCCTGGGATGTTCACAGGCCACCATAACAGTATGCATACCGTATCCCAGTCCCTTATCGCGTCCATCTTGGGTCCCTTCCGTGTCTTGTTCCGGGCAGCCCTGCAAATCCAGCCATGTCGTTGCTTCTTCCGGAGTGTCAAAAAAATGCATTTTGCTCTTGTGTACCACCTTAAATTTAGCAGGGTACAGAAGCATATATTTTATCCCAGCCGCCCGCAGCCTTCTTTTGATGGTTACATAGTTGTACTGTTGCCTTTGGACCAGCATAGTATAATCCGGGTACGCCGTGATGGTGCTCGAGGCCCTTTCGATTGTTCCGCCTTTTCGGAAGTGCTCCAGTATTTTCTCGCGGTCTTTGTAGTTCAATATTTTGCCGATTATCGCTCGTGGAGGGGCCCCTGGTCTCGGCTTCCTCATAAGGGCTCTGTGTGCGCGCTCCACTACAAATCCCTGCGAGAGTGTGCCGGCCACAATTCTTTGTAGGAGTAAGTTCTCGATGTAATCAGTCGGGTCCTGGCCCTCTTCACCCTCCGGCAAACCCACGCTTTCTCCTCGCTCTCCCTTCCGCTTCTTCTGCTCGAGACTCCAAGTTGGCCACCTGTTGCTTAAGGACATAGATCTCCTTTGCATTGTCGGTGCTGGTGTCCGTGTTAGTTTTCACTGCACCTTCCAGGCTGCTTGTACGTTCCACCATCCCCCTGACATATTTTCTCAGCAGGGAGACTTCAATGCCCACTGCTTCAATTTCAGCCTCCAGGGAAGTGCACAGGTCCAACATCGCAACCCCCCAAGAGTTTTTCAGCTCTGTAATGGCCTCCAAAATCTGATGATTATCAGCCGCTGTGGTGGCCTCAGCTGGTGCCATCGGGCCTTTGGGTGCGATGGCCAGAGGAGACTGTTGTGTTTTAGCAAAAATAACCATTGTGGGTTGTTTGTTCTTATTCTTGCCTACGGCCCCTCGCGCTGACATTTTCCGGCCTTCGTTGGGCCTCTCTATCGCGTGTCCGCGTGTCTCCCCAACCATCTTTTCCACTCTTATCGGCTGTTGTGGTGATCTTCAAGCAGTCGCGACATCCGCCCCTCTTGCCGCTGCTAGTTGCTCATCAATGCCGAGCGCTTCTCGTGCCTGTCGTGGTGTGGCCTGTCTTTTCACACTCCGCTGCCCTCGGGCTCCTACCGTCTGGGTCAGCACTCAAGCCTTCGCGACCCAAGGCTCACCGCCACAGGGGTTTTGCTCCGTCTCCATTCCGCCATCGTCATTCTTTCCCCGTGGCCACCGCCTCTATTCGTCCTCTTCGGATGCTCTAGTATCGTTTCCTTTGTCGTCAGCCATCTTGTGTGACAGTGGACCGAATGTCGTTCGCCGAGCAGTTCCTCCAGAATCCCGCTTACGATTCTCTCAGTCTTTATACAGTGAGCAGAACAAACGTTCCCGTGCATGTGTGATCAATTCTGGAACCAGTTGCGCGTTTTTAAAGGTAGTTTTCACGGATCATCTGTCGGATCCTTCGGAGCTGCACGGGAAGCACGTCCTACTCCATGGCTGCCCAAGCCACGCCCTCATATATTTTTAGTTATGGTATAATCCATGTCATTACATATGGTATTTAAATGGATGGTTGATGTGTTAGACGTGTAGGTTCCACTCCTTATTTATTAATATTTATAATGTGTTTATGTGCTACTTTTTAAACTTGTGCAGTTTTTCTATGGTATGATAGAACAATTTCAGATACCCCCTGAGTTTTTGGGTAGTGTTTATGTCATCCGTGCCCGTCCACGGACATACGCACAGTCCGTGGCCTTCAAAAATCATTAGCGGGGGGGTTCAGTATGTTCTATGTTACATGTATACAAAGTCAGGGAATCCGAGTAAACATCTCCCAAATTCACACGATGAAAGTGTATATTCAGTAAAAAAACTTAAAGGGATGCTATGGTTAAGTTGCGCTACTAAAAACCTATGAAAATCAGTAAAAAACTTTGTTAAAGGAATGTTATGGTTCAGTTGCGCTACTAAAAAACCTGTGAAAGTCAGTAAAAAAACTTTGTTAAAGGGACATTATGGTTCCAAGTAAAACTGAAAAACCCTTGAAATTCACCAGTTATGGTCAGCTAAGCAACCATAACTCGCTCCACCACTGTGCACCGCTAAGACTAACACCCAGGACATCAAAGATGACATCACAAATGTCATTTATGACATCACTGATGACATCACATGTACATTTAATGTTCATGCAGAGCCTCCACAAGGGATTGCCATTATAATATTGGCAGAAAAGTATCAGAGATGATTGAAGAACTAAGATATGCCACATAGTTCATTAAGCAATGCATTGCTGAAAAAAACCCCATTGCCTTACTGAGTTCTTTCAGTACATGAACAAACTCATGATGAAATATAAGGAGCGTCTGCAGCATGCACTACAGAGGTGCAATATTTTCAATCTTCCCATGTTGCATACTAAATTGATAAATGCCTCCATTACAGATTTTCACATACTGTGAAACATAAGTATCTACATATGCTTCCCTTACTGCATAATTGCACTATTACTCACAAAAACATAAAGAGAGCTCAATGCATACAAATATAATCATATACAGGGAACGTAAAGCAAGCACCAAAAACTGTGGTATTACCACAAAATGTTCATATCCGAACTAATGAACTTCATGGACTGAAAAGATTCTTGTGTTTCTGGATTCTTTCTTCTTCTATACATATGTATGATATGATGTAACCATAACCTAAGGAAAGTATTGTAAGAATATATGAGACAGGTAAGGACTACAAATATAGCACTTTTAACTTCTTAAACTGCTGACTGACAGTGAGGAAAGCCACGTGGCTTACATATGTCAGTGAACAAAAAAAGAAGTAGCTAGACATGCAATGTCACCTGTGCTGTCATCATAGCACTTTGTACTATGGTATAGTGACATTTAGTTCCTGCCTGTTACTGCCCTACATATATCAGTGAAGGAAATAAGAATGAGCCAGACATGTGATGTCATCAGTGATGTCATCAATGACATTTGTGATATCATCTTTGATATCCTGGGTGTTAGTCTTAGCAGTGCACAGTGGTAACGCGAGTTATGGTTGCTTAGCTTACCATAACTGGCGAATTTCAAGGGTTTTTCAGTTTTACTTGGAACCATAATGTCCCTTTAACAAAGTGTTTTTACTGAATTTCACAGGTTTTTAGTAGCACAACTGAACAATAACGTACCTTTAACAAAGTTTTTTTACTGAATTTCATAGGTTTTTAGTAGCGCAACTTAACCACAAAGTTCCTTTAACAAAGTTGTTTTACTATATATATATATATATATATATATATATATATATATTTTACATGGCCACGGTAGTGGCCATGTAGTTATGGTTAAGTTGGTGTTTCCATAGGAAGAGCACTTTTTGGGCGGCTTATAACTTCGCTCCCCCTGGACGAATCCTCACCACACTTTGGAAACAAAAGTATATGGCCCATACTGAATTGTTTTGCAAAGTTTGGTGAGGATTCGTCCAGGGGGGAAAAAGTTATAGGGGCGGGTCCCAAAACTTTATTTTTCCCATAGACTGAATGGGAAAAAAACTTTGTGCACGGCTACAGCCCGAACCGCTGGACGGATTTACACCAAATTTGCGACAGGAGTGGCGGCCTGGTCCCGAAAACGTGCTTTTGCAAATTTGGTGTAAATCCGTCCAGTCGTTTTTTAAAAAACCAAAACGTAAGGCAAAAAAATTAGTGATATCTGTGTTCGCTTCGCGGACGGACTTCCCTGTTCGCTCCGCAGACAGCACCCCGATTGGCCCATGGCCTTGCGTCATGTCCGCGGACATGTGACATGTTCGCTGAATGGACGGCGAGGGGCGTGGAGCGTGTCAGATTTTCTGTGGCGCCCGCCATCTTTTATTCGCCGTCGAACACGTACAGCTCGTTGAAACGTGGATAAAAAATTGTATTTAGTGCCCTGTGTTGGTGTGTAAGAGTGTTTGGGGAGGGTGGGGGAGTATGAGATAGGTTCAATGTTTTGTTTTTTTATGTGCTAGACGTTTTTATTGCGTACGATTTGTCCGCAGAGAACACGGCTGTTCTGACATTTTGTAAATAAACCAAATGGTGGGGTGTTTGGAGGACGGAGTATGTGTCATTTTTGTTTGCACGGAAGGTAAAAATGAGCTATGAAAACTTGCGGTGTACTTAATTGTTCGTAAGTACACAAACTGGGGGTGTCCTCAGGACGCTGTCCGTATTGTATCTGTCTAGTTGAATGTGTTCTAAGAACACGCGCGGTGTCCTGAAATGGTTGCTATTACACAAAATGGGGGTGTTCTGAGAACGTTGTTTGTATTGTTCGTTGTCAGGGTGAAAGTGTTTTAAGACCCCTTATTTTGTCCGCTAATAGTGCAATTTCCTATGGGCGTCAACCGACTTTTTGTCCACTAAAGAAACGATAAATCCGGCTGGTGTGCGCCGACATTATGTGATAATGCTATGACTGGCGCTATTAACCTGGCTGACTTGCTTTTGCGACACTAAATCATAACTCCCACCCCTAAGCCTGATATTATCAAAGCATTCATATTCCCCGCCTCTCTCCGTGACGTTACAGGGTGCGTCATCAAACGCGCCCAGTCCTCTCCAGTCCTAAGTGACTTTACACAGAACCCGGAAGACAACACATATTATGTCACAACACAGCGTGCCACAATTCGGAATATGAAACAGTGATTTAAAAGCAAACAGCAAGATTGTAAATTTTGTAAAGTACATTTATTTGACATCAAATGTTTAGAGAATATTCAGCAATTTGCATTTGTCTTTGTTGTTGATCCGAAAAAGTTCATGTTGAGGCACGCGATGTTCCTTTGCGGTACAGAGGGTGTTAGATCACCTTACAACTCAGTGCGCCACAATTCGGAATATGAATCTGTGGTTTAAAAGTAAACAGCAGGATTGTACATTTGGTAAAGTACATTTATTTCACATGAAATGCTTAGTGAATATTCAGCGATTTGCTATTGTCTCTGCTGTCGATCAGCAAAAGTTTATTTGGAGCCACGTGTTGTTCCTTTGCGGTAGATAGGCTGTTGGTTTATGATAAAAGCAGTAAATGGTCGCTCTGATAATCGGAAGGATGCTCCAAAAATGAGCCATTAGACCACCCTATTGGTTGGTATGTTGTTTGTAGCCACTATTACTGCATAAGGGCATATTGGTCCTTGGCGATTGTCCCATAAAATCGTGAGGGTCCTGAAGTTGCATATTTGGACCTGCACCTGGCAGTTGAAGACCCCATCCGCTGGAGTCTGTAAATCGTGACATAGGCAAAATGGGGCCACATACCTGTTTTAAAAAACATAAATTAGTCTCACCAGCCGATCTTCATTAAAAATCATCATTTTATTTATTAGGGCGTGAAACTATTTGCTATCGAAGACAGTGCAACGGAGTATGTTAATAATAAAATAATAATATTTTCCCATTCATATAGCGCTAAGAACCGTGAGGTATCTAAGCGGTGCTTATTATTAACCACGGTGTGTGGTGCTCATTTATCGACCACGGAAGGATGAAAGGCTGAGTTTGCCCTTGCCGGGATTCAAACTTGCGTTAGCAAGCTGTGCACGGATGTCAAAGCGAGCGTTGTACTCGCTGTGCCATTTGACAGGCTACAGTGAAGTGGCACAGCGAGTAGAGCGCTTGACCACCTATAGACCGGTTAAATTATTTGTATTAACCCACCCTGTGTCGTCTGCCTTTTTCAGAGCCCTCTAAACAACAGGGGATCAATTTGGCGGTGATAGTGCACAGTAGAAAACATTATGCCACTTTCAACGAACAAGTTCAACTTGAGCGGTCTTTAATGCTACGCTATTGTAATTATATTTGGTTTAAAATAATCTAAAGGGTTACTTACAGTACAATTGCAATTTCCATTGTCTACGAGTGGTGCAGTCCCAAAATACGACTCTGCGTGTGCCAATGATCTTTCACATAGTGATATAATATATAAAAGTGGCTTTGTTTCATAAATTTCATCCTTATCTTCAAGAGAAGTCTTTCATCATAATCTCTGTCTGTCAAGGTCAAAACACAATACAACCTTATAGTCCGCTTCATGAGCCTCTCCGGGGCCCGAGAAAAAAATGGAAGCAGCTGACCTTCACTGTGAACGAGCATAAATTCTTACTTTGCAACATTCTGTGTAAAGCCATGTGTAGAAGTTGTTTTTTGCACGCCATGTTTGTATATTTTTTGCGTGATATTAAAAAAAAGTTTGTTTAAAGGACGTTATGGTTTTAAGTACAGCCGAAAGACCCCTGAAAATCACAAGTTATGGTAAGCTATGAAAAATAACTTGCGCCACCACCGTGCACTGCTAAAACTAACACCCAGGACATCAAAGATGACATCGCAAATGTCATTGATGAAATCACTGATGACATCACATGTGTATCTACTTTTCATGGAATTTGTGTACTAGGGATTTTTATTATAATGTTGCGAAAAAAGTGTCAAGGATATTGCAATAAATATCATACCGTTATTAGTGCTTTGAATGATGCATTGATATAAATAGCATTGTATTATGGGATTCTATCTAGTATACTGAGCTACTAATGGAGAAACATAGCATTGTGTGCAGAGTACAAGATGAAAGTATAATATTTGTAATGTTAATATGTTGAAAAATGAAATGATAATTGTCCTGAAATGTTTGAAAATTCACAAAATGGGGGTGTTCTGAGGACGTTATTCGTATTGTGTGATTGCTTAGCTGTATGCAATGAGGGAAAGGCACAGAGAGTAAAGTGGACGCCGTCCGCGGACACCGTGGCTGTTCATGGACAGGGCGTGCTACATCCGGGTTTTTCCAGGAAATCCAACATGGAAAGAAGACTGTACGGATAAGCCAATCAGATGTCGAGGTTGTGGATTTGTGTTGAAAGAGACTGTGTGTGGTGAAGATGGCATAAGTGGAGAAAGTCAGGGTGTTGGTGCTCGGAGATACGTTTGTGCATGGTTTACAGCAGTACGCTGAATGCAGGCATTTTGCAAAGAACTTTGATGTGAAAGGAGTGGAGGTGGTGTGGAGCACTGTGCCTGATTGCAATGTACAGGGAATTGTACAAGTTTGTGAGGATATGGCCATGATGAACAGTCCGCATGTGGTAGTTTTGCACTATGGTGCTTTCCATTTGGGCAACGTCAGTGCTCCTACTTTGTTGGCTGATTTGGAACTCTTGGTTCAAGCCGTAATGAAGATCCTTCCAAATGCGAAAGTAATTTTTTCTGGATTACTACCTAGGGCAATATGGGACAATAGTTCGATTTTTTGTCTTCAGCAAAACATTGCTAGGTGTGTCATCAATCGAGGCATGTGTGCCTTCATGCTTAGAGCTGGTATGTTCTTCTGTAACAACGAGAATATTGATGCCAGTAATGCTGTTCATTTTAAAGAAGATGGCATTTCTTTATCTTTTACGGGAAATACCTTTCTATTTTGGAATTTAAGGGTTGCTTTCGAGAAGGTTATGTAAAGATTTTAGGAGTAAAGTAAGAAAAGAAACAAGAAAAAAAATACAAAATAACAGGTGTCTGTCAAGCATCTGTAAAAAAAAAAAAACGTCTCTTTTCAGAGCCAACTTCAAAGGGGAAATGGGGCACAATATTTAAATTTACATTCACCACGCTCAGATTTTCGATATGTCCGCGGACATGGCGGTAGTCCGCGGACATGAAAATCACTACGAGGGGGTTAGTATGTTCTATGTTACATGTATATGAAGTCAGGGATATTATGGTTAAGTTGTGCTACTAAAAACCTATGAAATTCAGTAAAAAAACTTTGTTAAAGGGACGTTATGGTTAAGTTGCGCTACTAAAAACCTATGAAATTCAGTAAAAAAACTTTGTTAGAGGGACGTTACGGTTAAGTTGCGCTACTAAAAACCTATGAAATTCAGTAAAAAAACTTTGTTAAAGGGACGTTATGGTTAAGTTGCGCTACTAAAAACCTATGAAATTCAGTAAAAAAACTTTGTTAAAGGGACGTTACGGTTCAAAGTAAAACCGAAAAACCCCTGAAATTCGACAGTTATGGTAACATAAGCAACCATAACTCGCGCCACCGTGCACTGCTAACACTAACACCCAGGACATCAAAGATGACATCACAAATGTCATTGATGACATCACTGATGACATCACATGGCTGGCTCTCCCTTTTTATCCTTTACTGACATATCGAAGCCACATAGTTTTCTTCAGTAACAGTCAGGAAGTAAAAATTGAAAAGGTACTATATTTGTAGACTTAGGGTCAAGTCACATCATATGAAACATATACATTGCGGAAGACACAGGCTTGAAAGAGAGCAATGCTTTCTGTGCATTAAGATAATCATTAGGGTTATCAGCACTTTCTCATACTTTTATTTTTATTACTCTACCTTCCCTGTATATGCTCATATTTGTATACATTATACTCACTCTCCTTTCCTTTGGGTGCAGTCACATCATGTGATACACATACATATGGTAAGTAGCAGCTTTGAAACAGAGCAATAGTTTCTCTGCATAAAGACAATCAGTTAGGTTATGAACTCTTTCTGCTACTACTTCTGCTTTTTTGTTTACTTCACTGTCCCTGTATATACTCATATTTGTATGTGTTGTTGTCTCTTTGTGTTTTGTCTGTAATAATTATGTATTAAGTGGGTTTTATTATCTACTTATTACATGTTTCACAGTACGCAAAACTCTAATAAGAAAGCAGTTATCATTTCAGTATTCAAAATGGCAAGATTATGAATATGGCACCTTCATCATGTATGCTGCACACACTGCCTATGTTTCTCCATGAGTAGCTTAGTATACTGGATAGAACTTCATAATAGAATGCTATTTATATCAATGCATTGCTTAATGCACTAATTAGCTCATGATATTTATCCCAATGATCCTTGACAGTTTTTGGTCAGCATTATAAGAATCCCTTGTACAGAGTTTTTATGAAAAGTAAATGCACATGTGATGTCATCAGTGATGTCATCAATGCATTTGTGATGTCATCTTTGATGTCCTGGGTGTTAGTGTTAGCAGTGCACGGTGGCGCGAGTTATGGTTGCTTATATTACCATAACTGCCGAATTTCAGGGGTTTTTCGGTTTTACTTTGAACCATAACATCCCTTTAACAAAGAGTTTTGTCACTGAATTTCATAGGTTTTTAGTAGCGCAACTTAACCATAACATCCCTTTAACAAAGTGTTTTTACTATATATATATATATATATATATATATATATATATATATATATATATATATATATATATATATAGAGAGAGAGAGAGAGAGAGAGAGAGAGGCCTTGGTGATTTGCAGCAGAGAGACTGAGAGACTTTTCAAAATGAAAAAGACACCATTTTTTTCGTTTGCCCATTGTTTCCACAATATGATCAGAAGAATCTGCAAATGCAGTAACTCAAAATGCGATTTGGAGATGGGAAAAGATGGCATCAAACTTTGGAATGAACTCCCCCATGACGTTACAGAGTCTAATAACACACACGTATGCCTTACTTCCCAAAATAACGCTGAAATAAAATAGTCTACAAACATTGTTTTAAAAGGGTTAATGTTGCTCTAACAAAGAGTAATGCCTAGAAACAGTAGAAATAACTCTGTTAAGGGACTGTGGAGGCAATTATATTTCTCCTTGTATTCTTTGATGTGTTTATAATGCTTTTCTTTACTTTGTCTAACAAAAGTTCCTTTAACTGCAGACTTTACCAATATTAGCTATCTTTTAATTTGTTATCTTGGCAATGCTTTTTTTCTCCCAAACTCATTCTTAGACATGTGCTGATCATCTTTACAAAATTGCTGTCATGCACTTTTCTGTGCCAAGTTTAAGTTGGACAATGTAACTGACGTTACGGCTTTTGTCCAGCTTGAACAAAAGAGCTATTGAAGTAGTAAGGGTAGTTCTCTGAAAAGAAGGGTTGAGGAAACCCCCTCTGCTGGAATCACACAGAAGGAAATTGTCATGTGACTCATCACCAAGGTATTTGCATCGACCATGGGCCCATGCTGTGCAAATTTTCAGTGTATGTGTGTGGAATGCGAGAATTCTATTGGAAACTTTATTTACAAAACTATAAAATCACATACATTACAATACATTCCATAAGACCTTTAAAGTACTTGAAACCATCAAAACACATTTTTTTTAAAAACAACTAATTACATTGAAGCATATAACCACACATAGCCCCCAGCCTAATTCACCACATCCCCAGTCACCTCCCCCAGCCCCTATTTACATAAGTACAACACCAAGTCTAGTATAGCTGAAGAAATTTACCCCAAATTTTCTCAAATAAAACCAATTTCCCTTTCCTTCTGTAAAGTGTCCTCTCCATAGCCATCAAGTCATGCATTTCAGTCAACCACGTCTCAATATTCAGAGTCAATACCGACTTCCAGTTCCGCAAAAAATGTTCTTACCGATCATTGCCCCTCGGAACAACTACTTCTTCTGATTCTGAGTAAGATCCTCCAGAGACTCATCACCCCCCAATATCACCATTTTGAAATCCAAAGCAGGTAAACCCTCAATCACCACATTGCACACCCGACCAACCTCACCCCAGAACAATCTCACCAACCTGCAGTCCCACAGCATGTGCTCCAACGTACCTGCTACATGAATACACCTCCAACAATCCGAGCTCTCCGACATCCCCCTACTCACCATTCTCTCCGGTGTCCAAAAAACCCGATTAAGAATCTTTATCTGTCTCTACCTCTCCGTGAGCCCCAAAGAACATAACTTAACATTTTCACACATTCTGTGCCACGAACCCTCAGAAATATCCGAACCAATTCTCCTACCCCACTCCTCTCTCAGCAAGTCATTACCATTGTAGTGCAACACAATCTCTTTATAGACTCAACTGGCCAGGCCATCTTCCCTCCCAATCGGTTTCCTAGTAAACAAACACAGATCAATTTTACTGTCAAAGTCCACAACCCCAATTGCCCGTTTCAGCGAGAATTGCTTTAACCGGAAGGCCTGAAGTACACTTCTAGAATATTTTCAACCTTTGCTCGAGAACACTTGACACGTGATCAGGTTTGTCTAGTCATTTTAAAATTTTCCGGCTAACTAACTGTCTGAAGTGATTGGTACAGGGCAACATCTGGCTATAAAAACGGAATAAATGTGCTGTCCTTTAGACAGGATGTTTATTATATTACTTTATTGCTGTTATTAGTTTGGGAAGAATGCCCAAATTAATATGTGCGGGGCATGCATGATGGATGTTAAACCCTCTCAGGACTCCTCAGCATAGACTAAGCTGTTGTATGGATCTCTTCACAGCCAGAAACACATTTGAGTCAGTGTATGCATGTGGCAGGTCCGGGTGATAAACTGTATGAGAGAAGACAAAATCCATGCCACATATGGGCATGGAACAGTCTAAGCAGGTCCCCATACCACCCAAAGGGATACGCATGTATTTTATTCACAATAATTATAGCAGTACCATGTAGAAGTATATAAAAGTCTGGCACCATTTAACATGGCAAACTTGGCACATACAGTTCCACTTGAAGGAACTTTCCACTTAGGAATGCTAGCCAATCTAAAGATCACATTAGAAATAAAGAAAGAATAAATTGGTCCAAGACAGCGGAATGGCTTAGTCAATGTTTTGCAAAGTGGCATTGGAGGACAGAATTGCAACTAAAATTAGGGGAATAAGGATATTTATGAAACACTGAGGAATAACATTATAAACCCAAGAAATAAAGGGCAATCAATCTGCTTTAATGACAATGTGTAGTTGATAAAGATGGTGCAGAAACCACAGTAGACATAATGAACTTTTTAACCAATGTACATTTGCCAGCTTCCCAGGAGAAGCAGCCAGACACTGTGAACGCCATGCCCTCAACAGACACTACAACTGATACGCACCAGACAAAGGCAGAACAGCAACCACCACAAGGTGATGTTGTCCGACAGCCCTTACCAATCACCCATGATTCTCAAACAATGATGTCTGGGGATTTGGCAAGATCAGATTTTCAAAAATACACATAACTTTTCTTTTCTTTGCTTCTCTGACCAGAGAGCGTACACGTTTCCAAAGGGATCTGGTAATGTTTCAAGTCCCATTAAGAGAGGTGCTCAGTGTGGCAAGGTGGGCATACTGAAACAGATGAGAATAATTTGGTCACAGCCTATGTTGCATGGAGGCTTGGGGATTTGAGGAATTTCATTAAAGAATGCTCAAGATGAGGGAGGGCACTCAGTGAGTCATTGAGGAACATCAGATTCAGATCATAGTGCATTGCTATAACCCTGCTTGGATGTTAGACAGAGACTCTCATAACAGGCCCAATGGCTAGAAACAGACCCAGAGGTAGAGAACATTCTTGAAATAGAGTTTGAACAACAATTCCAGAAGTATGGCCCAGAAATACAGATTGGATTGGGATAAATAACTGTAAACGGAATAAAAGGGAAGTCATCAGTGAATTATTTTGATTAATGGAAAGAAGTATTTATACAACATTCGGGTATTGCAATGTTGGAAGACATGTCTCAGAAAGCCATAATATTTGTCACAGGGCTTTCTCAGTTAGGCCAAACTGCCAATACCCGGCCCTGAGATCAAAGGAACACATTAAATTGGGAGTGCTCAATTAGTCAATGAGCTCATCTGCCGTAAATATGGGACATGCATCTGTCTTGGTGACAGAATTGAGCCACCTGAAGTTTACAGAAAAGCAGACTTCTGTTTTCTCTCTACTGGACCTTTTAGGTACCAGTGCAAACGGACTATCCCATGGGCTAGGTGTGATCACTCAATCACACCTAAGTCCAACATCTTGGAGACTTCCTCCTTGATGATGTCCTTGATCATGTCGGACATCCAGTGAATTCTGCTCTTCACTGGCTCCGATGTCAATGTAATGGATGCACAAATCTATTGTTACTGGAGTCAGTGAGAACTGCCCCACATACTGGCCCAGCAGCTGCTGGCTATCCTGCAACTGATATTCACTAAAGTCTGTGGAGATCTGTAATCCTTCCAGAGACTCATGTATGATCTTCCTGCAGCAAGTCTGTAGGGGATATGTTTCCTCCTCAGTTTGTCATCTGTCACAAGGGCCAACATCAAGTCATCCAAGCTGTAAACCAGGATTCAGCATCTTTGATACTTTTGGTGCTTTATGAGCTCTTGGCTGACCTTGAGATTTGTAGTATCCCTGTAACCATTTGACTTCTGCCCTGCAGGAGTACAAAAATGAGTAGTTGCTAAAGCACCCACTCAGCCCTCACACTTCTAAAAACCAAGAGCCAGCATCAACACAATCATAAAGGCAAATCAGACATAGTTAAATTATATGGCTGCCTCACCTTTTGTTGTACATGGGCTGATGGGAGGCTATGCTCTCAAGAGGGGTGCAAGTGTGGTTCAGTAGAAACACACACTGCTTAGTATAACAGTCCAAAATAAATTAATGTCCAATCAAGGTTCTATACAAATATATGCTTTAATTAAACACACCATGTAGAATAATATCTATATAGAAAACATTGTAAAAAACAATTTTGTGGAAGGAACACAGAATATGCAAAGATAGAATAAATGCAGCACTCTAAGTAATAGAACAGGGGATTAAAGGGAATACAAGATCAACATGTTTAAAGAATATGTTCTTGAGGTTGCAAAAATTGATTAAAAAGACCTATCCAGTCTTTGGGGCCCAAAGATGTACTAACTGGTGGAACTCAGTCAGTAATACATTTTCAAATGTCTTGGCTGTTTTTTGACGGCATCAACCATGGCTTCTCAGCGTCATTTGTGGGTCCTTTTGGTTTCAGGATGTGGCAGTCGAGATGGTCCAGTATCAAGCTGGCGTTGAGTCGGGTCAAACAGAAGGTAGCTGCAGCCTCAAATAATCTTCTTGGGCTGTGCAGATCGGTAGTCACCAGATTTGTTTCGTAAGTCGAGGATCTATGGTGTTTGAGCTGATACCAGGATATGTTTGCAAGTTGATTCGATAAGGAGGCACAGAGGTTGCTGTTCGGAAGGCACCAGGGTCAGGTCAAACAAGTTACAGAAGCAGCAATAAAAAAACGGATACTTTGGACAGAGACTCAGCAATGCAAGGCACCATAACTTTGTTGGTTGAAGCTGAAGCAACAACACTATTCAGGTGGCATGATGGGGCAGTGAAAGGAGTTGAAACAGGTAATAAGCAGGTTTGAAAAACAATAAATGCCAAAGGCAGTGTAAAAGGGTCCTGATACTTGGCTTGGCATCATACACATTCGAATCACGGCTTGCACCGGGTCGATGCTGAAAACAGGGATCTTGGCTGATCTGGCTTCAATGGGCTATGAGTGCCACTAGAGGGTCTCAAGGGCCAATGTTAGTCCTTTTTTCGGACTCCCAAAAATGGGGGAGGCTGGCACACACCTTCAGGGGTCCTGCAACACAGTAAGGTCCCAGGCAACATGGTGGCTGGCCGAGCTGTGGTCTTGGTCCAGCAGCAGAGTTCATTCCCAATGGTCCCTGGACATTTTTAAGGGACAACGTTCACCACTGCCTTTGAACACCTACCATCATCACAGAACTGGATAACTTTAGAAAGGACTGCTCTATCAGCAAAGTCCAGTGACATCTTCTTCCAGGGATGGATTCCAGAGATAATTCAAAGAAGTGGTGGGAGTGGCTTTTAAAGGTAAACGTCTACAGGTGATTATAGTAAACTAGCCTGCTTTAGGTGGAAAATCCCTGCACTTGAAACAAGTGGACATTGCTCTTCTGCCATCACACCCAGGGTGCTTTTTGCTAAAAATAAGTGGAAAGCTAGAGAGAGGCAGAGAAAAACAAATGGCAGAATCTTCCCCCACCTGCACAGATGTCTCCCTGACTAAACTAACCCCACCCCATTTCTGTCTCAATAGAATCAAAGACCTTTAGAAATGCAGCACCCTGGTGTGATGCCTAGCACTTTGTGAATGGGTGTGCCTTTTGATTCCTGTTATGAGGCTAGTTTATCATGCATGGGTGCTGCCCAGAAGATTAAAAATGTCTGTGGGAACCTTGGGGAGAGCGGGAGCCCCTCCCAGCCCAAGAGGCCCACCCTGAAGAACAATGAAGAAAGTGGGTGTGTGGTGATGGTGAGCGGACTCCCACATGCACAGGGTGCCACCCACGGACAAAGTAGGAACACTGGCTGAGTGGTGACCATGGGTGGCACCATTTGGTGAATGGGACCTCCCAGAAGAAGGAGAAGTGGGTCCATGCCCCATAAATCATCAGGGGACAGACTCCTATTCACCCATCCACCAGAGACAGCCCAAGGACAGTACCATTCATACTGAAAAAGGGTGACTGACTGCAGCAGTCACCCCATTGTAATATATGCTATGTATTTTATATGCATTGCATAACATTGCTTGTATTTATGTTTTTTAATGTATATAATTGTATTTAAGTAAAGTAATACATGTTATGTAGTGTATATTTATAAATGATATAACTGTTAAGTAGGGAATAATATAAAGGGGGAATTATCACTGAGAACGTTAAGTAGTTGTAGTATATTAGGTATATATGGGGGTAGAAGAGATGAACCCTAGAGTGAGGCAGTGGGAGGATATGTTAGCCTGCAAGAAGACACCCAGGGAGATGGAACCACTCACAAAGGCCATTTGCTGGCCTCACACTCCCTGTGGGTGGTGCTTGAATTTAGGTAAGTGGTCTGTTGTGTCACACTCACCCTAGGGTTCCTGAGACCCCTCCAAGGAAGGGTGGTCTGATGTAGCAGATCCCCATGTATTTGGTACTCACCAAAGGGATATGTTAGGAAGGGGATGAGAAATGTAAAAAAAAAGTGTTTTTATAAATAAAGAGGGAACCTGCTGATATCCCTATAAAATCAACTCTGGTGTCCGTGTCCATTAGTAAGGTCATACATCTGGGTGTAGTCCATCTCCTGTTAACACAAATATTATTTTGCAGGAGTAGCACCTCTCCCTCAACAACTGGCTTGTGGGGATGACAGGGTGGTTTCCATGGGGACTGTACCTCGTCTGGGGTGAGGGAGGTTTACACCTTTACCTGCACCAGGGCCAGAAAACACGCGCTACACACCTTTCTTTCTCTAGAAGGAACTTCCTTTCTGGTAGTTTATCACAGTTAGACTCGCCTGGGGCTTAGTGGAGACAGGGGATCTAGCAGAGAGATAGGACCTAACTGATGCATGGGACCTAACGGAGGCCTGAGATTGATGGGAAATCCGGCCATCTCGGAAGGATGTTAGGAACTGCTTTCACTGTCACTGTCCCTCTCTTTCACTACAACCATCAGCTGAATGGCTCCCTGGCTGGAGGTTCCAGATCACCACTGCCCACACTGGGATTCCTCCATGCCCCCACGCTACCAGAAAAGGCTGGAGGCTTTTTAGCAGTTCAGCCCTACTAAACTTACTGCCATGTGGGAGTCCCCTCTCTTGACTTAGTTTGCAAAGGACACTAGATTGCCAGCCCTGCATGATGCACATATCAAGTTTCATGGTTGTAGCAATTAAAGAAATGCCAGCAGTGTTCTATCATTAGCTTCAAATATTTAGGCACAGTCTGTAATACGTTCTGCAGGAATACTAGGATGAGTAGTATCTAAACCTTCTACTAAGCCCACACATTGCTACAGACCAACAGCAATCCCAATCATAAAGGTGAAAAAGGCACAGTTGAGAGATATACATCATTCGCCTTTTGTGCTAACATGGACTGAGGGCAGGTTGTACGCTTAAGAGGGGTGTGAAGTGATAACAGTTGTAACCCAAAGAGCAATAGTACAAGAGTTCAAAATATAGGAATGTCCAATCAAGCATATATACAAATACATATAATTTAATTAAACAATATGCACATAACTGACTATAAAAGCACCTGCAAAAATCCACTCCTCTGGAGAAAACATAGAAAATGGTGAACATATAGATGAAGGAATCCGGGGAATGTTTTAGAGGTGAGGAGCAAGACATCACTCCCATTGCACTTTTAAAAGGATATGTCTTTTGAGAGAAAGGTTCAAAAGTGTGACCCAACAGTCTTTAGGTTCCCAAAAATGGACCATGGAGCTGACTTCACAAAAGTTTTGTATTTCATTCTTGGTGTTTCCACAAAATCAAACTGGGCTTCTCAGCATTATGGGTGTGGGTGGATCTGGGTTTGAATGCAGCGATTCACAGTGATCCAGGTCGGCGAGTAGGAATGGAGTCGGGTTCAATGTTAAGCTATGAGCAGTTTGATGGACCATCAGAATGATTTAGTTCAAAGGGTCCACCAGGTTTGCTTTATCAGCAAATCCATTCCAAAGCACTGGGTTGAGTTGTCAGGTGAAACAATGCTTCTATGGATTGAATCGGGGTCAGGCTCGGTTCAATGTTCCTGGCAGTCAACTCATTCTTGAGGATGGTTCGAAGTGACAGAACACAATAATCTATATGCTTTGGCTTCTCTGGTTCTGCGAGTCCCAATCCAGGAACTCACGGAGAAGATAGTTCCTTTTGCTCTTCTGTCCCAGTAATGGGAGGCTAGCTGGCATCTGCAGTAGTCCTTTACCTCCAATGAGGAGCCTGTGTACCGGTGCAGATAGCAAGGATTGCAGGTCTTGGTCCAAGATTACTAACCCCTAATGCTCCCTGGGGATTGTTTTCAGACAGAACTTTCCTCTGCATTTGAACACCTGTCTTCACCTTTGTCAGAAAGCTTTGGAAAGTACTGCACTTCCACCAATGTCCAAATGAATTCCTTCCTTATAGAGGCAAAACAGCACTATGGCTTGGAAAAAAGCGAGCCTGCTTTAAGGGGTCCAATCCCTATCAAAGTGACAAGGGACATTTACCTTCTTGCGTCATTCCCAAAGTGCTTGGCTCTGCAGGAAGTAGAGGGGACAGGAAGGAAATTGAAGCCCACAGAATTTAAGATGGAGTAAACCTTTCTCTAATACCTTCTGCTCAGTCTATTCTAACTCTGGATCTTCTCAATCTTGAAGCTTCAAAGGCCTTTAGGTATGAAACAATCTGGTGTGAGGCTGGCCCTTTTGTTATAGGTGTGACATGTTAAAGCATGGTCCTCAACAGTCCTCCCGCCCAGAGTTTCATGGACTAAAGAGATTTGTTAACCTAAACCCTCAAACAATTAAAAGAGACACATTCCCTGTCTATTGTCCTGCTGACTGCAGCAGAGGCTGGCAGTCTGGATATGAATCCACATAGTGTTCCATAGTTGGTCTGAGTTCATAGGGTTGACATGAGTATAATACAAATCAGATGTGGCTTTAATGATTGTGTGTACTGTCATTCACCATACCAAAATCCAGGTGCAGCTTATTCTTAGTGATTACCCTCATCCAACCTCCACACCAGATAGATAGTCTTCATAATGATTATGGTTGTGGATCAGAGGAGCACATTTAAGTGCAACCTCCATCTGCAGTGAAGCTGCTGTCAAATCAACTGCCAAATAGGGTACCTGCAACCTTTGAACCTGCTCTGTGCCACTGAAGAACAGGAGCTACACATGTGTTCACTCTGCTTTTGGCACAAAGCTTTATGGAAGGGGGATTCTGTATAGCAAACCACACTTTCTGAGATGGATTACCTTCATCATTCTATTATTAATGCAAATAAAGAAGCAAAGGATTCTACACCTTTACCAAATGGCTGTCATTCACAGGTAGGCTACTGCAGATAATGGATATTACTGTAGATAGTGGATATTAGGTTTTGCTGAGACAGTAAAATCACTACAACAGTACACTAAGGTAACCATAATGGAACTCCTTCAGTGGACACAGGAAGCACAAGAGTCAATTAGTGCTATTAAGAGAGCTATGACAAACACATTGGATTTAGTCCTACTAGATTACAAGAAGAGATGCACACTTTGCTACACTTAGAGGAATGGAGTTGCATGCTCACAAAGACACACAGGCAATTTCAGCAAGCTGTAGCATATTTTAGTACAGCTTTGTGACCAGTGACTGATGGAATGCCCACTTGTCTACGATCAGTAGGTGCAATTGCTATACTGGTGCAATTATTCAAAAACATAGTTTTAGTTTCACACTTAAAGTTAGCAGTGCCTCATTCAGTTCTTGCATTGCTATTAAAGGCAACAATACAGCACATTTCAGCGTCATAATCCAATAAGCATGAACTGGTACTGCCTATTCATCCAATGTCGCTCTGCACCTATGTCCAGTGTTGAACCCAACATCTCTACTACCCATTTAATGGTCAGTTATCCCTAGGATTCTGAACCCCATGCATGTTAGACTGTTTTTTATTTTTATGTTTTATTGGTTAAACAGAAATTTCAACCTTTAACATATATCCATCCATCCATGACATTATCGTCTAACATCTAAATTACTTAGCTTCAACTCCAAAAGTAAAGAATAACTGATTTTCATCATCCTATTGCACTATTCAGAAGTGTTTACAACAGATCTGATTGGTAGTAGAAATTCCATAAATTTGAGAGCATCAATTGTCCGACCAATTTTATCAGTCTCTCCCTTTATCCCTCCTCTTTATTTGGGTCCAACAAAACCACATAACTGCCCAAAATGTTTTCTCTTTGAGCACTTAGTTCCGGGCAGGACAGCATCAAGTGTATTGTTCTCTCACTATAGAAGGGTCTCTACAGAATCGGCAACTAGCCTCTTGAACTTTAATCTGCTTTCTTAATAGTTGCACCTCCCTGGATGGCAGAATATTCGACCTACAACGCATCAGTAGATACCTGTAGTGAGATGATGGACATTTTTTCATATACGGAGGAGGATCATTTAATGTTTTTCGTTTCCATATGATATTATAACAGGAGTTATTCTGTCTTTTAATTGTTTGGGTAGCATCCCAGTCCTTTCCTTGAATGATTCTTTTTGCCTTGTTTGGATTTCCTCTTATCATCTCGGGCTTGATGTGATGATGTATTAACACTTCCTTGCATTTCATTTTCCAAAGTTGGACATACTAAGGGTTTTTGTCAGCCCTTATCGGATCAGAGCTTGTCAACATCTCAAAGGGTGTTGGAGGTCAATCGAGGATGCACTTTCGATAAAAGGAGATGGTTTTCCACAATACTGTCGATGCCAGAGATTGTAATCTTAGTTCCAGTCTTATTGTTGCTATTGCTAGACGGTTTGGCAGCCTAAGTATTTTCTGCCAAAGAAGGCTTCACATAAACTCCATGTTTCCCACGATAGGTTTAACAAAGTCTCAGCATCATAGGTCAGCACTGCTATTACCTTTTGCTTATAAAACAATAGTATTGGAAGCATCGAGTAGGTTCCATATCTCCGGTGGAGTGTTTTGCCCTGATTAGTATGTTTCAATAGCCTCTCTCTAATTAGGCAGTATCGGCCTTGTTCATTAATGTTCTTTATTGATTCTTACTCCAAGGTAAATTATCGATTCAACTACTTCCAGCTTCTGATTTTCAATCATCCAGGTAAAGGTCTTCTTCTTCAATGGTTTTCCCTGGGCTGATTTCATGATTAGAATAATTGATTTCTTTATATTGATCTTCATGCTGTTTTCGTCAAGATACTTTTTGAATTCAGTGATTTGTCTCTGGAGACCTGTAGGGTTTTCGTCTATAAATAACAGTACACATTCCTCTGTGACACTACCATATCACCTAGGTACAATGCTAATAGAAATGGTGCCAAGGCACATCCTTTTTTAATACCCTTAAAGGTCAAGATCTTCTCAGTCATACAACCATCCTTTGAAATTTGGATACAAACTGATGTATTCGTATAAAGTGCTTGAATTGCTCCTAGAAAGTCTTCCTGGCAGGGCCAAGCTTTCAACTTAGCCCAGAGGAGTTCTCGGCTAATCCCATCAAAAGCGTGCTCTAGGTCAACAAAGCCCAGATAGATGGTTTTCTTCTTCTCAAGCGCTCTTAATTTCAATATATTCAAAAGGAATACATTCAAGGAGGTGCCTACTCTACTTACAAAAGCTGTTAGACGATTGTCCATTATACCAGCCTTCATAGCACAGCTTTTCAAACTTCCTGATGGAATCCAATAGGGCGATTGGCCTATAATTCTGTGGGTTACTGCGGTCTCCTTTCTTGTAAATAGGCACAGTCAGTGCCTCTTTCCATGATTTTGGAATAATTTTAGTTCTTATCATCTGTCGAAATACTTGCAGAATTAAGTCGGTTCAGGCTTCACAGTTTTCTTTTAGCATATAATTTGATACGCCGTTGGGCCCAGCCACCCTGGAGGTTTTCAGATTTCTTATCATCAGAGATATCTCTTCACGATCAAATTCAATGGGCCAAAGGGGTCACATTCTCAATTCATTTACTAGTATTTACTTCCAAATTCTGCCAAAAGAGTCGTGTATAATGTTTGACCCAGCCTTCTTCTGAGACTTGATTAGTAGCTAATGCAGATTGAAGTCGTCAACCTTGTTTATTATCTCCCAGAGGCTCCTTGCATTTCCTGTCCTGATTGCAGCCAGCATTTGCTCTGCATCATCCTGTGCTTTCTGGGCCCTTGATGATCTCAACAAGTTCTTATAGGACTGTTTATACTTTCTCATAGGCACTTCTTTATCAGGGAAAGTGCTTCGGCGTAGTCATAGCAGTTCTGTTTGTTGTTTTTTTTCCGTTTGGCCACCAGCTCTTTATTATACGCATGCTTCCTTGTAATTGTTTTAATTTTATTAACATCCTTCTTGACTATAAATTGCTTAAGCATCCATCTATATTCTACTTGATCTGGATTGCCTTTCACATGGAAATTGAACTGCTCTGCTATTTTAGGGATGGCTTGAGACTTTATTCTCAGTCTATTACGACCTCAAGTAACTTGCAAGGGGAGAGATGTGCTCATGACCAGCTCTCTGGCTTTCCAATGGAATTCAGTTTCCAGTAGCACATGATCTCTGGCAGGCTGGGTCTTTACAATGAATGAATGTATCCACTTTAGGGTGTTTCCAGCCAAAAAACAAAAATCTAAGCATGTACTGCTTGTATTGCAAGACCACCTATCAGCCCCATGGAGGTATCATTTAGTCTGTCTGTTCAGCATCTTCATCTCTCTGATTTCCATTTCTTCTAACCATCTTTGTTCCTTTTCTTCCAGCTGATTGCTTCTTTTCAGTGTTCCTCCTTTATTCATTAATTTAAGATTAAGGTCACCACACAGGAAAATTAGTTGGTTATAATCCTCCAACATCGATTTGTCTATGGCCTCCATAATATCATGTAGTTAATTTTCCACGTCACAGTTGTTAAAACTCCAATAGGTATTTATTATAAGTATTCCTATCTTGTGTTATGCCATAGTTTTCTTTATTTTTAGCAACTGAACAAGGGGATTTGGGATGTGATGTTCCAATACATGAAAACCACTGCCAGCTTTTATCAGCATCAGAAGTCAAGCGCTAGGTCTTCCCTTAAGACCTTTCCTTTCAGGGTTCATATAAACTTCATATCCTTCACAAATTGGAACAGTTCATACCCATGACTCGTGTAAGCAAATTAGTTCATACTTTCTCAGGAAGTTGCTTTCTCCAGAGAACAGGTGCCTGAATCCCATGGTGTTCCGTGAGGCACACAGAACCTTTTCTCTGACGGCTTCTACATTAACCTATGGTTTCTTTTTTGTGGTCAAGGTACTTGCCACCCCAGCCCAATCCTCCACTTTTTTACGCGTTGGTTCATCAGCTCCAAGGGTCCTACTCTTTATTCTGGAATTATCTACAGTAAATATTAATTTTGTAACTAGATCATTGACAGGCATACGTAAAGCCTTATCTTCCCTTCTTCATCTGGGGTTTCTCTTTGTTTGTCCTTTGACCATTGTGTCTCACTTGTTCTGGCCTTTGGTTGGGGTCTTTCCAATCTGTTTCTTGTTATTTGTCTCTATAATTTTTGTATTTCCCCCTTTAGGATCTTGCTTATGCCATAAGCTTTTCTCATACTGGGTCTTCCCCTCTGCAGACCCAAAGTCGCTTAGTCTAAATCCCATAGCATCCACTTCTCTTTAGCTGTCTTGATTGTGTCCTTAATCTTACATGACCTCAGGTGTAAAATTACCAGATCGGTCCTCCTTTCGTCCACAAATACAACAATTGCAATGATGTCAGATGAGATTTTCTGCAGCGATGAAAACTGGTTGAACAGAATTACCACATTTTTCCTATTTAAGAGAATTCTTTTAGCATTCTTTGATGTTCTTTCCAATTTTAGCTTATAATTCTCTGATGCCAGCCGATTTCCCTTTACGGGGGGGATTTCTTTGCCTTCCATTTCTCTCCTTTTGATTCATGATGCCTTCTCATTGGAAGGCAACTTGAGCCTTCACGTGGTCACACCTCCTGTCTTCCAGTCCCCTAAGGATCGCTTCCCTCTTTCTCTCTTCGCTACCAGTTCTTTTACTATTAGCGTGTTTACTAATCTCTTTCTTCCTTTTATCACTGTAAATGGGTTTATCTTGATTCCTTCCTGTTGAATTCCTTCATTTTATGTCAATTGAGGGTTGATTCATTTGTTTGTCTATTTCTTGTCAGTCTGACACACAGATATTGTCCCAATGTTCATCTTCCTTATGTTTTTTCTATGATTTCGATGAGATCACTCAAACAAGCAGTAGATTCATCATCAGTTTTGTTGTCTTTCTCACTTTCAATCCTGATTATAAGTGGATTTTCAACAGTGGTTATATCACAAGGCAAGCTTCCTATTTTCATTTCTTTCCTTGGCTTTTTGGCAAGGTGAAATGTCTCCTCTTGGTGGCATTCTTATATTCCTCAGGAAGGACCTGGACCCTTTTGCTTTCCCTTTCGTTGCTTGATTTTTTGACGTCTTGTGTGGCTTGTTGTCACTCACCGCATGTGCAGTGGCTGTCAAATTCTCTAATGGTTGCATCATTTGGTCACTCAGGTCCTGGAAGATCTGGTAGCTTGATTTTAAGAAGTTGACTGAGTCTTAGGCGGTATAGATTCCTTAAGGCCAGTTGCCAGGGCTATATCTCTAGGCACTTTGGTAGATTTCAGGGCACCAAGGCTTTTCCCTAGCACCATCAGACTTCCCTGTGACCTACATGATCTTTTGTTGTCTGAGTGCTCAACATCTCTTTCTGCAGTTTCCTTTCGATCTCGGTTGCTCGTTTATTTTGGTAAATGTTCTAATGGGGGGATGCAGCAAGGTTCTTTCAACTGATGAGCATTTCTCATCCATTTACAGTCTTGCAAGACTGGCTCCATGAGTATCGATTTGTCGTTGGATTCTTTTCTTCCAAAATCACTTAATCGATTTTGACATTGGTTCGTTAGATCAGCTTCCTTACCCAGTCTATGATCCATTTTCCTCATGAAACCATCAAGATCATTCATCTGTTCCTTTGTTTTCAAGTTTAAGGTAAGTATGGTTTGTAGATATTTGTTAATGTTCTCGTACAGCTTAAGAAAGGGGGCTATCACAATATTTAGTGCTGCCATAACCACATTTTGGGTGTGCACAAAATCATCGATTCGTCCCTTTCTACATAAGTCACTTATTTTGCCAAGTGAGTCATCATCAATGATCATTGTATGGGGGCCTTGTGTCTCTGAGGAAAGGTTCAAATTTGATGGGTTGGCGGCGAAAGCGCCAGAAGTATTTGAAGTCATCTCATTTTGCTTTGTATGCCTTTGCCTGGGCGGAACTTCCCCGTCCAGTGCTGCCGCGTCCAGTGCTGCTTTTTTATCCATGATAAAGGATAAACTTCTCTTTTTTTCTTTTACAATTTTCCCTGCTGGAGTTGAGATATCTTGGATTAACTTGTCAGGCCGACTTGAATTACTCAGATTCCTTGCCCCTGAGTTTGTGGGCCTAACTGCTTAACCATTTGTGTTGTTTAAGCCTTCAATCATTCTTTAGAAACAAAGTTTGTCGGAGAAGGTCCTCTTTTCGGGGGGTATTTTCCCAGAAGACTCTTGCTCAACCTCCATTGACATAGGTAGGTTGATTATTGAGAAATCCACCCCGGACACAACCAAGTTTGGAGCATGGACGACTGCCTCCATACTACCCCCTTCATGGATCCGATCAGGAGTTAGTTGAATAAGGTCCTCTACATGCAAATCCTCGCCTTCAGACAAGGACCGTGGCAATGGTACTGAGGCAAAATTCACCCTTGATGCCAGCTCTCGGGGCGGGGATACAGAAGGTAAATCAGGGGGAATTGTCCCCCTTAGGATTAGCATCCACCTGACCCACAGTGGGCTGGGACATTGTCACTAAGGCCGGTACTGATGTTGTCTTTGAGCTGGTGGACCATAATTCTTTGCTTGAAAAGGTTAAGTGTGATAGCTTCAAGGACACGGTGGCTTTGTTGGCAATCGCCAGGGAGGGGGGAGGTGGGTACGCCTCTTGTCTGGGGGCGAGGTAAGGCACTGTCTCACCTGGAATCTCATCTTAATTCCCGGCTTGGCCCCCGCTTCCAGCTGATCATCCGCTGCAGTCCTCATCTTCGTCAACGTGCAGCTCCTCGAATCCAGGGAAGACAATGTAAAATCTCCAATGGCTCCCAAGTTGTCAGTTCCCGCCAGTCACCACCTGGCAACACTGAAAACACCACTTGCACACCACTTCTGCTCTGCTGACACAGAAGTAGGAGCTTATGAATGGTGTCACGGGCTGCAAGCAGCAGGCAGCTCCTCCTCTGATGCTCCTTAAAGGGCCAGGGTGCCCAAAAGTTCCAAGCAAAAACGGCCGCAGTAATGATGGCATTATCTTCAAGTAAGCCCTTAACAGCTCCCAAACAGCGCAGCATACAACATCGACAAGACCACTTGCGCACCACTTCCGATGTTTGACTATAACTGACAATATCCTGACAGCAAGAAAGGACCTATTTGGCACACCAATACAAAATGCAGAATTGTTATATCTTGTGAATGGTCTTGTTACAGAAATCAATCGACCAAATAACAGCAGTGCATGCAGAATGTACATTTGTAGTAATTAAACAGGACTGAGGTGCCCTTTGGACGCCTGATGTGTCTGCATATGTCACTGCAAGAAACCAATTTGGTTCCTCTATATACAAGGGAGCAAATCTTTGCCCAAGAAACAAGAAAAAGCCTGCCATTCTCTACAGGCTGGTCACTACATATTTCTACTTGAATTCTAGCAGTAAACCTGGAATGCAATAAAGGTGAAAGAGATTACTGCCTGAGTGCGTGCTTTGAATTATAAATGAAACATTGCATCTGAAAATGGAGATCAACTCGAAAAGTGAATAACATTTGCCAGTTAGAGAAGCAAAGAAAATTGCAGAGAATACCTGGTCAGCAAAGAGGATCAACCTGACTAATCTGGTAACTACATCAGTTCTGCCATCATTGCACAGGTATTACAGGAGGTGCATTATGACATGGCATGGTGATACCTATACTCTTGGGGGCTTGTGAGAATGTGGCATAGACTTGCTTTTAGGATTTCTCCTCTCAACTTCAAAGTGTAAAAAGCACAGGTTATTTACGCATGCCAAGCACTCCCCAATCAGCTGTCAGACGCTGATTACTCAAAGGCGTTAGCGGCCACTGAACTGGCACCTACCGCCATCCCCATCTATCAAACCCAAGTCCCTGTTACCATTGTGTCACTACCTAACAACCCCCAGCAAATTGAACTGTCCCAAACCCTCCTATTTCGCTAACCTCTATTCCTGTGTTAACAATTTCTAGATTGCATTCGGGAGAAGGAGAGGATAGAGTATTGGTATAATTATGGCAATGTTCAGGTAACTCTATGGAGTATAATTCCTTCCAATGTGGAGAGAACTAAATTTGGGAGAGTGCTTGGTTTACCTGAAGAAGTCAAATGGTGGCTGTTCCCAACGCAGGCAGCCATGTGGAGAGTAGGAAATAGTGGTGGGTGGTGAGGGTAATAGTATAATGGTAACTATTGTTACTTGATGGCTCACTTAAATTCAATGTAGCAAGTGATAGGTGAGACAGTGTGTATGTATGTAAACATGTGTGTTGTAAACATGTATGTATGTAAACATTTCTTTTTGCGAGCATCAGGCAGATCCAGCAGGCCACTCTTGCTTCATAGTCCAGAACTCAGATTCCCTTGCCATGAATGTAACCAAACATGTATAAAAGATAGGTACACAATACACAATGTATTGTTAGGTACCATGACCATTTCTCTTCCTTTCTTTGACTTCCAGGTGAACTCACTTTTTCATAATTGTGGAAGGCAGCAGATATCCAGCAGGCTCAGCAGCAGCATTTGCTATTGTCCATATGAAGTAAGGGGGTGTGAGAGGCAGGGTAAGGGATTGAGCAAACACTGCCGTTACAGGAGGGAGTGTGCACATGGTTTAGTCCCTGAGTGACTGTTTAGGTTGGCTCGAGTGAGCCACTGGGTTTATCACTGGAGCACAGCTGACAAAAACGGATGCAAACATTGATGAGCTAAAGATAATCACTGCTCTCACCTTTACTACAAAGGAAGTACTGAACAGGCTCATCTTGAACATCGTTACGTCAGGAGCTGCCCTACAGTGGGACAGTGTATGTGCCGAACTGTAAGACTTCCTAAATTACCAGCCCATTAGCAATTGTTGAAGTGTGTGCAGCCAATCCTGCCCTTGTGAGCTCATTAGCAACTCAGGAATATCAGAGGAATAATCGATATAATCAGTGTAGAGTCCGTTTGAATTTAAACAGGTCATCTGCAGTTTTGACTGTGTTGCAGACAAATAGTTTTAACGTTCTAATAAAATACATTGACAACACGTTTTCATGTTGTACTTTAAGTTAAGTAGTAACACGCAACCTCTTGCACACTTATCTTAAACTTCAGCAGTGCACAATTAAACATTGAACCGTAAACAGTTCCTTGGCAATTAATCACTATAAAGTGTCACAGAAAACTAATTAACAAGCAAGGAATTTGAAAAGCTCTAACAGTTTTAACTAACTGCTGCAGTGGCAGCTCGAATGCTGACCTTAGCTGGCTCAAGCAGCAGGCACTGCGACATCAAAACCAAGGCATAACAACTGATTACAGAGCAGTTGTGATATCATTGTGTTATTACAGGTCAGTTGTGATGTCACAATAGCTAGTAATAAGACAATTATTTCCAGGCTTTTGTACAGATATTGCAGGCTGCCATTATAAGAAAATTAAACCACAACTACTCTGTACTCAACATATTATGAACAGTTTATAAACTGATTATAGGTAACAGCAACTGGAAGATCTCTTAAGTTAGATTAAAAAAAAGAAGCCACATATTAAAGGCAATGCCAGTGTATGACCATGTGTTATACGGAATAGAATACTTCTTACCCTATGCAAAAAGGATATTAAATGTCACCTTGGAGTTCGATTACCTTACAAATGAACTTGACCTTGGGCCTCGTTCCTCGTTTTGGTCACAGAACTCCTTGATGATTTATAATATTCATATAACATACGGGTGGAGGGTGTCTATGCCTTATACTACAAACAGCAGTGTTATTCGTTATTTCCAATTGCAATAGTGCAACTAAAAAAGTGTCATAATCTTCTGTGTGGTGAATAGGCGGAATTTTTCATTCGGATTCGTCAATTGTTTGATGAAAGAAAAATAAGAACACCAACATGTGAACATCTCCATTGACAAATGTGAGTCGTGTTGGTGCTGTAGAACAAGAATGGGTCAGTATAATGTCATGGTGCACATATGAGAATTCTCATCTCCTTATTTGTCTTTCTATATTCATGTATATCTCTCCTCCATCACAACAAAACAACATTCTTAAAACAAACTGCTTTTTGTGCAGGAGCAGTCAGCATGGTTTCATACATTGATAACATCACACTTTAATAAGTTCCACACGAAGTACGTATCAAATAATATATTATGTTTACATGCAATTAGCTTTTGTGATTAAAATGTGAAAGTTTAATTGTGTACTAGTTGTAGCTATGAATGGAGGAGTTATTTCTGATAGTGTTGAAAGAATCGACTGTTATATTTTATATTTATATTGTCAATGGTTTGCTGCAAAACTAACACAATTAAATGCATACATAAATACATAATACACTACTTCATCCTTCGACATATGTCTTAACCTCTTTTTGGCTATTGCTCTTCCTGCATGTACTGCTAAATTATACCCTAGTACTTATAACTGTCAATACAACTTGAGAGCTATTGAGATTGAACCTAGCCAACTCATTCATAGCTGTCCCTATTACAAAAATACACGCAATCTTATTCTACAACAGGGCAGACCTTGAAAAGCATTTGGCTTGAGATGAGATGCATATATATATTTAAATGAATGTCATGTCTACGATCGGTTTCAAGACACACCTATAGACACATTGGAGGGAACCCAACACAGGGAAAAACATTCAAGAAAAAGAGAACACCCTGAACCAGTCCAATAAGGGTACACACACTTAACAGTTGACAGCACAAGTGCCTATCAGAGCATAAGTATGAACACCCACACACACTCTTTGTCGGGAAAACACTTAATTGTGCTTATGTTTTGTAATCATTGATAAATTGTGGCAGTCAACGTGTTCTTCTTGAATGTCTATGGGCTGTCTTTTATGTCTATGATCAACAGCTTGTGCTTCAAATCTTTCTCCTTGGCAGTCACAGAACCCGACCACTGAAGTCTTGAAAAATCTCAAACACCTAATTTCCCAACAATGTATTTATAGATGTGTTTTACATCAGAGCTCGTAGAAGCATTTTTGAGTATGTCTTTTAATCAAGTATCATATACGTTGTTTCTTTCTGAAGACTTCTCCTGGATTTATGGGACAATGGTCATGAGTTCAATTGGAATATCTGTCAACACAAGCAGAATCAGTAGCAGAAGTCAAAAAGTGCACATGCTTAAATGCACGATGTTCAAATAAATGTCTAAGCGTGCGTGCGCTTATGTATTAGCAACACATACACTTGCATTTTAACGAAATCTAAAGAACAAAATGCCTTCAATAATGAGGGAGTTTATATCGGTGTAACATGTATTTGTTTTAATATTCATAGTCTCTGCATCGTTAATCATCTGTCTTATGCATGCCTGTGAGTCCTTTCTAGTTTGGCACTGCTGGAGAAGGCTTGAACCGCTAGGTCGCCAGTTCACACCTACCCCTGTATGTTGGTGTGGAGAAGTCATTAAAAGAATATCATAGAAAGCACTAATTGGCACCTTACTTGACAGTTGACCATGAGGTCAAGCATAGCTTTGAAAATAACGGATGTCTGGCTCGCCACGAGAAAATTAGACATTCTAATTTCAATTTAAGTTCTAACTACCTACAAAAAAATTTGTTCTGGCTCCTAGTTTCCAATGACAACAAAAAAAAAAATAGAAGCTCTGCTATAATATGTACAACTACATTTCAAAGGTAAGATACCATGACAAACACTAACAGCCAGAAAACAACCACTGCTCTCCAAAACCTGTGGGTGTGCAGAGTACACCGTCACAGTTCTACTGCTAAATTTCACTAGTTGTGAAAGCCAAGTAAGAAAGCATTAGATCACAGTACACAAAAGGAGTACATTCAGCGTTCAGCAATGTACATTACACATGATTTGCAGAGACATCTTGCACTGATATACATTTGAAGTGTGTATTGTGCCCCGGATTAACAAAGTTGGCCAACTGGTTTGTTGTGTCCTTACAAAAGATTTTAATTAATACACCATATGATCGTTCGGAAAGCATGGACCACTAAAACTGCAGCACTGTGACTATATGAGAAAGTACTAATGGTTGTTGAGAATATTATAAAATGCAATGTTAGAGAGAGCGTCCTGTGGCCCACTCACTGAAGTATTGTTGTGAAAGCAAAGTCATCTCTGGGCACAGAAACAGTGTCAATCTCTGCTCTGCTCTTTTGGTTGAGTAGGTGATGCTTCTCCTAAGGTCGTGATGACAGACTACTCACCTGGATCTGGGCATGTAAACCAACTTGCAACCTTTCTCCAAGATATGAGTTTTACATTCTTGGTTATGGATGGCTGCCTTCTGCCAGAGATTGGATCTGATCTTTCAACCAGTGAGTTTCTAGATAGATGGATTGTAAATTCAAAGTCTCTCACTGTCTCTGTCATTAAAACGTGCAGGTCCCCTAGCGTTCTAAGTCTTTCTCACTCTCTGCCATGGCAATTTATAGGTCACTTTGGGAGCTGACATTCCCCCGAAGAACCTTTGCTTCTCATTCTGTAAGAAATGTATCAATGACCTGCTTGCGACATTAGGGTTGGGTTCCTTTAGCATTACAACATTTAACTTACCTTCCTTTTATCTACTCGTAGGTCCACTTCTATCATTTATTTTCTACTGATACCATCTTCTCAGGACCTCACAATTCCCGACATCAGGGTATCAATTAATTATGCTTCCTACTCAACATTTATTTTAATTTGAGACTTTTCCTTTCTTACAGCCCCCTTCAGGTCTAATGTGTTGCTTCTGCATTGTTCAGGGTTTAGCAATGGTGCTTCAGTAACCATTTATTGGTTTGTCATAGGTTGACTAAAATAAATACATGTTATAAATAGGATTTCCTGTTTTCAGTGAAATCCGATAAACACAAGAAAATCCACCCCCTCCCCGGAAGAGAAAGTGCCTCCTAGGTTTAAACTGACAAACACTGTTACCCCTTTCAAAGTGGTACCTTAGTAGGAGCAGGGATGGGATGAAGGTTGGAGTTGATGGGGTGGCTGGAGAGGGTTTATCAAAAAGGGCACCTGGTTGATGCCTTGCTCTACCCAGGTGGGTAGCCACTTATTAAAGAGCAAAAATGAGCAAGGTCATGGGATACCTGGCTGATGAACGAAGGCTGAACACACACCTATGGGGGTTACACCTTGGTAAGTGTGTACACGTTACTGTGAATGACTTCTGACAAAAATGTATCAGGACAGTTCCGAGTGCTGCAGTCAGATTTTTTATAAAACTGCAGTTTACATGTTTGTAGATACACTTAATTGAGAGTAACACAAGATACAACAGTATTTACACATTTTGAAGGTATAGTAACCAGTTTGTGAGTGACAAATTTCAAATATTTGTGACGTCTTTTCAATGCTTACACATCCACTGAGCGGTCCTTGGGAAGGAGACCAGTGGATCTAGTGAGGTGATAGCATGTGATAATCAGCACATATACATCAAAAATCCAAAACAGAAGAAACAACAGACTCCCTCAGAATGCATACACTGGGAGCTCAATATTCTGACTGCATAAAACGTTATACTTAACAAATGTGTTACACTTAAAAGATTACTCAGGGGCAAAATGAAGTATAGACAGATGCTCTGGTTGAACTGGTGGGATGCAACGTGCCATGTGCTTGTGTTAAAATGTGGCAATCTGGAGCAAGGTTAGAAGGCCTGCTGGGAAGGGATTATCTGCCGAACTTTAAACTATGGTTGAACACATATGCACAAATTCTTGACAGAGAACAGACCTGGGTGGATCTGCTAACAACGAGCAGCAGTAAGGAGTGTATTGACGGGCAAATCCTGGGCCCACCGTGGAGGCATATGTTCACGACTTTCCGAATTTGAAAATTAGAGAGCTATACACTAGAGTCAAATTCAACAGGGTGGAGACATCGAACAGACTTGGAGCTTGTGTGGGCATTTCCAAAGAAAAAAGGACGTGTTGATTCTGTTGCACTTCCGGCATTGAAACAGCAAAGTTTGTACTCTGCTTCTGGCCTGAATTTGCTGCGGACAGAAGGAGGGTACGGTTGGCCCTGGGAGGATATTTCCAAGAACACAGAAACTTGTCTTCGGCCGTCTTACATTGAGGGCATTGATACCCCCCTGATATTCCACGTGACTAGACTATGGTGAAATATCCAAGCTTCGCTGGAGTCACTATTCGGAGACTAATTCGGGTATGGGGAACTCTTTGAAGACTGAATGTACCTGGTCGTTACGTTTTATAAAACGCAAATATATTTGGCAGTATTATAAATGTAAAGGTCAACTTTAGCTGTCTCGTTTTAGCTTACATGAACATTAGATGTGGACATTTCAACATGAGAAGGAAAAAAACAGCCCTTGTATGAGTTCCTTGAGTAGACATTTCATTGGCTAATGGATTCCTGCCCCCACTCTGCATCACGCCAAGTGTGCATGGTGAAAATGGTAAAGTGTGCTTGTACAGAATCTTGCATTGGTCGTATGGATTGTGCACATGAACCCTGGCATGGCATAATGTATTTGTAGGAACTACACCTTCTGTAGTGCCAATATTGGATGCAATTTGCAGTCTTCAATTAAAGTGACTGCTCACACACATGGTCTCGCACACTCCATGCATACAGGCTATTGCAATGTTTATGACATCTCGCAGAAAAAAGGCGAGACAAACCCAATACATGCAACGCCTCAGTGCCCCTAAGCCAAATACAGCACATTGGTTTCTCACAAACTCAAGGCGCCAATTCCATGTATAATATGGTCTGATGTTAGCTTACACAATGTTGCTTTTTCCTTTATTTCCTTTAGCATTCTGTCTGTGAGCATACAGAGGGCTGTTGTTGTCAACACCTGCATTGTATTTCTCATTGTCTGGGTTGGCAGCATAACAGATAAGGGGATTGATTCAAGGGCACCCTGGGAGGCACTCCTGGCAGGGCCTCATTCATCACTCGCCTTTATGGCTCTCATAGGGGAAGCTAGCATCAAAGAATTAATCTGCACTCACAGGGTCATGAGTGGGCTCCAGAGAACTGCTCTGCGCGGCACAGAAACCTGGGCTGTCAAATCTGTTTTGTAAATAAAGTGTTTTTCTCCAGACAGTGTGTTTGTAATTGTCACTTTATGCTACTCCTCCTAATATCCAGCTGCTGCTTGGCAATTTATGATTTTCGCCTGCATTGCTATTTCGTCAGGAAATGAGCAATCTCCCACCAAATCTCAGCTATTACACAGGAGAGAAAGGTTTTAATCATACATCCCGATTGGAACCTTGCTGCCATTGTTCGACTTTTCGGTACAAAGAATTGCTTTTCATCACGGTTCTTGGGCGGCTGCTCCGACCAGTTCATCCTGTGCGTTTCAGACAGATGAAGCCTGTGCAGGATTAGACCTTTACACCTTTTAGTTTGTTTCTCATGAAGCTTACGGTGATAAAAGGTGGACGGCGTTGCCTCTGGACATGAGATTAATTCCTGGTGCATTTTAAATCATCACGCACGGAATTCAAAACTTTAAGAGTCACCACACTTCTAAAACACCAATAATTTCCAGCTAATAATCTTCTTGCCGTAGCTCTCTGCAGTATGCTTTTTCAGGATGTTGACCGCTTAATTAATAGGATATTTATTGAGTGCAGACCTATCTTCTGGAAGCAATGGAGCACTTTATTTGAAAATATTATGTTTGATAACTCTGTGGGGTGCTATTTTCTCCTCTTTGATGTTAAGTACGGGAGCTTGTTTTTTGTTTTACTGATAACGAATCCAGACAACGACTGCACATGCAACTGGAGGACTTCCAAAGAGCCCTGGCCTCAGCGTAGACGGCAACATAAAAGATATTCCAGATGCTTCCATGGGCGAACGTTGATGACCCTCGCACGGCTGTGTCTAGGTACAACGAGACAGTTTGGATTTTTTTTTTAAAGCAGATCATTGCTTGTAGTGCTTGCAGTTTTACTGCCTGCCCTGCTCAGTAGTTGGAACCAGCAGTGATTGGCAAGACAGAAAATGTGGTGGAGTACCGTGGCAAATGGTTGGTTTCTTGATAGATTATAGAGTCCGAAGTGTCAACACTTTTTAAAGATGAAAGTGCAGTCCCCAGTTTTCCTGGCTGAATCTCCAGTGTCGGCAATGCAGACATATTTGGTCAATTCTGGGATTGCCAGGCGGGTGGTGTCCACTGTCTATCAGATGGTGCTGGGGTCTGACTCGTTGGCAGTGCTCCCTTGCCAATCGCAGTGGGCTTGAGATATTGGGATGGACCTCGAAGACAGGCCGTGGCAGTTCATGTATACTAAATAGGTGGCGATATGTTCTAGATTTAATCTCATTTGATTTAAAATGTTGCATAAAGCCCAGGGACGTCATTTCAGGGTAACCAGGGGTTGCAGGTGTGACCCCTGTTCCCTCTCTACCTATGTGGTATCCCTTGCTACCCCTGAAAAAATAAACAATAAAAAAATGTAAGCTCCTGGGCTGTGGTCAGCTCCATGCCGCGATTTTGCTGAGAAGATGGCTTCTTTGTACATTCAAAGCAACCAGTTTGAAGCTGTCTTTGGTAGCATCACAGGGGTTAGTTTGCCCATTTTGAGAGTGTGTCTTTTGTTTGAGCACAGTGTTTGTAGTTCATCTGTGAACCATGAGTTTGAGTGAAACAACTTTTTTTCTTTCTTGCATTCTGGAGGTGCTACTGAATTTACTGCTTTGGAGAGGGTGTCTCTAAAGATATCTGCTAGGATGACAGAGTCTTGTGAGAAGGGAGGTGCTAGGCATGGGGTGTTTAGGTGTGGGCAGATGTTATCTGCTGTACGTTTTTTTGAACTTCTTATTAAGGTGGTAGGGGAGGACGTAGTGGTTTTAGTGCTGGAAGCTGTGGGGATGGTAGATTGAATGTAGTTGTGGTCAGTCCAAGGATAAGCACGATTGGACGTGATGGAAGAATTGCAGTTGTGGTCGACAATCCAATCAATGGTGAGACCTTTGGAGTGGTTAGAGCTAAGAATTTTTTGGGTGAATATTAAGTGTGAGAGATCCTTGGAAAGTGTGTTTGTGGCTTTGTCATTGGGTTAATGTATCCTAGATTCAGGTCACCTAAGAGTAGCGTTTTATTGGATTTTTTGAGGTTGTCACTGAGAATGTGGATGATGTGTCCCTGGAAGTCTGCCGTGAATCCCGGTGGTCGGTAAAGGAGATGGATATTGATGGTGTTGTTAGGTGAGAGAGATAATTTCACCGATAAAATGTCTACACCACCCTCCCAGAGGTGAGGTGTGGACCTAATGGATAGGATATCTTTGTAGATACGTGCAACCCCCACCTCCTATTTTTGTGATCCTATCCTGTCTAAGAATCGTGTAACCTGGTGGCAGGGCTAGCATGATAGAAGGGCCTGCTGCCTCATGTAGCCATGTTTCAGAGATGCCTAAGAGGTCTAGGTCTTGACTAAGTAAGAGATCATTTATTTCCAGTGCGTGGGCGGGGAGAGAGCGAACATTGAGAAGGGTGCACTTAAGATCAGAGGGTTGTAAGTTTTTGTGTGAGCGTAGTTTAGCTTGGTGAGCTTTGGGCAGTGAGTTAGGGTGCTTGGGGCGAGAGGGTGAAAGCCAGGTGTCGAGAAGCTGTGTTGACTTGACTTTGTGAGTAGACGAGTTGGGGACGCGCTTATAGTGTATAGTCGTGGTGCAGGATCCGAGTCTGAAGTTCCTGTTGGTAGTGGTTGTGGGGCAGGCGAGAATGTGCATCGGCTGAGTGTGTGTTCTAAGTCCATGGTGTCTAGTGGGGCAGTTTGGTGATTGTGTGGAAGAATGTGCTGAATCCCTTGTAGTGTGAGAGGATCCAGGTAAATCGAAGATCTACTCAGTAAGGAGCAATACCATGGTCTTAGATGATGGGGTGATCGAGTGAGTGTAAGAGGTAATGATGGGTGGTTGGTGTATTGAGTGAGTGAACCCTGAGTATGCAAGAAGTATGGGGTGCAAGAGGGAGTAGGTAGCCTGTTGTCTAAGAAGGATATTCCACTTCATGGTGGGAGGAGTGTGGGAGTAGAGGTATATGTTATGAGAGTAGTGCGGGTGGTAAGATCAAAGATGACTGGTATGTATAAGGAAGTTGATTGAGAAATGCTAACTGTACAGTAGAGATTATACAGTTTGCTTACAGATATCACAGAATACGTTGTGCCATACTGTACCATTTAAGAAGCACAAGATACAGCAGTTTCTCAGAAGTTTTTCGACTAGGCTAGACTAGCATATGGAATACAGCATGAAATGGGTGGTCACAGACACTTAAGCAGTAAACTAATTTTAACAGCGCTGCAAATGAGCTACGTAGCATTGGAACAAGTAGGTGGAACTAGTGGTTAGCCAATAGTGCTATAGGTACACGGGTAGTGATGTTATGGCTCAAAATGCAAGATGCAGGATGTGTTCGTTAGCAATGGTTGAGGGTAATCTCATCTGTGGTCATGCATAATGGCTATTAACAATGTGAACACTGGCATATTCCACAGAAATACACATAAACTGGGTATCCTTTGAGTTAGAGACTAATGACTGTTCGGGCATGCAGAGATCTGGTAACAGTAATAATTTCTATGATTAGAAGTATGCAATTGCCACACCATTGGCGCGTGCCATGCGCTGTGCTAATAGTGAGTACACGATAGTTTGGAGCATTGGTGAGCGAGGAGGGACAATAATAAGCAAAGTGTTGAGGACCTCTTGCTTTAGTACTCACATGTGTTGCAGTAGTTTGGAAGCGATTTTTGTCCAAAGGCTTGAAGCACTGTATGCCCTCGCCTCCCCGAGGCGAACAGAGGAAAATAGGGAGCCTTATCACCTGCCTTGTCCACGGCCGGTGTCCGCCTGCCGGCGGAAGTGAGGGATATGAAATAGCCAAGTGTTGCCTAGAAACAAAGCTCAGCCTCGATGTGCGGCCGCGTTGCGCCGGCCACCTTGGTGGGGGAAACAGATGATCACGGCAACTGCAGTGATCCTGAAAAGGTTGGAATTGAAGATTGTGAGCTTTTAAATGTGGCTTACCATTTATGCCTGCTCAGAGGGCTTGTGGCATTATATGGAGCAGTGAGATGAAGTGTAAAGGGCTCCTGCCCTCTCCGCGTCCGATGCTGCAAGGGGATGATGTGAGAAGGGCTCCTGCCCTCTCGGCGTCCAGGGGTTCTCTGTCCCTTCACAGAGGCAAACAGGGAGCCTTATCACCTGCCTTGTCTACGGCCGGCGGAAGTGAGGGATATGAAATAGCCAAGTATTGCCTAGAAACGAGACTCAGCCTCGATGTGGGGTCGCGTTGCGCCAGCCATCTTGGTGGGGGAAACAGCTGATCAAGGCGAGCAGCGGCGGCTGCAGTGATCCCAAAAAGGTTGGAATTGAAGATTATGAGCTTTTAAATGTGGCTCACCATGTATGCATGCTCAGAGGGCACGTAGCATTAGATGCAGTAGTGAGATGAAGTGAAAAGGGTTCCTGCCCTCTCCGCATCCGATGCTGCAGGGGGATGATGTGAGAAGGGCTCCTGCCCTCTCGGCGTCTAGGGGTTCTCTGTCCTACCTAGTGAATGTGACAGTTTACAGAATTCATGACACTATTCTCAGAACGTCTATACTACTTTTCCACTTTTAGCCTAATACAATAATAAATATTTTCAACCAAGAGGGAGTCACTAAGAATTTTGGCCCCATCGAAGTACACGGAATATTTAGCTAGATGTACTAACTAGGACCAATAGGTTTTCTATTGATGGTTCTCATGCATATTAAATTGGGAACTATACATTGTATTAACTAACAGCAGTCATTTTCCTGTATTTTTAAAGGTTACTATGAATTAAGTTTCTCTTCATGGAGAACATCTCTACCTTTTTAACCATGCAGCACCATTAGTGTACACTACAAGTGGTAGCGGTAGCACATTACATGCACGAATATTGGGTTCATTTACGCAACAAGCAAAAAAGATTTGTTTACATGTGTGACATCATCAGCGTAATTACGCAATGACAACATCACGGCCGGCAGGCCATAACCAATAGCTGCGATTTTGAAGAAACACAATCCTTCTGGACATGGAGAATGCTGTGGAAGGCTTTGTTTTTTCACTATTGAAGTAATTAGATAAGATTTGAAACGCTATAAAACAATAATAGGATAAACTATCCTTATGAAGAGTGAACCTTAGACCACTTAGGATAAACAGATTACTGCTCGTTATAAACACATGTTTTTCTTAAAACTCACAGATGTTACTGAACGGCAAAGAGGATAACATCCGCCTTCCCTACAATTTCCAGCTGAGCACAGATAGAACAACACATGTGGTGAGTGTGTTAGTCTGAATGCATATTCTATAAGCCTCACTTATTTGCCTTGGGAATAACTTAAGTATTACATCGTGGACAAGAAGCCTAATAGACTATGGGCCTCATTCCGAGTACGGCGCTAACCAATGGCGCTATTAACGCCTTGGTTGACGCCGTACCCGGACCGGCAGCGCCTTGGTGGTTGGCGGAATTACCGCCCCATTCCAAGGTTGGCGGGGCGGTAATTCCCCAATCCCCATTTACCCTTCCCCATTCCCATTCTTGCCCCATAGGGCATAATGGGAGTGGGGAAGGCGTCAATTACGCCACCGTAAATTACGGTGGCGTAATTAACATCAAGGTCCCTTAGCGCCATGGTATTTAACGCCTGCTAAAAGCAGGTGTTAAAAGCACCATGGCGCTAAGGGAACTCGGAGTATGGCGGTAAGGGATTACCGCCACCGCTCTCGTTAGCGGTGGCCGCTATCCCTTACCGCCATACTCGGAATGAGGCCCTATAGGTGTTATTGTTTCTAGATCGTAAGAATTCATCAGTCGAAGGAGCGTTTGAAGAATTCTGCAGATTAACCACCAGACAAAGTTGGCCAACAAGTAGGGTGAGTTGATATGTTCATTGTGAGAGGTATTTGATTTAAGATATATGTATGAGACATAGTTGAAGATAATAAGTTTGACACAGTTAGGAATCCTTTTCTCCACAGGAGATCAGGAGATGCTGGTGGAAAAAAATAGGGATTTAAAAGGCCCTCCATGCAGACGAGGCACAGCTGACTGGACACACATTTTCTAATATACTATAATGATTGGACCACTTAGATTTATTACAATAATGTGGATTGTTTTCTGATCACCAGGGAAGTGAATAGTACACGTGCTTTTGGAGAACGAAACAGACTGTATGTTCTGGAGGATTTCAGTACATTTAAGGTATTGAGCATAACATGATTTGCATTGGATTGAATATGACTATTGATTGATTACTCATTTAAAAAAAATAGAGTCCTATTGACATCACTTTTATTTTTAACATACACAGCATTGACTTTGTGGGTATTGGTGGCTGTGAAACCTTGCACATAAAAATGCTACTTGACCCTAAAGCCACAGTAAATATCTTCCTTATTTACCTCCCTCCTCACAGTATACTCGATTTTCTGGTCCAATTTAATGACTGGATCTCCCCTACCCCTCAACCCCTATCTAGGGTTCTTGTATTGGGAGACATGAATTTGGGATGTAATGATTTAAAGGATCCTCTGGCTCAGACTGTGCAGACCTCACTTGTGGAATTGAACGTTGAGCAACACATTCTGCATCCCACACACAAGACTCTGGATTGGTTGGCCTCATATGGGTTAGCACTAGACAACATTACAAGTGATCTTTGACCTTGGTCTGATCATTCATTTATCTTCTTTCAGCTACCCAAAATGTTGCCTGTATTGAAAAAGAGAAGTATAACAGAAAAGACCCTGGGCCTCATTACGAGGTGGGTGGTAAGGGGTTAATGGCACCAGCAATGGTGCCGTGGCCGTCATCCCCTTAACGCCCCATTACGAGTCCCAGGTGCCCTTAGCGGGTCCTCCTAGCAGACCAGGGAGCTAACTAACGGGCCCGTTGTTAGCTCCCTCCCCATTCCCATTGAGCTCATTGGGGGCTCAATGGGAATGAGGATGGACCGGGTCCAGGTTCCTTGAATGAGGAATTACCGGGTCCTCCAAGGTTGGAATGGGCTTGTAATTCCTCATTCATGGAACCTGGACCCGGTACCCGGTAAGGGGGTAACCATGCTGCAAATTGCGGCATGGTTTCCTCCAAGGTCGTAATGACCCCCGTGTCGTAACTTACGTAAATTAACTTTGGAGGCACTACACCCCTTTTTTCCTCAGTAGTAAGTAATCTCGATAGCCTGGATTGGACAGCCAAATTAGAGACAGCCTATGAAAATATGATGCTATTGGCAGTGAACACCGTGGCACCTCTAAAACAGAGAGTGGTTAAAACCCAGCCACAGAAGCCATGGTATTCTGCAGAGATACATAAGCTGAAAGTTATAAAAGACAAAGCTTTTAAGCAATTGCAAACAAGGATAACAATCTATAACAAAATAAGTTATCTGGGGGCCGGGGGTAAGGAATCAGAAAAAGGCTATTTAGGCTAAAAAGCAACCAAACGAGAATAAGAACTGTTTAAAATCCTATGCGAATTGGAGGATCCATGTCCACTATCCTCGCTAATAAATAAAAACAAACAGTTGTGTCAGCACATTCAGAACTCCATGTGCTGTAAAGTGGAAGACATCAAAGCCGACATTACAGTCAAACTATCCTCCATGTCCAAAACTTAGACTAGCAGCATCGCAAAAATATGCATGATGCATTATCAACCTTTTGTCTTTTCTGAAGTAACAGAAACAGTTATTCGAGACACTTTGGACACACTAAAACCAACCAACTGCAAGGGAAATCTCTGGCCAGTAGCCATTGTTAAAACATGTGCCAGTACACTTGCTCCACTGATCACTAAATTTGTGAATTGCTCATTTAAGGAAAGCACAGTCCCTGCATCCATTAAATAAGTGTGGATTTTCCCTCTTCTGAAAAAGTTGTCCCTTTATCCCTCAGGGGCTGGTAACTACCATCCCATAACCAACACGCAGTTCTTGCTTAAAATTCCAGATAAAATCGAACTCCAACAGATCCAGGATCATTTGAGCCAGTATTACATCTTAGATCCCAAATAGTCTGGGTTCAGAAGCAACTATAGAACTGAGTTTACATTAATAGACTAAAAACCAAATATCATGAGGTCTATGGATTAGGGACAATCCTCTCATTTGATTCTTCTGGACTTTACAGCTGCTTTTGACTTGGTTGATCATGCCACTCTAGTCTCTCGGCTCCAGGAAACTGCCACCTTCACTAAGGAAGCTGCTGGCTCGGTCCTGTCGTTCCTCTCTGATCGGACGGCCAGGGTGTACAGTGAGAAGGCGATTACAGAGGGCATACTTCCTTGAGGGGTGCCACAGGGCTTTGTGTATGTCAGCTACCCTGTTTAACACCTTCACCCTGCCTCTTTTTGAGATGCTTTGAGATGCTTGACTCAGAAGGAATAATATGCGCAAACTATGCGGATGACACTCAGTGTCTGCTTTCCCTCATCGGTAACCACACAGCGGATTTCTTAACCATCAATACTGCAAATGACCACATTCACACTTGGATGCTATATAATGATTTGTGTTTGAAGAACTAAAAAATCGAGATGATGGTTCTAGGCACTAGTCAAAAGCTGCATAGGTTAGACCCTGCATACCAGTCCTTTAAGGTGGCGGCCTGTACTCTTAAATCCTTACCAAAAGTCAAGACCTTAGGTGCCATCTTGGATCCGGAAATTAGTTTTCTGCTACTTCTGTTACCTGAGGCTCCTAACCTTAATTCCTCCTTTCCTTAGCGAGAACAACCATGCCACCGTGGCTTGTTCCATTATTGGTTCTCGCTCGGACTGCTATTCCAGACTACTGCAAGGGCTTGGGCAGGGCGAACTCAACCGGCTTCAGGTGGTCCAAGATAATGCAGTTCATGTTGTCTGTCGCATGCATCAATCTGGCCACATTTCTGTGGCCACAAAATCTCTGCATTGGTTGCCTATAACGAAAAGAATTTCATTTTGCACTTTGTGTGTTGTGCATGCTTGTCTTTTCACTAAGAGTCTGATCTATCTTTCTTCGTTGCTAAGCTGGCTTCCAGCCAAACAGGTTCTGAGATCCAATGACTCCAATATTTTGCTAACCCCTAAAGCTAAGCTCTGCCTAGTTCTGAAAGGATATTTCCCGATGGCAGTTCCTTGACTCTGGAATACCCAACCTTTGGACCTAAGGACTTTCGCCTCCTCGGGGCTGTTTAAACCTCGACTACAATCTTTTCTGTTTGAATGCATTTTGCCCTCTTCCTTTGATCTTATGTTCAGCCTGTACATCTGTGTCTGATTGTTGTCTATGTTTTTTGGTGTACATCTGTCTGCGCTGCTATGCCCATGGGCCCATGTCCCAGGGCGTTATAAATGAAATAAATAAAATACATAAATAAAGAGGCCCACATCAGATACTAGCTATAGCAATATAAAGAAGTTCACATTAGAGCATTTAGGAGAGCAGAAAGAGACCTATTGTCAGGGGTTAAGGCATAAATGCAGTGATCTGGGAAAACTGTGAGGCAGATCCACTACGAATGCCATTATCTAGCCCGCAAGTGCCTAGCTATCAATGATGCAGCAAGACATGATACAAGTCATGATCTTTAACTAGTTCTTGGAATCTCTTGCCGTGCACATTTGGGGCTGGGCATAATTGCTTCACTGTCCCACAATAGAGGAGACCAGTAACATTGTGTTAGGTCTAGGAGTTGTTTAACACGGATTATTATTTATACATGTATGCAATCAACATTATTACTGTGTGAACATGCTTTACTGTTCAAATCGAGTTATGTTCACGTAGAAGGTTCGACTTTGGTTTGCATTGTGAATACAGAGACATCTTATTACAGAATGTGATCATTTGAGTGCGGTTCTGGAATGTGGGAGCTGTTACTGTTGGCAGAGTGGCTGGGTAGCAGTGCCTGCTGTTGTTATGATGTCTCTTAATATACTTGTGTATAACTTTATACTGCCTCCGTGTTAATCTAACACATTGCCTCGGATTTCCAAATTGAAGGGGGTCAAAAAGTCAACAATAAGTTGGACCTTGAAAGGGGAGTCACATCAAAATGAAGCCAGGAGACTACAAACAGATTCAGGTCACTTATTGTCAGATTAGCCTAAAATACCAGTGGATACACAAATGGAGATCAACAACATGCACAAGTACTATATTGTTATGTATCAGAGGAACTATCATTGTGACCACCAACAATCTCATCATTCCAAATCGGAGAGTGACTCGGATACCTCACATTACCGGTGTGATTTGTCCCAGGCTTGTAAAACCTTCATTTGAAAATAGATATCGTTTTTATTTAAGAATTAAACAAAACATGGAGTCCAATTCAGCTGTACATATTTTAGCTGCCCCAATAGCATTTCACTTTTTATTACAACCTGTACCAATATCTAGGCGCAACCCACAGATGCTGCCAATCCCTTCACCCAACTGCATTAACACCTTCATTGAAGACCCCGAATTAGGCGTCCTCCAAGGGGCCCACATGTAGAACATTTGTCACAGCTAGATACCCTGACATCTATAGTACCCTAGTAAAGGTGCATGGCTTGAAAACCACCACTTCATCAGATTCAAGGAGCAGGTAAACTGCCATCAAAAGTCACTATAGTATATGTACATGGCAACAAGAAAAACGATCTCACAGCAGGTGGTTTGATATTGGAGGAAATACAAAATTGTGGAGAATTACAATAGTAGCACACATTTCCTCATCTCTTGTCATTTGAATAGATGTTCCACAACCCAAATCCCCCTTCCAGTGAGCAAAGCAGACACAGGCAATCAATAAATCAAGGAGTGGCAGCATCCAAACTAGAAGTTCTTGCTTAACCCCCCTAACAAAGACACAGAGATAAGATAGTTAAGGGAGAATGTCAGTGACTAACACCTACAGTTGTTTTCAATTCTCCTGCTAAGGTGGCTCTGCACCCTGGCCAAGCTAGAGTTCAAAATGCTACGAGAACTGCAAAGGAGGAGTGTTAAGTTGAAGAAGACTCAAACAAGGTAAGAGTGAATCAGATTTATTTAAGTACAGTGTAAGGAAGACACTGGAGGCAATGGGTAAGTGTGAAATCTATTTTAATCGGAGCACCGATCAACCTCCTTCAGCTAACTGTCTGCTCTCTGCCTCACGACCGCCGTCAATCAAAGAACAACAAGGTCGAGGGGCAGAGAGTCTAGCTAACATTCTAACATTCCAACAATCACAACATGCCTACATACAGCAATACAAGACCCTCCTGCAACAGTCTTGTGTAACTGACAACCCTTCAGAGGGTGGGATACTTTATCTCCCGATTAGGATCCCCATCCAAGATGCCATATCCTAGGTGACACTGAAAACATTCCAGGCTGCCTTGTGACACAATACACAGCTGATGCGATGACATTTTATGTTAACTGGCAAACACTTGTTGCAACCCAAAAGATGCAGCTCATTTAATTGATGGTGTCACCAATCTATACATGAATTATATATATATATATATATATATATATATATATATATATATATATATATATATATATATATATATATATATATATATATTCACTGAACAAAACTTTGTTAAAGGGACGTTATGGTTAAATTGGACTAATAAAAACCTATGAAATTCAAAGAAAAAACCTTGTTAAACGGACGTTATGGTTCCAAGTAAAACCGAAAACCCCCTGAAATTCGCCAGTTATGGTAAGATAACTCGCGCCACCACCGTGCACTGCTAAGACTAACTCCCAGGATATCAAAGATGACATCACAACCATAGTATATATATATATATATATATATATATATATATATATATATATATATATATATATATATATATATATATATATATATGTGTGAAAAAAACTTTGTTAAAGGGATGTTATGGTTAAGTTGCGCTACTAAAAACCTATGAAATTCAGTGAAAAAACTTTGTTAAAGGGACGTTATGGTTCCAAGTAAAACCGAAAAACCCTTGAAATTCGCCAGTTATGGTAAGCTAAGCAACCATAACTCGCGCCACCACCGTGCACTGCTAAGACTAACACCCAGGACATCAAAGATGACATCACATCTACTTCAAAATCGTTGTTGTAATTCCAAAAAAGGTCGCAATGCATTTTGTACATTTCTCAGAAAAATCTGATTGCCAGCACAAGTAAGATGGACTCCATCTCTGCGAAAAATGTATGTACTACAAAACATAATATTTTCATTGTGAAAAGAAGACATGCCAAAATCTCTTAGATAGGCACAAACAGCCTTATTAACATTGTGCCTTGCTTTTTCCATTTGTGGACCAAATGAAGAAGAACAAAGCCACATTTGTCTCTGCGCAATCCGTGAAAATATCACTTGAGAATTAGGAAACATGTCCATAACCTTCATAAGTCCTTCTTTCATAGCAAATTGCAAAAAAATTCCAGTCACATGTCCTAAACTGTTCCCTCCTCAATGAATTACAATTATATCTGGATGTTGCTCTGTCTCCAAAGTAGCACAGAGAGGTAGCAAGTCCAACCACTTAATTCCACGTACTCCATGCCAGTGTACTTCCACATGTGGGAATCCAAGATCTAGAGCTACTCCACAGCTTTCTGCATGCACCTTCAACCAATGTATCCACACATCTCCTAAAATCCAAACAATCTGTTTTCTGAAACACACAGCCATAGCTATCTTTTGTTCTCTCAGCAAAAAGAGTATCTGAGAAAATCTCTCCTGGCACAACACACCCACCAAACTTTCCTGACCAATCCCTTTCAGTGCTTATTCTCATTTGCATGACTTCTGAACCCAAAAATCCCCGGATGTAACTCCCGATGTCCGCGAACTACCGCCATGTCCGCGGACATATCGTAACATGAACAGCCCTTCTACAATTTCCACTACACTCTCTCTGCCATTCCCTCATTGGATGTACCTCAAAAATCACATGACCATGCACCAATCACATTCAAGACCTCTACATCTAACTGCATCATCATAGATCAGCACTGCAAATGTACTCTGAATCTCTCTGAGTTAAAGTGTCATATCATTGGCAAGCAGCATCTACCAGAAATACTGTACAAGTCTTCAAGATTTCTACTTGCAGCTCCATGCATATCCATATGCATAAACACAAACTTCAGGTATGCATATTTTCTGTATAGTAGATGAACACATTTTCAAACAGACTTTTACCTTGTAAAATCTGTAAAATGAATTTACTGTTCTTTTTTCAATTTCCTAAAATCAACTATCACTTATAAACCTTTATCCTATTTACTTTCTTTATACACACACACTCAAATCAGGTTAAACTAACATTTTTTAAATGAAATATATAGACTACATATATTCAAACAAAATTGCATACAAACAAAATCTATGTTTAAACCTTTATAAAAATACTTATACAATTTCATATTTTTTGTTTTTATTTATTTATTTACTTAATTACTTTAAATTAGACATGACATTGAGGCGTTATTACCTAGAACAGTTTACTTACAGAAATAGTGGTATTCACTAATATATTATAAATTTCACAAGACATAGTAAAGATATTTTTTTTTTGCTACAGTTAGTCATTCAATACAATTTGTTCATTAAGAACATATCATATGTACTGAACTGATGCAATGTATCTTATGCAAATAAATTAGTTTAAAAAAATCAATATCTAAATTAAAAACAGTGCTATATACAAACAAAGTTACTAATTTGAAGCTTTTACAATTGCAGTGAAGACCAGTTTCCTGAAAAGAAGCAGCCGAATTCGAAGAAGAAAGAAAAACTAAGAAGTTACCTGTTAATTTAAAAAAAATAAGTAAAATATCACCATAATATTTGTATTATTAATCAAATATACTATAATGTTAATACAAGCTATTTTGGTTTCTAAAAATAGAGATTTTGTACCATTTTGTCCAAAAATTTCCATGTCTTAAACAGCGATTTACAGCCAGAATAGCCCACAAATTCCTATTTTTGGACACACAAATTACCCAACTGAACCACTACAATTTTCATATTATAGAACAAACAACTGTTTTAATTGTATACATTAGATTTACTATTTGTACTTTTCCACACCACTAGCTTACTTTTTTTTGTCATCTGAACCCCAGTTTAGTAACACATAAATTCAAGAATACCTATCCCTACTAGTTTTAGTTCCCAATGCACAATCACACACCATTACATACATCTTTATCATCTTACTCAAACACTCATGCACACAGCACACATACATTCCAGAACACCCAAACCCTTATCTTCTTTATTTTTTTCAACAGACCCTAAAGAATGCCTACCAAAAGTCAAGTCCGTAGAAAGCAACGCAAAAGTAGAGCAAATGAAAATAAAGGTGTCCAACATAAGCATCCATCTCTAGCAGAATTTGTAAAACAAGTTGAAACAAAAGAGCTAATACAATCATTTAGTGAAACACAAGAAGTTTCAAGTACAACAACTTTGCTTCCTCTATCAAAATGTAAAACAAACCAAAAAACAATTAACAGAAAATCAGCTATCAGTACAGATAAAACTACTTCTTCAAATTTTAATATAGTGCAAAGTAAGCATACCAAGAAAAGTATTTTAGCCAAAATATACCGTCACAAAGTCCTTCAAAATCTTATAAAAACAGGAGAGAAATCAGGTTCAAAGCATAAAACCTATCATAGGAAATTAATCTTAGAAGCATTGATGGACAGTGCAATTCTTCTCAAAAGAAATTTATTTATTTTACTGTTACAAAATGAAACCACTAACAAAACTAATAACTAAATTACAAAAAAGACTTCTTAATAAGCGAAATATCAACAGAAAGAACTTCTTATGTATTAGCGGAGGTGAATGGAATCACACTACAAGCACAGAACCATATTTTAATGAAGAAGCGTACAAACAAAAGCAAACTAATACAATTGCCATACGTAGCAGTGGTCGAGGTTATGAAAAAGTGAATAATACCATAATGGAACAAGAAGTACTTCTTACAAAAATATGCCCTGAAAATTTTGAATTACCCCTCCATTCAACTGAATCAGAACGTCTAGTGTACAAATGGCCATGCACGTCAATGTGTAACATTCCCAAACAATGTTTCAAATCTTTATGCCAATTCCTCAATAAATATGTAAAAAGCAAAGACAAAATCAAAATTAAATTACTGAAAAATATAGATACCTGTCCAGTGCGCAAGTACACAGGACTACAAGGACATTCATTGGCCTGCATTACAGGACCTACTTGTAAAACCACTTTCCATGATATCAAAAGGATATCAACACATCATTCAACTATAAGAAATCTGGTCTATAAACTGTACTATGCTAAAAGTCCTGCTTTAGCACTAGCAAAGTTAAATAACATCCTTCTACATGGTACAGCAAAAGACCTACTTGAATAAATTCACTATAGCCAGAAAAAATATTTTGGAAGTGAAAGCCATTTACAGAATGAAATTGCTTTAAACCAATTAAGCAACAATTCTACACATGGCAACCTTTTGCTAAACACATACAAAAAAGAAATACTAAAATTTAAAAGTACATCAGCTGAAGTACCAAACCATGTATGTGTATGTTACCGTAGAATTTTTAATAAAAGTAACACAAAAACTGTGGACCTAAATAGAAGACAATGGAGATTCTAAATGGTTTGAATTAGCTCTCTACCTTGTAGCAGAAAACAAATATGAAATAACTGAGCCCTTAATACTTTGCAGTTATTGCACTACAAAACATGACAACAACCAAACTCCTTCACGTTCTATCACAAATAATTTGGAATTATACCCAGTACCAAAACCTCTACAACAACTTAATTTATATGAGAGCATCATAATTCAAACAGTACACCCATTTCAAGCAATAATACGCCTGCAACCAAAAACAGCAAAATTTCCTCCCTCTGAATTGGTAAAAGGCATTCGTGGAAAAGTAGTTTATTTACCATTAAATCTAAAAGAAAATGTGCATGCTCTAGGAGTGCAACGTCCAATGTAGCAATCTTTAATTATATTAGTAAATGGAGTACCTACAAAAGACAAAAAAAAATGGCAACAGCTGGTAGATTTATATAAAGTTAGACAAGCCTTCCAATATCTTAAAAAGAATAATGAATATTACAAAGAAATTAATATTGAAGAAAACTTGAAAGATACAACTGAAATAATTCAAGAAACACAAGAAGCTGGTCAATTTGAGCTACTAGATCCTGCTACAATATCAAATACTTTAGACCATTATACAATTCATCCTTTGCACTGTAATGACACCGTACAAGATGTACTGGAAACTTACCAAATGCGTCAAACAAAAGGATCGCCAATCAGTATATGGGAAAAAAGTATAGAAGCACGTGCTTTTCCTCTACTCTTTCCTACTGTCAAAGGAGGAAGGTATGATGATAGACCTATTCAAATATCAGCTTCAGGATACCGCTCATTACGGATGTATTCTGAAGATCCCAGATTTAGACAAAATTTGGAATACATATTCCACCTACTCTTTGAAAGTGAACTAGCAACTTTATGTTACGGAGTTGCATACATATTAAAATCAGGATCACACTTTCAAAATATGACAGCTACACAATTATTAGAGAAAGTGCAACAAAAGGATGAGGTTTTACAATCAAATATTACAAATCTATTAGCAAATATGCCTGGTACTAAAGAGTACTGGTTTCAACGTCATGGAGATGTACGTTGTATGATCAGAAACCTTGGCCCACCCACTTGGTTTGTTACATTAAGTTGTGCAGAATATGCATGGGAAGATTTACATGATTTCCTACGCATATCAAATAAAAACAAAACAAACATAGATATTCTAACACCTGGAGAACTTTGTTCTTTGGATCCTGTTAATGTTTCAAGATATTATCACCATCGCTTCATTGCTATGCTACATTTTATTTGTAATAAAACTGTTCCTCCCCTTGGAGAAGTGCAACACTTCTTTTGGAGAAAAGAATACCAAGCCAGAGGAGCACCACATATCCACATGCTTTCATGGATTAAAGATGCTCCTAAATTTGGTCAAGACAGTGATGCCACTGTTTTACAGTTTATTGAAAAATATGACACTTGTGAAATTCAATCAGAAGCCACAAATAGTGATCTTCATGCACACATTTTACAATTTCAAAGACACAAATGTGGAAAATATTGTCGTCGCAAATACAAAAACAAAGGCAAATACTACACCAAATGCTGATTTGGTTTCCCTAGACCAGTTACAAATACAGGTCAAGTAAACAACCTCATGTCTTCAGTTAGACATAGTGTTAAAGGAAAGTCACCTAAAAATACATATTACATAAAAACAAAAGAAGAAGAAAAATATATCAATGATTATAATGCAATCATTGCCCACTTATGGAATGCAAACATAGATGTGCAGTACATTGCAGACAATTCTATTGCAGTTGCACGATATCTCACAGCATACTTAACTAAAGCAGAAAAGACAGAGCTCCAAGACCTCTGGAATGACCTGTCATCAGATAAAACAGTATCTCAGAAATTATACAGCTTGGGCATAAAAATGCTCACCCATAGAGAATGTGGATCTTATGAAGCAGCTGATCGTTTAACTGGTACTTCATTGTATGGTAAATCTGAAAATATAGTATGGCTAAGTCTTGGTCCAGCTAAATCTAGAAAAAGAGTTCTAAAATAATATGAATATATAGAAACAATAGCCAAACATGATCCCAACAGCCAAGACATTTTAAAAAACAATTTCTTGGACACATACTACCCAAACAGAAGTAATACTTTGGAAAACATGTGTCTATACCAAATAGCCCAAAACTACACATACAAAAATAATATGAAACCTGATGAAAAAAAAGGTAAATATAGAGTGACAGACTGTGAAGGCAGCTTAGTTAAACTCACTAAACCAAATTTAATTAATCATATCAAATTGTCATTGAAGACTCCTCAACATAAAGAAGTATATTACATGTCCCTGCTACAACTCGTCAAACCATGGAGAAAAGAAGAACAATTACTAGATAACTATGACTCATATGAGGATGCTTTCAAAGCAAATGAAAGCACTATAACTGATGTAATCTTTACACAGTACAAAACAATGTTGCACAATGAACAGCAACATGAAGAAGAACTCCAAGCCCAACTAGATAAGGATACTCCTGACAGTAGTCAACTTTCTGTAACAGGAAGCCAAGAACCACTGGGAGAACCACTAATAACAAATGAGGCAGAATTAGCTATGATAGAAGTAGAAAACACCATGTGTCAGTATGAAGATAAGGAAGACTTAACAATACTACAATCAAAACTAAACAATGAGCAAAGTAGCATTTTTCAAGAAGTAACAAAACAAATTGCACATGGTGTAAAACATGAAAATAAAGAATGTTCCTGCCATAATTATAAACCTATACTACTGTACGTCAGTGGTGAAGCTGGTTCTGGCAAAACATTCCTAATCAAAATCATTAGTAAGTTCCTTCAACAATTGACAAACAACAAACTGTCAGCTGTTGTCACTGCCCCCACAGGTTTAGCTTCCTACAACATAGGTGGTGTTACATTACACCGATTACTACTATTACCAGTAGAACACCAGAACAAATTAGACTATTACAAACTTTCTGCAGAAGCTGCAATGGAATTACGCAGAGTATTGCAACAAATGAAAATGCTACTAATAGATGAAGTGAGCATGGTCTCCAACCTGATGTTAGCTTTGATTCACCTCAGATTACAAGAAGTACTCAAAACAGACTATGAAGAGCTCTTTGCAGGAAAACACATTATTGTTTTTGGAGATCTGCTTCAATTAACACCAGTAAAAGGTGAACCTATTTTTAAAACATTAGGGCACAAACTCTGCCGTAAAACTGTTGGCAGCATTGGAAATGTCAACCTTTGGCAACATTTCCAATACAGAGAATTAACAGAAAACATGCGCCAATCTGCTGCAGATCTAACTTATGCCAACATTTTAAAAAGTTTGAGAGTTGGTATACTTTCTAAAGAAGCAGAAGCAACATTGAAAACCCGGCACATTAATGCACTTTATGGCGATAATGCATGTGCTACATATGTTATGGAACAATTAGCCCACAAAAATGTCAATTGTATGGCCTTAATGCCAACTCTTGCAAGCTGTCTCAAATTCAATGAAATAATGTTAAGTAAAGAAATGCAACCAATAATGGAAATTAGCGCCACAGACAAACTAGATGTACATGCTATGTCACTACCCATGTGTGACCAAGCCACAACAAGACTAAATAATTTTGAAAAATCAATCTCAAAAACAGCAGGCTTAGAAAAGATGTTAAAATTATCCTTAAATTGCAGAGTAATGCTTAAACGTAACCTTGACGTGGACCAAGGACTAGTTAATGGAGCACTGGGTACAGTTGTTGGCTTTCAAACATACCCACGTGACAACAAAATTCAGTTTGTCAATATACTCTTTGACAAACTTTCAGAAGTAAAACGGATAGGACGCTCAACAGCTAGATTCCTTCTTTTCAAAGATATGTATGTACGCAGAGAACAATTTTCTCTAACTCTTGCATACGCAGTCACGATTCATAAATCACAAGGTCTTACCCTAGACAAAGCAATGATATATATTGGTAACACAGTCTTTAAAGAAGGCATGAGCTACATAGCACTATCACGCTTATGTACACTTGACGGTCTATTTCTAATCAACTTTGATGCAAGTAAAGTAAACGCTGATATTCTTTGCATTTTAGAATATAATAGACTTCGCTCACTATACACTCCCCATCTAAACACATATTCTGTTCCACAAAAACTAAAACGTTGTAAAAGAAAACTAAATCAAACAGAAATGCAACAGGACGTCACTGTAAATCCTCCAAAGAGAGTAAAAGAAACTAATACTTCATCAAGTACCACAAACAAAAAAGAATCAATTAGAGAAAGTAAACCAGGTACTTCTTTAAAGAAGGAAGACAAACTCCAAAAAAAGCAGTTAGATACAGAACTACCTGGACCATTTGAATTCTCAAATATAGTTGGTGTAAGTTGCTATGCAAATGTAGCAATGAATATTCTATTTCAATTACCACCAATTGTTGACAACATTTACTTACACTTTAGAGACCCATTGTGTATGCAAATGTTAGTACTTCATAGAAACGCAAAAAACAATCCTGACAACACATATAGTGTTTATGGAATAAGACAAGAATTGGACTACTGTGCTGGAATGTTGAAATTCACTATAAACTCACAGGAAGATCCACAATAATTTTTAATGTACTTACTACAAGTACTGGAAAACAAAAACATACCTATAAAGGAAATCTTCCAGATTTCATACATGTGGAAACATACATGCACTCTTTGCAACAATGTGACACAAGAAATTCCGAACGAACGCTTCATATATATATCAATACCAAATTGTGAATCCATTCCATTTCAGCAACTTGTACAAAATGCAAACCATGGTAGATTATGCTCTACCTGCAATTCAGATAATCGCTCCACGTTAGTAATACAAACACATAGTAAATACGTAATACTAATGCTTCTATGTTACAATGCAGATGGTACCAAAAACAACTGCAAGCTGACTGGATTCACACATAGTCAAATATCATTTGGTAAGAAAACCTTCACAACAATAGGTATAATCTACCATGCAGGAGCCACAACCAATTCAGGGCACTACACGGCATATATAAAAAAGAAATGTGGATGGTTTGAATGTAATGATAGTACCATTACTCTAAAGCAGAGATTACCAGCAAATCTTACAAACGCTTATTTGATGTTCTTAAAACCAAAATTTGATAAATAAACTGTATTTAAACCTTTAAGTAAATTTGTGTTAAAACAATATAAACTGTTAGAATACTCCAAAAGCTATCTAACTGCTCAAAGATTCTACAACAACTAATCAGATAAATGAATACCACTAAATTAGACCACAAAAATACACAGTTAGAATACGCCAATTGGTATCAAACTGTCCCAAAATTATAAATTTGTGTTAAAATAATATAAACTGTTAGAATACTCCAAAAGCTATCTAACAGCTCAAAGATTCTACAACAACTAATCAGATAAATGAATACCACTAAATTAGGCCAAAAAATACACAGTTAGAATACGCCAATTGGTATCTAACTGTCCCAAAATTTAACAATATCCAAATAGATAAATCAAAACCACTAAAATATATTAAAAAAATAGACAGTTAGAATACGCCAATTGGTATCTAACTGCTCCAAAATTTTATAATATCAAAACAAATGAAGAATCTGTTACTGCTCCAAAAAAAAATACAACAAAGCAAGGTATAAAGCATTAGCCAGAAACAACAAGTGAACACTGAAAAGAAACAAACAAATAAACTGTAGCATAACAGAAAAAGTTTTTTTTTTTAATCCAACATGGATTTTTTTTTCTCCCACAGACCCAATGATTTTAGCAACAAATACAGAAACTGAGCAAATTGCACAGTACTCTGATTTGTACTCTACTAAATATGAGGGTCGAAAAAAAATAAAAGTATATTGCTTATACAATGTAATGTCATTACAAAATACTAATACTAACATGCTATTTTCTTTTACCAAAGAAATGAAGAAGAAAAACATGGACTCCCATTACTAGACCAAACAGTAAGTATACAATAATAAGGACAACCATAGCAGCATATCACATCCATAGTATCTAATACCTTTGTTCCTTATACATTTGTTTTTCACCCAAAGTTATAAGCAAATATGAATATGATATGCTGCGGTGGTTGTTGCCAGGGCATAGAGTCTTGGGTGCATGGCCAAATGGCAACAACCACCGCAGCATTTCACATCCATAGAGTCAAACATTTCAACTGTGATCTATGGGAAACTTTTAATGTCCGCGAACAATGTGAGTGTTCTTAGAACACTTTGAACTTGCCAGCGAACAAAACGGACACCGTTTTCAGGACATCCCCTACGAACATTTCAAAACAACGCGTTAGTTCTTAGAACACTTTCAACTTAACAACGAACAATACGGACAGCGTCCGCAGGACACCCCCTACGAACATTCCAGGACACCGGGAGTGTTCTCAAAAACGTCTTCAGAACACCCCCATTTTGTTTATTTGCGAACATTTCAGGACACCGCGGGTGTTCTTGGAGCATATTCAACTTGACAGAGAACAATACGGACAGCGTCCTCAGGACACCCCCTACGAACACTCCCCGGACACCGCAAGTGTTCTTAGAAGCGTCTTCAGAACACCACCATCTTGTTTATTTGCGAACATTTCAGGACACCGCAAGTGTTCTTAGGACACATTCAACTTGACAGAGAACAATACGGACAGCGTCCTCAGGACCCCACCTACGAACACTCCCCGGACACCGCGAGTGTTCTTAGAAGCTTCTTCAGAACACCACCATCTTGTTTATTTGCAAACATTTCAGGACACCGCAAGTGTTCTTATGACACATTCAACTTGACAGAGAACAATACAGACAGCGTCCTCAGGACACCCCCTACGAACACTCCCCAGACACCGCGAGTGTTCTTAGAAGCGTCTTCAGAACACCACCATCTTGTTTATTTGCAAACATTTCAGGACACTGCGAGTGTTCTTTGGACACATTCAACTTGACAGAGAACAATACGGACAGCGTCCTCAGGACACCCCCTACGAACATTCCAGGACACCGGGAGTGTTCTTAGAAGCTTCTTCAGAACACCACCATCTTGTTTATTTGCGAACATTTCAGGACACCGCGAGTGTTCTTAGGACACATTCAACTTGACAGAGAACAATACGGACAGCGTCCTCAGGACACCCCCTCCGAACACTCCCCGGACACCGCGAGTGTTCTTAGAAGCGTCTTCAGAACACCACCATCTTGTTTATTTGCGAACATTTCAGGATACCGCAAGTGTTCTTAGGACACATTCAACTTGACAGAGAACCATACATTTGTTTTTCACCCAAAGTTTTAAGCAAGTATGAATGTGATATGCTGCGGTGGTTGTTGCCAGGGCATACAGTCTTGGGTGCATGGCCGAATAGCCATGCACCCAAAACTCTATGCCCTGGCAACAACCACCACAGCATATCACATCCATAGAGTCAAACATTTAAACTATGATCTATGGGAAACTTTTAATGTCCGCGAACAATGTGAGTGTTCTTAGAACACTTTGAACTTGCCAGCGAACAATACGGACACCATTTTAAGGACACCCCCTACGAACATTTCAGAACAACGCAATAGTTCTTAGAACACTTTCAACTTAACAACGAACAATACGGACAGCGTCCTAAGGACACCCCCTACGAACATTCCAGGACACCGGGAGTGTTCTCAAAAACGTCTTCAGAACACCCCCATTTTGGTTATTTGCGAACATTTCAGGACACCGCGGGTGTTCTTAGAACACATTCAACTTGACAGAGGACAATACGGACAGCGTCCTCAGGACACCCCCTACGAACACTCCCCGGACACCGGGAGTGTTCTTAGAAGCTTCTTCAGAACACCACCATCTTGTTCATTTGCAAACATTTCAGGACACCGCGAGTGTTCTTATGACACATTCAACTTGATAGAGAACAATACGGACAGCGTCCTCAGGACACACCCTACGAACACTCCCCGGACACCGCGAGTGTTCTTAGAAGCGTCTTCAGAACACCACCATCTTGTTTATTTGCGAACATTTCAGGACACCGCAAGTGTTCTTATGACACATTCAACTTGACAGAGAACAATACGGACAGCGTCCTCAGGACACCCCCTACGAACACTCCCCGACACCGCGAGTGTTCTTAGAAGCGTCTTCAGAACACCCCCATTTTGTTTATTTGCGAAAATTTCAGGACACCGCGAGTGTTCTTAGGACACATTCAACTTGACAGAGAACAATACGGACAGCGTCCTCAGGACACCCCCTACGAACACTCCCCAGACACCGCGAGTGTTCTTAGAAGCGTCTTCAGAGCACCCCCATTTTGTTTATTTGCGAACATTTCAGGACACCGCGGGTGTTCTTAGAACACATTCAACTTGACAGAGAACAATACGGACAGCGTCCTCAGGACACCCCCTACGAACATTTCAGGACACCTGGAGTGTTCTCAAAAACGTCTTCAGAACACCCCCATTTTGTTTATTTGCGAACATTTCAGAACACCGCAGGTGTTCTTAGAACACATTCAACTTAACAGAGAACAATACGGACAGCGTCCTCAGGACACCCCCTACGAACACTCCCCGGACACCACAAGTGTTCTTAGAACAGTTTCACTTTGTTTGCGAACAAAACGGACACATATTGAGTCCTTAGAACACCCCCCAGTCAGTTTATTTAGAACATTTCAGAACACCCGTGATGTCCGCAAACAAATCGAACACAAAAAGAACGTCTAACACATAAAAAACACAACTTTCATCCTATCTCATACACTCCCACCCTCCCCAAACATTCCTACACACCAACACACTCTACTAAATACACATTTTGAACAAAGTTTCACTGCGCTGTCCGCGGACGTCCGCGAATCCAAGATGGCGGGCGCTACCGAAAAATCTGACGCGCTTCACGCTCCACGCCGTCCAATCAGCGAACACGTTGCATGTCCGCGAACATCACGCAAGACGATTGGCCAATCAGGACACTGTCCGCGGAGTGAACAGGGAAGTGTGTCCGCGAACCGAACACAGATATCACTAATTTTTTTTACCTACTTTTTGGTCATTTAAAAAAAAAACTACTGGACGGATTTTCACCAAATTTGCAAAAGCACGCTTTCAGGACCAAGCCGCTGCTCCTGGTCCAAATTTGGTGGAAATCCGTCCAGCGGTTTGGGCTGTAGGCGCGAGCAAATTTTTTTTCCCATTCAGTCTATGGGAAAAAAAAAAGTTTTGGGACCCCTCCCTATAACTTTGCCCCCCCCTGGACGAATCCTCACCAAACTTTGCAAAAAAATTCAGAGTGACCCAAATATTTTTTTTGCAAAGTTTGGTGAGGATCCGTCCAGGGAGAGCGAAGTTATAAGCCACCCAAAAAGTGCTCTTCCTATGGAAACAGCAACTTAACCATAACTACATGGCCACTACCGTGGCCATGTAATATATATATATATATATATATATATATATATATATATATATATATATATATATCAGTGAAAAAAACTTTGTTAAAGGGACGTTATGGTTAAGTTGCGCTACTAAAAACCTATGAAATTCAGTGAAAAAACTTTGTTAAAGGGACGTTATGGTTCCAAGTAAAACCGAAAAACCCTTGAAATTCGCCAGTTATGGTAAGCTAAGCAACCATAACTCGCGCCACCACCGTGCACTGCTAAGACTAACACCCAGGACATCAAAGATGACATCACAAATGTCATTGATGACATCACTGATGACATCACATGTCTGGCTCCCCCTTTTTTCCTTTACTGACATATCTAGGCCACATGGTTTTCTTCAGTAACAGTCAGAAACTAAAAATGTTATTTTATTTGTAGATGTATACTTCAAGTAGGTTCTTACAGTAATTCCCTTAGAGTCCAATGAATTTCATAGTTTTTTAGTAGCACAACTTAACAATAATGACTTTGACTTTATATACATGTCATATGGAACTGACTAGATCTCTTCTTATGAACTTGATGTCCGCAAACTTATTTAATGTTCGCTGACATGTTCGGAGAACAGTACCACTACCTAAAAACTGTGGGGGGGGTGGGGGGGTTTGTTTGATTGTTATATCATAATATAGGAACATTTAACAAATATAAAAAGCAGCACACAAACACATTATATATAGTAATGCATAAGAAATGTAACCCATATATGTGACACACTAACCATTCATTTAAATACAATATGTTCTGAAATGGAATATACCACAAGAAGATAAATTGGCTTCCAACATAATTACCTCACAGACACAACAGAACTGAGAACAAGACTAGACCCACTGAATACATAGGACTTATCTTACCAGAAATAGTAAGTGTACTTCATTTTACTCATATATTTATAAACTTTCTGTATTAGATTAAAAAATATATTATCTTTTTTTTTTTCTCACAGAAATGTCTAGTACTCTGGAATGGCTAGAGGACAATTTCCCACATGAAGAAATGTCACAAGAAACTAATGGTAAACACTTTATAATATAAACCATTTATTTATTATTTTTTTTATATACATTTAACATATATATTATTTTTTTGTACAGAGCATACCAAAATAGAAAAAACTTCAGAAAACCCTGTTATGGATAACAGTCTTCACAATATAGAAGAAAAAATGGATGTATTGTTGGCTAATTTTAATAATTTAAAAACTTTTGTAGAAAATCATTTCAAACCAAAAACCTCGTACCATTGCCCCACATGTACTTGTCCCTCCTCACCATATCCCAGTCAATTATCCCCAAACTCTCTCCATAATCCAAAACGTTTTGATGAGATTTCCATCCCTTCTTCACCTAATACCAATCATGTTGAAACCCCAAATTCTCCTGTTTTTGTTTCTGTTTCTGCCTCACCTTCTCTGTCATAAATTATTAATATATGTTAAATAAAGTTTAATTTTTATATTGTATTGTGAATAGTTTCCGTTTTTTTTAAAAAAAACAATAAAAGTGTCCGCGGACAGTGCGAGTGTTCTGAAATGTTCGTACATAAATGAAAATGGAGGTGTCCTGAAGAACACCACACCTGTTCGTACTGTTCGCTAGCAAGTTGAAACTGTTCTAAGAACACACGTGGTGTCCTGAAATGTTCGTAAAGAAACAAAAATTAAAGTGTTCTAAAGAACACTATATCTGTCCGTAATGTTCGCTATCAACTTAAAACTGTCCTAAGAACACAATTGGTGTCCTGAAATGTTCGTAAATAAACGAAAATGATGTGTGCTGAACAACAGTACAACTGTTCGTAGTGTTAGCTAGCAACATGAAACTGTACTAAGAACACACGAGGTGTCCTGAATTGTTCGTAAACAAACAAAAATTAAAGTGTCCTAAAGAACACTATACCTGTCCGGTACTGTTCGCTAGCAAGTTCCAACTGTTCTAAGAACGCTATTGGTGTCCTGAAATGTTCGTACGTAAACGAAAATGGAGGTGTCCTGAAGAACATTATACCTGTTCGTAGTGTTCGCTACCCAATTGAAACTGTTCTAAGAACACAATTGGTGTCCTGAAATGTTCGTACATAAACTAAATTACACGTGTCCTGAAGAACACTATATCTGTCCTTACTGTTCGCTACCAAGTTTAAACTGTTCTAAGAACACACGCGGTGTCCTGAAATGTTCGTTTCACGTGTGACGCACTTTTAATTACTTCAGAACCCGAAAAGTGTCCGTAGGACATCAATGCGCATGCGCTAACCAATCTCCGTGCACTTGGTGTCCTGCGGACAGGCGCTTCCTTCGCGGACTAGTTCGCGAACGGATCATATGACCGCGCCCACGCTCATTGTGTATCCTGAAATGCGGACACTGTTCGTGTCCCCGAACAATTTATAAGTACATTTTCAGTTAATCCATAATATTTTTCAATAAAATCTCACCATGGCACAAGTCCCACATAGCAATCTTGAGTTTCTATATACCTTTTGAAACTTTCCGATCCTTTTTTTGTGTTCGTTCTGTCCGCGGACAGTGCGCATGTCTGCGATCCGCGCACAAGCACCCCTATAAAAGACCACGCCCAAGAGCTTATTCCCATTGTGTTTCTGGCTATTCTTCAGAACACAGTGATTTTTGCTGCCACCTGCAGACTACACCATCATCGAGATGGCATCCTTGGCTGCTGAACTGCCACTTGGTGCTGCACCTGCTTCAGCACCACCCCCACCCCCTCCACCACCCCCACTTCCCCAAGGGCCTGAAGAGGGGAACAGGAGTGAGGATGCGGAGGAGGAGGAAGAGGATGATGAGAATGAGGTAGAGGAAAACCCTACTACCCGCACTAGGCGTGAGTCTTGGGTGTGGCGGTTATTTACCATTCATGGTAATGTTCCTAAGGCTCGTGCGAACCGTGTTACCTGCAATGAGTGCAAAATGATACTCAGTCGCGGGAAGCACGGTAAGTACAGCTTTGGGACCCCTACTATGAAGCGACACCTGAGGTCATTTCACTCTGGGGCTATTCGTAGGGCTGTACCTTGCGAAGAACGTAGCAGGTTGATTTCCTCTACTTCATCCTCTGTTTCTGATCCTGTCACCACAAGGACCACCTCTGTGGGACAGCGTCTTCCTCAAGCTGGCCATACAGAATGCTGATCACCCTTACCTTTCGAGGGTCACAGTTGTATGTATGTACTGTGACACAGTACTCTGCAGGGGGGAGCGACTTCGGAGTGCTTTTGGGACTATCTTCTCAGAGCACGAGAAGACCTGCTCACTACCCAAATAAAACCCACTCTACATCTTCCTCTCTCAGCTCGCCCTTTCTTATCCTTGTGGTTGGTGTCCCCCCCTTTACCCTCCTTTACCCTCCTCTCCTAGTGTGTCGTGTCTGAAAAACCAAAAAAAATACAAAATTACAAAAATCTAAAAAAAACGAAGGCTCTTTTCAGAACAGCCTTTCCCAGTTAAAAAATAGAAGTGAAAATAAATGAAGCAGGGCTCTTTGTATTTTTTAGAAGTCCGCGGACAGTTCGCGAACATTACAAAAATTGTGTTGCTACTCCATCACAAACATTGTAATTTTCTCTGGAAAGAAGTGGTGGCTCTGAAAAGAGCCTATGGGTGGTGTTTGTAAGTCAAAAATTGTAAATGCTAACATCTACTTCAAAATCGTTGTTGTAATTCCAAAAAAGGTCGCAATGCATTTTGTACATTTCTCAGAAAAATCTGATTGCCACCATAAGTACGATGGACTCCATCTCTGCGAAAAATGTATGTACTACAAAACATAATATTTTCATTGTGAAAAGAAGACATGCCAAAATCTCTTAGAAAGGCACAAACAGCCTTATTAACATTGCGCCTTGCTTTTTCCATTTGTGGACCAAATGAAGAAGAAAGAAGCTTCATTTGTCTCTGCGCAATCCGTGAAAATATCACTTGAGAATTAGGAAACATGTCGATAACCTTTAGCAAATTGCAAATAAATTCCAGTCACATGTCCTAAAATGTTCCCTCCACAATGAATTACATGTCTGGATGTTGCTCTGTCTCCAAAGTCTCCAAAGTAGCACAGAGAGGTAGCAAGTCCAACCACTTCATTCCACGTACACCATGCCAGTGTACTTCCACATGTGGGAATCCAAGATCTACAGCTACTCCACAGATTTCTGCATGCACCTTCAACCAATGTATCCACGAATCTCCTAAAATCCAAACAATCTATTTTCTGAAACACACAGCCATAGCTATCTTTTGTTCTCTCAGCAAAAAGAGTATCTGAGAAAATCTCTCCTGGCACAACACACCCACCAAACTTTCCTGACCAATCCCTTTCAGTGCTTATTCTCATTTGCATGACTTCTGAACCCAAAAATCCCCGGATGTAACTCCCGATGTCCGCGAACTACCGCCATGTCCGTGGACATATCATAACATGAACAGCCCTTCTACCATTTCCACTACACTCTCTCTGCCATTCCCTCATTGGATGTACCTCAAAAATCACATGACCATGCACCAATCACATTCAAGACCTCTACATCTAACTGCATCATCATAGATCAGCACTGCAAATGTACTCTTAATCTCTCTGAGTACAAGTGTCATATCATTGGCAAGCACCATCTACCAGAAATACTGTACAAGTCTTCAAGATTTCTACTTGCAGCTCCATGCATATCCATATGCATGAACACAAACTTCAGGTATGCATATTTTCTGTATAGTAGATGAACACATTTTCAAACAGACTTTTACCTTGTAAAATCTGTAAAATGAATTTACTGTACTTTTTTCAATTTCCTAAAATCAACTATCACTTATAAACCTTTATACTATTTACTTTCTTTATACACACACACTCAAATCATGTTAAACTAACATTTTTTAAATTAAATATATAGACTTCATATATTCAAACAAAATTGCATGCAAATACAATCTATGTTTAAACCTTTATAAAAATACTTATACAATTTCATATGTTTTGTTTTTATTTATTTATTTACTTAATTACTTTAAATTAGACATGACATTGAGGCGCTATTACCTACAACAGTTTACTTACAGAAATAGTGGTATTCACTAATATATTATAAATTTCACAAGACATAGTAAAGATATTTTTTTTTGCTACAGTTAGTCATTCAATACAATTTGTTCATTAAGAACATATCATATGTACTGAACTGATGCAATGTATCTTATGTAAATAAATTAGTTTAATGGTTTTACAGAAGGCACTGAGGATTTCAATTAAAAAAATCAATATCTAAATTAAAAACAGTGCTATATACAAACAAAGTTACTAATTTGACTGCTTTTACAATTGCAGTGAAGACCAGTTTCCTGAAAAGAAGCAGCCGAATTTGAAGAAGAAAGAAAAACTAAGAAGTTACCTGTTAATTTAAATAAAAGAGTAAGTAAAATATCACCATAATATTTGTATTATTAATGAAATATACTATAACATTAATACGAGCTATTTTGGTTTCTAAAAATAGAGATTTTGTACCATTTTGTCCAAAAATGTCCATGTTTTAAAAAGCGATTTACAGCCAGAATGGCCCACAAATTTCTATTTTTGGACACACAAATTACCCAACTGAACCACTACAATTTTCATATCATAGAACAAACAACTGTTTTAATTGTATACATTAGATTTACTATTTGTACTTTTCCACACCACTAGCTTACTTTTTTTTGTCATCTGAAACCCAGTTTAGTAACACATAAATTCAAGAATACCTATCCCTACTAGTTTTAGTTCCCAATGCACAATCACACACCATTACATACATCTTTATCATCTTACTCAAACACTCATGCACACAGCACACATACATTCCAGAACACCCCAACCTATATCTTCTTTATTTTTTTCAATAGACCCTAAAGAATGCCTACCAAAAGTCAAGTCCGTAGAAAGCAACGCAAAAGTAGAGCAAATGAAAATAAAGGTGTCCAACATAAGCATCCATCTCTAGCAGAATTTGTAAAAAAAAGTTGAAATAAAACAGATAATACAATCATTTAGTGAAACACAAGAAGTTTCAAGTACAACTTCGCTTCCTCTATTGAAATGTAAAACAAACCAAAAAACAATTAACAGAAAATCAGCTATCAGTACAGATAAAACTACTTCTTCAAATTTTAATATAGTGCAAAGTAAGCATACCAAGAAAAGTATTTTAGCCAAAATATACCGTCACAAAGTCCTTCAAAATCTTATAAAAACAGGAGAGAAATCAGGTTCAAAGCTTAAAATCTATCGTAGGAAATTAATCTTAGAAGCATTGATGGACAGTGCAATTCTTCTCAAAAGAAATTTATTTATTTTAGTGTTAAACAAAATGAAACCACTAACAAAACTAATAACTACATTATAAAAAAGACTTCTCAATAAGTGAAATGTCAACAGAAAGAACTTCTTAAGTATCTGCGGAGGTGAATGGAATCACACTACGAGCACAGAACCATATTTTAATGAAGAAGCGTACAAACAAAAGCAAACAAATACAATTGCCATAAATAGCAGTGGTCGAGGTTATGAAAAAGTGAATAATACCATAATGGAACAAGAAGTACTCCTTACAAAAATATGCCTTGAAAACTTAGAATTACCCCTCCATTCAACTGAATCAGAACGTCTAGTGTACAAATGGCCATGCACGTCAATGTGTAACATTCCCAAACAATGTTTCAAATCTTTACGCCAATTCCTCAATAAATATGTAAAAAGCAAATACAAAATCAAAATTAAATTACTGCAAAATATAGATACCTGTCCAGTGCGCAAGTACACAGGACTACAAGGACATTCATTGGCCTGCATTACAGGACCTACTTGTAAAACCACTTTCCATGATATCAAAAGGATATGAACACATCATTCAACTATAAGAAATCCAGACTATAAACTGTACTATGCTAAAAGTCCTGCTTTAGCACTAGCAAAGTTAAATAACATCATTCTACATGGTACAGCAAAAGACCTACTTGAAGAAATTCACTATATCCAGAAAAAATATTTTGGAAGTGAAAGCCATTTACAGAATGAAATAGCTTTAAACCAATTAAGCAACAATTCTACACATGGCAACCTTTTGCTAAACACATACAAAAAAGAAATACTAAAATTTAAAAGTACATCAGCTGAAGTACCAAACCATGTATGTGTATGTTGCCGTAGAATTTTTTATAAAAGTAACACAAAAACTGTGGACCTATCATACAAAATAGAAGACAATGAAGATTCTAAATGGTTTGAATTAGCTCTCTACCTTGTAGCAGAAAACAAATATGAAATAACTGAGCCCTTAATACTTTGCAGTTATTGCACTACAAAACTTGACAACAACCAAACTCCTTCACGTTCTATCACAAATAATTTGGAATTATACCCAGTACCAAAACCTCTACAACAACTTAATTTATATGAGAGCATCATAATTCAAACAGTACACCCATTTCAAGCAATAATACGCCTTCAACCAAAAACAGCAAAATTACCTCCCTCTGAATTGGTAAAAGGCATTCGTGGAAAAGTAGTTTATTTACCATTAAATCTAAAAGAAAATGTGCATACTCTAGGAGTGCAACGTCCAATGCAGCAATCTTTAATTATATTAGTAAATGGAGTACCTACAAAAGACAAAAAAATATGGCAACAGCTGGTAGATTTATATAAAGTTAGACAAGCCTTCCAATATCTTAAAGAGAATAATGAATATTACAAAGAAATTAATATTGAAGAAAACTTGAAAGATACAACTGAAGTAATTCAAGAAACCCAAGAAGCTGGTCAACTTGAGCTACTAGATCCTGCTACAATATCAAATACTTTAGACCATTATACAATTCATCCTTTGCACTGTAATGACACCGTACAAGATGTACTGGAAACTTACCAAATGCGTCAAACAAAAGGATCGTCAATCAGTATATGGGAAAAAAGTATAGAAGCACATGCTTTTCCTCTACTCTTTCCTACTGGCAAAGGAGGAAGGTATGATGATAGACCTATTCAAATATCAGCTTCAGAATACCGCTCATTACGGATGTATTCTGAAGATCCCAGATTTAGACAAAATGTGGAATACATATTCCACCTACTCTTTGAAAGTGAACTAGCAACTTTATGTTACGGAGTTGCACACATATTAAAATCAGGATCACACTTTCAAAACATGACAGCTACACAATTATTAGAGAAAGTGCAACAAAAGGATGAGGTTTTACAATCAAATATTACAAATCTATTAGCAAATATGCGTGGTACTAAAGAGTTCTGGTTTCGACGTCATGGAGATGTACGTTGTATGATCAGAAACCTTGGCCCACCCACTTGGTTTGTTACATTAAGTTGTGCAGAATATGCATGGGAAGATTTACATGATTTCCTACGCATATCAAATAAAAACAAAACAAACATACATATTCTAACACCTGGTGAACTTTGTTCTTTGGATCCTGTTAATCTTTCAACATATTTTCACCATCGCTTCATTGCTATGCTACATTTTATTTGTAATAAAACTGTTCCTCCCCTTGGAGAAGTGCAACACTTCTTTTGGAGAAAAGAAAACCAAGCCAGAGGAGCACCACATATCCACATGCTTTCATGGATTAAAGATGCTCCTAAATTTGGTCAAGACAGTGATGCCACTGTTTTACAGTTTATTGAAAAATATGTCACTTGTGAAATTCCATCAGAAGCCACAAATAGTGATCTTCATGCACAAATTTTACAATTTCAAAGACACAAATGTGGAAAATATTGTCGTCGCAAATACAAAAACAAAGGCAAATACTACACCAAATGCCGATTTGGTTTCCCTAGACCAGTTATAAATACAGGTCAAGTAAACCTCATGTCTTCAGTTAGACATAGTGTTAAAGGTAAGTCACCTAAAAATACATATTACATAAAAGGAAAAGAAGAAGAAAAATATATCAATGATTATAATGCAATCATTGCCCACTTATGGAATGCAAACATAGATGTGCAGTACATTGCAGACAATTCTACTGCAGTTGCACGATATGTCACAGCATACTTAACTAAAGCAGAAAATACAGAGCTCCAAGACCTCTGGAATGACCTGTCATCAGATAAAACAGTATCTCAGAAATTATACAGCTTGGGCATAAAAATACTCACCCATAGAGAATGTGGATCTTATGAAGCAGCTGATCGTTTAACTGGTACTTCATTGTATGGTAAATCTGAAAATATAGTATGGCTAAGTCTTGGTCCAGCTAAATCTAGAAAAAGAGTTCTAAAATCATATGAAGATATAGAAACAATAGCCAAACATGATCCCAACAGCCAAGACATTTTAAAAAACAATTTCTTGGACACATACTACCCAAACAGCAGTAATACTTTGGAAAACATGTGTCTATACCAAATAGCCCAAAACTACACATACAAAAATAATATGAAACCTGATGAAAAAAAGGTAAATATAGAGTGACAGACTGTGAAGGCAGCTTAGTTAAACTCACTAAACCAAATTTAATTAATCATATCAAATTGTCATTGAAGACTCCTCAACATAAAGAAGTATATTACATGTCCCTGCTACAACTCTTCAAACCATGGAGAAAAGAAGAACAATTACAAGATAGCTATGACTCATATGAGGATGCTTTCAAAGCAAATGAAAGCACTATAACTGATGTAAACTTTACACAGTACAAAACAATGTTGCACAATGAACAGCAACATGAAGAAGAACTCCAAGCCCAACTAGATAAGGATACTCCTGACAGTAGTCAACCTTCTGTAACAGGAAGCCTAAAACCACTGGGAGAACCACTAATAACAAATGAGGCAGAATTAGCTATGATAGAAGTAGAAAACACCATGTGTCAGTATGAAAATAAGGAAGACTTAACTATACTACAATCAAAACTAAACAATGAGCAAAGTAGCATTTTTCAAGAAGTAACAAAACAAATTGCACATGGTGTAAAACATGAAAATAAAGAATGTTCCTGCCATAATTATAAACCTATACTACTGTACGTCAGTGGTGAAGCTGGTTCTGGCAAAACATTCCTAATCAAAATCATTAGTAAGTTCCTTCAACAATTGACAAACAACACACTGTCAGCTGTTGTCACTTCCCCACAGGTTTAGCTGCCTACAACATAGGTGGTGTTACATTACACCGATTACTACTATTACCAGTAGAACACCAGAACAAATTAGACTATTACAAACTTTCTGCAGAAGCTGCAATGGAATTACGCAGAGTATTGAAACAAGTGAAAATGCTACTAATAGATGAAGTGAGCATGGTCTCCAACCTGATGTTAGCTTTGATTCACCTCAGATTACAAGAAGTACTCAAAACAGACTATGAAGAGCTCTTTGCAGGAAAACACATTATTGTTTTTGGAGATCTACTTCAATTAACACCAGTAAAAGGTAAACCTATTTTTAAAACATTAGGGCACAAACTCTGCCGTAAAACTGTTGGCAGCATTGGAAATGTCAACCTTTGGCAACATTTCCAATACAGAGAATTAACAGAAAACATGTGCCAATCTGCAGATTTAACTTATGCCAACATTTTAATACGTTTGAGAGTTGGTATACTTTCTAAAGAAGCAGAAGCAACATTGAAAACCCGGCACATTAATGCACTTTATGGCGATAATGCATGTGCTACAGATGTTATGGAACAATTAGCCCACAAAAATGTCAATTGTATGGCCTTAATGCCAACTCTTGCAAGCTGTCTCAAATTCAATGAAATAATGTTAAGTAAAGAAATGCAACCAATAATGGAAATTAGCGCCACAGACAAACTAGATGTACAGGGTATGAAACTACCCATGTGTGACCAAGCCACAACAAGACTAAATAATTTTGAAAAATCAATCTCAAACACAGCAGGCTTAGAAAAGATGTTACAAATTATCCTTAAATTGCAGAGTAATGCTTAAACGTAACCTTGACGTGGACCAAGGACTAGTTAATGGAGCACTGGGTACAGTTGTTGGCTTTCAAACATACCCACGTGACAACAAAATTCAGTTTGTCAATATACTCTTTGACAAACTTTCAGAAGTAAAACGGATAGGACGCTCAACAGCGAGATTCCTTCTCTTCAAAGATATGTATGTACGCAGAGAACAATTTTCTTTAACTCTTGCATACGCAGTCACGATTCATAAATCACAAGGTCTTACCCTAGACAAAGCAATGATAGATATTGGTAACACAGTCTTTAAAGAAGGCATGAGCTACGTAGCACTATCAGGCTTACGTACACTTGACGGTCTATTTCTAATGAACTTTGATGCAAGTAAAGTAAGCGCTGATATTCCCTGCATTTTAGAATATAATAGACTTTGCTCACTATACACTCCCCATCTAAACACATATTCTGTTCCACAAAAACTAAAACGTTGTAAAAGAAAACTAAATCAAACAGAAATGCAACAGGACGTCACTGCAAATTCTCCAAAGAGAGTAAAAGAAACTAATACTTCATCAAGTACCACAAACAAAAAAGAATCAATTAGAGAAAGTAAACCAGGTACTTCTTTAAAGAAGGAAGACAAACTCCAAAAAAAGCAGTTAGATACAGAACTACCTGGACCATTTGAATTCTCAAATATAGTTGGTGTAAGTTGCTAGGCAAATGTAGCAATGAATATTCTATTTCAATTACCACCAATTGTTGACAAGATTTACTTACACTTTAGAGACCCATTGTGTATGCAAATGTTAGTACTTCATAGAAACGCAAAAAACAATCCTGACAACACATATAGTGTTTATGGAATAAGACAAGAATTGGACTACTGTGCTGGAATGGTGAAATTCACTATAAACTCACAGGAAGATCCACAAGAATTTTTAATGTACTTACTACAAGTACTGGAAAACAAAAACATACCTATAAAGGAAATCTTCCAGATTTCATACATGTGGAAACATACATGCACTCTGTGCAACAATGTGACACAAGAAGAAATTCCCAATGAACGCATCATATATATATCAATACCAAATTGTGAATCCATTCCATTTCAGCAACTTGTACAAAATGCAAACCATGGTAGATTATGCTCTACCTGCAATTCAGATAATCGCTCCACGTTAGTAATACAAACACATAGTAAATACGTAATACTAATGCTTCTACGTTACAATGCAGATGGTACCAAAACAACTGCAAGCTGACTGGATTCACACATGGTCAAATATCACTTGGTAAGAAAACCTTCACAACAATAGGTATAATCTACCACGCAGGAGCCACAACCAATTCAGGGCACTACACTGCATATATAAAAAAAGAAATGTGGATGGTTTGAATGTAATGATAGTACCATTAAAGCAGAGATTACCAGCAAATCTTACAAACGCTTACTTGATGTTCTTAAAACCAAAATTTGATAAATAAACTGTATTTAAAACTTTAAGTAAATTTGTGTTAAAAAATATAAACTGTTAGAATACTCCAAAAGCTATCTAACTGCTCAAAGATTCTACAACAACTAATCAGATAAATGAATACCACTAAATTAGACCAAAAAATACACAGTTAGAATACGCCAATTGGTATCTAACTGTCCCAAAATTATAAATTTGTGTTAAAATAATATAAACTGTTAGAATACTCCAAAAGCTATCTAAAAGCTCAATGATTCTACAACAACTAATCAGATAAATGAATACCTCTAAATTAGGCCAAAAAATACACAGTTAGAATACGCCAATTGGTATCTAACTGTCCCAAAATTTAACAATATCCAAATAGATAAATCAAAACCACTAAAATATATAAAAAAAATAGACAGTTAGAATACGCCAATTGGTATCTAACTGCTCCAAAATTTTATAATATCAAAACAAATGAAGAATCTGTTACTGCTCCAAAAAAAATACAACAAAGCAAAGTATAAAGCATTAGCCAGAAACAAAAAGTGAACATTGAAAACAAACAAACAAATAAACTGTAGCATAACAGAAAAAGGTTTTTTTTTAATCCAACATGGATTTTTTTTTCTCCCACAGACCCAATGATTTTAGCAACAAATACAGAAACTGAGCAAATTGCACAGTACTCTGATTTGTACTCTACTAAATATGAGGGTTGAAAAAAATAAAAGTATATTGCTTATACAATGTAATAAGTCATTACAAAATACTAATACTAACATGCTATTTTCTTTTATCACAGAAATGAAGAAGAAAAACATGGACTCCCATTAATAGACCAAACAGTAAGTATACAATAATAAGGACAACCATAGCAGCATATCACATCCATAGTATCTAATACCTTTGTTCCTTATACATTTGTTTTTCACACAAAGTTATAAGCAAATATGAATGTGATATGCTGCGGTGGTTGTTGCCTGGGCATAGAGTCTTGGGTGCATGGCGAACATTTCAGGACACCGCAGATGTTCTTAGAGCACATTCAACTTGACAGAGAACAATACGGACAGCGTCCTCAGGACACCCCCTACGAACACTCCCCGGACACCGCAAGTGTTCTTAGAAGCGTCTTCAGAACACCACCATCTTGTTTATTTGCGAACATTTCAGGACACCGCAAGTGTTCTTAGGACACATTCGACTTGACAGAGAACAATACGGACAGCGTCCTCAGGACACCCCCTACGAACATTCCAGGACACCGGGATTGTTCTTAGAAGCTTCTTCAGAACACCACCATCTTGTTTATTTGCGAACATTTCAGGACACCGCAAGTGCTCTTAGGACACATTCAACTTGACAGAGAACAATACGGACAGCGTCCTCAGGACACCCCCTACGAACACTCCCCGGACACCGCGAGTGTTCTTAGAAGCTTCTTCAGAACACCACCATCTTGTTTATTTGCGAACATTTCAGGACACCGCAAGTGTTCTTAGGACACATTCAACTTGACAGAGAACAATACGGACAGCGTCCTCAGGACACCCCCTACGAACACTCCCCGGACACCGCAAGTGTTTTTAGAAGAGTCTTCAGAACACCCCCATTTTGTTTATTTGCGAACATTTCAGGACACCGCGACTGTTCTTAGAACACTTTCAACTTGACAGAGAACAATACGGACAGCGTCCTCAGGACAACCCCTACGAACACTCCCCGGACACCGCGAGTGTACTTAGAAGCGTCTTCAGAACACCCCCATTTTGTTTATTTGCGAACATTTCAGGACACCGCGACTGTTCTTAGAACACTTTCAACTTGACAGAGAACAATACGGACAGCGTCCTCAGGACACCCCCTACGAACACTCCCCGGACACCGCGAGTGTACTTAGAAGCATCTTCAGAACACCCCCATTTTGTTTATTTGCGAACATTTCAGGACACCGCGGGTGTTCTTAGAACACATTCAACTTGACAGAGAACAATACGGACAGCGTCCTCAGGACACCCCCTACGAACATTCCAGGACACCGGGAGTGTTCTTAGAAGCGTCTTCAGAACACAACCATCTTGTTTATTTGCAAACATTTCAGGACACTGCGAGTGTTCTTAGGACACATTCAACTTGACAGAGAACAATACGGACAGCGTCCTCAGGACACCCCCTACGAACACTCCCCGGACACCGCGAGTGTTCTTAGAAGCTTTTTCAGAACACCACCATCTTGTTTATTTGCGAACATTTCAGGACACCGCGAGTGTTCTTAGGACACATTCAACTTGACAGAGAACAATACGGACAGCGTCCTCAGGACACCCCCTACGAACACTCCCCGGACACCGCAAGTGTTCTTAGAAGCTTCTTCAGAACACCACCATCTTGTTTATTTGCGAACATTTCAGGACACCGCAAGTGTTCTTAGGACACATTCAACTTGACAGAGAACAATACGGACAGCGTCCTCAGGACACCCCCTCCGAACACTCCCCGGACACCGCAAGTGTTTTTAGAAGAGTCTTCAGAACACCCCCATTTTGTTTATTTGCAAACATTTCAGGACACCGCGACTGTTCTTAGGACACTTTCAACTTGACAGAGAACAATACGGACAGCGTCCTCAGGACACCCCCTACGAACACTCCCCGGACACCGCGAGTGTTCTTAGAAGCGTCTTCAGAACACCCCCATTTTGTTTATTTGCGAACATTTCAGGACACCGCGGGTGTTCTTAGAACACATTCAACTTGACAGAGAACAATACGGACAGCGTCCTCAGGACACCCCCTACGAACATTCCAGGACACCGGGAGTGTTCTTAGAAGCGTCTTCAGAACACAACCATCTTGTTTATTTGCGAATATTTCAGGACACCGCGGGTGTTCTTAGAAAACATTCAACTTGACAGAGAACAATACGGACAGCGTCCTTAGGACACCCCCTACGAACATTTCAGGACACCGGGAGTGTTCTCAAAAACGTCTTCAGAACACCCCCATTTTGTTTATTTGCGAACATTTCAGGACACCGCGGGTGTTCTTAGAACACATTCAACTTGACAGAGAACAATACGGACAGCGTCCTCAGGACACCCCCTACGAACACTCCCCGGACACCGTGAGTGTTCTTAGAACAGTTTCACTTTGCTTGCGAACAAAACGGACACATATTGACTCCTTAGAACACCCCCTAGTCAGTTTATTTAGAACATTTCAGAACGCCCGTGATGGCCGCAAACAAATCGAACACAAAAAGAACGTCTAACACATAAAAAACACAACTTTCATCCTATCTCATACACTCCCACCCTCCCCAAACACTCCTACACACGAACACACTCTACAAAATACACATTTTGAACAAAGTTTCACCGCACTGTCCGGGGACGTCCGCAAATCCAAGATGGCGGGCGCTACCGAAAAAATCTGACGCGCTTCACGCTCCACGCCGTCCAATCAGCGAACACTTTGCATGTCCGCGAACATCACGCAAGACGATTGGCCAATTAGGACACTTTCCGCGGATCGAACAGGGAAGTGTGTCCGCAAACCGAACACAGATATCACTAATTTTTTTTACCTACTTTTTGGTAATTTCAAAAAAAACTACTGGACGGATTTTCACAGAATTTGCAAAAGCACGCTTTCGGGACCAAGCCGCTGCTCCTGGTCCAAATTTGGTGGAAATCCGTCCAGCGGTTTGGGCTGTAGGCGCGAGCAAAATTCTTTTCCCATTCACGCTATGGAGAGTGAGTAAAATGTATACAAATATGAGCATATAGAGGGAAGGTAGAGTAATAAAAATAAAACTATGAGAAAGTGCTGATAACCATAATGATTATCTTCATGCACAGAAAGGATTGCTCTCTTTCAAGCCTGTATCTTCCGCTATGTATATGTTTCATATGAAGTGACTGGACCCTAAGTCTACAAATATAGTACCTTTTCAATTTTTACTTCCTGACTGTTACTGAAGAAAACTATGTGGCTTCGATATGTCAGTAAAGGATAAAAAGGGAGAGCCAGCCATGTGATGTCATCAGTGATGTCATCAATGACATTTGTGATGTCATCTTTGATGTCCTGGGTGTTAGTGTTAGCAGTGCACGGTGGCGCGAGTTATGGTTGCTTATGTTACCATAACTGACGAATTTCAGGGGGTTTTCGGTTTTACTTTGAGCCATAACGTCCCTTTAACAAAGTTTTTTCACTGAATTTCATAGGTTTTTAGTAGCGCAACTTAACCATAACGTCCCTTTAACAAAGTTTTTTCACTGAATTTCATAGGTTCTTAGTAGCACAACTTAACCATAATATCCCTGACTTCATATACATGTAACATAGAACATACTAACCCCCTCGTAGTGATTTTCATGTCCGCGGACTACCGCCATGTCCGCGGACACATCGAAAATCTGAGCATGGTGAATGTAAATTTAAATAGTGTGCCCCATTTCCCCTTTGAAGTTGGCTCTGAAAAGAGCCGTGTTTTTTTTTTACAGATGCTTGACAGACACCTGTTATTTTGTATTTTTTTTCTTGTTTTTTTTCTTACTTTACTCCTAAAATCTTCACATAACCTTCTCCAAAGCAACCCTTACATTCCAAAATAGAAAGGCATTTCCCGTAAAAGATAAAGAAATGCCATCTTCTTTCAAATTAACAGCATTACTGGCATCAATATTCTCATTGTTACAGAAGAACATACCAGCTCTAAGCATGAAGGCACACATGCCTCGGTTGATGACACACCTAGCAATATTTTGCTGAGGACAAAAAACTGAACTATTGTCCCATATTGCCCTAGGTAGTAATCCAGAAAAAATGACTTTTGCATTTGGAAGGATCTTCATTACTGCTTGAACCAAGCGTTCCAAATCAGCCAACAAAGTAGGGGCACTGACGTTGCCCAAATGGAAAGCACCATAGTGCAAAACTACCACATGCGGACTGTTCATCGTGGCCATATCCTCACAAACTTGTACAATTCCCTGTACATTGCAATCAGGCACACTGCTCCACACCACCTCCACTCCTTTCACATCAAAGTTCTTTGCAACATGCCTGCATTCTGCGTACTGCTGTAAACCATGCACAAACATATCTCCGAGCACCAACATCCTGACTTTATCCACTTCTGCCATCTTCACCACACACAGTCTCTTTCAACACAAATCCACAACCTCGACATCTGATTGGCTGATCCGTACAGTCTTCTTTCCATGTTGGATTTCCTGGAAAAACCCGGATGTAGCACGCCCTGTCCATGAACAGCCGCAGTGTCTGCGGACGGCGTCCACTTTACTCTCTGTGCCATTCCCTCATTGCATACAGCTAAGCAATCACACAATACGAATAACGTCCTCAGAACAACCCCATTTTGTGATTTTTCGAACATTTCAGGACAATTATTATTTAATTATTCAACATATTAACATTACACATATTATACTTTCATCGTGTACTCTGCACACAATGCTATGTTTCTCCATTAGTAGCTCAGTATACTAGATAGAATCCCATAATACAATGCTATTTATATCAATGCATGGTTCAAAGCATTAATAACGGTATGATATTTATTGCAATATCCTTGACACTTTTTTCGCAACATTATAATAAAAATCCCTAGTACACAAATTCCATGAAAAGTACATACACACGTGATGTCATCAGTGATTTCATCAATGACATTTGTGATGTCATCTGTGATGTCCTGGGTGTTAGTCTTAGCAGTGCGCGGTGGTGGCGCCAGTTATTTTTCAAAGCTTACCTTAACTTGCGATTTTCAGGGGTCTTTCGGCTGTACTTAGAACCATAACGTTCTTTAAACAAACTTTTTTTAATATCACGCAAACAATATACAAACATGGCGTGCAAAAACCAACTTCTACAGATGGCTTTACACAGAATGTTGCAAAGTAAGAATTTATGCTCGTTCACAGTGAAGGTCAGATGCTTCCACAACTTCTACAGATGGCTTTACACAGAATGTTGCAAAGTAAGAATTTATGCTCGTTCACAGTGAAGGTCAGCTGCTTCCATTTTTTTCTCGGGCCCCGGAGAGGCTCACAAAGCGGACTATAAGGTTGTATTGTGTTTTGACCTTGACAGACAGAGATTGTGATGAAAGACTTCTCTTGAAGGAGTGTTGCTAAAACGTAAGAGAAGATAAAGATGACATTTCTGAAACGAAACCACTTTTATATATTATATCACTATGCGAAAGATCGTTGGCACACGCGGAGTCGTATTTTGGGACTGCACCACTCGTAGCCAATGGAAATTGCAATTGTACTGTAAGTAACCCTTTAGATTACTTTATACCAAATATAATTACAATAGCGTAGCATTAAAGACCGCTCAAGTTGAACTTGTTCGTTGAAAGTGGCATAATGTTTTCTACCGCGCACTATCACCGCCGAATTAATGCCCTGTCATTTAGAGGGCTCTGGAAAAGGAAGACGACACAGGGGGGGTTAATAGAAATAATTTAACCGGTCTATAGGCGGTCAAGCGCTCTACTCGCTGTGCCACTTCACTGTAGCCTGTCAAGTGGCACAGCGAGTACAGCGCTCGCTTTGACATCCGTGCACAGCTTGCTAATGCAAGTTTGAATCCCGGCAAGGCCAAACTCAGCCTTACATCCTTCCGTGGTCGATAAATGAGCACCACACACCGTGGTTAATAATAAGCACCGCTTAGATACCTCACGGTTCTTAGCGCTATATGAATGGGAAAATATTATTATTTTATTATTAACATACTCTGTTGCACTATCTTCGATAGCAAACATTTTCACGCCCTAAGAAATAAAATGATGATTTTTAATGAAGATCGGCTGGTGAGACTAATTTATGTTTTTTAAAACAGGTATGTGGCTCCATTTTGCTTATGTCACGATTTACAGACTCCAGCGGATGGGGTCTTCAACTGCCAGGTGCAGGTCCAAATATGCAACTTCATGACCCTCACCATTTTATGGGACAATCGCCAAGGACCAATATGCCCTTACGCAGTACTAGCGGCTACAAACAACATACCAACCAATAGGGTGGTCTAATGGCTCGTTGTTGGAGCAACCTTCCGATTATCAGAGAGACCATTTACTGCTTTTATCATAAACCAACAGCCTATCTACCGCAAAGGAACAACGCGTGGCTCCAAATAAACTTTTGCTGATCGACAACAGAGACAATAGCAAATCGCTGAATATTCACTAAACATTTCATGTGAAATAAATGTACTTTACCAAATGTACAATCCTGCTGTCTACTTTTAAACCAGTTTCATATTCCGAATTGTGGCGCACTGAGTTGTAAGCTGATCTAACACTCTCTGTACCGCAAAGGAACATTGCGTGTCTCAACATGAACTTTTGCGGATCGACAACAAAGACAAATGCAAATTGCTGAATATTCTCTAAACATTTGATGTCAAATAAATGTACTTTACAACATTTACAATCTTGCTGTTTGCTTTTAAATCACAGTTTCATATTCCGAATTGTGGCGCGCTGTGTTGTGACATAATGTGTGTTGTCTTCCGGGTTCTGTGTAAAGTCGCGTAGTACTGGAGACGACTTGGCGCGTTTGATTACGCACCCTGTAACGTCACGGAGAGAGGCGGGGAATATGAATGCTTTGATAATATCAGGCTTAGGGACGGTAGATATGATTTAGTGTCGCAAAAGCAAGTCAGCAAGGTCAATAGCGCCAATCATAGGATTATCACATAATGTCGGCGCACACCAGCCGGATTTATCGTTTCTTTAGTGGACAAAAAGTCGGTTGACGCCCCTAGGAAATTGTACTACTAGCGGACAAAAGGAGTGCTCTTAAAACACTTTCACCCTGACAACGAACAATACAAACAACGTTCTCAGAACACCCCCATTTTGTGTAATTGCAACCATTTCGGGACACTGCGAGTGTTTTTAGAACACATTCAACTAGACAGATTACAATACGGACAGCGTCCTGAGGACACCCCCAGTTTGTGTATTTACGAACAATTAAGTACACCGCGAGTGTTCATAGCTCATTTTTACCTTCCTTGCGAACAAAAATAACACATACTCCGTCCTCTAAACACCCCACCATTTAGTTTATTTACAAAATGTCAGAACAGCCGTGTTCTCCGCGGACAAATCGAACGCAACAAAAACGTCTAGCACATAAAAAAACAAAACATTTAACCTATCTCATACTCCCCCCACCCTCCCCAAACACTCTTACACACCAACACACAGAACTAAATACAATTTTTTATCCACGTTTCACTGCACTGTACGCGGTCGACTGCGAATACAAGATGGCGGGCGCCACAGAAAATCTGACGCGCTCCACGCCCCTCGCCGTCCAATCAGCGAACACGTCGCATGTCCGCGGACATGACGCAAGGCCATGGGCCAATCGGGGTGCTGTCCGCGAAGCGAACAGGGAAGTCCGTCCGCGAAGCAAACACAGATATCACTAATTTTTTTGCCTTACATTTTGGTCATTTTTTAAAAAACTACTGGACAGATTTACACCAAATTTACAAAAGCATGCTTTTGGGACCAGGCCGCCGCTCCTGCCGCAAATTTGGTGTAAATCCGTCCAGCGGTTCGGGCTGTAGCCGTGCGCAAAGTTTTTTCCCATTCAGTCTATGGGAAAAAAAAAAGTTTTGGGACCCCCCCTATAACTTTTCCCCCCCTGGACGAATCCTCACCAAACTTTGCAAAATAATTCAGAGTGACCCAACTACTTTTTTTGCAAAGTTTGGTGAGGATTCGTCCAGGGAGAGCGAAGTAATAAGCCGCCCAAAAAGTGCTCTTCCTATGGAAACAGCAACTTAACCATAACTACATGGCCACTAACGTGGCCATGTAATATATATATATATATATATATCAAGACACGCCTATAACAGCATCCTCAACTTGTTAACATCATCCCATATATGTGCTTCACTGGAAGCACAGTAGTTACTGGCAAAGTGAACGCAGAAAGTAAATTTACCAAAGCTCCTGCCCTAGTGAGTCATGTCAACAGAACCTGGTTCGAGGGACAAAGTCTAAGAGAGCGTCCAACACCAAACCTGTCTTGTGAGGAGGAGGAAGCCACATACATCATACACATGATGGCAAATCAGTAAGGGGTGTGACAAATTGGATTTTGCCCTGCAGAAATACAAGAATTAGTAGAGACTAATTAGCAAATATGTGTGGTACTAAAGAGTTCTGGTTTCGACGGCATGGAGATGTACGTTGTATGATCAGAAACCTTGGCCATCCCACTTGGTTTGTTACATTAAGTTGTGCAGAATATGCATGGGAAGATTTACATGATTTCCTACGCATATCAAATAAAAACAAAACAAACATACATATTCTAACACCTGGTGAACTTTGTTCTTTGGATCCTGTTAATCTTTCAACATATTGTCACCATCACTTCATTGCTATGCTACATTTTATTTGTAATAAAACTGTTCCTCCCCTTGGAGAAGTGCAACACTTCTTTTGGAGAAAAGAATACCAAGCCACATATATCCACATGCTTTTATGGATTAAAGATGCTCCTAAATTTGGTCAAGACAGTGATGCCACTGTTTTACAGTTTATTGAAAAATATGTCACTTGTGAAATTCCATCAGAAGCCACAAATAGTGATCTTCATGCACAAATTTTACAATTTCAAAGACACAAATGTGGAAAATATTGTCGTCGCAAATACAAAAACAAAGGCAAATACTACACCAAATGCCGATTTGGTTTCCCTAGACCAGTTATAAATACAGGTCAAGTAAACAACCTCATGTCTTCAGTTAGACATAGTGTTAAAGGTAAGTCACCTAAAAATACATATTACATAAAAAGAAAAGAAGAAGAAAAATATATCAATGATTATAATGCAATCATTGCCCACTTATGGAATGCAAACATAGATGTGCAGTACATTGCAGACAATTCTACTGCAGTTGCACGATATGTCACAGCATACGTAACTAAAGCAGAAAAGACAAAGCTCCAAGACCTCTGGAATGACCTGTCATCAGATAAAACAGTATCTCAGAAATTATACAGCTTGGGCATAAAAATACTCACCCATAGAGAATGTGGATCTTATGAAGCAGCTGATCGTTTAACTGGTACTTCATTGTATGGTAAATCTGAAAATATAGTATGGCTAAGTCTTGGTCCAGCTAAATCTAGAAAAAGAGTTCTAAAATCATATGAAGATATAGAAACAATAGCCAAACATGATCCCAACAGCCAAGACATTTTAAAAAACAATTTCTTGGACACATACTACCCAAACAGAAGTAATACTTTGGAAAACATGTGTCTATACCAAATAGCCCAAAACTACACATACAAAAATAATATGAAACCTGATGAAAAAAAAGGTAAATATAGAGTGACAGACTGTGAAGGCAGCTTAGTTAAACTCACTAAACCAAATTTAATTAATCATATCAAATTGTCATTGAAGACTCCTCAACATAAAGAAGTATATTACATGTCCCTGCTACAACTCTTCAAACCATCGAGAAAAGAAGAACAATTACTAGATAACTATGACTCAGATGAGGATGCTTTCAAAGCAAATGAAAGCACTATAACTGATGTAAACTTTACACAGTACAAAACAATGTTGCACAATGAACAGCAACATGAAGAAGAACTCCAAGCCCAACTAGATAAGGATACTCCTGACAGTAGTCAACCTTCTGGTACAGGAAGCCAAGAACCACTGGGAGAACCACTAATAACAAATGAGGCAGAATTAGCTATGATAGAAGTAGAAAACACCATGTGTCAGTATGAAGATAAGGAAGACTTAACTATACTACAATCAAAACTAAACAATGAGCAAAGTAGCATTTTTCAAGAAGCAACAAAACAAATTGCACATGGTGTAAAACATGAAAATAAAGAATGTTCCTGCCATAATTATAAACCTATACTACTGTACGTCAGTGGTGAAGCTGGTTCTGGCAAAACATTCCTAATCAAAATCATTAGTAAGTTCCTTCAACAATTGACAAACAACAAACTGTCAGCTGTTGTCACTTCCCCACGGGTTTAGCTGCCTACAACATAGGTGGTGTTACATTACACCGATTACTACTATTACCAGTAGAACACCAGAACAAATTAGACTATTACAAACTTTCTGCAGAAGCTGCAATGGAATTACGCAGAGTATTGAAACAAGTGAAAATGCTACTAATAGATGAAGTGAGCATGGTCTCCAACCTGATGTTAGCTTTGATTCACCTCAGATTACAAGAAGTACTCAAAACAGACTATGAAGAGCTCTTTGCAGGAAAACACATTATTGTTTTTGGAGATCTACTTCAATTAACACCAGTAAAAGGTGAACCTATTTTTAAAACATTAGGGCACAAACTCTGCCGTAAAACTGTTGGCAGCATTGGAAATGTCAACCTTTGGCAACATTTCCAATACAGAGAATTAACAGAAAACATGCGCCAATCTGCAGATTTAACTTATGGCAACATTTTAAAACGTTTGAGAGTTGGTATACTTTCTAAAGAAGCAGAAGCAACATTGAAAACCCGGCACATTAATGCACTTTATGGCGATAATGCATGTGCTACAGATGTTATGGAACAATTAGCCCACAAAAATGTCAATTGTATGGCCTTAATGCCAACTCTTGCAAGCTGTCTCAAATTCAATGAAATAATGTTAAGTAAAGAAATGGAACCAATAATGGAAATTAGCGCCACAGACAAACTAGATGTACATGGTATGAAACTACCCAGGTGTGACCAAGCCACAACAAGACTAAATAATTTTGAAAAATCAATCTCAAACACAGCAGGCTTAGAAAAGATGTTACAAATTATCCTTAAATTGCAGAGTAATGCTTAAACGTAACCTTGACGTGGACCAAGGACTAGTTAATGGAGCACTGGGTACAGTTGTTGGCTTTCAAACATACCCACGTGACAACAAAATTCAGTTTGTAAATATACTCTTTGACAAACTTTCAGAAGTAAAACGGATAGGACGCTCAACAGCTAGATTCCTTCTCTTCAAAGATATGTATGAACGCAGAGAACAATTTTCTCTAACTCTTGCATACGCAGTCACGATTCATAAATCACAAGGTCTTACCCTAGACAAAGCAATGATAGATATTGGTAACACAGTCTTTAAAGAAGGCATGAGCTACGTAGCACTATCAGGCTTACGTACACTTGACGGTCTATTTCTAATGAACTTTGATGCAAGTAAAGTAAGCGCTGATATTCCCTGCATTTTAGAATATAATAGACTTTGCTCACTATACACTCCCCATCTAAACACATATTCTGTTCCACAAAAACTAAAACGTTGTAAAAGAAAACTAAATCAAACAGAAATGCAACAGGACGTCACTGCAAATCCTCCAAAGAGAGTAAAAGAAACTAATACTTCATCAAGTACCACAAACAAAAAAGAATCAATTAGAGAAAGTAAACCAGGTACTTCTTTAAAGAAGGAAGACAAACTCCAAAAAAGCAGTTAGATATTGAACTACCTGGACCATTTAAATTCTCAAATATAGTTGGTGTAAGTTGCTATGCAAATGTAGCAATGAATATTCTATTTCAATTACCACCAATTGTTGACAAGATTTACGTACACTTTAGAGACCCATTGTGTATGCAAATGTTAGTACTTCATAGAAACGCAAAAAACAATCCTGACAACACATATAGTGTTTATGGAATAAGACAAGAATTGGACTACTGTGCTGGAATGGTGAAATTCACTATAAACTCACAGGAAGATCCACAAGAATTTTTAATGTACTTACTACAAGTACTGGAAAACAAAAACATACCTATAAAGGAAATCTTCCAGATTTCATACATGTGGAAACATACATGCACTCTGTGCAACAATGTGACACAAGAAGAAATTCCCAATGAATGCTTCATATATATATCAATACCAAATTGCGAATCCATTCCATTTCAGCAACTTGTACAAAATGCAAACCATGGTAGATTATGCTCTACCTGCAATTCAGATAATCGCTCCACGTTAGTAATACAAACGCATAGTAAATACGTAATACTAATGCTTCTACGTTACAATGCAGATGGTACCAAAAACAACTGCAAGCTGACTGGATTCACACATGGTCAAATATCACTTGGTAAGAAAACCTTCACAACAATAGGTATAATCTACCACGCAGGAGCCACAACCAATTCAGGGCACTACACTGCATATATAAAAAAGAAATGTGGATGGTTTCAATGTAATGATAGTACCATTAAAGCAGAGATTACCAGCAAATCTTACAAACGCTTACTTGATGTTCTTAAAACCAAAATTTGATAAATAAACTGTATTTAAAACTTTAAGTAAATTTGTGTTAAAAAAATATAAACTGTTAGAATACTCCAAAAGCTATCTAACTGCTCAAAGATTCTACAACAACTAATCAGATAAATGAATACCACTAAATTAGACCAAAAAATACACAGTTAGAATACGCCAATTGGTATCTAACTGTCCCAAAATTATAAATTTGTGTTAAAATAATATAAACTGTTAGAATACTCCAAAAGCTATCTAAAAGCTCAAACATTCTACAACAACTAATCAGATAAATGAATACCACTAAATTAGGCCAAAAAATACACAGTTAGAATACGCCAATTGGTATCTAACTGTCCCAAAATTTAACAATATCCAAATAGATAAATCAAAACCACTAAAATATATTAAAAAAAATAGACAGTTAGAATATGCCAATTGGTATCTAACTGCTCCAAAATTTTATAATATCAAAACAAATGAAGAATCTGTTACTGCTCCAAAAAAAAATACAACAAAGCAAAGTATAAAGCATTAGCCAGAAACAAAAAGTGAACATTGAAAACAAACAAACAAATAAACTGTAGCATAACAGAAAAAGGTTTTTTTTTAATCCAACATGGATTTTTTTTTCTCCCACAGACCCAATGATTTTAGCAACAAATACAGAAACTGAGCAAATTGCACAGTACTCTGATTTGTACTCTACTAAATATGAGGGTTGAAAAAAATAAAAGTATATTGCTTATACAATGTAATAAGTCATTACAAAATACTAATACTAACATGCTATTTTCTTTTATCACAGAAATGAAGAAGAAAAACATGGACTCCCATTAACAGACCAAACAGTAAGGATACAATAATAAGGACAACCACAGCAGCATATCACATCCATAGTATCTAATACCTTTGTTCCTTATACATTTGTTTTTCACACAAAGTTATAAGCAAATATGAATGTGATATGCTGCGGTGGTGGTTGCCAGGGCATAGAGTCTTGGGTCCATGGCGAACATTTCAGGACACCGCAGATGTTCTTAGAACACATTCAACTTGACAGAGAACAATACGGACAGCGTCCTCAGGACACCCCCTACGAACACTCCCCGGACACCGCAAGTGTTCTTAGAAGCGTCTTCAGAACACCACCATCTTGTTTATTTGCGAACATTTCAGGACACCGCGACTGTTCTTAGAACACTTTCAACTTGATAGAGAACAATACGGACAGCGTCCTCAGGACACCCCCTACGAACACTCCCCGGACACCGCGAGTGTACTTAGAAGCGTCTTCAGAACACCCCCATTTTGTTTATTTGCGAACATTTCAGGACACCGCGGGTGTTCTTAGAACACATTCAACTTGACAGAGAACAATACGGACAGCGTCCTCAGGACACCCCCTACGAACATTCCAGGACACCGGGAGTGTTCTTAGAAGCGTCTTCAGAACACAACCATCTTGTTTATTTGCGAACATTTCAGGACACCGCGGGTGTTCTTAGAACACATTCAACTTGACAGAGAACAATACAGACAGCGTCCTTAGGACACCCCCTACGAACATTCCAGGACACCGGGATTGTTCTTAGAAGCTTCTTCAGAACACCACCATCTTGTTTATTTGCGAACATTTCAGGACACCGCGAGTGTTCTTAGGACACATTCAACTTGACAGAGAACAATACGGACAGCGTCCTCAGGACACCCCCTACGAACACTCCCCGGACACCGCGAGTGTTCTTAGAAGCTTCTTCAGAACACCACCATCTTGTTTATTTGCGAACATTTCAGGACACCGCGAGTGTTCTTAGGACACATTCAACTTGACAGAGAACAATACGGACAGCGTCCTCAGGACACCCCCTACGAACACTCCCCGGACAACGCGAGTGTTCTTAGAAGCTTCTTCAGAACACCACCATCTTGTTTATTTGCGAACATTTCTGGACACCGCAAGTGTTCTTAGGACACATTCAACTTGACAGAGAACAATACGGACAGCGTCCTCAGGACACCCCCTACGAACACTCCCCGGACACCGCAAGTGTTTTTAGAAGAGTCTTCAGAACACCTCCATTTTGTTTATTTGCAAACATTTCAGGACACCGCGACTGTTCTTAGGACACTTTCAACTTGACAGAGAACAATACGGACAGCGTCCTCAGGACACCCCCTACGAACACTCCCCAGACACCGCGAGTGTTCTTAGAAGCGTCTTCAGAACACCCCCATTTTGTTTATTTGTGAACATTTCAGGACACCGCGGGTGTTCTTAGAACACATTCAACTTGACAGAGAAAAATACGGACAGCGTCCTCAGGACACCCCCTACGAACATTCCAGGACACCGGGAGTGTTCTTAGAAGCGTCTTCAGAACACAACCATCTTGTTTATTTGCGAACATTTCAGGACACCACGGGTGTTCTTAGAACACATTCAACTTGACAGAGAACAATACGGACAGCGTCCTTAGGACACCCCCTACGAACATTTCAGGACACCGGGAGTGTTCTCAAAAACGTCTTCAGAACACCCCCATTTTGTTTATTTGCGAACATTTCAGGACACCGCGGGTGTTCTTAGAACACATTCAACTTGACAGAGAACAATACGGACAGCGTCCTCAGGACACCCCCTACGAACACTCCCCGGACACCGTGAGTGTTCTTAGAACAGTTTCACTTTGCTTGCGAACAAAACGGACACATATTGACTCCTTAGAACACCCCCTAGTCAGTTTATTTAGAACATTTCAGAACGCCTGTGATGGCCGCAAACAAATCGAACACAAAAAGAACGTCTAACACATAAAAAACACAACTTTCATCCTATCTCATACACTCCCACCCTCCCCAAACACTCCTACACACGAACACACTCTACAAAATACACATTTTGAACAAAGTTTCACCGCACTGTCCGTGGACGTCCGCAAATCCAAGATGGCGGGCGCTACAGAAAAATCTGACGCGCTTCATGCTCCACGCCGTCCAATCAGCGAACACTTTGCATGTCCGCGAACATCACGCAAGACGATTGGCCAATTAGGACACTTTCCGCGGAGCGAACAGGGAAGTGTGTCCGCAAACCGAACACAGATATCACTAATTTTTTTTACCTACTTTTTGGTCATTTCAAAAAAAACTACTGGACGGATTTTCACAGAATTTGCAAAAGCACGCTTTCGGGACCAAGCCGCTGCTCCTGGTCCAAATTTGGTGGAAATCCGTCCAGCGGTTTGGGCTGTAGGCGCGAGCAAAATTCTTTTCCCATTCACTCTATGGAGAGTGAGTAAAATGTATACAAATATGAGCATTTAGAGGGAAGGTAGAGTGATAAAAATAAAACTATGAGAAAGTGCTGATAACCATAATGATTATCTTCATGCACAGAAAGGATTGCTCTCTTTCAAGCCTGTATCTTCCGCTATGTATATGTTTCATATGATGTGACTGGACCCTAAGTCTACAAATATAGTACCTTTTCAATTTTTACTTCCTGACTGTTACTGAAGAAAACTATGTGGCTTCGATATGTCAGTAAAGGATAAAAAGGGAGAGCCAGCCATGTGATGTCATCAGTGATGTCATCAATGACATTTGTGATGTCATCTTTGATGTCCTGGGTGTTAGTGTTAGCAGTGCACGGTGGCGCGAGTTATGGTTGCTTATGTTACCATAACTGCCGAATTTCAGGGGGTTTTCGGTTTTACTTTGAGCCATAACGTCCCTTTAACAAAGTTTTTTCACTGAATTTCATAGGTTTTTAGTAGCGCAACTTATCCATAACGTCCCTTTAACAAAGTTTTTTCACTGGATTTCATAGGTTCTTAGTAGCACAACTTAACCATAATATCCCTGACTTCATATACATGTAACATAGAACATACTAACCCCCTCGTAGTGATTTTAATGTCCGCGGACTACCGCCATGTCCGCGGACACATCGAAAATCTGAGCGTGGTGAATGTAAATTTAAATAGTGTGCCCCATTTCCCCTTTGAAGTTGGCTCTGAAAAGAGCCGTGTTTTTTTTTTTACAGATGCTTGACAGACACCTGTTATTTTGTATTTTTTTTCTTGGTTTTTTTTCTTACTTTACTCCTAAAATCTTCACATAACCTTCTCCAAAGCAACCCTTACATTCCAAAATAGAAAGGCATTTCCAATAAAAGATAAAGAAATGCCATCTTCTTTAAAATTAACAGCATTACTGACATCAATATTCTCATTGTTACAGAAGAACATACCAGCTCTAAGCATGAAGGCACACATGCCTCGGTTGATGACACACCTAGCAATATTTTGCTGAGGACAAAAAACTGAACTATTGTCCCATATTGCCCTAGGTAGTAATCCAGAAAAAATTACTTTTGCATTTGGAAGGATCTTCATTACTGCTTGAACCAAGCGTTCCAAATCAGCCAACAAAGTAGGGGCACTGACGTTGCCCAAATGGAAAGCACCATAGTGCAAAACTACCACATGCGGACTGTTCATCGTGGCCATATCCTCACAAACTTGTACAATTCCCTGTACATTGCAATCAGGCACACTGCTCCACACCACCTCCACTCCTTTCACATCAAAGTTCTTTGCAACATGCCTGCATTCTGCGTACTGCTGTAAACCATGCACAAACATATCTCCGAGCACCAACATCCTGACTTTATCCACTTCTGCCATCTTCACCACACACAGTCTCTTTCAACACAAATCCACAACCTCGACATCTGATTGGCTGATCCGTACAGTCTTCTTTCCATGTTGGATTTCCTGGAAAAACCCAGATGTAGCACGCCCTGTCCATGAACAGCCGCAGTGTCTGCGGACGGCGTCCACTTTACTCTCTGTGCGATTCCCTCATTGCATACAGCTAAGCATTCACACAATACGAATAACGTCCTCAGAACAACCCCATTTTGTGATTTTTCGAACATTTCAGGACAATTATTATTTCATTATTCAACATATTAACATTACACATATTATACTTTCATCTTGTACTCTGCACACAATGCTATGTTTCTCCATTAGTAGCTCAGTATACTAGATAGAATCCCATAATACAATGCTATTTATATCAATGCATCGTTCAAAGCATTAATAACGGTATGATATTTATTGCAATATCCTTGACACTTTTTTCGCAACATTATAATAAAAATCCCTAGTACACAAATTCCATGAAAAGTACATACACACGTGATGTCATCAGTGATTTCATCAATGACATTTGTGATGTCATCTGTGATGTCCTGGGTGTTAGTCTTAGCAGTGCACGGTGGTGGCGCCAGTTTTTGTTTCAAAGCTTACCTTAACTTGCGATTTTCAGGGGTCTTTCGGCTGTACTTAGAACCATAACGTTCTTTAAACAAACTTTTTTTAATATCACGCAAACAATATACAAACATGGCGTGCAAAAACCAACTTCTACAGATGGCTTTACACAGAATGTTGCAAAGTAAGAATTTATGCTCGTTCACAGTGAAGGTCAGCTGCTTCCACAACTTCTACAGATGGCTTTACACAGAATGTTGCAAAGTAAGAATTTATGCTCGTTCACAGTGAAGGTCAGCTGCTTCCATTTTTTTCTCGGGCCCCGGAGAGGCTCACAAAGCGGACTATAAGGTTGTATTGTGTTTTGACCTTGACAGACAGAGATTGTGATGAAAGACTTCTCTTGAAGGAGTGTTGCTAAAACGTAAGAGAAGATAAAGATGAAATTTCTGAAACGAAACCACTTTTATATATTATATCACTATGCGAAAGATCGTTGGCACACGCGGAGTCGTATTTTGGGACTGCACCACTCGTAGCCAATGGAAATTGCAATTGTACTGTAAGTAACCCTTTAGATTACTTTATACCAAATATAATTACAATAGCGTAGCATTAAAGACCGCTCAAGTTGAACTTGTTCGTTGAAAGTGGCATAATGTTTTCTACCGCGCACTATCACCGCCGAATTGATGCCCTGTCATTTAGAGGGCTCTGGAAAAGGAAGACGACACAGGGTGGGTTAATAGAAATAATTTAACCGGTCTATAGGCGGTCAAGCGCTCTACTCGCTGTGCCACTTCACTGTAGCCTGTCAAGTGGCACAGCGAGTACAGCGCTCGCTTTGACATCCGTGCACAGCTTGCTAATGCAAGTTTGAATCCCGGCAAGGCCAAACTCAGCCTTACATCCTTCCGTGGTCGATAAATGAGCACCACACACCGTGGTTAATAATAAGCACCACTTAGATACCTCACGGTTCTTAGCGCTATATGAATGGGAAAATATTATTATTTTATTATTAACATACTCTGTTGCACTATCTTCGATAGCAAATATTTTCACGCCCTAAGAAATAAAATGATGATTTTTAATGAAGATCGGCTGGTGAGACTAATTTATGTTTTTTAAAACAGGTATGTGGCTCCATTTCGCTTATGTCACGATTTACAGACTCCAGCGGATGGGGTCTTCAACTGCCAGGTGCAGGTCCAAATATGCAACTTCATGACCCTCACCATTTTATGGGACAATCGCCAAGGACCCATATGCCCTTACGCAGTACTAGCGGCTACAAACAACATACCAACCAATAGGGTGGTCTAATGGCTCGTTGTTGGAGCAACCTTCCGATTATCAGAGCGACCATTTACTGCTTTTATCATAAACCAACAGCCTATCTACCGCAAAGGAACAACGCGTGGCTCCAAATAAACTTTTGCTGATCGACAACAGAGACAATAGCAAATCGCTGAATATTCACTAAACATTTCATGTGAAATAAATGTACTTTACCAAATGTACAATCCTGCTGTTTACTTTTAAACCAGTTTCATATTCCGAATTGTGGCGCACTGAGTTGTAAACTGATCTAACACTCTCTGTACCGCAAAGGAACATTGCGTGTCTCAACATGAACGTTTGCGGATCGACAACAAAGACAAATGCAAATTGCTGAATATTCTCTAAACATTTGATGTCAAATAAATGTACTTTACAACATTTACAATCTTGCTGTTTGCTTTTAAATCACAGTTTCATATTCCGAATTGTGGCGCGCTGTGTTGTGACATAATGTGTGTTGTCTTCCGGGTTCTGTGTAAAGTCGCGTAGTACTGGAGACGACTTGGCGCGTTTGATTACGCACCCTGTAACGTCACGGAGAGAGGCGGGGAATATGAATGCTTTGATAATATCAGGCTTAGGGACGGGAGATATGATTTAGTGTCGCAAAAGCAAGTCAGCCAGGTCAATAGCGCCAATCATAGGATTATCACATAATGTCGGCGCACACCAGCCGGATTTATTGTTTCTTTAGTGGACAAAAAGTCGGTTGACGCCCCTAGGAAATTGTACTACTAGCGGACAAAAGGAGTGCTCTTAAAACACTTTCACCCTGACAACGAACAATACAAACAACGTTCTCAGAACACCCCCATTTTGTGTAATTGCAACCATTTCGGGACACTGCGAGTGTTTTTAGAACACATTCAACTAGACAGATTACAATACGGACAGCGTCCTGAGGACACCCCCAGTTTGTGTATTTACGAACAATTAAGTACACCGCGAGTGTTCATAGCTCATTTTTACCTTCCTTGCGAACAAAAATGACACATACTCCGTCCTCTAAACACCCCACCATTTAGTTTATTTACAAAATGTCAGAACAGCCGTGTTCTCCGCGGACAAATCGAACGCAACAAAAACGTCTAGCACATAAAAAAACAAAACATTTAACCTATCTCATACTCCCCCCACCCTCCCCAAACACTCTTACACACCAACACACAGAACTAAATACAATTTTTTATCCACGTTTCACTGCACTGTACGCGGTCGACTGCGAATACAAGATGGCGGGCGCCACAGAAAATCTGACGCGCTCCACGCCCCTCGCCGTCCAATCAGCGAACACGTCGCATGTCCGCGGACATGACGCAAGGCCATGGGCCAATCGGGGTGCTGTCCGCGAAGCGAACAGGGAAGTCCGTCCGCGAAGCAAACACAGATATCACTAATTTTTTTGCCTTACATTTTGGTCATTTTTTAAAAAACTACTGGACAGATTTACACCAAATTTACAAAAGCACACTTTTGGGACCAGGCCGCCGCTCCTGCCGCAAATTTGGTGTAAATCCGTCCAGCGGTTCGGGCTGTAGCCATGCGCAAAGTTTTTTCCCATTCAGTCTATGGAGAAAAAAAAGTTTTGGGACCCCCCCTATAACTTTTCCCCCCCTGGACGAATCCTCACCAAACTTTGCAAAAGAATTCAGAGTGACCCAACTACTTTTTTTGCAAAGTTTGGTGAGGATCCGTCCAGGGAGAGCGAAGTAATAAGCCGCCCAAAAAGTGCTCTTCCTATGGAAACAGCAACTTAACCATAACTACATGGCCACTACCGTGGCCATGTAATATATATATATATATATATATATATATATATATATATATATATATATATATATATATATATATATATATATATATATATATATATATATATATATCAAGACACGCCTATAACAGCATCCTCAACTTGTTAACATCATCCCATATATGTGCTTCACTGGAAGCACAGTAGTTACTGGCAAAGTGAACGCAGAAAGTACATTTACCAAAGCTCCTGCCCTAGTGAGTCATGTCAACAGAACCTGGTTCGAGGGACAAAGTCTAAGAGAGCGTCCAACACCAAACCTGTCTTGTGAGGAGGAGGAAGCCACATACATCATACACATGATGGCAAATCAGTAAGGGGTGTGACAAATTGGATTTTGCCCTGCAGAAATACAAGAATTAGTAGAGACTAAGGAGCACACTCAGTCCAAACACTGCTACAAACCAAGAGCCAACCCAATCATAAAGGTAAAACAGGGACTGTTAGGAGATATACCTATTTTGTCTTTTGTGGTAATGTAGGCTTAGGGAAGGCTATGCTCTTAAGCGGTGTGGATGTGATTCGGTAGCTGCACAAACAGCAAAGCATGCCAGTCCAGAATAAAGGGAATGTTCAAGGGAATGCCCCCCTCTGGAACAGCCTCAATGTCGCTCTCTATCTTGAGCTGGATCTCCTTACATTCTGCAAACTCTTCAAGACATTCCTCTTTGCCTCCTCCTTCTCTCTCCCTCTTCCCTCCTAGCCACCGCTTTCTGCTCTGTTATTCCATTCCTCTCTTCTACTTCCATTCAGTTCCATTGACTGGCTGCTTGAAGTACCTTCAGAGCCCCACAGGTCCCAAGCTATCCTTGCCAGTTTCCTGCACTTGCCCACAGGCCTTGCACTTGCAACAACACTATTGCACTTTGATTATTACCCATGAGATTGGTATCTCCCTGCACTAACCCATGTTCTCACGGGACTGGGAGCACTTGGTCTCTATTGCCTCCCGCCACCATGCACTTTAACTTCTGTGACCTGCATGATCTGAGTGTACCATGCCTAGTAAGATTGCGTTATTTTGTCTTCCTTATTTCTTCTCCTCCCATGCATGGTTGCTCTTTGAAACACTTGTGTATAAGTGCATGATAAATAAACAATCAACCAATCAAACAGGGTTCTACAAAAATAGATATACTTCAATAAAACACACCATCTGCAAAGATAACTAAATAACAAACAAAAAAATGATGTAAAAATAACCCCTGAGGAAAGAACACAGAAAAAGCAAGCATAGCATGATGCAGCACTCTGAGTAAATATTCAGGGGTGTAAGGCAAGTAAAAACCACAATATTCCTTAAAAAGGGTATGTTTCCTGGATGCAAAAATGTGATTAATTACGTATTGAGTCCCTGGGGTCCAAATTTGGATGAGAGTGCATTTAAATGTCAAATATAACTTCCTAGGGTTCTTGCTTGTTGGTGCTGTTCCAGCAGTTCAAATCATCGGGTTCTACTCTGTTAGCGGTGTCGACCTGGGATGGAGCTGAAGTTATTTGCAGGTTCAAAGAGGTGCAGGTCATGGGGGCCACCAGTGTTGGTTCATCAATGAAGTGGTTGGTAACTGAATGCATGGTTTGAGTCAAACGGCTCAAGTGCAGTGTTCGAAAATCGCAGTTTGAAGGCTCCTCCAGGATCTGGCCACTTGATGATGAAAATCTGCAGCAAAGATGCTGGCGGGTTGAAGAGGCTGATTGAAGATGCTCGGTAAAACAATGAGCTTCAGGATAAAGTCAGGGCAATGATCTACTCAGCTGGCTTGGTTCTGGTGCTGGAAATGCATTGGACGGACAGGGCCTCTGTGTCCTTGTCCTGTACTCCTTTATCATGTGTGTTCTCTGTTGTTTTCTGCACAGGAGTCCATGTGGGACTCCTGGCAGTGCAGCTTTTCCTATTTTTTGTTGTGGTGAACAGACCCTTGGGATACCCTTATGGCACCCAAGGGTGGGGGTACAACCCTGTACCCATAGTGTATGTTTTTGGGCACCTGTGTGTTGCCCAGAGAGCAGGGTATGGGCTGGTGGAAGCTCCATACTTAATTTGTCAGGTGATCTGAGTATCCCCCATTTTGGAATACCCAGGTCCTGCCATAGGAGTAAGTGCATTCCTGATAGGAGACAAGATGGCCCCTGTGACCTCTTGGTTTCTATTACCTGTTACCTTGTTTTCCCAAAGTCCATGGAAGCCTGGACTCTGTCCCTTCCTCTGACTGGCTGTTGGGTGGAAATTCCATTTATAGGATTGTGGGGAGGTCCAGGCCAGCCTGGCTGGAGGCATCCCAATGACTGTATGTTGTGGGTGTACCCTTGGGATGGGACCTGGGTGAATGGAGTGTGGGACCAATATAATTTCATATTATGGGTGCCTGGTTTCTTGTGTGGGATACAATGAATGACCTGCCCAAAACTGGTATAAATGCAGTGTGGTGTGCTGAAATGCTGGGTGCCTGCTCCAATCCACATTCCTTGTTGTGAGTGTCTGGATGGAAGAAAATTGCCTGAATGAACTGTGAGCCTTATTGGCTGCCTGCCTGCTGAATGCCCTTCTGAATGATTGGCTGCCTGAACCTGGCTCAGCAGTGTGAATGAGAGACAGAACAGTATATCTGGGGACCTCTTACTTACCAGATTTGTTCAGAAGCTGAAGTCGAAAATTGATGCTTAAACTTGAAGCACAGCTAAAAGAAGAAGGTTTTGCTGCTGCTTGCCGTCGTCGAAATCTGAAAGCTGTCATGTCTGTCAAGGACTGATACAAGAGAGGACCTGGCAAGGAGGCCTCTTCCAGAACTATGAGGGAACATCATGCAGAAGCTGATCTTCACCAAGGCACCCTGGTAGTCACTCCCAAACAGCTGTCGACCGGAGAATGGGTCAGCCGAGAAACATTGAAGTAAGCACCAGGATTTTGAGGTCCTCGACGACCATCACCGTTGACCAAGGATCTAAGGACCGTTGTAACCTCATCGACCAGAGCTGCAATGCTCCATTGCCTAAGAACATTGTAAACAAGGACTCCCTTGCCAGCACCAACGACCGCGTTGTCCCGCCGGAGAAAAAGGAGGTCGCCGACGAACCAAGGAGAATTTGAAGGTGGGTTTCCTGCCACCTGAAGTCCACAAAGACAATGAAAAAGATCCAAAAGCCAGCCGTGGTCGAGTGTCGATCGTCAATGCCAATGCCGACACCCGACACCCGCTGCCGGGCCTACATTCTTCAACAAGTACTCTTTGTGGCAACAAACTCTCATCATCAAAGTGCACCGCAAGCCTCATCCTCGTGGGACATCCACGACCGCTCATCGTCGAGCACCGCAATAGTCGAAGCTGCTGCTCGACAATATTGTTCATCTTTTCTTCGAGGAATCTCAATGACCCGTGGCTCCTGCCTTAAAGGGAGTACACTCAAGAGGGATCCGTCGACGAACCATCAAAGCACTCTGCTAAACTCAGGTACATTGAGGTAGTAGAAAATGTTTAGCAGGAAACAAGACTATTTGAAACATATATGGACTGGGTTTGTTTATACACTTTATTTACAGGTTGCCCAGGTAGGGGGATCCTCAGACAGAACTGCGTCTGGCGGTAGGGATCCAGTTTTCTGCCATTGTTTAACCCAACTTGTCTTCCTCCCTATGTCTATTGCTGATTCACTTTACTATTTGATTTGTATGCCATTGAAACTGTCAGCAGTTGGTGCATTTTAAAGAAGTCACGCATTAACTATGGTATTATATGCTACCACATAGATATTGTACATATTTATCATATTAGTATTGCCAAAGCACAAAGTGTGTTATTGATTGTGTATATATGCTGAACCTTATTTTTTATAAAGAACTGTGTTATCACATAACAACATGTGTAGACATTGCATTGTGGGGGCTTGGGGACTACACTGTACTTAAGAAGTCTGCATCACCTCTTGAGAGCTTAAGACTTAACTGCTCATCCATAGCTACCCTATAGAGAATCTTGGCTGGTGTGCTCTGTTCTTCTACTCTGCCCTATAGAGGGCAGTGGTGGGATGCTAATGGTTTTAAGAATGAATGTGTAACCTTGCCACTTGCAAAATATCCAGACTTTGTGAATTTGATTTTTAGTTGTGTACTAAGATAACTCCATTAGAAGCAATGGCATCTGTTGCAAATGGTAAATTGACTAGGATGAGCTTGTGAAGCCAGGGGGTTGGACTTTGAAGATAAGTCTACGGCTGAGCTGATAGCTTCCCTGGTGGACTACCAGGCTGATGGTGATGCTCAGGATGAAGGGGGGGATGCAACCATTGAGGATCCTGCCCCTGGGGTTGTTATTGAATTATTGAATCTGTTTCTGGTGTGCCACCACTCATGCTGCCTCTATTCCAAAACCCAGCATTGTTTCTTCATGGAATTCCTTGGAACTTGAATTATTAAGGATGTGAAGAAGGAAAATCGAGATCAAACCCATGCCCCCTCACCCCAGGCGCATGTACAGAAGAACAGCAGGAAGAACAAGGAGCGCACTTATCATTTGAACCAGGCCCCAGCACACCCATGGTTGACAAATATGCTGAAAGACACCCACTTCACCAACAGTGCAACTTCCATGCTACATTACAATCAATGCAGCAATATCACAATCTACAAACACAAAAATCCCTGTTTAAAGGCTTGCCAATGCCTCTATGAATTAACATGGTCTAATTGCACAGTGTAAAGCCATGTTTCAGGAAAATTACAGCCAAGTTCTTTTCTCTCACTGAACACTAGCTGCAGATGCCTGCCAATACTCTTCGCAAACCCACGAGCAGCCAAGGTCGCCCAGTCAGATAACATTGCTTTCTGCAGACAAACATTTTTTAATTCTCCACTAATGCTACTAAGCCACGGCAAAGCACCAAAGCCCAGTGTGTTTTTTTTTTCTTTTCTTTCTGGGAACAAAAGACATTTTCGCAAAGACTCGCACAACATTTGAACCATAATTGTAACAAGAATGGCTCAGCCCTAGCCAATGAACACTGAGAGCCCAGGGGCGAAAAAACTTGTTTCAGCTAAAAAGTTATGGGAACGAATTCATAATGCAACAAGCTAGAATTAGGTAATGGTGGGCTGGCACAGCTAAACCAACCCACTGACGCAAAACTCTAATGTCCAATTATCAGGCTCTCTATAAGGGCTACATAGGTAACCTATTACTTAGCAGCCAATAACAGGAGGAGATAGGTTTCTGGGAGCTGATCCAATTCTGTGAGGTCAGCCTGCAGTGTGATTACAAAGCTGGCTTGCAGGCCAGCCCTGGGGAGACGGCGCCTGAACTCTCGATGTGAACGACGCTCTGCGTGTTTTTTTTCTTTTTTGCTGCCCAGAAATAAACACAGTTTGGAACATGTGGCTGCCTGCTGGGGTTTCTGTTGCGTTTCTATGGGCCAATTGGGAAGTGTTGGGGTCTCCCATAGCTGGTGAGGGTATAGCTGCCGGGCCCCACAGCCGTGGTGGGGGTCCAGCTTCTCCCCAACAAGTTGGTGCCCTCTGTGAGGATCATTGCTCATTGTAACATGGGTGAATGAGAACTGCCTGCGCAAGCCCTGCGTTGAACTGCACTCCCTGCCGCCGTCTCAAGGAAGCTGTGGGACCCTCGCCTGCACCTGAAGACCACCGGAAAAAGCGTAACAGGCTAAAGGCATCTGGAGCCACTTGGAAATACCCCGCTTGAGGGCAGGTGAGAGCCCTGCAGGAGAAGGGGTCCGGTGAAGCGCCTTGAGGGGGTGTCCAGTAGCAGAGCAAGTGCCAGTGCAGCATAGGAAATGTTAGTCAACCAGCAACATGGGCTTTGGGGGGGGGGAAATGTTTCAAGTATTATAATGTATTGTTGATCAGTATGTTGCAGAAATGTTAAGTTCTTTTGTTTGGGTAGAAACTGGGGGGAGGCATTGTAAATTGGGTGGTGGGTGATTGTACATTGTCGCAAAATTCAGCGCATTGGTGGTGATAGGCACGTGAATTGTAGTTGGGACTGGAGCGGTGGCAGTGGTCCCTTCTTGTGTTTATGAGGATATTGGGTGGGATAGTGACTCCCCACATATAGAAAGGAGTGCTGCGCTGGTTGGTCCGCATGGCAATTTCATGTACGGGGGTGTGGATTTCCTATGAATTGACGTTGTAGATCAATGAGTAGATGAGATTCCCAGCTAATTGAGCGTTTTAGTTCAGTGAGTGGATGATGTTTCCCCGCAGGAGGTAGCTAGATTGTTCCCGAGTGAGGAAGATAATTAACTGGTTAAGCTCCCCTGGTGAGGGGCGTGTCACACGTGAGGCGACGCAATGTGCGCAGTCCAATTATAAGAGTTTTATTGTGGTTTACCTTGTTCCAGTTAAAACAGGAAGACAGCTGTGGGGATTGTGGGGTTTTATTTTGGGATATTTGTGGGGTTGGAAGCAATGGGTTATTGTTCTGTGTATGCAAATTTGTATGATCATTTGTATTGTGTTTTTTAGCTTGGTGACGTCACCTTTAGATTGATACATAGGATACTGATTTTGATGGTGAGGAGATGGTGGTGTGGTTTTGGAAAAGAAGAAGAGGTTACCCAGAGGCGGTGTGTGGAAGACACTTGCGCAAGATTATGGGGGTGTGCTGGAGAAGGCAATGGTTTGGTGAAGATGGGCTGCACGTGGAGTGCACTGGCTGAGGTCCGGAGCCAAGAAGGCTCGCAGAAATTGAAAATATGTTCAATTATCTTCTAACTTTTGCTCCCTGAATAGCGGACTATCGAAATTTTCAAACTGAGGTGAGCTAAAATGTATCACACAATAGAGAAATGTCTCCCCTTCACCTGTTGTTTAGCACACAGCTTCCATGCCAAAATAAGTTAGTAAAACATAGTGTGCAAAGATTCAAAAGTACTGAAGGTAAATAAATGAGACCATGGCTGCCCATAGGCAGCTTCTCCAGAAGCGTGCAGCAATCGCTAATGACACACATGCATAGCACTTACACAGCAAAGAAGCTGGGGAAAAAGGACCTGGCAACAGTTGAACGGTGTGCACGAAGGGAAGGGAAGTGGCGAGGGGTCAGCAGACGCTGAACCAGCACGAGCAGAGGGAAGAGGGGACTCACCCTTCTGCACCTCCGGGAGTGTAATATTTGATGACACAGATGGTAAGAAAGGAATTAATTGCATGAGAGAACTGAAAACAGCAGAAGGACATTTAAACACCACACACACACACACAATAACAATACACTAAAGAGAACAAACAGGAAGGTGCAGAACAACCCACTAGCAGCACAGGAGCGAGCAAGGGAGGGGTGCAGTGCATGGAAGCAGATTTGAAGGGACAGGTACAGAGGAATTAAATTTAAAGGGAAGATAACGGGGAAGGTGCAAGGAGTAACAATAGCAACAGAGAGGGGGAACTGGAAAGGGAAGAAAGGGATTGGAGGAGGAGAGAAGGACTGAACGAGACAGCACAGCCAAACATGATAGAGGATTAGTAAGGGGTGGTGCAGCATGCATGGGTTATGGAAGGGAGGAAGGAAGGATAGCGTGCTAGACATTGACTGTGTGCACTGTAGATTGTGGCAAGAGAAGACGAAAAAAAAAACCCAAAAAAACAACAAAAAAAACGGCAGAGGCAGAGAAAGGCAGATGAGGACAAGTAGGCACAAAATAAATTATTAAAGTATGCAATGGGAGGAGCAATTATAAACAGCCTCAACACACGCACACGCACATCACAATAGCAGTATCAACAGCCACCACAATATGCGCCGCCCATGTGGGGAGGATACATGGGGCAGGACGGGATCATTTCAGCAGACACCACAAGCACCAACGCAGGCACTGTCACCACTACATGTACAGACACAACAAATGACAGCACCACTACCCCAGGACTGACAAGAATCACAACCCAGGGGCACTGCACAGCAGCCAGCACCCATACAGAACACTGACACAATAGCAACGGTACCGGTTTTATGACTGGGAGGGGTCTTCTTGATGGGGAACAAACTTTTCAAAGGACATAGATTGACATCATACCCTTGATAGGACAGCCCAAGACAAACTTGATTTGCCTCACTCTGCCACACACACTCATGCTCCACCTCCCCGATAGAGCGGGCGAGACGCACGCCGACACACACACTCACGCACACTCAATAATGCAGAGGACAATTGCATAGGGGTGGTGATAAGTATCAAAACATTTTCTTTTCTGGGTGACAGTGGGGAAACTAGGCCATGCATTAGGGAAGATACATTTGTGACATCATGACCGATGTGGATATGACCACCTTATTAACAAAGAAATCCATAACTTGTTAAACACCAGGCATACACATGTTGAAAGTAAGGACGATTGTTTAAGCATAATGGGGGTGCACGGTACAGAGGGGGGTGCAAAATGATAGCGCATCACAAGAGAGTAAATTTAGCTACATTTTGAGCACACATCTTTCATCGAGGAGTCTGGGCTCATGAATACACGAATAACACAGAACAATTAAATGAGACACACAAGGTGGAAGAAGGTGCACTTGAGGGGTAGGCCTACATTTCATTGACGGTTCACCACGGGAGCAGAGAAATAGGGGTAAAGGGTGGATGATCCATGTTCCCAACAGAATTAATTTGGCGACAAAATAACAGTGCAAGTAGTAATGCCACTAGCACTTTTGAACACAGCACTGTCACAAATGCATTAGCAAACACACATAGGGAAAGAGGTCATTCTGCACGAACTGGAGAATAATGGTTGTATTAAAATTTGAGAGCAGATAATAGGGGGAGAAATATATTGTTTAAATGTAACAGTAATTACAGTAGTGGAGTAATAAAATACTAGACTAAATGAGTAATTAACAGAGTAGGTAGGGTTTAAAAAGTGGACATGGGGTGGGATAGAGAGAATGGGAGTAAATTGTGACGGTTGGGTTTGAAAGAAAAGAGGAAGCAAATAAATAAATAAATAAATAAATAAATACAAAGAGGGGGGAGGGACAGGTAGCGAATAATTGGTAGCGAATTTCATTAGCACCAGCTTAAAGTGCCTGCAGTTCACTGCGAGACACGCCGTGAGAAGTTGAGAGAGGAACCATAGAAAAAAAGATTTAAAAACCATGCGATTATTTTAACTAAGTAACATGATCCTCTTAATTTAGAAACACAGCCACCCTATATGACAGAATTACCACCATGATGCTTCCCAATTTAGCTTGTCAGTGCCTAATGCCCCCCCGGGTGCGCACTATAAATAGCTTATAATAAAGTACAGTAAATACAAGACTCAAAGGCCCATTTGTACACCACCACCTGAATTATGTATATATGATCTAAGGGTGTCATGACTATATTCACCTAAATTAAGTGCAGATGATCCAGATGTGTTAAGGATACAGCTACAGGATAGTGGTTGTCTACCCATTTTCCAGGTAAATTTCGAATTGTGTAACAATTTACGGTCAGACCGCCATTGAACGCCACCAGGTGGTGACAGGATGGTGCATAGGTGTACCATTGGCTCCTCCCACTAGGACAATGAATAGTGCAAGAGTAGTGCAGAGAGGTTAGGTCAAGAAATTAATGAATATGTAAATTCTCAGGTCTCAAGCGCTTCTTTTTCATCTCTCGACAGATACAAAGGACCCAGGGCAGGCCTGAAGACAACAAAGAACTAAAAATTCCAATGGATAGGGACTACAGTGGGACATTTTGCCCTCCTGACAGACTTTGTTAGATGTGTAAGGCGTCAAGCCCTACAAAGCGGTGGCCACCCTGGCAACGAGGAAGCAAAGATCAACAGGGCCAACACAAAAGATTTTCATGAACTGCAAAACAGCACAAACACTCCCGAGTTAGGGAAACATGGCCATCCTATGGTCCAACGCACACTAGCAACTAGAATAGGGACCGACACACCCATGTCCAAAGTTTAATTGAGTTTCATATTACATTTTGTGCACCTACAGCTGTAACACTGTTTTGTTCCTTCTCTTTTCCCCGCACATGCAGGTTGTTGCGTATGTATGCTGTTAGAAATGTGTAGGAAATGTCCTTAATGTTATCTTCCATTAGTAACCCTGAGGCCTACTCATTAAACCATCGTGAAGCATTCCCCACTCAATTGCCCACCCTATCAGGAACCTCAGACCCCTTAGAGCATGTTTCCCTGAAGTATATTTCCTTGCTTCCATTGAATAAACAGCCCAAGATTTTCACTACCCATATTCAGAAATTTTGAAAACAAGAAATGTCCAGGGGGAGGTTTCATTTTTGCCCTTAGTGATTGTTTAGTTCACGGAGCTTGAGGTTACTAACAAGTACTAACATATTAACACCTTTCTTGCGATTTTCAGGCGGGCAACTTTATCATCTCATCAGCTGCAAGGACCCAGCAGCGTAAGTGGTTATGGGCAAGTAAATAAGCACTTTTACCTTCACGATGGGACTATTAATGATGAACGAAATAATGGGGGTGGTAATTTGAAAATTATATGCAATAGTGAGCATTACCGCTGTATCCCCTGCTAACATTCCCTAACCTAAGAAGGAAGACTTACGGCGTCAGTGGGTGAGGAAAAGCTGCTGCTAAAGTAAGGAGAGGTAAGGGCAGACACAAAGGGAGTAAAACATACACATAACACACATAGCAGAAGTGACCAACAGCATGCACACATGTACAAAATTGGTAGGGACACCACTGGAGAGAGCTGTCCTGACTGCTCTTTAACATATGCCGTGAGAGAATTGATTACAACAGAAATTACTACAGTAGAGCACGACGCCCATCTATCCCAAGGTGTGAAGAAGATTGCAAGGGAAGACAGCAACATTGAGATTGATAAAAATAAAAAAAAATAAAAAAATTTAAAAAAAGGGGGTAATACCTTATGGAAGATGATTATATAAAGCAGCTAATTGGAGAACAACTGTATGTGGAAAGTGACCAGAGAGAGAAGAAACAACAAGCAAATGAACCAGTGAGCAAGCTGCAAGAGTAAAAAAACAAATGAAAACATAAATAAATAAACAAAAAAAGAAGAAAGAAAAAAACAAAAGAGAGAAGAAGAAAAAAAAAGAGACAAAAATATGATAAGTGCCTAACGGAGTGAGAGAAAAGAGCGAAGATGGTCACTTGGGTGGAGAATGAAGCAGGACGTATACTGTGAAGGTACTAGTCTTATGTTACCAGCACAACAGTGACAAGAAGTGGACAATCATGCTGGATGCAAGAAGGTTGAGAGAAGTTGGGAGATGAGAGCAGGAACATCACTGCTTATGGACTACTATTGAGCACATGCATCAAAAGATCAAGAGAAACTACCACCGAATTGGGGAGGAGAGTGTTCGTTGGTGCGCATCAGCATGCCCTTGTTGGTGATGTCCAAGGAAGCTGTGAACGATTACACATGCACCAATATGGAAAACAACGGAAGAAGAGAAGCAGACAGAGAAGTGAAAAGAGGGGGGGGAGTACTTGACGTGCGAGACAGAAGCAACATAGGATAAAGTACCAGCACACAAAAGAATGCTCAGCAGAAAAATACATCTGAACAGAGAAAGACAAGAACTGGTTAGTGCTTGCATGGTTATGGATGATATCATGACTGGCTGGTCGATTGAAGGTGGTAACGGAAGCACTACTACAGAGCGCAGCATCCTTGTGCAAGATCAAGATACGTTGCATGATGTGAGAGAACAACAGAAGAAGACATCGGAATGCAAATAAGAGACATGGTGAAAGGAAGAGGCGGACTAAGGGAGAAGATAGCGGTGTGCGACATGGTTCCAGCAGTGATAAAGGTGGCCACTCCCTGTGATCAGAGGAAGTACGAAGGGAAGTGAGTGTGGTGGAACACAGAAGGAGAACACTCCTATATGTACTGTTCATCAATAACAATGCGAACAATTATGGACACTTCAAGGAATTGACAAAGATATGCAGACCGGAAGGAGGTGAATGTTGCTTGGTGGTGTGGTCGACAAATTCGACCAGAGGGGGGACTGAAGAGGGAAAATTGAGATTAAGCCCATGCCCCCTCATCCCAGGCGCATATACAGAAGAACAACAGGAAGAACAAGGAGCGCACTTATAATTTGAACCAGGCCCCAGCGCACCCATGGGTGACAAATATGCTGAAAGACACCCACTTCACCAACAGTGCAACTTCCATGCTACATCACATCAATGCAGCAATATCACAATCTACAAACACAAACATCCCTGTTTAAAGGCTTGCAAATGCCTATATGAATTAACATGGCCTAATTGCGCAGTGTAAAGCCATGTTTCAGGAAAATGACAGCCAAGTTTATTTCTCTCACTGAACACTAGCTGCAGATGCCTTCACCAATACTCCTCAAGGTCGCGCAGTCAGATAACATTGCTTTCTGCAGACAAACATTTTTTAATTCTCCACTAATGCTACTAAGCCACGGCAAAGCACCAAAGCCCAGTGTGTTTTTTTTTCTTTTCTTTCTGGGAACAAAAGACATTTTCGCAAAGACTCGCACAACATTTGAAACATAATTGTAACAAGAATGGCTCAGCCCTCGCCAATGAACACTGAGAGCCCAGGGGTGAAAAAACTTGTTTCAGCTAAAAAGTTATGGGAACAAATTCATAATGCAACAAGCTAGAATTAGGTAATGGTGGGCTGGCACAGCTAAACCAACCCACTGACGAAAAACTCTAATGTCCAATCATCAGGCTCTCTATAAGGGCTACATAGGTAACCTATTACTTAGCAGCCAATAACAGGAAGAGATAGGTTTCTGGGAGCTGATCCAATTCTGTGAGGTCAGCCTGCAGTGTGATTACAAAGCTGGCTTGCAAGCCAGCCCCGGGGGAGACGGTGCCTGAACTCTCGATGTGCACAATGCTCTGCGTGTTTTTTTTCTTTTTTGCTGCCCAGAAATAAACGCAGTTTGGAACATGTGGCTGCCTGATGGGGTCTTGGTTGCATTTCTGTGGGCCATATGGGAGGTGTTGGGGTCTCCCATAGCTGGTGAGGGTATAGCTGCTGGGCCCCAAAGCCCTGGTGGGGATGCAGCTTCTCCCCAACAGATAACATGGCCTTTGAATGTAAAAAGTTGGAAACTGAAGCTGAACCTAAAAAGGAGGAGTTGGCACAGCATGTGATACTCACAGACAAGGATCTTGAACTTAAAAACAAGGACACTGAATGTCAGAGAATACAGCTAGAGAAAGCTAGAGTGGAGACTTCATCCAAACCAGTCAGAATGGCAGGTCCCCTGCCACCAAGTTTATGAAATATTTGGTTGGTGTGTATGTGGAGGGTTCTGATATTCTCCAATGAAATGAAGTATTTGAAAAGGCTTGTGGAATCCATGCCGTTAATAAAAGAGATTGGGCTAAGTATTTGTTAAGTAGAGTGCCTCAGACTGGTTATGACTGTATTGTGAAACTGAGTGTGGAAGTAACGGGTCAGTATGAGTGCATGAAATCTGCTTTGATTGCCAAGTTTGGCAAGACACCTTACGCATACCTAAAAAGATTCAGGGAATATAAGAAAATAGAGTTGTTGTGGGTTGACTGGGTGAGTGCTGCACATATGAACATGTTTGGGTGCATTGATGGATACAAAGTGAAATCTTTTGTTGAATTGTCCCACCATTTGTTTTTTTAGCATGTTACTGCAGCCTGTTCACCAGATCTCTGTCAGTATGTTGCTGAGCAGAACATTTTGGATCCCTTTAAGCTGGGCAGGCTGGCTGACAAGTGAGTCTCCCCTAAGGAATCCAGTGGAAGGGACAGGGACAAAGAAAAGGGTCCTCTCAGAAGTCTGAGGAGTTCCAAAAGCATTCACAGTCGAGCAAATCTAAACCTTCCTCTCCTAAGACCCAACAATCTAGTGGGGATATGTCTCATATGGGTAGGAGTAAGAGTAGTGGTCCACCTGCTGCAAAGTGGATCCAGTACCATACCTCACATTCCTGGCAATTGTTGGGACTTTGACACCTGGACCACAAGACCGTTGACCCCAAGTGTAAAGGTAAGGCACTTGGAGTCCAGGCTGTCAGCCTGACCTAACCTTGCTTCATGCCTGAGGTGGAGGCCACTGTCCTCCCCTCCTGTACCGGAATCACATTTGGTGCTTCTGCAGAGATTGTCCCTTGGGGACTGGGACCAGTGCACAGAAGTACTGGCTACAATCCCACAAAAAAAACGCAGATTTTTTAGAAGTGTCCTCCTGAATGGCCAGTCTTTTACTGGTTTGAGGGACACTGGGGCAAGTATGACAGTGGTGGACAGGACCCTGCTCATGCAGGAGGACTATGTAGGTGCTCCTCTGAGAACTTCCATGTTAGCTGGTGGGCCTCCCAAATTGTCACCTGTAGCCCTATTCACCATCACGATTACGGACAAGACAGCAAAACTTCCTGTCCTGGTTCAGGACAACCTACCTGCTAACATTATGTTGAGGAATGATCGAGTGGAGTTGGGGTTGATCTCGGATGGACTACCCTTGACTGCTGCTGCAGTCACTAGATGTCAGGTCACCGGGTCTGACCGCTAGTCTGTACCCACGCCCAAGGGGAGATCCAAGGCAAGATGGAAGAGCAGGAAGGCTACCTCTGCAAAGTGGGCTCCTTCTCTTCCTGCTGCTTCAGCAACACACACTGGGTTTCAGGCTCAGGACGGGCTGGGTCCAGTGATAACCCGAAACTCATCTCCTGAGGGAGAAGAGCCAGAAGACCCTCCTGTTGGAGAGGTGCTCAACCCAGAGGATCACCCTGACCTTCAATGCCTGCTGGCTGAATGGGGCCCTCACAGGGAGACTTCTGTAAGGGTCAGTGAGAATTCCAGAAGGCTGAGAATATAGCCCCAGGCACAAGGTGAAGTGCCTAGGTCGTTCATGATTTATTGGGAGGTTGAGCTCCTTTGTAGTGAGCCCACTAAGGCTGCACCTGGTGCCCTCAAGAGGTTGGTGGTACTCCAGGTTTACAGGCCATTTCTGTTGCAGTTGGTGCATGAGGTGCCCTTAGATGGTCATCTTGGGACCAAGAAGACTAAGCAAAGAGTCTGTAGATTTCCACTGGCCTCGCATGGGAGTAGAAGTGGAGTCCCACTGCCAAACCTGCCCCATTTGTCACTTGTCTGGCAAGACTGGAGGCAGTGTCATTGCCCAACTGCAGCCTTTGCCAGTGGTTGGCACACCATTTGAGAGGGTTGGCATTGACATTGTCGGTCCCCTTGACCCTCACACATTAGGGGGGCATTGATTCTTCCTGGTCCTGGTTGATCATGCCACCATGGGCATTTTTTATCAGTATTGGATTCCCTAAAGAGGTGGTCTCTGATAGAGGATCCAACTTTATTTCGAGTTACATGCAAGCGGTTGGAGTGCAGAGTAACCTATACATTCTTCACCTCCTACCATCCCGAAACCAAAGGTCTGGTTGAGAGATTTAATAAAACTCTCAAGGGCATGCTGGGATCGTTCGAAGAGCCCCTAAGGAGGAAAGGGGATCTCCTCCTACCATGCCTGCTGTTCGCCTATAGAGAAGTGCCTCAAGAGGGTGTTGGTTTCAGCCCCTTTGAGCTTCTCTTTGGACATCCCGTGAGGGGGCCCCTTGCCTTAGTAAGAGAAGGTTTGGAAGCCACCCCTCCAGGAACTGCCAAGCAAGTGGGGGACTATATGTTGGGCCTCAGACGGAGGATGGCACAGATGATGGGCCAGGCGACAGCGAATCTTAAGGCAAGCCAAGAGTTGAGCAAGTACTGGCATGACTTTAATGCCTCACAAGTGGACTGGACTCCAGGAAAGGAGATCTTTGTGATGGAGCCTACCTAGCCTGGAGCTTTGGCAGATAAGTGGACTGGATCCTTCGGGATAATCTCCAAGATGGGCGAAGTCAACAATCTGGTTGAGTTGAGAGTCCCTGGGGTAGCCCCTCAGGTATTCCATGTTAACGGGCTCAAGCATTTCCACAGAAGAGAGGAATTCTCATGTCTTCTGCTAGCTTTCGATCAAGAGGAGGATGAGAGTGAGCCCCTTCCTGATTTGCTGCATAGCAACCCTCAGGATGGCCCAGTGGATGGAGAGCATCTCTCTCCAGATCATACACCAGAGCAGCAGAGGGCCTGCTGGGCTTTGCTCCGGAATTATACCCCTCTATTCTCACTGACACCAGACCTCTCCTTGTGGTGCAGGCACAAAATTACCACTGTTGACAGTGTACCTGTCAAAAGCAGGTGATATGAAATGTCAGACACGGTAAAGAACCACATCCACGCTGAGGTCGCCAAGATGTTGGATCTGGGTGTTATTGAACCCTCAACCAGTCCCCGGTCCAGTCCAGTGGTCCTTGTTCAGAAGGAAAGTTCCCAAGCAGGAACCAAGGATCGGCGGTTCTGTGTGGACTACAGGGGGGTCAATGCCATCACCAAGGCTGACAAGCACTCATTGCCCAGGGCTGATGAGCTTGTGGACACCATAGGTGTGGCCAAATCTGTAAGCACCTATGACCTTACCTCAGGCTATTGGCAAATAGCTCTGATGGACCATGCCAAGGAAAAGACTGTGTTCGCAACACCTGCCAAAACAACGCCCTACGTTATACTGTTCTATCACGCTAAATTGACACAAGGTCCTATCAGTAGCCTTTCTGACTATATTTATCAGCTTATACCTACATCATGTATTGCCATAAAAACTTGTCATGCTAGCTTTATAGGTGACTATCTCTAAAGAGGTCTTGCATTGCTATGTTAACTGCTTAACACTACACCAAGCATTATCGTGCACCCAGTTGCAAATGTTTAGGCCCACAGCTGCTCATATCAACATCACCACTTGCTTAGCTATGTCTGCTCGATAGATTAACTGTTATTCCTTTTGTATTGTGGCTTATTGGCTTGCAGTATGTTTTCCATGACTGTCCTGCCTACTTACTGTGTCTTCTTACATAGCCATTACTAAAATACTAGACGTTTGAACTTTGTTCTGCTCGCATTTGCATTACTGTTAACCTAAATGCTATTCCACTTGATCTGTTGACGTTTTTTTCTGAATCACACAGTGGTTTCAACAATTGTCCCCTATATTCACCAGGTTAACTCACCAATCCATTACTGCAATGCTAGTTTCCATTATCTTAACTGGCCTGTTCCACCTCTCAGCCCTGCATACCAGTACCTATGCAAACATCACTCAGCCGCTCCAGCCAGCCATATCCTCCCAACAGGGCAGTAGTCTTACCTGCTTCAGAACCTGCTCCAAAGGTGCCTACATCCATCAAGGCTCATGCCTGACCCGCATCTGCTGCCCCAGACATCACCCACTTCCCTGCCCCATACCATTCCTGCCCAAATTATCAGCCTTCCCGCCCACAGCAAGCAATACTACCCATACTACTAATCTCACCACCCCTTACCTAGGCTACATGCGCTGGTCACGACTCAGTTCAAGGATCCAAGACCACACACCCTCACTCTCGAGTCCCATACTAGGGGCCACCAGGAGATTTAGACTCTCCACCCGTACTTACCAGCGCCCTGTAGCAAATAGGAAACAGAGTAGGCCACCATTCAACTACAGCCGTACCGCTAACAACAACCCACACAGGATACTCAAATCCCCCACTTGCAAGGTACTACCTTAACTACCACACAACAACCCAAATTCCAGTATTCCGACTCTAAATTGCAGCTTGACTATATAGTCCATTCAGATCCACCCCCCTCACATACTCTACATACTTCTTCTCCCAACACACACTTGGAAGGTGCCCTACTGAATGTGCGGTAGCTAGGTGCACATGCAATCGACGTTCATGACCTTATCTTGGAATACCAACTAGACTTCCTAGTAACGACCGAAACTTGTCTCCACCCAGCCTCAGGTCCTTTACTAACTCTAGCCATCCCACCCAACTACACCATTCTTAGAACTGACTGCCCAGATGAGTGTAGCCATTATTGCCAAAAACCTCCTTACATCTCAGAGCCTGTAAAACTGAGTAAATAGACGGCTATGAGTTCCTAGGCCTTAAAATAACTTCTGAAGCTAAAACAACCATCATCTTCCTCATAGTCTACAGGGCACCAAGCTCCTCCAACCACCCAGACATAGATATCAACTTACATATTACCCCTCTTCTTAAACCCAAGACTAAATTCATGCTACTAGGAGACATTCATTTGGGCTTCAATGAAGTACAAGATCACAAAGCCACAGCCTTCCATAATGCACTACAACAAATGCAGTTCTCCCAAATTGTCAACGCACCGACCCATACAAAAGGAAGAATCTTAGATTGGATCCTAACCTTGAATACTAAAATAATCCTTGAAGACGTTCTAGAGATATCTTGGTCTGATCATTCTTCAGTTTGGTTCAACATATCTACTACTAAAACCCAAGTATCACCATCACCACCACCCATTCCGATCTTGGTGAGAAACTCATGTAAGCTCACACCAGAAAACCTGACCCCAGTACTTAACAAACTACTCAATGAACAGCCCATAATGAATACTAATCCTGACAGCATCTCTCTTCTCTACCACATCTGCTCGAAAACCGCTATCGACGAAGGAGCTCCAGGCAAGTCTAAACTACCTAGATCTAAACGCAGCAACTCCTGGTTCAATGACAAACTTATTGAAATTAAAAGTAACAAAAGAGCTTTAGAACACTAAACTGGGAAAAACCCTTCCAATGAGTCCAAAAAAGAGGGTTTATGGTCAAGGTTTCGACAGTCCTAGTGTCGAAATACAACAGTTTCGACTCAAAAGCATCGGGGAAAAAAATTTGAATGCACTTTTTTTTGGGGGGGGTCCCCCTCCAAACCCCCATTTCTTGGGGAAGAACCACTATTTTTGCTATATGAACCCCCCCCAAAAAGGACATTAAAAAAAATGCATTTGAATTTATTTTTGTCGGTGCTTTTGTTTCAAAATTATTGCACAATTATTCGAAACTTTGACGGGACACCAAAAAGAGCTCCAGGCAATCTCCAAAAAATATAAACTCGCAGTGATTACCCATAAAGCCAGCTCCCTGAACTTACGTCTTACCAATGCTGCATCCAATAGTAAAGAACTGTTCTCAATTCTAGAGAACTGGAAACCCTCATTCCACCTCCCAGGTCAGCTATTGCGAGTAAAGCATGGTGTACTACCATTCAGAATGCCCTAGCCACCAAAATCAACTCACTTCAAGATAAAATCGTAATGAAAAGAAAGCTACTGGCTCACACTGCCGAGACCACCCCTACTGTCTTGACTGACAACATAGTATGAGTACCTCAGTTCAATTTCAACCCAGTAACCCAAGTCCAATTACTTAAGACTTTCGCATCCCTCAAACCGTATAATTGTAAAGGAGACAGTTTCCCTGAGAAACTAGTTAAGACCTGTGCTCCCACTTTAGCACCTATTATCAACAACTTTATAAATGCATCCTTCAGTACCAACTCCATCCCTTCTAACATCAAAGAAGCCTGGGTCACGCCCCGACTTAAAAAACCCACACTGGATCCCATTATTCCCACTAACTACAGACCCATAACCACAGTTTCCCTCCTCCTCAAAATAATTGACAAAATCACATACACCCAAGTACAAACTTACCTAGAAAACAATCTCCTGTTAGGAGATACACAATCTGGTTTCCGACCCAAACACATCTTGGTCATGAGGTAGGAGGGGGTCGAATCCAACATCTGACCAGTAAGATACATGAAGTGCATGACTTTGAGATTCCCACTACTCAAACCCAGGTGATAGCTTTTTTGGGCCTCACTGGGTATTACCATAACTTCATGGCAGACTATGGAACTATAGCTGCCCCTCTGACACCTCTGATTTTGCCCAAGCAACCGAGGGAGGTTAATTTAGATGGAAGACTGTCAGAGGGCCTTTATTGGCTGGAAGGAAAATCTGTTTAGGGCACCAGTGTTGTATGGTATGTACCTGACTACAGCAAACCCTTTATTGTTCAAACTGATGCCTGCAACACCGGAATTGGAGCTGTCTTGTCCCAGTTGGATGACAAAGGGAGGGAACATCCTATCATATTCGTCAGTAGGCAACTCAAAGTTAGAGAACTTAGGTGGGCTACCGTTGAAAAATAATGTTTTAGTATAGTTTGGAGCCTTAGGCATTTTAGGCCCTACCGTACTGGGTCTACCGTCAAGGTCCAAACAGACCTTAAGCCCTTAAAATGGCTTATGCAGATTAAGGGTGAAAACCCAAAATTGCTCAGGTGGTCCATTAGCCTGCAAGGGCTAGAGTTCACCATTGAGGATAGACCAGGGAAGAGTCATGATAATGTGGATGACCTTTCCAAAAGGCATGTTGACCATCTGGATGAGGGTGTCAATCTTGTGAGGGATTAGACCACCTTAACCTCAGTCTGGGTTTGGGTAACTGTGATGCTGGGAATGCATTGGAGGGACAGGGCCTCCAGGTCCGTGCCCAATACTCCCTTATCATGTGTGTTCTGTGTTGTTTTTCTGCACAGGAGTCCATGTGGGACTCCTGGCAGTGCAGCTCTTCCTCTTTTTGGTTGTGGTAAACAGACCCTTGGGATACCCTTACGGCACCAATAGGTGAGGTGTACAACCCTGTACTCCTATTGTTTGTTTTTGGGTTCCTGTGCGTGGCCCACAAAGCAGTGTATGGGCTGGTGGCAGCTCCATGCTGAATTTGACAGGTGATCTGAGTATGCTCCATTTTGGGATACCCAGGCCCTGCCATAGGAATAAGTGCATTCCTGTTAGGAGACAAGAAGGCCCCTGTAGCCTCTTGGTTTCTATTACCTGCTATCTTGTTTTCCCAAAGTCTGTGGAAGCCTGGACTATGTCCCTTCCCCTGACTGGCTGTTGGGTGTAAATTCCATATATGGTATTGTGGGGAAGTCCAGGCCAGACTGGCTGGAGCCTTCCTAATAACTGTATGTTGTAGGTACACCCTTGGAGTAGAGAGTGGGTGAATGGAGTATGTTACCAATATATATTTTGTGTTATGGGTGTCTGGTTTCTGGTGTGTGACACAATGAATGAGGCAGGCCTGCCCAAAACTGGTATGAATGCAGTGTGGTGTGCTGAAATGCTGGGTGCTTCCTCCAATCCACATTCCTTGTTGTGAGTGCCTGGATGGAATAGAATGGCGTGAATGCACTGTGAGCCTTATTGGCTTCCTGCCTGTTGAATGCCCTTCTGAATGACTGGCTTCCTGAGTCTGGCTCAGCAGTATGAATGAGAGACAGAACAGTACCTGGGGACCTCTCACTTACCAGAATTGTTCAGAAGCTGAAGTCGAAACTTGATGTTAACCTTAAAGCCCCACTGGAAGAAGAAGCTTTTTGCTGCTGCTTGCCGTCGTTGAAATCTGAATGCTGTCGTGTCTGTCAAGGACTGATCCAAGAGAACACCTGGCAAGGAGACCTATTCCCAAGCTATGAGGCAACATTGTGCAGAAGCTGATCTTCATCAAGGCACCCTGGTAGTCAGTCCCAAATAGCTGTCAACCAGAAACCGGGTCTACGGAGAAACATTGAAGTAAACACCAGGACGCTCAGACTGTTGATAACCATCACTGTCTACTGAGGTTCGCAGGACCGCTGTAACCTTGACGACCGGAGCCACAACGCTCCATTGCCTAAGAACATTTTAACCAAGGTCTCCCTTGTCATCACCACTGACTGCTTTGTCCCACCGGAGAAATTCAAGGTCGCCGATGAACTAAAGAGAATCCGAAGGTGGGTTTCCTGCCACCCGAAGTCTACAAAGACACTGACGAAGCTACAAAAACCAGCCGGGGTGGAGTCCTGATCGTTGATGCCGATGCCGACACTCGACACCAGCTGCCAGGCCTACGTTCTTCATCAAGTACTCTTTGCGGCAACAAACCATCATTATCGAAGTGCACCGCATGCCTCATCTTTGCAGGACGTCCACGACCGCTCATCGACGAGCACTGCAAAGGCCGAAGCTGCTGCCTCAACAACATTGTTCACTTTTTCTTCAAGGAATCTCAATTACCCATGGCACCTGCCTTAAAGGGAGTACTCTCAAGAGGGATCCGTCGAGGAACTGTTGATGAACTCTGCTAAACTCAGGTACATTCAGATAGTAGATCATTTTTAGCAGGAAACAAGACTATTTGAAACATATATGGACTCGGCTTGTTGATACCCAGGTGGGGGGATCCTCACACAGAACTGTGTCTGGTGGCAGGGACCCAGTATTCTGCCATTGTTTAACCCAACTTGTCTTCCCCCCTATGTCTATTGTTGATTCACTTTACTATTTGATTCGTACGCCATTGAAACTGTCAGCAGTTGGTGCATTTTAAAGGAATCAAGAGTTAACTGTGGTACCACACATACATTGTGCTTATTTATTATATTAGTATTGCCAAAGCACAAAGTGTGTTATTGATTGTGTATATATTCTGAACCTTATATGTATAAAGAACTGTGTTATCACATAACATAGTGGGTGCAAATTCCTTTGTGGGGGGTTCGGGTCTACACTGTACTTAAGAACCAGCCTGCATCACCTCCTGAGAGCTTAAGCCTTGATTGCTCGTCCATAACTACCCTACAGAGAATATTGGCTGCGGTGCTCTGTGCTTCTACTGTGCCATATAGAGGTCAGGAGTACAGAAACCCCCTCCAGTCTTTACAGTGGTGCATTGGCAAACTGGTTGAAAGGAGCAGTTCAGGAGTTAGAGGGGAGGAGCAGTCAGGTTGTTCTAGAAAGGGAGCAGTGTCGAGCTGGGTTCTAACAGGGGCTCAATGCATTTTGAAAGTGATCTTTGAGAAGAGCAGATAAGGGGCACCATGATCAGTTTGACAGTTAGTTTGACTGCGAAGATGCTGGAGACTGCATGTGCAGATCAACTGGATCGGTTTGATTAAGTGTTTGTGGAGCTGTGGATCGTAAGGGCCACAGGAGTCAGTTTGACAATCGGTTTGACATTGAAGATGCTTGAGACTGGGGATGCAGTTTGGTTCGAGCAGGTCTATGCAGTATTCAATGATCAGGGTTTGATGGACCATCATGGGCGGTTCGACTGGTGATGGTAATCTGCAGCAAATGCCATGTTGCCTGCTGGTTATGGCGCATTAGAAATAAATAAATAAATAAATAAATAAGGATGCCTGCAATTAAAAAGGCAGTTTAAATGTTCCATATGCAATGATAAGCATGTCTTTTGACCTGAGGCAATGACGTGCTCCGCTAGTGCGGTGCGGCAGCTAACAGGTTCAAACACGTGGGATGGTTAATCGAAGAGGTAGAGTGCCAATGGCAGTTCTGCATGGTCCTGTGGGTTTGAAGGTGTTGAGCGGCTCAAACAAAGGCTAAAATCTGTGCTGAGGTAATAATGCAGGTTTACTTCCTGTCTTAGTCCTCTGGTTGTTATGAGTCCCAATGCAGGGGTACAGATAGGTGAGATGAGCTCTTAGGAGCCAGTCAATTTAAAGCCACTCTCAGTGACTTGCACTGTGTTTTAATTGTCTTTTTCTATTGAATTGATTTGTATTTGCCTACCTTCTGGGGCGCTGCCTTGAGCAGTCCCCTTTGTGCTTCCTGAGGGGGCAGACTTAGCTCTTTCTCCCTCTCGCCGATGGCATTCATGTGCCTCATCCACCGAAGCGCAGCAGACGGGCGCAGCAGGCACGCCTGCAGTGTGCCAAAAGCGTGCTTAAAGCAAACCCGTCTGTGCCTGTCCGGGCCTCAGCCGGAGAGGACCGGCAAGCTATTAAGCTTACTAAAGTATACTTAACCAATCTTGCCCTCGATGACACTATATTTCCTCCAGGTTGGAAGTGCACTCCCTCTGACCCCTCTGACCCCAAGCTTGCCTATAGCAGCATATCTAGTGACTTTTCGATGCTACTGCTTAATACCCGCTCGCTCCTGGCCCATGCAGAGGAGCTTCGCACTTTGCTGGAGGACCTGCAATCTACTTAGCTATGTCTCACTGAGACGTGGCTTCAGGCCAGTTCTGGCCGCAGTTCTTCAAGCCATTCCTCCTGGCTACTGTGTTTTACATGCCGATCGCAAACCACCCCACCAGGGTGGTGGGGTTGCGGTTGTATTCAAAGATGAACTCACGGTATCCCAACGGACAGCTCCCACAAAATTCCCATGGAGGACCTCTTGTTTTGTTGTGTGAGCAAATCCACCGTGATCTGCCAATTTTTGCTTGTTTACTGCCCCCCTGGTCTCTCTCAAAGCAGCTTTCTTGAGAATTTTCCTGATCTGCTGGCCAATCTTATAGTCCAATATACTCATCTGGTAGTCTTGGGGGATTTTAATTTGAAATATAATCCACCCAAGCCCCCCATCCTTGATCTATTTGTGGAGAGTCTCACAGACCTCCAATTCCATCAATATGTTAATTGTCCCACTCACAAATTAGGTAATATGCTAGACCTGATTTTTGTGCAAAAATCCACCCTAACACTGAAGGCAGTTGAACTTGTTTTGTGGTCTGACCATTTCCTAATCTTGTGTAGACTGGAAAATATTGGTAACACCACAAAATGTCCTACTGAGAAGATCTGGCAGTGCTCCTGGCGCACAGTGAATACTCAAAATGTGGCGACCGCAATCCAAGCCAAATGTGGCAAGGAGACTGTGGTGTCACAGTCTTCCCTGTCATAAGCATTTCTCGAGGTAGCTAAAACCGCTGCCAACCTTTGTCTGATTCAACCACGCAAATTGCCACCTGAGCCATGGTTTACTGACCTCCTATAAAAGGAACGTCTTAATCTCCACCAAGCTGTACGCAAATGGCGCAGAGCCTATGACTCTATCTGCAAAACACAGTATAAAATATGCTTGGCCACTTAATCGGCTAAAATTAAAGCCGCTAAAAGGCTTTACTTTACTACTAATATTGAGTATTCTCTTTCCCAACCAAGGGCTCGTTTCTCTGAAGTCAAGGCTCTGGCCTCAGTAGAGAGACTCACTCCCACTGTCACACCTACTCAAGATCTTTGTGATACCATGTCCCACTGTTTTATCACGAAGAACGACAATATCAGGCTAAAGATCTCTGCACTACAACAGGAACTCCATCATCAGACTGTCCCTCTTCTCCCCCAGACAAGGCTGATCCCAGTACTACCAACACCTGGGCTTGCTTTCCACTCTTTTTGGAGGAAATGGTACTGTCAGCTATTGAGAAAATTAATTCATGCTCCCCCTCAGATGCCATCCCTCTTCGGGTTATGAAGGAGATTGACCTCACTCTCTCATCTGAGATTATGAGAGCCATTAACGACTCCCTCCAGACATGCTCTATCCCGTGTAAATTGAAGTCAGCTAGGGTGATCCCTCTCCTATGGATACTGGGGGAGTGGGAGCCCTGATTCTGCTGGACCATTCAGCCGCTTTTGATACGGTCGACCACTCCATCCTGCTGTCCTGCCTTGCCCAATTTGGCATCTAAGGGCAGGTGCTAGCCTGGTTTTAGTCGTTCCTTGCGGATCAGATAGAGACCCTATCTATGCCTCCCTTTCTGTCCCCCCCTTGTCACCTCAGCTGTGGAGTGCCTCAAGGCTCCTCCCTGTCGTCAATTCTGTTTCATATTTATACCTGGGCCTTTGTGTGTCTCATCCACTCCTTCAGTTGCTACTCGTACGCCGATGACACTCAGATACTGATTCGTTTAGATCTGGATCGGATAAGTGTTGTCTGGCCTGCGGGGGTGCCTGGCGGCCGTTTGAGATTGGTTGAACCACAATTGGATCAAGCTGAACGGCGATAAGACTGAGGTGATGGTGGTGGGCTGATTAAACGTCTACAACGGCTCCAAAATTTGGCTGTCCGGGTAGCCACTGGCACTCAGTATGGCGCTCATATCTCCCCAGTTTTGTGGTCACTTCATTGGCTCCCAGTGTCTCAGCGGGTGGAATTTAAGGACCTGTGTATTGTTCACCCGGCCCTTTATGGTCAAGGAGCGGAACATCTCCAAGCCAAATTCTCCTGCTAGCACCCTGCTGTAAGTGATTTCAATCCGGCACTTCACCTAAGACAACGCCTAGCATGTATGCACAACTGAAATCCTTTTTTATTTTGTGTCTAAAAGTTATTTTATTCTGAACGATGTACCACTCATATCACGGCCCTCTCCTGGAACCCCCACGGGTCACACTGAACCAGGAATCAGGTTGGTTTGCAAAGTTAAAATATTTATTTATGTAGTTACAATTGATCAAACTATGTTTAATGGGTATACAATAATCACCAATGGGGTGATGTAACACTAAGCGATCTCTTTAATCACAATGAGTAATAAAGAGCAAAAACAAAGCAGCACAGACATAATACTTTTGTGTGTGTGTTCAAATCAAATATCAGTGTGGTTAGTATTCCCCCCTGCACACCCCTCAATTCCCCCAACAGGCAATGTAAAGAGAAAGGAGGAGAGAGAGCAGGTATTCAGGAATGAGGAATTCAAACAAAATGTCAATCCCAATTTCCCCCCAGCAAACACAAGAGAGAAACAGAATTAATTGGCAAGCTGTCAAAATAGTTTAAAGTTATCTTGAGAATGGAATGGGTAAAACACTAAATATGGTTTAAATTGCTGAAATTGTTTCAATTCTTATGGGAGCCACTTTGTATAGTTGCACCTAAACACTAGCAATGCTTTGATACTAAGGAACAATGTGAAATCTTAAAATTGAGGTCGGGTGCAATCAAAAGCTGTTTTACACGTGACAGAATTTCCTAAAACAAAATTTGTGGCAAACTTTTCTGTGCGCTGTAATCAGGATTACGGGAGAACTATATGGATTTGGAATGTTTTAGGTTCTATTTAAAGCTGTGGATGTTAGCTACAATCAGATGTTGAAATGTTGTTTCTAGCACAACAACTGAGGAAGTTATGGACGTTTTAGTGGAGATTGTTTTTCTGAGACAGGTGCAAGAAAGGGAAGACACGAATGTGCTTTTAAAAGACAGATGGGATTTCTTATACTAGATTATGACTATAGAAAAAGAGAATGCCACACATGAACCTTCACAGTCCTGTCCAGGGACCCTTCACGGTGGGTACTCACTTTCTTTCTGGGATTCAATTTATTTATTCACAACACTAATGATTTATGATTTTAGAAAACAAATGAGAAACGTAGCGCAAGAACAGTTCTGACAATTCAAAAATACTCGTAACACTACCGGTTCTGAATACAAGAGAGCATGGGTTTAAGACAGGGATTACTATGGACAGTACATATGCTAGTGACACAATCCTATCTATATATACTGACTATATGGGTTTCAAACAGAACCGTCAGGATACTGGTCCATCAAGATTTCTGTTCAGGGATTCTGGTCAGGGATTCTGGTCAAGGATTCTGCTTGGCACACCGGACTGGACTGGGTCTGTTCACAGCATGGCACAGGACTGGATCGGGTCTGCAATGGCTCTGGTCACAGCACAGCATGACTGGATTGGATCTTTTGGTTCTGGTAATAATTATTTTAGCAGGAAAGCAGTCACAGCACAGCCTGGCTGTTTCTTTTGTTCCCCTTAGGTTTCTGGGGTGGGTTCTGGAATCTTAAGGCCCAGCTGAAAATAGTTCAGCTATGCAATGAGCCTTTCTGCTTGCCAAGTTTCTGGAGTCTGGAGCAAGGAAGATGGGTGGTTCTCTAGCAGGGTGCTCCGCCAGCAATCTGTTAGTGGGTAAATCTGTCTGTCCTTTAAGTCCTCAGCTGTCTCTATTTATGCTTATGATAAAAGGGGTGTGTGCTGGTGTATCCTAAGTGCGCCCCTTAGGCAGGCGATTGGATGGACTCTCTTCTCTACCTTGATAGGAGGAGAGGAACAGGGTGTCACCTTAATGGTGTGAGTTTATGAGTCAGCGAATCCTCCCCTTGTCCCTTGGACACAAAATCAACTTTTGTTACAATACATATTTACATGTGTGCAATCTCTATAACAATCATATATACAGTTTACATATTTTGTGTAGCAGATACTCCTCCAAACCTCGTCACTGTAAGATCTTGTGTCTGCTTTTTACAGAATTTTTCCCTTTTTGTATGGAATACAATATCCAGTTTATCAGAAAGTCTGCACAAAGTTGCGCATTGAATATGGGCATAAGAGTATGACGTGTTATGCTTTTGGCATAAATACATTTGGTATAAAACCATATTTTCCTCTCTTACTTCCCAGAACATCTCACAGACTTCTGGTGCCTCTTAAAACGTGCCGCCAAAAATTAGATTCACAAATCTGTTCTTTACATATTTTTCACAATTTTACACAGTAATTTATCAGTCTTTTAAAAATGTGCTTTTGGCCTTTGTTAAGCAACAAATTGTGGTTTGTCTCTGCCTCCTTCCTCTCCTGGCAGCTCAGAAGCAGTCTCCTCCCCGTTCCTGCTGGGCCCGGCCATTTATGACTCTTCAAACTTCGCATTTCCTTTCAGCCAGAGGATGTCCATTGTCCCCTTCCCCTGCAGCCCCAAATTCTCCTCCCCTAATCTAACCATCACAGAGGTGTGATTTCCTGGTGGAGTGAAGCAGAAGGGAGATGCCTGGCCTCCGTGGAGAAGCTGTTGGGCTGGTTTGATTGCTTTTAGGCAGGCTTAAATTCAATGTCATTCTGTTACAATTTGTTCTTGGTTTAAAACAAACTTGTAATTTCAAAACAGCAGCTACAACACTTATTCCAGATTCTATGGGATTATATAGTTACAACCTAAGTTACTCTCAATAACAGGTCACTTAGATTTCAGATATTAGATTTCAGCTGTAATTCAGGCGGCCGTGGGTACTGCTCCCATATTTTGACAGATTTCACAGGCAGGCACATTTTTGCTGTGAATGTTTTGATGGCAAATTCAGCTTTTCAGGACATTGTATGTTCATAATGATTTCTTGAACTAAGTGAATTGTAGCACCCAGCAAGAATATTGGATGTTTCAGGGTATTTTTTACCGGCACTCTGCAGTTTCAGCAACCAAGAAAAAGGATTTAAAAGCAAGATTTTGAATTTCTTTCAGCAAGCACCACTTTTCCGTCTGTGCTACATTTGAACTTGTTGTGAAGCCCAGTGCCATGTTTCAGGAGTGAGATCTCTGTTCCACCACTGGCAACAGGCATGGTAGATATGGCAGCCATCTTTTCTTGTTACAAAGCGCAATTTCCATAGGTTTTGGCACGCACAAGGGTTTTGTGGCCATTTTGATCATTCTGGCACCACCAGAACACAGTGATGCTGCACGGCAGAGCATAAGTGGGTTAATAAATCCCAGAAAGCCCCCTCTCACGACTTGAATTTGACCGCCCGTCAAGGGGAAGTCGGGAGATTGGGATGTCATTCTTTCTTTTTGGTCCAAGTGGAAAAATTCGTCTGCTTCTCCCATCAATGCTGGATCGACAGGTTCTCCTCCCCGGTTCCGGACGAGAGTATGGAACAATACTCCAGGCCCCTTGGGTCTTTCCTCCCGGTCCCCAAGTGGTCCTCCTTGGTGCTTAGAATTCTTGGTTCCAGTGCTAGGATGACAGAACAGAGCAAAGTTATGGACATTTCCCCACAACTATTCATGTAGTGGGGCAGATGCATACATTTGACATACAATTGACAATCTTTCCCAACTGTAATTACTACTGATTTTAACATGCTGAATGGTTTTACAGTTGTAATTTTCTAGGGATCCGGAATTACCCCCTCTGGGTTTCCAGATGGCTCCTCTAGTTGCCGCAGAAGATGCCTAGGATGGCAACACTTCAGCTGGTTGATGTGGACCCACTTATCTTTCCCTTCCGCCAAACTGCCTTTGGGGATACAGATTTTGTAGGTGACTGGTGAGATTCTGTCTACAATTTCAAAAAGGACCCCACCAGCTAGGAAGAATTTTGCGCTGTTTGGCCTGGTTCCTTTGGAAATTGTACAAGTAGACCTGGTTTCCTACTTGGTATTCTTTTTTCATTGTCTTAAGGTCATAGTGGGTCTTCGTACTGTCTGCAGATCTTTCTAGATTCCGCTGAGCATAGGCAAAAACATGTTGAAGGTGTTTTATCAGATTCTCAACATACTCATGAGTTGTGGAGGCATTTATCAAGGCCTGCTCTTGGGTTCTGTAGAGCAGATGCTGGGGAAGCACCATCCTTCATCCAGTCCTCGGCTCAAATGGAGACATTTGTGTTGCAGAAGAAGGGGTAGATCTGATGGCCATCAGGGCAAGAGGTAGTTGAATGTCCCAACTTGGCCCAGAATCTGTCACAAACTTTTTTAATATCCTCACAATTGTCTTGTTGTATCTCCTAACTCCACCACTAGAGGCTATCCGGTATACAATGTGTAGTTTCCTTTTGACCCCAAGTAACTCCCACATCTTTGTCATCACTTCATTAGTGAAGTGACTACCTCGGTCTGATTCAATCCTTTGGGGTAGTCCAAAATGCAAGAAGATGTGATTGATCATAAGGGCAGCTGCTGTTTCTGACTTGCAATTTGGGGCCGGGAGACAGTCCACCCATTTAGTGAACAAGCATGTCACGGTCAACATGTACTTGATCCCCCTAGAGGAGCAAATCATGGGCCCGATATAATCGCCTTGTAAATCTGACCAAGGCAGTGTCAAGTATTGGTCGAGGTCCTGCCCCATGTGTGGCCATTATGCAACCTCTCGCAAGATTTCTAGTGTCGTATGAAACCCCTGATGGCTGTGGACGCATCATGGGCGTGACTTAGCATCAGGCTTCGGAATGAGTTGGGGACCACCCACTGGTCATGGCCAGCTATGGATCACCTCACCAACAAACCGTCTTGCATTCAGAACATTTTTGGACATTTTTGGACATTTCATCAACACTCTGAGGTCCTCTTTCCCTATGTAATCGGTATCCATCAGGGGAAAGTTCCCATTGGATGGCACCGGTTTTGGCCAGCTGATCAGCTAGGCCATTTCCAGTTTTGTCTGGTCCCTCTACTTTAGAATGGCCCTTGATCTTTTTCCAGTGGATGGTCATCCCATTCGAGGTGACCAGATCATCAATATTTTGGATTAGTTTCCCATGTTTCAATGGTTTGTTATTAGCACATAGCATGCCTCTGGTTTTCCAATTAACTAGGTGATTCACGAACCCGTTCCATACATAATCCGAATCAGTGATTATGACCAGTTCGTGGAGTTGGTCAGCAGTGAGGATGGCTTGATGCACAGCCATCAACTCTGCCACTTGACTAATTTGGGGACCGATTTTGTACCCATCGGAGGGTTCTGGGGCATCATTCACCCATGCATTCCCTACGCCGGCCAGAAGTTCTTTTTCCCCATTGTTGTCAACATGGTAGGAGCACCCATCCACATAGACAGTGGGCATTCCCTCACACTGGTCTTCTGCATAGACTTTGTGTGGGGAATTAAGGTATGCCTCCATGTTTTCCTTGATTTTAAGACTTTCGTCCTCGAGACAGTTTTCTCTGGCAGAATCATGCAAGTCAGCCAGACCTTGCGCGAGGGGACTCTTCTTGTTTTGGCCATATCTGACCTCCACAGGAAAGACTTGCATTGACAGAATCCAGGAAGTAATTTGGGAATTACTCACATTTCCGGCCCGGATTTTGTCACTTTGCAGATATTGCAGAGGCTGGTGTGGAGTCTCCACTTTGATGTGTTCCCCCTGGATAAAAGGGTGGTAATTTTTCAATGCCCACTCCATTGCCAGAAGTGCCTTCTCACAATCGCTGAATTTTTCCTCCACAGAGGATAAAGTCTTACTCGCATCGGAGATTACTTTATTGACCTTGTCATGCTTTTGATATAATACTGCAGTCAAGCATGTATTTGAGAACCCTGTCTCCAAGAAGAACTCCTTGTTTTGACAAGGTAAGCTAGGCAAGGCTCTTGTGAGAGGCTTCTTTTGAGTTGTCTTACTGCCTTGGCTGGTTCTGGACCCCACTCCCACTTGACCTCCCCTTCAAAAGATGGATCAGGGGTCTTGTGATCTCTGTGTAATCCTCAATAAACTTTCTGCTGTAATTAGTTAGTCTAAGAAGGCTTCTTAGTTCCTGCAGAGTTGTGGGGTCTTTTAATTTCTGGAGTGCTTCCACTTTCTTTTCCTAGGGACAGAGACCCTGAGGAGTAATCTCATTCCCCAGGAAATTGACACGAGTTCTGCACCACTGTGACTTTTGAAAGGAGAGTTTTGCTCCGACAGCCCTCAACTGTGCCAGGACATAACAGATCTCCGGTATGTGTTCCTCCACAGTTCAGCTTTTGACTAATAGATCATCTACTTAGGCCAGGTTACCCGTCTCACCCAGGTTGAGCATGGCCTTGTGTAGAAAAATGTTAAATTCATTGCCGGAGTTGATGTATACAAAGGGAGTCCATGTCCCTGTGTACTGCTGCCCCCTGAAGGTAAAGGCCAGCTTGTATTGGTCCTCCCTACTGACAGGTACAGTCCAGTACCCATTGGTCAGGTCAATGGCAGTGAATACCTTTGACCCCTGGATCTGGGCCAGCCCTTGGTCAATGTAGGGAAGAGGCCATCGGGAAGTATGGACCCATTTGTTGAGCTCCCTTAGGTCCGCACAAAGTCTCCACTGGCTGTTAGGTTTCAAAATACCCAGCCCCGGATTATTGAAGGTGCTGTGGACTGGACGAATTATCCCACGGGACACAAGGTTCTTAATTCTTTCAGTAAGGGACTCCACTGATGCGAGAGGCAAGCGATATTGCTTCACAAACATTGGAATCATGCCAGGGTCCGTGGGAATTGTTGTTGTGTGGATGTCGTTTTGACCACAGTCATATGAGTCCACCGCAAAGAGATCTTGAAAATCTAAGAAAACTTGTTTCAATTTTTACTTTTGCTCCAGAGTCTCACAGGCATCAGCTAGGTTGACCCTCTCTTCAACCATCTGCCTGAAGCCTGGAAAGACCTCTGGTTTTGATATCTCAGCGGCCTCCTCCAGCTGGATGGGGAAGTCCCTGGTCAAAGTGCTGACTTGGACTGGTGGCTTCAGATGGGGAAGGCAGTCCTCGCGGACTTGAAAGATCACCCCATCCCTCCTGAAGTCACAGGTCACATCTTCCTTACCATAAGGACAGGAAGTGTACACCAGGCAATTCCCCCCATGCCGGGTGAAGATCCTGTCTGGTGTTGTGTCATCGTCGTTATCACTGTCAAAACAGTCCTTGGGGATTGGTCCTAACAGTTCATTACCTAAATCTATGGAAAAATGTTGGTCATCAACCGCCATTCCATTAATGGTGCCTGCACCCAGAGTGATACTCTTTAGGTCGCTGTTATTCACCTCTATTGGAATGGTGCTGTGTTCTATGTCGACTAGTGGTGCTGGGTTTAATCCCAACCCTTGCTGTTGGAAATGAGCATTAAGATGAATATAGGCGTCAGGGTTTTTCAGTGTCTGTCCTCTTTTAATTTTTATTTCCAGTGAGAATTTTCGGGTCCGTTCTGGGATGGTGACTTCCTCTCCAATCAGAATTTCAACTGCATATGGCAGCAGTTGAGCTGACCTAAATGCTTTCTCTGGGTCATCAAAGTCCATGGGATTACCCACTAATCGGGACCACGCTTTGAAGTTTATTAGGTCCAAACTAATGGCAAAGCGATTGTGAATGTCACTGCCTAAATAAAATGCAGCAGGGACATCTCACACAAACCAACAATTATGGACTATGCTCTTGTTGCCTATGGAAATTATGAGCATACACCTGCTAGGCAGGAGATGTTTGGAATTGGGTGTTTCCAGGGCCATTTCCCATTTGTCTAACAGTTTAAATGTGGGAATGGCTGGATCTTTTGGGAGTTTGCGGAACATGGCCTCTCTGATGAAGCTCTTACCGTTGTTCACACACACTCGGGCGAGAACAGAGTCCTATCCTTCATTTAACTGAATAGGGATGAACAACTGCACTCCAATTTTCTGAATATCAGCCAAGCTTTGAACCGATTTCTTATCATTTTTGGATTTAGGTATGGGATTTTCTGATTGTGAATTTGTATAGAATTTCAGAGTGTTTCCTTCCAGTGTGGAATGCCACCTTAGACTGGAAGAAAGGTTGATTTTCAGAAATAGAGAGGACCCCCCATCACCAGTTTGTTGTCCTACTGGAATTACTGTCTGGGATTTGATTATTCTGGAAGTGAAATTCTATTTGGTCTGGTCTTTGTCCTACCATGTGGCATGTGTCATTTAAACTAACATGGTTTACACTATGTTTCAATTTTATTGGTCGGCTAGACTGGGTCCAGAGGACCTTGTTTACACAATCTATGAGGGGAGACAACCTACGCAGGATGTCATTCCCTAGTAAACAAGGTGTGCCCTCTGGAGTCACAACTATGACCGGATGCTTCACCTTGTGTGGCCCAATTTTAATGTCCAAATCCGCAGTTCCCTCAATGGGAATTTCCTTCCCGTCGAAGTTCTGAAGTTGTCTAGGAAGAGGGATGAGAGAAATTTGGTATTTCTCCCCCCTTTCTGAATTCAGTTAATCAAATGCACTTTTTGACAGAAGGGTAGCTTGGGATCCAGTGTCCACCAGTGCCAAAATTGTACATTGCCCCTGTATTTGGATCGGGGCATAGCATCTTCCCTCCTTTTCCTCAAGGGGGCAGAGGTAATGCACATTTTTGGCCACTGGTGGGTTAGTTTCTTTGCCTTGGACACTGATAGAGAGGTGATTTGGACAGGATTCTGTTTGGGCTCTTGGGAATCTGTAAGAAAAAGGTGACAGCTAGAAATGGGGGAAGTTTTAAGTTCCTCTGGTCCTGATTCCGGGTTGCCCCCCTTCCCCCCCTTTTTGGAGGCAGTCACCAGGATGGGTTTGAACCAGAGGATTTTCATGCTGGTGATTCTGGGGTTTGATGATGGGCGATTCTAATTCAGTCCCCACATCTACCCAGTCTGGATTTGGATCCTTTGGGACCCATTTTTCTTTGGGAGGAGTTCCCCCATCCCTGAAGGAGAAGATCATTTTCCCAGAATCCTCTGAGGATACCTCTCCTTCAAACAAGAAGATTTATATCTCCTCCTCAAAATGGGTCTTTTTGGGTTCTTTATTTCTCCTATCCGCCCTCTGCTCCTTGGGTGGCAGACTTTCGGGGGCGGAGATTTTGGTTTCGGTTACTGGGTTTCCAGGGGCTTTCTACAAGTGGGGAAGGAAGCTTCCTCCAAGGCTTTACACCCCCTTCCCCTTGTGTCTCCTGCCTGGGAACCGGTGGATTGCCGGGGTTCTTCCCCGTCATTGTTCTGGAGCACCAGACCCTGGATTCGAGGAGTTCTGAGCCGCCATGCTCATATGAGGGTTCTGTTGAGCCTTCAGCATGCGACCCAGATCCTGAGCCATGTTCTGGACCTGGCACTTTAGTCGAGACACCCGCTTTGGCTGGTACAGGGTCCTCATTTCTCCGCTGGGTTGATCCCGGGAAGGGTAACTATCCCTTCTCACAAATTACCCCGGGTTTGGGTACCCCTCCACCTTGGCCTCCCCTCTCACAGGTTGGGCTGTCTGGGCTCAGCAAAGGGGGGAAAGAAGGATGGGTTGTTTTGGGGGTTGAAATTTGGCGGGTACCTAGGAAAGAAATTTGGTCTGGCATTTGAGTGATTACTGCCCTCCTGGGGAAAGTGAGGAGGGAGGTTTCCTGGGTTTCCTGCTGTCTGGTTGGATCCCCCCCCCCCCTGGGCTGGAGGAATCCACACATAACCCAGGATGGGTCTATTTCCCTTGTAGCGTGGGCTGATGTAGTCAGGAGAGTTAGGGGTCCCATTTGTGGGGTTACTTCCCTGGCCCGAGGGCCTTCTGGGTTTGGGGTTGTTTGGATTCTGTGCGGGAAGGTTTTTAGGCCCCCCCATCTCCAGATCTAAAATGGGGGCAACCTTCACCTCTGCCACTTTAGCAGCAGCAGGGGTGTTGGTTGTTTTGGGGTTTTTGGTACTATTTATATTTTCCAATGGATACTGCACCTCATAGATGTGTGTTGCTTGTTCAATGACCCAGTCTATGATCTTCTCATGTGAAAGTCTGTCACTAGCTGGGTCATAATATACTTAGGGAGAGCATGAAAGAAGGTGTTTACAAATTTTTTACTGTCAGTGTGCACCCTTCTAGTGGTCCGCGCAAAGGCGCGTTTCAACTCCTGAACAAATTATTGTGGGGCCTGGTCTTCCCCACATTGTAAGTTTTAGGCTGCCTTGCGAACCTCTTGAGGATTCTGATGAATGGAAAAATATTTCAGGATGGCTGCCCTATAGGTGGACCATCTGGAATGATTCTGATCCTCCAGGTCCGCAAAGAATCTGGAGTACTCAGGAGAAAATGTCCAATTTACATATTGAATACAGCTTTGGCTGTCCTTCAAATGGAAAGTTTCCATCATCTGTTCAAATAGCTCAAGGTGCTCCCAAACCGAATATTTTGCATTCTTGTGGTAAGGCGTAATGACGCTGATAATGGCTTTTATTTGTTTCACGGGATCCTTGAGCAAGGCCCTTTTGACTTTGTTGGCTTTTTTAGTTCGGGTCACCCTGGTCCACTCATCCTCTGACTCTGACTCAGAGGCACTGCTACCAGAGGTGGCTGTCTGGTCTTCTAGGCTCTCCCGGATTCTGCGAGCTTGGGAATGGCTGGCAGAATGTGGGGGCCTAGTTTCTTGGGTCCTGTGGTGGTCAGAAGAGTCTTCCTTGCTCACAGGATTGGCTGAGTACCCCCCCCCCACTGTCCTAGATGGGAAGAGGTTTTTAATATACTCATAGTGGGCCTACACTCATGGAATTCCCCACTTAATTGTACCGTCTGATCTCTGGATAAGTGATGTTTCTGAGGATCCATTTCTCGGATTCTCCCCTCATTGGAGTCTCACTCATCAGAGAAGATGGCCATAGCACTTGGGAACCCATACATAGATGCCCGCCCATCCATTTCTGGGAGGTGCTGACCTATTGGCCCCATATTTCCCCTTGGTTTGAAGTCTACCATCCCCATGGTCCTTGGCTCATGTGAGCCAGTGGACATGGGGGTGGCAGAGTCCATGGAGTTGAAGAGATTAAAGTCTCTGTTGCCAAGGTTCCTGGGGTTATGCTAAGGGGTTTCCCTCTCCCAGCGGACCTCATCTCTCTCAGCCCCTACTCCCTGTTGATATGCAAGAACCTGACCCTTTTGTTCTTCTATCAAGGCCTTACTGGTCTCTATTAGTTGTTCCTGCATAACTACCTGTCTATGGAGCCTGTCATTTTTCTCACATTAGAGCCTCATTGTCTCTCTGTGCTTCCTGCTTAATTTTGGAGTATTGGGCCAATGTTTGCTGCAGGAGGGTCACCTCCTGAGTCTGATCCTTACTGGCATGGTCATTCTTTGCTAGAGCATCTTACACCCTCCTGGTGTGCTCTAACAGTATTTCGTAGTCCATTTTGAACTCACTCAGTCCCTAGCGGGCCAGGTGATTTTCTTCCATCTTGGTTTTTAAATAACTGACTTCCTGGCCTAAGGTGTCCCTTTCCTGAATTAGAGTACCCCTCTGTGCAGCCAGGCCGTCCCTTTTTTTTTTTAATGCACCAGCTTTCTGGCGCTCTTCATCAAATTCTGTTTGAGATTCAAGGTCTTTGAGAATAAATGTATTATTTTCTTATTTTATCTCATCAATCTGATTTTCCAAGGGGACTATCTGCCCTGTGCAGGCCCTATTAAAGTTCAATTGCTGCTCCAGCTTTTGTTGGCTCTGTAGTAGAGTCCAACCTTTCTTGGCACTCGTTTTGCAGCACCTGTGATTTGTTGTCTTGCTCTACCTTTTCTTGCTGCAGGATATCCAGAACTCCATTTAATTTTATCAGGTACTGTCTGGTTTCATTCTCTGATTCTTGGCTCTTTTGGAGCCTTTGCTCTGCAGAGTCCAAATCAGTTTGGGTTTTTTCTAGTGATTGTACTTGCCTTTTTGCCAGATCTAGGTTTTCGGCATATTTTTCCTGTATTTCTCCAATGTGGAGGTACAGGTATGCCGCTATTTGGGCATTTTTACATTGCTCTTCTTTACCCTTGGGGCCATGTACAATTCACTAAGTGCCATGTGCAATAGACCCTGACCCTGCCATGTATCTAATTCTGTGGCAGTGGCTTGTTGCTTGATTTCCTGCAGCCAGGTATGCTCATCCTGCTCTGTCCATTAACCCCTAACAAATAATGTGTGAAGTAGGTGTTCTTTTGCCTATATTAATTTCTGCCAGGGTCGCCATTCCGCAAATATTAATTTCCTTCTGATTTACAGGAGTTATTTTATTTTTGAAAAACAGGCCAAACTCCTTAGAGTGTTTCTATTGAAGGGTGTTTTTACAGTGTAGCACAGTGTGGTAGCCCAACAAGGTGCATGTACCCCATCAGTTAGCACGCTGTATTAGACTGTCACAAGTGGTATGTCTAATTAAGAAATCTCGTGACAAGCCCCCAATCTGTAAATGATTTCAATCCGGCCCTTCACCTAAGTCAACACCTAGCGTGTAATGCACAACTGAAATCCTTATTTATTTTGTGTCTAAGTTCTTTTATTCTGAATGATGTACCACTCATATCACACCCCTCTCCTGCAACCCCCCGGTCACACTGCACTAGGAATCAGTCTGGTTTGCAAAGTAAAAATATTTTTTTATGTAGTTACAATTAATCACACTATGTTTAATGGGTATACAATAATCACCAATCGGGTGATGTAACACTAAGCAATCTCTTTAATCACAATGAGCAATAATGAGCAAAAACATAGCAGCACAGAAATAATACTTTTGTGTGTGTGTTCAAATCAAATGGCAGTGTGGGTACTATTCCCCCCTGCACACCCCTCAACCCCTCCAACAGGCAATGTAAAGAGATAGGAGTAGAGAGAGCAGGTATTCAGGAATGCAGAATTCAAACAAAATGTCAATCCCAATTTCCATCCAGCAAACACAAGAGAGAAACAGAATTGATTGGCAAGCTGTCAAAATGGTTCAAAGTTATCTTGAGAATGGAATGGGTAGAACACTAAATATGATTTAAATTGCTGAAATTGTTTAAATTCTTATGGGAGCCACTTTGGATAGTTGCTCCGGAACACTAGCAATGCTTTGATACTAAGGAACAATCTGAAATCTTAAAATTGAGGTCGGCCGCAATCACAAGCTGTTTTACATGTGACCGAATTTCATAAAACAAAATTTGCGGCAAACTTTTCTGTGCGCTGTAATCGCGATTACTGGAGAACTACATGGATTTGGAATGTTTTAGATTCTATTTAAAGCTGTGGATGTTAGCTACAATCAGACGTTGAATTTCCGTTTCTTGCACAAAAACTGAGGAAGTTATGGACGTTTTAGTGGAGGTTGTTTTTCTGAGACAGGCGCAAGAAAGAGAAAACAAGAATGCACTTTTAAAAGATAGATGGTATTTCTTACACTAGATTATGACTATATGACTATAGAAAAAGAGAATGCCACAAATGAATCTCCACTGTCCTGGCCAGGGACCCTTCACATGGTGGAAACGCACGTTCTTTCTGGGATTCAATTTATTTATTCTCAACACTAATGATTTATGATTTTAGAAAACAAATGAGAAACTTAGCGCAAGAACAGTTCTGACAATTCAAAAATATTTCTATCACTACCGGTTCTGAATACAAGAGAGGATGGATTTAAGACAGGGATTAGTATGGACAGTACATATGCTAGTGACACAATCCTATCTATAGATACTCCCTATATGGGTTTCAAACGGAACCGTCAGGATTCTGGTACGTCAAGATTTCTGGTCAGGGATTCAGGTCAGGGATTCTGCTGGGCACACCGGACTGGACTGGGTCTGTTCAAAGCATGGCACAGGACTGAATCAGGTCTGCAATGGCTCTGGTCACAGCACAGCATAAGTGGATTGGATCTTTTGGTTCTGGTAATAATTCTTTTATCAGGAAAGCAGTCACAGCACAGCCCAGCTGTTTCTTTTGTTCCCCTTAGGTTTCTGGCGTGGGTTCTGGAATCATAAGGCCCAGCTGAAAATGGTTCAGCTATGCAATGAGCCTTTCTGCTTGCCAAGTTTCTGGAGTCTGGAGCAAGGAAGATGGATGGTTCTCTAGCAGGGTTCTCCGCCAGCAATTGGTTAGTGGGTGAATCTGTCTGTCCTTTAAGTCCTCAGCTGTCTCTATTTATGCTTATGATAAAAGGGGTGTGTGCTGGTTTATCCTAAGCGTGCCCCTTAGGTAAGCGATTGGCTGGTGTCTCTTCTCTAACTTGATAGGAGGAGAGAAACAGAGTGTCACCTTGATCGTGTGAGTTTATGAGTCAGAGAATCCTCCCCTTGTCCCTTGGACACAAAATCAACTTTTGATACAATACATATTTACATGTGTGTAATCTCTATAACAATCATAAATACAGTTTACCTATTTTGTGTAGCAGATACTCCTCCTAACCTCGTCACTGTACGATCTTGTGTCTGCTTTTTACAGAATTTCGCCCTTTTTGGCCGGAGCACAATATCCAGTTTATCAGAAAATCTGTACAACGGTGCGCCTTGAATATGGGCATGAGTGTATGGAGTTTCATGCTTTTGGCATAAATACATTCGGTGTAAAACCATATTTTCCGCTGTTACTTCCGAGACATCTCACAGAGTTCTGGCACCTCTTATAACGTGCCGCCAAAAATTAGATTCACAAATCTGTTGTTTACATATTTTTCACAATTTTACACAGTAATCTATCAGTTTTTTAAAAATGTGCTTTTGGCCTTTGTTAAGCAACACATTGTGGTTTGTCTCCGCCTTCTTCTTCTCCTGGCAGCTCAGAAGCAGTCTCCTCCCCGTTCCTGCTGGGCCCGGCCTTTTATGACTCTTCACACTTTGCATTTGCTTTCAGCCAGAGGATGTCCATTGTCCCCTTCCCCTGCAGCCCCAAATTCTCCTCCCCTAATCTAATCATCACAGAGGTGTGTTTTCCTGGTGGAGTGAAGCAGAAGGGAGATGCCTGGCCTCCGTGGGGGAAGCTGTTGGATGGTTTGATTACTTTTATGCAGGTTTAAATTCAATGTAATTCTGTTACAATTTTTTCTTGATTTAAAACAAACTTGTAATTTCAAAACAGCAGCTAGAGCACTTATTTCAGATTCTAAACCATGGGATTAAACAGTTACAACCTAGGTTACTCTCAATAACAGGTCACTTAGATTTCAGACATTAGATTTCAGTTGCATAAGTTTACAGTTTTAAGGCAGGCTTCTGACAGCTGTAATCCAGGCGGCCGTGGGTACTGCGCCCAGATTTTGACAGATTTCACAGGCAGGCACATTTTTGCTCTGAATGTTTTGATGGCAAATTCATCTTTTCAGGACATTGTATATTCATAATGATTTCTTGAACTAAGTGAATTGTAGCACCCAGCAAGAATATTGGATATTTGAGGGTGTTTTGTACCGGCACTCTGCAGTTTCAGCAACCAAGAAAAAGGATTTAAAAGTGAGATTTTGGATTTCTTCAGCAAGCACCGCTTTTCCCTCTGTGCTCCAATTTTACTTGTTGTGAAGCCCAGTGCCATGTTTCAGGAGTGAGATCTCCTTTCCACCATTGACAGCATGGATGGTAGATTTGGCAGCCATCTTTTCGTGTTACAAAGCGCAATTTCCATAGGTTTTGGCACGCACAAGGGTTTTGCGGCCATTTTGATAATTCTGGCACCACCAGAATACAGTAATGCCGCAGGGCAGAGCATAAGTGAGTTAATACATCCCACACTGCCTGGAATCTCTGCTCGGCCATGATGGAGCAGCTTATAGTGCCTAAATACTTTTGCGACCAGGTGGGTGGACAGGCATTTTCCATCGCTGCTGCTGTTTTGTGGAATGGCCTTGTCATCAAAAAAACTCCCAAATTTTGGGAGTTTAGAAAGAAGATAGAAATATATCTGTTCTGATTCTTCTATGCCTCTGCTCTTGCTCTCCTCTAGCGACATGATGCCCATGGGCGACCGTGCACTTTACAAGATATGGTAACATAACATAACACAACAACGCTAGGTTTTGGTCCTTGTTCTCATTCTGCCAACCACTAACGAGGCTGCTACACAACTGCAGAAGCCCTACAACATGGTGAGGTCCTGGCTATTGTGGTGGTTGGCAGAGAGGCAGGTCTTGACTCAACATCAGGTCATCCCCAATAGCCCCTAGAGGTGCTTAGCAGACAGAGCGCACCCCTGTATTGTATACTCAGTCTTCACGTCACTGGCAGAGGATTTTGGAGAGACCAACTCTCCTAACATAGGTCCAATTAATTCTCCCTCAGGCTTATGTTCAAGGGTGAATCAAAGAAGGTGTGGTCTGAGAGTCCTTCTTTTAAAGGTAACATTCTGCAGAGTGAAGCCACCGTGATTTAGGGGTCAAATCCCTGTTTGTGAAAGAAGTGGACTTTGCCCTTCTGACATCACACCCAATGTGCTTTATGCTACAGGAAGTGGAGGGGACCGGGAGGAGAGAGAGAAGTAGGGAAAAACAATATGTCAGAATGTTCCTTCATCTGCAGAGAGCTTTTCCTGTCTTCACTAAACCTGCCCCCTTCTTTTCTCAGTAGGATCAAAGACCCTTTGAAATGCAGCTTCTCGGTGTGAGGCCAAGCCTTTTGTGAATGGTTATGACTTTTGATTCCAGTTCCCAGACCAGCTTCTGGGAACAGGATCCTCCGAGGTTACAGTCCCCCGAGGTTACAGTCCTGATAGGAGTGACAAGGTCCAGCTTGTCTGGGGAGAATATACATAATCCTTCCACAGCTGAGCATGGTCTCACAGGGCTGACAAATGTGTGATATCAAATTGCTGTGGCTGTAATAATTATGATAATACGATTCACCACACCATGAATCAGATCTCACTTATTTTTAAAGATGGTTTTGCCACCAGTAGATGCACTAATAATTATAGGATGGAACAAAGCTGCATATCTTAAATGCAGTCCCTGCACTGCAGAGACTTGACTGTCACTGCAGCTATCAAATTGTCACCTATGACTTCTAATACTGCTCTGTGCCATTGGCAGAGCAGTTGCTGCAGATCAGGCTAACAATGCAGCCGGGCAAAAGTACACACTATGCCTTTGGCATGGAACTTATGAATGGGGAATCTGATCAGCAGATTACCCTTTCAGAAATTGAATTACCTGCATCATTTTATTAAATGTATTCAAATCAAATAAGTAGGGCTCCTACCCCCTTGCAAAATGCAATCCATCACAGCTTTGAAAGCAGAAAACACATAATCCTTGTCTTGCGGAAAGCGGATTCTGAATTGAAACGGAAAGAAAAAGGTAGGACCCGTAGGATTGGTGAAAGTCCAAAGTGAATGCAATGGAAAAGCTTGAAGTTCGGCAAATGCCTCAGTAAAGGAGTGGAGCGAACAAAGCCAAGGAAATAGGAACGCATAATGCAAACCCAAGGGAGAAAACGGACCTGAGTGGCTGGAGATTGCAAAAACAACATTGGTAAGTACAATTGTTAACCAAATGAATAATCATTTTCTATTATGCAATATAATATAATAGAAATAAATCAAAACATGAAGTGCTGAATTATGAAAAACTGACTGCCAATCGCCATTGTGAAATAAAAAAGCATTAGAAACTTGAAACTTTGATTTTTGATAAACCAATTGCCCAGATCTAAACTAAAAAACCTTTAAACAATGAAAGGCTGAACTGGGTAAATGAGCAGTAATACCATTGCAAAAAGACATTTAAGAAAGCATTTGATCTTTTAAACACTGTACTGTCAAAAACGGAATACCAATGCCAAAAGTGCAGTAAGAAAGCATTTGACTATTAAAACATGGAGGAACTCCTATTCCAGTTACCTGAAAATCACACGGAGTGGTCTGCATGTTTGCACTTATGTGCAAACACACCTCCTCTAAATAATCGTTATCCTTTGCCCTTCTGGTTTGTAAAAGGGAGGTGTAAAGTGGTGGTAAACTAATGTTTACACCTCCCTTTTACACTCCGCAGTGCACATTGAGTAAAGACTGCCTGCCATTTGGGATCACTCTTGTTTTGTAGAAGTGTTAAGGCTTGGTAGGCGGTGTTTGTGACAAAATGACTTGTACCATGCAGGAAAACAAGAGTGAGTAGTGGCTAAACTGCCTACCAAGCACTAACACTTCTATAAATCAAGAGTGATCCCAAATCATATAGGTAAAACAGACAGAATTAAGAGATATTCCTCCTTCACCTTTTGCAGTAACATGGGCTGAAGGAATGCTATAATCACGGAAGGGTAGTGAATGTGTTCCAGTAGCAACCCAAACAGAAAAGTACACAATTCAAGGAATGTCCAATAAAGGTTCTATAAAATATATACTTTCATTAAGTAACTTGTGGATACGATGAAGGGTTCGAAGAGGCAACAGTTCAAGTGTGGTCATCACTGGCAGGTAGGTTGTTCGAGTCAAAAAAGTGAAGTGCTACCCTTGGTACGATGTGGCAGAGAGTCATTTTGATAGGTGTGATGCAGTGGTAGTTCACATTTTGATGGAGTACCAAATGGTTTGAGTATGGTGAACATGATTCAAATGTGTTTCAACCAATTTGATGTGGAAAACAGGGTGTTGTGGCTGATCTCATCCTTCAGATGCTGTATGAAATCTGCAGGGGATCTAGGACAGGACGAGTCCTTTCATGTTCCAGTGTCCCAGCCTAGGGTGGTTTGGTGCAATGTGACAGGACCTGGTACTGATAAAGTGCCATCCCCAATATGCAGTGAGAGTGTGCCTACCTTGGACTACACCTTCTTCACCTAAATGGCTGAGGGCTTTGAAAGATCAACTCTTACAAAGGGTTCAAATGAGTTCTCCTTTATGTCTTGAAGTCCAAAACTGAAACAAAGGAGTGGGAAATCCCACTCTTTTACATGCCAAAGTACACAGGTGATTGAATAAAAAGTAAGCCTGCATTAACAGGTCCAGTCCCTGTTCTTGTTCCAAGTGGTCTTTTCTGTCTTGCATCATACCCAAAGGGCTTTGTGCTAAAAGAAGTGGAGAAGACAAGAAGAGAAGAGAGATACAGAGAGAATCAAGATGGTGGAGCTCACTCTGTCTTTACCCTGTCTTCACTAACCCGGCCAACTTCTCAGACCCATAGCATCAAAGGCGCTTTCATATGCAACACCCTTGTGTGAGGCAAGTCCTTTTGTGTAAGGTGTGCCCTTTGATTCTTGGTTTCCCAGGACATCCCCTGCTAAGGGGCTGTAACTCTGGAGAGAGGTGTTCAATGATCTCACAAAGGATCTACATAAGGCAGTCCCCACTGGCAATGTTCCTCCTGTGTGCAACAGTAACAGCCAGGCTGGGAGGAATGCACACAGCCTCTCCGTGGCTGGGCTGGAACACAATGTTGACAGATGAATGGTACAGATCAATGTGTTGCTTTAATAATTATGAGAAATCCTAGCCACCATACCCTAAACTCATGTATGACATATTGGTTTAAAGTTTACCAATGCCACTAGGATAGTAACTCTCATGGTTATGTGGTTTGGAGAAAGAGGTGCATGTCTTAAATGCAGCCCCTGTGCTCAAGTGACATGAATGTCACTGTAGCTGTCAAGAAGACCTCTGTGGCTTCTGAACCTGCTCTGTGTCACTGGAGAGCAGGTGCTACAGATCAGGATACTAGTGTAGTAGGTCAGTGGTGCACACTATGCTTTTGGCATGGTTTATGCCAAATGGGGGCTCTGTTTAGCAAGTCACCCATTTCAGACATCATTTCCACCATACCTTTGCTATAAATACAAATAAAAAAAAGGTGGAGCTTCTACACCCGTGTCAGATGGCAATAGTCCACAGCATTTTCAATGGAATCCTATTGATCTGTCTGTTTTTGCTGGTGAAAAAAGTAGACAAGTTTTACAGCATTTAAACCAGTATGAATATATCATGCTGGATTATTTGTATGGTAGCGAGAAAGAGGGGCATTCTTGTAACTTAGGATCTGCACCACGTTTCTGACATACAGATAAATGAATCCCTTTAGTGCTAAGGGTGAGTATGTTTATTCTGAATTCCCATAAGAAATAATTCTAGGCTCATTTCCGCAGGTAATTAAAATGAGGAGTCATGCAAAATGAATGCGTAAAATGTTTACGTGTTGATTTTACACACACATTTTAATCTACTATTTCTGATCGGTGGAAAACTGAGTATGAATGCCCATAGTGAAACAACAAGGCAGATGAACATTGAAATACCCAATTTTCAGCAACGATTAATTAATAATGCATAGTGAATAAAGAAATAGTTTAGCAGGAAAAATAAAGAACGTATTTAATAAACATAATTATGGGAAGATGTCTAAGAATGACAACAGCAAGGATGGAATGCATTTGAACACTGAAAAACTGAATGAAGGGAAACTTGATAATATGGGAAACAATGATCATTTGTTGAATATCATGACTTGACAAAAAAGGCTAAGGACTATACTAAGCCAACCTTATGGTTTTGCTTTTGTTAATAAAGAAATATTAACTCATCTCATTTAGTTTGGCATGTGTGTTTGTGTCACTGGACACATCTCCAACACAAATCTCTTCTTCTGCGTCTCATCTCTGAGTGGGTTTTGATCAGCTGAAACCCTTGTTTTTTAGAATGGTCTTCCTTTTCACTTGAGGTCTTTTGCAGAAATGTATTTCTTTGTGCTGGATATTGTCACTGGAATGGAAAACCTACCGATGTATGCCTTTCATTGCAGGTTTCCTTATTCTCACATCCTTTGTCTTTTTTCTTCTTTTCTTGATAAACTCTGTTTAATTTGGTAAAGAGGTTCTTGATCTTTTAAACAAACAATAGAAATCCAGGCCTCTCAGTGTCTTTGCCAGATCCATTGACTAGGTGTTTTGTTGCCCGTCACTTTCCTTGACCCAACGGAATGCACTTTGTATTCCTTCCAACAATGTTTATTCCAGTTGTTCTCTTAAAGCCAATAATACAAATAATAATAATAATAATAATAATAATAATAATAATAATAATAATAATAATAATAATAACAATAATAATAATAATAATAATAATAATATTTTATATGATTATCACTTTCGCTGCACTGTACATAGAACATTTAGCATCTAATTATTATCACTCAACCAACAATGGAACGCATTTAGCAACCCCAGAAGGATTAAAGGCTGAGTTGTTATTGCCAGGATTCAAATCAGCAATTTTCAGATCAAACACTGATCGCAGCAGTGAGAGCTCAAACCACTTAGCTATCTTAGAGGGAGGTGTTCTAGTGGTTATGAGGGGGGGGGTTCCCTCTTAGTCCAGAATGTTGTGATTTCTGTGTCTGACATGTCTGGCAGTAGAACAGGAATGGAGTTTCTTTGTTTATTGGGTGGTGGCATCTGCCCCACTAAGTCTGAAAACAAAAACAAGGACATGTTCAGCTCCATTGCCTAACTGGAGACTCCATACATAGCAGCAGTATTACTAACACTTAATTTGTCTGAGCTTTATCACACATTTGCAATTCAATCTTTACAGTATGTGTTTCCTAAACTTTTCAGTTTCTCAACCTTATGTTTGCAATTGCTACGGTTCAGGTTTTTTGTGAACCAAAGGGAGAGTTCCCAAAATGTGGCTCTTCTATTTGAAGCTTTACATTTATATATAGTCTGTTCAATTTGATTCTTTCTCCAAAGAATTTCTATTCAGACGTTGACTATTTCAGTCTCTGGGAAAGTTTGTGTTAACGTGAGGAATTGCCATCTGGCAAGGGTGTAAAGCCCTGTTTTAAAAAGAAATGTTATTAGTGCACAAAATGATGAGTGTGATTCCTACTCCAAAGCTGTAATCTGCTATCAGATCTCCCCTTTGTCGCAACTCCACGCCAAAGGTATAGTGAACTTGCACTTTGCTGCACCTGTAGCCTGACCCTCAGCACCCACTCGGCCCATGGCTCAGGGCAAGTTTAAAGTTCACAAGATGCCCACTCGACCGTCGCAGTGAAAGCCAAGTCACTGTAGCACAGGGGAAACATTTTTCATATGCTCCATGTACCCAAAATATGATGGTCATGAGTACCCCATGCTGGTGGCAGGGTAATCTCTAAAACTAAGATATGTCTGAGATTAGGCATAGAGCATGGTGATACTTATGATCATGGCCACCACATCCCAATTGATATTGCACATGTGTCAGCTCCTGTGAGTAAGCTCTGCTGTGGAAGGGAATGTGTATTGTGGTCAGACGGGCCAATAGTGCCACACGGCAGAACAGAAACCCATAGGACCCAGTCTCTCTTTGATTCCGTTTGGAAGGGGTGGTAACCCCCTCTCCCAGAGACAGCTGCAGTCAGGCAGCTGTCCTGGTCCCAGATATCAAAGGAGCACATCCATTCAGAAGATGTAGCCTCATACTGTGGTGCTGCATGTCTTAAGGTATTTGTTGTCAGAAGGAGTAGAAGCGGGTGGGAGTAGGACAGGCAGGAGTGCTCTGAACGCTTGAAGAAGCCTTCCAATATCTTGTTTCTCACTGTCTTTCTTTCTGTTTCCTGTCTCCCCCACTTCCTCTGGATCAAATCACTTTGGGTGCAAGATCAACCTGGCAAAGTCTGCTTTCACCAGGAGCAGGGATTGGTCCCCTAGAGCAAGCTAGCTTTAGATCAATCACCTGAGGACTGGTGCCCCTTAAAGAAGGAGACTTGCACCCATTCAGCTGAATTCCCTCAGTTATTCAAGGATCCTTTTAGGCTGAAGAGATGTTTTGATAATTCTCACCTGGACTTCCATTGGGACAGTTACACTGTTCAAGGCCCTCTGCCCGAGGTGAAGCAGGAGCCAGCCAATATAGAAGGAAGATCTGTCCTCCAAGGAACATCCGCAGTGACCAGTGTTGTGGACCAGAACCAACCACTGTGCAAGGGATCTTCTCTGCCATTCCTAAGTCCATTGCAAAGGACTCACAGACAATTGAGGGCCAGACCAGCAGAAGCTCCCTGTTCTATCACACCAAAACAGTTGCTCTGTGCTGCCCGCATCCTGAACATTAGGAAATGTGCTGGTGCTTGTGTCTGTGTTCCTCCAACCAGCTAAACCATTGCACTATATTTGAACCAGCACTACACTGCATCGTGTCCCAGCAAAGCATGTCACTTATTAGGCCTGAAGTGAATGCTCAATGTCGTAAACCTAACTGAATCTTTGGAGGGTCACTTGCTGACTCTAACTGGGGGTTACAACCATGGCCCGTCCCAGCTAGCCCGAGAACTGCCAACACCCTGGATCATCCCTTCAATGACTATCGCACGCTGGCTCAAACTGCTGGAGTGTCACTCGCGACCTCTCCCACGGGCCCAAGCCTGACTCAGCCTGGCCAACTGGGGAGCGTTCTTGAGACCGCCACACCTGCTTCATTTAAACACTTCTGCATGATTGCACAGAGCACCCACATTCACCCCTGCTCGATGCCCACTTGCTGCAAGGGCATCCACATCCTAAGTGCCTGACTGAGCCTTATCAGCCCGCATCAAGGTTCAAACTTGTGTCTGATGCATCAGCCCACCAAGCACCGAATCCAGGTACTGTGAAACTGAACAGAACTTACAGTCCACTGGGACCCTAGAAACTGGTTAGGTCATGATCACTCCTGCTTTCAACCCAGTGTCCTTTTTATGGTAGCACCTTACCTACCACGCCTGGAAATACACTCAGAGGGATACTTACTCCAGCTTATCGCATCTTGTCTGTTCTTTCCTTTGGGGTGGGCTTTTGTATAGTATACTCTCTTATTTCTACTTGCAGATGGTGTGTTTTATTAAATTGTTCATATGTTTATAGAATCTTGATTGGAAATGTCCCTTATGTTGAACTGTGATACTGTGTTGTTTGGGTCACTATTGGTTCACCATAACATCCCTCTTGAGAGTATAGCATTCCCTTTGCCTGTGTTACCTCAAAAGGCAAAGGAGGTATATCTCATAAATGTCTTTCTTTTACCTTTATGATTGCATTGTGGTTTGGTTTGTAGAAGTGTGAGGGATATGTGGGCTGTTTAACTCCTATTCATCCTTGTACTCCTGGAGGCAGAATCCAATTTGTCACAGTTAAGATTCCAGATGTACATGTTTTTTAATCTTATTATGACAATCACCTAGGTACATCTTCTCAGTGAATTAAGGTCTAGGCCTGTTATTTTATTTCCTCCAGATTCTCCCTGTCATTATGAACCTCAAAATGGTGAACATTAGCAAACCAAAGCCATATTAATTGTTCACATTAATCAGGACATTCCTCAGTTATTCCCATCCTCTTCCAATATTCAGGGTTGAGAGATACAAGGAAGAGCCAACATCTCCAAGATGTTTTCAGGGTGATTTTGCTGTTCCTAGAAGTGGTGTCTGCCACAATTTGTTGGGCAATTTGGACTGGCACAGTGAAAGTCCAGATTAAAGGATAGAGGGTTAGTGATGGTTTGGGAAAGAAGGGCCAAGGGTATGTTTGGGAATATGAACAGAGTATTGAAAAAGAGGCTATAGTGAAGAAGGTGGTGAGAAGGACAGTCTATATGAGTGGGGAAGAGGGTGCAGGCCAGGTGTAAGGAACTCATGGTGGAAACAGTAAAGACAGACACAAGTGATCACAGTTCAAGGGTGTTTATTAAACTCTATATATGGTTGAGAAAAACACCTAATCTAACCCTAAATCTAAGATGGGAGAACGCTAGAACCATCAAATCACAATAAGGCAGTCCTAGTGGCATCTTGTCAAATAAAAAGGGCCTACAGTAAAAAAAAAAAAAAAAACCTATTGCCAATTCTTACCGCTAAATTACAAAATAGGGTGGGATAATGTTCCCCAGAAATGAAAGAAGTCTTCACAAAATTTAAGTCTGAATGGTATAGCTGGGTTCTCCCTTCCCCACATTTTTAGCACAGGACAAGGTGAGATTCCTGAGCACAACACACAACTGGGCTTTTCCAGCGCAAGGTTACAATTGTTTTCAGTGATATCAGGACCAGAAATCTATGCAGAATCTCCAGGAACAGTCAGGTAGAGTGACCAACACCAAAGGAGAGGACCATGGACTCCATAATATTGGCTTTCAACACTTTGTTGACTTCCTCAATCACTATCTGTTTATGGGATTCTGGGAGCCTATACAGTTTTAAATGAGCCACTTTACCCATTAGGTGTTCTAATATAGTGGTTTGTGCCTTTTACTTTTCCTGTTTTTTTCTGAGAATAGATCAGAAAATGAGGTGACTACATCTTTTAGATCTTCTTGTTTTTGGATAGATAGCTCTGGAGGAATTAATTCAAAGTTGTTTATCTCTTCTGGAACCAGACAGTCTAATACTTTGGCATGGGTGCCTGACGGGTTCTCTTTCCACTCTTTCAAAAGATATATGTGATATAAATGGAGCTTCTGTTTCCTGTCTGGTTGGGCTAATTTATAAGTGCAGGTTTCCGTTCATTCTAATATCTCATAGGGCCTATACCACTTAGAGACATGTCTGTTTTCTGAGGTGGGTAAGAGGATCAGTACTTTTTGTTTTATGGAGAATGATCTTTAGCTCGCCTTCTAAACGTAAGTGGATATTTGTTGGCTCTGGGCCTTTTTCATGTGAGTACAAACTAGATCTCGAACCAATTTCATATGTTCTCACATTCTTGTGGCAGTTTGCGAGATGGGAATGGTGCATCTTCTCGTTCTTCCTAGGTTTCCCGGAGCATGTGCAGGGCATCTCTAAGCTCTCTACCATAGAGCAGTTCAAAAGGAGAGAAACCTGTGGAGGTCTGAGGGGTTTTCCTTACTCCAAATAGTGCCCAAGGCATCATTTGGTCCCAGTCTTTCCCGTCCTTATCGACTAATTTTCGTAGAATTAACTTTAGAATTAAGTTTTATTGAATCTTTCAACCAAGCCATTGGTTTGATGATGGTACACAGAAGTTTTCAAGGTGGTAATATGGAGTAACTCTTTGAGTTCTGCCATAAGCTTACTCATAAAATTTGAACCCTGGTCGATTAGTATTTCCTTGGGAAAGCCAACCCTGGAAAAAATATATATATAGGAGGAGTTTAAGGATTTGCTGTGCAGTATTATTTTGCATTGGGAATGATTGGGATACCGGGTCACATAGTTCTCGATCACAAGGACATATTGTTGCCTAGGCTTGATGTTTCTAGAGGTCCAATTATGTGCATCCCGATTGTTGGAAAAGGGACTTCTGTGATCAGTAACCGGTTCAGAGGGGCAGGTAATGGGATGTGCATTCTGGTCTTTTGACATATTTTGCACATCTTGATTAAGGTCTTTATATCGGCGTGATTACCTAGCCAGTGAAACTTCCCACTAATATGTGCCTGGGTTTTAGATTGTTCGAAGTGCCCCCCTTTTAAAATTGGATTGCGCAATCTCGAGTAAAACCATTCGGTGACTCATGGGTATTACCAACTGCATCTTTGCTAAACCTTCCATAGATGTCTCTCTTCTATAAAGTAACCCTTGCTTTAAGAAGAAAAAGGTCTTTCTTTCTCTATACCTTCTCCTTCCGGAATAGCTTGTAGAAAAGCTTCAGTGGGTGCTCAATCATTTCGCTGGGCGAAGGCTAGTTTGGGATAGATGGTAGGCACTTCTCCCTTCTTTTCTTCGATGTTAAAAGGTTTATCAGCCTCCCCAAAACCTAAGGTGCTTTTTCTGTTTCATCTGTTTACTTTCTTTAATCAGTGGAAATAGAATCCCTTCCAAAATTCCTTGAACAATTTGATCTCTACAACGTACTTCAATGGGGATCTAGCATGATTCTATAAGAGAAACTTTACATCTCCCCGGGGGTCGGGAACGATGACGCCTGCTAAAACGTCTATACCGAAATTGCAGGCTAGGCCAGATTCTGGGGCCAATCTTATGTAACATCCAAGAGGGTGTATTAAAACCAAGTCTGCAGGAATCATTCCTCTTTTACCAGGGGGGTAATAGCTTCCCTGCTACTACAGATATTAACACCTATTAATTCCTTGATGTCAACAGAAGGGTTAGAAGCTCTCTGACTATGATTTTAGAATTGAAGGGTACCCCAATTACTTTCAATTGAGTCACATCCCACCCTGACACCATATGTAAGAAACTCATGGTGGCAAGAGTAAAGACAGGCACAAGTGATCACTGCTCCATCAAGAGTCTTTCGAATGGGCACCCAAATGGCGCCAGACCGATCTGCAGCTGTTCTTTCCCTGAGCTTTAAATGTTCAGTAACAGACAAATTGTTTGTTCATAAGTTCTTTCAATTCATATCATGTTGCTGTTTGCAACATTCACTCAACACAGTCCGGTTTACTATTGCTGCTGAACTCCATGGCATTTCTTGTCTCTGGAGTCAAGGACAGTACCACAGTAGCATGCGTGTCTCCCCATCTTGGTATTCAGTGTGGGAGGGCCCAGTGCACCGTTGACATCTGTTACACCGCACACCAGCTGTAGTTCCCAGTTTTATGATTCCTTTCATGGAGGCTTCACAGATTCAGGTCGAAAAGGGTAGGGGAACTTCCCTCGTTGTCGGCCTTTGATGTTTTGCCACCTTTCATCTCCGTTTGAACTGCCTCCTGGAATAGCTGCTTCCTCGTGCGTTTGACCTTGCTCAAAGTGTGCCTTCGTGCTATCCCTGTGGAGAAAGGAAAGGACCATCAGGTGTGTGTAGTTATTATCAATTGCAGGACCCTGCCTGACCCTTGTATTATTCCGTTTTCTTTCACGTTGTAAGAAAGAGTTTGTGTCAGAAAGGGGAGGGGGGGTAGAGCTTCCAAATATCCTACAGGATAAAATGGAGAAAAGGTGTTATAAGGAAGGGGGTACCTCATCTCACCCGTCGGTGTCCCACTTGCACTCCCCAAAGACCCCCATTCAGGTGATCCTCCCCCACTTGTCCACCCTGAGGAACCGGATCCAATAGTATGGCCGTTTCCTTGCCACCTGAATGACACATCTCCAGGGACTAGTGGGTGAGACACCTTCAGGCTTTTCACACGACTGAAGGATGCAGTGAGAGAGAGGAGTTGCAGTATTGTGCACAGCATCTTGGCAGATGTTTCTTATCACAGCAGCAGTTCACAGGTGGCATAAGGGGAACACGGCAAGACAGGATGGCACCGACAGAGACAGTAAAAACAAAGAGGTGATGGATGGAAGGTTTAGAATGAATCTTAACCTCTGGAATTGCTTTGGCAACCCTCCAGACCATTACAGAAGGGTAAAACAATATGCAAATCAGGCTTTGTCCCACCCCAAAAGGGGCAGTCTAGCCCGAACTGCTAGGTCACACCCGTTCTTCACGAGACCACAAGAATCCCCAGACATGTTTCAGCCTTGATGGGCCTCATCAGTGAGGAGTAGCTTGGGTTTCTAGGCCCAGCAGGCATGGGACCCATGTCTGGGCATACCTGTCCAACTCAGGGTGACAAAGCAAAAACAAATAGGTGATGGCTGGAAGGTTTAGAATTAATCTTAACCTCTGGCGTTGCTCTTGGCAACTGTCCAGACCATTGTTCTTTGCCTGCAAAGACATTACAGAAGGGAAAACCCATATGAAATTCAGGCTTTGTCCCACCCCAAAAGGGGCAGTCCAACCCAAACTGCTAGGTCATATCCCCTCTACACGAGGCCACACGCATCCCCAGACATGTTTTGGCCTTGTTGGGTCTCATCAGTCAGGATTAGCTTGGCTCTCTAGGCCTAGCAGGCATGGGACCCACCTCTGGTCATACACGCCCCACTAAGGGACAGAGACAGTCTCATGGTTGCCACGAGGTGGGTAGGGGTGGGGCTGGTCATTGTCCTGGCAAAGGATTTTGGTAAGTTGGTCAGGCATCAGGGTTCGATTGGCGAGGACAGGAAACTGGTGGGTGGCTGGCATTGGATGAGCTGTCAGAGTGTGTGATGTGGGGGAAATGGCAGAGTGGGGAAGGCTGGATCAGTTCTAAGTCTATGCTTAATAACTATCATGGAGAAATGTGGGACCAGCTGTTCAAGTAATGGAACCTATCTATCATCAATTGCAATATTCCAACTGATTGCCCTCCTGCTTGGACATGGTCAAATAACAAAAGTCATTCACGATAGATTACATAATTGTCCATAATGAGTTATTCCAATACTGACAATCGTTACATGTAGTGTTGATGTCACAGAGTGATCACTGTTCTATGCAATCTGAATTTTCCATTGTCCCATATGCACCTGTTGACTCATAAAACACAAAGCTGTCCGTTAATGTTCAAGGGAATTGCGTTATTTCTTTTGCAAAACAAAGTCAGCTATTGAATGACAAATTAGACTGCATCATAAATCAACGTGAAGTACGTGAGCTGGAAAGTTTATGTTCCCCGGATGATTTTGTGGATTTTATTTGGCATCTCAATCGACCTCGATCTAAAACAATAAATAATATTAAAATTCACATTCAGAAAAGACCACCAGGGGGTGCAGGCAAAATGGAAGCCTGACCGCTTCCATCCGGTTGGACCTGCACGTAATGATGGCCCAGCCCGCAAGCAGATACAACGCGCTGACACGCTGCTGTCTGAGCCCAGCATTCATCTGACCCGTTCCTGAAGGAAATCGGTTCAGGATTCCCAAAGAACGAGGAGCGAGTCGTCCCGCTCTCGAGACCCAAGCAACATTGTGCATTGAAGCCGCATGTCTGTGAGTAAACACACATGGCCACCCAACGGTTGCAGAGACAGGACAGTGTGAGGCTCCTTCGTTTTCATGACTTCAATTATACACCCCGGCCCGGCGGTGCATGAACATCAATACCCTCCACTGAGAAAGAAGGTGGCGATTGGCTACCACCCTTTAGCAACGCCGAGAGATCTGGAAGAAGGAGCAAGCCAGCAGCTTTGCTAGAAGCAGCGAGGAGCCACGCAGTACCATCCTGAGGTGTGGCTCCAGCAACGACAGTTCAGAGGGCAGCAATGGAGCACCGGTAGAAATGGGACAGAAGGGGGAGGCCGCTGCTAAAAACGACTACAGCAGTTGGGGTGCTCCCACCCTTGCTTCCCCCCTGGCTCCGACAGAGTGTCTATTGGAAGCAGCCCGGGCCCCATTGGGAGAGGCACACTCACCCATGAGGGTCAAGTGAGGCTCCTTTCACCACCTGCACCCACCCAAGAGGCACCACGCACCCCTGCACCTCTACAAGGGTTCACACCGCGGCGTGACTGGAGGCGCACACCATAGGCGCACGGAGCACTGCTCCTGACCATTCTATACGGCTCACGTGACCCCCCAGACAACTCCTAAACCAAGTGTTTAGAACGTAGAGATTGCACAGCCCTGGAAGCTCAAGCACACTGTGGCAAAGATACCATATCTCTGCAGCAACCAAAGAAGGACCCCCCTCCCAGCAAACAGCCTTCCCCAGCACAAACGCAGCACAGAAATACCCCTTCCAGCAACAAGGGGAAAGCCTTGAGGACCCAATCACCCCCTGGGAATGAGTCCACCTACAAGGTAACTCAAGCTCACCATGGCATAAACAGAGGGGAAACCCTGATACTTTACACACAGAGAGTGAAAAACATAAAAGACATGGCCTAATAGACATTCTGAGTCGATGCAGTGAAGACCTTGTGCACTAAAGGAAGGGTTGGTCCAGAGAGGAGAACATTGTTGTACCAGCCCCCCTGTAAGGGGCCTGGATTGAGGCCTGAAAATCACCCACAAGCAGCCCCGTCAAGCAGCAAGTAAGACTCTCCCTCTCTCCCCCCTCATCGCTGCAGCCACAAAGCGAGACCAAGGGGCGGGAGTCCCCCCTCTCCACCGACAGCAGAGAACGAGGCACCAAACTTTCTGCATTCAAGATCTGGACCCTAGGAGTGCTTGGAATCATAAACAGTGACCAGATGGCTACTGTCAGTGTCCCTCCATGTCCCCCTGGCGAGCAGCATCCACGCAGCCTCTACACCCACTACCACACTGAGGAAAGTGAAAAATAAAGGGGCACAACTCAAGCCGTAGAAAGGGCACAAACGCAGCCTGGGGCACATGCAGAGGGAATTAGACCTCGCCACTGCCTCAAGATTACAAAAGTTCCAAAGAGGAAGAATCAACATTGCACCTTCCCAACTTCAAGAGGTCTCACTCATTCCCAGAGGGGACCACAAAGCCTCTACGAAAGCGGACATATGCCTCCTGCTTAATGACATCTGCTCCCTCAGTAACAATATGACATCCACTGTCAACGCATTTCAAGAGAGGGTACATAGAGTTGAAGACAAAGTGGAAGCCTTGGAGAACTACCATCAATCTGCAGACATTATGGAAATTAAAATGGAAGGCCGTCTGCAAGACCTGAAGCAAAGGAATTGTGACATAGAGGCAAAGATCGATGACCTAGAAAACAGAGAGAGAAGGACAAACATTTGTATTCAAGGCCTTAAAGAGACCCCAACTGAGACCCTGGCAAGCCATGAAAGAAGGGTGAAGGCATTGGTAAATTCTCTCTTTTCTTCGCCCCCAACCCTGAGCCCAAATTCGATAGGATACACCGAGCTGGAAGCCCGCCAGGCGCACCAAGATCAAAACTGCCAAAGTGCCACTACTATAGACATAAGGCTGAAATTGTGAGGCTGGCGAGAGAGCGCAATGTCATAGAGTTTGAAGACTCCAGGGTCAAGATATACCAAGATCAGTCAATCGCCACACTAGCTCAAAGACGAGCCTGCAGCCCCATTACATCTTGGCTGCGTGAACATGACACAAGGTACAGATTGGGGTTATCCCTTTGCGCTCACGTTTGGCTACGCCAATGAAGAATACAGAGTCGTCTTGGGGGAAAAAGCTGCAAAAGTCTTGCGCGCACTAAAAGAAAAAGGAGGGCTCAGTGGATGCAGAAGAAATGCCATCCTCATCAGAGCCAGCAAGAAGACCTCTAGGACCCTGGCCGCAGAGTGGTAGATACAACGGTATGAGTAAATTTAAAAGATTAGATTGTTCCCGAAGAGATATCATTACACTATGCTAGAAACTTGGACAATCAATATCCCAGAGAATCTGACATAGTTCACATGAAAGATGGGAAGACATTGAGATAAACGCTGAATATGGAAGAGCAACAAAGTACCACCTTAACTCAGTGATGTTCCTCTCTGGGCACCAGCACGCACTATCTGCCAGGCTGGCCAGTAACCAGTGTGGTCATGGCACATTCTGACCTGTTATTTGTTGCACAGTTTTATGGTTAACATGGCTGGGTTCAAAAGGACACACCTAGTGTGTGGCCCTATGTTACCTTCTAGGGTGTCTCCTAAGTTAAAGACTTTATTCCATTTTCTTTTTCATTTTTTTCCTTTCATAAATAGGGTTAAGGGAGGGAAGGAAGGTTCACGAGACTCAAAATCAGTCAAAATGAGGGAATAGAGGACAAGAAGCTGATCGGGGGAAGCACCCCCCAACAAGCATTCATCGGCAAAGGAGCTCTAAACTTAGACTGTGCAGATTCAAACATAAACTACCTGGTTGGGGGGGCCCATCGAACACACAAAGCCCTACAAGCACCGGTCGTGGTTTCACACACCCAACCAAACACAATACACACGACACGCATGATACAACATCACAATGACAGCTGATACAATATGCATGGGGTCTTTGAATGTCAAAGGTCTAAACCTCCCACAGAAGAGGTCAATGTTGATAAAAAAAAGTCAACAATCCAAGTTAGACCTGTTGTTTATACAAGAAACACAATACAAGAGTAATGGGAAATTCCTGCTACGTGGTAGGCAAGTTGGGGGAGCCCTATGGGCCTTGGGGCCAGACAAGAAGGGCAGAGTCAGCATCATGTACCGCAACTCTCTAGAGAAGAGAGTTTCCCAGACTCACAGAGACCTGAGGGGGAGATTCATAATCATACACGGGACCATTAGAACAAAAGAAATCACATTATGCACAGCATACGTCCCCAATACCCAGGAATTAGCCTTTTACAGAGACCTCTTCACACAGTTAAATAATGAGAGGACGGGCTCACTGATCTGCAGAGGGGACTTCAATCTAGTCATAAATCCGACACTGGACTAGAAATCCTAGAGAGAGGTGGCAGCTCCTTCCCGGGACACAGGGTCCTTCCGAAATCTAATTAAGGAACGCTTGTGGATAGATGCTTGGAGAGTCCAACATCCACAGACAAAATCATACCTGTTTTTCACTCCCCCACACAACACTATTACCCGTATTTATCATGTTTTTCTTGGAGAACTTGAGCAGCACTTGAGGACTGCCATAATAGAGCCAGTAGGGTGGTCAGACGATATGGTTATAGTGGGACTGGATCTGGGCCCCGTCTAGCAGATAGACAGGGGTTGGATATGTAATGATACGCTCTTCAGGGATAAGCTCTTTAGAGAAATTCTAGACACAGAAATTAGAGAGTTTTTCATAAGAAACAATATAGGAGACCTCTCTCGTGCCACCATATGGGAAGCAGTACATACAACGGTAAGAGGGCTCATAATAGCCTAAGGTGCATCAGTCAAAAGAGTCAGCTTAGAGAAGTACATTCCAAAAACATAATATGGGGAAAAGAATCGGCCTTAGTAAACGCTACTGAAACCCTGGCAGAAACAAGAGAACTCATTGAGGAGCTCAAAGATATCTGGCAAGGGAAAGCATTGGCACACCTCCAGTTTGTTAAGCAAAGATATTATGAGAAGGGAAACAAGGTTCACACACTACTAGCCGCCAGACTAAGAAAACAAAGAGCAGAAAGGGCAGTATATAAGATAAACTCCCCGTCAGGGGTCCCTGTATCTGACCCAAAAGATGTAACAGCCTGTTTTGCCTATTTCTATGCACAACTATATACAACAGACTGTAATCCCTCCCCTGAGAGTCTAACATAATTCATGGCCCAAGTTACATTCCCTCCAATTTAACCCACAGATCACGACGATCTCAACAATCCCATAACAGCAGAAGAAGTAGATTGCGCTATCTCCAACCTGAAACCAGGCTCAGCGCCAGGTCAGGGTTGTCGTTGCTTCTATAAAAGATTGAAAGGTGCTCTTACCCTGTTCCTAGCCCTTCTGTTTAACGAGGTTATGACAATGGGACAAGCTCCTCCTCCTTCAGCGAAGCCAGAATAATTATAATACCAAAAGAGGGAAGGAATAAACTAGAATGTGACTCATATATGCACATTTCACGGTTAAACGTGGATGTGAAATTGTATGCAAGTATTCTGGCCAACAGGCTGAGCAGAGTCCTACCTCTCCTGATTCATTGTGATCAGGTGAGATACGTGAAGGATAGACAGGGCACAGATAATATCTGCAAAACTCTTGATCTAATGGCATCACCCGGACCAGATGACGCCGACCCCACGCTCATTTTGGTTGATGCAGAAACAGAGTTTGACCGAGTGGAGTGGCGCTTTATGATCCAAGTCCTTGAAAAGGTGGGCCTCAGACCCGGGTGGATTCGGGGAGGAACGTAATCATTGTACAAAAATAAAAGGGTAAGAGTGGTGGTCAATGGTCTTGCATCCCCCCCGTTTGAGCGATCAAGCGGAACCAGGCAGGGTTGCCCACTCTCACCGCTGATTTTCGTTCTAGTTATGACACCTCTGGCCCAAAATATTCAAAATGAACCCACAATACATGGCCTACGTAACTTTGGTAAAGAATACAAGCTAGACTTATTTGTAGACAATGTCCTGGTTTTCCTAATTCACCCTTCACAGTCCATTCCAGCACTCCTTGCCAAAATGGAGGAATAGGGTGCACTCTGAGGCTTCTGCATTAATCATAGCAAATCTGTCGCCTCACCATTAAAAGACAGGGACGCACCTTCGGGATCGGACCCCGAGAATTGGGACCTAAATGTCATGTGCAGTCACATAAAGTACCTTGACATAACACCTGAATGATTTATTCCAGACAAATTACAAACCGCTCTGGTTACAAATCAAACGTGATACAAAGAATTGGGTCAAATTAAATCTTTCTTGGGCATTCAGGTTCACTGCTGTGAAGATGAACGTCTTGTCGCGTCTCCTCTTTTTGTTGCAGTCTCTCCCAGCTGCCCTGCCAGAAACTTTCCTCTCAGAAGTCAAGGGGACCTTGCTCGTGTTCTTATGGGAATGAAAATGGCAGCAGATTGCATATAGCATGTTAATTCTCCCTAAGGAAAAGATCAGCTCCAAGTACTTGTGGATCATATCTGAGAAGCCAAACACAAACAATGGATCCACCCAGAGAATGGATATTTCGCCCCGGTCACCCTGGGAGAATAGCTCTGGGCCCTCCAAAAATCAATCCCATGCAAAGCATTGGAACACCCAGTTCTGGGAGTACTGTGGTCAATGTGGAAAAAAGGCAACCCGATCTTGTCAGGAATCACAAGATGGCCATCACCCCTCAGTTCTATCTGGGCCCCCCCCGATTAGAGGCCTTCTCATAGACCCAATTCGCTTTCAGCCTCAATACAAAAAAGGGCTTGTCTGGGCGGGCCAAATGTGGAAGAAGGGAGACTACCTCTCCAGAGAGGAACTAGAGGAGGAGCAGCAGGGTCTCAAAATCAAACCTCTCCCCTACTTACAGCTGAAAGGAGTCCTTACAGACCTGCGGTGGAAAACCCAACTGCAGCGCCCTCTCACCCCCTTTGAGAACATATTAAACACACAGCCGGGAACAAAAGGTCTGATCGCAAGAACATACTGAGCCTTGATAGAGAGAGGTCACCTGCCAATCCCCCACACCCAAGTTCAATGGAAAAAAGTTCTGGGATGGGAAAGCAACCAGGAAGGGTGGACAGCGATATACCGGCGGTTAGAAAATCATCCATAGCGGTCCAATATAAAATGCATAATTGTAGGATAATCATACAACAGATGGATGCTAACGGCCCGATGCCTCTCCATTGCTGGAATAAAAGTAGCTGTTTAGATATCTTCATCAGTTGACGAAAGACTTGAGTCGTGGGGAGAGGATGGAGGAAAGGGGTTTTATTTTTTCTTGCTTTGAAGAACAAAAATGTAAAACTCTTTTGATCCTGTTTGTGTCTCACTTCTTGTGAGAGTAATATGGTTTGTCAATTGTTTATCTATCGATCTCAATAAAAACATATTTGAAAACAAAAGAATTCATACATTTGATGACCTGATTCATACCAAAATAAACTTTTAAAAAAACGTGCGTTCCCTAAAATCAGCACATCTGGATCAGAAGTCATTTCTTGCGTAAAAGTCAAGGCTACTAAATAGTTACAAACATTGATTGCGTGAGCATAGAATGCTGCGAAACATCCCCAATGGGCAAAATGTGTTAAATTCCCTCTTACCGTCTCATGTAAAGAATTATTGGGCTTTAATAAATTCCAAAAATGAATCTCAAAGCTCACCACAAACATCAATTATTTCTTCTTTGACATGGGCAACATATTTCACTGACTATGATTGGGCCACCTTGTGTCTCGACTTGATCAATGAGGACACAATACCATGGTTTTAAAATATTTGTGAAGATGATTTACTAAATATAATTGTACACTTATCTAAATCTTGTGTAGCCAGTCCGAATGGACTTACAAATAGCATCTTATGAGCTGAACCTGAAATCTGGGCATTAATATTAGGCAATCTCTTTGAACAAATAATTAAGAAGCAAGAATTCCTGACCTCTTGGAAACAAGCAATAGTCATCCCCATCTATAAGAAGGGTCTCAAATCAGATCCTGCAAACTATCAACCTATTGCCTTGATGGATAGCGAAAGCAAGATCTTAGATTTGCAGGACCTCTAAGCATGGGTTGACAGCAAGGGAATCCTGTCCAGATTTCAAGTTGGTTTCCGTAATGGCCTCTCCACATTATTGAATTGCACAATACTTAGCACCTTAAAGGCTCAGTCATATAAGACCAATGCTCGTCCTACTATAAATAAAATAAAATATCAGTACTTACGTCACACTAATTCATCTATCTAAAGCCTTTGACCTTGTCAATTGATCCAAATTTGGTCTAAATGAAGATCCTGGGGCTTCCTGGAAAACTTGTTGCAAATTATCATCGCTCTACATATGAATGCTACTATTAAGATCTCTCTAAATCAAGCTGGTGATCTATCCCCTTCTAGTCCCATAACCAAAGGAGTTAGGGAAGGCTGCCTTCTAGCCGCCCTTCTTTTGAATTCATATTTGTCTGATTTGGTCCCTCTTCTCCAAAATTTCACTTGTGTTTCCCCGCACATAGGTAATACCAAAATACATCTGATGTCATATGCAGATATTCCAATTATTGACAATACTCCTGTTGAGCTCCAACATCTTCTCAATGCTCTTGAGTCATATGTGACCAACAATGAGTTGGCTGTCACTCTTAGAAAATCTGCCATCATAGTATTTGACAAACCTCATAGGAAAACTCCAAAGCTGCAGTAGTCACTAACTAATCAAACAATCACGATAGGAAAAATGATCAAATATCTTGGATTTAATATTCATTCTAACGACTCAGTTCTGGACCTTATAAGAGAACTTGAGAGTAAGGCTCTGCAATTCACTTGTCAAATGAAAAACATGTTTCTCTTCATTTTGTGGCCTCTCCCTATTGCCTCTCTTCAGATTTTACAAGGGTAAGATTCTCCATCAATTCTGTATGACATGGAATGTAATCTGTGCTCTAACAAAATTTATTGGTATTGATTGGAAGGACACATTTGGAAAAACAGTTTATCCCTACCAGTGTCCTTACCCATTGCAAAATTAAGATATGAACTGGGACTCTTTTCTTTACAGTCATATTATCAATGGAAGGTGCTTGCATTGTATAGGCTCATCCGTATATGTAGACATCCATGTTGAGCTCTTTACATTTTGAAATTCTTATTTGACATTTGTGTACTATGATGCTGAAATGATTCTTAACAACTGTGACTGTAACAAAAAGATTTTAAAAGAGAACCCAGAGAAGGTGAAGCGCGCTTTAATGCGCGCAGATGTGATTCATACTAGAGCCTTCATCTACTTGTTGAAGCACTCCAAAAGTTCCACTCCATATGAGAAACCCAGTACTTACATCCTTCCATATCGCAGACGGTTTCCAAATCCAGCTTCGCGAGCTGAATTATTGCGTTTCTGTCTTAATTTAATTAAGACCAGTTAAACACAATGCATCTGGCAGAAAATACTTCCATCTGCAGCCAATAGCTCTCTCTGATGTGAGGGGTTTATACAGGACTGTCATCATCTGTTAATATCCTATTCTGCTCCTTACCCATTGAGAATTAAACACTTTAAAGATTTTGTCCAATATTCACATGGCTCCAAGCCTTTTGACATCGAATCTCATCTGGCAGGGAGATTCCGCTATCTATTGCCTTATTAAAGTTCCTTAATGAACGAAATGTTATTAAAATATCGTTATGATTGATAATGTGCAAATGAAATAGACATATTTCACGTCTACCTGTTTTATTTAGTAATTCTTGCCTTTTATGTTATTGTTGCATTGTATTTGATTTGATTTGTCATATATGTTATTGTTTTTTTATGTTTTTATGTGTAAAACAAGACAATGGGCCTCATTCCGAGTTGGGTGGTAAGGGACACCAGGCACCGGTAAGGAGACCGGTGCCGGTAATCCCTTACCACCCAATTCCAAGGTCCCTTAGCGGGAACCGCAAGGGACGTGTGGTTGGACCACACGTTCTTAACGGGTCCCGTTAATGGACCAGGGCACTAATAACGGGTCTGTTATTGGCGAGCCCGTTATTAGAGCCCTCCCCATTCCCATTGAGCCTTATAGGGGCTCAAAGGGAATGGGGAATGGTTGTTTCAATGGGGATTTACTGGTCCCTCCAGAGTCGGAATGCACCGGTAAGTCTCCATTGGACCAGACCGGTGCCGGACCTAGTATTGGAGGCAGCCATGGCGCAAATAGCACCATGGCTACCTCCGAATCTCGGAATGAGCCCCAATGTGTAAGTATGTGATGATACAGATGATAGAATGAGGGAGTGTGGAAAATGGTTCCTTCTCACTCAGATCCTGAAAGACAAAACCAAGAATAAGTGTTGCTAAGGGAGAGGTATAGAGTGAGAAGAGAAGTGGACCAAGTACAGAGCCTTCAGGGACACCATAAAAGAGAGAGTGAGAATGGGAAATGGACCTCTTCAAGTAACTTTAAAAGCATGCTCAGTGAGATAGGAGTAGAACACAATAGAGTATTGTCAAAAAACTGAAGAGAAGAGAGAGTGGAAAGAGGTGTCTTCCGCTGCCATCCTCACAAGCAAGAAAGCAGTAACCTCCTTCCTATGCATTACTCTTTCATTTAGGCATCAATGCAGTTTAAAATGTATTGATTAGTTGTGCAAAACCTGTGACGTTACTGAGGATTGAATTATAACAATTGTTCCAGGATATCATTTTCAGTGGATTTTTCATGAACTATACACATTTGTTTTTTAAATGTATCTTTTAATAACTTAAGTGCTCTACTTAATTGAAATTATCTGTTGTTTGATTGTGACAGTTAATATATTCTTCTTATTTGGAGTTGATTTGTCTTGCAAATGTATTATTTTGTTCAATCTTACGCCATCATCAAAGCATATTGGTTTACAACTATTCACCTTTTGTCTTCATAACTGCGACCCAGCTGTGTTTCAAACAGTCTCTTCCTGGCTCACTTGTCCACCCACCTCGTAAAGGAATTTCCACATATCCACACTTCTGAAACCTCTCCCATTTATTGCAAAACCTCTGTGAAAGGAAACAAAACAGTGAGAATGACCCTAAAATTCCTTCCTTCTACCTTCTATCACATAACCTTCCATCAACTCCCTAATATGACCTTGTATGTATCTTACTTCCATCTGCCCAGCTTCTTACTCGCTCGCTCCCCATCCTTTCTCTTCCCCTCTGATTCTGCACCTATCCTGAAGGAGTGCATCCCAAAACGTGCCCTGTCCTCCCCCAATTCCCCAAAGCTCTATTCAAGGCCCCCAGAACTTGCCCCAATTCCTCTTTCACACCATCTTCATGCCTAAGAACCAGCCCCGAGCCCTGGCCAAAAACTTCCCCCTATTCCCTTCCTACCATGACCGGGCATAGGTCTGCATCCCCTTTACCCAAAATGACCCCCCCTCACGTGCTGATCCACTTTTGACCTTCATACCAAAATGTGTAACCCTTTGCCCATTGACTTCACATCCTCCCAGTTCGGCTCATCCTCCCCGCCCCCTTCACTGAGCCTGTTTCCAATACCCTGAGTGCCCCCTAAAACATCCATGTGTAACATGCCCTAAACATTGCCACATCCGAAGCCAACCAACAAACCTTCCCCAACACCCTGAGTAATCTAGTCTTCAGCTGCATCAACACCTCTTTCCTTGTGTACCCCTGCTGTCTCCTCTCCCTAGCCAACCCCGCCAACATTCTCCTCCCCATTACCGCCACTCAGTTCGAAAACCTGAAACCACTTAGCATCAAAGGCAATTCCAGCCCACCTGCCCACTATCATCATCCTGGGTAAAAATAATTCCCCATCAACCTAAGCACATATGCGATCAGGTTATCTCGCCCCTTTTCCCTTTGCATCCTCCCTGCTTTTCCATCTTCTTACTCCCCCACCTGCAAACTCCTACTATGCTCTCCAGTATGCATACCGATAACTTACCGTCAACAACATTTCAACCTACTCCAGCCTTTTTAATCATCCAACCCTTGCGGCCTGCTTCTGCTGGAAATGAGAAAAGGAATCAGCAATATTGCTATCCTTCCCTTAACTGCTGAACCCATATGCATGCATTGGTATTGGCCGAACCCCAAACCCTCTCCCTTAATGATAGGCTCACAACATGTGTCAAGTGTTGGCAATAAAAGGCTGTAGGATTTTATTGTACAGATATGAGTTATGGCAAATACACAATATCACATATAATGATGGTATCATACTTTTGGACACCGGGTCCTGAGGTTACCCCCTCTGACCCGTGCCGCCTTCTTGTGTCCCACGACTTGTTGTGGGCACCGTACAGTGCCTTGTACTTCTTTTTGTTCTTCTCCCCTTTTTGTAGGGTGGGCAGGTTCTGTGGTAAAGAAGCAAGAAGATGTGGAAGACACTGAGTAAACAGTGAACCTCCTGTTTGCTTGGGTCCCCCTTCAGGGTCCACAAACAGATTGTGTTTACTCTGAGCATGCTGCTCATCTTTATAGGACCCAGGGAGGCCCTGGGTCTTTGTTGTGTATGTGGTGGGGGCTGCTGTTGTCGCAACCCCCGGCCAGATAGCCGACTGTCTGGCCCCCTGGTGGGGGCAGATCTTTTGAACCTGGGCCCTGCCTGATGGTTGTTTTCCTTATTGTGCATAGCACCTTGCTGTTTGGAGGAAGGGTGAGATGACTGTTCGCACCTTGCCCTTCTGTGGCTTTTTGCTGCCGAGACTGCGTGTCTCCGTAGCTGGGGCGTGGAGAGGAGCAGGCACAAAGAAAGTTGGGACTGCCCCTCTCTCAGCTGCCGATGGTAACAGCAGTTACCCTGCCTCGCATTTTGGATGCCCATGTAGCATTGCCCAGTATCATGCTTTGCTCCAAACAAAATGTTATTTTCCAAACACCTCAGCACAAAAACTCAAAGGAACCTAGACATCCTATAATAACTTGCTGAGTGCCTATTAATCACTTGAACCACTATGTGCAATGTACCTACAGAATCTATGCTCCAAGGCGTTCACATTGCATGTGAATTGTAAGTGCTTCAACAGCTTTTGTATCTCACTCAGTTCCATTTGCTCCCACAACATTCTCCTGCACTCCCCCTGCTCTGTCGCTCTGCCCACAAAGAGGAAATCATCCAGAAAATGCAAGACCTGTTGTGATCCCATCTTAAGGGAAAGGACAAGTGCTACATGGAGCTTCAACACTGACATAGCAACCATGATATTGCATTCCCCATTGGCAGCACTGTTTCCACAAATATCTCTTCCCAGAACTGCATCCCATCAGCCAAAAGTCTTCCGGGTGCACTGGCACATGCTGACTTGATACCATATTTGCTAAGCGAGACTTTGGCCACACTCTGTGATCAACACTTGCATAGAATACCTAAAACTGCTATATAGTGAAATTGTTCATCTATGTCCCCTCTGGCCATGATAGATCTCAGCAAAGGGTCCAACCCAACTAGCATAAGGGCCTTTTCCCAAAATCCCTCTCCCTGACCCCTGACCCTGTTACCAGCCTACTAGTCACCAGCCACGAAGCATTGCGCAACTGGGTTATGTCCTGCACACCTGCGGCACTCATTTAGACACTTGCAGTCCGACCGCAAGCATGCTTCCTTTTTAAATGCCCAGAAGCCCATGGACTGCTGCCATTGGCCTTATTGTACCCAAAGGGCTGATATGGTAATGGATAGCAAAACACTGTCTGCATGGCAGGGAAAGGGCATATCAGTGCCATCCACTGTAGCCATAGATCCATGTCAAGCTCTCCCTTAACACAGTCTCCCACCCCACACCTGATCCAAACTCCACCTAATACCTGACACAGGTAAAACCCCCAAAGTTCACATACATCTTTCTGATCATATCCATGTATTAATCAATGCCAAAGACATCTTGGGGAATTATCACCATTTATACTTGTGTAAATGCCAATGTCCAGTTATCTATGTCACTGGCACCCTCAGTCTGCTTGCCAGGTCTATCAGCGTCCTCTTTGGACACCTTCTAGGCCCTTTCTTCCCTTTTGCAATATATTAAAAACACCCAAAAACTCCCCTTCACATATGTTTTCCTTTATTGTCAGCATTCAATGTGACTCTAATGCTTTAGTTATACCCATATACTGAAACGTATTCCCCTTTCCCTCTTTCTGCCCTGCACTTTTAACTTGTCCCTTTTCTCCTTAGGCCCCCTTCTCTCCAGATTTTCCCTATTGCCTCACTGTCCTGCTTCCCTCCCTCCTCATGTGACCCCTGGTATTCACCACCACAACCCCCATGACCCTCCTCCGTGCCTGCACCTCATATCAGCCTTTTTCTATTTTTTTATTTTATTTTTTATTGTGCATTAGTCACATCACATACTTATTACATGTATGTGATAAGTAGTATGTCTACTGTGACCAGCTCTCTCTTCAGGCTGGTGATAGTATCTGTTGCATGACTTTTTAAAGACTTTTGCCTCAAGCTGTCCTCACAGCTGTGGTAGGGGACACAACGGACAATATTTACCCAACATGGTGGCTGTACTTTTTAAGCCCTGAACAAGATGACTTGTTCTTTCTGATGTCTTCTTCTACCATTCTGGGTGTGGGAGGTTTATATGGTCCCTTTATCTTTGCTGGGCTTCCCAAGGAAATCCTGCAAAGGGTCTCTGAGTGTTTGAGGTCCTGGAGTTGTGCACTGGAACAGAAGATTCAGAAGTATGAAAAAGGACACGGCAAGCAACTTCCAGCGACTGCCAGAAGCTGCTGAGTAACTACAGCTGTCCTGACCTCAACTTCTAAGCGGCAGGGAATATCCAAACACAACAAGTTCCTCCCTTGTATTGGTGGACCTAACCAGTCCCAAGACGAACTACAATTGTTTCCATCCCTGTAAGAGCTGTGACCTCCATGGCCTGCAAATACATTGATACCCAGGGACCTTTGATGCATTGCCGTGCATCATCGCATAAAGTACGGTTTTGACTGGATCTTTTTGGGCATCCTCCTAATCCTGCAACGACTCAAGCCAGCTGCCCAAAGTCCGCTCTCCAGAGACAAGGATCAAGAAACGGAGAACATTCTACCGCTGTGACAACCGTTCTTCACCCAACCCTGCAAAAAGCACCCACAAGCCAGAACCATGAAGATCCATTGCTGGACAACTGTCAGCATGTGAGCTGTCACCAGATCCACTGAAGTCTTTTCTTCTGTCCTTGGTAAACCTTACATGGAGTCTGCTTATTAGATCCTGTGTTCCTCGGGACTGCAGATAGCCTGTACCTTGCACCCCCCCCATGCCTCCATAGAGTTACATAGGGATGGACAACTCATTGTGCTCTAATCGTACCTTCGGGCATTGGTACTTGGGGCAACCCTTGAAGGAAACATCTTGATTTCCATGACTTGTGAAACCTAAAGTTTACTTACCTGCAAAACCAAGAAGAGATCCTGTTGGACTCTGCCACTCTGAAACGTGTACTTTGTTTTCCCTCCTTTTCTGCCCAACCCCTCATCACTGGTGTCCCCTCTGAACATCTTGAGACTCTCATAAGATTGGGTTGAACTCTTTAACGTAGGCTGGAACAAAGTTACTAAAAGTCATAAGAGTTTGGAAAAGTTTATTTGTATGTTTAAGATGATTTTACTATGTGATTTGTTAGTGAAAAAAGATATTGGAATGTTACTACAACTGAGGTTTACTATCCAAAGAATACTGCAAGTGTTCTTCTATTGCTTTACTGTGTTATAGCACTTTCTTGACTTCAAAGGTACAACAATGTGCCTTAGGTGTACATAATAAATTACTATTTTTATATAACTTTTAAGTGTATCAGTTTTTTCCTGGGCTAGATGTATGCTCTTTGTTCTTTGCACCTCACTACAGCCCACCTCCCTCCTTAGACTAAGCCTGGCTGCTTGCCATTATACCAAACCCCTGTGTGGTTCGGGCTAAACCTAAGTAGTGTAACGTTGTTCACCCAAGGTGGGCTTTCCTAAGTTCTGCCTCAGACAGTACATTTGTAAAAAAAAAAAAAGATAAATAACAATCTGCATCTCTCCTCTTGCCTCTTGCCTCATCATGGTGAAATCCTGGAAGACTTATTGGTTTGTTTGACATAACCCCAAAGACAAAATATAAGTACTGTTCTTCCCCACTTCTGCTTCTATCCAATCTCCTTGTACTTTTTGCATTTCCACCTCTTGAGCTTCCCATTGGTCTTCAAGTACACAATCTTGGTTTCCTTTTTGACTCTTGTTTTTCACTCCGACCTCAGATCACATATATCCCCCAATCTTGTCAGTTTCACCTGTGTAGAATTAAGAAGATTTGCTATCTTCTAACCTTTTCCCCCACCAAACATCTTCTGCAAACTATCGTTCTTTCACGGCTTAACTATTATTGTTCATTATATTTTGATCTCCCTAACATGCCATTCTTCCTCTGCACTCAATCCTTCACTCAGTGGTTAGAATTCTGCTTTCTTGAGTATAATGTGGGAGATTCCAGGGAATTTGGTAAAGCAGAAGGAAAGTTATCCCTGGTACAACAAGCTCCTAAATATACAAAAACAACCTGGACTGCTAGTAAAGGTAGAGTTAAACGCTTCTAAGACCAAATAATTACTTTAAATATTTCTTGATCACCCATCAGTTTTATCTGAAGGTACAGCTACACACATATAAAGCAGATTTAAATATAATCATACATTTAAAAACCACAAACTGGTAAAAACAACTCTAAAGTGCAGTGCACAAAAGTGTTTCTGTGCTGAATGTAACCATGTGTATGAAACACCGAAAATGTGCAAATATTGCAACTATTCTATAGATCTTGTTTAAAGATCTATTTACCCTATTATGTCCCCAACATGTTTAGTTCCTGTCATTTCTGAATCAGTCAGTGGAACTTCGTCAGGGGCTAGTTAACCTTCTGAAAACTACAGCACCTTTTAATGTACAAGAGGGTTTCTGGGGGCACATGGAACCCAGTGCCCCACAGGCAGTTTTGTTAGCTATGCACGGCTAGCAAGCTCTTTCCAGCTGTAGATCAATGTACCACAAGCTATTTAAAAGGGTCAGCAAAGGATTGTGAACAGTCGGCAGTTACACATGAATATGTTCAATACGAGCGAACCCACGCCAAAACTGTAAGATTACTGGGTATGGGCAAACTGAGGCCAGGAAGAAAGCCTAAAGGGGTAGAAATTAAGAGGAAAACTGTCTGTTTTTGCATGACAGGTATGGGCAGCAGGGTTCTTGTTCCTTATTGTTCATGGTTAGTTGTGGATGTGGCAGGTTGTTCAGGATTCAAAGTTAGGAAAGTGGGTGAGAAGGTGGGGGCGGGCAGCACACAGAGGAGGAAAGGATGTTGGTCATACTGAGGCTGGGTGCATGGACAGTTAAAATAATGGTTCTGTGAAGCCTAGAGGTTATTAGGTCATTAAAGAGGGTGTCTAGTGTTGTTTGTATGGACAGGTTAGCCGCGGCGGTACAGGAAAGGTGAGGAGGTAGTGAAGAAAGATGGGCATTGGCTCATGGAGAGCATAGGGCAAAGGTTAAAAACATGTTTGTGCAGACTGGCAGCAACTCTTTTTAATCTGTATGTTGCGGAAGCTGGAAAAAAGTTAAACTCTAGTGGCCTGGTTGGTTTCAGGTTTGGAGGGTACACCATTAGATGGATAGCATATGCTGACGATTTTCTACTGCTGGATGGCTGGCTCAAAAATAGGCTTGCAAAGATTGATCAATGATTTTGGGGCCTTTATTGAGGAAAGAAAATTAAAAATGAATCCAACATAAACAATCATCTTTCATGGTGGAAGTAAAAAGGTGACTCCTGCATTCTTATTTTGGAATTGTGGTGGCGCAAAGATTAAGAGTCAATCGGTACTAAGATTTTTGGGCTACACAGTGTATAGTTCCAATTCTAATGGGTTCCTGAAAAACAATCTTCTAATGAAAGCAAAAAAAAAGCTACAAACCAAATCAAGTCTATAGAGAGAAGATTCGGTAAATTCACTTTGGCTCCCTGCATCCAATTTTACAGACTAAAGATTATGCCAAACCTAACCTATGGCATGGAATTTTTACCTGATTCATTGGTGCCCTTTTCGAAAATTCTAGGAGCCTCAATTTGGCGCAAAATACTATTCTTTGTACCGAAATGCACTCCCTTTGAAATGATCAGGTATGAACTAGGCTTAACCTCTATTTCCTGCATTATGCATTAAAAAAACCAGCATTGCTCAGAAAATTCTTGATTGCAGATAGAGAATCACTATACTGGTACCTGAAAGTAGTAGAAAAGGGAAACTTTATGTTGGGTTTAACATCAGCCTGTGAAACCATACTGGTGAAAGTGGGTTTATTAGTGGAGACTTTGTTAAGAAACCATGGGAAAGTCAAAGAAACAGTAAAAGTGTATGATTGGTTTGAAAACAATGTTATACTGCTGAACTCAAAGTTATATTCTCAAATAGTCTCCTTCTGGAAATGGTTTCCGATTCCTGAAAAATACATGGTAAAATATCCATCTAGGATGTTTAGGAATAGAATGATGAGATTCAGATTTAATGTTTTGAGCACTAATGAAATCCTGACAATCCGTGGTTTAAATAAGCAGGGGAAGGTTGGCTGCAGATTTTGTAATCTAACAGAGGAAAACGAAACTCTGATGCATTTGCTACTTGTCTGCCCTAATTTAGCTCAACAAAGAACTGAATGTTTTTCAAAATTTGTATTAGATACATCCAATGTTCATCGCGATAAGCTGTGGAAGGAAATGTTACATGGAAATTCAATTGCCTTGAAAATGAAAGTGCATACATTCTTGTTTAACATCTGTGCCTTAGAATGAACAATCAGGTCATACCTTCGATACAGCAGTGTTTGTTGCCTGAGGCCTAATAATAACATGTAAGACTTGGAAGCTATTCTTCACTGACGTAGTTACGGCTCAAACTGTAGACATGATGTGGAAAAGAACCTCTAGATAAGAATGCTTAATGTGCTAGTCGTACCCGTACCAAAATGTATTCAATCGGGGACAACGATCTGTGAATGATATAATGTAAAGTAACAGTATACTTACTTTTAGAAATATGTTTAATGTATTTTAGGAATGTTTCTTGTTTTTATTCTTTTAGTGATGTGTATTCATGAATTTTGTAAAATTTTTGAAAAGATTTGTAGATTTTGTAAAATTGTAAAGGTTTATACAAACAAAAACAATAAAGATAATAATAAAAAAACATGTTTGTGATTAGCTGGGGGTGAACTATTTGATAGGAGGGAATAGGTAAAGAGGTTGGATACCTATATTTGTTAATTTTTGGTTAGTCCGTATAGCTGAATAGCCAGATTAACACATGTTTGCAGGCTTCCGACTGTCACATTAAAGCAACCTTTTTCCTTTAATTTGAATCTTTGGTGCTGTTTTGCATTTTAACCCAAATGAGACTTAGAGTAACGAAGAATACTGTACACAGTCTCAGCATTTTTCTCCATTGCTTTGGGCCAATGGGTCCAGAAGGGAAGAAAACACTGATCAGAAAATGTTTTGACTTTATTACACTTGGAAGCTGTACTGGCGTTTTGCGTGATTCCTTATTTTTAGCCCACATATGTTGGGTTGACATATATGATATCAGGTGCAGCCCGACACTAGGAAGAAGAGTGGTGTCAGTATCTTATAATACAGACCCATGCTAATTCAATTAGCATAGCAGAAAATAAGTTAAAAGGACTAAGCTGTGGCGTTTTGTATGATTTATTATATGATATGGCATTTATAACACGCATATACAAAAGTGTTTCAAGGTGCGATAAGAAGAGAGTGGCAGCAAACCTGCCAGAACCCTCGACCCTTAAGGAGGATGTGACAAGGCCCTTTTTTCCGTTTTCAAAACTTGTAAGAGGAGGTACCGAGCCCAACCGTAACACTCTCCTTGGTGGCACGTGCTAGATCCCGCTGCAGTCTGAGGAGCCACTGTGGATGACAGAAGGGAGACAGGAACGCCGGGCCAGGGACACCACAGAGGGATGTGGAGGCTGCAGCACAACAGGGGAGGGCAGGAGCCAGCTGGGGAGTGAAGCCAGAAAGGGCAAGGCAGTGCTGTGGGATGTGGCAAGCATGGCATTGGGTTGCGCTTAGCTGCAGCCAAGTGCAACCACACTGGATGCTGCAGAGAGAAGAGTGCAGTTTGAGCTGTCAGCATCACCTGGAGCCGCACGTGGGAAGAAAACACCCCTGTGCCAGTAGGGATACTCCCTGGTAAAAAGGGAGGTCCACTAGCCCATCAGGGAGACTTTTAACATAAAGAAAGGCCCACAAAAGAGGGCTTAAGGATAAACCCACTAAACCACCAGGGATTCGTATGTTATTAAGATAGCAGCCTACATGGAGACCATTTTACCCATTAAACCACCAGGAATAATGTATATGCCGGTGGGCAACACTGGCACTCTTTTTTGGGCACCGGAACACTATATGTTGCAGGCCAGGGAGTGTAATTGTTTTGTTTGTTCAGAGTTCTAATGTTCTTTTATCTAATCTCTATCTTGTATGTGCTCTGCAGGCCATAGTGGGCTGGGCCTGGGACTACAGCAATCCAAACAGCCAATGAAAAACTAATATTCTGTTGTTACTATGCAGTATTTGCTCAATTCTGTATAGTAACACGGAATATACAGTTTTCATTGGCTGTTCTTCTGGCCCAATGAAATTACATTGTGAGTGTGGGGTGGGTCATGTGGGTGCTGTTGTTGCAAGTTGCAGGCAGCACAGCACCACCTTCAATTCAAAAGTTTCTGTTGCTGTATTAGGGCATGGCGAGCTGTGTGGGAGAGGGGGCCTGTAGCCACACATGCCATGCCCGTGCAGCCTGGTCGTGCTTCCCCCTCGGCCTCAGCAGTCAGCCAGCCCTTATTTTTAATTTTGGCTGGGCCAGCGGCCTCGACCTGAGGAGAGACTCAGTCCCTGGCTCCCCCGACTCCAAAGAAAGCAGGAGCACTGGTAAGTTAAGCCTGAGATGACTGTGTGAAGAGGTGTGGACAGTGGGGTGTTTTGTGCCGGTCGTCTGACTTCAAAGAAAGCAGGAGGTGGCCTGACAGGCATTCATCAGGAGATGAATGCCCAGCGAGCGTCTGGCAGGTGGCGGCATGACACCGATTGGTCGAGCGCCAGGGCAGTCACTCAGTCCCCGTCACCGACTGGCACGGCCTGGCCCCTAAATCTTACTGTGCGATCCCGGCCTCCTAGAAAGCCCAGTGTCTCCCTGAAGAATCATTTAACGAAAGCAAAGAAACTCGCACTGCAGATGTGGCTGCCTTATAAACCCACCGGTGGCCAGCAGCCCAATGTCACTAAGTGGCAGAGCTAAAAGCTAGCACTTCGAATTCCAAGACGCTAAGCAGTGCCTTAGAAGCCGTCCCGAAGTATGCACTATTGCTGGCAACGTGGTGTTTGGCGTGCAATGTTCACACACAGATGTGACCTGCAGGCATTTACACAAGTACTTTTACAGTGAAGGCGAAAGTTTTAAAAAATCACAAACTTGCATCTGAAAATGTTCATTAATATATGTTCCAAAGGCCGAGGGTATGATTGATCGATCTATCCATTTACCCAGCCACCCTAATCACAAAATAAAATGCACAATCCGCCCACGCTTCGATATATCCATCCTCAGCCAGTCTAGTGCCCACCCCTCCATAGTCGCATCTTGAATACAAAATGATTGTGCTGTAGATTGTGTAGTATTGTAGTTGTGTTACTTATAAAAAAAGAGGTTGATCATGTATTACTGTGCAATGGCGGCCACCCCTTTTAACCTCACCCGCCACCGTCCTTTCGTGTGTGCATATGCCATGATGGCGAGAATAAGCCCACCCTGAAACATTACGGGCCATTGACAGCCTAGACACTCTAGAGTACACACATTCCTGCACTACTCCGCCAGCAGCCCATGAGATACGCTCCCCGCTGCTGATCCGTGTGTGAACATGGGCTATATCACACGGGCTGCTCCCAGCTGGCACGTGTCTGTGTACAGCAGCCGACTGCCCCAAAAAGGTACACATTGAAGACCCGATTCATGGAATTCTTTGCACGGTGCAAAGTGACTTTGCACAGCTGAAAAGTGACTTTGCACTGCCGACAAAACCCTGATTCATGGAACCGTGCTAAGTGTATGTTTGCAGTGCAAAGCCATAATTGCAGTACAAAATGAACTTTTCACTGCAAAAATACACTTTGCATCAGAGTTTGTGTTAGCAGTGCAGTCACTTTCAACCGTGCAAAAAATTCCATGAATTGGGCCCTTAGCAATTTTCTTTTATTTGCTCATGCAACTTTCGTTTACTGTGGATTTTCTTGAAAGCATTGTCACTGATGCAAACGTCCAACTGAAAAACGCGGAAGTTGCTATCAAAATGATCGTTATGTTGCATTTGTCATTCAGGCCCATATAAATAAGTAAATTGAACTCACGTGTTTTTAAACCACAACTCATGAGAGAAATTGTGATATTTTCTCCGGCTTCTAAGCACTTTAGTAATACGTGTGTTTATTATCCAATTGAATGGTGCTTCATTTATAGACTAACTGAGTAATGAAGGGCTACTCAGTTGTGAAGTGCAGGGTGGTCCGCAGCTGAGATGAGCACTGAACTCAATAAGCTATCCATTCAGTGGGGGTGTATGCGCGCGCGCACCTATGTTGGCACGGGCTTGGGATTGCACAGTCAGCCAAACATGCTCATATCCAGTTCCTTATGCAAGATATCCTCCAAATCCTGTGTGTGTGTGCATGTTAATGTGTGTGCAAGCATATGCGTCTGTATGCAAGTACATAGTTATACGTGGGCATATGGAATGCGCGCCTGTGAATATATACATGTGAGTGTGCGAAACTGCACACGAGTCCATGGGAATGTCTGATGGCCTTTGGAGTGATGGACCCAACCAGATCCAGAGTAGAGACAGAAGGCGTTCACCTCCCAGGCTCCCACCATGTTGAGAAGAATGGTTGGCGAGTCGGCTACCCCTTCCTATGTATGAGCGTCACAATCCCTTATTTGCTCTTCCCCCCCTGTGCCGCTCGTGCTAACAGTGTCACTACTCACTACTACTCAATGAAGCAGCAACTAAATGTGTCCTCTCTGTGATCTGCCGAAGATCAATAACTATTTTTGGAAATGGATTGGTTTTTCAGCAGGAAAGTAGACATGCAGCCGAATCGTGCCGGAGGATAATACCATGTGTTCATAACCTATGTGTGCCCACCTTCCCCATCCATCCCACTGCTGGCCTGTGCCAGCAGTTGCTGTAGTGCCAGAGATGTGACATGGAGCAACAGCAGTGTGATGGGCTGGTGGTGGGCCGATCTAGGTCTAGCACTGAAGTGGCCTGGGCTGTCTGCTGGAGCCGGCTCCGGGGCCGGGTTTATGGGGCGAAGATTTCTTGGGGGCTGGCACTTATTTTTTTTACAAATTGAGCACTGATAAATACAGATTCACAAGAAGGCTTTAAACTGTAACAAAGACCTGCAACCAGTACATGGTCCATATTGGAAAAGGGACAGGGCTTATAATCCCTTCTCATAAGTATCACATGTCACATGACTGGAGCTAGGTAAGCCTATTGGTCAGGGTACGTATCCAATCATTGGAGGGGTGGGCTATTTATGGAGGTTTGTGTACATAGTGCAGTTTGGGTTAGTTGGGTGAGGACAGGAGGTTCTGGAGGATGACTAAGCGACCAGAGGAGGCAAGAGCGACAGGAGTTTGGAGGCTTTTGTGAGAGGAGGTCTGTGGAGTGTGTGTGTGTATGATTAAGGATTGTGTGGAACAGCAATAGAGAAAGAGGCAGTGGGAGTTAGAAGTAATTGGCAGTGCAGATAGTAGTAGTTGGAAGTAGATATATTGGTAGTGGGAGAAGCAGAGTAGCAAGTGAGAATAAGTAGTAGGAGTTGCAGTGGCGGTGAAGATGATAGTACAGTGATAGGGTTAATAACAGAGTAGGAATAGTGGTAGAGGGAGTGTAGTGAGGGCCATATGGAGTGGGAGAATAGGAGTAATTGTAAGAGTAGAGAGAGAGAGAGAAAGAGAGTGAGAAAGAGAGAGAGAGAGAGAGAGAGAGAGAGAGATTATGATAAGAAGAATAGCATAACAAGCAAGGAAGTAGAGCGGGAGGAAGGATGGAAGAGAAGATAACAGAGGAGAAACATAGAGGAGTAGCTGTAGATACAATCGATAGTAAGAAAAGGAGTAAGAATAGAAGAGCAAAGGGTGGCGGTGGAAGGGCAGAGTGAACGATCAGAGAGACAGTAACGTGGTGCCAGGACACCATTTTAAGATTCCCGAATAAAAAGGGTCAGGTACGAGCGAGTATGAAAGAATTGAGAGTGAATCAGGGCGAAATAAGATACCAACCCTAATTCCCTACAGTTCTAAGTGGCACACGTTACAGTAAGTACAGAACATCCCCAGGGAGTTAGTCAGACGTCATCTTAGGGAAGCCATGACCAGTACATGTCAACAAACTGAAAGGCAGTTCTTACCATTAGTCAGTTCTAACAATCCGTTATGGATGCTGGGCTAGGGGTGGCGGGGGCCCGGGGGGGCAAGATAGACAGTGGCAGCCCTAGCACCAAGTCCCCCCAAAAACCCAGTAGACCCTAAATGACCCTGTTGAAGATATAGTCACTCTGTTGTAAAGTTCCAATAAAGATATTTGGTACATACTTAAGTCTCCAGAGTGGTTATTGTTGGCAGACACCCAGTCACAATGTGCCGGTGAGCCATCCCAGTGCATACACTGTGCACTGCCTCAGCTGCTTTTATCAACTGGTAGTTGATCATTAAAAAAAAAAAAAAAAAAGATTATGTGTTATTACATGGCTACACTGACATCTGTGCTTTCCTTTAAAGATAAGACAATAACAGAGCAGAGCAAGTTTATGTGACACTCGAGATACTATTTTAATGTTCATGTTCAGAATACACCTTAAAGTTGGAGTTAATGGTTCTGCATTTGCGTTTTCCGGGAAACAGCTAATAATATTTTTAATCAACAGTCTGAGGAAATTGGTGAAAGTTAATTTAATGCTTGAATGAATCCCTACAAAAATGAGCGCTTGATTAAAACAATCTTTTTACAGTCATGATCGTTCCCCTTAAAGAATGTATCAACTAGCTTTTCAAATACACGGTAATTGCGGTTATTCCTTATCCACCGACAAAAGTTCGACATTCTGGAAATGTCTAAATGGATTTCAGTCAATGTCACGCAGCCGCTTAAGGGAGGCCACTCCTCTTGAAATTGATTTATATTTGCTACACAATATATTTTTAACTTTCGTATCTCGCATTAGGCTAGCCCTCCGGGAGTTTTACATATTGCTTTTCAGAGCAACAAAACATGTTGAGCTCTAAAAATTACACGTGTCTCCAGTCCTTCTCAAAGGTATCAGCGAGGCGTGACTGGGGAGGAGGCGGCAAGGGACATGTTCCCATAATTCATCGGGGACTTAAGTGAGGAAATGATTAATAGCGCGCGCCTCTACCCTTGCCCCATTTTTCACAGTGTGCTGCTTGCTTTTTTTTTACAGTCTGTTGACACTTTTCTGTAATGGTGCATTTAATGTACGTATACATGCTTTCTTTAAAAAACAAAATGGGTGTCTTTGTTGATTTTCCGATTTAAGATTGATCGGCTGACTATGAACACTTATCATGTTAGTTCTTCATGTGAGCAGGAACATGCACAATACACAAACGTTTAATACATATTCGACATTCTCGATAAAAACAACAAAAAAAACCTCTAAATTGCAATAATGATCAACTCCGCCTCTTTGCGCAATTTGTAGTCACCTCTGTGGTTACTTGCTTTCATGGGGACAGACACTCATTGGTCAGCTTAAACGCTCCCATAATTCAGAAGATGGGGAAGAATGATATTCCAAAACATGCTCACCAAACATACCCTCGGTAAAGGGAAACCAAGTTCACAAAACACCGACAAACAGGGATCCGCTCACAACAGTGAACATCATTTTTGAGACCCCCTACCAGATATTCCTGTTCTGCTGTTTCTACGTGTTCCCTCTATACACCTTGACTCCTTCAGCGTTTGCCCAATTCTTTTTATCTTCATTTTAAAGAGGTTTTCTTTAAATTTTGTTTTTAAAAAAAATGCATTCTTTTGGTGGTAAATATATGAAACACGTGGAATAACCAATGACCAAGAGGGAAAATATTGTTCTTGATAAATGTATTTTAATTAAAAAAAATATTATCTATAGTATTCTGAATGGGTAATATTGTCTCCCCCATCTCTGCTTTCAGCAGCGAAGGGCATAGAGTAGTGTCGTAATCATGTAATGCTATGCCGGGCCAGATGAAGAAGTGATTTCCACAACCACATAGGCAGAGTGGGTGGCCACACAAGTTTGACTCATCCTAGGTGCACTCTCGGACTGCTAGGGTCTTTTTACAAACCAGGCATTCATACCAAGCCCATAAGGCCTCTGTGTGTGTGGCTCTCATGTCCCAGAGACAGGAGAGGAATGTAGGAAAGCCCCTAGAGGCTCACAGCAGAAAAATAAAATACAACCCACTAGGGAAAAAGGCAGATTACACCTCTTGCAAAGATAACAAGGTATATTTCCATACAAAAGGAAAAATAGCCAACAAAGAACTCTGCTGCCTCAGAACATTCTGGCAACATTGGAATTTGCAGTGCATTATAACGATACCCAGCGTCATCATTGACATCATTACATAAAGTAGTATCCCATGCTGCTGGTTGGTGAGACACTACAGATAGTTCACCTGCTCCGTAGGGGATGCCATGCCATTGGTCTTATTCTCGTCCGTCCATCTTCATCCACGTTGGCGATGCTGCAGTCGTCACCTGTCAGGAGGCGAACAAATAGTAATTATTTTACAAACTAATAAACACATCTATTTGATATGATATGATAGAAGTAATTTATAACTTGCCTGTACACAAGTGTTTCTAGGGCAACAAGACAAGGGAGGGAAGACAGAGGGAGGACAAGACAAACAATCTTACTAGGCCTTGAGTCATTCAGATCGTGCAAGTGCAAGAACGAGAAGTGCAAGGAGAAAGGTAGGAGGAGTGCAAGGGAGAGAGGAGGGGAAAACAGGTCAGAAATGCTCTGAGTGTAAGTGCAGCCAGGGCAGCTCGGCTCTTGCTAGTGCAAGAAAAACAAGGGGCTGTAAAGTTACAGTTACAGCCCCTACGTGTGCGGTAGGCCAGAAGGCAGTGCAAGGGTGACTGATAAAGAAAGAGCCTAGTACCCAGTGAGACTTTGAGGGTAGACAAGCAAGCAGACGGTACAGCAGACAGGTAGGTCAGGTAGGTCAGCAGGGGAGGGAGAGAGAGAAAGCAGAGGAGAAGGGCAACCTTTTTTGCTGCTTCCAGAACTTCAGGTGGTTCAGCTCAAGTTTGAGAGGGGCAGGGAGGCCATTCCAGAGTGAGACACCTGCAGAGGAGAGAGATCTACCCCGACTCTCTGCCTGGAGAAGTGTCTAACCCTTACAGAGTTGGAGGTAGCTCAGCGAAGGGTTCGAGAAAGCAGGTATTTTGGAAGAGAGCATTGTATTTAGTGTAGGCCCGGCCCCAGAAAGCTTTGTGAACAATGCAACAGGTCTTAAACTTGATCCATGCAGCCACCAGGAGCAAGTGGAGAGATTTCAGTGCAGGAGAGATACAGTCCCTGGGCTCGATAACACGGATAAGTCTTGCAGTCCTATTCTGGACTAGTTGCAGAGGGCGGAGAGTAGAGGAAGGCAGGTGGAGAAAGAGGCTTTTGCAGTAGTCCAGTATAGAGAGAACCAGGGCTCTGGAGACACTGATCTTCTGGGGGAAAGTGAGAAAGGGCAAAGTCCCTTTGAGGAGGTGCAGCTGGTATTGGTACTTCTTGGCAACATCCGAGATGCGTGGTAAAAAGACAGCCCCAGAGTGACAGAGATGGAGAGGCCATGCTAAGTCCCTATTGTGAGAGTAAAGCTGGCCAATGTGGAGTTCCATTGAAATATAAAAGCCAGTACAAAACTGTGATTTCGACATAAGCCCTAATGAAATGGAAAGAAATGATGTAAAGCTGCAGCACTGCACATGGAAAGAAAAACACATTTGAAACATTGCAAATTTGGAATATAAAAAGGAGGAATTATGCCTTACATATCAAATGAACAATTGCGTTTATCAGGAATAAAGAGACTTAATTTTCATCATATACAATCCCAGCATGTAAAGGAAAAGGCCTGTTTCGTTTGGTGTTAATTTGAGCAGTGGTTCCTTATATAACTATGGCCTATCTTTATAAATAATACCAAGAGTAGACTTATTTCTGTTGAAACCTTCTGTAAAGAAAGAGTTATTTCTTGCCAGCAAGGCTGGATGCAATACAAAATGCCTGTTACGCTCACCTGGTCTCCGTGGGGGCCTTGGGGCATGGTTGGAGCCCTCCTTTGACTTGACTCCTCAGAATCGTCTCCCCCTCCAGGTGGGCCTGCTGCTCGAGATACTGGTATTGCCCCTGAGTGAAGATGAGAGGCAATGAAAATGGAGTGGGGATATTGTGGATTCCTCCAACCCTTTTGTGCCAAAATACTGTCTGCAAGCGCCTTCCCATACGAGCTCACCTGTTGTTTTGTAATGTTGAGCTATCCGTCCTGTTATGCTAGCAGGGCCGCATAGAACGGACCGAGTTTCTTCACTGGTCTGTGGAAGCAGAGATGGGGGAGACAGACCAGCTGTGACCAATCCACTTAGAAGGTAAGTCTTTTAGTTATGACTATTGTTCGATTAGACTGTCTGTATTTTGTCTATAATAATTCTTGCAATGTCTCATTCCATCCCCATAGGTACGAACAAGTAATCAGAGCCGAGGAGGGTCGGGGAAGTCCCGAGAGACTGATGGAGTTTCAACAGTGACAGGTGAGTTGGTCTTTATAAGGAAACTCTAGTCTCTTGTATGGCGCGGCCAAGCATTCGTTATTCGTATGAGTTCTAACCTGTTGTGTTCTTTCTTTCCTCGCAGGTGCAGACTGACGGTGAAGAATGGCGTCTGGATGCTCAATGAAGATTCCCAGTTGCAGGATGAAGATACCGCAGAGAAAATGGGGAGCTCCGGGTAACTGGGCGCCTGAATTAGGTAAAATGAAGACTCCGGCTCTGGCAGTGATGGAATGCAGGTAAAATGCGCACACAGCGATGTAACGGCTGGCAGCAGGTAAGGAGCGGCCTCAGCGATGGAGCAGCCGGTTCAGGTTAGAGGTGCACACAGCGATGTAGCGACTGGCAGCAGGTAAGGAGCGTCCTCAGAGATGTCTTCAAGGATGGAGCTGCAGGAATCCGGTGATGCATAGGTAAGCACAGCGGAGAGTGTTATGCTGCTGAAAGCAGAATAACGTGAAGCAAAGGCACATGGATGGGTTGGACTTATATAGGCTGGCTCAGGCCCCTCCCTTTAGCCCCACCTACTGACTCCACCTTGCCCTTCCCATTGACTCCGCCATGCCTGGCCCAGCTGCACCTGCCATTGGCACAGAGTGTGCAAGGCACACCTTTACATGAGCCTGGCGCCAGAGGCGCCAGGACTGGGTCCAATTGGACTCTGAGGATGAGGAAGGACTGGTCCCTTGTCCAGTGGCCATGACAATTCCATGTGTAAATATGTTTCTTAAATTTAAATGCTATTTCTCAGAATTGTGCATGTAACTGAACTGGTTGTATCTGGAACTGTGACCCTCAGACCATTGGCCTGGGTTTGTCAAGAAAACAGGTCTGGAGCTTCAGTTAAAAATATAAAGAGATGTAGTAAGAAAGATCTGAACTGCGGTGATGCAGATAACACAGACAGCAGAAATGACCTTTAAGGTCAGGCCTCCCCATCAACTGTGCATTAGCTTCAAACAAAAACCTTTGAAGCCCAGAAGGGGAGTGCACGGTCAAATGGGCCAGCCAGATGTCCTTATCAGGTCATAGAATAGAAATGCAACCAAAGAATTGGTGGGGGCTATGTGAAACTGAGCGACTTGTGGTGCATTGACATTGACTAACATTGAATATACTTTTTTGAATAAAAAGTGCATTGTACTTCCCAGTGAGCTCATCCCGGTTCATATTAAAGGGAATCAGAATCCTGTCGAAGCAGGTTAAAACACATTTTGTGTGATGGATACAACTTGAGTTATGAGAACAATTATGATTCCAGCCTTCCCATAGTCAGGCGAAATAGAACGTTGGTGGGTTGATAGGGTAAGGAAGTAAGGTTTGAATCAGGAAGGGTGAGATGTGTGACTATTTCAGCTCAGGAGTAAATCAATAAAAACAGTAGCTCTGCCCAGGAAGGGCGTGCCAAAATAAAATGAGTATGTTCCATAAAATATAGCACTTAAAAATATATATGTGCCTGTAGTTTTCTGAAAAATTGGGGTAGCTGTCATGTTGTTAGATTTAAGGACAAGGAAGAAGTTAAATCCACTTGCCATTTTTGGATGAGGAATCTTTCTCCTCCCTTAGGCTCCATCATTCACACCCCCTAACTCCTTGTTCTATTAGCAGGCATTAGGTGTATTGGGGGGAGGGAGAGAGAGATAGAGCTGGCCAATCCATAGCATGGGAAATATGATAATAATGGAGTGTCACTAGTCCTATAAGAGCTCAGTTTTCTATCTGAGAGGGACATACTTGCTGATCTTTCTTTTGACTTTCCGACTCTTGGGACCTTTCTTTGCACTTTTGATTTTTCTCTTGACTTTCCCACTCTATTGTTGGAGGTAGTCTGCTTCTGGACTTTTCCAAAGAACTAGCAGAGGGGCAGGAAGAGCTACCAAGGCCCTAAACTTTGCACAGATTGGGAACTGCCTGCCTTTATCCTTTTCATTAAATTGTTGGGAGGGGGAAGCTGTGTAGATCCTTAGCACATTGAATTGAAGTTAAAACAATTAATTCTCATATAGAAAATCACAGGATGAGTGTTGTTAACGTTTGAAACTAGCAAAGTTCATGCCCAGTGTGTTAGAGCCGTTATAGACAATAAAGTACTTGAGTGACTCTACCTTTTTGAAACCCCTGTCTTCTGCACAGAAGGGGGGTGTCCATAATCACATAATCAGTAACGGTAAAACGCTGCCATTCCAGTGAATGTAGTGTGCAAAACGAAATTTCCCATTTATTTACTTGCATCCCAAAATGATTTTCCCAAAACCATGCATTTTGTGCAAATAAAAAGCACAAAACAATTTTCCCATTGAGTGCCTTTCCCAACTTTGTCTTTCAAATAAAAAAAACTCAAAACATTTTTGCTACTGTGTTACTTCTCCCTGTACCTGTCTTTAGACGAGAGGGGTCATATCTAATTGATGCCTGGAGGGTGGGGGTTGCTGGGAGAAAGGAGTATTGTGTTAAACTAATCAATCATTGTGTGTTTTGTTTCGTATTAGTTAATTTGCAAGAAATCTGATGAACATTGTGACTGCCAACTTCAAAATGTTACCTGTGTCACCAGGTCATTTAAACCTGTGTTAGTCAATTGGTGCAAGAAATTTGAATTTGTGATATGTTGTAGTGTCACAGCATTGATCGTTGATGTTTTGGCTGCTAGTCTTCTTTGTCAAACCTTAAATAAATATTTATTCTTAATATACACCAGCCTGGTTCTTAGCTCATTGGTGGTACAGATGGTATTGGTTGGGGTGGTGTGAGATGGGTTGGAGGCCCCACTAAAGTTGTATCTTAATAACTGCTTTGGGTGCGCGCAAACCTGCCATGGGTGGGAAAGGAACTTCCTGAGTTGAGATTGACCGCCTGATTAGTCATGACAGATATGTGAAGACAGAAAGCGAGAGAGTGGAGTTGAAGATGACACCAAGGTTTTTTGCCTCACAGGAAGGCGAAGGAAGAGGGCCCAAGGCAGGCGGCCAGAGTGAGAGCAGGAAAGCAGGGGCAGGGGTCCCTGTCTTACTGGCATTACCACAGAGATCGTTGGAGGTGCGCCAATCCTGAATCGCAGATAGACAGTCAGGAATGAGTGAGAGAGGAGAGGAGGCTGAGGGGAGCCTGAGGGAAAGCTGAGTGTCATCTGCATAACACTGAAAGTTAGAGGAGAAGGTAGAGATCAGGTGGGCCAAAGGGGCCAAGCAGAGGTTTAAAACCCAGGGTGAGAGGATAGATCCTTGGAGAATGCCACAGGTAGAGATAGAGAGGTGGCAGAGTGAAAGGGACCAAGTTGGAACCGGGAGGGGTGGTCCAATTTGTAGGAGGTCAGCCACTCCAGGGCCTGACCCGTGATGCCCAGGTTCTCATGGAGTCGATTGATCAGTATGGCATGGTTGACCGTGTCAAAAACAGAGGAAAGATCAATGAGGATGAGGGCAGAAGGAATGCTGAAATCAAGGTTAGAGAGCAGATCTTCACAGGTGTCCAGCAAAGCAGTTTCCATGCCTCTGGCAGGTCTGCAGCCAGGCTGATGGTCATGGAGAAAACCAACAGATTCAGTGTGGATAGTAAGCTGGGAGATGGCCAGATTTTCCAAGAGTTTGCCCAGGAAATGGCTGATGGAGATTGGGCGATAGTTTTCCGGGCAGGTAGTATCGGCAGGCGGCTTCTTGAGGAGGGGTTGCACATGGGAGTGATTAAGCGGAGAGGGGAAAGTTCCAGTGGCAAAAGAGTGATAATAAAAATCAGCCAAGGCTGGAGCGAGGGTGTCCATATGGTCCTTATAGGTCTATGTCTGTGTCTATGTGACACTGCACCTGATACAGGCATACTGGGGCTCAGGGGGAAAGTCGAGATCACACTAACTCACACACTTCACTCGCTCCCAGACAGGCCAGCATTTCCCCAAGGTCTCCCACCCTCTCTCTGTGCTATAATTTAATCTCTCCCTGCACCTTGCAGCGAAAATCATGAGACCTAGAAGTAAAGGCAGGAAGGCCCTGCTTTCTGATCTTTTGATCGATTGGGGGTCCAGCAGGTTTATGGTCAGTGGTCTGGGGTTATCAGGTACATTGGAATTCATGGGTCCTAAAGCCAGGGAATTTGGGCGCTATAATTTAGGATTAGGACTGGTAGGGTTTGGAGGTCTGTGGCATCCTTCTCATAGGATTTCATTGTTCTAAGGCACACATCCCTTCTCTCGTAGCCTTGCAGGGCACATTCTTCCCAGGGTGCGAAGGTTGGCAACATTTTAGGACAATGAAGGGTTTTATGGATCTGTGTAGCTCTGGGCTTTCTCATCAGTATTTGGAATACAGCCTATTCCTTTGCTCATGTCCGCTGCCTAGGCCTGGGGTGCTGACTGCCACACCCACATTTAAGCGTTGTGTCATAATACAACTGCTAGCACCTACAATGACTGCTATTCCCGCATGTACACTACACCTACAAAATGTACAATAATATGATTGTGTAAATGCCTGTAAGGGTACGCCCCTCCCCCCCTGGTATCTTACATCACTGATGCCGGCTTTTGCCTTATACTAAAGTCCCTAGGGGTGCGGGAAGATCATATCCCCTTCCCAACAGGTACAAAGGATGAAGGGCGAGTGGTGGATTTGCAGCCCTCGCTTCATGGATGACTTGTGTGTGTCTTTTAGAGTGAATAATACCTGCAACTAACTAGGCCTACAGAACCCCAAAAAGTGTCATACTACTCTGCATCTCAAAAGAAGTTACACTATGCCTACCTGATATACATTTTGAAAGCCAAGCCAAGACAGTGGGCCTCATTCCACGTTTGGAGGTAGCCATGGCGCTATTTGCGCCATGGCTGCCTCCAAACCCGGGTCTGTGTCCGGTGTGGGTGAATGGGAACTTACCGGAACATTCTGACCTGTGCGGACCCGGTAAGTCCCCATGCAACCAACCATTCCCTATTCCCATTTGAGCCCCCATAGCGCTCAATGGGAATGGGGAAGGCGCTAATTATGGGCCCGTAAATTACGGGCCCATTATTAGCGCCCTTGTCCCTTAGCGGGACCCGCAAAGGACGTGAGTTCAGACCACACGGCCTTTGCGGGTCCCGCTAAGGGACCTCGGAATTGGGCGTTAGGGTTTAACGGCGCTGGTCTCCTTACCGGTGACCGTTAACCCTTACCGCCCAACTCGGAATAAAGCCCATTGTCAAAGGAAAATATCTCTCTGATATTGTAGTACGAGACATTAATGCCAGGGGCCAGATTACAGACATTTTGCATCACAGCAAGAGCAAAGTTGCATTGTATTAACTCTAAGGCAAGGTTTGCACCAGTGCAAAAACATAACGCCATATTAAAAAGCTTTTGCACCATGGCAAGTGCAATTTTGCATGGTGTTAGCACAAGTGCAAAAATTGCCCTACTGCAAAAAAACTTTCAATGCGTGTTTGCACTAGGGCAAAGTTTGACCTAGTGCTAATACGATTCTGTATTTAGCACTAGGCCATACTTTGCCCTGGTGCAAAAAATGCATTGAAATAATATTTCAAAACATTGCCCTAATGCCCAACATGTAAAGTGGTAACAATGCGATCCCCCAAGTAGAGGAATATGACTACTTGGGTATTCAGTTTTTGACAAAGCTAGAGTGTGCAAGACATGTCTATAAACAAACTGCTTTACCCTAACCATTGGGTTGAGTTAATAGATTTAGAACAATGTATACAAATCGCCGATAAAATGCATTCTACAAGTTTATAAAATCAAAGCAGCCACTGTTGCCAAATATGGATCCACACATCCGACCGACATGTAAAACGTCGAGTCCACTTTTCATGAAAACATGCTTGGATTGCCACGCACGGCATCCAATTTCGGCAGTCATCTGGAGCAAGGTTTGGATTTTGTATATCACGACTTGACTCTACAACCAATTCTGCAATGGCTTTGTTTATGGTGCACACCTAGAGCTGAACTTACCCACTTTATCTTTCAACCTCTATTTGTTAAAGAGGGGATAGGTCGGTCCTGTGGTTACAACATGTTCTATTATATCTGGGGAAAATAAATGCTATGTATGCCTCTACAGCACATGTTGATCTGACCCAATTAAAGGCCCGCCTAACGTCCTACACCAGAGAGTGTCGAGAATGAACTGAACTATCATCCAATCGGAATCTTGTAATGAATTCCTCTGGCTTGGTACAAAACTATCTTTCATGGGCTAATACGTTTTCTGAATTCAACATTATTACAAGATCCAGATTTAACTGGTTACCGGTTAGAGGATTAGCATCGGTCTGGTAAATCGGCTGAAAGGTCTTCCCCAGTATTGCCAACCATAGAATAGAACATAATGCAGGTTTTGATTGTTGGTCTGGTTTATGGAGACATCCACCAACGAACTGGGAAACCCATTCTTAATGAACTTGGTTTTAGGCATTGTCACATTTTTTTTTTTTTAAGACAAGCCTGAAATCATCTAGGTGCTTATAATCAGTTGTCTCATCCATCCGGTACGTACAAGACTCTCCCGCTCGTACGTACCGGACGAACACACCCAGACCAGCAGACGCATCTAGATAGACGTTGGCCTGCGTCGCATGTGGATAGGATCGATCGAAGGATAACATGCCCGCGCCTAGAAAAACGTGAATGCTAGCATGTGCCATACTCAGAGCCGTGAACACCAGCCTGCGTGGCGCTCGGAAGGAGTTGTGAATGTTAGCTTGCCCACACCTGGACTGATCTCTAAACACTAGCCTGTGCCGCGTCTAGATAAAAGTGTGAATGTTGTCATGACCACACCTGTATGGAGCCCTAATCATTGGCCTGCACCGCATCTAGATGGGAATGTGAGGGCCAACAAGTGCCACACTCCCCAGAACTGTGAGTGCTAGCACTGGTAAAGGTCAGGTAACCCACTCACCAATATAAGCTCAAACTCTGCATACTTATCTCACTCAAAAAACTCACACAACCATCTCTCGCACAACAAGCCGCACGCACTTCACAACACTGCAACAACACATAAGCCGGAACAACAGCACACGCGGACTGACTCCGATCCGATACCCGCACCAAAGCTCAGCACCCGGTGTATACTGAGTTGAAGCTGCCAACAGCACACCACTCCTCTCACTATCCTACTCCCTTCTTCAACCTACTATCCCATCCCACCTTTATCGTTTGCAGATCTGCCTGAGCGCCTGGGGACCAATTCCGTTGGTGACGGTGCGCGGTACAAATACCTTTAACATTTAACATTTACCATTGTAATATATTACCCGATTTTTATTCAAACTGTGCTAATTGATCTATTTTATTTTATTTCTTATGTTATGTGTATTCCACAATGTAATTGATATGTTTTTAATGTGTTTATGGATTTATCGTTATCCGAACTAAACGTATTTGATTTATTGCCTGAGTTAATAACATTACAAAATTACTCAGCAACCATTTTATAGAAAACGTTCCTAACCAGTCCGAATGAGTGTAATTTCTCAAAAAGTAGTTTAGTAAGGGGATGCTCCACTATGGCAATACCTGAACATTTACACAGATACATGCCTTAGACAACACTTAGAGCAAATGGGTTTCAATATACATTAATTGGCTGACTCAATAACATGTACATCCACAAATGGCACCTCCCTAACTCTGTATGAACATGCCTGCAGTCTTATTCAGATGATAATGTGATGCTTGAGTGACCTTCATCTGTTTACAAAGTGTGTTTGCATAATTTGAAGCATTTCGTACATCATCATTATCAGTTTATCTTTATTTCGAAAGTTAACGCTTTCATCAAAGAGCCATACGTACACTATAACAACTATAAATAACAGTTGAACAAGACATGAGAAAACCATAAATAACTAAGAGCATAGTAAAAGGCAAATTATACAGCTGCATAGCATTAATACTTTCTCAATATGTAGGCCCTGGGGGTAGTTTCCTGCAAGTTCTCAGAGAGCTCATAATAAAATAGCTGCAGGCCTTTATGTGACAAGCAGTATGCACTTCTTGAACATTCAGCAGAAACAGTGTGCAGAAATGTTGCACGGCTGAAGTTTCCCAAGAGATCGCAGGCCCAGCGAAGTCACTCTAAGAGAAACTTGGGCCTCATTCCGGGTTTGGAGCTGACCATGGAGTAATTAGCTCCATGGTTGCCTCCGAAACCGTCCCGAATCCGGCATGGTGAATGGAGTAATTACCGGTCCATTCCAGGGTTGGAGGGACCGGTAATTCCCCATTCACCTTTTGCCCTTCACCATTCCCATTTCTGCACCATAGGGCTCAATGGGAATGGGGAAGGAGGTAATTACGGCACCGTAAATTACGGTACCGTAATTAACTCCGAAGTACCTTTGCGGGTCCCGTAATTAACTCCTGCTAAAAGCAGGAGGTAAGGAAGGACCTGCAAAGGGACCTCGGAATACGGAGGTAAGGGATTACCGGCATCGGCACCCTTACCGATGCCGGTAATTCCTTACCTCCAACCTCGGAATGACCCCCAATGAAGTAAGCACTTGGGTCCACAAGGAGAATTGGCAGAGAAATATAAATCATGTGCAGTTAATTAAAATCCAGCCACAGTGTTGTATAGTTTTACAGGCAACATTTGGCAGCAAGGTGTGAGAAAGGAGCTGGGGGGGGGGGTCAGAGCATTCGGGTAGGTATTATGGGGCACGTGACAGAGACCTAATTAGCGGGGGAGGTTTCAGTGTCCCTATGGAGCAATATTGTTTAGTGTCCTCGCTGATGTCCATAGGACACATGATTGGTTTCACTTGGTGTGTGAATGTGTGAATGTCTCACCCCTAGCCATATCAAGCAATTTTGTATATTGGGCATTGCCATCCAATGACAAACAAGTGCTTTTGACCTATCGGCACAATCACTTAATTGAGGGGTGGTGTGTTTTGTGACATCACCAATGGTGTTAATGTGATTTTTTGCCAAAGAAACAATCTATCCAATCAGGGCCATTCAATATATCCATGCATACAGGGAACTGGTGTAGTTCCACCAATCAGCCCCTGTGACCTGCCCAGAAAGGTTTTCTAAAATGTTGTATGATCATTTTGTAATTTGGGTGTAAAGTGTTTAGCAACAGTGGGCAGCAATGACAGCTCATTTTGTTCAGTTCAGTTCCACAGGGATGTCTGCACCGTGCTTCCAAGCTGTTTGGGTCCAATACATTTGCAATACTTCTTACATGGTGTATGCTCCTTTATTGGATTTTTTGTGTTCCTGTGATCACTTTTAGCAGAGGTCCCCTGGTACACCTTCCTCAACCACTAAGTCTCAAACAAGAAGCGGGCCTAACCATAATACACACATCGATGACAAATGCCACAGAGACAGACTACACACACACCTATCCTAGCAACTGACTGAACTCTTATCACAGTTCCCAGACTCCATACTGCAGAACCAGTCGAAATTACAGTTGATCAGAAAAAGTGATTGCCCCAAATCCCTCATAATCAATAATGCTCAGAAGCAGAGGAGGGTATAGTTAAGTTCTAGAATGCCTTTTCTAACAGGCATTACTAGTACTGAAAAAAGCCCATTTAATACCACAATATTGCCCATATAGAAACTTGGGAGAGATACCTGAACATTGTTCCAGTACCTTAGAGCAGTAAATGTTGTAGTGTTACTGTCCTAGCGCATAGTCCTGAATTCAGCAACTATATTTTTGCATAGTAATCCCAATAGCTACACAATTAACAGTAGAAAATTATTTTTTTTAATTATAATTATGATATGATACAACCATAGCTATGGCTTTTAATACAAATTGCAATGGGTCTTAGCCAAGAAGAGAGGAAAAAAACCTTAATATTCCACCATTTAAGACAATTAACTTAAACAAATAGACTGTTATAAACTGTGCCAGCCATGCAGGCATGGCAATTTCCCAGTCTCTAATTTATCATGTCAGGCCAAGCTTTTAATATGTGCCCATATCTTATTCAGATGATAAATCAGCATTATATTATTGCCTTCATATTGCAGCCATAGATAGTCACGATCCATATACCGAAACCTAGAGACCCCTGTACCACAGATAGCATTGATTCTTAGATCTTGAGTTTTATGACAAGCTCAGAGGAGATGCTTTGGTGACTTAATTACATTGGCGAGTAATACTCTGCATTTCCATACCTCTCTTGGGATGCCATGTCTAGCCCCCAATGCATCATTCGTATCCACCAAATTACATGTTATTTGTATGCAATTTGTACATAAAAATGAGTTGGGGAAAGCGTAGCGGTAGCTCGCTGATCGTGATAGTTGTTCACGTAAGCCTGTGCAATCCCTGCTGCATATCTTCACTAGCAAGTAAATATAATGTTGCTAGTGATCAAGTTGCCATATTTTGCATTTGAGGCATTTTTTGTAGTTGGCCTTTGTCATGCTATTTATGTCAATATTACATTTTTCCTTCCACAACTATTCCACCTCAATGATGTTAGAGCAAGTAGATGAATTGGAAGCCTAGGAATATTATAGGCTTCATCTAAAACAGCTGACAGGAGAGTGTGAGGTCTGGCATTGGCCAATGTGTGATGGTTCATAACATAACACATCATTTTAAGGGACAGTAAGGAGCATAAAGACAGTTTGTAAGTTGTAACAAAGGAATTTAAACGGCAAGACTCCAATCTGATTAACAAACCATTGTTCTTTTCACCCCACACCACAATGCCATACATTATTTTGGTACAATCTTTGTCTTATATATATGTTGACGAGGGAGGAGATTGAATAACTGCTGAGTTTTGACGGGAACAGTTCGGTAGCTCTGAGAAGCTGAAAAGTCTCCACTACCATTGTAGCCAAGTAGACATTCTGTGTCACACAGCCGTCTATTGTGATTCTGTGATATTTATAGGCTGCCACTTGTTTAATGTGACGTCCATCTCAGAGCCATTCGATTTCCAGAATTCTGTTCTTGCAAGAAAGGACATCATTGTAGAATGTAAGACGCATTCACAAGGCAAAATTACTTTCTTTTATTAGCAAACAAAATTACAGAGACCACACCAGAAAAACAAGTATCCTCCGGAGCTCTTATCTATCCTGAAGTGACATCACAAATCCAGGTTCCACCCCAAAAACCTATCACAAATTTATATTGGTCAGGCTGGGTATGGTACATATAGAAGATGTGTTATTTTTACAATTGGATAGACATATTTAGTGTCTCCTCCTAGGACCACCTCTACTAGTATCAATCTACAATGTTGCAGGGTCGTAGAGATACCGTTGGCTCTTGCAACAAAGGATATCCCCACGTGAAAGGTCAATCTGGATTGGTCAGAATGCGTCCTCCCATCCCTGGGACTCTGGATGGTTACCAGATTCAGTGTACATTTTCAAGGCAATGGGAATGAACATGAGGTGTGAAGTGTTCCCTAATGTTGCCATCTCTGATCACCTAAGCCTGGCAGAGTGCATTCAGTTAGCTGCTTGAAGGCAGCACTTGAAGCTTCTTTCCCTTCTGGTTCGATGGAAACAGTCCTGTTTGGCTAAGCCTTGTGTGTGTGAAGGCAGCAAAATGAAGCTGTCCTGCTTGTAATTATGATTATTTTATCCTGATGTTCTGCAGGTTGCTCACTGTCTCGGTAACTAGGACTTTCCTGTCTCCACTTGTCCTTGGCTGAGTGCCTTGTTTCTGCTTGCCTCTGGCAGCAGTGATCACGTCAGCCTTTCCATGCACTCGAAGCCTGTCTCTCCTTTGCCATCCATTTCAGAGATCCATAGCTTCTATATCATTCCCTATGGTATTTCCATATTAGTAGCAGTGAAATATGGGCAAGCTAAATATATGAATACTTTGCATTATGTGGTTTCAATTTTGGTGAAAGAAATGAGTATAAAGATACGCATGTGTTTCCGTCCTCTACCTACGAGCATCATTAATTAGCATGTGCTTAGTGCCTATATTCAATAAACTAGTGCATGTTCATGTAACTTCATGAATGAATGTATATGCACTTCATGTATAATGCAGCTACATCGTGGAGTCAGTTATGACATCATTGATTTCTGGTTTTACAGTCATGCGATTAATCATCGATGTAATTTCCATGTCATACAAGTCATCGATTGGTTATGGTCTAAATGGCTGTCTGAACGCTTCTCACACCTGTGGTACATTGAAGTTTGCGGTGATGGGCCTAAAAGTGCGGCACATCTGTCATTGTTCTGCTTTCATGTTGAGAGTTGTGTGGGGGGCATGAGGATCACATTTGCACCCCCCATCTACAATCAAAAGATGATAACGTGTAGCATAGATTGATAATTGCATGAGCAGGGCTTTAAGTGCTCTTGGTGTGTAATTGAGAAGTATAATGTCATTTGAGTACCCCAAACAGCTGTTTTTGGTTTTTCCTAAGCCTGGGGATAGAGATGCTGGTGTGGCCAAGGAAAATGATAGGTTGGCCATATAAAGATTGAACAATAAAGGGGCAAGTATGCAGCTTTGTTCCAATCCCTGAATGGTGGCAAGAGAGATGGTGAGTGAGCCCTTATCATCAATTCTGACTCTAATTGTAGTGTTAGTATATAATGTGCTTATGTTGTTCAACAGGCCAAATAGCAAGCCCTACTCCTTTAATTTGCCCTACAATTTATGTCTGTTGACAGTGTCAAAAACATCACTGAAGTCAACAACATGTTGCGCCAATTCCAGGCACTTTCGGTCATGGAGACAAGGGTGATGATATTGTCCATAGTGGAGGAGGCTTTTCTGAAGCCTGTTTGGTTAAATGGCAGAATCTGCTTATTTTCTGCCAAGATGTTTAATTCTTCCAATAAAATCTTCCAAAAATGTTTGCCAGTGCGTCCAACATATCAAGTATCCTATAGCTTGGTGGATATGAATGTGAGCCCTTTTTGTAGATGGAAACTATGATGCTCTTTGTCCAGGACTCTGAAAATTGTCCGCTCTGGCTGATGTTTTGAAAAAAGGAGAAATAAGATGTTGCTCCATTCATCCAGGTTAACTTTCATTAGAGTATTACAGGTGCCATCAGGTCCTTGTGATCTGGAATTCTTGCTTTTCTTGAAATATTTCGAAATGTTTTCACCAGGATGGTTGAGTCTCCAGTCCACTCCTCGCCAGGGGTTATCGTGTGGCTCTCGATCATTCAGCCCAAGTGTGCCTTGGATATATCACTCCAAAGCTTATTAAGCAACACCTCCCACCATCTTCGAATTCCCCCAGTTGTTCTTTATGAGCTACCAAAACTTATGGGAATCTTGTTCCCTAGTGATCTGTTCAGTTCTCTCCATCATGTCAGTTTCGGTGAGTGACTGTGTTGGCGCTGTCACTGACGATACTCTGATTTCAGTTTGTTGCAGTGATCAGCAATGGAATGAGCCCCATTGGTATTGCAGATCACATTTTTTGAGGACCTTCCTTAGTTTCATTTTTATTTTATTTTTTTTGGATATCTGTAAGGTAACTATCCAACATGTGGTGTTTCAAGGGGCCACAAGACAAAAAAGGGGGCACAAGGGAGAAAGATAACAATAACGGTCCTACTAGGCCTTGTGACATTCGGATCTGTTTTTCTGTTCCAAATATCGACGTTGAATGTGTGTTTGCGGGCAGTATTAGTTTTACCTTTGTGAGCGTTCTACCAGAGATAAGGGGTTTCCAAAAGATGAAAGAAAAAATATTGTCAATGAAGTCAATTAAGTCTTTATACTCTTGCAAGAACATCTGACCTTTGCCATTAACCCTACAAGAGACAGTGGCGTATTGCATTTTGGTTAGAGATTGAGGCGCGTGGCTGATGTTAGCCAGGTAGTCATTAACCAGGTTGAATTTACCAGGTTTTGCATTGTTAGACGGTTGGCATTAGTGTTACAGTCGATGCGTCCAGCAAGATCCTAAGCTGGTTCTATCAGGTCAGAACACATGTAACAATGAGTGGGGAATGGTTGCTCTCCTTTCTATGTTCAAAACTAAAATTAGGTGGAAATAATGTGCATGCATAAAGTGGTTGTCGATAGTAGAGGAGCAGGTGGCACTGCTCCTAGTGTAATTGCCAAGAGATTCACCCTTCCATAAACCGTTAAGTATGGTGAAACCATAACTTCTGAGCAGTTATGATATATGATATTTTATTTATAGTGCGCCCATACACAAGTGTTTGAAGGCGCAACGAGGCAAGGGTGGGGAAACAAGGGGGGGACAAGACAGCGATCTTACTAGGCACAGTGTCAAAGAGACTGTGCAAGTGCAAGGGGGAGGAAAGGGGAAAAGTGCTGAGGGAAGGGGAGGAGGAGCAAGTTCGGGACATAAGATCCTAACATCAAGAAACAAGAAGTGCGGTCAACATGTGGCAGTGCAAGTTTAAGTGCTTAACATCAAGTGATAGATAGTGCAGGTAGGGAGACTGCATGGTTAGAGCTACAGCCCCAAGTGCAGGGTTGCCAGGAGGCAGTGCATGTGTGCAACTGGATGGGCAGGAACCTGGGCCCTGTGGTTCAGAGGGTAGCCAGGTAACCAGTGCAGTATCGGACATGATATCAGACCTAAAGAGGAATAGAGAAGGAAGAAGCAAAGAGGAAAGTCTTGAGCTGCTTCCGGAACCAGAGATGGCTCTGCTCATGTTTCAGAGAGGCAGGGAGGCTGTTCCAGAGGGAGGCGCCCACCGAAGAGAGAGATGTTCCCCCACGTCATTGCTTGGAAAAGCGCCTGACCCTCAAGGAGTTGGAGGTGGAGGAGCGAAGGGCTTGAGTAAGAAGATACTTCAGAAAGCTGGAGTTATTTTGGTCCCAGGCCTTGTGGACAATGTAAAGGCTCTGACAGCCATTGGGAGCCAATGAAGTGATTTCAGTGCTGGAGAGATATGATCCCTGGGCTTGAGGCCAAGGACAGGTCTCCCAGTCCTGTTCTGGATGAGTTGCAGAAAATGGAGAGTAGAGGCAGGCAGATTTAAAAAGAGGGTGTTACAATAGTCAAGCCTAGAGAGAACCAGAGCTCTAGAAACAGTGAGCTTCTGGGGGAAGGAGATGAGAGGGAGAATACGTCTAAGAAGGTGCAGTTGGTAGTTTGATTTCTTAATGACATCAGCGATGTGAGGAGAGAGGGAGAGTGTGGATTTGAAGATAAAGCTGAGGTTCTTAGCCTCACAGGCGGGAGCAGGAGGAGGGACAAGGGAGGCCGGCCAGAGAGTGAGGGGAATGAGGTGTGCAGGTGTGCCAATGAGGAAGATCTCCTTCTTGCTGGCTTTGAGGCACTGGTCATTGGTGGCCCACCACTCTTGGATTGCAGAGAGACAATCCCGGATGAAAGAAGGAGAAGAGGCAGCAATGGGGAGCCTGAAAGCGAGCTGGGTGTCATCCGCATAGCATTGGAAGTTGGCACAGAAAGCAACAATGCGGTGGGCGAGAGGTGGCAGGTATTGGTTGAACAACCAGGGAGAAAGGTTAGAACCCTGGTGAACACCGCAGGTGGAGAGAGAGATAGAGGAGAGTACGGACCCAAGTTGGACCTGGGAGGGTCAGTTAGAGAGGAAAGAAGTTGAAGGCTCTTCTCTCCTTCAGCATTACTGATGGACTGCTTCAGTCTGCAAAGGGGATGTGGAGTTTCAGCTTCATCTGTTGCAACACAGGGAATTTTTGCATTAAAATCTCCCACAATAAACATAGGAATATCTGTTGTGCAGTGGTGCAGTCTCCAATGACACTAGGTGGTCAAAGAGAAGTAGAAACATCATTTTCTTTGAGGAAGTATGAGGAAGTATAAATTGGCACATTTAAAAGATATTATATACAAACTTGACCAGTTTAGCAGCATTCCATATTTGATACCAGGGAAACTAACGCTAGAACAATATCAATTTAAGTGCCATACTTACAATACTTTTCACTGTGATTTAGTTCAATCATTTCACTAAGGGGAAATTATGTGTGTGTTATGTTGATTATCCATGTATGCATCCTTGTCAACCTTCGTATTAAACCTGTGCATGTAATTCACGTGCATTTATTCATAGTGACAAATGTAAAGTTCCTTCCTTGCAACTAGCATTTTCTCAGCCAGACGAACTAATCATACAATGTGGATAACGTTTTTATTGAAGGAACTTTAAAGCAGTGAAATAAATAAAATAAACTTGAACCATTTGTGCTTTTGTGTATTCATTTGTAAGTCCCAGTCTATGGAAAAACAAAAGTGAGCATAATTTTGAGTAAGACAAAACCAGTACAATAAAAAAGAGATTATTAGGCAAAACATAACTATATTTGTTTAGACAGAGTCGAGGCTCCAAAACCTGGGCAATCCTGACCCCATCTAGAACAACAATCCCACTTACCTATATCAAACTTATATAAAATGACAAGTTTCAATAAAAAGGAATCAAAGGGAAAGGAAGCCTTTAGGCCTATTCCTAAAATCAATCTGTATATTACCAAGAAAAAGGAATCTAGAAGAAGAATTGGTGCGACCCTTTATGTGCAACATAAGGGTGGTGTAATGGATGTAACCTAATCCTTGTTTTCGGAAATAAAGGGGGAGGTGGTAGGGGTGAAATGAAGGTTCACAAACAAGGAAAGGGGGTGTTTTCATAAAACGGGGAGGAGCATGGGTGCGTTTTCATAAAACGGGGAGGAGCATGGGTGCATCTTTAGACTGAGAGCGCCACCACCAGGGGGCCAAAGCAGACCTAGGACCGCCTTCATGTTGGTTATGCAGTGTCAGGGACACACAGACACGCCTCCTGTGTTCCGGTCCTGGTTTTCATGAGCCTGCATACAGTATAGTACTCGAGGGATTTCTGGTTTAGTATTCATGTTTCTTCACAGCACCATTACTAGCAAGCACTAAAAAGAGTTGAAAATAGCGTGGACATGAACGTATAAAACCCTTACTAAACTGCTTGTAGTAAACTCTTGCACAGATGACAGGAGGCGTGATTACTGGCTGGAGCTGCAGGGCTGTGGGACTGAAATGTCTCGTGATGCAAGCCCCCAGACCCCAATCTCGGAGGAGCCGGCAGGACGCGTCTTGCCGCGTCCTCTGATGCTCCCGTAATGCGCGTGAAGCACGCGGGGGCGGTCCTCGCTGCCATGGCGAGATCTTGCGAGAGTTGGTAACACTCGCGATATCTCTACACACCTCCCTTTGGTGAGGAAAAGGAAGTTCATTGCAAAACATAGTCACTGTATCTCACCGGTCTACTGTGCTCTCTTCTAGGTCGGTCACCCTTTCCAGTGCGATCTTCCTGTTGCTCCTGTTCTGGTTCTGGCATGGGTGATTCCGGTTCCATCTCTATTTCTTCCCTTTCTTTGTCGTTTCTCTCGGGCTCCCGTTCTTCCCTTCGCTCATTGTCTATTCCTTCTTCAGCATGTGGTCTCTCCGGGGTTCTTGCTCTTTCTTGTCTCTTCTAAAATAGGGCTACTCTTTCCAGATTCCATGTGCGCCCGTCCTCGGTGCGGACATGGTGTGTTCCCCTGTGAATCACTTTGGTGGGTCTGCTGAACCGAGAGCCCATGATTTGGTCTTTTTTCGGTAGTCTTATTTTGACCCAATCTCCCCCTCCAATGTCTGACGCTTGCTTGGTTCTTCTTCTTTGGTCACTCCACGTTTTCATGCGTGCCTTGCTGTTTTCAATTCTCCACACCACTTCTGACATGTCCACTGCTTCATCTTCTCTTACTTTGGATAACCATGTTGGTATGAGCGTGGAGGCTGCACTCCTCCCTCTCAGCATTCGAAACGGGGATATTTGCGTGATTCCGTTTGGAGTGAGTCTGTGGGCCGCTATGGCCTCCTTAGTGGTTTTTAGGGGGTCCATTCCAGAAGCCGTGGCTAGTTGGATTGCTCCCTTAATGAACCTGTTGGCCCTTTCAACAAGCCCATTGGCTTGGGGATGATACAAGGCCGCCTTCTTTTGGCCTATATTGTGCTTTCTCAGGAATTGTTCCATGTCCCGTGAGATCAGTTGTACCCCATTGTCCGTTACTACTTCCTTGGGGAGGCCTTCTCTTTGAAAAATTTCAGTGAGAACTTCAATTACCGTCGCTGTGGTAATGTTTGGGACGAACTCAGCCTCGACCCACTTGGATAGGTAATCAACCAGCACTATGCCGTACCGATGTTCTGGTGCCATCGCTTCCAGGGCTCCTATAAAGTCTATGCCCACTTTTGACCACACCGCTTCTGGTACTTCTGTGGGAATTAGGGGTGCCTGTCTGAGTTTCAATCTTTTGTCGCTATTGAGGCACTCATGACACCGCTCTATCATGGTGCGAATCTCTTGGTCCATGGACGGCCACCAGTAGGCCTCCCGGACTCTGTGCCGGGTCATCGTGTTTCCCAGGTGACCAGCGTGGGCTCTGCATAGAATGGTGCTCCTCATGCCTACGGGTGGGATTATCTGGTCCGTCTTCATTATTATTCCGTCCGTTTCAGATATCTCTTCGGCCACCTTCCAATAGGGTCTCATACCTTCTGGCATCGTTTTTTCACCTGGCCACCATTCCTTGATCCGCTCACGGATTTTCACCATGGCCGGGTCTTTTCCGTCTTCTTCCAGCCAATGTTTCTCGCTGAGTTCCATATAATCAGGTGCTTTTATATCGGTGATGGATGCCACAATGCATTCTCCTTGTAGAAATGTGGTGGCCTTGTCTTTACCTTCTGGCAATCTTGACATGCAGTCTGCCTGCGAATTCTTCCATCCTGAGATGTGCTGCACTTCAAACGTGTACTCCTGCAGTTTTGCTGCAATGCGTGCCAATCTGGGTGTGGACACTTTAGTACCTCCCGGGCTGAGCATGTGGATGAGGGGTTTGTGGTCTGTCACCAATTTGAATTTCATGCCCCACACATATGTTCTAAAATGTTCTACCACCCATGCACATGCCAACATTTCCTTTTCTATGGTAGAGTAGTTCTATTCTGCCGAGGACAAGGCCTTCGAGGCAAAGGCTACCACATGCTCCGTGTCCCCCTTCTTCTGCGTAAGAACTGCTCCTAGTCCGTATGCACTGGCAACCGTGGTGATGACTGTATCCCACTCTGGGTTAAATGGCTGTAAACACGGCGCTTCCATGATGTGCCGTTTTATACTTTCAACCGCCTTCTTCTGGGGTTCTTGCCACAAAAATACCGAACCTTTTTTGAGTAGGTCACGGAGTGGTGCTGAGGTTTCGGAGAACTTGGGGATAAATTTTGCGTAATACTCCGCCAGTCCAAGAAATGATCTTACTTCGTCTTTGCTGGTGGGCTCCGGTGTTTTTATGATTGCATGCATCAAATTTTGTTTGGGACTGATCCCTTTTGTGAGATTTTGTACCCCAAGTATTCGACTTCTTTCGCTTTGAATACGCATTTTTCATGGCGTAGCCTCACCCCTGCTTCTTGCAGCTTGATCAGGACAGTTTTCAATGTGGCATCATGCGTTTGTTCATCCCCTGCGTACACAAGGATGTCGTCCTGGAAATACGCGACATTTTTGACCTTTCGTAGCAAGACATCCATCATGCGTTGAAAAGCTGATGCTGCCGACGATAAGCCGAATGGCATCTTGGTGAACTGATAGGTGCCAAATGGTGTGATGAATGCTGTGAGGGGTTTCGACTCTTCATGCAATTGTATTTGGTGATATGCGTTTCTCATATCCAGTTTTGAGAAAATTTTGGCTTCCTTCATCAACAGAATGAGTTCATTTATGCTCGGTAGTGGGTAGTTGTCGGTGATGACCTCTAAGTTTAAACTGCGAAGGTCGATACACACCCTTAGCTCTTGTGAGTTCGGTTTCTTTATAAGCACTACTGGGCTCAGCCATTCTGACGCTTCAACTTCTTCAATGACACCCTCCGCTCTCATTTTGTTCAATTGATTCCTGAGAGTGTCTCTTGCGGTTGCTGGCACGGGCCTCACTCGATGTTTGACTGGGACGGCATTCTTTTTGAGCATTATTTTAAGGACAAAGCCCTTGATGTGACCCGGCTCCTCCGAGAAAAGTTTTGGGTAGTCACTCTTGACAATGGGCCCATTCCTCGCGCAGACAGACAGTACTTGGTCTTCTGTACTGGGGTCCAGTTTGATTTTTAGCTTGTCTTGGTCATCCCATCCCAGTACTGCTGGGCCTTCGTGGCTAAAATAAACTCTGGTGGTGGTTTCTCTTCCTTTAAACTCCACCTTCCCTTTGATATATCCCAGTAGTTCAACTGACGCCCCACCAAAAACTGTGGGTTTGTGTCGTGTGGTGAGAACTTGGACCTTTTCTTTTCCCACCATTTCCTTGTATGTCCGTAGGGGTATTATGGTGAGGTCCGAACCAGAGTCTGCCATAACTCTTGTTTCTCGACCGTCAATTTTGATTGTGCAATGGGGCTTTTCTCTTCTTGCCCTTGTGCTGTTTACCATAATGACTGTGGGTCTCCCCTCATCTTCTGAGGACGATTCTCGCTCCCTGTTGTGATCCGTATTTACACTGGTAACCTTCTTGTTTCTCCACCGACACACCAACGAGAAATGGCCAATGCGTTTGCAGATGGAGCACTCTTTGTCTCTGGCTGGGCACTCCCTATCGAACGCCAGGTGTTTCGTGCTGGTGCACCTGTGGCATTTCAGAGGTTCTTTCTTGCATCCTCTCCCCTTTCCCGTGTCTGGTGTCTGTCTTTCTTTCTTTGAGTGAAATGTGACTGCTTGGATTTCAGCAGAACTCTGGGTTCCCATGAGTTCTTTTCGTCTTCCAGCTGTTTCTTCAACCGCTCTGGCAATTTCGATCGCCTTCTCTAGTTGTAATTCTTTCTCCACAATGAATTTATCTTGTACTTTTCTGCTGTTGGTGTGGACTGTCAACATATTGCAGATGAGGCTTTCAGCATTGTTGCCGAAACTGCACAGCGCTGCCAGTTCCCGCAGCTTGGTGACGTAGTCGTCGACTGGTTCAGATATTTCTTGTCTGCGGGTGTAAAAGCGTATTCTATGCAACACCGTGTTTTCTTTACTGGCAAATCTCTTCACTATTCTCCTAACTGCCTCCTTAAAGACGTCATCGTTGTCCCCTGCCACCGGGATCGGGGTGAGACTCTCAAACAACCTCTGCCCTTCCACTCCTAAGGCATTAAGTAGCATAGCCCTACGCCGTGCCGCTGAAAATCCTGCCCCTCCAAGCGCCTCTACATACGTCGTGAAAAGGGGTTGCCATTGCGGCCACGGGATGGCAGGTCTACCTGGAGTTTGCAGGAAGGGGGTTGGCGGCGTCGCTCCTTGCATGTTCCCACGTGGGTTGCAGTGGTGATCCTCGTCGCCAATTTATGTAGTAAACTCTTGCACAGATGACAGGAGGCGTGATTACTGGCGGGAGCTGCAGGGCTGTGGGACTGAAATGTCTCGTGATGCAAGCCCCCAGGCCCCAATATCGGAGGAGCCGGCAGGACGTGTCTTGCCGCGTCCTCTGATGCTCCCGTAATGCGCGCGAAGCGCGCGGGGGCGGTCCTCGCTGCCGTGGCGAGATCTCGCGAGAGTTGGTAACTCTCGCGATATCTCTACACTGCTCCAGGATGCCTCCAAAACAGCCCAGCCTCAGCGTGCTCATGAGTCAGTGTTTTACCCAACGCACATCAACTCTCCAACTACAAACGTTGGACACTTTATAACGCTTGGATTGTGTTTCAGGTAATTCAGATAGTAAAAGGTCTTCATTTCGGACACCACCAGTGGCAATACAGGTCACGTTTCCCCTGCCCTTTACAATGGAAATTCGCATGCAACGTTGTGAGGATACGTCATAACTTTCGCTTCCTTGTGGTTGTAGGTGATTGTAGGCACTTAGCTCTGTGCTGCCTGTCAGATATGCCAATAACAGACAATCCAGCTGCACATCTCGAGCGAGTTCCTTTTAACAGGTTGCTTTTAGAATGGAATAATAGTTATGTGCCCTTGCCAGTTAAAGGAAATCGACTCTTAAGTATCCATTTTGCCTAGTTCCTTTGCCCATGCAAGGGATGAAATGCAACACTTTAATTCGAGAATCCATAGTAAGTTTCCCTTTTTGGCCGTTTCCATCTGGGTACTGTACCACTCAGGAATTTCTCATGAAGCACGCATGTCAATCATTTAATCTCTAAACTCATTTATTTTTCTTCTATGAGATAAGCCCTGCCTAACCTTTTGAGTTCTACCTTCGACTGCCGCTTTATCTTTCAATCTTCAGGTCCCAGCGGTTCACCACTGTAGACTAGGGAGTTATTTTTAATTAACTGTTCCCGTGCACTTTGAACACTAAAAGATTCCTGCAGGCAAGAGATCTGTGAATCCATAATCTTTGAATTATGCATCACTTCCCCCTACTTGAAACAGTTCCCTTTCCTATGCATGACTCTGCAGTTATCTTGCACACCTTCTGTCTTCATCGCTTCCCTTAACTCAGCCTGCTGGCTCTCGTGAGAATGAAGCATCTCCACACTTTCGCATAGCAGCTTTTATTTCTGCTTTATTATTGTCCTGGGTGTTTATGCACCACCTTAGAACAGATGGATGCATGTGCATGTCTGCGGTAGAAATGATCGAGAGTTAAAAACCGCAACGGACTGTTTGTTCCTGGGATATGTGAACGGTATTGTGAAATTATTTATTTATTTATACACATTATAAGGCTAACACGATGTTTGGTGGTGTGTTCTTCTGGCAATAAGTTCCAGTGTTATGGAGTTTGAATAAATATCAGCTTTCCCCTTTGGGTGGATATTTTAAAATTGTGAATAGTTCATAGAAAAATGGCCGCTGAGTCGCCTGAAATGGCTAATTATACTTTTACATTTCAGGTAGAAGGGTTTTTCAAGCCTTCATAAAGCCACCATAATGTTGTTGATGTTTTCTAAACACACCCTGATGCCCCAACTGCAAGGATGTCAGGCGATACTGAGCAGATGATCCCTAATAAAGATGAAACACGTGTGTAGTTTTCTGCATCCTTGAGTGTGTTATGTCTTGGTTTCAAATTGCTGTGTATAAGATATCACTGCCCTACAAGACAAAAACAATTTCAATTTTCTGGAGCTTAATGCTTGCAATTGAGCTTATTTGAATACCCACAATGCATTGTTCATGTGGCTCCAAACTGGAGCTGAACTTTCATTGAAGGCTACGAGGTGGCGCTGTGGGATGTGTGACTGAGCTGAAATGGCATATTCTAGCCATATATATCGTTGTATCATGGGCCTGCTTAAAATGACAGCTTGGTTTTCTTTTTCAATTTTGTTTAATAATACATTCTCGTTCTCATTTCCTTTGAAAGAAATTGGACAGTTATTTTCCGGGCATTGCATGTTCCTGACATCCTGGTAGGTTACATCTTGTATTTATCAGAACACCCCCTTGGCTCCTGTACTTTTTTTCTTAGAACTGGATTGGTGTTGTCGCCTCTCTCAAACCTTTTTAGCTATGGCAAGTCTGGAATTCTTGATGACTTCTTCTTTCTTCCCTCAAACAATGGGCCTCATTCCAAGATTGGAGGTAGTCATGGCGCTATTTGCGCCATGACTGCCTCCAATAATGGGTCCGGCACCGGTATGGTCCAATGGGGATTTACCGGTGTAGTCCGACCTTTGCGGGACCGGTAAGTCCCCATTGAAAAAGCCATTCCATTCCCATTTGAACCCCCATAGGGCTCAATGGGAATGGGGAAGGCGCTAATAACGGTACCGCAAATTGCGGTACCGTTATTAGCTCTGAAGTCCCTTAACGGGTCCCGTCCATAACGCCTGGTCAGACCAGGCGTTAAAGGAGGGACCCGCTAAGGGAACTCATAGTAGGGCGGTAAGGGATTACCGGCACCTGTCTCCTTACCTGTGCCCGGTATCCGTTACCACTCTACTCGTAATGAGGCCCAATGTTTCTCTTCATTTACTGAAGTCCTCTAAAAAGTGACATCATTTGGCTCTTTCTTTCCAGTAATTTTTATATGATTTTGTAAAGGCGCTGTTTTGAGGACCACTCTGTAATCTCCATATCTCTGGATTTCAGGAGACAATGTAAGGACTTTTTTCTATACTATGGGCCTCATTATAAGTTAGCTGTTCTAGGAATAAAGTGCTGGTAATAACGTGTACTGGCACTTTTCCAGACCAGCCAACTGTACGTTGACTGGGAGGGTGGCAGATTTACTGCCAGTTTATAGCTTGAGGTATATCTGCCATTCTACCAGCAAGAAACTGCTGGTATTACCGGCCTGGTAATACTGGTGCAGTACTACAGGTAAATCCCCCCATGGAGTCCTAGAGAACTCCATGGAATGGGTATTTACTGCTGTTTCCACAGACAAAGTTTGCGGAAACAGTAGTACCGTTTGACGGCAAACATATAATGAGGGCCTATGAGTCCTAGCAAACATTACAATATGACAATATGCAACTGGGTGGAAATGGTGTAAAATTGTTATCAATCTTCAAGTGAACTTCCATATCTTTCAAATTATTCAAAGTAAGGAGAGCGTGTTATTTGAGACTCATGTAAGATATTTATTGAGATGATAGCTGGTAGGATTGTAATTCATTTAAAATCTAAACCTCTGGCCTAGCTCCTGGCAACCCTACTGACCACTGTTTTTCAGCCTGCGAAGCCTTTACAGAAAGGGGAAATACCATATGCAATTCAGACTTGGTTCCACTTCAAAAGGGGCAGTTCATTTCAACCTGCTTGGTCACATTCCTTCTGCACATGACCACTAGCAACCCCAGACAGGTTTCAGCCCTCTTGGACATGATCAGTAAGGTGTAGCTGGTGTTTCTCAGCCCAGCAGGCTTGGGACCCACCCCTGGACGAAGCTGTACCCATCGGACGACTAAAGCAAACCGACATAGGTGATGGCTGTTAGGTTTACACTTAAACTTAACCTATACATGTCAAGCCATTACAGAAATGGGAGAAACTATATGCCAATCCGGGTTGGTCCCACCACAAAAGGGGCTGACGAGTCCAAACTACTTGGCCACATCCCTTCTGCATAAGACCACAGGCAACCACAGACATTTTACAGCCTCATTGGGTGTCAACAGTGAGGTGTAGCTTGAGCCTCTAGGCCCAGCCATTGCTATAATTGCTCTGTGTATGTGGGCATGACAAGGACTTTCTCTGTTCTGTGTTAAGGAAGCTGGGTAAACTCCTGCTTTTAGAGTGTGTGTGTCCATATTTCTGTGTCCATATTTCTGTATTCATTAAGAGAAAAAGAGAGTGTGGTGAGGATGTGAGAAACCATGTGGGCAGGTATGTGTGGTTGTATGGAATGGCTTTCATGTGATGCCCATTACCTCTCATCCTGCCTGCAATGGTTGATTCAGGATTTCATATGTAACAGAATGCTATCTCTGTGGGTGTGCTATCCTGAGCATGTTCTGATTTCTTTCAAGAGAAAATGATGCTGGTGTTCTCTCTCACTGCTCAATGTTAGAAAAGGAATAGTGTACACATGTGTACTTTTTTTCTGTCAGTAGTGAGTAGCCTCTGACTACTGACACAAAGGAAAGTTTCAATGTTATTTTGCAACATTGCAGTTACAGAGTAACATCTGCATTCATGAATCATCCTGCTAGAATTTAATTAATTCCAACAGCCATTGGATGCCATTGTCAGTGGGCACCTATCATTTAAAATAAATACAACTCATCCCCGTTGCTTGGTGACAGAACTTTGACTAAATGTAAACAGAAAGGTATATCCACTTGGATATCATGTTCCATGAGGATTTGCTATTATAATTGCCACAACCCATCTAATGTCATACTATTATCAATTTGTTTCCCATGACTCCCACAGATGTCAAGTGTGTATGTGTATTGTGTATTGCGTCTGTGGCTGTGGGTTTCACCCACAACAGATGCTGGGCAAAACCCCAAATGCCCCTATGTTCCATTCTTTGAAGACTTGACACCTTCCCTGGAAGGCTGGGGTAGATTTGAAGCTTGTTATTTAAAGAGATCCCTGTAACAGAATGGGAAAGTCATACTAGAGGGATCATTACTGGAGTACCTCTGATTTCAGTCTGACCAGAGAGGCAGAAAGCATAGTGCAGCTTATAAATTGATCGGCACAATGAAAGAATGGTCCATCCACCTTAAAAATGCGTAAGCCACACCTGCTTCTTGTGTCCCTTCCGTTCTCTCTCCAGCCAAGGAACTCTGGGAGTTGATATCAGAAGTGAAAACCATTGCCGTAAGAGCAGAGATTTGCCTTTACCAAAGGCTTGGTGTAGACCAACCCACCTTTGCAAAATGACTATATAAAGGGGTAAGCCCCCCCATCTTTGTTAGGGTAAGGTCTTCCCAAAGTCCCTAGGCATTAGGCTGATGATAAGGAACCCCAGGGAGATGACACCAAGGACTCTGCCTGCTGGAGTGGGAAACCTGCATATGTCCCTGGCAACCTTCCTGGATGCAAAGGGCAGAATATAGGTTTGTCTTTCCTTAGAAACGCAGTCAGGGATCTCACAGCACCTTAGGATCGAGAATTGTTTCACTTGGATTCCCCTGCACTTTCAAACTGCTTTGAGCTAGTTGAAGTACGTTTAAATCCATGTGGGGCACTTCAAGGATCCAACAGAGTAGCTTTTGCCGCTCTACGCTTTGAACTGCTTTAAGTAGCTTCAAGCTCAATGGCTCAAATCGCCTGCCTTTCTCCCAGCTTCTTTGAACCACGAGCTGTTGCTGCTGCCACCCACATTGATGATGTGAATTAAGGTAAGCCCGCTTAATACTGAATTTGAATCTCAGCTTTCTTTGCACCCGAGATCCATTCTGTCTTTAAGCTGCACCTACTTGACATCACCTGTCTGCTCCTCAGATTCCTCTAGTATGGACATGTGCTGCTGGTAAACCAGGAAGTGCAGTTGGGTTCAACAGACACAGCTGATTGACACAAAACTGACTCATGCCATCCGAAAGAGCCTCAACCACTGGTTCTAAGCTGTCAAACCTACACAAGAATATAAAAGGTTAAAAAATGTTGTCTGACCCGTGGGTGGACCTGTTCTGAGGGCCTTAGTGACATTTTGAGATTGAGGCACACAAACTCAAGCCTGCTTCAAAAAGAATGCATTTACAGACCCATACACACTACTCTTCATAGTGCCCTTTCCTTAAACGATTTCTGTATTCCATTTGAGGGGATGGTTGGTAGAAATGTTTAATTGTTTGTCTTTTTGTGTAACTGAGATCTTATTTTTAAGGAACATTTGATTTTAGTTTTCTATGACGGCACTTACCATACTATTGTTGATTTGGATGATCCCTTGCTGGTTCACACACTTCTGAATAAATCTACCCTCGGCCCAAACTACCTTAAGACGTAAGAGAGTTATTACATTCATGCTATCACTGTTTATTCTATATGATTGAAGCTACTACTCCATTACTCCTACAGAGCAGTCACCATTTTGTCATGCCATCCACTCAAGGGAGACATCTAGCCAATTCTCTTCCAATTTAAAAGCCAACCTAGAGACTTGGGAAATTACATAAACTGCTGGTAAAAACTAAACATGAGCATATGGCAGCTTTACAAAATAATTCTACCATCTACTTTTTCCAAGCTAGACCTATTGGCATTGTCAATGCGTGTTCCATGCGATATCTCCCTACGTGATTAAGAGTTGATGAACCCTTTCTGGCCATGGGGTGGTCTGAGCACGGTAATCCCATGAAAAGTCTGCATTTGGAAGTCTGTATTTGGAAATGTATGCTTTGGATAAAGAACAGCCACAGAGGGCCTGCTTCATTATTTAGAACATTTGATTTTCTGCTGGGGATAAGATGGGTGCATATGCTGGCACATGTCATATTTGAACATGATAGTGCTGTCAAAGGGAAATATACCTACGGTATTGATTTTCTCTGCTCAAGTATTAACAATGGACATTCACTACTTCCATCATAGTTTCCACATCCATCCATTTAATCTCCAGAACAATGTGGCTGCAAACAAATAAACTGGGGATGTCCTTGATCCTCAATTAGACTTCAAATATTCTGCAAGCAAGACAAGCTGAAATGTGCCTAGGCAGCCCTATCACTTCCTAAATTCACAAACTTCCACAAATGCTGTAACTAAATGGTGTAAAATTGACTGGCTGGCTTGAAAGCAGGGCTGAACTTCAGTACTCTGCTTTGCTGACAAGATAATCATTGCTGGGGATTCCACTGATGGGACCCACTCAAAGATCAAACAAATCAAGGCAGAATCTGGGGCTTGACTTAAGAGATGGAGATATTCTGCCAATAACGCCAGGTGGCAAAAAATGCTTGAAGCATTACAAAGTAATACCACTTGCAATACAGGGAAAACTCTCTCCCTGGCCAAAGGGGATAGCTGTAAGAACATTGTGAACCCCATCAGTGAGTAAAAGTTGGTAGAACACATAGGTGCTAGGTCCAAGGCTCCCTGTCCTCAAAACTATGAGAAGTGTAGGAACGAACCATAACATTTTAAAGCCTGGGAATAAATACAATCATTCATGGGTTGAAAAGCTCCCGTGTCCTGGGACCTAATGGGTTATCAAATGCAGTATTAAAAAGAGACCCTGGAAAGTGGGCCACGATATTGAAAGTCCTTTTTGATAGGGTCTGTGGTGACAAGGAAATCCAAGCATCCTGGCAGCAAGCAATATTGCTGCCGGTGTACAAAAAGCGAGACAGAGAACTCCCAGAAAACTACAGACTCCTCTCACTATTAGACATGACTGGTAAACTATCTGTCTCTTTTGTACTGGCAGCATTGGAAAATTGGGTTAGCACCTTTGATATATTGCACCCTATGCAGACCGGCTTTAGGCCAGGATCAGTTACCACCCATAATATTAGGCTGCTAGACAAACTGATCCAGGAGGCCAGCATGTGACAGAACCCAGGGTTGTACTTGATTTTTGTTGATTTCTCTGCAGCCTTTGATTCTGTCAATAGAGCAACCCTTTGGCAAAATCTGCGAGAACTGGGATGCCCGGAATCGCTTGTAACAATCATTCAAATGCTGCATACCAACACAAGTATCCAGGTGAGTCTGGACGGAATGGGCTCTCTCTCTCAGGTGCTATGGGAAGAAGCAGGGGGGTGAACCACGGTTGTGTACTGGCCCCCTGCTCTTTAACTTGTACCAGACTGATCTTTTGGTACAACTGCTGAAAATCACAGGTTGCCCTATCAAGCTTGGTGATACCCCAGTGTCAGGCATGCTATACACCGACGGTCTTGTATTAATGGATCATACGATCAGTGGGGTTAAAGCTAAGTTTGATGAATTGTTAAGATATGTGGCAGAAAATGACTTGACAATTAGCATGGATAAGACAAAGGGTATGGTGGTGCCCAGCCGAAAGTTCAATCATACATCATTGGGGTCACAATTGAGTCCTATTGAGTACATGGATCACTATCCTTATCTGGGCCTAGAATTTGACAACCACAGAGATTACCATGACTTCAAAGAGGCCAAAAAAAGAAAAGTGAACTGTATGACTGCTGCTATTAGTAGGTTTGCAAAGAGAATGGCAGGATGCTCGATTAACACCATCGTTATGCTGTATAAGAAGAGCTTCTGACCAGCCATACTGTACGAATTAGAAGGCCTAGCCATGACAGACCTGAAATGGCTCGACATACTAGAAGGGAATATTTGATGAAAGATGTTAAATCTGCTGCCCTTCCACCCCGATGGAACTCTTACTCCTGGAGTTGGGTCTTGTTTTACTTAGTAGCCAGGTGCTGACCCAAAGAGGAATCTTGTATATCAAATCCAAAGCTAGTCCGCCTTGCCCCATGCTTAAGATACTAGGGGCCCTGCAGGAGCTTCCCCCGTGTAAAAAAAGGAAAGGCAATGTTTGCAATATAAATGAGGCATGTTTTGCACTAATAAATTGGCATCCTGACTTTTGCAAAGGGTACGGGATTCTCGATGCTAAAATACATCCTGACAAAGAAAATTGAACAATGGAATTGGATACACAATTATGATCACTTAGGCACCATGAACAGTTATAAATATGTCACTAGAGTCATCCATGACTATCTTAAACCAAAGGTATACCTACTACAATCCCCGAGCCTGGCCGTCAGCAACCTAACCTTACGATTAAGAATAAATCAACTACCATTGTGTTGGGTGCAGGGGTTTACTTAAAGATACCTTGTACTGAGCATTTCTGTCGACTGTGTAAAAAACAGGATATACCGGAAACAGCCAGACAGGAACGCTCCTGTTTAAACGTGTTTATTGGGCCAGTTTGTTAGCCACTATGACTCTATTAAGTTTGATGAATTTTGGAATTATTGTATTAATTCTGGCTTGGTCACCATGCACATTGCACTTTATAATGTATTGGTCACCCTGCACATTGCACTTTATAATGTATGGCGCTGTGTTTACTTACAACTGAAGAATGTACCAATTAAGTAATGGTCATTTTAAGTTTCTAGTGTTTAGTGTTAAGACGTATGAAAATAATTTGTATCCAATTTTTATGAAACCATTGTATTATGAAATATGCAGGGTTTTTATATGTTCCATGGGAGATGTGATATGTTTTAATGGCTGTATGAAGGTTTGCATAAGTTGTTTGTAAAAGTTTGCATGAACTAATACAAATAAAATATATTAATTAATGAGTCCCTGCATTTCATACCATTTTAAAATATGAAACATATAGGACATGGTGGTCAAATTAGCTGTACATGAAAACACAGTGGTCTGCATTCTATGACAAAGTCCCCTACATGTTCCTTGCTCTAAAATGTGGGTAGGACAAGGGTGTTGCGGGGTGCCATTTCCTGTTAAGTAATGTTGGCTTCAGGGTTTGTGCTACCAGAATCCACTGTCCTACGTGACCATGCCTCTATAAATTGGCAGCTGATTGTAACACGGAACTATGCAAGGCCCCTACATCTTTAAGGCAAGCTCCTAATCTGAGGGAACCCCTGAAACATCAACAACCATATTATTCGAATTGCATTACCAAGATACCTAAATAGTTTAGAAGGACTCCCAATGACCAAGGGAAGCTGTGGCAGATCAACGTTGTATCATGGCATGATAGCATTGAACCTGCTAACAATAGTGGAGCCAAAGACCCTAGCCACATGGGTAACATTGTAATACAAGACCACGATTTTGGGATAGAAATTGACAGAAACAGACATACTGCAAGACTCACCCAGACACCACATGCCATTTGCTTCATGGGAAGAACTTTGCACTTGCAGGTCTGTTTACGCTGTCAGAGAGTGATGGCTGGGACCACAGGGAGTGTAGCATTGGTAGAGTGGCACAGCTCTACAAATGCATCAATAAACTTTCTAAAAGGGCAAGCAGGATTGTTAAAGACATTTACTGTGCCCCAGACAAATTGGGAGTGGAGTGGGTGAGTCAGCAGGACAACTGACCACAAATAAAACCATTTACACTATTAATGAACATCTGGACCTTAGACAAAATCAGCAGAGGAAAACCCTGAGGTTTGGGGGTTGCCCCAATAGAAACTGACACCAATATATCAGTCCATGAGAGTTTGGAGTCAGGAGGGGTGTGAGATTGGAATGCACTGCAAGAAGAATCGGGAGTAAGGAGGCTAGAGTGGAAAGGTCATAAGGCAGAAGTTCTGTAAGGAGCATATGGAGGAAAAGGAGTAGTGGAAGGAGATGAGTGTGGAGAAGAGGAAGAGTGAAGATGAGATGACAGAGGAGGGTGTAGACAGGAGGTAGGTTCTCATAACAATGTCGGCGAGCAGGAGCATATCAAGGAGGAGCTTTGGACAGATGGGGAGCAAAGAAATAAAGAGGAGGTTGGGAGAACATTTGAAGAGAAAAGAAGGAGAGCTGTAGTTTGTAGGTAGGGGAGACTTCAGATGATGAGCAGACAGGATCATTAAAGATGAGTCAAGCAGACTACCAGCCTGAAAAGACGACATTGAAGAGTGGTGGAGGTACAAGCATGTGGCTGAAAATTGTGAAGGGACAGTACAGAAGAGGACCAGGAGAAGACAGGGCCATGAGAGGGAAATGGCAGTAGAGCTCCGCTTAGGCACAAGTGCATTTTCAACCATTGGGGAGCGAGAGGAGGACAGGGGTTTGGGGACCGGGACCAGTAGACAGAAATGTAAAGAACACAAATAGACAGAGCCAATAGCTCAGCAAAGGCACCAATAGTCACGGTGGACGCTCAGTGCCTCAGCTTGCTGTTAAACAAGCTTACCCTCCACACCTCACCTGGCCTTACGTGCAGGCACATGAAAACACAAGACTGAAGTTGACACGCCTCCCAGGTGACCAGAATGTGGAGCAAAGGACCTTCAATGGAAACATAAGCCATGGAATAAGTGTAGGGTACAATTACACAACCCCCCCAAAGCCCCCCCCACCCGGCTATGAGTGACTGAGAAATAACAAAACTTGAACCAAATCTGTTTATATGATACACAAACCATAAGTATTAGAGAATAATCTAAGTCTATTCAGTATAGGTATATATTTGTTCTTGGTGCTAGAAAATTAAAATACAGCCCAGGTACTGTGGCCACTACTACAAACACATGCCAAATTAGCGTCCTCAAGTGACGGACACTTTCATCCCCTGCACACCTTAATCACTGATCAAGAATCAGTCAAAAGTAATCACATTTTTGGAGTTAAATCTTCATAGTTCTCAAATCATGTGATCAACACAAATTTAGCAAATATGTGGTAATTCGTTTAATTCCATAAAGCTAACAATCAAGAATAAGTAAATAAATCAATCAACAAAAAAAAGGCACAATACTTTTCTGGGTTTCTCTTTATTAGGAGCAAAATTACATTTTTAACTCTTCTGTATGCTGGAGCCATCTGGAGAGTAATCAAACATTAATAATTCATATTTCGTAATTCAATAATGATTTTTCCATTGCACATTATATTATAATAAATCATCTATGAGTATCTGCTTGTGCCTTTAAACACTTGTGTATAGGCGTGCTATAAATAAAATATCATATCATATATCATATCATCTCATATCATATCATTTACCCTGGCTGACTCTTGATAAATGTAAAGTTGTGAGATGATTTGCCTCAGTTTCATTGGATGGTGTGCCCACAATCCACTAATCGGTTTTCACCTCAATCTGTATGATAATTAAATATAACAAATGCTCACTCATTTTATCTTCTAACTCAATATATGTTGTGTCCATTGTGATACTTAGGGGCGGATTCATGGAACAAATGTGCCCCGAAAAACTCAGCGCAAGCTGGCGCAAGCGTGAAAAAGCAAGCGCATGCGCATGCGTGCGATTCAAGGAAGAGCCTGCGTGTGTTTTCCCTTGGATGTGCGCCAAATCCGTGCGTGGCGCACACGGGTGCACACGTCATTGCAACATCCCTAACGCTTTGCGCGACACGCACAGGGAAAGCACACAATGTTGGCGCACACACGAAAAAGGGGGCGGGACATGGGGCGTAACACGCTGAATGGGGAACACCGCATGAAAAAGAAGGCGTAACTGGGGAAGTACTGCAGGGAAATAGAAGGAATGCCCACACGCACGCGAACAACATGTATTCATGGAATTGAATACGGGAAACACGCACATGCTGAAAAACGTGCACAAGCGTCAACACGTCCGCCACAAGAAGGCAGGCGTAAGTGTTCCCACGCATAGTATAAAAGTGCGTGCAAACAACAAACACGTATATACAGCTACGATGAATGCACCATTTGTCGTAGCACTGATCGTGGGACACCGCAGGAGGAGGAGAATAGCCAGGGCCTGCATTTTGCCCCCCAGACCAGCCTTTTTGGGATGCCTGACAACCAGGTCTATTGCAGGTATAGGTTTCCAGTGGGAAGATGAACTTACATCCCCCACCCTGTGCTCCCAAGCATTGAGGCCCTTGGAGAAGGTGCTCAATGTCCTGCATTTTTTGGCCACTGGGTCATTTCAGCAGACTACTGCCATAGTGGAGGGTCTCACAAGCCACGCAGTCATGCTGCCTACACAAGGTGTTGGCAATCATGACTGCGCGCCCCTCAGTCCGCAGGCACATATACATGCCCAGAACACCTGCAGAAAGACAAGCCGTGGTCCAGGACTTTTACAGGGTGGCACACTTCCCCAATGTGCTCGGTGCCATAGATTGCACCCATGTGGCCCTACGTCCACCTAGGGCCACTGGGCACATCTATCGAAACGGCAAGCACTGGCATTCATCAATGTACAGGTCGTATGCGATGCAAAGGGAATCATCACCTCTGTCTATGCAAACTACCCTGGCTCCACCCATGACAGTTTCATATACAGAATGTCTGCCCTGAGCCGGGCCCTGGAAGCTGGGCAGCATGGCGACACATGGCTCCTAGGTGAGTCAAATGCCCGTGCACATGCATGCATGTCACACACAGACAAATACACAAACCCTAATAATCACAATCATTATCACCACCCCAGGGGACAGTGCTTACCCTCTGAGCAACCACATGATGACGCCAATCCGGAACCCCACGACACCACCCCAGGTAAGATACAACACTGCCCATATTGCAACCAGCGGTTAGTGGAGTAGACATTCAGAGTGGTCAAGTCACGCTTCCGCTCGCTTGACCGCTTTGGCGAGCAGCTACTATATGCCCCCCCGAGGAGTGTGCAGGATCATTGTGGCAGTATGTGTCCTGCACAATGTTGCAACACGGCAGGGTGTACCAGTGGACATGGTGGTGCCCCCAAAACCCCAACCACAGGCACAGGCGCTGCCCATGGGAGGGGATAGAGCACGTGGCGAGGCAGCCCGGACCCAGCTTGTGGCCACATTTTTCACCTAAACTCCCACCCCTGCAGAGCACACAGGCCTGGCACATACCAAGTGACAATCGATGTTGACAAAGAGACAGTCAACTGTCACAACCTTACCACTGTGAGAATGTTGCCATGGAAGTGCTACATTGTGTGCACCCCTAGCTACTTAAACCTAAACAATCCTGTGTGACCAAAAGGAACACATGCAAGGTGTGTATCACACACCCCCACAAAATAGCCCATGACAATCCATGGTATGTCACCCAAACCCTCCCAACCCCCATCACCCTTGTCTCCCACACCATGACATGGCAAGCAATACCAAAAGGCCAACACATGACCAATAAGATCCGAAGTGACATGTGATAAATGGAAAGTGGCTCCAGAAAATGACCCCTGACATGAAATCACATGAAATGACTGACCAACAACCTCCCACACATACCAAGTCATACACAAATGTATTTCACCAGCCGTAGCATGAACATAACACTGAATGCCTGTTCACATACACATTAGGCAAGACAAAATTCCTACTCCAAAACCTGTGTGCTGTGTGTGTCTCCTGCAACACACTGCTCAGCACACAGCACAGTGAGCAGCCATTGTGTGTGAGATACACCTTGAGCATCACATGAAAAGGACACATTTAAAAAATAACCAATTGACGCATGTACAGGATCCCCAAATGGCCATAAATCATGTGCTGCAGGGACACAGTGGGCCCCAGAAGGCAATCTGTGTGCACCAGTGGCCATGGAAGGGTGGTTGTATATGTAGTGGATCATTGTGCAACTGTGTGTGTCAGTAGGGACATGCACTCAATACATGCATGTGAAATCAAGTGATCCTCAGTGTCCTGTACACATCACATGTGAACATTGCCCATGTATACACTCCAGCATGTCAAACCACACCAATCCCCTCACACCTGAAAAGTAAAGACAACACAGGAACAGGCATTGACCAGCAGAACACAGTCTGTACATAGTAACCCACAATTACAATGTCAGAGTGCCCAAAAAACTGTAGCCGAAGCCCACTGTCCAACAACAAAAGGCCCTCCCTCCTTCACACATCACCATGACCTACTGAACAACTGTGTCTGGGGTATGTAGCCTTCTTCCTTCAAGTATACCTGGCCACAGCATCACCCTACCCCTTGGTCTCCATGTTCCACCTTGTGTGTAAATAGGGTCCAGCCCCCTCAGAGGCCACCTTGACTGGCAAAAAAAACAAATCGCAGAGAACTCCAAGGAGCCAAACCCACAAACCATGGAAAAAGCCTGTAGGCAACCAAAAACCCTTGAAGAGTTTCCAGTAGATGACTTGAAGTAGCAGAAAATGTCCAAGCACATGTCCAAGCATAATGATAAAACAACCAAGGTAGCAAAGTTCAACAATGCCACAACAGGATGGGTACCATGTTCGGTACAAAATATGCAATGAAGATGCACCAACTGATGGGTAGTGTCACAGCTCTGGTGCCCAGGCCCAGGAGTGGCACGATTCAACCACACCCTCCATGGTCTGGGTGCCTGCAAGGTCAAACTTACACAGGCCTCTGACACCCCTGTGGGGAAGGGGGGTCAGGGATATGTTGTTTGGACAGGTATTGGTATTCAGGATAACCGGAAAGAGGGGCAGGAGAGGGGAGTAGGATTGTCAAGGGAAAGTAGGGAAAGCACAAAATACAATTATTCACAATAATACATACTCAATCAGATAAAACATGTTCATCATGCACATTGTACCAAATGAGTCAAATGCAAGCCAAAGAGAGACTTATCTCTGGGGTGAGTGCTGGCCTCTTGCCTGCGCACTCTCAGGTCCGGTAACAGGAGCAGTTCAATGCTGCAAAGAGAGTGTGAGTTACTAATCTGTGTGTGTGTACAGCACACACACGCAACACCATAAATGCCCCAAAGTAAGTGACTCCTCCACAAACAAACATTCTTGTCTGCTGCTTTGTACCCATACTTTAGCTTGCCCCCGTGAAGGTCCATACACTGTCAATGCAGTAATGCAGGCGCACGTGGGCGCGCAGCAAATGGAAGACCAATGCGTCAAGAATCACACATCATACAATGGTCCCTTGGTGAGCAGCTAAACGCGTATAGCGAGGTGCGACTCCAGTACAAGTTGTGTTCTGGCATCCACAGATTGAAATAGGTAGTACACGTGTCAATTTGCACATGTAAATGATATGCACTGCACACGAGTCTGTGCCTCACTGGGTGTCACTGTGCGCTCCTTCATGTACTGGCTAGGAACGCTACTCACCAATGACTCTGCTTCTATGTAGCAGGGTGGACCGGAGGGTATGTGCGACAGCCCCTGCGTGTGCCCCTGACAACTTGGTAAGCAACTTGCCATTTCTCCCCCAACGCATCTTAGCTGTACTGTGCGCGTCAACAATATCTGTCCTAGCTCCCCGTCAGTGGTGCTACTTAGCATGCATGTGCAAGTGGCCTGGTGGAAGCTTGGCTGCGGTGTGGCCCCCTTGTGATGCTCACCTTGCCTGGAGCTCCTGGAAACACGTCTGCTTCTGTTGGCCATCTGAGTACAAGCCCTGTGGCACTGCTCGCGCACACATGTGCATGTCTGCCCCACCGAACGTGGCCAGCTGTATGTCATACAATGGCCCATGTCTGCTGGCAAAGGTGGTCTGGAGTCTCATTCTCCTGCAGAAAGGGAACAAAACATATAATTAATGCAGTAAAGTTCCCTGTTTGTCTCTCTTCATGGTGGTTGTGACTGGGCCATGTCAGACACCTACATCAGAATTGCTCCCACCATCAGTGTGACTTTGACAGGCAAAGGGCGCTGGCCACTGTCTATAGCATGAAGTGCATGAAGCACATGTACAGGAAATAAAATAAACATACAGCACAATGTATATCAATTAATGGACACATCAATCATGAACACACCCAATTCTAATGCAGACATAAAACCCCCACAATCCCCACTAGGGGTGTTAACACAAGTAGTACAGCAGCAGACAGGCCACAGATATGAAAGTCCAAAACCCTTGTGTAAATGACTGTAACACCGAACCATCCTTGTGAGCCCATGGATAAGGGAAGCAGGAGTGGCCTATGTGAGTCAGGACCCTAAGCTGCAAACACATACATGTGGCAAGCTTGAAGGGCCCAGCTGGAACAGACAGTGGATTCTTTCAAAAGCCACAAAGCACCACACTGTCACATGAATGCACAATAGACAAGCAATTTTAACTATATTAACTAATTAATTTATTTTATTTATTGTAATGTGATACAGTTTTAAAGAAATTAAAACTTTACACATTTAACACAGATTTACAGAAAGACACAAGAAATTAGAATACTTACTAAATAATTAATACATCAATACATCAAATGTCAATCAATTCATTGGACTTTCTCGTATAAATACATATACTTAATGTGTACATTAACAGAAGAGAACCTTAGTAACACACTTAAAAAGCAAATTTCCCAGAACGGGGTATACGAATTAACCAGATCTTGGGTCAGGTCATTAAGATCAGAGCGAAGAATGATACCTCTTACTGATCACAACTACTCATTTGTTTTTCGGCAATTAACCAGATGTTAAATAGTGCGATATGGAGCCTAGAGTTAAGTGTGTTAATACAATAGTTCCAGAACTCATGAGATCCCTAACTAATTAAACTAACTATAAAAAACCTACATTACCTAATTAAACTAACTATCAAAAACAATGTTAACTAACTAAACTAAAATGAGAAATAAAAAATGGCCACATACGACCCGAGGGGTGGGGGGGAGGCACCTAAGAGGGGGGAGGTACAGGGTACAGCTCAACACCCGCATGTGATGATGTTGGGTAAAAAAAAAACCTCCATGGGCTCAACGCCTGCACAGCTCGGACTTTGTGGAAGATATCTCGTCGTCCGAGTCAGCCTCTTCCTGAAAAGGTAGACGTGGTACAGGAGCCTGAACACACCTAGGTGCAGCTTGCCCCTCATCGGCAGCAAGTCTGCCGGATGGGTGAGCCTGGTTCTGTGCGGCAATGACACGTAGGTCAGCATGCAGAACCTCTCGTGATAAGTGTGCTTCCTCTTGCAAGGTAGCATGTGTAACACAGAGTTCTTCCTGTGTGGCCTGGCTGGACAACTGATGTACCTCCCGGCAAGCACGTAGCTCAGCTGAGATGGTACACTCAAGCTGCGCAAACCTCTCCTCTGACTGCTCCCTCTGGGACATCAAGAGGAAACCCAGAGTGGATCTGAGGGATTCATACTCAGCCCTCAGGGCCTCCATGTGTGCCTCTGCATGAGCAGCAATGGCGTGCCCTGTCTGAGGCCACCATGCCCAGCTTGAGCGAGCGGGCCTTGGACTGTGCCGCCCACTGCTGGAGAAGCATCTGCCTAGCAGGGGGGAGCATGGAATGGGCCACACGCTCCATGCTCACAGCAATGTTTTCTATAGCTGCCCCCTGGCGTTCTGAATTGGCAGTCATGTCTTGCTCCCACTCAGTATACCTCGGAGGCGCGCAGCTACCGCGTTGCTGGGCTTGACCAGCTGCCCTTGTCAGGTTGGCACCGCCCGCAGCTGCAGGACTACATGCTCCCTTCGGCGTGATGTCCCAGGAACATCAGCGACTGGTGTGGAGGCTGACCCTGCATCCCGATCCACCACAGGCGGAGGTCCCACCACCGTCTGGCCTCTCAGTGCAGGAGTCACGGACAGAGGAGCGTCCACATCAGAATCACTCATCCCAGACGAATGGACCCGATGCACATTCAACTCGACATTGTCGTCAGAGTGATCGTCCGTCTTGACTCATTGCCTGCCACAGACAAGATGGTCTGTAACACATGTGGGTTTTTGTGGTATACCACCCACAACCCCCACTTGTGCCGGGTTGCTGGTTTGATAGCAAACCTGTGTCTGACATGACAACACCATTCTCTATCTCCATTACGTCATCATCTGGAAAGTGGAGAAAATTCACATTAGCACACATGTTAGAAGCACATAACACACACACAGACATCACACAGACTGTCAAACACATGAAGCAAACATGTCACACACAAATGTGAACCTGGCACGCATGCAAGGTCACTTTGACATAGCATCAGGGACTAGGCATGCAGAACTGTGTAACACGGCTCAGAAGTGGGTTGATGCAGTGCAGGACATGTGTACGTTATCCACTATCTACATGAACAAGTACATCATGATGTGTATCAATTGACTTGAAGGCAGTGCAAGGGCAATTCCAGGCATCACGTGCAATGTGCATGCAATGTGTTGCATGGCTACAAGAAAACCTCCCCCCTAAGTGAAAATTTAGGGATGCATTGCATGGCAAAGAAAGGCCGAACAGAGACCTGTGCATTGGCAGACAGTGCTGTCTAGCGTCAATTGCATCATCTGAAAACACAGCAGATCATGATGGGACAGAAAGCAGGACACATGATGACCCCTCAGTAGTACAGACATGTGTGCAGAAGCCCCTACACCAGTTGAACAGAGTCAGGGGGCCTGAAACGGGGGGAGGCCTGTGCCCTGAACAGACTGTGACACCCTAAACATGTGTGTGGTGCAGGACCGAGCCAGAGTGGGCATTGAATGGATGATCAAAAGCAAAGAAATGTAAGTCATCCTGGACACATACTACATTGATCATCCAGTCAAGGACACATAGGGGCATGCATGGAATACACATGGAGCATGAATGGGAAATCATGTGCCAGCGGAGCATCTGCCATCTGCACAGTCCAATTGAGACAACCTGCATGAAGTGCAGAGGATGTATACCACTGCATGTGTCTGGCAGGTTGGCTGATGGAAGTTTGCATGTACACATGAGTCTTGAACAGAGCATTGCAGTACGCCAATGTGATGCACACCTGTGCAGTGTTGAAATTGGGGTGCAGGGTTGGTGGTGGGGCAAGGGAGCATGCCTACGTGGAGTACCCACATGCATGCAGAGGACACATGCACGTCAGTCATGCAATGGCATAGTCCCAGTGCTGAGAGGAAACACACCCCAGGCTACATGAAGAAGGGCCATTGAGCTGGAACATGGACTGTAGGGGCAGCTGGGTGACTAGCATGTGATTAGGGTGCAAGTGTGGTGGTGAGGACAGTCCCCGTCTGCTCTACATGTCCACTATCTTGCACAGCAGGCAGGTATCATAGGAGCATTGAATTACTTGCACATGAGAACCAAGTACACCTGACATGCTGTGGCAATCAAGCACAACACATCACACAAGCAAAACACACATGTCGTCGACCAATATGCAACAACACTCACTGGACGCGGCATCAAAGTCCGGCATCTCTCCCACTCCTTCGACCAATTCTGTTGGTATGAACTCCGCAACGAGTGCCTCGTTCAGAGTGAGGTCTTCCTCCTCAGGTGCTGGCCCACCGCCAGTCACCAGAGACATGTTGTAATTTGAGGCACGCTTTGCCTTAGTGCTGCGTTGGAGGTCATTCCAACGCTTTTTGCACTCTTGCGCTGTGCTCACCTCATGGCCGCATGCACTCACATCATACGCAACTTGCTTCCAGTGGGTATTACGATGGGCAGCCGTAGATTGACAATTCGGCCCCACTAGCATGTCACGGTTGTGTTCCCGCACATAGTCCACGAGGAAGTCCAGTTCTTGCTTGCAGAAAGGCTTCTTCCTCGACCTGCTGGAGGCCGTAGCTTTTTCTGGGGTCCCAGCCTCTACTGCTAGTGCAACCTTCCTCCTCTTGGATGCTGGTCCAGACCTTGGCTGGCAAATGCCGCCCTGATCAGTATGGGCAGTGGCGCTGGTGGAATGAGCCGAGGGAGTGGCAGGTGGAACATGGAGTGAACCCCTGACTTGTGTCAGTGGCTGCTGGGGGCCCTGGAATGGACCCTGCGCAGCAACATCCGCTGTGCCAGGGTCAGTGACCGGGAATGTCCTGGTTGGTAGACTCACAACCGGGGTCGTGTCGGCTGCATCTGCCCCTGCACTTGCCAACACCCGGCTGGTCGGGGCTGCAGATGACATTGCTGCCCCAGGGACACATGCCTCGGTCAGGGCAGCCTGCGTGCACCTACGGTGTGCTTCCTGACCACCTGGAATTCTTCCATGGACTCTTCAAGTGCCAACGCAGCATGCGCTGGCAGACCCTGAGCCTGGGTTGTGGTGTCCACAGCTGCACCTGCAGCTATTACTACCCTTGGGCCAGTGGCAGTTGATGAAACGGACTGCCGGGTCACATGGGTGTCAGTGTCAGATGCAAGAACTACATCTACTGGAGCCGCAGGGGGTGGTGGCATGACTGCACCAACATGTGGCACAACATTGTGCCGAGCTGGTGCACCCCTGCCTCTTCTCCCTCTGCAGCTACCCTGGACACCCTGGAGTTCCCATCCTACCTGGTCACCCCGGCCACATCCTTGACCATGCCCACCATATGGAGTACGCCCAGCTGACGCGCCCCTCACCTAACGTGGCCTCCCAACCATGGCACAGATGGAGTAGTGCCGGCACAGATGGAGTAGTGCCAATGGGAGGTGTACAAGACAATTGTCCTGGGCAATTGGGGTGAAGGGGGTGGGAAACCACATTTTAACAGCACCCCTGCACCTGCAAGGCTGTATGTGACCCCGGCGATGAAGTGATGGGTCACACAACGCTCAACCACCCGAAAACTGCTGTAAAACTGTGCACGCAACCCCCGGTAGCCCATGTGTGTGGAATGAACCTCCTGCAGTATGCAGTGGCACCCAGGGACACAAAAAACACGTACGCGTGGGACACATAGGCTACTATGACCTCAAAAATGGGTACGCGATACACAGGGGCACCCGCAGTGGCAAAAATAGCATGCGCGACTCACCGTCAGACTAGCCCCACCAACAGAATAGATACGACCTTGATCCGCTGTGAAGTTGTGATGGAACGCGAAACACCACGAAGTAGCAACAAACACATTGGTCTCCACGAAAGGCATGTACAGTGAACTGCCGGGACACGCTCACCTTTAACCCGTTCTGAGAGATATGCGCACGCGTCACTTCTCTTACGCGCTTAGGCCCTTTCCTCGGATCACACAAATTCAAACGCGGACGTGTCTTTTTTTCACGTGCTGATTCACTACGCACCCTTCACGAGGGGAATGCCCACGTGCGTATCATCACAGTCAAGAAGGCCCGGCGCCCCTTAGAGGCAGAGGATGCAGTGGGGTGCCGGGGCCAATTTATCAACCAGCAGATGATGGTCCTGGAGCACATTCACCCAGTGCTTCGCCACCAGATCCTCAGGATGCCGGCCCGTCTGGAGTCGGTAAGTGGCCATGCATTGCTGTGTGAAACAGGGCATGTTGCAGTGTGCTGGTAGTCAGCTACTTGCCTGTATGTGTGACATTGGCCATGTATGGATGTGTGTGTGCAGGGACATCATGGTGCTGCATGTGAGACCAGTCATGCGTGAACCACATGGATGGTGCATGTGATACAATGCTACATGTGGGGCAACATGCGAAATGCACACATGAATGCATGTCTGTCTCTGTTGTTGGACATGGATGGGGTGTGAGAAATGGGTGCTGCTGTGAAGGACATGTATGGTGTACATGTCTATGTGTCTGAGTAGCGTGTGTGTGACTTGTAAATGCCATGGATGCATGACACATGTCCGTGACTATGTTGCGATTCACTGAGGAAGCCTAGTCATCCTTGTCTCCACTGTGTCTGTGGTGTACGAAGCCAGATGGATGAAACTACGGTAATGTGTGTGCATGTGATCAGTAAGAGCCATGATGCATGTGAGTTTTGAACCACTATCGAATGTTTCAACAGTTCTTTAGACATGAATGCAAATGTTCTTTGCATGCGCCATGCCTGTTACTGCATGTGTGTTGCCTGCACTGACCCATGTGTTGTGGAGGTACATGATGGAAGTGACATTTGACAGTGCCACTCATCTGCTATTGCTTCCTGTCTAGGGGACTATTGTACAGTACCCTGATGCTTCTGTTCTATGTCTCCCTCTACACAGTGGCGACTGAAGAAGAGGGCGGAGACGGCGCTGTGGAGCAAAGCGGCGGTGATGCCTCCACCGGCCAGCGATGAAAGGCCCAGTCACCCTCCCAGGAATTACCATCATCCGGGAGTGAGGGGACTGGTGCTGCGTCTGCCACTATGGCTGCAGCGGAAGGATTGGGTGAGCCCCCACAGGGGCTTGCAACGGCGGAAGACGGTGTGGAGCCATCCAGGTTGGTGGTTTCCACAGAGGAGGAGGAGGCCGCTACTGAGCTGCACATGGGGCCTGGTGGGGGTGGTACCACTGGTGCAGGTGGTGCAGTCCAGGGGCAGGGGCAGGAGGCAGCACAGGTCGCTGTGGAGGGGCCTGTGCATGTCACTGCTCCTGACACTGCGACTGCACCACCATGCACCAGCAGGGATGTCCCATCCCAGGCCCGTCCGCAGGTAGGGGGGAGGCCCATGTCATCTGACACTCCTCTATCTGCGGATGAGGGGACACGTGACCGTATGCAGACTGTCCTGATTGGTGTCGTGTTGCACACACGTGACATTCGTGATGACATGCGCGCTTCCTGGGGGGAGCGCACACATCATCACGAAGAGCTGCGTGCCAACGTGGCCCAGTTGGGAGGGGCCTTGGTCGGGGTTTTCGTACATGTGTCGGGCACTCTGGCGGCCCTCTCCTCCTCTGTGGAGACTATGTGCCAGTCGTTCTCCATGCCGTCTTCCGGCCCAGATGCCACCAAGGCCCCCTATGGACCTGCCCTGACCAACGCAGCCAGCTCGGTGGAGATCGCATCCCTGCCACAGTCGGGAGTCGGAGGTCCAGCAAGGGTGGACACCCCAGCAACTGGACCCCAGCAGTTGGAGGATGTGCCGGCAGCATCGGACAGGGCACATGCACGACAGCGCCGGTGGATTCCATCAGCCTCAGCGGCAGGCTCAACATGGGAGGCATCATGGCTCGGGGGCCATCAACATCAGAGGGGCAGGCATCGGACAGAGGGCAGGAGGACCCTGGAATGGGAGTGTCTTCCGTGTGGCAGCGGTTGGGCCAGCGGATAGATGCAGAGCGGCGGCGGGCGGAGGAGGCACGGCTCACAATGGTCAGGGTGGAGAACTCCATGCGCAGAGTGCTGATGCGGGCTCAGTGCCTTGAGGGAATTCGCAGGGAGTTGGAGGTGGACATGGTGTTATCCCTGCGAGACCTCGTGCCAGGGAACAGGCCCGCCTCCAGGACGTTGAACAGGAGTTCAATGATGCCCTGGCCCAGGAAATCAACTAGTGAGCCGTAGGACTTGCCCGCCGCCATTTTATAAAGTTAGTTAGTGTTAGGTTTCATTTATGTTTTTCTTTCATTTGGGGCGCTTGGACTATGCCCCACCTTCTTGTAGATAGTTCTTTATTAGGTTGTCTTTTTTGTAGGCTTCATTTCAATAGTTGGGCTCATGGACCCTGGATTTGTTATTTGTGTATAGTTGAACAGTGGATTTATCATCATTTCTTTTTTTATTTTACTATGGAGCAATGGATTTTACTTATTTCTTTCACTTTGGATTTGCTTTGTTGGACGGAGACTTTGCACACATTTTCATTTGGATTTATTTGGATTCTGATTTCATATATTTTTTTCATTTTGGGACATGCTGCATTTTATTTCTTATTTCCATTATTGTGTGTTTTCATTTAATTTCCTTCATTTTGTGTTCAGTACATTTTTGTTTCATACTTCAATGTGTGGTATTCTCTCATTGGTTTCATGCATGTCACGATGTGGGTTTTCACATTGACTGGCACCCATTGTGTATGTGTTACGGACATGTGTTGATGTACATACTTGCCATTTGGGTTGTATCATGTAATGTGCATTTCAATGTGGGTTGGATGGAATATTTGGTTGGGTCTTTGGGTAGGGGTGGCGTGCAGTGGGATTTGGGTGGCCATAAGGCCCGTGATTGTGGATCATGATGACGTGTTGGGGGGACATGAGTCGGGGCCTGCTGGCAGGTGCCCATCACTGCTGGGTGGGTGGGGTGCAAGGGGACATGAGTCGGTGCTCACTAGTGCATGTTGACATGGGGGCTGGCTGGGGGGCCTTCCCAGGGGGAATGGGCTACCTGCACGGCATGGCCAGGGTGGATGGGCTGCCTGCGGGGCATGGCCAGGGGTGCAGGGTAGTCCCCTGTGGTGTGGGCTGACTGCAGGGCCTGGGGAGACGGGAGAGGGCACACCTGAGAGGACCCACACTGCCAATTCGCGTGTGAAACTCCCTGTGCACCCCTCAGAATACACGTACCCCGCCCGGCCAACGAAATCACGTGTGAAACTCCCCACGCACCCCCAGAAATACACGTACCCCGCTCGCCCAGCGAAATCGCGTGTGGAACTCCCTGCGCACCTCTCAGAATACACGAACCCCGCTCGCCCAGCGAAATCGCATGTGAAACTCCCAGCGCACCCCCAGAAATACACATACCCCGCTTGCACAGCGAAATCGTGTGTGAAACTCCCCGTGCACCCCCAGAAATACACGTACCCCACTCGCCCAGCAAAATTGTGTGTGAAACTCCCTGCGCACCCCCAGAAATACACTTACCCTGCTCACCCAGCGGAACCACGTGTGCAATTCCCCGCACACCCCCAGTAATACACGTACCCCGCTCGCCCAGCGAATTCGCCTGTGAAACTCCCAGCGCACTCCAGAAATATACATACCTCACTCGCCCAGGGAAATTGCGTGTGAAACTCTCCACGCACCCCCAGAAATACACGTACCCCGCTCGACCAGCGAAATCACGTTTGAAACTCCCTGCGCACCCCAGGAATACACGCATGCAGCCAATCCACCCTCAACATTCCCCACAGGCAGCCCATCACCCCAGTGCATGCCCCACTGGCTGCCCACACCACAGGGTGGAGTTTATGCTAGCGCGAGAGGGGTACATGTATTCTGAGGAGTGCGCAGGGAGTTTTACACGCGATTTTGCTAGCGCAAGAGGGGTACGTGTATTCTGAGGGATGCGCGGGGAGTTTGGCACGCGTTTTCGTGGTTGGGGGCTGTATGCTGGTCCACTGGCCTTTGCGCCATGTACTGGATTTGTGTGCTGTTCATGGTGCACGGGGCAAGGTTGGGGGCTTAACTTGCGCTGTTGCAGGGTCGCTGCACCACTCTGCGCCACGGGTGGTTTTGGATGTTGAAATCCATGAATACGCTGTGCGCTGGATTGGGTTTTGCCGCACATAGCTGGCGCAGACTGCGTGCGCCATTCGTGCGCCGAATTCTATGAATTACTCCCTAAATTCTTACCTCAATCGAGATAATAGTATAATCTTAAATCTCTGGTATACTATGGATATAACTATCAGATCAGGAATCGAGTTGCGTATCAATCACCAGCAATCTATAAAAAAAAATACATACACAGAAATATCTAAAAATGTATGTTTTTGGATCAACAGATCCATCTATTATCAAAATAACAATGTCCAGATATAGGATGAACAAACTCACCACATATCAACGAAATGGGGAAATCCTTAGTGATTTGTGGGGGATTTCTCCTACCCAGTTGTTTAACGTGTATTATGCTCTGCTGTAATGTAAACACAAAAATAAGAAGAAATCCTTTCATGAGTGTCATCATGTCCAGCATAGACTATGACACCAGCGTATACCTCAGAATGTCGGACTATTTACTGAGGAAACTGCAACGTATTCAAAGCGCAGCTGGCAGACTTCTCCTCAAACTCCCACGAAGGGACCACATCACTACCACGCTACATTGGCTCCCAGTCCAAAAACAATTCACCTTCAAAACAATGTGCATAACACACATAGCATACAGAGCAATCCACGGCCTAGCAGCAGAATTCATACAACAGAAAAACATCATCTACCATCCGACTAGAACACTCAGATCCAGCGACAACATCCGTCTAGCAACTGAACCATGCACAAAGAAAAAACTTGGTGGATCAGCATTCTCTTGCTTAGCTGTAAGACTTTAGAACTCTATCCACAGAGTAATACGAACTATGAAGGATAATCTAAAATTCAGAAAACTACAAAAACATGGTACTTCATTTCCCAATAGGACAAAAACAATGAAAAACACCCATGCACCATGAAATGAACACACAACTGAAAAGGACTGGGAAGTTGGCTGCACCTGAGTGGAATGCAGTGAAGAAGAGATGCATATGAATTGAAGGGAGGTATACATGTACCAGTACCCGTAGAGGATCAAAGGGGAAACTGGGGAGAGAGTGTTGTCCCGATCCCGGAATTGATGGACCACAGGGCACAGGGAATATATTTCCATGGAGGAACCTGTGGGGGTGGTAATTGCTGGACATCAGGTTGTACTAAAGGGGAAGGGATATGGGCAGAACTTGGTCACAACACTGGGGGGTGGAATACCTACTGCCACTGAATAACCCTAATGAGGACTTACACTTTTGCACACAACATAGGAGTGGTGATTTTAGCACACCGGAATTGATGGCAGGGGAAGGAATATGGGCCACAGTTCAGTCAGAACAGAGGGGTTGGGGGGGGCAGATAGGCTACTGCCAGATAGCAACCCTACTAAAAAACACATCCTTCTGCATATGCCTCTCACAGGCTGAATAAATCACAACCATACCTCTACAGCACAACACACTGCATGCACTTTACTACACCACAACAATGAAGCAAACCACACATAACCGTGCCAAAGAGCACATGGCGTCTACCAACTGAAAAACACACCTACGCTCAGCGAATGGTGTAAACCGAACTGAAGCTGCCAACAGCACATCACAGCTCTCTTGCTCTTTTCTCCTGCTCAGTCCTACTAAGTTACACCTCCTACCCCATTGCTTTACAGATATGCAAGAGCCCCAAGAATCCACACAGGTGACAACAATGAGCAGTAAACAAAATCCTGCAATTTTGTTCTCTAGGGTTCCTACTATTAGGCCTATGGGGGCTCAAATGGGAATGGGGAGTAAATGTTTCCAGCCCCTGGAAATGGGGAAATACAGGGTCTGCCAGGGTTGTAATGGCCCTGTATTTCCCCATTGCCAAGGTTTGGAAAAATTCACAAGTTTGGAGGCTGCCCCCAGACTTACAAGGTTTTCCGGCACGTGACTTGCCAGATTTACCGGGGCATTACAGCCCTGGTTGTCCGGAAAGTCAGGCGCCAGAAAAGGTAAATCCCCATTCCCATGTAAGTCTGTGAGTGGGTGCTGTCCCTCGCGCCAGGTCAGACTTGGCGGACAGGATGCCAGCCACTCCCAGACTCGGAGTGTGCCGGTCCGGAAACAACGGTGCCGGTAGGCTTACCGCCACCATTGTTTCCTGGACTGGCACACTCGTAATGAGGCCCATTGGGCCTCATTATGAGTCCAGCGGTAGCCATGCCAGTAAATACCTGCACGGCTGCTGTCAGAAAAAATTACTCCCCGTTCCCATTTGAGTACCGTTGGACTATATGGGAATCGGGAGGACGGTAACACCAGCACTATTCAGAATGGTGGCAGTGCTACGGTCAAGGCCTACAGGGGGGTGCCGTTATGGGACAGCACCTGCCCAAAGAACTCATAGTTTGCCGGTCCGGAAACAACACTACCGGCAAGCTTACCATTGTTTCCAGACCGGCAAGCTTTTAATGACCCCCATTGTATTTAATGGGCATGCCTTTAAAAAACCTCTATAACAGTGCTTTTGCTAGTACTCATGGGCATTTCCATTTCCTTTGTATCCTGTCTTGTGTGCAATACTGCATATGACTGCAAAATATAATACTTATTCTATATCGGATTGGTCTTCTTCTGAATGACTGGTGAGAGTGCTGAGATTTTCAACATGTTGGTGAATCATTTTGTTGGTGAAACATTCTCATGTGGTTCCAACCCTAGATCAGTTTCATGGATGAATGGTCAGACTCACAAAAATGTTTTGTAATTTCGTAATTTCTATTTTCAAGGAGATTCCTAGAAACGTCCTTGTCTCAGTGCACATTCGTTTTTTGTGAGGCAGCAAATGGCAGCCCCCGTTCACTAATAGATTTGTCTGTGGCTGTTTGCTTGAGATGTTGAAAATGAGAATGCGGTGTTATACTAGCATGTATGCATTCTCTTGTGCCTGTTCTTGTCCACTTTCCCATAGGTTCTCAGGTTTTGTATCTTTATGTTGATTGGTATTTGAATCTAACTCAAAGGCCAATTTTCTTGGAGTCTGTGTCGACTATTTACTCCATTGATATTTGTGTATCTAGTACTTATTTTATTTTTCTCAAATTCAATGTCTAATCATCTGCACAAAGAGGGAAACAACCTGGCCTTCAAATAATCCATGAAACTTGACTAATTAGGTGACTCCTCTCCCAAATGAGTGTTTTTCCCTTCTTGCACCTTCCAGCATTCTTTCTTTTGCAGACAGTGAGCTGGTTCAAGTTGATTTAGGTCAAGTGACATCTGCTCCACACACCTGTCATCACTGCTAATCTTTTGGCTACTTTTGTTGTTTTGTTGCTCTTTTTCTCCCTGCCGAAGCCGTCTTCCATCCTGTCTTCTTGTGTGGCTGGTAATCTGGTGCAAATGTAACTAGGTCATTTGACATCTGCCCCCTGCACCTCTCAATCACTGCTAATCAGTTGATGCCTTCTTGTTTTGCATTTCTTTTTACCCTATTTTTAAGCAGCCTGCTAACCTCTTTTCTTTTTCATTTGTGCAGCTAATGCAGGTGGATCAAGGTCCCTTGACCTCGCCCCACACGCCTGTCCATCACAACAAATCTGTTGTTGCCTTCTTGTTGTGGAGCTCTTATTTCCTTCTTTAGTAGATTTCCAGTATCCTTTCTTTTGTAATTAGTCATTTAGTGCAAGAGTATCTAGGTCACACGAATTCTGCCCCATCACTGTCAATCACTACTCATCTGTTGGTGCCTTTTTGTTCTTCGTTCTTGTTTCTCCCTATCTAAGCAGCCTTCCAATATATTTTCTTTTGCAGCTGGTCAGCGGGTACAAGTAGAACAAGGTCATGTGACCTTAGCCTCACACATCTCTAGAACATGGCTAATCAATTGGAGTATTTTTTTACAATCCTTTGTCCCTACTTAAGCAGCCTTTCAGCCTTTTTTTCTTTTGCCGTTAGTCAAGCTGTGCAAGTGGATACATGTCAGTTGACCTCTGCCCAACCTCCCTGTCTATTATACTAATCTGCAGGTGCCTTCTTGCGTTGCCAGTCTTTTGTCCATATGCAAGCAATCTTGCAGACTTTTTTCTTTTCCAATTGGTCAGTTGGTGCAAGTGGATCTAAATCACTCGACCTCTGCACAGCCCAACTGCTCAGCTCTGTCCCTTCCTTTCCTACCTTAACTGGTAGATCACAGAGCATCCCTTGTCTGGGCATTTTAAGCAAAATGTCAATTTCTATTTGGACATATATGGAGGACACAAGTGCAGTGCCTCTGCTCCTCAAACATTAAGATCCCTCGAATATGTGTTTCACCCTCTCTCCCAACATCCCATCCCCACCCTCACCAACCATGCCACCAACCTGCAACATCCTGCACACTGCATCACAGAAATCTCATCTGTGTCACCATAGACCCCACCAGCACTCCTTCAGCCACAACTACATGAAAACTGAGGCTCTCGAATGTCCACTCAGCAATCAACCACTCAGCAGACATTGCTGACCTCCTCACTTCACACAGCTTTGACACCATCTTCATCACAGAGGCCTGGATGGCATCTACCTCCACCCACACCCTAGATATCCTCATCCCCATCTGCTACAACATTCTACAAAGAAATCCTCCAAACAAGGTGGGCTGAGGCCTTGTCATAATTCACAAGGCATCAAGGCCATGCACCCAACACAACATCACAACCTTGGCCTCTTCAAAAACCTCTCATGCCACTTTCACCATCACTGACACCCTATGTCACAGATCTCTGATTCCACTGAACTGGTCAGACCATTTGACAAACACCTTTAACATTAATCACACTACACCAGCTAAACACACCCTTTGCAAGCCTAGCAAATAATCCTCTCGATCATCTAAGAACTCAACCTCAACAAAAGGACCATCAGAAAACAAGAACAGGATTGGCGACAACCCTAAAGCACATTCAACCTCACCCTGCTCAAAGAACACCTACTACATGCAATTGACTTCTCACCATTGCTACGTCCAACTAATCCAGAGCACAATAGCCAACACATGCAACAAAATTAGGGCCCTCATCAAAGCCATCATTCATTGCATCAACCTTCTACCTGACCACCCTTACCTCATTGAAACATCCAAGGCCTTCAGCATTTCACTGTCAACAAGATCAGCATTATCTGCCAGCACATAGACACCAATGCAACAACTAACTTGCATGCCATCTCACAAATAACACCACAACCTCAACACATTTCAAGGCACTCACCCTAAAAGACCTGACTGCAACCCTAATATCCCAGAAGGATGCATTGTATCTGGACGGCATCTTACCTGCCTCTGTGCTCAAGAGCCTTCTGATTGAAGCACTCCTCCCTTACCTGATGATCAACAACTTCCTTTCTAAAGGCAGCTTTCCTTCTATCCTCAAGACAAGGCAAATCCTCCCCTTCTCAAGAACTTCATCTTGTACACTGATTATTTCTGCAAATTCCACCCCATCACCTACCTTCCTTTCCTACATAAGATCCTTGAGAAAGCAGTAGCCATGAAACGCATCCAACACATCAACATACACAACCTCCTCTAGTCATACCAATCTGGCATTAGACCCAGATGAAGAATAGAAATGGCTACCGTCATGCTGCTCCATTATGCCATTAACATCCTCACTGATGCTCATCTTTGCCTTCCTGGTATTCCTCGAACTCTCAGCTTCATTCAGCTGAGTAGTCCACCAGACAATCACTGACATACTTCATTACATCATAGGGATCATGGTGGTGGTCCCTAGCAGGTTCAAACCATACCTTTCTAACTGACACCATGTCATGCAAATGGATTCCTCCAGATCACCAAGTCTACTCACCACCTGTGGATACCCCCAAGGATGCATACTCTCCCTCTTAATCATCAACCTTTACATGCAACCATTCGTTCCACACAATACACCCATCTACCAATATGCAGATTACATGCAGCCCTATCTCAAGGTCTCCTCCACAAAACCATTCACAGGCTCATAGTTGTGCCTCACTTTAATCTAGTACTGGATGTCCAGTGCTTACCTGAAGCTCAACCCTCCAAGACCAAATTCCTACTACTGAACAAAGACATGATGTCCTTGAGGGCTTCACACTCCAGCTGGCCAACTGCACCAAGCCCTTTGGGAACTACAGTGACAGATACATTTCTCTCAAGAAGCACTTAGCAGGGAAGAAAAAATGACTTGGTAGCAACCTTTTCTCCTACAGAAATGTAAGCCCTTCCTCCCAGTAAACATCTTTCTATCTGCTGTCCAAACCATTGTCCTATGATGTTATATGATATGATATGTCATTTGTAACGACCCTGTACACAAGTGTTTCTAGGTGCGACAAGACAAGGGAGGAAAGACTGAATGAGGACAAGACAAACAAAATTACTAGGCTTTGTGTCATTCAGATCATGCAAGTGTGACAACACAAAGAGCAGGGGGAATGGTGAGGGTAAAGTGCCACTGAGAGGTAAGTGGAAAGAACAGTCAGGGCAGAAATTGCTCTGATTGAGTGCAGGGAGGCAGGGGATTGTAGGGTTACAGTTACAGCACATAAGTGCATGGTAGGCCCGCAGGCAGTGCAGGGGAGACTGATCATGGAGGAGTCTGGATCCGAATGAGACTTAGAGGGTAGCCATGCAACCAGTCGGTGCAGCAGAACAGGTAGGTCAGCAGGGGGGAGAGAGAGAGAGAGAGAGAGAGAGAGAGAGAGAGAGAGAGAGAGAGAGAAATCATAGGAGAAAAGGAAGGTCTTGAGCTGCTTCCGGGACTAAGGTGATCTGGCTCAAGTTTGAGAGGGGCAGGGAGGCCATTCCAGAGGGAGGAACCTGCAGAGGAGTGATCTACCACCCCACTCTCTGCCTTCAGAAGCGTCTGACCCTCAGAGAGTTAAAGGACACTGAGAAAAGGGCTCAAGAAGGAAGGTATTTTGGAAGAGAGAGTTGGATTTAGTGTGAGCCCCGTCCCCAGAAAGCCTTGGGAACAATACAGAGGGTCTTAACTTGATCCTTGCAACCACAGGGAACCAGTGGAGAGATTTCAGGGCTGAAGAGATACAGTAATTGGACTTGAGTCCAAGGACAAGTCTCACAGTCCTGTTCTGGATTAGTTAAAGAGGCTGGAGAGTAGAGGAGGGCAGATTGAAAAAGAGGATGTTGCAATAGTGCAGCCTATAGAGAACCAGGGCTCTGGAGACAGTGAGCTTCGGGGCGAAAGTGAGGATAGGAAGAATACCCCTGAGAAGGTGCAGCTGGTAGTGGACCTATTGGCAAGGTTTGTGATATGAGGAGAGAAGGAGAGAGAAAGTTGTTTTGCCTCACAGGAAGGCGAAGGAAGAGGGCCCAAGGAGGGTGGCCAGAGTGAGAGAGGGAAAGTGGGAGCAGGCCTTCCAATGAGAAGCACTCTTGCTTGCTGGCATGGAGGCACACCACTACTGAATCGTGGATAGACAGTCAGGAATGAGCAAGAGAGAAGAGGAAGCTGATGGGAGCCTGAAAGAGAGCTGACTGGCATCCGCATAACACTGAAATTTAGAAAAAGTAGAGATCAAGTGGGCAAAAGGAGCCAAGTAGACATTGAAGAGCCAACGTTAGAGGATCGAGCCCTGGGGAACACCACATGTGGAGAGAGAGGTGGTGGAGAGAAAGGATTCAAGTTGGACCTGGGAGGGTTGGTCCAGGCGGAAGGAGGTCAACCACTCCAGGGCCTAAGCCATGATGCCCAGATTTTCACAGAGCCGATTGATCAGATTGGTGTGATTGACCATGTCAAAAGTAGATGAAAGGTCAAGGAGGATGAGAAAAGAAGGCAGGCTGGAATCAAGATTAGTGAGCAGATCTTCACAGGTGTTCAGGAGAGCAGTTTACACACCCCTGGCTGCTCTGAAGCCAGACTGATGTCATGGAAACAACCAACAGATTCAGTTTGGAGAGTAAGCTGGGAGATGCCAGCTTTTCGAGGAGTTTGCCCAGGAAAGGATTGATATAGACTGGGCGATAGTTTTCCGGACATGTGGGATTGGCAGAAGGCTTTTAAGGAGGGTGTGCACAAGGGAGTGCTTAAGGAGAAAGGGGAAGATCCAATGGCAAAAGAGTGATTGCAGAAATCAGCCAAGGCTGGAGCAAGTGTGTCAATGCAGTCCTTGATGGTTCTAGACTAGAGGAGCAGGGGAGAACCTGTTTTGATGACACTTTCATAGATTGGACTAGTCTAGAGACATCATCAGGTGTTGTCAGAGAGAAAGAGAAGAAAGGAGGAGGAGATTGATAGGTGGCCAGAGGGGGGCAAAGAGAGGTAGAGTGAGAGGAGGACAATAGAGAAGACAGGATGTCCTGAGTTTTAATGGTGAAGTGAGAAGCCAGACCCGTGTAGAGGGCTGGGAGGGAACAGGTGAGGTGGAGACTGCAGAAGGATTGGCCAGTTCCTTGAAGATTTTCCAGAGTTTGGCCGTGTTGTTTGAGGCTGCAGAGACACGGCCTTGGATGTGGACTCTCTTCTTGGACAGGACAGAGATTTTATATTGCTTTTGGAGCAGGCGGCAGGCCAGATTGTCAAAGGATGTGCCTAAAGCCCTCCACATCCTCTCAGCCCCGTGTACTTGCATTTCAGGGCAGCAAGGTTGGAGTCATACCAAGAGTTGCACTTGGAGGTACACTTCACACAGATTCTCATGACAGGAGCATGGAATTCCAGAGTGTTGGAGATAGAAAGAGGCAGGTTAGAGAGGGCTGTGTCATAGTGTGAGTCAGCTGCAGGCATAGGCGGAGCAGAACAAGTAGAGGCAAAGGTATCCACTGACACACGCTTCCTGGGACGAATGAGCAAGAACATAGATGGCTGTGCTGTGGGACACAGAGTTTCATGTGAGAGGACAGCAGGATGTGATAAGTCCAAGAGAGAGGAATGGTTAGAGAGGGTGATATCTGAGAAGATGAGAACTTCCAGGGTGTGTCTGGCATAGTTTGTCAGACCAGAGGATAGAATGGTGAGACAGAGTGTGTTGCAGAGGTTGCGAAAGAGCCCAGAGGCATGATTAGAAGCATCCAGGTGGATGTTGAGGTCTCAGAGGAGGAGAAGTTGAGAGGTAGAGGCAAGGAGAGAGGAGGAGAGGTCAGCCCACTCTGAGAGGAAGAGCACAACCTGGACAGGTGGCCTGTAGATGGTGGCCACAGTCAGAGAGTGGCCAGGAGAGATAGTGTCCTGCAGCAGACCATTCAAAGGAGGATTAGGCTTGTGTAGGAATGACAAAAGCAGGGACCTACTTCAGAAAGATCAGAGCTACTCCAACCCCTGGGCCGTTGGTTCTGGGTTCAGAGAGGATCAGAGATACTCCAATCCCTGGGCCGTTGGTTCTGGGTTCAGAGAGGATCTTGTAGCCATCAGAGAGGAGAGTGTCAAAGCTTGTGAAAGAGCTGGCCGTGAACCATGTCTCATTGAGAGCGAGGACATCCAGGTCAAGTTCTTTGAAGAGGTGGCAGATGTCAGAGGGGTGAGTGTTTGACAGCAGAGAGAGTTGAGAGTCACGACATGGAGTAGGTTGCCACATTTTAAAGACTTTTGGGGTGTGGTACAGGCTCAAGGTACACCCAGCGGAAGTGGTAGAGGGGCCCGAGTGTTAGCAGAGGTGGTGGCAGCGGGTGACATAGTAGCCAGTAAGTAGAAGCCAGAGAAACAGTAGACAAAGGTGGTGGCAGGGGAGCCAGAGTGGTGCAAGTAGGAGTAGAAGGAGAGGGAAGGAAGTTGATAAGACGCGGGAGACGTCTTTCGAAAAGGAGGATGTTTGGCTGACGTCCCTGGACCAAGACAGTCCCATTCAGATAGACATTAATGATGGTCTTGGTGGATTTGAAGGAGGCCAATAAGACCCCCACTGAGAGCCACCATTAATGGGAGAGGAAGAGATAGAAGAGAGAGCTAATACCATATGAGGGGTCCATAGGTCTGGTGTGGGAACAACAAAGTAGATATCGGTGAGAGTCTGTCTGGAGAAAGCACTGACAGGGACCTCATTTAGGTGTTACTAGGGGTTGCACCTGTTACCACTGAGGTCTCCCTTACTACCCCTAAACAAAGAAGCTCCTGGACTGTGGCCAGTGCCCTGTGGCTATTTGTTTTTAGAGGGGCTGGCTTTCTTGTTCAGGTTTCTTTAAAAACAACAAGGTGTCCCACAAGTGTAACACTTTGAGCAGTGACCCTAAATAAGAATGAATTGGAATAACAAATAATTTGTCATTCTGGAATTCTACACAAGTATTAGTGGACTACCAACTGCTGTGTCCCTTTCTTGCATGGTAAGCCCTTCAGGGATTTGTTCCTTGTTTAGAAATATCAATAAGCATTGAAGCTAAACAGATATGTTGTTGCTTTTGAAAGACACCCGAATATATACCCCCTTTTACTTATAGACATGTCTTCATTGTTTGTAGATCCACACAGGAATACTCATTAATTCAACACCAATCATGTTTGCCCATCCTGATGAACGCTGTCCAACCAACAGCACATTTCAACTGCTCCTTGTGTCCGAACCACAGTTGTGTCAACATCTTTATACAGTATTGATTGTACATACTGCTCATCAAGCTGATTATTTCGGCAGATAGAATGATTTGTGGTTCCCAGAAAATGTAAAGGGACCCTCCTGCATTTGTATGAGTTCATGTTTGCTGTTTTTACATCTTTAATTCTCTATGTTTACACTGTATTGTTGCTTTATATTGTTTTTCCTGTGATACACTTTGTTATGTGAATATTCTGCACTAAATTGGTGAATGGAATTGTGATGTCTACCTTTTAAAGTTAGATAAACTCATTCAAAATCCTTTTTGGGTCAGAATATATTCGGGCCTGCCCTGATCATTTGGTTTTTGTGCTAATTTCTGGAATTCTATACAATAATTGCTAGACTCATTAAAGGTTTATTTCAGGCACACTTCAGGGGGTGAGTCACTGATTTAGTTTGTTCTTAAAAATACCTCAAATTCACAATGCAGACAAAAACCTCCCAAAAACATTTCCATTAAAATAAGCCTCTATTTTGGACTATGTATTTTGCTTTTCACAAGTTGTATTTATAGCATGTTTTTTTTATTTTTGCCCGTTATCTCTGTTACTATCATCATTCCATCTTGCTGTCCTTGGTCCCTTGTGCCTAAAAGCCTGTGTACAGTGTAGAAATGTTTGACTATATCACAAAAAGTGGCCCTTGATTTCATTGTGCCACATTTAATGCTTTGTTGTAATGTGTATATCTTTCCTATTTCCATGGCATGCTGTTCGGGATGTTTGTTTACATGCATGAGGTAACGAGTGCCAAGAGTACGGGATGCCGTGTGAGTGTGCTCCTTTCCCTGCCCTACTCTAAATTCTTTAATACACAGTTATGAACCCTCACAATGGCATGCCTTTTGCCAACCTCTGAAGCCTGAAAAGTAGATCCACGCAAGCTTGACATGTGGCCTACTTTGCACCAGACTTGCAGATGAACTGGCCTGATGTTAAATCTCAGTTACCAGTTTAATGGTATCCACTACAGAGTGTAATTTGCATTCTGACTTTGAGAACATACAGACATGTAGATGTTCCATTTACTATAGTCGAGAAGCTAGCCATATTCGGTAAGATAGTTGTGGGGTTGAGTGCTTGCTGCTGTGTGTGTGATCTGCAGGTTGCAGGTTCGAATCCCGGGAAGTCCAACCCAGCATTTAATGCTTCTGAGGTTTATAAATGAGTACCAACACAGGTTGGGTGATATTGTATGTATATTTGTGCTATATAAAGCGCTTAAGCATAAGTGTTATATATGAACACATCATTATCTTTTGGCCTTGGACATCTGCATTCATTTGCAGTAATTTGGTAATATGGGCCTATACACACTGATATTAACGATACATATGGTGATCCATTCTTGGATGAAACGTATATCACATTACAGTGATATTGTAACCATATTGTTCGTTGTGTACTTAGGAACAGTGGTGTGCGATGCCTCTTCCTGTTTTTTCAAGGGGTGAAAGGTTGTGTTCCATAGCTTCCTGTGATGTCACTTTAGGGTGGGGTCAAACAACATCACTTTCTGTGATGTCATCAGAGGTCAAGGGTCATTTGATGTCACTTCACTACCCCTGGCATTTTGGTGAAATGACATCGCTGAGAACTCATGTAGGTATCAGCGAGAGGGAGGCCAGTGTTGGAGACCAGGATGTCCCTTTTGAAGGTCTTCCAGACTTAGTGAGAGGGATAGGATAGGAGATTGAGTAAGAGTAGGAGAAGATGGGAGAAATGGAAAGCATCGTAGATGGTGCAAGGAAGAAAAGTAGGAGGGCAAAGAGAGAAGGGGAGATGCAAAGACCAATGCTGCACAATGCACGATGTGCAGAGGGGGACACACAGTAGGGCGCACACAGGGGTAGCAGACAGGTAACACACAACAATACAGAGGTACCGCCAGCAGGGTGGGGACCTAGAGAGTGGGAGAGAGCCTAATGGGACACAGTTCACAGTACAACAGTAACCACAGTAGATGGGAAACTAGAGAGGGGGGAAAGAGCCTATAAGGACACAGATCACAATACAACTGTAACCACAGTTGATGGGTACCTAGAGAAGGGGGGAGCTTATAGGGACACAGATCACAATAATAGAGTAACCACTGTGGATGGGAACCTAGAGATTGGGAGCAAGCATAATGGGACAGAGTTCACAGTACAACATTAACACAGTTGAGGGGACCTAGAAAGGGCGTCCTACCTGGGTAGTGGCAATGGCCCCCTCAGAGGCCTTCTAGTGATCACTATGGCACCCTGAGGTTTGTCCTACATTCTGCAATTTGACTCATAGAACTCTGCAAGTTCTACCACATCACCCTGACCGTCATCGAACTCCACTGGCTCACGCTGCAAGCATGTATCACCTTCAAATTCTGTTGCATCTTCTACAAAGCTGTTACTTTGAAGTCTCCAAGCTACCTTGCTAAAAACATCTGCATCAACGGAGGACTACAAAACACCAAAACCCAGGATATGTGCAGACTTGAACTCTGCCGTTGCAGGAATGAAAGAAGCAGATGACAGGCCTTCCCTGTGCCTACACCGTATACACTAGAACCACCTCTTCATTAACAATAGGCTCGCATCCTTTCTTTTAGAATTCAGGAAGGAGCTCAAAACACCTCTCTTCAAGGAATGGCCCATCCTTAACTCCTAGGTCTGCATCCACCTCTCACCATCTAAGCTGAGGCTGGGTGATCTTCTTCCCCCCTGTTTCCTCCCATGGTTTCTTTTAGATTCTTTGCTGCCAAATTCCTGACACGCCTCCCCATTTGGTGCTCCCCTACTCCTTTGTATTGGCCCCTTGCAACCCGCTCCCCTTGCCAGTCATCGAATACACTCTTGCTTTAAGGGCTATTTTGAGTTGACTGAATGTGTACAATTTAGTTACATCCCACCCCCCATCCAAAAGGACGGTGCATTCCACCCACCTGTCCCGTACCACAAGTATGTTTCTTTACCAGGAGAGGCTGCCATCACACTTACACTGAAATTCACTTTATGATTGTCAGAACATCCCAGATGGGCGTTTAAAAAAATAAGTTAAAAATCGTAAATTGCCCAACACTATCAAACTGAACACCCCCAATTTAGCTCATAATGCACTACCAGGTGTATCTGCCGGGAGACCTTATAGTTGACACAGGAATGTATTTTGCAACCCCTCCCGGACATGACAGTTTGAACCACCCTAGATTTCGCTGCCATAGAAATCATGGAGTATACCTTTCCCTTATATGCCTCCAGGCACTTGTTCGACCAGAATCCATCAAATATCAAATATAAATGTAAAAAGAAATCCTTAATGATTTCATTTCAGCTCTTATTAAAATGGCTGAACCAAGCACTTCTCTTTGAGAAGAGTAGGCTCAAATAAAAATGAGGCGGCCACCTCATCTATAAATCAATTTAAAAACTAGTTACACATTTTCACCCTTTTCCCAAACACCATAATTTTCGTTTTTATCATATTTCATTTCAAACTATATTTTCCAAAATAGTTATTTGTGTTTAGCAGGGTCTGTTGGATACCTGCCAGTGTTACGTTTAAAATAGCTGTGTCTTTGGCATAAAGCATCATGCTATAAACTATACCCTTCAGAGAGGGTGAATTAAGAGAAGCAGTAGAATCAACATCCAAAAGGAATATATTTGGGCCAACTGACATCCCTGCTTTTCACATTTATTGGTGAGGAAAAATAATTCCCCAATATTGTTTATCAGACAGGTGATGAGATGTCTGTGTATCATATTTGGTTATGATTTAATAAACCATTAGGAACCACAATAAAAACCTTTAGGAACCACAATAAAATGTTAATTATGCCACACTATGCTTTTATGAATCAAATCAAATGCTTTCTCCAAATAAAAATAAAAAAGCCAAAAATAATCTCCCTCCCTTAACCTTGCTGTATTTCTCCATGATGGTGCTCAGAGTGATGCAGTGGTCCACTTTACTAAGCCCTTTCCTGAAACCCACTTAAGAGGGCTTTAATATATTGTTAATTTGAGTCCACTCCTCCAGTCTGAGCAACAAACATGTGGAGAATATCTCAATGGCAATATCCAATAAGGATATTGGCCTATAAATGTAGGGGGCTAGTGATCCAAGGACTACTTATCCTGGCATAATGCATGTCTCAACAACTGCATTAAACATACAACTATTTTCTGTCCTTCAAAAAAGCCCCCATTCCTTCTCAATACAATCTTTTTTATATGTCTTCTGGCAATTTTTGTATGACATTTTAAAGCTATAAATCTGACTAGCCATTAAATCATGGTTCAATTTTCTTTTTGAGATTCGACATTCTGCATCGAATCATGGGACATGCCTTTCTATAACCTGGACCTCCAAAACTTGGGGACACCGTTTGTCAACAACTTTGTCCCGGATAGTTTCAACCAACGACTCAAACAAACTGACACTTTCCTTTGTGGCCGCTGAACTGTTTAACAGTTTTAAGAGAAAGCCTTAATTTCTTGTGAATAAGTAATTCTTCCCAATGCCTCCTTATTGAGCTTAAGCATCACCAACCAACAACCCACCCTTCCACATAGCCCCTCTGGCTGTCTGATATCTTCTTCATGGTGCCTACCCCGGCCTTTGGTAAATTTACTCAACAGGATAGTGTTCACTCTTCGTTCAATCGGAAATGCAAAATTTCCTAACATTCCTTAAAAAGAAATCGACAATTCAGTAATCAATGACTGTGGAGCAGTATTGAGGATCGTGTATGCTTAGGAATTCACCATTTGCCACTAAAGCTCCAAGAAAATCTCCAGACAGAAACCCAAAGTATACTAGAAAATCACTGCTCCATTTGTGACCAATTCTACTGTCCACAATGTGTGCACTAATTAAAAAAATAATGTAATGGTAATGTTTATTTAGTCCTATATATTTTTGAAAAACTTGACTGTTTTCTGTACTACTGACCACTCAATTTCCTCAATTTTCTCAATTTCCTCAACAATTCCTCAATGATTCCTGTAAAGGACCACTTAATGTAAAATGAAGTTAAAGGCTTTATTATATTTCGAATTTGTGTTGCATTCATTTTTCCGCCAACTGAGCACTGATGTGTTCTTTTGAAAAATGGATATTGCTCACCATTTCATTTGATATGCACATTTTACTCACTGCACACAAAAGGTTGGGGACCGCTGATATAGATGGCATATGGAAGGCATGGTTATCAGAAGTATGACAGACACAAGCAGTACAATCCAAGGGTGTTTATTGAACAGCATATGAGTGAGAAAAAGCACCTAATTTAAACCTAAATCTAAGATGATAGTAAACTATGATCATCAAAGTAAAGAATACGCTGTCGATGTGGTGTTGTGTCAAAACAAAATGGCTTATACTAATAAACATATTGCCAAATCCTTTCTCTCTATAACAAAAGGGTGTGGGACAAAGATATACATAACAAAATAGTGTAGTGCATACTGAAATTTCCTAAAGGGTTTCAGTAGTTCAGGACTGCTGAACTAGTCCACTCCCTTCCCACATTGCATCACGGGACAAGGCAGAACAGTTTCATGACTATGGGCACCAATTGAGTCTATTGGCATCAGGAAGCAGTTTCTTCAGAAAAGGCAGGGTCCCTCAAATAAATGTCTTTTATTTGGCATCCCTCCGTCCAGTTCACTGTAGCCTTCAAATCACAGTTCAGCTAACTTTACCAGATCAACTAGCTTATAACACTCAGGAACTCATAATCTCTTTTTAAACAGATATTTGGTTCACTTTCACCAATTCACTGAGGTCCCCCTCCTTCGGTCTCAGAGCTTCCTCTGTAAGAAGTTCTGCCTTCCCTTGCCAGGGTGCAAGCCTTCAATCCGCTAGCATCACACTTGTTACTTTGCAATCTTTAACGCTTTCACTTTAAATTACTTGCCAGTTTAATACAGGGACTTTGGATAGGCGATTGCATCACACCGGGTCACTCTGTTATACTGTCGCAAGTGTGTTTACTTTAAACAATCAGGCTTCTCTTTCTCATGGCTGATGTCCTACATGAAACCCACAATTCTGGATACAGTTCAAAGGTTCATGCTGGTCTTCTCTCCCAATGCCTTCTGGTACCTAAAGTTCTTAGCATCTCACAGAGCTAATCATTTTTTAGGTTAGATTTATACTTTGTTTCACCTTTTGTCAAAGACTTTCGACTGTACGACGGGGGGGGGCTTGTACCCTTGACTTTACCCTAGTATGACCACTTTGACTATTCGCCTCCTCTCTCGGTTACACTTTCAAGTGCTTCAGATTTCGTTCATGGCTTCTCTCACATGCACAATCTCAGCATTCTTCATGCCTGCTAAAATTTGCTTTCAATCATGGTTTCTTGACAATCCAATGAGCACTTCAAACATTAGTGTCCTTTTCATTTATCAACACAAGCCAGTCTCTCATTTCACTCACTGGTAGTGGCTGATACAGTTTATGAAGACCTTCCGTCTAGTCAAGGCTTTTGGCCCAGCGCGACTCGCCTCCTTTTACGTCCTCACACCGCTCATGAAGAAGGTACCAACGTGACCTTTAGCAGTAGCAGGGAGTTACCCCTTTGGTATTCTGCAGTGACTTTCACCTCATAGCTGGCAGGACCACAGCCTTTTATTCACCTCCTGGTCCCGTCTGCTCTGCTTCCATTGTCGCGTCACATTCCAGAGATTTCCTGCATTCCATTCTGCTGGTCTTATTCTTTTCGGTTGCTCTTCTTGCCTTGCTCTACACCTGTCATGCTCTGCCTTTTATCCAAGTGGGGAAAGGTAACAGGATTCAGCTGTGAGTCATCAGGACAAAGTGCCTGTAAGGGTATATAAGGGGTTTTATTGCCAGCATATGGTATATAGCATTTTTGCCAGTATATAATATATAGCGCAATTTCTAGCATACAAAGTACACAGCCAGGCCCAGTTTGAAACTGCAGGCATTCCGAGCACACATAGAAAAACTTAGTGTGCTGCCAGTTTAAAATAATGAGGTGCACAACGTATATTGGATGCTTCATGTGTGAAGACTACATTAGAATATATAACTGATTAACATTACTAACCTTACTAAAGTGCTAATTTCTAACATGATAATGCAGTCTTATATGCACAATGAAGTAAAATCCGTGTGTTGGATGTACTGTTTAAAATAAAAATGTTCTATGAGGAAATGCACACTAGTGTTTTATTCAGCTTGTAGAGAACAGAAATATGCAGGAAGCAAAAGGAAACAGCAAAATGAAACAGTAGCTCTGGAATTAAGTCTTCATTGTATTGAAAATGAAGGCTGACACAGGGCACATTCTTTTTTTTCTGATTGGTAGAAATTGTAGGCAGACAAGCCACGTCAACAAAGGGCAGAATCAGAGGTTTCTTGAAGAAGAAAAGTGAGGCGAGTTAGCAGTTTGTACTGATTTCAGGAGACAGACAGACAGGGTTTTCAGAAGGTCGAGTGATGACTTTGGATCTAATCAGTTAGCGCTCCCCACACACATGTATGGAGGAATTTTGCACTGAGAGTGGGACTGCAAAACACAGCAAGGTCGTGCAGGGACTTCAAAGATTACTGGCCTTGGTAAGAGATTTGTGCCTAGTGAAGAAAAAAAAAAGTATGGTGCATGTGTGTTCCTAGAATCCTTTGGCAGTGCAGAGAAGTTAGAGATCATTGTATGTTTATTTTTCTCTATCTATATTCAAAGTGTGGGAAAATTAATTAATGTTTGCAAAATACCTGCTTGTTCTGTTTTGTTCTTTTATTTTGCAGATGATGCTGTAAATAGCATGTGGTAAAATGTGATGGCTTGTAAATGGCATGTAATACAAAATGTATATAAAAACAACTGAGACTTTAGCGTCATTCATGCATCCCTTGAATTATTTATGTAATTGAAGAGAGGTTTATATCAGTGCAGTAGTGCATTTACCAATTTACCACTGTAATTGAAATAGCAAATAAGAGAAAGTCAGTAGTAAATATTTACAAGGTAAAGGATGTGTGTGCAATGTAATGAGTGAGTCCTTCCTTGCATGCTGATGGGAAGGGGTGCCTAATCTGGCACATAGGTTACTGGATGTACATAAACCAGTAATGCCTAATCTGGCATATACGTTACTGGAAGTACATAAGCCAGTAATGCCAGCCACAAACTATAGGTGGCACCATGAATAAATGTATTGGGTTCTTTGGAGTGTTATAAGTCTGGGGCTCTTTACAGGTGACTAGAAGGAATTCTAATAGAAAGGAAAGGTTTGTTTTATGATGGGGTTATAGTATAATAAAAACATGCTCACCACTATATCATAAGAATAAGATAATCCTGAAAACACTGCGAGGTAAGATTCCACTAAAATTACCGCCAATCCAGGCTAATAAGATGTGGTCACTAAAATAGAGTGATACCAAACCCACTCTAAACGTAAGGTTAGTTTACCACTAAAATTACCACCAATATTTTTACAGTAGGAAAATACCGCCAAATCCCAAATTTACCCCAATAACACAAAATATCCTACAAATAATGGTGCGTTAGCCGGGAAAGTGACTGTAGAGCATCTACTGGGCATGGCAAGTGTGTCTAACACTACCATATTTGAATTAAAGGGAACCCATTTTATGAGAGCAGTGTGACACTGGAAGTGAATCGTAAAATGTCTCAAATGGAGGGCACATTCCCAGAGTTAGTGCAATATCTGGTAGCAAAATTATATGCACATGGAACATGGTCATCAAATAACGCCAAAGAGTGGCATGACCGTATCTATGGGGAAGTGCAGAAAGAACCAACATTTTTTTCAGAAGGTCGCAAAATTCAGGTCTGTCTTCTGAGATTGTTAAATGCAGCTGATAAACATGCTGAGAAAGATAGTCGGATACGGCTATATGCCAAAACATGGTTCATTTTAAATATGTCCCTACGAATGCAAGAAAATGATGCCAAGCTAATTAGCAGACTAAAAGTTGAACTAGATGGAGCTAGTGAACAGGAGGAAAAGTTAAGAGCAGAACTGAAGGTATGTCAAAAGGACATGCAGTCAAAGTGTAAAGAAATCGACACTCAATTGTCCCAAAGGAAGAAACAGTTTGAGGATAGTGAGCAAGAATTAAAACACTTGAAAGGATTGGTAGATCATATTAGACAAGATAAAGACAAGATTATTTTGGAAATGCACATTTTACAAAAATAACAGTTCGAGAAAGAAGGTGAGCTTAGCTAAAATGTTTCAAGAAAGAGACAAGCGAGACAAACAGTATAATGAATGCAAATGCAAATGAGCGATATGCAAAATGTGATTAATAAGATGGGTGATGAAAACAATTACTTGCATAAGGAGGCAGATAGTCTCATTAAAATGTGCAAGGATTTGGAACAGCAAATATGCACTTTCAAGTCCCAGGATAAACGAAAGGGCACCCCATTCAATGGAATTGAGGTGGATTCTATTTCTACATGGAGAGATAGTGCCCCAGTGGCTGTGCTCTTGTCTGAACTTGGTTGCAGCGCCTTTGGGGATTTGACACACCCATTGGGGGGCACCGCCAATCCCACTCGCCTGAAACAAGGGTTGAATCACAAAGTAGTACAATCCCAAACATAGCGCCAAGTAGCCCTATCAAGATAATGAAATCAATCAAGGCTCTGATCAAACCATTCAAAAAAGGAGGGCCGTGCTGTTTAGAGGACCACTTAGAAGCAGTGCACGATATATTTAAAGCCCTCCATAGACCTAAGGAGCAATAAAGACAATACTTTCACTTAACTCTGGACGCTCCCACAGCCAGTATCATCAGAGGATTAAATGAACAGCAAAACATGACGTGGGCAGAGTTTGAAAAAGAGATTAGATGTCAATTTATCCATTCCAGTCATAACAGGAAGCAAAGAAAGTTGCATGCACGATTACAGCTGGGCCAAATACATCCCGTTGCCAATTTTTGCAAGACTTAAAAAGAGCTTTTTCTCATTTTGATGTATCTTTTGATCCCAATTCCAATGAATTTAAAACTGCCTATTTCTATGGGGTGCAGAAATACATTATAGCACAGTTAGTCCACAAATTTGATCGTGAGAAGTCCCTTGAGTGGATTGTGCACCAAAGAACAAACGTATATGAAGTGCTATACTGTCAGGGTAGAGAGAGTGATAAAATGAAAGATTCCAGATCAAAAAGTAAAGAATCCTTCGCAACAGTAATGGAGATCAGGTCAGCTAAAATGTCACTTGAGTCGGCTCAAAGTTCAGGCAAAAATAATGTGACACCCGAACAGAGGGGTAATCAACAGAGGTTGCTGCCCTCTGCGCCGATGTTTCAGTCACATGATTCTAGTAACAGGGTGAGCTACATTAGCTCAAGGTACTTAAGAGACAGGCCCTGGGCAGGATATCGGCCTGGTATGTCAGGTATGAACAATAATCAGAGACAAAATCAAGATCAAGGAAGTAATGGTCCCTACCAGACATTGGGGACACAGAGCAGATTTAACCACAACACCATGATATATGGCAACCAGGATAGACCCCAGTACGTGGATCGATTTAATGAAAATGGGAATCAGTATAGGGGACAATACTCACAAAATGAGAGACAGGACATGAGGCAGAATATGAACTATGCTCCACATCAATACAATCAATCATCATCACCAGGGGATTACAACCAAAGGATAGGTACACCCCGCTTCCCGCCCCACATGAATCGAGAATTCAGAAACAACTCCAATAGGAATCACTCTCCTGAGAGATATCAGAATAGATTTAACCAGGTGGAGAGTAACCAATATTGGCATAGGCCGCAGAGAGAAGATTCTAGGGAGATGGAAAGATTCCGGTGTCTGGAGGCCCAAGTGAAAATGTTGGTTGAACAAATAGGAAAGCTCTGTACGTCCCAAAAGCAGTCATCAAAGGAGGGGGCAGAAGGCCACAGTAATGACCTGGTGGTGGCTTCTGATAATAAGTGACTAAATATTCATGACACCTGCAATGATGAAAAGACAGATTTCCCTGATCTGGTTTTGCATAATGACTCTGAGCTGCTTAAAAAGGTAAAAAGGAAAATACTGGCAAATGAACATGAGGCAGAAATTGCAAATACATCTAAAAAAGAGGTTTGGTTTAAGCTGGAGTAAAATCAAATGTTGGAAATTTGCACAAATGAAAAAGGATAACGAGAAAAACATGAAATTCCAAAAGAACAAAGAGACAGATTTAAGAACGACAACTCATGCATGGATAAAATAATTGATCAGGGAGTAGGTGTGGATGTTAAAAAGCCCTACCTAGACAATCAACATGCTAATAAAATACAGCCGGGAAGAATAAGTACTCAAAAGGAGGGTACAGATCAATCAGCTGAAGAGTTATTTGAGCCACAGATTTTTGAGGAGGTTAAAAAGATTGGTACCATGCCAAAAACCCACAAAAGTCCAAAATTAGAAAATGACAAGTTATCAAGTGATGTTTATATGTTTATTCAGTTTGGGATTGTAGTGTGAACTCTGATGATCCCCGGATGGAAAGGCGAACAGTGGTTACACTCCAAAAGACCTCTGAATATGGGGAGCTGAGTAAGGTTTCTCAAATGGAAAGGGACAGAAAGGAGGGAAAGATGACCTTTCATTTACCGATGTGCTTAGCCAAATTGAGAAGGGTCTGAGAAAAGTGAATCCTGAAATCAGTAAGAATTCACACTTTTAGGGGTAAAAAGGAAACCCGTTAATTTACTTAACGGCCCATCTCTTTTGCAAATAATGAACGTTGCAACAGATCTGTTGTGGAGATATAAAAGACGTTTGAAACGGAGGCAGGTTCCAGTTGGGATTTACCATTACCTCTGGTATTGATGGCAATCAGATCGACTCCTGCTAAAGTGACAGGTATCAGTCCTCATGAGTTGTTAACAGGAAGGAAAATGGTACTGCCACAACATTTATTATACAGGACACATGAGCAGACTCTTGTGAGTGCATCTACAGTTCACAAATATGTGGAAGAACTGAGGAAGCATTTAGAACATGCATTTGTATTTGTACAGGGACATTTGGAAAGAGCTGCTGATGCAAAATCATGTTATGATAAAAAAGAAATCTATGAATGAGTATAATGTAGGTGATTGGGTATATACGTTTCATTTTGGAAAAAGTAAACATAAAAACTAAAAATGTCTTGCAGCATGGCAGGGTCCATTTGAGATAGTGGATAAAGTGTCCCCAGTAGTTTACAAGATATTAAAGACAGAGGATGAAATGGTGACAGAACAATTTGTTCATGTTAACCAAATTAAGCCCTGTCACCCCAAACATGAAATCACGAGGCTTGAGCAAGTAGAGACAGTTTAAGTGCCCTGAGTACATGAAGAAAAAGATGCAGTGACTATTGTCATAGTGATTCACACCATAAAAAAATAGATATAATGTTTATTGTGGAGAAAAATGCAGATGAAAATACCACATTTGAGAAAGTTGCAGTAATAAATATTGATAGAGGGTGCTGAATCAGATTAACTTACTATGGTACAATGCTGAAATGTTCTACATAAAAATTATTTTGATGTATGATAATGTCATATGTATATTATTGCTTTCTCTCTAACATGTGTTTAGTTGCAGATGTCGGAATGTTTTGGACCACATTGTGTTTGGCAAAGTGATAGAAAGGGTGACATTGGTATTATGCTACGTACTTAATCTGACCCTTTTCTATTTAATTTAGAATACTAATTGACATTTGGTTGGGGTCGGAGGTTGCAGGGCCGAGGGACGCGAGAGATGATGGAGTCCTGGAGTCCACGGGAGGAAGTCCCAAAAAAGCCCCGGGCAGGGGCGAAGACCAAGTCTGCTGGACGGATGACAATGATGATTACACCAGCAACATGCATGATGATCCTTATGATTGTAGGGAGTCTTAAAGCCACAGGAGCACAGGTTATCATTGAACCTGGACCAGCATCTGGCATTGCAGTGGAGGAAGCGCCTGGGTTTATTATGGGTAACAGATGGTCAATTTTCCAGAACATGTACATACCCATGAACCCTGTCAATTTGATTGAAAGATGTATTAACACAACTGGAATTATGACTGATCAGACTAGAGATTGGCTGGAATTGAGAAAAGAGGACCCTAAGCAGACAATAAGAGACATGGGGCCTCATTCCGAGATTGGAGGTAGCCATGGCGCTATTTGCGCCATGGCTGCCTCCAATTTTTTGGTCCGGCACCGGTCTGGTTCAATGCTGACTTACCCGTGCATTCCGACCCTGGAGGTACCAGTAAGTCCCCATTGAACAAACCATTCCCCATTCCCATTCCCTTTTGAGCCCCCATAGGACTCAATGGGAATGGGGAGGGCGCTAATAACGGGCTCGCGAATAGCAGGCCCGTTATTTGCACCCTGGTCCCTTAGTGGAACCCATAAAGGACATGTCGTCAGACCACACGTCCTTTACGGTTTACGGTTCCCGCTAAGGGACCTCGGTATCCCTCACCGCCTATCTTGTAATGACCCCCATGGTAATGCAATTAGAAAAGACATTTGTGAATTCAGCGGATACAAAGAAAAGGAGGGGAAAGAGAGGGGCAGTACTGCTTGTGCTCTCTTTGGTAATGTCTATTATTGGAGCTGTAATAGGTACTACATACAATGTCACCAGCTAATGCCATTTCAGTAGGGACATTGAGTGCACAACAATTGATGTATGATCTGGACATGATCCAAAAGGCTTTGGATGGAATTAGAGGTGCACTGGATGAGCAAGTGAAATGTGTTAATGAGACTCTTGTATTACTAGATGAACAGGCTGACATTCTACAACACAGCACAAAGGTGATAATTAAACATGACCGAATATTGAGTGATATTATGAATGTAATACATCCTCTTGATATATTGTTGATAAATTACATGAGGGAGGTTCAAACTGCAATTTCCCAATTAATTCACAGACATATATCGTTATATTTTGTTTCGCAAGACATTGTTCATCAGAGGATGGAGAGGATCACAAAAAGTGAAATAGAAGTGATGCAGGTGAAAATCGCATTTGAAATGGGCAGTGCAATGCCACTATATGTGAATTGAGAAAGAATGGAAAGCAGGTTTTTGCTGTGTATTCCATATGAAGCTCCTGAACTTATTTACCAAACTAAGTAGGTACATATGTGGTGTTTTGGAAAGAGGGGAAATACATAAAAATTAAAACTGCAGAAGTGGTGATATTTCAGTCATGGGAGCCTGAGGTTTACTTGATTCCAAATCTGGACTCATGTATAATGTTTAAAGAACAACACTACATGTGTTTAGGTAAACCATTTGTTCCTGATGCTACAGATGCTAAAACTTTTTCTGTGGTTTAAAATCTGACCCAGGTGTATCAGGGGGATGTGAAGTAGTCATTAGCAATTTGGGTGGTGAGGAATTAGCACACGCTAAACTGGTTAAAAATAGATGGTTGGTCAGCACTTCTGTGAAAAATTACACTGTTACCCATTTGAATCATGGAACGTTTGTTGTCAAGCAATTGAAAGATAATGCATTTTACTTGCAGGTTCCAAAAGATTTACAGGGTAATTCATAGAATTTCGCACAAAAGTGGCGCACGCGGCTGGCGCACAGTGTGCGCGTGCGAATGTCTGCGCAAGCCGCGTGCACTAAAATCGATTTCCACGTACAGCGTATTCATGGATTTTAGCCTCCAAAACCAACCGTGGTGCAGAGTGGCGCAGCGACCCTGCAGCAGCGCCAGTTACGCCCCCAAGAACGCCCTCAAGCAAGGAAAAGTCATCAAAATTCCCAATTCAGCGCAAAGGGCTGCGCTAACCCTGGACCAGTTTACAAGGCTGCCAAACAGCAAACGCCAAGCGGGGAACTTGTATTACTGGGGTACGCGTGAAGTTTCACACGCGAAAGGGCCTGTGCGAGTGGGGTATGTGTATTACTGGGGTTCGCGGGAAGTTTCACACGCGATTTCAGCAGGTTACGTGTATTACGGGGTTCGCGGGAACTTTCACACGCGAAAGGGCCTGTGCGAGTGGGGTACATGTATTACGGGGGAGCGCGGGAAGTTTCACACGCGATTGGCTTGGGTACGTGTATTTCAGGGGTGCGCGGGAAGTTTCACATGCGATTGGCCTGGGTATGTGTATTTCAGGGGTGCGCGGGAAGTTTCACACGTGATTGGCCTGGGTACGTGTATTTCAGGGGTGCGCAGGAAGTTTCACACGTGATTGGCCTGGGTACGTGTATTTCAGGGGTGCGCGGGAAGTTTCACATGCGATTGGCCTGGATATGTGTATTTCAGGGGTGCGTGGGAAGTTTCACACGCGATTGGCCTGGGTACGTGTATTTCAGCGGTGCGCGGGAAGTTTCACACGCGATTGGCCTAGGTACGTGTATTTCAGGGGTGCGAGGGAAGTTTCTCACGCGATTGGCCTGGGTACGTGTATTTCAGGGGTGCGCGGGAAGTTTCACACATGATTGGCCTGGGTACGTATATTTCAGGGGTGCGCGGGAAGTTTCACATGCGAATTGGCTTCGTACGTGTATTTCAGGGGTGCGCGGGAAGTTTCACATGTGATTGGCCTGGGTACCTGTATTTTAGGGGTGCGCAGGAAGTTTCACACGTGATTGACCTGGGTACGTGTATTCTGGGGGTGCGCAGGGAGTCCTACATGTGAATTGGCAGTGTGGGTCCTCCCAGGTGTCCCCTCTACCCCCTCCATGGCCCCTGCAGGCAGTCCACACAACAGGGGACTACCCTCCACCCCTGGTCATGACCCACAGGCAGCCCATCCACCATGGGCATGCACCCCAGCCAAGCCACATGTCACGTTGCAATATGATCACCAACTCATGTCTCCCAGCACCCCCAGCTCCCAGCAGTCAGGGGCACCTGCCAGCAGGCCCCCACTCATGTCCCACACATGTCCCCCAGCACCCCACCCCTCAGCAGTCAGGGGCACCTGCCAGCAGGCCCCCACACATGTCCCACACATGTCCCTCTGCACCCCCACCCCCCAGCAGTGGAGGGCACCTGCCAGCAGGCCCCCATACATGTCCCCCAGCACCCCACCCACCAGCAGTCAGGGACACCTGTCAGCAGGCCCCCACACATGTCCGCCAGCACCCCCACCCCCCAGCAGTCAGGGGCACCTGCCAGCAGGCCCTCACACATGTCCCACTCATGTCCCCCTGCACCCCCACCCCCAGCAGTCAGGGGCACCTGCCAGCAGGCCCCTTCTCATGTCCCACTCATGTCCCCTTGCACCCCCACCCCTCCAGCAGTGCAGGGCACCTGCCAGCAGGCCCCCACTCATGTCCCCTTGCGCCCCCACCCTCCAGCAGTGCAGGGCACCTGCCAGCAGGCCCCCACTCATGTCCCACTCATGTCCTCTTGCACCCCCACCGCCAGCAGTGTGAGGTACCTGCCAGCAGGCCCCCACTCATGTCCCACTCATGTCCCCTTGCACCCCCACCTCCAGCAGTGTGGGGCACCTGCCAGCAGGCCCCCACTCATGTCCCACTCATGTCCCCTTGCACCCCACCCCCCCAGCAGTGTGGGGCACCTGCCAGCAGGCCCCCACTCATGTCCCCCAGCACCCCCACCCCCCAGCAGTCAGGGGCACCTGACAGCAGGCTCCCACTCATGTCCCCTTGTACCGCCACCCCCCAGCAGTGTGGAGCACCTGCCAGCAGGCCCCCACTCATGTCCCCTTGCACCCCCACCCCCCAGCAGTGCGTGACACCTGCCAGTAGGCCCCCACTCATGTCCCACTCATATCCCCCTGCCCCCAGGTCATGACCATCCTCAATAATGGTCCTTATGGCCAGCCTCCCCAGCCCAAAGACCCAACCAAGTATTGCATCCACCCACAAAGAAAAGGCAATTACATGATACAACCCAAATGGCAAGTATGTAAATGAACACATGTCCGTCACACACACACAATGGTTGCAAGTGAATGTGAAAACCCATATCATGACATGCATGAAACAAATGAGATAATACCACACATCGAAGTATGAAGAAAAAATGTATTAAACACAACATGAATGTAATGAAAATCAAACAAACAACAATGGCGATAAAAAAAGAAAAGATGCATGTCCCTTAAAAACTGAAAAACAAGAAATCATAATCCAAAGAAATCCAAAGGAAATGGTGTCCAAAGTCACAGTCCAACAAAGCAAATCCAAGGGAAAAAAGAAAAGTGAGAACCATTGCTCCATGGTGAAATAAAAAAAAAGAGAAGAATACAAAGATGAACTTTATACAGATGAACAATCCAGGGTCCATGAGCCCAACTGAAGAAATGAAACCTATCAAAAATACTACCTAATAAAAAACTATATACAGAAACGTGGTGCATTGTCCAAGCGCAACCAAAATAAAGAAAAAACAAAATGAAACCTAACACTATCTAACTATATACAATGGCGGCGGGCAAGTCCAGCGGCTCACTCTGTGGTGTCCCGGGCCAGGGCATCATTGAATTCCATGTCGATGTCCCAGAGGCGGGCCTCTGCCCTGGCCGAGGTCTCGCAGGGAGGCACTCATGGCCAGTTCCAACTCCCTGCGAGTTGCCGCGAGGCACGCTACCTGCCTCATCGCCCGACGCATGGAGTTCTCCGCCCTGACCATCGTGAGCCGCGCCTCTTCCGCCGCCGCTCCGCACCTATCTGCTGGCCCAACCGCAGCCACACGGAAGACACTCCCATTCCTGGGTCCTCCTGCCCTATGGCCGATGCCTGCCCCTCCGATGTTGATGGCCCCGAGCCATCATTGCTCCCACCTACAGCCTGCTCCTGCTGCTGCTGTCCATGTGCCTGTCCGATGGTGCCTGCACATCCTCCATCTGCTGGTCTCCATTTGTGGTGTCCACCCCTGCTGGACCGACAACTCCCGACTGTGGCAGGGATGGGATCTCCACCAAGTTGGCTGTGTTGGTCAGGCCAGGTCCACAGGGGGCCCCGGTGGAATCTGGGCCGGAAGACAATGTGGAGAACAACCGGCGCATAGCCTCCACAGAGGACGAGAGGTCCTCCACAGTGTGCGTCACATGTAGGAACCCACCGACCAGGACCCCTCCCAGCAGTGCCACGTCACGACGCTGCTCTTCGTGATGGTGTGCGTTCTCCGCCCAGGAACAACGCACGTCATCACGAATGTCATGTGTGCGCAACGCGACAACCACCAGGACGGATCCCATGCGGTTGCAAGACCCCTCGCCCGCAGGTAGTGGAGAGGCAGGTGACATGGCACTCTCCCCTACCTGCGAACGGGCCTGGGACAGGGCCTCCCTGCTGGTGCATGATGGTGCAGTCACAGGGTCAAGGACAGCGACATGCACAGGACCCTCCGTGGTGACCTGTGCTGCCTCCTGACCCTGGCACTGGACTGCACCACTTGCACCAGTGGTACTACCCCCACCAGCCCCCATGTGCAGCTCAGTAGCGGGCTCCTCCTCCTCCATGGAGACCACCAACCTCGATGTCTCCGCACCGTCTTCTGCCATTGGAAGCCCCTGTGGGGGCTCACCGGGCCCTTCCGCCACAGCCGTTGTGGCAGACGCGGCACCAGCCCCCTCGCTCCCGGATGATGGTAATTCCTGGGAGGGTGGCTGGGCCTTGCGTCACCGCCCGGTGGAGGCATCCCCGCCGCTTGGCTCCAGAGCACCGTCTCTGCCCTCTTCACTTGACGCTGCGTAGAGGGAGACATAGAACACAAGCATCAGGGTACAGCACAAAATACCCTAGACAGGAAGCAATAACACATGAGTGGCACTGTCAAATGTCACTTCCATCCTGTGCTTCCACAACACATGGGTCAGTGCATGCAACACACATGCAGAAACACTCCTGGCGCCTGCAATCAACATCAACACCCATGTACTAGGGCCCCTGTAAACAAAGATGTTGGCTTCAAAGTCACATGCATCCATGGCGTTTCAAAGTCAAACACGCACTTCTCTGGCGCACACACACACACACACACACACACACACACACACACACACACACACACACGTGTACCATACATGTACATGACATCAGCACCCATTCCTCACCCCCCCTCCATGTCCAGGAACAGAGACTGCCATGCTTTAAGGTGTGCATTCTGCATAGAGGTCCCCATGTTGCATTAAAACACATGCACCTACCATGTGGTTCACACATAACTGGTCTCACATGCATGACCATGATGTCCCTCCACACACACATCCATACATGGCCTATGTCACACATACAGGCAAGTATCAGACTACCAGCACACTGCAACATGCCCTGTCTCACACAGCAATGCTTGGCCACTTACTGCTCAACTCCAGACGGGTCTGCCTCCGAAGGATCTGGCCGTGGAGCGCTGGGCCTACGTGTTCCTGGACCCTCATCTGGATGTTGCTCAGGCTGACCCGGTCCCCCTCCGCTATGAGGGTCCTGGACCTGAAGTCCTCCCAGCGCTTCTTGACATGTTGATAGTTGCGGGTTGCCACCCCCTCCACGTTGATGGCAACCACTGTGTCATCCCAGATCCTCTCCTGTCCTTTTTTGTTGGCAGGTCTTGTTCCGAAGAGGGCATCATAATGCCCCAGGACATGCTCCACCAGGACACCAACTTCGGTGGCAGTTTAGCTGGTGGCCCTCTGCCTCTCTGGCTGGGGGTTGCCAGTGGTGCCAGATGGAGATGTGCCCGACATGGCAACCCCAGAGGCAGGAGTGGGTGGGCAACTGGGTCCTGGGGATGGGCTGTGGTGTGATGGAATCCCAGTCTGGAGTCTTCTGTTCCAGCAGGGGTGGACACAGCAACTGGACCCCTGCAGATGGCTGACGTGCAGGCACCAAATAGCAGGGCACGTGGGCAGCAGGCAGGCAGGCAGCAGCAGATGGCTGGTGGGAGCGTGCTCTGGGCTCTTGGGGGCAGAAAATGGCCTTCAGGGCAGGAGCGTGGTCTCCCGTGTGTATATGCATGGCCAGCTTGATACAGAGTGATTTGGCACGTGAAAATCTTGCACGTCAGCGTGTAATTCGAGGAAAGGCCCTTCGTGCGTAAGCGCGTCAGCACACGTACGCAATATCATTGGACCAAAGTCCCTTAGCGCTTAAGCGCGTCTGTGACGTATTGTGCACAGGCGTTGCCCTTTCGTGTGTAATACTTGCCGCCCACCCCTGAAATACACGTACTCCGTTCGAACAGGGCCTTTTTGCGTATGAAACTTCACGCGAACCCCGTAATAGACGTACCCTGCTGAAATCGCGGGTGAAACTTCACGCGAACCCCAGGAATACACGTACCCTGCTGAAATCGTGGGTGAAACTTCCCGCGAACCCCAGGAATACACGTACCCTGCTGAAATCGCAGGTGAAACTTCCCGCGAACCCCAGGAATACACATACTCTGCTCAACAGGGCCCTTTCGCGTGTAAATCTTCACGCTGTACCCAAGAACTACACGTACCCCGCTCGCTCGCACAGGGCCAATATTCCTGGGGTTTAAACACGCGATAGGTCCTGTTGAGCAGAGTACGTGTATTCCTGGCGTTCGCGGGAAGTTTCACCCGCGATTTCAACAGGGTACGTGTATTCCTGGGGTTTGCGGGAAGTTTCACCCGCGATTTCAGCAGGGTACGTGTGTTCCTGGGGTTCGCGTGAAGTTTCATCCGCGATTTCAGCAGGGTACGTGTATTACGGGGTTCGCGTGAAGTTTAACATACTCCGCTCTGACAGCAAAATCGTGTGTGAAACTTCCCGCGAACCCCAGTAATACACGTACCCCATTCGCACAGGGCCTATCGTGTGTGAAACTTCACGCAAACCCCAGTAATATACGTACCCCACTCGCTCGCACAGGGCCAATATTCCTGGAGTTCACGTGAAGTTTCACACGTGATAGGCCCTGTGCAAGTGGGGTACGTGTATTACTGGGGTTCGCGTGAAGTTTCCTGGTCCATCCTTCCTTGTCGGCGCGCAAACTTCCGAAGAGGGCAACATACTGCCCCAGGACTTGCTCCACCAGGACACCAACTTCGGTGGCAGTGAAGCTGGTGGCCCTCTGCCTCTCTGGCTGGGGATTGACAGTGGTCTCAGATGGTGGTGTGCCCGACATGGCAACACCAGAGGCAGGCGTGGTGGGAAACTGGGTCCTGGGGCTGGGCTGTGGAGCGATGGTATCCCAGTCGGGAGTCTTCGGTTCCAGCAGGGGTGGACACAGCAACTGCACCCCTGCAGATGGCTGATGTGCAGGCAGCAAATAGCAGGGCACGTGTGCAGCAGGCAGTCAGGCAGCAGCAGATGGCAGGTGGGAGCGTGCTCGGGGCTCTTGGGGGCAGGAAAATGGCCTTCAGGGCAGGAGCGTGGTCTTCCGTGTGTTTTCACGTGGCCAGCTTGATACGGAGTGATTTGGCACGTGAAAAAATTGCACGCCAGTGTGAAATTAGAGAAAAGGGCCTTAGCGCGTAAGCGCGTCAGCACACGCACGTAATTCCATTGGACCAAAGGCCCTTAGCGCGTAGGCGCGTAAGTTACATTACGCGCGTGGGCGTTTCCCTCATAGCACATGATGACAGAGCACACGTGGAAAAACTGTACGTCTGAGTGTCATCGCGTGTAATTGGAGGAAAGCGCCCGGGTACACGCGTATCTGACGTGTATGTGTGGGCCAGTTTAAAAGCTGCGTATAGGATGCTATAGGATGCCATTTCCTTGTATGTGCTTTTCGTGGAGAGCGAGTGGGTGAAATCTGTACTTCTTGTCGGTTCACACACGATTACTTCACAGCGTTTCTAGTTCGTACTCCCTGTTACCTCTGACAGCTCTTTTTTGATTTTTTGTTGGGCCTGTTTCCTCAAACAGAGTTCACTTCTCCTTTTGTCCTGTCTCCTTAGACAGTGTACAAATCTTCTTTTGGCGGGGTGTTGCCAACATGCGCATATTTTTCACGTTCTTTTTCCAGGCAGACGGGAGTTCCGCATGTACTTAGCAACTGTGCTTACCCCGAGTGTCGCGTTCCCCTTCAGAGGTCATTGTAGGCTCCGTGTATTATGCATACACTTATTTTTGTGTTTCTGGGTGCCACAGGATAGTGCAAGTTCATTTTTTCACGCACGTGGTCTACGAGGGGTTGCGTGTACATTTATTTTTGATTTTGGGCTGCCTGTGCGTTGCGTGACCCGTCATCTTCCCCCAGGGGGTCACAGACAGCCTTGATAGAGCACTAGCGTACATATTCCATCTGTTATCCTACCCCTTTGACCCCCAATTGCCCAGGACAATAGTTTACTGCAACTCCCATATGCACAACAACATCAGTGGCATGGTTGGGAGGCGACCAAGCGGTAAGGGAGGCAAAGGTGGCTGACCCTCAAAGGTGGGCGTGGTGGGTGCGGTAGGGGACGTGGCTGGGATTTGCTGGGTGCCCCTATGCCCCCATGTGTGGAGGAACAATCAGGGACACCCATGCCCCCCCAATGGGTGAGGGAAACGTGGCTGACACCATCCAGGTTCAGCCCCTGTTGGACCAGCCCATTGTAGCACCTGACCTGGCACAGGGTTAGCAAGTCTAGGCCACGTGTTGTGGTGCAAGTTGTTGTCACAAATCCAGGTGGATCTGGGGCAGCTATGTCATCTGCTGCCCCAAGTATGCAGGGTGGGGAGGCTGCAGGGGCAGCTGCAGACCCATCCGCCCCAGGTCTGACTCTCCCATCCAGGACAGTGTCAGTCCTGGTCCATCAAACTTACGTTCCCCCTGCCAACATTACCCAGCAACCAATGCCTGCATCAAGACTATGGTCATTGTGCATTCCCACACTCCTACTAACCAGTCCACCAGTGATTCTGCCCCTACTGACCAGAGCGGCGTAAGTCACTCTGGCTCTGCTCCACCTTTAAAGAAGAGGAACAAGAGTGCTCTGGCACAAAAGACTGAGACCCCAGACACAGCTACACACTCCGGGACGTCAAGGAAGCCTTGCTTTAATGACGAAGAACTTGATGCACTTGTGCGCTATGTTTCGGCACATAGCCATGAAATGTTGGTGACTGCAGGGTGCAAGACCACACCTGGTCAATGTAAGGCACACTTGCAGACCATCGCCAACCACATAAGTGCCCTTGGATTTGTGAGGCGCTCAGCTGATGATTGCTACAAGCGGTGGAATGACCTGAAACGCAGAGCAAAGAACAAGCAGGCCACAAATCATGCCGCTACTCTGGTGACTGGCGGTGGGTCTCCACAAGAGGACAACAAACTCACTGAACATGAGTCTGTTGCTGGGGCCTTCGTCACAGAGGAACAGATCCAAGGTGTGGGAGGACTACCTGATTATGAAGCATTGTTCAGTGAGTGCCCATGCATGTGTGTGTAATGCATGTGTATGTTGTTTGGGTGACAGGTTCTGATTGAGTGCCAGGTGAGGGTGTGTGTGCCTGAGTGGTATGGGTCACCCATGTGCTTCATCCAAAACATTCAGCGGCCTGGGATTTGGGTGTGGCAGTATCCCTTCTGCCCACAGTAGTAATTTGGCTCAACATTACGGCAGTTGCCCTTGAAGTGGCATCTTGCAACAACATTGTTTGTATTTTTCAGTGTTCGTTCAGGCTGATTGTTTCAATTCTCCCACTTTGGCTATGCATTCCTCAGCCCTATTGTCACATTTGTGGCATTCTTCTGTCATTGATGAACCCCACATTGGACCACATGTGTCACCTTGTTAGATGAATGATTTGACCATTCAGGCTAATTGAGTATTGACCTGATCAAATGAATTTTTGGGGCCTGTTTGAATGTGGAACATGATAGTTGTTTCCTGTCATGTTGAAGTGGCAAACCATTGATGTATACATCAGCCTGCAATCACTGTATTTTTGGACACTGGATGTGTTGCAGTGTGTGGCACATGCCTGTTTTGTCACACTATGTAGCATTTTTCATCTCATCATGTCCATCTCACATGGATAGCTGACAGTATTCATTCACTGACATATGGATGTACTTATGGAATGTACCATGGCTATGGTACATACCATCTGTGTGATGGCATGTGTAATGTATGTGTATTGGACATGCCACTCACAGGCCAATGTGTGATGGCAGTGCTACCCAGCATGCAGCAAATGTGTTGCTCTTCCATGTAGGTGTCATCAGTGTCTGCCTTTTGGTTCCCCTTCAAACTCAGTGACAGTGCATGCATGGGAGGGTTATAGTCATGTGGGACATGTGTAAATCGTGTAAATCATGTTGTGGTTCTGTAGCTTGTCAGGCCTATTTTTGTGCTATGGTGCTAATGCCTGTTTCCATTTTTTGTCTTTCATGTATTTGCAGGGGATGACGCACTTGATGCTGTTGAGGTTGAGGAGATGGTGCAGACCCAGGAGGAATCTCAGGCACGAACGGGCAACAGTAGGGGACGTGGTGTGGTGGTGGGTGAGAACCTAATCTTGCTGCAGAACATTCTATCGAGGGGTGCCTCTGGGTGCACCTTCGCAGACCTCTATTCAGGTGTTGATTTGGATGATGAGACCTATGTGGTGTCGCAGGTAAGTGTTTTTGGCAGGGATTCTGTTCTGTCCAACCCACCTGTACCAGGGGTAGAACCCTCTATGGGGATGTCAGTGTTGGTAAGTCCGCCTTTGGTGGTTACGGATGCAGGGTCACACTCCACAACATCTGATCCTGTTCCTGGGCCAGCAGATCAGAGGGGGAATGCAGTCCTGCAGCCTCAGGCAGTGCCGGCACGCAAGGCGCAGATCGCCTTGCCCCAAACAGGTGTGGTGCCCGCCGATGCGGTGGCCGTACGCCACCAGGCAATACCGCATGGGAACAATCCATTTACGTTATGGAAACCCAACAGGTAGCATCAGTTGAGATGATGGCTCAAGCAATGGAGAGGGTGGCCACTTCCATTGTCCCCCCTGACAGGCAGATGGAGCTACTACAGCAGGCAACAGACTCCATTTGCCAATCACACAGGGAGGACATGTTGGCATCCAACTGGGACAGACGGTCGGTACTGGAGACTCTACACCAATCAATATCAATAGAGTCCCAGGGCCACAGGGAAGCCCTGAGGGTAGAACTACATCAACTCAGGGAGACTCTTGTTGACCTTGAGGCTTCCACTAACTTGAGGACAGAACAGCAGCTGGAGCGGCTCACACATTCGCTCTCAGCGGAGATGCAGGCAACTCGGGAGGAGATCCGTGCATCATGTCAGTTGCTGCATGGGAATCTCCGCACTATAATCCTCCAAAACAAGACCTTCCACACCCGCATGCTTGCTGCGATGGAGGACCATACCAGGGCTTTGCGTGGGCTGCCTCCCATTGCACCACCACCTCCTGTGGCAGCAGCACCTCCTGTGGCAGCAGCAGAGGGTGATGATAGCGACAGCAGCAGTTCTCCCACATTGGCATAGCCGTGCAGGCCATGAGCACATGGAGATGTTTTTTTTTCCCAACATCCACACAGGTGGGTGTTGGTGCGCACCCTGTCCTCGGACCACCTGGGTGGCCTCCCCCCGCCCCCTGGCCCCCACATGGCCATTTTTGATTTTTGTTTTTTTTGTTTTTTTTTTGCAGTGTTTTGCCTTGTGTGGCTCCCGTGGGCATCCACTGTATTCCGGCTGGGCACATGCAGGCTTGTCCTGAGTTTGGGTTAGATGCTTGGGTTCGTGAGACACACACCCCTCCTGCTTTCCGTTTCCATGGGCTTGCAAAGGGTGTGCCCAAGTGACATTGACTTACACGGTGACGTAGGACTCCCATGAGCTGTGTGGGCAGTCTGTAGTCAATACTGTGTATACATTCCTAGTGGATATTGTTGTTGAATTGTACACTGCATGGTGTATTGCTATGTGCTTGTGCATCCATGTCTTTCGCCTAATTTGCAGGTTAATTCCTCATGTCTTCACAAGGCTGTCTACTTCTGAGATGGAGTTCATGTTGTAAGCAGTGCACTTGGACATTTGCGTGGCAGCAGCACTGTACAGTTGGAAGTGGCCGATGTGCTGGCATGATCAGGTTGTAAGGCTACCACTACTTTAACTTAGTACTGTCATGTTTATGCTATGTTTGAGGTTGTGTAGCTGCATTGAATTGTTGGTAAGTATTTGGTCATGTTTGTTGTTAGTTCTACATTACTGGGAGCATATTGTGTGTGGGCAGTTTCCATTGAGGACACTGTACTTTGGCTCTTGTGTGATGTTTTGGGGATTGCTTTGTTTGTTCTCACATAGCATGACATGCCATGGTGTGTTGGGTGGCGGTGCTGGGTAGGGGTTTGGTGACATGGCACTGTTGTCATGTTGTATTTTGCAAGGGAGTAATGATTTTTGCAGCATAAAAGTGTGTCTTTTGATGACACAGGATTGGTGGTTTGTGTAGGTAGGGCACACAATGTAACACTTCCAGGTGACCAATCTCAGGCTGGTATGGTTGTGACAGTTGACTGTCCCTTATGTCATCATCATTGATTGTCAGCTGGCATGTGCCAGCGCTGTGTGCACTCCACAGGGGTGTTATTTTAGGTGAAGTAATTATCCACCAGCTGTGTACGGGCTGCCTCACCCCGTGCCCTTTCCCCTCCCATGCGCAGCGGCCGTGTTTGTAGTTAGGGTTGTGGGAGTACCACCATGTCCACCGGCAGGCCCTGGCGTGTTGCAACGTTGTGCAGGACACATGCTGCCACTATGAACCTGCACACTATTGGGGGAGCGTATAACAGCTGCCCGCCAGTATGGTCAAGGGAGTGAAAGCGTGACTTGAGCATTCCGAATGTGCGCTCCACTATGCCACGGGTTGCAATATGGGCTGTGTTGTATCTTACCTCGGGTGGCGTGGTGGGGTTCCGAATTGGTGTCATCATGTGGGTGCTCAGAGGGTAGGCACTGTCCCCTGGGGAGGTGGTGATGGGTATCATTAGTGGGGTTGTGACATTGCTCAGTATCTGACATGCATGCATGTGCTGTGGCATTTATACTCACCGAGCAGCCATGTATCGCGCTGTCGCCCAGCTTCTAGGTCCCGGTTTAGGGTTGACATTCTGTAAATGAAACTGTTGTGGGTTGACCCTGGATAGTTGGCATGTACTGAGGTGATGATTCCCTTGGCATCACATACTACCTGGATGTTGATGGAATGCTAGTGCTTGCGGTTTCTGTAGATGTGCTCTGATGCCCTGGGGGGACGTAGAGCCACATGGGTACAATCAATGGCATCTAGCACTTTGGGGAAGTGTGCCACCCCGTAAAAATCCTGGACGACAGCCTGCCTTTCTGCAGGTGTTCTGGGCAGGTATATGTGCTTGCGGACTGATGGGCGTGCAGTCATGATGGCCAACACCTGGTGTAGGCAGCGTGACTGCGTGGCCTGTGACACCCCCCCCCCACTATAGCAGTTGTCTGTTGAAATGATCCAGTGGCCAAGAAGTGCAGTACATTGAGTACCTTCTGCAGGGGGCTGAGTGCTTGGGAGCACAGGGTGGGTGATGTGAGGTCATCCTCCCACTCACTGACCAGGTTGAGTATTATGTGAGGTGGAAACCTGTACCTCCCATACACCTGGTCATCAGACATCCCAAAAAGGCTTGTTCTGGGTGTAAAAATTCTGGCCCTGACTATCCTCCTCCTCCTCCTGCAGTATCCCACAGCCACTGCTGCTAGGAACGGTATATTCATCCTGGCGTCTGAGCTTGTTTGTTGTTTGTGCGCACTTTTATGCTGCGCGGGTCGACGTATGCCTGCTTCCTGCAGGCGTACGTCTTTGCGGATTGGCGCGTCTTTTTTGGCACACGTGTTAGCCCCGTTCGATTCCATTAATACGTGTTGTAGGCGAGCATATGGCTGTTCCGCACACTTGCCTCCTGTACTTCCCTGCCCACCCCAGTAATACACATATCCCACACGCCCAGGCCCAATCGCGTGTAAAACTTTCCACAAGCCCCTGAAATACACGTACCCCGCTCGCCCAGGCCCAATCGCGTGTAAAACTTCCTGCGAGCCCCTGAAATACACATACCCGCTCTCCCAAGGCCAATCGCGTGTGAAACTTCCCGCGCACCCCCGAAATACATGCACACGCTATTTATGACACAGTGGGTGTCCGTGTTTTTTCGCGTACCCCTTTGCGCATCATTTGTACTAGAGGGCCACAGTATGGGACATTCATCAGAGCTGTATATACATGCTTTTTGTTAGCTCACATTTTTTTAATGCGCACGGATGCTACCGCCTGCCTTCGTGTGGTGGACGTGTGTTGATGTACATAGTTGACTTTTGCTTTGTGTCATGAGATCGCCATTTCACTGCTGGGGGGTGGGGGTGCTCCGGGACATGAGTGGGGGCCTGCTGGCAGGTGCCCCTCACTGCTGGGGAGTGGGGGTGTTGGGGAACATGAGTGGGGGCCTGCTGGTAGGTGCCCTGCACTGCTGGGGGGTGGGGGCACTGGGGGACATGAGTGGGACATGAGTGTGGCCTGCTGGCAGGTGCCCCTCAGTGCTGGGGGGTGGGGGTGCAAGGGGACATGAGTGGGGGCCTGCTGGCAGTGGCCCTGCACTGCTGGGGGGTGGGGGTGCTGGGGGACATGAGTGGGACATGAGTGGGGGCCTGCTGGCAGGTGCCCCTCAGTGCTGGGGGGAGGGGGTGCAAGGGGACATGAGTGGGGGCCTGTTGGCAGGTGCCCTCCACTGCTGGGGGGTGGGGATGCAAGGGGACATGAGTGGGGGCCTCCTGGCTGGTGCCCCTCAGTGCTGGGGTGTGGGGGTGCTGGGGGACATAAGTGGGGGCCTGCTGGCAGGTGCCCCTCAGTGCTGGGGAGTGGGGGTGCAAAGGGACATGAGTGGGAGCCTGCTGGCAGATGCCCTGCACTGCTGGGCGGTGGGGGTGCAAGGGGACATGAGTGGGGGCCTGCTGGCAGGTGCCCCTCAGTGCTGGGGGAAGGGGGTGCTGGGGGACATAAGTGGGGGCCTGCTGGCAGGTGCCCCTCAGTGCTGGGGGGTGGGGGTGCAAGGGGACATGAGTGGGAGCCAGCTGGCAGATGTCCTGCACTGCTGGGGGGAGGGGGTGCAAGGGGACATGAGTGGGGGCCTGTTGGCAGGTGCCCTCCACTGCTGGGGGGTGGGGGTGCAAGGGGACATGAGTGGGGGCCTGCTGGCAGGTGCCCCTCAGTGCTGGGGGGTGGGGGTGCAAGGGGACATGAGTGGGAGCCTGCTGGCAGATGCCCTGCACTGTTGGGGGGTGGGAGTGTAAGGGGACATGAGTGGGGGCCTGCTGGCAGGTGCCCCTCAGTGCTAGGGGGTGGGGGTGCTGGGGGACATGAGTGGGGGCCTGCTGGCAGGTGCCCATCAGTGCTGGGGGGAGAGGGTGCAAGGGGACATGAGTCAGGGCCTGCTGGCAAGTGCCCTGCACTGCTAGGGGATGGGGGTGCAAGGGGACATGAGTGGGGGCCTGCTGGCAGGCGCCCTGCATTTCTGGGGGGTGGGGGTGCAAGGGGACATGAGTGGGGGCCTGCTGGCAGGTGCCCCTCACTGCTGGATGGTGGGGGTAATGGGGGACATGAGTGGGGGCCTGCTGGCAGGTGCCCCTCACTGCTGGAGGGTGGGGGTGCTGGGGGACATGAGTGGGGGCCTGCTGGTAGGTGCACTACACTGCTGGGGGGTGGGGGTGCTGGGGGACATGAGTGGGACATGAGTGGGGGCCTGCTGGCAGATGCCCCTCAGTGCTGGGGGGTGGGGGTGCAAGGGGACATGAGTGGGGGCCTGCTGGCAGGTGCCCTGCACTGCTGGGGGGTGGGGGTGCTTTGGGACATGAGTGGGACATGAGTGGGGGACTGCTGGCAGGTGCCCCTCAGTGCTGGGGGCGGGGGTGCAAGGGGACATGAGTGGGGGCCTGCTGGAAGGTGCCCTCCACTGCTGGGGGGTGGGGGTGCAAGGGGATATGAGTGGGGGCCTGCTGGCAGGTGCCCCTCAGTGCTGGGGGGGTGGGGGTGCTGGGGGACATAAGTGGGGGCCTGCTGGCAGGTGCCCCTCAGTGCTGGGGGCTGGGGGTGCAATGGGACATGAGTGGGGGCCTGCTGGCAGGTGCCCCTCACTGCTGGATGGTGGGGGTACTGGGGGACATGAGTGGGGGCCTGCTGGCAGGTGCCCCTCACTGCTGGAGGGTGGGGGTGCTGGGGGACATGAGTGGGGGCCTGCTGGTAGGTGCACTACACTGCTGGGGGGTGGGGGTGCTGGGGGACATGAGTGGGACATGAGTGGGGGCCTGCTGGCAGATGCCCCTCAGTGCTGGGGGGTGGGGGTGCAAGGGGACATGAGTGGGGGCCTGCTGGCAGGTGCCCTGCACTGCTGGGGGGTGGGGGTGCTTTGGGACATGAGTGGGACATGAGTGGGGGACTGCTGGCAGGTGCCCCTCAGTGCTGGGGGCGGGGGTGCAAGGGGACATGAGTGGGGGCCTGCTGGAAGGTGCCCTCCACTGCTGGGGGGTGGGGGTGCAAGGGGATATGAGTGGGGGCCTGCTGGCAGGTGCCCCTCAGTGCTGGGGGGGTGGGGGTGCTGGGGGACATAAGTGGGGGCCTGCTGGCAGGTGCCCCTCAGTGCTGGGGGCTGGGGGTGCAATGGGACATGAGTGGGAGCCTGCTGGCAGATGCCCTGCACTCCTGGGGGTGGGGGTGCAAGGGGACATGGGTGGGGGCCTGCTGGCAGGTGCCCCTCAGTGCTGGGGGGTGGGGGTGCTGGGGGACATGAGTGGGGGCCTGCTGGCAGGTGCCCCTCAGTGCTGGGGGGTGGGGGTGTAAGGAGACATGAGTCGGGGCCCACTGGCAAGTGCCCTGTACTGCTAGGGGGTGGGGGTGCAAGGGGACATGAGTGGGGGCCTGCTGGCAGGTGCCCTGCATTTCTGGGGGGTGGGGGTGCAATGGGACATGAGTGGGGGCCTGCTGGCAGGTGCCCCTCACTGCTGGAGGGTGGGGGTGCTGGGGGACATGCGTGGGGGCATGCTGGCAGGTGCCCTGCAATGCTGAGGGGTGGGGGTGCTGGGGACATGAGTGGGGGCCTGCTGGCAGGTGCCCTGCACTGGTGGGGGGTGGGGGTGCAAGGGGTCATGAGTGGGGGCCTGCTGGCAGGTGCCCAGCACTGCTGGGAGGTGGGGGTGCAAGGGGACATGAGTGGGACATGAGTGGGGGCCTGCTGGCAGGTGGCCTGCACTGCTGGGGGGTGGTTGTGCTGGGAGACATGAGTGGGGGCCTGCTGGCAGGTGCCCCGCACTGCTGGGTGGTGGGGGTGCAAGGGAACATTAGTGGGACATGAGTGGGGGCCTTCTGGCAGGTGCCCTGCACTGCTGGGGGGTGGGGGTGCAAGTGGGCATGAGTGGGGGCCTGCTGGCAGGTGCCCTGCACTACTGGGGGGTGGGGGTGCAAGGGGACATGAGTGGGATATGAGTGGGGGCCTGCTGGCAGGTTCCCCTCAGTGCTGGGGGGTGGGAGTGCTGGGGGACATGAGTGGGGGCCTGCTGGCAGGTTCCCCTCACTGCTGGGGGGTGGGAGTGCTGGGGGTCATGAGTGGGGGCCTAATGGCAGGTTGCCCTGCACTGCTGGGGGGTGGGGGTGCTGGGGGACATGAGTGGGGGCCTGCTGGCAGGTGCCCTGCACTGCTGGGAGGTGAGGGTGCAAGGGGACATGAGTGGGGGCCTGCTGGCTGGTGCCCTGCACTGCTGGGGGGTGGGGGTGCTGGGGGACATGAGTGGGGGCCTGCTGGCAGGTGCCCCTCAGTGCTGGGGGGTGGGGGTGGAGGGGGTCATGCGTTGGTGATCAGTAGTGCAAGCTGACATGTGCCTTACCTGGGGGGCATGCCCATGGTGGATGGGCTGACTGCGGGACATGACCAAGGGTGCAGGGTAGTTCCCTGTGGTGTGGGCTGCCTGCAGAGGGTGTGGAGGGTGTATAGCGAACACCTGGGAGGAGCCACACTGTCAATTGACGTGTAGGACTCCACGGCACCCCCGAAATACACATACCCTGCTGAAATCACGTGTGAGACTTCCCGCGAACCCCAGATTTACACGTACCCAGGCCAATCGCGTGTGAAACTTCACGCGAACCCCAGGAATACACGCACCCCACTCGCACAGGGCCTATCGCGTGTGAAACTTCCCACGAACCCCAGATTTACACATACACAGGCCAATCGCGTGTGAAACTTCACAAAAACCCCAGAAATACACGCACCCCACTCGCACAGGGCCTATCGCGTGTGAAACTTCCCGCGAACCCCAGATTTACACGTGCCCAGTCCAATCGCATGTGAAACTTCACGCGAACCCCAGATTTACACATACCCCACTCGCCCAAGGCCAATCGCGTGTGAAACTTCCTGCGCACCCCTGAAAAACACGCACACGCTATTTTTGACACAGCGAGTGTCAGATTTTGTCGCGTATCCCTTTGCACGTCATTTGTCCTAGAGGGCAACAGAATGGGACATTCATCAGAGCTGTATATACGTGCTTTTTTTTGTGCACATTTTGGCGCACATTTTTTTCATACGCAGGGACGCTACCTCCTGCCTTCGTGTGGCGGACGTGTTTAGGCCTGTGCGCGTCTTTGCCCGTGCGCTGTTTTTCCCCATTCGATTCCATGAATACGTGTTGTAGGCGAGCATGTGGGCGTTCCACGCACTTGCCTCCTGTACTTCCCCCGTGACGCCCACACTTTCATGCGTTTTTCCCCATTCCGCGTGTTACGCCCCGTGTTACGCCTACTTTTGTTATGTGCGCTGCGCTATGTGTGCTTTTGCTGTGGCTATAGCACACGCAGTTAGATGAACTATGTGCCGGCGTGCGCCACGCAGATTTTCAGCGCACATCCCAGATTTTACTTGCGCACGGACTTCCATTAATCGATGTGCGCGGGTTTCGCTGCGATTTTCGCACTTGCACTGCGATTTTCGCACTTGCACTGTCGGAATAGAAATAATATTATGCCTCCTATTGTAATAGTTATATGTATATTGGCCTACGCCAAGTTGTCTAAACATCATGTGCGAACAAGCTCCACAGCAAGGTCTTGACCTCAGAGAAATCAATGTAAGCCGACATCTTGAATCAAGCCGCCATTTTAGGTTCTCTTGTTATGTAGAAGTCACCCTGAACATCAAAATGGAGGCCAAATGACATTTCGAATAGATTCTGGCCGTTGTGACCTCCGTACAGCTGAATGATTAATATGCCTGCAGGCTACTTGTCGGGGTCGTGAACTGAGACCTTGTCCTACTGTTGACCTATATATAAATGTACTACTTATATCAGCGAAACTAATCAAAATGCATATATTAAAGGTTGACCTGGCAAGGAACCGTATTTCACAGAATGGTTAACCCGCAAGAGGGTTGGCCAAGGGCTGGACAAATTGTATAAATGGCCCGGGTATTCCTATGTGCGGTCTCTCACTGAACACATCGAATCCTCGTTGAAGTTTGTTATGTTATACTGAGAGCCGAATAGCTATCCGTTTGTCAGTTGACTTGGTAACTGTTGTAGCTTGAAATAAAGTACTTGTATGTTTCTTTGTAACCTGTGTTGGTGTGTTTCCTTTTGGGCTTCCCAGCCTCATATTACTTTTCTGTTTTCACAGTTGGCGCCCGAATAGAGACCCTCAAGATTGATGCCGGATCATTGAAGGTTGACGCAGGCTATCGAACCGGGATCGGACCGTGTGATACTGCGGGCCTGACCGAACGAGACGCGATACCTCGGCAGCGCTGCACGATCCGATCCTTGGACGATAGTCGTGTGGTCTGAAAAGGCATCTTGACAAGGGTCCATTTTTGAGGCGGGCAGATTTGTCGAAACCACCAAACACAAGGTAAAATTCGTTAGGTAAGTTCTTTGGTAAACCGTACGGTCCTTCTTAGGTTTGGTCAGGTGTAGTCGTGACCCGACTCTTAATTTAACCCTGAAAATTTGAATTTGGCGTATTGTATCTGCAGACACAATTATTGACCAGGTAACACCAATTTTTTGTGAAATGCCTGGGAAATTGTCTAGCTGCTTTAGGGCACTGTTCCGCAGCGATCGACAATCTTTGGAATTTAGCCGCCCGGCACCACAGGAGGGGTCGCCGGCGTGTACTATGTACTGTAAGCATAGCATTGGAAGTATAGTATTTAATGATATTTGGCACAGACAAACCAGACATGCCTCCGAATTTCAGTGGCCAATCAATGGTAGTTTCGAAATCCCCCGTATTGAATACCTAGAATCGGTCTTGTAAAAGAAGAAGGCCAGACCTGCAGCATTTGATGTTTTGCAGAATTGGAAAAAAGAAGCGTTGCAGCAGCTTAAAAGTAGGGATAAACATGCACGCCGTCATAAAACAAATGCTGAAAAGGCGTTGTTTTATGATAAGGAAAAACATTCAGAGTCAGTCAAGAATATGGATAGGGCTTTCTCACTCGGTATCCAGAAAGTATATCCCTCTAAAGATTTTCATGTTTCCGCAGAATTTATTGACAAATTGTTAAACGAATGAAGGCCTGGTGCCTCTGCACCACCTCCGTATGATCCTCTCCCTGGTGCTCTGCCTATCCCTGCTGTTATTCCTGTTCCCCCTGTACAACCTATGGTTCCTATTCCTCCAGTTGTTGTTCCTCCACCTACTCTACCACCTCTTCCCCTTGCGCCGATAGTCACACCTCCATTGAATTTGCCCGCACCTCCGCTCCCGAGTGGTTATGTACCGACTTTAGTTGATCAGGGTGCGGGGTCAAAGATTGTCACTCGAAATACTGTCTCTGCAGAAAAGAAACGGGAATTGTTTGCATGGGCTAAGCATTGTATGGAGAGAGATGATCAAGCTAATGTTTTTTCCACATTATCAAATATGGGAAATTTTCCAGAGACAAATGTTACTATTGAAGGTTTGGGGACTCATTTATGTGTAATGTGGGGTAGATTACATAACGCAGATCTCCCACAAGGGTTGAGGGATCTAAATACTCTAGCGCTTTCAAGGGACACTGAGGAGAAAGTACATGGTCATGTCAAGAGGTTATTTGAGTACAGGAGGGACTTAGAAAAATTGCGGGATGAGGATGATGAAGACGACAGTATGTATGTGCAGAAACGATTCCTTCCGTGTCGTAAATCAGCATCTGAGGAAGTACGAATCTGTACAAAAGATGCGATTCGATGGATCTCGGATTCATCGATACCGCCAGATGAAGTGTATGACACGTGTAGTCAGTATACAGTAGAGATGCAGAGGAAGGTGATTCAGGTAATGGTGGAGCACCTGCAGGATGAATGTGTAAGGAAGAAGGTTAGTTGTCCCACAGAGTTATTGGGTATTTGTAAGAGGGCTTTCTCGCTCGACACTTCTTCGACTGCCTTAGCGCTCGACCTGGCTCTGTTGCTTAGTAAGCGGTCGGAGTTACCTATATCTCAGTTGCCTATGAGAGAGGTTCCTCCGACATTTGTCCCAAAGGTTGAGATTCCTGCTAACGTTGGCGCAGGTGCACCCGCTGTGGACATTCCCGCACATTATGTATCACAATTTGTTCACGTCCTGTTTTCGCGACAGGAAGTGAACACTATTAGATAATCAATTCCTGATATTAGGAAAAATCCGACAGGATTCTACAAAGAGATAGAGTCCGTTGTGCAGTCCTCTGTGTTCACCCTAAGTGATATTGACTTGTTATTCCCTGTACTCCTGCCCGTAGATTTATGGAAGCAGGTTCGAACAATAGACAATGTGCCTGGGTTGGGAGATACGTGGGCTAACATAACTAGGCTTGATGGGGAAAGACCAGCTGGTGAGAAACCACCTCAGGTAATACTCACTTTGCCTGATAGAATTGTGCAAAATTGAAAAACATAATTCCTGAGAAAAGAATTATTTGGGACAAGTTTACGGTCTGTGTTCAAGGAAAATCTGAGGATGCCACCGAATTCTTTAATCGATTTGAACAGGTATTCTCTGACTTCAGTGGACAGGACTTGGGCACAGAGTCTGGGAAAAGGTTGTTTGTGGACAAATGTATGCGTGGATTGCTGCCTGACATCCAGTCACAGATTATGTCCTCTGAGAGTGCTTGGCAGGCGAAATCCCAATCTGAAGTTTTGCACATGGCTCAGTATTACGAGAACCGTGTCAATAATGAAAACGATAGAGTCGAAAGAGGAAAGGAGATTTGAAGACTAAAGTATTGTTACAGCAAATTGTTAGAAATCCCAGAGGAGGTAATTCACAGACCAGAGGTCAGTATGTTCCGCAAGGGAACGTCCCCTTGGGTCCTGTGAATATTAACCAATGTGCCTATTGTCGCCAGGAAGGTCATTGGCGTGCACAGTGCCCCGTCCTTCGACAGAGGTCAAACAACACATTTGAGAGTATGGGTAGACGACCTAGAGGTCACCTCGGAGTGGGGGCCCTGATAGAGGTCAGTTCTCACAAGATCCTTTGCAACCTTTTTCACGGGATAATCAGGCTTCCTGTGTGGACACAAAAAACATATTTGATCACCCTTCTGCCGCCTACCTTTCTGAAGAGCTTCCTTTTGACGACATTTTGTTTGCCCGAAGCAGGGTTTGGAACCTTCATCTATTCCTGTTAGTGAAAAAGGTCCCTACGTTGAACTACTAGTGGGGAATAGGAAACATCAGTTTTTGATAGACACTGGAGCACAGAAGTGCTCCATTGATCATTCTCGGGTTCCAAACATTCCACTGTCAGGGCAAACTAATGTTTCTGTAGGGTTTTCTGGCATACCAGTTGTTTGTCCGGTTTCTTCGCCGGTGCCTGTTTCTTTGGGTCCCTTTACGGACCACCGTCCATTCCTCTTGACTTCAAACTGTGGAGAGAATTTGCTGGGGTTAAATCTGTTAAAGAAATTAAATGCAGTGATTCATTGTTCCACTGACGGAGTGCGACTGACGATTTCACCACAGCAACTTCTCAGTTCTCAGTTTCTGACTCGACCATTGCCTCCTGAATTTAGCGTTGTCCCGGAATGTTTGTGGGCAGTTGACGATAATGATGTCGGGGTTTTACAGATTGAACCCGTTAAAATAGTTTTGAAACATGGAGTTAAACTACCATGCATTCCGCAATATAAAATCTCAGTTGAGGGCGAGCGTGCTTTGAAGTGCTTTGTTTCCGATTTTGTGCATCGAGGGGTGATTGAAGAGATTGCAGGTAGTTTATGTAACAGTCCAATTTTACCCGTGTACAAGAAAGGCGACAATGCAATCAGATTCCGTTTCATAATTGATCTATGCGCTATTAATAAAGTTTTCGCCCCACAATTTCCAATTGTGCCTGATGTGACAACGATATTAACCATGATCCCTGCTACAGCTACTCACTTTAGTGTTGTGGATCTGAAGAATGCTTTTTTCAGTATTCCTATACACAAGGATAGTAGATATTTCTTTGCATTCACCTTGGGGGGACGCTTGTTCACATTTACTCGTGCACCTCAAGGTTATACTGAAAGTCCCAGCATTTATAGTAGGGCTTTGAAAGAGCAGCTTGACACCCTTGAATTGCCATCTACTTGTACACTGCTTCAGTATGTCGATGACTTGCTTTTAGCAGCAGATTCTGAAAGTGCTTGTAAAGAAGGCACTGTATTGTTGCTTATTCATTTGGCTGAACATGGTCATAAAGCTTTGCTTAAGAAATTTCAATATTGATGTCAGGAGGTCGCCTATTTACGCTGTCTCCTTTCAAAGGAGGGGAGAAGATTGACACCTGAAAGAATAAAACACATTTCTGGCATGTCTGTCCCAAATACACAGAAGGAAGTCAGAGCCTTAATAGGTATGGCTTCTTACTGTAGGCTGTGGATCCCGAACTTCCCACTAGTGATAAAACCGATGTTGGCCTTGACGAAGAAGGGCATTTCTTCGCCGCTGCCAATGAAGTCGAAACATCAACGATCATTTGAGCTTCTCAAAACCGCGTTATGCTCTGCACTGGTTCTGGGTACTCCAAATTACAATAAGGCCTTTGTGTTGTTTGTGCATGAATGTGATGGATGTGCTTTGGCTGTATTAACACAGGAACAAGGAGGGAAGAATAGACTGTGCGGCTATTACTCTTCCGCCCTTGATCCTGTCGCATGCGCTTTGCCAAGATGTTTGAGAGCTGTCGCTGCTGCTGTTGCGTCTGTAAAACAGAGTGAGGGAATGGTCCTAGGCCATGATTTAACCCTAATGGTACCTCACTCTGTAGATGTCCTATTGAATAACACCCAAACACAGCACCTCACCTCTGCACGGCTGACGAGGTATGAATTGACTTTGTTTGCCCCTCACATTCAAATTAAGAGGTGTTGTGTCCTTAATCTGGCTGAACTCCTACCTTTCCCGCAAAATACTGTTTACAGTGACGAAGAATCACATGACTACCTGTATACTACTGAACAGGAAACAAAGGGCAGGATAGACCTTATAGATACTCCTTTGGATAATGCGGAAGGGGAGCTGTTTTGTGATGGCTCCTGCTTCAAACTTCCGGATGGTACATCTACAGCTGCTTATGCAGTCACTACATTGAGTACGGTTGTTGAAACTAAGAGAATTCCGCATAAGATTATAGCGTTGACCCGAGCTTGTGAACTCTCTGAAGGGCATACAGTAAATATACATACTGATAGCCAGTATGCCTTTGGGGTGGCTCACAACTTTGGGAGGCTCTGGTCGGAAAGAGGGTTCCTAACCTCACATGGGACCAAGATTCAGCATGGCCCCCTGATAGTGCAATTGCTCTCGGCACTCGCGCTCCCTAGTCAGTTAGTGATCATGAAATGTGCAGCGCATCATAAGGTCATAGATGATGTGGGGAAAGGGAACACTTTTGCTGACCAGATAGCCAGGCAAACGGCCACAGACCTTAGCACAGACATGTATGCTCTAAGAGAAACAAGAGATGCCTATGTAATGGATGAGGGTATTGGGTCTGTACGATATATCCAAGCTGATGCCACAAAAGAAGAGTCTAAAAAGTGGGCCGAAGGGATGGGGAAACTAGATGAAGATGGGTGTTGGGTGGACACATCTGAAGGGAAATGGTTGCTCCCTAATTCATATGTGCTGGCGATGGTTACAATGGCACACGGCCCTACGCATGTGTGTGCTCAGCAGATCACGAAAATGTTAGAAAAAGTCTGGGTAAATGATAAAATTTTGAAAATCGCTCAGCATTATGTTCAAAATTGCATGATTTGCTTGCAGCACAATGTGGGGAAGGGGACAGCAACTCCAAGGGGTAGTTTTGGGCCTCCTTCTGTCCCCTTCGAGGTCATCCACTTTGATTTTATTGAGATGGAACGGTGTAACAATCTAAAATACGTCCTTGTGATCATTTGTGCCTTTAGTAAATGGGTTGAGGCTTTCCCCGTTAAGGATGCTACTGCCATGACCACTGCAAAGACTATGGTAAAGGAGTTCTTGCCACGATTTGGGTTGCCAAGAGTCATTTGGTCAGACAACGGTCCACATTTTCTTGCAGCAGTAATCTTGCAGATATGCACAGCATTACACATCGAAAAACAATTTCATTCGGCTAGACATCCTCAAAGCGCTGGGTTGGTAGAGAGACATAACGGTATCCTAAAGAATAAGCTTGCTAAGACATGCGCCGGCACCAAACTAAAATGGCCGGACGCCTTACCTATTGTGTTGTTAGCCATGCGTACCACACCGCAAACTAAGACTGGTCTCTCTCCATTTGAGGTGGTGATGGGGAGGCCTGCTAATATTTGGGGTCTTCCAAAGCCTAAAGCGCTGAGAGATGTTGAAAATGTATTGCTTGCAGACTACTGTAACCAGTTGACTAAAAATCTGTATTTCATTTATCATCAGGTTCGATCAGCTTTACCTGTACGGTTTACGGGCCCAGGACACAATATTCAGCCTGGAAGTTGGGTCCTGGTGAAGGCCTACGAAAGGTCTTCCTGCCTCGTGCCTCGCTGGCGGGGACCATACCAGGTGCTGTTGGTCACCCAGACAGCAGTGCGGGTGGCTGGAAAGAAGCATTGGATCCACACGGCGCATGTCAAGAAACTTCCTCACCCGACACCACACATTACAGAAGAAGCAGAACCCCTTGCTGATGCTACAATCTCTGATCCTGGAGTAGCAAATAGCGCTGTGAGTGTGTCGGAGAATCCCTCTGAGCCCGAGGAGCTTGGGGAACCGTCCATTTTGTCTCCACACTCTTCGGAAAAGTCACTTCCGGAAAACATTGTTTCAAGTTCTGCGACTTCCGTCGCCTCTGATACGTTGCTTCCCTCAGGAAGTGAGGTTACCTTATTTCCGGATCAAGCAGTACCGGGAACCACCAGGTACGACCTTCGACGAAGAAAATAGAACTCCGGCACAGGTTTTTCCTGTGCATCTGGAAAAAAAAAAGTCATTGAGAATTTTTGTTCTTGCAAAGGAAAATGTTGAAAAAAAAGGGGATTCTGCTGGCTAGAGTTGGGGAAGGACTAAGATGTTGCGCGACTGTAGTGTCGCCAGCAACGAACATTGGGGTCGTCGATTGAGAAACTACGATGTCTGCCACCTCCACCGCTACTGCTCGTATTGGACTTGTAAATAAGGGGGTGATCAACTCGGACAATGAACAATGTGCCTGGGCCCCGAAAACGTATTGCTGTGTTGTGATGATAATAATTGGGATTTGTATAGTCACTGCCGTGGGACTCTGGTACTTTGAAGAAATTTATCCTCTAGAGCCTCTTTTACCAATTGAAATTGTACCTACTGCTCTGACTCCCTCTGTACACCTTCATACTCTGTCACCCAGGGACTCTCAGCATAGACGAAAGTATCACAATAACACTTTAATTATAATAATGAATTTGTCGCATGCCATTTTTAATAAGAGCAACTGCTGGATCTGCACCCATTTACCGCAACATGGGAACAAGGGGCTAGGATGGTATATTCACCCTTTACCTTTAACGACTGCTTGCTATGCCTCTCTTAGAGCACTATTCTTTGGCCGTTGGAATTATAGCATCTCAGGGAACTTTGATGGAACTAATTTAAATGATTTTGAGAAACGTGTATTGACTCCCCTGGGATGCTCGCTTTTTGCTAATAGAAGTAATCCTAATGTTGCCTCTATTAGGCCATCTGATAAACTGTCTCTTCCTTTCCAAACTCTAATTTCCTTTAAAATGGCTCTGATAGGCAATAAGGATGCCGTGCCTCCTTCCTACTCTATTGACCAAAGCCCCGATTCAGTTCCCTTCTGTGTACAAAGGAATGGCACCCGCTCAATGGGAGATTTTGAAGCTTGTACGAACGTTGTAAATTTGACCGTGGAGAACAGGCCTTTGTATGTAGGGAGGCCTGTCTATTTCGTTTGTGGTAGTACAGCATTTCCCTGGTTGCCCAAGGATTGGCAGGGAACCTGTTATTTAGGGATCCTGTTACCTGGGGTATTTATAGCTAGTACATTGGAAGTTTCTAAGGCTCATCCACGGCGGGACGAGGATGAAGATACCCCTGGGCAAATCTTGGGAGATATAGCAAAATCAGATGTGCCATTTTGGGGACAAATAGCAAATTCCAAAAATATTAGGGGGCTAGCATGAGTACTGGAGAGAACCATCAACCGGACCATGGATATACTCTATAATATGACACTGGAACAGAAAGCAATAAGATTGGTAGCGCTCCAAAACCGAATGGCATTAGATGTCATTCTGGCAGAGCGTGGTGGAGTATGTAAATTAGTGGGGTCTGCTTGTTGTGTTTTAGTACCAGATTCCTCCCCGACAATTTTCAAGGCAATACAGAACTTGCACGTCCTTAGTTCAGAAGTGCATGTTCCTGTGGTAGATTGGAGTCTTAGTACTTGGTTCTGGGACTCCTGAAGATCCTGGGGTTGGAAGGTGCTTTCTGTCATACTGGTTATTTTGGGAATTCTGCTATTCCTTTGTTGCTGTATCCAATGTCTACCTAGTATATGTGCAATGCTAGGGGGGTGTTGCGCTCAGGCGGTGAGCACGATAGGACATAAAGTAGATGCCCCAGATATAGCATCTAAAGAGTTCATGTTGCAAGAGGTTCTGGTGAATGACCTAATGGCTATAGATATTACAGATAACGATTCAGGATGTATGGACGACAATGCATGGAGTTATTTGCAAAGACATCAGAAATAGTCCTAGCACTTGGCATAGGCCAAAAGGAGGGTTTGTCGGAATAGAAATAATATTATGCCTCCTATTGTAATAGTTATAAGTATATTGGCCTACGCCAAGTTGTCTAAACATCATGCGCGAACAAACTCCACGGCAAGGTCTTGACCTCCGAGAAATCAATGTAAGCCGACATCTTGAATCAAGCCGCCATTTTAGGTTCTCTTGTTATGTAGAAGTCACCCTGAACATCAAAATGGAGGCCAAATGACATTTCGAATAGATTCTGGCCGTTGTGACCTCCCTACAGATGAATGATTAATATGCCTGCAGGCTACTTGTCGGGGTCGTGAACTGAGACCTTGTCCTACTGTTGACCTATATATAAATGTACTACTTATATCAGCGAAACTAATCAAAATGCATATATTAAAGGTTGACCTGGCAAAGAACCCTAGACCAGTATTGTATTTCACAGAATGGTTAACCCGCAAGAGGGTTGGCCAAGGGCTGGACAAATTGTATAAATGGCCCGGGTATTCCAATGTGCGATCTCTCACTGAACACATCGAACCCTCGTTGAAGTTCGTTATATTATACTGAGAGCCGAATAGCTATCCGTTTGTCAGTTGACTTGGTAACTATTGTAGCTTGAAATAAAGTACTTGTATGTTTCTTTGTAACCTGTGTTGGTGTGTTTCCTTTTGGGCTTCCCGGCCTCTTATTATTTTTCTGTTTTCACAGCACTGCAATTTGCACGGTTTCGCACGCTTGTGCGGGAATTTTCAGCGCACATTAATTCCATGAATCGGCCTCATAATCGTCTTGGTTGGGGGTCTAACACTATTCCATATTGCAAATGATATTTGGGAAAGCAAAGTGGAAAATATTGAGTTTTTTCAAAGGGATACATTTCCGATAGATCCGGATGTAGAATTTGTATTGAGTCATAAGGAAAAGCACTGTCTCCTGAACCCAGCACGAACTGCTAACTCTCCTCACTTTTCTTCTTCAGGAAAACCTTGATTCAGCCCTTTGTTGACGTGGCTTGTCTGCCTACAATTTCTACCAATCAGAATAAAAAGAATGTGCCCTGTGTCAGCCTTCATTTTCAATACAATGAAGACTTGATTCCAGAGCTACTGTTTCCTTTTGCCACCTGGATGACAGAAGGGCCTGGTCAGTGAGACACCCTTTGGTTTCTCAGAATGGCCTTATACATCTTACTCTACTGGTCCATCCATGTCAGGTGGCTGGCCTGACCCGACCCCAAGAAACCATCTATTACATTGTTGCAGGGTCGCAGGATTACCATTGGCCATTGTCCCTGCCATCCACCCCTGGATTTTCTTCCCCTGATTGGCTGGAACTGATGTACTCAAGCATGGGATCCAGTTCGGTTCTCAGCCCTCTGTGCACTCCTTCAAGTTGATGTGAAATTACGATGTGTTCTCAAAGTATCTGGTAGCAACACCACTTTTGCCCCTGAGAGTGCTCTCCATGTTTCATCATTGTTAACTTGTTCATGTCTCACTTCTCGTCTGGGTAGCTGAGAACTGTTCGTCTTCCCAACGTGAGTGAATAACCATTGTCTAGCCGGCCGCATCACATAGTTGTGGACCACAAAATCAAGCTCTCTGGGTCTGCAATTATGGGGATTTATTCTGTTTTTCCCCTTAGCATTTGTAGTTTGGAATGTGCTGTTTTTCTCTGACCTTGGCAGTGTGCTCTTGCCTTCCCACTCTGTGCAGATTCTACGGATTGAGGCCTTCTGTGATTTTCATTAGACTTACTCTACGATTTCTACACACTTATATTGTGCTATATTACCTAGAGGTTAGTCGTACTTGGTCCCACCAGGCTCCATACAGAATCCTGTGGTCCCATAGAGTTAGTTGCCACAAGCATCTTCAAGTTTGCTCTGCATCTCTTTGATGCCTTGCGTTCAGCGTTTCTGCACTTGGCTAATGAGGAAATAATAAAAGCTTTAACAGTTTGTATTTGCATCTGTACTCTATCTACAGAACTGTGTAGCATGTATAGGAGTGTGTGGTTTTGTAAAGCAGTTTATGTTTGCAAGTGTACTTCATGACTCACACGACTATGCTAATGCTGCAAAAATGCACAAAACACCTTGACCAATGTCTTTGGGAGACTGTACTGTATATGATCCATCTCACAACAAACTCTAAACAGATTTGGGCTGATATTCTCTGAAACCTGCCACCCTACAAGGTGCCAGACGAGAAGTTTAGGCCAATATCCCCTCACCCTTTAAACCCAACCATACAATCTAGAACCAGGCTTGAACTAACATGATCCCTCTCACTTAATCATAACCCCTCCCCCAGTTAACCAATTCCTCTTGAACTCTCTCTACCTTACACGGTTCACACAATCAGCCCTTGCACGGGTCAAATCCTGCTACCAAACTTACCACACAATCAACATCATTGCTGAACCCTCTTGATTATTCAAACTTTACTATGCCAGCTGACTACTATTTCCATGCAGCGTGGATTACAACAGAATTGCCCTGGGCTCTCTCTTCTGGATGAAACACAAACTCAAGGTTCTCTTGGGCAGTACTCATCTACAGTCACACTGACCCTAAAGACTCAGGTATTTCAAGATTACAAACAAAGGTATTTATATTGGCCCCTTCCCCAGTCCAGTTTACAGCACCCTTGATTTATTTTTCAGGGGTCAAATTCCATACAACACGGCCACATGCAACAAGGCCAAATATTTGTTATAAAATACCACTTAAATTGCATTTCCCAATTGCAGACCCATCATTAGTGGAATGGGTTACTTCACAGAACATGTATCTAAATATATATATATTTTATTTTTATTTAAACAGATTGTGAGGTTTCCTTATTTGAAACCTTTAACCTGAGCATGTCCGTTCTTTCATCATGATTCTTCGCTTGGTATACAGTATCTTAGCAGCTGTGTTTGGTAGAATCTTATTAGTCCTGGGTTATGTTGTTGATCTCCTCTGGTTTCTTAAGGATTAAAATCACTAATTTTATGAGTGCTAATGTCGTTTTCATTTTTTCTCCTTCTACAAGAGTCCTCCACCACTCATCGACATTCCTTGTCGTGTAGCTTCTAAGGATGTCCCCCAAGCACTGCTCTCGCTCTTTCCTTAAACCGGCACACTGTAGTATGAGGTGTTTCAGAGATTCTATCTCTCCTTTTTTTTTGCACATTCTGCAGCTTTCCCTGATATCCAGCCTTTTTCTTCTTTGTAATATTTCTCCTGTTGGTAAAATGTTCAATCTGTATCTAAATATATTGATTTTTTCTTTTCTGAATATTTAAGAAAGTTAATCTATGGATAGATGAGTTCATCTGGATCTACAGTTGGAGTACAAAAGGCAGGAAGACAGTGCTTTGACTATCATTGATGCAGTGTCCCTAGAAATCTCTCTTGAATATCACTACAGTTTACAAGATGTGGAATGTTTGGTAAACACATTAAAGATAAGCACGTTTCAATGTGGATAATGCATTGCTTAAATAAATATCACATTTCTGTTTGATAACACAACCTATGGCTTCCAGGCAGCAACATGTGCATACAATATCCATCTCCTGACCAACATTTGAATGGACTACTCAAGGAGACATGTGCTTGTGACATAAGAGATTAACTAACATATACAAGACATCTTAGTATGGGGACGATTTTGCTTATGTTATCCTTATTTGAAATGGATGCATTGCATCTCTGAAAAACTGCAGCTGACATCTGTAAAGTATACAGTTCTAATATTTGCCATATTTTTTGATTCATTACATGTATGTGTCAAAAGGAAACAGCTGCACATACCATTTTACATGCAATAAGATTCCATTCAACAAATTGAAAGAAATGATTCCCTATGGGGAGGTCATATTATAGAAAGAGAACTGTAACTGAAATGAGGACTTCAAGGAGCATAAGTATAAAATCCTAGAATGTATCGCTGAATGTGATTACAATCATCAGACATTGTGACAGGCTCTACTTAGAGTGCAAACATGTTCCAGTAATTCAGTTTTGAATTATATAATACATCAAAACACTGCATTCAACAAGAAACACGCATATATCTCTTTATGGCATCCAATATGCACAACATTGGCATTATAAAATTCTTTCAAAATAATGACATACATTTTTCTAATGCTAGGATGTGCATGATTAGACTATACTATATCTTCATGTCACATATCAAAAAGTAGCTATTTTCAAATGGATCATGAACCCAATCGACCCAACCATGATACCACCAGAGAAACAAATGAAAAAATATATGCAACATTTACAGCTACTGACAAATATGGTATGGTTCTTTTGGGGCATGGTAACTTGTCTTCGCTACAGGTTCATGAAAATACTGTTGGGTCTGCCATGTTCTTCTTCTAATTTTGCTGCTCATCAGGAATTAGGGCTGACTTACCTGGAACATGAATACAAACACATTTGGGGAAATCGCAAAGCTGCATTATCCAAACAAATTAGTACTTGACTTTTAAAGTCTGAAATAAACACCATTGGTATGCCCTGGATTGTTCATATCAGAAGGTAGGAAACTATGATTAATCATTAAACCTGTTCTGTTAAAAAAAGAGTGGGATACAAATATATTTGTATTTGTATTTGTGTTTTAATTATGTATATAGCACGCATGGCCCAAAGGCATCTGGGCGCATTTCTTGAGGTTACAATGACATAAAACAGCATATAATTACACAATACTTACAAGATACTTACAAGATATTTACAAGGTAATTAGTGAGAGCGGCAGAGCCTAGCAACGCAAGGCAGCAGAAAAGCAGTGTAGGTTATTATGGTCAGAGAGATAGGTGGAGGCTTTGAGTGTCCTGCGCTATGAGCCACATTTTAGCTTTGCTCTTGAAAGAGTGGAAGGAGGATTCAGATCTGAGTAGATTGGGAAGCGAGTTACAATTTAGTTGCAAGAACCATGAAGCTGGTCCCCACAGCTTTCTGAAGCTTGGACCTAGAGAAAGACAGTGAGCTTGGCTGCTCTCTGTGCGCAGCTGGAGGTGTGGGGTGTGAAACGGTTCACCAGGTATTTTGGAGCCTGGTTGGCCAGGCATTTGTGTGTGAGTGCAAGAGTTTTGAGGGAGATTCTTTGGGAGACCGAAAGCCAGTGTAGGCCATGTCTGGTGTCAGAGATATGTTGGTTCCTCTGAATATTTAGTGCTGCCCTAATAGCGTTGTTTGGGTTACCTGTAACTTGCTTAGGTTCTGTTGATTAGTCCCTAAGTAAAGTGCATTACAATAGTCGAGTTTCGACATGATGAGATTACAGCATTGGTTTGTCTAGTAAGTTAAAGGGTCGAATTGAGATAAATGCCCAGGGTTTTAGTGGCATTGGATACCTTGGTGGTAGTGCCATCAGTGATGAAATATTTGAATGCTGGATCTAATCTGTTGAGTCTGTGCTGGGAACCCAGGATGAGTAGCTCTGTCTTATTGTGGTTAAGACAGAGCCTGTGTTGTGTCATCCAAGCCTGGATGACCTGATAGACATCGTTTAGGGCTTTGGTGTCAACCGTGTAGTCAACGTTGATAGGGATGAGTATTTGGGTGTCATCTGCGTAGTTGGTATAGGTGACACCCAAATAGTCAAGAATATTGAAAATCAGTTATGTGAACACGTTATAGAGTGTAGGTGAAACGCAAGATCCTTGAGGGACAGCGCACAGGACTGGTGAGGGTTCAGTGAAAGCCGACGGGGAGAAGACCCGTATGGATCTATTTGCCAGGAAGGTTCTAAACCAAGTAGTGGCTTTGTCAGAGAAGTGGGCTGCAGATTTGAAATGCTGGCAGAGAATTTGATGATTAACCATATCAAATGATGCCAATAAGTCTAGTAATAGTAAGAGGGCCAGCATGCCGTTATTTGTAAGGCCCTCAATTTGAGTTTTTAAATTGATAAGGGCAGTTTCTATTCCGTGCCTCGGTCGGGAGCCAGATTGTAAGAGACCGAGGAGTTTATTGTATTCAAGATAACCCTGTATTAGCAGATAGGTAACTCGGTCCAGGATTTTAAGTAAGAAGGGGATGGTGGTGATGAGCCTATAATTAGTAGGGGTACTCGGTTCTAAGGATGGATTTTTGAGCAGTGGGATGACCCAATATGTCCTTAAGGTTATCCGGGGCGATGCCTGAGTTGAATGAAGAGTTTATAAGGGTGGTGATGAAAGGTGCCAATTCATGGGTAGCCTCCTTAATGATGGGGGCTGGGCACGTGTCCCCTTGGCAATTGGATGGTTTGAGTTTGCTGATGATGTTTTCTACCTCTTTAATAGATAGTGGCGAGAAGCTAAACGTTTTATCGGTGTAAGGAGGAGGGAATTTTCTTCCGATAGAAAAGCTGTACTGTGAGTCAGTCAGAAAGCTGCTTTTTTTGGCATTGATTTTTGTTTCTAGTGTGGAAATTCTGCAGAGGAGCACATTTTGTATATTGGAGCACCATGTACTGTCTTTTCTACAGGTGTCAGGTGGGGCTGATGGTGATTCTAGTTATTTTAGTATCTTAAAGAACTCTTTGGTGTTTGATTCTGCTTGCAGAATACACTTGTTATAAGTGTCTTTTTTGGCTTTGGAAATTGCCTCTTTGTAATTGAGGGATGCTATCATAAGGTTGTCCTTATTCGCATCAAAGGGATGGCTTTTCCAGCCGGCTTCAGCGTTTCTCTTTTCCTTGCGTAATGCTCTCAAGTGTGGGGTGAACCACGTGTTGAGGTGTGCAAGAGGTTTGGGTTTCCGCAATTTAATTGGGGCAATGGTGTTCATGGCTTTAAGTATGGTTTGACTGAAAGTATTGACTAGGACTGTGGGGTCCATTCAGAACAGTGAGACATTGTTTTGTATAAGTCTTTTGTTATGTCCCTTTTATTTCTCGTGCTGATGGATGGTGCAATGTTCTGTTTAGAAGATTGGTTATTGGCTTTGATGTTAAAGGTTATATGATGATCTGACCAGGTGCAAGGTGTGTTTGACACTATGTTGATGCTGCAGTTCAGATCGAACAGCCAATAAAGGGTTCTCCCCTTGTTGTGGGTGGGTTGCTGAATGTGATGGGAAAAACCCACATCAGTTGATGTACTAGCAATGTCCAAAGCTTATTGGTCGTTGCAATCTTGGAAACCAAGAAGAAATCCCCTTGTAAGATCATTTGTGAATTGGGCTTTGTGTTGGCTGCTAGGAGGGAGGTGATGTCATCAGCAAAGGTAGAGAAAGCTCCTGGAGGCCTATAGATAAGGTGCAGGACATACTCTGAGAGAGTCGACAGGGAAGAAACAGAACTACGGAAACTAGCCAGTATATTTTGTTGACTTTCAATACTCTCCAAAAATACCTTTTATGTTCAATTTTTTTTGATTGATTGATTGGTTGATATTTTATTTCTATCACGCTCATACACAAGTGTTCCAGAGTGCGAAAATGAGTGATGTCTGATCACCAGAGGATGTTTTAATTTCCTTCCCCTAAAATCTGTTACAGCAAGATGGGCTTCTGTTGACATGACAATGTCATTTTTTATCGGTGCGATAATGGCCACATGTTATTTATTTGTCCAATGTATGGCGTGTTCGCAATTTTTTTTTATTTATTTTAATTTTATTTGTTTTAGTTACAAGTTGTTACATTTCATTATAAAAGGTGAATTCCATTTAAAACATATAATTTGTGTTTCAAAATAAAACATTATGACACATCTTTAAGTAAGTAAATTACAAACTTGTTCAGTATGTCATTTGTGATTCAAGAACCTTATTTAGAACCTTATATCTGGCAACCTGAGAATTAACTTTATCTCAATGACTTATATATTTGTGCAATCTATATGTTTACATTACATTTTACACGTTTGCTTTATGTTTCGACTGCCTTCATGCAAGCACTCTGCTTCATTTTGTTTTCCTTTTTTGCATTTTGGTTAGTGCATTCATTTATTTATTTGGCATGGGAGTCCATAAACCACAATAGTCCGTTCTGTTTATTCCACAATTGTTTTTGGCAGTAGCCACGTCAACATATGTTTTTATTGTCATGTTCTTTTACCATTATAATCGCTAAAATGTTGTTTATTTGATCTTAGTGCTGGTCCTAGCAAAATCTTGATTCCAACTTATTGTCTCTATTCCAGGTTTAGTTCTAACAAGTATTTGATTGAAACAATATTCAAGGAGATGTGCTGGGCATTTTTTATTGTAGACCACATCAGGTTGGGTGTTAGATTTCGATATTTGCTAAATAACTTGAAAATAAACTCATATCTTAGACTCGATACTTTCTTGCAGTGCACTATTAAATGCTCCAAAATCTCAAGCTGATTGTCTATTTGCATAATTTAAATGCATTAATTGTAACATGTTCTTTGCATCTAGTTGCCATTACCGCTCTCGTTGGCCATAGATTGAAATCCAGTTTCATTATTTTAGAGCGATAAAGTGCATCCAGAAACATCTGCAAATATTTGGGAACACCATTAATCAGTTTTGGGATAAATATGCCAGTTTTAGAGATTTGATATTGCTCGCACTGTGTTCTTGTGTTGGCACAATCATAGAACAAGTATTTTTGTTTGGCACGATTTGGATTCATTCTCAAGACATACTCCTCTAAGTCAGCTTCAGCCATTTTTTCCATAGATCGATATTTCCGCACGTTTATCATATCTTTTCCATTATTCACAAACACCTGCGATATAAGGGAGATAACAGTGGACTCAGAGGAGTTGTTCATTAAGCACTTCGCATAGAGCAGCAAGGCGTTCCAATCAACTACAGCTTTTAGGGATATGAGACCTCATTCATAGCGGATTATCCAAAACAGACCCTCAAGGTAGGTCCAGTTTGGTTGGCTATCAACTGGTTTACATAGGGCACCATATGTTAAGGCAAGAACTGCTTTCTGTTTATAAAATATAAGGGCTAGTACGCCGCAGGTGAATTTGCTGTATTTACGATGGATCATTCTCGCTTGAGAGCATAGCATCAGTGTTTTGTGTTTCATTTCATCTTTATATGGGGTATCCGCTCTGCTATAATTTATATTTGTTCCTAGATACTTATACTCATGGACAATTTTAAGCATGTTTTGCCAAACGTCCAATGATGTCCCAGTTTTTGTTTTTTTGTTTTGCCACCTTGAATTATAAGTATGTTTAATTTGGATGTATTTATTTCAAATTTATTCTGTCATGCAAAAGCGTCCAGGGCGATACATGCCCTTTGAAGGCCAATAGTAGTTTGATCTAACAGTATCAGGCCATCTGCATAAAGAAGCCGCACCAATGTACTCTTACTGATTTCTGGGTGGGAATGTTCTTATAGAGTCTAGATTTTTGCCAATATCTCTGATATAAAAAAAATGAACAAAGTAGATGCCAATATGCAGCCTTGCTTAAGCTCAGAATTTGTACGGACGGATCGTGTAAGCAAGCCTTCTCTGTTCAATTTTACTTGGTTGGATGTACCAGAGTAATATTGCTGCAGTAGATTTAATATATACGACGGGCATCCAGCTAGCTTCAACTTAACCCACAGTAGATAGTGTGATACAGAATCAAAAGCTTGCCTGTAATCTATAAAAGAAATGTACAGTGATTTCTTATTCTTTATCGTGTGTTGTTTCAAGGCTGATATTGTTAGTACATTTTGTGCTGTGCCTATTCCAGAGACAAAGCCAGACTGTTTGGGGTCAGGCATGTTGTTTGTCTTGAGCCAATGGTTCAGGTCTCTAAGAAGCAGCCTCACAAAAACTTTCCCGGGAGTGTCTTGGAGCGCCAAAGTCTGTAATTGGCTGGCTGAGTTTGATCTCCTTTGTATTAAGATTGAATGTTTCCCGGATGATGGAATGAATCCTGTTGTGCAATTTTAAGCATTTTTCATGAAGAATCAGTGACCATTATGCAATTTAAATGTTTACCAATGTAGGCCAGCAATGGTGTTTATCTTATTAGCTGACACTCCCTTGATTTCCTGTACACTATTGACTTTTTTTAGGTCAGCTTTAGCAATTAGAAAAAAAAAATAATAATAAATCGCTAAATGTGTGTTTTAATGATGTACTGTTTCCACACGGTTATTGACAAATTCCTTATCCCTTAGCCAAGCCCGTATCTAATTCATATAATTAGTTATTTTCCTCTTTTATATGACACTAGCTGTTTCCCGTGGTTTCGCTCGCATGGATTTTGGGGTTTGGTAAAATTGTTTTCAAAAGACACATGATTTTTTTGTTCAATCGGTACGAAATATGATTTACAGCTTGATGTCCTAAAGTAATAAGCAATATTTAGGGCAGATGTTAGTCAGGGCATATTGGCTACAAAACAAAGATAGTTATTCCATTGATGGGTGTCCAGAAATGTTTTTGTGTTCTAATTACAAACAGACAATCAGACTGACAAAAAATAAGAATGACTTATTTGACATCTGCAACCTACAAAAAAAAAAAAACTATTTGAGTACTTCATTGTAAACTACATTAGCGGTTCTCCCTTCAGGTGCTAGGATTACCAGAGAGCGAGGTGAGCTTACTCTGGAACTGGCCTCGTAAAACTGCCCATGCGAGAAGCAGTCTTCCCTTAGGTGAATCCCTGCTACCATTAAAGTCTGCACCTGAGATTTGTGGATAGTCATGGTGAAACAAACCTTTAAGGGGAGCTGAAGTCTTATGAGTTCAAACACATATTCTGATGGTATAATTGGTATTTGTGGTATGAACACAGACTCCCCCTGGGCAGAACCAGTTATCACCATAGCCTCAATCACATTTCTTCTGAGAGCTGTCACTCGCAATATGGTGCCATTACAGAGCTTTGGTGGGTTGAGGTTCCGCAATAATATTACAGATGCTCCCACTTTGAGAAGAAGTTGTGTTAGGGAAGACCATGAGGATTTATAATGTTCAAGAATTCAATGGGGTTGTGGACTGCGTCATCAATTTGAAATGCAGAGTGTACAACTTTGTACTCCATTTGGACTCCTCTTATTTTCAACGTGGCTGCATGTAATCAATTGGCACCTGTACCTAAATGTATTTTACTTGTTGTAACCAAGCTGTGAGTATCCTTATGCCTTGTGCCTGAATACCCTCGGGTCTGGAGCGCAATACAAGTAATAAACAAACAAACAAACATAAAACCTTTTACTGACAGAGACCATGGAGACATTGAATAGAAATGCAATTCAGAAATAGGGAAATCTAGATGCTCCAGTGCCCAAGTGTTATGTTTACAATGTGCATGAACACATTATCTGAAATCCCACACTGACTCCTGTAGTAGTACATGCTCTTCAGGGTCTCAATGTTTTCCTGTCAGCTTCATTTACAGAGAAAGGGCCTCATTCTAAGTGTTACAGTCCAGAAACAACTGTGCTGGTACCGGCACTGTTGTTTCCGGACCAGCATACTAGAACTATACCGGGCGAGTGCCCTCCCGCCCGGCAGGTCATACCTACCGGGCGGGATGGCAGCCTCCCGTAGAATTTTCACAGGAACACTGGCACCATTAGCAACAGTGCTGGTGCTCCTGTGTCCCAATTCCCATAGAGTTCTATTGGACTCTATGGGAATGGGGACTAACAAAATTACCGGCTACTGATTTCCCAGCCGCTGGACTTGGAATAACCCGGTGGAGGCGGGAAGTCAGAAGCCGGTAGGGTCCGGCAGCAACCCGCCTGTAGCACTTGCAGGGCTACCTCCGGACCCATAATGAGACCCAAAGACAGGGGAGAGGCAAACTCTAGTACCTCTTCACAACCTTGAAAGTTTAGTCTGCCATGATTCAATGTCCAGACTTTGCTGCATAAGTTGTGGAGGTCACAGGAAAAACAGGACTGCCACTCCTAGCCAGAACTATGGAAATGTCTCTCAGGGATGGCAATGTAATCAACAGGAATCCCCAGGACTGCATCTGTCCAAACAAGCATGAGTAGCCATATTTGCATACATTGTGAATTAAGGAAACCTTCCTTTACTAATTACTAATGGAGATGGGGCTTTATTCAATGTACCAATGTAGGAAAGTCTGGTGAAGTTCAAATATTAAATAGATGGGTAATGAGGTGGTGCAGTCCTTCTCTGCCTTCTCCGCCTTATCCATAATGACATAAAGAGGAAAATGATAATTGTGAGGCAGCACCTACTGCATCTTCATCTCTCTTAATGTCCTTAATGAACTTATGAAGTTTATACTTAAGAGATCTTTCTACCCATGAGTAAAGTCTGCCAGTCATTGTTAAGTACGAAAAAAGTTGTGCCTGGATATTATCTCAGCTTGGATATGGGATGATGTAGGACCTCACTAGTCAAGCACATTATAGTCAGATGAGTGGTGTCATAGGTATACATATGAATGTTTAATGGCAACCACAAATTCTGTTTGAACTGAAAAAAATATGAATGCATTTATTACAAAGCTTTTGGATATTGTGACTTTCTGTTCATGTCTGTAATTATTTACAATATGTTTAGTCTGCTAGAAATTATTTGGCTATAGGAAATAGGATGAACAGTAAATGAGAAGGCATATTGAAAGAACTCAGAACAATTACAGCCTTATTGAGGATTCCTTTGCTGATACCTGTACTATGGTTGATGTTAGGAAACATGTTATTTTTGCACCTTTCCCTCCACAGATTCCTGTGCGACCTAAGTCATTTTGCTTATTTTTAACCATGTCCTGATTTTGGAGGTTACTTCCCTTGCCTATTTTGCTCATTCTTATGGGGACAACGGACTAGTCCCTAAGACTGTCAGTAGTTTTGGAATTCTTAATGTTTAACAATTGCACAGATCACCTTACAGTGCAGTGCAATGGGTATACATTGTAACCTTACAACTTTTCACCTAATGTCTGTTAGTTACTTTGACGATGTGCCTAAGACAAGCTAGTGGCAACTGTGTGATTGGTATCATTTTTTTTATTTTATTTTGTGCACTTTTTGCATTTAGCATGAATGGCTTCTAAAGGTAGCTAGGACCCTTAATTGGCTGTCTCACAACATTATCGCCTGTTCTTTGGCCATCTTGTCTTTTAGATTTCTTACTGGCTTCTCAGGTCAGGAAATGCCATATATGGTAAACCTTTGCCCGGTGAAAGCTGCTGCTTTTGTGGGTAAGTGGGCTTTGTGTGTGTGAGCCAGAGGAGGCGGCTGGGACTATCTGATCCCAGTCCACATGCTCTGGTGCCCGAAGGTCTGTTGCTGGACAGATGTGATGACCTGTGCTTGTCCAGAATTGGACACCACGGTCCGTCTGAAAATGTGCAGATGCTTATCACTGGTGGGTGCAGTCTGAATATCAGATCAAATTAGGGCTCCTGCTGCTAATCGACAGTTCATTATTGGAACCAAGACTTCTAAGAAGAAGAGCAGCCCACTGATGACACAAAGATGACTCCTCTAACTGGTCAGTATTGAATCCAGTATTTGGCCCAGAGAATCTCTGCTCTTCTGCCTGATCTTGGAAGACCCTTATTGATGCTTAGACCTTTGGACCAGTGGCAATAGCCATACTTGACCCCTGCTTGGGCATCCATGCTTTGGAAGCCTTGGGAAGTGTCAATGGACCACTTGGTCGACTACCAGCTCCGTTTGGCCTACCTCACTGCATCTGTTGCCGTTCTGGACAAAGCCTTGCTACTGGGTTGGGTCAAGTGAGATCCATGGTCAGCTACCCACACGAAAAGTGACCTCTGCACCCTTGGCCCCTACGCTCTCATCACCCAAACCAAGGACAGGAAATTGGAGTCCCTTCGAATTCCAGAAAGACCTCCAGTGTCACCTGGAAGAATAAAAGTCAGGGGGGACCTGTTTCTCACCCCACCCATCTCTCATACTGTAACATTTGATTTGTATTTCCTAGTCCTTAAACACCTTCTGGACTGGCCTTCAGTCGTCATACCTGGGCTAAGGATCTTTCCTATGACTTACCTTGGGAATATGATAGAGCTGGGTACTTATATAACTTGAAGTAAATACTTGCCTTACTTTTACAAACGTTCCAAGCACCACCACAGCACACTGCATCAGTTCTGAAACACATTCCCTGAAGAAACCTGAGTTGGAACCTGTGACTTTTTGGACACAAGACCCCATACATCTTAGGACTGGACTTCATAAAACAGAGGGACATGGGTGTGTGATTCTAAATAATCTAGCTGATTTCCCTGCATGCACTCCTCTTCCATGGAATAATGATTTTGTATGCATATGCAATCTTATGATGAATTACCATGTGTGTTATATACCGTTTTTTATTACATTACATATGATTTTTCTATGTTTAATGTGTTCAGAAAGGATTAATAAATAATTGCATGTTCTTATACTAAGTGACCAACTTGAATAATTGGTGTTGTTCTGTATGGACCCATTGTAGCCCTGGACCATTCTAATGCTTTTCTTGAGATTAAACCTTGATGGCTATAACCTCTCAGTTGGCCTCATTACGTGTTTGGGAGTTGAGAGGAGGAAAAGGGGGGAAAAAAGACTGTGTAAGTTCTCTTGTCAATGGTCTGTTTAATCACAATTCTAAATATCGATCGATGATCCTTTAAATCGTTACTAACCTCCATGTAATCAATTTGAGGTCTACTTTTTCCTCCTCTCAACTCCAACCAATCATTCCCTACACCAACCCTCATTGTCTGTCACACATTTGGTTTATTTTTACATGCACAATTTGTGAAACGATAATATGAATGATCTAAATAAATTGTTTAAATAATAACATGTGTACACACAATAACACCCATTTGTACGTTGAATACAAAGGGGTTTATACAGTGAGACCTGCCTGAAACGCGTGTCATCAGAAAGGGCACATTGTAATTTTCATTGAACACTGGCGATGAAAATTCAACTGGCGCAGGTCTCCATCTGTATGTATTCCTTTTACTCACAGACATGGTCCGTCGGATAAGAACTTTGCAGGACATGCCAAAGATGTGTGGCACAGAGAGAGGAGCTAACTCTCTAAAGTGTTGGAGCTTAAACTGGGTATAATAGGTGACATTAGTAGTAACGTTATTGAGCCATGTTTGCAGATGCAGAATGATGGATTTAAAAGCGTCTTTGGATTCTTACTTGGAATTCGATCTATCTCAGCTCCAAAAGTAAAACCCTACAGGAAAGTTGAGGAGGAAGTCATCATTATATCACACAACTTCTTGTCATGCAATATTCCCCTAATACCTTGCATTCATTGATGCTCACTGCTAAGATGAAAAGCTGACCCCAATGGCAGGTTGGAAGTTGGTAATCATGGGGCTGTTGTGAAAATTGGAGCTTAGTGGTCATATATTCCACAGATCTCGACGAATCTACCATCATTCTTTGGAGCTTGAGATGGCAAGTTGGCCTTCTACATTTATGCTCTGTGGTAATCCCAATTATGCTCCTCATCCATATCTTGATCATGCACCCCCTCGCTATATGACATAGCCAAAAGAGAGATTTATTTTCCATCATCACCTTTGAATTCAGTACTCTTGAATTTATCATGTTTTTGGTTAATTACATTTTTTGTATATTTAATTAAATCTAGATATGAGGATTGGTAACTTTCATCTCCCTGTGCACTAAGCATCGAAATTGCACACAATTTGGTCACTCAAAGGGCACCACATTAAGGGATACTGAAGAGGAAAACTGTTGAAATCTGCTGAGTTTTCTAAACAGGTGTAAGTGTAATAAAATATTGTTTTATGCTAACGTTAGTACAAATAATCCCTGTTGGCTGCCATACATTTTTCAAGTATTTTTGAAGGGGTAAGCATGCCAATCAATGGTCAACCCCACACATTTTATAACAAGACAAATCACCACACCTGCCCCACACCACATGGTGCTCTATTTTTATGTATGTTTCCTATGGAGAATCACTTACATATCTATACCCGGACCACCTGTTTCTTGCTTAATCAACTCTAACCAACTCATTGTAATCCTTAATCCAATATTTACAATTTTGGTTTCTTGCCAGAAGAACCAGGTATAATAAAAATGACAGACATTTCCACTCCCATTTCTCCTGGTTGCGAGCAATTCCAAAATCACTAATCTGTCACAAGGCTGAATTCTCAAGCTTGACATCTGAATAAAAGAAGTCACAACTCTCAGAAATCATTATTTTGGTTAGATGAGATATGATGTCAGTGAATTTCAGGTGACACTTGTAGTTCAAAGTTTTCACTCTAGTGACACTTGCTGGGTACTACAACAATCTAGTGATTGAGAAAAAAAAACATTAATTTCGGATCAGCAGATGTAATCAGCTAGGAAGCGAAAACTATAGGTAATCACCATAACATAAATCTGACAGTTACGACATTGGCAAGTAAATTATCCACACTTCCTGCAGCAGGATCATTTTGTCATCTTTCTCTGAATGGCATGGAACATGTTCAGGATGCTCTATTAAAATAATCCATATGGGTAAGCTGCACCTCCAAGTGATCTGCTCTTGTTTCCAGGAGAATTGCATTTACATTTGTAATCCAGTTTTTTGCTTGGGTGTGTTAACATCTTGATAATGTAGTCCCCACCAGGAGGTGCCAGTTTTCTACTGACCTGATTGTTTTCAATGTCTTGTAAACCCCTAACCGACTGCACATCTGCTTGTCTTACTGGTTTGCTTACGCTGGCCTATAGACATTCCGGCCTATCGGCAGCGTGCCTTAGATTTAGCTTGACCGAAATATGGGAAACCAACAGCGCTTCCGATAACCTTTTGAAGTGGGCGTTTCCTGCTCCCTATTTTTTATTTTTTGTTTACCTTGTGAGTAACATGATTTTTAGGTAGGGAAAAAGTGATTCCCATTTCCATTGGACAGAATTTATTGGGCAAGCAAAAATCGATTTTAACTGTAAAACAGATATGTGTAAACAGATATGTGTAATCCATACTTCTTTGCAACTAGCATATATGATTGTTAAATGGTGCATTTTAACCTCAAAGTTGCTATTCAAATTGGGCAGGATTGACTTCCTGAGGCACTTCATTACTGGTACATCTAGTCCCAACAGCTCTATGTTAATGCACGGTCAGAACCAGGGAGCAGCATAATCTGTATCAGCTTCTTATATTTTGTTGGGCGTATTTTTATATCCTATTTTTTGCCTTTTTTAAGGAGTAACAGGGATGAAGAACAACCTTGTTTCTAGTATGAAATTATATGATATTTGCATAAATAACGCGCCTATACATAAGTGTTTCAAGGCCCGACAAGGCAAGGGAAGGGAAACAGAGGGAAGACAGAGACAGCGATCCTAGTAGGCCAGGTGACATTGAGATTGCGCACGCACAGAGGAGGGGGGAAGGGGAAAAGTGTGTGGGGAAAAGGGAAAGGGCAGTGCATTGCACAGGATCACAGTAAAATGAATAAAGGCAATAAATAGAAGTGCAGCCAGCTGGTGGCAAGTGTAAGGGTAAGTGCAGACATCAGGTGTCATGTGCTAGTAGGGTCTGTAGGGATACAGAAACAGTTCCCAAGTGAAAGTGTTGCCAGAGGGGAAGTGCAGGTGTGCAACTGGCGGGGAGGGGACCTGCGCCTGAGATCAGAGGGTAGCTAGATAGTCAGTGCAATTTTAGAATCAGCCAGTAGATCAGCAATGGAGAGGAGAAGAGAAAGCAGAAGCACAAAGGAAGGTCTGGAGGTGCTTCCGGACCAGGAGATGGTTCTCCTCAAGTTTCAGAGAGGCACGGAGGCTTTTCCAGAGGGAGGCTCCAGCCAGAGAAAGAGATCTACCACCAACTTGCTGTTTGGAGAAGCAACTAACCCTGAGAGAATTGGAGGCGGATGAGCGAAGAGCTTGAGAAGGAAGACATTTAGGAAGAGAGAGTTGGTGGTATTGAGGTCCCAGACCCCAGAAGGCCTCGTGGACAATGCAGAGGGTTTTGAACTTAATCCTCGGTGCCACTGGGAGCCAGTGCAGAGGTTTCAGTACTGGAGTGATATGACCACTGTTCTTGAGGCCAAGGACAAGTCTTGCAGTCCTGTTTTGGATGAGTTGTTGCAGGTACAGAGTAAAGGCAGGCAGATTTAGAAAGAGGTTGTTGCAGTAGTCCAGCATGGAGAGAACCAGAGCTTTGGAAACACTGAGCTTCTGGGGTAAGGAGAGGAAAGGAAGAATATCTCTGAGGAGGTGCAGCTGGTAGTGTGACTTCTTAGAGACATCAGAGATGTAAGGAGAGGAGGAAAGTGTGGACTCGAAGATGACCCCGAAGAGATGAGAAAAGGGGAAGAGGTGGCAGAGAGGAGCCTGGAAATTAGTTGTGTGTCATCTGCATAGCACCGAACGTTGGGGCAGAGAGCGGCAATGCGGTGGACAAGAAGTGCCAGGTATTGGTTGAACAGCCAGGGAGAGAAGTTTGACCCCTGGGAACATCACAGATAGAGATAGAGATAGAGGAGAGGAAGGACCCAAGTTGGACCTGGGAGGGTCGAACAGAGTGGAAGGAGGTCAGCCAAGCCAGGGCCTGATCGGTGATACCCAGGTTATCATGGAGACGGTTGAGCAGGATGGCATGGTTGACCATGTCAAAGGCAGAAGAAAGATCAAGTAAGATGAGGAAACTGGGGGTGTTGCAGTCAAGGTTGGAGAGCAGGTCTTCAGAGATGTTCAGGAGAGCAGTTTCCGTGCTTCTGGCAGCTCTGAAGACAGACTGATGGTTATGGACACAACCAACATATTCAGAGTGAATATTAAGCTGGGATGTGGCCAGCTTTTCCAGGAGTTTGCCCTGGAAAGGAGTGATGGAGATTGCATGATAGTTAGCTGGGCAGGAAGGCCCAGCAGATTTTTTTTTAAGAAGAGGCTGCAGAAGGGAGTGATTCGGGGAGGAGGGTAAGACTGCAGTGGAAAATGAGTGGTTGCCGAAATCTGCCAGAGCAGGAGCCAGAGTGTTAATGTGGTCCTTGATGGTTTTGGAGGAACAAGGGTGAACCTGTTTCGACGAGACTTTCATATATCAGACTTGTTTACAAACCTTGTCTGCGGAGAACAGGGGCAAGGAAGAGAAGGAGGGAGGAGAAGTAGGGAGGAGAAGTGGCCAAAGAAGGTCCAGAGGAAGAGCAGGGAGTAGAGGGAGGAGGGGGAGAGGAAGAGAGAGAGGAACGGATGTCCTGAGTTTTAGAGATGAAATGAGAAGCCTGGGCCGTGCAGAAGGCTTGGGAGGGGACAGCAGAGGTAAAGACTGCAGCAGGATTGGCCAGCTCCTTGCAGATTTTAAAGAGTTTGGCTGAGTTGTTAGATGCCGCAGAGATGCAGGCTTGGATTTGGGCTCTCTTCTTGGTGCGGACGGAGAGCCGGTATCGCCTTTGGATCAGGCGGCAGGCCAATTTGTCAGAGGATGTACCGGAAGTTCGCCATTTCCTTTCAGCCACCCTGCACTTGCGTTTAAGGGTGACGAGGTCTGAGTCATACCAAAAGTTGCACTTGGCTTTGGGTTTCAAACGGATCCTCCTGAGAGGGGCAAGAACATCGAGGGTTTCAGATATAGCAGAGTGGAGCATGGAAAGGGCTGTGTCAGGGTGAGAGTCTGCCATGGGGGGTGGTGAGAAAGTGGTGGTGAAAGCCTCAAATGACACATGCTTCATGGGTCAGATAATCCCAGAAGGTAGGTGGCACTGCTGGAGTTGGCTTGGCCTGAGGGGTAGAGAGGGTGAGATGGGAGGAAAGGAGAAAGTGATCACTCTAGGCGAGAGGAGTGGTGAGAGGGATCGAAAGGGGAAGGTCTAAAGAGATCAGAACATCCAGAGTGTGCCCTGCACAGTGAGTCGGGCCAGAGAGAAGAATAGAGAGTGAGAGAGAGTCGCAGAGGTCATGAAATAGTCCAGTGGAAGGACAGGGAGCATCCACGTGGATGTTGAAGTCTCCAAGAAGGAGTTCAGTGGTTGAGACCAGGAGGGAAGAGGAGAGGTCCGCCCACTCAGAGAGGAAGGAGGAGATCTGACCAGGTGGACAATATATGGTAGCCACAGTAAGGGAATGGCCAGGAGAGAGAGAGAGACTGCAGATGAGGCATTCGAAAGAGGAGTAGGCCTGCATAGGAATAACAGAGGCAGGAATCCACTCAGGGAAGATCAGAGCTACACCCCCTCTGGAACGGTTGGATCTGGCCGTGGAGAGGATCTTGTAGCCATCAGGGAGGAGAGTTTCAAAGCTCATGACAGAGCAGGCCATGACCCATGTATCTTCTGGTAAAGCGCTTGTTATAAGATCGCAAGACCATAGGGCAGTCTTGCCAACGACCACTCAATGTTGGATTTAAAGTTGATAATCAGCCTCTAGCAGGGATAATTTTGGAACTTGTTTCACAAAGTCTATTCACTCAACAAAAACCTGTAGTTAACGAAGTGGTATCCAAAAAGGTTCATGTTGATCCCCCACCTAAATAAAAATATTCTTGACAGTCCCCCCAAATTCAGAACTACTTATATTTTGCATTCAATGCAGATACCAGCTTTTTTTTCAAAGAGCCCCACACCACTGTTGAACATCCTCTGCCCCCGCCCCCTCTTCTAGTGAGGCCAGGATCACAGTTTGTAGACCACTGAGTTAATGCCACTAGACACTGTGTACCAACACATACTTAATTTTCCTTTCATCATTACTGGCCATCAGTTCATATGTTTGGTCTAAAAGAGATCTTCATGTTATAAATCCTTTTGAGCTGGCAAAATTACCTGTCTATTGTCCATGTATCCCATTTGGCTATCTATTCCCACAAAGCATGAATGTATTTAACAAATAAATAGGTCTCTAAAATTCACAAAGCTTAGGATCCTTTGACTTGCTTCATTTTGGGATTACTGTGACTTCTTCTGAAGAATTTGGACCTTCAATGTGAATCCTAATGTTAAACCAAATGATGTGTTATGGTACCCAGGACTGTGAAGTTTGTTTTATAACAAAGTTAGCCTTTGAGTTACTTTGAATTTTGAGTGGTCTTTATAATCCTATTTCTATTTCCAGCTGTTCATTTTTATTAGTGTTTCATCTGGGCAGATTCTGGGGCATGGTCCTTGTGCATGCCGATTCTGAAAACGTATGACAATTCCTTTTCTGTGTACACTGGGCTTGTTCTGTGCACACTGGGCTTGTCACACTGCAGTGTGTTCTAAACCCACTTTCATTTTTTCCTCCATTATTTTTTCCAATGTTTTATTCTGGGACTTCAGATTTCCTCTCCCATTTTATGTAAGGAAAATGTGGATTTGCGATTTGTCAGTCGTGTTTAGTATGGGGACTACACTCCTGCTTTGAGTATTTAGGCACAATGTGTTGCTCTTTGGTGCAGTTCCTCTGAGGCACCTTATGCAATTTGTCTACAGGTGTGTAGAGAAAGGGAGTGAACTTCCTTTTTCCAATGCACCCCGACATGGTGACTCCTTCCCAGGCAGCTTGTATCTTTCTGCGGCTATCAGTGATTCTGCTGGGGCATCCATGAAGCCTTTCAGACTCCCACCAGCCTTTGCGCCTATGACCTCTAAAGACTTCATATCAATGCCACCACGAGCGCCCCTCTAGCTCTTTGAATCATTGTCTCTGGTCTCATTAAAGCCTCTGAAACATACTTCTACTGAAGCAATGTGTCTCAAGGGCACACAGCCTTCTACCATAGATTTCTCCGAAGATCACTCTGCTTCAACCATACCTCGGCTGAAGGAGTTGGAATCTAAGTGAGAAAGAAGGCCAAGTCAAAAAAGGCCTCAACGACCTCTACTGCACCATTATCCTCATCATAAAAAATGGTGTTGCAGCATAAGGGGAAGTTGGGCATCACCTTGATTGCACCGGTTTCTTTGTTAGCGATCTTCTTCCCACACGATTCAGGCGACTCACCATAGGATTCTGACATGCATCTGATAATGGCAGAGCAGACTCTGGTCCAAACGGGATTCCACCGAAATGACTAGGTGGTCCTGCATGCAGTGTGTGGATTATCTGCCTGTGGCAACACCTGTGTTGTCAACACAGTACCATATTTCTTCCACACCCTGCTTCTGCATCTGCAACAACCATGTTGGTACCCAAATCGTTCCCCTAACTGGATTGCAGCATCTGCACATACTCAATCCCAGGCAGCTTGTGAAGATTGCTTTTTTGATAGCGTGCAATTGCTTATGAGATCTTTGGCAATGGCACCAAACTTTAAGGGCATCATTAAGGAACTGCACCTTATTGCATCTTCAATTCCTCCTCCTCCTGCCACAGCTAACAGCTTTATTTGAACTGACTGCTCCAGTACCTCTCCTCAGACACCTTCACCTCCAAAACCATTACTGGCTCTCGTTCCATTACCTCTGGCAGAAGCACTGGTTAATGGTCCAATACTCAAGACAGTAACTCATGGGGTAGATCAGGACACAGCATTTCTGGATGTTGGCCCATGTGAAACTCCTCACCATTACAAAGAGAATGATATTCTGTCATCAGCAAGAGCTTTTCTTTGGAGGCTGGGAGGAGTGGCTGAATGGGAGAAGTGGCTGAATGTTTCGGTCTTTTCCATTCAAGTTGAATCCATGCAAAACCCGGGGTCTTGTTGGGTATCATGGGGCTCAAGGCAGAAGATAAATCTGGGATTTCCTCTCAAAAGGTTGTATTGGCTGAAGCAGTGAAGTTCTGGAATAAGCCACATTTGGCCAAGTGAAGTAATAATAATAAGATGGACCTGAGTTGGTAGTAGTAGGTGCTGAACCTTTCATAAGGGTTCTACCAGTCCTACTTATAAGTCTTTCTCTTCTCTGTTTTCCATTTCTCCTGAAAAGGAGGAGAGACTTCTTGAATCCCTGGAAAAGAAGGTGTGTGCAAATTCTGCATTCCATTTGGAAATGCTGATGCCATACTTGCAGCTCTTAGCGACTTTGGAATGAGTTGGTTGATTTTCCAAAAATACCTAACAACAAATAATCAAGCATCTTTGAGGGATGGGGAGATTCTGGTTTCTCTCACCCTGCCATGGGGGGAGAGGGTTCTGGTTGCTCTCACCCTGCCTTGGGGGAGTGGGTCTGGTTGGTCTTACCTGCCTCGGTGGGTGGGTGGTAAGTCTGGATGCTCTCACCCCACCTCAGGGGTCGGGTTTGGCCTTTCTGTCCTCATCCCGACTCTTGGGAGGGCTGTGTATCTTCTGTCTCCATGCAGTACTCTTGTGGGTGGGCGTTCATGTGGGATAACACTGTTTGTTCCTTCCAGCTTTCTGCAGGTGTTTTGCATCTGATGGAGCTGGCACTCCCTTCCTGCCGTATTCATGCAGGGCTTTGGTGTCAGTTGTACGGATCTGCGTGAAATGACCAAATGGAAAAGTCTGACTACCAAAAGTCTGACCTTTTTCTTTTTTTTCTCCATTTGTCCGCAAATATATATGTGGGGGGAGACCCCCACAACCCCTATTCATTTTAATTAACTTTACCCACCCACATATATATCTGCAGAAAAATGGGGGTTGGACTTTTTGCCCTCGGTCAGTTTGTCCTATTCCCAGTTCTACATTGCACAGCTCGATTGCTGCTCTGCTGCTCTCCACTGTGGGAGACTCATGGGGTGGGCTTCTCAGGTCCTGGCAGAATTGATGACAGTTCCGGGGACTTGCTTCTCTCTGCCGCATCTCAAAGGAGGAGGTCTCTCCTCATCTCCAGCTCTGTATGTGTTTCTCTTTTTCCTAGGTCCAGGGCTGATTGGGTCTTTATCTTCCAAATAGGGGTTAGGATTATCTTCCATTTTCCATTCCGAGTTCAGGACAGTGCCAGTGGTGTAACACAACATTTGGGGGGGGGGGGAACCCACCAATAATCAGCAAAAATCACTCACGGGTCACGTAACACTCTGGAACGGCCTAGATTACCACACTTGCTCAACACACACAAATGTACTGCTAAAGGGGTATGCCACGCACTGCACTAGGAGAAAGATATAAATATGTGTTTAATGCAATGCACAGAACACTTTCTGAGAAAAATGGGCTAAAAAGCCAGAGTGTTTGAAATTGTTGTGTTGGGTAGGACCAATCCAATACATGCAAGTCACGGACAGTGCACAGGAACATTAATGCTTTGCTGTCACAATGAAAACAAGGCCAACAGACTGCACAATGTAGACCAGTGTACACACGTAATAACATTAGAGTAAAGCACGCCAGGTCACATTTAGACATACCTAGACTGGTTGCTCCAAAATGGCAGTCAAAGCAATAACACTCATCAAGAAGAGAGCACACATTCAAGCCTGCATCTCTGTGGCCTCTAACAACACGGCAAGGAACTGGCCAATCCTGTTGCGGTCTCTACCCCTCCTGTTCCCTGAACAGTCCCTCTGTACAACTTTGGCCTCTCACTTCCCTGCTAAAACTCAGGAAATCCTGTGCTCTATCTCCTCTTCCTCTCCCTCTTCCTCTCTTGGCCTCCTTTTGGCGATCTCTCCCTCTCCTCCTTCTTTCTCCTCTTTCTCTCTGGTAACACCTGGTGAGGTTTCTAGACAAGTCCGATTTATGAAACTGTCATCCAAACAGGTAGTCCACTGCTCCTCCAGATCCATCAACGACCATATTGACACCCTCGTTCCAGCCTTGGCTGATTTCTGTAATCACTCTTTCACCACTGGAAGTATCCCCTCTCCTGTTAAGCACTCCCTTGTGCACCCACTCCTCAAGAAGCCGTCTGCCAATCCTACCTTTCCGGCAAACTATCACCAAATCTCTGTTACCGCTTTCCTGAGCAAACTCTTGGAAAAGATGGCCATCTCCCAGCTTACTCTCCATACTGAATCTGTTGCATGTCTCCATGACCTTCAGAGCTACCAGAGGCACAGAAACTGCTCTCCTGAACACCCATGAATATTGGGTCTCTAATCTTGATTCCAGCATTCCTTCTGTCCTCATCCTCCTTCATCTTTCCTGTGACGTTGATACAGTCAACCATGCCATCCTGATCAATTGACTTTGTGAGAACCTGGACATCACAGATTAGGCCCTGGAATGGCTGATCTCCATAAGGCTTTCTGGGACTGGGGCCCGCACTATAGCCAGTGCTCTCTTCAAAAATACCTTCCTTCTCGAGCCCTTCGCTCAGCTACCTCCAACTCTCTAAAGGTTAGACGCCTCTTCAGGCAGAGAATGCAGTTAGATCTCTGTCATCTGCAGGTGCCTTCCTCTGGAAAGACCTCCCTGCCCCTCTCAAACTTGAGCCAGACCACCTGAAGTTCCAAAAACAGATCAAGACTTTCCTTGCTCCTCTGCTTTCTCTCTCTCCCTCCCCTGCTGACCTACCTGACATGCGTGTCTGCTGTACCGACTGGTTGCATGGCTACCCTCAGAGTCTCACTGAGTCCAGGCTCTTTCTTGATCAGTCACACTTGCACTGCATTCGGGCCTACCATGCACTAAGGGGCTATAACTGTAAGCCTACAGTCCCTTGTTCTCCTTGCACTACCAAGAGCCGCGCTGCCCTGGCTGCACTTACTCAGAGAATTGCTGCCCTGTTTTCCCCTCTCCCTTGCACTGCCCCTCACCCTTTCCCCTTGAACTTCTCATTCTCACATGTGTACAATCTGAATGACACAAGGCATAGTGAGACTGTTGGTGGTGTCCTCCCTCTGTTTTCCAACCTTGTCTTTTCTCACCCAGAAACACTTGTGTACAGGCGCGTTATGAATGACTTATCATATCATATATCATATCACATCATATCATTTTATCATTGATGTCCAGAAAAATATGCAATGCTGCAATAATAAATGGCTAGATTGGCAGCACCAAATGCCTGTCTAGCCAGGTAATTAGACTAAGCAGGACTGCTTTATCAGAAATTCCTAGTTAAAAAAAGTCATATCAAACTGAGGACTAGACTGGCTGCACTAAAATGAATCTCTAGCCACTAATACCACATATTATGCCTGCTTAGCCTCGGCATGAACGCCCCCACCCATTGTCTCTCCCTCCCATCCCCTACCCCAACCTCCAAAATCAGCTTCCTGGCCCAAAATGACCTCCACATTCCTCTTCCTTGTTCCAGTGCTTACGTATGAGGCTCCTTGCCTCCTAGGTAAGTACTGGGATGAGGAAGAGGGGGACTAGAAGTAATGAGGATTACATGTAGCTAAGCCAGGCATTACCTCCATGTACCTCTACTTCATCACAGTACTTATGTATGAGGCGCTGTACCTCATACACAAGTACTGCCTCATACACAAACACTGGGAGGAGGAAGAACAAGGCTAGGAGTAATGAATATTACCAATAAGTAATGAAGCCATTAAACACAACAATGACACAACACCATTGAGCTGACTAGTCTTCAGCACCCTCGACCCTGACATTTTGTGCTATGTTGAATCGACCTGGTAGACCTATAGAGCAGTTGCCGGACAGAAAAGGATGCAATGTTAAACAGCACCTGGGTTTCGCTGATAACAAGGGCCCGGCACAGCAATTACTAACGTAAAGCATTTCACTGTCAGAACCAGCATTCAAATGCCAAATTTCTTAGGCAATTGACATTGTGATGTGGGTTCAGTACTTGCATGCCAGGGAAGTGATTGGAAGAGTAGAGAGGGAACAGGAGACCGCTCATTCTCACAACAGTCCATACGTAGGTGCTTTCAAACTTAAATGGGAGAGTTAACTGCTTGTAACATTGATGATGCACTAGAATAGTCTCATTAAAATGCATAGACGTTTAGATGCCCCCACACAAATAAGTGTGCCCCTCCCCCACCACCCAAGAAGTTAGCGCCTCTGCCAACATTTGAGGGGTTAGCCCCACAATATGTAGGTTCTGTTGCGCCCCTGAACACAAACACACACACTAGTCACCATACACACACATGTACACCCAGTCATCCATACATTTAAGTGTGCACTCTTTCACCATACAGACACACCCAGTCAGCCACCCATACATTTAGGTGTGTGCCCTTTCACCATATAGGCACACCCAGGAAGTCACCCATACATTTAAGTGTGCACCCTTTCACCATACAATCACACAGGCAGCCACCTTTACATTTAAGTGTGCACCCTTTCACCATACAGGCACACCCAGGCAACCACACATACATTTAATTGTGCACCCTTTCACCGTACATGCACACCCAGCCACCCATAGATTTGTATACACCCTTTCACCATACTCTCACAATGGCAGCCACCTATACATTTAAGTGTGCACCCTTTCACCATACACTAACACATGTACACATCATGGGGTTGAGGGGAGCCATATTACTTCAAAAGTAAATTGTCTCTTTTTGAAGTCACTCTACTTCATAAATAAATGATTTCCGTTCCTTTATGAAGGCAGAGTGACTTCAAAAATAAACGATTTCTTTTTGAAGTCATAGGGCTCCCCCCAACCCGTGACATGGATGCCTCCAACCTATGCTCTTCCATGTCATGGGGTGGGGGTAGCCCCCAGTCTTCAAAAAGAATGTTAATTTTTGTATTCAATCTGCCTCCTTTAAGAAATTATTTCTCTTACAGAAATACTTTCTGTATGTATTCAGAGTGAATTCAAAAAGAAACATTTTGGCCCTGATTCACAGAGCGTTTTCCAATGGGGTTTTGCCATTATAAATTGCTTCTGTGAATTAGGCGCTTTGTTTAATTGTTACGCCAGTGGACAGTGCCTCAAAAAGAGTCCAGAACTATACCAGCTATTGGTATGGGAAGGAATAAGTCATTAAACAGGTTAACTCCCATATAACCAACACCACCATGTGGTTCCTGAGGCAAGGGAGGATTGACCCTGTTTAGGGATTGCCTATCCACTAGATGAGAGGGGTGGTGGGGGGGGGTAAAAACTAGTGAGTTCCGGGGGCGGGTGTTAAGCTTAAGAGGCTCACCTCCCCGACCTGATGGTGGTGGACACCCAGGCTTCGTCACAGCCTGTATATGGAATTCCTTTAATAATATCCATGTATTGTGTACCCACAATGCTCCTTACAAATAGGATTTTGACTGTAGCGTCTAGCCCCTGTGCTGAGTGCAAGCCTATGTTTTTGTGTACACATAAGTACACAGTGGTCTGACATAGTCTTATGTGAGACTGCATAGATAATATTCACGAGTACTGCAAAAGGCTTAAGCTGAATAACGGTACGGAGAAACATTGGCCAGCTTATGCCAGCCACGCTCACTCCAGTAAATCTTTACAGGTAAAGGGTGTAGCTGCCTGAGAAGTTGAAATTGCATTGTAGTCTGAATCATCTTCCAGAGAGCTAGTCTGAAAATACAAAAAAATAGGTTTGGGACAATCTTCTTCTCCCTTTTGCATTGTGGGATTTTAGAGCCTCTGCAACCTCCATCTTGGCAGGGAAAGCCCTGCAACCTGAGGAACCATTCTCTCATCTGCCATTGTTTCCCTGTTACCAACGTGATCCCTGCACTCCCCCTGGTCCCCTCTCCATTCTTTTCCTCCCTCTGCTCACTCATATCCCCTCTCATGCCCACCCCCTCCCTGAAGGTTTGCTACTTCCAGGCAGCACATTTAGCTGAGATCCCCTGGGGCTGGCACCTCCTTTGGCACATCCATCACCTGTTTGCCTGTTCACCCTCAGCATCCTTGCAAAGCGTATCCCCCAAATCCTGCCTGCTGCAACTATCAGGTAAAGGACGATGAGTTGGGTGTACAGCCAGTGCTGTATTTCTGAAATCTGGCCTCTGTGTTGATTCTAGCTGTGCTTTGAATTTTGTGACTGTTTTAAATTTAGCTGCACTTTGAATTGTACCACTGTTTTAAAATCTAGATGCACTTTGAATTCCACATCTGTGTTGAATCTAGGTGTATTTGTGTATATTGAATATAGATACTGTTTTAAACCTAGCTGCACTTTGAGTATTGCCACTGTTTTAAATCTAGATGCACTTTGAATTCCACATCTGTGTCGAATCTAGTTGCATTTATAGTATAGAGACTTTTTTAAATCTCACTGCATCCAAATGTTGCCACTGTTTCAAATTTGGTTGTGTTTTGACTATTGCCACTGTTTTAAATCTAGCTACACCTTGAATATTGCATTTGTGCTGCATTTGTGCGGAATCTAGTTGTATATGGAGTATTGCCACTGTTTTAAATGTAGGTGCGCTTTGAACTTTGCCACTGTTTTAAATCCGGCTGCGTTTGAATATTGCCTCTGTGTTGATTCTAGTTGCATTTGAGTATAGACACTGTTTTAAATCGGGCTGCACTTTGAATATTGCCACTGTTTTAAACCCAGTTGCACTTTGAAAAATTCCTTGGTGTTGTATCTAATTTCATTTTGAGAATAGACACTGTTTTTAATCTAACTGCGCATGAATTTCAACACTGTTTTGAATCTAGTTGCATTTTCAGTGAAGCCACTGTTTTATATGTAGCTGCACTTTGAATTTTGCCACTGTTTTAAATGTAGCTGCCTTTTGATTATTTCCAATGGGACTCAAATGGGAATTGGGGAGTAATTTTTAATAGTACCCGGGAATGGCAATAACCGGGTCTGCCGGGGCTGTAATGCCCCAATAATTGCCCATTCCTGGGTACATGAAAAAAAATGATGGCTACCTCCGGACTCATAATGAGGCCCAATGGCTTTCCTTAGTCCTTAGTCCTTACTGGGATTAACATGACATGAAGGCAGGGCAATAATCTATTGTTTTATCAGTCCTTTTGTAACCTATGTCTGTTTCCATGTACGTTGATTTAATACATGTGGATGGAAACAATTGGTGTCAATACGAGTTTGGTGTTTATTCAGATGTAAATACACAGAATTACCACCAAACCTAATTACTGTTACTGCCACTTGGTCCCACGGATTTACCGCGTGATTACAAGTGGAGGTAGGGCAATGTTAATCCCCACTCTATGGAGATTTCGCCAGAATTACCGCTAGAGGAATGTATGCCGATTTTTAGTGGTATGGTGGAGGAATAACCTCCATGTTTTTGCTGGAGGTAAATCCTCCACCTTACCACCAAACATGTGGTACAGCGCTGCAGTAATGTGGCGGTACCAGAATTACTGTCATATTACTCTAGTTTTACCGGCAATTACGTAATTGTAATAAGGCCTTTAAGGAGTCATTCATATCCTTGGATTATTGCTAAATAAAACAGTCAAACTGACAGTGCAGAAACTGATAAAATACTAAATGAGAAAAACTTGATACATTTGCAAAATTACATTGTTTGAGTCGGTGCAGGTCAACGCGCACCATTATGTGTTCATATAGTTTCAGTGATTCATTTATATTGTTCTTTTATTCATAATAATATAACACATGGATATAAAGAAAGATATCTATACAAACATAATGAAGAAAAAAAGTCACCAGAAGTGTAAAATCTAAAAGTTATAGAAGATTTAACTTCACTGTGACTTGAGCGGAGAGCGGCCGCCTGGCAGTACATTGATGGACAGAATACCAATAGTATTGAATTCTTTAGAGATGTTCAAGCAGACAGATAGATGAACGTTCCTGTCCAGCTCACCCTCTGCTGTCTGCCTGACACGGATTGACTACTGGCCGTGCGAGACTACTGAGCATGCTGCTCGCCTTAATGGAGAAATCAGTGACATGACAAATGACCTGTCTTTGGTTACGAGTACATTGCTTAATTCTTGCCAAATATTAGACTTCGGGTGGATACACACTGAAAACTATGTCCCAAAACCTTAACATTGCATTGGAAAACATACTATGCTAATGTCAGGGCTACTTGATTTGAAGGGTGTGTCGGTAATATTGGGTGCCTGGTGTTACAGCATTTTTCTCTTGATGAAAGTGTGCACGAAAAGTTGTCAGTTCGACTAGTGCTTTAACCCAGATAAGTTACCAAAAGAACCTGTAGAGTAGTCTTGGGCGAACTATCTCACAACAAAATGAAATCATCTGAAATGTGGGTGAATGGTCAAGGATGAACCTCAGACGAACTTCTGGAAATGCTGATATGACGTTCGTCTACATGGCTTTAAAGGGAACATGAGGCTGCAGCCCACATTAGGACATTTAGAGATAGCATAATACACTAGAGTGCATTTAGAGTAATTGTTGGAAGAGTAGGGAGAGGTAGTGAGTTGCATGGATCCAGTCAGAGAGTACAATTTAGGGTATGACTATACGCATGACGGTAGTGATAAAACAACCCCATCAAACAAGTTTCGTCACCAAAACCATTGTTCTACTTGCTTCTTCGTGAAGTTAAATACCTCCATTCAAAAGCATTAAACCATGAAGTAATTACCACATTTGGTAATTATTGCATCCAGTAATAAAAACTCCCCATGTATTCTTGTGTCTGCAACCTGGGGGATAATAGAGACATGGAATTATGCACTCCTTTATGGTGACTATTAATTTACTGCATGCGGTAATAAAAACTGAACTTTGAACTTTGAGCTTTTACCAGAAGCAATACCGCCAACCTCATCCTCAGGCCCGTTTGGTTAGTTTTCTTACACATCACTATGTGTCACTTTCAGTAATTTGAAGGAGGTGAACAGCATAAGCACTATCACAAAAGGAAGAGAGTAATACACAGTTAATTTACTTCTCTTGAAGTGAGTGCATGAAACGTGCTATTGGATGACACATGGATAAGGATCCGGAAGCCCATCAGGGATGCTTTTGTTAAAGACCGGCTCTCCTCATTTTGGAGGTAGGCTGCAGCAAAGATTCTGGGAGGTGGTGAGTGACAGACCAGATATTGTCCATCAGTTGCAGTGAGTGGATCTGGGAATCTGGGCATGTAATTGGCGGGAGAGGCCTGCTCTTCTGATTTTGCAGGGATGGAGTAGCAGTGTTTCAGAGAGGTGACAGGTGACACACAGTGTCAATCTCTTGAAGCGAGTGGATGATACATGTGAAATTAAATGGTCCTTGGCAGAAGAAGTGGAAGAAGCTGAAAATCCCAGAGGGCTGCTTGTGGAAGAACCATGCTTGCCTAACTTTGCTGGGAAACAACAGCAACGATTTGTAGAGGTAGTGTGTGACACACTAGTCAGTGCTGTGGCTTGTCAGAAGAAGGACGCGGACACTGTGACGACATTTCCAATACATATTTATTAAATAGTAGGAAAAAGGCCTATATTTCCCTAGCACTATGGGGTGTCCCCTACATACATGAGTGACTAAGGTGCTCGTCAGTCATGAGGAAAAGTCCAAATGAAAAAGTCTGCTGTCCAAAACTCTAAACCTAACTGACCCTAACACTAATCGAACAAACTACGAGGAGAATGACTCCCTTCTCCTGATGTTGTACTGGGCTTCTTTGTAGAGTTCCTCTTAATATCCGATTTTCAGAGAGTCTATGGTCAGCTTCTGTACCAAATGTTTTAACTCTCTCAAATGAGTTTTGGCGTTTCCCCTATCTTTGTGGACTGTTCTCCACAAGTCATTTCTTGAACTTGGTTAGTCTTCTGATCCAGGCTTCTGGGCTTTGGGGATTCTTGTAATGTATACAATCTTAGGTGGGGTATCTGTATGGGGTAATTCACATTTCCCCTACTCAGTTGTGGTGTATCCTGTGTCCCTTTTACCTCATAGGCTTCTCTTGCCTTCACTACATGGTATTTTCTATCTTCCCATGGTTGTGTTATCCTTTGATACAGGCTATTGGGTTTTGTATATTCTTGTAAATTATACTCTCCTAGGTGGGGTATCTTTTTGGTGTAATTAATGTTACCCCCTTCTTATCTGTGGTGTCTCCTGTACACCTTTTTTGTCTCATAGGCTTCAGCATTTCATCAATTGTAATGGGACATGTTATTTTCAATTCATAATGAGTCCCCTGCGGCCTCCCTGTTCTCTCATTCTCCCCATTACCTATATCTTTACAGGGTGGTAGGGACAATTCATCAACATGGCTAATTTCCATTACCAACTGAGTCCCTCAGCAGCTTTGCTGGATTTCTAGGATTTATAGTTTTTTCACCTGGTAAGAGTGTGAGCCTTTTTTTCCCACTCTTATATGTGTTTTTCGGTGTGTTTTACATTTTTATGTTCATACGCTGTGAAGCCTCACCTACTCCATAGGCATCATCTTTTTACTGTCTGTCACACAGCACCTTTAGTACAGTGACAGAAGGTTGTCTTTTTCAGACTTCCCACTTTAAACTTAATTTTCTGGGACTGACTACTGTCTACCAGAACATGTAACGTTGCCATTGACTTTTTTAATCTTTTTAAATTCACAGACCCAGTACAAACTATCTTACATAATTAATAGTTTTCCCCTTTTGTCTGTCTCTCATGGAACATTATTTTGTTCCCCTTTCTTTAAGATGTGGCTGGTGGCAGTGGTATGTACCATATGTTTCCTACCACGGTCTATGAAAATAGACTTGGTACTGTTTTAAGCTACGTTAGTAGCCCCAAACTTAAACCCACTGGACCCCATTTACTTGTATTTGGTTCCGGCTGGATTTATTCACCATTTCTTTTTGGAAAGGTCTTTCTCGTGTTTTACTCTGCGCGCCAATACAGGTTTGGTTCCTTTGTTCACCGTCCTTTGGTGGGCTTCTGCACAAAAGCCCTCCTTAGGTGCCTGAGAGTCTAGGTAGACAGGATGTGAAGTAGCACTCTTGTTTGATTGGCTAGGTGACTGTCCTGCCAGGACAGCCACTCTGCTGTGTGATTGACAGCCAGGCTGTGTGCATGGGGGAAAACTACACAAAAAGCGGGTCTCTGGAACTTGGAAGGCAGAGTCACCACTGGATCGAGAGAACCAAAGAGAAGCTGAAGGAAGAGGACTGTTGTAACTACTGAACCTCCCGGTGAAGCCCTGCTGTGGGTCCGAATCTCCTAAACTTCGACAGAGAAGATCTGCAAGGAATCTTCTTCCCTTGAGCTGGTGGGACCAACCAGTTCACCAAACACCAAGCAAGGCCTCCCTCCCCTGGTTGAATTTGCTTTGCACCGCTGCAGTGAACCGGATAGCCAGGTGGACCGGACCCTGTTTGGGTTTTAAGGAGCACCCCTTTTATTTGTTGCTTTGCTCTGCTGCTGGTTTCTTTCCTTGGCAGTGCAGGACCCTCCAGTCTTCCTCATTCATGTCAATCCGACAGTCGCTTCAGGAACCGTGAGCCTGCAGGATCTGCCAGGAACTTCTGCCTCAGCTACAGCATTCTTCTTCTTCTAGGGTACTGTACAAACATGATTGTTCGTTTCATCCGATTGCGGTGAAAGTGTTTTAAATCTTTCACTAATCCGAGGGATTGTCCTTCTCTATGCTTTTAAAAAACCTTTCCTTCAACCAAATTCGTTTCAAACTCTTGGCAAGGACTTAACCACAAACTACTCTGAACTCTATGATCCTCTACAAAGATTCTGAACCATAAACATTGGCCCAGGCCTATTGATTTGAATCCTAGTTGTAGTAAGCCTTTTCTAGATTGCCCTGCCTACTTACTTGTTGGTGCTGTTTGATTTTGTATAACCTTGTCTTTCCCTTCCTTTTTAAATTGCTGGAGTGCCATTTTGCTCACACTTCATTTTGAGCTTAACTTGTCCAGAATTGATTGGGGGTTGTGTAGTATATTAAGATTGTGATTTTTCTGCTGCTTGATAATAGTGAATTGTTTTACAACTGATGGTGTAAATAAATGTATATGAAATGTATATTCTTTTACTCAGAAACCTTGAGGCAGTGTTTGTTTGAACCATAGCAATTACGGTCCTTTGCGTAACTTCTGATGCTGCTCACTTTACTCTTGAGATAAGTCTGGCTACTTAGCCATCGCTACCACTTTACTGTGCAGTTCAGGATTGTACCAAAGGTGAATTTGTACTTGCACTTGTAGTCTTAATTGAGTGTGGTGTTACCAAAGGGTACTGCATATGATTCTGCCTAACACAGGGGAACATCTACCATTGAAAGAACAAAGAAATATCGCGGCTGAGTACCAGAAAGGAAATACACCAATCACGGGCTAAAAAGATTCACAGATCTTGTATTACTGTACAGTTTACAAAGCAAAACAGATAGCTATCTGGATCCCAACACCTCGCAGTGTGTATCAGCCAACAAAGAGAGGGGAGAGAGTGTTGAACATCTAAACACTAGCGTATTTATACATTTCATACAATATTGTCCAGCCTCTCTTCATGTTAATAATTCGTGGTCTAGAGTTTGTGCCTAGTTCACATACAGATTTTACAATATCATGCAAAGGATTACATATGTTTGTATTTCTATGAAGACACAATAGTGATGTATGTTCTCGGATCCTGCGGTAAGCCTTATTCCAAGTTTCTTGACAATGTAGTTCACTTGAAGCACACGCTTGAGGTTTGTTCTTCATTGTCTCAATTTGTATACAAGGATGAGGCTTGTGAGCACAGACAACACTTGAATGACAGTTCATATGAAGCGCAAGTTCTCTTTGCTCAGTTTAAACAGTCAGCTCTCGGACAATCAAAACATTACCAGAACTCAAAGTTCGGAAGGCTTGGCTGCAAGTCGGAAACACAGTCCACCATTTTAGAACATAGAACACACGAGTGAAAATCAAAATGGCAGATGAATCTTAAAATGGCGGCAAAGTTAACCCAAAAATTTGAACTTTGCAACACGGTTTTCCATGTAGCGAGAATAGGCTTAGGCCAATATAAATACTAAGGATGCACTATATAATTATCGTATAACAAACCCTCATTTTGGCCTAAGCCAAGAGCCTTACTAAAAATATTCGCTTTACTCATAACACCACGTTTCAATGTCCATACATCCTGAATCACATTCATCAGATATATATCGATTGCCATCAAATCTTTGACAGTAATTGTCAGGCTCCTGTTGTCTGGCGCAGAGGCAGCACAAACACCTGCCTCCCCGTTGGGTCTTAGCAGCTGGGATGCCAAAACCACAGGCCACCTTGACCCGCCGGGGAAAGAGGGTTAGGGTCCGTTGGTTTGGATGGGTAGAGGGTGTTCAGGATAACCAGAAAGAGGGTTAGGAGGCTGTTATGGATAGGTGGGGTTTTTTAGGGAAACATGCTCCTCGGCTCCTGTGCGCTGCTCCGATGGACGTACTCCGCCCATGCACTCATGCACCTCACCCACACTGTGTGCCCTTCAGAGGGGAGCCTTTGTACTGGAGCTCCTGAACCAGGACACTATGACATAAAAGTGCTGACTATTGTAGCTGCTCCGCTACTTAACTATAGTGTCGCCACAGAAAACACACTGGCATTTACTCATGCAGCACGTAATCCCAAATCATGTGCGTGATCACCAACCCCCTTGTATTATACTCATACAGGGTACAAACATATAACAGCACTTAGCTCTGATTGCTGGCTGGTGCCTCCGATCCTTCTGACTTGTTCGTGTTGCTCAGCCAAAGGACACTCAGCTTTCACTGCAAAATACCAAAACACATTGTCAGTGCGGACGAAAACAATTCGTAGTTGACTTCACTCCAAGTTGCCTCAGTAATGTTTTCCACGCATTACGTGCGTGGGCAGTTAGTCACAGTATTGCCCAAATCATGCAGGGTCTATGTACTGATTCCCAGTTTTCAGGGGACTCGTGCGCGATGCTTCTCGTGCCTCTGCCCCAGTTTGCAGTACGGTGTCTAAACCGTTATACCAGCCGAAAGTACAGCCGAAATCGTCGTGGCCTCCTAACAGCGTTTGGGTTCCCAACAAGTAATTCTGAAAGAGGAACTTATCTTTTAGTTGTGCGCGGGGTCTGGGGTGTTCAGGCGGGAGCTTGTGCCCCGCGTAAGCGTGCCTGCCGGAGCTCGGGTGAAACACGTCTTCTCTCCTCTGCATCCGGAATTGAGAGCGTCGTTCCGATGGCGCGGCTCGCGCATGCGCATTAGCGCGGGCGTGGCATTTCCTGACAGCAGGCTCGTGCAAGTTCCAAGGCGGTTCTCCATCCCAGGGACTTCTTTCTGCAAAAGGGGTGGAGAACCCGCCTTGAATACTGGGTAGGGCTTTTCGGGGGGGCTCTCACCCCTTCTGCAGCCCCCACAGTGCCTGCAACCTGCCTTTTGGCCCCAACACGTGGCCCAGCCCTGACAGTACTCCCCCCTCCCTCTTGCAGGTCCTGGTTTAGCGGGGTACCTAAGATGGAATCGGCGAAGGAGTCGAGGAGCATGAATGTTTTGTGCTGGTTCCCAGGATTGATCCTCAGGGCCGTACCCCTCCCAGTCTATGAGGTACCATAGCTTTCCCAATCTAAAACGTGAATCCAAGATAGCCCTTACTTCGTATTCCGGATAACCATCCACCAACATGGGTGGAGGCCTTTTTGTTTTTACAGAAGCCGGGGCTGGTTTTAATAAGGCCACATGGAATACCGGATGTACCTTCATATGTTGTGGTAACGATAGTCGGACCGCCACTGGATTGATGATTGACGTGATCGGGAACGGGCCAATGAAACGAGGTTGGAATTTGCGAGGCCCTTGTAGGTGGAGGTTTCGAGATGAAAGCCACACCCGATCCCCTGTTTTGTAGGGTGGGCTCACTCTCCTTTTCTTGTCTGCATAGTGTTTATATGATGGTTTTGCTGAGTTCAAGGTATGTTGTATGGACTGCCAAAGGGTTTCAAGCTGTCTTTTTCCTTCCTGCGCAGCTGGCACTTCTGGTACATCAACCTGTGGTAATGGCTGGAAACGTGGATGGTATCCATATGACCCATAAAATGGTGTTACCTTGGTTGACGAGTGGACAGCGTTATTATACGCTAGCTCCGCCAGCCAGATGACCTCCGCCCAGGTGTTATCTTTGCCTTGAATGAGACAACGCAGGTATTGCTCCAATGTCTGGTTTAAGCGTTCCGTTTGTCCATCCGTCTCAGGATGGTAGGCAGAGGACAAACGTATACTCATTCCTACAGTACTACAAAATGCTTGCCAAAAACGCGAAGTGAATTGTGGCCCTCTGTCCGAGACTACATTATATGGGATTCCATGCAGTCGGACTATGTTCTGCAGGAACAGATCGGCCAGTTAACTAGCTGTTGGCGTGCCCTTACAGGGTATGAAGTGAGCCATCTTGGTGCGACTACAAGAATGGATGTGAATCCGTGGCTAAGGGGCAACTCCACTATCAGGTCTAAAGAAATGGTATGCCAAGGAGTTGGTGGTGTTGGCAGTGGTTGCAAATGTCCCGCTGGTTTCTTATGTTCGGATTTGTTTCTCATACAAGTATCACAGTTGGAAATGTAATGTTGCACATCCTTCTTCATACCCGGCCACCAGAAATGCCTCTTTAGTAGTTCTATGGTTTTCGCCGAGCCAGGATGACCTACAAATGGCGAGTCATGACACCACTGAATTGCTTGTTGTTGAAGTGGGGTAGTGGGTATGTATAGGGCCGTTTTGAAAAAGGGCAATCCGTCCTTGATTGTCCGATCTGAATCCTGCGCCGTCCATTGCGCTAACTCTTGTACGGACATAGCTTTCCGGATATTTTCAAACATGTTGTCTACTACAATGCTTCCTACAATGCAACTTGGTTTTATTATTGGTTTGACTTCTTCCTTTGGTTCTGAGTGTTCAGTGTTAGGCTCGGGATATCGTGACAAAATGTCCGCTTTCCTATTGTCTATCCCTGGACGATATGTTACAACAAAGTCAAACTCCGAAAAGTACATGGCCCATCGTAGCTGTCTGGGGCTAAGGGCCTTGGCCGACTTCAAGAATTGTAAGTTACGATGGTCGGTAAATATAGTGATGGTGTGCCGGGCCCCCATTAGGTAATGGTGCCATTCCCCAAAGGCTGCCTTGATGGCTAACAGCTCCTTGTCAGCTATTACATAGTTCCGTTCTGCGGGTAACAATGTCCTGGAGTAATAGGCAACGGGGTGCAACTGTCCGTTGTCATCACGCTGTGACAGGATGGCGCAGATGGCATAACTTGATGCATCAGTCTCTACCACATAGGGTTTGGTTGGGTCTGGATGCATGAGAATCGGAGCTGTGATGAATGTGTCCTTCAGGGCTTGGAACCCTGCTTCTGCCTCGCATCCCACTGGAATGGTATTCCCTTTCGTAAGAGACGGGTAATAGGCTGAACCTTTTTAGCAAATCCCTCTATGAAGCGGCGGTAAAAGTTCGCGAAGCCCAGCACCGTCTGAACGTCCTTTACTGAGGTCGGGGATGGCCAGTCGATGATAGCTTGTACCTTCTTCTGGTCCATATTCACTCCTTGGGGTGACAAAACGAATCCCAGAAACTCTACCGTGGATTGATGGAACTCACATTTTTCTAATTTAGCGTAGAGCTGGTGTTCTCTCAATCTCTGCAACACTGCCCTCACATGGCCCCGGTGTTCTTCCATAATTTGTGAATAGATTAGTATATCGTCGATGTACACCACCGCGAATACATCCAGATATCCTCGTAGAACCTCGTCCAAGAAGTGTTGAAATGCGGCTGGGGCGTTGCAAAGTCCAAAGGGCATAACCTGGTACTCGTATAGGCCGGATTTTGTGCGGAAATCTGTCTTCCACTCATCCCCTTGTCTTACTCTCAAAAGGTGATATGCCCCTCGCAAATCAAGTTTCGTATACACCGTCGAACCACGCACCTGGTCCAATAACACTGGAATCAAAGGAAGAGGGTAGCGGTTTTTGATGGTAATGCCGTTGACCGCTCTGTAGTCAATGCATGTCCTGAGTTCTCCGGATTTTTTGGGCACGAAAAACAAGGGCGATGAGACTGGGAATGTTGAATGCCTAATAAATCCATTTGCCAAGTTGGTGTCAATGTATTCTTTTAGATGTTCATTTTCTGACTCCGTAAGGGCGTAAATTCTACTGCAGGGGAGGACCGCACCATCCTCGAGATCAATCCTCCAGTCAAACGATCGGTGTGGGGGCAAAGTCTCAGCCGCCACTTTACTAAAAACATCCCGGTAATCTTCATATGCTTCCGGCAACACTGTCTCCACGCCGCCTATGAAGTGAGACGAATCCCCCGATGTTCCGCAGATTCTACGGCAATGTCTTGACTGGAACAGCAACGTTCCCGCACTCCAGTTGACGGTAGGGTTATGGAGCCTTAACCATGGTAAACCCAAAATGAAGCCGAACTGTGGAGCGGCGATAACATCGAATTGTATTGTCTCTTGATGAAACCTTCCGCAACCAGGCGTAAGAGTTGGGTTTGCTGTGTAATGGGTCCTGAGATTAGGGGTGAACCGTCCACTGATTTAACTTCTTCTTTCAGTGCCTTGTTGCTTAATGGAAGACCCAATCTTAGTGCTACCTGCTCATCTACAAAATTTCCCGTAGCTCCAGAATCTACCATTAATGACACAGGAATGCGTTTACCTTGCCAACTTAAATTGCCTGCAAGCATGACATGTGCTGCCTGGTTGTGATGAGTGTTGGCCAGTAGTCTTGGGGTGTTTTTAGTTTCGCTCGCCCTTGCCACCCTCATGGGCGAGCTGCAGCGTTTCCCGAACCCCCTCTTTAGATGGTTTGGCAGAACATTCACGCACGAAGTGGCCGGCCTTACGCAGTACAAGCATAATTTTTCTTGTCTTCTTTTATCCTTTTCCTCCTTGGACAGTGGGCCGCGAACCGTCCCGATCTGCATGGGTTCGTCAGTAGCCCTTTCCACCGCTCTGTAAGTTTTCTGCTGATCCAGTCGTGCCAAGGGTTTAGTATCCCACTTACGTTTATCCTGCCGGCGTTCGTTCTGCCGTTGATCCAGGCGGAGTGCTAAATCTATCATTGTAGAACATGTTTCAGGCTGCGGGTTCACCTGAGCAATGAGGTCTTTTAGATCTTCCCTGAGGCCTTGATAAAACAGAGCCATTCTTTTGGCCTGTGGCCAATCAGTCTCCATAGCCAATCGGTTGAAGGCTGTCACGTAAGACACTAGGTCTCTGCTTCCTTGCTTTAAAGTGAGTAATTCCCTGTCCTTAATCAAGGACGCTGAGCGTCGATTAAATATTTTGCCGAACTCCTCCAGGAACATGTCCCAACTGTATAGCAGGGCGTCATCTTTACGAACCAAGGGTGTGGCCCAAGAAGCAGCATCTCCAGTGAGGTAGGAGATTACAAACGCCGTGCGCGCTTGGGCTGTCCTGAACACAGCTGGTTTAGTCAAAAAGTGCAATTGGCACTGCATGATGAATTGGTTGAATTGTTGGGGATCTCCATGGTACCTCTCTGGGGCAGCTAAGGGTAAGGGTGGCTCCGTGGACACCTGCACCTGCACTGGGGTTGGTGGGGGTGCTCTGGGCAAGGGGGTTGCTTTGGCCTGAGTTTGAATCGTCAAGTTGTGTACTTGCCCCGCCAGGTCTTGATAATCCTGTCTAGTTGCGGCCAATTCCGCCTTTAGTTCCTGAAGTAGGGTCACTACGTCAGCCATGGTTGTACTGCCCGGGCGCCTAGTATACGTGGGCTCGCAATTCTGTCAGGCTCCTGTTGTCTGGCGCAGAGGCAGCACAAACACCTGCCTCCCCGTTGAGTCTTAGCACCTGGGATGCCAAAACCACAAGCCACCTTGACCCGCCAGGGAAAGAGGGTTAGGGTCCGTTGGTTTGGATGGGTAGAGGGTGTTCAGGATAACCGGAAAGAGGGTTAGGAGGCTGTTATGGATAGGTGGGGGTTTTTAGGGAAACATGCTCCTCGGCTCCTGTGCGCTGCTCCGATGGACATACTCCGCCCATGCACTCATGCACCTCACCCACACTGTGTGCCCTTCAGAGGGGAGCCTTTGTACCAGGACACTATGACATAAAAGTGCTGACTATTGTAGCTGCTCCGCTACTTAACTATAGTGTCGCCACAGAAAACACACCGGCATTTACTCATGCAGCACGTATTCCCAAATCATGTGCGTGATCACCAACCCCCTCGTATTATACTCATACAGGGTACAAACATATAACAGCACTTAGCTCTGATTGCTGGCTGGTGCCTCCGATCCTTCTGACTTGTTCGTGTTGCTCAGCAAAAGGACACTCAGCTTTCACTGCAAAATACCAAAACACATTGTCAGTGCGGGCGAAAACAACTCGTAGTTGACTTCACTCCAAGTTGCCTCAGTAATGTTTTCCATGCATTACGTGCGTGGGCAGTTAGTCACAGTATTGCCCAAATCATGAGGGGTCTATGTACTGATTCCCAGTTTACAGGGGACTCGTGCGCAATGCTTCTCGTGCTTCTGCCCCAGTTTGCAGTATGGTGTTATCCCAGCCGAAAGTACAGCCGAAATCGTCGTGGCCTCCTAACAGCGTTTGGGTTCCCAACAAGTAATTCTAAAAGAGGAACTTATCTTTTAGTTGTGCGCGGGGCCTGGGGTGTTCAGGCGGGAGCTTGTGCCCCGCGTAGGCGTGCCTGCCGGAGCTCGGGTGAAACACGTCTTCTCTCCTCTGCATCCGGAATTGCGAGCGTCGTTCCGATGGCGCGGCTCGCGCATGCGCATTAGCGCGGGCGTGGCATTTCCTGACAGCAGGCTCGTGCAAGGCACGGCCTGCTGGGAGGGTAGTTCCAAGGCGGTTCTCGATCCCAGGGACTTCTTTCTGCAAAAGGGATGGAGAACCCGCCTTGAATACTGGGTAGGGCTTTTCGGGGGGGCTCTCACCCCTTCTGCAGCCCCCACTGTGGCTGCAACCTGCCTTTTGGCCCCAACACGTGGCCCAGTCCTGACAGTAATATATTCCAATTACAAAGACATTAGTCATCTCCTCAGGTGCGTGTACTTTCGGGCCTAATGGTCCTACAGTTTGCGCACAACATCCTCCTAACATCGAACATATGACAGGAAGACATTGTATGAAACAACAACAGAACACCAGAACACCAAGGATTACCATTAATCTGAAAAGAGTTTCCATCCCCAAGACTGTAAAAAGCCCAAGAACCAAGCACTAAGATCCCAGTTTCCCTCGGGAACATGCACTTCTGTGCTTAGGACGTGCAGATTTTGTATTGCCTTGAATATGGTAGGGAAGGAGGCAGGTACGAAAACACTACAAGCAGATCCCACCAATTTACATACTCCACCACGCTCACCAAGGATGACGCCTAACTCCATTCGGTTCTGTAGAGCCACTAATCTAATTTCTTTCTGTTCTAACATCATGTTGTAGAGTATATCGGTGGTCCGGTTGATGGTTCTCTCCAATACTCTTGCTAGTCTCCTAATATCCCCGGAAATTATTTTCTGTCCCCAAAATGGCACAAAGGATTTCGCTACATCACCCATGAAGGAGTATCACCATTCTCGTCCCACCTTGGACGAGCCCTAGAGACCTCAGAGATGCTAGCTATATATACCCCTGGTAGCAAGATACCCAAATAACAAGTACCCTGCCAATCCCTAGGTAGCCAAGGATAAGCTTCATTGCCACAAACAAAATAAACAGGATCACGATCACCTAATACAAGGGTCTGTCCTTACTAGTTAAGTTTGCAATATAGGTACAACCCTCAAAAGTACCGATTGACTGAGAACCATTCCTTTGTATGCAGAAGGAAACAGAGTTGGGGCTGTGATTGATAGTGTAGGAAGAAGGCATGGCATCCCGGTTGCCTACGGGAGCCATCTTGAAAGAAATTAACAATTGGAAATGTCTAGAAAGTCTATCGGAAGGCCTAATAGAAGCAACATTAAGCTTGCTCCTATTTGCGAAAGGGGAACATCCCAGGGGCGCCAGGACTCGCCTTTCAAACTCATTTAAATTAGTCCCGTCAAAGTTCCATGAGATGCTGTCATTCTAACGACCAAAGAATAATGCCCTTAGAGAGGAATAGCATGCAGTAGTAAGAGGCAAAGGATGAATCTACCAGCCTAACCCTTTTTCCCCATGTTGTGGCAAATGTGAACATATCCAGCAATTAGTTCTATTCAAAATCGCATGGGTCACATTCATGATTAACAAAAGCGTATTGTTGTGATAACTCTGTCTGTGTTGGGAGTCCCTAGAAGACAGAGTGTGTAGATGAACGAAAGGAGAAGACATAGTGGGAACACTCTCAGTGGGTATAAATGATTCAAATGGACGCACCCCCTCAATGTACCAACACCCAAGAGCAATTACTACTGTCTGACCAGTTAACATAATTACAAGAAAACAGCACGTCCTCACAGACCATGTATTTCTCTGTCCAATGTCTTTGTTAGCCACACAATTGATCGGTTGTTCCGTTTGAGTGGAGATAGCGACAGGCATTGTTCCTCAAAGCTCTTTTCCAGAAAGACTCTGTAAGTTTGTTTACTGCTGATCTCCTGACCACGTGATCTTTCTTGATTGAAGATAGCTCTTGCCGGTCCCAGCCACTTACTTATGTTTCAGCAAGAGAGTGGCAAAGGACAAGCTCAACAGTTGTTTCCTGTAGGCACAGACATGCTGTGCTGTAAGTCTAGTGCCGTGGATGCTGATCGTGCCTTAAGACTCCAGGCACTGCGTGATCTGTGAACAGTGTGTCGTTGCTTCCTGATGGAAGTGGTAAAAGAGAGGCAAGGTTGCTCAAGGGTGCAGAAAGATCTGAAGAAGAATTCAGAGACAATGCAGCAGTCTTCTCAGGCCCCACGGGCTCAGGAAGATTCTCCAAAATACCATTGATGTTGTTCAAGACCGATTGATCCCCAGAAACAGAGCAAGTAGTTTCCTTCTTTTCTTCTCTGTTGTGTGGCAAAGGGAAAGGTATCCTCTTGATGTGTGTGGAATGTATCCAGTGTTTTCTTTCAGCTACTCGTACAGCAGGATGTGTGGGTAACAGGACCTGCAACGGTCCTCTCCAGTGCGGTGCAAAACTGGATGCTCTCTCAAATGACTTTGTAAGCACCCATTCACCGGGTCGAATTCTATCACCTGGGCTCTCATATTTAACTGGGAGGGCTTCTCACACCTGTTGATAAATCAAATACAAATTTTGAGTTAACTGGTCACAGTATTCAGCAAGAAGCAAATGCTCCACATCTTTCAACATCTTGGGTCTCGGTACGTTACAAATATTTGCTGGTCTCCCCATTATAATTTCATAGGGGGAGAGTCCAGTTCTAGTCTGTGTAGTTGTCCGCATGGACAGTAGCGCTATAGGTAAGGCATCTGGCCATTTCAAATTACTAATGGCACAGAACTTTGTAAGTTTATTCTTCAAGATACCATTATGGCGTTCTGCGAGTCCAGCACTCTGAGCGTGTCTAGCCGAATGGAACAATTTATCGATCTGAAATCCCGTGCATACTTGCAGGATGACAGCAGCGATAAAATGTGGACCATTATCCGACCAGATGACCCTTTCCAAACCAAACTTAGGAAAATATTCCTCAAGCATGGTTTTCGCCATTGTCATTGCTGTAGCATCTTTCACAGTGAAGGCTTCAACCCACTTACTAAAAGCACAAATGACTACCAAGACATATTCATAGTTATAACAGCGTTCCATCTCGAGGAAGTCGAAATGAATCACTTCAAAAGGCACAGAGGGGGGACCAAAACTACCCCTTGGTGTTGTCGTACCCTTCCCCGCATTATGCTGCAAACAAACCATACAACTCTGGACAAACGCTCAGCAGTTTTTTAGATGTTGGCATTTACCCGGACAGATTCTAGTAATTTACAGATTTTCCTAGCACATATGTGAGTGGTACCATGAGCCATTGTAACCATGGCGATGACTTTTGCATCGGGTAGCATCCATCTTCCTTTTGATTTGTCTACCCAACACCCTTCTTCATCTAAACATGCTAAACCCTCAGCCCAGTGTTTAAGTTCTTCTGGAGTGGCATCAGTTGAATATTCTTTATCAAGTCAATCCCCTCATCTACTGTACAAGTGTTTGGGGCTTCCTTTGTAACATACATTTCTTAATATAAATCAGTAGCAGTCTGGTTAGCTATCCTGTCAGCAAAATTGTTTCCTCTCCTTACATCATTAACTACCTTCTGATGTGCTGAGCACTTCATGATTGCTAGTTGAGTAGGAAGCGCAAGTGCTGAGGGTAGCTGAACTATCAAGGTGCCATGTTGGATTTTTGGTCCGTGTGAGGTCAAGAAACCTCTTTCTGCCCATAGTCTACTGAAGTTGTAGACCACCCCAAAGGCATACTGGTTGTCGGTAAATATATTCACTCTAAGCCCTTTGGAAAGTTAACATGCTTGAGTCAGTGCGATAATCTCTGCAGCCTGCGCAGAGTTATGCGAAATTCTCTTGGTTTCCACAATTGTGCTTAGTGAAGTGATGGCATAAGCATCAGTGGATGTACCATCAGGAAGCTTGAAGCAAGAGCAATCGCAAAACAGCTCCCCTTGTGGATCACTCAGAGGTGTATCATTTAAATCTATCCTGCCTTTAGTTTCTTGCTCTGTGGTATGAAGGCAGTCATGTGACATTTGGTCATTGCAAGCAATATCTTGCAGAAGAGTTAACAATTCAGCCGGACTCAATACGCAACACCTCTTAATTTGGATATGGGGTGCAAATAGGATCAGTTCATATCTTGTTAATTGTGCGGAAGTAAGGTGTTGTATATGCGTTCTATTTAATAGAACGTCTACAGAGTGAGGTACCATCACTGTTAAAGTGTGACCTAGAACCATGCCCTCACTTTCTTTACAGACACAGCAGTAGCAGTGACAGCTCTCAAACATCTCGGCAAAGCGCATGCAACAGGATCAAGTGTGGAGAAAAAATAACCGCACAGTCTATTCTTCCCCCCATGTTCCTGCGTTAGCACAGCCAAAGCACATCCATCACGTTCATGAACATACAAGTCGAAGGCCTTATCATAATTTGGTGTGCCCAAAACTGGTGCTGAACACAGTGCAGTCTTGAGCAGATCAAAAGCTTTCTGGTGTTCCAAGTTCCATGGTAGTGGCAAAGAAATGCCCTTCTTTGTCAATGCCAACATTGGTTTTATCACTAGTGAAAAGTTTGGAATCCACTGTCTACAGTAAGAAGCCATTCCTATCAAGGCTCTGACTTCCTTCTGTGTATTTGAGACGGACATGCTAGAAATGCTTTTAATTCATTCAGGTTTCAATCTTCTGCCCTCCTTCGACAGGAGATGGCCTAAATAGGCAACCTCCTGTCGACAATACTGAAACTTTTTCAATGAAGCTTTATGCCCATGCTTTGCTAGATGAATAAGCAATAACACAGTGCCTTCCTTGCAAGCACTTTCTGAGTCTGCAGCTAAGAGAAGGTTTTCGACGTAGTGCAGCAATGTACAAGTAGAAGGCAACTCAAGTGTATCGAGCTGCTCTTTCAAAGCCCTACTATAAATGCTCAGACTCTCCGTGTACCCGTGTGGTGCACGGGTGAATGTAAACGAGCATCCCCCTAGGGTGAACGCGAACAAATATCTAATATCCACGTGTATGGGAATGCTAAAAAAGGCATTCTTAAGATCCACCACACTGAAATGAGTAGCAGAAGCTGGAATCATTGTTAGTATTGTCGTTACATCAGGCACAATTGGAAATTGTAGAGCTACAATCTTATTGATAGCGAGCAAATCGATAATGAAATGGAACGGAATTGCATTATCCCCTTTCTTAATCACTGGTAAAATCAGGCTATTGCACAAACTTCCTGCAATTTCTTCGATTACTCCACGATCTACAAAGTCGGAAACTATTCACTTCAAAGCTTGCTCACCATCAACTGAAATCTCATATTGTGGAATTTGTGGCAACTTAACTCCTGGTTTCAAAACAATTTTAACAGAATCAATTTGCAAAATACCAACATCATTGTCGTCAACCACCCATAAACATGCCAGAACTGCACTAAATTCTGGTGGCAAAGGTCTAGTCAAAAACTGCGAGGTAGAAGATTGCTGAAAATTGTCAAACGCACTCCATATGAAGAACAATGAATTACTGCATTTAATTCCTTAAACAGATTCAACCCCAATAAATTCTCCCCACAGTTCGTTGTCAGAAGAAACGGGCAGTGATCCGTGAGTGGCCCCAGTGAAATCGGTACCGGCAGAGAAACCGGACTAACCACTGGCGTTCCAGAAAACCCTACAGAAATGTTATTCTGTCCTGACAGTTGAATGTCTGGAACCCGTGAATGATCAATGGAACACTTCTGCGCTCCTGTGTCTATCAAAACTAGATGCTTCCTACTCCCCACCATCAGCTCAACGTAGGGACCTTTCTGATTAACGGGAATAGGCGTACATCTATGCACTGAACCAGATCGCATCGAAGCTTATACAGATAAAAAATATAAAAGCAGATAACAGCGACCATACATTAATGACAACCATGTGGGAAATGTTCAATCCTCAGAAAACAAAATTAAATATCCCAGTACTAGTTCTAAATTCGGGTCACAATATACTGAAGATCTCTCATCAGTCCTTGACAACACTAGCAGATCAAATTACTTCACCAACTATGACAGATGACAAACGGCAAAACTACCAACAACTATTGGTTCTGTTTAAACTAATTAGAACATCGAATAGCCACAAGAACCATCTGCATACACATGCCTATTTGACTATAATAAAAAAGGAAATTGAGAAGTGACATAAAAAAAGTTCAGCGGATGCCACACATGAACTATGCCAAAATAAGATTACTAAAACGACAGTACAAAAACTGGATGAGATCCAGTAGAGCTCTACAAGGTCAAAATGACGCTGAAAGAATGCTGCTTGCTCTTAATAACCACAATACAAGAGACTTATGGAAACTACTGAACCCACAAACAACTGGCGTAGATAAGATGTCAACAGACATCGACGAACAGGGATGGAGAATACATTTTCAGAACCTCTATAACAGTACCTCCGACTCAGGTGCCCAAGACTCAAACCAACAACAACATCTTTGGACCTTTTCAAATGAACTCATTAGAGCTAACAAAACCATCTGGGCCGCTATCTCATCCCACATCTTTAAAACAATCAACAAAACCAAGGCCATTCCACCATCTTGTCAAATAGCATTTGCTGCTACCAATCTTTGAATAAGGAGTCACAAAAGACCCATTCAACTATGGACCCTTTCCCTTTCAGATCCCCTAGGGAAAATGTTTGCTAACCTTCTGCTGGACAATCTAAACATCTGGGCTGAAACAAATAACATACACGCATCTAGACAAACTGGTTTTGTTAAACATGTTGGAACTAACATCAATCTACGCTTACTCAATCTGTTGAAACAGGAGGCCACCCATAATAAAAGGCATATATAAACAGCCTTCATAGATCTCAAAATCGCATTCGACCTAGCTAATAAATCACACCTCTGGTCGAAATGACAGAAATGGGGCTGTCCAAATGACATCTTGGAACCAATAAAGCTACTCTATGGGAAAACATCTATCAGAGTCAGACTATCACAAGACGGTACAGTAACATATCCCATACCCACCTACAATGGACTCAAACAAGGCTGCCCACATGCGGCCATGCTTTTTAACCTATTCACATCAGGTTATGAAATTGAGACAAACTTGCTGCAGTCAAATCCACCAAAACTAAATGCTACCAATATCGCCTGCATGATGTACACAGACGATATCATTCTGTGTTTGCAAACTCCAAGAGGTCGTCAAACAGCTTTGCTAAAACTAGAAGCTTATATGAAGACAAATCCACTGGAAATAAACACACAAAAAATCAAAAGTGATGCTCTTAGCTCCATCCCACAAATCAAAACAGTAATTGAAACCATTTCTACTAGATAATTCACCCCTTGAACAAGTGACAACAGTTAAATACTTGGGGATTTGGGCAAACCAATCACCCACCAAAACGAATTGGTCCAGCTATTTAATGGCGAAAACCCTATCACTAGCCCGCCAAGGTCGGTTTCTACATCTGAAACATGGAAAATTCACATCACAGCCAATCATAACAATGTATAGGCAAAAAGTCACTGCAATTCTTCTCTGTGGAAGTGAATCTATGATTAACATCGATAGATCAATATGGCTGCATCTTGAAGGTACGTTTTGGAGGAAAGTTCTTTCATTACCTCAATCGTTTTAGATGGCTTGCATTCGATACGAACTGGCAATCCAGTCCCTCACCTCACTTTACACATAGCGAATGCTAGATCTATATAGAAAAATCATCTCTGACTCACATATCCCGGCGCTACACATATTCCAGCAAAAAGACCACAGAACTCAAGCAACTGCATTGCAGATCTGGAAAAAACACATGGAAACACCAGAATGACGGCAGATATATCAACAGAACAGCTAATCCAGCGCCCAGGAAAATTGCTCGTAATGATTGGATAGCGACCATCAACGCCAAAACACAACTCAAACTCAATCTGGAATGCAAATTGGACACGCACCCATTAGACTGTCTTCCGTTATATCAACAACGTTTCCCATCTGCTTCTGTCAGAGATACCTTCCTACGCATTCAATTGAATTTGATGCCAACACAAGAGCTATTATTAACTAGACAACTTGTACCAAAAGACAATTCCTTCTGCCGTTTCTGCAAACAATCAAATGAATTGGAAACCTTACAGCATATTGTCACTTCATGCCCGGCACTGGATGACACAAAATCACGTATTAGAGACATGTATCTATCCTCGACAATCAAACTCTCAACTGAAGAACGATGGGCCAAATTTCTTCACAGTGGCACAAGGAAAGACATATTCACAATTGTCAGCTTTTTAAACATGTTATTCGAACTTAATCGGAAAAACTAAATGGAATAAGATTTCTTTCCTTTTCCTGACTGTACAAAAGATGAAAGGTTTAAAATTTGAACCATATCATTTAAAAAAAAAAAAAAAAAAAGGCATCGGTTCCAGACCCTGCTTCGGGCTGTCCTAACGAAACAATATATCGTCAAAGACAAGATCTTCAGAAAGATAGGCAGTTGAAGGATTATCAAAAATATTTCTGCTATCTACACTAGGTTGTTGATTATCTTGCGAAAATGATTGAGAATGTTGAGCGAACTGGCTTCTATCAGGACCCCCTACCTCAGGGCGGCCTCTGGAGCGTCTACCCATGACACCATATGTGTTATTCAACCTTTGCTGAAGGATCGGGCATTGTGCTTGCCAATGACCCTTTTTTCTGAAATAAGCACATTGGTTCGCATGTACAGGACCCAACAGCGCATTACTTTGTGGAACAAATTGACTTAGAAACTGTGTACTTCCACTACTAGGCCCTCTGACCATCTGTTGCAATAATACCTTGGTTTTTAGATCTACCCTTTTCTTTTCGATCCTTTCTTTTTCATTATTGACTCTATTCTCGTAATACTGATCCATATGTAATACTTCGGACTATGATTTAGCTTGCCAAGCACTCTCGGAAGTCATCATTTGTGACTGGACACATTCACGAATTTGTGAACAATCCACACACAAACTTGTCCACAAACAATTTTTTCCCTGACTCAGTGCTTAAATCATGTCCACTAAAATCTGAGAATATTTGTTCGAACCGATTAAAGAATTTGGTAGCACCTTCTGATTTTCCTTGGGTACAAGCAGTGAGTTTGTCCCAAACAATCCTTCTCTCTGGAATCAAAGTCTTTAATTTTGTTACTATTCTATCTGGCAAAGTCAGTATCACTTGCTGTGGTCTTTCACCAGCTTCCCTTTCTCCATCTAACCTAACCAAGTTAACCCACGTGTCACCCAACCCTGCTGGATCGTCTACAGTCCTAATCTGTTTCCATAAATCAGCAGGTAGGATTACGGGAAAAAACAAATCTATATCACCCAAATAGAACACTGACGAATGCAGGACAGATTCTATTTCTTTGTAAAACCCTGTTGGATTTTTCCTTATGTCTGGAATTGACTGCCTAATAGTATTCACTTCCTGTCTTGAGAACGGGACATGAACAAACTGTGATACATAGTGAGCTTCAATATCAATGGCTGCTGCCCCTGTTGCAACATTAGCCGGAATTTCAACTTTAGGAACGAATGTCGGAGGAACCTTTCTCTAAGGCAGCTGAGAAGAGGGCAACGCCGAACGTTTACTAAGCAACAGAGCCAAATCGAGCACTAAAGTGGTGGAAGAGGTATCAGACGCAAAATTCTCTTATAAATATTCAATAATTCTATGGGGCAACACATCTTTTTCTGTATACATTCATACTGTAAGTATTCTACCATTACCTGTAACACTTTCCTCTGCATTTCTGGAGTATACTGAATATACGTATCATATACTTCTACGGGAGATATCGACATATCTGAAATCCATCTAAGTGCATTCTTTGTGCAAATTTGCGTTTCTTCACTCATTGACTTACAAGAAGGAAGGAATAATTTCTGTATGTAAAAAGCATCCAAACTATCACCATCTCTTTCATCATTCTGTAGCCGTTCTAACTGCCTTCTGAACTCAAAAACCCTCTCGACATGCTCATGTACTTTCTCTGCAATATCCCTTGAATAAGCTAAAACATTCATATCCCTCAACCTTTGTGGGACATCTGTGTCCATCAATCTATTCCACATTACAGCCAAATGTATCCCCATCCCTCAATAAAGACATCCTGATCGGGAATACTTTCTAGATTAAGGAGTGTAGTGAAGCCAGTAGATTTTTCACCTTTCTGTATACATTGCTTAGCCCATGCATTCAAATTTCTCCTCTTCTCTTTGGAAACTGTTTTCGCGTTAAAACTTTTGCTTCAGAATTCGCCCCTTTATCAGCTACAAGCGGAACAGAACCGCATGGGAAAGAGAGAGTAGACGAATCCTGTACACCAGGTAGTGGAGATACTACCACTGGCAACAAAGACGGATTTACTGGAACAATAACAGTTGGTAAAGGTGAAGGTACAGGCGGAGGAACAACAACCGGAAGCAGAGCAATAACTGGCAGTGGAGGAGCAACAAGAAGAACAGGAATTGCCACGGGAGAAGGAGCGACAGCGGGAAGATGTAAGACAGCAGGAAGAGGTAAATAAGGAGGTTGTGCAGCAGCACCAGGCCTACGTTCATTTAAGAGTTTATCAAGTAGTTCATCTGAGACATGAAAATCTTTAGACGGATATATTTTCTGTATACCAAGTTGAAAAACCCTATCCAGGTTTCTAACAGACTCTGACTGTTTTTGTTGGTCATACAATAATGCCTTTCTGAATTTGACATATGACGACGTGCATGCTTCTCTTTACTCTGAAGATGCTGCATAGCTTCCTTTTTCCAATTTTGTATTACATCAAATGCTGCAGGTCTAGCTTTTTTCTTAAACAATATGGATTCTAAATACTCTATTTGGGCAATCTCAAAATTACCATTGACTGGCCACAGAAGTTCGGAAGCATGTCTAGTTTGTCTGTGCCAAATATCGTTGAATACTATACTACCAATGCTGTACTTATAATACATAGTACATTCCAGTGAACCCTTTTGTGGTGCCGGTCGGCCACATTTCAAAGATTAATAAGGTGGAGTGACATGCAGACGCGATCTTCCCAAATTAAATGAATGATTATATAGCTAATGATCAAATATACATAAATGTTTCATCTAATGCAAGTGCAAAAAGTTTAATGATGAAATCTCATAGAGTCAGCCGACACGTGTTTCGACAAGAAGTCGTTTTCAAGGCTATTCTCGTGTAAGTATTTTGGTAATAATACCGCTGAAAGACAGTTAGTCCTTATTGAAGACTGCCTTTGAAATGTGGATGGTTTAGTATAATTCTCGTGGTAAGGATGTGTTGTCCTCCAATGGACAAAAGTTTTGAAAGTGATGCCTGTATACATGGGCTAAATCCCCCTGTTCGCCGGGGGTGCTCCTGTTACCACCAATATTAATTATCACTATAACCAGGTAGTAGTGTGTGCCTGGTGTTGACATTTACAACGCAGCTCAATCTGATTACCAATGTAAAGTGTGCAGAGCGCACACACAGGACCTTTACCCACTGTTTTCTTGTTTTATGGCACATTCCAAAGATTGTCTGCCTCTGCGGAATAATTCCCTGAAACAGGCAGACAATTTCCCAGGCATGTCAGATTACTGGTGTTACCTGGCATTGTTTGCGCTCGCGAGTACAAATCTTCAACCAAATATCAGGATGCTTAGGAATCACCTGATTCAAAAGACAAAGGGAGGTCGATCGGATTACAAAGGACAAAGGACCCTTGTGGTTGGTGATTTCAGCAAAACTGCCCGCCTCGATTATATGGACCCTCGTCAAGATGTTGTCTCGGACCGCGTGCTCACCGTCCAGGGATCAGAATGTGCAGTACTGTTAAGGTTTTGCATCTCATCCAAAAGGGGCCCCCTTTTTCTCACCATCCAATCCCGGTCCGATAGCCGCATCTACTCTTCAACGAGGTGGCATCAATCTTGAGGGTCCCTATTTGGGCACCATGTGAAAGAACAAAGAAATATCGAGGCTGAGTACTACAAAGGAAATACACCAATCATGGGCTAAAAAGATTCACAGATCGTTTATTACTGTGCAGTTTACAAAGCAAAACAGATAGCTATCTGGATCCCAACACCTTGCAGTGTGTACCAGCCAACAAAGAGAGGTGATAGAGTGCTGAACATCTAAACACTAGCGTATTTATACATTTCATACAATATTGTCCAGCCTCTCTTCATGTTAATAATTCGTGGTCTAGAGTTTGTGTCTATTTCAAATGCAGATTTTACAATATCAAGCGAAGGATTACATAAGTTTGTATTTCTATGAAGACACAATAGTGATTTATGTTCTTGCATCCCGCAATAAGCTTTATTCCAAGTTTCTTCATAATGTAGTTCAGCTAAAGCATACGCTCGAGGTTTGTTCTTCATTGCCCCAATGTTTATACAAGGGTGAGGCTTGTGAGCGCAGACAACACTTGAATGACAGTTCATATGAAGTGCAAGGTCTCTTTGCTCAGTTTAAACAGTCGGCTCTCGGACAACCAAAACATTAACAGAACTCAAAGGTCGGAAGTCTTGGCTGCAAGTCGAAAACATAGTCCACCATTTTAGAACGTAGAACACACAGGTAAAAATCAAAATGGCAGATGAATCTTAAAATGGCGGCAAAGTTAACCCAAAAATCGGAACTTTGCAACACGGTTTTCCGTGTAGCGCGAATAGGCTTAGGCCAAAATAAATACTAAGGAGGCACTATATAATTTCTGTTAACACCATGACTGCAGTCACTCAGGACCATTCTTTTCCTTCGGCTTCTTTGTCGGCTTGCTCTCGCCGGTGTACTTTTCACATTCTGCTTGACATGGCAGTATTTGTTCTGTTTCCTGGATGGGCTGCTGCACTTTCAACTGGATGAGCACCACAGAGTCATTATGATCATGTGTCAAGGTGAGTTCTGTCCCAACGCAGAAGCAGCAAGAACTCCTACCTGCCCTGACGGTCTTGGCGCCTGGATTGGTTAAACACAGGACGCCGCAAACCCCACTGGGAAGGAGGGTTAGGGTCCATGGGTTGGATAGGTTTCGGGGTGGTAGGTAAACCTGATTGAGGGTTAGGAAGTAGTTGTGGACAGGAAAGGGGTTGTTGGGAAAGGCTTGCTCCTTGACTCTGACCTCGAAAGGTTTGTTTTGCCGTAATACAGAGTTCAGTGTTTCACACCATTCATTCATACACTCAAATCCCATACATGCATTACCCAGGTTGCAACTCAGCACTCTGTTAGTTTTCTGCACAGAGTTATGCCCCGTAATGGTTTCTCATGCATGCATTACCCAGGGCGAGTTTTAGCACTCAGTTTGTTTTGGCACTGAGTTTGGTTCAGTAACTGGTACCTCATGTATGAATTGTCCAAGGTATACGGTTTTACAATGACACTGGTAATATATCTAGTTCTGTAGGCCTTCCGACCTCTAAACAACAACTCTGAAGTGTATCAAACAATGTTTTACACAGTAAACATGATTCGAACACTTAGCTCAGGTTTTCCAACGAGTTTCTCAAGTTTCTCTCCGCCAACCGGCTCTGCAGTCTGTGGGCCCGTGGGTACCGGGATTTGAAGGGACGTGTCGGGTAGCTCCTGACAAAAGAGGAAACAATTAGTATTTGATCTTGCGCTATGAGCACCCGCCACTGGCGAGTGTGAAGTTACAAGCACCCGCAACAGGCGAGTGTTAGTTTACAAACACCCGCAACAGTCGAGCGTGATTTTGGCATGCAGGCGTGTTAGTACGGCTTCCGTTAGTTCAGGCAGTTTTCTCTCGGGCTGATTCGACCCTGTTGGTTGTTTAACAACAACTGGGGCCTCTGTGAGCATTAGTTGTCTTCAGGCAAGTTACATTAAATGCTCTGTATCATAAGAATTAAATAATGCACTTATCTTTGATGCCACGGGGCCAGAGGATTCTATTCCAGCTGAGGGCGGCCCCGCAAGTGGCTTTGCTGGAGCTCAGATGAATGCGTCCTCTCTGCAGCAGAGTAGAGCGCAAACAAGCTTTCCGGGATCGCACATGCGCACTAGCAGTCTTGCGCATGCGCGTTGCTTTGGGCGTTGGCCTCTGCGTTCCCTGCGCTGTTTGCAAGCTCTGTGTGCCTGATTTCTTTCCACACGGGATCCGGGTTGCCAGGGCTGTAGTCCTGGGACATGAGGATGCAGGGAAGTGTAGTCTTCCGTTGAGCCCTGCCACCAGAAGGCCTCTTCCCATTACACCAGGTGCACCTACAAAGGGGGCAGAGATGACACCTGCTCAGAGAGGTTCCCCCCACAATTCCTGCAACCACCTTGCCCTTGATCTGTCCCCGGGGGTATGGTCTTGGCTTTATGACATCATGCCACCACCGGTACCTGGGTTCTCTTTCTCTATACCTCTCTCTGCCTGCACATGCTGTTTTTTCATTCTATGTCTCTCACCTGCAGAGTCGATCTAAACTTTGCAGGCTCCACAGATCGGCTTGGCTCTCCATCCATTAGGTGTTATAACTACAGGGGGCCTCACCTGCTGGCATATGCGTTCTCTCATTGTCCTTAATTCGGAATGTCATCTCCTTTCAACCACCTCATCGCAGTCCATTGGAGGTTTTCTCTTAAAGCGACATAGCCTCTCTCTTGAAGAAAATGGCATACATTATCCTCGTCTTCAGCCAATGTTCTGAATGTGATCGCGCTTTGCATATCAGATCGCCCCATGTATGCCATCACAGAGAATGATTTAAGGAGTTCCTCAGCAGAACAGAAGCATGGGTCCCCAAAGGGGGATTCTAGCCCAGTGAGGTCCCACCTTTCCAGACCCATTAGGGGCAGTTTCACATCCCTATACTCCAAGGGGCAGGCTCCCCTTTGGGGAGAAGTGACCAATTCCCTTGATTATCACAGTGCCATTCTCTTGGAGTGAGTGGAAAGGAAAATGCTCTTTTCTGACACCAGGCAGGAGAAGCAGAGGAGTTGGGAATCCAAGAGGTCAGCTTGTCGGAGATGAACACTCACCTGATTTTGCTGTGAGGGAGCAATAGAGATTAGAGTAGATGTGGCAGACTCACCAATCAGGGTCCATCTCTTTGAAGCAAATGGAGGTGACACCTGGAAGGATGAGGAGGATGAAACAGTAATTGTGTAGTGCAAGAGGCTAACTCATCTGATTTTTCTGGGAGGGTACAGCAGATGTTTATTCAGATGGCAAGTGACACACACTTTGACACATTTGGAGCAACAAGTCAACACTGAATTACGTCAGGGGGATATGTGCTGCTCGTGGTGTTTTCACTGCTGTATCTGCACTTGAGTTGGACTCGGGGGATGCCACTACTGCACATGGTCAATTTACAGTAATAAATCCCACAAAAGGGAAGGTGAGGCATTTCTCCAGCAGTCCTAACAATGAAGTGTTAGATAGTATGAAAATGCAAAGTAATATATACATTAAGCTGGATCTGCCCATAATCACAATTCTAGTCTGAGATGCAGGAGTGAACACTCAATGAGACACAGCGTGCACAATCATAACGATGCACAACAGATGGGCATTAGAGGAAGTCTATTGTAAAAGTAAAAAAAGAGTGCAATGTTCAATCCTAGTTGTTTCCTATGTGAATCCAGAAGCAGTTCCAGGGACACCATCTAGGAAAGAAACACATTGGGCTAATGGGCAAAGACACTCTTTGCAGGACTCCCATAATTCCAAAAAGATCAAGAAAATATTAGATGTCCTTGATTATTGCAACTGTGGATACTATTTGTGTCTCCAGAAAAATGGTATGGAGGTGAAACACCTATTTTGCATTGAAATGGGCAGATAACAATTGGTATTACATTGTTATATAATGGAGATTAATGACTGATTGATTTTAACATGTGCTTAGGTTATGAAAAAAACATCTTTTCATTTTTTATTTAAGAGTATTCTTTGAGGAAACCAAGAGCATTCTGTTACTGTATATGGTCTACAAACCAAAGACATTGTTTTTGTAATTTAGGTGATTATGTACCATCACATTTAAGAAAGGAACACAGAATGCAATTGGAAAGCAGATGTGCAGCAATAAAACAAGAGGTAGAGAATGCCACATATGCAGGTGGAGTGTGCCTCCACTTCTGTATAGACTCTTCGAGAGGCTCACATGAACCTAGCATGTGTATTCGGCCAGTTCATCAGTAAAAGCAGTGGCAACATTTATCACATTATAAACAGTAACCAAATCTGGCCACTTGCCCAGACTACCAGAAAACGGTGTGTTGATGAAAGGCAGGGGCCAAGTTGGGCAACACTTGTATGAAGTCCCATAAGCAGCAACACTATGAACAGGCATGGTAACAAATGAAAAGATCACAGAGACATCCCTCCTCAAGCCATCAGACTAGCAGCATACCTCCACAAGTTTGCTAAATAATCGCTAAAAAACCTCAGCTGTATCACTGCTTGGGAGGTGGACACTAAGCTCTTCCACATGTTCTCTGGATCTTTCACAGGGCAGAGTTACCCAATAAGGTTCTCAAGCTGTTTCAGAGGTTGAAGCCACCCACTTAAGTCCTCAAGCTCTCCTAAGTATCACTGCCACTCTCATTGGGTGGGAGGTAATTTCCCTTTTGAGGACAGTCCATCCCCATTACTGCCTTATTGTTTCCACAATGCAAATTGCTATTTAAAGCGGGAGGGTGGTGAAGATCCAAATAATTCCTCAGCTTTTCTGCCACCACTATGTGGTCTAGAACCCCAGAGCTAATGAACTGCCTGCTATAAAAACGATATGTCCCACATGGTGCAGAATGTAATCCAGGGTGTTCTGCCAAAGATCTGTGCAGAGAGTTGTGCCACACCCAACTGCTTCAAGGGGTGGTGCCGGCAAAATGGGCCTGTGACTGGTTACAGTTGATTGCAGCTCTCATTTTCCACTGCGCCCACCCAGGCCCTCTGCTCACATTGGCAGCATTTTACACCAACAAACCCATGGCCATCCTTTCCTCTCTCACTCCCTCACCCACACATGCACCAACATCCTCCAAGCCCTCTTTGTCCTCTCACACTCTTCCCCTTCTCCCTTTTCTTGCCTTTCCCACATCACACTTGAGGAGGACACTCATCTAGTCCGATCTATGAAAGCCTCCTCCAAACAAGTGGATCCATGCCCTTTGATATATTCAAGGATAATATTTACACTCTAGGTCCAGCCTTGTCGGACCTCTGCAACTTCTCTTTCACGTCTGGAGTTTTCCCCTCCTCTATCACCCTATTTTTATCACTCCTTTCCTGGGCAAACTACAGGAGAAGTTGGCTTACTCCCCACACTGAATCTGTAGGATGTCTCCACAATGATCAGTCTGGCTTCAGAGCATGCAGTGGCACAGAAACTGTCCTCCTGAAAACCCATGAAGACCTGCTCTCAAATTTTGACGCTAACTCTCCTTTTGTCCTCATTCTCCTTGACCTCTCCTCTGCATGCAACATGGTGAACCACAACACCCTGATCAATCATATCTGTTATATCCTGGGCATCACTAATCAGGCACTGTCATGGCTTATCTCCTTTCTCTCTGACCGTCCATCCCAGGTGCAACTAGGGCCCTTTCTCTCCGCTATCACTCTCTCTACTTGCGGGGTCCCTCAGGAATCTAACCTATCCCCCTGGTTCTTCCATATCTACATGGCTGCTTTCGCTCACTTGATCTCTTCCTTGACTTCCAACTTTCAGTGTTATGCAGATGACACTCAGCTCTCCTTCAAGCTACCCTGAGCTTCATCTTCCTCCTCGTTCATTCATGATTGTCTGTCCACAATTCAGTCCTGGTATGCATCTAACAACCTCTGCCTGAATGCCAGTAAAACAGAGATTGTTCTCAGCGTTTTCCCACTCTCACTCTGCTCAGCCTCCCTCGGCACTGCACCCTCACCCAACAGTGAGCCAAAATACTTGGGGGTCATGTTCGATTCTACTCTGTCCTTCTCCTCACACATCTCAGATATATCCTCTGAGCTATCCTACCTTTTCTCACTTTCCCCAGAGACTCATCCAGAACTCTGGTTCTCTCTAGACGTGACTACTGTAACAGTCTCTTTCTCATTCTCCCAACTTCTACACTCCGACCTTTACAACCCATCCAGAATGGAACTGCTAGAAGTATCCTTGGCCACAAGCCCAGGGACCACCTTCCTCCGGCACTGGAATCCCTCCACTGGATCCCTGAGGCTGCAAGGATCAGGTACAAGACCCTCTGCATAGTTCACTTGGCTTTCTGGGGCCGGAGCTTGCACTACTTACAACACACTCTTCCCAAATACATTCCCTCGAGAGCACTCCGCTCATCCTCCTCCAACTCTCTCAGAGTGCACCGTTTTTCCAAACAGAGACTTGCAGGTAGATCCTTATCCTCTGCAGGGGCCACTCTCTGGAACCATCTCCCTGCCTCTCTCCGTCTCGAGCTGGATCTCCTTGAATTCTAGAAACGCTTAAAGACCTTCCTCTTCTCCTCTGCCTTCTCTCTACCTCTCAACTGCAAACCTCTGCTTTCTACCTGCCACCACCTCCTTCTGCTCAGCTTGCTGACTGGTTGCTGGGCTCACCTCAGAACCATATAAGTCCCAGGCATCCACACCAGTCCCTGCACTTGCCTCCGGGACCCCAAACTACTTGCAGCATTACGCACTTCCCTAAGAGAAAACCCTCTGCACTAACCTGGCCTTCCTGGACCAGGCACAATTCCCTTTGCCCATCACTTGCACTTCCTGTCTGGCACTACATGATCTGAATGCACCTTATCCAGTAGGTTTGTTGTCTGTCTGTTTCTTGTGTCCCCCTCCCCCCTGCATTGTGCACCTGAAACACTTGTGTAAGTGGCACATCATAAAGGCACAATACTCATATCCCCTCCTATCCTAATGGCTGGTCACACACTTGCATTATTGTCAGTTTATTATGCTTGAACCCCCCCTCTCCTCCCTGCTCTCCCTGCCCCCTACACCCACTACCCGGTAACACAATTGAATTAGCAGAAATGTCATCAGGACTTGTATGCTTATTAATTTTGTATATCATTTTAAATTTCCAAGGCCTTAAAGATTGTATCCCATGTTCCCTTCCCGTCCTGGAGCACTTTGAAGCACTTTTTTTTGTTTATAAGCGCTTTATAAATAAACAATACAATACAATACAATACCTTTCAGCAGGCTGGATGGGTGCACGATGGGTGCAGGAATTCGGTCACCTCATGGCTGATGTTGCTACCCTGCTTTCCCCCTGACCAGGAACTTGCTAGGATACCTCCCCCCACCAACGCTGGATGTGGTAGTGGTGACCTCATGTTTGCTTGCAGCCACCAAGGACATGTGCACCTGGTACACCTTCCTTTGCCACCAGTGCACATGGTTCCCTTTCACTGCCATCACTACGGCTAGCCCTGGCCTCACACTTCTGTCCCTGGGCCTTGGCCCGACCATTCTTCCCCTGGTGGGCCCTTCGCGATCTTCACTCATGATGGTCTTCACTGGTGTTATGGCAACACATTAACACCCAGGACCCTCTTGGCTGTATAGGGGGATTGAGTTTGTCACTCAATGTGGCTCCTTGTGGGCATGTCCTTCCTCCTACATCATGATAGGCAAAGGAGGATCCATAACCACCTTTTCCTCTACCTTCCCTACATCCTCCACTTCATGTAGGTCTCCACATGCTTTGGTACCACTACAGGCTGGTCCTTCCACTGAGACTTTTTTTTCTGACAGTTCTGGCCCTAATCTACAGCAACACTCGTATCGTTCTTGGTGGGTACCTATTCCTCCACTATGATCCCAACTCTCTCATCAGGACCCTCGCAGCCACCTCTTCTATGCTGCTGGCTGAGGCCAGCCCTTCTTCCCAGATGGGAAACATGTCCTCTTCTATGGGGCCATCCATGTAAGTAAGGCTCTGCCTCACCTTTGTCTGTTGATGTGTACACATGAAGAACTCCCTCCCCTGCCCTTGTGATTGTTGTCAACACTGGGGTCTCCTCTAATGGCCCCATTTCCTCTCCCACTTATGTGACTTCCATATGCCTGAGCCCCCAAAACAAACTTGGAGGATCACCAGGGCTGTGTAGCCCAGAACTGTAAACCAGCAGCCACAAAGTGCAAACGATTCCCCGTTCCTCAGTCTTTAGTGGAAATCCTCCTCCTCATTCGAGGAAAAATGCTATTCCTCATCCCCTCTCCCCAGTTTCTTCCCCTTAGTCTCCGAGCATCACAGTATGTGCTCTATTACGATGGTCACAATTGACAATGTGTTTGTGTACTCACTGCTCAACCTGAGAACCCAACAGTGTGTAGCCGTGAAAACCATCTACACTTAATTAGAACCCCAAAAGAATCAAGTGAAAAAACAGTTCTGCCTCTAAAAACTACATTTAACAGTAAAACAGTGTTAAATACTAATGCAATGCTACTGCATTACAATGCAAAACAGTACACAACAAATACAAAATGGGGAAAGTGTAAGCAAAATATTATTGGGATACACATTTTTCTTGTTGACTTTTTGTTGGCTTTGATTCTTTCTATAAAGGGACACAAAAAGGGAAACACATTGTGTTTTTTTTTTTCTATATGGAAAAATAACACCACTATGACAAATTGAATTAAACAAACGTAAATAGCAACAAAATTGCTTCAAAAATGCACTAACAGCTAAAATTACCAAGGGTCCAACAAAAACACTTAATACGTTCGCAAACTCCTAAAAACATTTCTCCAAAGCTCAAAAATGCACCACAAGTCTCTCAAGTATGACCGTGACCAAAGCAATACCTTCTCTCACAGCTTCACAACGCCCACAAAGTAACAGGAAGTGAGACAGGGCTTTTATGGGGCGGGTTAACTCTTTCTGAGAATTTTGGAAACTGAATTGCTGAACTGAAACTGTTGCTCCTGATTGGACAATGAGTCACTGTGCAAGACCCAGATTACACATGTCATGGTAATCACAAATCATCCCTAAAATATTTCTGCACTACTGCGTGTCCCTTTTTGAGAAGCTCACCCATGACCAGTCTACACTGTTCCTTGATGCGTAACTCCTTTTATCTCAGATGTATGGGACCTACAGCTCCTTTTTCACTTTACTGAGTCACCTTGGTTGGCCATTATTACATGCCAACCATGCCTGCAACTAGGCTGCTGAAGGGTGAGCAATTACGCTAGTAGCGAGCACACATTAATGCAAATAAACAATCTAAACAATGGTACATGGGAAATGGTATACATTATTTATTGCATTGTCAGTGTTACCATAGACAATTTAAGTGTTTATCAAAGGAAACATAAAAATGGCTGACCACATACTTGTATTGACAGGAACTCAGTTTTTATCATAATCTTGTTAAGTGATTTTGTCTGTTTGGCGATTTCTCCCCTCCCGTCTAATCCACCATGTGGATTGACCCCTTTACTCTTTTGCCTTCCCAGCAGGTGTCCAACTTTCCTGTTTTGGGTATTGTTCTAGATGCTGGCCATTTGAGCTGTTAATTGAGTGAGGGCATAGTCTACAGTGCTCTGGTCACCCGCCCACACTCCACCTTCCTCCTGTGATACGGACTGGTGAAAAGGTGTGACCTGTACTGACATTTGCTACAGCTGCATTTCATTTGGGATTTCCCCTCCAGTCTGATGGCTTCTCTTTGTCCTTAACTCCTACTGCTTGTCCTGGGCTGTGGCTTTTCTGGAAACATTGGTATCCTGCTCCCGCTGGGTGTACCATTGTCTCTAGGTCTTCTTGGACATCTGAGTACTTTCATCAGACATTTAATTCAGGATTTTGTTTTAATGTATGTGTATTCACTATCATGGGACAACGTGCCATAAGGGCTGGATTGTGTTGATGTGGGTGGCATTACTCGTGGGTCCCTGTTAGTGAGTTTGAAGCCTTAATTTAGTTTGGAGTGGGATGGCGGGAGAAAGGGAGGTTGGTTGGCATACTAGAGGGGACAGAGGGCAACGTCTGGGGTTTCGGGTACATATAATCTTACTATTTTTACCATGATGCTCCAAGCTCAGCCTGCAACGCAAACTCCACACGTGTTTATCTATTACTAAGAGAGCTTGTGATGGGTACTTTCGAAATCAGTGAGAGCCTGTTGCATAAACAAGGGGATAGATGACCCGCTATGAGGTTTTTGGACCACCTCCAATCTAGTTTGGGAAGTACCACGAAGGATGTTGTGCTTGAGGCCAGACAGGTCTGACCTTAGGAAGTGAGACTGCGGCTGCTGACTTGGGACACATGGATGAAACATGGATACCACCTTGGAGCAATGTCAAGGTGCTGCAGGATGAAGATAGGGAAGATGTCACCGTTATTTTGTGCTTATAATTTATGTGGGAATGCAGGCGTGAGAAGAGTGAATGGGGTAGGCAATTTCTGAGTGTGCGCTGTTTCCCACCAATATTTTTCTCTGCACTCCTAACACTCAAACTGTTTTGTTTCTGCTCAATGATTTCATCTTGCACATGCCCAAAGGTGTTAGTGACTAAACATGTGACAAACATGTAAACATGCCCAAGGATGGGCTCAAGGAAAAGGGATTACAGGTGTTACAGGTGATGATAACGGTGTTGCCGATACAGATAGCAGCTCTACCACCTAAGAATATTTGAGACTTGGCAGCCATATTCCAACCAGACCCCTGCCAGTTGTGATTTTCTCCAGCTAGATGAACAATCCTATCTCTCCTCTCAAGATGTGATGGGGCGTTGGTGTTCTCAAAATTGCGTGTCCCATCAAAGATGATCAAGCACAGCTCACAAACCTCACAACTAGCAGACTCACGCACTTGAAGCTCTGAACAAAGCAACTACTATTTGCAGCTACATGTAGTTACTGTGATACCTACCAAGGAGACCCATATCATCAGTGTCTAAATGACTGAGAACGATTGAAATCAAAATCATGTAAAAAAGGACTATGTTATAATAATGTGCATCATAGAAACTATAGAAAGTCTATCTAGTTGGACTCTGCAGTCACCAAAGAAAAGGCAAATGGAAAGATTTCCATTTGTGCAGACATACACAATTTCAATGCAAGCATATGAATGGACAGATATGACTGACCACAATCTGAAATGATTAACTGCAGGCAAATGGCAAAGTAATTCATCACATTAGACGTGTTGTCGGCATGAAGCCAAAGCACCTTGCATGAGTCTTCCTGGCACCCTATGCTTTTTGTTACACCTTTTGGAATATTTACATAGCCCCGAATGCCTTTTGGGCTGGCATTTGCATGTGCAGTAATTCAAAAACGCAAACAAGACCAGTTTAGTGAGATGTTAGGTAATTCAATCCTGAAAGACGACACAACGGGAGTTTGGAAGAAGATAATAATGCATGGTTCCATGGGGTGAAAAGAATTAAAAAGATATAAGAACATTATTTATGGTAAATGATATGTGCAGAAAAAAATAAAGCCATTAAATAATTAGTATATGTCCTGCTCAAAGTTATTGTTGCTTTGAACAAAGGGCAGTCACGATTTTGCAGCGTGATGAGCCCAAATGAGAATGTTATTGAAGGGATTAATGAGTTATTACTGAAAATGTGACTTACAGAAGGAATTTCACAGTATTGAATTGGCAATAAATGCGGGCCCTACATTAAAACTGTTTGTTTTGAAACGTATGCTTGACAATAGTGATTACCTGTTGGAAGCATCATGAGACTTGCTTGAATCTTGTGGGTGCTGTCCTACATACCTGATGGAGAGAGTGGCAGATCATGTCTACAGCCACCACACCCAGGCTCAATAGATTTGTATCGAAGGTGATTGACAATGAAACAATACATAAAGAGATGATAAACAACAGCATTAAGATGTGCTCAGAGGACATACAGTTGTTGTTAAATGATTTAGGGATAGAGCATGTTCATACTGCATTTTGTCATTGCTGTAAAAATAACTTGGAGGAAAGAAAAATAGTTTTATGATAGACTGCATAAAATCACATGATACTTAAGAAGCAGTTGAGGCCATGGCTCTTCAACTAGCATAACTGTTTTAAAGAACCTAGAATCTCTCAACAAGAAACCACCCAACATCTGACCACATGCAGAAGATGTTTTGTTGAACCAATTTAAAATGTCAATCCAACCAAATTATACCTTTCAGCTTTGAAAGCACAGGTCAGATTCATCTTTGACCAACCTAAAGGTGTATAGGTGTCTGATTCCATAATCCTCTATCTCATATTAATATCCACTTCAACCCTAAAATGGATATCTGACTTACAGTCTGAGCTCTAATCCTCAAGCCAATCAACTAAGTCCTCATTTCATAATGCATCCACGTCACCACAAATCCCCAAGTTGGATGGTACTCGATCAGGCCACAATCCCTCCACCTAAGGAAGGACTCTTCAGTAATGACCCGAAAGACAACAACGTCAACCCCACCTCTTCCTGCCACCCTTCTCCTTCCTAAACTAACTCCTCATGACCAACATCTTGCAAACGTTAGACTCTGCATCAGACACACGTCTAGAGCTAGTGCTAACCTAGGCTAATCGTCTATCAACAAATCAGAAATAATACTGGGATTACTTATGACCAATGCTGCCCTTACAGCGTACCTTTCAATGTATACAGCACACAAACACTGAGTTCACTACATTGGCACAGAGGCAACTGGTACTTCTTACCTCTACACATCAACACCACGTTATTCCACCTGTGCCTTCCTGTTATTCCACCTCTGCCTTGCCTCTACTCCCCTAACATCACTCAATCCTCTCACATTCATGTGCAGCAAAGCCAACCTTATAGGAAGGTGGGTGCTATGTAAGACCACTTACTGTAGCTTACTTTGCAATTGGTACTTTCCAGTAATTGTTACTGGTGGAAGCTTTCGTGTTGCACTACCATGTATACAACATTCAGAACAGGTATAGCCATGACTGAAAGGCAGAACCCCAGTTACCAGACTGAAATCAACGTAGATGGAATTGGGAGGGGAGTAGCAGTTAACATGAATACATGTACAACGACTGAAAGTAAATCAAGTGAAGAACAACATGGTTTTCTGTGTGTCGTGTTAATAAACAGATTACTTAGCTAGTTGGGATAATTGTCAGGGTCAAGCATCTCTGCTAATTTCCAAATGAATGCCCGAGCATATGGCTCCTGTGATGGTGATCAGTTTAAGTACACGAAGTGTGCATTTAGAAGGAGGTAGGTTTTGGAGTAAAGGCAGCATCATCAAAGACAAGCACATCAACAACACTGCTCTGGTTTGAACACAAGGAAAGGCAAAGAATTGCGATGATAAACGGACCTTTCCAGAAAGGAGCATAGCAAGTGTGAGGAGAAAAACAAAGCCTTTGTGGCTTTTGGATTTTTAGGAAGGTAACCATGTATCATCAACTATATTTCCAAATCCAGTTAGTTTTCCTGCATGACATATTTTACTCTATGTTTTAGGTTTAACATTAGTTAATTATAAATGTATTGTATGATTTTTTACCGGATATATTTACTTTTTCATGGAGCGATGGTATCATCATCTACATTCTTTGTTTCTGTAATCTTTTGACATAAATGTCCTATGTAGAAGCCCTCACTCCATATAGCCTCAGATGCTGCAGTCACTCATGGCCCACAGCATCCACACAATCACATACGTATACATACTGGGGCGATTGCTGGTATATTATCACCCCTAGGGTTCCAACACTTTGAAAAGAAGCTGTTGACTGAGATTTCCTTGGGCACCAACATCTACCCACAGGACTAGACTGTGCTGCCTCTGCACTTTGCATGTGTGTATATAAAAAGGGGTTGATCGAAGACGCATATATTTAAAGTATCAGTAAAACATAGGAAATCAAGGTTGATCAAAGAAACATATATAGTGATGTATCAATTAAGTTAGGAATTCATAAGACATATATTGAACTGTTATAACACTGTGCAGGAATAATTGACTATTTGTTTCATGTTTCCTCATTGATTGCTGTTAAGTAATCATTGTTGCATGTGCATACTTTTAAAATAGGTGTTTTCTGTATGGAATGATATTGATTTTGCACTTTTTATTATTATTATAATCAGTAATATAGGCATTAAGTATTGTTATGATCTGAGAATACGAGAAGTGCTTTCTCCTTTTGCTCAATAATATATATGATTAGCATCCAAGCATTGGGGGTTGCCACAATCCCGTTCCTTGAGTTAAGCCTTTGTCTTTTACACTGCAACTTAAAAGGATCACCACAAATCAACTAAGTAGCAGGAATAGTAATATTGGTGCAATCATTTCCTGCAATACTTAGCAGTCTCACTGCCCTGCACTGCAAACCGGGAATCCAGATAGATATATTGCAAACATTGACAGAATCTCCTGTTGCCAGGCAGACTTCAAAGGGGCCAGTCCTCTTGGGTTCCAAACTATTTTTGCTCAGGTATGATAGATGCATTAGATAGTTTTTAATAAGTGCTTACTGTTTGGAAATAGTTTCTTTTTTTCAACTGTCCCTACATAGTTTCCCATGGAATCTCATTCTGTTTGCTCTGTTCTTGATCCCGTCCTGACTTTTTGAAGGGAAGTACAGCCTTCAGCTTTGCTTCCCTTGCCTTTTGCTCACATTGTATGGGGAAACCTATCAGTCCTTGTGGAGGTGCCCACTTGGGAGGGTCTTACAAGCACCCTTTAGCTCACTGTACCTTTGACAGAGGAGCAATACCCATTTGCATATCAGTTTGGTCCCATCCAATTGGGCACTCCAGCACTGAAATGCTAGGCAATTGTCCTTTGAACACGAGTAGCAACACCAACCCCAGACACACGTTTCAGACTTGGTGGGCCTCATCAGTGAGGTGGAGTTATGCCTCTCTAAGCACAGTGGGCATGGGTTCCACGTCTGGATAAACCTGGGTAGCTTAGGGTGAAACCCCATGTTACTAAAGATACACAAAAAGGTCTGCGAGCTACCAAGAACAAAAACAGCCAACTAACTTGTTTGATGGCAAGGTGCCCACTCGGGAGGTTCTACAACCATGTTTTAGCTCACTGTACCTTTCACAGAGGAGAAATATCAATTTGCCTATCAGTCTGGTCGTACACACCCGGGAGGTCCCGCAGCGAAATGTGATGCGATTCTCCCTGAAACAAGACTCACGGTCCATCGCAAATGGGTTGGTGGTATGGCTGCCTACTTGGCAGAAAAATGGATGGAAGATTCATGCTAAAGAAGTGTGGGGTAAGGAATTGTGGCAAGACTTTGCTGAGATGCTAATGCATACTACAGTAATTGTGTACCATGTAGGCGCTCATTGTGCAACAGATTCATTAGAACAATGGTTTCATTCTGTTTCAGATGAACCTGCAAAGACTTTGATCATGGACACAAGGGCTGAGGAAGATGATTGGGAGGTTATTGCTAAATGGGCACACCAGAAGAGTGCACATCTTGGAGAAAAGTCTACTATCAGGTGAGCACAAGAGAGGGGAATAAGCATTCTGTTAGTGATTGCAGAAACAGTAATTCTACAATGTCCAGTGTGTCAACATCAAAAGCAAAGATCTATTCCACATATAATTCACGGCACACTGAAGCAGGGTAATGCCTGGACAGATTTGGCAGATCGATTATATGGGTCCCATACCCATTAGCCAAGGATGTCAATATGCATGTACCATTGAGGACACCTATTCTGGTAACTTAATGGTATTGCCATGCAAAAGAGCCACTCAATTGAACATGATTAAATTGTAAGATCAAGTGGCAGTGTATTATGGTATTCCTTTACAGATTCAAAGTGACAATGGGTCCCACTTTAAGGGAAAGTTGGTTTTAGGCTATTGTCAGGAAAAAGGAATCAAATGGATCTTTCATTTCCCCTATCACCCTGAGGCTTCAGGGTTAATTGAGAGAATGAATGGATTGTTGAAAGAACAGTTGCGCAAAACTGGTGAAGGTACCTTGAAAGGGTGTCCAGAAAGTGTGTAAGTGGTAGTTTTTTTATTTTATTTGTTTTTGGTTTACAAAACCTTTACAAATATATCAAAATATATAAGATCAATCACATATACATAAAATCTACTTAAACATACAAATTAAAATTATATATATATGTATATATATTTTTTTTGCTCCCGCACAATGCATACACATTCTGAGTTAAGCAACATCATTTCCCATACTTAATCGAGAAATTTTGATGTAGACCATTTTCCACTTCTAGAAAGTCATGGATAATGGGCAATGTGTAATTGTTCTAAAATACTGCAAAGTCATCTTTTTGTACCTCTCAAAAAGCTCTTATGGGGTGCACAATCTCTTTTTAGAGCTAGCAATTTAGCAAACCAAGATTTAGCTATTCTAAAAGAGAACGAAATGTTCCTTGCGTGCTTAGAGAACAGAACATTCATTTGCAAAACACACAATTATTAACAGACAACCTAAGCTTAACTCTTCAATTCAACACTTCAATTCCACCAATATACCTCTGAGCAGGTGGATAAAAGCTTCAGAAAAAAAATATGTTATTCATACCCAATGCATTAACCCATCAGCTTTTAGTTGAATATAAAGGCATACAAACCACAAGTTTGATGAACCTTATGGGATTAGATTCAAAGAGTGGATTAGTACCATATTCACTTTGGTCAGATTAAGTGATTAGCTATGCACAGGGCGGCAAGGTGTAATCCCAGCCCACCACATCGTTCTCTATTGAAGCCTCTAAATAGGAAAAGGAATAATACACTAGTGCACCTATATGTAGCCCTTTCTAGATGGAAATGTTTATGATTAGAGGACCAGGATTTTAAATAGAGGACCACAGATTGCTTGAGTAAGGAAGAGCTCACTTGGACATAAAGAACAGCTGACTCCAGTTGTCAACATTCACAAAAAGGTATATATGTAGCTGTATTAATTTAGAGTAATGCCATAAGGAAACTCTTTCGTGACATGATGTGTGTTTTAGTAGTAGCGTAAAGTCTATACTATCTTATTGCTGCATAGAGCCACTAACACATTATGACCCGGTGTCTTCACACACCACCATCATGTTAACCTTCTATTCCAGTATCAACTCCATGTCGGTGGTACATTGAAATATTTGTGATTTAAAGGACCTAGATTGTGTATAGAGAACCACAATTTACTTGATGAAAGTGGGACTGACTCACACATAGGGGACGGCTAACTCCAGGTATCAATATTCACAAAAAGATATATCACTTGGCTTTATCAATTTAAAGTGATGCCATGAGGAGACTCTTTTATAACATGATTAATATTTTAATAGTGGCATAAGATCTATACTGTCCTATTACTACGCAAATTCACTAACGGATCATAACCTGGTATCTGCACACACCACCATCGTGGTGGCCTTCTGTTCCAATGTCAACTCCCTGTCAGTAGTACATATGCGTCTTTCAATGAACCCTTGGGAGAAACTCCATGTATACTTAAGTGAAGTTAATGCTCCAGAGAAGGCATCATCCACGAGCATCTAGAGTACACATAAAGACTAAATCTTTGATGGAACCTCCATAAATCCTAAGTTTTTTTTCATTAAGGGCTTCTTTAATCTTGTGTACAAGGTGTGCTGTAGCTATAATTATCCGGTCTGTACTTCCCAACATACACCGTGACCAGACTATATAGCCTTCATAGTTTGATTCCGACCCTATGTATGCTCTAATTTGAGCCTTCCTATCAGGGCGAAAATACGGACAGAATAGAAATGGATGCTGTAGAGTCTCTGTTTCATTTTCGTTAGTGCACAAACGACATTTAAGACCAAGATCAATTTGCTCATGTTTATACCATTTACGAATTCGTGATCCAGATTGAACTAGGTCAAGACGAAATCTCATATATGTTGCACGCATTTTGTTATCCGGTGATCGCAGTAGATAAGCACAACAAGGCTTTGTGCATGTCTGAAGTTTGAATAATTAACAAAAGGCGAATAACTGAGTTCTGTGCCCAGGAATTAAATGGAATTGTTTTTTCACCAATCAAGGTTGATCGATAATGTGCTGTTTGTTCAAGTTCAAAGAATTCAGAATCTCATTCATGCGATCATGGAACTTAGAGATTGATTGGGGTGAGTCATTTATGAGCATAATTTGAAGATCTTCATAAACAGAGTTCGGAGGAGGTAAAACCCTCTTCATGAAGTTATTAAACATGCGCCATTCAAATCTGTCGCTCAGAGGTAATAGACCCAATTCATGAGTGAGGATCGAAATAGGTAGATATGCAGGTAACTCCAGAACTGATTTCCATAGTTTACCCTGAATAACATTTAAGATGTTACTAATGTTCAACAAACATAAATGTAAGCCATACAGAAGGATGGGTTCTGCATTTAACTGGTAATAATCTATCAATGGCAATAAAGAGAACTTGCAATGTCGTTGCAGTATAAATTTCATCTGGGCAGTCAACTGCATCGCTTTAAGATTCAATGAGATTTGCCAGTTGTTACACGAGAGACTACTGGAAAGCTGGTAAACTAAGTATCTCATCTCAGATTTACAGGCCGATTTATGGAATTAATGTGCACCGAAAATTCTGGCGCAGAGGTGCCAAAACGTGCGAATCGCAGTGCAAGTGCAAAAATCGCAGGGAAACCAGCGCACATCGATTCATGGAAGTCTGTGCGCGAGAAAAATATTGGATGTGCGCTGAAAAAGTGTGCGGCGCACGCCGGCGCACTGGTCATCCAACGGCGTGCACCACGGCCACAGCGAAATCCCACATAGCGCGGCGCACATAACAAAAGTAGGCGGAACACGGGGCGTAACACTCGGAATGGGGAACAACGCGTGAAAATATGGGCGTCACGGGGGAAGTACAGGAGGCAAGTGCGCGGAACGCCCACACGCTCGCCTACAACTCGTATTCATGGAATCGAATAGGGCAAACCAGCGCACGGTCAAAGATGCGCACAGGGCCAAACAAGTGCGCCACAAGAAAGCAGGCGGTAGCGTCCCTGCACCTGAAATCAATGTGCGCCAAAATGTGCGCTAACAAAAAGCACCTATATACAGCTATGATGAATGATCCATACTGTGGCCCTCTAGGACAAATGAGGTGCAAAGGGGTACCGACAAACACGGACACCCGCTGTGTGAAAAATAGCATGTGCGTGTATTTCGGGGTGTGCGGGAAGTCCCACACGCGATTGGCCTGGGTACGTGTGTTTCGGGGTGCGCGGGAAGTTCCACACGCGATTGTCCGTGGTACGTGTATTTCGGGGTGAGCGTGAAGTTTCACACTCAATTTCAGCAGGGTACGTGTATTCCAAGGTGCGCGGGAACTTTCACACGCAAATTTGCAGGGTACGTGTATTTCGGTGTGCGCGTGAAGTTCCACACGCGATTTCAGCAGGGTACGTGTACTCCGGGTGCGTGGGAAATTCCACACGCGAATCCAGCAGCCCACGTGTATTTCGGGGGTGCCGGGGAGTCCTACACATGAATTGGCCGTGTGGGTCCTCCCAGCTGATCCCTCTACACCCTCCACGGCCCCTGCAGGCGGCCCACACCACAGGGGACTACCCTGCACCCCTGCACATGTCCCACAGGCAGCCCATCCACCATGGCCATGCCCCCCAGCCAACCCACATGTCACCTTGCACTACTGGCCACCAACGCATGTCTCCCAGCACCCCCACCCCCCAGCATCCAGGGGCACCCTCCACCAGGCCCCCACTCATGTCTCCCTGCACCCCCACCCCCCAGCATCCAGGGGCACCCTCCACCAGGCCCCCACTCATGTCCAACTCATGTCCCCCTGGTCCCCCACCCCACAGCACTGTGGGGCACTCTCCACCAGACCCCCACTCATGTCTCCCAGCACCCCCAACCTCCAGCATCCAGGGGCACCCCCACCAGGACCCCACTCATGTCTCCTTGCACCCCACCCCCCAGCATCCAGGGGCACCCTCCACCAGGCCCCACTCATGTCTCCCAGAACCCCCACCCCCCCCAGCAGTCAGGGGCACCCTCCACCAGGCCCCCACTCATGTCTCTCTGCACCCTCACCCCCCAGCACTGTGGGCCACACTCCACCAGGCCCCCACTCATGTCTCCCTGCACCCCCACCCCCCAGCATCCAGGGGCACCCTCCACCAGGCTCCCACTCATGTCTCCCTGCACCCCCACCCCCTAGCATCCAGGGGCACCCTCCACCAGGCCCCACTCATGTCCAACTCATGTCCCCCTGCACCCCCACCCCCAAGCGGTCAGGGCACCCTCCACCAGGCCCCCACTCATGTCTCCCACCCCCCCACCCCCAGCAGTCAGGGGCACCCTCCACCAGGCCCCCACTCATGTCTCCCACCCTCCCACTCCCCAGCAGTCAGGGGCACCCTCCACCAGGCCCCCACTCATGTCTCCCCCCCCACCCCCCAGCAGTCAGGGGCACCCTCAACCAGGCCCCACTCATCTCTCCCTGCACCCCCACCCCCCAGCATCCAGGGGCACCCTCCACCAGGCCCCCACTCATGTCTCCCTGCACCCCCACCCCCAAGCATCCAGGGGCACCCTCAACCAGGCCCCACTCATGTCTCCCTGCACCCCCACCCCCCAGCAGTCAGGGGCACCCTCCACCAGGCCCACACTCATGTCTCCCACCCCCTCACCCCCCAGCAGTCAGGGGCACCGTCCACCAGGCCCCCACTCATGTCTTCCACTCCCCCACCCCCCAGGAGTCAGGGGCACCCTCCACCAGGCCCCCACTCATGTCTCCCCCTCCACCCCCCAGCAGTCAGGGGCACCATCCACCATGCCCCCACTCATGTCTCTCTGCACCCCCACCCCCCAGCACTGTGGGGCACCCTCATCCAGGCCCCCACTCATGTGTCCCTGCACCCCCACCCCCCAGCATCCAGGGGCACCCTCCACCAGGCCCCCGCTCATATCTCCCTGCACCCCCACCCCCCAGCATCCAGGGGCACCCTCCACCAGGCCCCACTCATGTCCAACTAATGTCCCCCTGCACCCCCACCCCCAGCATCCAGGGGCACCCTCCACCAGGCCCCCACTCATGTCTCCCAGCACCACCACCCCCCAGCATCCAGGGGCACTCTCCACCAGGCCCCCACTCATGTCTCCCTGCACCCCCACCCTCCAGCATCCAGGGGCACCCTCCACCAGGCCCCCACTCATGTCTCCCAGCACCACCACCCTCCAGCATCCAGGGGCACCTTCCACCAGGCTCACACTCATGTCTCCCTGCACCCCCACCCCCCAGCATCCAGGGGCACCCTCCACCAGGCCCCCACTCCTGTCTCCCTGCACCCCCACCCCCCAGCATCCAGGGGCACCCTCCACCAGTCCCCCACTCATGTCTCCCTGCACCCCCACCCCCCAGCACTGTGGGTCACCCTCCACCAGGCCCCCACTCATGTCTCCCTGCACCCCCACCCCCCAGCATCCAGGGGCACCCTCCACCAGGCCCCCACTCATGTCTCCCTGCACCCCCACCCCCCAGCAGTCAGGGGCACCCTCCACCAGGCCCCCACTCATGTCTCCCACCCCCCGCACCCCTCAGCAGTTAGGGGCACCCTCCACCAGGCCCCCACTCATGTCTCTCCCCCCCACCCCCCAGCAGTCAGGGGAACCCTCCACCTGGCCCCCACTCATGTCTCCCTGCACCCCCACCCCCCAGCACTGTGGGGCACCCTCCACCAGGCCCCCACTCATGTCTCCCTGCACCCAAACCCCCCAGCATCCAGGGGCACCCTCCACCAGGCCCCCACTCATGTCTCCCTGCACCCCCTCCCCCCAGCATCCAGGGGCACCCTCCACCAGGCCCCACTCATGTCCAACTCATGTCCCCGAGCACCCCCACCCCCCAGCATCCAGGGGCACCCTCCACCAGGCCCCACTCATGTCCAACTCATGTCCCCCTGCACCCCCACCCCCCAGCAGTGCGATTTGCCTGGGTACGTGTATTTCAGGGGTGCCCGGGTAGTCTTACACGTAATTTCATCAGGGTACGTGTATTATGGGTCCGCGTGAACTTCCACACGCGATATCAGCAGGGTACGTGTATTACGGGGTTCGCGTGAACTTCCACACGTGATATCAACAGGGTACGTGTATTACGGGTCCGTGTGAACTTCCACACGCGATATCAGCAGGGTACGTGTATTACAGGTTCGTGTGAATTTCCACACGCGACTGGCCCTGGGAGAGTGGGGTACGTGTATTCCTGGGGTGGGCGGGAATATTCTCTCGCGACTGGGCCTGTGAGAGCATGTTACTTGTATTCCTGGGGTGGGCGGGAAGATTTACACGGTCGCCTACAACGTGCCAAAAAAAAAGGTCCAATCCGGAAACACGTACACCAGCATGAAGCAGGCGCACGTCCCGTGCAGCATAAAAGTGTGCGCAAACAACAAACAAGCTCAGACGCCAGGATGAATATATCGTTCCTAGCAGCAGTGGCCGTGGGATACCGCAGGAGGAGGAGGAGGATAGTCAGGGCCAGAATCTTCACACCCAGAACCAGCCTTTTTGGTATGCCTGATGACCAGGTGTATGGGAGGTACAGGTTTCCACCTCACATAATACTCGACCTGGTCAGTGAGTGGGAGGATGACCTCACATCACCCACCCTCTGCTCCCAAGCACTCAGCCCTCTGGAGAAGGTCCTCAATGTACTGCACTTCTTGGCTACCGGATCATTTCAGAGGACAAGTGCCATAGTGGGGGGGGGTGTCACAGGCCACGCAGTCACGGTGCCTACACCAGGTGTTGGCCATCATCACTGCACGCCCATCAGTCCGCAGGCACATATACCTGCCCAGAACACCTGCAGAAAGGCAGGCTGTCAGCCAGGATTTCTACAGGGTGGCACAATTCCCCAAAGTGCTAGGTGCCATTGATTGCACCCATGTGGCTCTACGTCTCCCCAGGGCATCTGAGCACATCTATAGAAACCGCAAGCACTGGCATTCAATCAATGTCCAGGTAGTATGTGATGCCAAGGAAATCATCACCTCAGTATATGCCAACTATCCAGGGTCCACCCACGACAGCTTCATTTACCGGATGTCAACCCTAAACCGGGACATGGAAGCTGGGCGGCATGGCGATGCATGGCTGCTTGGTGAGTATAAATGCCACAGCACACGCATGCATGACAGATACAGAGAAATGTCACTACCCCACTAATGATCCCCATCACCACCTCCCCAGGGGACAGTGCCTACCCTCTGAGCACCCACATGATGATGCCAATTCGGAACCCCATCACGCCTCCCGAGGTAAGATACAACACAGCCCATATTGCAACCCGTGGCATAGTGGAGCGCACATTCAGAGTGCTCAAGTCACGCTTTTGCTCCCTTGACCATTCTGGCGGGCAGCTGTTATACGCTCCCCCATTAGTGTGCAGGATCATAGTGGCAGAATGTGTCCTGCACAATGTTGCAACACGCCGGGGCCTGGCTGTGGACATGGTGGTGCCTCCACATCCCCAACCAAATGCACGCCCGCTGCGCATGGGAGGGGAAAGGGCACGGTGTTAGGCGGAAACCTGTGCAGTTCCCTCTGGGACCACTGCAAAAGATTTAGGACTACAGGTGTTGCGATGAACCCACTTGGTAGCAGTCTGTACCACACAGATTCAATTGGTAGCTGTGGCTGAGCAGTCAGACTTCTCTCAAGAAAAGTTGGTCAGTATAGGGAGTATACAAGATAGGGCAATTCTTCGCAGCAAAACAAGTAAGCACGCAACAAGGCTTAGTATAAAGATAGTGAGTTATTTATTTATAACAGAACGTCTATGAAAAATACTAAAGCAAATCACGGCAAACAAATCAAAACATAATTACTCTGCGGAATGGAATAAAGCTCAATCCCCCGAAACACAATATCGACAACTCTAGGTTCTAACGGCACCACTTATTTTCAGACAGAGGTGTATACCTCAACCTAGATGACACTCGAATATTTAGTGAGGAAGGGAGAGAAGAGATAGGCAGGTAATGAAGTCAACACGGTTCGTACTGAAGCGGGTAAAAATGCAAGGCAGGAAGGCAATAATCACAATAGATCACAAAGTTCAGCGGCCAGGCCCACTCGGTGAGAGGCAAGGCACGATGTCCCAGAAAGTCTCTACTGACGATGCACTCAAGTCTTTGTTAGCAAATTGTTTAGCGACAGGTTGAACCAGTTCAGAACAAAGAGTGAATAAAGCTTGGAGGCAACCCAACGGAACGGAGAGGAATCAGATACCTCACACGAACCGATCGAAAAGGGAAGCCAGGTGGTTACGGTACCTTGTTGTGGAGGGCAGCTCCGGCGGGGGCAGTTGTTCCTGGTGGTGGATGCACGATGGGTCTTGGCCAAGAGAAGAGATGCTCTCGTCGTCGAAGAGAAGATGTCCGGTGCACCACCAGGGAAGAAACCAGCCGCGGAGTGCTCCGTCACAAGGCACCACCTTTCGGTCGCGGTACAGGAGTAGTGGCTATCCGGTTGCCAGGTGCTCTGCACGGGCAATTCGACCACTGCGTCCTGGGCGAATAAAAAGCACAAAGAAGAAGACTGGTTGTTCCCACCAGCCAGGGGAAGAGAGTCTCCGGCAGGGAGATCTCCTCTGTCGTCGGGAGATTGTGAGACGATTCCGCAGGGCTCCACCGGAGGTGTCGTCGTGCAGGTCGGCTCAGCGTTACCCTCGTCGGATTCTTTAGGTCCTGTGGCGACTTCTGAAGATCCAGTCCCAAAAGCCCTGCTTTTATGCAGACGCCCCCCATTCATTCAGCCTAGCTGTCAATCAACACATGCTAGGTGGTGAGCGGGAAGGCTCACCACCTGGGCCAATCACTCCAGAGTGCGACCTGAGTTGGCAAGGCAACTCGGTCCAGGGTGTCTAAACCCCCTCCCACACCCCTGAGGTAACCCAGACAGAATGGCACCACTTTGGAGGGGCTCTGTCCAGAGGCCCGCCAAAAGTGGAACAAAGGGCTCAACCTTTGGTTTAGGAGTCACAGAGACGAACACAGACGCCATTTTACAAACCGAGTTCTGGCAGAAAATACCACTCGATAAACCTATTTAAGATAAGTAGATCGGTGGTACGTTGGAGATTAACGAACAAAAAGTATCAATCTTCAACAATGGGACGAATCCCATAGGATTATGCTCGGGGTCGAACATAACAAGTAGTTTACACTGCCACCAGCCAAAACTCGACGAGGGAGGACGGGACAGTGCCCCCTCGAGTAACATATCCAGGAGTAATCGAATTACCCCTACTAGCACGTCCACAATAAGATGGTTGGTACTAGTTCTGTTAGCAAATTTAGGTCTAGTAAAGCCAATGGTGACTTTACATGCCCGGGGAGACAGTAGTCAGTCCCCGGGTATGGAGTCTATGGTGGGGGGACCGGCTAGGGCGCCCCCGTGTCACGACACGTAGGGTGCAGTGTGACACACATAGAAAAACATATGAGACCCTATGGAGTAAAAGACCCCATAGCCCATCGAACACATTGACATATCAAAGGAATTACACACATACATGTCCAAGAGTGAGAGAAAAGGGTCACACTCTTGGCAGGATGGAAAAAAACAAACTCCAGAAATCCAGCAAAGCTGCTGGGGGACTCACTAGGTTAGGAAATTCAGCATAAACAGAGAATTCTCCCTAACACACGGGGTGAAGCAGCCCGTACGCAGCTGGTGGCTAATTACTTCACATAGAAATAACACCCCTGTGGAGTGCACACAGCCCTGGCACATACCATCTGACAATCAATGATGACTCAATTTGACAATTCTGATGAAATAAGGGACAGTCAACTGTCAGAACCATAGCAGCCTGAGATTGTTCACCTGGAAGTGTCACAATGTGTGCATCCCTACCTACACAAACACCACCAATGCAGTGTCATCAAAAGACACACTTCTATGCAGCAAAAATGAATACCCACTTGCAAAATACAGCATGAGAACAGTGCCATGTCACCCAACCCCTCCCCGGCACCGCCACACAACACACCATGGCATGTCATGCTATGTGAGAGCAAACAAATTAATCCCCACAACATGACACAAGTGTCACAAAGTACAGTGTCCCTAATGGAAACTGGCCACACATGAAATGCTCACAGTAATGCAGGACCAACAACACACATTATCAAATATTTACCAATAATACTAATCACCTACACAACCTCCAACCTACCATAAACATGACAGTATGGATTTAAAAAATTGGTAGTCTCACTACCTGATAATGCCAGCACTTCGAACACTTCCAACTGTACAGTGTTAGCGCCACGCAAAAGTGTAGGTGCACTGCTTACAACAGGGACTCCATTTCCAAGGTAGACCCCCTTGTGAAGACATGAGAAATGGACCTGCAAGTTAGGAGGATGAGATGGATGCAGAGGCACATATCAATACACCATGCAGTGTACAATACAACAACAATATGCACTAAGAATGTATACACAGTATTGACTACAGACTGCCCACACATCAAATGGGAGTCCAACGTCACTGTGTAAGTCAATGGCCCTCATTACGACCCTGGCGGATTTTTTCCGCCATCGACGGACTTTCCGGCCATGGCGTAAAGTCCGTTTACGCCATGGCGGATGGTGGACTTACCGCCCCATTCCGAGGTTGGCGGGGCGGTAAGTCCCCATTGACCCATTTACCCTTCCCCATTCCCATTTCGGCCCCATAGGGCTCAATGGGAGTGGGGAAGGCGTTAATTACGCCACCGTACATTACGGTGGCGTAATTAACACCAAGGTCCCATAGCGCCATGGATTTTTACGCCCGCAAAAAGCGGGCGGAAAAGTGACCATGGCGCTTTGGGAACTCGTAGTTGGCGGTAAGGGGTCGGCGCAGCTAACGCTGGCGTAAACCCCTTACCGCCAGGGTCGTAATGAGGCCCAATGTCACTTGGGCACACCCTTTGCAAGCCCATGGAAACGGGAAGCATGAGGGGTGTGTGTCACACAAACCCAAGCATCTAACCCAAATTCAGGACAAGCCTGCATGTGCCCAGCCACAATACAGTGTATGGCCACACAAGGCAACACACTGTCAAAAAAATCAAAAATCAAAAATGGCCATAAATGGGCCAGGGGGTGTGGGGGAGGCCACCTAGGAGGTCCGAGGACAGGGTGCACACCAAAACCCACCTGTGTGGAACTTGCGAAAAAAAAACATCTCCATGGGCTCATGGCCTGCACGTCTACCCTATTGTGAGAGATTTGCTGCTGTCGCTCTCCTCACCCTCTGCAGCTGCATCAGGAGGTGGTGGCACAATGGGAGGCAGCCCACGCAAAGCCCTAGTCTGGTCCTCCATGGCAGCAAGCATGCGGGTGTGGAAGCTCTAGTTCTGGAGGATAATCGTGCGGCGGTCCCCATGCAACAACTCACGGGATGCCCAGACCTCCTCCCTAGTTGCCTGCATCTCAGCTGAGAGTGTACGTGTGAGCCGCTCCAGCTGCTGTTCTGTCCTCGTGTCAGTTGAAGCCTCAAGCTCAACAAGAGTCACCCTGAGTTGACGGAGTTCCACCCTCAGGTCTTCCCTGTGGCCCTGGGACTCAATAGAAATGGCTTCCCGCAGAGTCTCCAGTGCCGCCCGTCTGTCCCTGTTGGACGCCAACATGTCCTCCCTGTGTGACTGGCAAATGGAGTCTGTTGCCTGCTGTAGTTGTTCCATCAGCCTTTCTTGGGGGACAATGGAAGTGGCCACCCTATCCATGGCCTGAGCCATCATCTCAGATGATACTGCCTGTTGGTTTGCCATACCGTATATGGATTGCTCCCATGCGGTATTGCCAGGTGGCGTACGACGACCGCGTTGCTGTGCCGGCACTGCCTGAGGCTGCAGGACTGCATTCCCTCTCTGATCTGCTTTTCCAGGAACAGGATCAGATGTTGCGGAGTGTGACCCTGCATCCGTAACCACCAAAGGCGGACCTACCAACACTGACATCCCCACTGCAGGTGGGTTGGACAGTACAGAATCCCTCCCAGAAACACTTACCTGCGACCGCACATAGGTCTCATCATCCGAATCGACACCTGAATAGAGCTCGGGGGAGGTGCACCGAGAGACACCCCTTGAGATAATGGTCTGCAGCAAGTGTGGGTTCTCACCCACCACCACACCATGTCCCTCACTGGTGCCCGGTCGGGCCTGAGACCCCTCCTGGGTCTGCACCATCTCCACAACCACAGCAGTATCAAGTGCGTCATCCCCTGCAAAGACATGAAAGAAAAGAAATGGAAACAGGCATTAGCACCATGGCACAGAATTAAGGCTGAGAAGCTACAGAAACAGTACTTCATTGACACATGTCCCACTTGACTATAACCCTCCCATGCATGCACCGTCACTGCGTATGAAGGGGAGGCAAATGGCACACATTGATGACACCAAGATGGAAGACCAACACATTTGCTGCATGCTGGCTACCAGTGCCATCACACATTGGCCTGTGATTGGCATGTCCAATACACATACATGACACATGCCATCACACAGATGGCATGTACCATAGCCATGTCACAAATGTGACAATAGGACTGAGAAATGCCTAGTGAAAGTGGTGGAATGCAAACAATCAGCCTGAATGAACACAGAATAATACGCAACTATGTTGTGGCAAGATGACACTTCAAGGGCAACTGGCGTGAGGTTGGGCTGAATGTCTACTGTTGCCAGAAGGGATACTGCAATACCCAAATCCTGGTGCACAGAATGTATTGGATGAAGCACATGGGTGACCCAAACCACTCAGGCACACACACCCTCACCTGGCACTCAATCAGAAGCCCTCACACACACACCATGCACATGGATGACACACACATGCATGTGCACTCACCAGACAATGCCTTGTAATCTGGCAGGTCTCCCACGCTTTGGATCTGTCCCTCCATGGCGTAGGTCCCAGCAACATACTCATGTGGAGTGAGTTCAATGTCCTCTGCTGGAGACCCACCTCCAGTCACTAGAGTAGCGGCATGACTTGAGGCCAGCTTTTTCTTTGCCCTGCGCTTCAGGTCATTCCAGCACTTGTAGCAATCATTAGCTGTGCGCCTCACGAATCCCAAGGCACTTATGATGTCCGCGATGGTCTGCCAGTGTGCCAGACATTGTGCAGGTGTGGTCTTGCATCCTGCAGTAATCACCAATTCGCTGTCATGTGCGGACACATACTCCACAAGTGCATCAAGTTTGGCCTGATTGAAGCTGGGCTTCCTTGGTGGGCCGGACTGTGTAGCTGTGTCTGGGGCATCAGCCTGTACTGGACGAGCACTCTTCCTCTTCCGCTTGGAAGGTGGTGGGGATCCTGAGTGTCCTACGCCACTCTGGACACTAGGGGCAGGAGCCCCGGTGGACTGTGGACTAGGAGTGTGGGAATTAACACTCACCATGGGACTTGGTGCAGGCATTAGCTGAAGTGTGATGTAGTCAGGGGGAACGTCAGCAGGATGGACTGGGACCGACACTGTCCTGGCTGGGAGACTCAGAGCTAGGGTGGATGGAGCCGCAGCTGCCCCTGCAGCCTCCCTACCCTGCCTACTCGGGGCAGCAGATGACATAGCTGCCCCTGATCCACGTGGCCTGGTGACACCAACTTGCACCGCCACACGTGGCCTAGACCTGCTGACCTGGAAGTCAGCCATGGAGTCACCCTGTGCCAGGTCTGGTGCCACAATGGGCTGGTCCAACAAGGGCTGAGCAGGGATGGTGCCAGCCATGTTACCCTCAACCAGGGGGGGGCATGGGTGTCCCTGACTGGTCACCCACACATGGGGGGCTAGGGGCACCCTGCAAGTCCCAGCCACGTCCCCTAACGTATCCACCACGGCCACCTCTTGAGGCTCGGCCACGTTTGCCACCCTTACCGTGTGCTCGCCACCCAACCATGGCACTGATGTTGTTGTGCGTAAGGGAGTTGAAGTAAACTATTGTCCTGGGCAATTGGGGGTCAAAGGGGTAGGGTACTAGATGGAATTCGTACCCTAGTGCTCTAGCAAGGCTGTATGTGACCCCTGGGGGAAGGTGACGGGTCACACAATGCACAGGCACCCCAAAAAAGGGAGATAATGTGCACGCAACCCCTCCTAGACCACGTGTGTGGAAAAATAAACCTGCACTATGCTGTGGCACCCAGGAACACAAAAATGAACGCAGCCTAGAATGACCTCTGAAGGGGTACGCAACACACAGGGCAAGCACAGATGTTAAATACGTGCGCGACTCACCGTCTGCCTGGAAAAATCATGTGAAAAATACACGCGTGTGCGCGTTGGCAACACCCCTGCCAAAAGAAGAATTGTACGCTGTCTGGGGAGACGGGACAACAGTAGAAGTGAACGCTGTTTGAGGAAACAGGCCAAGGAAAAAGACAAAAAGCTGTCAGAGGTAACAGGGAGTACGAACTTGGAACGCTGTGAAGTAAATCGCGTGTGAACCAACAAGAAGTACAGATTTCACCCACTTGCTCTCCACGAAAAGCACGTACAAGGAAATGGCATTCTACACGTACCTTTTAAACATGCCGACACGTCCAGCGTCACTTCCACGTGTACGCGGTAAGGCCCTATCCTCCAATTACACGAGCTGACACTCTGACGTGCAGTCATTGGACGTGTAACATGCACCCGTGTACAGGGAAACATCCGCGCATGCACGTCACAGACGCGCATACGCGCTGAGGCCCTTTCCACCAATTACACGCTATGACACTGTGACATGCTTATTTTTGCTACGCGCCATGGAAAATGCACATGCGCGTAACATCATAGACGTGCCTACACGCTGGGGGCTTTGGGCCAATGAATTTGCATATGTGTGCTGACGCGCTTACGTGCTAAGGCCCTTTCCTCGAATTACATGCAGACGTGCTGGATTTTCATGTGCCAAATCACTCCGTATCAAGCTGGCCACGCGTAAGCACACGGAAGACTACGCTCCTGCCCAGAAAGCCGAATTACTGCCCCCCAGAGCCCCGAGCACGCTCCCACCTCCCATCTGCTGCTGCCTGATTGCCTACTGCCCACGTGCCCTGCCATTTGCTGCCTGCACATCAGCCAGGGTTGCTGTTGCTGTGACCACCCCTGCTGGAACCGAAGACTCCCGATTGGGATTCCATCGCTCCACAGACCAGCCCCAGGACCCAGTTGCCCATCCACTCCTGCTTCTGGGGTTGTCATGTCGGGCACTGCAACATCTGGCACCACTGGCAACCCCCGGCCAGAGAGGCAGAGGGGCACCAGCTTCGCTGCCACCGAAGTTGGTGCCTGGTGGAGCAAGTCCTGGGGCAGTATGATGCCCTCTTTGGAAGTTTGCGCACCAACAAGGAAGGACGGACTCAGATCTGGACTTACATCGTGACTGCCATCAACGCGGAGGGGGTGGCAGTCCGACTATTCCATCATGTCAAGAAGTGCTGGGAGGACTTCAGGTCCAGGACCCTCAACAAGGCCCGGCGCCTCTTGAAGGCAGCGGATGCTAAGGGGCGCTGGGGCCACTTGTCGGACGATCAGATGAGGGTCCTGGAACGCATATCCCCAGCGCTCCACGTCCAGGTCCTTGAGAGGCAGACCCGTCTGGAGTCGAGCAGTAAGTGTACATGCATCATGATTGTAAACTGTGCGTATGGTGGTGTGCCAGTAGTGTGCAGGTTGAAAATGTATTTTTATGGGGCCAAGTATGGGGGGGATGTACAGGGCCGTGAGGCTAACACATGCAAGGGCTCTCATGTGTGAGACATGGATGGTGCTTGTGTGTGTAGGCTTGCATGCCAAATGCAGATGTGTGGGCACACATGTTTGGATGAATGTGTATGTAAGTATGCATGCTCGTGATGTCACACATGGATGTTGGTTTCAGCTGCATGTATCAGCACTGTGTACATGTGCATGTGTGTGTATTTGACAAGGGTGCAACAGTGATGCAACATATGCAACATGGATGCATGTGACAGCGGGATGTGGAAGCCTGATTAGAAGATGTGACATGGATGCCAATCTGAACACTGCGACAGTTGGCAGAGGTGTACACATGCATGCAAGTGTGGTGGTGTGTGTGCATGTGTAGTGCACTCCCTGTGTTGCATGTGATGTCTGGCTCACCTTTGCCTGCTCATGCTGTTGTATGTGTATGGATGGTGCTGGCTGTTGCAATATGGCTGTGTATGGCTCATGTGTGCGAGTTGAAATGACATGTGTGTTGGCGATTGTGATGCCATGTCTGAGGTTTCCCAATGCCACTCATGTACAACTGTCATGTGTGTATGTGTCCATTGTACAGTGCCCTGATGCCTGTGTTTTATTTCTCACTGCCTGCAGCGTCAACTGATGAAGAGGGCGGAGAAGGTGCTGTGGAGCACAGTGGCAGGGATTGCACCGCCAGCCAGAGATGCAAGGCCCGGGTCCCCTCCCAGGTTGTCATCTCGTCGGGGAGTGAGGAGTCCGGTGCCGCGTCCCAGGCCGCAACTGCCGGGGGGAGGTCCAAGACGCGGAGGTCGGAGTTGGACTCCTCGGCAGCAGAAGGGGCAGCTGGGACCCCACAGGGCCCAACGGGGGAAGATGGCACGGAGTCATCCAGGTTGGTGGGGGGTTTGGTGGAGGAGGAGGCCGTGCAAGCGACAGAGACCGGGTCTGGAGGTGGGGATTCCACTGGTGCTAGTGGTGCAGTGCAGGACCAGGGACAGGAGGCAGCACAGGCCGCCGCGGAGGTGCCTGTGTGCAATCCTGTCCCTGATCCTGTCACTGCATCATCTTGCACCAGCAGGGATGCCTACGTCCAGACCCGTTTTAAGGCAGGGAATGCACTTACAACAACTGGCCTTCCTCTGCCTGTGGACGTGGCTATCCAGGTACGGGTTGAGCCTGTCCTGACTGGTGTGGCGTTGCGTCAACGCGCCATGCGGGGTGACCTGCAGTCTTTTCATGAGGAGACTGCACGTCATCTTGAATGGCTCGTTGACTGCGTCGGCCTACTGGGACAGGTCACCCAGGCCGGATTCCTCTGTTTGCTGGAGCTTGTTCCGATCCCCTCCTCAACTGAACACCCTATGCGCCAGTCGTCCTCCGTGCCATCTTTCCACCCATTTGTCACCTGAGTGCCCTGTGGAGCTGCCTCTGACGGTGCGGCCAGGCTGGTGGAGGATACATCCCTGCCACAGTCGGGAGTCGGACGTCCAGCAGGGGTGGCCACATCAACGACTGCACCCCGGCCGGTGGAGGATGTGCAGGCAGCAGGAGCCAGGGCACGGGCACAGCCACAGCATCAGCAGCAATGAGGTGGGAGCCATGATGGCTCGGGGCCTTCGACATCGGAGGGGCAAGCATCGGCCAGAGGGCAGGAGGACCCAGGACGGGAAGTGTCTTCCGTGTGGCAGCGGTTGGTCCACGCCATAGATGCGGAGCGGCAGCAGGCGGAAGAGGCACGGCTCACGATGGTCAGGGCGGAGAACTCCATGCGGAGGGCCCTGAGGCGGGCCGAGTACCTTGAGGCAATCCGCAGGGAGTTGGAGGAGAACATGTCGTCGGCCCTGTGGACCCTCGGGGCCATGGAGGAGGACTGCCTCCGGGACATTGAGCAGGAGTTTGATGATGCCCTGGCCCGGAAAACTTCCAGAAGTGAGCCGTCGGACTAGCCCGCTGCCCTTGTAAATAGTTCTTTAGTGTTAAGTTTCCTTTCGGTTTTGTTTTGTTTTGGGGCGCTTGGACAATGCCCCAACTTCTTGTATATAGTTCTTCATTAGGTAGTATTTTATTTTATAGGTTTCATTTAAAGGATTGGGCACCTGGACCCTGGATGTTCACCTTGTACATAGTTTGACAATGGATTTGGATTGTTGATTTTATTTTTCCATGGATCAATGGTTTTTTCTTATTTTGGAACCTTGGATTTATTTTCTCAGACTAACACTTTGTAGACTTGCTTTGGATTGCTTTTCATTTGGATTTCATGCAACTTTTTCATTTATTGGACATGCTGGATTTCATTTATTGATTCCATTTTCTTCTGTTCCATTTCATTGCCTTGCTTTTCTGTTTAATACATTATAATTTGGTACTTCAATGTGTGGTATTCTCTCTTTGGTTTCATGCATGTCACAATGTGTGTTCTATCATTCACATGCTGTCATTGTGTGGGTTTGACGGATATGTGTTGATGTGCAGACTAGCCATTTGGGATGCATCATGTGCTGGTGATTTCTTTGTGGGGTGGATGTCATACCTGGTGGTGTGTTCAGACTGGGGTGGCGTAGGCAGTGTATTGAGAGGGCATGGGGGACATGATTATGGATCGTCATGAGGTGTTGGGGGACATGTATGGGGGCCTGCTGGCAGGTGCCCTGCACTGCTGGGGGGTGGGGGTGCTCGGAGACATGAGTGGGGGCAGAGGGCCACCAGCTTCAGTCAGAAGGAAGTTGGTGTCCTGGTGGAGCTTGTCCTGGGGCATTATAATGCCCTCTTTGGATCATCACGCGCTGACAAGGAAGGACGGGACAGGATCTGGACGGACATCGTGACTGCCATCAACGCAGAGGGGGTGGCAGTCCTACTATTCCATCATGTCAAGAAGCGCTGGGAGGACTTCAGGTCCAGGACCCTGAACAAGGCACGGCGCCTCTTGAAGGCAGCGGATGCTAAGGGACGCCGGGCCCACTTGTCGGAAGATCAGATGAGGGTCCTGGAACGCATATCCCCAGGGCTCCACGTCCAGGTCCTTGAGAGGCAGACCCGTCTGGAGTCGAGCGGTAAGTGGCCAAGCAATGCTGTGTGAGACAGGGCATGTTGCAGTGTGCTGATTGTCTGATACTTGCCTGTATGTGTGACATAGGCCATGTACGCGTGTGTGTGTGCAGGGACATCATGGTCATGTATGTGAGACCAGTAATGTGTGAAGCAGACGGTTGGTGTATGTGTTTAAATGCAACATGGGGAGCCCTATGCGGAATGGACACATGAGAGCATGCCAGTCTCTGTTCCTGGACATGGGTGGGGGTGATGGATGGGTGCTGATGCCATGTAGAAGTATGGTGTCCATGTCTGTGTGTCTGACATGCGTGTCTGTGACTTGTGAATGCCATGGATGCATGACACATGTCTGTGACAATGTTCAGAATCACTTATGCAGCCTAGTTATCCTTGCAGCCACTGTGTCTGGGGTGTACGAGTCCAGATGGATGAAAGTACGGTAAAGTGTGTGCATGTGATAGGCATGACCCATCATGCATGTGAGTTCAAAAACAACATTGTATGTTTCAAGAGTCCCTTGGACATGTTTGCTAATGTCCATAGCATGCACCATGCCTGTTACTGCATGTGTTTTGCCTGCACTGACCCATGTGTTGTGGAGGGACATGATGGAAGTGATCTTTCACAGTGCCACTCATCTGCTATTGCTTCCTGATAGGGGACCATTGTACAGTACCCTGCTGCTTGTGTTCTATGTCTCCCTCTACACAGCATACAGTGAAGAAGAGGGCGGAGACGGCGCTGTGGAGCAAAGCGGCGGGGATGCCCCAATGGCTGCAGCGGAAGGGGTGGGTGAGCCTCAACAGGGGCTTGCAACGGCGGAAGACGGGGTGGAGCCATCCAGGTTGGTGGTTTCCACAGAGGAGGAGGCTGCTACTGAGCCGCACATGTGGCCTGATGGGGGCATCCCTGCTGGTGCAAGAGCTGCAGTCCAGGGGCAGGGGCAGGAGGCAGCACAGGTCGCCGTGGAGGTGCCTGCGCACGTCACTGTCCCTGACACTGTGACTGCACCACCATGCACCAGCAGGGATGCCCCATCCCAGGCCCGTCCGCAGGTAGGGGGGATGTCCATGTCATCTGACTCCCCTCCACCTGCGGACGAGGGGACCCCTGGCCGTATGGAGAAGGTCCTGATTGGTGTCGCGTTGCGCACGGGTGTCATTCGTGATGAGGTGCGTGCTTCCCGGGGGGAGCACGCACGTCATCACGAAGAGCACCTTGCCAACGTGGCCCAATTGGGAGCGGCCATGGTCAGGGGTTTCGTACATGTTTCGGGCACTCTGGCGACCCTCTCCTCCTCTGTGGAGGCTATGCGCCAGTCATTCTCCATGACGTCTTCCGGCCCAGATGCCACCAGGGCCCCCTGTGGGCCTGCCCCGACCAAAGCAGCCAACTCGGTGGGGATCCCAACCCTGCCACAGTCGGGAGTCGGAGGTCCAGCAGGGGTGGACACACCAGCAACTGGACCCCAGCAGATGGAGGATGTGACAGCATCATCGGGCAGGGCATGTGCACAACGGCGTCGGTGGATTCCATCAGCCTGGATGCCGTCGTGCAGGCACAGGCAGTGGCGTCGGAGGCAGCGGCAGGCTTGACGTGGGAGGCATCATGGCTCGGGGCCATCAACATCAGGGGTGCAGGCATCGGCCGGAGCTCAGGAGAACCCTGGAATGGGAGTGTCTTCCATGTGGGAGCGGTTGGGCCAGCAGATGGGTGCGGAGCAGCAGCGGGCAGAGGAGGAACGGCTCACAATGGTCAGGGCGGAGAACTCCATGCGGAGGGCGCTGAGGCGAGCTGAGTGCCTCGAGGGTATTCGCAGGGAGTTGGAGCTGGACACTGCATTATCCCTGCGAGACCTCGGGGCCAGGGAACATCCCCGCCTCCAAGCCATTGAACAGGAGTTCGATGATGCCCTGGCCCATGACAACAACCAGTGAGCCGTCGGACTAGTCCGCTGCCCTTGTAAATAGTTATGTAGTTAGTGTTAGGTTTCCTTTGCTTTTTTATTTTTTTTGGACCTTTTGGACAATGGACCACATTTTTGTATATAGTTTTTTTATTAGGTAGTATTGTTAGATAGGTTTCATTTCTTCTGTTGGGATCATGGACCCTGGATTGTTTATCTGTATATAGTTGACTGTTGGATTTTATTTTTTTATTTGGAATTTACCCATGGAGCAATGGTTTTCGGTTTTGATTTTCCATTGGATTTACTTTTTTGAACTGTCACTTTGGACACCTTTCCTTTGGATTATGATTTGTGGTTTTACATTATTTTACGGACATGCTGCTTTTGGTTTTTAATTCCCATTGTCGTTTGTTTATTTTTGATTCCATATATGTTGCTTTTAATACATTTTCTTCATCAAACTTCAATGTGTAGTATCATCTCATTGGTTTCATGCATATCATGATATGGGTTTTGACATTCACTGACACCCATTGTGTGTATATGAGGGACATGTGTTCATTTACATACTTGCCATTGGGGTTGTATCATGTAATTGGCATTTCTAAGTGGGTGGATGCAATACTTGGGTGGGTGTTTGGCATGTGGAGGCAGCCCATAAGGGCCAGGGATCTAGATTGTGATGACGTGTTGGCTGGGGGACATGAGTCGGGCCTGGTGGAGGGTGCCCTGCACTGCTGGGGGGTGGGGGTGCTGGGAGACATGTGTGGGGGCCTGGTGGAGTGTGCCCCTGGATGCTGGGGGGGGGTGCTGGGAGACATGTGTGGGGGCATGGTGGAGGGTGCACTGCTGGGGTGTGGCGGTGCAGGGGGACATGAGTTGGACATGAGTGGGGGCCTGGTGGAGGGTGCCCCTGGATGCTGGGGCGTGGGGGTGCTGGGAGACATGTGTGGGGGCATGGTGGAGGGTGCCCTGCACTGCTGGGGGGTGGGGGTGCTGGGAGACATGAGTGGGGGCCTGGTGGAGGGTGCCCCTGACTGCTGGGGTGTGGGGGTGCAGGGGGACATGAGTTGGACATGAGTGGGGGCCTGGTGGAGGGTGCCCCTGGATGCTGGGGCATGGGGGTGCTGGGAGACATGTGTGGGGGCATCGTGGAGGGTGCCCTGCACTGCTTGGGGGTGGGGGTGCTGGGAGACATGAGTGGGGGCCTGGTGGAGGGTGCCCCTGATTGCTGGGGTGTGGGGGTGCAGGGGGACATGAGTTGGACATGAGTGGGGGCCTGGTGGAGGGTGCCCCTGGATGCTGGGGGGTGTGGGTGCAGGGGGACATGAGTTGGGGCCTGGTGGAGGGTGCCCCTGACTGCTGGGGGTGGGGGTGCAGGGGGACATGAGTTGGACATGAGTGGGGGCCTGTTGGAGGGTGCCCCTGGATGCTGGGGGTGGGGGTGCTGGGAGACATGTGTGGGGGCATGGTGGAGGGTGTCCTGCACTGCTGGGGGGAGGGGGTGCTGGGAGACATGAGTGGGGGCCTGGTGGAGGGTGCCCCTGACTGCTGAGGTGTGGGGGTGCAGGAGGACATCAGTTGGACATGAGTGGGGGCCTGGTGGAGGGTGCCCCTGGATGCTGGGGGGTGGGGGTGCTGGGAGACATGTGTGGGGGCATGGTGGAGGGTGCCCTGCACTGCTGGGGGATGGGGGTGCTGGGAGACATGAGTGGGGGCCTGGTGGAGGGTGTCCCTGACTGCTGAGGGGTGGGGGTGCTGGGAGACATGTGTGGGGGCATGCTGGAGGGTGCCCTGCACTGCTGGGGGTGGGGGTGCTGGGAAACATGAGTAGGGGCCTGGTGGAGGGTGCCCCTGGATGCTGGGGGGTGGGGGTGCTGGGAGACATGTGTGGGGGCATGGTGGAGGGTGCCCTGCACTGCCAGGGGGTGGGGGGTGCTGGGAGACATGAGTGGGGGCCTGGTGGAGGGTGCCCCTGGATGCTGGGGGGTGGGGGTGCTGGGAGACATGTGTGGGGGCATGGTGGAGGGTGCCCTGCAATGCTGGGGGGTGGGGGTGCTGGGAGACATGAGTGGGGGCCTGGTGGAGGTTGCCCCTGGATGCTGGGGGGTGGGGGTGCTGGGAGACATGTGTGGGGGCATGGTGGAGGGTGCCCTGCACTGCTAGGGGGTGGGGGTGCTGGGAGACATGAGTGGGGACCTGGTGGAGGGTGCCCCTGACTGCTGGGGTGTGGGGGTGCAGGGGGACATGAGTTGGACATGAGTGGGGGCCTGGTGAAGGGTGCCCCTGGATGCTGGGGGGTGGGGGTGCTGGGAGACATGAGTGGGGGCCTGGTGGAGGGTGCGCTGTACTGCTAGGGGGTGGGGGTGCTAGAAGACATGTGTGGGGGCCTGGTGGAGTGTGCCCCTGGATGCTGGGGGGTGGGGGTGCTGGGAGACATGTGTGGGGGCATGGTGGAGGGTGCCCTGCACTGCTGGGGCGTGGGGGTGCTGGGAGACATGAGTGGGGGCCTGGTGGAGGGTACCCCACAGTGCTGGGGGGTGCGGCTGCAGGGGGACATGAGTTGTACATGAGTGGGGGCCTGGTGGAGGGTGCCCCTGGATGCTGGGGGGTGGGGGTGCAAGGAGACTGTGTGGGGGCCTGGTTGAGGGAGCCCCTGAATGCTGGGGGGTGGGGGTGCAGGGGGACATGAGTTGGACATGAGTGGGGGCCTGCTGGCAGGTGCCCCACAGTGCTAGGGGGTGGGGGTGCTGGGAGACATGCGTTGTTGATCAGTAGTGCAAGGTGACATGTGGCTTGGCTGGGGGGGCATGCCCTTTGTGGATGGGCTGCCTGCGGGACATGAGCAGGGGTGCAGGGTAGTCCCATGTGGTGTGGGCTGCCTGCAGGGGCCATGGAGGGTGAAGAGGGAACACCTGGGAGGACCCACACGGCCAATTCACGTGTGGAACTTCCCACGCACCCCTGAAATGCACATACCCTGCTGAATTCGCGTGTGAGAATTCCCGCGCACCCCTGGAACACATGTACCCAGGACAATCGCGTGTGGAACTTCCCGCGCACCCCTGAAAGACACGTACCCTGCTGAATTTGCGTGTGAAACTTCACGCGCACCCCTGAAATACATGTGCCCTGATGGAATTGCGTGTGAAACTTCCCGCGCACCCCTGAAATACACGTACCCTGCTGAACTTGCGTGTGAGAATTCCTGCGCACCCCTGGAACACACGTACCCAGGACAATCGCGTGTGGAACTTCCCGTGCACCCCTGAAAGACACGTACCCTGCTGAATTTGCGTGTGAAACTTCACGCGCACCCCTGAAATACACGTGCCCTGATGGAATCGTGTGTGAAACTTCCCGCGCACCCCTGAAATACACGTACCCTGCTGAATTTGTGTGTGATACTTCCCGCGCACCCCTGGAATACACGTACCCAGGACAATCACGTGTGGAACTTCCCGTGCACCCCTGAAATACACGTACCCTGCTGAATTTGCGTGTGAAACTTCCCGCGCACCCCTGAAATACACGTGCCCTGATGGAATCGCGTGTGAAACTTCCCGCGCACCCCTGAAATACACGTACCCTGCTGAATTCACGTGTGAAACTTCACGCGCACCCCTGGAACACACGTACCCAGGACAATCGCGTGTGGAACTTCCCACGCACCCCTGAAATACACGTACCCTGCTGAATTTGCGTGTGAAACTTCTCGTGCACCCCTGTAATACACGTACCCAGGACAATCGTGTGTGGAACTTCCCGCGCACCCCTGAAATACACGTACCCTGCTGTATTTGCGTGTGAAACTTCCCACGCACCCCTGAAATACACGTGCCCTGATGGAATCGCGTGTGAAACTTCACACGCACCCCTGAAATACACATACCCAGGACAATCGCGAGTGAAACTTCCCGCAACCCCCTGAAATACACGTTCCCCGCTTGGCGTTTGCTGTTTGGCAGCCCTGTGAACTGGTCCAGGGTTAGCGCAGACATTTGCAATGAATTGGGGATTTTGATGGCTTTTCCTTGCGCGAGGGCGTTTTTGGGGGCGTAACTGGCGCTGCTGCATGGTCGCTGCGCCACTCTGCGCCACGGCTGGTTTTGGAGGCTAAAATCCATGAATACGCTGTGCGATGAAATGGATTTTATCGCACGCGGCTGGCGCAGTGTATCGCACGGGGACACTGTGCGCCAGCCGCGTGCGCCACTTTTGTGCGAAATTCTATGAATTACCCTATTTATTGTTATCTCTTTTGCATCGACATGTCATCTATATCTGGGCAGTTTCTTCTTGCCTGTGAAGATTAGAATGCTTGATTTTTCTGACTTGATAGTAAGGTTATTTGTTTTACAGTGTTGTTGGAAATAGTTCAATTTGTTTTGTAGCCCAAATGGGGTTCTATCTAGAAGTATTATATTGTCCACGAAAGCAAGCCAACTAAAACGCAGATGACCCATTCTTACAGGAAATATATCTATTTAATTCCAAATGTTGCCAATATCTGCAAGATACAGATTAAAAAGTATTGCTGCAAGATTGCAGCTTTGTTTCACGCCGATATGTGGGGTGATGTGATCAGACAGCAGTCCTGCAGCATTAATTTTCACCCTATAGGAAGTCCCTGAGTGAAGATGGGCAATCAATGCTACGGTGTGTGATGGAATTCCATACGCCAGCATTTTTGTCCATAGTCTGTTGCGCAGCACATTGTCAAATGCTGATGAAAGGTCCAGTGAGGCCCTATATATTGGCTCACAGGTAGCATTTCGAGATGTTATCAATAAGTGCGCAAGTATGGTTGCATTCAAGGGAGTTCCCATTTTCTTCCGAAAACCCACTTGTACCTTAGATAGAATTGGAGACCTAATCATATGTGTTTCTAGGTCATTCAATACGAGACGTGAGAAGATCTTTGCCGCAACATCGATAAGGGCAATAGGCCGAAAATTGCCCGGGTTGTCGGGGGGACCATTTTTGTGAATTGAAATCATTATGGCAGTTAGCCACGATGTTGGAATTGCTCTCACAGTGAATACTAGATGAAAATGTGTGAGGAGTTGTTTGGCCCAAAAGTGAGGGTCGTCTTTAATGACACAGGACGGAAGCCCATCAGGGCCCGCCGCCTTGGAAGGTGAAAGTTTAGAAATGGCCCAAATCATATCTTCCAGTGTCATGCTTGAGCCATTTTCATCTTTGGAGCTTCAAGTTCCTGTTTAACGTGCTCACAGGGCAGAGCATATTCAAGCTTGAAATAGTCTTGCCAGGTGGATCCATCTATGCAAGTAACCATACAATTTTTCTGCTTGCTCAAGGGATTTCTCAGAATTGCCCAGATTTCCCTGACATTTCGTTTGCACAGATGGTCATCATTTTTTGGCTATCCGACATATAGCGCATGTAGCGTATTTCTTTTATTTAATTTTTATATTTGGCTATTATGCCCCTTTTGCATAATGTATAATTGGCATCAGATGTAAACATTCATTTTGCTATTCTTAGATCTTGGTTTTTCTGATGTTTCAGTGCTGTTATCTCGATTGAGAAGTTAGCGGAGGCATCGGTAGATTGTGGTTTTGCTGGCAATTTAGATAAGGTAACAAGATGTTCCTGAATGATCTTTAAATTCCTGTTAATGATACTTTCTACATGAGAGAGATGTTCCAGCTTGTTGTCACTGGCAAGCATATCTCTGTTGACTAAGAATGCTAATTTTCTGCATATACTGGAATTCCAGCGGAAAGATATAGCAAAGGGGTCGCTTTCCACAAGGGAAATGTAGGGCAACGTATCAAAGGTTTGACAAATAAAGTAGAAAGCAGAAGACAGTATACTGTGATCACCCAAACCAACATTAGAGATCTGAGTCAGAGCAAAATGGCCAGATATTTTGCTTGTTATCAGAAAAAAATCAATTAATGTGACTGACGACCCACGGTGCCACTAAGACAGGTTATTGGATGAGTCAAAATTCAAAAGCTGGATATTCCGTTCTTCAAAAAATTCCAGCCAGAGCCTTCCCCTGATCCGCGCCTGTTGAGCATGGGGCGTCATATTGAGACCGTCAATTGTAGTTGCTTCCAGCTCTAAGTATGAGTTGAAGTCACGTCCAATCAAAATTTCATATGATCACATTAGTCAAAGCTTTGTTTAAAAGTTGAAAAGCTATTTCCGGGCCAATCTTCATGGGGTTCGAATAAACTGAAATGATCAGGAGATTACATACTACTTTTCCTACCATGGTCAGGGCAACCATCAAAAACGTGTCTGTGTGTTCGAGAATCTTAGCCATGAATCTTAGATTGGTCTTGATAAGAAAAGCAAGACCATCACTAGGGCGACCCACTGAAGCATGCCTTGCCGGCACACAGTATGAAACAAATCCATGAAGTACAATCTCCGAGATTGCCATAGTTTCCTGCAATATTAAAACTTCCGGCACATGCAGAAGCCTCACGATCTTAGCCCATGCATAAAGATGATTTGCCCCACAACAATTCCAGGAATATATTGCAAGTGCTGGTAGCTACGAGACAATAGGTGAGGTATTCATGGTTGCAGGCCCTTTAAGAAGGGGTTCCATCCAACTCAAACCATTAAGGGCTTTGGTAGCATTTCAAGTTGATCTCATAGACCATTATTAGATTCTAGTAAGATTTCCTGAGCCGGCCCCTCAGGGACCATATCGTGTGGAACAGGCGGAGTAAAATCAAGAAAGTCCCAGGCAGCTTCCATCTCTATAAAGATGTGAAGATAGAGGCCCAGAGAAACCAGATCATCTGTGTGATCTAGAATCATCTTAGTGATTATTGGAGATTGAAGTTTGCACAGACTTCTAAAGTTGTTCTCAATCGCTAGTTTAACCCACTCAATATCTTTTGTGGCCAGGATTCGCAAGGACGGAATCTGGTAAAAGTCATTCACCAGAAAAGAGCGATTTATACGGGTGATCCCATTGATGGTCGAGTCACTCCCCGATCCGATGATACATTTCATCTCCTTGGATCATTCCGGGAAGTTTGAAGTCGATTTTGCCTGTGTTCCAGATTCGTCATGCGACTCTGATACACACTTGGTGGTATATTAGATTCTACTAAGGGCTTTTGTTCTTTCCCATGTTCCTGTCCAATGTTCACCGTACACCCATTTCCATTCAACTTTTGAGTCTGATGCCCACTTGCTGGTGTATTAGATTCTACAAGGGCTTCTGTTCTTTCCCAAGTTTCTGTCCAATGTTCACTGTACACCCATTTCCATTCAACTTTTGAGGGCCTATCTGCTGGCTGTCCGTAAGCACCTGTTGGCAGCTGATCAAGTCTTTTGCGGGTAGAACAGCAGCCTGCTGGGCATCCATAGTGCATACCTCCACCATGCCTGTGCCACCTACCTTTTTGACTTGAATAGTTGGAAAGAAGTTGACGAGTTGAGCTTGCATCTTTTCCACATTTTTACCCATTGACTTTAAGGAGGACGTTGACGCTTGAGAATCACACTGAGGTTTGATTTGCAGGAGCCTCTTACTCTCTTCTTTCAGTTCTGATAAATTTAAAGCTGGCTCAGGGACCTTTAAAGGGTCTATGTCTTTGATTTTAGCAGTTTGCGCTTGGGTTCCCTTCACTTTTGCTTTGGTTATATTGAGTCTTTTCTGAGCTCTAAGAAATGATTTCCTGGCCATCCGAGATATGAAATGGTGCCCTGTTGGGGCTGAGTCCTTGTGTCCATTTTGAGGTTGTAAATCAAGTTTTTGGCACTTAATTACTTCCTGTTGTTTGATAATATCCATTAGGACTGACGGACTATCAGGTGAAGTATTCATTTAGCACGTCCTCACCTACTAATGTAGGATGATTTGAGACAACATCGAATAACAGCTTTTCAACTTGAAGAATCCGATCGTGATGCAGTTTAGCCTCTTCCAACAGATCTATAGATTAATTCTTTGGCAATGAAGTCGCCTGAGAAGGAATTCCCTGAAGTGCCTGAGCATATGACTTTCCTGCGGGTGTAAAATCTGACTCCTCACAGTCAGTTTGAGATCCTCTTGAGGTGGTGAATAATTTCGACTGCTGCACTCCCACTTGTTGATTTAAATTCAACATTTTGCCTATATAAGAGGCATAGAAGGAAAGACCCTGCTCCTGTGCCATTATATATCCTTTGATTTTACTGATTTTAGACATCATGGAGCCAACAAACCTTTCATTTCTCTGAGGATGGCATGGGTAAGATCATACCCTTTATCCAGGAGGTTAAGAATTCTGGTGATGACTGGAAAATTCTGTAAATCGTGTTCCTCGATGTTAATTGGTGGGTCTTCTGGTGTCGTAAAGGGAATATTCCCTGACTGCATCTAGAATTGGTCTGAACAACCAGAATTGTGCTCGTGTTCCATAGGCGTATTAGCTGTGGGGCAGCAATTATCTTTTTGAGATGACACTTCTACATCTGTATCAATCTCATGGAATCTAAATCCAAGAGGCTCTCTTCCTGGAGCGATATTACCCTTATGGAATAAATTGTCAGCTAAGTGCAAATGGACCTGTTCCTGGCATGGGCGACCTGCCGAAGCAAGTGTAGATGGTCCAAAAGACAGCCAAACCTGTCTCCCTAATTCATCCATTACCACAGGAGCGAGCATTGAATTATCTAGTAAGGGCACAAAGGCCCCCTGGTCATCTTCTCCATTTGGACCAGAGTCAGCTCCCAGAGGGACCACAGTCATCATGTTACTGGCATCGTTATTGGCCTCCCTGACCGAGCATGAAGGCATGGGTGGAATCGAAGTGTCATCGAGCAAAGAAGTGCCTTTGCTAGAGTCAGGAGGTTTTGAGGGGGCCTGAGTCAGATCCTCTATGCCCTCTAACAACTGAGGTACATGTACTGACATTAATAGCAAGGACTTTTTACAAGATGGAAACAAGGGAATGGTGGTGTTGGCAGCTTTAGTTACCATCTTTTTGGACCGTCCTGGAGGAGCCAATCTGGTGCGATTTGTGCTACGTAAATTATGACTCATGTTTACAGAGCCGAGCAAAAGAAAAAAAAACACAGACTTTTTGTGCACAGACTTTCACACACCAAGAGTGAACACTATGTGACAAAAACAGACGGCCTGTGACTAGAATATGCAGGAATCAAAACAAAGGGGTTAATCTGTAGTGGATCAAAGACTCAATAGCCCCAGTCGCGTTTTTACTCAATTATGTTTGAAAGAGTATATTCAACCAACTCATATGTGCCTAGATGACATTTGCCCACACATCACGTTTTCAACAGCAAATAGACTTCATTAAATATGTGCTTGATAGTTGCACTCCAGGGTTCAAATGCTCAAGAGGCCCGCAGTCACCCTCTATCAGGAGTACCAATTCAAGCACTCAGCAAATACTATACACCAATCGTGAGAACAATAGCCTACTCCCTAGGGTTCAAAGGCCTAAGGCCCACAGTCACCCTCTATGGAGGAGCTCTAGTTCACACGCTCATACGCTCATAAGAGCACTCCAGGGTTCAAAGGCACACAGCCCGCAGTCACCCTCTTTCCGGAGTGCCTAGCTCAAGCACTTAAGGAAGAGTGTGCACCAGTCACGAGGCTGCAAGCTGCCCCTCAGGGTTCAAAGGCCTAATGCCTGCAGTCACCCTCTGAGGAAGATCTCTAATTCACACACTAGTTCCAATACTCCAGGGTTCAAAGGCTCAGAGCCCGCAGTCACCCTCTATCAGGAGTACAAGATCGAACACTTGGTGAAAAATGTGTGCCGGTCACGTGACCACAAGCTGCCCCTCAGGGTTCATAGGCCTATTGGCCTGCAGTCACCCTCTGGGCAGGAGCTCTGGTTCACACACACAGTGAGCAAGAACTCAATACCAACACTACAGGGTTCAACAGCCCAATTTGCCCACAATCATCCTATTAGAGGGTGAGCAGATTAATCACCTAAGGTGCAGGTTCATCAAGCACAAGATTGAGCCCTGCTTTCAGGGGTTCCAGGGCTCAGTTGCTTACAGTCACCCTCGAGACACAAGAATGGTTCAAAGCATGCAATCAGGTATAGTTGGTTGAATCAGGTAATAGCACATAAATATTCAAAAGGCCAACTCGAGCACCTATCGTGTCCCAAAGAGGCAGCCTTGCACAAGGAGCATCGGCACCTGTGGGCCCTCTTGTCTACAATAACATCCAAGGCCAATACTTCGGAATGATGTAAAGAGAGATTTAAAGCATAATTCACAGGACACAGAGCAGCAGAGTAATCGAAGCAAGATCTTGGGTGCGGGGAAATTACTAGTCCAAGTTGACGCCTCGCATGGACGTACAATCAGTTCCAAAAGATCCAGATGAATCAACAATGTTCAAGAACAAGTAAAGGTTGAGGGTTGCAACAAGCCATACCGCACCACTCTTATATGCAACAGATCCGCTCTTGATAGTTCCTCAGAGTGGGGCGATAGATTACTTCCAGTAGCAGTAACATAAGACATGTTAAAGAACACGTGAGGCAACAGATTGCAGCATTCGTGATAGAGAGCAATGCAAAAGAGCAGAGCCAGTTTCCCATGTTAAAGCAACATATGTCTTACCAATAGTATCATAAATGCCCCCACAGCACCACTGCTCCACCAAACACCTAACACACTTCTGGGCAAACTGCGCAGAGCTCTGCGCATGCACAGTGATTATGTAGGCTGGAGACTGGAGACAGGCTGGAGGCGGGCTGAAGGCAAGCAGGGAAACAATAGAAGGACTAGAAAAACTGTCTCACTAGTCCACGGAGCACAGAGCAAATAGAAGCAGCACCTTCACCCAGTAACACCTAACACAATGCTGGGCAAACTGTGCAGCACTCCGTGCATGCACAGTGATTGTGTAGGCTGTAGCTGGAGACTGGAGGTGGGCTGTAGGCAGGCTGAAGGCGAGCAGGGAAACAATAGAAGGACTAGAATCATGGTCCCACTAGTCCACAGAGCAGAGAGCAAATAGAAGCAGCATCTTCACCCAGTTACACCTAACACACTGCTGGGCACACTGCACTAGAGGTAGTTCAAATACTTAATAACTGTCCCATTGCCAGTCTTGCAATTCCGAACCAATAAAGCTGGTAAATTTCTCCTGGAACGATAGCCACTCCTGAGTCAGCTGGGGTGGATTTGGATGCAATGGTAGAAATCCAACTCGAACCCAGAGGCATTATGGTGATTGATACGAGAATCAAGGTGCAAATCCAGTCTGAACATATGGGATTAATTTCCCCTAGATCTGGACTGGCCCTGAAAGGTATTCAGGTATTGGGAGGGATTGTGGATGCAGATTATCAGGGAGAAATCAAGCTTATTCTTCTAAATAGTGGAGAGAATATGTTGCCAATACATAAGGGAGATCCAGTGGCCCAATTGGTACCTATAAAATTATCCATGTTGAAGAAAGGAGAACCCCCCACCATATTAACTATAGGTGGGGACAAGAGTTTTGGCCCGTCAGATGCAATGGTTCCAGGTGCTAAGGTATGGGTCAAAAAACCTAATGGTCCGCCCGTTCCGGCTGATGTGATTGCAGCAGGGTAAGATCAAGTGGTCCTTGTAATGGAACCTGGGAAAAGGAAATTGAGTCATATTCCTGCTGACAAATGTTATTTACTTGAGTGATGTACTCCTCTGATATCTTGTTTTTTAATTCTGATTTATAGATCCTGTGTATGCTGAGTGCCTGTGTGAGGCATGGTGGTGTGTATTCGGAAGGGTCCAGGGACATGCTGGAGGAAGTGGCAAGTGTCTCCATTCTGCTGATGGAGTCAGGCATTTGGATCAAGACTGACACACCTGTTACCACTTTTGAGCATAATGATGCGTCCATTGCGGCTTATCACAGTGCCTTGAGGAAACAGTGAGGACAGAAGCGCAATGCCTTGCCCCTTTCTGCACTTTCTTTGTCCATGGCACAGAATAACTATCCTGCCCTCGTCGGGCAGACTGAGAATATGTAGGTTTACCTGGCTCTCCGGGTATTTAACATTTCGCATTTCTGTTTGTTGGATGTGCATGACTCCGCGACTTTGGTTTCTACCTGTCTTGTGGCGATACCGAAACCCCTGCCGGTGCTATGACATATTTTCGGAGTCTTGCATAATGATTCCTTGACTGAGAATTCTGATATACGGGGTTCCTTTTCAGTGTATGAATATTGTAAATTCTGTGCGGACACGAATCGCAAATGGAAACATTTGACAAGCATTATTACTCACAATATTGCTCCTGCTGAGGTTTGCCATCAACTTGTGATCTGAATTTTTTTGGCAAATGCCAACAACTAAATTTTGCCCATGCTGTGAAAAAAACTGATTTTGAGGAGCGCTTGTGTGCACGACTGTCATCTACTTTTATTGATATTTCTAACAATATGTGGTGTAACTTTCAACTTTACTGTTCTAACGGCCAGCCCCCTGAACCATGTGAAGCTCTCTACTGGTTGGTCATTCTCCAGTGTGAATAATACCTATTCATATATTCCTGCTAATATTTCAGGTGGTCATTGTACTCTAACACACCTCGGCTTGATGTTATTTCCCTTACGTCCTGCAGTTCGGCGGTCTATGCGATCCGCTTCCCATACCTCCCTATCGCCCGATTGTAATTCTGATGTCCATTTGTTATCCGAAACTGAAGTGTTGGCGTTGGCTACTTCATTGGTGGGGATTTGGGGTCTAGCTGCTGGGGGATACAAAACCATGATTAAATTGGCATGCTTAGTAGTTAAAGCGTTGAACAAATGTTTGCAGGCTTTAACTGAGCTATTGTTGGATGATAAGAATTTTGGAAAAGCTATTTTACAAAATAGGGCAGCTCTAGATTATTTGTTTTTGAAGCATAATTTAGGGTGTAACGCTGTAGAAGGTATGCGTTGTTTTGATCTGGAAGATCGTTCCCGTTCCATTGAAAACCATATTAATGAGTTAAAAGGTCTGGTTGCCCGAGTGACACAGGATAAAGACGGGGTCTGGTGGGGTCAAATGTTTTCCTGATTCCCAAAGCGTTATGTTCGGCTTTGCTTTGGGTTTTTGGTATTTTTGCTATTTTGGTTTGTTGTTGTTGTATATCTTGTATTCTGAATTTTTGGTGTTTGTTTTGTGGGTTCTGAGGACCTTCTTTTCGCCCGTTGGGTTATGGTAGTTGAAAGTCCAAGGGGTGCAGTGTAGTGCTGGTGTGCGAAAATGAGCCAAAGAACATGGCACTGATACACGGCCATTTTGGACATTCACTTCCATCTACTGCAATGAAACAGCATTGAAAGCCTGTGTTTTCATGGGCTCAGCAAGGAAATATGTATTTCGTCAGCAAAGAACAGGTCATAAATAGGTGTCAGATGCACATACTGTATAGAATAGTTGTTGTATTGTCTGTCGAAGGACAAGCTAGAAAGGGAGTCAGAGTGCTCTGCAGGTGCAGTGATAAGGGGTACTGGGAACAGAGGCAAGGAGAGAAGCTGGATTTTTCCACTTCTAGCTGAAATATTCCACTTGTTGCACCTCATGCTTATTGTCTGCTCTTCGGCCGAGAGCAGTCTGGTAACCCATGAGGGGTGGGGATTGAAAGTAGACCCATAAAGAGAGAAGGTTTTCCTCTTGGAAAGCTAGCTAGAACTTGGACCCCTAGTGATGCAGTTTTACGCTCAGCTACAGGCCCCGTTAGTACGAGTGATCTCTTGGCCTACCTGCTGTGGGACAAAGTTGTGTTGTGGTGGCCGAGATAAAGATGTCTGCTGCAACTTTCCTAACAAAGACGCTTGTTTTCTATTTTTATGGATAACTGAATATGTGTTTATTTTACTTCATGTATGTAATGAGTGAAAAAATGGCCTATAACGATCCATTAATATTATTATTATACCCAGTGTTTTATGTGTAATTCTTTGTCTATCTGAGTCCAATAACTGATTTGCAAGGGTCGGGGGCTGTAATTACAAGGTATCCCCACGTGGCCAATAAAAAGCAAAAAATCTGTGCACAATATACGGCATTCAACTGCCTATTTTCTAGTATTGTGAAAGGTACTGTGTGTGCATCCTTCAAATCTCCTTCATCCTTTTACATACACGACTTGTAAAGGGTTCCTCATCTGGAATGTGTAATGGATATTCCTGCAAAAACCTTTTGTGCTTAATGAACAGATTCATAATTAAGATGCGCTCTTGCGGCTACCCCTCTGTCTGGCACAGTAATAGTGAGGCTGGGTTTAACACACAGACTTGTGTAAAGGATTATGTTTGCTGACTTTTCAAGTATTAGTTGATCATTTGCATGTCAGCATTTGGAGAGATGCTGCATTTTTGTCATAAGCAAGAGCAGCATGACGATATGTGGCACTACTACAATAAGGCATGAACCTGGCACTGTACTTTTTCAAACATTGTTCTGCAAGTGTGGCTGGCACTATGAATCGCAAAAAGGGGGTAAAACTGCAGCTACATAGTACAATGTTGTACTGTAATATGCTATTGGGCAGTGCTTATTCATGTGATTTTATTGATGTATGTATTTATTTATTTATCGTTTGCTTGTTAGGCACTTATACAATAAGAATATATTGTTTCAAACAAAACGCCCACAGGCAGAAAGGGGGGAAGGGTGATAAATACATTACAGCAGTACAGCACAAAATATTAAGAGCAGAAGGGGAAAAGGGAGGGAGACAAACCTACTATCCCTTGTGAGTAGTCAGAATGTGCAAGTGCAGAAGGAAGAGGGAAAAAGGAGTAAGTGCTGGGAGTCCAGGCCCATGGGTGAGCCATGGCCAAAGTGCTAGAAATGCAGAGTAGGCCACAGGAGATGTAAGTGAGAGTCTCCGGAGCGAAGGGTGTGCAAAAACAAGTGCTGTGGACAGACAGGATCTGGGAGGAATTGGTGTGGGAGGTCAAGGCCCTGAAGATGCCTAAGGGCCAAGGACACTGATTCCGCAGCTGTGGGATTAGAAGAGGAGAGAAGGAGGGAAGGAGGAGGAAAAGAGGAAAATCTTAAGGAGCTTCCGGAATTTCAGACAATCCTGCAGAAGGCACAGATCAAGGGGGGCGGTAGTCCGAAGGAGGGAGCCCACAGTGGAGAGTGAGCAACCCCCTGCCCTCTGTTTAGCAAAACACTTTAGACACAACGAATTGGTGCCAGAGGAGCAAGTGGTCTAGAGGGAGAGTATTTAGTGAGATAAAGTTGAAGATAGTGTGACCCCCGGGCCCAGACAGGCATCAGTATGTCTTGTGAATGACTTTGCTTGTAAGGAAATATAAAATTAAATGCATTTTGTAATTGGGTGAGCCAAAAGCAAGAGAGCTTGCCAATGCTTGCATAGTTTCAGTGGAAGCATTTTCTTCTTTACCTGTTCAAACCTATGGTCCTGATGTAATAAAATCAGTTATTTCTTGCAATGGCTTCACAATAGCAGCATTGTTCGGTATACATTGGCCGCAATAGCCAGTATCACCTTAAAATTATCTGATTTCACTTACAGTAGTAACGTAAAAAAAAGTATGTATTTTGGGCAATTTTAGAAACACTTGTGCTCTTGACTTAGTGATATTTTCATTCCCTGCCATTATAGTATGTCCAAGATAATGGACTCTTCCCCTGCATAGTTGCAATGTTTGCTTAGATGCTTAGTGCCCCCTTTCTGCCAAATCAGTCAACAGTACCAGTGTAGCTTGTTTGCAGACCTTATAAGACATTGATGCAATAAGTCATCTACATATTCAGAACATCCCAGAAACTTTAAATGATCAAAGTACCTTCTTAGGGCTTGATTAAGCAGAGTTGGGCTTTCAGTGTACCCATGAGGTAAACAAGAGCATGTGAGTTTCCTCACAGTATGCATAGAAGTGAAAGGGTACAGACTATCCAAACGTAAAGGGACATAAAAGAAAGCTAAGCATAAGTTAACAACCGGAAAGTGTGTTGCTAGGGTTGAATGCATGAGAGAGTCGTTTACGGGATAGGGCTAGAGGAAATTATGGTGCAACAGCTTTGACTGCTCTTAAATCTTGTACAAATCTGTAAAACTCTCAACCAGAGAGTAGGATTGGTGTATCGTATTAAATAGTGTATTGATGGGTACAGTTATGGAAGCTTAGTAATTCGTGAGGTGTGCCCTTCCATGACCGAGAACTTTTTTCTGTTTCAGAACCAAATCTATAAGCAAACCAAGGGAGTGAGCATGGGGGCCATTTTTGCCCCAGACATCACTAATCTGTATATGTCCAACTATGAAAAAAACAATGTATTCACAACAGAAAACCCTTTTCTGAAGAACATCTCCTTATGGAAACGCTACATCAACGATATTATCATCGTTTGGAAAGGCACACCTCACAAATTACTAAGCTTCCATAACTGGATCAACCAAAGGAATCCACATATCAAATTTACGATACACTGGGACCACCACCAAATAGATTTCTTGGACCTCCACATCTATAGAACTGGCGATCTGCTAAAAACTGAACTTTTCCAAAAACCTACGGACCATAACAGTCTATTACATTTCCAAAGTTACCATCCGATGGGTTTAAAGTATAACTTACCATATGGACAATTTCTACACATACGGAGAAACTGCACAGACCTAGAAAAATTTCAACAACACGCAGATGGATTGACCGAACGACTTAAAGAAAGAGGCTACCCTAAAAAATCTATTAGCCAAGCTAAGAAAAGGGCAAGGCATACACCAAGAGAAATCTTTCTAGAGAACAAAACCATAAAGGATCTGGGTAGGCTAGTCTGCGTCACCACTTTCGGACCACTCAGCCAATTGATCCAGAGGACCATCAAAAAGAATTGGCATCTGGTCAAACATCCCGGCACACTCAACAGTGTGCCTTGTTTTGCCTTTAAAAATAACAGGAATCTCAAGGACACACTGGTGCACACTTTCATTGAACCACCCCCGCAAGCACCCAAAACGCTCTGGGATCTACCCCCGTTAGTTGGACACCACAAATGTGGACACTGCGTTGCTTGCCCTCTGACCTTACTAAAGAGGTCTTTTGAACACGACAAAGTGAAATGGAAGATGCAAGACTTCACCAATTGCAACACGAAAGGGGTCATATACATCATACAATGTCCCTGCGGCCTCCTCTATGTAGGGAAAACCATACGCGCCATAAAAATGCGCATCTCTCAACACCGCTCCTGCATCAGAAACAAGGTAGCAGACAAGCCCTTAGTCGAACATTTTATCCAAAAGAACCATAAGGACACTGATTTGAGATGGTTCACCCTTCAGAAGGTTAAACCAGCAAAACGTGGTGGAGACCTGAATAAAACACTAACCCAACTAGAACAACGCTGGGTTCACAAACTCAATACTGTACAGGCCGGAACTAAACATTTCAGTTGAGTGGAAATCTTTCCTATGAAATCCCATTCCTTGGTGGTAGAATAGATCTGTAATTCTATGTATATGAAGGGAGTCATTTCTATCTGTTTACTCTATAGAAATCTATTAACCAAGATAAAAAGAATGTATATTGTGTGAGCTAGATACAACAGTCACTTGATGTTCCATTACTGTAATTGCGAAACTATCTATCCGAAGGTCGTTTATGATTATGCATCTGCACACAAAGTTATCAATGACGAGACAAAATGTATATTGTCAATGTGAGTTTGGACTCTATATGGGATTTTACTGCACCCTTGATTTGGTTTGATGTGATGCTGTCTCTTGAAACCGCACCTGTACTGATCAACAAATACTCGCACAGCATATTCCAGCCTAGGAACCAGGCCCCGCCCCTAGTGTCAGAAGGGATGTTTGGAGGCGTTCCTTTTTCCTTTATGCCCGTTCTCCTACAGTTAGACTCCCAGTGCTGGTTGCCATGACAACCGGCACCAAGATGGGTTTAAGATCACCCACTGAGATCTCCACCCAGGTGAGGATCTACATAAACACTTTCGGTGTACAAGCCGAGCGATTGGCACAACATTTAACGCCCTTTTTGCCCACTGTCGGTTGTCATGACAACCCGTATTCAACAGAGTGGCTAATTTACACACTTGGACCCCAGACACATGGGGACCCATGTAAATTCTTTTGTTTCACAATTGGAGCTATTGATGGAAAGGTTACTCGCTTCCACGATTAGTGGCTACCCATCCCCACCCAAGATGGCCGCCGTATAAATAATCATGGATTCCTAGCAACAGCGTTACTAACGACAATCCAGGTCCCGTGAATCGTAGAATGACTCAGCGGTTCATACGCTACAGCGGCAGTTTGCGGGCAAGTCCTGTACCCTGACAGGTAAGGCCATCTTGCCCGCACTCAACTTTCACAACTACTCAGGTGCCCTTAGTGCCATGAAATATTAATTGGACATTCTCGTTTGATTTAGGTTTTTTGGCCGCGGGACCATTTTAAAGAATAGAACAACTAGGCTCGTTTACAAGTGAAACTTCTCCTCCAGCCGAGAGGTAAGAGTCGTTGTTATGAAGAGTGTCCGCCATAACCGAGTTGTTTTTCCGATCCCGTCTTAGGTGATCTTTATACGTACTAGAAACTCCTTCCTTTCTGTTTTTCCATAATAGGATCAGACAGAGATTAGCTCTTGTGGCTCATACAAGAACCTTTGGAATTAATACACCCATAGGTAAGCTGTGTGTGTTTTCAATACTGCACAGCGCATGATTTATTCTTCTTTAAACAATTGGTGCATGAATACTCCCCTGACAATTGTCTCCATTCCCCCTGCAGCACAAACCTCATACAGTACAGACCCCCGTCCTGATGAAGGCCGTATACCAGATGTGGCCCACTAAGCCCACCTAGAAATGGCTGAAACACTGTGGTGTAGACGCACTAACCCCAACTGCAGTACACTCATGCTGCTATACACAATGAAAATCACTTGTTTTTGTCGAAATGTTCAAGTGATGTTGTAAATGTCCAATTGTTTATATGTTTGCCATTTTAATGCAAACCCCTTGACAAATCAAATTTGAATTTGATTTTGTCTTGCACACACAAAATGGTTGTCCTACCGATAAACCTTTGATTCCGTGTGATGTAAATATTTTCTGTACTTTAGGTCAATGACCTCCCTTTTCTCTTGTTGCTAACTCTGAAACGTCAATTTTATTTTGAACTGTACTAACATTAGATAAAAAATAAGATTGATTCCACAACAGCATTTGGAAATTTGTATTCTTCTTTGATGCAGAGGGTGATAAAGAACAGGAGTATTCTGTTAGCACCTATTTCTCTTGGAGCTATTCATTTGTAATCATTGTTCCCGATATCTTTGGGGCAACATTATTACATGGAACCCAGTATCCCTACTGTCCGCATTAGTGACATGCTCTATTGCTTATCACAAATCAATGGAGGCTGTGACACCAGCACCACACGCTGGGCCCCTTCCCCAGGGTCATCCTTTTCCTCTTTTACCAATCACCGCCCCCCAGAACTGCATTCAAGAACACTTACTTCCCCCCTGCCGCTGCAAATTATGAAATTGAAGAGTCACCTGTTTGCATTCATCGTTATCTTTACATTGTTCTTGACAAGAAACAATCATTCATCACAGCATTAAGCTTCAAGAGGGGCTTAGTCTGCTACCCAGTGCAAGTAGACTTACGCTGTGCCTGCATCTCTAGCAACAATCCTGACACAAAGACAGATGCTGCAGCTTCTTGTGCCATCGTGGCAGGCTTACTCACGCCAGCATGTGGGGAAAGCACAATCTTCAAATTATCAAAAAATTCAGCAGGGGTCCCTTTTCTCTTCTATATACAATTAGTTATTGTACCACAATATATTATTACAATCTGTCTTTCTACAATAGCAATTTGAATTAATCTGTCTCTAGATGGAACCAGTTGAATGCCATATCCGACATCCCCTGTATGACAAGTAGTCTCCTGGGTCAATCACTGGTGTACTTCAGTGGGCATAACCACTCTTATGAGCTGATTCATAAAAGCCTAGGAAGCATTATTGCAATGGATTACCATGCCCATTTCATCAGTGAACCTCCCAGAAGGGGTGGGGAAACTCACTGCCACTGAATTGGAATTGGGGACATTCATGAACTATTATGTTCCGCCAGCTGCCCAATTTTCCACCTTTTCTGACATACTTGTGGTATCAGTCTTTGGAGGAAATTGTGCTTTTCAAAGAAATGTTGTTTATTTGTGGTCTGAAACATTCCAAAGAACGACATTTAGGGGAAAACGAGATTTCAAAGGGACAAAAAAAATCCCTTTTCTCACCCAACATTTTGTTTTTAAAAAACTGAATTTTATAAAAGTTGTGGGTGGGAAAAGGCCCCAAACTGCCAATTCTTCTTTGAAGCAAAATTGTCAGATTGGGCAAATTTTGACTGGAATCCACCAATGTTCCTGCTGAACGGAAATGAACATTTCTGCCAGCCAGTACCTCTGAGGTTCTTCATCAATATGATGAAACTCTACACAAATTCCTTAAATCCCCCAGTGAATCTGGGGCATAGAAATCATGACCACTGACTAATTGGTACTTGCAATTGCACAATGTATGCACTCTAAATCAGAGCTGTCCAGATGTGGAAGGGCCTGCGGTTGAAGTGCTTTCTGTTTGCCTGGCTGGCTCTTGAGCTTGGGGAGTTTGTGCGTGGGCGATTACTTGCATTGAGGGATGGGGGTTTGTTCTTGCAAAATGCTCTGGACTTGCACCTGGGTCCCTTGCGTTGATTGCACAGATTGTGCTTACACGGTACATGTGTGGCTTGTTCCTGGCACTGCCTAGAATCTTTACACTGTCCTCTTCCTCTGATTCCTCTATTTTTTTTGTTTCTTCTCACTGTGTGTATAATTCAGTGACAGGAGCCATTCTCTTCTCTTTCCCTCATTAATCTTTCTGTTTTGTGAGTTAACTGAATTTTAGAGTCTTCAAAACTTAAACTTCATAGATAGTATTCTTTAATTCACTTAGGCACTTCTGTAAGAACATGTCCCATTCTTCTTAAACACATCTTAATTGAAACACGTCTACATGCCTACATATTTCTTGTCGGGTTTCTGAAACAAGGTATGCCATTCCTCCCCTAACTGGGGGCTCTTGCACGTTTGCCTGTTTTGTTTTTTTTTTTTTTACCTATATTCGTTAATTTGTTCTCTGATTTAGCTCCCTCTACTCTATTTATTAGCAACACACTTATTTCACTCTGACACCCCAGGCAAGACTGCCCTTTTTTCTCTGGGATCCCCTGATGTCTTACCTGACTATCTATTCTCAGAATGGCTAAGCCATCGTACCTAAATATCATTTAATTGGATTACCAGATGAAATATCTGTGTTGTGTTGTGTCGTGTCATTATTCACATTTTAAATCTCCAGTTATCTTTAGTTAATTGTACTAAATCACCATGATCTACCACTACTGCTCTACATTTAGCACAGCCCAAGAAAATACCAAACCTCTCGGGAGTCCTCCTCTGAAAACCTTTTCAGAGGTTTCAATTTGACCTCTTAGCTATCCTTTGTGCACATACAGGGGTTGTTAGCAAGCAGTTTGCTACTCCCATTACTGTCAAAGCAGGACATGAGAAGCTACGGTGTGACAACACTAAATGACAGAACCCACAGCCTTTCACCTAGTAGTAACACAATAGGGTATGAGGCAGCAAATGTAGATATAGGCTTGTTTCCAAACATATTTGCAGAAATTGGTCGGGAAACAATGAACATAACACAGCAAAGTTGGTTATGATACATTTAGTCGGTTTCATTAACAAGGACCTTCCTAAAACACATCTGTAATCATTACCTAATGGTAGCTCATCAGCAGCTCTCTACCTACGTACTTCCCAGATCAGGTGTCCAACCTACATATGTGATGCATACGACAAAGTGGTGTTGTGGTGTAACTGGGCATTCCTATGATGTAATAAAGAAACGGAATCCTTCCACGCTGCCTCCCTAATCATGACAGAAGCTCATCACAACATCCAAAAACATGGCTGCAGCTCAGCTCGGTCCTTTGCTCATGTAGATTCAGGACCCTGTTCAATAAAATGGTAACATTTGTTAGATTGCTAGATAAGACTGGACAATGTATTTGACCACTGTTTTAAATCGTTTAATGTGTATTGCAATATGCTTTTGTGTTCTACAGAAGGAACTAACCCGGTTGAATAGTGTTCTATATTTTTTAAATCATGGGGTAGTTATTTTTGTAGAAATGTGTTATATTTTGTAAATTCGTATAGTTAATTGCAATATTTTGATTAATATAGTTGTACAATGAAATATTTAAACGTCATAATGAATAGTGTAGGAACAAGTTCCTGCATGTTACCTTTGTGAAATAAACATTAGGAAGTTAAAGACATGACTATGTTTTTCAACACACTCACTCAACACTTCTACACTTCTAAAAAAAAAAAATGCTAAGTACATGAATTTATTATTCTTGAAGTATCAATTTCTAGTGTGGGCAAATGACTGCATCGTGCAATGCCCCTGTTCTTGACGTGACTGCAAATGTGAAGTGTCTCAGGGTTTTTCTAACCCATTTTGCGAATTTGTTAGCGCTCTAAGCAGCCATCAAACCTAATGTTCTACCTTGTGAAAAGTCTAACATTCTAATTATATGAAATGCCTTTTTTGGTTATGGAGCTAACCATCAGCTTTTGAATCAAATTGCTTTTTAAATTGCCTAATTTCAACAGTCAGTGAGTTTATTTTAAAGTGAGAGGTTGCAACTACTTGCTGTGGAAAATGTGTTGCATCTGCACACTAACTGTACATTATCACCTGCGCGGAGGAAGAGTGCGAGACACAGTGACAGATGGAGCGAGGAGAGAATGGGATAGATGGCAGTAGGGGGAAGAGAAGAGCAGGTACGCAAAAAAAAAGGAAATGAGAGAAAAGACAACATGAAAGGAAGTAGGAATGTAGAGCATGAAAGAGACAGAGAGCCAGGGACAGTGGATAAATGGAGGGATGGAGAAAGAAGGAAATAGAATACAATAGGAGTGAGAGATGGCAAGACGTGGAACAAGATAGAAATGAAGACAGGAGAGTGAGATTGACATTTAGCAACAGAAAGAAAATGGAAAATGGGAGTTTGGGGAGAATTAAAGATTAGCCTAACAAGGTTATTTTCTACCTCATGGACTAGTGGCTGACTGAAAAATACATATATTAAATTGGCTGTCATGTAGAATACTGTCTATTTCGTTGTGCATACATATTTGTAATCTTGTTACCTGTAGGCAGTGCTGGCAGATAATGTGCCCTAGGAAAAAAAGGAGAAAAGGTGGGCACCACTGTGGGTTCTATTGAACTTAAATGAATAATAGTCCTTTTGTTATTATGATAGATACTTGCTTTTATATGGAGTTTACCAGGTTGAGAAAAGCCCAATGACACTCGGGCTTTATAACAAGTTCAACGGCTAGAAAAACAGAGTGGAAACGACCCCGTAGCACCCAGTGCTCACTATTGCTTCCTACCAGGAAGCTAAATTCATTCCTTTGGATTTTGTCAAATTCTGTTAATGTTGTTGGTTTATATATTTGGCTTGATACTGTAAATGAGTATAGTCCTTTATGATAACCAGTTCAAAAATGCAATTTTAGCCGCTTCTTTTTTAAAATCTTTACTATTGTGATTGTGTTTGAGTCACACAATTGTTAGGCGGATTCACAATTCCTCTACATATAGTCACAGCTTTTGCCAGTGCATGTCGGTGCCTAGCACCATCTTCAGGGCTACATTTAAACACAATTCATATCACAAACACAAATGTGTAAATTATAAATGTACATACCAACAGGGGAGTCAGTCCCATCATGTAATCAGGTAAAAAAGAAAAGTTACAGTGAATTCATTAGTGACCCTAGCAATATGAAAATGATTCATTTCATTATTCTTATTGTCCTCCTTGGCCTTATGTGCACATCTTTACCTTAGCTTTCTTGCACAATCGTGAACGCCTCGACAATATACACTCGTCAGTAGAGTGTCCCTGTCTGTGTCTAGGCAGAGCGTTTTACCTTCACACTGCTCTGTTTCTAACTCCTCGCAAACTGAGTCGCAGCTGCGTGTACCCGTGCAAGGCTTTGTTATGGCGTAACCATGGAGCTCACGGTGACGCCCGTCGTTCCGGATTGGACAAGACGGAGGTGCCTCCGGTTTCACCCCTCCACGTGAATGGAGGGGCGGGACTATAGACCTCCATGTCAACCGCCCGTGTCCTCGTAACTACCAATTGTGTGCTTCTATTAACTATGCTGCTCATTGCAGACGTCGATCCACGTCTGCATGCAGATAAACCTGATGGTATGCATGAGATTGTCAGGAGGCTGTGTGAGCGCGCCTCTATGGAGATCGCGGCCACTCCGCCGTCCACGGCTGGACAAAACGGACGTGCCTCCAGTCTCACTGATACACGTGAGCGGGGGGGGACTGTGGATCACCATTGAAACCCTCTATGTGCTTGCTGTAAGTCACTGCCTGTCGGCTCAATGCAGGCCTTCAACGTATGCCCACCTCTGCCGATCATACTGTACAAAGGGCCATAATGGAATATAATCTAGACTTGTGTGCCTAGTAGGGCTACAGATAACCCTAGGGTTGAACGGAATAGTGTCCGGAGAGCCCATTTGCATTGTTAATTATTCATTAGCCACTTGTTGCGTGTGTGGACAAGTGGTCACAGAGGGAAATGTGCCCACTGTGTCATCTATCTGTGGGTATCCCCTGTACATTCCTTCAATCATCTTTGTAGAGTCAAATTTTAAGTCACTATATGTATCTGAGGGAAACCAATTTTTCAAATTTTTCAAAATTGCTCACTTAAGTACACAAAATCCATCACCCATGAAAGGCAAAGAAATCACATTCATCAAAAACCTCTAAAATCAAAACTGCATTAAATGTATATATTGCATTAAAGAAAACAAGCAAAGTTGAACTCTTCATCTGCACTGCCTTAAATGTATATATTGCATTAAAGAAAACAAGCAAAATTGATCTCTTCATTCAGCCCCCTTGGTGTCAGAGTTCCAAGTTTGTCGATCCAGAACGATTCCCTCTGATCAAGTCTTTGTTGCAGATTCATGTGTGGCTCTCTTTTTTGCACTACTTCCAAAATGTGGAATCTTATCTGGGACAGATTGTGCTTCTTAGATTCCCAAGGACATGCCACTGCTGAAGTTTTGTTGTGTGTTCGTATGCATCAGCGATGCTCATTCCATCTAGTTTTAGCAGCTTGTGTCGATTGTCCCACATAGTATAACCCACATGGGCATTTCATGGAGTAAATTATAGTCACTGAGTTGCATGTCCCAAAATTTCTTAGTTTTATTTTTTCACCAGTATGTGGATGATTCACTATGTTCCCTTTCACAATATATGCACAGTTAGAACAGTTCAGGCACGGGAAAGTTCCGGTTTTGGTTGTGTCCTTTTTCCTCTTCAAGTTCCTTGTTTTGACCAACTTGTCTTTCAAATTCGGACTCCTTTTGTAAGCAAATGTCGGGAGTTCTTTAAACAAAGGCTCTACTCTCTCATCCAAGGCTAGTATGTTCCAGTTTTTTTAAATTATATTTTTAATCCGTTTGCTCTGTTTTGAATATGTTACCAATGCCGTCTTCAGAGACAGCGTAATGTATTGGTATCTAATGTTTTTTGATAGTGCCATTTGAAAGGATAGACCTACTAGCTCCACAGCACGATAGATGAAAAAATACATGCCTATGGAAGCTCACGTACACACGACTTCCCCGTTGTTCTACATCTACACAGCTTTACTAATGAATAGCCCCCAACATAAACAAAGGACTAGACATTCTACATTAAGACCCTCCCAATATGGTGTCCGCAACACCCTGCTCACTGGAAAGGAGCCGTTTACCTGCACGTTCGAATTGTATTCGTGCATAGGATTGAGAAGTTTCTTCTTTCGTACAGGTAAGCAACAGCTAATTAAAAAAACAAGCTCTATGTGATAAGAATCAAGCTTGTACGGTACGATAGTCCAATCTACGAGCTACTTTTAGCTCTTTATTGTCATAATTGTGCAAATACAATCAGACCAGAATAATAACAAATGGGTCAATTGGGTGTATGTAGATTTTACATTTCATATTATACATTTTACAGATCATACTTCCATCTGGCCACATATCAATCAGGATCTATAAAGCAGAGAAATTGAAACACCTTATCATTTCGACTCCAACGCTGTATTAATAATCCATCATACGTAATACTAATGTTTACATACGAGGTAAGCTCTTTAACATATATAAAAAATAGGAGCTACTTTATGCTATCTAGATGTATAACTCAATTGATATATAATTAAAACCGCTATCCATTTGCTTCATTCTTATAGCCGACAAAGAACACCATGTCTATCGTCATAAAGAAAGGAATGACCTCCTAGAAATATCTGACTAGAAGATCACGACACTGAAAAAACATCGACCCTAAAAAGGCACCTATTTAGTAGGTAAGCCATTAAAATACCAAACTTGTCACCATGGTTATCCATAGCGATGTAGCCAAGCCATCCTCATAGCAGTCTTTCTAAAACTATGCAAATTTAAATTGCAGGTCATATGTGACTGAATTCAGAGTCATTCGCTGACCATAAGGATACAATCTTGCTCTATTCAGGACAGATCCCTTTGGGCACACTCTAAATCATTGGACTAGGTAATTATCTTGCCCAGCCCACTTTGATATAAATCAAGATTATATGAAGAATCTAAGCAATTATAGCTCACCTTCTCTGTTTTATGCTTAATACCAACAGCTACAGTTTGAATACGAAAAGTCTGATGTTAGAAACTTCAAACGAGAACAACGATCGACAACAATTATTGTTTTTTAATATTTTCTGTCTTTACTGTATTATCTTAAATCACAGTGACATACTTCCTGAAGAAAGTTCCTATACGAATATACGAGAACTGAAACATGTCGAGTTCCCATCTCTAGACAAGTAACCACTAGATGATTAACGTACTCTAAAAATAAGAGCCAAGAGAGATTTAAGTCGGCTAATGCCCCTACGCCACTTTTATCATCTGTTGAACGTCTATTAAAAACATGTTACCTAAACCTATTTAGGTCCATATGTCACGACTATATTGTCGAGTTTTAGACAGTATTTTAACTTTCACTACGAATAATTGTACTCTTGTCTTTTATAGAATGATTTGTGAATTGTGTTTTTGTTTAACTATTGTTATTAATAAAATATTTCTTGATTATGTTATAATTACAGTATTGATTTAATGATTCCCGTAAGCTGATGGTATTTGCTATCTACTTCTATTGTTTAAAAGTTTACTTCCTTGATAAAAGGTAGAGCAACTACTTGAGTAGTACTATTGGGATTCCCTCAATATTTGTAAATTGGAGCATAGAAAGAGCAGCCAGACTTACCTTAGGATGGAGAGAGGGCTGTAGAATCAGTACAGATGAAATTGTAATACAAATGGCTAAAGAAACACTGAAACACTATGTATTGTAAAAATAAAGGATGTATTTAAATACAGGTAGGCCCAGATAAATCTAGGGGTAAATAAGTACTATCATGCATTACATGTAATCACAATTATCAATACACAACACTATGCTTGAAGGTGCACAGACCAAAGCATATACCTTATTTGGAATACCTAACCGTAGTTCTAGGGAAGTGAAAACCTTTTTATACACATTCAGTATAGGCCACACCTATTCTTGGGAAGTAAAAACCAATGGTTGCTTTCACAGTTACATTCAGTAATGCCAGGGCAGTAGATCCTACCAGTTGTAGAATGACTTTCAGTAACAACTCACAAAATCAGTCAACTGGACAGTATATGTTTTGTAAATAGTGGAACACTTATTCTACTTTTGTGATAACACACAGTTATACTAGGTGAGTAAAACCTAAGGATGTACTATTCAATTACAGGTGCTTTTGAGATCAGTGAACCACAGATTGAGGCAAGCAGTAACTCTTGTAGCTCATTTTTGGGATGGAACATATCTAACTCAAGGTAAGTAAAGCCCATATACGTTTTTAACCTCACAATGACATCCAGTTTAGATCTTTCCCAGCTATACAAGTAATTTATGTATGACTTATGGGAGACAGTTAGAACCAAAGACTCTCTGGGAGTCTGTCTACAACAGCACAGCAACACAGGGAAAGCAAAACCCAATGTTACACTTTACTGAATGTCTCAAAGTTATTCTATGTAGGCAACAAACTAATACAGACTTATTCTGGACAGGCTAGCAGCAAGTCAGGGGAAGCAAGACCCAGTTGTGGGAAACACATACAATTATCCTAACAGGCATAATCTGGTGAAACCAAAACATTACCTTTGGGAAGAGTCACAACCTAATCACAGGTGAGTAATATACCTTCACATCTACTTTCTATTAGAATTGCAAAACGGTTTCTAAGGAAAGAAAGATGTTAACCATACTTTTAAGAATAGTGCATCACACATCCAAGGTAAGAACGTTTGTACCTGTTCACTCTTAGAGTTACAGATACCAACCAACTCTTTTACAAGTAAGTAACTTTTAAACATATATTTTCTTTTCTAGGCAAACGGCCCAATCCCTTAAAAGTCTTTCCCTTATTCTTGGAGCATGAGTGTTCTCAGTGGCAGAAGGGGAGTCACTAGGATCTAGTGACCAACAGGCATTGTCAGGATTAGTTCTTAAGTAGCAAAAGTCAGAGTTCCTTAGGAAGACTGGGCAAACAGGTGAGTACTTTACTTCTAGAGTTAGAAGAGGGTCCAGGGGCTTCACAGATGACACCCTAGCAGGATTGCACTGGATGATAGGCCTCCCCATCATAGTAAACAACCCACAGCTACACAGAAATCCTAACATACTTAAGGTAAGTACATACCCAAGTCAACACAGTACCTCAAAATTGAAGAAGATTTTGCAGCAGAAGGACTTCAGGATCTGCAGCCAAATACCCAGTCAGTGGATTCCTTGTCGTGGTGACTGAAAACAAGACCTCAAAAGGGACTTTGCAGCAGGGATCAATGGAGAAGGCTCTAAGGAAGGTTTCCCTCATGGCTGAATGTGGTTCTGCGAGTTTGGTGCCTTTTCAAGGAGCACAGCAGAAGACAGAAAATTGTGTTTTACTTATCGTCGTTTAAAAGGTCCAGCCCTCTGTTGAGGGGACTTTTTAGACTTGATTCATGTCTCTGGAGATGCACCAGGATGCCCACTAAGTTTCATTGAGATTCGGAATTCGTTACACCATTCACCATAAAATGGCTTGAGTTCCCAGGGTATTGGAGTATTGCAACAACGCAAGGCTGCAGCACTGCGTGGGATGGCCCAAAATACAGGTCTTCTTGTATCTAGTAGGTCTTATTAGGCTCTCGGTCAGGGTCATCATTTTTGGAGTCCCCAGTTTGATTGGAAGGAAGGGCTACAGCAGGCTCCGGTTAAACAGCAGACTCTTTGGTTGCTGGAAAATCGTTTCAGCCGCTTTTCCTTCATCATCCTCTTCATTTTTGGTTCCAGTGGTCTACCTGTCTGGATCCAGGTTTACAATATTTATCAGGAACTACAGCACAACTTCTGCATTCTCTCGCTGCATTTTACAAGTGGCAGTCTGGTTGTTCAATCAGGACAGCCAGCCCCCCACTGGGATTTGTCCCCATTCAGGCAAGGAGGAAGACAAAGGGCTGAAGAGTTTTGGACACCTCCCTCGCTTCCTGCCTCCACAGACAGACTGAAGACTGGGCAGGCAGTCCGGGGGATTCCCGCCGAATATAAAAATCACACAAAGGAATTTCCCACCCTGGATGTCATGGGAAGGAACAAGAAACACTAAAATGGTGAAAAAAAGCAGACAAGGCCATTTAATTAAAAGGAGCACCCTTAGGTGGTGCCTTTACAGCAGCTGCAAACATAGCCCATGGTAAAGGTGCACCAATTTAATACAAGGTATCACTGCTACCAGCCATTAAAGGTAAGCTTGTCCCTGTAACACAATTATTACAGTTTTAGTGTGAAAGGGGATACATTGTATCTCCTCAGCAGTCCACATAAGGTGGGGTGTGCTGGTTTTATGTAACACAATGTAAAAGGGATCCAAAGATCCTTTCTACCCTTGAGAACTTTAGTTCACTCAAGGTTAGCCAGAGACAGTTAAAAGGGAGCCCCTAGGGCAACCCAGCAATAACAGGCACTTATTGCCAAAACGTTGATAAAGAGAATAACTTTAAAAAGACACTATTGAGAGTCTAAAATATTACACCCATACAAAGAGTAGAACATTCAGTGAGTGTAGAAAAAAGTTCCCATTCACTGAGGTATTAAGGAAAATTATTCCACTAGTAAAGCAAAAAGTTCTGGGGTTGACACAGGTCAGGAAGATTTACCATTTCTATGAAAAGCCTACCTAACAAGAGGGTTGGCCTTTGGCACTGTTTGTCTACTATGTGGTGATTCACCATTGTTCCTGTAGCAGCAGAGAGGTAAGGAGGTGGGGGTGGGTGGGTGTGTGTGTGTGTGTGTGTGTGAGTGCGTGTGTGTGTGTGAGTGTGTGATAATGGCCTATTAAATGCGGACTGCCCATTCACAACAAGGACAGTTGCTTTGTTTGAGAGACTGGCCTCAAGTGATCTTAATGACTGATGCGGTCTCTTGAAATTCCTGCACCCCCTCCACGGACCTTTGGCACTGTGGTTTCGTTGTTTCTGTTCTTTGAATTCCTGTTTTTGTTGACATGTGGATAATGCTTTTTAAAAAGTGGGGGGAAGCTCTACTCATCTGCTTGCCTTATGAACAGAGCTGAATCTTATGTTGTCTGCGCGCCGTAGGCTTTCCAAAGTGATGCATAGGATACATATCCATAGCCCGAGCCTGCCTTCCTTAGCATCGGCAGAGCTTTTTTCTCAGCTCTGGTGGGCCAGGTTATCAGAAAAGCGTACAGTGTATGAGAAGCTTTAAGTGTTGCCCCTCCTTTCAGTGACATGATGCAAGAGAGAATAGTGGCAATTAAGAGAAACGTTGGGATATGACAGAAATAAAGCCAAAGAAGAGATTCTTACTGTAAACTAGGGCTAGTGGTGATTGACGAATGGGCTCTGGTAGCCCTGCTGATTTTAACACCAGCTGCTGCGATATGTGTGTGAACTGCGAGTAGCAAGGCTTGATCCTGGCTGAAGGATGTAATTGACAATGGTGGGTGCAAATCATGAAAATAATCACGCCAGCCACCCAGGAAAATCCTAAAATGGATGGGTACAGAGCACACCCTTTAGAATAGACCTTTTGGGCTCAACTTGACCAAACAATGCTAATGATGGGATTGTATTGTGTTGGGGTTTCTTAGTCGGTTGGGGTACTGGATGATTTTTCACAGACTTCCTGTGTCTTATTAGATTCGTTTTGGGTCATGCAGGATACATGATAAAGGCATGTTTTTTTTCGGGGCGGTTCACACCTTTTCTTTCATTTGGCCTGCTCGTTCAGCCAGTCCCGCCAATGCACTCCCTAACTGCTAAAGCAGTACTGTGCCTTGTGTGTTTGTTGTGATTTTCCAGGTGGTCTGGGGAAGAAGTCAGGGTTGGGAATTGATGCGTCTTTGTCGGACCTAATTCTAACCCCAGGGCTGACCCAAATACAAGCCCACAAACAAGTCCAGTTACAGCCCAATTGCGTCAGCTCTATCGTCTTTTAGCAATGCTAGAAGATTTGCAAAATCCAAAATTGCATGTTTATGCTCGCATTGCTTTGCATTGTGGTACACGCAGAGTTCTATTGAAAATGGGGGAAAATATAGCGTCAATCATAATCTTATTGTTCAAAATAATTTTTTAAAGTTTTTAGATATTAGTTGGGTTACTTTATTATGTATGATATGTGTACTTTTCATGCCTTCTCTTTAAATCATTTCATTAGTGAAAGACAAATATTAGCACATCTTTAATACATTTACCGGACCACCCCATTTATGGAGTTTCGTCCATAATTTAAAACCTAAAAAAAATGTGTTTATTTAATGTGAACCTTTAGATGTTGTGTGAATATATAATTTGGGAAATGTGCGTGATCATAGATTCGTTAAGAATTAACATTTTAGTCTTATGAGGGCATATATGGGAGTGCAGCAGTGCATTTTGGGAAATATGGCACTGTATGTTAAGGATGAAGACCTCTGAAATGCATTGCCGAGCTTGCACCCTCGCCACAGGCTCATGAGGTGCGCTTCTCGCCCTGCGGTTTGGTTGTTAGTATTGTTTGAATTCCCGTTTTTTGTGTCTGCAAATTGTCTGCAATTTGGCAATGTGTAGGTAATTTGCAGGGGAATGGGAGAGAGTTCCACAGATTGCTAACTTTGAATGCATTATACAAGACAGTGAAGTGTGTGTGGGCTCAGTTGAAGGTTTGGTGGCTGCGCCCTCCAGCACATCTAAAGGAAATTGGAATTGCATCATTTGAATGGGAGGCCAATTGCCAGCTGGGGGGGGTGGGAATGTATGGCCCTCATAGGATGACAGTTTAATAACTGCAGGGATAGTTTATGCCCCCCACAACTCCCGCTGTCATTAAGCTGCAGGGAGGTCCCTAGCAACTGTTCCCATGGATGCCAATTGGCAGCCTTATAAAAACAGCCTTTTTACATGTTTTTCCATCTTTATTTTCATTTCTTTTATCAAGACTTCTCAGCCAACTGAACCTTCTGTAAAACGACAAAAGAACATCAAGAAGTTTGGTTTGGTTTAGTTCCTCTTTTGGTTTAGGAGGGCTTTGAAGAAAAATATACCACTACCCAATACCCCCACCCACAACCAGAAGTCACAGCCTGTACACAGAATGTCACATGCAAGTGCTGCAGCAGTAGGGAATTCCGGTCTTAGTTGGAAAGGGGGGACAAACGTCCCAAGTCCCTCAGCACTTTCGGATGAGGTAGCGGCCTGTGAGTGTGCAGTAGGGGCTTGGGGAGGTTACAAAGGGTGGGGGTGTCACTAGGGGCCATAGTGTGCGGAGGGTGGTGTACGTGTTTGCTTTGGTATACATGGGGAAACAAACACCATCTAAGATGGTAGCAGCCATATTGAAATCAAGGCTTAGTTTTGCGCTGATGCCAGGGCCGTAGGACTGAGTCACACACACAGAAATAAAGAGTATGTATGCGAGAATAGGTTGTAGCTTGTACCCAATTGTGTCGCTTTAGTGCGCAGCACTCCCCAGTCCAAAACTTTCAAAGAGATACAAACATTTCTAGGGTTGTGTAATTACTGTAGGGCATAGATTCGAGACTATGTGGCATGCACCAGGCCCCCTAAAGAGGCTCAAAAGAATGACCATATCATTCCATGGATGGAGGACATGCCCACCAAATTAACACCCTGAAGGAAGTAATCTCCACTGCCCCAATGCTGGCTACTCCTGATTACACACACAAGTTGTATCTCTTTTCCTATTCAAATAGCCTATTGATAACCACAGTAGTGACACAAAAAAGCACAATGGGCAACAAGCCATTGCCCTACTACAGTGGACTGCTAGATTCTGTGATGCAGTGCTAGTTCCCAATGCGATCAAGCACTTGCTGCAGCTGTATTTGTGATGAAGAAGAGCTCCACAATTGTCAGAAGGTGCTCTGTAACACTCTACATGGAGCATGCAGTGTCCGCCATTTTGGAGAATTCAAAATCAACTTTGACCACAAAGTGGCCGTCTGCAATGAGATCACTCTGTCCAGCCCAAACATACATATTGTGAGGTGTACAACTGTAAATCCTGCCACCTTTTTGACAGAACAGAGTACCGAGGAAGACCTTGCAGCACATGATTGTGTAACATTTGAGGGGGAGGAGGATGACATCATGAGGGCAAGAGAATGCCCACTGGGGAGTGGGGGTTTCATTGATGTGTCAGCAACTATCGACCACAGTACAGGTTTGAGACATACTGGGGTGACAGTAGTCCGCCTAGTGGATGGACCTTTTCTCCCTGTGTTGTGTGGATTATGTTCAAAGGGAGAATTAATCTGCAAGGGTCTAACCTCTCCAATTGCAGAGGAATTTAAAAATAATTGTCGCTCTCGAGCATATAGGGGCAGACAATCCCCACAGACAACAGGGCCCAATAAGATTTATGGACTCATACTGAATCTTGGAATGTCCACTAACTCCCGTCAGACACTGTTTCATGGGTATTACATGGACCTGCTCTAATGACATCCATTCCAAGGGAGAACCCATTGTGTTACCAATACCACATGTTTGTGAATATGTCTGACCCCATATGCGTACTCCCAGTGATGGGAAGGTTATGATCGAAAAGGAAGATGATCCTGCAAGGTTCTGTGCTCACCTAACACAGGGCCTTGAAATATATCTCCCTGCCTAAATGCAGAGTAACAGTTTTAGCCAGGAATGATAACAGTAGAGCCTCAGAACTTAGATAGAATCACATTAAATCTTAGAATTCCCACTGCCTCCCACGCACGACGTTCATGGTCATTTACATGGGTGCACTTCTATGGCATCCAGAACCCGGGAGAACTCATTTCTATGTGAAAATATATTCCCCTTTATCAGTGCAAAACACCAAGGGAAATTTGCACCAAAGGGGCAGAGGGTTTGATAAGCTCATTCCCTTGATGCAGGTGCAGAGAGGGCTATACTGACTGCACATTCACCATGTTTTGTCAGACCTTTGCAAGTATAAATGCATGCCAGCCTCTGAGAGTCTAGTAAGTAATGCAGAGGCATGCCACAAACAATGCAGCATCACCAGCATCTAGAATGCATTGCAGTCACTTCATCTTCGCATCAGACAGGGCACACTTAGGCATGACCCGTGCAGTCCATCACCCACCGTTATACAGCGCTCATTACACAGAGTGATTCGGCCCTCCACTGCAGACGCCTCCATCGTTTTTCAATGCTAATCCAATATTCCCCTTTTGGATTTGACTAATAGATTCATGAGAAGGCACGCTGTTATTTTCTATGCTGATTGGATTGCAGTGTTGCAGACGATTCGACGCTTCCCTGGAATCGTGTTTGAAGCATTTCTTATACGAAATCCAATGGATTGTGCTTCTCATTTAACTCCCGACTGCAACCCATTCGCCTTGATTACGTCTCCTCTTACTTAGAAAAACACAAGAACGTGTGTCGCTGAAAGAAATGTGACACAACGACGTGCATCGTGTACTAGATATGTGTGACTTTTTAAAAAAACCTTTAGAGGAATAGGATGGATCGTAATTGTGATGTATGTCTTGATCGCATAGCGGGTAGAGGTTGATTTTCAAAAATGGGGGCATTTTAAATATTTCGGAAAAGATTATTTGAGAGTGCTGAGATTGATTTCGAGAGCAGACCGTCAGCTGGGTTTATTTTCCTCTCCACTGTTCAAGCGTGTGGGCAGCAATTGGGAGCTAGCTGTACTGAAATAGAAATAGCATGGCTCAGTGAGAAACTGGCTGTGCTTCACACTCCCGTGCAATCCTCAGTCCCCTGGTACTTCAGAGGCAGATGGCCTGCAGAGCTGAAAGACTCTCCACAGGCCTGGGTGGCAGCTATATGAAATGTTGCTTGCTACTAGGAAAAGGCGCATTGCTGTATTCTACCACTTTGCTTGTTAAATCTATGCCAGGTCATATGCTGCATGTTTATTATCTACTCTGTCATGCCATGGCTGTTTTGGCAGAACAAGATGTTAATGATGGCATCCACCTCAGATGTCAACATACACATATGGATCTCCGTATCATTTGAGACGTGTGAAATGTACAAAGTTCGGACCTTGCTGGGAAGCAACGGCGTGCAGGAAATAGGTGATGCACCCATGGGGTACAGGTACGTTGTGGGAAAGCATAGGTAGCAGGGATAGGTAAGGGGAAAAAGGGAGGAGGAACTCCACAGGGGAAGAAGTACGGTTGGGTGGGCCACACACACACATGTGTCAGAAGCTCCTTGATGTTCTGCGTTCCATAATTATAAGCATAATTAACATCCAATTGTAGCTTTTAAGAATCGCAAAAGTGATTTGAACAGAAGTTGTATGTTTTGTCTGCTGAGGTGTCGTTCATAGAATAGAATAGCAAGAAAAACACGAAGAAACGCCTAGAACAAATGAAGTGTGCACTGTGTGACTGAACCAGTTCAGTGTTATGCATGGATCATTCTGCCACTGCTACTACTTCCGCAGAATGCTCATTACCACATTTGACAAGCACTTTCTGAACAGTGTGTAGACATTTCACAAATGTGTCTGGGTGAAGTCCTATAGATTATATTGTAACCTGCCTGTATGAACGGGTGGGCTCTTCCTCTTAATAGTGAATAGGTAACAGCCTCCATTTTGATCACCATGCAGCTAATCAGGATTTGTGCACAAACTCTATGTGGATGCCCAGCAGGAGTTCCTACTGTAACGGAATGCTACTCCAAATATACCTTCTACCCAGTCCTCCACCATCACCAGTAACCAGGCGGAGTCTGGTACCAGGATTCACCCCTGCCTGAGTGCTGTCAGAAATGATTTGCATAAATGTACAAGCTTCCCCTCCGAAGAGTTGGAGGGTGAGTTCACCGTGGCGATGGTGGATCCAAAGAAACACGTTCTGAATAGCATATTGAAGCAGGGAAATGATGAATAACTTTATGGAAACAAGTGCAAAGTCGCCTTTTTCTATACATAAGTCTGGCATTAGGGTTTATATTGGTGCATGTTATATTATTCGATGGAGTGAGAAGAAGGACAAAATGAACCTGCATCCAACACCAGACTACACCTGGCCAACATCACCACCAGTAATGTTTAAAGTATGTTCAGTTATGTACATCATTTTTTCCACCAAGATCATTTAGAACTGGAAGACAGGTCTCATCGCCACACCCATTGCAACATTGTTCTCATAGTTGTCACTGATCTTTGTGTTCACTTTTTCCTCGACATTTCTGTGAATAGGGAAAATTGTGTTTAAGAATGCAACTTGACTGGGAAAAGATGCTGCTGCCCTGTTGGCAGAGTTTTTGTAAGATGACTATACTAGCTCAAATCAGAACTCGAAATTGCCAGTAAAATTGCCGATAATTCGGGCACCAGCAATTTTGCCGGACTGGCAAAACATACGTTTTCCGGTGGGGGTCACAGATTTAACGGCCTGCCAAGGCTCCTACCAGAAAATAAATGCCAGAATTACCAGCAATGGTAATTCCGGCAATCCCCTCCATAGAGTCCTTTGGGACTCCATGGAATGGGGTTTTAACTCTGTTTATGCCTCCTGGAATATCCCAGTAATACCGGGATATCAGGTTGCAGAAACAGTAGGGTTACGTTTTCCGGTATCCCTGCCAGAATTACCGTCGGGATACCGGCTAACTCATAATGACCCTCAATCTGTAAGAAAGCCTGTTCTGCTTCATAACATTGTGAGAAGAAATATGAGACTATTGTGCTGTACCAAGACCCAACAATAGTTTACCCGTCATTACCAGACAAAGAGCGCATCAACATGCATGTAAACATTTTAGTTGCAAGTGATGTAAAGAAGATCTGTAAGCATGAATGCCATATGGCCATTTCTGGCTGAGAAAAAATAGAGAAGCTTTTTGTCTTAATATCTGGGACAACAGAATCATCTGCTTTAGTCATTCTTGTCTGAGTAATGGAGCTTAAGTTGAATGCATACCTCAAAACCTCCAGCTAAGCAAGGGCCCAAGCAGCAACATGTAGAAATACCACAGAAATATCCATGTGCAATCTTGGGCACCTGGGAGGGTGCAAGATACGAGCTATCTCCAACTCCCAGAGTCACTGAATCAAGCAACCAGACTGCAGTTAAGTTGTACCAGGAGACAGTACCTTTGAATGAAGAAGCAATTGCATCTGGACAGTTCCAGCAGTGAGGTGACAGCAGACCCATTCACAGGTCTTTTGGTCTTGTCAACAGTAGAAGTGAATCTGGCTATCGCTCTCGTGCATTTGGAAGCCCAGCAAAGGGTACTCATGGTAATGGCTTTTGGGTGTCTTTTTCGGGCTTGGTGGAGTGAAGGATGTTGCAGCAGTCAACTGTTCTCTGTTTCTCAGTCCCCACCTCTGATAAGGGGACCGTCAGGAGCCAATTCAAGTAGATGCAGGTCTAGATGAATGCCCTCATAGCTGCAGGACAAACCGAACGTCTAGCAACCATGCACAATGATGCAACACAGAACCCCATGTATTGGTAGTTTGCAGGCCATGGAGGTTGTATCTCTTCCAGGGATGGCCCAAATTGTAGTTTGTCTTGATCTGGTTGGGCCCACCAGTCATTTGGAGGAAGTCTTCTTCAGTTCTTTCCTATTGCTTAGAAGGAGGAGGTCAGGGAAGCAGCCAGGCTCTGGCGGTGGTTGAAAGTTGCTGGTGGCATCTTGCTTTATCCTTCTTCAGAATCTTCTGTTCCAGTGTTCGATTCTGAGTTTCAGCTCCAGAACCATAGAATGTATCCAGGAACACTGGCTGAGTACACCAATCATGTCCAATGCACCATTCAAACTTGGGGGGTGCGGATTGTACAATGGGGACAGTCAGCCTCACAGTCTGAACTGGTTTTAGTAAGGCACACCACAGGACAAAGGACAGTTGAGTTGAGTTTTGGATTCCTCCCCCACTAACTGTCCTGCCAAGCACTCACAAAAGTTCACAGGCTTTCCTTGGGAATCTCGATGAAAATAAAAGAACAAGAGGACCCTCTCCTGCCACAAATGGTAGAAGAAGACATATGAAAGGAAAAGTCATCTTGTTCAGGACTTAAAAAATAAGACCACCATTTTGGATAAATGGCTGTGTCCCATTTCACAGCCGCAATGACAGCCTGCAACAAAAGTACAGGAAATGTCATGCAAAAGGTACACTGTCACCAACCTGAGCAGAAGAAGGTATCACAGTAACAATTTGTTACAGGAGAATGGGTTGGCCAGTCCGATATTAAATGCTAGTATTTTCCTGTACCAGCACTTTAACCACACTGGCCAACCACACAATTGCCTGTAGGGGCTCTAATCTACCGGCAAAGAATTGCTGGAATCACTGCCACCGGTACTACCAGCATTCACATCCCATGGAGTCCTATGGAACTCCATGGAATGGGGAATTACCAGCGTCTCTGCCCATAATATTCTGTGATGAAGGATTGTAATGAAGCTGTGATGAATGTGACAGACTGGGGTGAAGGACTGGGTTGAAGTAAATTACTAATTTGAAATTGATAAAGAGAAGGAATATGATAAAGATGAATTTATGTGACAAATGAGAAGGACTGTGATGAATGGCTGATGAACAGAACTGACTGATGAAGCACTGTGTTGAAGGAGAAATAAGATCGAAAATGTATTTCACAAAGGAAAAGAATTGTTATGCAAGACACTGACAAAAGAGGAGGCTTTGATGAAAAGCACTGATGAAAGAGACAGAACTGGATGCAGGTCTATGGCAAAGGATAAGGAATATAAAAATGATTGGAGATGAAAGACTGATAAAGGATGGTGAGGAAGGAGAAGAACTGACATTAGTACCCGGTGAGGGACAATCCGATTGTAACAATCAATCTGATTGGCCTTCGGCTGAGCTTTACCCGACTGGGAATCCCTCTCCTGACGTTCTTTTCCTCTGTCCCCGGTGAGGGGTGAGAGGGGGGTGTGGCAGTCCCTCAGCCAATGAGAAGGCTTGGAACGGGGTAATCCCCACTCTGAACCACCACAGGGCTGGAGACTGCCATCTTTTCCCTGCCGGAGATTCAGGTAAGTGTTTCCTCCCCCCAATCCACATCCCCCCATGCAAACAATCCCCTCCCAGCACACCCAACCCCACTTACCTGCTTTTTAGTCAATTTCTGGAGCAAACGCACTGGGAACACTTCTGTTCCCAGCGCGTCCGCTCCCGATCTGCAACAGGGCGTCATGGAAAGGAAGCAGGGACTACAGATAGTCCCTTCTCTCCTTTCCATGGCAGCCATTTTCTTTGTTTACATTTTTCTTATTTTTTTGAATAGCCACCATGGAAATGGAGACGGGACTTCTTTTAGCCCCTTCTGCCTTTCCTTGGTGGCCATTTTATTTGTTTTCCGTTTTCCATTCAGTATGAATTGCCGCCATGGAAAGGGAAAACCAACTCCATTTTCCCTTCCCCGGTAGCCATTTCTGTGACATTTTATTTTTCTGTTCCGAAACACCAGTGCGTTTCGGAACAGAAAAACAATGCTCTTAGTTCCCTGGTCTTGCAGGCCGGGGTACTAATAACAATAAGCCCCTCGCCACAGGGGCATTATTGAGTCAAGTAATGCCCCAGGGCCTTCGTTAAGGCAATCGCTTCACTCGAACCTGTAACTATGGGCTCTGGGGAATTACCTCACTCGGTAATGCCCCCGCGGCTCAGGGCTTCTTTCTTAAAAAATCAACAGTGACAAAGCCGTAAGGCAGTCACAAAGAAGGATGACTGATGAAGGACTGGACTGAAGGAGACTGTCTACGATAAACGAGAATGCATGCAATGAAGGTCAAGGACAATGTTAGAAGAGATGCACTTTGACAACGCAGAAGGACTTGATAAAAGATTGATGAAGAAGCTGTGTGATGGCTTGTGAAGAATGAAGGACTATGATAAAGGAGAATGACTATGACATAGGGAAAGGACTGTGAGTCCACTCCAATACTAAGAAGGTCAGAGCAACTCGTGTGTGGTGACCTGAGAAGGGGTCACAATAAAGTCTTCAAACTTGCACCACATTATTTACCTAACAGTCAAGTTGGTTGCTGGCAATAAACGAAAGGTTGTTACTTAAATGGACCCCACATTATTTCAAACCAGATTGTGACTTTGCCACTATCTTAATCCTCTCTCCTTGATCCACCAATGTCTGTTTATTGGAACGTTTCCTTTTTCTTGTACCAATTTCCCTTCTTACAATCCCCCCAACCATGCATATACATGCTTCTGCTGAACTAACCATCACAAACAGTGCAGTGGGGAGGAGCAGGGGAAGAGAAGGTGTAAAAAGAGTGAGAGAGTAAGCGATAGAGAGCGATCTGGAAGGAGAATGAGAACGAAAAACGATTTCCAGTGAATTCACAACAGGCCTTAGAATTTGATTGAGGCTTTTCTGCTTGTTCATGTCAGAGTTCTGTTTGCTCAATGCAGAGAGCAGTTAGCCATTGTGTTGTATTGACCATGCATGTGTGTAGAAGGCCAGTCTATTGCTGCCTGGTTCATAAACTCTCTGGAAAAGTGTCCAAATTGTGTTCGTGGACGTACTGGCATTACCAGATACAGGAATTGAGCAATGGCAATTGGTGTTGATGCTGCTAAATGCATAGTCCATTGGAAGACGTGTAAAGGATTCTGAGAAATGCAATAGGATAGCTATCTCTCAGCTGAATCATAGGGCTAATTACCTTTGCCTTCTAGAACACTGGCTAATGTATGGCTAATGATTTTACAGATCAGTCTATCCCTTCTCACAGTTTATCACATGCCACCACTCCATTGAACCACCTTTGATCTGTGCAGCTTCTTTTTTGTGTGTTGCCTTCTTTCCTAATACCAGTCTTGCTTTCTTCCTCTCTTTTGCAGTTCCTTCAATTGGAGATGTTGAATACAACACAGCGGTGCTCTTTGAAAAACCGATTGAAGCATTTGTAATGGAGATACACGGTTGAAAGCTACAGTACATTTGACATTTTCTATAATAATGATGATACAAAGGTCCTGTATGAACGGAATGTGTGCTCTGAATGCAAGCCAAACCAGACAGCAGTTGGCGTGCTTAAATGACTCCCAGCGTTGATAGACGTGTATACAGTGCTCAGCAAAGGATTTGTGAGATCTTTTAAGGCAAAATATATGCAGCCCCCTCAATCGACAAAAGTATTTATATAAAGGGACTTCCATCACGGAAAATGATGTCACTAGTGGTGGCATGAGTCGTTGATACTCAATGGGATCCGGGGAAGTTACATTACAAGACATTTCAGTAAGTCAAACGGGAGACACATACATTTGGTTATGTGCAATATATGAATGGTCACTTTTATTATTATTACAATAATATTATTAATAATAATCATTATTATTATTATTATTATTATTATGATTATTATTATTATATTCAGAACAATCCCTAGAGGGACGGGATAGCTTACAGAACCTTCTGAGGGACATTATCTTGGGTGATACGACCCCGTGAGATAACATGATTTTCCCAGAATGACAAACTTAGTTTAAGTGATGAGACAATTCAGCAATTTAGCCACATAGCCTTTCAAGAATAATCTGTTTTGTAGTGATAACACAACAGTTGAAAAGTATACAACAAGCATAAGAATTCATCCCGACAACTATATAAATTCATAGAAAAATATAGTGAGCCACAAGAGAACGGTTGTAGCTTTATTTTCCTCATCTTAAAAGCAATACTACAGGTAGCAGAAGGCAAAGCAATCTGAAGCTAAAAGAAAATCCTCTGGGTATTGGAAATGTACTCTGTAGATGTATGGCGCACAACAAAATGTATTTATTTATCTATTTATAAAGCACCGAAAACCCTCAGGTATCAGGGCGCACATGGACACGCACGTACAGTACATAAAAGAAAGGACAATAAAGGACTATACATTGCACTTCTCAGTAGAACAACAAAGTTTCAGAAATGTGCGGAAGGAGCGAGGATTGGTTTATTGTCGTAACTCCAAGGGCAAGGAATTCCAAGTGGATGCTGCCAACACAAGGAAAAATCTGCCTAAGCCATTGGCCCATCTAAATCTAGTTGCAGGATCGTACAATCCTTTTGATGCTCGTTTGTAACCAGGCTGTGCTTCAGATAGGTGGGGGGCCTTGCTATGTAAACATGTGTGGATCAAAGTGGCCATCTTGAATTGCATTTGAGAGGCCACTTGTAACCAATGCATGTCTTTCCTAATAGTAGAAACATGGTCTCCATCTGCCATACCATTCACTGTGCGGATATCATCATTCTGAAGAACTTGGAGCCTACCAAGACAGCCTTTACTAGCACCTACTAAAAGTGCCCTACAGTAATTAAGCCTTAACAAGATAATGGCTTGGGCTACGGTGACACAATTCTCTTGCAAGATAAAAGGCTTATGTACTTTAGCAGCCTGACGTAGTATTGACAGGTGAGTAACATGTATAGCTGCACAAACCAAGTGAAGATTCCCAGAGGACACCAAGGGTTTTTCCTTGCCCAAGTGTTGGGATGATGCAGTCCTCAACGCAAAAGCTAGAATATTTGGGATATAGTTTGGCTCAAGCTTGAGGTGAACCAAAAACCAAGAGCTCTGTCTAGACACTGTTGAGGCATATCCAATGGGTGGACATCCAGAGTTTGATGCCTTTGTATTTCCTGGTAGGATTGGTGGTATCAGTTTCGCGTGTCACCACCATAGTCCCACTTTGGTTGAGATTAAGAGAGCAAGAGATTAAGAGATCAAGAGATTAAGAGATCGCAGAGTGGCCTTATATAGATATAAAATAAATTCATATTAATGTAGTCATTCTAAATAGGCATGGCACTAATTAATGATGTGCGGAAAATGGGAATTTCCAGGTAAAACTTTGTTTTTGGTGTGTACCATTTTTACTGTCTTGAAAGAAGAAACGTTTTTGGGACGATAACCTGGTTTTTGCACTGGCTTTTAAAGAAAAAATGCACCCCTCAGAGGACTTATTAAATAACATTAACTTGTGCAATGTATGTTAAGGAGACAGTATTAACTGCAGCAAATCATCATTGATAAACGTCTTACCATGTAAATGCTCACTCGATAACAAAGTAGGTATTAATATTTATAAGCCCTCAGTGGAAGGCCTTGTTGAATTTTCAGTGAAATCTGCCACAGGGTTAGCCCAGTTCTTGTGCCAATCTTGATGTTATACCAGTTTTGACTATACAGTAGATAGAGATTGGCTTGGAAACTGGATCTTTTCAAACTCTGCTGCCAATGTTCACTTATATGGTGATCTTGCAGTACAGAGGAACCCCTTTTTAAGTATGCTATGATATGCCCGCAGATATATTCTTTCTCAACTGTGACCTCCATCCCTATTGCATTCTGCCAAAATTCCTCCTGGCTCGCATTTTGTCTCACACAGACCTTCTCACCCATTGATAATTTTTTACTGCTGTACTTCTAAAGGGTGGGTACACATTTTGCCACTTTTTCAGTTAAATATTTTGCGGTGAGCTCTAAACCTGCCATTACAATTGTGCCGTGCAAGGGTAATAATGCACACTAATTCTATAATTGATAACTCTTACCCATCAAATCATCCACCAGCTGATCGGAGTGCCAGTTGCAGCCCCAACATGATAATACTGTGAATTTCAGCAGCGAGTTGGTGGCAGTGGGCAGCACCATCAGTGGGTGGTAGTAGCTGTGGGTGGGGCTGGCACAAGTGAGACAAACATGTTGAGCTCTGACACTTATTTGTTTATATAACTGATATGATATGATATGGCATTTGTAACACGCCTATACACAAGTGTTTCAAGGCTCATCGAGGCAAGGAAGGGATAACAGCGGAAGGGCAGAGACAACAATCTTACTTGGCCAAGTGGCATTGAGATCGGGGGAGTGCCTGGAGAAAGGGGAGGGGGCAGTGCTGTACATGGGATCAACACAATAACAAGAAGTGTGCACAGCAGGTGGCAGGTGCAGGGGTAAGTGCAGACAGCAGGTGTCCTAAAGTGCAGGTAGGGGAACTGTAGAGTTACTGATACAGACCCAAGTGCAAGGGTTGCCGGGAGGCAGTGCGGGTGCGCAACTGGGCGGGCAGGGACCTGGGCCCAAAATCAGAGAGTAGCCAGGTGACCAGTGCAGTATCAGACAGGAAATCAGCAGGGGAGAGGAACAGAGAAGGCATAAGCAAAGAGGAAGGTCTTGAGGTGCTTCCAGAACTGGAGATGGTGCTCCTCAAGTTTCAGAAAGGCAGGGAGGCTGTTCCAGTGGGAGGCCCCAGTGGAAGGAAAAGATCTACCACCAACTCATTACTTGGAGAAGATACTTGAGCTCCCCCCCCCCGGTCACACTGAACCAGGAATCAAGCTGGTTTGCAAAGTTAAAATATGTATTTATGTATTCACAATTCAATCACGCTATGTTTTAATGGGTACACAATAATCACCAATGGGGTGATGTAACACTAAATAATCTATAGTGAGCAAAACAATTCAAAACAGAAATAATACTTTTGTGTGTGTGTTCAGATCAAATAGCAATGTGGTTACCAGTTCCCCCCTGCACACCCCTCAACCCCCCAACAGGCAATGAAAAGAGATAAGAGGAGAGAGAGCAGGTATTCAGGAATGGCAGAATTCAAACAAAATATCAATCCCAATTTCCCCCTAGCAACACAATAGAAAAACAGAATTGATTGGCAAGCGGTCAGAATGGTTTTAAAGTTATCTGGAGAATGGATTGGGTAAAGACACTAAATATGGTATAAATTGCTGGAATTATTTACATTCTTATGGGAGCCCCTTTGGATAGTTGCAAACACACACTAGCAATGATCTGATACTAAGAAACAATGTGAAATCTTAAAATTAAGGTCGGATGCAATCAAAAGCTATTTTATACGTGTTAGAATTTCCCTAAAAGGAAATTTGCGGCAAACTTTTCAGTGCATGGCAAAAATAGTTTTAACAATACTAGCACAGGAGGAAAATAGAAGGGATATGATAGAGAGTTCAGGCAATTCAAAAGTACTCCTAACAATGCAGGTTCTGAAGACAAGATAGGATGGATTTAAGATAGAGATTGGACTAAGCAAGGTACATATGCTAGTGACACAGTTCTATCTATAAATACTCACTAGATATGTTTCAAACAGAACCATCAGGATTCTGGTGAGGGAAAGGAATCTGGTTCTGGGACAGACAGCTGGGCACATCGGATTGGACTGGGTCTGTTCACAGCACGGCACAGGACTGGATCAGATCTGCAATGGCTCTGGTCACAGCACGGCAGGACTGGATTGGTTCTTTAGGTTCTGTTGATAATTAGTTCAGCAGGCAAGCAGTACAGCACACCCCGGCTGTATGTTTGATGTTCCCCTTCTGGGTCTGGGTCTGGTTCTGGAGATTTAAGGCCTAGCTGAAAATGGTTCAGCTATTCAATGGGCCTTTCTGCTTTGCCAAGTTTCTGGAGTCTGGAGAAAGTAAGATGGATAGTTCTACAGCAGAGTGCTCCGCTAGAATCAGGATAGTGGGTGAATCTGTCTGTCTTTCTGAGTCCTGAGCTGTCTCTCTATATGCTATCAAAAATGGTGTGTGGGTGCTGGTTTACCCTAAACTTGCCCCTTTGACAGGGATTGGTCAAGGTCTTCTCTCTGCCTTGATAGGAGGAGAAAAACAGGCCGTCACCTTTATGTTGTGGGTTAATGAGTCTTAGAATCTACCCTTAGCTCCTTGAACACAAAATCTACATTTGGTACAATACATATTTCTGCATGTGCAACCTCTATAACAACCATATATACAGATTACATATTTTGTGTAGCAGATACTCCTCCAAGCCCCATCGCTGTGGGATCTTGTGTCTGTTTTTCATAGAATTTTGCCCTTTTCATCCGGAACACAATGTCCAATTTAGGAGCAAATTTCTACCAATGTGCACATTAAACATGGGCATACATGTATAAAGTTTCATGTTTCTATCAGAAATACATTTTGTGTAATATCACATTTTCCATCATTTCTTCCCGAAACATGCCACAGTGTACAGGCGCCTTTTCACCCGTGCATCCAAAAATTACATTAACAATGCTGTTATTCCTATATTTGGTACAATTTTACATAGGAAGTTATCAGTCTTTTTAAAATGTATCTTTTGTCCTTGTTAAGCAACAAATGGTTGTTTAGCTCCGCCCCTTTGGTCTCTCCCTGGGACCCAGGAACATTTCCTCCCTGTTTCCTTGTAAGAGGCCATTTTACCACTGTTCACACCTAGCATTTCCTTTAGCTGGAGGATGTCCATTGTTTAGTCCTGGGCTCACCAGAAATTGACACCTCCCAGTGAGTTTCAACTGGGGGAAGTGTCCTCCTTTTGTGAGGAAAGCTGTCATTCCAGTTTGGGTGGTTTTAGCCAGGCTTAAATTTAAATGTTATTTCTGTTGCATTTTTCCTTAGTTTAAAACAAACTTGTGATTTCAAAATATCAGCTAGAATACTCATTCAAGATTTTAAACCATGGGCTCAAACAATTACAACATAGGTTACTCTCAGGAACTGGCCACTTAGATTTCAAACATTTGATTTCAGTTTATACATGTTTTAAAGTTTATCATGCAGGCTTCTGACAGCTGTCGTTCAGGCGGCCGATGGTACTGTATCCAGATTTTGACAGATTCCACAGGCAAGCAACTTTTGCTGTGGATGTTTCTTTGATACTTTCAGCTTTTCTGGACATTGTAAGTTCACAATGATTTCTTGAACTAAGTGAATTGTAGCACCCAGCTAGAATTCTGGTTGTTTGAAGGTGTTTTGTACTGACATTCTGCAGTTTCAGCAACAAAGAAAAAGGATGTAAAGCAAGATTTTTGGATTTCCTTTAGCAGAGCACTGATTTTCCCTCTGTACTCCATTTTCACTTCTGGTGGAACCCAGTGACATATTTCTGGAGTGAGATCTCTGTTCCACCACTGACAACATGCGTGGCAGATTGGGAAGCCATCTTTTTGTGCTTTGCAGAGGGCGATTTTCATAGGTGTTGGCGCGCACAAGGGTTTTGCGGCCATTTTGATGTTTCTGGCACCATCAGAACACAGTGATGCCGCTTGGCAGAGCATAAGTGGGTCAAGACATCCCACAGTATGAAGGTACTTGCGAAGAGAGAGTTGGAGGTATTGAGGACCCAGGCCCCAAAGACCTTGTGGATAATGCAGAGGGTCTTTAACTTAATCCTTGCAGCTACTGGGAGCCAATGAAGAGATTTCAGTGCTGGAGAGATATATTTCTGGATTTGAGGCCAAGGACAAGTCTCACAGTCCTGTTCTGGATGGGTTGCAGAGAGTGGAGAGTAGAAGCAGTTAGATTTAGAAAAAGGCTGTTGCAGTAATCCAGCATAGGGAGAACCAGAGCTCTAGAGACAGTGAGCTTCTGGGGAAGGAGAGGAAAGGAAGAATACCTCTGAGGAAGGATACCAGGCAGGTAAGCTTGATAATTACTTTTATTAAGATATACAGACACAACAAACCCCAGCAAATCTCTCTCTTCCTACTGCTCGACAAATAAACTGCTGTTCTTAGAACCTGAGGGTATAGTTAATGAAATACATTCCAAAGAAGTGTTCTGCATCCTACCTCACATCACCACCTAGAACACAACATAACAATAACTAAAGCACTGACTATAGAACAGGTACAATACATATTTCAGCGTTCCAGCAACGTTGCAAATGTACAGGAGTTCATGAGACCTCCACCCTCAATTTTCCAGAGTGACAGATTTTAAAAGCTTTTCAATGCTTTAATGTAATGTGAACTTTGTATATCTCCTACCCCAGAAATATTTCACCAATCTATCTATATGTGATGATTATATAACGAGCTGCTAGAGCCATATACATCGACGTGGGTACAACATAAGATAACATCTCCGTGGACACTGGCACATGTCTGCATACTACTTCCTCTTACCCAGAGTCATGCACATCATTAAATGATTAATGGTAGTAAGTTCTTATATGTTCTGGTCCTGAACTTCCAAACCGTACAATCCTCTTGCTATTGGAATGGATTTTTCTTTTGCATACATAACTCGTATGCCAGAATTTCCCAAGCCTCACTCATAAAATATGTGCCACATGGCCACATGCCCCACACAGCTGCCTGCTTATTGGGAAGGATAGTGTATGTCGAATGAAAGTACAGCCCGCATGTCCATCCGCTCAGATTCTGATTGATTGCAGGCTGTTGGTCGGTGTTAGTGGCAGAGATAGGATGACAAACCGCAGCTCACTTGTTCAGCAAGTGGTGGTGGTGGACATTTGGGGGTCCAGGGATTGGTTACCACCTTCCGCCTTCCCAGCATGCCAGCATGCCACATAAACCCTTTCATGGAACGAGTCAAACTGATCCTTCAATATTCACCCGGACGCATTTCCGCAGGCATCATGTTTTGGCTTTTTGTGAGAGCAGGGGTTTATGCCACACACATCATTTTGATTTACAAGTATTGCCACGTTTATAAAAGCCAAGCTTTTCTGTTCATTTTGAAAAAAAGGCACATACAAATATTTGCGAAAGGAGGATGTGGGATCTAGCAGCTCTCTAGTTGTTTAGCGTGGCACCGCCGGGTTCACTGAATCTGTGCACGCATCTGGCAGACACGCATCCCCTCACATCGTGCTGCGCACAGGCATCACAAGAGAAATAAAAGAAGGCTGAACTGCATGCACTGGCGTGTTGAGCTCCGCACAGGGAAACAGGTGTGTGGCCCCTCATTAGTGGCAGAGCAATTGCAAGTCAGAAAGTGCCGCGTGGAGCTCAGTGAGAGTATGAAGCAAGGCCCAGTAATTCTAGGTACACAGTTGGGTGAAGACCCAACAGCTGGCAGACGAGATTGGCAGAATCTGAGGACATGACAGCTCCACAGGGAATCCCTCTCATAATAAAAGCCGCAGGCAAACAAGGGAGCTCATCCATATCCATTGAAACATTCGATGTCTACGGTCTACCATCAGGGCTAGGGCCAAAGTGGGCCACATGAACAAAGTAACTTGAGCTCTATTTCCACAACAAAGAAGATTTTGATGCAGATGAAATAAGAACATCTGCCCAGCTATTTTATGCCCGCCTGGCTGTGCCGACCATCTCTAAAATGCTTGCCCTGACAGACGCTTCCTATGGAGGTGGCAAGAGGGCCCTTGTTGACTGCTTGAACCCTCAAGCAAATGCTTGTTTCGAGCGTGTGAAGCTGCACCAAGCAAGAGAGGTGTTTTTACAGCTGATTAACGCATTTCATTGTGACTACTGGCATCTACGTGCATGCAGATAGATGAACCTGATGAATGAAGTCTGGGCTCAACTGATACAAGGCTGTCACACAAACAAGCTGAGATACCAAATCCTGAGGGAGCCTTGACTATTGTTACAATGTATCCTCGTGCTGTGCTAGACACATGAACTGATGGAGGTCAGAGCTGGCAGGCCATTGACATCGGTGAAGTGAAGGACATTACCAAAAAACGACTAAGTAGGCCCAGTGATCGGCCCCCAAGCATCGATCAGAGACAGAAAAAGGGACACCAAACACAATCCACATCTAGATCCTTTGAATATTGTTGAGATGTCCTTCCCCATCAGGTTAGCTGCCCTGTCTGGTTTGTCGAGTGTGGCAAGTGTGGCTACATTAGCCAGTTTTTTAAAGTATGTAAAAATGGAACATTCCTCCCACCCTCAAGGGGCCCAATGCAATGTAGAATTGTGTATGGCAGAGGTTGAAGAGGCTCAGGATCAAAAAGATTCACTCGATGATCAGGATGTGTTCATCATTTCGACACTTAACTTCAATCCTACGAAGAGGAAGCAGTCCCAGTGCCGGATTCTCATTGAAGTTCACCCAATGCCGGCCATAATTGACATGGGGGCATCGCTCAATGTGATGACTATGGAGCAGTTTGACAACATGAGACATGCCCCCTCCATTCATCCCAGGAGGGTGAGAATGTTTGCATATGGAAGTGACATGCCGCTCGACCTATAGGCAGTCACCAGGATGAGGTTTTAACATGATGATGCCATCACTGAAAGGAAGGTTTACATGACCGACATGAACACAACCACCCTGCTAAACTGTGACATGGCTGAGGAGTTGGATGTGGTCGAATTTGCATTTCATTTAGAAGACATCTTTGACTTACAAGGAATGTACGGTGGTGTTTGATGGAATTGGCTCTTTGTGTGCTCATGAGATCAGTCTCCACATTAATCCCAATATACAGCCAGTGGCGATTAAGCACTGGTGCATCCTGCTCTTACTGAGAGCCAAAGTGGAGGAGGAACTTCAAAACTTTGAGGAAGGAGGAATTATTGAGAATGCCAGTGGCCCGACACCAAGGGTGTCACCCATCATTGTGGCTTGTAAGCCTAAACAGCTGCAGGACGTGTGTATCTGCATTTACATTCACCTACCAAATAAGGCAATTAAAAGGATAGAGACACCCCATGTCCACCATCAATGATCTGTTGCTGGACATACAGGGGTTGAAGTTTTTCTCCAAAATGGACCTTCGGCAGGTTATCATCAGCTACCCCTCAACAATGACTCTCATTACATGATCTTTTCTTTTATTACGATATACATACACAACGAACCCCAGCACAGCTCTCTCTTGCTGCTGCTCAACACATAAACTGCTGTGCTTAGAACCTGGTGTATAGTTCATGAAATACATTCCAAGTACGTGTACCACAGCAGAGCTTGCATCACCACCTAGAACATATCATGACGTATCTCCTCCCCTCCAATCAACACACCCCCTCTTCATGACTGCAATCCTATTTGGATTCCACACCTAACCCCCTTTCACCCGTACAGCCCCTTTCAACACAACTTCTAACTGCAAAGGGTCCGAGTACAACAAATATCCCTTTCTCTTCATCACACCGTTATTTATCCTCACCCAATCACCACCCTCTACCATCAATTCCTTCTTCCCGCAATTTTTTTTATAATGTTCTCTCTTCACCCATTCTCTTTTTTTTCTTTTAATTTTATCCTCAATTCATCCACTACACAACCTGATTCCCTTGCGCTTCTGAGCCTCGGAAGAACTACTTTGGTATTAACCTTCCGACCTCTCATTATTTCAATTGGGCTGACACCTGTGACAATATGTGGTGACATTCGCAATGCATACAACCTCTCCAGTATCGCCACCTTCTTATCCATTCCACATGCAGCGGCCATACAGATGGCATCCATGATACACCTATTCATTCTCTGTACCATGCCATTTCCTTCTGGATGGTACTATTCTGGTCTCTTATGCTTTATTCCACACCTCTTCACATACTGTATGAACAATTCTGCAGTAAATTGTGTACCATTATTCATCAAAATGCTCCCAGGCACCTGTTCTCTTGCAAACACCGCCTGAATAAACTCAACTAAGTCATTGCCACTAATCTCACATACAAGTTTGCATTCTGTCCAAGGAGACAGTAAATCAATCAACCCTTCAATACATTTTCCTCGTCCTCCTCCCAATTCCACTGGCCCTAAAATATCTATTGCTCCATCATCCCAAACCTTTCTGGGAATATTAACCACCACAACAGGTTGTTCGTTGGCAATGTCAGCATCCTGTGTTAGAAAAGGTTAATTATGATTCCAAGATGGCCTCCGGGGTGTTGAGACGCGTCTAAATCGCGCTCTCCCCGGGCCGCCAAAATAAGCACCTCTAAGCAGCGGAATGTGGAAATCCACCGAGAGGATCACCCCCCCTCACCCCCTGAAGCCTCCGACACGAAATCTGGGCACTGGTGGCAAAGGAAATCCGGTACAAGTGGACCTTTCCATTTGGGCTGATCTTCACTTGGGACGGGAAACAGCGAAGAGTAACCTCCTGGGAAGAGGGCATCAACATAATGGGGCTCCAGGACAAGGGGGAGGAAGTGGAACAAGCAAGGCCCAGCGGGGAGCAAAGGAGAAGACCTAAAGGATGGGAAACAATCAAACAAAAAAGGCCAAACACGGGAAGAGAAGGCCTTAGGAAAATGCTGTGATCGGAGACAGAGAAAGAGGAATGCCGGGGACAGCCTTGAGGCACCCGCGGAAGACAACAGCGAGGGGGAAGGTGAGAATAAGGTCCGCTACATAAGGGACGGGCCACCATGCTTGGAATCCGGTAAGAACTATTGGTAATGTGGGGTTTAGGATCCACCACCAAAACTTTCCCCGAGAGGTTGAAGGGCAGGGAGCACTGGGCGCAACGCCATTGCTACACTAGGGAACCTTGCCCTGCTCGGGGGCATATTGTTTGGTTTATGGTTATCAGTTGGGGGGGGAGTTCCGGGGAAAGGGACTAGGAGAAAGGGGACACAAAATCAGCATAGCGGCAAGGATAGGGAAGCCAAGCACAATGAACATATGCCTAATTGAATGGGGAAAATCTGCATAGTATCTTATAACATAAGGGGGATGAACCACCCCACGAAAAGGGTAAAGTTGGAGAAAATCATCAAAAGGGAAGGGGCGGACCTCCTGCTCCTGCAGGAAATGCACATAAGAACAAAGGACAAACAGAAAATCCGTATAAGGGGATATAAAATCTGGGCCCAGGCCAACACGACTGAAAAAAGATCGGGGGTCCTTATAGCAGGGAGGGATGGAAGAGACGCTAAACTGAAGGACACCATGGCAGATAAGGAGGGAAGGTTTGCCTTTGCTAAGGGGTATTGGAGGGGCAGCGGCTCACTCTTGCATCAGTATACGCGCCCTATGTGGGACAAGATGGCTTTTTGAGAGACACCCTGGGAAAAATTGAATCCTTCGCAAGGGGGGAGGTGATTCTGGGGGGCGACCTGAATATGGCATGGGACCCACAACTGGACAGGAGCACTGGTTGCACACACGGTCACGGGGCACCGTCGAAACGCCTCAAACAACAGATGGACCAACTTGTCCTGAATAATGTTTGGAGGGAATTGAAGGGGGAGCAAAGAGGGTTTACATTCTTTTCACATGTACATAACACTATGTCAATAATTGACTATTTTTTGGTTTCTGTTGGGCTTATGGGCAAGATCCAGGGGCTGGAAAAGGGGGCAATTGTACTTTCAGACCATGCACCCCTGTGGCTTGAGGTAAAACTCCCGGGGAAGCCTCAAGGGCTGTGGAATTGGAGGTTACCGGAGGACATTATCCGGGATCCAGTTTCGGGGGAGTCCATAAGGGAAATGATTGAAGAATATTTCACTCAGAATGGCACGGGGGAGGTCTCTATGAGTACGGTCTGGGAGGCGTTTAAGGCGGTGATCCGCGGGAAGATAATGGCACTGAAAATCAAGAGAGAAGCAGAGGGCTATGTGGGAAAAGGAACTGGAAAGATCAATAACAGAACTACAAGGGAAAATAGTGGCACACCCCTCTAGAGACCTGAAGAAGACGCTTAGACATACCCAAGGTCAACTAGAGATGCTACGCACAAAAGGTGCGGAAAGGAGCCTACTCTACCTAAAACAAAGGTACTACATAAAAGCAAACAAAGCAGATAGGTTGCTAGCGAGACAACTCCGCGCAAAACAGAAAGACACCACGATCAAAAGCCTCACAGCCAAGACAGGGGAACTTCACACGCGCACACAAGACATAGGGGAAGTGTTCAGAGAATACTATCAGGACCTCTATTCCACTGACCACCCACAGGCAGACGCACAGGACACATTTATGAAATCCCTCACCTTCCCACAAGTCTCAGAAGCAGACAGGCAGGCCCTCGAGGAACCTATTAAAGAAGAGGAAGTCAAAAAAGCAATAAATAACCGGATGGCTTCACGGCCCCCTTTTATAAAAAATATGCGAATCTCTTGATTCCAGTCCTGACCAAGCTCCTAAACTCATTTAAAGATAGTGGCACAGTGACCCCCACAATGAACGAGGCGAAGGTCCTAGTATTTCACAAACCAGGGAAGGACCCTATATATCCAGCTTCATATAGACCTATCTCCCTAATAAACATCGATGCAAAAATCTACACGAAAATCCTAGCCACCAGGCTCTCCCCTATACTCCCCAAACTAATACATCTGGACCAGTCGTGCTTTATCCCAGGAAGACAAACTCACGACAATCTGAGAAGGATAATTCATTTGGTTGAAAAAATTGGCATAAAGCAGACCCCGGCTATCCTACTCGCAGTAGATGCGGAAAAAGCCTTTGATCGGGTGGAGTGGTCCATGCTCTTTAAGACACTCCACTCCATGGGCTTTGGGGAGAACTTCATTGCAAGAATAAGAGCGAACTATATCGCCCCAACTTCCAGAGTGGCTGTTAATGGGGAGGTAGCGGAAACGGTACACATAGCCCGAGGACCTAAGCAGGGATGCCCGCTCTCCCCGTTGCTATACGCTATCTTTTTAGAACCCCTACTTCTGAAATTAAGAGAAGTTACACATATTAAAGGGATAAACATGGCAAGCATACAACACAAGGTAACCGCATATGCAGACGATATGCTGCTTGCATTAGAAGAACCGGGCCGAACATTGGCGGCAGCGGTGGGGGAGCTAGAAGCATTTGGGACCATCTCAGGCTTAAAAATTAATAGAAATAAATCAGAAATTCTAATATTGGCGGGAGACAGGGAGGAAATTGTCAAAGAAGCTAAGGCACTAAATCTCAAGATAGCAGAGGATGGCATTAAATATCTGGGAATTACACTTACACACAGGGTGGAACAGCTCTATGGTAAAAACTTCCCGCAGCTCCTCACGAGCATTCGTAGGGATATGGAGAGATGGAGCCCTTTGCTGATTTCGTGGTGGGGCAGGATCCAAGCGGTAAAGATGAGCATCTTACCAAAACTTCTCTATTATTTCCAGGCCCTCCCGATAGGGGTACCCAGACTATTCTTTAAAACACTGTCCCGGGTAATCTCAGCCTTTGTGTGGAAAGGGAAAACGCCAAGAATGGCTAGAGCGGTCATGTCCACATCAACCAGGGAGGGGGGCTTGGCGCTCCCTCACTTCCAGAAATACTATCAAGCGGCACAGTTAAAGGTCCTACAGAAGTGGCTAGGTGATGACCCACAACCGATTTGGGCAGCACAGGACAGAGCAGTGGCAAGAACCCCATTAGTGGAACTATTATGGAAACAGAAGCAGCACAGACATCCCAACATAGGGATAAGTGAAATAATGAAAATTACGATGGAGGCGTGGGACACGCAAACTCGAAGGGGCATAATGACCACCATGCTAGGCCCATTCACCCCCATTTGTAGAAACCCGCAGTTCCCACCGGGGATGGAGCAGGGGGCATACGATAGCTGGGAGGAGGAAGGAATAACGAAATAACGAATATCTCGCAGCACGCTCCACTCGGGAGAAATACAGACACGAACAACTCAAACATTGGTTGAGATCCCCGGATATAGCGAAGGCAGCAACGAGAACTCTCACCCCATTTGAGAAATATATTACGACGAGCTCAGGGGCTAAGAAATCGGTTTCTACTTTATATTCCTTTATAAATATACAGGATGAAGAAATTAAGTGGTCATATATGATTAAATGGAACAGCACTCTGGGGTGGGAACCAACAAGGAAACAATGGGAGGACCTCTGGACTCTAATTCCAAAAATGACCAGATCTGCTCAAACAAGAGAAATGTGGATAAAAATAGTAACACAGTGGCACTACACCCCAGAGAGACTCCACACCATGTTCCCGAAAACTTCACGCTTATGCTGGAGGGAATGCGGAGAGGTGGGAACCTGGAAACACATCTGGTGGACTTGCAAAGGAATTAGGCCTTTCTGGGAAGAAGTTAAGGGAGAAATGGCAAAATATCCCCAGATGTGGGGCAATTAGGAGAGGGTGTCTGGCTGTGTGGACTAAGAGACGGCATGGCTAGAAGATATAATGAATCACAATGGAGAAGTCTTATGGGCCTCCTTATAGCGGCATGGACAACAATTGCCCATAGTTGGAAAAAAAAAGACACCCCGCTGATTTTCGCATGGCTCCAAAGAGTCTGGGCCCAGATGGCGATGGAAAAAATAACACAAACAATCCAGGGAACGAGAGACAGGTTTGCAAAGGAATGGGGCGGAGTCCTGGAGTATCTCCAATCAGACTATATGGAACAGTGGTGCCCGCACAATATCAAGATCTCAGATATCTTTAATGCATAATGTAATCCTTGTACTAAAGCACACGTGTCCCCAGGGAGGGAGGGGGGGAGTTGAGAGGGGATGTTGAAGTTATGTTACTTAATTTTTGTTTTTCGAAAATAATAAAGACAAAAAAAAAAAAGGTTAGTTATTAACTGTGCACAATGTTGAGCAGTAGGGCTTTCTTTATAAACATTACTTATGACCATAGCGCTTGCTATAAGAAGTTCTAATACATAAATCACCTTGTGCAGAAACTGAATATGAACAGCATAATCAAGCACTGTTGTTTGCAATTTATCACCTTTTTTTTTTTTCTCTGATTAAGTGTTGTTTGCAATTTCTCATCTTCTTCATTGTGCTCCGATGCGGCGTTACCTTGGTAACGTTGGAGACAACAAAATGGTAGCACCTACATGCACACTAGAGGGTTATTTCCTCTAATACGCACTGCTCTATGGCTTCCCTTCAAAGGTGATGCGGTTCCTCCTTGGTACCAACAAAAGTCCCCTCCGCTGGGAATGCGCACTCGCACGGGTTTGCTGCGCAGGTACCAAAGGTCCACTCTGCTCGGTATGTACACTCGCACATGTTTGCTGCACGGATACTCCCTCTCGCATTCCCTCACCCTCGCCCTGCTGGGCTCCTCTGTGGCAGTTCGGCAAAGCTGTACCTGGATCAGGAATGCTGCATACCAGACATGCTGGTCGTCGCTTTGACAGGCACCATGGCGAGCGCCATGTTGTACACAAGATGCTGCTGCTTCACTTGGTCAGGTTTCTCAGAGATGGAAATATGTGTGGCAGGAGCATGACAGTTTGATTTAGAAATACTACTCTGTGCGGTCACAGAGCAGTCTTTCTAAATCAGTCTTTTTTCTATTCGAATAGAAAAATAAATGTTTACTTGATACCATTTAGAGGGTCCTTATGGGAAGGGGTCCAGGTACTATGATACCATCAGTCCCACAGTGGCTTTGTTTGCCAGTTACGCTTACTTGGAGATGAGAGGTTAAATGAATGTCGAGGAGAGTAGAAAAAGAGGAGCTGTATCACTGTCCGAGGCAGTCTGGGATGTCGTGTTGGTGACGAACAGCAGATCCACAGGCAAGTTTGCGCGGGTGTTCAATATCTCACCCATGAGGGTTGTCATTAAGGAAGGGATCATGGTCATGGCGTAAAGATGCACATTGTTCATCACCCGAAACGTCACACAATGCACGCTGGTTTAGATGGCCAAGGAAAGTCCCTGATCAACCATTCTGCACAACAAGTCATATGAAGGGCAAGTGCTGTAAGCGGAAGATGAATGTATGGTGAAGCGGAAAAAGATAGCTGTGAGAAAGGCGACCCTGGACAGACCAGCCCATGAGTAACCCAAACTCCCCTTCCAAAAATAACCACAAGAGTGTCAGTAAGGCTCAAAGATTATGTCTGTGACTAACAGAGACAGGCCGGGGATGAAGCTGTTTTTGTTGATTGTGAGGGATGTGAGAATGTGCAGTGTTCTAGTGGTTTAGTGGCATTGCTGCGTTGGCTGGTACAGCATGCACATGTGGCAGACACACATCCCTTCACATTGTGAGGCGTACGAGTGCCAAGAGGAAAATAAAAGGTGGCTGAACTTTGTAGAAATCAGTGTGTGGTCCTTCATTAGCAGCGGAGCCGCTACAAGCCAGAGAGTGCCCTTTGGGGATCAGTGATAGTGTGACGTGAGATCCACTGAGTCTGGGCAGACGGTTGGGGCAAGGTGCAACAGAAGACAATGCAGGCATGCAAACTGGAAGTGGTAATGCGAAGCACTACAAAAGTGAGTTGCAAATCTGCATTGTGGATTTACAAATAAATGTCTACTTACAGAATGTTGAGGCCATCTTGACTTGCTTCCGAGCTTTGTGTGCTTTATAAGTGGAAATACATAAATAAATAGTATTCCTAGTTGGGCCCTAGGTGTAGAACCGTCCTTGCTAAGCTCTGATGATTAATGTGGTGTCCTAATTAGTTTTTCCGCAGGTCACAGGATAGGGTAGAGGTGAAGCCCACACCTCCTTAGTTGTACAGTCAAGGGTTTATCCTGGATACCTTGCGATTAGTTTGATCATTCAAAAAAGTGGATTTGCCACACACTTTCTTTTGAAAGTCCGTTTTAAGTGCAATTTTTATCATCTAATAATTGTTTCATGTGGACTCATAGCTCCAATTGTGGTCAGCCGACATGTGTTTCGACTGTGTGGGTCCTTATCAAGGCAGGTGGTATGAAAAAAGATGAAAGATGCCCCAAATAGGGTAGGCTGGGCTTGAATTCTGCCCTTAAATAAGTAAATCAAGACGTCGAAGTGCATCTCGTTCTCTACGAATATCAGACCGAGAGGCACTTTGGCGTCCTGATTTACTTATTTAAGGGCATAATTCAAGCCCAGTCGTCATCCATAGGACTGACCGCTTTTCACCACCCTGCCCCATATGGGGCATCTTTCATCTTTTTTCATACCACCTGCCTTGATAAATACCCACGCGGTCGAAACACATGTTGGCTGACAACAATTGGGGCAGTGAGTCCACATTGAATAGTTGATAAATGAATTCAAATTGCACTTAAAGCAGACTTAAAAAAAAAGTGTGTGGCAAATCCACTTTTTTGAATTATCAAACTAATCACAAGGTATCCAGGAGAAACCCTTGAAGTACATAAATAAATAAATGACCACATCCATATGGGGCAACACATTAACAAAGAGGTGAGGCTAACATGCTTGAAGTTGGGAACAAAGCACATAGGCAAGATGAAAGTTCAAAGGGTGGCGCCAGATTTTGCCGTCAACTGGTTGCGAATTACGTTAAAAAAAATATATATATATCAATACACACAACTTTCTATTTATCGGAAAGACTTTTGTAAAGAGTTGAAAAGGTAATGTTATTTTTGATAATTCAGAATTTCCTAATGTCTGTATGTATGCTTTTTGCAACTTCAGAGGACTTTTCAGATTTTTCTTTTTTCCTCCACCGTATCACTGGAGAGAGATTAAACAATTTAGATATGACAATAAATGAGACATGTATTGCAAACTTCAAAGATAATTTGGAAGAACATACACAGTGAAGAGTAAATCTTAAAATAATTAATCTCTGTCTTTTCTTGCATTGATGAAAAGCAATTTATGTCAAAATGAGTAGAAATTCTGATTAAATAAATGTGCACACTAATTGAACTAGTAATTGAACGAAATGACATGCTAATGTCAATGGCAATAGAGAAATAAATACACTATTTAACAAAACTATATTTGTTGTGAGCCTCGTCAATAGGTAATAGACATAATTGTAGTAGTTCATTGACAGGAACGGGTAAGATATTTGCTAATGGCTTAGACAGTTTACCAAGATATGAATCATTACTCTGATGTAGATTTGCTAATGACAAATTGCCGAGTGCTTCACTCAGTCGGGATAATGAACGCAGAAATACCTCACATATCCATTGTCTTAAGCTTCTAGAACTATAGTCCTTAGATAAGCACCAGAATGGCGCACTCGTTATCCATGCTACACACTCCACGGGTGTTTGCACTCCACAATAACATAATCAGGCCTAGCCATGACAGGCTGTAGGAACTATTGTCAACCTGAGAACTGGAATGAGATTTTGGATGGTTGCGAGATTTACATGATTTATGCCCACGTTTGTGGCATCACTAATCCACCCAGCGAAGAATAACAGAGCATGCTTTGCTTACACTGGAGAGAGTGCGACTATCAGTGGAGTTCAGATATGAAATGTGCTGGTCATTGTACCTTCCTGTTCATCGGTTTGCCACAATGCCAGCAAGGCAAATCTTCACAACAGTGAGCATGTAAACCCCATCATTATAGCTAAAAATGGATTCCCGAATGCAGTATACATATGTCCTTCTTTTGTTCAGTTTATTATTCAGGTCTTTCTTTAGGGTCTTGACAAGTTACCCTATATGATCAATAACATCACTATATTTAAGTTCATGGTCTGCTCACAGTGTGAAAGGAGTCACAAAAACCATGAATATAGGTCGACATTCCAGCAGAATCATAGATCAAGCATTTGCCCATGGTACGCTTTAAAGAAAATGCAAGCATGGAAAAAATGCATCAGCAAAGAGGCGGCTGTAGTTCAGCCTTCGGTGATAATGAGAGCATCACAAATGTGTTCAAATGCTTCAAAAAGCCTTTTGTGCAAATGCAGAAGTTCAAGAAGAAGTAGTAGAACAATTAGTAGAAGTAAAAGTAGAAGTAAAATTAGTAGAATTAGTACCCGGCGAGGGACAATCAGATTGTAACATGTGATGACATTGGCCCTTGCTGGAGCATTGCCCGACCGGGAATCACTCTACCTGACAACATTCCTTCCCTTCTGTCCCCAGCGGGGGGATTATGGCAGCCATTCAGCCAATGAGAAGGCTCAGAATGGGGTAATCCCCTCTCCGAGCCACCACACGGCTGGAGGATGCCATCCTCCCCTACAGGGGATAGAGGTACGTTTTATCCTCAACCTCCATCCAAAGAATTCCCTCCCTGCCCTTCCAACCCCACTTACCTTATTTTCTGTCCATTTCATGAGCGGACGCGCTGGGACATTTCTGTCCCCAGCGCTTGCGCTCCCAATCCGCAACAGGCCATCATGGAAAGGAAGTAGGGATTACGCATAGTCCCTTCTTACTTTCTTTGGTGGCATTTTATTTGTTTACATAACATATTTTTTTAATTCATTTTCCCGTCCCTCTGGTCATTTTTTTATTTTGCTTTTTTTCTACTCCGAAATGGGGAGTTTCGGAACCAAAAAAAATGCTCCTAGTACCGAGGTCTTACGGGCCAGGGTACTAATAGCAAAAGGCCCCTCGCAGGGGGGGGGGCATTACCTGAAGTGGTAAGGACCCCCACGATGGGCTTATTGCTTAAGTAGACAAAGTAAAAGTAGTAGAACTGGAAGAAGTAGTAGTAAAACCAGCAGAAATAGTAGTTAAATTAGGAGTGTTATAGAATTCTGATATATACCTGTGCATTCAAAAACACATTACAGGGCCTGCAGCAGCTCAACTAATAGAAAGAGCACTTTTTTGGGCGGCTTATAACTTTGCCCCTCCTCGACGAATCGTCTCCAAACTTTGCAAAGTATATGGCCTGCTTAGAATGATATTGGTCTGGTTTTGTCCAGCGGGGCAAAGTTAAAAGGGGAACCCAACATTTTTGGAAATCCTCATAGATACAATGGAAAACAAATTTTGCTAATTCCTACAGCTCAAACAGCTGGATAGATATTCACCAAATTTGCCCCATGAGTGGCGGACTGGTCCCGAAGGCAAGCATTTGTATATTTGGTGTAAATCCATCCAATTGTATTATTTTTTTTAAATTACCAAAAACTAGTTAAAAAACAAATTGTGGCATCTGGGTCCCATTCGCAGTCCACGGACACCTCTGTACCAGTCAAAGAGCCACGTGATGTTTACAGACATCATATGTGCTCGATGATTGGTCAATTAAAAACACAAGGTGTGTCAAAACTTTTGAAACGGACGCCATGTTGGATTCGCAAACAGTGCCCGTAGTCCGTGAACATCGCTGTAAAAACACTCCAGAATGAGAAGACATAGAACTGGGATGTGTCCGCTAATAGTCAAATCATAAGACAACCTGAGAGGACAGTCTTCAATCCTTAAAGGCAGCATTTCACAGAGAAACGTACCCCATCCCTGAAGCTACAGACACTATATCAAGCATTAATTTCACACTATGGGAAACCCTGTCCTTGAAATATATCCAGGAACCAATGTAAATTTAAAAAACCTACTCCAGATACGTTATTTTCGTACCAAAATCAGGCCAATATTTCTAACGAAGAAAACGTATAATGGGTATGCATGTTCAGTGTCATTTGCAGGAAATATATTTAGGAGGGTTGGGCATTGAGGGGGTATACCTAAAAGAATATGGTGGGCGGGTAAGAACAATGTATTTACTAACCCAATGTTGCTGGATTATCGTGATGGTAGTGCTCATATACTCAACTTTGCTTATATAATACTGATGCAGATTGAATTGCTTGTCACATCCGATGTTAATATATGAAAGGTAAATTATTGTTTTTAGTTAATAACTTTTACATACATTTGTTCCACTATTCACTTGAGAAAACATATTTTGTGATGGAATAATGCAGGAAATAAAATGAGTTAAGTGTAGGAACATATAAATTCAACTGAAAGATGCAGATCCTGCTTGTGTCATATTTTCTGAATAACTATAGGGTAACTTGTAGATTGCTGGGCCATGTTGCAGTGCAGTGAGAGGGGTTCACCAATGTCTAGCGTAAAGTAGGCGGGCTTGCCGCCTCGATAGGAGGAAATCTAATTTGCCCTGCCCATCCTTTTCGTGATCAATGTATGCCACATGCAATCAGGCCCTGTGCGAGGGTGCCACTACGTGGTGGTGCACACACGGTGCACACACTGCCCTTCCACCAGACTCAGACTAGCCTATAAGGCAAAAGGGTAATGTCCAAACCTTAAAACACAAAAGGCTAGTATGGGCCCGTTTTTTTTGTCAAATGGGCCAGTTTTTTAACTCACCTTTTGACCAATGAGTTGTGAACTGTGTTGCCCAGTCACCTCTCACATCAAGATAACTTTTATTGAGAAATATCTCACAGCTAGGTAGACTATACTGTGTGCTAGCTAGTCCAGCAAAATGTTCCATATATGAGCATGTCACATATAGACAGAACAGTGAAGATTAGCATTGCGTCATATCTAGACAGAACTGTAATACTAGCTTGTGTCATATCTAGACAGAATTGTGAAGATTAGCTTGCATCAATTCTAGACAGAATTCTGAAGATTATCTTTACGTCATATCTAGACAGAACTGTAATACTAGCTTGCATCACATCTAGACAGAATTGTAATACTAGCTCATGTCACATCTATACAAAATTTTGTAGACTAGCATCTAGAAAGAATTGTGAATGTCAGCTTGCATCACACCTAGACACAATTGTGTAGATTAGCCTCTCTCACATCTAGACAGAATTGTAATACTAGCTTTCGTCACATCTAAACAGACCTGTGTAGACTAGCATTGCATCATATCTAGACAGAATTGTGTAGACTAACATTGCGTCACATCTAAACAGAATGCATAACTTTCAACTCGTAATTGGAATTGGAACTTAAAACTGTGATTAAAACTGTGATAACATTGGATAATTTCATTCTAAATGATGATGTATCGGTGATGGTGGTTGATATTTGGTTACGTGCATCAATGTCAGATGGTGCTGTGTATCAACTGTCAATTCTGTGATTTCGTTGGAATTATATTTAACATTGTTCGGTCCTTTTTGGGTTCCTCTAAATGTATGGTCCGGGAGACTGGTCATATTACTGTTTGTAAAATATATAGAGCTATTGGCCCTGATGATGGACAAATTGTCTGATATGCATTGGCATTTGTAGATTTCTCTGGCAGCAGCTGTTTATTGTAGTCTTGATAATTTGAGACATCAATACAAAAGAAAAAAGAAAAAAAGGAAGTTGAATACTTAGAAATTAATGTTTGTCTAGTCTTTGAACTAGATCAAGGGTGTGCAACCCGTACCAAATGCGTTCTGGCCTGGGTGATAATTGTTATTGCCTCCAGAATTGCCAGACAAATGACAATTGGGACAGGTCTTGCAGTGAGATTCCACTTATACTCACATTCTGGGCCACTAAAAGTGGGCTGAAAGCCTTTGCTTGGTCTTCTTGGTCCCAAGATGACCAGCTAAGGGTACCCCATGTGCCAAATGCAAAAGTAAGGGCCTGTATACCTTGGGTACAACCAAACTCTTGGATGCACCAGGTTCAAGCTGAATGGGCTAACCATAAAGCATCTCATCCTCCTAACACATCTTAAATGACCTAGGCACTTCACCTTGTGCCTAGGCCTGGGCCTGTTTTCTTAGATCCTCAAGAGAGTGGCACTCACTTTCACCCTTATAAAAATCTGCCCTAGAGGGCCCACCTTCAGATAAAAAGCACTGGAGGTATGGGTAATCCTCAGGGTTGAGGACCTCTCCTTGAGGAGGGTCCTATGACTCTTCTCCCTTAGGGTGTTGAGTCTAGGGTCACCACTGGGCCTAGTCCTTAAAGATCTGGGACCATACTTTGTGCTTCGTAAACAGCTGGAAGAGTAGGATCCCCCTTCACAGAGGTGGTCTTCTTGCTCTTCTTTAGTCAGCCCCTGTTTGACCTGTGACCTAGTGGCTGCAGCAACAGTCAATGGTAACCAATCAGAAATTAACCCCATCTCTACTAAGTCATTCCCCAAAAGAATGTTGGCAGGTACGTTGCCCTGACAGGACAGGAAGCTCTGCTGTCTTAACATCAATGTGAATGTTGACTAGAGCTGCAGGAGAAAGTTTGGGAGGCCCACCATCATATAACCTGGTGGTTCTCAGAGGAGCACCTACATAGTCATCTGGTCTGAGCAGGGTCCTGTCCACCACTGTCATGCTAGCCCCTGTGTCTCTTAACCCTTTAAGTGCCATGGGTATTTTCTCCCAGTGCCAAGGCCTTTTTTGTTGATTTTGGTATGTGGTAATTCAATGCCTTGTAACATTTTGTTACATGAGATATCGTGGTCAAATTTGGCCCCCTTTTTTTCCCCACATGTAGGCAGTCGTAACACCACCCATGAATCTTGGGTTGCTGTAGGGGTGTGAGAGAAAATGTCCTGTCTTTCAAGAACAGGTTGAGTGGAAACGAAAAAAAAATATTGTGGGCATTACCACGGGTGTCCTCTTTTGGGAAAAGCATGGGGTTCCCTGTTTTCCTTGCTGGCTTCGACACCCTAGGCCGAAAACTGTAGGTTGCCCACATGAACAAAATGTGCTGTGCCGAAAGGCTTGGGGTTACCAGTGGGTTACCCTTTTCCTTTTGTGCCCATGGTAGGTGCACCCACAACCTACAGATGTGGGCCTACGGTGTCGAAGCCAGCAAACAAAACAGGGAACCCCATGCATTTCCCAAAAGAGGAGACCCTTGGGAATGCACATAGGTCTGACTTGTGCAAAGCGGCCCAGAATTTATTAGCCAAAACCCCAGACAAAGTGAACATTGTGTTTTTTCGCCATCAAATATCACACTTTGTCGGGGATTGTGGCTAATAAAAACTTGGGCAAATTGCACAAGGCAGACCTCTGTGGATTCCCACGATGTCCTCTTTTGGGAAATGCATGGGGTTCTCCGTTTTCTTTGCTGGCTTTGACACCCTAGGCTTAAATCTGTAGGTTGCCCACATGAACAAAATGTGCTGTGCCGAAAGGCTTGGGGTTACCAGTGGGTTACCCTTTTCCTTTTACGACCCCGGTAGGTGGGGTTGTGGGTAATAAATTCTGGCCCGCTTCGTGCAAGTCAGACCTCTGTGCATTCCCATGGGTCCACTTTATTCCTTTAGTAACCCAACTCCCCTTGGCGCAGAGGGGCACATTGGTGTACCAATCTGGCCCTGGGGTGCCCGAACCTTACTGCCCTACCTACTGGGGGGCCTGTCCCACAATTTTTGGGGGCCCTCTCCCCCTCACCCCAATGGGTGGCACCTCATGCAGGCCTCCATGGGCCTCATACAAATGGCTGCGTGAGGTACACCCCCCACCATTTGGGGTGGGGAGGGCCCCCAGAAATTGTGGGACAGGCCACCCAGTGGGTGGGACAGTAAGGTTTGTGCCCCCCGGGCCAGATTGGCACACCAATGTGCCCCTCTGCGCCAAGGCAAGTTTATTAAACAAAGAAAATAATTCAAAATGGCAGGCTGCTCTTTAGCGGGGTCTGAGGGGCACCCTACAATGCCAGATACTTTTCTAATGTACTGGGGGTTGACCCTCTCCCCCCACACCAAAGGCATCTCATTCTGCCCTCCCTGGGGGCAGATAAGAGGGGAGGTTCTCATGCAGCCCTCCCTGGGGTTACATGCCCCTTCCAAAGAGCAGATAACTGCCCCCAGGCAGGGCTGCATGACATGACCCCAAGTCCATTTTGGGTGGGGGCAATCACTTTCCATAAAAAAAATCCCCTGTGGTCCAGTGGGGTGACACTCCCCCCAACACCAGCCATGACAATTGTTATTTTTTCCCCACCCCTGTGGGTAGATGGTCACCCATCCACCCCCAGGGGTTTCCATACATGTGGCCCCATGCTTTGGGGCCACGGGTGGGAGGGGGGTGCTTACCTAGTAAGCTGCCCCCCTCCACCTCTGTAACACATCCCCCGGATCCGGATCAAGCGCCTTGCGCCCGATCGGGGAGCAGCAATGCTTACAAACAGGGTGTTGTTGGAAAGGGGAGAATCTCTCCTTTCCAACAACACCTCTACCAAAAAAATCACTGGTGTCTAGCGGTCCCCACCCCCTTCCCATGCTGCTTTTGAACATTTTTTTTTGTCCCCCACCCCTGGGGGCAGATGGTCACCCATCCGCCCCCAGGGGTCTCCATACATGTGGCCCCATGCTTTGGGGTCACGGGGGGTATGGTGGCCCTTACCTAGTAAGCAGCCCCCTCAACCCCCCACTGTAAACACATCCCTGGTGTCTAGTGTGCATTGTTGCTCCCGGATTGAGCGCCCTGCGCCTGACCCATGAACAACAATGCTGTCACACAAGGTATCATTGGAAAGGGAAGAATCTCCCCTTTCCAACGATACCTGCCTCGATCTCTGGCTCGAAATACAGCCTGAGATCAAGGCAGAGAGAGAAGGGCACTCAACTTCTCGCTTCACCGCAGCAGCCGAAAATGGCTGCCGCTAAGAATTTACTATCAGTTTCATGCCGGCGTGCATTATGCACGCCGATGTGAAACTGAAGGTAATCCAGCCCCCTGGCAGTGAGGGGGGCCTCCCCCTCACATAGCCTGGGGGTTGGATTACAGTTTTGAGTGATTCCTGCAGAGGAAGCGGGGACAGAGGCCACCACCTCAGGCATATAGTAAGGGTAAGTCAGGCTGACAGCCTGGACACCTAGTGTCTTACCTTTACACTTGGGGGTCCCCCTTCCTGGTGTCTTGCAAAACTTGGCAACCAAAGCAGCTTTCATACACTCATACTGGCTTCTTTCCTCAGTTTCAGAATACAGTCATAACCAGTCTGAGGTACTCTTCTTAACAAGCACTTAGCCAATGTCTGTGGTCAACATCATGGATTCTACAAGGCATTTCAAATGCCTCTAACCATTGAGGGATATCAGAACCATCCACATGCACACCCACCAAATCCACATGCACACCCACCAAATCTTTCCTAAACCTGGTTGCTGGAGACCTGACATTTTCATCTGGTTTTGCTGAATTCTCCATCTTAGCTTTCTCTAGCTGGATTCTCTGACATTCAGTGCCTCTGTCTTTGAGGTCTAACCCTCTGTTTTTGAGTACAAATTGGGAAGCACTTTTTTAAAGTGAAGGTTACTCTCCATGAACAGCTGAAGTCTATAATCATTGGTTTAACATTTAATTATACATTAAACATGTCATACATGCCCTATCATACATTTCTATCAGTTCCTTTTCAAATCCTGGCCCAGATCACTGTGGAATTGATGAGCCATAGGTTATCCATCTTCTATGTGTGCCACCTTCAACATGTCCATTTTGTTTTTCAACTAGCAAAAACTACCCATTCTCCAAACAGTTCTGTAGACGGACTTGACAGCACTCTCATCATTTGTTGAAAATCAATGATCCCGTAGGTCGCACTTCCAATTCTCTTATTGCTTGATGTGTTTTGCCCCCTGAAGTAAAATGCACTGAGAATGGGTGCATGTGGCTAGATGGCAAACCCCAGAGCAGACGTTAGGGGAGGCGAGTGTTGGTGTCCTGCTGCATACTGGGAACCACTGTGCTTTCTCTCCCTACTTGTCACTTAAACCTGGCGCGGTATAGTTTGTTGCAGTGCACTGCAGTGCAAATATCTCAGAAACCGTACATTCTAGGGCCTTGAAACTTGACCATGAGTTTTTGTTCCTCGGGTCAACACCGGTCCTCATACAACCACATTGATGTTTCATAGATTTCAGACAATCGTCTCATGTGTGAAGGTGCTGAAATCCAGGGAAAGGAGTGGGGTGTCCAAATGTCATGTAGCCAGTAATGTCCAGAGGGTCCTAAGAGGTGCAAAATGTGGTGCTGATTGGTGAAACGGTATGGAATTGCATAAGGACCAATGCTTCTCCAAGCCACAGACCCTCAAACACATTTTGACTTTCATAAATATAGGCATGCCAAAATAAAAAAAAAACACATATTACCGTGTAATGCCAGAACACATGAATAATTCCCCTGTGAGAGCAAAAGAGAACTAGAAACCGCCACACATCCCCATTATGTCCATGGCTTGGTCCTTGAATTAAGTTACTGTTAGCACTGCTTATGTGTGAGCCAGGACGAACATGAACGTGGCCATCAAACGCCACTACTGGTCTGTGCCATCAGTATTACAATGTATTGTCCTAAAGTATGTAAGGAAAATGGGCCTCATTACGAGTTTGGGGTGTGTGGCCAAAACAATGGTAATACCATGGCAATGGAGTTAGCACTGCATCACCAGCCCATTACCGAACTGACGAAGTTTACGGTTTGAAATAAACTGGAGGTAATTCCTCCACCTTACCACTAAAAAAACACCAAATCGATGGAATGATCAAAAGCTGTAATTCCACTGACATCCCCATGGAGCCCTATAGACTCCAATAAATGAGGACTAGCTATGCCTACGACCACTTGTAATCCGGTGGTAATTTTGCCAGACCAATTGGTGGTAACAGTAAATCCAATTGGTGGTATTTCAGCAGATTTACTGCCAACATACCATCAAACTTGTAAAGCGGCCCATTGTCTTTTTTAGTCAATGGTTTGAAAATACATTCACAGATTTTCTTTGTGCCCTTTGACGTTTTGTCTGTGGCTCAGTGTGGCCATGACCTTGCCATCACATCTCATTTTTGAGTTCTTACCAATTCATGTCTACCACTGAATGTTTTCGGATACATTCATACAGGGGGGGCCTGAATGCCTGATTCCTGAAATACACATAGTGCGCCCATTTCCCACATCATTAAAATCACTTGATAGACACCATGATGGCACCTGTCAGTATCTTTGTCAGATTCAACCTACATCCCTGAGCAGCGTTCTTATCCAGTGCTTTCTGGCAATACTTTTCACTTTGATTGCATTGCATCCTTTTGCTCAAAACACCACATTTTGGTTCGATCACATCTACAGAAGAGAACAATGTTGCATGAGTATGACTGATTAGTGTGCTGTTTGAGTGTGCTTTATTGTCTGAAATGTTGCTGTGTGCAGGATGTGTTAGGATGAGATGGGCTGTTGCATGTTGCTATGTATGTTTTATAAAATGATCTCATACTGCAGTAGGTGGTGATTGGAATCATGGGCAGTAGCAATGTCGGGCATCCTCGGGGTGTCTGACGGCATAGGGCCCACCTTGGAAACCAACCACAGGATTGCTCTCTTTGCGCCAGGTCATGGGAGTTGCTGGGCACCATCTGGAAGGCAGGAGGAATTCCTGTGGTACTGAGCGGACGTGTGGGTCTCCGCAAGGACACATAGGAAGGAAAGGGACAGCAGAGAAACAAGCTTTGTAAGCTGGCGGCTCCAGTCGGGAACCTTTAATTTGTGCAACAATAAAAGCACTTACTCAACATCTGGATCAACTTTTCTTCTTTTCCGGGCTGGGACCACACTGAAGGTGGCGCACAATAAACACGCCCTTTTATTTTTATTTGAACCCTGGATTTTTGGTTTGAAGAGGCACCCAACCCGTCTCACACCCACCTTAAAAAAAACACCCTGTGTCGCAGTGGACTATGAACCAGGCTGGTGTGTAACAAAGAAATATTGATTTATTTTTAAAATTCACAGAAAAATCAGAGCAGAATACATTTTAGGGCAGCAATCACCAGTGTGGTGACAATATGAATGCAAAATGTTATAATACAATGGATTCAACTTTCTGACATCATTTGCATCAACGGTACACAGAAATGAAAACAAAATCACTCTTTTTCACAATCATGGATGGCACTTGTGTAATGCACTCCCCATGCAACACTTCTCCAAACACCTGCTAACTAAATTCTGTGTGGATAGAAAGCAGTGGCAAGGAGTCGGCAAGAAGAGGGAAAATCAGTTTTTAAATTCGACCCACCGCTCCACAATGGGAGGTCAAAGAAGAAAATGAAAACCTTAAAAATGAGCAGAATAGCATGCGTGGATTGCACTTGTTACTTGTAGGTCAGTTTACACTTGCGATGGGATATATAGAACAGACATTTGTGTGGCTGTGGTAAAGAAGAAAGGATGCTTACAGGCTACTGAGCAGGGTGTTAAAGCAACATGAACACAGGTGAGAAAATAATTTTTAGGAGAGACACAATGCAACAAAAATCACAAGTGGCAGAATTGCAATTTCGTATTTCACTTGAGCTTTAAACTAGCATACAGCTAAGGAAATGTGCTTACCAATCAAAATCCAAAATTGTTTTTTGTGTTGGGGAACAAAAGTACAGAGCAGGTAGCATACTAAGGGAAGGGATAACTCTTATGGGATGATGATATGTGTTTTCATGGGAAAAAGGCAAATCATTTGTTAGAGAAAAGCACAAGACATGAGCAAATTTGGTTTTTGATGCAAACTGGCTAGTTTTACTAAAACAATTTGTAATGGCTATATTATGAAAGAAAGATACTGCACCCAAGGGGGTTAATTTGCAATTGTATCCAGATTGCGCTACATACCTCTATAGGGGAATTCATTCATTTATTTAAAATAATACTAAGGATTTACACAAGTACTTAAAAAATGATTAGGGATTTTTATGGAATTTTAATAGGGTTTTGCACAAAATACAAGGGAAAAGAGCAGGATATGCAGTTTTAGGGTGCGGGTGATGTTGATACTTACAAAATACACTTGAGTTGGGTAATTTGGACAGCCAACTGGGTCTTTGGACAGCGGGGCCTACAATCTGTTGACGGGCAATGGGGTCAGGAGATCTGGTCGCAGGGAAGGCTGGGCTCTCTTGGATGGGAACAGCTGTGCAAAGTCTGGTTACTGTGGACAGTGGGATCAATCAGCTGGGTAAAAAGGTCTGGTCACTGGATGCTCCTAAAGAGGTCAGCAGCCTTGCCTCCTTTCTCCCTGAATTATTGAGATGAATGTGGTCTGGATAGCTGGTTCTGGATAGGTGGATATGGATAGGTGTCTCTGGCTGGATCTCGTTCAACTAACTCTGGACCTGGTTCTGGAGTCTTGGAATCTTGCAGGGTACATTTTGGATGTTGAATATCCTGTCCCTCCCTGTCTAAACCCTTACATAGGCCCTGTGACACCGTAGGATATGTACAATATTGGCAGAAATACCCTGGACTTATCCCTCACAAGGGATGGTCCGGCTACTGATGCCCCCACCGCCCTCCGAGTTGATTTGTTTAAGGAAAGTGGCCTCAGTTTATGAGTGTGTAATTGTATGACTCCCATTGTCTGACAAGCCTAATTTTTCACAAAATGAGTTATGAAACAAAACTCCATATTTATAATAGTTACCAAGATAAAAATCAGATAGGTAGATCTGATATTTTACTAGGAATATGCCGGTTTGAACGGCAATTCTGTGAAATGTTGCATCGCACTTCGGCACAATTTCACAGTTTTCAGGAGACACTTAACAGCTAAAATTCTGCAAATGGCTAAATATATGCATACTAGTATCCAGCAGATTCTTCCCAAATTTCTTTTATCTGCACCATTTATGCTTCACTCAGAAATGCCTTTTTACTGCCATTCGATTCCACACATGCCAGGAAGACACACATCGTCCTGCTTTACTTGTCCAAAAATCACATACAATACTGGCATAACATCGAATTGTTGCTTATTTAGGGTACTGAAACAAATGTCATAATGTACAGTAGCTCTTTCAAATCAATGGGGTGGTTTTATTTTCCAGATGTGGGCGGTCCTCAACCCCCCACACCCAAATGTCCCTGCTGGGCTTGGTTTGATCAAGGGTTTGCATGACTACCCTTTGAATGTTATTGTTTATATTGATTTTAAACAGAATGAAAACACTTACTAAATGAATCAATATATTGCAAAAAGTACTTCAAAACATGAGTGAAGTCAATATAGATACCTTTCCAAACTTCTGTGAAGGTGAATGGATTCACAGAAGCCGCACAGAACCATATTTCAAGGAAGAGGCTTATACACAAAAACAAAACAGCCCAATTGCCATAGACAGTAATAGCCGAGGGTATGAAATGGTAGGAGTAACCATTGTGGCAAAAGAAACCCTTTTAGAAAAAACGACCCCAACAAACTTTCAACCAAATATTCCTTTCACTCAAACAAACCGTCCAGTGTATAAATGGACATGCAGCTCAATGTGTAATGTATGCCAACAATCCTATACATTGTTATGGCAATTGCTCAATCACTATGTAAAACTAAAAGACAAAACTAAAATTAAAACTTTCAAACCATGGACTCAGTGCGCAGCCACACTTGACTTCAAGGACATTCATCAGCCTGCATTTCAGGAACTGCTTGCAAAAGCGCATTCCACCACACCAAAATGTTAGCAACAAACCATTCCGCTATACAGAATCTTGTGCATAGACTATACTATGCAAAACATCCTGCTCTAGAACTACAACATTTAAAATCAATTCCTTTGAAGTCCTCCTGTGGATACTGGGCATGAATGGAGAGAAAATCACACCTAAGAGGCAAACCCAGGGCTTCACTCCCACCCTTTGTCCTTGGGGCAGTTATGACAGGCAGTCTAGAGAACCTGTAATTATCACACTATCAGGTCCCAGAGAACAGAGCACATGTCTTTGGCAGTATCAGTTCATGGGTTGGTGCACCATGGGCCTCTCTGTCAAACTGGTTTGCCAGAAACTCCTGGGCCTATCTGGGGTGATTTGACTTTTGGGTGAAAAACAGCACAATATACATATTTTAATAGCTCTACCCCCACATGTAAAATTGTGTTTTTGTGCGAGCCACAGTCTTATTTCACATTTAATTTTACAAATGTCATTTTTCTGCTTTGCAAAAGCTATTTTACAAGTGTTCTTTTTCTCTCCTGTTATTGTCACAAAATGCTGATTCTTTTGCATTAACTTTCTGAAAGGCTCTTCCCAGATCTGGTCAATTTCTGGACACAGAGATGCGCTGAAAATAGTTTCTTGCTAACTGAAATGATGTAAGAGAGAGCATATTTCCTTTGAGGTACTTTGCATGTGTTGATTAATTTCAAAAAGTACATCTAAGCCGTGTGGACTTAAAGCCGAATTCTTTTGCTTTTCATGGACTTTACTTGATGAAAGCAATGCTGTTCAGTGAGGGATGGCCTTATTTGATAGTTTTCACATGAAATACATGGCAGAGCTGTGTTTAAATAGACAAAATTGTGTATTTGTATTTGTTTATTTATAACGCGCAGACCATCAGGCCCGGGGGCATCAGGGCACAATTTGTACAGGGTTGCAAGAAAAGAACATACAGGCAGATAGATTACAATAAAAGTATACCAATACAACATAATAACAATCTTAATAATTACACATATTACACATGGTACAGTGTCCCTAGGCTCCGCAGAGGAAGTATCCCTGAGGTAGTTGGGAAGGTAGCAGACCGGAAATCGTGCTGGGGAAGAGGCGGGCTGAGTAAGTAGGACAGATGTCTAACACAACTATTGCTGGTCAAAGAGCCAAGATTTGGTTTTATTCTTGAAGGTGTTGAAGGAGTCTTGTGTGATTTTGAAACAAGACACCAGTGCTATGCAGTCTGGAATACAAGACATTTTCTTGTGCAGCCTTGAGTTTTTGAAATGATGGAACAGAAGTGCAGAGGCCTTCTGTATTTAAGTTATTTTCTCTGGAGTCACATGAAGGGCAACAAAATGCAGCCATCCTTGGGGTGGCTGTGTACAAATCTCGCCAGCCCATGTGCTTAGCTGACAAAGCACCTCCATTTTTGGATAGCTGCTGAAATGCAGTTTTTGTTGTAGGGGGTCTGCCTTAGGCCTTAAATGTACCCCACAGACCCCTGGACCCCCCGCTCTGCATCGACTTCTTGTTGAGGGAGAATAGAGCAGAGTGGGGTCCATTCAGCTGAGTTCTCTTTCATCAGGGAGTAGCACACCAAGATCTCCCTCCATCTTACAGTTGGAAGGTATGTAGCGGCATCCCCTTTCCATCCTTCACTTTCCAGGTACCCGGGGAGGTCCTAGCCAGACTAGGAGGTAATGACGTTAATTATCTAATAGGTAACAGGTTTTAGTATGTTTAAATGACAGTCTTCCTGGAAGATTTACAACAGCGGAATAATGCTTAAATGCTTACAGTTAAAATCTTCTAGAACATACAAATTTCTCATCTTTACCATCACTCCAAGTAGATTACTCAACCAGACAATAACAACAATTTTAACTTTTAAAACACATTTCTTCATTTTTACAGTAACAATAAAGAAAATACTCCGTTATAGAGATATACCTATGCACCTAACTATATCCCTATGCTTCTTCTTTTCCTTTCTTCTCATTCTTCAGATGTCTCCTCTGTTTGATTTTCCTTTGGCTCATCAATCAGCTCCAAAGTATGTCTGGGGGGACAACTTTTTAACTGATGTATGTGGACCCATTTCTCTTCTGACAGCTCTCCTTTTGGGATGAGGATTCTGTAGGCGACAGGTGAAATGTTGTCTATAATTTCAAAAGGACCGCTCCATGATGGGATGCATTTTCTCTCCTTAGTCTGGTTCCTCTGAAATTTGTACAAGTAGACCCTGTCTCCTACTTGGTATTCTTTTTAGTTGTTTTTAAGTCATAGTGGGTTTTCATCCCCTCTGCTGAATACTCCAGATTCCGCTGAGCGTACGCAAAAGCCTGCTGAAGGTGTTTTCTTAGATTCTCAACATGTTCATGTGTTGTGGAGGCGTTTATCAGTGTCTGCTCTTGTGTTCTATGGAGCAGATGCTGAGGTAGCACCATTTTTTGCCCAGTCATTAGCTCAAATGGAGACATTTTGGTCACAGAATATGATGATCTGATGGCCATCAGGACAAGCAGTAATCAGATGTCCCAACTTTGCCTAGAATCTGCCACACACTTCTTGAGAATGCTCACAATGGTTTTATCGTACCTCTCAACTCCCCCACTAAAGGATTGGGGTATGCAATATATAGTTTCCTTTTTACCCCAAGTATCTCCCACATCTTGGTCTCCTCGGTCTGACTCAATCCTTTGGGGACGGCCAAAATGCGAGAAGATGTGGTTGATCATCAGGGCAGCTGCTGTTTCTGCCTTGCAAGCAGTCTATCAGGGGAGGTAACCTCTGAAGGCGGTCATTTCCTAATAGAGAGGGAGTTCCCTTTTGAGTCATGAATAATATCTGGTGCTTTGCCTTTTGTCACCCAGTTTTAATTTCCATATCCGCAGTCCCCTCAACAGGAATTTAATTCCCATCAAAATTCTGAAGTTGTCTAGGAAGAGGGGTGAGTGGGATCTGGTGTCTCTCCCCCCTTCCTGAATTTAGCTGCTCAAAGGCCCTTTTGGACACAAAAGTGGCTTGAACTCCAGTGTCCACCAGTGCTAGAAATGCACATTGCCCTTGTACCCAGACAAGGGCATAGAACTTCCCTTCTTTCTCCTCCAATGGGCAAAGGAAATGGGCATGTTGGGCAAGCTGTACGCTCAGTTTCTTTATTTTGGACTCCGACACTGTGGAGTATTGGACAGTATTTTGTGTCAGTGTCAGGAATCTCTAAAGAAAGTTTGGCATCCTGAAATAGGCGGGATTGTGGAATCCTCTTTTCCCTTAGGCCTGTGCTGTCCCCCCTTACCTGGAGACAGTCACTAGAAACAGTTTGTGCTGAAGATACCTTAGTTGCTGTTACATTCACAGGATGACATTTCTGGGGTTCAGGGATGGGCGATTCTGAATCAGCCCCCACAACTTCCCAGTCTGGGTTGTGGTCCTTTGGGACACATTTTTCTTTGGAAGGAATTCCACCGTTCTTGAAGAAGAAGACTTTCTTCCCAGAATCTTCCAAGGATTCTTCCCCTTCAAAATGGAGGACACTGGGCCTCATTATGACATCAGGACTTTCAAATACGCAACCGGTCTTACCGTTGGTAAGTGAGATCCTACCTATGTTCAATTTGTCATCAGGAGTCCTTTCTGAATCGGAATTGTCATATCTCAAACACGGTCTTTCATTTGTCCCCACACAGACTACGAGTTCTATGCATCTTACTAGTGAGTTTCAAAATGTCCTGTGAAAAGTCAGATTGAGAGTGTATTTTTCAGATAAAACAAACATGTCTGAACCAAATATTTCCAGATTGATGAAACCTTCATCTTTTACGCCCAACTCCTCAGAGCTTCTGCCGGAAGTTTTAACTTTTGAAAAATGTGTCCTTAAGGATTTAGAAAAATGCATGGGGCACCCAAGAAATACCAAATGGCCTAATTTGAAACTAGAAGAATTTCATGCCATAGAAACCTTGGCTCAAGATCCTTCAATAGTAATAAAAACAGCTGATAAGGGAGGTGGCATCGTTGTATGGGATGCCGAGCTGTATGATCAGGAGGTACTCAGATTACTCAATGTTCCTGGCCACTACAAAAAGATCAACAGCGATCCCACGGCCATGATCAAGAGAAAAATATTTCAACTTAGTGAAAAGGCTACATGAGAGGGTTTCTTGTTTAGTAAGGAAATCAAATTCATTAACCATTCAGACGAATGAATCCCTTTATTTTATATCATCCCTAAAGTGCATAAAGGTATGTTGAAACCTCCAGGGCACCCAATAGGCTCTGGATGTGGATCTATTTTAGAACCACTGTCTAAGTGCATTGATGTCTTTATTTAACCAATAGCAATGGCTACTCCCACATTCCTGTTAGACTCAAGGGATGTCATTCATCTGGTCAAAGGACTGCCTTTTGATTCCACCAACCAAATTCTTGTCACATTAGATATAAAAGCCCTTTATACTAATATCCCACAAGATAAAGCTATTCACAGCCTGTGCACCATGCTAGACAGATGCTCTCTTCCTCTTGCGGTCCAGACAGATTTTTTGACAATAGCCACATAACTGATCTTGGGTAATAGCTTCTTTAAGTTTAAAGACACCTATTTCTTACAATGTAAGGGCGTCGCGATGGGATGCACTTTTGCTCCCAATTTGGCCATCATCTTTATGGCTCTGTTTGAAGAAACCGATGTGCTCAATAACATTAACCCGTTCCTCAAGTATATCAAGTTATACCGCAGATATATAGATGAAATCCTGGTCATTTGAGAGGGTAATGCAGATACACTGGGGATCTTTGTAACTTGGCTCAATCAGGTGGACCCTAATATACATTTCCCCTTTGAACATTCAATCACTCGTATTCCCTTCCTTGACTTATCCATTTATGAAGAAGGAGGGTTTCTGCAAACAGCATTGTATAAGAAACCCACAGAAAAGAACACCACCCTCCAATATGAGAGTCAACACACCAAAAGCTTGTTCCGTAATCTCCCATACAGCATGTTTTTACAACTATGCCGCAATTTCACCAGCATTTCCCTGTTCAAAAAACATTTCCCTGTTGGATGTTACAACGCAGTTACACATTCAAGAAAAAGAGTCCGCTATACTAATCGCGATGCTTTGCTCACTGTTAAAACTAAAGAGCCAGTTCAGGAGAAAATAGTTTGTGTCTCTACCTATTGTGAATATAGTGACACTATCAAAGCCATCCTTTTGAAGAATTGGAGGATTCTAAATTCAACTGGCCTGAAGCTGCAAAAACATCTGCTTTTAAAAAAGCAAAAATCTGGGGCAGTAATTAACACGGGCCAATAGATTGCCACTGCGACACAATTTGATCAGAGCTAGTAACCTTAACCCGGTCAGAGGTCACTTTTCTTGTGTGTCTTGTGTGGCGTGCAAGTTCTCTAAAGAAACAACACAGTTTTCGAGCGAGGGAAAGAATTGGCAGTTATGCACTTTTACCACATGTAAAAGTAAGCACATCATCTATGCCATCCAATGCCCCTGCCATATGCTGTACATTGGCAAGACTGCAAGAGAAGTCCATTTGCGTATTAACGAACATTGTTCTAAAATTAGAACACGCACACTTACCGCACCATTGGTTCTCCATTTCATTGAGATGGGCCATGACGTGTTACAACTGTCATGGTTTTATATTGAAAGAATTACTGCTAATGGGGCTGTTCAAATGGCTAATAAATTAGCCTATAAGGAGCAAATGTGGATTTTTAATCTAAAGACATTGCAGAAAGGCCTTAACACATTAGAGTCATGGGACTTTAATTGTAGCTGAAATTCAAAGGGTGCCCACACATCTATTTGTTCCTTGTAAGAAAATTGGATGCTACCTGACACGACTGACAGCGGCCCCGCCAATTGGTTTAGCCTTATGTCCAAGGTTGCATTGCCTCTTATGTTCCCAACCAACCCCACATTTGAGTGTTTTTCCTTCCTGGAAGCGGGCCCTGAGCCCCATCTCATTGTGAGGCTGTACAATAGGGCTTGCACGTCTTTCAACACAATAATTTGATTATTTAGTCCAGGATTCGCTGTTTTGCCACGTTACATTTTTCTTACGACAGTAATTGGCTTCTGTAGCTTTAATTTTGGCCCCCTTTCATCAGTTTATGTGACTCATGCCGTATCAGCTGACCTGAAACTACAGTACGTCTTTGTGAAGGCAGTCAGTACGCTATACACGTCACGCCATTGCACTACTATTTTTGGATATGCGTGGCTTCACGCATGCGTAGTCTACCGAGTGGCGTCTCTGCTACTATGCTTCGGTAGAGCAGGTCACCCACAATTAGCTGACCGCGAGTGAGTATTTTTTCGTAGCAATACATAGTTTTCCATTCCAGCATTTTGTGCCAGTGGCCAAGCTTGTTAACTTCATGTGCAGTAGTATTACTTTGCATGCGCTGTTACGAGAGGTACATACCAGTCACCTATGTTAGCTTAGCTGGTTAGGTGTACATGCAATTGTTGCTACACTTAGGCACTGTTAGCCAGCCCACACAGACCTTTTTCATATGAAATATAGTGCAGCCATGCTTCGGCCCTGATTTTTCAATTCATAAATTTAAGGTCACTCTTGCTAGTTTTATGCCGATTTGAAATTTGGCAGTTTGTGATTGTGATTATTCGACTGGCACTTTCACATATATAGGGCAGTCAAATGTTTTTTCCTTTATCTCTCTTTTTTATGCACGCGGCACCAGGACCACGGCAGCTCATGCGAACACCTATATTCCAGCTTTTGGACTACACGTGGGATTTTTCCATCCAATGAGCATTGAGTCTCTGCCCCCCAGCACCCGATTGGCAGATCATTCGCAGGCTTCACTCTGGCTGTGCCTGAGCCCAAGTGAGCCCTCATTTTGCCCCTAACTGTTGGTGACCTTCATTTCCACGACACTAGCTGCAGTCTTTTCAATAATGCTTCTCTATTTTGGTGCCCTTTTTAACAGGCTTGCGCCCAAGATATTGCGATGGCCAGCAGTAGTATACCTACTTCATTTTGAAAGCAGCGGATTATCCTAATAAGGTCTGTTCATGCTTTTTTGTACATGCCGTCTTCACAACTTGGGGCTTGATGGTTCATTCTTTCTCTCATGGTGTTGTCTTCTCTTTGATACCTAGCACGGGCACCCTTTCAGGTCTCACTAACCTTCTGTTCTGAGTCAACATTCTATGGATGGGCACGGGTGTACACACTGGAATGCATGTGCCTACACCAAATTATAGTTTGTTTTTAACTATTTTACTATTTGGGATGCATGTGGCAAAGACACCAAATGGTTGCGGTATTTAGTTTTAAGGTAAGGTAGTGCATTTGACTTATGCACCCATTTCCTTCCTTTTTTTAGCACATTTTCATTCATCTCCTGATGAAGACGTGGACAAAATCCGTCTGTGACATCGAAACCGGTAGAGAAACTTTAAAAGTGTTGTGATCTGTTAGCCCAATTCCGTTCAGATGCACCTTCGCAATAGATCATATGAAATAATTCTATTGCTCTGTTCAGTTTTATACATAAATTATCTGTCCGTGGTGACAAGTTGCATGTCCCACTTCCTAATGTTGCAATTTGTTGGTATGTTTTTAGTTAGTATTGGTATGCATGATTGACACACAGTGTAAATAAAGGCTGAATGTTGCACTTTGAATGATGAAATATTGGTATGTAATTTTAACTTGTATTAGGTAGTCTCATGCTTTCCTGCTATGTTATATAAATTGTGAAGTGTTAGTAATATGTGATTAATTTACTTTTTTAAAAATGTATGTATCATGCTAAATAAACTTTTGACACACTGTAAAATAAATATGTCCTCTGGACAATTCTTTCAGTAATCTACGGCTGCCACAGGTGTCATTTATTTTCTGGTGCCCGCAAATGGGCAATTACTGGGTCATTACCTCCCGGCCGGAACAAAGATGCTCCCCATTCCCATTCGGCCACATAGGGCTGAATTGGAATGGGGAGGTCGGATGCACCGGCACTGTTTATAACGGTGCTGGTGCATCCGACATGCTGTGCTTGCGGGTGCCTTTCTGCCCGCCAGGTCCGACCTGGCGGACAGAAAGGCACACGCGAGCGCAACTCGTAGTTTGCCGGTCCGGGAACTACGGTACCTGCATGCTTACCAGTACCGTAGTTCCCAGACAGGCAAACTTTTAATGAGGCCCACTGACTTCCTCCACAAAATGGGCCTTTTTGGTCTTGTTTCCTTTACCACCCTCTGTTCCCTGGGTTGCAGATTTTTGGGCCAGGAGATTTTACTTCCGGTTCCAGTGTGTCCAGGGGCTTTTCAAAAGTGAGGAAGGAAGCTGCCTCTAGGGCTTTGTATCCCCCTTTCTCCCGTGCCTCCTCCTCAAGAACCAGTGGGTTATCAAGGTTCTCTCCCTGTCATAGTTCCGGGGCACCAGGCACTTGGTTGGAGTTTTTCTGGGACGCCATGTTCATCTGAGGGTTCTGCTGAGCCCTCAACATGCGACTTAAATCTTGAGTAAGGTTTTGGACCTTGTGCTCCAGTTGGGACACCCGCTCCTGCTGGTACGAGGGTCTTGGATCAACTGGGTTGCTCTCGGGAAGGGTAACTAGCCCTTCTCCTGGAGTAACTTGGCTACTGGGGTTCCCCTGGTAACTGTCCACCCTTCGTCTCCCCTCTCCCAGATTGTGTGTTCTGGACTCCTGAAAGCGGGGAGAGTAAGGAGGGTTGACCTGGATGTTGGGGTTTGGAAGGTACCGGGGGATTAAACTTAAACCAGGAATTGGAGGATTACTGCCCTCCTGAGGAAAGTTTGGAGGGAAGTTTCCTGGAGCCGTACTCACCTGACTGGACCCTCCCCCTGGCCGGGGGAGTCCACACATACCCCAAGATGGGTCTGTTGCCCTTATACCTAGGGATGATCTAATTGGCAGAAGCAGGGGGCACATTTGTGGAGTGGCTTACATGACTACCACCTGCTTGTGATTGATCAGAGGGACTTCTTTGCCTCTGATTTAGTTGGTGTTGGGAAGGTGTATTTTTAGACCCCCCCCCCATTTCTAGGTCCAAAATGGGGCCAACCTTCACCTCCGCCACCTTGGCAGCAGTGGGGGTGTTGGTTGGGTTGTTTTTTCTGTTACGTTTTCTTTTTTTTTCTAACGTCTTTTGGACCTCGTAGATCTGGTTAGCTTGCTCTATTACCCAGCAGAGAGTCCTGTCATCATGAAAATCCCTTAAGAATTGTATCATGATATATTTTGGGAGTGCATGAAAATAGGTATTTATAAATTCCCTACTATTCGTCGCAGCCACCTATTAGTTTGCGCAAATGGCAGTTTTAGCCCTTAACAAATTCTCTTGGGGCCTGATATTCTCCACACTGCAGATTGTAGGCCGCCTTGTGGGCCTCCTGGGGATTTCTGTGTGTGGAGAAGTGCTTCAAAATGTCGTGGACCACCTTGAATGGTTCTGATCTTCCAGCCCAGCAAAGAAGCTGGGGTACTCTGGAGAGAACGTCCATTTGGCAAATTCTATGCAATTTGGGTTATTTTTTATGTCAAAAGAGGTCATAATTTGTTCATATAGCTCCAGATGCTCCCAGACAGAATATTTGGCATTCTTGTGGTACAAGGTCATGAAACTCCCAATAGCTTTAATCTGTTTAATGGGGTCTTTCACCAGAGTTCTCTTGAGTTTATTAGCCTTCTTTTGCCACTTCACCTGTTTCTATTCACCCACAGACTCAGAACTGCTGCTATTTGAGGTCCACTCATTATCCTCTAGACACTCCCTAATTCTTTGAGCTTATGAGTTTCTCCCAGAATGACGGGGCCTAGTCTCATCTCCCCTGTTGTGCCTTGGACTCTCTGGGTCACTCCCCTTGGACTCCCTCTTTGGCACAGGAGAGTAGTCTTCTGACTCCACCCTATATCCAGGGTTGGTGGAGAATCCCCCCCCCCACTGCCCTGATTCAGTGGAGGTTTTTATAATACTCTTTTGAGGCCTTAACTCAGACTCCCTTTTCTCTGTAAAGTGAACCAAGTGATTCATTTGTAGGTGATGTTCCTGCAGGTCTAGCTCCATGATTTTCTCCTCATAGGAGCTTTCCTGGTCAGATCCATCAGCCATAATATGTTTGTACCTGAACAGGGACACCCGTCCATCAGTCTCTGATGGACGCTGACCTGTCAGCTCAATCATGCTAGGCCTACTTAAATCTGGCTGCCTCATGGTTTCGGTTCATATGAACCTGTGGGCATGAAGTCTGCAGTGCCTTGTGCATACAAAGTGGTAAATGGGTTTGAGTCCCTTGATACAGAGGACATCATGCTGTGATCAGTGGTTGCCCTGCCACTCTCTACTTGTTCAGGGTCCCTCAAGTTTTGATTCCACCTAACATACTCTTTTTCTAACAGTTCACGTTTCTCCCACTCAGCCCCTATCTCCTGATGGTAGGCAAAGACCTGAGCCTTTTTCTCAGTTAACAGGGCTTGGATTACATCTATTACCTTCTCTTGGGCTGCTACCTGACTCTCAAGTCCACTATTCTCCTCACAGAGTGCCTCATTGTGTTTGTGTGCTGCTTATATTACCTGGATTACCTGGGAACACTGAGACCATTTTTGTTAGAGGAGATACATCTCCTGACTCTGCACATTTTTGGCTTGGGTGGTCTCTTCTATAGTACCTACTACTTGTCTCCATGCGCCCCAATACATTTTCATATTGAGTGTTTAGGTCAGTCAGTTCCTGGAGGTCTAACTCTATTTTCTATAGTTCTGTTTTTAATTTGCACACTTCCTGGTATAGGGCATATTTTCCTGATACAGGGGGTGCCAACCTGTTCAGTCAGGCCATCCCTTTGTTGCTTGATAGCACTTCAATTCTGGTGTTCTTCTTCAAATTCTGTTTCAGAGGGGAGTTCTTTAATAATGAATGTATTACTTTCCTCTTCCAATTTCTCAATCTGTGTTTGTGAACTAATGATCTGCTCAGAGCAGGCTCTGTTATATTTTATTTGTTGATTAGTCAACCTATTCCTGACACTCCACTTTTAATATATCTAATTGGGCATTTTGCTCTGAGTTGGTGTGTTGCTGTACTGCCAACTCCTCTTGTAACTGTTTGATGTAGTTTTCACATTTTACCTCAGAATTTTGTCTTTTTTAGCATTTTTCTTCTACTAGTTTTATTTAATTATGGGTTTGGTTTAAGAGCTCAGACTGGTTTTAGGGGGCTCTATTTTTTTGATATTTTTCCTCCATAACCACAATGTGCAGGTATATATAGGCAATGAGTTGGACCATTTTAAGCTGTCCTGCCACACATCCATGTTCATGGAGGTGACCTGTTGCATCATGTTGGGTAGCCAGGCACCCTGCTCCTGTTCCGCCCATTCCCATCTAACAAATGGTTTGCGCAGAAGGTGCTGCCAAGCCATATTAATCTCTATGGTGCTCATTATAAAGAGCGTTCTTCCTTTAATGAATTACTTATACAAGGACAAGTCTGTACTCTGATTTTGTCTAGTGTAGGATTAAGTGTACTTTATTTTTACACACAGGCCTGATACCTAGGGTATAGGTTTTGGGCTAGTGCTTTTATATGTAGCACAGTTTTCTAACCACCAAAAGTATCACTACCCTCAATGAGTTAGCCTGCTGTGTTAAGCTGTCACGGGTGGAAAAACTTACTTCAATCACGGCACAAGCCCCCAACGTGTAACAGGTTTTATTTCATGGCACACTCCGGTCACAGATTTCTACCAGTGACAGTGAAGGTGGTGCACACTAAACCCACCCTTTAATTTTGATTTGAACACTGGATTCTTGGTTTGAAGAGGCACCCAACCCGTCTCATACCCACCTTAACAAACACCTTGTGTCACAGTGGACTATGAACCAGGCCGGTGTATAACAAGGACATATTTATTTATTATTATAATTCAAAGAAAAATCAGAGCAGAATACATTTTAGGGCAGCAAACACCAGTGTGGTGACAATATGAATGCTACATATTATAATGGATTCAGCTTTCTGACATCATCTGCATCAACTTTACACAGAAATGAAAACGAAATCACTTTTTCACAATCATGGATGGCACTTACATTATGCACTCCCCCTGCAGCACTTCCCCAAACATCTGCTAACTAAATTCTTTGTGGTTAGAAAGCAGTGGCCAATTTACACTTGCGATGGGATAGATAGAACGGAAATTCATGTGGCTGTGCTAAAGAGACAATTATACTTACAGTCTCCTGAGCAAGGTGCTAAAGCAACATGAACACAGGTGACAAAATCATTTTTGGGAGGGACTCAATGCAAGAAATGCAACAAAAATCACAAGCGGCAGAATTGCAATTTCGTATTTCACTCGAACTTTAAACTAGCAAACACCTAAGGAAATAGGCTGGGCAATCAAAATCGGAAATCGCTTTTGTGATGGGGAGCAAAGATACAGAACAGGTAGTATACTAAGGGAAGGGATAACTCTTATGGGATGATGATATGGATTTTTATGGAAAAAAGGCAAATATTTTTTTAGAGAAAAGCACAAGACATGGGCATATTCGGTTGTTGATGCAAACTGGCTAGTTTTACTAAGACTATATTTTAATGGCTATATTTTAATGGCTATATTATGAAAGAAAGACACTGCACACAAAGGGGTTCATTCGCAATTTCAATCAGCTTGCACCGTGTACCTCTTTATTGGGGAAGTCATTTCTATGACTAACATGGATTCTACTAGAGAAAGGGTAAACAGAGGAAACTTGCACTTTGGGATATAATTAGGGTTTTTATGAGATTTTAATAGGGTTTTGCACAAAATGAAAGGGAAAAGAGAAGGATATGCACTTTTAGGGTGCGGGTGATGTTGATACTTACAAAATACACTTGAGTTGGGTAATTTGGACAGCCAGCCGGGTCTCTGGACAGCAGGGCCTAGGATCTGGTCACGGGCAGTGGGGTCAAGAGATCTGGTCACAGTGACAGCTGGACTCTCTTGGATGGGAACAGCAGGGCAAAGTCTGGTCACTGTGGACAGTGGGATGTATCAGCTGGGCAAAAAGGTCTGGTGACTGTATTCTCCTAAATGGGTCAGCTGCCTTTCCTCCTTTCTCCCTGAATTATTGGGATGAATGTGGTTCTGGATAGGTGGTTCTGGATAGGTGGTTCTGCCTGGATATGGGCCAGCTACCTCTGGACATGGTTCTGGAGTCTTGGAATCTTGCAGGGTGAAATTTGGTTGTTAAATATCCTGTGCCTCCCTGTTACCCCGTTAAGTAGGCACTGTGAAATCATAGGATGTTTACAATATGGGCGGATGTAACCTGGACTTACCCCTTGCATGGGATAGTTCAGGCTACTGATGCCCCCACCCCCTCCAAGCTGAGGTTTAGGGGAAGTGGTCACAGTTTATGAGTGTGTAATTTTATGACTCCCATTGTCTCACAAGCCCAACATTTCACAAAATGAGCTATAAAACAAAACTCCATATTTACAATAATTACCAACATAATCATCAGATAGGTAGATCCCATATTTTACAAGGAATATACCATTCGAACACCAATTCTGTGCAATGTTGCATCGCCCTTTGCCACAATTTCGCAGTTTTCAGGAGACGTTTAACAGCTTAAATTCTGTAAATGGCTACATATATGCATTCTAGTATCCAGCATGTTCTCCCCAAATTGTATGTCTGTGCCATCTATGCTTCATTCAGAAATGCCTTTTTACTGCCATTCCATTCCACCACATGCCAGGAAGACACACACAGTCTTATTTTACTTTTCCATAAATCACATAAAATACAGGCATAACATCGAATTGTTGCTTATTCAGGGTGCTGAAACAAATGTGACAATGTACCGTAGCTCTTTCAAATCAATGGGGTGGATTTTTTTCCAGAGGTGGGGGCGGTCCTCAAACCCCCACAGCCAAATGTCCCTGCCAGGCTTTGCTTGCTCAAGGGTTTCCATGACTACCCTTTAAAGTCCTCCTGTGGATACTGGGAGGAATGGAGAGAAAATCACACATACGGGGCAAAACCCAGGGCTTCACTCCCACCCTTTGTCCTTGGGGCAGTTCTTCCAGGCAGTCTGGGGGACCTGTAATTATCACGCTATCAGGTCCCAGAGAACAGAACACATGTCCTTGGCAGTATCAGTTCATGGATAGGTGCCAGATGGGCCTCTCTGCCAAACTGGTTTGCCAGAAACTCCAGGGCCTAGCTGTGATGATTTGTCTTTTGGGGGAAAAACAACACAATATACATATTTTAGCAGCCCCTACCCCACATGTAAAATTGTGTTTCTGTGCGAGCCACGGTCTTAATTCACATTTAATTTTACAAATGCCATTTTTCTGCTTTGCAAAAGCAGGTTTACAAGTGTTCTTTTTCTCTCCTGTTACTGTCACAAAATGCTGTTTCTTTTGCATTAACATTCTGAAAGGCTCTTCACAGATCTGGTCAATTTCTGGACACAGAGATGGGCTGAAAATAGTTTCTTGCTAGCTGAAACGATGTAAGAGAGAGCATCTTTCCTTTGAGGTACTTTGTGTGTGTTGATTTATTTCAACAAGTAAATCCTTGCCGTGCGGATTTAAAGCAGAATTATTTTGCTTTGCATGGACTTTACTTGATGAAAACAATGCCGTTCAGTGAGGGATGGCCTTATTAGATGGTTTTCACATGAAATACACAGCAGTGCTGTGTTTAAATAGACAAAACTGTGTGATGTTGGAAATGAAAGAAGGCACCAGTGTGATGCAGTCTGGAATGCAAGACATTTTCTTGTGCAGCCTTGAGTTTTTGAAATGATGTAACAGCAGTGCAGAGGTCTTGTGTATTTAAGTTATTTTGTCTAGAGTCACATGAAGGGCAACACAATGCAGCCATCCTTGGAGTGGCTGTGTTCAAATCTCATCCGCCCATGTGCTTAGCTGACAAAAGCACAGCCTATTTTGGATGGCTGCTGTAATGCAGTTTTTGTTGCAGGGGGTCTGCCTTAAGACTTAAATGTACCCCACAGCACAAGAGATTTCTGTGGAAGATAATAGATGGGCTGCTTCAACAGGACAATTAGGAGGAATGCTCATTTATTATAACAATGCCTTGCTTTTACAAAAAGTAGGCTTCCCTTTCCCCTACTGTGCATTATGTGTGTGTGTTAAACAGGGCAACTGTTCATTTATCTTATTATGATGCCTAGATCTTACTCCCCAATCTTCCCTTGCATTATGTTTGAATGCTAACCAGGCTAGCTATTCATTTCTTTTAACCATGCCTTAATCAGACTCCTCAGGCTAGCCTCATATGCCTTATGCCCTCGGAAGATTGACATGTGTTTTATGTATACTCCTACCCAGCTCTGATTTCTTTAGCTTTGCTGAGTGAGTTGGGATAACAATAAAGAAACGCAGGTGGTCCATGTGAAACTCGGGACCAACACAAGGAAAGACTTTAAGGCTATCCTGCTTGCGGAGCAGACTACCTTCTGCTTTCAATAATTCAGCAGGTTCGTCTTCAGGAGGAGAATTCACCCTTAGAGGCGAGCTCACCGGAAAACGTCATGTACAAATACACAACTGGTCCAGCATCTCAAAGAAGGAAGCATGTTTAAGGTTGAGGTAAATGTATACAGGCTCCTTTTGAAACGAAAAAAATAATTCAGGGCCTCATAAGTACATGAGGTGGCATTACTAGGGAGACATACACATACAGGAGAGGTCGCCCAAAACACGACTTTGCCTCAGTCCTTGTGGGTGAAAAGGGTCCCTCTTGCGTCAGAACGTCCCAAAAATCTCTAGATTTAAATCTGATATGATTGATCTTGGCATAACTTCAGGAATACTTCAAATGTGTATGCAATCGGACGAAAAAGTCAGAACTCTGACAGGGTATCTCAACGTTTTGCTAGCAGGCCCTGAAACTAGACCCCTGTGTAAGCATAATATACATAATCAGAAGGTGCTTCCTGTGGTCATTCATTTCAATGCCGACGCAAGTGTGAGCGGGCCGTATACCTCCCATTCTCCAATGCATTATGGCTTGTGGTTTCCATCCCCACCCATTTTGTTCATTTAATGTTATCGCACTGTTTTTATACTATTTCTATGAACCTGTTTCAACAACATTAAGTTAGAGCCTGTATGACAGTGACTGGGGCCTCCTCATCAACTTCCTGTGCTGGCAGAGTCCTTTGTTGGCGGTCACTAGACTTCTTTCAAGGTTGTCGGTCCAGTCCAGCTGGTGACTCTCTGGAAGTGCGTTTGTTTAGTGAGATCAAAACCACTGAAAACCAGTCCGACTCCTGACGCAGGAATCCACTTCACTTGTGACTCCTGGACCACCTGCAACGGGACCAAAGGCGCGAGGAGCTGGCCCCAGCAGTTCTAGCTTCTCTTGGGGTGGTATTTTGTAAATAACTTTCTATGGCAGAGTACTTGCAGCTTTTGGATGCTGCTCACATAACCAGCTGTAAGTTTTGTTAGTGGGTGTACAGTCATATCCATAGAAACTAGCTGACCATGGGAGCTGGAGTCCTGATTGGGATTTTCTTCCTGGGCAACCCCCTCAGTAACCCCATTTGGGAAAGCAATTTTCCCTTCAGTGTGCCTTTTGACTTCCTTGTTGTCTTATCTAAGTCTTGTTGTAGGAGAACTTTCACTTCCCAAACCCATATCCAGGTGCTTACCTGTGAACAACTGCTTTAAAACATGTGTACTTGACTAAGGATGGACTGTTTTAGCTTTGTAAGGAAACTGCCTTAACAATAAGACATATGGCATGTATTTGCTTAGCCATTTTTGTTTCCTCCACTTCAGCTTTGCATTAGTGCTTATAACTGTGATCAGGTGCTGTGCACATAGGCGTGTATAAAATTGTGTGTATAGCAGGTCTCAAATTGCCAAGAGCTGGAAGATCGTCTTGGTGGGTCACCAGAAGGCAGGCAACTCTGCCAGTGCAACAGAAGGGTTTGGGTGGGGTGCTTCCGTGGTAAGGAGGTGGTTCCGAGGTGAAACAACAAAGGCGATCAATCTTCGAGTTGCAGTTTGAGCACACTTCGAAATAAGGCAAATGGCAGCATCACAGGGGTTGCACATCAGCCACAATAATAATATTGTATGGATGCCTGCTTGAATAGTTTTAAACTCGTTAACTATTTGAAAACAGTATTGGTCCCCGATTTAATGTGTTAACTATCTGTATTCGGCAGGCCTTGATGCTCATGCTGCCTTGTTTGTGGCAAAGATTGTTTGTAATGCATGTCTTCTGGCAGTGTAAATACTGCTGGGGACACGCATCAGAAATATGACATGTGCCTCGAGCTGCCGAGCGATGCGCTGGAACTTTTATTTCCCAACTGAATTCCGAGCGCGCAGTTAGATGCCCCCTCTTGGTGTGCCTTGCAGACTCCACGCTGACAGGAAGCCTGTTATTGCCCGTATGTTCCCAAGCTGCCCATTGCACTGTGTGGCTGTTTCCCACCTAACGTGCTTTCTTTCCAGGTGAAGATGCAAGAGCTCTCTTTCTCTTAAAGATCTCAGTTTTAATAAAGTGTTTGATACATCATTTCGTACATTGAAAAATAGTAGTGGCATTGTAGATTTTCAGATCTTGTGGATTTGTATTAGTTTTTCCATTTTAATAATGATATCTCAATGTTCCTAAAACACAACGCTAATCTATGGCTAGTTTGCAATAATTAATGCATGGTTTTAATCGATTTCAAAAAATGACATGGATTGACACCAATGTCTGATTTAATCCCAGCTCTTGTTTGATGGCCTGTGGCAGGGGTTTGCAACCTGCAGCTCCATAGATGTTTTGGACTATGCCTCCTATAATGCCTCTGCTTAGACTGTTGGCTAGGGAGGGAAGTCCAAAACATTCAGTGCTCCTTAGCTTTGGACTATGACTGCCAGAGCTGATTAGATGCTGGGTTCTTTCTGACCAAGTATTGAAGCTTCGGATGTTTCTATACGTATGAGAACTTTTGGTAAAATAATCAATATGTATTTATGTATTGGTCATTTATGTAGCACCTATACACTTAACACGCATTTCGAGGCGCTCCAACGCAGAGTGGCAAACCGAAAAAAAAAAAAAAACATTCTTAATAGGAATTGCGACATTCAGAATTGGAAGAGCTGTGTGTTAGAAGGTACAACATATAACAAAGAGGAAGACAAACTGTAAACAACATAAATCAGAATTGTTTGTGTCTGACGGCCGATTCAATATGCAAAAGCCAAACCTAGAGAGAGGGGAGAGGGGTCAGGGGAGGAGGGAGAAGGCAAACTAATGAAAAACTAGCATACTGGTCTTTGCAACATTTCAGATAGTGAAATGCTAAACAATCAATGGGTTAAAAGGAGGGGGGCGAGAGGGGAAGAGGGATAGCTAGTAGGCAACGATAGGGTAGGAAAGTATGAGTGTAGGGTCCAGGGCAGACAAATGCATGGAGGGGTACAGGTTGTTACAACAACCCACATTTGAGAGCCCAGGGCACACAGATGCATGGGGCGGGTGCATGATATTACAACAACCAATTTTGAGAGTCGAGGGCACACAGAAGCATGGAGGGGTGCAGGATGTTACAACAACCCAAATGTGATAGTCCAGGGCACACAGATGCATGGGGTGTTCAGGATGTTACAACAACCCATTTGCAAATCCAGGGCACACAGAAGCATGGAGGCTTGCAGGATGTTACAACAACCCATATTTGAGAGTCCAGGTCACGCAGATGCATGGGGGTGCAGGATGTTACAACAACCCAAATCTGCAGAGCAGGTAAACATACCAGAGGTGAGGTGCTGCATAGGAAGAGTGTAGGGGGCCTGCGGGCACTCCAAGGCCCAGACAGGCACAGGCAGGGCCTTAGCTAGTGGGCCTTGGGGTGTGGGCTGGCCATTGCCTGCCGGCTTTACCTGAAAGGGCTACAAGAAGGTAGCTGGGCCCAATCAGAGCCATGTTGTTGGTGCTGAGCAGGCGCTCCAGTGTCTGCGATCAAGGTGGCCATGATAGAGGGATGGCAGAGAAGTGGCCAACACAAGCGGAATGCACTAAAACACTATTGTAGCCCTAAAAGCAGAAGCAGGGGAATGCTGCAGTCAATATTCCGCTCGGGCAAGATGGATTTCGCCATTTAGGATTGTTTTTTAGAAAAAATGCTGAAGCGCACAGAGCACTGCTCTGAAATAACACAAAGAGCCCAACAGGCATGACTTGCCTGAGATGGTGTGGGGGCTCCTCAAGGTCTTGTGGAGCTGCACTCAGGTCCATCTCGTGTGCTGAGGGAGAGATGAAGTAAGAGGCGGGAGAGGGTGCAGACAGGGCCTTAGCTAGTGTGCTCTGGGAGGTGGGCCAGCCATCACCTGCTGGCTTGACCTGATTGGGCTACAAGAATGTCGCTGGGCCCAAACAGAGCCATCTTGTTGGTGTTGAGCAGGCACTCTAGTGTCTGTGATCAAGGCCACCATGATGAAGGGATGGCAGAGAAGTGCCCAACATGAGTGGAAGGCTCTAAATCACTCTGGTAGCCCCACAAGCAGCAGCAGGGGAATGCTGCAGGCAATCTTCCATGCAGACAAGATGAATTTCGCAATTTACAATTTTTTTTATAGAATAAAAGCTGAAGCGCACCGAGCACTGCTCTGAAATAACACAAACATCCCAATGGGCATGATTTCACTTGCCGGAGGTGGTGTGGGGGCTCCTCTGGGTCTCTTGGATCTGCACTCGGGTCCGTCTTGGTGTGCTGAGGGAGAGATGAAGAAGGAGGTGGAAGAGGGCACAGACAGGGCCGTGGCTAGTGGGCCTTGGTTGGTTGGCCAGCCAACGCCTGCTGACTTGACCTGATTGGGCTTAAAGAAGGTTGCTGGGCCCAATCAGAACAGTGTTGTTGGTGTTCAGCAGGCACTCCGATCAAGGTGGCCATGATGGAGGGGTGGCAGAGAAGTGCCCAACACAAGCGGATGCACTAAAACACTCCCGTATCCCCACACACAGCAGCAGGGGAATGCTGCAGGCAACCTTCAGTGTGGGCAAGATGAATTTAGCAATTTAGGATGAAACAAAATAAAAAATGATGAAGGGCACAGAGCACCGCTATGAAATAACACAAAGAGCCCAAAGGGCATGATCTTGCCGGAGGTGGTGTTGGGGCAACTCAGGGTCTCATGGAGCTGCACTCGGTCCATCTGGTGTGTTGAGGGAGAGATGAAGAAGGGGGCAGGGGGAGGGCACATACAGGGCCTTAGCTAGTGGTCCTTGGGAGTTTGGCTGACCATCGCCTGCTGGCTTGACCTGTTTGAGATACAAGTAGGTAGCTGGGCCCAATCAGAGCCATGTTGTTGGTGTTGAGCAGGCACTCCAGTGTCTGAGATCAAGGCGGCCATGATGAAGGGATGGCAGAGAAGTGCCCAACACAAGCGGAATGCACTAAAACACTACCACAGCCCTGCAAGCAACAGCAGGGAGACGCTGCAGCCAATCTTCAGTGATGGCAAGATGCTTTTTGCAATTTAGGATTTTTTTGGGGGGAAATGTTGGAGCGCACATAGCACCGCTCTGAAGTACCAGAAATAGCCCAACGGGCATGTTTTCACTTCCCAGAGGTGATGTGGTGGCTCCTCAGGGTCTCGCACAACTGCACTCTGGTCCATCTGGTGTACTGAGGGAGAGATGAAGAAGGAGACAGGATGATTACATTTGGACAATTCTAGGACGGTTCATGTAAGATCAGCTGTAAAGAACCTGGTCACTATTTGTGGCCTTGCTTTCCACCATCGGTTAGACACTGTATTACCAACAAGACGTGGCTAGGGGATCATTGGCTGCACTGAGTGCTCTGGTTCACTAGGGTTATCTAGCCATTACTGAAAATAGGTACATTTGGGAGGAGGGGTTACAATTGTTTGTCACATAATATGAAAAGAACTACTCAGTCGGGGCTCAATTGGCTTTCTGCATTTGAAATGCATATTCGCACCTGGGAACGGTTGCTGAGCCAATCAGGTGACTGGAAGAACAAACAAGAATACACAATACTTGCCCGCTGATCGAGCCAATTTAGGCCCTTCCGTGAGTGGTGGTTTTGTTCCCTTTTTTCTAACGTGGGGACGCATAAGGGAAAATCTCCCTGTTGCCTCCCCACATTAGAAAATCCCAATTCCCCTTCCTCTCACCCCAACTTGCTGGCCATTTTGGAACATGGTCATTTTGGAACATGGTTTCCATGGCCGCTGTCATCTGAAAAGGGACCTAGTCCGTTTTCTATTTTAATGGCGGCGGGAATGCTGTATTAAGCCCACCCTCATCTTAGTACTTACAGATCTGATACTGACTCCCCATTTTAATGGCGGCGGGAATGCTGTATTAAGCCCACCCTCATCTTTGTACTTAGGGATCTGATACTGACTCGCCAATTTGCAATTGTTTGTCACATATTATGAACAGAACTACTCAGTCGGAGCTCAATTGACTTTCTGCATTTGAAATGCATATTCGCATCTGGGGAAGGGTGCTCAACGAATCAGGTGATTGGAAGAATGAGCAAGACTACACAATCCCTGCCTGCTGTTCCAGCCATCTTAGGCCCTTCCGCAAGTGGTGTTTTTTTTTCCCCTTTTTTCTTTTTTTTTCTAACGTGGGGAGGTATAAGGGAAAATCTCCCTGTTGCCTCCCCACGTTAGAAAATCCCAATTCCCCTTCCTCTCACCCCAATTTACCGGCCATTTTGGAACATGGTTTGCATGGCTGCCGTCATCCGAAAAGGGACCTAGTCCCTTTTCTATTTTAATGGCGTCGGCAATGCTGTATTAAGCCCACACTCATCTTTGTACTTACAGATCTGATACGGACTTGCCATGTTGTTGAATTCAGGTGATAGCTGTAGTGTGCCACTGTTTAAATTGTTCAACACTATAAAGTTAGCCATTTTGTTGAATCCAGGTGATAGCTGGAGGGTGCCACTGCTTTAAATATTACTGCGCTCTGTAATTTGCCATTGTGTTTACCACTGCTTTAAAAAATGCTGCACTCTTAAGTTAGCCATTTTGTTAAATCCATGTGATCTCTAAAGCTGCTGCGCACTGGAGATAGCCATTTTGTTGAATCCAGATGACCTCTGTAGTTTACCACTACTTTAAATCCTGCTGCACTCTGAAGATGGCCATTTTGTTGAATTCAGTTGATTTCCAAAGTTGGGGTGCTCTGAAGTTAGCCATTTTGTTGAATCCGGGAAATAGCTGTATTGTGCAACTGCTTCAAATCTTGCTGTGCTCTGTAGTTTACCATTGTGGTTACCACTGCTTTCAAAGTTGCTGTGCCTTGAAGTTGGCCATTGTGTTGCATCTAGGCGCCCTTTGCAATGTGTTTTAAATTGAGCTGTGCATTAGAATATAGGTTTTGTTTTGAATTTAGCTGGATATTTGCATCCACCTCTAGTATAAACTGTAGCTGTACACTAGACCATAGCGAATGTTTTGAATTCAGCTGGATAGCCACTGCTTTTAAACTTGGCAATATATTTCAGTTAGCCACTGCCTAAAGTTTTAGCTGCACATTGTAATATAGCTTTTGTTTTTAATCTTAGCTGGATATCTGAGCTAGCCATGGCTTTACATTTCAGATGGATATTTGAGCTAACCACTGCTGGAAGTTAGCCAATGTATTCAATCTAGATGAATATGAAACTGTAGCCAGTTTATCAAACCCTGTTCCATTCTAGAGTGTAGCCTGTGTGTTCAATCTGGGCACATTTTGGAGTGAAACCAATGTGTTGAAGCTGGCTGAGTTTTAGAGTGTAGCCAATGTGTTGTATTGGGTGCACTTCACGTGGCCAGTGTGGGGAGTTAAGTCGTGCTTTGAATTCACCCCTTCTGAATTCAGCTACATTTACGCAAACAAGAAACCAGTCAGGACACACAGCCATATCAAACTCAATGCTTATGGAAACTAGTTGAAGGCTCTGCCACCCACCCGCATACATCTGCTATCATACACTACTCTAAGACACTTTACACAACAACTTTGCCATAAGAATGCAGCTATCCACCCAAGATAAAAATGTGGTCTAGCTTCACACATAATGATTTGCCTGCTCTTGCATACTCTCCAGACTTCCTCTCCACATCCATCGACATGCCAGGTCAACATGGGTGGCTACCGGGGACTTGGCCACAACTACCTACCTTTGCAATGGCTAAAATACACACACACATTCTAAACTCAACTGACAAATTTCCCATACCTGGACTTCGGTCCCCCAAGGGCGTTCAGTCTACAGCAGGTTGAGACCATACCAATGGTGAAAAGTGCTATACAAATGACAATTACATTACATTGCAATAAATGCAATTTAAGAGCGAGCATATCATAATGGAGTTCATGAAGTGTTCTATTCCCTTAAAAATGATACAACATTTCCAATTAATATATTGGACATAAAACACATTCGGAATAGTTGAAATGAACACTCGTGGGCTGCAATGTAACATCAACATGGTAAAAAGCCTTGCTCTAATGTTGCAGCTCACACATGATCATTTTACCCTTTGAGAAATAATTAAAAAAAGACAACAAAAACGTTTGCAAAAGGTTAATTGTGGGAGAAAGAATATACGTGTTGCACGGTATGTGAAAGTACATGCAGTGCATTGTTCAAAATACTGTCAACAGTGAAATTGTATCATTCAGTAGTTGAGCCAAGAGCTGACTACTGTGCACTGGAACTGAAGGAAGGGGAGGTGAAGACACAAAGTGGCAGGCAGGGATGGGTCATGTCTGCCGTAGGAACAGCTACTGGTCTCTGGGAACAAGTGGGGAAGTTGAAGGGGAAAGAGTGGAGTCAACAAGGGGTCAATCTGGAAGGAACCTACTTAAGCAGTATGCATCAAAATAGTTATTTTCCATATCACTCTATTGCAATATCTAAAGTATGCTCAAGGAACAACATAAGGACATCTTTGAATCATTTGTCATGGCCACGTGGCATAGGAATCATCATACGGATCTGCCATGCACTTGCTGAATCACATGGGCTACTGCATGGAGCACACAGACTCCACGAGACCAACATGAAGTCAGACAATTACATTTCATGTGGAATCTGACAACCTCACTCAGCAGGCACGAGTATAGCGACTCTTAAGGTCGGATCAACGTAGGATCAACCGTCCTGCATCCAAAGTTTCCAATAAAGGATTCAGACATTTCAGAGCTCAATACAATGTTGCATTACCCACAGATAAAAACACTTTAATCACAGCTAAATGCACAAGTCTCTAAAAATAAAATAGAAATAAAAAAATGTGAAGCAATTACCAATATTAGAAGAGCATGTGAGATGCACATGTAGGAGGCCAGAGTGGGCAGAACCCCCATGGTTAATTATTGCCATTATACAGTAGCTCATCTGTCTTTTTCATAATTGTGAGACTTTTTCTAAGCCAGTGGTCATCAGTGGGTGAAGAACAGAGCAGGATGCTTTGGCTTCAAGGACGGTTCCTGATCATTGCGACATATGGAGCTGTGTTAATGCTTTTCAACACTTCCATGGACTACATCCATACAAACTTGGTAATGAAACTGTCAGTATTGTTGCCACCAAATTAAGCGCAAATTAGAAAGTATTGACGTGGTTTTCAACCTCCACCAGCACGTTCTAGTTTCCTCTACAAGCAGTGACATTTTTCAGTTAGATGACAGAATAATTAAAATAAGTATTCTACACTTCTCAAAAATCTAATGGTGTAATGTTGTGATGAACGTCAAATGTCCACTGTCCGAGGCGTGAGTGATAATATAAACTAAGAAAAGCCATTAAACATGAGTCTGAAAATACACTGAAGGTCAGAGGCCCAGACAGCATTCACAACATACCGTCACTCCCGAGATCTCCCTTCAATGCGAGATAGACAGTAAACAGCAATAAACACACACATACATTTTGAATTTAATCCATGAAAGATGATTGCAATGATATTTAGAGCATAGGCAAACATATAGATACATATAATATAAAACACAATATATATATATATATATATCCAACGTCCTTTAGGTGTGCAACACATAGAGTAGGTCCCAAAATAAAGGTAGTTTCATAGGCCATTTTTAGTAGGCCTCAGAAATACATGGCCAATTTTAAAATGCATCTAGTTTCAGATCACATTAGAGAGATACACAGACAAGGTCAGTAGTCCCGGACAGGATGCAAAGTTGTGCTGCAATTGCTCTAAGCAGAGAGGCAAAGTTCATTCCTAAGCTGCGGATGAGGAGCAGTGACTTAAATAGGTGTTATAACTTTGTGAAAAATACAAGAGGAAGAGTTCAAGAAATTCACAGGGAATTGGCAAGAAGCAGAAGGGCAGCAGGTTCCCAGGCCCAGAGTAAATGAAACATGTAACAAGTAATATGCCTATCCTGTGCTTTAGAAACTCGCAAGATAAAGGGCTGCAAAGAATAAGAACTGAGCAGAAGAGTGCACAAGACAAGTTGATCAGGGAGAAGACACACACTGCCCCCTGTAGGAAAATATCCACCTAGGAGTGGAATTACAAATACAGAACAATGTGAGCATCCCAGCCCGGGAAGAGATTGAAATCCCAGACGAAAAGAAGCCAAGAGGCCTTTGTACATAATAGAGACTATATTGAATATTACATATTGATTCCTGACAATCCCTGAATTATTGAAATGCATACGTAAAAGGGCCATTCACTTCCATGCATATAGAAATACACTGTGTTAGACGTACACATGTTCCCAGAGCAAAACGCCAAGAATCACGCCCCATGAAGTCATGCAGGCACATCATGAGTAAGGATGTTTTCAATGAGAAGTCACAACAATAATTGTCAGTTGAACAATCACAAGGGTGAGAATGGTAATTTGGTACCAAACTTTCAGGTCCCATTTGAAAGGATGTGAAGTATTATTTGTGTTGACACACTGTTCACACATCACAATTAATTATGATGGAAGCAACCCTCCCCAAGATATCCAAAGGGCCATAGCCAATCAGCAATTAAGTTGTATATGAAACATTCTAACCTATCAACTGTCCAATCAAAACTATGTGAAACTAGATGACCTCATCATGAGATTGTTGTCAAGAGCTAGTCATTAGAATGGTAACGAGGGATAGGTTGGACCAATAGGGCTAGGTATTGTATGGAATCGCCGAAGGAGCAACCAATACTGTCCAATCAGCGAATGTGAATTTACATGCATCTTAAGACTTGACTCCACTTCTCACTATATAAGCCGCCATGTAATGACGTAATGTTCAATGATTCGATTTGTGAATTATTCCCAGCTCTAGTTGCATGTAATAAACTTCTGTGCACTTTTATTGGCTCATTGGAGTACTTTTATAATATTGATTTTCGGTCTTACCCTACATTTGGTGACCCAATCGACATGATTCCAGGATAAGCGGCAAGTACCTGCAGGGAGCAGAACCTGCACAGACCATGAGGAGACAGCAAATGCCAGGATTGTCCAGAGGCTTCTCTGGTCACTGAATGGCTGTGGCGTTGGACCCGAGGTTTACAGGCCTTCTTGAAGAGGCGAGACGGCATCAGAGGACCTCAGAGGAACATAGAGAGCAAAGTGCACCTGACTCAAGAACAACAGATGGGAGAGTGAATATTGGAACGAGAGTGGAGTGCGTGAAGAGTGAACCATGTGGTACAAACTTAGAAGAGGGCTCCTGCAAGGAGGAACAGTTGCATAACAGTAGTAGTAATTGTGGATATTGATGTGTAACGTTCCTTGAAGAGGAGGGAGGGCAGTGCTGATTAAATAAAAGTGGTAACAGACCAGTGAGGACTGTATCCCTCAATTCCACAGTTAAGGGAACGAGAGGAGGAAAAATAAACCATTGTGTATACAAGTGTTGATTTACTGACTTTGTTTCTTGGTCATATGCAAGAGTAGTTTGGTGTCAGTGTGGGCATAGAGTGGGCATGGAGTATGAATGAATGAACACATTGCGATGGGGGGGATTTGTTGGGTTGTTGTTGTGCAGAGACGTACAGCTAGTTGGATTTATGTTTCTTGTTTTTGTGTCCCAATATGTGGATGCGCCATAGGGGCCATTCTCGGAAGATCTTTTTTGGCAACTTTGGTGTCCTGTTTCATTGTAGAAGTTAGGTGTTGACCAGTACATCACTGTGACATTGCCATTTTACAAAATGTCTACACTGGTTGAACATATGTGTAAGGAGCTCTGACGTATATAGAGAAAATCATCAAATAAAATGAAAAAATGGCAACAGGGCCGGAAGGGAAAATCTTTACTGATGGCCAGCATAAGGCAGGCATGATAAGGGGATTTTCAAACACATGTACACACAGCTGTGTACACACAGCTGTTATCAACTTATAAAGGTAAGAAACCGCAAAGGAGGCAGAGCATATTAGAACTCTGGAAGTTCTAAAACGAGGTAGAAGGGGAGACAGAAGGAGGAGATGGAGCAGAGGGTAAAACACCTGTTTTAGCCTCTGCCCCACCATTACCCAGAGTCAGCACAAACATGGCACAGTCTTTGATGCCTGTGCAGTCGTTAATCCAGCCCCCACTCAGTGAAAGCACTAATTCGACTCATGCTCCCATGCCTGTACAGACGACAGACCTGCCCACATTTGGAACATATCCTGTAAAACCCTCCACAGAATGTACAAATCCCTGGTAGAAACCCAGAACAGACTCAGAACTGACAGAGTCAGGGGGCACTGCTGAGAAAAATAAAGGTTGAGACGCAAGTTTAATGGAGCTAGAAAACCAAGAACGTAGGTGTTTAGATGCAGTTATTCAGAAAACAGTGGTAGAACTACAAAAGCTAGCGAAGAGAAGGGAACGAGATATACCATGCCCCGTGATAAATGCTGATACATGGACAGCAGCGGATGTGTTACCAAAAATGAATAGAGCAGTAATTAAGGATGTGAGAATAGAAACAGAATAATGCAGACAAAAGGAAACATGCCATATTGGGAACAGAATAAGCAAAACTTTGACTATGAGTACATAATGTGATGAAGATCAGGAGGAAGACGAGGAAGACTCAGAAACAGATGGAGAACAGAGGGAAATGACTCCTTGAAGGGAGAGGCATAGACAACACCCCTTATCAATAGCAGTAGTAAAAGGGAAGAAAAGGGCAACAATGTTTAATAAAGGGAAAAATAGACACACTTTCCATTAATACAGAAGGGGATAGGGAGATCACAATCGTGCCGTGGCCATATTTGGACAAAAACTGATAAAGGCACCTCCATCCTTACAGTGGGAGCTGGTGAGTGGATCTATTCACTTGAAAAACAGACAGCAGGAGTCACATTAGCAGTTGGAGATATGAAGAACTTAATCACCACCATATTAGGGGAACAGACGAACACCATTTGGGAAAAAGCAGGTTACCCAGGAATTCGGCTTGAGAATGACACACATGATGGGTCTCCATTTAATAATTGTCAAGCCCAATATGGGATGCTCTGAGAAGAGTGTACCAGGATATAACCGGCATTGGATAAATCATGGCACTCATGATGCGAGTCTATGAAGACCGAGCACTAAACATTAATTAAATTCAAGAAATCTGGAGAGAAGAAACAGGCAAAATGTTGGATAAAATCATACTAATATTTTAACATTTGTTATTCAGAGATCTTCCAACAGAGGTACAAGCAAAAACAGATAAAATAATCAGGATCAAAGCAAAAGAATGGGGAGATACGAGCACATATAGTACATTATTGCAAGCAAAAGCGTGAGAAAGAGATGGAGAAAATAAGAGCATGTGCAGCAAGCAAAATCAAAGTTAGTGCAGGAAAAGCTAGCAAAGGTACGCTTGGAAGGGGCGGTATTCACAAATGCCATTGATGGGCAGCAAGAACAGGAGCTGCCAAGGGGATGGACAGATAATGGAGGCAAGGACGGAAGAAACATGGGAGGGTTACAAGGAGCAAGAGGTAATTCTCAGAGAGGGCGAGGAGGGGGTTTTGGAGGTTTGAGACCAAGATTTTGAGGGGCATGTTGGACATGCAGTAAGTTAGGACATGTAGTGCTAGACTGTTGAAGAAGGAAACCCATGCAATATCATCCAGTAGCAACCCCAAATCAGTATCCTGCATATGAGTCATTTTACAGGGCGCCAGCAAATGGGGGATATGCCCAGGGTCTACACAGCCAAAGAATCCAGACCCAATGCAGATAGTAGCCCCCAAACAAGGATGGCCCATACAGTACCCAAATCTGAATATCATTCAGAATGCTACCCATCAGGCACCTTCCTAAGCCATCACAGCGCTATCGGAGCAGAATGCACTGATGTGAGGGACAGTCACATATTATTCAGGGAGCAATTATTTTGGGAGACAACATATTCCCGCTCCCGGGGACAAACATGCATTCACAATTGGACAGCCCAACGCAAGCTTTGACATGTCAAGTCCTATATGTCACCCCATACCCAGAAAAATAACCTAAAGTCGGAGTGAAGATAGGAGATACTTATTTCTTTATTTTGAATTTGTATAGCAAACTTACAGTCCAGAGGCATCAAGGCACTGTTACGACAAGGTAGCTTAGTTAAATGATACAGCATTGCTTACTAGTTACATTAGGCATAGCAATGTTGTTACAGGACATGGAATTGCTTACTGGTTACATTCGGAGTAGCAATGTTGTGGAAGGTTGCAGAGGTGATGATGATGCACATAAGGTACATAGTGTTGGATCAATCAGGTTGCAACTATATATGAACGTGAGTAATAGGATCTTTATATAAACAGACAAGTTCTGATTTCCTTGTGGAATGCTAGGTGGAATTAGATGTTTCCCAGACTCGGGGGGAGGGTGTTGGGTGTCTTGACCCACGTTCAAATTATTATGCTGCAACATTTGGTGCTGTGGGCTTAGAAAATCCAAGATGGCGGAAAAGCCCACATTTGCACCAGAATCCAGGAGAACCGTGCAGTGTTGCGCACACCAAAATGGTCCCCTGACATGCCACCCACCAGTGCAAAGAAAGATGGTTCTGTTCAAAATCCGTTTTTATTAATGTCAAAAATTGCTAAGATCATGGGCCCGAAACCACCAAACAAAAATCCAACTCTGGTTGAGTGTTCTACTTTACTCTACTGCAGATCCACATCAATGCCATGTCAAGCAAGGATCATATACTATCAAGTAAAATCCTTTCTTTTTGAAATGTATTAATTCAAGACAGCTGTCAAAAATAGGTGCAGTACCGGCCTTGGACACTAGCCGGCACTAGCGATCTAAACTCTGATAGGAGAAGTGTATTTCAGGAGTTGCAAAAGGATCCTGAGCTAGCTGGGCCTTCAAAGGCTTGCTGATTAATGACAATTCTTAACACCTGCTTTCCCAGAAGGCAGTCTCATTCAATTAACAGTTCAGAGACCCACACAACAGCCCAGGATATCACATGGCCCTGTTGATTGAGAGGGAGGAGTTTCCCCTGCAGCCTGCAGGACACAACACAATAGACCCTTTCAATTGAATAGAAATACAGATTAGGGTGTAACTGTCCACAGCTGCCCTGCCAGGAAGGAGAGGCCTGTGATCTCTGACTCACCAAGTTCTGGGGGGCGGGCCAGACTGGTCACAGAGAATCCTTGACCTATCAAATCATGAGAGGGTTGGGCATGCAGAATGAGCCGACCCACCCACTTTCAAAACACATAAAAAGAGACTGCTTTGGACAGGAAACACTCACTTTCCATTTTCTTGCGAAGCACTCTGCCGGACTAGACAATATCCAGAAGGACCATCTCCAGAACTTAGAATCCAGACGTCAGAACCTTTTCAGCAGGCCTCAACATTTTTTGCCAATTATTCAACAGCCGGGCGAGCTGTTTGATTCTGGCTAGAACCTTGGGCCAGAACCATATCCAGACCCAGAAAGCAGAGCTGTATCCAGAATCCACTTGATCCAGAGCAGCAGAACCAGAGACCCAGACCAGACTGCAGTGCCGCTAGCAGACCCAGACCAGATCGCTGTGAGCAGAACCAGTACCAGAAGCCGCCAGAAGTCCAGTCCAATCATGACCCGATCCGTGACGAAGTCGCATTCCTGTCCAAAATTAGGAGTGAGTATCCAGCCAGAACTGTGCAGAACCCATCTCTTAGTTTAAAATAATCTCATTCAAAACATTTGAACCTGTCCAGAACTGCATAATAGGAATCCTGTGTTCCTTCTGTCATTTCAAAGCTGTAAAAGTGTCATTCTGTCATTCTGAGGTTTACTTTCATTTTGAGAAACTATCTCCACAAAAGGAACAAGATTTAACTTTCATTTTAAAGCTAAGATTCTAAGCTTTCCAACAAGCCTAAAACCGACTTTCTATTCCTTATACTTTTTCCGTAATCGCGATCGACGCACTCGGAAAAAGTGCCGCGATTTGCGATTTGGTCCAATTAGCTCCTTTCAAAATAGCCGCTTTTGCTTGAACTGCTAAAATTCGTTTTCAACCTGCTAATCCCTCATTGAGCATTTCCAGTGTGACTTGAACTTATCTTAAATAGCTATCACCTACCCTGAACCTCCTACAGGGAATTAAAATCATTTTTTGCATATTTTTCCCTTCTTTGCATACCACATTTAAAGTATTTTGCATGTGTTTTAAAATCATCCCTGTTCTCTAAGCTTGCTAGGGAGGAACTGAAATTTGAATTGTATTGTGATTGTATTCCTGAAAACTGTGTGCTTTACTCCATCTCCTTATATTGCATAGGGGGGGGGGGAGTGAATTGCCACAAGGGGAAAAGTGAACATATTATCTCTTCTGAAACCCTATCAGTTTATTTCTGTACTGCATTTTCTTTCCATCATTGTTTTTCCTTGAAACCATAAAAGCATTCTCAGTTACCTTTTCCTTCCTATACCAACTCCTAAGTAATTAAATAAGCGTACAATAGTAATATTATCCATTGTTGATCACTGTCATATTCTTAAGTGTGATATCAAATATTAATTTATTATAAAAGTGTGATATATATATACACTGCCTAGGCGTCCTGTATCGCTTGCTGTGTGGTTTTGCCATTTATTTTGTATTTTTTACCATTCATTAAACTCGATTTTTCCACTTATCTGGATTCGAGTTTTTTTTCATTTGTTGGGATTCACTGACCTCCTGCATGGAGTGCAGGTTTTTTCTATCCTCCATGTGTTTACATTATTTTTACATGGAGCGTTCCATGTTATAAACCAGCACCAGGAACTTTTATTCTGCTGTGGATTATGCGCGATTTCTCCATGCTCGCATCTGTGGGCTCTAACGTTGCAGCCGTCGGCTGATTGTCTGTTTATGGGAGTTCGAGTGTGGCACCCTCTAGGAAGTTAAAACTGGTAGCCCTCGGTTGCTAGCTGATGTATTGTGTGCCGGAGGACGCACGAACAATGGCTCGCAGGTAGGTGTCTATTTCGGTTTTTTTCATCTTCCTATGGCTTACATGTTGGTATAGTGCTTTTAACACTCACTCCACGCCGGTATCCACACTTCCTGCATATTGTTCCACATTAGTTTTATTGTGGATGCTTTTGCCTTGCTGAGGTCGCTCCCCTAATATACCTTCCCAGTTTATATGTTTGAATGGTATTAGCCGAATACATTATTTGTTTTTCGGGCTATTTCTTTTTTCTGGCAATCACACACGTAGGCATGCAGGACGCCAGGGTGGCAGCCCGGCTTCTCCAGGCCAGGGATTTATTCAACGAGAAGCAGGATTTACCTGCAGTGGTATCTACCAGTGGGGCCAAAAAAACTACCGCTACTACCACTACTGAAGTTGCATTACTCCGTGAAATAGAAAAATCCCGTAAAAAAGAGATTTCGAAGTGGTGGGAGGAGCACTCCCTGCAAAACTATCTTGATGTAGGCCGTGTACCCCGTGGACTGCGAATTATGATTACACCATCTTTTGAGGACCAGGATCCCAATATGCTGGAAGAGTGGGGAGGTGCCAGCAGTCACTGCTCTGCGCAATTCTTGAACATTTTAGTTAAATATGCCAATTCGGATCGCAAGGCTGCACTTCTACATCTCGATAAATTGGAATCTGACTTATGCGACATTCCCAGCACTGAAGAGGGTAAAAAACTACGCAGTAAAATTGAAGAAGATCTTATTACATATGAAGAGGAGATTAAGCAACGTAAACATAGAAAGTTTATCAGAGATAAAATTGAGTATGAGTCAGGTCGCATTTTTACTTTTGCTAAGCGATTTGATTCCTTGCGTAAAAGCTCCACCATTCAATCATCTTCCAAACAATTGGGGGAGGCAGAAACTGTCTCTTCGGAATCTGATGTTTCTGTGTCAGAAAATGATGAAATGCCTATTAAATTAAATTTTTTAGACGAAATGAGACTTTTATGTCAAGATGGCAAAAACCAAAAGAGGGGCAGAGGCCGTGGAAAGAACAGGGGAAGAGGAAGAGGGAGAGGAAACGATCAGAAATTGTCAAAGGGAAAAAAAACCGTCGAGGCTGTCGTGGGAAGCGGCTCAGATGTACAACAACAGGGCAGGTCGATGCGCTCTGGGGCGAAGTAGCAACAACAGACAACATGAATCTACATCGTATTGTAAACATGTCCTCCCACACCCTCACGGGCTCACAAGCTTCATTACTTTCCTTGGGTTTGAATTTCTGTCCCACCACCCAGTTTGACTATGTTCAATCACGTTTGGACTTCGATAAATTCCTACGTAAAGTCAGACTAAAAAAATTCTTCTCCATCAATCCTCCACAAATCAAACCATCTGTGCCACGATGTGGCCGCACTGACCTCCATATCTCTGATATTTCTACTTTGACGGACTTGGCTTGTCTCCAAAATGAATTGTTTGATCCTTCTACCTTTGATCCAGTTGACTTTGATATCGATCCCAACTGGGATGTGCGTACCAAATTGAAAAACAAGTCTAAGTTTAACCCGCAATTCTCAGTAGGAGGCTGTATTGAGGCATTTCACGATTTGTGTGTGAATGATTTTCGTAAACTCCGCAAGAAACCCTGTAACAACAAACAGAATCTTACCATCTCACAACGATCGGCCCTTAATGAATTACAGAATCTGTCCAATATTGTGATAAAACCTGCTGACAAGGGCTCCAATATAGTTATTCAGGACAGGGAATGCTATGTGGCTGAGGCTAATCGTCAGCTACGAGATCGATGCTGTTATTCCAGGCTTTCTAAGAATCCCTTTGTTGAAATGCAGTTGGAGCTCACCACTTTATGTACCAAATGGGCCGAAAAAGGCCTTATTGAAGATGAGCTTGCTAAGTTTCTTGTGCCTGTGAGTCATACCATTCCCACTATATACTTTCTGCCAAAAATTCATAAATCCTTGATTCATCCACCAGGCAGGCCGATTGTTACCTTATGTGGTTCCCTCCTCGAACATATGGCCCAATTTATCGATGAGACGTTGTTCCCGTTGGTGTCAGTCCTGCCTTCATATCTACGTGATACCAAGGACTTTTTGAGTCATATTTCTGATATACCTTGGGAGGAGGGCTTAATGTTGGCAACCTTAGATGTTGTCTCCCTATATACTTCTATAGATCACACGACCGGATTGGCAGCCTGCAAATATTTTTTGGACACTCGTTCTTTGAATTATTTGGGGCACAATGATATGATTTTGGATATGCTTTTGTTTTGCTTAACTAACAATGTGTTTCTTTTTGAGGGTTCCTTCTATCACCAGGTTAGGGGCACTGCCATGGGCAGTACCTTTGCGCCATCGTATGCTAACCTTACTATGGGGTGGTGGGAGGCTACTTTCTTGTCTGAGTTACTTTTAGCATGTTTTTCCACACAAGTTATTGGTTGGTGGCGGTATATTGATGACATTTTTATTATTTGGAAGGGAAATGAGAACGAGTGGGCTTGTTTTGTGAACAGCATTAACACCAATGATGTGAATTTGAGATTCACTGAATGCCACAGTTTTACTCACATCGTGTATTTGGATGTTAATGTAAGATTGGACAATCTAGGCATCCATACTTCCCTACATAAAAAACCCACCAACACTGGTCTGCCACTCCATGCCACGAGCTGTCATCCGCTCTCCTGTAAAAACAGCATCCCCTATGGCGAATTTATTCGCTTTCGGCGCAACTGCACAGATATTGAGGAATTTGATCACTGTTGCAAGGTGGCTGCAGCCGATTTTTTACTTCAAGGGTACCAAAAAAAGATCATTGAGATGGCCTTTTTAAAAGCGCGGTCACTCTCAAGAGAAATGTTATTACATGGCTCTGCTAGCAGGAGTAAAAATAGGGACCAGGATGATCCTCGCCTTATTGTTACTTTTAATAAGGCCTCATGTGATGTCCGTAAGATTATTGTTAAACACTGGCACATCCTCAGGCTGGACAAAGATATTGGTCCTTTACTCCCCAAATGCCCCACGTTAACTTACAAACAGGCACCCTCATTAAAGGACAGACTGGTTTCCAGCTTTTTGCCCCCGGTCCAGAAAAATTCCATCAGTACCAATTGGTTACCTGGTTTACCTAAGGGTTTTACAAAGTGCCAAAAATGCAAAGCCTGCCCTCATGCAACTATTTGTAAATCCTTTTTACATCCTATTACGGGCATTGAATTTAAGCTGAAACATTTTATCAACTGTGAGACCCCGTTTGTGGTTTATGTTTTAGCCTGTCCCTGCCGGAAATGGTACGTGGGATCCACCACGTGTGTTCTTAAGCTCCGCATCCTACAGCATCTCAGAGCTATTAAGAACTTTGACCCCACGTACCCCATGGCCAAACATTTTAGGCAGCAACATGACAGTGATGTCCATTTACTTACATTTTTTGCTGTCGCTCATGTACCGATTGACCCAAGGGGTGGTGATCGCACTCTAAAACTGAGACAGCTTGAAACCAGGTTTATTTTGGACTTTGATTCTAAATATCCTAACGGGCACAATGTGGATGAGGAGTTATATACTTTTGTGGGAACTTAATTATTTTAATTATTTTGTTCCTTTATGAATTTGCACAAATCTCCCCCTTTTTATTCTTCTCTTGCTCAGTTTTATTTGATCTTGGTCTTTTGCTATTTGCACACTGCTTCCTGCTCTCTTCTCGTTTGGACTTATTTGTAAAAATGTTTTTTTTGACCTGGCCTGGAATTGTTTATTGATTTTACTCTTATTTTTTATGTCATCCAACTCTTTCCATCGTTTAGTTGGTGAATTTTGGCTGTCTTCCCTAAATTTTTCTTCTGTGTTTAGGGGGTCTGAAGTTAGTGAGTACATGATTATATCTGTACTGTGAAAGTTTGGTGGTCGATTTTGTTCCTCCATGGTATGATTGCTTGTACTTTTTCCATAATAAGCTCCAATACTGTGTCATGCACTTACACTGTATGATTACTTAACCTTCTTCAACTAGGCTATGCTGCTAGAGTGACATGCCTTTGCACTTTATATAGCAGTTTACAACATGCTTTTATTCTAAAGGTTGTATTCATTGATTGCTAAATCCTCAATGAATAATGCACTTGCACTTTATAATTACTTAACCTTTTTAGATTAGGTTATGCTGCTAGAGTGATATGTTTACGATCTATTGCACTTGCACTTTAAATTGCAGCTTGCTACATGTTTCATTACTGAGCATGCATTCACTGACTGTTCTAAAATCCCCCATGAATTGTTTATGCCTACCTTGTTGATTAGGCTACATGGTTAATGTGTTACGTTTACGGTCCAATGCACCAGCACTTTATATTGCAGTTTGCTATATGGTTTTATCGTGTAAGTTACATATAGGTTTGTCCAAGCTGTTTTCTACTCTGGGAGCATATATTACATACTGCCATGGTTAGCGAAGATATGCACTTGCATTTCATCCTTACACATTTATGTATTTAGACTTGCCTGCCACCGGCATGATTATCTTTTAAGCGCTTATAGCAAAATATTTGTACCATGTCACAGCTACGGACTCTTTATTAATTCTAATTTTTGCTCATGTGTACTAATTCTTGTACAGCAACGTGTTTTGACATCCACTGTATTGTCTGACTTGTCTTTTTATCAACTTTCCGTTTCAGCATTTATAGTGTGGGATTTTAATGTGCTCTATACTTTACTGTTGTATCTAAACTTGCACTCTCTATGGTTAAAGCAGCTTCTTGACTACACTCTAAAATGGCCGCTATGGTTTCATGCAAGGTTGTGAGCTTAGGTTGGTTGGCAACATGGAAGAAGGACCAGTTTACAATATTAACTTTCATTTTCAACACGTCCTCCTAACGTGATCAAGCGCTCAGGGAAGCGCGAAACGCGTCGTTAAGGACACTGCCTAGGCGTCCTGTATCGCTTGCTGTGTGGTTTTGCCATTTATTTTGTATTTTTTACCATTCATTAAACTCGATTTTTCCACTTATCTGGATTCGAGTTTTTTTTCATTTGTTGGGATTCACTGACTTCCTGCATGGAGTGCAGGTTTTTTCTATCCTCCATGTGTTTACATATATATATATATATATATATATAGTTTAATTTTTTCCAATAAATCTTTTAAATTGCAAAAAACACCTACTTCTTGGCTCAGTGAAGTCAGAGGGATTCAAAGAGAGGGGCATTATATAAGGGTTTATCATCCAGAGTATAACTTGTCATAAAAATATATAAATAAGGGCTTCCCTTGGGCGTCCCAGACGAGGCACTGACTAAGTGGGATTGCTGAATTGAAGTCACTTGACAGATTGGGGGCTCGAGCCGGGGATACTGGATTAGATCTATCACTTGTGCAGATTAATACAGTGTGCTAACTGACAGGATACATAATCCTGTTGGATCACCACGCTGTGTTACACTGTAAAAACACCCCTCAAAGGAACGCTCTAAGGAAACGGTCTGTTTTGCAAAATAAAATATAAACTTCTGTAAGTCAGGAAGGAAATCAATTTCCAGAATGACGACCTTGGTAGATATCAAAATAGCCAGAGAACACCTCTTACATAAGCTATTTCTGAGAGGTCAGTGGGCTCATCAGGACCAGGCGGTCTGGTTGCAGGCAATCGCACCCCAGATCACTGAAACAGGGTCAGACACATGGAGAGATCAGGGTCCATTACATGTGGCCCTGAGTGAACTATATATGGCCCCTAAGGCCAAGGATGAGCACAACAAGATTGCCAGGGTAGCAGCATATTTATATTTATATATGGGAGCCATACAGGACAAATGTGCTGAAGGCCAAGATCTGGCAAATAGGCAACTGATGGCATTAGAGAAGGCCCAATCTGACCTGGTCTGTTCGGAGCAGAGGCTGCAGAGGAGCCAGGAGTCAGAAAATGATAGTAGGCAGTATATCATTAAGATACAAGAGGATATGGGTATCCTGCAACAGGAAAAGTCAGACCAGGATACTAGATTCCTGGCCTTGCAGAAGGAGTACCAAGAAGGTTTGGATGCCCTACTGCAGAGCCAGAAAAAGCTGGAGCAACAACTGGACTTCAATAGGGCATGCGCAGAGCAGGTAGTCACCCTGCAAAGCCACCTAGATAAGGAGAAGACAGAGAGCAACAAACTGATCCTGAAAGACCTGGATACCCAGGCAGAGTTTGATCAGGCGCGCCAGAGAGCTGGTGCCCTTCAAAGGCAGAGGGACGACCTGGCGGCACAGATGCAGGCTCTTAGTCAGCAAAGGCACACTTTATGCCAGGAAGTCTGCCAATTAAAAGAACAAATTGAAGAAAATCACCTGGCACTCCAGGGACTGGGTGACCTCCAAAAAGAGCATCAGAACTTGTTAGAGCACACCAGTAGGGTGGAAGATGCTCTGGCAAGAAAGGAACAGGCCAGTAGGGATGGGACTCAGGAGGTAACCCTCCTGCAGCAAAGACTGGCCCAGTATTCCAGGACCAATCAGGAGGCACAGAGAGAAAATGAGGCTCTCTATCAGCACAATGATAGGCTCCAGCAACAGGTAACAGGTAGCCATGCAGGAGAGACTGATAGAGTCTAGTAAAGCCTTAACTGAGGAACTGAAAGTGCAGGCTCTTGCATTGCAACAGGGAGCAGGGGCTGACAGAGATGAAGTTTGCTGGGAAAGGGAAACACCTGAGCATAACCTCAGGAGCCCTAGTACCAGAGGCCTTCATCTCTCCCAGTCCTTGGACTCTGCCACCCCCATGTCCCCTGGCGCACATTAGCACAGGGCCACAGGGATGGCAGATTACTATCCAGCCAAAAGTATGGGGCTCATAGGCCAGTACCACCCAGGAATGGATGGGTGGGCATCCGGGTATGGGCACCTAAGTACAGTGCAATTTAATGGGCAACCCCAGGAGAGCAGGCCCACTAAGGGCATCCTGTAAACCTCTGCCAAGTTAGGTCAGTAGGGGGGTACCCATCAAATCCTGGCAGCAAGGAGGAATCTGAAAACTCCTCTGAATGTCACAGGACAAAGGAGACCAGGTCCCCACATTCTGCCAGCCATTCCCAGGCTCAGGAAAACATGGAAGATCAGATGGGCACCTCTGGGAGCAGTGCTTCTGAGTCAGAGGATGAATGGACCAGGGTTACCCGAACCAAAAAGGACAATAAGGCAAAAAGGGCCATGCTTAAGGACCCCTTAAAACAGATTAAGGCAATAAGGAGTGTCATCACACCTTATCACAAGAATGCCAAGTATTCTGTTTGGGAACACTTGGAGTTTATGAGCAAATGATGGGGACTTTCCATTTAAAAGACAGCAGTAGCTGCATTTAGTATGTAAAATGGACATTCTCCCCAGAATACTCCAGTTTCTTTGCGGGGCTGGAGGACCAAAATCATTCAAGATGGTCCACCTACAGGGCGGCCATCTTGAAACATTTTTCTTTTCACAGAAATCCCCAAGAGGCTCGCAAGGCAGCCTACAATTTGCAATGTGGGGAGGATCAGGCCCCACAAGTATTTGTGCAGGAGTTAAAGCGTGCTTTTGTGCAGACTACAAAAAGGGTGCACACGGACAGTAAAGAATTTGTTAATACGTTTTTCCATGCCTTACCCAAATACATAATGACCCAGCTAGTGAGAGATTTTCATGAGAAAAGATCTTTAGACTGGGTCATTGAGCAAGCCACCCGCATCTATGAGGTGCAGAAACCGGTGGAAAGAAAGAATCAGCCCAAAAACCCCAAAACCAACAGCACCCCTGCTGCTGCCAAGGTGGCAGAGGTAAAGGTTGCTCCCATTTTAGATTTGGAGATGGGGGGCCTAAAAACCTGCCTGCACCAAATAATTCTCAGCCCAGAAGGCCCTCGGGCCAGTCACAGACAGGGAGTCAAGGAGGTAGTCCCACAAATGGGGTCCCTCACTCCCCTGACTATGTAAGTCCCCGCTACAAGGGAAACAGACCCATCCTGGGGTATGTGTGGACTCCTACAGCTCAAGGGGGGGGTCCAACCAGGCACCCAACCCAGGGAACCTCCCTCCTAACTTCCCACTGGAGGGTAGAATTTCACCAAACCCTGGGCAGAACTTTTTTCCCAGGTATCCACCCAATTTCCAGCCTCAAAATCATCCATCCTTCTTTCCCCAATTCCCTGAGCCCAGACAACCTAATCTGGGAGAGGGGAGGCCAAGGGTGGAGGGGTACCCAAATCTTCCCAACCCAGGGTACTACCAGAGAAGGGATAACTACCCTTCCCGGGATCAGCCCAGGGGAGAAAACAGAACCCCGTATCAGCCTGAGCGGGTTCCCAACTTGAGCGCCAGGTCCAAAATATGGCACAGGAGCTGGGTTGCATCCTAGGGGCTCAGCAGAACCCTCAGATGGGCATGCCAGCACAGAATGCACCAAACTCTGGGCCTGGTGCTCCAGAACAATGACAGGGCAGCACCCCGATAACCCACCGGTTCCCAGGGAGGAGGCACGAGTGGAAGAGGGGTGTAAAGCTTTGGAGGAAGCTTCCTTCCCCACTTGTAAACAGCCCCTGGAAACCCAGGAACCGGAAATACAATCTCCTACCCCTGAAAGTCTGCCAACCAAGGAGCAGAGAGGAGGTAGGAGAAACAAAGGACCCAAACAGACCCATTTTGTGGAGGAGGTACAGGTCTTCCAATTTGAGGGAGAGGGATCCTCAGAGGATCCTAGGAAAAGGATCTTCTCCTTCAGAGATGGGGGGACTCCTCCCAAGGAAAAATGGGTCCCAAGGGATTGCAATCCAGACTGGGTAGATGTGGAGATTGAGCTGTCGCCGCCCATCATTCTATCCCAGAACCAACAATACCGAAAACCCCTGGTTCAAACCCATCCTGGTGACTGCCTCCAAAAAGGGGGGGGCGGCCCAGAACTGGAACCAGGGGAACCCAAAACCGCATCCATAGACTGGGTAGATGTGGGGATCGAGCTGCCGCCGCCCATCATCCTATCCCAGAACCAACAATACCAAAAACCCCCGGTCCAAACCCATCCTGGTGACTGCATCCAAAAAGGGGGTGTGGCCCAGAACCGGAACCTAGGGGAACCCAAAACCATATCCAGTTGCCAACTTTTTATTTCAGATTCCCGAGACTCTCTACAGAATTTTCCCCAGATTTCTTCTCTCTCAATGTCCAAAACTAGAAAATTAGCCCACCAGTTGTCCAAAAATGTGCATTATCTGTGCCTCCTTGAGGAGAAGGAGGGAAGATACTATGCCCCGGTACAAGTGCAGGGGCAGGGTACAATTTTGGCACTGGTGGACACTGGATCCCAAGCTACTCTTCTGTCCAAAAGGGCCTTTGATGAACTAAATGCAGGAAGGTGGAGATTTACCTTATTCCTCTCATCTCTCTTCCTGGACAACTTCCCGTCGAGGGGACTGCAGATTTGGACATCAAAATTGGGCGACACAAGGTGAAACACCCGGTCATAGTAGTGACTCCAGAGGGCACCCCTTGTTTACTAGGAAATTACCTCCTGAGAAGGTTGTCACCACTAATAGATTGCATAAACAAGGTCCTCTGGACCCAGACTAGCCAACCAATAAAATTAAAGCAGTGTGTCAACCATGTTAGTTTAAATGGCACGTGCCACATGGTTGAACAAAAATCTGACCAAGTAGAATTTCACTTCCAGAACAACCAAATTCCAGACGTGACAGTAATAACAGTAGGACAACAGACTGGTGATGGGGGGTCCTCTCTATTTCTGAAAATCAACCTTCGTTCCAGTTTAAGGTGGTAATCCACACTGGAAGGAAACACTCTGAAATTCTTTATTAATCCACAATCAGACATTTCCACTCCGATAGTCCAGAAAGATGTGAAATCAGCTTAGAGCCTGGCTGATATTCAGCAAATTGGAGAGCAGTTGTTCATCCCTGTTCAGTTAAATGATGGGAAGGACTTTGTTCTCGACCGAGTGTGTGTGAACAACGGTAAGAGCTTCATCAGCGAAGCCATGTTCCGCCAACTCCCAAAATATCCAGCCATTCCCACATTCAAACTGATAGACAAATGGGAAATGGATCTGGAAACACCCAATTCCAAACATCTCCTGCCAAGCAGGTGTATGCTCAGAATTTCCATTGGCAACAAGAGCATAGTCCATAATTATTGGGTTGTGCGAGACGTCACTGCCGCCTTTTACTTAGGCAGTGATATTCTCAATCACTTTGCCATTAGTTTGGACCTAATAAACTTCAAAGCTTGGTCCTGACTAGCGGATAATCCCATGGGCTTTGATGATCCCGAAAAAGCATTTAGGTCAGCTCAATTGCTTATGCAGTTGAAATTCAGATTAAAGGGGAAGTCCATCCCAGAAAGGACCCGACAATTCTCCCTGGAAGTGAAAGTTAAAAGAGGACAAAAAATGGAAAAACCCTGATGCTTATATTCATCTAAATGCTTTTCTCCAACAGCAAGGGTTAGGGGTAAACCCAACACCATTAGTCAACATAGAACATGACACCATTCCAATAGAGGTGGATAACAGCGACTTAAAGAGTATTACTCTAGCCGCAGGCATCATTATTGGAATGGCGGTTGATGACCGACATTTCTCCATTGATTTAGGAAATGAACTGTTAGGACCAATCCCCAAGGACTGTTTTGACAGTGACAGTGATGACAATACAACACCAGACAGGATCTTTACCCGGCATGGGGGGAACTTCCTGGTGTACACTTCCTGCCCTTATGGTAAGGAAGATGTGACTTCAGGAGGGATGAGGTGAATTTCCAGGTCCATGAGGGCTGCCTTTCCCACATGAATCCTCCAGTCCAAATCAGCACTCTGACCAGGGACTTCTCCACCTAGCTGGAGGAGGCCACTGAGATAGCAAAACCAGAAGTCTTTCCAGGCTTCAGGCAGATGGTGGAAGAGAGAGTCAACCTAGCTGATGCCTGTGTGACTCTTGAACAGAAGCAAAAGTTGAAAAAAGTTTTCTTGGATTTCCAAGATCTCTTTGCGGTAGACTCATATGACTGTGGTCGCACCGATATCCACACAACAACAATTCCCACGGACCCTGGCATGACGCCAGTGTTTGTGAAGCAATATCGCTTGCCTCTCGCATTAAAGGAGTCCCTTACTGAAATAATTAAGAACCTTAGAGGAACATAGAGGAGATCCATTATGTTCTAACCCAGAAGAGGGCCGCCGGAGCAAAACGTTTGTTTCAGAAAGCACAGTGGTGTAGAACCTGTGTTAATTTCTTGGGGCATGAGATTACACCTCAGGGTCTCTGTCCCCAGGAAAAGAAAGTGGAACCCTCCAATAATTGAAGGATCCCACAACTCTGCTGGAACTAAGGAGCCTCTTTGGACTGACTAATTACAGCAGAAAGTTCATTGAGGGCTACGCAGAGATCACCAGACCCCTGATTCATCTCTTGAAGGGGGGGGTCAAGTGGGAATGGGGTCCAGAACAATCTGAGGCAGTAAGACAGCTCAAAAGAAGCCTCTCACAAGCGCCTTGCCTAGCTTACCCTGTCAGAAACAAGGAGATTTTCCTGGAGACAGGGTTCTCTAATATGTGCTTGACGGCAATATTATACCAAAAGCATGACAAGGTCAATAAAGTAATCTCCTATGCAACCAAAACGTTATCCTCTGTGGAGGAAAAATTCAACGATTGTGAGAAGGCACTCCTGGAAACGGTGTGGGCATTGAAGAATTACCGCCCGTTTATCCAGGGGGAACACATCATAGTGGAGACTCCACACCAGCCTCTGCAATATCTCCAAAGTGACAGAATCCGGTTCGGAAATGTGAGTAATTCCCAAATTACTTCCTGGATTCTGTCAATGCAAGGCTTTCCTGTGGAGGTCAGATATGGCGAAAACAAGAAGAGTCCCCTCGCGCAAGGTCTGGCTGACTTGCATGATTGTGCCAGAGAAAACTGTCTCGAGGACGAAAGTCTAAAAATCAAGGACAACATGGAGGCATACCTTAATTCCCCACACAAAGTCTTTGAAGAAGTGTGAGGGAATGCCCACTGTCTATGAGGATGGATGCTCTTACCATGTTGACAACAACGCGGAAAAAGAACTTGTGGCCGGCGTAGGGAATGCATGAGTGAATGAGTCCCCAGAACCCTCCGCTGGATACAAAATTGGTCCCTGAAATAGTCAGGTGGCAGAATTGATGGCTGTGTATCAAGCCATCCTCACTGCTGTCCAACATCAACTCCACGAACTAGTCATAATCACAGATTCAGATTATGTGTGGAGCACCTGGTTAATTGGAAAACCAGAGGCATGTTATGTGCTAATAACAAACCCTTGAAACATGGGAAGTTAATTCAAAACATTGAGAATCTGGTCACCTCGAACGGGATGACCATCTACTGGAAAAAGATCAATGGTCATTCCAAAGTAGAGGGACCAGACAATACTGGAAATGACTTAGCTGATCAGCTAGCCAAAACCGGGGCCATCCAAGGAAATCTAATAGAGATTGAGTCCCTGTTGGGAGAAATCCAGGTCACTGCTATCACTAGGTCCCAGACAAATGCTCAGAATGATCTTTCAACTGCACAATGGAGTAAGGAGACCCCAGATGCCGATTTGATTATGACTCAAAAAGGGGATCCAATAATTGGTAAGTTTTACCAACACATTGAGGACCCTGAGAACTTTCCCCTGACGGATACCTATTACACTGGGAAAGAGGACCTTAGAGTGTTGATGAAATGTCCAAAAATGTTCCGAATCCAAGACGGTTTGTTGGTAAGGAAATCCCAAGTTGGCCATGATCAGTGGGTGGTCCCTACCTCATTCCGAACCCTGATGTTAAGTCATGCCCATGATGCGGCCACCGCCAGTCATAGGGGGTTTCACACAACACTTGAGATCTTAAGAGAGGTTGCATACTGGCCCCACATGGGGCAGGACCTCCACCAATACTTGAAGGGGTGTCTTGTGTGTGCACAACTCAGGCCAACATCCCTCACACACCGTGCGCCTCTCCAAAAGAGGGGGATGACATTGCCATGGTCAGATTTGCAAATCGACTTCATAGGCCCCGTGATTCGCTCCTCTAGCGAAAATAAGTACATGTTGACGGTGACATGCTTATTTACTAAATGGGTGGAATGTCTCCCAGACCCAAACTGCAAGCAGAAACAGCAGCTGCCCTGATGATCAACCACATCTTTTCGCGTTTTGGTCTACCCTAAAGGATTGAGTCAGACAGAGGTAGCCATTTTACCAGTGAAGTAATGACTAAGATGTGGGAGATACTGGAGTTTAAACGGAAGCTACATATTGCTTACCGGCCAGCCTCTTCTGGTGCAGTGGAGAGATACAACAGAACCATTGTGAGCATCTTAAAAAAGTTTGTGGCATATTCTGGGCCAAGATGGGATATCCGATTACCTCTGGTCCTAATGGCCATCAGATCTACCCCTTCATCTGCAACTAAAATGTCACTGTTTGAGCTGATGACTGGATGCAAGATGGTGCTTCCCCAGCATTTGCTCTACAGGAACCAAGAGCAGACATTGATCAATGCTTCTACAACTCATGAGTATGTGGAGAATTTGAGGAAACACCTCCAACATGCTTTTGCCTATGCTCAGCGGAATCTAGAAAGATCAGCTGATAGCATGAAGACCCATTACGATTTGAAAACTACCATGAAAGAGTACAATGTAGGAGACCGGAATTATCTATACAATTTCCAATGAAACCAGGCCAAACAGCGAAAATGTTGGCCTACACGGAAGGGACCTTTTGAAATTATATACAAGATCTCCCCAGTTGCCTAAAAGATCCGCATCCCCAAAGGTAGTTTGGCAGAAGCGGAAGACAAGTGGGTGCATATAAATCAGTTAAAGTGTTGCCATCCCAGGCACACTCTGCAGCAACTGGAGGAGTCCTCTGCAATACCAGAGGGGGCCGCTCCAGAGTAATTCAGTTCCAACCCTAAAATATCCCACATATAGTCTCTAAAATATTATGATTCTTGAATAATTCTTGATTATATCTTTTTAAATAAGAATGTAAATGTCTACTGATTTATAAAATGTATATGCCGCCCCACTATATCAATGGTGGGGGAGAAATGTCTACGAATAGGTATTGCCGCTTTGCTTTGTCATCCTAGGAGAAAGAAAACCTGGAGACTGACCACGGAAGACTACCTGGGGACCGGGAGCAAAGATCCGAGGGACCCAGGGTACCGCCCCAATACTCTCATCAGGAGCGGCGAGGAGAACCGATCGATTCACCCTGATGTAGGAAAACATGCTGAACGTTGTCATCTGCAGAATCGGAAGAAGATGATGCGGACATCCCAGCGCGTGGATCAAAACATCCTTTGCACCCGACCCCCCCTCGACTCGAAATCAAAGCACAGTCGGGTGGGGGGGCTTGTTGGGTGTCTTGACCCACGTTCAAGTTATTATGCTGCAACATTTGGTGCTGTGGGCTTAAAAAATCCAAGATGGCGGAAAAGCCCACATTTGTTCCAGAATCCAGGAGAACCACGCAGTTTTCCGCACACCAAAATGGTCCCCTGACCTGCCACCCACCAGTGCAAAGAAAGATAGTTCTGTTCAAAATCCGTTTTTATTAATGTCAAAAATTGCTAAGATCATGGGCCCGAAACCACCAAACAAAAATCCAACTCTGGTTGAGTGTTCTACTTTACTCTACTGCAGATCCACGTCAATGCCATGTCAAGCAAGTATCATATACTATCAAGTAAAATCCTTTCTTTTTGAAATGTATTAATTCAAGACAGCTGTCAAAAATAGGTGCAGTACCGGCATCGGACACTAGCCGGCGCTAGCGATCTAAACTCTGATAGGAGAACTGTATTTCAGGAGTTGCAAAAGGATCCTGAGCTAGCTGGGACTTCAAAGGCTTGCTCATTAATGGAAATTCTTAACACCTGCTTTCCCAGAAGGCAGTCTGATTCAAATAACAGTTCAGAGACCCACACAACAGCCCAGGATATCACATGGCCCTGTTGATTGAGAGGGACGAGTTTCCCCTGCAGCCTGCACGACACAACACAATAGACCCTTTCAATTGAATAAAAATGCATATTAGGGTGTAACTGTCCACAGCTGCCCTGCCAGGAAGGAGAGGCCTGTGATCTCTGACTCACCAAGTTCTGGGGGGCAGGCCAGACTGGTCACAGAGAATCCTTGACCTATCAAATCATGAGAGGGTTGGGCATGCAGAATGAGCCGACCCACCCACTTTCAAAACACATAAAAAGAGACTGCTTTGGACAAGCAACGCTCACTTTCCATTTTCTTGCGAAGCACTCTGCCGGACCAGACAATATCCAGAAGGACCATCTGCAGAACTTAGAATCCAGACTTCAGAACTTTTTCAGCAGGCCTCAAAATCTTTTGCCAACTATTCAACAGTCGGGCAAGCTGTTTGATTCAGGCTAGAACCTTGGGCCAGAACCATATCCAGACCCAGAAAGCAGAGCTGTATCCAGAATCCACTTGATCCAGACCAGCAGAACCAGAGACCCAGACCAGACCGCAGTGCCGCTAGCAGACCCAGACCAGATCGCTGTGAGCAGAACCACAACCAGAAGCCGCCAGAAGTCCAGCCCAATCATGACCCGATCCGTGACGAAGTCGCATTCCTGTCCAAAATTAGGAGTGAGTATCCAGCCAGAACTGTGCAGAACCCATCTCTTAGTTTAAAATAATCTGTTTCAAAAAATCTGAACTTGTCCAAAACTGCATCATAGGAATTGTGTGTTCATTCTGTCATTTCAAAGCTGTAAAAGTGTCATTCTGTCATTTTGAAGTTTACTTTAATTTCGAGAAACTATCTCCACAAACGGAATGAGATTTAACTTTCATTTTAAAGCTATGATTCAATGCTTTCCAACAAGCCTAAAACCAACTTTCTATTCCTTATACTTTTTCCGTAATCGCGATCAACACACTCGGAAAAAGTGCCGCGATTTGCGATTTGGTCCAATTAGCTCCTGTCAAAATAGCCGCTTTTGCTTGAACTGCTAAAATTCGTTTTCAACCTGCTAATCCCTCATTGAGCATTGCCAGTGTGACTTGAACTAAGCTTAAATAGCTATCACCTACCCTGAACCTCCTACAGGGAATTAAAATCATTTTTTTGCATATTTTTCCCTTCTTTGCATACCTCATTTAAAGTATTTTGCCTGTGTTTTAAAATCATCCCTGTTCTCTAAGCTTGCTAGGGGGGAACTGAAATTCGAATTGTATTGTGATTGTATTCCTGAAAACTGTGTGCTTTACTCCATCTCCTTATATTGCATAGGGGGGAGTGAATTGCCACAAGGGGAAAAGTGAACATATTATCTCTTGTGAAACCCTATCAGTTTATTTTTGTACTGCATTTTCTTTCCATCATTGTTTTTCCTTGAAACCATAAAAGCATTCTCATTTACCTTTTCCTTCCTATACCAACTCCTAAGTAATTAAATAAGCGTACAATTGTAATATTATCCATTGTTGATCACTGTCATATTCTTAAATGTGATATCAAATATTAATGTATTATAAAAGTGTGATATATATATATATATATTGTTTAATTTTTCCAATAAATCTTTTAAATTGCAAAACACACCTACTTCTTGGCTCAGTGAGGTCAGGGGGATTCAAAGAGAGGGGCGTTATATAAGGGTTTATCATCCAGAGAATAACTTGTCATAAAAATATATAAATAAGGGCTTGGCTTGGGTGTCCCAGACGAGGCACTGACTTAGTGGGATTGCTGAAATGAAGTCACTTGACAAGGGTGTTCCATTGAGTTGGTGCAATGAAAGGGAAGCTTGAACCTCCGGCCCGCGCTGTAATGATTTTGGGCATGACAAAAAGGTTGGCATAGGGCTTTCTGGTAGGTCTATCAGTGGTGGGTCTAATGATTCTCTGTGAGAGGTAATATGGTACTCTGTGTTGGAGACACTTGTGATTGAGGGAGTGTTTTGAAGAGAATGCATTCCTTTACGGGTAGCCAGTGGGCTTGTCGTCTGGGAATGTTAATGGCAGCCCAGAGTGCATTATTTTGGACAGTTTGTAGTTTGTCCATATTCTTAGTGGATGTACCTGCTAGGAGAGTGTTACAATAATCTATTTGGGAGCCGATTATAGCTCTAGCTATAGTGAGGCAGTTATCCTTCGTCAGTTAGGGCCTAGCTGCAGTGATGAGTTTGGAGTAGTAGCGCAGGATGAGGCAATGGAGTTGACTTTTTTTGTCAAGGAGAGGTTAGAATCTAAGTAGACTCCCATGTTTTTTACAGACTGTGAGACTGGGATTAGGATGTTATCAATGGTAAAGGCAGTGTATTGGTTGTCTTTTTTTTTGTGTTTCTGGCGATCCAACCATAAGGATACTTACCTTCATGGCAAATACAGGAGCTGCAATGTCCTGTATAAAGGAAGGAAGTTTTCCTTTGACCAACAAATGCATGGACACGCCTGGGGCTATAACAAAGGTTTCTTTCACAGAAGAAGTACCCATTACCAAAATGACACATGAAATGTTAGCATCATTAAAGTACAGTACAGAGACACCAGTAAAGACCTATTGAGTAAATCAAATATGACAATTTCATTCACAGAGAAAAAATAGTGTGCTCCACACCAGGCATGCACTACACCAGAGTAGCCACATTGGTACAAGCACTATGCAGCACTAACTCAATTCAAGCACTACCGGTGCATGAACAGATGTTCATGAACACAGTGACTGTCCTGATTGGATGATATGATATATGATATGATAAGGCATTTATAATGCACCTATACACAAGTGTTTCAAGGTGCGACGAGGCAAGGGAGGGGAAACAGAGGGAAGACATAGCCAGCGATCCTACTAGGCCAGGTGACATTAAGATCACGCAAGTGCAGGGTAGGGGGGAAGGGGAAAAGTGCAGGGGGAAAGGAGGCAGTGCAGTACATAGGATAACAGTAAAATCAATAAAACCATAAATAATAAATAAAAATGCGGCCAGCTGGTGGCAAATGCAAGAGTATGTGCAGACATCAGGTGTCAAGTGCTAGTAGTGGCTGTAGGGACACACAAATAGTCCCCGGGTGCAAGGGATGCCAAGGGGGCAGTGCAGGTATGCAGCTGGCAGGGAGGGGACCTGGGCCCGAGGTCAGAGGGAAGAAAGTTAACCAATGCAGTTTCAGATTCAGCCAGGAGATCAGCGGGGGAGAGGAGGAGAGCAAGCAGAAGCAAAGAGGAAGGTCTTGAGGTGCTTCCGGAACTGGAGAAGGTTCTCCTCAAGTTTCACAGAGACAGGGAGGCTGTTCCAGAGGGAGGCCCGAGCAGAAGAAAGAGATCTACCACCAACTCACAGTTTGGAGAAGTGACTAACCCTGAGGGAGTTGGAGGCGGATGAGCGAAGAGCCCGAGAAGGAAGATATTTAGGAAGAGAGAGTTGAATTTATTGAGGACCCAGGCCCGAGAAGGCCTTGTGGAAAATGCAGAGGGTTTTTAACTTAATCCTCGCCACCACCGGGAGCCAGTGCAGAGATTTCAGTCCTGGAGAGATACGATACCTGGGCTTGAGGTGAAGGACAAGTCTCGCAGTAATCTTTTGGATGAGTTGCAGAGGGCAGAGAGTAGAGGCAGGCAAATTTAGAAGGGGCTGTTGCAGTAGTCCAGCCTAGAGAGAACCAGAGCTCTGGAGACAGTGTGCTTCTGGGGGAAGGAGAGGAATACCTCTGAGGAGATGCAGATGGTAGTGTGACTTCTTAGAGATGTCAGAGATGTGAGGAGAGAAATAAAGTGTGGAGTCAAAGATAGCACTGAGGTTTTTAGCCTCACAAGTGGGAGCAGGAAGTGGGTCAAGAGATGCCGGCCAGAGAGTGACACGAAAGGAGGGAGCAGGTGTGCCGATGAGGAGAATCTCTGTCTTACTGGCATTAAGGTAGAGATCATTGGCAGCACACCACTCCTGGATGGAGGACAGACAGTCAGAGATGAGAGAAGGAAAAGAGGTGGCAGAAGGGAGCCTGAATATGATTTGAGCGTCATCTGCATAACACTGAAAGTTGGGGCAGAGAGCGGCAATGCAGTGGGCAAGAAGTGCCAGGAATTGGTTGAACAGCCAGGGAGAGAGGTTAGACCCATGGGTAACACCTCAGGTAGAGATAGAGATAGAGGAGAGGAAGGACCCAAGTTGGACATGGGGGGGTCAGTCAGAGAGGAAGGAGGTCAGCCAAGCCAGGGCCTGATGAGTGATACCCAGGTTATCACGGAGACGGCTGAGCAGGATGGCATGGTTGACCATGTCAAAGGCAGAAGAGAGATCAAGTAGGATGAGGACACAGGGGGTGTTTGAATCAAGGTTGGAGATCAGTTCTTCACAGGTGTTTATGAGAGCAGTTTCCTTGCTTATGGCTGCTCTGAAGCTAGACTGATGGTCATGGAGACAACCAACAGATTCAGAGTGAAGATTAAGCTGGGAGATGGGCAGCTTTTCCAGGAGTTTGCTTCGGAAATAGTGGTGGAGATAGGATGATAGTTAGCCAGGCAGGAAGGGTAGGCAGAGGGTTTCTTAAGAAAAGGGTGCAAACAGGAAAGCATCAGAGGGAAGGGTAGACTCCCAGGAGTCTTCGCCTCCCAGGATGGCTCACAGGAGTACAAAATAGGAGTACAAAACATGATATTTCATTTGCCAGCGGAATTCCTACTTAGACAAGCAGTCCCACAAGAGAAGGCACCATGGGGAATGTTCACTTTACATATAGATGTGGTGATCACAAGAAGAGACACCATCATTCTGATAGGGTCAGATGAAGAGGGAAGTGAATGACGCACAATATTATGTATTATGTATAGATCCCACCCTACCATTAAGAGACTTAACTAATGAGCACTTATTCGCAGACACATAATCAGAATTAGGAGGGGAAAACCTGTTTGAAACGTGTTTAACTTGTCACTTGTTAGTCCAACTGGTGCTACTGACAATATTAGTTACAACAGCACAAAAATCACACCTGTATGAGAATTTAGTAACAGTGCCCAATCGACTACGGACAAACAACCCCCATGATGTTGGGTTAATGAACAGCATAGGAGCAGTAAAACTCTATCTCAAACAAGGTACAATATGCCCTAGAGTGAGGCAATATTTACTATCCAGATAAGCAGATGAGAACATATATGACACTAGTACAGCATTAATTGAGCAAAGCATCATAGTACCATCCACTTTATCATGCAACACAGGCATATACCCTGTGAAGACAAAAGGCTCATTGCAGAGATTTATACAGGATGTCAGGTTTCTGAATGATACAGTAGAAGCAGAATATCCATCAGTGCCTGACCCAGCTTCAACACTCTGCAACATCCTAGCAGAAGCAGTATATTTTAGAGTGATTGACCTCAAAACGCATTTTATTGCATTTTCATTCCACAGAGGTACCAGCACACATGTTTACCTCAGCCAGACTGTGAGTCACCTAGTGTCTTCAGCAGGGTCCCCCGATTGGATCTAGGAAACATACAGATGCTAAGCACAGTGCTGCAATATGTAGATGATCTGCTAGTATGTAAGACCACAGATGAGTTGTGCAGAGAATATACAATGAAACTCCTACAACTCCTTGCAGACAAAGGATACAATGTGGACACAGAGATATTAGAGTATTTCCACAAAGAAGTAGTGTACTTAGGGCAAATACTATCCTCAGCAGGGAAAAGAGTGATACCAGAGAGAGCCACAGCTGTCAGACACACACCACAGTCCAATACAGTAAAAGAGATTCATCAATTCTTAGGGCTGTGCAATTACTGCAGCACATGGATTGTTGATTATTCCACATATGTCAGGCCTCTGCTACTAGGACTTAAAGATGATCAGAAAAAGAAAGGGGCCCTTCAATGGACAGACGCAATAATAGAATGTTTCGATGATTTAACCAATACCCTAGTGTTAGCAACACCCAATTACAACAAGCGATTTTATGTGTTTTCATATGCAAATGGACAGGTATTGACAGCAATCCTCACACAAAGATCTCCCCAGAAACACAAGCCCTTAGCCTTCTACAGTCATATAGGGTAATTTCAAATGCAAACAAGCTCTCGTAGATTCTGCATTTGCAATTCAGAAATCTGCCACCATCATGATGGGATGCCCAATAGCCTTATATGTCGAACATGTAGTTTTGACCATATTAGAGAGAAACAAGTCCACTCTCACCACACCAAGAGTGTCTGGGTATGAAAACATATTGTCTAATCCAGCCATCAACATAGTGAGGTGCGCATTGTAAAGCCAGCATTGTTTGTAGCCAAACCTGTAGAATTCACAAGATCAGGGACATGATTGTGCAGTGTATGAAGGGAAACAAGAAGAGAGCAGCTATGTAAGTGAGGATGCACTTGAAGCAGGAGAAGTACTTCTTCATGTCGAGTACTTCTTCATGTAGACAGGTCATCATGATAAATCAGAGGAATGCTCAAAGGCACACAGGAGCAGCAGTGGTAAGATATACGAAGGGATAAGAGGAAGAATACCAGACAGTAATGCAAAAATAACTACCTTCACATTTCTCAGCACAAGCAGCAGAACTCATTGCACTCATAGAAGCACTTGAGGTGTAATCGGACGATGATGTCACCATATACACATATTCAGTTTATGTAACATCCACAGTTCATTCAGGTCTATCAAGATGGAAAAGGGGAGGGTACATGAGATCAGATGGATCACCAGTTCTGCATGCCACTAGATTAATAATTGCACTGAAGTGCCCTTCCATGTAGCGATCGTGAAGTGTACAGCTCACACCATAGGACAAGATACAATTTTGTGTAGAAATGCAGCTGTAAATGCATCTGCCAAACAGGCAGCTTATGTGACCTTTCAAATGGAAAGCAACATTCCTTTCAAAGCAGTGCAACATGAACAGTTACCAGAACTATACAGCTCAGTGTCCATGGCGAACATTGTAGAGTTGCAGGAACAAGTGTCAGCTGAAGAGAAAGCATTATGGGCGAATTGAGGATATACATTAACACCCAAATACATGGTATGGAGACAAAACAGCACAGATAAAGTAGTACTGACATGGTAACTACTAAACTTTACCTTAGAGCAACTCCACCAGACAACAAATAAACCTAAGCAGCACATTGGTACTGACATCAGTGAGGACTGCTTCATACCGATTCTAGCACAGAATGTGGATACATTTTCAGTCAATTGTACTGCCTGCCTCATATGCCACCCTGTTTATGTTAAAAACATGCAGGGCAACATTGTCCCGCCCATTAGGGCCTTTCAAGGAACTCCATGTTGAATTTATTGAAATGGTAAAAATGTGCACTACTTATTGTTACATGATGATTATATGCCCATTTTACCAATGGATTGAGGTTGAGTAGAGTAGAGACTGAAATATCATCTTAGAATGGTACGACCATTAGGACAAATAAGGGCTGAGAGGTCGATACAGATTGTAGAGGCACAAGTAAAAAAACAGCTAAAGAATTAAACCGCTGCATACAGGGATATATTGCTTGTTTTTCTCTCTTCTTCTTTCCTATAATGAAACTAATGACTGTAGGGATTTGAAATAGAAAAAGCAATGAAAGTGAAACTATAAATGTATCAGCAGTTAGAGGTAACCTCTTGACCAGACATGAATGAGGAATTCAAAAGGAAGACAGCATAAATGCAAATATTATAGATGAACATCACACTGAAAGAAATATGCATTTGCCACCGCCAGATTCTTCATACCCAGAGAATTCCTGATATTAGAGGCAAAGCGCTATGTACATTTAATAATATGCAAGTTAGAAGAACAATTCAAGGGACACACAGTACACATACGTCTCAAAGAAACCGTCAAAAGCAAATGTGAAGGTAAAAAAGGACCCACATGTGACAAAGGTGCAGTAAGTCCCCAGATGAATATAGATGGTGAACATATTGCAACAAAAAAACAGGTGAAAGGGCAAGCAGTTTAAAGCAGAGAGACCGGTGTAGTATGCAGAAGATGTCAACAGAAAATACAAAAAAAGTATGGGCATAATATGCCAACAAGTTTACAAGTTTGCAACAACATGAACTACCAGTAAAAGCACATGGACTCATTCTATCTTCATTTTGTTTTAGAGATGAAGGAAGCAGACCTGTTGGTCAGAATATGGGATGCTATAAGACTCTTACCTTGACATCATTATGGGAAGGCATGACGACGGAAATTAATGTCTTCTGGCAGTGTGGGGCCAAAGCCTAATTCCATCTACCATCATTGTGGAACAGGGTATGTTTCCTGGTGAACCTTCATGTCCCAGTGTTTTTAATCCCAGAAGAAAACCTTTCTATCCCAAAAGGTAAACCCCGTTCCACTGCAGCCCCCTACGCCCACAGTGAAAAAAAAGAACAATTCACAGACACTATCAAGCAGGACAAGAACATTATTTTAGCACAGAAGCAAACCATTCCCTAGAGAAGATACTGACAAAATACCACTTCTTCAAAAAGACAGATCTATTTTTGCATTTTATTTAGCCCCTGGAGTACAGGCATCCACAAATGCCAAATGGCTCCAAATCCTCCAATCCGACTTGGTCCAACTCGCCAATGTCATGGAGCATTGACTCAATGCCATGCAAGAGAAGATGCACACACACCAAATAAAAACATTGCAGAATTGTATGGTACTTGGCATCATCACAGCCATGGAGGGGGTCTGTAAGATCAGAAGTACATGTTGCACACCCATGCCTCCAAATGATCAAGATATTGGGTCCCTGAGTATAGCAATAAAAGTTTTGCTCCATTTGAAAATAGATATGAAGGGGAAAGGAAGACTCAAGAAAGAACAAAACTGGAAAGCTGAAATATATTTTCTCCTGGATGCCAAATTGGTTAACCAATATATGCAGAGTGATCCTTTCTATCCTGATCTTTTTCATTTTAATTTGGAGCCTGTACCAAGTAATAATGATATGTTGTGTGACATGTGGAAACAGTGCAAAGTTACTTGCAGTTAAGGTAGGGGGTGCCACTTCTATTTAGAAAGATGAGATCACCAAAACAGATGAGTCAGGAATAAAGCCAAAAATAAGGGTAGTGCAAATAGAGCACCCAATAGGCCCGCCAGGAGCACTTTGGTCACCACATCCAGATCCCAAAAAAAACCTTGAATGTTATATAGATCCCACAGCAAATGGAGATTGCAGTTGCTTAGGATGCAGTCCTTGGGATTATGCAAAGCGGGGAGGACATATGAGAAATGCTAGCATGATATGGGTCCCAAAAGATAAATATGATTGGGCAAGGACATAGGAATTAAGGGACAAGGAATACTTGGGGAAATCCATTCAAGATGGAATGAAAGGGAGATATATTGGGATGTATGTCCAATGTCCCACGTGTCAGAGAAAGAATAAACTAAGAAAACCCATAAAACACGAGTCTGAAACCCATCCACAGAACCAGGGGCCCAGACAGCATGCACAACATACCAGCATTCCTGTGATCTCCCTTTGATGCAAGTTAAACAGTAGCCATAAAGTCACACACACATACTTTTATAATTCAGTTCATGAAGGATGATGGCAACGACAATTAACGCTTAGGCAAACATTTGGCTCAATAAGGCACGCATGCACATAAGTAAGCAAGACAAAGAGACGAGGAGTGCTTCAAGTAGTCATATAAGCATTCATTGGAAACAATAAAGGTAGCAAATATAAAACACGATATAAATATATTTAACATTCTTAGGTTGTGCAACACTTAGGCCCTCATTATGACCATGCTGGTTCGGTAAATATTGCTTGTAAAAACAGTTACCAGCACCTTTTCCAGACTGGCATACTCTGAGTCTGCCGGAAGGGGCAGGGAACTATCAACAGGCCTGACCTGCCAGTAGTTCAGTCCCCTACCGGCAAAACATGGTGCCGGTGCTTCAGTGGGCCCATGTGACTCCATGGGAATGGCAGTTTACCACTCCTCTGCAGACCATAATATCCCGCTATTACTGGGATATCAGGCGGCAGAACAGTAAACCGAGGTTGCTGGTAGGTATCCTGTAGTTTAGAAACTGGCGAGACCAAGGCCACAGCTGCAAAGAATAAGAACTGAGCAGAAGTGTGCGCAAGACAATTTGATCAGGGAGAAGAAACATACTCCCCACTGTAGGAAAATATCCACCTACGAGTAGAATTAGAAATACAAAACAAAGTGAGCATCCCAGTCCAGAAAGAGATCGATATCCAAGACAAGAGAAGCAAACCGGTCCTTGTGCATGATAGAGAATATATTTGAAGATTACATATTTATTCCAGACAATCCCTGAATTATAGAAATGCATAAGTAATAGGGCCATCAACTTCCATGCATATAGAAATGCACTATTATATATGTGAACATAGTCCAAGAGCAAGAGTTTGAGAAGCACGCCCAATAAAGTCATGCAGGCACATCATGAATAGGATTGTGAAGGGTAAAATGGTTCCAATGAGACGTCACCATATTAACTACCAGTTGAACAGTTACAAGTGTGAGAACTTTAAGTTGGTACCAAACGTTTAGGTCCCATGTGAAAAGATGTGAAATATTATTTTGGTTGCCACACTGTTCACACCTCACAATTCTATTGGTTAATTATGATGGAAACAACACTCCCCAGGAAATTTGAAGGGCCATAGCCAATCAGCAATTAAGTCATATGTGAAACATCTTGACCTGTCAATTGTCCAATCAAAACTGTGTGAAACTAGATGACCCAATCATGAGATCATTGTCAAGAGTTAGAAATTAGAATGGTTATGAGGGATAGGATAGGCCAATAGGGCTTGACCTTGTACAGAATTGCCTATAGAGCAACCAAGACTGTCTAGTCAGTAAAAGTGAATTTACATGTGTCTTGAAACATTGTTTAAGACTACACTCCACTTCTCACTATATAAGCTGCCATGTAATGATGAAATGTTGAAGGATTTGCACATTTTTCCCAGATTTGTCCTGCTTCCATGCACTTGTATTGTCTCATTGGATCAAAGTCATAAAATAGATTTTTTGTCCTTACCCTACAGTGTCATGGGCAATTCAGCATGGGGTCACAGCGGATGAATACTTTAAACACCAATCAATCTCTCTGCTTGGTTGAATAAGGGCCTCATCAGGAGTTGGGTGTAGCTGTAAAAAGTGTCTGTAATGGTATTACTGCCGCATTACCGGTCCGCCCAATCCTGATTATAGGGCACACTCAGAGCATGCACCTCCAGCTCTGAGCTGGGGTGAATCTGACGACTTTCTGCCCATCTATGGCACAATTAGCACTGCAGTATTGTGCCGAAAATGCCTCATTGAGTCTTATGGACTTAAAATAAATGGGGATTTACACCGCATAGCAACTTGTGATGTGGCGTTAATAGCGCTGGGCTAAGTTGCATTAACGCTAATTGCTTTGGGCAGTATCCCGGGGGATTTACCGCTGGGATACCACCAAACCCGTGATAAGGCCCTAAGCATGCTCTAGAGATTTCATTCATCTACCAAATTCCAAGGTCAGGTTCCGACTTTGGGCCTCATCACGAGTTGGGTGGTAGCTCTTAAATGCTGTGGTAACAGTGTTACTGACACATTTAAGTGTTAAGTGTCTGCCCAATCTCAAGTCTGGTGTGTTAACCCCCAGCTCAGAGCTGGGGGAAAACACGCCAGAAAAAAGACTATTTTCAGCACAATTACCACCAGCGCTATAACCACGCAGTAATTGCTCCAATAATTCCACATTAGATCCAATGGACACAATGGGGAATGGGGAGTAACAGTTAACGCCCAACCCGTGATCAGGTGATAATATCGCTAGATGGGTGGGTGCTAATGCGAACAAAGTTCGCCAGTATCCCACCCGGGATACTGCCTGAGTTGGGCGGTAGCCCTTATAAGCAGTGGTAAGGGTATTATCGCTGTATTTAAGGGTTTGCCTTAACACGAGTTGGGTGCTAAATGGGCTGTATTACCTCCAGCTTTTTTTTGGCGGTGAAAATCCCATTTAGGCCCTGTTTTTGGCAGTATTACTGCTGGCTGTATTAGCGTGTGGTATTAGGGCCAATAAATGCCCCATTGGATACAATGAACTCTGCCATTACCTTATCAAAGCCCACAGCAAAGAAGTCTTTATTTTGAAAGACATACATTTTGATTTTTGCTACATATCAACCTATTGGTGGGTGCATTAAGTATTATTTGCTGATGTCATTGGTCTGAATGTAGTTCCTTTTACCCTCCCTCGGTCTATAAGACTAAATTACAGTTTTTACCTGTACAGTGCACAAAATCTCTGCATCAGGTGCATAAGGCCACTGAGCCTCACTGGGATTGTGCCCGGCTTCTGTTACTCTAACTTTTCATTTAACAATTAACCAAACTTCTGCTCTTATTTAGAGTGTTGTTTTACACCTAAGTGGATGACACAGATTTTACTCAGAGGTCGGAGATCTTTCTTCTGTTAAAGATGTACACAAATACTACAAGACAGCAGTGAAGAGCTGCCTGGATGAAATCATATCATAGAAACACACCCTCAGTCAGAGGAGTGTGGGGTCAGTAACGGACGGCCAGACCGAGTCTCAGGGTCATCAACAGTCCGGTATGCCTCTGAAAGTAGGGTGATGATATTCCCACCCCAGGACTCCTTCCAGGCTACAAAAAGTGTAGAAGTATATTTCTGATGGGATAAATCTGCAGTCAAAAAATTAAAAAAGATGACCATTACCATAGGAAATACAAAAGTGACTAAGGGCCTCCTCACAAGGTTGGTGGCAAGTGGAAAAAGTGGCAGTAACAGAATTTCTGCCACTTTTACCACTCGACTGAATTAGAGGACCAGACAATGGGTGCAAATTCTGCCGGCGGAATCACCCTGGTGGAATTAGCGCCATCCAAGTTACTGAAAAAACGGCTGAATTAGCCCTAGCAATGACTACGGCCATAAATTTTAAAAAATTGTAATTTTGCTACATTACAAGTGGAAATACTGCACAAAAAATGCAGTAATTCCACCAGAAAAAAACTGTGCAGTTACCTCCACTTAAAAAGGTGAAGGTAAAAGCATACAGGTGATGAAAATTACTCTACAGGTGCCAATAATTGCCGCCACCAAAAGGTTATTTTGGCTCACACCTTCCCCAAACAAATGTCCAAGCAACTTGAAGCCACAACCAGTCATGAAATACAACATCCACAACTTGCTATTGTTCATTGAGCTCCCGTGGCATTCAAGGGTACAGAAGGGAAGAATACAGTAGGGTGGATAGCTCATAGCAGCGCATTACAAGAGCGACACAGGTTTGGATCCTGGTCACGCACTTAGAATTAAGCATGTTATTAAAGATTAATTAAATACAGGCACCCACAAAGGCGGAGAAGACAGGTGCTACAAAGGACACCCACACAACTTGTCCATCCCTCCATTTGGACACTGACTGATGAGCAATCAGTCATGGGAGCTGACATATTAGAACCTGAAACAGTATCATTCTATAAATATGCATATGGCATATGATGCAAATCTCACCATCAGCCACTGCTTTACCCGTTTTCCAGGTGCCTGACACGATGGCATGGTCCTTAGGAACAGAACCCTTCCAGTTTACACAAATATTCGAAAAGCAGCATACCTGGCTATTTGGTAAGTATTTCATTTGAAAATGATGTTGCACAGATCCACACACGGACACAGGTATGAGAATAAATGGGAGCAAACTACATGTCCCATATTACCTACTCCAAAACCCATTAAACAGGCCATGGCTCATTACTCACTTTTTCGCTGGCCACATAGTGATCTGAGTAAACGCTACAGGCTACCTTGTTATGCATGAAAGCAGGTACACCAGTTCTCAAAGCAATCATGTCCCCTGTCAAATCCAACAAGCTATTCCATGCCAATTTACAGAGACAAGCCAGTAAATGGACCAGCACCATCTCCATAGTATCACCTTCAGGGGTAATGCCCAAATAGACCGAAACCCATAAACAATGGTGCAGGGCGCAATGCCATTTTTAGCTAGTGCCCTTCGGAAGCCAATGCCCCTCCCCCAAAATGATGTATGGACATCATCCTCAAACACGCATGAGCACACAAAGGCCACCAGCATAATAGGAACAGTAACATGCCCTTTGACAAACCAACAGTCATGTTCAACACTGTTATACCTACCTGTTGTAGCTCACTCAAGCTACCGCTGTTACCCTTGTCGATGACACCAGTGAGGATCACTGGTACTCCTCAGGATATAGTCTATAATGAGGCACACAAGAGAGCCAGAACATGTATTGAGTGTGCATTTGGTCTGCTAAAGGGAAAATTCAGGTATCTTTACTAAACAAGTGCAGCACTCACGTTTGGCCCAGTAAAAGATAATGCTCTGCTCTTTTAGTCCCCCAATCCTTCTGCTGTTTGTTCCTCCTCCTTTCTGCTCCATTCTTCTCTGCTGATTATTTTCCCCTGCTGTCTCCAAACTGTTCTACTTTGACTTGTAACCTACTCCACTACTTTCTACACTGGAGGTCCCTCCTACTCTTCCCAACTTCTTCTAAGTAGTTTCTTTTGATGGTCTACCATCCCCTTCCAAACTGCTGCACCTCAACTTCCTTCTCTGTGTAGCTCCCCTCCTTGTATCTACGAATTGCATTGCCCTCCTCCTCTCTAACTCTGAACTCCCACATGCGTTTTTCTCTTTCTCCTTTTATTCTCTCATTTAGAAACGTGTTCGCTGATTGCTTAACTGGTTAATGCATACTAGCTGGCTCTGACATGTAAGCAAGCACTAGGATTGATGTTCACCCTGTCAAAACGATGTTCACATCGGTAGCTGATTTGCATGTTTGGGGCCCTGTATGGGTCTGCTTTATTCCTATGCATGCAGCTTTCTACACGCTGCTGTTGGCTTACAAATGGATAAGAATGGGAGCTTCTGATGTGTGCTGAGCTTTGTGAGCTGGGAGTGTAGCAGGGATGTCATTTTCAGATTGCAAGGGGTCGCAGCTGTGACCCCGGTGGTCTTCCTTGCTACCCCAGCAGTCTCCCTTTCTACTCCTGTATTTAAAAAAACACCAGGTCATTACTGGGCAACTGTGGTTTAAAGTAGATAAGGGGAGTGGGGATCTGCATCTGGAACATACCATGATTTGGGATAGAGGGGGCAGAGGCTCATGCCAGTGTATTCAGTACAAGGCCGAGGGTGCAACTTGTGTGCCCCGCACCATCTGGTATAGTGAGAAGGCCCATTGTCTTATAAAAGCAGAGTTGTCCTTACCAGTCTTACTTTAAACACACCTGGGATGGAGCGTAACAATCTACCTACTAACCAATCATGTATTTTGATTCAATAGTTACGATTTAGTGGGCCAGGTGTATAGGGGAATGTGCTTATATAACGTGTGGCCAATCAGTCCAGGGAGTATAGGGGGGTATTAACATGTAATCTAGGTAGTATCCAATGAAGGTGGTGGGCTGATTCTGTAACCTATGTATGGAAAAGTGCGGTTTGGGGCAGGAGGAGCTCTGTGTCAGTTTGGTACTATGGGGCCGTCTGAGACCTTTGCATACAATAAACTGTGTTTTCCCTTGAAAAGTGGTAAAGTGGTTATTTGGCCTTTGGACTATTTTTATTGTACATGTTTTAGGTCACATCTCTATAAAAAAGCTTAGCAACCACTTCAGGCCAGAACTGTGCTAATCCAGAATATACCGAAGCCATTAGTATTAAAGCACCCTGTCCATCTTACACCTTGGGCATGCACGTGGACCTGATGGGTACTATTTCTCTATTCTGAAGGGGGTGTAGTAAACTCTGCACACATTTTTATTTTAGAAATCTATGTTTGTAGTTTTTTGAGACTTTTTGGATATGCTGGCACATGTACTTTCATCCATCATCCAATATCGTGTCCCCAATATTCTATTCCCAAGACCACCTTTGGCTCCCCACTCGCCTATCAGCTTATACAGATATCAGACCAGCTTGTTGTGTGAACAATCAGTAGTCTTTGTCATCAGGACTGGGTCTCCCACCGGGGTGATTGGGAACGTTGGGATCATGTCTTTAAACTCCTTATGAATTCTAGCATATAGCATCTGTCAGTTTCCCACACAATTCATGAATGTTTTATTTTAGAACCAGAACCAGTCTTCAATTGTAACCAGCCCCAGCCTAGCAACTTCCTTGTGACTGCTCCTGTCAAATGAGCTTGGGATATCCTTTATTCTATCAAAGAATATATTAGTGGGAAGAGGCTGATCAACTTGGTACTTGTTATACAGTCGTTTCAGTGTCACTAATGATGTTGTCACGGTGTTTATGGTCCCGCCAGCCTTATAGCCAGTACTCTAAAAATGTCAAGGTGAGCTTCAACTGGGCTACTATCACTCTCTCACGGGCCACAATTTTCACATACATGGCTTGGCTAAACCACAACTTGATATGACTTATCTGTGACACTAAATATTATCTCATGCGGTCTGGTACCACCAGCCCCTTGCGTATTTTTGCATGTGAGTATCTCCAGCAGACAGTTGCCTGTTTGCCCATCCAACTCAGTTTTAACAAAAAAGCCTTCAGGTGATCAATGAATTTTGCAGGTAATTGTATGGGTATATTTAGGAATATGTATTAGAATTTGTGGAGGACCACCATTTTGTTGAGATGTCCTGGCTATCATAGATAGGAGTTTTAGAGTCCCTCTATCGATCTTGTTTTCAGTATTTTCCACCAAGCGAGTTTAATTGGTTTCAAACAACTTCAGGGTGTCCCCGACTACCACCACTCCTAAATATTTGGGGCTATCTGTGCACCACCAGCAGCAATGAACATCAGCAGTCTTACCAGGTTGATGGAGTCAATGGCAACAGTGCAGATTTTGATTTTTGATTCTTATTCCAGAACATCCGCCAAACCCTGAGTCGGCCTTGAATGTTGGGTTATGTTGCTTAAGGAGAAGGTCGTCAGCATAAAAAGTTAGTAGCATGTTTTGAGTCTGGAATTGTAGACCTCTCTGAATATGTTCTGACCTAGGGATGCAAGCAAGGGACTCAATAGCCAAAGTGAATAATAAGAGGGACCAAGGGCAATACTTCCCTTATCCTTGGTGTATGTCAACATGGGTAGACAGAGTCCCATTCACTAATATTCTGGCATCTGCAGGGAACAGGTTTATCCTGGTTGTAGTAGACCATTCTACAAGATCCCCAGAAGCAATACCTATGAGGACTGTTACGGCTCAGGCTGTAGCTAAGGCTCTACTTGGTATTTTTTACCAGTGTAGGGTTTCCTAAGGAAGTGTTATCCGACAGGGGATCTCATTTTATGTCCCACTACATGCAAGCCATGTGGAAAAACTGTGGTGTCACTTATAGGTTCTCTGCAGCCTACCATCCATAGACAAATGGACTGGTAGAGAGGTTTAATCGAACTATGAAGAGCATGATAGATGCTTTAGAGGAACCTGTTAAAAGAAAGTGGGACCTTCTACTGTCATGCCTTCTCTTTGCTTATAGAGATGTCCCTCAGGAGGGAGTTGGTTACAGTCCTTTTGAACTTCTCTATGGCCATCCAGTCAGAGGTCCATTGTCCCCGATTAAAGAGGGGTTGGAGAGTGCTCCTTCCCCCAAGCCAGTCAGAGTGACTGACTATGTGATAGGTCTCCGGAGGAGAATGTCACACATGATGGCAGAAGCTTGTGATAACTTAAAAGCAGGTCAGGTTTTGGTCAAACATTGGCATGACCAGAAGGACAGCATGGTTGAGTTTACTCAAGACGAGCTTGTATTAGTTATGGTGCCAACAAGGCAGAGGGCCTTGCAGGTCAAATGGATAGGACCCTTCAAGGTTGTGGGCAAACTTGGAGAAGTGAACTATTTGGAGGACTTAGGCAGACCTCCCAGAGTCTTTCACACCAACCGTTTAAAGGCATATGTCTCGAGACCAGAAGTGGGAGCTTTGCTTCTAGCCTCAGCTCAAGAGGATGAGGAGAGTGAACCTCTACCTGACCTCCTCAGAGGCCAACCTTTGGATGAGAACATAGAATGAGCCAATCTCTCTTCTCAACTGACATCTGAACAACAGAAGGAGTGCATAGTTCTGTTAAATCAGTTTGCCTCCCTGTTTTCACTTTCACCAGGCTTGACCCCTTGGGGCCAGCATGATATTGTCACTGGTGACTGTTTACCTGTGAAAAGCAGCAGTTACAGAATGTCAGAACATGTGAGATCGCACATCAAAGGAGAGGTCAACAAGATGCTTGATCTTGGTGTTATAGAGCCCTCTAAAAGTCCATGGTCTAATCCAGTTGTTCTAGTACCAAAGGCAGGATTCAAGGAGTTGAGATTCTGTGTGGACTATAGAGCTCTAAATGCAGTCACAAAGACTGATGCCCATCCTTTGCCAACAACAAACTAACTGGTGGATAGACTTGGTTCAGCCAAGAACCTCAGTACATTTGATCTGATGTCAGACTATTGGCAAGTAGCCCTGACAGACCATGCCAAGGAGAAAACTGCATTCTCAACCCCAGCAGCCTCCACCAGTGTACGGTTATGCCTTTTGGACTAAAGAATGCACATGCTACATCCCAAAGGATGGTCAGTCAAGTTCTGAATGGGATGGAGGACTTCTGCATGGCATACTTGGATGACATTGCAGTGTTCAGCCCTACATGGCAAAAATATGTTGATCACTTAGGATATGTTTTGCAGGCTTTTGAGCAGGCCCATTTGACCATAAAGGCAAGCAAATGTCAAATTGGTCAGAGCAAAGTGGTCTGCCTTGGTAGTGAGGTAGGAGGAGGTGAAATAAGGCCATTGCCTAGCAAAGTACAAGCTCTACAAAACTGGGCCACCCCTTCTACTCAAACCAAAGTGAGAGCCTTCCTAGGTCTCACTGGGTACTTCAGGAATTTCCTAATGAACTATGGGTACATAGCTTATCTCTTGAATGTGATCTCCTCTCCAAAATTCCCTAAACGGGTTAGATGGAAAGAGGAGTGCACTCCAGCCTTTGAAAGCCTGAAGAAAGCCCTCTGTCAAGTTCCAGTACTAAGATCTCCTGATTATCACCAACCCTTCATTGTGCAGACAGATGCATCCAGTACAGGTATAGGTGCAGTCCTTAGTCAACTGGATGATAAAGGTATGGACCACCCCATTTGCTTCATCAGTAGGAAGCCGAAGGAACCAGAAACACAGTGGGCAACCATAGAGTGTGAATGTTTTGCCATTGTGTGGTCTTTGAAGAAGTTTAGACCATACTTGTATGGATCTACTTTTGTGATTCAAACTGACCACGAACCTTTGAGATGGTTAATGCAAATGAAAGGGGAGAACCCAAAACTTCTAAGATGGTCAATCTGCCTGCAATGGTTTGATTTCATCATTGAGCACAGAGCAGGATGTCACCACCAAAATGCTGATGGTCTTTCTAGGATGTTTTTAACCAACTTGAGGAAGAGATTCATCCAGGAGTGGATTAAATCCTCCTGTCCCTTAGTATGGTGGGGGGCGAGTGTTAGGGAGGCTGCTTGGTTGAAAAATAAATCCTGTCTGTGACACTCACCTAAGGAGTGCAATTTGGGAGGTATGCTGTTCTATGGCAACATTTGCATTTGCCTATTAATCTGCATTTTTTTTTATCTGACAATTTCATTGACATTGCAGTTGTCTTTGAATGTTGAACCTGTGTTTCTACTGTGCAGCTGTTTGTAATGAGGCAGAATGAAAATGCTGTACTCAATGCCAAATAACATAAATATTACCACATTGTAGGTTTGCCTATTTTATCTGCTTGGATGCCTTCCACTTGTCTTGCTGTATTTTCCTACTTTTCAGCTGATCACTCTGTATGCTGTGGATTTTCCATTGAATACAAGAAGCTTGGTTTACTCATCAGTCTGTGTCTAATCTCCTTATTTGCTGCATGCCGAAGCTGAGGCCAAAGTGTCCCTTGGGGAAGGGCCACTTTAGCTACCATAGATAGTGCCTGTGTCTCTGGCCTAACTGCATGGAAATATTTCTGTGGGCTGCCCACGACCTCATAGCCAAGTAAACACCAAGGTCCTCACCGTACCAGAGGTCGCTTTTATAAGTGTGGCACACCTGTTGACTGCAAAGTAGACAAATCTGCGGTGGGGGTCGAGAGGTGTGCCACAGAGGATCTCCAGCATGGCACACAGCTATGAACCTGTTCCCCTTGGGCTGATCAGTAAATACAACCTTTTGGCTGCTTCTTTTCTGTCACTCTGTTTTTCTCGGGATTTAACTATATTTTGAATAAATGTTGATTTGCCATGTCATTTATGTGCTGCCTCTCAATCGACACGCTTTGATATATTGTGTATTTGTCTGTAACTGGGTAGATAGCTGCTCTGCAGATATTTCTAGCTCTGTCTGTTGCATTCTCTGTGTCTGTCTGGCTTCTGTCTGTCTGTCTTGCTTCTATGTGCTGTTTGCTGGCTCAAGTGTAAAGCTCAAAATTGAGTCTCCACAAATTAATTTAGTACCTCAGGCTATCCTGTGGATAGTTATTTGGGGCTGTCGTTCAGAGACCACTAGGGTAACAGTCTGTGTTCAGCGATCTTGGCAGAAAATTAGAAAAAAACAGTAGGATTTCCCATATTTTGGCAGAGCAGGTCCCTGCAGTCGCAGAAGCACTGACAGGGTGCGACAGCCCATGACTGCCCCCTCTTCCGTGTATCAGAACAGCTCCCTGCAAACACCTAAAAGCACTGAAAGGGGGCCTGCCACAGCGCACATCGAAACCAGTGTTTTCGCCAAACATAAAACACAGATAAGACAAGTGTTGAACTACAGAATGCAGTCCTTGTGTCCTTCAATATTTTTAATCTGGGTATTGTAGTTCGCTGACTCCCACTCTTTCCTCAATAAGGATCTGCACATTTTGCAAACAGCTTGTACGTGTTTTTACTGTCTATTTGTCATTTTATGTTAAAAAGGCTTCTGCTGCTGATGATGTTCATTTTATTTCTGTGCACTGTCTGTGATGTTTTGATTTCTATTTTGGGTTTGTTTTGCAGTTTACGCTGTTTAAAGATCATGTTTTGATCCTCATTGCGTTTTCTTGTGATTCAGGCTTAAGACCCCCTTGTGACATTACAGTCTATTTCTGGTTTGCAAAGTATTGGGACATGCTACTGTCTCCAGATTGAGTGAGTTTCATAGTCATGGCGCCCATGGTTAATGTGTCACCACATAACCATGACTTGTGACCTGGGTCGGTGTGCAGATTGAGGGTCCAGGTATGTTGTGCAAAGGCCCCCGGGATTGGTCACAGGGTCTGATGCATTTGCCCCTTAATGTCTATTAAGAGTTCTTTCTCAGCGCATCGTTGCTGTAAGATTATTGTACATTTCTGGGGATGCCATGTTCTATGGTCATAGTTGATTGTGTTGCCTTGTGTTTGTCCTCCGCCGCTGTGTTATTGTTGACTTTCTCCACAGCGTGGCTTGCCTTTGCCTCTCAATCAGAAGATTGCTGTGGTCTGCCATTACCACTCTTATCCTTGGCCGATGACAGGTGTCTTTAATTTGCTGCCTGCAGGCCTGCCTTGTTGAGGGAATAGTTAAATATTCCCTTGGGGTTACTCGTCATTGTGATTTATGGTTGATGAATTGACTTTGTGTTTTACTTTCTTGATTTATTGTGGGCATTGTCAAGATTTTGTGCTACTATTCACCAGCACATGTTCTATACTAAATACTGATTAGTGCACATAAATACCTACATGTTTTTACTACCATGCTCGAGGGGTGACTTGATTGGCAAAACAAAAAAGATTTAAGCATAACTAAATGTTCTTGATTAACCACCCCTTCATTACTTTTCCTTCTACAAAACTCAGAGCCTTGCAGCCCAATCGCCACTGCACTTTTTATGTTCCAGTGCCAGAACCAAACCTCAAGCTTCTTTCACCCCCATTGCTCCTGCCCAACATAACCACCGTAACAGCCTGGAATACAGGAGGGCCACTCATTATTTACAAGGTTCTTTCGTAGAAGCAGACCCAGGGTCACCACTCTACAGAGCATTGCAAGAACTAACTAGACAAGAACTCTAATTGTCACATGCCTCCATGTTTACATCCCGCCACTGCAAACTATGGATGACTCATCATCCATCACTGCTGCCACCACTGTGTTCAAGGACACTCTATACAAACACATTATCAACAAATGGCAAAGGCCTGAAACACTGGTGGAAGGTGAGGCTTTTACTGCTAATGTGCTCTTACCAGCTTTGTCAAAGAGAAATACCCAGTCAAATCTGACTGATCAAAAAAAGCAGCATGCAAGCAGAGCCTCCTTCATCCTCACACCTGCACAAGCTAGACAGATACAACACCTTATGGACTCAGTGCCAGTTGCTGTCTGGGCAGCACATGTCAATGAGTAGGACACAATCTCTCTGCTAACCTGTTTGCATCACTCTCAATCCAGAAGTCCCTCTCCCATGTTGCCCCAGTATAGAATATCCTCTCAAGCAGAGAAAGGTATAACACCTACCATCTCTTCCATCATTGCTCAGAGCATACTCTACCACACCACTAGCCCTTGCAATTATCCGGTGCTCCAAATTGAGAAAAAGGGCAAAGGCAAATTCCATTTTCCTCACGATTTGTGCACCCTTAATAAGGCGGTAATACCCACACATCTGGTGGTACCACACCCCCTTACCATTCTCTCCTGTATTCCACCCCAACACCCAATGTTTCACTTGCATTAATCTTGCCTCTGCCTTCTTATCTGATCCCATCCCCCCTGACTCAATATATCTTTTTACATTCACATACTTGGAACGTCAGCTCACATACACGTCCCTTCCAATGGGCTTTATTGCCTCACTATCTCTCTTCTCACAGATTCTGCAGGAAGACCTCCAGGATGTCACCTACCTGGGGTGCTCCACTATGATTCAGTACATGGATGAACAACTGTTAGCATTATCTTTCTTTCAGGTCCCCCTCGCTGACTCAGAAGTGCTTCTCACTGCCCTAGTAGCAAAAGGTCACAAAGTGAACGAGGCAAAATTGCAGCTCTGCCTACGCACTGTCCGTTACCTAGGAAATTACATTTCCCATGGCACTAGGCGCCTTGCCTCCTCTCGTGCGTTCTGCATCTTACAATGTCCCATGCCCGCTACTAAAAGACAGTTACACTCTTTTTTAGGAATTGGCTATTTTTGCTTCCCCTGGATCCTTGATTATGCCTCTATGGTAACACCTATGCAAAAGATGTTACATGACACCCATCCTGACATACTCACATGGTCTCCTGATGCTTCCACAGCCTTCTCCAAGATCAAGACTGCACTTTCCATTGTCCCCATACTCACACTTCCTGACTACTGTAAATCATTCCCCCTGTTCTGTGATGAGAAAGAGGGGTATGCCTTAGGCATACTCACATAGAAGTACAGGGAACTAAAGTGCCCTGTTGCTTATTTTATCTCACAGTTAGACTCTGTTGCCTCTGCCTTTCCCAAATGTGTCAGAGCAGTAGCTGCCACCACACTTCTCCTTACAAAAGCTGACTATATCACCTAGCAAACTACATAAATGTAGCAGTACCACACTTGGTATTAGCACTCATCCTGAGGGGTAAATCAGAACACCTATCTGCTATCCGTCTCACCAAATAAGGAACAACTGCTCCTTTCTGCCACCAACATCACTCTCATCAGATGTGCCCCACTCAACCCAGCCTCCCTCTTACACCTGATGACAGTCACCCACATGACTGCCTTGCAGCGGTTGACGTTGTATCATCACCAATAACCTCAAGGATATCCCGCTCCCCAATGCAGACCTCATTCTCTTTGTTTATGGGTCTTGCCTTAGACCCCTGCTTGGGAGGATAGCTTAGGGGCAATGGGCTCGCCTTGGAAGCAAGATGATGCAGAGCAACACAGTTTGATCCCGGGTCTGCGTTTAGAAACCTCTGGGTATTAAGCGTGTTATAAATAACCAATTACAATTACAGTTACAATTACAATTAGAGATTCAACAGATAGTCTCCAGGCATGTGTTGCCATTTGCACCACTTTTAAACTGGTAGAAGATTTTCAGCTTCCATCAATACGATCAGCACAAGTTACTGAACTCAATGCCCTTGCATGGGCTTGCACGATTGCCAAACAACGCACAGCAACCATATACACTCATTCACGTTACGCTTTTGGTATCTCACATGACCACGGGACCTTCTGGAAACAGAGAACTTACCTAACTATACAAGGTAATCCCATTCTCAATGCACCCTTTTTTGAAGCCCTACTTAATATGATCTTGCTACTGAGTTGGCCATTGTGAAGTGTTAAGGCCCACACTCGACTTTCTGACAGCACCTCGCAAGGTAAAGTGCTGGCTGACGGCCATGCAAAAAAAGCGGCCCTCCATGGCCCTCAGGCTTCTGATTATATTCCGTTGTTTATCCTCTCATTTGAGGACCCCCTATCATTTATTTCTGTCTGGTGGATCTGCAAGATGTGCCAAACCAAGCTGAGAAACAGGGTTGGGAAAATAACAAATGTGTTTGTTTTTCTGATTGCCTATGGCATGACAACATGGGCCGGTTGGTGGCCCCACTAGCATTATTACTGTATCTAGCATATGTTGCTCACTCTGTGTCCCATTCAAGCAAGGGAAAAATAACCTCAGATGTCCAGAGATATTAGTTTGCTCCTAAATTCCCTTCCATTGCTCAGAAATACTGTGCTCATTGTCCAACATGTCTCACGTTCAACCCTTGAAAGCTCGTGAAAAACACTCCAGGGACACATGAAGTCCCTCATGGCCCCTTTGTCAATCTCCAAATCGACTTTGTTGCCATGAACATGTGTTCCTCCTTTGACTATCTCCTGGTAGTTATAAACACGTTTTCTAGATGGACTGAGGTCTACCCCTGAAAATATGATCATTCCATTACAGTGACCAAGAAACTGCTCAAAGAGTTAATCCCACGTTTTGATCTCCCAGTCTCCATAAACTCTGATAGGGGAACCCATTTCACAGGACAAATTGTACAGAACATTTGTAGTGCCTTAGGGATCTTTCAGAACTTTAATTTTAGTTTCCATCCACAATCGGCAGGGGCAGTGCAATGCCGACGTGAAGCTCCTCCTTGCCAAGGTCCGGCAGGAAACAGGCCTAAAGTGGCCTGATGCCCTCCCTCTTGTACTCATGGACATAAGAAACACTCTAAATAGAGTAAACAGCCTCTCCCCCCATGGGATACTCATGGAGAGGCCCATGACAATGCCAGTTACTCCACCACCTTCTCCTGGACTGTGATTTACAACTGAATGATGATCTTGTTGTTTCATATTGCAAAAGACTAATGCTTGTCAGTTTTCACTTTTAGGAAACACAAGAAGCTCTGCCTAGACTTCCTGAAATGCTGTTCCACAGTCTCCTGCAAGGAGACTGGATAGTCCTGAAAGTGCATCAGCGATAATCATCCTTGCATCTTTGCTGGAAGGATCCTTTCTAAATCCTGCTGACAACCCACACCGGAGTACACTGTAGAGGCAATGACTCCTGGGTCCATAGTAGCCAGTGTGTGAAAACAGCACCTCCAATCAATGACAACAAACAGCAAGAGGTCAGGACAAAGAGCACCCACCATCTGCCAGAATCAAAGACACAGCAAAGCTTCAATCTGCAGGGGTACAGGAGAACAACACCCTTCTTCAGCTACCCGCTGAGGACCCAGCAGAAAAAAACCCTGGTGACTCAGCATCCAGCACTCCTCAATGACAAAGTTCTGCTACCAGTCCTGAGGTACAACTTGCAGAGTGTAGCCACCATCTCACCTGACCTCAGCAGGTTAACAACACCTATCGTAATCACACCACTGTTATGCCTGTCTCCTACGGGTAGCCTATCACTCTCAAAGGTTTACTACGCTTGTCTCCAACAAGTGGCCCATCACTCTCATTTTAGTTTGGCAGCAAGCAGTTACAATAATGGTGCACAAACCTGGAGTGTACGTACATATGTCCTACAGCCTAAGGGGTTTGGGACGCCAACTGAATGTGCTGAGAGCCTCTGCTGATTTCTACCAGCTCTATGCATCTGTCATTGTTATGCTTGCAGGGATCCTTGAAAAGGTGCATCACCATCTCCCCTGTCTACCGGGTCCTGTAACGACTGACACTCTTTGCACATATTGGGCATAAGGCCCCAATCTCTGTAGGGTTGGACTGGTAAAGCTAGGAATAAAGCTGCTATAGCATTATTGAAACTTAATTCTTCACAACATGTTGCGGTTCCTTACCATGGTATTGGATCTGTCTGCCTCCCCAGACCTCTGCCATCCTGCACCCAGATACAAACACCTTTCTCAACTTCTATTGGGCCTACGCTGACCTAATGAATGCATCGGATTGCTATGTATGCTCCCACACTCCTATGTACACCAGTGGGGGAATTCCCTGTATCTCCGTCCCACTCAATATTGCTGAATGGTGTTATGACCTCCTGATCAATGGTATGGTATGGTAATGTTTATTTGTAATGCACCTATAAATCAAACTTCTTGCTGCACCTCCTAAGAGTTACTCTACCTTTCCTCTCATACCCTCAGAAGCTTATTGTCTCCCAAGCTCTGGTTGTCTCTAGGTTGGACTATTGTAACAACCTCTTTCTAAATCTACCTGCCTCCACTCTCTGCCCTTTACAACTAATCCAGAACAGGACTGTGAGACTTGACCTTGGCCTCAAGCCCTGGGATTGTATCTCTCCAGCTCTGAAATACATTCATTGGCTCCCAGTGGATGCATGGTTTAAATTTAAAACCCTCTGCATTGTCCACAAGGCTTTCTGGGGCTTGGGTCCAAAATACATTCAACTATCCTTCCATAAATACCTCCCTTCTTGAGCCCTTCGCTCCTCTACTTCTAACTCCCTCAGGTTGAGTCGTTTTTCAAAGAAACAAGCTGGGGGTAGAGCTCTGTCTTCGGCTGGGGCCTCTCTCTGGAACAGCTTCCCTGCCACCCTGAAACTTAAGGAGAACCATCTTTGGTTCCGGAAGCACCTCAAGACCTTCCTCTTCGCTTCTGCCTTTGCCCATCTTCTCCCCTGCTGATTAGTTTTCTCTCTCGGCACCGTGCACCTGGCCACACTCTGTCCTTTGCTCCCTCGTATCTGCTCACCCTGCCACCCTCCTGCACTGCCTCCTGGACACCCCTTGCACTGGGGTCTTTATCTGTACCCATACAGCCCCCCACCCATGTCTCTTCTGCACTTATCAGAAATACACTATCTGCTTAAGCTAACACTTATTACTGGCTGGCTGCACTGCCACCTTTATTTATTTATTTATTTTACTTACTTATGTATTCTGTTCCCTCCTCCGTTCTGCCCTTTCCACCTCTCCGCCCTTCCATGCACGTTCTCCTTTTTCCCTTTCCCATGCATTCTCAATGTCACTGTGCCTAGTAACTTTCTGTTCTCACCTGTTCCCCTGAAAGTCGCGCTCTGAAACACTTGTGTATGAGCGAGATATAAATAAAATATCATATCATATCATATATCATACACAGAGCATGTGTTTCAAAGCTCTCAAGGAGGGAGGGAACAAGGGGCAAAAACAACAGTCATTCATAGCCTTTGAATTTCTGAATGATTCAAATCTGCACATGCAGAGTAAGTGCATACAATACAATTCACAGTGTATATAACAGCAAATAGGTCTGACGGCGATTCAGCAGTTTTTCCAAGTGCATTGCGGCACACCATGCAAAGAGGGGGGGCAAGAAAAGACAGATAGACACATTTTCAAGGCATGATACATTCAGATCGTGCAAGTGCACAGATGGTACAGGAGATGGGGGACACGTTCAGGGGAGGGGAGTCCAAGTGCGCCCAGTCAGTAAGAAGCTGTGGTAAGTGCTGAGAGATGCTTCTCTCATGGGTCATTGCCCAAGTGCAGTAACAATGAGGCAAGTGGGGGGGATAGAGCGGAGAGAGAGGTTAGCAAGGTAGAGGGAGAGAGAAGGAAGAGGAGAAGAGGAATGTCTTAAGGAGTTTCCGGAACTTAAGGAGATCAGGCTCAAGACAGAGACCATTAGGGAAGATATTGCATAGGCAGGCCCCTTGTTGAGGATAAGGATTTCCCTCCAAATCTCTGTTTGTAGAACAGGCACACTCAGAACAGAAGGTTGGAGGTAGATGAGCGGAGGGCCCGGGAAGGACAGTACTTTGTTAGGCATTGTTGCAGATAGGTAGGTCCCTGGCCCCAGAAAGCCTTGTGGACAATGCAGAGGGTCTTGAACCTGAACCAAGCAACAAGTTGTGGGTAGAAATCTTTCTTCGGCAGAAGCCGCCCTCTGGAACAGCCTACCTGCCACTCTGAAACTTGAAGAGAACCATCTTTGGTTCAGGAAGCACCTCAAGAACTTCCTCTTGGCTTCTGCATTCTCTTTTCCTCGCCCCTGCTGATCTCTGTCTATTTTGGCATTAGACACCTGGCTCAGAACCCTGCCCACCCAGCGGCATACCCACACTGCCTCCTGGTAACCCTTGCACTTGGGTCTGTATCTGCAACCCTATAGTTCCTTTCCTGCACTTACTAGACACTGTTTGTCTGTGCCTTATTATTGCACTTGTCACCAGCTGGCTGCCCCACCTGTTGTTGTTTAAACAACATGTTCAGCATTTTCCACTCCTCCCCTGCCCCTTTCACTTCTCTCTTCCCTCTCCTCTGCACTTGTGCATTCTCAATGTCACTGGGCCCAGTTAGAATGTTGTTTTGTCCTCCCTTTTGCCCCTCCTTTGCCTTGTCATGCCCTGAAAAACTTGTGTGTGGGTGCGATATAAATAAAATATCATATCAAATCCTTGCATCTACGGGGAGCCAGTGGATTGATTTCAGTGCCAGAGAGATGCAGTCCCTGGCCTTGATGCCGAGTTCTGCGGTTATTTTCTGTATGAGTTGCAGAGAGTGCAAAGCAGACAGTGATCAGCTGCAGGAAGGAGAGAAAAGGAAGAGTACCTCTGAGGAGGTGCAGCTGGTAGTCGGATTTTTGTGAGTGGAGAAGGAGAGAGTGGAGTCAAAGATAACCCCAAGGTTTTTTGCCTCGCAGGTGGGTGCAGGGCTAAGGGAGACCGGCCACAGTGTGAGTGGAAAAGTGTTAAATAAATTGGACGCGTACGTCTGCAACAACAATTTGACCATCAATGTGGCTAAAACGCAAATAGTAATTTGCCACAGAACGACTAAAAAAAAAATGGCAATCTACCAGTGGTGTTTGCAGATAACGCCATTACAGGTTGTTCCCCACTATAAATACCTAGGACTTCCCTTTTCCCTTTTCAGGTTCTGTGAAAAACCAAATCTATGATGACACTCTGAAGACAAAAATCATGACTCTAATATCTCAAGCAACGATAATATTGCATAGGTATGGCAAATTCACTTCGTCCCATGTTGTCACCTTCTTTAATCAGAAAGCAGCACCTATTCTCTCCTAAGGAGCAGATACTATTTTACCGAAATCAAGAACATTTTGGGATTGCCTAGAAGGGACATTTTGGAAAGCAGTTTTTTGTTTACCTTCCTGTACTCCTATTTGCTTTCTTAGATATGAACTGGGCCTAATTTCACTGTTTGGACGGGTTCTTTGGAAACTGTGTAATTTTTATTGCAAATGTCTATTGGGACGTAATACTCCGAACATTTTAGGCTCAGTAGCGATGTACATCTGTTCATCTAAAGATGCGTTTCCTAAGAAGTGGGTCAAAGTTATCTTGAATGCGCTTGTTGATGCTGACATATCAATTGATCTGTTACTCACTAACTCTGAAAAAGCTAAGAAACTAATGTATTGGCATGATTGGATTCTGACACAACAAATTTGCACAAACTATGTAGATTTTGATTTAAACTTGTTCCCTCACAAGAAATTTTAAAAAATGGGTCAGTGGGCCTCATTACACCGAAGGCGGTAATGGTTAACGGCCACCGTTAATGGTAACGGTGACAGTTAACCTTTACCGCCTTACTACGAGGTCCCTTAGCGGGTTGGTGCTTTAACGCCTGCTTTTTGCAGGCGTTAAAAACCAACCCGCTAAGGGACCTCGGAGCTAACTACGGCACCGCAAAATTGCAGTGCCGTAATTAGCGCCTTCTCCATTCCCATAGAGCCCTATGGGGCAGAAATGGGAATGGGGAAGGGCAATGGCGGAAAGGGGATTTACCGCCCCACCAACCTTGGAATGGGGCGGTAAATCCCCTTTCCGCCAAGGCGGTGCCCGTATTTTACCGGCATGAGCCATGGCGCTAATAGCGCCATGGCTCACCGCCTTCCGTGTAATGAGGCCCAGTATCTCATAAAGTGTCCATCACATTTTGAGCATGCTGAAATGCTAAGGTTACGCCTGAATCTCTGCCCGACAAATCAGATCTTGGCAAGACGTTGCTTAATCCCTGAAAATGAAAACTTTTGCCGATTCTGTAAAAATCCAAAGCAACTAGCGACATTGGGCCTCATTACGACCCTGGCGGAAGACCATGGTGCTATTAGCACCATGGTCCATGCCGGTAAGTTACCGACTCCCCCATGGAGAAAGGGGGAATTACCACCCCATTACAAGGTTGGCGGGGCGGTAATTCCCCCTTCCTCCATGGCCCTTCCCCATTCCCATTTTTGCCCCATAGGGCTCAATGGGAATGGGGAAGGCGCTAAGTACGGTGCCGCAAATTGCGGCACCGTAATTAGCACCAAGGTCCCTTTGCGGGTCCCTACTTTAACGGCTGGTCTATACCAGCCGTTAAGGTCGAGTCCCGAAAAGGGACCTCGTAATTAGGTGCTAATAGGTTGACGGCGCCACAGCCTTTTACGGCGCTGTTAACCCATTAGCGCCTGGGTCGTAATGAGGCCCATTATCTCATTTAGTAGTTGATTGTCCTGCATTGTCTGCATTACGAGAACATCACTTTCACAATGTATTGCACATTTTCTGTGAGCGTTCTTCCTATGAAATATGGAGTTTATTAATTAAGAGTAACCAAACCACTATCCATTTTGCGCTTAAGCAGTTTATAAAAACAATACTGCTGCGTGATTCTATTTTTAATGAAAATTGAAAACCGTACTGCTATATGTTCTGCCAAAGATCCTTTTTCAGTTAAAAGTGCTGCAAATATTTTATGAAACTGGGAGATTTTCCTTTTCTCCCTTTTACTAAAATCGGTGTGTTATTATATGTAAATGTACTTTTGAACACATTTGGGTTGTTTTTTTAAAGAATTGTGTATAATAGTGGTTACCACTGCAAAATGGTGAAAGAACAATATGATGCTTTTGATGTTAATTAATTGTTTAATTATGTTGTAACAAAGACATTTTGAAAGGTTGAATTCTTCAGCCAAACAAATAAAAAAATAAAAAAAAAGTAAAAGTGGGACCAGGAGTCGCAATGCGAATGATCTGAGTCTTACTGGCATTGAGGCAGCACACCCTGGCTGAATTGCAGAGAGCAGTCAGATATGAGTGAGGTAAAGGAGGTGGCTGATTGTAGCCTGAAGGAGAGTTGTGTGTCATCCGCATTACACTGGAAGTTAAAGATGAAAGTGGCAATCACACATGCCAGGGCAGCCATGAAGGCCTTGAAGAACCAGGGGGATAGGTTAGAACCAAGGGGAAAGGCACAGGTTGAACGAGTGATAGCAAAGAGAAAGGACCCAGTTTCCAACTGGGATGGGTGATCAGAAAGGAAGGAGGTTAACCAATGATTCTTCTTGTCCCAATTCAACCCATCCCTTTCCCTAAGGATTATTTAACCATAGCTATGCCAATACCCACTAAAATACTGACTGCATTTGTTCCACATGCTCTGATCTCTTTCAACGCGATAAGCATTATGTCTTCAATGGATATAACATCAGTCACGTATGTCCTTAACAAAAGTGCTACCACCACCACCTATAGCCACACTGCTATCAGCACGATAGGAAAAATTCATAGTACTGGCACACCTGGCACAGCAATAGCACTCTAAACCCACAAAGGGTAATATTTCCTTTGTGGGGCTAGCGCCAAACAATGGCTACCAGCTAACTGGACTGGCCAGTACACCATTGAGTTCATTCGCCCAGTGATCCGCCATGTGCCCTTTTTCCAGAAGTTCACTACACACCCTGATGGTCCAAATGCGGCACCGGGACATGGATAAAAGGCCTTATAGGGTTCCTGATCCCAAGCATTGTCACTACAACCAACAGGGCTGATCTTCATTCCCTATCACTCCTTCTAGAACTGGTAGCCAACAACACCTCAAAAGGAATACCGATTCTTAAAAGCAAACAACTTGCACTCAGAACTATGGTTCTCCAGAATAGAACGGTGCTTGATTATTTACTAGCTGCCCAAGGGGCTACCAGTAAAATAATAGGGCAAACATTATGCGCCTGAGTACCTGAAAACTCCTCCCAGGATGAGGAAATCATAAAACACATCCAAGGGGTTGGTACCACCTTACACGGTTACACGGTTTGAACAAAGGTTAAGTCAGCTCACTGTTAACTTGGATTCAAAACACTTTTTGTTCACTGGGTTCTTCCATTGTACATGGTATTTTGATCATTGTTGTAATTGCTGCCTTTGCAATGATAGTTTTTCTTATTCGCTGCCTTTTGTCATGCTGTGATAAACAGGTGTCACACTTGCTCACCGAGGCCAGGCTGCTGCCACTCAAAATAGGAACATCTCTACTTAAGGTGGACACCTCCAAAGACGCCTCCAATTAACAGAAAATTATAGATGTGTTAGGACAAATGTCTTACACCGAATAGTATGCATTGTTCAATTGGGACCTTAGAGGCTGACAACCTATGTCTCTGAAGCAGCATCCTTTCTGTGACCCTCATGTACCTGGGCATATTTGACTGATACTATGCCCCATTCCTGCTCCATGTGGTCTACGCCCTGTCCCAGGGACGACCAAGCGGGGGGTTGATGTGACAAGATGTATATGCTATGCTATGCTATGCTATGTTATGCAATGCTATGCTATGCTATATTAGGGTCTCTGTCATGATCTCTGCTTCCAAAAGGTCAGGACTTACCCAACTCCCTTGGAAGCAGACCCATAACCCAGGTTCCGAGTGCCAACCAGTCCCAATTGGGATCTTTTGGACCCTGTCCTGGCGCCAGTGGCACCAGGCTCATAAATATGCCCAGTCCCAGCGCTGGAAGCGCCGGGCTCATAATGCTTGGGTGGACTTACCTGCAGCAGACCATGCTGCTTACTTACCTGCCAGTTGAGCCTCTAATCCTCTTCTGTTTGGGACTACTTTTCCTGTTGGGTGGGGCAGGAGCCACTCCCTAGGTTCAGAACACTGGAACTCTTCTGGAAAGCAGGAACTCTTTTCTTACCTAGGCGAGGCTGTGGAAGGAGACACCTAAGCACTACAGGAGGCTATTTAAACCACACCCGATGGATGAATCTTGCTTTGCGTTATTCTGCATCCTCTGCAGCAGAACGCTCATCGTGTCTTCTGCATCTGATCCTGGGCCTAAGGGAAAAAGGCTTACCATCCTGAATCCAGTCTTCAGCAACACCTATAAAGACAAGAAAGAACAGGTTAGCATTACGGTCTTCAGTGACAGCGCTTCTCTTACCTGGTCCATCGGCTGTCACCAACGCCTCGCGCTGCATTCCGGCATCTGAAAGACAAAGGCTTACCTACTCTTTGCGTGCTCCGGAGGTCTTCGCACTGCATTCCGGCACCTGAAAGACAAAAGCTTACCAACTCTTTGCACGCTCCGGAGGCCTTCGGCGCTGCATCCCGCATCTGAAAGACAAAAGAAGGTGCGTTTAAAGACATTGGGTAACTTTATTACTCACGTGCCAGTACTCCTTCCACGCCGAACCCAGTGGGTATTCCGGCACCCTTCAGCAGCTCCGAACTTGTACCTGCAAGATAAAAGGACAGTTAGTGCGCATCGTGAAGCAGGCAACAAGCGCTTACTTACGTGCTTCCAGGCGCTTCTATTCCTCACACGGGTTCCATCCTCAACTCACTTCAGCCCGTCATCCGCCATCGCCGGAACCCTGCAAAACAAGAGACATCATTACAAAAGACTTTTAAAGACATTTGAAATACTCGGAACTTACCGTTCGTGCAGTAAACGACGGACAGCAGTCCTCTGAGGTCAAGAGGCCTGCACCCTTATCCAGTGAAGAAACTGGTTACGGCACCCTGCCCTGAGGCAGATGGAGAGCTCGGCGTTCACTTACCTAAGGTGAGAGCGTTAACCTTTGGGGTTCTACAGGAGAAGAGAAGGGGAAGAAGAGAGAGACACCCAATAACCCCAGTTCATTAATCCCATATTTTCTATCTGCAGACATCTTACTCTTCGAGTCAGACATACAGTGCACAGAGGTCCAGCCCAAAGAGCCAACCGTGTGTTACACATCACCTTTGAAGATACGGTATTCGCCCAGTCAAGACCGGCGCCTCTGCGGGAATCAGGTGAGCGTTACAGAACGCAAAGCCTACCGCAAAACTCCCGCCCAGGCGCTATGGAAACCTCGGATAACAACCAGCTAGCCCAGTTACTTGGGGAACTAAGAGCAGAAGTGCATGCAGCCCGTCAGGAAACGAACGCTCTAAGAAGGGAACTGATTATTTCCAAGGAGCGAACAGACGATCTCGCTAGACAATTGCTACAGTCACAAGCCGGACAGACCCCATTACCCGCATCAGGGGCAAATCTTCCTTCAACATCCTCTATGAATCCAGTGCAAATCAACCTACCTGGGAATGTACCTCTGGCTCCGCCCGAACGATTTTCTGGTGACCCAAAGAGGTTTGCAGTATTTATTAATCAGTGCCGGTTGCATTTCTTATGCCGGCCAGCAGCCTTTCCAACTGATCAAGCCAAAGTAGCTTTCGTACCTTAGTGGCAATGCGGCAGACTGGTCGATCCCTCTAGTTAATCAAGATGATCCGGTTCTCCATGATTTTCAAGCTTTTCAGCTCAGTATGGAAAAACTGTTCGCAAGACATTCACAGGGGCAGGCCGTGGACAATGAGCTTCTTTCGTTGCGACAGGGTAATCAAGACCTTTTGGCTTATATTGCGTCTTTCGACAGACTGATAGTGGAAACTCAATGGCCTGAGGACAAAAGGATTACGCTGTTTTATAGAGGTCTACGTGGAGAGCTCAAAGATGTGTTAGCCCAAGTAGTGAATCCCCCGCAAGACTGTTCGGACTATATAGACTTAGTCGTTCAAATAGATCACAGACTGCAGAACAGGAAGGCCGATCGTTCCAAGTTTGATGCTCGAGTATTTTCCAAACCACCAACTCCTTCCAAAGGAGTAGACTCCAGGGAACCCATGCAAATAGGGGGCCTGAAAGGACCACTAACACAAAAGGAGCGGGAAAGGAGAAAACAGTTGCAATTATGCCTCTATTGCGGAAACTCAGGGCACTTTCTTCGAGACTGTCCGGTGAAACCAGCCAAGAAGGCAGTAGGAGCTGCAGTTACCAAGGTCACAAACTCTGAGCAGGGAAACGACCTCGCCCGACAAGAATAGAGGTCCTCTTGCCGAGCGTTAAAACCAGTTCCGTGACCTCGCATTTCGTGATACCTATGGTCCTCATTAACCCTGATCATCCGGATCAATTACATGCGATTGAAGCTTACGTCGACAGCGGTGCCATCGGCAATTATGTGGATCATGAAATGGTTTTGAGGATGAATCTAACTCTTTGTCCCAAGGCTGTAAAGGACGTCATTACTACGGTGGATGGTACGGAGATAGCCTCCGGACCAGTAACACATACCACTCAAGAAGTGACGCTAGTAAGTCAAGATGGACACCATGAGAAGATCGTGTTCGATGTGATCAAGGCCCCTCAGTTCCAGATTATTCTAGGAATACCTTGGTTAGAGAAACACAATCCTCAGATCGATTGGCGAGCAAGAACGGTTCAGTTTCCAGAATGTGTCTCTACTTGTCACCCTCCACCTGGTGTTGCACTGGCAGCAATTTCTTCGGAGACTCCCCAGTTACCTCCCGAATACCTAGAATTCCAAGATGTTTTCCGGAAGGATCAGGCTAACTCTCTACCTCCTCATAGGTCTTATGACTGCCAGATAGACCTGATACCTGGATCTACTCCTCCTTGTAGTAGAATTTATGCCCTCACCGAGCCTGAGAACCTTCACCTCCGACAATACCTGGATCAATACCTAGCGAATGCGTTTATTCGTCCTTCCAAGTCCCCTGCTTCTTCAGCTTTGTTCTTCGTTCCAAAAAAAGAAGGGGACCTTAGAACTTGTATAGATTATCGTGCCCTGAACCAGATCACCGTTAAAAATAGATATCCGTTACCTTTGATCCCTGAACTCCTGGACCAAGTCAGAAAAGCATGCATATATACAAAGCTGGATCTTAGAGGAGCCTACCACTTGGTACGAGTAAAAGAGGGCGATGAATGGAAAACGGCCTTCCGCACCAAGTATGGGCTATTTGAATATCAGGTCATGCCCTTCGGACTTTGCAATGCCCCGGCCGCCTTTCAATATTTTTTGAACGATGTCCTCAGAGAGCTCATAGATGTGTGTATTGTTGTTTACATTGACGACATCCTCGTTTATTCTTCATCGGAATCTGAACATCGGAAACACGTGAAAATGGTCCTCGAGAGATTGCGTCAACACAAACTTTTCGCCAAGTTGGAAAAATGTGTTTTCAACGTGACTGAAGTTGAGTTCTTGGGATTCATATTATCACCTAGCGGAGTGCGTATGGATTCAAAGAAGGTCGATGCAATTCTCAAATGGCCATCACCATCCTCCGTAAAAGGTGTTCAAAGCATGTTAGGCTTCGCTAACTTTTACCGCAGGTTTATCTTCGAATTCTCTCGAATAGTCCAGCCCATCACCGCCTTGTTAAAGAAAAACAAACGTTTTGAATGGTCTACCGAGGCGGAGCAAGCTTTCCAGAATTTGAAGACTAAATTTATCTCTGCACCAATTTTAAAACATCCTCGCCCCGAACTCCCCTACATCGTTGAAACTGATGCTTCGAGCCTTGCCATCGGGGCAGTTCTATCACAAAAGGAACCAGTAACCAATCAGTTGCATCCCGTGGCATTTTGGTCCCGCAAATTCTCGCCTCCTGAAATCAATTACACTATTACTGATAAGGAACTTCTGGCTATCAAGTCTGCCTTTAAGGCTTCGCGGCATTATCTTCTGGGGGCCCGACACACCGTTACTGTGATTACGGATCACCGAAACCTGCAATATTTGAAAACCGCAAAAGCCCAATCCTCTAGACAACTCCGTTGGGCACTATTCTTTGCCGAGTTTGACTTCATAATTACCTATCGACCTGGTACAAAAAACGGTAAAGCTGATGTCCTTTCTCGGATGGGAGTGGAAGAACACTTGATCAACCCTAAACCTGTACCTATCATTCCCGAACAAAGAATTCTGGGTGTAATCGCCACACAATCCATAGAGGAAGTTAAGGATAAAGCCAGGCAACTTGTAACTCCAGCAGACATACAGAATTGGCATCTGCAGGGAAAGGACTTTGCAGTGAAGGACAACTTATTGTATTTCCAAGAACGATTATACCTGCCCAACACAGATTTACAGAAAAAGGTAATCTCTTGTTATCACGATTCCTTAATGGAAGGACATCCCGGTATGGCCAAAACCTCAGAAAAGATCAAGCGCTACTTCTGGTGGCCGTCTTGGAAAAAAGATATCAGAGACTTTATAATGTCCTGTGGAGTATGCGCCCAAAACAAGAGTCAAAAGGAAAAACCAGCCGGCCTCTTACGCCCTATTGACATCCCACCTCGCCCTTGGCATACGCTTTCTATGGACTTCATCACCGATCTACCTCCATGCTCCGGATACAATACGATCCTAGTAATCGTGGACTTATTCTCCAAGATGGCGCATTTCATTCCACTCAAAGGCTTGCCAACAGCAACAACTCTGGCCCGAGAATTTCTCGAAAACATCGTCCGACTGCACGGTTTTCCTTCGGTTCTAATTTCGGATCGAGGTAGTCAATTCATTTCTCATTTTTGGTGAAGTTGCTGTCGGTCGGCTCAAATTGATGTGAGACTATCGACCAGTCACCACCCTCAAACCGACGGACAAACTGAGAGGACCAATCAAACTCTGGAACAGTATTTACGCTGCATGCTGCAACAAACTGAAAAAACTTGGAAAGATATCCTTTGGATAGCCGAATATGCCTACAATAACTCTGTCCACTCGGGAACTGGGAAAACCCCGTTTTTTCTTCTATACGGCAGTCACCCTCGAACCTCGGAGTTGGATCCACTCCAAGATCTTGAAACACCAGCAGTAGACTACCTGCATTCTACAATCACCCAAGCCTTTAAGGAAGCCGTTTCTCACCTTCAAAGGGCTAAGGAACAATACAAGAAAGGAGCAGATCAACATCGGAAGGAAGCCCCCCAATATCAAGTAGGAGATCAAGTCTGGTTATCCACCAAATATCTACCTCTAAAAGGACCACGCACATTCAACCCAAGATACCTTGGTCCCTATTCCATCACTACCATAGTAAACCCAGTAGCGGTCAAGTTGGACTTGCCCCCTCACATGAAGATACATCCGGTCTTCCACGTCTCTCTATTAAAACCCGTGCAACCTCAAACCCGACTAACTAAATCTCCAAAACCTATCCTAGTTGATGGAGAACTCGAGTTTGAAGTCAAAAGCATCCTGGACTCCAAGATCTCCAAATCTAAACTATATTACCTAATTGACTGGAAAGGCTACGGCCCCCAAGAAAGATCCTGGGAACCTGCAGAATATGTCCACGCTCCTCGTCTAATCAAAAGATTCCATCGAACATTTCCTGACAAACCCAAACCCCCGGAGAAGCCCGGTTTGGGAGGGGCCTTGAGTGGGGGTGCTGTCATGATCTCTGCTTCCAAAAGGTCAGGACTTACCCAACTCCCTTGGAAGCAGACCCATAACCCAGGTTCCGAGTGCCAACCAGTCCCAATTGGGACCTTTTGGACCCTGTCCTGGCACCAGTGGCACCAGGCTCATAAATATGCCCAGTCCCAGCGCTGGAAGCGCCGGGCTCATAATGCTTGGGTGGACTTACCTGCAGCAGACCATGGTGCTTAATTACCTGCCAGTTGAGCCTCTAATCCTCTTCTGTTTGGGACTACTTTTCCTGTTGGGTGGGGCAGGAGCCACTCCCTAGGTTCAGAACACTGGAACTCTTCTGGAAAGCAGGAACTCTTTTCTTACCTAGGCGAGGCTGTGGAAGGAGACACCTAAGCACTATAGGAGGCTATTTAAACCACACCCGATGGATGAATCTTGCTTTGCGTTATTCTGCATCCTCTGCAGCAGAACGCTCATCGTGTCTTCTGCATCTGATCCTGGGCCTAAGGGAAAAAGGCTTACCATCCTGAATCCAGTCTTCAGCAACACCTATAAAGACAAGAAAGAACAGGTTAGCATTACGGTCTTCAGTGACAGCGCTTCTCTTACCTGGTCCATCGGCTGTCACCAACGCCTCGCGCTGCATTCCGGCATCTGAAAGACAAAGGCTTACCTACTCTTCGCGTGCTCCGGAGGTCTTCGCACTGCATTCCGGCACCTGAAAGACAAAAGCTTACCAACTCTTTGCACGCTCCGGAGGCCTTCGGCGCTGCATCCCACATCTGAAAGACAAAAGAAGGTGCGTTTAAAGACATTGGGTAACTTTATTACTCACGTGCCAGTACTCCTTCCACGCCGAACCCAGTGGGTATTCCGGCACCCTTCAGCAGCTCCGAACTTGTACCTGCAAGATAAAAGGACAGTTAGTGCGCATCGTGAAGCAGGCAACAAGCGCTTACTTACGTGCTTCCAGGCGCTTCTATTCCTCACACGGGTTCCATCCTCAACTCACTTCAGCCCATCATCCGCCATCGCCGGAACCCTGCAAAACAAGAGACATCATTACAAAAGACTTTTAAAGACATTTGAAATACTCGGAATTTACCGTTCGTGCAGTAAACGACGGACAGCAGTCCTCTGAGGTCAAGAGGCCTGCACCCTTATCCAGTGAAGAAACTGGTTCGGCACCCTGCCCCGAGGCAGATGGAGAGCTCGGCGTTCACTTACCTAAGGTGAGAGCGTTAACCTTTGGGGTTCTACAGGAGAAGAGAAGGGGAAGAAGAGAGAGACACCCAATAACCCCAGTTCATTAATCCCATATTTTCTATCTGCAGACATCTTACTCTTCGAGTCAGACATACAGTGCACAGAGGTCCAGCCCAAAGAGCCAACCGTGTGTTACACATCACCTTTGAAGATACGGTATTCGCCCAGTCAAGACCGGCGCCTCTGCGGGAATCAGGTGAGCGTTACAGTCTCTCTCATACATTTACGCCACAGATCTTCAATTTTGCATTTCCCTCTGATTCCCTCTGTTTCCCTCTGCCTCCCTCTGCCTCCCTCTGTAATCTGCTCCTCTGACATGCCCAAACACCTCCTGGTGCTGATTGGAACAAGACCCCGTAACAAGGCAGAGGGACACGGCAGACCTTCTCTTCGCTTGCTCTCTACAAGTATAGCATTAATACCATATATGGTAGATAACAGTAGGGTTTCTGTAAATGCCGCTTATCCATAATACAACACAATGTACCCAGCCAATGTCCCCTTAAAGCTTCGTCACAAGTGAGATTTTGACAGCTATTGCCACATGTCTGCAATTTCATGCCAAGTTACTTCCACAATTATGTAAATGGTATAATATATTAGTGATTGCATAGGATATGCTATATAACCTGCTCTCTAAGGGCTGTCCCTATTTGGGATGCATTGACCCACTAGGCTCTGCCCTGCGACACCACTGTGCACTGCTTTCACCAGAACCAACAGAATGGACACAAAAAGCCCTATGCTCTCTGAGAAGTGCGCAGTAAAACCGGAAAAGTTGGTTGACAATCTCCTTTGCCTGTGTCATTGGGAAACAGGAGACCACACTGCCAAAACCTGTCGTTGGGCTGCCCACAGAGGGAAATGGAACTACCTGAAAAGGCAGTGCTTCATTGCAAGGAAACCCAGAAGTGATCTGAAATCCGTTTTTCCTTGGCTGTTGAAATTGCAAAATAATGGTTCCCAAACATGAGAAAAGATCCAACATCCTTGCTGGGTGTTATCCATCACCTTATTTAAGGAATCCACATAAGCGCACTACGTCAGGAAAAGCAGACTCTATCAGAGAATATGCACATTAAAAAGTGTGCTTGCTTGTGGAAACCTGTCAGATATGGGCGCAGTACCGCTGGGCGCTTGTATCAAAGCTGTCATTTGATTACACTGGCAGTTTAAAACTTGTGCATTAAAATCAAACTGTTAAAAAGAAGTGACCTGCCATCAAAAGCAATATAGGTTGCCACTATTTAATTTCTATGTTGAAAAAGACTGCAATTGGAGATATGTTTGCTTGTTTTTAAAATTATAACTTTCATTTCTACAGAGAGCTGTTGGGTGTCCTGACCCACGTTTAAGCTACCCTGCTACAACATTTGGTGCTGTGGGCTTAGAAAATTCAAGATGGCGGAAAACCCACATGTGCGCTGAAATCCAGGAAAGCTGCGCAGTTTGTGCGCCCACCAAAATGGTTGCCTCACTTGCCACCCACCAGTGCGAGAATGAAAGGCCGGGTTGCCATGAGGGAAATGGGTTGCCAAAGGAAAAACAGTAGCGCCGGTTAGCTTCAAAGCGCTTTAAAACCACCATTGGACTACCCGCACAGTAGTCTGAAACCATTGGGAATGGCAATGCTGATTGCCAAATGCAACCTAGAATTGTGGGGAATTCATTTCTTAAATCCCAAAAATGGGTGCAGTACCAGTACTCACCACTATCCAAAAGCCGGCGTTTTAAAACCACTCTGTGTGTTTTTCTGAAGGCAAGCAAAATGCCTATTTCAAACCTTGCAACATGTGCAAAATATTCACTGAACACCAGCAGACATTTGGCAGAATGGAGTTTTGTGTGCCTACAAAATCTGGGAAATGAAGAGCCCAAAAACAATGCTTATAACAAAAATGCTATGGAGTCAGCAGCTTAAGCCTAACTGCAACTGGATTTAAAACCACCAAAATCGAAAATGTTAAATTAAATGAGTGACCTATGTTTGGTGTCACATGCCTTTGTAACTGTTGAAATGTCATAGTTTTGCACTTAGAATCAGCATTCTAGCTGCATGTGTAAAATTACAAGTTATTTTAAAAGCAACAAAAAGTTAGCTGAAGGTCTGGCTTAAGGAACTTGATTTTGCCTAGCAACTACCCATCAGCAGTGAAACTTGAGTCACCACTGTGTTCCCAGGCCAACCTTCCTTTTGCTGCCCAGGCTAAGGATATGCCATCTATCTGATAATTGAATTTCCTGTGCTCTGCCAGAGAGTGAACAAAGCCCTCTCCACTCAGGCAAAGGTTTTTTATTACAGACGTCGTAAAAAGTGGCTTCCTCCTGGAGAAGCTGGGAGGAGCACTGCCTGTGAGAGCAAGCTGGCTTGGCAGAACTGGAAAGAACCAGAAATTCAACCTTGTGCTGAGGGTAAACCACACCCCTTTGGAGCCAGAACATAACTTTAAAAAGATGAATAACTCATAGAGCGGACATGTGAAAATTTTATAAATGACACCATAATTCTTGTGATTTTTCTGCCCACAGTTTAAGACGTGGTAGGAACCGGTGGTATGTTCATGGGGGTTTTAGCGGAAAAGTGGATATTACTCTAAATGTGTGCATGTTAAAAATCTGAAACTTCATCAGTTAATGTCCCTACCCCCTGCACACATGTATGTAAAGTTGGGTCCATGTCGGAAATTGGAAAAGCAGTTAAAAAGTCAATTATGTACACTCTTTGAATGCAAGCTCCGAGAATGAGCAGATTTGGACATAGACATGGCTAAATTCAGCCACACCATGTATATGTAATTTTAAACAAATGTGTACCTGTGCAAATATGTTTTTAGGTCAGATATAGATTGTGTGTAAAGTTGACAGGGGTGGGTTCTCTGTATCATAAACAGACCTCATCATGATGACACTTCATTTCATTCCCCCAATCAAGGGGACGAATGAAAGCTGACCAATGACGATTGAGAGGGGCAAGTCTAGTGATGCAACGCACACACCCATTCTCAAGAAACAGATAAAAGCAGAGAGTCAGGACACATAGAGAGATTCATTTTTCATCTGCCGCTGAAAGCTCTGCCGGAAAAATCCATACTTACCTCCATCAAACTCCAGAAAGCCAAACTAGAGACTTCAATCTATCCAGAGCAGAGAGACCCAAAGAACCGGTGCCTAGCAGAGACCAGACCCCTGTGAGCAGTTCCAGAGGCCAGGCGCTGTGAGCAGAACCCGGAAAGACCTGACCAGACTGAAGTCCGTGACCAAGTCGCTTTCCTGTTCAAAATCTCTTGTGAGTACTTAGCAAAACTCAGAACACATCTCTTAGTTTAAATTCATCTAATTCAATCTATTTAACCTAAGTAGAACTGCCTCCTAGCTGTCACCTGTCATTCTAGCTGCAAAAATTTGTCACTTGTCATTTTGAAAAAGTGTGCGTTTAAAATTTACAAAACCAAAAACGACCTTTACTAAATTACTCATATCTCCGCAACCGTTTGGGCTAGAGACTTGCAATAACTTTCATTTGGAAGCTGAGATCCCAGGCTTTTCTAGGACCCCAAAACGGTAGAGATAGTCCTTGCGGTTCCTTTGTAATAGCGCTCGGCGCATCCGCGAATTTTACCGCGATTTGCAATTTCTTCACATGTAAAAACTGCTGCTGTTTGCTTTCCATTGGCCAGAAATTCGTTTAACCTGCTAACTATCCCTGCATCATTGCTAGTGTGAGCCTGGACTAATATTAACTAGATACCACTCACCCTGAACCTCTATAAGGGAATTAAAAGCAAATTTAGCATATTTCTCATTCATTGCCAGCACATATCCAAGCATTGCCTGTGTTTTCAAAACTCCTATCTGTTTTCTGTAAGCTTGCTGGGATTGAACTGAATCACATTTGATTGCATTTCTGAGAACTGTGTGTTTCCTTCCATTTCCTTGCATTGCATAAAGAGGGGGGGAGTGAATAGCCCGAGAAAAGTGATTACATTGTCTGGTTGAATCATATTGCGTATTTTCTGTACTGCATTCATTGAATATTGCATCCACCTGAGCTACATAAAGCATCCTCTACCACATTATACTTTTGTTCCTATTTACCAGTGTGCTACCTTATCCATTTCAGGTCAACTCATTAGTCATTATAAAGAAGTGTGCTAGTGCCAGATTCTCCGTTGTTAATATTTACCATATCAGATTAAGTGTGATATTCAATTATTAATTTATTATAAAGTGTGATATATATATTTTAATTTATCAAATAAACCTTTTAAACTTGCAAAACAGAACTACTTCTTGGCTCAGTGGGGTCAGGGGGATTCCAAGAGAGGGGTGTTATACAAGGGTAGTCATCCAGGACGCATGAACTGGACCTAAAGATATATCAATAAGGGTTTTCATTCAGTATTCTAGACTAGGCGTTAACTTGGCTGTAGTGCTGAATTGAATCCTCTTACAAAGTGGGGGCTCGAGCCGAGACGTTGGGTTAGATTTACCATTTGTGCAGATTAATACAGTGTGCTAACTGATGGGATACATACATCCAGTCGGATCACCACGCTGCATTACGCTGTGAAGCATTCCTCAAAAGGGACACTCCAAGAAAAGTTCTGTTCTGCAAAAATAAAATACTAACTTCTGTAAGTCAGGACAGAGACCAATCTCTAGAATGACGACCTTAGTAGACATGAAAATAGCCAGAGAGCACCTCTTGCATAAGCTATTTGTGAGAGGTGAATGGACCGAACAGGGCCAGGATGTGTGGTTGCAGGCCATCACACAACAGGTCACTGAAACAGGGTCAGATATATATAGAGATCAGGGTCCCTTACATGTGGCCCTGAGTGAACTATATATGGCTCCTAAAGCCAAAGAGGAACACAATAAGATTGCCAGGATAGCAGCATACCTGTACCTATATATGGGAGACATGCAGGATAGATGTGCTGAAAGCCAAAATCTGGCAAATAGGCAACAGATGGCATTACAGAAGGCCCAATCTGATCTGGACTCTTCTGAGCAGAGGCTGCAGAGGAGCCAGGAGGCAGAAAATAATAGTAGGCAATATATCATTAAAATAAAAGAGGATATGGGCATCCTACAACAGGAAAAGACAGACCAGGATACCCGATTTCTGGCCCTGCAGAAGGAGCACCAAGACAGTTTGGACTCCTTACTGCAGAGCCAGAAAAAGCTGGAGCAACAATTAGACTTTAACAGGGCATGCACGGAGCAGGTAGCCACCCTGCAAAGTCATCTAGATAGAGTGAAGGTAGAGAGCAACAAGCTGATCTTGAAAGACCTGGATACCCAGGCAGAGTTTGATGAGGAGCGCCAAAAAGCTGGTGCCTTCCAAAGGCAAAGGGACGACCTGGCGGCACAAATGCAGGCTCTTAGTCAGGAAAGAGACGCCTTAGGCCAGGAAGTCTGCCATTTAAAAAGGAAAATGGAAGAAAATCACCTGGCCCTCCAGGGGCTGGGAGATCTCCAAAAAGAAAACCAGAACTTGGTAGAGCACACCAGAAGGGTGGAAGATGCTCTAGCAAGAAAGGAGCAGGCCAATAGGGACATTGCCCAGGAGGTAAACCTCCTGCAGCAAAGACTGGCCCAGTTCTCCAGGACCAACCAGGAAGCACAGAGGGAAAACGAGGCCCTCTGTGAACACAATGATAGGCTCCAACAACAGGTAGCGATGCAGGAGAGACTGATAGAGTCCAGTAAGGCCTTAACTGAAGAACTGAAGGCACAAATGCAGGCTCTTGCATTGCAACAGGGAGCAGGGGCGGATAGAGATGAGGTTCGCTGGGAAAGGGAAACTCCGGAGCATAACCTCAGGAGCCCTAGTACCAGAGGCCCTCATACCTCTCAGTCCCTGGACTCTGCCACCCCCGTGTCCCCTGGCGCACATGAGCACAGGGCCACAGGGATGGCAGATTACTATCCAGCTAAGAGTATGGGGCTCATAGGCCAGTACCACTCAGGAATGGAGGGGTGGGCATCCGGGTATGGGCACACAAGTACAGTACAGTTCAATGGGGAACCCCAGGAGAGTAGGCCCATTAAGGGCATCCTGAAAACCTCTGCCCAGTTAGGTCAGTGGAGGGGGTACCCATCAAATCCTGGCAGCAAGGAGGAATCTGAAGACTCCTCTGAACTGCGCAGGACACAGGAGACCAGGTCCCCACATTCTGCCAGCCATTCCCAGGCTCGCAGAATCCGGGAAAACCTGGAAGAACAGACGGGAACCTCTGGGAGCAGTGCCTCTGAGTCCGAGGAAGAATGGACAAGGGTTACCCGAACCAAAAAGGCCAATAAGGCAAAAAGGGCCTTGCTTAAGGACCCCTTAAAGCAGATTAAGGCGATCAGGAGCGTCATCACGCCTTACCATAAGAACGCTAAGTATTCTGTTTGGGAGCACTTAGAGTTGTTTGAACAAATGATGGAGACTTTCCATTTGAAGGACAGCCAAAGCTGTATTCAATATGTAAAGTGGACATTCTCCCCGGAATACTCCAGTTTCTTTGCGGGGCTGGAGGACCAAAATCATTTAAGATGGTCCACATATAAGGCGGCCATCCTGAAACATTTTTCTGTTCACAGAAATCCTCAAGAGGCTCGCAAGGCGGCCTACAATTTGCAATGTGGGGAGGATCAGGCCCCACGAGAATTTGTGCAGGAGTTAAAGCGTGCTTTTGCGCAAACCACCAGAAGGGTGCGCACAGATAGTAGAGAGTTTGTCAATACATTTTTCCATGCCTTGCCCAAATATATAATGACCCAGCTCGTGAGAGATTTCCATGAGAAAAGATCTTTAGACTGGGTCATTGAACAGGCTACCCGGATCTATGAGGTGCAGAAGCCCATAGAAAATAAAAGCAATGCCCAGAAAAACCCCAAAGCCAACAGCACCCCTGCTGCTGCCAAGGTGGCAGAGGTAAAGGTCACCCCCGTTTTGGATTTGGAGATGGGGGGGCCTAAAAACCTACCTGCACCTAATAATGCTAGGCCCAGAAGGTCCTCGGGCCAGTCGCAGACAGGGAGCCAGGGAGGCAGCCCCACAAATGGGGTCCCTCGCTCTCCTGACTATGTAAGTCCTCGCTACAAAGGTAATCGACCCATCCTGGGTTATGTGTGGACTCCTCCAGCCCAAGGGGGGGGATCCAGACAAGCACCTAACCCAGGGAACTTCCCTCCAAACTTCCCACAGGAGGGCAGAAATTTACCAAACCCTGGGCAGAACTTTTTCCCCAGATATCCACCCGACTTCCAACCCCAAAATCATCCATCCTTCTTTCCTCAATTCCCTGAGCCCAGACCACTGAATCCGGGAGAGGGGAGGCCAAGGGTGGAGGGGTACCAAAATCTTCCCAACCAGGGGTACTACCAGAGGAGGGACAGCTACCCTTCCCGGGATCAGCCCAGGGGAGAAAACAGGGCCCCGTATCAGCCTGAGCGGGTTTCCCAGTTAGAGCGCCAGGTTCAAAACATGGCGCGGGATATGGGTCATATACTGAGGGCACAGCAGAACCCTCAGATCAGCATGCCGGCGCAGAACGCACCCAACTCTGGACCTGGTGCTCCAGAACAATGACGGGGGCAGCACCCCGATAAATCACCGGTTCCCAGGGAGGAGGCACAAAGGGAAGGGGGGTGTAAAGCCTTGGAGGAAGCTTCCTTCCTCACTTGTAAACAGCCCCTGGAAACCCAGGAACCGGAAACAAAATCTCTTGCCCCTGAAAGTCTGCCTCCTAAGGAGCAGAGGGGGGGTAGGAGAAACAAAAGACCCAAACAGACTCAGTTTGAGGAGGAGGTACAGATCTTCCAATTTGAGGGAGAGGGATCCTCAGAGGATCCTGGGAAAAGGATCTTCTCCTTCAGAGAGGGGGGAACTCCTCCCAAAGAAAAATGGGTCCCTAGGGATGCAAATCCAGACTGGGGAGATGGGGAGACTGAGCTACCGCCGCCCACCATCTCATCCCAGAACCAACAGCAAGAAAATCCCCTGGTTCAAACCCATCCTGGCGACTGCCTCCAAAAAGGGGGGGGCGGCCCAGAAACGGAGCCAGGGGAACCCACAATGGCTCTGATCTCCAGTTGCAAATTTTTTCTTTCAGATTCCCAAGACTCTCCACAGAATTCTGCCCAAATCTCCTCGCTAGCGATGTCCAAAACCAGAAAATTAGCCCACCAGTTGTCCAAAAATGTACATTATCTGTGCCCCCTTGAGGAGAAGGAGGGAAGATATTATGCCCCGGTACAAGTACAGGGACAGGGTACAATTTTGGCACTGGTGGACACTGGATCTCAAGCTACCCTTCTGTCCAGAAGGGCCTTTGATGAACTGAATGCAGGAAGGGGAGAGAATTACCAAATTCCTCTCACCTCTCTTCCGGGACAACTACAGAACTTTGACGGGAAGGAAATTCCCGTTGAGGGGACGGCAGATTTGGACATTAAAATTGGGCGACATAAGTTGAAACACCCGGTCATAGTTGTGACCCCAGAGGGCACCCCTTGTTTACTAGGGAATGACCTCCTGAGAAGGTTGTCACCCCTAATAGATTGCGTAAACAAGGTCCTCTGGACCCAGACTAGCCGACCAATAAAATTAAAACAGAGTGTCAACCATGTTAGTTTAAACGGCACATGCCACATGGTTGAACAAAAATCTGACCAAGTAGAATTTCACTTCCAGAATAGCCAAATTCCAGACGTGACAGTAATAGCAGTAGGACAACAGACTGGTGATGGGGGGTCCTCTCTATTTCTGAAAATCAACCTTCCTTCCAGTCTAAAGTGGTACTCCACGCTGGAAGGAAACACTCTGAAATTCTATACCAATCCACAATCTGAAACTCCCACTCCTATAGTCCAGAAAGATGTGAAATCAGCTCAGAGCCTGGCTGATATTCAGCAAATTGGAGAGCAGTTGTTCATCCCTGTTCAGTTAAATGATGGGAAGGACTCTGTTCTCGCTCGAGTGTGTGTGAACAACGGTAAGAGCTTCATCAGCGAAGCCATGTTTCGCCAACTCCCAAAAGAACCAGCCATTCCCACCTTCAAACTGATAGACAAATGGGAAATGGACCTGGAAGTACCTAATTCCAAACATCTCCTGCCAAGCAGGTGTATGCTCAAAATCTCCATTGGCAACAAGAGCATAGTCCATAATTGTTGGGTCGTGCGAGACGTCCCTGCCGCCTTTTACTTAGGCAGTGACATTCTCAATCGCTTTGCCATTAGTTTGGACCTAATAAACTTCAAAGCTTGGTCCCGATTAGCGGATAATCCCATGGGCTTTGATGATCCAGAAAAAGCATTTAGGTCAGCTCAATTGCTACCTTATGCAGTTGAAATTCAGGTTAAAGAGGAAGTCACCATCCCAGAAAGGACCCGACAATTCTCCCTGGAAGTGAAAGTTAAAAGGGGACAAGAGTTGAAAAACCCTGATGCTTACATACATCTAAATGCTTCTCTCCAACAGCAAGGGTTGGGGGTAAACCCGACTCCATTAGTCAACATAGAACATGACCCCATTCTAATAGAGGTGGATAACAGCGACTTAAAGAGTATTACTCTAGCCGCAGGCACCATTATTGGAATGGCGGTTGATGACCGACATTTCTCCATTGATCTTGTAAATGAACTGTTAGGACCCATCCCCAAGGACTGTTTTGACAGTGACAGTGATGACAACGCAACACCAGACAGGATTTTTACCCGGCATGGGGGGAACTTCCTGGTGTACACTTCCTGCCCCTATGGTAAGGAAGATGTGACCTGTGACTTCAGGAGGGATGAGGTGATTTTCCAGGTCCATGAGGGCTGCCTTTCCCACCTGAAGCCTCCGGTCCAAATCAGCACTCTGACCAGGGACTTCTCCACCCAGCTGGAGGAGGCCGCGGAGATAGCCAAACCAGAAGTCTTTCCAGGCTTCAGGCAGATGGTGGAAGAGAGAGTCAACCTAGCTGATGCATGTGGGACTCTGGAACAAAAGCAAAAGTTGAAACAAGTTTTCTTGGATTTCCAAGATCTCTTTGCGGTAGACTCATATGACTGTGGTCGCACCGACATCCACACCACAACAATCCCCACGGACCCTGGCATGACTCCAGTGTTTGTGAAGCAATATCGCTTGCCTCTCGCATCAATGGAGTCCCTTACTGAAATAATTAAGAACCTTGAGTCCCGGGGAATAATCCGTCCAGTCCACAGCACCTTCAATAATCCGGTGCTGGGAATATTGAAGCCAAACGGCCAGTGGAGACTCTGCGCTGACCTCAGGGAGCTCAACAAACGGGTCCACACTTCCCGATGGCCTCTTCCCTACATTGACCAAGGGCTGGCCCAGATTCAGGGGTCACAGGTATTCACTGCAATAGACCTGACCAATGGATACTGGACCGTGCCTGTCAGTAGGGAGGACCAATACAAGCTGGCTTTTACCTTTGGGGGCCAGCAGTACACATGGACCCGGACTCCCTTCGGATACCTTAACTCCGGTAATGAGTTCAATATTTTCCTACATAAGGCCATGCCCGACCTGGGTACGAGGGGTAACCTGGCTTATGTAGATGATGTCCTCATCAAAAGTTCATCTGTGGAGGAACACATAGCAGAGATCCGTTATGTTCTGACACAGTTGAGGGCCGCCGGAGCAAAACTTTCCTTTCAGAAAGCACAGTGGTGTAGAACCCGTGTTAATTTCTTGGGGCATGAGATTACTCCTCAGGGTCTCTGTCCCCAGGAAAAGAAAGTGGAAGCACTTCAGAAACTGAAAGACCCCACAACTCTGCGGGAACTAAGGAGCCTCCTTGGACTGACTAATTACAGCAGAAAGTTCATTGAGGGCTACGCAGAGATCACCAGACCCCTGATTCATCTCCTGAAGGGGGGGGTCAAGTGGGAATGGGGTCCAGAACAAGCCGAGGCAGTAAAACAACTCAAAAGAAGCCTCTCACAAGCACCTTGCCTAGCTTACCCTGTCAGAAACAAGGAGTTCTTCCTGGAGACGGGGTTCTCTAATACGTGCTTGACGGCAGTATTATACCAAAAGCATGACAAGGTCAATAAAGTAATCTCCTATGCGAGCAAAACTTTATCCTCTGTGGAGGAAAAATTCAACGATTGTGAGAAGGCACTCCTGGCAACGGTGTGGGCATTGAAGAATTACCGCCCGTTTATCCAGGGGGAACACATCATAGTGGAGACTCCACACCAGCCTCTGCAATATCTCCAAAGTGACAGAATCCGGGCCGGAAATGTGAGTAATTCCCGAATTACTTCCTGGATTCTGTCAATGCAAGGCTTTCCTGTGGAGGTCCGATATGGCCAAAACAAGAAGAGTCCCCTCGCGCAAGGTCTGGCTGACTTGCATGATTGCGCCAGAGAAAACTGTCTCGAGGACGAAAGTCTAAAAATAAAGGACAACATGGAGGCATACCTTAATTCCCCCCACAAAGTCTTTGAAGAAGACAAGTGTGAGGGAATGCCCACCGTGTATGTGGATGGATGCTCTTACCATGTTGACAACAACGGGGAGAAAGAACTGGTGGCCGGCGTAGGGAATGCATGGGTGAATGAGTCCCCAGAACCCTCCGCTGGATACAAAATTGGTCCCCGAAGTAGTCAGGTGGCAGAATTGATGGCTGTGCATCAGGCCATCCTCTCTGCTGTCCAGCATCACCTCCACGAACTGGTCATAATCACAGATTCGGATTATGTACGGAACGGGTTCGTGGAGCACCTGGTTAATTGGAAAACCAGAGGCATGTTATGTGCTAACAACAAACCCTTGAAACATGGGAAGTTGATCCAAAACATTGATGATCTGGTCACCTCGAATGGGATGACCATCTATTGGAAGAAGATCAAGGGTCATTCCAAAGTAGAGGGACCAGACAAAACTGGAAATGACTTAGCTGATCAGCTGGCCAAAACCGGGGCCATCCAAGGGGATCTAATTGAGATTGAGTCCCTGTTGGGGGAAATCCAGGTCACTGCCATCACTAGGTCCCAGACAAATGCTCACAACGACCTTTCAATTGCACAATGGAGTAAGGAGACCCCTGATGCTGATTTGATTACCGCTCAGAAGGGGGATCCAATAATTGGTAAATTTTACCAGCACCTTGAGGACCCTGAGAACTTTCCCCTGACGGATACCGATTACATTGGGAAAGAGGACCTAAGAGTGTTGATGAAATGTCCCAAAATGTTCCGGATCCAAGACGGTTTGTTGGTAAGGAAATCCAAAGCTGGCCACGATCAGTGGGTGGTTCCTACCTCATTCCGAAGCCTGATGTTAAGTCACGCCCATGATGCGGCCACCGCCGGTCATAGGGGGTTTCACACAACATTGGAAATCTTAAGAGAGGTTGCCTACTGGCCACACATGGGGCAGGACCTCGACCAATACTTGAAGGGGTGTCTTGTGTGTGCACAATTTCAGCCATCATCCCTCACGCACCGGGCGCCTTTACAAAAGAGGGGAATGACACTGCCATGGTCAGATTTACAAATCGACTTTGTAGGCCCCGTGGTTCGCTCGGCTAGGGGGAATAAGTACATGTTGACTGTGACATGCTTGTTTACCAAGTGGGTGGAATGTCTCCCAGCCCCAAACTGCAAGGCAGAAACTGCAGCTGCCTTGATGATTAACCACATCTTTTCCCGTTTTGGTCTACCTCAAAGGATTGAGTCAGACAGAGGTAGCCACTTCACCAGTGAAGTAATGACAAAGATGTGGGAGATACTGGGGGTCAAGAGAAAGCTGCATATTGCTTATAGACCAGCTTCTTCTGGGGCAGTAGAGAGATATAACCGGACAATTGTGAGCATATTAAAGAAGTTTGTGGCAGATTCTGGGCCAAGTTGGGATATCCGATTACCTCTGGTCCTAATGGCTATCAGATCTACCCCTTCATCTGCAACCAAAATGTCACCATTTGAGTTGATGACTGGGCGCAAGATGGTGCTTCCTCAGCATTTGCTCTATAGGACCCAAGAGCAGACACTGATAAATGCCTCCACTACTCATGAGTATGTAGAGAATTTAAGGAAACACCTTCAACATGCTTTTGCTTATGCTCAGCGGAATCTAGAAAGATCGGCTGATAGCATGAAGACCCATTATGACCTGAAAACTTCCAGGAAGGAATATCAGGTGGGAGACCGGGTCTATCTATACAACTTCCAAAGGAACCAGGCCAAGCAGCGCAAATTTTTGCCTACATGGAAGGGACCCTTTGAGATCGTCGATAAGATCTCCCCTGTGGCCTACAAGATCCGCATCCCCAAAGGTGGTTCGGCAGAGGGGGAAGACAAGTGGGTCCACATAAACCAGTTGAAATGTTGCCATCCCAGGCACACTCTGCAACAACTGGAGGAATCCTCTGGAATCCTAGCGGGTACTGTATCAGACTAATTCAGTTCCAATCATAAAACCTACCACATCTAGTCTCTAAAATATGGTGATTTACATGAAACTGTCTCTAGTGATGCTGTTTTTTTTTTCTCAAAATAAGAATGTAATGTTTCGTTATGATAAAATGCATATGCTGCCCCACTACCTCAACAGTGGTGGAAAAACGTCTATGAGTAGATATTGCCGCTTTTGCTTTATCATCCTAGGAGAGATGAAACCATGAAGGATGACCAAGAAGAACGATCCGGAGACCGGGAGCAGAGACGCAACGGGCCCGGGGTACCGCCCAATCTTCCCATCAGGACCGGCGAGGAGAACCGATCGATCAGTACCGGATGGAGAAGAAAACGCTGAACTGTGTCATCTACAGAAGAGGAAGAAGATTATGCGGACAGACCGGTGCATGGGTCAAAACCCTTGTGCACGCGACTCCCCATCGACTCAAATTCAAAGTGCAGTCGCGTGGGGGGGACTTGTTGGGTGTCCTGACCCACGTTTAAGCTACCCTGCTACAACATTTGGTGCTGTGGGCTTAGAAAATTCAAGATGGCGGAAAACCCACATGTGCGCTGAAATCCAGGAAAGCTGCGCAGTTTGTGCGCCCACCAAAATGGTTGCCTCACTTGCCACCCACCAGTGCGAGAATGAAAGGCCGGGTTGCCATGAGGGAAATGGGTTGCCAAAGGAAAAACAGTAGCGCCGGTTAGCTTCAAAGCGCTTTAAAACCACCATTGGACTACCCGCACAGTAGTCTGAAACCATTGGGAATGGCAATGCTGATTGCCAAATGCAACCTAGAATTGTGGGGAATTCATTTCTTAAATCCCAAAAATGGGTGCAGTACCAGTACTCACCACTATCCAAAAGCCGGCGTTTTAAAACCACTCTGTGTGTTTTTCTGAAGGCAAGCAAAATGCCTATTTCAAACCTTGCAACATGTGCAAAATATTCACTGAACACCAGCAGACATTTGGCAGAATGGAGTTTTGTGTGCCTACAAAATCTGGGAAATGAAGAGCCCAAAAACAATGCTTATAACAAAAATGCTATGGAGTCAGCAGCTTAAGCCTAACTGCAACTGGATTTAAAACCACCAAAATCGAAAATGTTAAATTAAATGAGTGACCTATGTTTGGTGTCACATGCCTTTGTAACTGTTGAAATGTCATAGTTTTGCACTTAGAATCAGCATTCTAGCTGCATGTGTAAAATTACAAGTTATTTTAAAAGCAACAAAAAGTTAGCTGAAGGTCTGGCTTAAGGAACTTGATTTTGCCTAGCAACTACCCATCAGCAGTGAAACTTGAGTCACCACTGTGTTCCCAGGCCAACCTTCCTTTTGCTGCCCAGGCTAAGGATATGCCATCTATCTGATAATTGAATTTCCTGTGCTCTGCCAGAGAGTGAACAAAGCCCTCTCCACTCAGGCAAAGGTTTTTTATTACAGACGTCGTAAAAAGTGGCTTCCTCCTGGAGAAGCTGGGAGGAGCACTGCCTGTGAGAGCAAGCTGGCTTGGCAGAACTGGAAAGAACCAGAAATTCAACCTTGTGCTGAGGGTAAACCACACCCCTTTGGAGCCAGAACATAACTTTAAAAAGATGAATAACTCATAGAGCGGACATGTGAAAATTTTATAAATGACACCATAATTCTTGTGATTTTTCTGCCCACAGTTTAAGACGTGGTAGGAACCGGTGGTATGTTCAGGGGGGTTTTAGCGGAAAAGTGGATATTACTCTAAATGTGTGCATGTTAAAAATCTGAAACTTCATCAGTTAATGTCCCTACCCCCTGCACACATGTATGTAAAGTTGGGTCCATGTCGGAAATTGGAAAAGCAGTTAAAAAGTCAATTATGTACACTCTTTGAATGCAAGCTCCGAGAATGAGCAGATTTGGACATAGACATGGCTAAATTCAGCCACACCATGTATATGTAATTTTAAACAAATGTGTACCTGTGCAAATATGTTTTTAGGTCAGATATAGATTGTGTGTAAAGTTGACAGGGGTGGGTTCTCTGTATCATAAACAGACCTCATCATGATGACACTTCATTTCATTCCCCCAATCAAGGGGACGAATGAAAGCTGACCAATGACGATTGAGAGGGGCAAGTCTAGTGATGCAACACACACACCCATTCTCAAGAAACAGATAAAAGCAGAGAGTCAGGACACATAGAGAGATTCATTTTTCATCTGCCGCTGAAAGCTCTGCCGGAAAAATCCATACTTACCTCCATCAAACTCCAGAAAGCCAAACTAGAGACTTCAATCTATCCAGAGCAGAGAGACCCAAAGAACCGGTGCCTAGCAGAGACCAGACCCCTGTGAGCAGTTCCAGAGGCCAGGCGCTGTGAGCAGAACCCGGAAAGACCTGACCAGACTGAAGTCCGTGACCAAGTCGCTTTCCTGTTCAAAATCTCTTGTGAGTACTTAGCAAAACTCAGAACACATCTCTTAGTTTAAATTCATCTAATTCAATCTATTTAACCTAAGTAGAACTGCCTCCTAGCTGTCACCTGTCATTCTAGCTGCAAAAATTTGTCACTTGTCATTTTGAAAAAGTGTGCGTTTAAAATTTACAAAACCAAAAACGACCTTTACTAAATTACTCATATCTCCGCAACCGTTTGGGCTAGAGACTTGCAATAACTTTCATTTGGAAGCTGAGATCCCAGGCTTTTCTAGGACCCCAAAACGGTAGAGATAGTCCTTGCGGTTCCTTTGTAATAGCGCTCGGCGCATCCGCGAATTTTACCGCGATTTGCAATTTCTTCACATGTAAAAACTGCTGCTGTTTGCTTTCCATTGGCCAGAAATTCGTTTAACCTGCTAACTATCCCTGCATCATTGCTAGTGTGAGCCTGGACTAATATTAACTAGATACCACTCACCCTGAACCTCTATAAGGGAATTAAAAGCAAATTTAGCATATTTCTCATTCATTGCCAGCACATATCCAAGCATTGCCTGTGTTTTCAAAACTCCTATCTGTTTTCTGTAAGCTTGCTGGGATTGAACTGAATCACATTTGATTGCATTTCTGAGAACTGTGTGTTTCCTTCCATTTCCTTGCATTGCATAAAGAGAGGGGAGTGAATAGCCCGAGAAAAGTGATTACATTGTCTGGTTGAATCATATTGCGTATTTTCTGTACTGCATTCATTGAATATTGCATCCACCTGAGCTACATAAAGCATCCTCTACCACATTATACTTTTGTTCCTATTTACCAGTGTGCTACCTTATCCATTTCAGGTCAACTCATTAGTCATTATAAAGAAGTGTGCTAGTGCCAGATTCTCCGTTGTTAATATTTACCATATCAGATTAAGTGTGATATTCAATTATTAATTTATTATAAAGTGTGATATATATATTTTAATTTATCAAATAAACCTTTTAAACTTGCAAAACAGAACTACTTCTTGGCTCAGTGGGGTCAGGGGGATTCCAAGAGAGGGGTGTTATACAAGGGTAGTCATCCAGGACGCATGAACTGGACCTAAAGATATATCAATAAGGGTTTTCATTCAGTATTCTAGACTAGGCGTTAACTTGGCTGTAGTGCTGAATTGAATCCTCTTACAGAGCATTGTAACAATTTGCCTTAAAGTAGCTTGATTCAGCAAAACTTCAAAGAAGCTTTCCCCACTGTGAAACACACCACCCTTCTCCTTTCCACCAAAAGGGCAGGAACTCTCATTTGGATGTTAATGAAGGGGGAGGAGATTTTGTTCTGCTTCTCTGGGGAGAGACAATAGACTTCCTGGACTGAAAGGGTAAGCAAATTCAAGTATCAACAGAAACTACTGCCAGCAGGAAGAGAGGCCTGGATTGCTCTTGGCCCAGGAAAACTTTGGGGGTGGGCAAGACAGATATGTGTATCCTTAAACCACAAGAAAGTGTTTTTTTTAAAAAGACTCACAGAGAACCGTGCAAAATTGTAAAAATCTGTAAAATATAGTGTTGTTAACATGAAAATCCTGTTCACAATTTGAAACTACTCAGAACTCTGTGCTATGTTCAGAGACATGACTACAGAAATGGTGATTTTGTAGCAATTGTGATGATGCTAGATATATGAAACTTCACAAGATTATGCCCAGATGTCATGCGCATATATGTATAAAAATGTGGACAAATCTGACATTGGGTACCCAACCAAAAGCGCGAAAAACTGTCAAATCTGAACTAAAGCTCTCACTGAGATGGAATTCGGACGGATACTTGCTCCACTAAATCTGTGATGCAAATATGTTATTGCTGGCAAGTTGGTAATATTGTAAATATGCTTTATATGAAAAATAGATTTACTGTGCAGAAACAAAGCGGAGGTTCTCCCTGGGTTGTAAAATACAGCATCACCATGATACCAGATTTCCTTCTCAAATCAGGGGAGAGGACAGACCCTAACCAATAGGATTCCTAGAGGGTGTGCCTAGTATAACTCAGCCTAGCCACCCTTTTGGGAAATACATAAATAGAGATAGCTTAGGACAGACAGTCACCCATCACTGATTGCTGGCGAAGCACTCTGCAGAAGAAACCCATATCCAAGACTCCAGTTCTTTTGAAAGCAGAAAGGCCCAATTCCGAAGCTGAACCCTTCTTAGCTTGGCCTTTTAAAATCCTGAAACCAGATTTTACCCCAGACTTCCAAGGGGAACACCAAAAAGAACAGCCTGGTTGTGCTGTTTCTGCTTTGTTGCCAAGAACTCTTGCTAGAATCCAGAGATCCAAACCAGTAGAGCAGAGGTGTAACCATATAGCTGCAACCCAGAACCAACCCATCAGATCCAGTCCAGAGTGCTGTGCAGTGTCCAGAATGCCGTACTAGTGCAGAACCTGAGCGCCCTGAATCCCGTCCGGTGGGCTAGCAGAATTCCCGTCCAGAAATCTTTGACCAGATCCCTGACGGTCCCATTCCAAACAGTAGTAGTGAGTATCTATAGCATAGAATTTTCACTAGCAAGTATCTTATCCTTAAGTAATCCTATCCAAACCCATTCTATCATATCCAGAATTGCATTGTAGAAAATCTTTTGTCTTTCCTGAATCTTTCTCTCATTCCGATAGTCCTTTGATAATAGTAGTGTTAAAATATATTTGCGCTAATATATTTGCTGAGGAAAGACAAGTGTCTCGGAGGGCAAAAGCCAGACAGAGGTGTCACTGATCTGGTGGCTGTACCGTTTGGTTATCTTGTATCTTCATAGACTCATTAGTACAAGACTTGTCATTTTTAAAAAAAGCGCATCTTTCATTTGAAAAGTTTGACTCTCTGAGAAAAACCGACCTCTACTAAAACATCCGTAACGTCTGTACTGTGTATGCTAGTAACAAAATTTAAGTGTCAAATTTAAGCTAACATCGAATCCAAAACAGCATTCCAATTCCTGCTAGTTTTTCTGCAATCGCACTTCCCGCGCGCGGAAAAATTTGCTGCAAACTTTTCGTTTGGCTCAATTTAATTACGTGTAAAACAGCTGTTCATTGCATCCGACCTCAGAATTCAGTTTTCAATCTGCTAGTGACTCAATAATCATTGCTAGTGTTTATCTGAAACCATACAAAGTGGCTCCCACTAGTTTCAAATCCAATTTAGTGAATTAAATACATTTTTCAGTGTTTTTCCCATTCCTTCAAAGCCACATTTAAACCATTTTGACCTGTTTGCAACCATTCCTGTTCTCTCTGAGTTTGCTGGGGGGAAATTGGGATTGAAACTGTATTTGTTGAGTTTATATTCCTGAAACCTGTTTTTTCTCCTTCTATCTGTTTGTCTTGCATATTGGGGGGATTCATTAGTGTGCAGGGGGAAAGTGTGACATTGCTTTTAGCTGAACCCACACAAAGTATTATTCTATGCTGCATTATTTTTCCTATCCATACTCCTTCTGATTAAAGAGATTGTTGATTGTAACATCACCCCAATGGTGATCCTTGTATACATATATATATATATATATATATATATATATATAGTTCAAATTCATAAAATAAATCTTTTAACTTTGCAAAACAGCCTGCTTCCTGGTTCAGTGAGACCGGGGGGGGGGATTCAAAGAGAGGGGTGTGATATGAGGGTACATCATTCAGAAATAAAATAACTTATAGACAAAAATATATAATTAATTGTTCCAGCTGTGCATCACACACTAGGCATTGACTTAGGTGAAGTGCCGGGTTGAAATCATTTACAAGATTGGGGGCTCGTCGCAGGATTTCTGAATTAGAAATACCACTTGTGACAGACTAATACAGTGTGCTAACTGACAGGGTACATAAACTTGGTTGGGCTACCACGCTGTGTTACGCTGTGAAAAGCACTCCTCAATAGCAACACTCTAAGGAATTGGTCTGTTTTGCAGAAATAATTTAAACTTCTGTAAGTCAGGAAGGAAATTAATATTTCCAGAATGGCGACTTTGGTAGAAATGAATATGGCTAAAGAACACTTATTGCATAAATTATTTGTGAGAGGTGAATGGACAGAGCAGGATCAGAATGTGTGGTTGCAGGCAATCACAGAACAGATCACTGCAACAGGGTTAGACAAATGGCAAGACCAGGGTTCATTACATGTGGTCCTGAGCGAATTATATATGGCCCTTAAGGCAAAGGAAGAGTAAAGCAATATTGCCAAAATAGCGGCATATCTATACCTACATATTGGAGCAATACAGGACAAATATGCTGAGGGCCAAGATCTGGCAATCAAGCAACTGCAGGTATTAGGAAAGACCCAAACTGATCTGGACTCTGCTGAGCAAAGGCTACAGAGAAGCCAGGAATCAGAAAATTAAAGTAGGCAGTACCTAACCAAAATAAAAGAAGACATGGGTATCCTGCAGCAGGAGAAGGTAGAACTGGATACCAGAATGCTGGCCTTGCAGAAGGAGTACCAAGAAAGTTTGGACACTATACTGCAGAGACAGAAAAAGCTGGAACAACAAATAAACTTCAACAGGGCATGCGCAGAGCAGGTAGTCACCCTGCAAAGCCACCTAGACAGAGAGAAAGAAGAGAGTAATAAATTAATCCTGAAAGACCTGGATACCCAGGCAGAATTTGATGAAGTGCGCCAGAAAGTTGGTGCGCTTAAAAGACAGAGGGACTACCTGGCTGCACAGAGGCATGCTCTTGCTCAGGAAAGGGACACCTTAGGTCAGGAAGTCTGTTATTTAAAAGAAAAGATAGAAGAAAATCACCTGGCCCTTCGGGGACTGGGTGAGCACCAGAAAGACCATGAAAAATTGTTAGAGCACAGCAGGAGGGTGGAAGATGCTCTAGCAAGGATGGACCAGGCAAGTATGGACAGGACTCAGGAGGTAACCCTCGTGCAGCAAAGACTGGCCGAGTACTCTAAAACAACACAGGAAGCACAGAGACAAAATGAGGCTCTCTGTGAGAACAATGACCGGCTCCATAGGCAGGATGCTATGAAAGAGAAATTGATAGAAACCAGCAAGGCCTTGATAGGGGAACAGAAAGCTCAGATTCTTGCATGGCAACAGGGAGCAGGGGCTGAGAGGGATGAGGTCTGCTGGGAAAGGGAAACACCTGAGCATAACCTCAGGAACCCTAGTACCAGAGGCCTTCATCTCTTCCAATCCCTGGACTCTGCCACACCCATGTCCACTTGCACACATGAGCCAAGGGCCACGGGGATAGCAGGAATGGAGGGCGGGCATCTGGGTATGGGTTCCCAAGTACTGTCAAATTTAGCGGTTAACTCCATGAGAGTAGGCCCACTAAGGGCACCCTGAAAACCTCTGCCCAGTTAGGACAGTGGGGGGGTACTCATCAAATCCTGGGAGCAAGGAGGAATCGGAAGACTCCTCTGAGTGCCCCAGGAGACAGGAAACTAGGTCCCCACATTCTGCCAGCCATTCCCAAGCTTGCAGAATCCGGGAGAGCCTAGAAGACCAGACAGGCACCTCTGGGAGCAGTGCCTCTGAGTCAGAGGAGGAATGGACCAGGGTCACCTGAACAAAAAAGGCCAATAAGGTAAAAAGGGCCTGGCTCAAGGATCCCCTAAAACAAATCAAAGAGATAAGGAGTGTCATCACGCCCTATCATAAGAACGCAACATATTCTGTTTGGGAGCACTTAGAGCTCTTTGAACAGATGATGGAAACTTTCCATTTGAAGGACAGCCAAAGCTGTATTCAATATATGAAATGGACCTTCTCACCAGAATACTCCAGCTTCTTTGCGGGGCTGGAGGACCAAAACAATTCTAGATGGTCCACCTATAGGACGGCCATCTTGAAACATTTTTCTGTGCACAGAAATCCTCAGGAGGCTCGCAAGGCAGCCTACAACTTGCAATGTGGGGTAGATCAGGCCCCACAAGAATTTGTTCAGGAATTAAAGCGTGCCTTTGTGCAGACCACCAGAAGGGTGCGCACTGACAGCAGAGAGTTTGTGAACACTTTTTTCCACTCTGTCCCCAAATACATCATGGCCCAGCTAGTGAGAGATTTTCATGAGAAAAGATCACTCGACTCGGTCATTGAACAGTCCACACGAATTTTTGAAGTGCAAAAGCCCATAGAAAACAAAAATAATTCAAAAAGCCCCAAACCAACCAACACCACTGCTGCTGCTAAGGTGGCAGAGGTGAAGGTTGCCCCATTTTAGATTTAGAGATGGGGGGGCCTAAAAACCTGCCTGCACCGAATCAGAACAATCCCAAGCCTAGAAGGCCCTTGGGCCAGTCACAAACAGGGAGCCAAGGAGGTAGTCCCACAAATGGGACCCCTCACTTCCCTGACTACATAAGTCCCCGCTACAAGGGGAATAGACCTATCCTGGGTTATGTGTGGAATCCTCCAGCCCAAGGGGGGGGGGATCCAACCAAGCAGCAGCTAACTGTTATGGTAATACATGCACAGGTCTCCTTAGAACCTTGTGCATGTAGATTCCATTTGAGAGTGCCTCGCCAGTTGATGCTTCCACTGCAGCTACCTGGGGGCCTCAAATAAAGCTCTTCTCTTCTCCCATACTTTGTGCCTCTTTATTTCATATGGCGACGAGGCACTGTACCCCGAGGTCCCCGGGAGCGTATTAGGTCACCTGATTGGGCGCAGCCCCCCCCTTTTTTCGCTGCCGCCGACTTCTGCTGCCAGCGCCTGCAGCGGCCTGCCTGTCAGCTGTGGACAGCCAAGAGGTACAGCCAAGAGAGGCCTCGACATCACCTTTCAGTTCTCCACTGTAAAGGGTGCCGCTCCTCCCCGCTGGGAGTTTAGAGCGGCGCACATTGCACTCCTGCCCTACTCCAAAAGTGCTTCAGACAGCAGGAGCTGTCCATCTATCAGGTCAGAGGATGGGGGAGGACGAAGTGAAACTTACACTTTCCTTTCATTTGGCATTTTATGTGTAAAACGGACAAAATGAAATGTACGCTTTCCTTTTATTGGCATTTTTTTTGTGTAAATCCCTCACTGCTGCCCTGAGCAGAACCCTGCATCATTTTCAAAAGCTGCTAGCTGTTGCCCAGCAACACACACACAGCATTAGCAGTCTTCATTCTCTCAATGGCTACTCTGACTTTCCGGGACTAATCACTCACTATCTTGGTCCATTGTGACATCACAACTGAACATTCCATCAGGTCTTCCCTGAACCAGCCAACCTGTGCTCCCAGCCCATTGTGAGGTCACAATCTGTACTAAGGACCATCCATACACTGAAGCCTAAAGACTCTGCAGTACAGATACACCTGGGCATTCTCTGAATCGGGTCCCACCCTGCCATGCAAGCAATTTTATAAAGACTGTATCTCAGCGCCTCCTTGCTAACTGCCAACAGTACTGAAAACCTCTGCCTACACTACAGCAACTGGTGCCACTCAACGCCATTCCTCACCACTTACAACCTAGAATCAGGCACACCACCATGCAGGGCGTTCCGCCTCCCACCAAGTTTCTTCCATGCCCTGGGAGCCCAACCTGCCCATGGGAACAATGGATCGATGGATTCCACGTCTACCTCAGAGCCATTGGGGGCAGCAAATTCAATGATGACCTCAAAGAGGCGACCCTCTTGAACTGTATAGGAGCAGAAGCACTGAGACTTTTCAGGACCCTTCCCGAACCCGGCAACATAGGAGGAGATGGCAACCGCAAGTTTGACATAGCATTGGCCAAACTCACCAGTCATTTTGGCAACAAGACCAACGTAGTATTGGAAAGATACAGGTTCTTTTCCAGAAAGCAGCTCAAAGGCGAGTCTATTGATTCATACATAGCGTCCCTCAGGGCGCTTATGTCAACCTGCAGTTTCACAGGTGTCTGCGATGAGTATTTGAGAGACCAAATTGTGCTGAATGTGGCTGATCCACGCATCCAACAAAAATTGTGGCAAACCAAAAATCCCACCCTGGACCAAGCCACGGAGATAGCAAGGAGCATGGAATTGGGAGATCGATGCATGAGGGAAAGACGTGACCACACGACCAGTGTGGAAATCAAATATGTCAGCCCTGAGTCCGAGCCTTACGAGCCTCTAGTAGCAGCAGTAAGAAAGGCTCCGCCATCAAGGGGTTCGAAATTTGGCTCAAGCAGAGCGAGGCCATACAACTCTCAGAATCCAACGCGCTGCCAGAGGTGCGGATGGTACAAGCATGCAAATCCTGACAAAGAATGCCCCGCCATCGCTGTGGAGTGTTATAAGTGCAGCCAGATTGGACACTTTGCCAAAGTCTGCAAGAACATACGGGAAAAGACAACCAGATATGGCAATCTCACCAGGCGACCTTTCATCAGACCGTCCTCTGTGAGAGTAATCGAAAGCAACCAAGAGCACAATGACATGTTATCTATCAGTCCAATGCAACAAAAGGTACAAATACTCACTGTAACATCCCAACAACAGAGCAACGGTCCCTGGGTCAAAATGCAAATCAACGGCATATCATTACCTGTAATGGTAGACACTGGCTCCCCCTACACCATCGTGGATCTCAAGACCTTTTTGAGTGTACTCTCTGGCAAGATACATGACCTGCAAAGCACTTGTGTAAGAGCTACCGGTTATGGAAAAACGCCCATCGAGATAATGGGATATGTGTGGGTGAATCTCAAATTCCATGACAGAGAAACATATTGCAAACTCTTTGTAGCCAAAGATGGCTCCTCCGTTGTGGGATGGGAAGAACAAGCCGCTCTTCGAGTAAGAATACACCCTGGAGAAGAAATCCCCGTGCTGAGTGTGCTCAATAATGATATGGACATCAAATCTAATCTAGCAAAACAATTCCCCAAGGTGTTCTGCGACAAGATTGGACTCCTAAAAGGTTTCCAACACAGAATAATCCTCAAAAGAGGTGCTGTCCCAGTGGCCCACCGAGTCTGCAGTATTCCCTTTGGAACTAAAGAGGCGTTGAAGAAAGAACTTAAGCGCCTCTGCGATGAAAATATCATACAGCCCATCGAAAGTTCAGAATGGCTTGCCCCAATTGTCTTAGTAATAAAAACGGACGATTCCATAAGAATGTGTGTCGACTTGAGAGACCTAAACAAAAACATATGGGTTGACAGACACCCACTTCCCAATATATCTGAACTCCTATCGACCATGAAACCTGCAAAATACTTTACAACTCTGGACCTCTCCTCAGCCTATCACCAGATTGCTTTGGAAGAGAGCTCAAAGAAACTAACATCTTTTGTCACACCTCTCGGTGCATTCATGTTTAACAGAATGCCATTCGGTCTCGCTTCAGCCGCAGCAGTCTTTCAGAGACTCATGTCACATCTATTTGGAGGACTTGATGGCATACACTGCTTCCAAGATGATATCCTCATATCAGCCAGTACAGAAGAAGAGCACAACGCAAAACTTGTGGGTGTCCTACAGGTCATACAAAAAAAGTGGGCTCACACTCAAATTAGAGAAATGCAACATAAAGTGCGACCGAGTTTCATACCTGGGCCATTCCATTGACGCCAACGGCATCAGCCCCAAGAGGAAATTCATGGACACCATAATGAATATCGCCGAGCCTCAAAATAAAGACCAATTAAGGAGTTTCCTCGAGATGACAGAATACTACTCCAAGTTTATAAGCAACTATGCTGATAAGACCAAAAACATGAGAAACATCTTGAAGAAGGCAACCAAATTCATATGGTCCACTGAATGCAAGAACGAATTCGAAGAAATCAAATTTCAAATTAACCATGCCCCAGCCTTAGGAATGTTCGATTGTAAAGCTAAAACCATCATATCCGTAGATGCAAGTAAAACCGGACTGGGTGGTGTCCTAGAACAGCAACAAGATAAGGACATCGTGACGATCGCATTCGCATCGAGAGTACTGAGGGGAGCCGAACTAAACTATTCCACCATTGAGAGAGAAGCTCTGGGTCTGAGGTGGATTCTTCAGCATTTCAGGAACCTAATTTGGGGCTTACCCGTCATACTGAAAACAGACCATAAACCTCTAGTAAATGTCCTTCAGTCTAAAACTCCTCACCTTATATCACCGAGAATAAGACGTTGGTTCATCGACATCATGCAATACAACCTCCAACTATGCTATACTCCTGGTCCACAAAACCAAGTAGCAGATTGTCTTTCCAGATTATCGACCAACATCGACACTGAGATTGCATCTCCAGATGAGGACATCATAGCTGTCGTAAACCCTGCCATCTCGAGAGATGAATGGAAAATTAATGCCAATACTGATCCGGAACAGCGAGAAATCAGGGAAGCGATAGCTAATGACTGGGTGGAAACGGGAGAGGCTTTAACAACCTTCATTCCCTTCAAGGAAGAATTATCCATGGACGATGAGCATATCTTCAGAGGCGATCGAGTAATCCCACCCACCCAACTCAGAAAAAAAGTACTCCAACTGGCACACGAAGGTCACCTAGGAAGAAGCTTGACGAAAAACAAGTTGAGAAACAACTATTGGTGGCCAGGAATGTGGAAAGAAGCAGAAGAACTGGTCAAAAATTGCTCCACGTGTGCCATGAGTGACAAGTCCAAGATCTTAAGAAAGACCCCCTTACAGCCTATTGAACCTCCCAAACATGTGTGGTCTAAACTGGCAATCGACATCATGGGTCCATTCGAGAACCTCAAAACAGTCAAAGTATATATCATAGTACTTGTCGATTACACCTCTAAATGGACAGAATGGGGAATAGCTGAGGACAATGTGACCTCAAAGAAAGTCATAGATTTCCTGACAGAGATCTTCAGCAGGGAGGGAGACCCCAAGGAATTGGTTTCGGACAACGGGTCTCAGTTCATATCTATGGAATTTGCTGATTTCCTCAAGAAAAGGTCCATCAGCCACATAACAACATCTTTGTACCATCCAATTTCCAACGGACTTGTGGAACGCATGAACAGGCTCGTGAAGAGCGTAGTCCAACTGGCCACGGCCAACAACCTCCCGTGGAGAGAAACCCTCAAAGAAGCTTTGCACGCGTATAGAACTACCCCACACACCACCACGAACATAGAGCCCTTCACCCTCATGCGAGGTAGGGTTGCAACTAACCGATTTAGACCGGCGTGGATGTTCTTATACACGGGAGAAGCAAGGGTGAACATGGATCTACTTCAAAAGACAGTAAGAGAAAAACAAGCAAAATACAAAAGACAATACGACTCCAGACATGGAGTAAAAGAGATGATGGTTTGTGAAGGAGACTGGGTACGTGTCAAAGAACCGAAGAAAACTCTCAAGGGTGAATCCATCTTCAGACCTCCACAGAGAGTTGTGAGTTGTCATGGGAAGTCTGTCATCCTCGATGATGGAAAGAGATGGTCTGGAGATTATCTCATAAAAATAACAAAAGACATCCAAGAGACCAGCATATCTAAGGACAACAGTCCTGACAAACCATCACAACACACCTCACATTCCCCAAGAGAATCCCTCTGTGAACATGTGGACAATGACAGACCTCACTCCATGCATCAAGGAGTCCCCACTGGAAGAATGTCCAGAAGGAACCGCAAAATCATCCAAAACTTCAACAATGACTATGTTTATTACTAATGTACCCCAGTTTACCCATCTTCCCTCTGCCTCTCCCACTTGACACCCTTTTTTTTCCCTTTCACTTTCCCGCTTTTCCCCCACCTTTTTTTCCTTTTTCTTTTGCCTCACGTGGGGGAGATGTTATGGTAATACATGCACAGTTCTCCTTAGAACCTTGTGCATGTAGATTCCATTTGAGAGTGCCTCGCCAGTTGATGCTTCCACTGCAGCTACCTGGGGGCCTCAAATAAAGCTCTTCTCTTCTCCCATACTTTGTGCCTCTTTATTTCACTAACCCAGGGAACTTCCCTCCTCACTTCCCCCTGGAAGGCAGTAATTCCCCCAATCCTGGACAGAACTTCTTCCCCAGGTAACCGCAAAATGTTCAACCCCAAAACAATCCATCCTTCTTTCCCCACTTTCCTGAGCCCAGACAACCCAATCCGGGAGAGGGGAGACCAAGGGTGTAGGGGTACCCACATTTTCTAAACCCAGGGTATTTTCAGAGAAGGGATAGCTACCCTTCCCGGGATCAGCCCAGGAGAGACAGCAGGACCCCGTATCATCTTGAGTGGGTGTCACAACTAGAGCGCCAGGTCCAAAACATGGCACAGGATCTGGGTCGCATGCTGAGGGCTCAACAGAACCCTCAGATGAGCATGCCGGCGCAGAATGCCTCAAACTCCGGACCTGGTGCTCTAGAGCAATGACAGGGGAAGACCCCAGACAATCCACTGGTTCCCAGGGAGGAGGCACAAGGGAAAGGGGGGTGTAAAGCCTTGGAGGAAGCTTCCTTCCCCACTTGTAAAAAGCCCCTGGAAACCCAGGAACCAGAACCAAAATCTCCTGCCCCTGAAAGCCTGCCACCCAAGGAGCAGAGGGGGGCTAGGAGAAACAAATAACCCAAACAGACCCATTTTGAGGAAGTCTTCTAATTTGAAGGAGAGGGATCCTCAGAGGATCCTGGGGAAATGATCTTCTCATTCAGAGATGGGGGATCTCCTCCCAAAGAAAAATGGGTCCCCAAGGATCCAAATCCAGACTGGGTAGATGTGGGGACGGAGTTAGCACCGGCCATCATCCAACCCCAGAACCAACAACATGAAAATCCCCTGGTTCAAACCCATCCTGGTGACTGCCTCCAAAAAGGGGGGGCCCAGAACAGGAACCAGGGGAACCCAAAACTTCTCCCATATCTAGTTGCCACATTTTCTCTTCAGATTCCCAGGACTCCCCACATAATTCTGCCCAAATCACATCTCTATCAGTGTCCAAAACAAAGGAACTAACCCACCAGTTGTCCAAAAATGTACATTATCTGTGCCCCCTTGAGGAGAAGGAGGGAAGATTCAATGCCCTGGTCCAGATACAGGGGCAGTGTACAATTTTGGCACTGGTGGATACTGGATCCCAAGCTACCCTTCTGTCCAAAAGGGCCTTTGATAAACTGAATTCGGGAGGGGGGAGAATTACCAAATTCCTCTCACCCCTCTTCCTGGACAACTTCAGAACTTCGACGGGAAGGAAATTCCCGTCGAGGGGACTGTGGATTTGGATATTAAAATTGGGAGACACAAGGTGAAGCACCCGGTCATAGTTGTAACTCCAGAGGGCACGCCTTGTTTACTAGAGAATGACCTCCTGCAAAGGTTGTCACCCCTAATAGATTGTGTAAACAAGATCCTCTGGACCCAGACTAGCCAACCAATAAAATTGAAATAGAGTGTCAACCATGTTAGTTTAAACGGCATATGCCACATGGTTGAACAAAAATCTGACCAAGTAGTATTTCACTTCCAGAACAACCAAATCACAGACATGACAGTAGAAGCAGTAGGACAACAAACTGGTGATGGGGGGTCCTCTATATTTCTGAAAATCAACCTTCCTTCCAGTCTAAGGTGGCATTCCACACTGAAAGGAAACACTCTGAAATTCTTTACAAATTCACTATCAGACATTCCCACTCCTATGGTCCAGAAAGATGAGAAATCAGCTCAAAGCCTGACTGATATTCAGAAAATTGGAGAGCAGTTTTTCATCCCAATTCAGTTAAATGAAGGGAAGGACTCTGTTTTCGCCCAATTGTGTGTGTGAACAATGGTAAGAGCTTCATCAGCGAGGCCATGTTCTGCAAACTCCCAAAAGATCCAGCCATTCCCACATTTAAACAGACAAATGGGAACTGGATCTGGAAAGACCCAATTCCAAACATCTCCTGCCAAGCAGGTGTATGCTCAAAATCTCCATAGGTGACAAGATCATAGTCCATAATTGTTGGGTCGTGCGAGACGTCACTGCCACCTTTAACTTAGGCAGTGACATTCTCAACCGCTTTGCCATTAGTTTGGAACTAATAAACTTCAAAGCTTGGTCCCGATTAGTGGATAATCCCATGGGCTTTGATGACCCAGAGAAAGAATTTAGGTCAGCTCAACTGCTGCCTATGCAGTTGAAATTCAGATTGGAAAGGAAGTCACCATCCCAGAAAGGACATGGCAATTTTCACAGGAAATGAAAGTGAAAAGAGGACAGAAATTGAAAAACCCTGACGCCTATGTTCATCTAAATGCTTCTCTCCAACAACAATGGTTGGGGGTGAACCCAACACCACTATTCAATATAGAACATTACACCATTCCAATACAGGTGGATAACAGCGACTTAAAGAGTATCACTCTAGCCGCAGGCACCATTGTTGGAATGGCTGTTGATGACTGACATTTTTCGATAGATTTAGGCAATGAACTGTTAGGACCAATCGCCAAGACTGGTTTGACAGTGATAGTGATGACAACACAACACCAGACAGGATCTTTACCCGGCATGGGGGGAACTTCCTGGTGTACACTTCCTGCCCTTATGGTAAGGAATATGTGACCTGTAACTTCAGGAAGGATGAGGTGATTTTCCAGGTCCGCGGGGACGGCCTTCCCCACCTGAAGCCACCAGTCCAAATCAGCACTCTGACCAGGGACTTCTCCACCCAGCTGGAGGAGGCCGCTGAGATAGCAAAACTGGAAGTATTTCCAGGCTTCATGCAGATGGTTGAAGAGAGAGTCAACCTAGCTGATGCCTGTGAGACTCTGGAGCAGAAGCAAAAGTTGAGACATGTTTTCTTGGATTTTCAAGATCTCTTTGCTTTGGACTCATATGACTGTGAACGCACCGACATCCACACAACAATTCCCACGGACCCTGGCATGACTCCAGTGTTTGTGAAGCAATATCGCTTGCCTCTCGCATCAATGGAGTCCCTTACTGAAATAATTAAGAACCTTGAGTCCCGTGGGATAATGCGTCCAGTCCACAGCACCTTCAATAATCCGGTGCTGGGAATTTTGAAGCAAAACGGCCAGTGGAGACTCTGCACAACCTTAGGGAATCAACAAACGGGTCCATACTTCCCGATGGCCTCTTCCCTACATTGACCAAGGGCTGGCCCAGATCCAGGGGTCACAGGTATTCACTGCAATAGACCTGACCAATGGGTGCTGGACTGTACCTGTCAGTAGGGAGGACCCATACAAGCTGGCCTTCACCCTTGGGGGGCAGCAGTACACATGGACCCGGACTCCCTTTGGATACATCAACTCCGGCAATGAATTTAACATGTTTCAAAATAAGGCCATGCCCGACCTGGGTGAGAGGGGTAACCTGGCTTATGTAGATGAAATGTCTAGTCAAAAGCTCAACTGTGGAGGAACACATAGAGGAGATCCGTTATGTTCTGACACAGTTGAGGGCTGCCGGAGCAAAACTCTCCTTTCAAAAGGCACAGTGGTGTAGAACCTGTGTCAATTTGTTGGGGCATGAGATTACTCTTCAGGGTCTCTGTCCTCAGGAAAAGAAAGTGGAAGCACTCAAGAAATTGAAAGACCCCAAAACTCTGTGGGAACTAAGGAGCCTCCTTGGACTGACTGACTAATTACAGTAGAAAGTTCATTGAGGACTACGCAGAGATCACAAGACCCCTGATCCATCTCTTGAAGGGGTGGGTCCGGAACAAGCCGAGGCAGTAAGACAACTCAAAAGAAGCCTCTCACAAGCGCCTTGCCTAGTTTACCCTGTCAAAAACAAGGAGTTCTTCTTGGAGACAGGGTTCTCAAATACATAAATACATGCTTGACTGCAGTAAAACGTTATCCTCTGTGGAGGAAAAATTCAACGATTGTGAGAAGGCACTCCTGGCAACGGTGTGGGCATTGAAGAATTACTGCCCATTTATCCAGGGGGAACACATCATAGTGGAGACTCCACATCAGCCTCTGCAATATCTCCAAAGTGACAGAATCCGGGCCGGAAATGTGAGTAATTCCCGAATTACTTCATGGATTCTGTCAATGCAAGGCTTTCCCGTAGAGGTCAGATATGGCCAAAACAAGAAGCGTCCCCTCGCGCAAGGTCTGGCTGACTTGTATGATTGTGCCAGAGAAAACTGTCTCGAGGACGAAAGTCTTAAAATCAAGGACAACATGGAGGCATACCTTAATTCCCCATACAAAGTCTTTGAAGAAGACAAGTGTGAGGGAATTCCCAATTTCTATGTGGATGGATGCTCCTACCATGTTGACAACAACGGGGAAAAAGAACTTGTGGCTGGCGTAGGGAATGCATGGGTGAATGAGGCCACAGAACACTCCGCTGGGTACAAGATTGGTCCCCAAAGTAGTCAAGTGGCAGAGTTGATGGCTGTGCATCAAGCCATCCTCACTGCTGTCCAACACCAACTCCGCAAACTGCTCATAATCACAGACTCGGATTATGTACGGAACGGGTTCGTGGAGCACCTGGTTAACTGGAAAACCAGAGGCATGTTATGTGCTAATAATAAACCATTGAAACATGGAAAATGAATTCAAAATATTGATGATCTGGTCACCTTGAATGGGATGACCTTCTACTGGAAAAAGATCAAGGGTCATTCTAAAGTAGAGGGACCAGACAAAACTGGAAATGACCTAGCTGATCAGCTGGCCAAAACCAGAGCCATCCAAGGGGATCTACTTGAGATCGATTCCTTGTTGGGGGAAATCCAGGTCACTGCTATCACTAGGTCTCAGACAAATGCTCACAATGAACTCTCAACTGCAAAATGGAGTAAGGAGACCCCAGATGCTGATCTGATTACAGATGAAAAAGGGGATCCAATAATTTGTAAGTTTTATCAACACATTGAGGACCCTGAGAACTTTCCCCTGACAGATACCGATTACATTGGGAAAGAGGACCTCAGAGTGTTGATGAAATGTACAAAAATGTTCCGAATCCAAGATGGTTTGTTGGTAAGGAGATCCCTAGCTGGCCATGATCAGTGGGTGGTCCCTACCTCATTCTGAAGCCTGATGTTAAGTCACGCCCATGATGCGGCCACAGCCGGTCATAGGGGGTTTCATACAAAGCTTGAAATCTTAAGAGAAGTTGAATACTGGGCACACATGGGGCAGGACCTCGACCGATACTTGAAGGGGTATCTTGTGTGTGTACAATTTCAGCAAACATCCCTCACACACCGTGTGCCTCTCCAAAAGAGGGGGATGACACTGCCATGGTCGGATTTGCAAGTCGATTTTATCGGGCCTGTGATTTGCTCCTCTAAGGGGAATAGGTACATGTTGACCGTGACATGCTTGTTTACTAAATGGGTGGAATGTCTCCCGGCCCCAAATTGCAAGGTAGAAACAGCAGCTGCCCCGATGATCAACCACATCTTCTCGTGTTTTGAACTACCCCAAAGAATCGAGTCAGACCGAGGTAGCCACTTCACTAGCGAAGTAATGACAAAGATGTGGGAGATACTTGGGGTCAAAAGGAAATTACACATTGCCTACCGGCTAGCCTCTAGTGGTGCAATGCAGAGATACAACAAGACAATTGTGAGAAAATTAAAAAAGTTTGTGGCAGATTTTGGGCCAAGTTGGATGTTCGATTTCCTCTTGTCCTGATGGCCATCAGATCTACCCCTTCATCTGCAACTAAAATGTCACCATTTGAGCTGATGACTGGACGCAGGATGGTGCTTCCCCAGCATCTGCTCTACAGAACCCAAGAGCAGACATTGATCAATGCCTCCACAACTCATGAGTATGTTGAAAATCTGAGAAAACACCTTCAACATGCTTTTGCCTATGCTCAACGAAATCCAGAAAGATCTGCAGACAGCATGAAAACCCACTATGACTTAAAGACTACTAGAAAAGAATACCATGTAGGAGACCGGGTTTACTTATACAATTTCCAAAGGAACCAGGCGAAACAGCGCACATTTTTTCATAGCCAGAGGGGCCCTTTTGAAATTGTAGACAAAATTCCACAGTTGCCTACAAAATCTGCATCCCCAAGGGCAGTTTGGCAGAGAGGGAACAGTGGGTCCATATTACCCACCTGAAGTGTTGCAATCCTAGGCACACTCTGCAGCAACTGGAGGAGTCTTCTGGAACCCCAGAGGGGTCACTCCAGCTCCCTAGAACTCCCACTATGAAAATATTCCATCTATATAGTCAATAAATTGCAAATAGAAAAATGTTTCCTGATTTGTCAAAATGTATGTGTCCGCCCCACTACATCAATAGTGGTGGGGAAATGTCTACAAATCTGCTTTTGTATTGTCATCTTAGAAGTGGAAACCATGGAGACTAAAACCAAGGAGGACAATCTAGGGACCGGAAGGAAAGATCCAAGGGGCCCGGGGTATCGCTCCATACTCACATCAGGACTGGGCAAGGAGAACTGGTTGATCCACCACTGATGGGAGAAGCTGATGAATTTTGACATTTGAACCAGAAAGAAAAGAAACTGATCATCCCAGTCTCGCGACTTCTCTTGACGGATGGTCAATGCCAAATCGCAAGGGGGGCTTGTGGGATGCATTGACCCACTAGGCTCTGCCCTGCGACATCACTGTGCACTGCTTTCACCAGAACCAACAGAATGACTGCAAAAATCCCTATGTGCTCTAAACCTCTGAGAAGTGCGCAGTAAAACCGGAAAAGTTGGCTGACAATCTCCTTTGCCTGTGTCAGTGGGAAACAGGAGACCACACTGCCAAAACCTGCCATTGGGCTGCCCACGGAGGGAAATGGAACTACCTGAAAAGGCAGTGCTTCATTGCAAGGAAACCCAGAAGTGCTCTGAAATCCGTTTTTCCTTGGCTGTTGAAATTGCAAAATAATGGTTCCCAAACAGCAGAAAAGATGCAACTTCCTCGCTGGGTGTTAACCATCACCTTATTTAAGGAATTCACATAAGCGCACTATGTCAGGAAAAGCAGAATCTATCAGAGAATATCCACATTTAAAAGTGTGCTTGCTTGTGGAAACCTGTCAGATATGGGCGCAGTACCGCTGGCCGCCTGTATCAAAGCTGTCATTGTTACGCTCACCTGGCTCCCACAGGCGCGTCGATCTGAACTGGACAGCTGCGGTCTCCACCAATGTGACGCGTAGTGCCGAGATGACGGACTGGACTGGCCACCTAGCTTCGTTTGCTTGGCCCGTAGGAATATTCTTCTGCAAATGGAGAAAGGGAATTAACCACCCGTGGAGTTGAGCATAAACCCCCCACCCCCGCTGTTCTCCCCACTAATCACCTTTGATGTCCCCTCTTATAGTCTCACCTGATGGTTTGGAAAGATGAGCTCTCCATCCTGCATTGAGAGCAGGGGCGCGTAGATAACCAGTTGCTTCACTGGTTCGAAGGAATTGGTGAGTATCAGAACATGAGATTTCCGGCAAGACGCCGTAAGTATGCAGTTCGTAAGAGTTCCAATGTCTGACTTTCACTCTTGTCCGATTCCTTGCAGGTTGCAGCTTGACCCTAGCGAAGAGTTCCTTGTGGCAAACGGTAATATTCAGGTAAGGGTTTGTATTATCCAACACAGTTTGATAAAATAGTGTCAGTATGTAACCTGTTGCTTTCTCCCTTATTCAGGCGCTGAGAGAAAGTATGAAGTCTCGGGGAATAATGCCTCCGGCGGTAAAATTAGGTAAGTCTTTTGTGGTGAGGAGGTTTCCCCTTGTTTGTCCCTTTGTTTCACCTTGCTGTCCTTTTGTTCCCCTTAGGGGCTGGGTACGGCGAGGATGCGGTGGAGGCTGCGCCGACCCATGAAGAGGTATAGTACCCCCGGTGGTAAAATTAGGTAAGTCTACAGGGGGTAACTAATATTGCCTCTGTTTATTCCCTTGGCTCTCCTTGCTGTTCTTGTGTTCCCCTTAGGTGCCGGATTACAGCGGGAACATGCAGAAAGATGCGGTGGATAATGAAGATGTTGCGAAGGCCGGTGAGTTCAGTGCGGTGCTGCAGCAGGCGAGGCAACGTGCATAAAATAACTTCTTTCTTCCAGCTCTAAGGCGCGGTGGATCGGGAATTCAGGTAAGGATCAAAGGTATTGCTTTTGTTCTAATCTTTTCTCCTTCTTTCTCCCTTTTTCTAGGAGCTCCAGACTCGAGGCGGGTGTGGCAGAAGACTGGACGCTGACTGCAGGCACGGTGAGCGTTACGCTGCTGGATGCAGAATAACACGAAGCGTATGCTGCTCTTCGGGCGTGGTTTAAATAGCCTCCAAAGTAGTCCCAGGTAAGTATTCCTCCCCGACCCCACCCGAGTAGAAAATAGTCCCAAGGTAAAGTAGTCCCTTTCAAGCCTCTTTTGGCTTGGAGCTCTTGTAGCATGGTCTGCATCAGGTAAGTTTGCAGCATGGTCTGCATCAGGTAAGTTTTATTCTATGAGCCTGGCGCCTATGGCGCCAAGACTGACTCTCCATATGACCCTTGCGCCAGAGACGCCAGGACTACACCCAAATGGCCCCTAGCAGGGGTTGTTGGGCTTGCTTGGAATAACTTGATGCCTGCTTCCGGGGCTGCTGAACTTGATCTGGATCCCCGGGGGTAGGCATCATGACAGCACTCCCCCCCAAGGCCCCTCCTAAAGTCGTTCTTCCCTGTGGTTTTGGTTTGTCTGGGAAAGTTCGGTGGAATTTTTTCGCCAATCAGGGTGCATGAACGTGGTCACTAGGTTCCCATGACCTTTCCTGTGGTCCGTAACCTATCCAGTCGATTAAATAAAAAAGCGTTGACTTCACCAACTTGGAGTCCAGGATGTTCTTGACCTCAAATTCAGGTTCCCCGTCTATAAGGATGGGGTCTGGTGGCTTGGTTAGTCTTGTCCCTGTGTACACTGGTTTCAAAAGTGACACATGAAAAACGGGGTGAATTTGCATATTAGCAGGTAAGTCCAACTTGACGGCCACTGGGTTGATAATGGCCTTAATAGAGTAAGGTCCTAAATATCTGGGGTTAAAGGTCCGTGTTCCCTTTAGAGGTATGTGTTTTGTGGCCAACCATACTTGGTCCCCTATCTGGTATTGTGGAGTATCGCTTCTCTGCCGATCAGCATTTTTCTTGTATTTTTCTTTCGCTAGTTTTAAATGTGCAGTTGCTTCCTTAAAGGCTTGTGTAATCGTAGCGTGCAGATGGTCCACTGTGGGCATTTCTAAGTGTTGGGTTGAGTCAAGGTCTGAGGTTCGAGGATGGTGCCCATATAAGGTATAAAAGGGGCTTTGTCCAGTTCCAGAATGTACTGAATTATTGTATGCATATTCGGCGATCCAAAGAATGTCTTTCCAATTACTCTCAGTCTGATGTAACATACAACGCAGGTATTGTTCAAGAGTCTGGTTGGTCCTCTCTGTTTGACCATCGGTTTGGGGGTGGTGACTGGTCGATAACCTCACATCGATTTGCGCCAATTGACAACATTTCCTCCAAAAATGTGAAATGAATTGACTGCCCGGGTCAGAGGCCAATACGGACGGAAATCTATGTATGTGTACAATGTTTTCGAGGAACTCCTTAGCCAGGATTGAAGCTGAAGGTAATCCCTTTAAAGGAATAAAGTGGGCCATCTTGGAAAAAAGATCCACAATAACTAGAATGGTGTTAAATCCATTGCATGGAGGTAGATCTGTAATAAAGTCTAACGATAAGGTGTGCCATGGTGTAGGTGGAATGTCTAAAGGTTGTAAGAGTCCAGCTGGTTTTTTCTTCTGACTTTTGTTTTGGGTGCAAATGCCACAAGACATTATAAATGATTTAATATCCTTTCGCCAGGTGGGCCACCAAAATTGTTTCTTAATTTTAGCTTCAGTCTTTGCGATACCTGGGTGCCCCTCCATTAGGGTGTCATGATAATGGGAAATGACTATCTTTTGTAGTTCCTTGTGTGGCAGAAATAGCCGCCCTTGGTAATAAGGCAGGTTATTGGTGACATAGTAGTCCAGGCCTTTCTTTACCCAGTCCTGCAGGGCTGTGGAATCAAAGAGTTGCTGGATTTTCACCTGAATGTCCTCTAGTGTCTGTAGAGTAGTCATGCCAAGAATCCTTTGTTCGGAAATTATAGGTACTGGTTCTGGGTTCACTTCTGCCTCTCCCATCCCTATTCGGGATAAGGCGTCTGCTTTACCGTTCTTGCAACATGGTCGGTAGGTTATCACAAAGTCGAACTCGGCAAAGAATAATGCCCATCGGAGCTGGTGTGACAATTGGGCCTTGGCTGTCTTTAAATACTGCAGGTTCCGGTGATCGGTGATCAGAGTAATGGTATGACTGGCACCGAGAAGATAGTGCCACCAAGCCTTGAAGGCAGATTGAATGGCTAATAACTCCTTGTCGGTAACAGCATAGTTTAACTCGGGTGCCGAGAACTTTCTGGACCAAAATGCTACTGGGTGAAGCTGGCCAGTTTCAGGGTTCTTTTGAGACAGGACAGCTCCCATGGCTAAACCGGATGCATCAGTTTCCACTATGTACGGAAGTTCAGGGTGTGGGTGCTTTAGTACAGGTGCAGACGTGAATTTCGCTTTCAGCTGTGTGAAGGCATTTTTAGCTTCTTCAATCCACATAAAGCGTTTGTTTTTTCGCAGGAGTGCTGTGATGGGATGTACAACATGTGAGAAATTCAGGATGAATCTGCGGTAGAAATTGGCAAAGCCGAGCATGCTTTGTACTCCTTTAACTGAACTCGGCGATGGCCACTTAAGAATTGCGTCCATCTTTCGTGAGTCCATTCGGACTCCTTTTGGACTCAGGATAAACCCAAGGAATTCAACTTCCGTGGCATGAAAAACACATTTTTCCAGTTTTGCATATAGTTTGTGCTGGCGCAATTTCTCAAGGACTGCTCGGACGTGCTTCACATTGTCAGATTCTGAAGAGGAATACACTATCATCGATATATACGACAACACAAACGTCAATGAGTTCACAAAGGACATCGTTCATAAAGTATTGGAAGGCTGCTGGGGCATTGCACAAACCTAAAGGGCATCACCTGGTATTCGAATAACCCGTACTTAGTGCGAAAAGCAATCTTCAACTTAGTGCATATGCAAGTGTCCTTTACTTGGTCTAGTAGTTCGGGGATGAGAGGCAACGGGTATCGGTTCTTAACAGTGATCTGGTTCAATGCGCGGTAGTCTATGCACATTCTGAGGTCACCTTCCTTTTTTGGGCACGAAGAACAATGCTGAAGATGCAGGGGACTTGGATGGGAGAATGAAGCCATTAGCATGGTGGTCTAGGTATTGCCGTAGGTGAAGGTTCTCAGGTTCTGTAAGGGCGTAGATCCTGCTACAAGGGGGTTGTGCACCGCTATGAGATCGATTTGACAATCGTACGATCTGTGAGGTGGTAAGGTGTTTGCCTGCTCTTTTTGGAAGACATCATGGAATTCTTGATATTCTGGAGGTAGTTGCACGACTGATGTGGTTACTGTGGCCAGGCCTGTGTTCAGGTTTTTCTTTGGGTAACAGGTTTGTGCACAATCCGGCAAGGTTATTCTCTTCTCTCTCCAATCAATACAAGGATTATGTGTTTACAACCAAGTTATGCCCAGTATTATTTGGAACTGTGGGGCTTTGATTAGATCAAGCACAATAGTCTCTTGATGCCCATCCTGACCCAATAGTGCCATCTCTGCAGTGGAATGAGGTACAGGCCCGGAGGCAATTTCAGTTCCATCGACTGTGGTGATGACATCTGAGGTGGTTTTTCGGCAGAGAGGTAGCTTCAATTCGGAAGCCAATTCGTAGTCCACATAGTTTCCTATGGCCCCGCTATCAATGTATGCCCTTACTGCATGCATGCGCGATGGCTGCCTTGGCTCTACGAGGACCATTGGTATGATGAAATGCGAGGTTGAGTATCCATCTTCAAGCTCGGCAAGCGGACCTCTACGCTTGTCGGGCGTGGTCGTTTCCCGAGTCTGACACCCTATGGCTTTTATCAGCAGCTCCTACCACCTTCTTGGGTGGTTTTACAGGGCAATCCAGTCGAAAATGCCCAGAAGTTCCACAATATAGACACAATTGCATTTGCCGTCTCCTATCTCTTTCCTTCTGGGTTAAGGGTCCTTTAACCCCTCCGATTTGCATGAGTTCTGAAGCATCTGCTCCTTTGGGGTTAGCATGGGTTTTGACCAACACCCGATTCTCAAACTTGGCTCGATCAGCCTTTCTGTTCTGAAGTCTGTGATCTAACTGGACCACTAAGTCTATATATTCAGCACAGTCTTGAGGTTGGTTCACAACTTGAGCCAAGACATCCTTGAGTTCTCCTCGAAGCCCTCGATGAAATAACGTGATTCGTTTTACCTCGGCCCATCCAGTTTCCACTATCAACCTATTAAAGGTTGCGATGTAGGATAGAAGGTCCTGGTTACCCCGTCGTAGGGACAAAAGTTCATTATCCAGGGCCTGTCCTTGGGAGTGCCGTGCAAATAGTCTTTCCGTGCTCATTTGAAAGCCCTGAAAATCCCGAAGAATTGCGTCATCCTGAGTAACTAGTGGAATTGACCAATCAGCTGCACTGCCGCTGAGATATGACAATACAAAGGCTACCTTGGCTTGATCGTTTGGGAAGGCTCTAGGTCTGCATAGAGGGTGCAAGCGGCATTGGTTCATAAACACGGCGAACCTTTTGGGGTCCCCGGCCAAGCGTTCGGGCGGAGCTAATGGAATAGTTCCTGGTAGGTTTATTTGCACAGGTTACTCGATGACACAGGAGCTAGATTTCCCCCGGGTCCTGGTAGGTGTGCTTGTCCAGCCCGGCTTTGCAGTAGTTGCCTAGCAAGGTCATCAGTTCGCTCATTTGACAAAATCAGCTATGAGTGCATGCCTTTTAGAGCTTGCTCACATGGGGTTAATGGATTTTGGCTTCTCCTAGAATATTCCGCCTTCCCTTAGCCGAGTGTCGGGGGGAAATTCTGCCGGGGTCGGCCGGGCCGTCCGTAGACCTCCGGGCAGGGAGGCCCCAACTCCTCCCGTATATCCCAAAAGAGATAGAGTATGAGACACACGCAAGAAGCAAGGTGATTCTGCTGTTTATTAGACAAAACGGCAGGGATGGGTCAAGGATCGTACGCGTCCGTCCTGACACACACACAATCGTGGGGCTCGCAGGCCCTTTTTACCTTAGTATGACGCGCTACTTGCGTCACCTTAGAAAGTTTAGCAAAAAACCTATTTCCACTCTGGATTGGTTACTCGAGTGGTAGGGTTAGTATAGCATACATATAGAGAACGGTGTTAGTGGTTGAGGGTTAGTCAGGTGATATACTTGGGCTGTCCCTTCAATTTGATACATGAAAATTGTTACATGAAGACCTCTGAGGATTGGTCAATGTTAATGGCGTCAGTGATAAGAGCCCCATGTTCTGATTGGTCCGCTCGCGAGCCTCCCAGTCTGGGACTATCGCTGTTCCCAGATCGCGGTGCACCTGTCATTTGCAACAATGTTTTACTATGGGTAGGTGTAAACAATGTGAGGATTTATTCATATGTTGGGAGGTCGACTATGCCCACTGCTGCAGATGTCCAATGAGTCTTTTAATTGTATCTGCCTGTGTCTTGAAACGTGGGATTCAGGCGTCTCCTTCCTCCTGGGCTTGGCATCCTGTCAGGTTTGGCTTTGTCGCGTGAGGTGGGACCGTGTTTGAGGCAAAATTCAGCACAATTAATATTGTTTTTCCCACTGTGTGCCTGGTTTATCTTGCAGGTGCGACCTTGGCGTCAGCTTGCGGCGTGCGAGATTGCAACATCGTGCCCTTGGCGGTGTGTTTTCGCCGGGCTCATTCTGCAGGGTCAGCAACCGAGCTCTTGCTGTCAGGTTTCCTTCCCCTATTCAGGCTATCTTTTTCCTCATTTAAGTTTCCTTCTCCTTATTTCACTTTAATTATCCTTTTCAGATTGGCCTTGTGTGGGTGGGAAGTTTTCTATTATAGTTGGTTTGGCCTTAACTTGCTGACTCAGAATCCTGGTTCTGACCCAAAGCAAAATGGAGTCTCACAGTGTCAGCTCTGATTGGTTGGAAGACAATGCAGAACAACAATGAACATTCTAAACTGTCACTCTGTGCCTTTCATCATCAAAACCCCATCTGAGAGGACGTGTTTTGTGGCTGCTCCTGCTTTAGACTTGGGCCTGGTGGATTTTATCCTTCAGGTGTTAGCAGTTGAGCGGCTACTTTCTTGGGGGTTCCGGGAGAAGACATCAGTTAACAGGAATTTGTTTTTGAAGACAGGAGATTCAGAAGATCTTTATGAATTCGCTCAGGAGATAAGTGACTTTATTTGTACAGTAACTCTGTTCTTCCCCAATGACATTTTCCTTGAAAACATTTGAGAAAAGTTATTTTTTGTACTAGTACTATTGAACTTTTAAAGTTCGTGTGTGCTTTCCAGCGCGGTAGCGAGAGAATCTGTTTGTCGCGTGCGACTTCAAGTGCGCGTGTGTTTCCCAGCGCGGAAGCTCGAAAATCTGTTGGTCGCGTGCGACTTCAAGTGCGCGTGTGTTTTTCCAGCGCAGGAGTTCCGTAGCGCGAGGATCTAAGAATCGCGTGCGTATTCAAGTGCGCGTGTGTTTTTCCAGCGCGGGTGTTCTGTAGCGCGTGGATCTGAGAATCGCGTGCGTATTCAAGTGCGCGTGTGTTTTTCCAGCGCGGGTATTCAGTAGCGCGTGGATCTGAGAATCGCGTGCGTTTTTATGTGCGCGTGTTTTCTATAGCGCTTGTGCTTCTATGCGAGAAAACTTTTTGTCGCGTGTGAACTAAAGAGCGCGTGTGTTTTCTGACGCGTTAATCGAAGAACCGCATCAGATTATTGTCGCGCGTGTGGTTTCTAGCGCGTGTCCTTTTTTTTCCGCGTGTATTCGTTCGTGGGTGAACTTTTTGCGCGCGTTCTTCAATCCAGGAGGATTTCTACGAGAAGCTCATCTGTATGGACATAATTCTCACGTGTATTCTTCAAAGATTAAAAAACTCAACAGAAGTGTAAATAGTTTGAACAGCTTTGAGAGAAAATAAGAAAGAATCTATATAAGACAATTTAACTGGAGATCAGTGCATTTTGGAAAAGAGACAACGAACTAAGCTTTCCAGAATGGCTTCAAGTAAGAAGTTGCTATAAACTTCATGAGTCTCAAGTAAGAGAGATTTTCAGCTTCTTACAAACTTCTCTAAGAAATTTCAAGAGAAGAACCAGGTATGAGTCTTAATTATTAGTTAAGGATTTAATGTTTTCCCATTCATAAGGTTAGTAAGTAAATAAAGGAATTGTATTTGCTTTTCTTATATCCTCTGCAGGTTCAGCTCTGATTAGCCTTGACGCAGTCTGCCTGGTGTTGTTTTGTTATCCACTTCCCCCTTTCCCTTTGGGGTGTAGTTAACAGAGCTGAATTAAAATCTAGTTCTGGGAATTACATTTCAGGGGGATTGTCGGGGGTTCAGCAGCTTCTGCGGACACAGGACCTCTCAGCCTGACAGAATGAAAGGCCTATAATTTAGTCCGCCCGAGCTGTCATGAACCCCGACGAATCCATGGAGATGTTAGGATCTTTGATCAGGGAGTTACGGGAGGAGTTGAAAATATCTCGGGATGAAAATGCATTACTTAGTCAAAAGGTGGATGACTTGAGTGTTAAAGTTACACAAATTCAACAGAGGGGAGTAAGGAGAGAGGATGAGGTTTCAGGGGGCGCTGGTTCTCCACCAGAGTTAGAAAGGGAAGATGAAGATCATTTACCACCAATACAACGGGCGCCTCCAGTGACAGAAGGGGTAACGAGTTTAATTATGCCAGTTCCTTTGGCGCCTCCAGAACGTTATCATGGGGATCATAAGAGGTTTAGGGTGTTTTTGACACAATGTGAATTACATTTTATGAGCAGACCAGAATTATTTCCATCGGATGCTTCTAAGATAACTTTTATGTTGTCCTATCTTTCTGGGGAGGCATCTGCTTGGGCTGGGTTGTTGGTGAGTCAAAAGAGTGCGGTTTTAGGAAACTACACTAGTTTTTTAGAGACTTTCCGAAAGATGTTTGATAGAAGACAGTTATCTCTGGAAGTGGATGGTGAACTTTTAGAACTAAAGCAAGGAAATAGAGACTTGGTTGCTTATATAACACAATTTAAGTCCCTTGTGTTAGAAAGCAAGTGGCCAGAGGTTAAACAGGCTTCGTTGTTTTATCGGGGCCTTAGAGATGAGTTAAAAGATGCATTGTCTGGAGTAGTTGAACGCCCTTCTACTTGTGAAGGTCTGATTGATTTGGTTATTCAATTGGACTTTCGTTTGAGTGAAAGGAAGGCAGAGAGGCGTCATTGTGGGAGTGATGTCAAGTCTCTAGTTAGAGTAGATAAACCTAGAGTAGAGAGTAAATCCAAAGGTAATAATCCATCTTCTAGAATCAGAGGTCCTTTAACAGTGGAAGAAAAGACTAGGAGGAGAGAAAACAATCTGTGTTTATATTGTGGAAGAGGTGGGCACTTTTTAGGAAACTGTCCGTACACCCCCAAGAAGACTTCTTCCTCAGCAGTCAAGGTACAACAGATCGCCAATACGGTGCAGACAGCGGTTCCTCATATAACCGTAAATGTATCCTTATTTTTTGAGTTGGAATGTAAGGGAAATGGTCCCGTAATAATTGACTCTGGTGCCACTGGAAATTTTATGGATTGGGGGTTGGCAAAATCTTTGGGAATTCCAATTAATCAGACGGAGGTTGTAGAGCAGGCTAGGGCTGTTGATGGTACGTATCTATCTTCGGGGCCAATTACTCATAGGACTGGTTCTTTAACTTTGGAGTTATCAGGAGGTCACAAAGAGATAATTTCGTTTGAGTTAATTGATGCTCCTTTGTTGAAGATTATCTTGGGTATGCCTTGGCTTACTCTCCATAATCCCCTGATTGATTGGAGTGCTAGAACAATTGACATGCAGTCAGAGTTTTGTAAGGAGAATTGCTTTGCAGGAAGTCTCTTAGGGGAAGATGTAAAACAAAGTAATTCTGTGTCAAGTTTTCTGGCAGAGACTGGAATTGGATGCCATGATGTGGGAGCTGTAGTGGGTCAACTTCCCCAGTGTTACAAAGATTTTTGGGACGTATTTGATGAGAAAGTGGCAGGAGAATTACCACCTCATAGGCCCTTTGATTGTAAAATTGAACTGGAGCCAGGAACAATTTTGCCTAGTAGTAGGGTATATGCTCTTACTGAGAAAGAGAATGATTATTTAAAAGAATATTTGTCGGAAAATTTGGCCAAAGGGTTTATTCGTCATTCTAAGTCACCGGCGGCCTCTCCTTTATTTTTCGTACCAAAACCGGATGGCACGCTTCGGACTTGCATAGATTATAGAGCAGTTAACAAAGTCACTATTAAGAACCGGTATCCTCTTCCTCTCATCTCGGAAATGCTTAATCAAATACAAGGAGCAAATATTTTCTCTAAATTAGATTTGAGAGGAGCTTATCATCTTGTACGTGTGCAGGAGGGGGACGAATGGAAAACAGCGTTTAAGACCAGGTTTGGGCTGTTTGAATATCAAGTTATGCCATTCGGTCTATGTAATGCTCCAGCGGCTTTCCAATTTTTCATTGATGAAGTTTTTAGAGAATACCTGGATATTTTTGTTGTGGTGTATATCGATGATATTTTGATTTTCTCTTCTGACCTGGATCAACATCAGAAACATGTACGCTTAGTCTTACAAAAGCTGCGAGAAAACCATTTGTTTGCCAAATTGGAAAAAAGTCAATTCCATACAGATTCTGTGGAGTTTTTAGGTTTTATAATTTCACCTAAGGGTTTAGAAATGAATCCTAAAAAGGTGCAAGCAGTTCTTGAATGGCCCTCTCCTACTAAGGTTAAAGAAATACAAAGTTTTTTAGGGTTTGCCAATTTTTATAGGAGATTTATAGAAGGTTTTTCTCGGCTGGTTGCTCCTATAACGAGACTTTTGAAAAAAGGAGTGAAATTTGACTGGGACCATGAAGCAGAAAAAGCATTTCAAGAGTTAAAACAAAGATTTACTTCTAGTCCAATTCTAATTCATCCAGATCTCTCTAAACCTTTTTTTGTGGAGGCGGACGCTTCAAATTTTGCGTTGGGGGCGGTGCTTTCTCAAAGGAATGAAACTACTGGTCAAATACATCCAGTTGTTTTTTTTCTAGGAAGTTTTCTGCTGCTTAAGTGAACTACACAATTGCTGATCGTGAACTATTAGCCATAAAGTCCGCTTTTGAAGAATGGAGACATTTTCTAAAAGGAGCAAGACATACAGTAACAGTCCTTACTGATCATCGAAATTTATTGTTTTTAAAATCTGCAAGAACTTTGTCTCCACGACAACTTCGTTGGTCCTTATTCTTTGCCGATTATGATTTCATTGTGACTTTTAAACCCGGAAGTCAGAACAAAAAGGCTGATGCTTTATCCCGCCAATTTCCTGGAAGTGAGGAGAAAGAGATTCTAGAACCAGAACCTATAATTGCTCCAGAACGTTTTTTGTTAGCTGGAGCCATTAAAGAAATGGATTTCTTGAATGAAGTTCGTCAGAATATGTCTTTGCAGAAGATGGAGGAGTGGGTGAGACTGGATCCAGCCAGAAGTTTGAAAGACGATCTACCTTATTTTGATAACAAGCTTTATGTACCTACTGAAAAGTTAAGAGAAAAGGTTTTGAGAAATTGTCATGAATCCATTTTATCTGGACATCCTGGTTTCAGAAAAACTCTGGAATTGGTTCGAAGAAATTTTTGGTGGGAAAAAATTCGCCAAGACACTTTGAACTTTGTAAAAACTTGTGTAGTCTGTGCACAAGCAAAAAGTCAAGTTGGGAAGCCGCATGGTTTATTGGAGCCGTTGCCTGTTCCTCCTCGTCCTTGGCACACTATTTCTATGGATTTCATAGTTGATCTCCCTCAAGATAAAGGTTGTACTACCATTCTTGTTGTGGTCGATCTTCTTACGAAAGAAGCACATTTTTTACCAATGGAGGGAGAGGTTACCGCGGAAAAACTGGCTCATAGTTTTTGGAAGGTATAGTTAGACTACATGGACTTCCAAGTCAAGTTATCTCTGACAGGGGATCTCAATTTATTTCAAAATTCTGGAGGGCTTTCTGTAAGAAACTTGGAGTGGAAGTTAGTTTGACTTCTGGGTATCATCCGGAGAGTAATGGACAAGTGGAGAGAGTAAATCAAGAATTGGAGAAGTTTTTAAGGTGTTATTTACAAGCTAGAGAGGAATGGGTGGATTTGGTGTGGTTGGCCGAATTCTCTTACAACAATTGTGGTAAAGATGCTACTTCTATGTCCCCTTTCTTTTTGGGTCGGGGGTTTCATCCTCGCTTTCTGAGTTTTGAGGTGTTGGAGGATTCAGGGAATCCTAGAGTGGAAGATCGTTTGTTGTTAATGAGAAATAACTTGGATAGAGCAAAAAAGGTGCTGGGAGAAAACAAGTTGAAATATAAAAGGTGTGCAGATTTGAGAAGGAAGGCTGGTCCTGAATATAAGGTGGGAGACTTAGTTTGGCTTTCTACACGATACCTGAAAATTAAGGGAAAGAATAAGTTCAGTCCACGATTTGTAGGCCCTTTTGAGGTAGAGAGAATCATCAACCCTGTGGCAGTACGATTGAAATTACCCAAGCAATTGAAGGTACATCCTACTTTCCATGTTAGTCTTCTTAAACCAGTTTGTTCAGGAACTAGATTTAGAACACCACCTTCCCCTGTGATTTTGGAGGATTCATCTGAGGAATTTGTGGTTAAACAAATTTTGGATTCCAGGAAAGTGAGGGGAAGGTTGCAGTATTTAATTGATTGGGAGGGATATGGACCTGAGGAACGATCATGGGAAGATTCAGTTGATGTACATGCCCCCCGTTTAGTTGCTAAGTTTCACGCAAAAAATCCACATAAGGTAGGCCCAGAGACTGGGCATTAGGAGGGGGGTACTGTCAGGTTTCCTTCCCCTATTCAGGCTATCTTTTTCCTCATTTAAGTTTCCTTCTCCTTATTTCACTTTAATTATCCTTTTCAGATTGGCCTTGTGTGGGTGGGAAGTTTTCTATTATAGTTGGTTTGGCCTTAACTTGCTGACTCAGAATCCTGGTTCTGACCCAAAGCAAAATGGAGTCTCACAGTGTCAGCTCTGATTGGTTGGAAGACAATGCAGAACAACAATGAACATTCTAAACTGTCACTCTGTGCCTTTCATCATCAAAACCCCATCTGAGAGGACGTGTTTTGTGGCTGCTCCTGGTTTAGACTTGGGCCTGGTGGATTTTATCCTTCAGGTGTTAGCAGTTGAGCGGCTACTTTCTTGGGGGTTCCGGGAGAAGACATCAGTTAACAGGAATTCGTTTTTGAAGACAGGAGATTCAGAAGATCTTTATGAATTCGCTCAGGAGATAAGTGACTTTATTTGTACAGTAACTCTGTTCTTCCCCAATGACATTTTCCTTGAAAACATTTGAGAAAAGTTATTTTTTGTACTAGTACTATTGAACTTTTAAAGTTCGTGTGTGTTTTCCAGCGCGGTAGCGAGAGAATCTGTTTGTCGCGTGCGACTTCAAGTGCGCGTGTGTTTCCCAGCGCGGAAGCTCGAAAATCTGTTGGTCGCGTGCGACTTCAAGTGCGCGTGTGTTTTTCCAGCGCAGGAGTTCCGTAGCGCGAGGATCTAAGAATCGCGTGCGTATTCAAGTGCGCGTGTGTTTTTCCAGCGCGGGTGTTCTGTAGCGCGTGGATCTGAGAATCGCGTGCGTATTCAAGTGCGCGTGTGTTTTTCCAGCACGGGTATTCAGTAGCGCGTGGATCTGAGAATCGCGTGCGTTTTTATGTGCGCGTGTTTTCTATAGCGCTTGTGCTTCTATGCGAGAAAACTTTTTGTCGCGTGTGAACTAAAGAGCGCGTGTGTTTTCTGACGCGTTAATCGAAGAACCGCGTGAGATTATTGTCGCGCGTGTGGTTTCTAGCGCGTGTCCTTTTTTTTCCGCGTGTATTGGTTCGTGGGTGAACTTTTTGCGCGCGTTCTTCAATCCAGGAGGATTTCTACGAGAAGCTCATCTGTATGGACATAATTCTCACGTGTATTCTTCAAAGATTAAAAAACTCAACAGAAGTGTAAATAGTTTGAACAGCTTTGAGAGAAAATAAGAAAGAATCTATATAAGACAATCTAACTGGAGATCAGTGCATTTTGGAAAAGAGACAACGAACTAAGCTTTCCAGAATGGCTTCAAGTAAGAAGTTGCTATAAACTTCATGAGTCTCAAGTAAGAGAGATTTTCAGCTTCTTACAAACTTCTCTAAGAAATTTCAAGAGAAGAACCAGGTATGAGTCTTAATTATTAGTTAAGGATTTAATGTTTTCCCATTTATAAGGTTAGTAAGTAAATAAAGGAATTGTATTTGCTTTTCTTATATCCTCTGCAGGTTCAGCTCTGATTAGCCTTGACGCAGTCTGCCTGGTGTTGTTTTGTTATCCACTTCCCCCTTTCCCTTTGGGGTGTAGTTAACAGAGCTGAATTAAAATCTAGTTCTGGGAATTACATTTCAGGGGGATTGTCGGGGGTTCAGCAGCTTCTGCGGACACAGGACCTCTCAGCCTGACAGAATGAAAGGCCTATAATTTAGTCCGCCCGAGCTGTCATGAACCCCGACGAATCCATGGAGATGTTAGGATCTTTGATCAGGGAGTTACGGGAGGAGTTGAAAATATCTCGGGATGAAAATGCATTACTTAGTCAAAAGGTGGATGACTTGAGTGTTAAAGTTACACAAATTCAACAGAGGGGAGTAAGGAGAGAGGATGAGGTTTCAGGGGGCGCTGGTTCTCCACCAGAGTTAGAAAGGGAAGATGAAGATCATTTACCACCAATACAACGGGCGCCTCCAGTGACAGAAGGGGTAACGAGTTTAATTATGCCAGTTCCTTTGGCGCCTCCAGAACGTTATCATGGGGATCATAAGAGGTTTAGGGTGTTTTTGACACAATGTGAATTACATTTTATGAGCAGACCAGAATTATTTCCATCGGATGCTTCTAAGATAACTTTTATGTTGTCCTATCTTTCTGGGGAGGCATCTGCTTGGGCTGGGTTGTTGGTGAGTCAAAAGAGTGCGGTTTTAGGAAACTACACTAGTTTTTTAGAGACTTTCCGAAAGATGTTTGATAGAAGACAGTTATCTCTGGAAGTGGATGGTGAACTTTTAGAACTAAAGCAAGGAAATAGAGACTTGGTTGCTTATATAACACAATTTAAGTCCCTTGTGTTAGAAAGCAAGTGGCCAGAGGTTAAACAGGCTTCGTTGTTTTATCGGGGCCTTAGAGATGAGTTAAAAGATGCATTGTCTGGAGTAGTTGAACGCCCTTCTACTTGTGAAGGTCTGATTGATTTGGTTATTCAATTGGACTTTCGTTTGAGTGAAAGGAAGGCAGAGAGGCGTCATTGTGGGAGTGATGTCAAGTCTCTAGTTAGAGTAGATAAACCTAGAGTAGAGAGTAAATCCAAAGGTAATAATCCATCTTCTAGAATCAGAGGTCCTTTAACAGTGGAAGAAAAGACTAGGAGGAGAGAAAACAATCTGTGTTTATATTGTGGAAGAGGTGGGCACTTTTTAGGAAACTGTCCGTACACCCCCAAGAAGACTTCTTCCTCAGCAGTCAAGGTACAACAGATCGCCAATACGGTGCAGACAGCGGTTCCTCATATAACCGTAAATGTATCCTTATTTTTTGAGTTGGAATGTAAGGGAAATGGTCCCGTAATAATTGACTCTGGTGCCACTGGAAATTTTATGGATTGGGGGTTGGCAAAATCTTTGGGAATTCCAATTATTCAGAAGGAGGTTGTAGAGCAGGCTAGGGCTGTTGATGGTACGTATCTATCTTCGGGGCCAATTACTCATAGGACTGGTTCTTTAACTTTGGAGTTATCAGGAGGTCACAAAGAGATAATTTCGTTTGAGTTAATTGATGCTCCTTTGTTGAAGATTATCTTGGGTATGCCTTGGCTTACTCTCCATAATCCCCTGATTGATTGGAGTGCTAGAACAATTGACATGCAGTCAGAGTTTTGTAAGGAGAATTGCTTTGCAGGAAGTCTCTTAGGGGAAGATGTAAAACAAAGTAATTCTGTGTCAAGTTTTCTGGCAGAGACTGGAATTGGATGTCATGATGTGGGAGCTGTAGTGGGTCAACTTCCCCAGTGTTACAAAGATTTTTGGGACGTATTTGATGAGAAAGTGGCAGGAGAATTACCACCTCATAGGCCCTTTGATTGTAAAATTGAACTGGAGCCAGGAACAATTTTGCCTAGTAGTAGGGTATATGCTCTTACTGAGAAAGAGAATGATTATTTAAAAGAATATTTGTCGGAAAATTTGGCCAAAGGGTTTATTCGTCATTCTAAGTCACCGGCGGCCTCTCCTTTATTTTTCGTACCAAAACCGGATGGCACGCTTCGGACTTGCATAGATTATAGAGCAGTTAACAAAGTCACTATTAAGAACCGGTATCCTCTTCCTCTCATCTCGGAAATGCTTAATCAAATACAAGGAGCAAATATTTTCTCTAAATTAGATTTGAGAGGAGCTTATCATCTTGTACGTGTGCAGGAGGGGGACGAATGGAAAACAGCGTTTAAGACCAGGTTTGGGCTGTTTGAATATCAAGTTATGCCATTCGGTCTATGTAATGCTCCAGCGGCTTTCCAATTTTTCATTGATGAAGTTTTTAGAGAATACCTGGATATTTTTGTTGTGGTGTATATCGATGATATTTTGATTTTCTCTTCTGACCTGGATCAACATCAGAAACATGTACGCTTAGTCTTACAAAAGCTGCGAGAAAACCATTTGTTTGCCAAATTGGAAAAAAGTCAATTCCATACAGATTCTGTGGAGTTTTTAGGTTTTATAATTTCACCTAAGGGTTTAGAAATGAATCCTAAAAAGGTGCAAGCAGTTCTTGAATGGCCCTCTCCTACTAAGGTTAAAGAAATACAAAGTTTTTTAGGGTTTGCCAATTTTTATAGGAGATTTATAGAAGGTTTTTCTCGGCTGGTTGCTCCTATAACGAGACTTTTGAAAAAAGGAGTGAAATTTGACTGGGACCATGAAGCAGAAAAGCATTTCAAGAGTTAAAACAAAGATTTACTTCTAGTCCAATTCTAATTCATCCAGATCTCTCTAAACCTTTTTTTGTGGAGGTGGACGCTTCAAATTTTGCGTTGGGGGCGGTGCTTTCTCAAAGGAATGAAACTACTGGTCAAATACATCCAGTTGTTTTTTTTTCTAGGAAGTTTTCTGCTGCTTAAGTGAACTACACAATTGCTGATCGTGAACTATTAGCCATAAAGTCCGCTTTTGAAGAATGGAGACATTTTCTAAAAGGAGCAAGACATACAGTAACAGTCCTTACTGATCATCGAAATTTATTGTTTTTAAAATCTGCAAGAACTTTGTCTCCACGACAACTTCGTTGGTCCTTATTCTTTGCCGATTATGATTTCATTGTGACTTTTAAACCCGGAAGTCAGAACAAAAAGGCTGATGCTTTATCCCGCCAATTTCCTGGAAGTGAGGAGAAAGAGATTCTAGAACCAGAACCTATAATTGCTCCAGAACGTTTTTTGTTAGCTGGAGCCATTAAAGAAATGGATTTCTTGAATGAAGTTCGTCAGAATATGTCTTTGCAGAAGATGGAGGAGTGGGTGAGACTGGATCCAGCCAGAAGTTTGAAAGACGATCTACCTTATTTTGATAACAAGCTTTATGTACCTACTGAAAAGTTAAGAGAAAAGGTTTTGAGAAATTGTCATGAATCCATTTTATCTGGACATCCTGGTTTCAGAAAAACTCTGGAATTGGTTCGAAGAAATTTTTGGTGGGAAAAAATTCGCCAAGACACTTTGAACTTTGTAAAAACTTGTGTAGTCTGTGCACAAGCAAAAAAGTCAAGTTGGGAAGCCGCATGGTTTATTGGAGCCGTTGCCTGTTCCTCCTCGTCCTTGGCACACTATTTCTATGGATTTCATAGTTGATCTCCCTCAAGATAAAGGTTGTACTACCATTCTTGTTGTGGTCGATCTTCTTACGAAAGAAGCACATTTTTTACCAATGGAGGGAGAGGTTACCGCGGAAAAACTGGCTCATAGTTTTTGGAAGGTATAGTTAGACTACATGGACTTCCAAGTCAAGTTATCTCTGACAGGGGATCTCAATTTATTTCAAAATTCTGGAGGGCTTTCTGTAAGAAACTTGGAGTGGAAGTTAGTTTGACTTCTGGGTATCATCCGGAGAGTAATGGACAAGTGGAGAGAGTAAATCAAGAATTGGAGAAGTTTTTAAGGTGTTATTTACAAGCTAGAGAGGAATGGGTGGATTTGGTGTGGTTGGCCGAATTCTCTTACAACAATTGTGGTAAAGATGCTACTTCTATGTCCCCTTTCTTTTTGGGTCGGGGGTTTCATCCTCGCTTTCTGAGTTTTGAGGTGTTGGAGGATTCAGGGAATCCTAGAGTGGAAGATCGTTTGTTGTTAATGAGAAATAACTTGGATAGAGCAAAAAAGGTGCTGGGAGAAAACAAGTTGAAATATAAAAGGTGTGCAGATTTGAGAAGGAAGGCTGGTCCTGAATATAAGGTGGGAGACTTAGTTTGGCTTTCTACACGATACCTGAAAATTAAGGGAAAGAATAAGTTCAGTCCACGATTTGTAGGCCCTTTTGAGGTAGAGAGAATCATCAACCCTGTGGCAGTACGATTGAAATTACCCAAGCAATTGAAGGTACATCCTACTTTCCATGTTAGTCTTCTTAAACCAGTTTGTTCAGGAACTAGATTTAGAACACCACCTTCCCCTGTGATTTTGGAGGATTCATCTGAGGAATTTGTGGTTAAACAAATTTTGGATTCCAGGAAAGTGAGGGGAAGGTTGCAGTATTTAATTGATTGGGAGGGATATGGACCTGAGGAACGATCATGGGAAGATTCAGTTGATGTACATGCCCCCCGTTTAGTTGCTAAGTTTCACGCAAAAAATCCACATAAGGTAGGCCCAGAGACTGGGCATTAGGAGGGGGGTACTGTCAGGTTTCCTTCCCCTATTCAGGCTATCTTTTTCCTCATTTAAGTTTCCTTCTCCTTATTTCACTTTAATTATCCTTTTCAGATTGGCCTTGTGTGGGTGGGAAGTTTTCTATTATAGTTGGTTTGGCCTTAACTTGCTGACTCAGAATCCTGGTTCTGACCCAAAGCAAAATGGAGTCTCACAGTGTCAGCTCTGATTGGTTGGAAGACAATGCAGAACAACAATGAACATTCTAAACTGTCACTCTGTGCCTTTCATCATCAAAACCCCATCTGAGAGGACGTGTTTTGTGGCTGCTCCTGCTTTAGACTTGGGCCTGGTGGATTTTATCCTTCAGGTGTTAGCAGTTGAGCGGCTACTTTCTTGGGGGTTCCGGGAGAAGACATCAGTTAACAGGAATTCGTTTTTGAAGACAGGAGATTCAGAAGATCTTTATGAATTCGCTCAGGAGATAAGTGACTTTATTTGTACAGTAACTCTGTTCTTCCCCAATGACATTTTCCTTGAAAACATTTGAGAAAAGTTATTTTTTGTACTAGTACTATTGAACTTTTAAAGTTTGCGTGTGTTTTCCAGCGCGGTAGCGAGAGAATCTGTTTGTCGCGTGCGACTTCAAGTGCGCGTGTGTTTCCCAGCGCGGAAGCTCGAAAATCTGTTGGTCGCGTGCGACTTCAAGTGCGCGTGTGTTTTTCCAGCGCAGGAGTTCCGTAGCGCGAGGATCTAAGAATCGCGTGCGTATTCAAGTGCGCGTGTGTTTTTCCAGCGCGGGTGTTCTGTAGCGCGTGGATCTGAGAATCGCGTGCGTATTCAAGTGCGCGTGTGTTTTTCCAGCGCGGGTATTCAGTAGCGCGTGGATCTGAGAATCGCGTGCGTTTTTATGTGCGCGTGTTTTCTATAGCGCTTGTGCTTCTATGCGAGAAAACTTTTTGTCGCGTGTGAACTAAAGAGCGCGTGTGTTTTCTGACGCGTTAATCGAAGAACCGCATGAGATTATTGTCGCGCGTGTGGTTTCTAGCGCGTGTCCTTTTTTTTCCGCGTGTATTGGTTCGTGGGTGAACTTTTTGCGCGCGTTCTTCAATCCAGGAGGATTTCTACGAGAAGCTCATCTGTATGGACATAATTCTCACGTGTATTCTTCAAAGATTAAAAAACTCAACAGAAGTGTAAATAGTTTGAACAGCTTTGAGAGAAAATAAGAAAGAATCTATATAAGACAATCTAACTGGAGATCAGTGCATTTTGGAAAAGAGACAACGAACTAAGCTTTCCAGAATGGCTTCAAGTAAGAAGTTGCTATAAACTTCATGAGTCTCAAGTAAGAGAGATTTTCAGCTTCTTACAAACTTCTCTAAGAAATTTCAAGAGAAGAACCAGGTATGAGTCTTAATTATTAGTTAAGGATTTAATGTTTTCCCATTTATAAGGTTAGTAAGTAAATAAAGGAATTGTATTTGCTTTTCTTATATCCTCTGCAGGTTCAGCTCTGATTAGCCTTGACGCAGTCTGCCTGGTGTTGTTTTGTTATCCACTTCCCCCTTTCCCTTTGGGGTGTAGTTAACAGAGCTGAATTAAAATCTAGTTCTGGGAATTACATTTCAGGGGGATTGTCGGGGGTTCAGCAGCTTCTGCGGACACAGGACCTCTCAGCCTGACAGGCTCAGGTTCATGGAAGCTTTTGCTTGCGGCCTACTTGGGCCTGGTGCATAGGTGGAACCGTTTGATGCAGAGCGCTTTAGGTTACGGTATCATATTGCTCTATCCTCAGTATCGTGTCTCCGTTATATTCTTCATTATGGTACATGGTTCTTAGAAGAACCGTGAGCAAGCCTTTTTAGATAAGTTCATTATGCGTCTTGCATTTCTGCATTTTGAGAGCCTATGTGGAAAATAATAAAGATGCACGTCCGTGGGTATGTCTGTCGCCTACGTCATAGCACTGAGTATGTTCTTCGTGTGGATTGGTGTGGGAGTGCCCGGTGTGCATGTTTGCACAGGTGTGCTGACCGTTGGCTAGGTCGTCATGGCATCTCTAACGACGTGTAGGTTTCGTCGAGTTGATCCATGCCGCTGGTGTCGGCATGGGCAGGGTGGGCTGCTGGGCAGGTAGGTGGGCACATCCGTATGTTCCTGTACCAGGGTATTTGGTCGTCTGGTAGATAGGCAAACTCCTCTCGTGGCGGGTGTCTAGGCCGTGATCCTCTAGGCCAAGCGCGAGAGGGGAAGGGCGGGAGCCTGTTCTTCCATTCTCCCACTTCAGTCCCCCCTCTGGTCGACTTGTCGACCACAAACATATCCTTTTCTTTATCTCCTTTTACTCTCCATATTTTAGTTATTCCTCCCAAATGTCCATAGTGGTTAACATGGTCTTCAAATGACCAATACATATATGCACAGGTTCCTCCAGGAGTGCAGTATACCCATTTCCCTATGTAGCTCCTTGGGTTTCTTGGGTTTTCGAGCTTCACAGATGGTGGGTCCAGGTGGATGGTGATGATCTGGTTGCGCAACTTCTCTCTCTCTTTTATGATTGTGCCTGTGTGCTGGCCGTCATCTGTTGGCATCAAGAGGTGCATACCAACCATTTCGATCATCTCGTCTGTGGTGCGTGCCTTCCGGGCCTTCCAAAATCTTATTATGATCAGTGTAGCTCCAGCCAAAATAGTACATCCAACTATAATCTTCAGTCCATCTGACAGCCAAGATGGCATCCATGACCATAATATTGAAAACCAGCTCTCATCCTTTTTCACACCTTTACTTTCATCCATCATTTTTGAGTGCATCTGGGCCAATTGTAAAACTGCTTCTGTCAGGGTACCATTGTCAGCATCGTTGGCATGGATGAATGTGCAGCATGATTGTCCTATCTTAGCGCAAACTCCTCCTTCCATTGCTGTGAGGAGGTCCAGTACATATCTGTTCTGAAGTGCTACCATCCTCACAGCTCGCAGTTCCTCTTTTATTGCGTTGAATCCATTTACCGTAGAATTAATAGTCATCATTAGTTCCCATCGAGTTATCTGGAGCCATTTTGCGTTTGCGTAAGCCTGTAGTCCTGGATGTATTATCGAGGAGAAGAACATTGCTGCTCTGCTGAATAGTCTGTGGTCTGGTGGAATTGAAGTGAGTGCTGTTTCCGACCTTCCCCATAGGTAATTTCCTGTCAGAGGTTCTCCTTGTCTTTTCTTTCTATTCAGGACAGTATTATTGCCGTCAGTTTTGCTCTCTGGCCCCTTCTGAGGTTGTACAGATCTCTTCTTCCTCTTGTTCCCTTCATCCATTTTGGGGAAGTTCGCCACATTGACATGTTTCTGGGGTACCACTAGTGATGGTACATTAACGTGCACCATTGTGCATATACCATTCCACAGAGGGGGCAGTGTGTGGTATGCCTTTTTTCCACAGGCCCAGTAATGGTCCATTACTACTGCTGTTCCTGCTCCCCCCTCAGGTAACTCCATCACGCTTTCACAGTTGGTGTTGTATCCTACGTCCACCTCCCCTTTATGTTGGTAGCATACCTTAGGCGCAGTTAGCGGCAGTATTGTTATTGGGTCTTCATCCTTCTCCATCCACGTGAGCATGGGTACGTACTTGACCCAAGTCATCCAACATCTATGGTTGTGTCCATCAATAGTTGAAATATTTTCTCTTGTTACCATGTTGCTGCCAACCACTCCTATGTCCCATTTGTTGTTCATGTACACCTTCCCTGTTATTATCACCAATGGTCTTTCCCAACATCCGTTTTTACCAGGGACTTCAGTGGCGTACCAATCACATGGTAGGTACTGTAGTGTTACTTTCTTTGTTTCTCCCTTTTCAGGACCACTTGTTATGTTTCTGAATCCTTCAGCATGTAAACTGCTCTTGTGGTAACTCAAATAAGTCTTGACGAAGTTGTTTTCATATGGATATGTATCTCGTGTTTTCCACACCAGTTGCACCACTGTCCCTTGAAATCTTCCTTTCGTCTGGAACAGTGCCAGGTATATTATACATCGTGCTATTTTTTCATCTATCTCCGTGGCAACAAATGTTCGAGAAGCGCTCATGGCGTATGGGATTAATGAGCAAACGTAGCAGCTGTCTTCTGTTGTCTGCTTACCTATGTGGGTCATGTGTTGGTACCATATGTTGTTTGAGATGTGTGCTGAATCTTGTATGTAGTTGTCAATACCTTTATTATCTGAGTATGTGCTGCGTTTAACTCTATTTTCCTTGTGTGGGATTTTACTAATACCACCTGACGTAACACCTGTTGCAGCTGGGGGTGGGGGTGTATTAGGTTTGGGTACAGCAATAATATTGATAGCATAGCTGTACTGCCATACAGAGGCAGCCAAGAACCCGGTGGTCATTAAAATCCCTATCAATTTTATTACAGATGCTAATTTCACCGGCATTTTGCTCTTACCTTGCTGCAGTCCGGCAGCTTATTCTTGCGACGTTACAGTTGCCCGCCTGAAAATTCTTAATATGCTTGTTATTAGTGTTAGTTGTCGTTTTTAAGCTCTCCCTATCAAGTAGTCATTCAGTGCCCAGGCGAAGAGCTGTTCCCTCGCCAATCTAAGCGATCTATCTCTTAGGGCAGGCAAGTATGGTTGGAGGAGGGGCATTGAATGTTCTATGGCCAAGAGGAATGCTGTGTAGTAGACACGTACCCTCCTTCTTTTCAGGTACGTTGGCCTTTTTATTTCATATACAAATTGGTGTGACAATTCTTCCAGGTAATTATCGTCTGAGGGTACCATCTACTCCTGGGCAGTGAATTGGTTAGTTATCTACTTTCTTAGTAGTACAATAATACGCTGTAGCTGCATGTGCGAGAGAAAAGAAAGAGAACATTCAGGTGTTTACATGTGTATATGTGCAAGACAATGTCCTTCAGTTCAGTTATTACTACAGTGGGTAGGGGGTCAATGGGCAGAGGGTTTGGGGCTCAACTGGCGGAAGTCTCTTTACTCTTTAATCGTGTAACCATGGGGTGGGCGGTATGGGGATCACCCCTTTCTTTTCTAGTAGTTGTCTCTGGGGAATCTGAGGGGTGGCAGGGTATGGGGACACTTAGGCCGTTAGTTGTGGTAGAAGTCTCTTCCTCCGTTGGTGACGCTGTTGTTGTTCTTCCAGTGGCCCTGTCGGTGGCGCTGGGGCGGGTCTGGAGTTTGTGGATCTTTACGTCGTGTAGGTGGTTCCAGGCACGTTTGTCCTGTAGCTTTACTGCTCTCGTTGATACCTCCTCTACCAGATGGGGGCCAGTGAAGCGTGGGCTGTTCCACTTTCTGTTGAAATTGCGAAGTAGTACGTGGTCACCTTTAGCAACTTTGCACAGTCTTTCCTTTTCCAATTCTTTATCCGCGTCTTCTTGTTGATCGCTGTTAGACCCGCCCCGCGTGCGCTCGAGCTGTTGAGACACAAACACTACACTAGTAATCAAAGAAGACACATATTGGTACATTTCATCACCAAGGACATTTGCAGTACTCTCGTGGTCGGTAAATGCTCTTGATGTTGGCGTTAGGGGAAGGCGCATTTGACGTCCGGTAACCACCTCGTGAAGGGTGAGGTGGTGGTCGGAACCTGGTCTATTCCTTAGCTCAAATAGGGCTAGTGGAAGGCAATACAACCAACTCTTCTTTGTTGTTTGCTGTATTTTTGCAATTGCCTCCTTTAATAGGCCATTCAGGCGTTTACATATACCGTTGGCCTGTGGGTGGTATGCACATGCAAATTTATGCTTGATGTTCAGTAAGGATGTGATGTGCTGGAACATTTCGTTTGCGAAATGTGGGCCATTATCTGACCGCAGTACCTCGCACACTCCCCACCTGGGGAAGACCTCCCTCACTAGGAATTTAGCTGCTCTGAATGCATCTGGGTGTGAACAGGGCCCTGCTTCAATCCACCTCGAGAATGGGCATACTACTACAATCATATACCTATTTCCTTGACATACGTTGATCATATCAACATAGTCAATATGGAGATGTCGGAAGGGTCCCTCTGGCCGGGGTATAGTACCTCTTATCACCTTCAGAGTGTGACCAGCCGTAAACTGTTGACATGTGAGACAATTGCTGATAAAATTTGACACATGAGAATTTAACTCGGGGCAGAACCAATCTTCCCTAATTCGTGCTGCAATTACTTCCTTGCCTGTGTGGGCTGGGTGGTGTAGTTGGCTCAGGGCGGTGTTCAATAGTGCCAGTGGTATTACAATCTTTCCAGTGTCACCCTGGCGCCATAGTGCATCAGTTGGTGACATTGTGCATCCTCTTTTTACCCATATTTCTTTTTCTGCCACTGGTGCAGCCGCTTGTAGCTCCATTATCTGTGTGGCTGGGAGATGGGTGTACCCTTCTCTTATCAACATCTCCTTAGCCATTCCCCTCCCTCTCCCTCTCTTTGACTCTGGGGGGTTCCATATCTCACCAAAATATGCAGTGTACTTCGCATGTGCGTCTGCTGCTGCATTCCCTTTTGAAATGTGGTCTTCACCATTGGTGTGTGCGGTGCATTTGACCAAAGCTAATTCTTGGGGGTCATTTATTGCTTCAATTAGTTCAGCCAATAGGAGGGCATGTTGCACTGGAGTGCCATCAGCTCTCCTAAACCCTCTTCTTCTCCATTTCGACAGCCCTGAGTGGACAGTGGACGTAACATATGTGCTGTCGGAATATATGGTCACTCGTTTGTCAAAGCTTTCCTTCAACGCCAAGATTAGTGCAATTAATTCTGCTGCTTGAGCGGAATAATGCTGTGGTAGTTGTACACATTTCATTGCCACACACACCGGTACCTCCATCATTTTTACCACTGCTGCCCCAGTCCTCCTTATACCATCCCTTTGGTCGATAGTTGATGACCCATCAATGAACAGGAGCTCACCTCCCTCTAGTGCGTTCTCTTCAATCTTTCTAGTACATGAGTACATTTCAGTTATTTGCGTACAATCGTGTGCATAATCTCCTTCCTCAATTACTTCTGCTAGGAACCTTGCAGGGTTGACCGTGCTACATCTAACAATTGATAGTTCAGCTTTGGATAAGATGATCTCATAACCTGATGCCCTTTGCGTGGTTAGGGTGGACTTAGGTTTATTCAATATTGCAAATAGTGCATGTTCCACAAACAGTGTAGTTGGGCACCCCATGGTGATTGCTGATGCTTTCTCTACCGCAAAAGCAGCTGCGGCGAGACCTTGTTCGCAAGGGAAATGACCTAACATCACAGGATCTAAGTGGCCGCTGTAAAATGCTACTGGTTTGTAGCCCATGCTTGTTTTTTGAGCCAACACTGCTTTCATTACTGCTGAGTCGCAATGTGAAAATATAAAGAATTGTCGCTCATAGTCTGGGGTTGCCAGTACCGGAGCAGTTGATATCGCATCTTTCAGTTCATCAAAAGCCTCTTTCATTTCCATTGTCCACCCCAACTTTTTCTCCCCTTTATTAGCTTCCTTTAACACCTCAAGCAGGGGTCCTATGTATGAGCTGTAATCAAATACCCATGCTGCAGTTCCCTCACTGTTTGTGGCACTGGCGTTTTTTAAATGGCCTGTGCTCTTTGTGGTGCAATCTTTCTTCCATGTTGGGATATGAGCTGACCAATGTAAAGTACCTGTTCTTGACAGTACTGTAACTTTTTCATGTCTACCTTGTAACCTTTTTCAGCCAATATTTTCAGCATCTTTAATGAGTCCTCTCTGCATGTTCTTTCGTTTGTACTGCAAAATATTATGTCGTCGATATACTGCAACACTGTGCTTTTCACTTCAATGTTACCCAAATCCATCTGTATTACTCTGTTGAAGATTGAGGGTGATTCGCAGTACCCTTGTGGCAATCTGGTGTTTTTCCACTTTGTGTTTCTGTAAGTGAAGCTTGTCAGATCTTGTGAGTCTGGGTGCAATGGTATTGAGAAAAAAGCATTTTTAAGGTCGATCACTGTAAATCGTGATGCTTCTGCTGGAATGCCACACAATATTGTGGCTGGGTTTGCAGCTATGGGGTATTCTGCTTCTACTATGTTGTTCAAGGGCCTGAGATCCTGTATGAAGCGCCAAGACCCCCCTCTAGCCTTGCGCACTGGGTATACAGCCGTGTTACATGGTGATTCTGAGGGGACCAATATGCCATTATCTATAAGGGCCGTTATGGTTTCATATATGCCCTCATCTGCCTCTTTTGATAGTGGGTACTGTTTCACTCTGGGGAGTATTGCACCTTTTTTCAATTTTATCCTTACTCCCCCTATACTTTTTATGCACCCCGAGTCATAGGGGCTAGTAGTCCATAATGATGTGGGTACTTTTGTCATATCCTCCTCAAAGAAGGGAACTGGGGTGGATGTGGGTGCCTCAAGTGCCATTGCAATTTTCTGTGCCACTTGTTTGTACGCCACTCTTAGCCATATTTCCACACTCATCATAAACACCATTTCACCTTCCTCCTTTTCTTCTGAGAACAGCTCCTCATCTGACACCTGGGTGAGTCTACATCCTTCTGCTAGTGCTATCACTGCCCTCCATGCTCTTCCTTCTCTGTCTTGGGCATGTACCGCAATGTAATCAGCTGTTGCTATAATGCTCTCAATGTCCACTGGAACCACCTTTCCTTCTGGTTCATTGACTGGTGTTTCTGGTCTGAACAAATAGGCTGCTGGCCTCCTCCAGATCTTTCCCCTATCCCTGGCATCCATGCAAATGCCATGTCTGTCCCGTACTGGAATAGTTCGCCATCTACTGGCTCAGCCCTAATGGCTGTCTGTCCGCAGTATGCTTGCATAATCTGTCGTGCTGTGAGCATGTTAATTCCTGGAGTAGAGCAAATTATGCCGTCCTCCGTAAAGGAGATCGTCATATTCAACCTGTTCATGATGTCTCTCCCCAGTATATTTACTGGTGAGGCACTATAATATAAAAGTGGGACTGACATGTCATAATCTCCTATAGATAAGGGAATGTTATCAGTAAAGGGAACCAACCCTCTAGCCCCAGAGAATCCTTGGGTGTTCATGGCTTCGCCCGGCATCTTAAATTTACCTTCCCTTATGCAAGACCGGGTCGCCCCGGTGTCAACAAGGAATGATAATTTTTTGTCACCTATCGTTACCTCTATGCGTGGTTCCTCCGCACTATTAGGTGTTACCGACAGGATGGGACACACCAAGGCCGTCTGTGGGCTGTCCTATTGAGGGTACAATGATTGACCATTTCCTGTGTAAGGGTTGTGTCCCAGGACCGTCACCCTACCCAGTTGTGTTTGTTGTGCTTGGGGTTGTTGTGTTATCGCTACCTGTTGTTGTGGCAGTGAATATGTCTGTGGCTGTTGTTGTGTTATTAGTTGTTGCTGTTCATTTCCCTGTTGCAACGTCTGCTGTTGCTGTATGCCCTGCTGTTCCTGTGTGGGCCTTGGTTGTCCCTGTTCACTCCATGATGGTGTTCCTGGTCTTACTCTACACGTGCGTGACATGTGCCCTACTAATCCACAACTCCAACACACCGGTGGTTCCCTACTCTGCCATGGAAAGCTTCCTGTGTTGTCCTGGTATACTGGTTGCCCGGTGGGGTAGGAATTTCTAAGTCCTCCCACCTGCTGTTGTGTGTTATATCCGTATCCTCTCCCTCTCATAATTCCTCCTCTTCCCCTGTTGTAATTATAATACCCAGCTCCTGGCATTGAGTATCCTCCTCCCATGTTGGTCGTGTATGGTAGGAGTGGCGGCACCTGTTGTGTTATAGTCTGTGAGGGTGGTATTTGGGAGGGATCTTGTGCAGCCACTACTTGTGTGGGGCTTTGGGTCATTGTTGTAGGTGTAGTTATTAGTGCCCCTTCCATTGTGTATTTAGTAAGTTTTTTCTGTACTAGTTTAGCCTCTTCCGTTTTCCTGTCCTCTTCCTTTTGCTTCATTTTTCCTTGCCATGTCCTGCAATGATGCACTATTGTCAGTTGTATTTCTGGCCATGCTTTTGCTTCCATTCCCACTACTTTCTTCAGTTGTTTCTGAACTCCTTCTGGGAGCCCTTGTACTAGTATATGATAAAATATTGCTGGTGTTTTGTCCCATTGTTCTCTAGTTTCCATGCGCCACTTCTCTTGGATTTCCTGGATATAATCAACAGGATCTTCGTTCTCACGCATCTTGCGTGAGGTAATTGCTCCTATGTCTGATGTGTCTGGGTACTGTACCCTCAGTGCCTGCCATAGTGCATGTCTGCAGTTTGCGAATGGTGCCCCATCGTGCGATGTGTTTGCTGTTGTTACCCCAGTGAATCCCGCTCTCTTCCAAATGTCATCGCTGCATCCCCTAATATCGATATTAGAAGGCCCTTTTCATCTCCCACTGCCAGTTTCTGTCCTGCGGTGTGTTTTTCCATTTCATATATCCATTTACCCGCACCTCCACTTAATGATGGGAGCCTGCACTTTATATTTTCTTTGTCTGTATGCTTCCAAGGGACGTACTGTGGTCTAACCCCTCCCCTCTCCAGAAGTGGCATTAAGTTGTGTCTCGTTTTACCCCTTGGGTTCCATAAAATCGAGTCCTCACACCCCTCCTCTTCTTCCCTCTCTCCTACATCGTCAATTTCGTCCGTATTTCCCCTGCTCGTAACTCTTTCTTCTCCATCTTTTCCCCTTCTTCCATCATTTCCTGTATTTAATGTGGGCGTGTGTATTCGTCCTTCCTGCCTGCGTCTAAGGAGGTCTCTAAGCCTACCTGCATAGGGTGTCAGTTCGTTTGTGAAGGGCGCGAGTTTGATTGTACGTAATGAGCGTGAGGTGGTTGAGAATGTAGGGTGGGATGGGAGAGGGTGTGATGGTGACGGTGTGGCTTCATGTGTCTGTCTTTCCGCTATTCCTTGCTCTTCCTCCTCACTTCTCTCCAGTTCATCCTTTCTCCTACAGATCCATGGTGAGTCTGTATTGGTCCGGGTGGTGTATAGTTTATCTAGGCTTTCCCTTTCACTGTTTCTTCCTTCCTTCTCCATTCCTTCTTCTTCCTCACTACAAAGTCATTCGTAAACGGCAGCCCCCACTCTGTCTTTTTCCCCTTGATTGTTACTGTTTTTAAGTCTATTAGGTCCGGTTCTCCCTTTTCTCCTTTACCAACCGCTCCCCTTTGCGCTGATGTTGTTGCTACTTCTGTGTCTCTATATACATACCCCCTTACTTCACTCTCCCTTCTCCTATCTTCTCTTTCCCCTTCATTTCTCTCCTCCATCTCTCTACCAATTTCCTCCCTTTTCCTTTTTAATTCCTCCATTACTTCACTACTCACCTTTTCCAATATCCTTTCATCCTCTTTCTTCCTTTCCCATCGCACCCTCTCCCTTTCTAATATACTCTCTATCACCCTCCCTTCTTCGTATTTCTTAGTCGTTTCTGATAGTAATCTCTTCTTTCACATTGCCATTTCTTTTTCTTTCTCTTCTTCTTCCCTTTTCCTCTCTCGTAGCACTGCTCTTGATACCCTTCTGCTGCTGCTTTTACCCTTTCAGCTTCTCTCCTTTGCTCCTCAGTTCGTTCCCTTATGTTTTCCAATTCGTTCTTACCTTCTTTCCTTTCCCTCGCTCTCTCTCTCTTTCCTCCCTCTCGAGCTGTTTGATCAGTTCATTTTGCTCATCCCTTAACTCTGCTAGTCGTTCCTCCAAAATCTCTTCCTTTTGTCGTAACAGCTCTTCCCCTCTCATTCCACTCTCCCTGGTATTATCCTCATCTATTTTCCTTACTACCTCCTTCTCTTCTCCTGTTAATGAACCTCGTAATTTTAATAGTATCTGCGCAGCTACCCACTCATCATGTCCTATTTCCACAGTTTGTTCTTCTCCAGTCCTCCCCTCCCCTGCTGGCATCTTCCTATGAGCCACATATGGTGGCGGGCTGTATGCCGGGTTCGAGTACCCCTCAGCCGCCCTTAACTGTCCTCTTTCTATTTCTCCTAATTCTCTTAAAGGGTACAACCCCCCTCCCTTTGTTTTCACTACCTTTGCTAGGGGTATATCGTTGCTCTGTTCCTTTTTTATTTCATTTTCTTTTGAGTTATTATTCTTTTCTCCTCCCTCTTGTCCGTTCCCCGTGTTCTTTGGGTCTTCACTCCCCTTTTTCCCATTCTCTCCTTCCTCCTCTTTTTCTTCCGGTATTTCCCCCACAGTGAACATTCCATTTGGTCCTGGTCGGGACCCTTGGAACATCCTCCATAAGTTAAACACCTCCACGTGGTGTGTCAACTTCTTCCCTTTGTATGTATTATGCAGATGGTTTAATAGTGAATGTTGGGTATATGGATCGAAGCTACCATTAGGCGGCCATGGTGTTATCATTTTGTTGTCCGTCCCCTGTGTCCATTCTATGCTATACTTGATCAGTTTCTCCCTATGGGGTGACAGTGTTGTACATATGTGTTGTAGTGGGGTAGTGAGGGTGTTCCCCCACCCTCCCGATCCTGTCCCGTATGACATAGTAGCGCTTCACTTGTTATCCTTCCCCTATTTGGTAGCTATTATCTTACTAACACTTACAATACACAGCCTTATACCTTTACCTGGCCCCGTAAATTTGGGGACTTGCGATAGTCCGCTAAGGAAAATTATTAAAATATAGTATTTACATTTGTATATTTTCTTCTTTCTTTTTTCCTTTACACAACACCCATACGGCCCCCTGCGGCCGAGGCGCACGTAGCCCCCTGCGGCTGCGTACCCCTTGTGACGTTCTTATACAGTCGTCCTATTTTCATTTGCTCCTCCTCCTTCTTCTACACTTGCCGTGGCCGGCGTTCTCCGTGCGCAGCCACGTCCCCCGTTTCGCCTTTCCCCGATCAACTCATTACCGTTTATCTCCGTTTCCACTCCCTTACCACAGTTCACTTCCCCACCACTCTCAGAAAGAAAGATGCCTTGTGCTCGGGATATCCTATGAAAGCCCTACTGGTGACGTCACCGATCTCTTCGAACTACTGGTAAGTTCTTCATATATTCTTTAAGACCAAAATACACTTGCAATCTACCCCCGTTAACCTCATAGCTGTCTTCCTGTCACTCCTGGAACAAGGTAATCAATAATATAATCGGACTGCGCACACTGCGTCGCCTCGCGTGTGATACGCCCCTCGACAGGAGGGCTTAACAAGCCAATTATCTTCCGTATTGGGCAACTAACTAGCTACCGCCTACAGGGAAACGTCATCTACCTATCGAGTTTCTTGCTCGAACAATAGGGATCCTCATATACTCATTGATCAATAAATGCCAAATCGTAGGAAACCACACACACACACCCTTACACGTAGTCGCGACCTAGGCCAATCATTGTCTACGAGCGGCCGCACGTGATGTTTTCGTGCTCCACCCCCCTCTCTCGCGTAACGTAGCCGACTGCTCTCGCACTCGTTCGGCTACCATTCATTTCATTGCCAACACTAAATTTTCAAACCTTCGCCGCGCACTTGTGCAACACCTCCCACCTCCCATATTTAATTCCTCCCCCCTCCCTCACAATTTCACATTGCTTGTTGTGCGTGGCATGCTCACCAAGTTCTCTTGATGCGGGGCCGCTCGACTGCGTGCACCCCTCCAAGCGGCTCGCCACCTCCCCTCGTCTGGACCACGTCTGGACACTCGCCAACCGCGGGCGGGATACTTCTCAACCGGCTCCCGAAGGCCAATATCCGGATTGCGCTGTCCGGTCTTCTCGCAGTTCCACGATGGTTCTGTAGTCCTCAGAAGGGGGCAACGGCAGAGGGGGCCGCGCCGCCGGGCCTCCTCGCAACGGGAGTACCTGGAAAAATAAAAATAAAAAAAGCAGATCTTAAACAGATCTCAGCAGTGCCTCCAACTTGTCGGGGGGAAATTCTGCCAGGGTCGGCCGGGCTGTCCGTAGACCTCCGGGCAGGGAGGCCCCAACTCCTCCCGTATATCCCAAAAGAGATAGAGTATGAGACACACGCAAGAAGCAAGGTGATTCTGCTGTTTATTCGACAAAACGGCAGGGATGGGTCAAGGATCGTACGCGTCCGTCCTGACACACACACAATCGTGGGGCTCGCAGGCCCTTTTTACCTTAGTATGACGCGCTACTTGCGTCACCTTAGAAAGTTTAGCAAAAAACCTATTTCCACTCTGGATTGGTTACTCGAGTGGTAGGGTTAGTATAGCATACATATAGAGAATGGTGTTAGTGGTTGAGGGTTAGTCAGGTGATATACTTGGGCTGTCCCTTCAATTTGATACATGAAAATTGTTACATGAAGACCTCTGAGGATTGGTCAATGTTAATGGCGTCAGTGATAAGAGCCCCATGTTCTGATTGGTCCGCTCGCGAGCCTCCCAGTCTGGGACTATCGCTGTTCCCAGCTCGCGGTGCACCTGTCATTTGCAACAATGTTTTACTATGGGTACGTGTAAACAATGTGAGGATTTATTCATATGTTGGGAGGTCGACTACTCCCACTGCTGCAGATGTCCAATGAGTCTTTTAATTGTATCTGCCTGTGTCTTGAAACGTGGGATTCAGGCGTCTCCTTCCTCCTGGGCTTGGCATCCTGTCAGGTTTGGCTTTGTCACATGAGGTGGGACCGTGTTTGAGGCAAAATTCAGCACAATTAATATTGTTTTTCCCACTGTGTGCCTGGTTTATCTTGCAGGTGCAACCTTGGCGTCGGCTTGCGGCGTGCGAGATTGCAACATCGTGCCCTTGGCGGTGTGTTTTCGCCGGGCTCATTCTGCAGGGTCAGCAACCGAGCTCTTGCTCATTCAATGTTCATGGAAGCTTTTGCTTGCGGCCTACTTGGGCCTGGTGCATAGGTGGAACCGTTTGATGCAGAGCGCTTTAGGTTACGGTATCATATTGCTCTATCCTCAGTATCGTGTCTCCGTTATATCCTTCATTATGGTACATGGTTCTTAGAAGAAGCGTGATCAAGCCTTTTTAGATAAGTTCATTATGCGTCTTGCGTTTCTGCATTTTGAGAGCCTATGTGGAAAATAATAAAGATGCACGTCCGTGGGTATGTCTGTCGCCTACGTCATAGCACTGAGTATGTTCTTCGTGTGGATTGGTGTGGGAGTGTCCGGTGTGCATGTTTGCACAGGTGTGCTGACCGTTGGCTAGGTCGTCATGGCATCTCTAACGACGTGTAGGTTTAGTCGAGTTGATCCATGCCGCAGGTGTCAGCATGGGCAGGGCGGGCTGCTGGGCAGGTAGGTGGGCACCTCCGTATGTTCCTGTACCAGGGTATTTGGTCGTCTGGTAGATAGGCAAACTCCTCTCGTGGCGGGTGTCTAGGCCGTGATCCTCTAGGCCAAGCGCGAGAGGGGAAGGGTGGGAGCCTATTCTTCCATTCTCCCACTTCACGAGGCTCTGCCGTGCTTCGTAAACAAATTCTGTTTCCCTGAGAAGGCCTGGCACGGCCTTGCCCACACGCTGATAAGGACATTCCAGTGCTTTCGCAGAAAGGGCTCCAAGGGAGGGGTAGGTTCGAGCAGGAAGCATCTCAGAGAGAGTTGGGTTTTTCCATGAGCAAGCCTATATTTTGCACAGGGAAAGTTCTGGAACTGTGCGTCATGCTGATTGACGGCACAAGAGCACAAAAGGGGCACTCACCCAGAACTGGGCAGGAGATCGATCTGTGGATTTGGTTCGAGCAAGATCGAGTGTCCGGGACCTGATGCTCTGTCGGCACCCTGCAGCGCTGCCATCTGAGCGGGGCTGGCAACAGCTAGCTTATGAGGGCCAGGGTCTCCCACCGCTGATTGAAGGGGCGTAAGACTGTGTTTCTCTAAGTTCTATGTTTCTCTATATTTTGTGTTTGCTCTAATGAGCTTTGTAATCTTTGCTAATACTTGAATTCCAAAGTGTTGCTAAATTCACTGTTTATGCTTTTTTGTCTAATAAATGCTAAACATTTTGAAGGTGTCATTTTTCACTAGCATGAGTTCACTGCTCAGCACGATAGAACCTGTATTTTGGGCTGAATTGGGTAATTTTTTCTCTCAATGGCTGGTCCCGAGGAAGATTTTCCCCTTTTCAAGACATAGCGTCTTTTATTTTACCTTGAGTGGTGAAGATAGTGTAATGTGTGCTTTTATTTACATGAAGAACTACTGACATGAAACAACAATGATGTAAGAAGAATGAATGTTGTTTCTATTGTACATGCTCCCACTACGCCAGCTCGGCTGTTGGTCTGTGTGAGTTGAGCACAGGTGACAAGGCTGAACTATTATCACTTACCCTGCCACAGATAATTAGCTTGCAGATGGCTGAGCAGGTGTGCTAATTAGCCACAAGTTACATGTGTGATGTGCTTTTGTTTTATTTTGCTAACGTGCACAATGTAGACGTTGTTGAGAGATGTGGAAAGGGTGGTGTAAGTTTTTTACTCCTTGTTCTTTTGACCTGTTTATTTAAGCATATGTTTGGGCCCCCGCACCCTCCAGCAAGGGAGAGCATGCAGTTTCACTTCTCCCAAGGCCCTTCAAAAATGAACCCTGTGTGGCCCGGCAGATAACTGCTCTTCCATTGTCCCTGCAAGACGTAATAATAAGTGAGATCATTTTCAAAGGGGACATTATAATTATTTGACTCCTGAAAAAAAACCACTACTGTTAAATGCAGAGCAACTATTTCTCGTCTTCTCCACAAGTCTGCCTACATTGTCTCCTGAATGATGAAATCCTGGCAGTACCCTTCATTAATTTAACACCTGTAAGCATATTTGGGCCTTAACAGCAGCTTAAACAATACAAACAGTAAGCATGCCTGCAAAAGATTTCTGGCATGAATTACAAATAATATGATAGGCACATACCTTTCTCTGCAGCATGTTGCCAACACATTGCGCCTCCTCCATGCTGGCGAAAAGCATCTCAGCCGTTTGTTGTGTGTGTGAACCGTAAACAGACGTCCATAATCTCTGATGACACAAGCGCTCCGTTTCAGGTGTTAGCATGTGAATGTTTATCATGTACACACATGCTAATCCAAATGCTGCGCATGTGCAAACATTTATACCAGGCGCAACGCACACCAACACTGATCTCCGCTGCATTGCGTCTCGCCCCCGCAACCGCTGTCCATAATCCCAGGGGGCGCACAACCATGAGCTAAACAGAGCACAAATGTTATGTGCGACCCCATTACCTTTGGTAATCCGGCCCCAGATAAACAGAATGGGGAGGGGGTATCATTCACTTTACTAAATATTTTAATCAGTCTTCTTAGCTCACCCAGGCTGTGTTATTGCTTGCTGCACCAGTTAGCAACGAGCCTGTGTCAAAAGCTTTCTCATGCAAACACAGCTTCCTTGCCAGGTACTGCAGGGGCCTGGCAGTGGGTATATACATAGAAATCACAATGGGTACTTCCCACTTTTGTGGTGATGGGGGCCTGTTTTAGTAAGGGAAGAACATTCTTAACACTACAGAAACTGGAAAACAGGCTACCCCTCCCTCTTAGGCTTTCACAATGTAGGGTGTTAAGGATTTCAATCAGGCAATACACCCTGGTCTCATCCTAGTATGCAGTGCGTATTTTATTGTGTCTATAGGTTGAATATTCTGAGTGATATACCACTCATATCACATCCCTTCTCAAAATACCCCCAGGTCACCATGGACCAGGAATCAGGCTGGTTGGTAAAGGTAATATTTATTTATTTTAAATTCAAATCAAACATATGTTTTAATATATGCAGCAGCAATCATCAATGTGGTGACAATACAATTAAGAAAGTAGGTAATGAAGTTGAATTCACTTTTAGCAACACAGAATATAAAACACAGAGAAAAGAACAGTTTTGGCTTGTTGAAAAGATAGCACTTGAGTTAAGAATTGCCCCTGCAAAATTCTGAACCCACAAATAAGCAATTCTACACAGGTGTAAGTAAGCAGCAGGTATTCAGGAATAAATAATAGTTTACAGGGTTTGAATACAGTCTTCCCTCCCCAAACAAGAGAGAAAAAACGTTTGGAAATTTTACACTTTTAAAATGACACTTGAAAATGGCTGAGCAAAACAATGAAAAGTATGCAAAAAGTCCTGAATCAGAATGGAAGTTTGAAATAGATGAGATTGGAAATCACATGTGTAAAACTTTGCAGAAATACAAATTCCCGCTTAAGATTCACTAAACGGTTTTTGGGTGTGGATGTAGCTAAATGTCTTATGTTTAAGTCAGAATTGAAATGAAGTCTCTAGCTATTAAATTGAGTTAGATATGCACATTTGAATGAGAGGTGTTTTTAGAACAATAGAACAGAGAAAAACAGAAAATCGGGTTTTAAAATGACAGGTTGCTTTTACATAAACTAGAGTAAGGGCTAAGAAAAAGAACGTTGTCACCCGTGAATCTCCACAGTTACACGGCCGCTTGTAACCCTTCATGTGGCGGATACCCCATTTTCTTTATGGGAATTACTTTATTTAATCCAAATGACTAATGACTTATGGTCTAGTAAAACACAATGAGGAGAAATCAGCGCTAACACTCGAATCACACATAGGGTTGCAAGAATGGTTCTGACAATATTATAGGTTCTTAAGGTAAAGATGGGATAGGTTATAGATTGGGATAGGACAAGGTAATGTATGCCATGGTTTACTATGATTCCTATTGATATTTACAGTCCACTTTATTTTAAGATTTTGGACCGTCAAGAGCGCTGGTCATCACGGATTGGGTCTAAGGACAGCATGGCACATCTGGTGGAATTGGATCAGTGGACTGGCACCTCGGACTGGACTGGATTGGATTGGCCCTTCTGGTTACTGGACACTGTAGATCAGTGGGATGGCGAGTTTCAGCAGGCAAGCTTTAATGGTAGAAAGCCAAACTGAATCAAAATGTCTTCCCTTAGGTTTTGAAATTGCTTCAGGATTTGGGCCTTGTTGAAAATGAGTTCAGCAATTCTGAGGCATTGGCTTTGCAAAGAAATCTGAAATCGGGAACAAGATGGAGAATTCAGGAACAGGGCTCCACACGGAAATCAGGATGGAGTCAGGAATCAGTGTGGCTGTGTGTTGTGAGGTTCCCTTATTTATCATGCCAAATGACATTACTCAGTTTATGGTAGGGGAAGACTTACAATCCACACCCACAATGCTGTGGTTGGTCAAAGGCACAGTTTCCACCTTGCTTTTTGCTGGTTGGCTAACAGAAAGGGCTGTCATGTTTTATGATGTGACTGGAAACCTCACATAGTTATTGTGACCAAAATGTAACTTTCCCAAAAATACATATTTATATACTTATGCCCTCTAAGAAAATTGGATACATAAATTACATATTTTGCGGGTCACATTTACATCCACCTCCCAACTCGGTGGGACCTGGTTTTGTCTTTCTATGGAATTTTGGCGATTTTAATCATAAAGGTTTGGCCTAACAATTCCTAATTCGGTACATATATGTGCAATCACCCCTTGGACATGGGTACACAATATTAGATTTGCAGCTTTAATAGTTTCTGCGCAATTAGTCATTTTTCATAACTTCAGTTCCTTACGTAGTAAGAAATCCTACCAAGTTTCAAATGGCTAGCATAAGTTCAGATTCATATGTATAAATTTTTCACTCATTTACTTATTTTTGCTGCCACGTTAAATGTCTTGAAGTTCAGTGGCAAATAAGCATTTTAAATCCAAAAATCACAAGTTTTCTTTCCTTCACAAGTGTGAGCAAATGACAAGCCCTTTGAAGTTCAATGGGAAGCCTCTCCCAGCATCCTGACCCTCCCCTGAAACGATGAGTGTCCAAGCCTTCTATTGTCTTTGCCTGGGGCAAAGACAAATGTCTAATGAGGTCCTTTGTCATGAGTATGCAAGGCCTCCCAACAGCAATTAGTATTTCCTGCCAGCAGTGAAGTGTCAACCTTTACCAGGCTACAGACTGTCAAAGCAGAATTGTTTTTTTTTAAAAAAAAAATTAAATGGTTAATTAACTCAAGACTGGGTTTTAACTTTAAGTTTCACCTACATCTTTCATTTAAACATATAAAAAAACATACTTTCCAACAGGCGATTTTGTACTTCATTCATAAAAAGCACATCAGACTGAACTCTTTAAATCCGATTTTCCTATGCAGCACATACACAATTTATTCAGCACTAGGTCGTCCCTTGAGTGCTGGGATTGTTTGCAGTCTAGACACATGTATTCTGCCTTTGCTTAGAGTTTCTCTCTGCACAGCTGATTTTGTTAGTTGTTGCAATTTTAGCCCCGTTTTTCCTGTGGAAATGAAAACAAGGTTTCCTGGGCTGCTTTTTCATTAGATACATTTTATAGAGCTGTCAGTCAATGAGACCTGGTCCTTCTGAGCCACACTGGATGATCCTGGGTATTGCAGTACCCTTTTAATCTCGATAATTCAATGAAAATGAAAGGATATAGCACCAAAAACAGCACTTTTTAAGGTTGCTAAGGTTGCAAAGCTAACAATTTAAAAGGCATTTTTGGTTTTCAGCACCATTCTGCTTCTTTGCTCCATGTTGAATGTGGCAGAGCCCACTGGCAAGCTCCTGCAGTAAGAACTCTGTTTTCAACCCCCCCCCTGACTGTGTATGGTGAGTTGTGCAGCCTTTTCTGGTTGTGACCCAAATGCAGTTTCAGGATTTTGGCGTGCACAGGAGTCAGCACATCCATTTTAGGCTGTTTCTTTCACCGTTTGTGAAGTGATGCAGTGGGGCACATTGGAATGGGTCAAAATATCCCACAAGGGGTACAGAATCCACATGCAGGAGTAAATCATGATCTGCTCATATACCAAAATATCTGTTAAAAACACAATTTATTGATTAAATTTTTCAATTTACACTAAAAAATAATTAATTAATAATGATATTGTGAGACAAATAGTGATCACACCACAGCGTTAGTACACCGAAAGCATGTGTGGAAATATCATTTTAAACACAAGAAAAAGAAAGTATTCAAATAAAATAGTCACACGTTCCACAATGTGTTGTGTAAACATTCTCAAATTTGATATGTCGAATAAGTGGGGGCTGTCTACAATCGAGAGATAATCTAAGTCTTCCACTAGAGCAGGGTGGAACTCAGAATGCAACAGAGTGATACATTATGGCCTGGGGATTAAATCCTAGAACATGGAAAAGAATAGCAAGAATATAGTCTTTAATCAAGCTAAAGGTCATCACAGTGTGTTTCAGCCTCACATTTCAGATACGTCCATCCTCTCTTGTGCGGTACCGGTACTACTTCATGGGTGCATGTGTGACATGCTGTGGTTCTGGTCATAGGTCTGGGCATGGTATGGTTTCTATGGATTAATGGGGCCACAGGTTGCAGATTCCAAATTGTGGGAGTTCCGGCTCTGTGGGCCTTTCTTGGGTGGTTAGCAGTGGGTATCAGGACAAGCTGTTTGTGGACTGTGACAGGTGTTGGTGGTTGTTCTGGTGCGTGTTACATTGCACTTTGCACATGTGTACTGACACTTTGCATCTCATGCAATGTTTGTGGGGTGATGGTTCAACGGCACATTTGGGCTCTCTTGCTCAGGGTTCCACATTGATGGTCTGAAGCCCCATTTACGATCCACAAACATGGAACCATTTATGGATATTTTTGGTATGCAATGTTGTGAATAGGCACACTAAGTTGTGCAGTGTTTGTGTTTTCACATGCATGTCCCATGCATGCTGCACCATGGTGTTTGCAGCTTCAAGTTGACCACAGCTGACGGTCATTGTAGGAGCTTTGCCTGCCTGTCCCCCTATGCTTTGACACATGCTGCACTGGAACTGTCCTCTTTTCTTCATCGGGAGAGGAGAAAAGGCTACTGTCCCGTCCCGCAGTTACTGAGAGCTGGTGCGACGTGCAACTGCATGGGTTGAACCTCCAAGCAACCTGGATTAGACTAGCAAAGTTCGGTCTGGACTGTGTTGAGGGTTGTTGAGTACTTGCATCACCTACCGGTGGTCCGCTGGCACAGCCATTGTTCGTTATACACGAGAATCCCTAAAAAGATACTCACCTTAGCTGATCTAGCCTGCACTCCCTAGCTCTTCCCAAAACTAGAAAGTCACTCTGCCTGCAATAGAGCCTCCTCGAATAGTGGGACACTATTCTTCATTGCCTCGAGCCCCTTCCTGAACTACTACAGCCCCCTTAGGAGTATGCACGTTTGCTGGATACGCACGACCGTGCATTTTCATGCACTGCTGTACTTTGGAGCATAAGGCCCCCCACTTCCTAGGGTTGGACTGCTTAAGTTAGGGATTGGTTCCGAAGAATTGCCTAGTGCTATATTGGTGTTAATCACCTTTGTTTTACAGGTTGTTGGTGTGTCCCCCTTCTATTGCATTAGGATAAACATAGTTGTATATATATTAAATAGGGAAGGGTGTGTGTGTTAACTGTTTTTTATTACTGTGGTTTATTTGTGTTTAATTATAAGGCCTATAATAAATGTGTATGTATTCTTGATGCACACTTGTCTAAGACTATTCTGTGGAGTTTTACCGTGTGTGCTCATCATGGGCTTCCGATCACTCTCACCCCCTATGAAACTTAGTCTTGACAGCCTGCCAAGCTACTGTGAGTGGTCTGGCTTGTCCAGAAGAATTCCCTGTTCTATTAAACTAGGGTGGCCTCCTAAACTTCTGCCCACCAGGTCAGACATTAGAAATCCATCTTTACACAGTCAGAGGGAGCACTGCACTGAGAGCCCTGTTTCAGCGCTTATTAATGCCCGGGACGTGTCTGATAGGTGCAGCCTCGGGGAGTAGCACCTGCTCCTCCCCCTCATGGCTCTCAGCATGGCAGTTCCTCTGATCACGGGAGGGCCTGCTGCTCTGAGAACCGTAATTGGAGTGGCCCTGGTTGGAAGGCTCTCAGCATGGTGCTCTCTTGGTGAGTGGGAGCACCACCCTGAGAGCCCCGTAGCTGCTGCAGAGGTCTCCATGCAGCACTCCCGGCGAGGTAGCATCACACTGAGAGCTTTGCAGCAGCTACAGAGATCCCAGTACAGGGCTCCCTCTCATCACAGAAGCGCTGCACTGACAGCCGTGCCGCTGCTCTGGTGGCTTTACATGTGGTTTTATTTTGTGATGTCTTTCTGACATAAACAGTGTAATTGTAAACTTGGTTGAATTCGAACCGTTTCAGGCTGAGCTTTCTTTAGGTGCAATGTTAAAATTAACTTTTTTCTTTATGCAAGTGAAAATTGTGTTCCATGCTGTATCTTTCACTTTACTGTTAATATTAAATGTTAAAGGTATTTGTACCACGCACCGTCACCACCGACGTTGAACTAGATTTGAGTGTCTTGTTGAAAGAAATCACAAAGCGTTTTTCAGTAGGATTGCGCAATTGTAAAACACTTTTGTAAATCAGGCTGAATCTCTGTAATGCAGCCAATGCCAGCAGCGGTTGACCCCATTCTAAACAGTCAGATTGAATGAGAGGAGGTCAATAATTACTTCCATGTGTTAACATGAATTTAGGCCTTGCACAGCACATCCCATTCAGGCACCTGGCAATGTATCCTTGCTAATGTTTAACTTGTACAGCTATCCACTGTACTGCAATATTATGTGCTGAAATGCTGGACCAAGGTCCTACAGTGATACAGGTACAGATTATCTGATCACTTTCAAGGCATAACAAAGGCAGCTGAGCACTTTACAAATGCAGCATAAAATCCATGAGATTCACAAAAACTGGATTCAGTCTGTAGATGGCATCTGTATATTGTATTGTAACATGTCATGCTTTGACGTATAAGAGTGTCATGTACCACCACAGTGTCATTGTGAGTTAAAGTACTGATCTTCACAGATCCTATATTTAATATCCAACTGAGCGTGACAGCATTGAGTGTAACGTCTCATAATGATGTCACCATTAAGTGCAAAGCATGAGGTTCACAGGGGAAAATCATTGACGAAAATCAAATACCCTCAAAATACATGCTTCCGCTGTCTGCACCTAAAATAAACAATAATGCCTCTCTTAGGCATGGCAATCTGGAAACTGTGATAACTGCAATCCCTTCTTTATCACCGCAATTCAAGTATATCATGTAAAATGTCCCAGGCAGCCTCTGTACTAATATCCATGCCAGGATATTGATGTTGGGCATGTATGATCTTCCTGGCAACTGCAGAGAAACAGGATCTCCTTTGATCTGACACAGTGGGTAACATTCATTTGAATTTTGCTTGATAAACATGCATTCTGATAAAGATCATAACACATTCAATCTAAATACACTTCTAGTTTGTAAGCAGTAGCTTGCGACGCGCAGACGCACATGCCTGGTCTACAGAGGCAGAACTCACTTTCAAGCGTTAAGCAATGAAGGCAGAGAGGTGAGAATAAAATCAAGTCATTCCATCGAGAATAGCACTGGCAGCTTTGAGGTGTTAAACGATAAGAGGATCTCTCTTGCCTTGCCCATGCTGTATATCATGCCTGCCGGCTCTCTGTGTCCCCATTCCTTCTGCAAGCCATTAGGGTCAGGGTCCCCCAAGGAATAATGTATAATGCCTGTCGAACAATATGTTAGATTGTGTGGAATTCAAAAGTGTGTGGTGTAAATTTAGAAAAAACAACAGCATGGAATATATACACATGGAATATATATTTATATTTGCATATTCATCTAAGGAACCCACTTCCGCAATGTTGTGAAGTCTGAGATGCACTATCCATGGACACTAACATCAGGTCAGTTGTCCTGGATAGCCACAATGGATATCAGGAACATCTCTGTTATCCACTAATGTATACAAAAATTGTGACTGCAGTGATTTTTGGATACGATTACTTGTATATACGCTGTTCATTTAGAAATCTCGAACAATTTGCTATTTTGCGGAGCACAGCGTGTGCAAGCTGTTTGAATTTCAGACCATGTTCACGTGGCATTGACTCTCTTAGGGTCTTTCCACAGTTCTACCTGCAGAAAGGAAGAGCCTTACCTTTCATTACACTGCTGTTTTGCAGAGTGCAGCCGTGTGCTGCAGTGTGTGTCCGTGTTCCCGTGAGCCCGCCGAGCCTGCTACGCCGATGGTGACACTCGAACTCTCCTACAACTATATCTGCCTGTAAGGTATTGGTACAACAATTTTCCTTTAGCGTTCCGTTTGTCGGATACTCTTTTCCGGTTAACATCTGTGCTGTTTACGCCTTATTGACATTTAAAGATGGTTCAGAGATTGCGAGGACACTACAGGGGGATTTCTCCCTGGATTAATCACGAAGAATCAGCCTGTGTGGGGCCCCCAGTTTCCGTTTCTCCTTATGTAACGTGACTGATTCTTAATCTTCTGGTTTTTACTTTTTCTTTTTTTTTTCTTGTCATCTTGGCTGTGATATTCACCTTAGGTCACAGATTTAAAGAATCGAAACTGATGCTACTGGTGGGGTGGATCCACTTCGGAATTTGCACAATATTCTTGTGGACCTGATATCTGCCCAGTGACTGCGGGGAGCCACTATGTGGCCTAGCCTTTCATCTGGGAAGAAACATTTGGATAGACAATTCTTCTTTGTTCTGACCCACAATTAGGTACATACGTGGGGTGTAAATATATGCTGGAGTGTGCCTATTGCTGAAGACCTGAGACTACCCAGAGACTGTGGAGTGCCCGCTAGGGGGGCCAGTCTTTGATTTGGGAAGTATTAACTTTTATACTTGTCACTGGAAATACTGATAATAATGTGCTCCGAGCTACATAGCCAAATGGGCCTGAGCACTCACCAAGGAAAAACTGTAACCCCCCTTAACTTGGAAGTGTCGGGGGGGGGCGGTCTGAGGAGCTGAATAACAAGCAACGAACTCAGCCTCCAATCTCCACTTCATTGTGTAGACCTTCGCCAATAACTGTAACAATTGGGAATTTGGTGGGAGAGGGGAAGGAGGGAGCGATTGAGGATGGTCACCTGGTGTCACAATTAACTCTGAAATTGGATGATCAATTTAACCCGGCACATTACATAAAGCCATGATTCATGCTCTATATGACTCAGTAAGTATTAATAAGTCAGTAACACCTAGGGGAACGAAAGAGGCTCAACCAATAATGCAACAAAGGTTCATGGACCATTAAATAGTTAAGTCAGCAACAACCATTACTGGAGTCAAAATGTCAAAAGTACTAAGACGGAATGCAATGTTGGATCGCTCTGCAGTGACTACACAATACTTCTTTGGGAGGCAGAACGATATTACAGACATGAGCATTATAGAGTGTGCTGATAAAGCAATGGAACATGTCAATATGGAGGGAAACATGGATAGCGTGATGCAGCAGACATGTGATGCATTAATACAAGATTCTCCCATGGCCCTCACCAACATAATTGAGGCGATGGATAATGGAAATAATTTGGAGGATGAGGATTGAAGCATGAATGGAAGTTTGAGTGAATCAGAGTCTCAGTGTGGGTATCCGAAAATGCACCATACGTTGAAAGAAATTGATGAGAGAATACACCTAACTCCCCCTACTGTTTCTGCTCTGAATGTAGGGTTGTGTTCATTTTTGGAACTCTACGATAACATATGGGCAGAACTAAAATCCACTAACATGTTGATGGCTGAGGTTAACAGCAAATTGAATTTTATTGGCTCTGATCTGAGATTTAGGCTGCTGGGATCAGGCCATAATTCAGAGAGGCCTGATGGGATAGTAAATCAATTAAACCTTGCAATCACAGCTAGTTGCTCAGATGTAATTGAAATCTTGGATGTTGTAGATCCTGAGGTAGTGCGGACATGTATGAATAATGCTAAATTGTCTAAGGAAGAGGTGGAAATGTTGGTGGCACCTACATTCTTTTTTTTTAATAACTCTGTTTATTGAATTTAAACAACAAAACATAAGAGACATATAAGAATAAGACATGAGTCAGCAGTATACATGTGGAAGGCAATCACAGCAGTATACAAGTTGAAGGCAGTCGTCCATATCAACGGGGCCCGTAGGGACGAGGACCAGAAGACAACAAGACAACAATAGGACCAGGCAGGCAAACAAGGCAAGCATCACTACCGGTGCACCCCCACCCACAGAACTTATTGAGCATCTAGCCATTTGCCCCATATTTTCTCGAATTTACGGGGGCAGCCCCTTGCATTATAAATTCGGCGCTCTAAGGTAGCACCTCGGTCCAGCTCGTTACTCCATCGATTCAGGCTCAATGGTTCGTCCGACCCCCAATTGGCCGCTATAAGCCTTTTGCTCGCCCCCAGCGCCGTTGCCAAGAACATTTTTTCATGTTTGGACAGGTCTACTTCTCCTCCAATGCCCAATAGTACCATCTTGGGGTCCCTGGGAATTGGTGTCCCCAGAGCGGCTGAGATTGTATTAACACATTCCACCCAGAAGGCCTGTATCACCTGACAGTCCCATATCATATGGTAGAAGGTGGCGGGTTCAGTTTTGCATCGGACACATGTCTCGTCTTCTATTCCACCCCATCTGGCCATTGCAGTGCGCGAGTGATATGAACGGTGTAGGATCCTCAACTGTATGAGCCTAAGCTTGGATTCTATCCCAATTTCTCTGGGGGACATTAATGCTTCTACCCAGTCTTCAGGTTCCAGGGGGCCCAGGTCCCTTTCCCACTTTGCCTTTAGTCCGTCGAGTTGTGGAGTCCCGAATGAGCTAAGGGCCTGATAGAGGCTGGAAGTGACCTTAGAAGAGATGTACTGCGGGAGAATATTGGTCTCGATGGGGGAGCAAGGGGGTAGGACCGTCGTGTCGGGGAATTGGGCGCGGATTGCATGGGACAATTGCGCATGCCGAAACCGATCCATGGGAGCCAGGTTGAATCGTTCGCGCATGGTCTCAAAGCTCAAGAGGCGGCCCTCTTGTATAATTTGTGCTAATGTGTGTATTCCTTTGGTCAGCCAGTGACCGAAGGGGCCCATTTTTACCAGTTCTGGGAGGAGCGCATTGTGCCATATGGGTTGCGACAGTGTTGGTTGGCCTTCCCAGCCAATTAGCTTGTGAGCGGCCCGCCAAGCCCTCCGGATATGATGGGACATTTTGGGCAGCGCCGGGAGTTGGTCGCGGGTGGCGTAGAGGATTTGGAGCGGTGTTAGTGGGGACATGGTCTCCAGCTCTATACGGTTGTGTGGCTGTGTGGGGTCTGCATGTATCCAGTCATTCACTACTCCTATTTGTGTGGCCAAGTAATAGGTGCGTATGCAAGGTAACCCGATGCCTCCCTCCCACACCGATCTTTGGAGCGTGTCAAGGGCAATCCTGGATTGTTTCCCTCCCCAAAGCAATGTGCGCAGATTCTTGTCGATGAGTGCGAAGGTCTCCCGGGGGATGGGAAACGGGGCGTTCTGGAGTACATACAACAGTCTGGGAAGGGTCATCATTTTGAATAGTGCGGCCCGGCCCATTAGGGACAGGGGGAGAGATTGCCAGTGGGGGATGTCTCTGATGAACCGCTCTATTACTGGTTGTATATTAAGTCGGGGGAACCCATCGAGCGTCGGGTCAAGCCGTATACCCAGGTATTTGAATTCCCTGATAGAGACGCGATATGGGCAGGTCTCCGGGATCGCAGGCTCACCCCCCTGAATCGGGAAGAAGATGGTTTTGGCCTCGTTAACCTTTAGGCCTGCAAAGGACTGATATTCCCCGAGTATGCGGGAGACCACCGGGCACGAGACACCTGGGTTACTAAGGTATATGAGCAGGTCGTCCGCATAGAGCGAAAGGCGGTCTTCCCCCCCTCCCGGCCAGACGAAACCATTCCAGTTGGTGTTAGCTCTAAGCTCAATCGCTAGTGGCTCGATGGCCAGGAGGAAGAGGAGTGGAGACAGCGGGCACCCCTGCCGCGTGCCTCGACCCAGGGGGAAAGGTTTGGAGGACATGCCGTTCACCCTCACCGTGGCCTCCGGGGATGCATATAACAGTTTTACCCACGATATAAACGTCTGCCCCAAGTTCATCCTGGCCATGATCTCCCACAAGGCATCCCACCCCACTGAGTCAAACGCCTTTTCGAAGTCCACCGCCAGGAGGGCGAGTGGAGCTGGTATCTCCTTTGCCCTGGATAGCGCCAATTGGACCCTGCGCAAGTTCATTCGAGTCGACTTATTGGGCATAAAACCGCATTGGTCCGGGTGGATTAGGGTCTCAATCACTTGCAGTAGTCTGTTGGCGAGTGTTTTGGCGAGGACCTTCGCTTCGCCATTAATCAGGGATATCGGGCGATAGGAGGCACATTCCTCCGGGGGTTTCCCCGGCTTGTGTATGACCACTATGCATGCCTTCCTGAGGTCTGGGGGGAGTGCTCCTAGTTCCCTGCTGCGTAGAAACATGCGGTGCATGTGGGTGGGGAGCATGCTACCAAGGCACTTCCACGTTTCTGTTGGGAACCCATTGGGGCCCGGAGTTTTCCCGGGCTGGAGTTGTGCCAGTGCCTCCTGCACCTCAGTGTCAGTAATATCCGCATTCAGGAGGTCTGATTGGTGCTGCAGGAGTGTCGGGATTTCGATGTGGTCGAGGTATCGGGAGGGTTCGACTAATGGGTTCCCCGTGGGCGGGGTGTAAAGATTTTTGTAGTAGGTGGCGAATGCCTCGACGATATCTGAATCTTCCGTCAGTAGTGTCCCATCCGGAGATCTGATTGCCCTAACGTGTCCCCTGCTCTGCACGCGTCTCTCCAACCAGGCCAGTGTCTTGTTAGCTTTGTCGTCCCTTTCATATATTTGGCTTCGGACTAACTGGTGAGCATTTCGTGCATTGTCTAGGGACAGGTTACTGAGGGCGGCCTGCGCCGTGAGCATCGCCTCCTTTGCTTCTTGGGTGTTCTGTATGAGGGTTTGTCGCTCACACTCCAGGACGCGTGTCTCTGCATCCCTGACCTTCTGGACTTGGCGTTGTTGGTAGGCGGAGACCTTGGAGATAGCCTCCCCTCGTAGGACAGTTTTGTATGCCTCCCAGATTGTGATCGGGCAGTCCACCGAGCCCACATTGTGTTCGAAGTATTCCGCTGTCGTCTTCTCTAGCTCTTCTGCAATCTCGGGGAGACGGAGATGGTACGTATTTAGGCGCCAGTTACGGTCTGAGCGGCAGGAAGAGTTCTTGAGGGTCAAGAGAAGCGGGGAGTGGTCCGAGATCCCTCTTGCGAGGAATACAGCATCGAGGAGCCTGTGGGTTATATTGCGAGGGATGAAGGCGTAGTCGATCCTGGAGAATGATTTGTGGACCCCAGAATAGAAGGAGAACCCTGCCTCGTCGCCATGGAGTGTGCGCCAGGTGTCCACCATTCCTGAGGTTTCTGCAAACGTGGTGAGCGGCGTAGAGGTGGGACGTGATCCAGCTCTCCTATAGGTTCTGTCGATTGTGATGTCCATTACCTCGTTAAAGTCCCCTCCGAGCACCCACACATCCGCCTCCTCCTCCAGGAGTAAGTTCTGTAATTCAGCGAGCAGTTCCTTCGTCAGTGTGGGGGGGGCATAGAGCGCTGCCAGGCCCCATCTCTCCCCCCAGATGTCCGCCAGCAACAGCACATAGCGGCCCCGGGGGTCCGTCCTGATCTTCCTAACATGGAGAGGAACTCTCTTGTGGACGAGTATCATTGTGCCCCTCGCCCCTTTCGTGAATCCGGCATGGTAGACCTTCGAGTAGTTGGATCTTTTGAAAAAGATGGTGTTGGTGCCTGTCAGATGTGTTTCATTTAAGAGGGCAATGTCTGGCGAGTGTCGGTTTAGGTACTGGAGTACCAGTCTTCGCTTTATGCTGGAGCCGAGGCCATTGACGTTCCAGGACAGTATCTTCACTTTGTTGGAGTTCATCCTGTCAGCGTGAGACTATTTGTTGGGGTGTCTGAGAGGATTAGTGGCCGTTGCATTTTCCCCCCGGGGGCATAAGTTGTTTCCTTCTCGGGGTGGGGGGGGACCCCCAGCGGCCGCCTCGCATCGGAGTGTCTGAAGACTGGCAGGTGCCTGCGTCTCTGAACCTGGCCCACCGTAGTGTTTGTCTGACTTGCCTGCTTTCATCGTTTTCCAGCTTTCTTTTCCCGTGACTTTGTTTCTTCAAATCCCCAAAACTCCCCCCACCCTGCACTTCCCTTCCAACTGGGAGCACCTGTCGCCCTAACATAGAACTTATAACTTGTTGAACGTAAACTTCGTCGGAATGGCCCGACCTAGGGTGGTGGCTCCAGTGGAGACGCCCTGACTGTGTTTGGAACTGCGGTGTCAAGGTGGTGGTGGCCGCGGTGGTGTAGTTTCCATGGTGTCCCTTGGTGACCTCAGTACTGTGATGCCCAGGCCTCATCCGTTCTCAGTGGTATTCCTGAGGGGGGGTCTTGGTGTTTCTGTTTCGGGGCCCATCGGAGTAGGAGGCGGCGAGTCCTGCCCGGGCCCGGGTTTGCGAGCGGGCGGCCCAGAGGGCGAGCGTCGAGGCGTCGGCCCATTAAGGATCTGTGTTTCGAGCCAGTCCCATGCTTCTTTGGGGCTGTGGAATAGGTGTGTCGTTCCCTCGTGGTGGACCTTGAGCAACGCCGGGAAGAAGAGGGCGAACTTGATGGATAGAGAGTGAAGCTTTTTCTTAACCGAGTCAAACGACTGGCGGGCCCGCTGAACCTCCTTAGTGTAGTCCGGGTAGAACCCTACTTTATAGCCGTTGTATGTGATTGGGCCGGAGGCCCGTGCCATCTGGAGGATGGCGTCTCGGTCTCGGTAGTTCAGGAGGCGTGCAATTATAGTTCGGGGGGGGGCTCCTGGGGTTGGTCGCCCAGTGGGTACCCTATGTGCTCTTTCGATAGAAAAGAATTTCGACAGTTTCTTGGGGGCAAAGATGTGGGTCAGCCAGTCTTCTAGGAAAAGTTCGACACTGGGGCCCTCCTCTTTCTCCGGGATCCCAAGAATCCTGAGGTTATTGCGCCGTGCCCTGCCCTCACTGTCTTCAGCTCGGTATTCTAGTTGGTTAACCTTCTGGGCAATTATGGCGAGTTGTTGTTCCAACTGGCGGACATTATCTTCTGTGTCCGACACTCTTTGCTCCGCTTCTCCTACTCTGGACGATAAATTGCGCAGATCCTGACGTAGGAGAGATACTTCCGTGCAGACTCCGCCTATTTTGAGTTCCAGCGATGTTCTCGAGTCCCCAATTGCCTTCATTAAGTCTCTCAGGGAGAGTTGGGGGTCCTGAGCTGCTTCCCCACCATCCGCTTCCGCTGGGGATTGCATTTCCAGGCGGGGGGGGGCTTCCACAGTATAGAGGTCCATTTTGCTTTGTAGGGTCTGCCTCCCAGCCTTATCTTTGCCCATGGCGGAGTCGGGTATTCGTGTGAGGCGGCAAGTCCGGATGGGACGTATTGGTGCCCCCCAGGGGGTCGTTGTAAAGTCTGAGTTGGGGTGGGTTTGTCGAGCGACGATCCTTCCCTATTGTGTCCCTGTTCAGGTGTGCCGGCGGGATTGCTTGGCCGCTGGAAGCAGACCCCTGCTATGGTTGGTCCGTTGTGTCTATTGGAGGGTCGCGGGCCCACAGAGATGGCATCCGCATATACGCCCCCCCGGAGCCCGTATTATGTTCAGTTCTTGAGTGACGTGTGGAAGGCGATAGCCGCGGCTCTCCGCCTTGCGCGCCACTTTGTGCTGCCCCTGGAGGCCATTAATTATGTCGATTGAGGGGCAGATCCCTTTGTCGTTGGCGGTTCCAAGGGTCCCTGGTCGGGGTTGGTCCGGTGAATTTCGGGGGTTTGCCCCAATGCGCGGTCTCACACCGGGCTGCCCCAGTGGGGTATCTGCCCCGCTCCTTGTGCTCGTGAAGTCGTGGCCTTTACAACGGGAGGCCTCCGTCCCTCCCCGGGTCACTGCCCACAGTTGTTAGGTTATTGCCAGTTCCCTGGACCCACGATCGTTTGTGGAGGGTGCTGCGGACGTTGGCACCAGTTCTGGGTGCTAATGGTGATGGGGGAGGAGAGCGTCCCCAGTCCCCTCAGCTCCGTGCCCCCCACAGGTGGACCTCCGAATTCACTTTTGGGTGGGGGGTGAGGCGTCTCCTTAATGCGTCGCCCTTACCTCGTTAATGCTGATGGGGGAGCGCAACACCGCGTTACCGGTTCCCGTGTCGCAGCTCAACCCCAGGCGTGACAGTCCCGCAAATTGAGGGAGAGGCGGGTGGGGGCAAAAAGGCGTTCTGCTCGCCTCTGTTTACGCCGCCGGGTCTGGTAGCACAGCGTAGAGATCCCTTGCTGTCCGTGCAGTGCTGGTGTCCAGGATCGTCGCGGCTTCAGCGCCGAGCGTCGGCCGTGCCCGCGGTTCGGGCACTCGGACGGCCGTCTCAAGCAGGGGGCTCAGCAGGGTGGAGGAGCCCCGGGCGGCAGTCAGGAGGAGCCGGAGCGATGCCTCGGGCCGGCGTCCTCGGCCCCCCCCGGCTCGTCCGCTCCCCGAGGGCCTCAGTGGCCGCCGCAGCTCATGGGGGGAGGGGCGAAGGAGCCGCAGTTAACCGCCCAGCAATGGTGGCGAGTCTCGCGTCGGCGGACTCAGGGACGTTTCTCACGCCCCCCGGTCCGATTCTGCTCGGGGTTGTAGCAGGCAGTGCCTGGATGGGTCCGCCAGTGTTGTGCTGCTTCAGGAGGTCGGGCGAATTCCCGGAGCGGAATAAATGAAGGATATTTAATCGCGGCCGACGCGATTAGGTCTTCATGCGCGGCTCGCGCATGCGCAGTGGGCTCGGCACCTACATTCTTGAACAATAGTATAATGCATGATTCAGTAAAGAATATGATGAATGACCAAATAACGTGTGGAAATGAATGGAGCATGCCTCTTGAGGATGTAAAGGGGGCATGGGTGGATAACTCTGAGAAACTCCTGTCTACTAAGATCATGCCTCACAGAAAAGCTAGACAGATTAGATGGAGACCTATGATGAGAAGGCAGAGGATTCTGAGTGTTAAAGCGGCCCCCAACATGCTATTTAGACCTAAATTTCCACCAATCGCGGAGACTAGAAATGGGCAGACAAAGGTACTTACAAAGCCAATGTCAATTGACTCCACTGCCAAAACTGATGTGATCTGCTTGGACAAGTATGAGTATGTTGACTCCAACTTATTGCTGGTAGGAGGTGGAGTGTGCCCACTGGGAGATTTTGGGGAATTATCTGGGGACCCAATGTAACCCACAAAAGGTGATGAACAAATAACCATTACAGCCCTGATCTGGACAGGGTTGTGAACCTGTGAAATCTTGGAACTTGAAGGACACTGGAGCACAAAGAGATGGTGAACTAAAATTGACCAGTGACATACATCGGTTGGGACATATTCAACTGCCGACCCTGTGTGGGCAAGCTAAAACTGGTCCACCTGAGTCCATATGGGGTCCTATAGAGGGAGTCTCTACTTCAGCCTGTCAACCCCTATACTCAGAGGTGGTTAATAAATTGTCACAAAGGGGCTGTGGGTTTCCGGGCTGAGGATATTCCCCCGTCTTCTCTGACCCAAGATTGGCCTCTGAAATAAAGGTCCTGGTAAACCTGCTTCAAAGACCCACTGTTAAGACAGGGGGGCAGGTACAAAAAAAATGAACATCAAGGGACATCGGATGAGACATGGAGAAGAATATTGAAAGGGACAAATAGGTGTAAGAGCAACACAAAACATTCAGATGAAGAATCCTGTTTAATAAGAATAAGAAGTTTGCTGGGGCCCGAAAAACTGATCGGTTTGAATAGGTCAAATACCCTGACAATCTTTGTGGAAATTCCCGCTCTGGCATTAGTGGCCTCCAGAGATATATCTAGAGTGCCCTTACCGATCAAAGAGCAACGAGATACAAGTCTCATGTTTCTTACCTCTCCTTTGGTAAAGGAACGAGAGGCACTGAGGAATTTGGTTTTTGAAATTGAGCCTAGGACACCAATGGAGGGGACAACCCCAGATGTAAAAGATAAGTTGACGAATGGGGAGGCCTCTAGGGCCAAACAGATGGGTAATGAGATGGGTAAAGTATGAACTAACCAAGAAAAGGTATTGTGAAAGGAAATTGATTGGGCCACAGTTATCTCAACCCTGTTGCAGAAACTGGTACCATAAGCAGATTGCCCCTTTGTGAGGGGAAAATAAAAATATCAACTTGTGCCTAAAATTATGGACTACTAGAGGGAATCAACATCAGTACAGTAACCCGGACTGCTTGGCTAACCTAAGAGATGCCAATTGTATTTGTCTACAGGAGACATGGGTGACCTCAACTCCAATACTAGATGGTTATACAATATATAATCAATATGCCAAAGGTAGTAGCGGGGGTAGGCCTTCAGGGGGCCTGCTGACCACTATAACAAATAATTTGGGTCTTAGTGGCATGATCACAGAAGGTCTACCTTTCGGGGCTCTAGGGGTGGACCACACCTCTGGGGATACTGTCCTTAAGATATTGGTAGTAAATATATACTGACACAGTGGAATGTCAGCGGTTCAGGTATTTGTGGAGAAGGTGTGTCATGCAATCAATGAGTGGGCTATAAAGCATGAGAATGGGTGAATCCTGGTGGTGGGTGATTTGAATCCAGAGTGTGTTTTTGAAAAGCCACCATGGGACATCTGTGACATGGATATGGAACAAAAGGGAATCCCACTTAAAAAAAAATATATTGGTAGAAATTTGGTATGTGGGCCTAGGGAATCTTGGCCTCTTACCATTGGTGGGTCAAAGAATGATGAATATAGGGTAACATTGTGGCATAGAGGAAATTGTTCATCGATGCTTGATTATATCTACACTGACCACTACTTAAGGAATAGATGTACTATATTTTTGGTCACCCCAAATGCTTGGAGTGAACATGCCATCTTGACTGCATGTTTTGATATGGTTATAACTACTAGACACTATAGAGTGCAAACTCAGATGGTATTGAGTGCGTCTGGTAATGCGGTCAGATGGACTACTCGAAATATTGAGGCCCTAAATCATAGTTTGTGGGCTGCCCTGAATAAAACCACTCTAGATTGGAAAATGAATAATATTTAATACCCAGGAGATCCAGAGACTAATTGGGAGTGTGGTGGCGGATATTACTTTAATAACACAAAGAAGTGGTACCAATATTAGGCACACCCACTGTTATAAGCAGGAGATAGCCTTGGCTAAAACTTCTATGAGGAAAGATATAAGTACAACTATGAGGGCCACGCTGGATGATCCCATTCAGGATAAGACTATTAGGCTGATAAAACAAAAAATTAAGAATTTCTGTAAAACAATAAAAAAATCAGCTATTGCAACAAGATGCCGAAGTTATGCTGAGGATACTAATAAAGGCTCGAGTCATTGCCTTTGGACACTAGTGAATGGACAAGATCCCAATTATGTTGTATCATAACTGAATCTGATTTCAGAATTGAAATGGATCGAGTTCTTTGGTAAAAGGTTTGACGACCCAATATGCCCACTGGGGGAGGGGGAAGAAGAAAATTTGGGCAAATCACAGTATGACAAATGGTAACCCTCCTTCGAGTTCAGTACAGTTAAGGATTTAATAACAAAATGTAAAAGATCACGTGCCTCGGGACCTAATGGTCTTACCAATAAAACCTTTAAGGCAGATCCACATCTCTGGGCAAATCTCCTGTACTATGAATTTAAGGGCATTTTCCGGATGGGTATCACTCCATCAGCACAGCTCATTCGGTGCCCATCTTCAAGTGTGGGAATAGGTTGGATCTGAAAAATTATCAGCCAATCTTGTTAATAGATGCCGACTGTAAAATCTTTTCGGCTCTATTACTATCACATTTGGAGGAGTGGGAAAACAGTATCATCCACTCAATAAATTCCAGACGGGGTTTCGTAAGGGCCATTCAACAAGCATCAAAGGGCTCACCCTCAAATGCATACAAGAGGATGAATGGAGGGATGAAAAGGGTTGCACATAAATGTCCTCTGTTGACCTCTCAGACGCATTTCATCGCGTGGATCACAGCAAACTGTGGAAAAACTAGCTACATGGATTTTGCCACTGGGTCTCTTGAAACTCATTGAGGGAGTCTATGAGAATTTTGGGGTCCAGGTGCGTCTGAGCCAGAAAGAATACCTATCAAAGAGAGTGCGATCCTACTGTGGAGTTAGACACCCTGGATCGTCAACCAATATGTGTCGTATGTGGCGGAGAGCTTTATGAATGAATGAAGGGTTGTTGGCACCAAGAATAGGACTAAGTAAAATCATATGGCTGGCGTATGCAGATGATTTCTTGATTTTTTATCATACAAAGGTGGGTCTGCAGCGCCTTTTAGACATTTTCTCTAACTAAGCGTAAAAAAATGGATTTATTATAAACCTGAGTAAAACAAAAATTCTGTTATTCACGAAAGTACCACAAAAGAACTTACGATCTTCATGGCATATTGAAGGAACTTTAGTGAGTAAATCTACCAGTGTAACGTATCTGGGATTCCACTTTGGATCACACAGAGGAAGTAAATCCCATAGGTAGATCCTCTTACACAAGGCTAGGCTTCTGGAATCCCAGATTGTGAAGATAGATAAAAAAGTGGTTTATTCTCACTAAAACCTGTATTCATGTTTTTTGAGGGAAAGATTGTCCCCAAGGTAATATACAGTCTGGAATTTTGCCCCGGTACGATAGTGAAACATTTAAATAAAATTGAGGGAAACATCTGGAGACGGATCCTCGGTATACCTAATGCTGTGCCTTTAGCAGCTATTAAGTATGAATTAGGATATGTTTCAATTTGGGCCCAAGTGCAGTGGAGGCTACTAACACTATACGGGAAGATCATGGACCCTATCATGAAAACTTTATATGAAATGATGAGAAGTAACATAAGCTGCTCGGTGTACCTATTGGAACTTAACAATATATGTGAGACTATCGTCCAAAAAGTAGACTCCGATTTGGAAACCATGGTTAGTAATCCGATGCTAATTAAAAAACGGCTGTTGGAGCCAGACTGGATCGAAATGACAGAAACTTTCCACTCATACATATCTATGAGTCATTGGGCCAATGAACATGAGCCCAGAAGATCCTCTCAAAAATCTTGCTTCAGTTCCCAAACCGGCATTATTGTGGGTTACTTCTGATGGAATATCTTGCCAACAAAGGATACCCTGCTAAGAAGGAAACACATATCTTTAGAGGAAAGTTATTGTAGGCACTGTCAATCTGTACCCAAATCCGTAAGACATCCTGTTTTGGAATGTGAAGCACTGAAAAACCTAAGGAATGTTTACTTAAGAACTTTGAACGATTACCGTCTGTGCTGCTCTATGGATATACTGTGGACGCATTGTCTTAATATACAAAGTGTACAGGAAGGTTTAGCCCTTCCAGGATTTCTTAAGGGAATTAAGATTGTATAGAGTGTAAAAGTGAAACTCTTACTACGTAATTAACTGGTTGTTGAATGAACTATATTTTGTCCCTTGTGTGTGTTATCTATTATGATTAACAATTGGTATATGTAATTTACTGTCTGTAATGGTAGGAGTGTAACGAATCAATGGAATTGTGTTATAAGAATGGTCTTTTTTTCTCCTCTTTTCTTCTCTGTTTCCCTTTTGTATATTTATATCAGTTTTTTAATAATGTACATAGTAAGAGAAATATTCTAATTTGCTGTTTTCCTTGATATCTCTTCTTTTTTTGTCTTTTTAATATGTATTAAATGTGAATTTTGTAAAGGTTTGATTAAACCAAATGCAAAAGAAAAAAAGAAGTAATCAGGCAAACATAAATATACCTTTAGTTGAGTAGTTGTGTCATTCTTGTGTTTAAACAAACATCCCCAAACATTTCAAAAAGAAGAGTTGCAATTAGTCTCAAATTCTTTAACGCTAAAAACCTCTTACTTGAGATTTCATGGTATAGGCTCTCCAAGGTACTCACTCCTTTAGTCTGACAGATGCACAGAAAACACCTCTGCCAGAGATACTTTCAAGAATCCTACAGGGTTTGTGGTTGAACTGGGCTGGAATACACCACTCAAATGCCTGCTTGGGCTGGCAGAACGCAGAATTCCAGCTGTCAATGTAGCACTTAATTAAAGCCTGACAGTGTTCATAAGATCCTGCGGTCCACACCAGACAAGTACTTATGAATTGGAATAAGGGCCTTACATTGTATATGTATTTTATGGTCATCGCACACGTCTTGCAACTAGCTAGATATGTACATTTTTCAGTGTGTTAGTTGCAACTCTTGTGGTGGAGGTGAGCATGAATTTTAGATGGATTAGCACTTTTTGAGGGCTTTATGGAAAATAATGTTTCAGTAGTCTGTTTTCAGACAGAGTCTGACTTGGCAGAGTAGCAGCAGAGAATAGCTAGTGTATCTTCCGGTCGGTATGTGAGTTCATTGATAGCTCTGAGTCCAGGGAAACACCCTTCCTTTTGGCCTGTTTTTTGGCATGGATGTTATTTTATGTGAAATTGAAGTGGGCATACTCCAGGTTGGCTTATATAAGGGCCTTACTGAAAGCAAGTAGCAAAAGATCATCTTGGACTGATTGACAACTAGCCAGCTGTGATGCATCCAGTGAAGAGTACATTATAGATGTGAGCACACTTTCAGCTTTTGGCAACATAGTCTTCACCAACCCTAATGGTGATCTGAGCACTATTGATGTAGTTGTGAAAAGAGATTCCTTCCCACAATAGTAAACAATGCAGAGGCATGACCTGGATATTGACTAACGTCAGGGATCAGGATGGATCCTGGCTGATATCAGGGATAACCATGGATATTCGGCAATGCCACAAGTGACCAATGAAGAAGCAGAATCAACGTTTCTCAGTTTGACTGTGGAGATGTCCTCCAAAATGGAAACTATCCAGTTAAGTGGCTTCTCTGAAACCCCCATGACCCTGTGAAATCTATACACAAGATCAAGCTTCTCTAAGACTGTTGAGATTTCCATAATGATCAGGTGGTCCTCTACTCCACCAACACGGAGGTGGAGATGAAGATTCTCCTTCACATGAAGTACAGCCATATCTGGGCTCTAGTGCGACCCAAACCCAGATGGCCCACTGCCAAGTAACGCATTCTCTTATGTAAAAGCATGTAGTTTGGTGTGGTGCGATCATGGTCTTTAAACAGAATGAGACGTTAGTGATGAGAAAGAAATGAGAGAATAATGCTGGTCCCACTAACTGATTGGTTAATACTGAAACTACCCACTGATTGGTTAATACTGAAACTACCCAGGCTTACTTCAAATGTTGATAGACATATCCATCATGAAATAAACAATTAATTATATTTGTAATAAGTGATACTAACACTTTGATGCAGTCCTGTACTATGTGCGAAGGACATTGATCACTGGGGCAGGTCATGAAGTTCATATTCTTTTTAATGTCTCATGTCTGAATAATAGTTTGAGGTGTAAACATAAAGCAGCCTTTGCGGAGTGACTTCTGGTTACTGCTATTTAGAAAAAGGCAGGTAGACCTTCTAAGTCCAGTGGAGTCCCATTTGGGGGTCTCCCGAGGTTGAGCAATTATTTCCTCTACTCTTTAACTAATAGTCCTATTACTGGTTACAGCATGCTTTTGAGAATTAGGTAATTCTTTTAGCTCTGTTGGTCGTTGCTTCAGAATGTTATCACCTAGCTTCTGTGGATATATAAGCCTCATTAATTTGCTTGACATATACATGTTTTTCATTAGCCTTGATGATGACAATCCTATTGGCTTTTTACATGGATGTGGGTATGTTGCATTGAGTGGGGCAGTGGAAGTTGCACAATCTAATTTTCACTTCTGTAACTTTACTTTGGTTGCCTTGTAAAGCAAGCAATGTAGTGAGAGGGTGTGACATATTTTTTAAGGGGTCAGTCAATGTGTCTACTCATTTAGAGAATACCAAAATAGAAAATTAGTTAGGTCCGTGGCATAGAACAGAATAGTACAGCAATTTCCAAACACAAATGTTGTCCTTGTTAACATGTCCCCGTATGTGTTGGTGATGCCTTTGTTTCTTCTACCTCTGTCATTGTCATTGAATTGCTTTAAGGAGGATTGTACATACTAATGTTATATGTAATGCATTTGTATCTCTCCTCCTCAATGCGGTCTCAACAAAGCCTTATTTTGAAAATTTAAGAACATTTATTGACAAAGAGAAGGTTGGCTTTCAATTTACATGTATCACAATTTATATTGTCATTTTCATTGTATAAATTGTCATCTTGGAGGGAAACCCCTCTTGATGAAATAATATAGCCAGGCTGTTTGAATAGTCCAAGGGTAAACATTGGATATTGCCCCAAGGCATATTACGAGAATGCATGTGGTAATGGGTGTAACACTTCACCTGTGATGGGGAATGCACAGTGGGTTCACATCTCAGGTCACTTAAGGAAGGAAAACACTCTGGGGCTTAGGTTTCCTGCTCATCATCACATTTTAGATTCAGCTCATTGATGATGAGCACTTGCTCAACGTTCAAATCACCTACAAGATGTCACCTAAAAGTTAAGTAGCAAAGTCAGAGTGACCGTTCTTTGGTAAAAAATAAAAATATAGGTGGATGATGGATGAGTTGGGGCAAGAACGTGAAACACATTATGTCACAACCTGGCATCTCTGCAAAACAGAAGCATGGGAAGATGGGCAAACCTGACTGACATATCAAACCTATTCTGACTCCCCTTACCTTGTTTATGTTCAGGATGGAATAGCCACCTGGTGTGGCCAAGCCAGTGAAAGGGTATCAGTGCAATGAATGTGTCCATATCAGTTTAAAGGCAGGGTATAGATTGCATGCTGATAAGAGCACAATACATGTTATTTGTGGGTTGGTCAGTCACAGATGTTTGGAATTCACATAAGCATATAGGGATACCAACTATATTTTGTATTTCGAGTAGGGAATGGTTAATTATGGTATAGAGTGAAAATCACACTTTATTTTTAGCGGGGAAAAAACTATTTAGAAAGGCCGCTCTGCGACTGCTCAGAGAGGTCTTTCTAAATCTAACGGTCATGCCCCTGTTGCACACGATTGCACAGAGCGGCTGACAGGCTCGGCCAGGACAGGCAGGGGAAGACAGAAGTTGGCTGTCAGGTAAGTGTTAGGCTGTTTGTGTGTCTCTGTGTATAGTGTAGGGTAGTGTTTGCAGTGTGGAGAGGAGGGGGCTTCGGAGAAGATGTGTGTGTCTTTGTGTGTGTGTGTGTTGATGTGTGTGAGGGTTCAGAAGGGATGTTTATGGGGGAGAAGGTTCAGGGTTAAATGCGGTTTGGGGGACACCCCCAATTTCAGAGGGATGGCTGTCAGGGGTTGGGTGTGGCTGAAAAGAGAGCTATTTTGACGATTAAAGCCCTAGGGGAGAATTCATCCGTGGGATATTTGGTGGAGTCACATGGGCAAATAAACACATAGAATCTAAAAGTGTGGGGAAGAGCTCAGGTACGTGCACCTCTGTCATTGGTGATATTAATGTATATATTCAGTTTTCTGAGAGATTTGCGAAGAATTATGAACACCCCTCTATGTCTGCCAGAATAAAGCCACAACAAAAGCTCTTTGGCCTGAATTATGTATGATTTACTCTCATATGTACAACATTATATTTATATGATATGCCATACATTCATCATTGTTGTATGTGTTAATCAACAAAACCTTGGGCCTCATTACGACCCTGGCGCTAAGTGGTTAACGGCGCCGTAAAAGGCTGCGGCGCGTTAACCACTTAGCGCCTTACTACGAGGTCCCTTTGCGGGACCCTACCTGAACGGCTGGTCTAGACCAGCCGTTAAAGTTGGGAGCCGTAAAGGGACTCTCGAGGTAAGTACGGTACCGCAATTTGCAGTACCGTACTTACCGCCTTCCCCAGTCCCATTGAGCCCTATGGGGCAAAAATGGGAATGGGGAAGGGCCAATGTTCAATGGGGAATTACCGCCCTGCCAACCTTGGAATGGGGTGGTAATTCCCCATTGAACATTGGCGGACTCGTTACAATACCTGCACCAACCATGGTGCTAATAGCGCCATGGTTTAGCTCCAGTGTTGTAATTAAGGCCCTTGTGTTTGGTTAGACCAACAACATTTTGAATCCAGGTTCCCTCTTTTTTTAAAAAGAGAAAGACATACAAATACAGCAAAGATATGCCAACACATATTTAGGACACACACATTCATTTGTAATTAACCGTTGACTTGGAATATTTCACATTACCTTTTCATAGATATTTTACAATACATTTTTCTTAGAGATGATGCAAAACATTATCTGATTAAATGTAATGTTCTCCATTGAATAATGCAAATTTAGAATGGCTTTACAATGAAATATCATGGAATTAATATTAAACGGATAATACAAAAATATAGGAATAAAGTGCCCAATTAGCAAATGACAATGCAGTTTATAATGTTCTTCTGCATGTCTGTTATCATGTGAAAGGGGAAAAATAAACTATATTTTGAATATTAGAATTCTGAAAAAAAATTATACAGTAAAAGTCATTCATTACAAATAACACCTGAAGGGTAGTACTTTTATAAAGAAGACACACATGATGTCAGATTGTCATTATGGGAAAACCCGATGTAAACAGAACATTTCTGTTCTGGGGACACATGTATTTTATGTAGCTTTTATATTCTGTGAACATAAGCTGTGAACTTAAATGCACCTACATACATGTTTGTGCAAGTGCCTGCTTTCTTGGAAACAGGAATGCACAGACCAACTTATGTTCACTTTCATGTTTGCATGGAAAGTTTAATCACATGTCTGTGTGTATTTGAAGCCCAAATCCATCAACCCCAAATGTTAAGATGGTTACATTGTCAATATGTTCAGTGTCTGGTGGATCAATAAGTGCCTTCTTAATAGCAGGGGCCTCGAACAGGCCCTGACCTCAAACCATGAAAGAGCAATGCGGCCTCATGAAGAATGTATCTGTTTCTTTGAAGTAGCCTATTAAAATGGTCATTTGTTTAAAGCTAGCAAATAGTTCTGTTTATACAAGAGGCAAGCTCAAACCTAAATGCAAATCTATTCGGATAGACTGACACAATGTCTGCTTTAAAATATGCAAATAAAGTGATGCATTTAAATTTATGATTGGAAATACATTGGGCCTGATTCATAGAATTTGTCCCAGAAAAGGCACAAAGGCTGCACAGTGAGAAGAAGTCTGCGCCAGAGAAATCTTTGCACTGCACGCGTATTCATGGATTTGCAGAGGCATCAGTAGCCGTTGTGCAATTAACAGCAATTTGCGTGAGTAACGCCCCAACACGCCCCCACGCAGAGTAAAAGGCAAGTGAAATGCCTAACACAGCGCAATCCTCCGTGCCATCCCTGGGTCAGCATGCAGCCCCCCTAGCGAAATCATGTGAAAACACCCCGCGATCCCCGGCTGCACCCCAGCACAAGTGTGCAAAAACATCTTGTGATCCCCATCCTCAACCCAGTGTAATCACGTCAAAACACCACGCAATCCCCGGCCGCACCCCAGTGTAATCACGTGAAAACACACTGCGATCCCCGTCTGAACTCAAGCGTAATTGTGCGAAAACACCTTGGAATCCCCAGCCGCACCCCAGCGTAATCACGCGAAAAACCCCATGCGATCCCTGTGCACAGCCCAGCGTAATCGCTTGAAAATACCTCACAATCCCTGGATGCACCCCAGCGTAATCGTGCAAAAACACCACGCGATCTGCATCCGCACGCCAGCGTAATTGTACAAAAACACCTTGCAATGCTCGGCCGCACCCCAGCATAATCGCTTGAAAAAACCACGTGATCCCCGTCTTCCCCCCAGCGTAATCACGCGAAAACACCTCGCAATCCCCGCCGGCACTCCAGCCTAATCACATGAAAGCACACAGTGAACCCTGTGTGCAGCCCCCAGAAAACATGTGCACCCCCACACAAGGCCTGGCCCACCACCAGCAAAATGGCGCCCAAACACTCTCGCGATCTGCGGCATTCACCTCTTCCAGATGGGACACCACCACCCTGACCCCCATCACCCGTGACCCCACCCTGCAGGAAGCCCCCTCCACATGGGACACCCCCACCCCAGCCCCCATCACCCGTTACCCCACCCTGCAGGCAGCCACCTCCTAATGGGACACCCCACCCAAACCCATCCCCTGTGACCCCACCCTGCAGACAGGCCCCTCCACATGGTATACCCCCACCCCAGCCCCCATCACCCATGACCCCACCCTGGAGGCAGCTCCCTCCATATGGGATACCCCAGCCCCCATCACCCTGAAAGAACAAAGAAATATCGAGGCTGAGTACCACAAAGGAAATACACCAATCACGGGCTAAAAAGATTCACAGATCTTTTATTACTGTACAGTTTACATAGCAAAACAGATAGCTATCTGGCTCCCAACACCTCACAGTGTGAACCAGCTGACAAACAGAGGTGAGAGAGGTACTGGACATCTAAACACTGGCATTTTTATACATTTCATGCAATATTGTCCAGCCTCTCTTCATGCTAATAATCCGTGGTCTAGCGTTTGTGCCTAGTTCACATACAGATTTTACAATTTCATGCAAAGGATTACATAGGTTTGTATTTCCATGAAGACACTATAGCAATGTATTTTCTCTGATCCCACGGTAAGCCTTATTCCAAGTTTCTTCATAATGTAGTTCAGCTAAAGCATACGCTCGAGGTTTGTTCTTCATTGTCCCAATGTTTATACAAGGGTGAGGCTTGTGAGTGCAGACAACACTTAGATGACAGTTCATATGAAGCGCAAGGCCTCTTTGCTCAGTTTAAACAGTCGGCTCTCGGACAGCCTAAACATTAACAGAACTCAAAGCTCGGAAGGCTTGACTGCAAGTAGAAAACATAGTCCACCATTTCAGAACGTAGAACACACAAGTGAAAATCAAAATGGCAGATGAATCTTAAAATGGCGGCGAAGATAACCCAAAAATCTGAACTTTGCAACACAGTTTTCCGTGTTGCGCGAATAGGCGGAAGCCAATATAAATACTAAGGAGGCACTATATAATTACCATTTAACAACCCTTTGACCCCACCCTGCAGGCAGCCCCCTCCACATGGGACAACCCAGCCACCATCACCCGTGACCCCACCCTGCAGGCAGCCCCCTCCACATGGGAACAGAGCATTTTGCGCTCTGAAACACTTGTGTACGAGCGCGATAGAAATAAAAAATCAATCAATACCCTAGCCCCTTCACCCATGACCCCACCCTGCAGGCAGCCCCCTCCACATGGGACATCACTTGCATGATGAAGCCTGACATACTGACACATTATCACTCCATCGATTGTGTGTCGTGCACCTTTACTGCTGTGTAGTGACACCAGCCTGAATATACACTGGAACATGTATCCTGCAAACAAAAATGAATGCATTCACTCGGGCCACATCCATGAGTGTAGCAGCTGGGCAAACAGAATAGCTGTCCGCAACCAGCTCCCAACATGCACATGTAACAAGTGAATGCATGTGACAATGTCATGGCATCAATCCCCAGGGACAATCTTTTCACCAATGACAGATTCCAAACCACCCTCAATGTTTGCCACATGAAAAAACACTGGCCAGGTGTCCCACAGCCTGAGCTAAGTTCAGCTTCCATTCCTAGAAGATTATCCCTAATGAACACACCACTGGTTTGCCCATGTGAGAAGGACATGGCAATCAGACAGTGCACCACACACCGAGACAGCTGCAATGGGCAGCCAATCTGCAGGAAATGCCAAAAGTGTATCCCAGTGCAAGAGGTTGAACAACACCAGAGATGATGATAACTGTAATAACACTTGCTGGTGAAGGGGAAGCTCCACCTGTGTGTTACACAGCATCAAGCAAATCATTTTCAAATGTCCTGAACCTGTAATTCTCCCACAGTCACCCCACCCACCCCATTCACGAACACAGTGAGAGCAAATACACAGTGATGCTGCACATATGTAAGGAAATGCCGTTTGACAGTGTACACACACAATCCCACTTCACACACCAGGGGTCCATCCCATGAGTATAGTCAACCCGCAAATAAACCCCAAAAATAACACATGCAAGTAAGCAACCACACACGTCTCTGACAATGGGCAGGATCAGGGCTACTAAATGGGCTACCAAATAGGCACACTGCAAAAATAACAGTGACCAACAATGACTGTGAGAGTGAAAAATAAATATATTAAACAGTTTTATTTGAACCATAAAAACTGTAAATAAAATCATAAATCATAAATAATAATATTAAAAGATGTCCATGTAAAAATAGAAAAAGAATAATGTCCATATGTGTAAACAATATTTACACTAAAACATCTATACAACTATAAATAAAACACCTCAAACACCCCAAAAAACTATGTACAATAAAACACGGAGGATAGTCTGGAGTCCACTCCAAAACAAATAAAAAATAAAAGGAAACTCACACCTACAGAACTGTGTACAAAAAAATGGAGTAATGTCCGTGATGCAAGCTCCAAATAATAAGGAAAAATGAAAGGAAACTTATATCTACAAACCTATGTACACAGGCAGCAGGCTAGTCCTCCTTGTCACCAATGTCACTCAATGTCTCAGCCAGGGCATCATCAAACCTTTTGCATGGACCTCTCCATCCCCTCCAACTCCCTGCAACTATCCTCGAGGATTTCAGCACACCACTGTGCCCGAAGCAGTGCAATCTCCGCCCGGGCCATGGTGATTATCGCCTCCAGAGCCTTCTGCCTCTCTTCCTGGATTCACTGCCTATATTGCATTAACATGGAAGACATCCTCGTTCTGAGGTCCACATTTGCGTCCTGCCTGATGCCGGTTACCTGCCTCCTTGAGATGGGATGCCCTGAGTACAATAGCCTCCTACTTCGAGCCTACTGCTGCCAAATCGCCTGGTGCCTGCTTCGTGTAGACTCCCTCCAGGCTGATGACATCACCCGTGGTTGACTGGCCCATGCCCTGCTGCTGGGTGCCTGCTCTCCTTCCATTGCCATTGTTCCTGTTGTTCCCTGGATCGGTGTGGTGACCACCTCAGCTGATCCACTGTCGACTCCTAACTCATGCAGGGATGTTAGCTTCACCAGACTGGCCGACATGGGTGGGACTGGTGCACAGGGGGCCCTGGTGGTATCTGGGTCGGAAGGTGCCCTGGAGGATGACTGGTGCACAGAGACGCAAGATACATAAGTGGCCAGCCCACACATCCAATTCGAGACCAGGAATGCTACTAGCCAGTTCAGGAGACGCCAGACATCATTGTCATGATTTGCAAGCATACAAGTGCAAGCTGCACTTCATCACCAATCGGGCTGGTACGCTTCCTGATACCGACTAGTAGGGACCACTCTGACGTGAATGGCAACATCCGCAGGCAGAGGGGTGTTGGTCTGGGTGGAAACAACCGACACCTGAGGATGGGTCCAGCTGGGGCATGCCGGCAGATGCATACTGCAGCAGGTGCTGAACCAGGGCCAGGATTTTGCACAGGTACCTCCACGGTGACATGTACAGCCTCATGCACCTGGGTCAGGACTGCAGCAGTCACACCCACATCACCACCCCAGCTGGGCCCCATTGACTGGGCTAATATGGCCCCCTCCTCTGCCTCCTCCCCCGCCAACCTGGATGCCTCCCCAGCGTCTTCTGCAAAGGATGGCCCCTGTGTGTGCTCACCTGTCCCCCTGCCCACTGCCGAGGAGTCCACATCCACCTTTGCCCTTTTGGACCTCCCCTCAGCAGCTGTGGCAGATGTTTGGGATGTGGCACCAGTCTCCTCACTCCCCGAAGATGTTGTGTCCAGGGGGCGTGACTGAGCCTTGTGTCTCTGCCCGGTGGAGGCATCCCTGCTGCCTTGCTCCACAGCACCTTCTCTTCCTTCGTCTTCCAACGCTACGTTTTGATAAGGAGACATAGAATACAAACATTAGGGTACTGCAATGATGTGTGTTTGGCACCAAAAATATGAGCAAGAAGTACAGTGCTAAATCTTACAACCATCATCACTCTCCATAACGCACAGATACATGCAATTTACATCCATACACATACATGTCTGTCTTTCACAACAGACAATCACATCTGTGGACATGGCACTGTCACAACCTATCAATTGTGCATGCGACACACACATGTGTCATGGGCCATACACATGTCATGCACACACATCACCTGACCGTCCTCAAGCAGTGCACTGAGCTATCACATCAGAGTCCCCTCAAAAGCAATCATGCAACAAGACCAGGTCACACATTGAAATGCACCTGTTACATCCATCCAGGAGTGATGGCCAGTCACACAGTCACATCTTAGACACATCCACATGAACACCATGTATGTTCATGATGTTGACAACACCACCCATCTGTCACACCTCTCAGACAGGCACGTCTCAGACACATGTGACAAACCTCATGCACGTTGTTAAATGCTGCAGTACAACACACAATGCAAAAGTAAGACCATTGAAATTACACATGGATCATACAACGCATGTAGAGCACTGCCTGGGACAGGTACACAGACATCCATACAAGAGGCATACTTGTTGTAACGTCAAGGTGCACACTCCCACCATACATCATCATGCACATGCACTTTGGAGGCCAGCAACACATGGACCCTCAACTGACGACTCCAGACGGAGCTGCACATCACTGATCTGGATGTGCAGCACTGGGTAGAATTTATTGTGGGATATTTTGACCCATTCCAATGTGCCTCACTACCTCACTTTACTGCAAGGGTGAAGGAAACAGCCCAAAATGACCGCGCTGACTCCTGTGTGCACCTAAAATCTTCAAAACTGTGTTTTTGTGACAACCAGAAAAAGTCTGCACACCCTGCCACACACAGTTCATGGGGGGTGAAAACAGAGTCCTCACTGCAGGAGCATGCCAGTGGGCTCTGCCACAGTCAACATGGAGCAAAGTGAAAGAAACAGCATCATTGTGCTGAAAACCCGAAAATGCCTTTTAAAATGACATTTTCCTAAAGTTAGAAAGTGCTGTGTTTGGCACCAGATCCATGCATTTCTACTGAATCATTGAGAATAAAGGGCCCTGCAATGCCCAGGATCATCCAGTGTGGCTCAGAGGAACCGGGCCTCATTGTTAAACGGAAATCATATTATGCCTCCTTTTGATTTATATTGGCATAAGCCTAGTCGCTCCATGGGGAAAACCGCGTTGAAAAGTTCTGAATTACAATTGACTTCAAGCGCCATCTTGGAAAAAGTCCTCCATCTTGGTTCTAACTTCTGCTCACTCTTCAGTAATGATTAGCTATGTTTTCAGCTGCCAGAGCAGAAACAACCTTTGAGCCTATGTCAACACTAGGGCTGGCAGAGCAGACTATTTGTCCTGTGCAAACAAAACCTTGTAGTCAGAACAAACTCTCATTCAAAGTTTTATCTATGTCTACAAAACTCATCCTCCCACAAACAGTGTTATACAATGAATGTAAACTGATGCTGCATGTTTTTGAAGGAATCCTGTGTACATTTCTGGAAATAGAATTTACTTTAAAAAGCTAAAGATCTACACAGCTGACGACAACAAAGTTTGTCAGTATGTTTAAGGAACCTTGGAGCTAAAGTGAACTCCAATTTAAAGTGTTTTCTGTATCAATAGCCTCAGCCATATTCAAACATAAGAACTGAATGTTAGACAAACTAGAACTGTGTACCTAAACAATAACCTATTGAATTTGTTTCTTGAAACTAGGATCAGCCTAAGCTGGATAACCAACATGACCAGACAGAACAAAGTTATAACCATTGTATTTTGAAGACCAGAAAACACTTGAATTATGCAAAGACAATATTGTTGTATTTGGCATGTGAACTGGGCACAAACCCAAATGTGTAACCTATTAGTTTGGAGATGGGCTGAGCTATGACCAGGACTGTGTATAAATACTGCATGTTTTGTGATGACCAGGACTCACTCCCCTCACAGTGTTTCTGGTACACACTAGCCAGATAGCTATCTGCTTTGATATTTGAATCTGTACAGAATACATCTTTGACTTAATGACTGGCGGATCTAATTTTTGGTGGTACCAAGCCTTCATATTTACTTGATCTTACAAGATGGCGCCCAAATAGGGACCCTCAAGATTGAAGCCATCTCGTTGCAGATTTGACGTGGCTATCGGACCAGGATCAGACAGTGAGAAAGGGGGCCCCTTCTTGGATGAGACACGATACCTCAACAGGACTGCACGGCCTGATCCCTGGACGGTGACCTTGCAGTCCGAGACGGCATCTTGACGAGGGTCCCCATATTGAGGTGGGTATTTTTGCCAGAATCACCAGCTACGTCGATCCTTTGTAATCCGATCGGACCTCCCTTTGTCCTTTGAGTCAGGTGAGTCATGCCACCGATTCCTAAGTATCCTGATATTTGTTTTGGCGCATTGTCCTCGCGAGTACAATTATTGTCCAAGTAACACAAGTAATCTGACATGCCTGAGAAATTGTCTGCCTGTTCCAGGGCGTCATTCCGCAGAGACAGACAATCTTTGATATTTGGCCGACCGGCGCCACAGGAGGTGTCGCCGGCATGTCTATGAACTGTAAGAACGGCATTTGGTAGTAGAGTATTCGGTAATTTTTGGCACAGACAAACTAGACATGTTTCTGAATTTTAGTGGTCAGTCAATGGTAGTTTTGAGATTGCCCGAATGTAGTATTCAGAAACTATATTTTTAAAGAAAGGAAAAAAAAATGCTAGACCTGCAGTGTTTTGATGTAACACAGAATTAGAAAAGAGAAGCTATATAGTAACTTAAGAGTAAATCGAATTATGCATGTCGTCATATGTTAAAATTCTGAAGAAAACCATCATTTTATGGTCAACAAAAACAGTCAGAGTCTGTTAGGAGCGTAGATAGGGTGCTTTAAACTTGGTGTATAGAAAATGTATCTGTCTAAAGATTTTTATGTCTTAGATGAACTAATTGATAAACTCCTAAATGAACGAAGGCTTGGTGCAACTGCACCACCTCCTTATGTCCCTATTCCTGCTGTCTTACCTCTTCTTTCTGTTGCTCCTTCTCCCGTAGTAATTCCTGTTCTTCCTGTTGTTCTTCCGTCACTAGTTATTGCTCTTTTTTCTAGTGTTGTTTCTCTACTTGTATCTCCACCTTTTCCGACTGTTATTGTTCCAGTAAATTCATCTTTTGTTGTCAGTAGTAGTGTCTTCACTATTTATTGTATAGGATTTGTCTACTTTATTTCTTTCCCAAGCGGTTTTGCTTCGGTTGTAGCTGATGAAGGGGCGAGCACTGAATCAAAAGTTGTAACATAGGACATGGTTTCCAAAGTGAATGGGAAAAGATTTGAATGCATGGGCTAAACAATGTATAGAGAAAAGAGAAACATTTACTGTTTTAGCTAAAACTCCTTATTTTAGATGGTATTCCCGATCAGGATGTTTTTATTGAGGGGATGGACATTTAGTTGAAATGGAATAGATTGACGGACGTGGATGTCCCACAAGGGTTGAGGGATTTGAATGTTTTAGGCTATTCAAGGTATTCTGTGGAGAAAGGACATGAGCATGTGGAGAGGGTTTTGAGTTAAGAAGGGAGTTAGAACGGTTACAGAATGATGAAATAGATGGTGATAGTTTGGACGCTTTTTATGCACAGAACAGTTCCTTCCTCCTTGTAAGTCAAAGAGTGAAGAAACGTGAATTTGTACAAGGGATGTGCTTAGATGGATTTTTGAATGTGTTGATGTCTCCCACAGAAGTATATGCTACGTATAGTCAGTATACTCCAGAAATGCAGAGGTAAGTGTTACAGGTAATGATAGAATACCTGAAGGATGAGTGTATAAAAAAGAGATGTGTTGTCACGCAGAATTGATGATTGTCTATAATGGAGCTCTTTTGCACCCAATATTATTCCTACCACTTTTTAGCGCTTGATCTGGTTTTTTCTTTCTTAAACAAATGATCAGAGTTGCCTACTTCTCAGTTGCTTATGAGGGATAGTTCTTCGACATTTGTTCTTAGAGTTGAGATTCAGATAGAGGGAATGGAAGTGGGAATACATAGTTTCAAGGTCAGTCTATTCCACAGAATAATGAGCAGTTGAATTCTCTACACATGGACCAATGTGCATACTACAGACAAGAGGGTTAATAGAGAGCACAAGGTCCGATCCTTTAGTAGAGGTCAAATAACACCTATGGTGTCATGGGTAAATGACCCAGAGGCCGCCCTGGAGTAGGGGGTAATGGGGGGAGCCAGTTTGCTCAAAATTCTCAGTTCTTTTCACAAAATAATCAGCAATCTAATGTGGATAGTAGAAATATATTTGATAATGCTTCCACTGTCTATCTTTCTAAAGATCTTGTCTTTGATGACATATTGTTCCATTAGGGTGGCCCGAAGCAGGGTCTGGAACCGATGCCTAGTCCCGTTAATCAAAGAGGTCTCTACGATGTGATGAAGGAGGGTAATAGGAACCATCTATTTTTTCATAGATATGGGGGCACAGAAGTGTTCTATTGATCATTCACGGGTTCCACACATTCCACTGTGAGGGCAGAACAACGTTTTTAGGATTTTCTGGTACTCCAGTGGTTAGTTTGATTTCTTTTTTGGTACTGATTTCACTGGGTCCATTGGCAGATTACTGTTCGTTCCTTCTGACAACGAACTGTGGAGAGAATTTTGTTGGGGTTGAATCTGTTGAAGGAATTAAATGCGGTAATTGATTGTTCTTCGGATGGAGTGCATTTAACGATTTCACCTCAGTAATTTTCTGGCTAACGGTTTCTGACTAGACCTTTACCGCCAGAATTTAGTGAAGTTCTGAAGTGTTTTTGGGCGGTTGATGATAATGATGTTGGTATTTTACAGACTGAGCCTGTTAAAATTGTTTTGAAACTTGAAGTTAATTTGTCACGAATTCCACAAGATAAGATTTCAGTTGATGGTGAGCAAGCTTTTGAAGTGTATAGTTTTCGATTTTATACATCAGGGAGTGATTGAGGTAATTGCAGGAAGTTGGTGCAATAGCCTGATTTCACCGGAGTACAGGAAAGGGGATAATGCGATTCTATTCTGTTTCATTGTCAATTTACGCACTATCAATAAGATTGTTGCTCCACAATTTCCTATTGTGCCTTATGTACCAACGACACTGACAATGATTCCAGCTTCTGCTACTCCTTTTAGTATTATGGATCTTAAGAATTCCTTCTTTGGCATTCCCATATACAAGAATAGTAGATATTTGTTCGCGTTCACCCGAGGGGGACACTTGTTTACATTCACCCGTGTACCACAAGGGTACACAGAGAGTCAGAGTATTTTTAGTAGGACTTTGAAAGGGAAGTTCGAGACACTTGAGTTGCCTTCCGCGTGTACATTGTTGTAGTATATTGACAACCTTCTCTTAGCTACAGACTTGGAAAGTGTTCACACAGAGGGTACCGTGCTATTGCGTATTAATCTAGTAGAACATGGACATAAAACTTCATTTGACAACGTTTTAGTACTGTTGACAGAAGGTCACCTATTCAGGCTATCTCCTGTCAAAGGAGGGAAGAAGATTGACACACAAATAAAATAAGCATTTCTAGCAAGTCTGTCCCAAATACACAGAAAGAAGTTAGAGCCTTGATAGGAATGGCTTCTTACTGTAGATAGTGGATCCAAAATAAAAATTGAAAAAAAAACAATGTTGGCATTGACAAAGAAGGGCATTTCTTTGCCACTACCGTGAAACTTGGAATACCAGAAAGCTTTTGATCTGCTCAAGACTGCGCTGTGTTCAGCACCAGTTTTGAGCACACCAAAGTATGATAAGGCCTTTGTGTTGTATGTGCATGAATGTGCTTTGGCTGCGTTAATAAAGGAGCATGAAGGGGGGGAAGAATAGACCGTGTGGTTATTTTTTCCTCCATACTTGATCCTGTTGCATGCGCTTTTGCTGCGTTGTCTGAGAACTGTTGCTGCTGCTGCTGCGTTTGTAAAGCAGAGTGAGGGGATGGTTCTAGGCCATACTTTAACTGGCATGACACCTCACTCTGTAGATGTTCTCTTAAGAAGAATGCAAAACGCAACACCTTACTTCCGCACGATCAACAAAATATTAATTGATCCTATTTGTACTGCATATTCAAATTGAATGGTGTTGCATATTTACAGGCCGATTCATGGAATAATTAGCGCAGCGCAAGTGGCCAAAAACGTGCGATTCTCAGTGGAATAGCGAAAATCGCAGTGCAAGTGCGAAAATCGCACGAAAAGCAGCGCACATCGATGCATGGAAGGCCGTGCGCGAGAAAACCATCGGATGTGCTCTAAAAAAGTGTGCAGCGCATGTTGGCGCACAGGCCATCTAACGGCGTGCGCCAGGTCACAGCGAAAATCGCACAGGCCACAGCGAAAATCGCACATAGCGCGACGCACACAACAAAAGTAGGCGGAACACGGGGCGTAACACTCGGAATGGGGAACAACTTGCCAAAATGTTGGCGTCACGGGGGAAGTACAGGGTGCAAGTGCGCGGAACGCCCACACGCTCGCCTACAACACGTATTCATGGAATCGAATAGGCCAAATAAGCGCACGGTCAAACCAGCGCACAGGCACAAACACGACCGCCACAAGAAAGCAGGCGGTAGCGTCTCTGCGCCTGTAATAAATGTGCGCCAAAAGGTGCGCCAACAAATAGCACCTATATACAGCTATGAAGAATGTCCTATACTGTGGCCCTCCAGGACAAATGACGTGCAAAGGGGTACCCACAAACACGGACACCCGCTGACTGAAAAATAACGTGTGCGTGTATTCCGGGGTGCACGGGAAGTTTCACACGCGATTTGGCAGGGTACGTGGATTTCAGGGGTGCGCGGGAAGTTCCACACGCGATTTGGCCGGGTATGTGCGCGGGAATTTCCACACGCGACTTGGCTGGGTACGTGGATCTCAGGGGTGCGCGGGAAGTCTCACACGCGATTTGGCAGGGTACGTGGATTTCAGGGGTGCGCGGGAAGTTCCACACGCGATTTCGCCGGGTACGTGCGCGGGAATTTCCACACGCGATTTGGCTGGGAACGTGGATCTCAGGGGTGCGCGGGAAGTCTCACACGCGATTTGGCAGGGTATGTGGATTTCAGGGGTGCGCGGGAAGTTCCACACGCGATTTGGCCGGGTACGTGCGTGGGAATTTCCACACGCGATTTGGCTGGGTACGTGGATCTCAGGGGTGTGCGGGAAGTCTCACACGCGATTTGGCAGGGTACGTGGATTTCAGGGGTACGCGGGAAATTCTACACGCGATTTGGCTGTGTGCTCGCAGGTATTCCCTGTACACCCTCCACGGCCCCTGCAGGCAGCCGACACCACAGGGGACTATCCTGCACACCTGCTCATGTCACCCAGCACCCCCACCCCCCAGCACTGTGGGGCACCCTCCACCAGGCCCCCACTCATGTCCCCTATCACCCCCACCCCCCAGCATCCAGGGGCACCCTCCACCAGGCCCCCACTCATGGCCCCCTGCACCCCCACCCCCCAGCATCCAGGGGCACCCTCCACCAGGCGCCCACTCATGTCTCCCATCACCCCCACCCCCCAGCATCCAGGGGCACCCTCCACCAGGCCCCCACTCATGTCCCCCTGCACCCCCACCCCCCAGCATCCAGGGGCACCCTCCACCAGGCCCCCACTCATGTCTCCCACCACCCCCACCCCCCAGCAGTGCAGGGCACCCTCCACCAGGCCCCCACTCATGTCTCCCATCAACCCCACCCCCCAGCATTGCAGGGCACCCTCCACCAGGCCCCCACTCATGTCTCCCATCACCCCCACCCCCCAGCATCCAGGGGCACCCTCCACCAGGCCCCCTGACTCATGTCTCCCATCGACCCCCACCCCCCAGCATCCAGGGGCACCCTCCACCAGGCCTCCACTCATGTCTCCCACCACCCCCACCCCCCAGCAGTGCAGGGCACCCTCCACCAGGCCCCCTCTCATGTCTCCCACCACCCCCACCCCCAGCATCCAGGGGCACCCTCCACCAGGCCCCCACTCATGTCTCCCATCACCCCCACCCCCCAGCAGTGCAGGGAACCCTCCACCAGGCCCCCACTCATGTCTCCCAACACCCCCACCCCCCAGCATTGCAGGGCGCCCTCGACCAGGCCCCCACTCATGTCTCCCATCACCCCCACGCCCCAGCATTGCAGGGCACCCTCCACCAGGCCCCCACTCATGTCCAACTCATGTCTCCCACCACCCCCACCCCCCAGCAGTGCAGGGGCACCCTCCACCAGGCCCTCACTCATGTCCCCCTGCACCCCCACCCCCCAGCATCCAGGGGCACCCTCCACCAGGCCCCCACTCATGTCTCCCACCACCCCCACCCCCCAGCAGTGCAGGAGCACCCTCCACCAGGCCCCTACTCATGTCCCCCTGCACCCCCACCCCCCAGCATTGCAGGGCACCCTCCACCAGGCCCCCACTCTGGTCTCCCATCACCCCCACCCTCCAGCAGTGCAGGGGCACCCTCCACCAGGCCCCCACTCATGGCCCCCTGCACCCCCACCCCCCAGCATCCAGGGGCACCCTCCACCAGGCCCCCACTCATGTCCAACTCATGTCTCCCACCACCCCCATCCCCTAGCAGTGCAGGGGCAAACTCCACCAGGCCCCCACTCATGTCCAACTCATGTCTCCCACCACCCCCACCCCCCAGCAGTGCAGGGGCACCCTCCACCAGGCCCCCACTCATGTCCAACTCATGTCTCCCACCACCCCCACCCCCCAGCAGTGCAGGGGCACCCTCCACCAGGCCCCCACTCATGTCCCCCATCACCCCCACCCCCCAGCAGTGCAGGGTCACCCTCCACCAGGCCCTCACTCATGTCCCCCTGCACCCCCACCCCCCAGCATCCAGGGGCACCCTCCACCAGGCCCCCACTCATGTCTCCCACCACCCCCACCCCCCAGCAGTGCAGGAGCACCCTCCACCAGGCCCCTACTCATGTCCCCCTGCACCCCCACCCCCCAGCATTGCAGGGCACCCTCCACCAGGCCCCCACTCTGGTCTCCCATCACCCCCACCCCCCAGCAGTGCAGGGGCACCCTCCACCAGGCCCCCACTCATGGCCCCCTGCACCCCCACCCCCCAGCATCCAGGGGCACCCTCCTCCATGCCCCCACTCATGTCCAACTCATGTCTCCCACCACCCCCATCCCCCAGCAGTGCAGGGGCAAACTCCACCAGGCCCCCACTCATGTCCAACTCATGTCTCCCACCACCCCCACCCCCCAGCAGTGCAGGGGCACCCTCCACCAGGCCCCCACTCATGTCCAACTCATGTCTCCCACCACCCCCACCCCCCAGCAGTGCAGGGGCACCCTCCACCAGGCCCCCACTCATGTCCCCCATCACCCCCACCCCCCAGCAGTGCAGGGTCACCCTCCACCAGGCCCCCACTCATGGCCCCCTACACCCCACCCCCCAGCATCCAGGGGCACCCTCCACCAGGCCCCCACTCATGTCCAACTCATGTCTCCCACCACCCCCACCCCCCAGCAGTGCAGGGGCACCCTCCACCAGGCCCCCACTCATGTCTCCCATCACCCCCACCTCCCAGCATCCAGGGGCACCCTCCACCAGGCCCCCACTCATGTCCAACTCATGTCTCCCACCACCCCCACCCCCCAGCAGTGCAGGGGCACCCTCCACCAGGCCCCCACTCATGGCCCCCTGCACCCCCACCCCCCAGCATCCAGGGGCACCCTCCACCAGGCCCCCACTCATGTCTCCCACCACCCACACCCCCCAGCAGTGCAGGGGCACCCTCCACCAGGCCCCCACTCATGTCCCCCTGCACCCCCACCCCCCAGCATCCAGGGGCACCCTCCACCAGGCCCCCACTCATGTCTCCCACCACCCCCACACCCCAGCAGTGCAGGGCACCCTCCACCAGGCCCCCACTCATGTCTCCCATCAACCCCACCCCCCAGCATTGCAGGGCACCCTCCACCAGGCCCACACTCATGTCTCCCATCACCCCCACCCCCCAGCATCCAGGTGCACCCTCACCAGGCCCCCACTCATGTCTCCCACCACCCCCACCCCCCAGCAGTGCATGGGCACCCTCCACCAGGCCCCCACTCATGTCCCCCTGCACCCCCACCCCCCAGCATCCAGGGGCACCCTCCACCAGGCCCCCACTCATGTCTCCCACTACCCCCACCCCCCAGCAGTGCAGGGCACCCTCCACCAGGCCCCCACTCATGTCCCCCTGCACCCCCACCCCCCAGCATCCAGGGGCACCCTCCACCAGGCCCCCACTCATGTCTCCCATCACCCCCACCCCCCAGCATCCAGGGGCACCCTCCACCAGGCCCCCACTCATGTATCCCACCACCCCCACCCCCCAGCAGTGCAGGGCACCCTCCACCAGGCCCCCTCTCATGTCTCCCACCACCCCCACCCCCCAGCATCCAGGGGCACCCTCCACCAGGCCCCCACTCATGTCTCCCATCACCCCCACCCCCCAGCAGTGCAGGGCACCCTCCACCAGGCCCCCACTCATGTCTCCCATCACCCCCACCCCCCAGCATCCAGGGGCACCCTCCACCAGGCCCCCACTCATGTCTCCCATCACCCCCACCCCCCAGCATTGCAGGGCGCCCTCGACCAGGCCCCCACTCATGTCTCCCATCACCCCCACCCCCCAGCATTGCAGGGCACCCTCCACCAGGCCCCCACTCATGTCCAACTCATGTCTCCCACCACCCCCACCCCCCAGCAGTGCAGGGGCACCCTCCACCAGGCCCTCACTCATGTCCCCCTGCACCCCCACCCCCCAGCATCCAGGGGCACCCTCCACCAGGCCCCCACTCATGTCTCCCACCACCCCCAGCCCCCAGCAGTGCAGGGGTACCCTCCACCAGGCCCCTACTCATGTCCCCCTGCACCCCCACCCCCCAGCATTGCAGGGCACCCTCCACCAGGCCCCCACTCATGTCTCCCATCACCCCCACCCCCCAGCAGTGCAGGGGCACCCTCCACCAGGCCCCCACTCATGGCCCCCTGCACCCCCACCCCCCAGCATCCAGGGGCACCCTCCACCAGGCCCCCACTCATGTCCAACTCATGTCTCCCACCACCCCCATCCCCCAGCAGTGCAGGGGCAAACTCCACCAGGCCCCCACTCATGTCCAACTCATGTCTCCCACCACCCCCACCCCCCAGCAGTGCAGGGGCACCCTCCACCAGGCCCCCACTCATGTCCAACTCATGTCTCCCACCACCCCCACCCCCCAGCAGTGCAGGGGCACCCTCCACCAGGCCCCCACTCATGTCTCCCATCACCCCCACCCCCCAGCAGTGCAGGGGCACCCTCCACCAGGCCCCCACTCATGGCCCCCTACACCCCCACCCCCCAGCATCCAGGGGCACCCTCCACCAGGCCCCCACTCATGTCCAACTCATAGCTCCCACCACCCCCACCCCCCAGCAGTGCAGGGGCACCCTCCACCAGGCCCCCACTCATGTCTCCCATCACCCCCACCTCCCAGCATCCAGGGGCACCCTCCACCAGGCCCCCACTCATGTCCAACTCATGTCTCCCACCACCCCCACCCCCCGGCAGTGCAGAGGCACCCTCCACCAGGCCCCCACTCATGGCCCCCTGCACCCCCACCCCCCAGCATCCAGGGGCACCCTCCACCAGGCCCCCACTCATGTCTCCCACCACCCCCACCCCCCAGCAGTGCAGGGCACCCTCCACAAGGCCCCCACTCATGTCCAACTCATGTCTCCCACCACCCCCACCCCCCAGCAGTGCAGGGGCACCCTCCACCAGGCCCCCACTCATGTCCCCCTGCACCCCCACCCCCCAGCATCCAGGGGTACCCTCCACCAGGCCCCCACTCATGTCTCCCACCAACCCCACCCCCCAGCAGTGCAGGGCACCCTCCACCAGGCCCCCACTCATGTCTCCCATCACCCCCACCCCCCAGCATCCAGGGGCACCCTCCACCAGGCCCCCACTCATGTCCCCCTGCACCCCCACCCCCCAGCATCCAGGAGCACCCTCCACCAGGCCCCCACTCATGTCTCCCACCACCCCCACCCCCCAGCAGTGCAGGGGTCCCTCCACCAGGCCCCCACTCATGTCGCCCTGCACCCCCACCCCCCAGCATTGCAGGGCACCCTCCACCAGGCCCCCACTCATGTCTCCCTCCACCACCACCCCCCAGCATCCAGGGGCACCCTCCACCAGGCCCCACTCATGTCCAACTCATGTCTCCCACCACCCCCACCCCCCAGCAGTGCAGGGGCACCCTCCACCAGGCCCCCACTCATGTCCAACTCATGTCTCCCACCACCCCCACCCCCCAGCAGTGCAGGGGCACCCTCCACCAGGCCCCCACTCATGTCCCCCTGCACCTCCACCCCCCAGCATCCAGGGGCACCCTCCACCAGGCCCCCACACATGTCTCCCACCACCCCCACCCCCCAGCAGTGCAGGGCACCCTCCACCAGGCCCCCACTCATGTCCAACTCATGTCTCCCACCACCCCCACCCCCCAGCAGTGCAGGGGCACCCTCCACCAGGCCCCCACTCATGTCCCCCTGCACTCCCACCCCCCAGCATCCAGGGGCACCCTCCACCAGGCCCCCACTCATGTCTCCCACCACCCCCACCCCCCAGCAGTGCAGGGCACCCTCCACCAGGCCCCCACTCATGTCTCCCATCAACCCCACCCCCCAGCATTGCAGGGCACCCTCCACCAGGCCCCCAGTCATGTCCAACTCATGTCTCCCACCACCCCCACCCCCCAGCAGTGCAGGGGCACCCTCCACCAGGCCCCCACTCATGGCCCCCTGCACCCCCACCCCCCAGCATCCAGGGGCACCCTCCACCAGGCCCCCACTCATGTCCAACTCATGTCTCCCACCACCCCCACCCCCCAGCAGTGCAGGGGCACCCTCCACCAGGCCCCCAATCATGTCCAACTCATGTCTCCCACCACCCTCACCCCCCAGCAGTGCAGGGGCACCCTCCACCAGGCCCCCACTCATGTCCAACTCATGTCTCCCACCACCCCCACCCCCCAGCAGTGCAGGGGCACCCTCCACCAGGCCCCCACTCATGTCCCCCTGCACCCAGGTCCTCACAATCCCCAATCATGTGCGTTATGGTCAGCCTCCACAGCCAAAAGGCCCTACCAAGTAACCCATTCACCCACATGGAAATGGAAATTACATGTTACACCCCCAATGTTCATAAAGCAAATGAACCCATGTCCGTCACACACAATGTTTGCAATTGAATGGTAAAACACCCAACATGACATGTATGAAACCAATGCGATGATACCACACAGTGAAGTATGAAAACAAAATTGTATTAAAAAAAATTGAATGCAAATGAAATGAAACAAACTACAATGGCAATGTAAAAAAGATAAGCTGCATGTCCGACAAAAAAAATTAAAACTACAAAATCAAATTCAAAAAAATATTGTCCAAAGTCACATTAAAAATAAAATCAATCCGAGAGAGAAAAAGAAATGCAAAGACCATTGCTCCATGGTGAATAAATAAAAATAAAAAAAAATAAAATAATCCAATGAAGAACTATGTACAAAACATCCAAGGGTCCATGAGCCCAACTGAACAAAGGAAACCTAAAACTAAAGAACTATATACAAAGGCGGCGGGCAAGTCCAGCGGCTCACTCCGTGGTGTTCCGGGCCAGGGCATCATCAAACTCCTCTTCGATGTCCCGGAGGCGGTCCTGTTCCATGGCCCCGAGGGTCCACAGGGACGACGCCATCTGCTCCTCCAACCCCCTGTGGATTGCCTCGAGGCACTCGGCCCGCCTCAGGGCCCTCCGCATGGAGTTCTCCGCCCTGACCATCGTGAGCCGCGCCTCTTCTGCCCGTCGCCGCTCCGCACCCATCTGCTGGCCCAACCGCAGCCACACGGAAGACACTTCCCGTCCTGGGTCCTCCTGCCCTCCGGCCGATGGCTGCCCCTCCGATGTTGATGGCCCCGAGTCATGATGCCTCCCACGTTGACTCTGCTGCTGCCTCCGACGCAACTGCCTCTGCCAGCACGACGGCATCCAGGCTGATGGAATCCACCGACGCCGTCGTGCACGTGCCCTGCCTGATGATGCCGGCACATCCTCCATCTGCTGGGGTACAGTTGCTGTGGTGTCCACCCCTGCTGGACCTCCGACTCCCGACTGTGGCAGGGATGGGATCCCCACCGAGCTGGCTGCATTGGTCAGGGCAGGTCCACAGGGGGCCCTGGTGGCATCTGGGCCGGAAGACGGCAAGGAGAACGACCGGCGTATAGCCTCCAAAGAGGAGGAGAGGGCCGCCAGATTGGCCGACACATGCAGGAAACCCCCGAACATGGAAGATCCCAATTGGGCCACGTTGGCACGGTGCTCTTCGTGATGACGTGCGTGCTCCTCCCAGGAAGCACGCACGTCATCACGAATTGCACCCGCGCGCATCGTGACCCCAATCAGGACCTTTTCCATACGGCCATGGGTCCCCTCGTCCACAGGTGGAGGGGAGTCAGGTGACATGGACATCCCCTCTACCTGCGGACGGGCCTGGGACGGGGCATCCCTGCTGGTGCATGGTGGTGCACTCACAGGGTCAGGGACAGTGACATGCACAGGCCCCTCCACAGTGACCTGTGCTGCCTCCTGCCCCTGCCACTGGACTGCACCACTTGCACCAGCAGGGATGCCCCCACCAGGCCCCATGTGTGCCTCAGTGGCGGCCTCCTCCTCCTCTGTGGAAACCACCAATCTGGATGGCTCCTCACCATCTTCCGCCGTAGCAGGCCCCTGTGGGGGCTCACCTACCCCTTCCGCTGCAGCCGTGGGGGCATCCCCGCCGCCTTGCTCCAAAGCGCCGTCTCCGCCCTCTTCTTCACTAGCCGCTGCGTAGAGGGAGACATAGAACACAAGCATCAGGGTACTGTACAATGGTCCCCTAGACAGGAAGCAATAGCAGATGAGTACCACTGTCAAAGTACACTTCCATCATGTCCCTCCACAACACATGTGTCAGTCCAGGCAAAACACACACAGTAACAGGCATGGTGCATGCCATGGACATTTCCATACATGTCCAATGGACTCTTGAAACATACAATGATATGGAACTCACATGCATCATGGGTCATGCCTATCACATGCACACACTTCACCTCAGTCACATCCATCTGGCCTCATACACCCCAAACACAGCGGATACAAGGATAACTAGGCTGCATCAGTGAATCTGTGCATTGTCACAGACATGTGTCATGCATCCATGGCATTCACAAGTCACAGACACGCAGGTCAGGCACACAGACATGGCTACCATATATGTACCTGGCATCAGCACCCATCCCTCACCCCCACCCATGTCCAGGAACAGAGACTGGCATGCTCTCATGTGTAAAATCTGCATAGGGCTCCCCATGTCGCATTTAAACACATGCAACGACCATGTGGATCACACATCACTGGTCGCACATGCATCACCATGATGTCCCTGCACACATACATGCGTACATGGCCTATGTCACACATACAGGCAAGTATCAGATAACCAGCACACCGCAACATGCCCTGTCTCACACAGCAATACTTGGCCACTTACCGCTCAACTCCAGACGGGTCTCCCTCTCAAGGATCTGGGCGTGGAGCGCTGGGCGTACGCGTTCCAGGACCCTCATCTGGATGGAACTCATGCGGCCCCGGCCCCCCTCCACGAGGCGCCGGGCCTTCATGAGGGTCCTGGACCTCAAGTCCTCCCAGCGCTTCTTGATCTTCTGGACGTCGCGGGTTGCCACCCCCTCCGCGTTGATGACAACCACACAGTCGGCCCAGATCCTCTCCCGTCCTTCCTTGCTGGCGCGGGACGATCCAAAGAGGGCATCATACTGCCCCAGGACATGCTCCACCAGGACACCAACTTCGGTGGCAGTGAAGCTGGTGTCCCTCTGCCCCTCTGGCCTGGGGTTGCCACTGGTGCCAGATGTCAAAGTGCCCGACATGGCAACCCCAGAGGCAGGAGTGGGTGGGCAACTGGGTCCTGGGGCTGGGCTGTGGAGCGATGTTATCCCAGTCGGGAGTCTTCTGTTCCAGCAGGGATGGACACAGCAACTGGACCCCTGCAGATGGCTGATGTGCAGGCACCAAATGGCAGGGCACGGTGGCAGCAGGCAGGCAAGCAGGCAGGCAGCAGCAGATGGCACGTGGGAGGCTGCTCGGGGCACTGGGGGGCAGTAATTCGGCCTTCTGGGCAGGAGCGTGGTCTTCCGTGTGTTTTCGCGTGGCCAGCTTGATACGGAGTGATTTGGCATGTGAAAATCCTGCACATCAGCGTGAAATTCGAGGAAAGGCCCTTAGCGCATAAGCGCATCAGCACGCATACGCGATTCTATTGGACCAAAGGCCCTCAGCGCGTAAGCGCGTCTGTGACGTGACCCGCACGGGTGTTTCCCTCATAGCACGTGATGACGGAGCACACGTGGAAAGACTGCACGTCAGAGTGTCATCGCGTGTAATTGGACATAAGTGCACGTACATGCGATTGGCCTATGTACGTGTATTTCAGGGGTGCGCGGGCACTTACACACGCGAGTACATCAGCGCACGTGTATTCCGGGGTGCGCGGGAATTTCCACACGCTATTGGCCTGGGTACTGGATTTCAGGGGTGCGCGGGAAGTTTCACACGCTCGCCTACAACACGCGCAAAGAAACACGTACGCCAGTAGGAAGCAGGCATACGTCGACCCGCGACGCATAAATTTGCGCGCAAAAAACTAACAAGCTCAGACGCCAGGATGAATATACCGTTCCTAGCAGCAGTGGCCGTGGGCTACCAAAGGAGGAGGAGGAGGATAGTCAGGGCCAGAATTTTCACACCCAGAACCAGCCTTTTCGGGATGCCTGATGACCAGGTGTATGGGAGGTACAGGTTTCCACCACACATAATACTGGACCTGGTGAGTGAGTGGGAGGATGACCTCACATCACCCACCCTGTGCTCCCAAGCACTCAGCCCCCTGGAGAAGGTCCTCAATGTACTGCACTTCTTAGCCACTGGATCATTTCAGCGGACAAGTGCCATAGTGGGTGGGGTGTCACAGGCCATGCAGTCACGCTGCCTACACCACGTCTTGAACATCATCACTGCACGCCTTATCAGTCCGCAGGCACATATACCTGCCCAGAACACCTGCAGAAAGGCATGCTGCCGCCCTGGATTATTACGGTGTGGCACGATTCCCCAAAGTGCTAGGTGCCATCGACTGCACCCATGTGGCTCTACGTCCCCCCAGGGCATCTGAGCACATCTATAGGAACCGCAAGCACTGGCATTCCATCAACGTGCAGGTAGTATGTAATGCCAAGGGAATCATCACCTCATTATATGCCAACTATCCCGGGTCCACCCACGACAGCTTCATTTACCGAATGTCCACCCTAAGCCGGGACCTAGAAGCTGGGCGGCATGGCGATACATGGCTGCTTGGTGAGTATGAATGCCACTGCACATGCATGCATGTCAGATACTGAGCAAGGTCACAACCCCACCAATGATACCCATCACCACCTCCACAGGGGACAGTGCCTACCCTCTCAGCCCCCACATGATGACGCCAATTCGGAACCCCACCACGCCACCTGAGGTAAGATATAACACAGCCCACATTGCAACCCGGGGCATAGTGGAGCGCACATTCGGAGTGCTTAAGTCACGCTTTTGCTCCCTTGACCGTTCTGGCGGGCAGCTGTTATACGCTCCCCCAGTAGTGTGCAGGATCATAGTGGCAGCATGTGTCCTGCACAACGTTGCAAGACGCCGGGGCCTGGCCGTGGACATGGTGGTGCCCCCACATCCCCAACCACATGCATGCCCGCTGCGCATGGGAGGGGAAAGGGCACGGGGGGAGGCAGCCCGTACACAGCTAGTGGCTAATTACTTCACATAGAAATCACACCCCTGTGGAGTGCACACTGCCCTGGCACATACCATCTGACAATCAATGATGACTCAACCTGACACTGATCCTGAATGTCTGGAGAATCAACCGTCAAAACCATATCAGCCTGAGATTGTTCACCTGGAAGTGTTACAATGTGTGCATCCCTACCTACACAGACACCACCAATGCAGTTTCGTGAAAAAACACATTCATGCAGCTTAAATGAATACCCACTTGCAAAATGCAACATGAGGACAGTGCCATGTCACCCAGCACCGCCACACGACACACCATGCCATGTCATGCTATGTGCAGGTAAACAAAGTAATCCCCACAACATGACACAAGTGTCACAAAGTACAGTGTCCCTAATTGAAACTTGCGACACCTGAAATGCTCACAGTAATGCAGGACCAACAACACACTTAAGCAGGTATTTAGCAATAACACTTATCAGCTACTGACCCTCAAAACTACCATTAACATGACATTACGAATGTAAGGAATTAGTAGTCTCACAACCTGGAAATGCCTGCACTCCCACCACTTCCAACTGTACAGTGTTGCCGCCATGTAGAGTTGTAGGTGCACTGCTGCCAACATGGACCCCATCTCCAAAGTAGAGGGCCTTGTGTAGACATGAGGAAAGGACCTGCAAATTAGGAGGTAGACATGGATAATGAGTTACACATCAATGCAACATGCAGTGTACAACACAACAGCAATATGCACTAGGAATGTATACACAGTATTGACTAGAATACCCACACATGTAGTGGGAGTCCAATGTCACCATGTACGTCAATGTCACTTGGGCACACCCTTTGCAAGCCCATGGAAACGGGAAGCAGGAGGGGTGTGTGTGACAAAAACCCAAGCATCTGAACCAAATACATGACAAGCCTGCATGTGCCCAGCCACAATGCAGCGTATGCCCAAGGGAGCCACACAAGGCAACACACTGTCCCAAAAATAAATAAAAAAATAAAAGAAAAAAAAAATCAAAAATGGCCATTAATGGGCCCGGGGGGGTTGGGGAGGCCACCCAGGAGGTCCGAGGACAGGGTGCACACCAAAACCCACCTGTGTGGATCTTGCGGAAAAAAAAACACCTCCATGGGCTCATGGCCCACACGGCTACCCTATTGTGGGAGTATCACTGCTGTCGCTATTATCACCCTGTTCAGCTGCATCCGGAGGTGGTGGCACTATGGGAGGCAGCCCACGCAACCCTAGTCTGTTCCTCCATGGCTGCAAGCATGCTGGTGTGGTAGGTCTCGTTCTGGAGGATGAGTGTGCGGAGGTCCCCATGCAACAACTCACGGGATGCCCGGACCTCCGCCCTAGTTGCCTGCATCTCAGCTGAGAGCGTACGGGTGAGACGCTCCAGCTGCTGCTCTGTCCTTCGGTTTGTTGAATCCTCAAGCTCAACAAGAGTCATCCTGAGGTGAAGGAGTTCCAGCCTCAGGGCTTCCCTGTGGCCCTGGGACTCTATGGAGATGGCTTCCTGCAGAGTCGCCAGTGCCGCCCGCATGTCCCTGTTGGACGCCAACATGTCCTCCCTGTGTGACTGGCAGATGGAGTCGGTTGCCTGCTGTAGTCGCTCCATCAGCCTTTCGGGGGGGACAATGGAAGTGGCCACCCTATCCATGGCCTGAGCCATCATCTCTGATGATGCTGCCTGTTGGGTTGCCATACCGTAAATGGATTGCTCCCATGCGGTATTGCCAGGTGGCGTACGGCCACCACGTCGGCGGGCACCACACCTGTCTGGGGCAAGGCGAACTGCGCCTTGCTGTGCCGGCACTGCCTGAGGCTGCAGGACTGCATTCCCCCTCTGATCTGCTGGCCCAGGAACAGGATCAGATGTCGCAGAGTGTGACCCTGCATCCGTAACCACCAAAGGCGTAGCTGCCAACACTGGCATCCCCATTGAGGGTCCTGACCCTGGTGCAGGTGGGTCGGACAGAACAGAATCCCTCCCAGGAACACTCACCTGCGACGGCACGTAGGTCTCATCATCCGAATCAACACCTGAGTACAGCTCGGGGGAGGTGCAGCCAGAGACACCCCTTGAGAGCACGACCTGCAGCAGTTGTGGGTTCTCACCCACCACCACACCACGTCCCTCACTGGTGGTCGGTCGGCCCTCAGACCCCTCCTGGGTCTGCACCATCTCCACAACCCGAGCAGTATCAGGTGCGTCTTCCCCTGCAAAGACATAAAAGCAAACAAATGGAAACAGGCATTAGCACCATGGCACACAATGAGGGCTGAGAAGCAACAGAACCAGTACTTGATTGACACATGTCCCACATGACTAAAACCCTCCCATGCATGCACCCTCACTGCGTATGAAGGGTAGGCAAATGGCACACACTGATGACACCAAGATGGAAGATGAACACATTTTATGCATGCTGCCTGGCAGTGGCATCACACATTGGCCTATGATTGCCAGGTGAAATACACATGCCATCACACAGATGGCATGTACCATTGCTATTGAGTGAAGATGGAGAGGAGGGCAGCACTTATTCATTCAGTCCAGTTCCCTCATGTAATAGCTTTTCTAATTCAAACAGGTCTGATTTTTCACCTGGAGCTGCCAGTCCAAAATGGTCCGATTGCACAGGGACATGTCTAAACAAATGATATCCAGGTAACAAAGTCACTCCACTTTACCATAGCCATGTCAGACATGTGACTAGAGGACTGAGAAATGCCTAGTAAAAGTGGTGGAATGCAAACAATCTGCCTGAATGAACAGAGAAAAATAAGCAACAATGTTGTGGCAAGGTGACACTTCAAGGGCAACTGGCGTGCTGTTGGGCTAGATGTCTACTGTTGGCAGAAGGGATACTGCTATGGCCAAATGCTGCTGTGCAGAATGTATTGCATGAAGCACATGGGTGACCCAAATGACTCATGCACACACACCCTCACCTGGCACACAAAGAGAAGCCCTCACACAAACTCCATGCACATGGATGACACACACATGCATGTGCACTCACCGGACAATGCCTCATAATCAGGCAGATCTCCCACGCCTTGGATCTGTTCCTCCGTGACGTAGGTCCCAGCGACTGACTCATGTGGAGTGAGTTCCATGTCTTCTACTGGAGACCCTCCTCCAGTCACTAGAGTTGCGGCATGACTTGAGGCCAGCTTATTCTTTGCCCTGCGCTTTAGGTCATTCCAGCGCTTATAGCAATCATTGGCTGTGTGCCTCACGATTCCAAGGGCACTTACGATGTCCGCAACGGTCTGCCAGTGTGCCTGGCGTTGTGCAGGTGTGGTCTTGGATCCTGCAACAATGACCATTTCGTTATCATGTGCGGACACATACTCGACAAGTGCATTCAGTTCGGCATCCGTGAAGCTGGGCTTCCTCGACGGGCCGGACTGTGTAGCCGTGTCTGGGGCATCAGCCTGTGCCGGACGAGCACTCTTCCTCTTCCGCTTGGAAGGTGGTGGTGATCCTGAGTGTCCTACGCCGCTCTGGACACTAGGGGCAGGAGCCCTGGTGGACTCTGTATCAGGAGTGTGGGATTGCACACTCAGCATGGGAGTTGGTGCAGGCATTGGCTCAAGTGTAATGGTGTCAGGGGGAATGTCAGCAGGATGGACTAGGACCGACACTGTCCTGGCTGGGTGTGTGAGAGCTGGGGTGGATGGAGCCGCAGCTGCCCCTGCAGCCTCTCCACCCTGCCTACTTGGGGCAGCAGATGACCTTGCTGCCCCTGATCCACGTGGCCTGATGACATCAACGTGCACCAGCGCACGTGTCATAGGCCTGCTGACCTGGAAGTCAGCCATGGAGTCAGCCAGGTCTGGTGCCACAATGGGCTGGTCCAACAAGGGCTGAGCATGGATGGTGTCAGCCACATCAGCCTCAACCAGGTGGGGTGTGGGGGGATTATGGGTGCCCTTGACTGGTCCTCCACACATGGGGGGACAGGGTCACCCTGCAAGTAACGACCACGTCCCCTACCGGATCCACCACGGCCACCACTTGTGGCTCGTCCACCTTTGCCACCCTTACGGATTCCTCGCCTCCCAACCATGGCACTGATGCTAATGTGTGTATGGGAGTGGCTGTAAACTATTGTCCTGGGCAATTGGGGGTCAAAGGGGTTGGGTACCAGATGGTAATTGTACCCTAGTGCTCTAGCAAGGCTGAATGTGACCCCTGGGGAAAGATGACGGGTCACGCAACGCACAGGAAGCCCAAAAAAGGGAGATGACGTGCACACAACCCCTCCTAGACCACGTGTGTGGAAAAAAAAACCTGCACTACGCTGTGGCACCCAGTAACACAAGAGTGAACGTATGCGTGTCACACACAGCCTAGAATGACCTCTGAAGGGGTAGGCTACACACGGGGCAAGCACAGATGTTAGATACATGCGTGACTCACCGTCTGCCAGGAAAAAGAGCGTGAAAAAGAAGCGCGTGTGCGCGTTGGCAACACCCCCGCCAAAAGAAGAATTGTACGCTGTCTGAGGTGACAGGACAACAGTAGAAGGGAACGCTGTTTGAGGGAACAGGCCCAGGAAAACCAGAAAAAGAGAAAAAAGAGAAAAAGCTGTCAGAGGTAACAGGGAGTACGAACTTGAAACGCCGTGAAGTAAATCGCGTGTGAAACGACAAGAAGTACGGATTTCACCCACTCGCTCTCCACGAAAAGCACGTACAAGGAAATGGTGTTCTACACATACCTTTTATGCAGGCCCACACGTCCAGCGTCACTTCCGCGTGTACGCACTAGGGCCATTTCCACCAATTACACGCTTTGTCACTTCCGCGTGTAGGGCCATTTCCACAAATTACACGCTTTGTCACTTCTGCGTGTACGCGCTAAGGCCATTTCCACCAATTACACGCTTTGACACTCGGACGTGTCTTTCATTTTTTTAACACGAAACATTTCGAACGTGTGCCATATTCAACGTGCACGTGACTTCATAGATGCGCTTACGCGCTAAGGGCCTTTCTTCGAATTACACGCAGACATGCTGGATTTTCACGTGCAAAATCACTCCGTATCAAGCTGGCCATGCGAAAACACACGGAAGACCACGCTCCTGCCCAGAAGGCCAAATTACTGCCCCCCAGAGCCCTGAGCATGCTCCCACCTTCCATCTGCTGCTGCCTGACTGCCTGCTGCCCACGTGCCCTGCCATTTGCTGCCTGCACATCAGCCAGGGGTGCTGTTGCTGTGACCACCCATGCTGGAACCGAAGACTCCCGACTGCTTTTCCATCGCCCCACAGCCCAGCCCCAGGACCCAGTTGCCCACCCACTCCTGCCTCTGGGGTTGCCATGTCGGGCACTGCAACATCTGGCACCAGTGGCAACCCCCAGCCAAGGAGGCAGAGGGGCACCAGCTTCACTGCCACCGAAGTTGGTGTCCTGGTGGAGCATGTCCTGGGGCAGTATGATGCCCTCTTCGGAAGTTTGCGCGCCGACAAGGAAGGACGGACTCGGATCTGGATGGACATCGTGACTGCCATCAACACGGAGGAGGTGGCAGTCCGCGACTACGAACGTGTCAGGAAGCGCTGGGAGGACTTCAGGTCCAGGACCCTCAACAAGGCCCGGCGCCTCCTGAAGGCAGCGGATGCTAAGGGGCGCCGGGGCCACTTGTCGGAAGATCCGATGAGGGTCCTGGAACGCATATCCCCAGCGCTCCACATCCAGGTCCTTGAGAGGCAGACCCGTCTGGAGTCGAGCGGTAAGTGTATATGCATACTGATTGTAAGCTGTGCGTGTGGTGGTGTGCCAGGAGTGGGCAGGTTGAACATGTATTTTTATGTGGGCAAGTAGGGGGGGGTGTACAGGGCCGTGAGGGTGACACATGCGAGGGGTCTCATGTGTGACACATGGATGGTGCTTGTGTGTGTGGGCTTGCATGGCACAGGATGTGGAGGAATGATTGTCAGGTGTGACATGGATGTCTATCTGAACACTGCGACAGTTGGCGGAGGTGTACACATGCATGCAAGTTTGGTGGTGTGTGTGCATGTGTAGTGTACTCCCTATGTTGCATGTGATGTGTGGATGACCTTTGGCTGCTCATGCTGTTGTATGTGAATGGATGGTGCTGGCTGTTGCAATATGGCTGTGGTATGGCTCATGTGTGCAAGTTGAAATGACATGTGTGTTGGGGATTGTGATGCCATGTCTGAGGTTTACCAATGCCACTCATGTATAACTGTCATGTGTGTATGAGTCCATTTTACAGTGCCCTGATGCCTGTGTTTTCTTTCTCCCTGTCTGCAGCGTCAACTGATGAAGAGGGCGGAGAAGGTGCTGTGGAGCACAGCGGCAGGGGTCGCACCACCAGCCGGAGACGCAAGGCCCGGATCCCCTCCCAGGTTCTGATCTCGTCGGGGAGTGAGGAGTCTGGTGCCGTGTCCCAGGCCGCAGCTGCCGAGGGGAGGTCCAAGAGGCGGAGGTTGGAGTTGGACTCCTCGGCAGCAGAAGGGGCAGCTGGGACCCCACAGGGCCCAACAGAGGAAGATGGCACGGAGTCATCCAGGTTGGTGGGGGGTTTGGTGGAGGAGGAGACTGTGCAAGCGACAGAGGCGGGGTCTGGAGGTGGGGATTCCACTGGTGCTAGTGGTGCAGTGCAGGATCAGGGACAGGAGGCAGCACAGGCCGCCGCGGAGGTGCCTGTGTGCAATCCTGTCCCTGCTCCTGTCACTGCATCATCTTGCAACAGTGGGGATGCCTACCTCCAGACCCGCTCTCAGGGAGGGGATTGGCTTACAACACCTGGCCTTCCTCCCCCTGCGGATGTGGCTATCCTGCACCAGGTTGAGCATGTCCAGGGTGGGGTGGCGTTGCGTCAACGGGCCATGCGAGCTGACCTGCAGTCTTTTCATGATGAGTCTTCACATCTTCTCGCATGGTTCGTTGACCGCGTTGACCCACTGGGACAGCTCATCAGGGCTGGATTCCTCCGTTTCCTGGACCTTGTTCCGACCCCCTTCTCCACAGAACCCCCTATGCCCCAGTCGTCCTCCATGCCATCTTCCCACCCATGTGTCACCTGGGTGCCCTGTTGAGCTGCCTCCGACCGTGCGGCCAGGCTGGTGGAAAACAGATCCCTGCCACAGTCGGGAGTCGGACATCCAGCAGGGGTGGCCGCATCAACGACTGCACCCCAGCTGGAGGAGGATGTGCAGGCACCATCGACAGGGTACATGGACAGCAGCAGCTGCAGCAGCAGGAGGCTGTAGGTGGGAGCCACGATAGCTCGGAGCCTTCAACATCGGAGGGGCAGGCATTGGCCGGAGGGCAGGAGGACCCTGGATGGGCAGTGTCTTCCGTGTGGCAGCGGTTGGGCCACGCCATAGATGCGGAGCGGCGGTGGCCGGAAGAGGCGCGGCTCACGATGGTCAGGGCGGAGAACTCCATGCGGAGGGCCCTGAGGCTGGCTGAGTGCCTCGAGGCAATCCGCAGGGAGTTGGAGGTGAACATGTCGGCGTCCCTGCGGACCCTCGGGGCCATGGAACAGGACCGCCTCCGGGACATAGACGAGGAGTTCGATGATGCCCTGGCCCGGAACACCACTGATTGAGCCGCTGGACTGGCCCGCCGCCATTGTATATAGTTATTTAGTGATAGGTTTCCTTTATTGTTTATTTTTATTTGGAGTCGACGGACACTGCTCCACCTTTTGTATATACTTCCATTTTAGATAGGTTTTTTTGTAGGTTTCATTTCTTCTGTTGGGATGATGGACCCTGAATACTTTGTACATAGTTGGACTTTGCATTTGGATATGTTTTTTACTATGAATATTTTTTTTCATGGAGCAATGGTTTTCTATTTCTTTTTTCCCTTCATTTCCTTTTTATGGACTTGAAGTTTGGAAGACATTTTTTTGGATTATCATTTATTGATTTTATTTTGAAAAGGGACAGCCAGCTTAATTTTCTTTATTTTATACTTGTGTATATTGTTTAATTTTGATTGCCATTACTGTTGTTTTTAATACATTATTTTGATTTTTTCATTCTTCAATGTGTGGTTTCATCTCATTGTTTTCATGCATGTCATGATATGGGTTTTCAGGTTCACTTGCAACCATTGTGTGTGTGTGAGACACATGTGTTCATTTACATTGTTTCCATTGGAGTAGTATCATGGGCGCATGTAATACTTGGTTGTGTCTTTGGGCTGTGGTGGCTGGCCATGAGGCCCATGCTTGAGGATTGTCAGGGCCTGTGGGCAGGGGGACATGTGTGGGGGCCTGGTGGAGGCTGCCCCTGGTGGCTGGGGGGTGGGGGTGCAGGGGGACATGAGTGGGGGCCTGGTGGAGGGTGCCCCTGGATGCTGGGGGGTGGGGGTGCAGGGGGACATGAGTGGGGGCCTGGTGGAGGCTGCCCCTGCACTGCTGGGGGGTGGGGGTGGTGGGAGACATGAGTTGGACATGAGTGGGGGCCTGGCGGAGGGTGCCCCTGCACTGCTTTGGGGTGGGGATGGTGGGAGACATGAGTGGGGGCCTGGTGGAGGCTACCCCACAGTCCTGGGGGGTGGGGTGGGTGGGAGACATGAGTGGGGGCCTGGTGGAGGCTGCCCCTGCACTGCTAGGGGGTGGAGGTGATAGGGGACATGAGTGGGGGCCTGGTGGTGCTGCCCCTGCACTGCTAGGGGGTGGGGGTGGTGGGCGACATGAGTGGGGGCCTGGTGGAGGCTGCCCCTGCACTGCTGGGGGGTGGGGGTGGTGGGAGACATGAGTGGGGGCCTGGTGGAGGCTGCCCCTGGTGGCTGGGGGGTGGGGTTGGTGGGAGACATGAGTGGGAGCCTGGTGGAGGCTGCCCCTGGTGGCTGGGGGGTGGGGGTGGTGGGAGACATGAGTGGGGGCCTGGTGGAGGCTGCCCCTGGTGGCTGGGGGGTGGGGGTGGTGGGAGATATGAGTGGGGGCCTGGTGGAGGCTGCCCCTGCACTGCTAGGGGGTGGGGGTGGTGGGAGACATGAGTGGGAGCCTGGTGGAGGCTGCCCCTGCACTGCTAGGGGGTGGGGGTGGTGGGAGACATGAGTTGGACATGAGTGGGGGCCTGGTGGAGGGTGCCCTGCAATGCTGGGGGGTGGGGGTGATGGGAGACATGAGTGGGGGCCTGGTGGAGGCTGCCCCTGCACTGCTAGGGGGTGGGGTGGTGGGAGACATGAGTGGGGGCCTGGTGGAGGCTGCCCCTGGTGGCTGCGGGGTGGGGGTGGTGGGAGACATGAGTGGGGGCCTGGTGGAGGCTGCCCCTGGTGGCTGGGGGGTGGGGGTGGTGGGAGACATGAGTGGGGGCCTGGTGGAGGCTGCCCCTGCACTGCTAGGGGGTGGGGGTGGTGGGAGACATGAGTGGGGGCATGGTGGAGGCTGCCCCACAGTCCTGGGGGGTGGGGTGGGTGGGAGACATGAGTGGGGGCCTGGTGGAGGCTGCCCCTGCACTGATGGGGGTGGGGGTGATAGGGGACATGAGTGGGGGCCTGGTGGAGGGTGCCCCTGCACTGCTAGGGGGTGGGGGTGGTGGGAGACATGAGTGGGGGCCTGGTGGAGGCTGCCCCTGCACTGCTGGGGGGTGGGGGTGGTGGGAGACATGAGTGGGGGCCTGGTGGAGGGTGCCCCACAGTGCTGGAGGTTGTGGGGGGTGGGAGACATGAGTTTGGGCCTGGTGGGGGTGCAGGGGGACATGAGTGGGGGCCTGGTGGAGGGTGCCCCTGCACTGCTGGGGGGTGGGGGTGGTGGGAGACATGAGTGGGGGCCTGGTGGAGGCTGCCCCTGCACTGCTAGGGGGTGGGGATGGTGGGAGACATGAGTGGGGGCCTGGTGGAGGCTGCCCCTGCACTGCAGACTATTTGTCCTGTGCAAACAAGACCTTGTTGTAAGAACAAACTCTCATTCAAAGTGTTATCTATGTCTACAAAACTCATCCTCCCACAAACAGTGTTATACAATGAATGTAAACTAATGCTGCATTTTTGAAGGACTCCTGTGTACATTTCTGAAAATAGAATTTACTTTAAAAAGCTAAAGATCCACACAGCTGACTACAACAAAGTTTGTCAGTATGTTTAAGGAACCTTGGAGCTAAAGTGAACTCCAATTTAAAGTATTTTCTTTATCAATAGCATCAGCCATATTCAAACATAAGAACTGAATGTTAGACAAACTAGAACTGTGTACCTTAACAATAAGCTATTGAATTTGTTTCTTGAAACTAGGATCAGCCTAAGCTGGATAACCAACGTGACCAGACAGAACAAAGTTGTAACCATGATATTTTGAAGACTGGAAAACACTTGAAGTATGTAAAGACAATATTGTTGTATTTGCCATGTGAACTGGGCACGGACCCAAATTTGCAACCTATTAGTTGGAGATGGGCTGAGCTATGACCAGGACTGGGCATAAATACTGCAAGGTTCTGGGAGCCAGATAGCTATCTGCTTTGATATTTGAATCTGTACAGAATAAATCTTTGACTTTGTGACTGGCGGATCTAATTTTGGGTGGTACCAAGCCTCTATATTTGCTTGATCTTACATCATTGGAATGACAGCTCCTACAAAATGTATCTATGAAAAAGCAACCCAGGAACGCTTGTTTTCATTTTCCACAGGAAAAACGTGGCTATTTCTTTGCAACAAGTATCAGGAAACAGCTGTCCAGAGAAAAACTATAAACAAATACTGGATACATTTAGTCATGCTGCAAACAATCCCAGCACTCAAGGGGAGAACTAGTGCTTACTAAAATGTTTATTTGCTGCAGATGTAAACCGGATTTAAAGAAAGAAGTTTAATGTGCTTTTTCATGATTGAAGAGCGAAATGGCCTGTTGTTAAAGTATATTTTCGTGTAAGGGCTTAATTCTTTAAGAATGTCAAAGGATTTGCTAATGTAAAAATCCACCTATAAACTGTTTTAATTTTATATTTTTAAAGGAAAGATTTAAAAGGTGAAACTTAAAGCTAAACCCAGTATGAGTTAATCAACTATATGAAAAAAGCCTGTTCTTATAGTTTTTAGCCCTGAGAAAGGTTTACACCTCCACTGCTGGCACAGGAAAGGCTAATTGCTGATGGGAGGCCTCGAATACTCATGACAAAGGGACTTCATTAAACATTCGTCTTTGCCCCAGGCGAAGACAATAGCAGGCTTGGACACTCACCCTTCTAGTTGGAGGGGCAGGAAGCTCCATTCTCCAGGGGAGAGGCTCCTCATTCAACTTCAAAGGATTTGACATTTGCTTACAGTTGAAAGAAAGAAAAAAAAAACTGACATGTGACTTTTGGGTTTAAAATGCTTATTTTGCCAAGCATTTAACCTGGCAGCAAGAATGAGAAAAGATGTGAAAAGTGCATACATATAAATCTGAATTTATGCTATTCATTTGAAAACTTGGTAGAATGTCTTACTGCGTAAGGAACAGAAGTTATAAAGAATGACCAATTGCGCATAAACTATTAATGTTGCAACCATAATATTGTGTACCCATATCCTAGGGGTAAATGCGCATATATGTACAGAATTGGGAAATGTTAGGCCAAACCTTTCATGGTTAAAATTTCCAAAATTCAACAGAAACCAGGTCCTGCCGACTTGGGAGTTGGATCGGAATGTGACCCACAAAATATGTAACTTATGTATCTGATTTTCTTAGAAGGCATAACTACATAAATATGTATTTGTGGGAAAGTTAGATTTTGGTCCCAGTGGCTAGGGGTTCTAGTCATTGTAAAAACCATCCCATTAACATGGCATCCTTTTTCTGTCATCCAATCAGCAAAAAGCAAGGCATAAACTGTGCCTTTAACCAATCATAGCATTGTGGGTGTGGGTAGTAAGTCTGCCCCTACCATAAACTTTAGTGATGTCATTTGGCATGATAAATAAGGGAACCTCACAAACAACAGACACACTGATTCCTGACTTCATCCTGATTTCTGCGTGGAGTCCTGTTCCTGAATTCTCCATCTTGTTCTCAATTCCAGATTTCTTTACAAAGCCAAGGCCTCAGCATTGCTGAACTCCTTTTTCAGCTAGGCCCAAATTCTGAAGCAATCCCAAAAATCCAATGGAAACAATTTTGATCCAGTCTGGCTTGCTAATACTAAATGCTTGCCTGCTCCAAACTTGCCATCCCACTGATCTCCAGTCTCCAGTAAACAGTGCAGTCCGAGATGCCAGTCCCGATGACCAGAACCGGCCAGCTGATCCTATTCCACCAGATGTTCCCTGCTGTCCTTTGTTAGACCCGATCCGTGTGACGACCAGAACCCTTGACGGTGCAAAATCTTAAATTAAAGTGGACTGTAAGTATTAATAGGAATCATAGTAAACCACAGTATATCTTGCCTTGCCTTGTCCTATCCCAATCTATAAACCATCCTATCTCTACCTTAAGAACCTGTAATATTGTCACAACCATTCTTGCAACCCTGTCTGTGATTCCTAGTGTTAGCGCTGATGTTCTCTACATTTGTGTTTTATTAGAACATAAGCCATTAGTGATTTTGATTAAATAAAGTGATTTTCATAAAGAAAACGGGGGTATCTACCACGTGAAGGGTTACAACGGCTGTGTAACTGTGAAGATTCACAGGTGGCCTTCTCTTTTTCTTAGCCATTAAATCTAGTTTAAGTAAAATTACCCTGTCATTTTAAAACCTATTTTCTGTTTTTCTCAGCTCTATTTTCCTAAAAACGCCTCTGGTTCAACATTGCATAACTTCCTCAATTTAATAGCTAGAGACTTAATTTCAACTCTGACTTATACATAAGACCTGTAGCTACATCCCAACATAAAAACCACATCCAAAAAGAGTGTTTTCTTAAACACCGTTTAGTGAATTTTATCCGGGAATTCGCATTTCTGCAAAGTTTAACACGTGTGATTTTAAATTTCAATTATTTCCAAACTTCCATTAAGATTCAAAGTGTTTAATTCTGCTCATACTGTAGCTCATGATTGTTAGCATCTTTCCAATGTTGCTCGTTGATTTAAGGACTTTTGCACACTTTTAATCCATTTTCGAATGCCATTTTAAAAGTGTAAGATTTCCAAATTGTTTTTCTCTCATGTTTGGGGAGGGAAGGTTATCTTTAAATTCTGTTGACTGTTCTTTATTCCTGAATACCTGCTGCTTATTCACATCTGTTTATAATAGCTTATTTGTGGGATAGGGAATTTTGCAGGGGGAAATCTTAACTCAAGCGCTATCTTTGAAACAAGCCAAAACTGTTCTTTTCTCTGTGTTTTATATTTTGTGTTGCTAAAAGTGAAATCAACTGCACTACCTACTTTCTTCTTTGTATTGTCACCACATTGGTGATTTATTAAAACATATGTTACTGTTGATCCCCGGAAAGGAATCCAATATGCTGCAAAGGATCCTCAAGGACCAGCTGATCCCGCCTTGTGCGATTCTCTCCATCGTTTTGCCACTAGCTGTCTGCTTGCCTTTTAGCAGGGATCATCATGCTTGCACATGCATGATATATTTGCAATGGGCGGGCTGTATTTTGGGGAAAACAGTAGATACATTTACACTCAGACCCCCACTGTTGCCAGAACATTGATGATGCAACATTTAGTACGCTTGCCTTGAAGCAATTCGCCAGAGGAGCTGTCGATCTTATCTTCGCCAACAGAGATCCCATTAAGCATCATTTTTCGTTGCCTTGTTTTTCATCAATATGATCCTTTGAGTAATCTCAGCATTCATTTTTTTTAAAGTATGTTTAGGAAATGATATCCACAAGAAAAGCCAAAACACCCCAAAACAGAAATTCATTTCAATTACATTTTTTTTCTCTAGTCAAGACATTTAGCAAGATATAAAAAGGGCTCCATTACAGTGAAGTGCAGCATATTAAATTCTAATTTTATGAGACGGGGGATTTGCAAACCCGGGCACTGTCATCCCTTTGCATGTCAAAATGCTGGTATTTTAAATCCTTCTAAACCATTGATTTAAAGGCTTGCACTTGAGAACATTAATGGTATTGTTACTTTTTGTGAATGTAAGTAAACCTTTGCGCCAAACATGCAGAAAAGCTCTTCTTTATTCACAGTCCAAAATCGAATCCCTAAATGCATTAATGAAAAAAAAAATAACAAGTGGAGCTAATTAATACATTCACCACAACTTAACAGGTGTGCCATTTTGGATGGTCTGTTGCATTTCCTAAAAATATGACAAAAGTAAGGCATAGAGGTTTTTAATCTATTCATTAACATTGTTCTTCATATTATTATTCATTTGTATTCTTCCTATACATAAACATAATGTTCAGCTCTGCTAGTCAAGGGAAACTGCCAATAAGAGTGCCAAAGATAGTTTGGTTTCCAAGTAGAGGACATTTCGTTATTGTTTTCCGTGTTTCCTTTTGTTTTTTGTAGATTTCTTAAATATTGTTCAATTCAAAGAGGGAAGGGAAAACAATCAATGTGCTTTTTTTCTAATGGACTACTTATTTTATATATTTTGCTTTCTTTTGCACAACGCCAGTATGTTTAAAGATCAATATTGCACCTTTCTATCAAACAGCTTTTTGTTTGTATCCCATTTCAGGTCATACCATTTTACATTAAAAAAAGGAAGGTTGGGCACTGGTGAAGAGTATTGAACACAATGCTGGTCCTTCTTTTCTTGATCTCTGACGGTTGCTCTACATACCACTGCTATGGTTATGGCGCGCATGCAAGCACAAATATGCTTTAAACAGCATAGTACACATATATGCAGCAGGTGTCATCTTGGGGGTGGCGTTCAGGCCTTACACTTCAGGAAAGGAAAACAGTGTCAGTGTTAGGAAATTCCAGTGATACATATGACTTACATCACTGTATTTGATCATGAATGTGTAAGTGTCGAGTTAGTGTTCACAATAGGGAAGAGTCCAAATATGTCTTACTTTTTCACATCTTCATTGGTTGGCGCTTAAAGTTAATTCGGTTTGATGGATTTTAAAATAAGTTATGTGCAAAATGTGATCCTATTATTTATGCTAAATATATTTCAAAAACATTAGTAATGGAAGATCCTCACTAGGACTGTATCATTCATTTTGCACTGATATGGCTCTTATATTACAAATAGCTTCAAGCCTTATTCGGTTTGATTAATTCTGAAGTGTTGTCAAGCACAAGGTGGGACAACACATCACACTGAATGGCACTCTAGGCACAATAGAGCAGTGTAAAGAAAACCAAACAGAGGATGAAGACACACCGCTGAAGGCAAGACGACCAAGCAGAAGCTAATTATTCAGGGGCAGGATATGCATATCTTTTGGGTCTGAACTGAGATCCTCTGCCATCTCTAGTCATTTACTTGGAGTGTGAGGACATTAAGAGTTGCAAATCCTCTGAGTGAAGGAATGTGGTTAGAATATAGCTACACCATAAGTGCATAACTTGGCTGCCAGATCACATATAGTTGTGCCGGATTGTAAAGAAAGTTAAACACTGGGGCAGTAGATTATGAAAGTAATCCCACTGTCAACAGACGAAGAGTGTGATTTTTGGTGCAGCAGGGAGATAGAATCAGTTCGATTGAGGTCAGAAATCAAATAGTTCCTCCTGCTGTTCTCCACACACTTGTATTGGTTGATCTGGTAGGCGTGGAGACAGATGTCGAAGCTTTTGACACAGTCCAGTTTTGATTGTAAAAGGGAGCACACTTAATATTAGACATGCCTTGGGATAAAAGAAAAATCAGTTCTCAACTAGTGAATACAAAAAAACAAGCCCCTGATTACAGCACCGATTTGGGCATTCAGACTGAAATAGATGTGCCTTCCACATCACTGCCTTCGCCTTTGCTTTACTCAGTAACCTTCGACTCCAAGGAAAATGTAGCCAAGGGGGAGAGGAGTGGCCTTCAACAGGTGAGTAGCCCCTAGCATGAGTACCTCTGTTTTGGATGAGTTTAACCTGAGGCCACTGTCCCTGTTCCAGCAACTAACCAACTGCAATGCAGAGTGGAAGATCCTCTAGAGAACCATTAATACGCATAGACATTCCTGTTGCCTCCACATAGGCATGTTACAGAAAACCCAGAGAGTTGAGTGTCTTAATAAATGGAGCCAGATAAATATTAAACCATTGTTGTGATGGGAGAGCCCTGAAATCAAATGACTTTGCCAGAATTATTTAAAGCTTCCATGTAATAGATTCAGAAAGCACTGATGTCTTATTCGTTCACTACGTCATAATGAGGGGAAGAAAGGCATACAGCAATGCCCATCATGCTATAGGGGATATGTCAGCAAGTGCACTGAAGAGGTGAATGTACGTTTGCAAGTGGTACTTATAACACATTTCCCCCCTTTGCTTTCCATTTCTGTGTGCAGGATTTCCTTAAACTGAGTTAATGTCACCACGTAAATAGTAGTTTCTCAGCAATGTGTTTATAAACCCTTTTTAAATCATCATATGGCTCCTGGGTGTCAAAGTCTTCTTAACTGGAAGGATAGTAGTTTTTCAGCTACAGGCACTGACCTAAGGCCAGGTACTGTATGTCTCATTTGGAATTTTACAACTCTCCAATTGTGAAATGTCTGTGGCCATGCACACGACTAGGTTCATTGGATAATTTGAATATACATGATGGAGAGCACAATTCTGGCAGTCCTGAACTGTGTTAGGAGAATGCTGGCCAGAGTGATCCTCCATCAGAAATCTAATGCAGCAGGTCCATCACTTGCTCGACTCTAAACCCTGAGTCATTTCATTACTTGTATAGACAGAAATGTGAATTTAGTAAGTTTTGTTCTATAGTACTGTGGATTAGGAAAGTCTGCCCTGGCTTGGGATCTTTGGGTCTGATTCCGTTGTTCTTGAGTTTGCCCTCTGCAGTTTCCTACCTGTCAGCGTGTGTGGGTACTTGGATTGCTGAATTGAGATGTGGAATGTTAGCTAGTTGGAACCAGTTGAAGTAAGGCCAACGGAGTGGAAGGAGGTAGTTGGTACTTGATGCAGCTAATTACCTTCCAGATCATATTAAAGAAGCATCCTTACCTACCTTGGGTTCCTTTGCTACTTCGAATGTACTTACATTTGGTGTATATAATATATGGCACTGAGCTGGTTTTCAAAGCCTGGCTTTGTGGTTATCAGTCGGCATCAGAGACTAACCATCACTGTCACATGTATTTATTTATTTTATTTCTTATTTTGCGTCACATGTCCATTGGCCTCAGAGTGCATGAAAAACAGGACATAGGAGCACAGGACAAAACAAATAATCAGAAATTCAAGAGGGAAGCAGGAGTCTAGCAGAACAAATAGGTTGTGACTGCTTTCGTGAAGCATGTCAGAGAGTCAATAGATCTCATTGTGAGTTGTAGAGCATTCCACTTTATGCGTGCCTGGGTAGTAAAGCTACATCCACTACATGTAGTCAGTTTGAAGCAGGGCTGTTTGAATTTGTAGTTATCCCTAGAGCGCAGTGTGCGGCCCTGGTCGTCAGGGAGCAACAGTTTTGTTAAATAGGGAGGAGCAATGGGAGACTAGCATTTATGAGCCACAGGTATCCAATGTAGTGCCCTCCTGGAGTCAGATACATGATCTTGTCTGCAGAGACCAAAAATGGCAGAAACTGTGCTGTTCTGAACAACTTGAAGGGCCTGTAGATTAGCCTTAGTCATTCCAGACTTAAGGCTGTTTCAGTAATTAAGCCTCAAATGCACTAATGCTGAGGCAAGTAAAGATTGGTTCTCGATGGAAATATAAAGTCTTATTTGATTTAGGAGTTTGACCATATACCAGCAAAGTGCTCGAGTATGGGGTGGATGGGTTTCATGTTCAACTCTGCATCCAGATAGGCGCCAAGTGTCTTGACGTTGGTGGACACAGGAATATGACTGTTGGCGATATCAAAGCTTTTATAAAGGGGATCACGCTTGGTCAGTCGTTGGCTAGTGGCCATAATGAGAAGCTCTGTTTTGGTCTCATTAAGGGCAAGATATTTGGAGATCATCCAGGACTCAATAGCTCAGTACATTGTATTTAGGGTAAAAGAGTCCTGTGTGTAATTCTCTGATAGTTCAAAGACCACCTGGGTGTCATCAGAGTAGGTCCAGAAATGGTCTTATGTAGATATTGAAGAGTGAGGGGGAGATGCATGAGCCCTGTGGAACACTGGCGTCAGTGATGTCAGGGCATGGGTGTACACCTTCCACTGCTATTCTTGACACCCAGGGGCCAAGGAAAGATGCTATCCAATCTGAAGCCTCCTGGGAACAGCCTGCTATGCCCTTCAACCTGTCGACAAGAATGTAATGGCCGACAAGGTTGAAATCCGCTGAGAGGTCCAGGAGCATCAATAGTGCAGGATAGCCTGTATCCAAAATGCTTGCCAATGTGGTTTTCAAATCCAGGAGGGCCATCTCAGTCCCATGTCGGGCCTGAAAATGAGACTGATACATGCCCACAATGTTGTTCTGTTCTATGAATTCCTGGAATTGGAGATAGGCCACTTTGTCCAAGATTTTTAATAAAAACGGGACATTTGTGATTGGCCGATAGTTCTTTTCTAGGGAGGGGTCAATTGAGCTCTTTTTCAATAGGGGGTTATCTAGACTTCATAAAGAGAGGTTGGCACCACACCCTCTGTAAAAAATAGATTGACCATCCTTGTCAACCAATAAATAAGAAACGAGATGGCTTCTTTAAGGATAGAGGCTCGACAAATGCCCCCCTTACAGGAGGGAGGTTTCAAATTATTCACTATCGTGAGGATCTCAGTCTCAGTGCACTGTTTGAAGCTGAACTCAGGTGTCACGTGAGCTAGTGGGAGGGATGTTTGGTGCTGCATAGATTTGCTGGGGAGGGCATTGTTTCAATTGAATGGTGTTTTTATGGCCGAGTATTTTATGACAAAATTCCTCTTGGATCATCTGACAACAGGTGGAGTCTCGCTTAATGTCATGATTGGTAGTATGTTTCCCTTCTACTTCTTTCAGTACTTTGAATAGTTCCTTGGATCTTGATTTAGCATTATGGATTTGTGTGTTGAAATATTTAGATTTTACATCTATGATCACTTTTTTCACAGTTGTTCACAGTGGTTTTGTATTTCAAGAGGGTTTTGAGAGCAGAGTCGTTGCACCATTCTCTCTCACAAGATATTTTTATGGATCTGGAATCTAAAATAATTTCATTAAACCACGCTTTTTTTAATATCTCAGGCTTGATATCTTTGCTTTTCTCGGGGGCCAACACCTCAATAACTTCAGCAATAGCAGCTGTTAGGTGAGCAACCAGGGTGTTAACAGTCCCAAAGGAATCGGGATGCAGAGGTTGGGGTTTGATCAGTTCAGTAAATTTAGCTGCTGACATATTCCGAAAATAATGAGATTTTTTGGTGGTCCTAGGCAATTTGTCCAGATGAACAGGAACCACGGGAAGACAGATTGTGAAGCAGACAAGCAGGTGGTCAGACCAGGTGCAGGAAGAACAGAGTGGATTAAGAACCTCCAATTTATGGCTAAAGACCAAGTCGATGACAAGGCCTTCTTTGTGTGAGGGCTCTTTAATCCACTAAAAGACGTCAATGGCATCGAAGGCTCTAAGTAGAGACTTTGCAGGTTTGTGTTTTTCATCTTCTGCCAGTATTTAAAGTCACCAAAGATGCCTCTGTTGGATTTAGGTCTGGTAAATCTATTAATGAGGGCTAATAACTGCTCCTCAAGTAAAGGTATATCCTTCGGAGGTCAATAAATAGTAAACATTGCCACAGTGGTATTAAAGCTGGTTTTTAACTTAACAAGCAAGCACTCACAGCCCTCTAGACCTGTGTGTGAGACTACATGTCAGTCAAGATGTTTCCTAACAAGTTGTTTGACTCCCCCAACTTTGATCGATATGATCAGACCATAGAATGTTAAATGTCTGAGGGATGGAGGTGCATGCCGCCATTTTTGTGGTGTCATTAAGCAATGTCTCTGTTATACCCATTATGTCGATGTCATAGCTATTGAGATAGTCTTCTACCTCAAACCCATGTTTAACCAGGGAGCGCATATTAAAGAGGGCAATTTTAAGATGGGCCATGTTGTTGCTGTGGGAGGACTCTTAGAGATTTGGCCCTGTCCCCTGTGACACAGGTGGTTCGGGGGAGATGTGGGATAGGAGCTCAGCCGACTGGGTATTGCTGGTGACTGCGGAGGCTGCCAGTATTCGTGGGCAGACAGTGGAATGGGTGTCATTAATATTAATCAAATTGGCCTTGGGAACATCCTGTGTGGAGGTGTTCTTGCTGCAGGTAGGAATATCAATAGTATCTGGTTGTCGTCCAGTAAGTCCCAAGAATGCTAACTCAGCAACCATACCAGCTACGGTTTGCATGCTTCCTCTGCCAGTCAGTGTACTTTCATTATTAGACCTGATGACACGTGGTGTTAGAGTACCTGTGCAGTTATTACTAAGATATCAAGCTATAATACTTTGTTTTATGTTGTGAAAGTGATCAGTGTTGTGATGGATGCACGTGAGAGCGGCATGGAGTGTGTTGAGCAGGTTATTCAGATGAGACATGATGGACAGTGGAAGTTACTGAGCTGGAGTATGTACCCATGGGATCAACAGAAGATGGGGGAGAGGAGAAATGCTGTTACCTAGCCAAAATGTTCTGGGCGACAAGCCCTGACCTCCCAGACTCAAACTGGCACAAACTGTCGCATACTCCAACGCACCAGCACTGACGTGCTGCTGAGGGTCTTAAGATCCCTATGGAGTGCTGGGAAATGGAGTTCCTGAGGACTACTGCACAGTCTGGTTACAGTCTAGCAGCATGTAACCAGAGGCTGGCAGTGCACGGTGAGCGGGATGGGCTCGCTGTAGTCAAGAGTGTATTCGCACAACAAATCAAAGTGGATTCAGAGGCAGATTGCAAATCATTATGGTTTTACAAAGATAGCACGCAACAGAGCTAGTTTTGTCTGTAACAGAATAGCACTCTTGTAATAGTAATTTGTATAGGCAAAACAAGATTTTTGAGCCCAACTTTGGACTAAGGTTTGTAGCTCAAAGTTAAAAGTATATGAGCCATGTGTTGGCCAAGCACACACATGCAGTCACATGCAGTCAGGCAGAAGAAACATTTTCCAGGCAAGTAGGCATCTTGTGGTTCTAGCATTTTTAAGTGGGTGGTTCTGTAGCTATAGTGCTGGTCATTAGGTCTGCACTCTTATGTTTCAAAGCACCATGACTAAAGTCAGGCTCTGACAGTGAATACTCTCAGGACTAACTAGGCAGAAGTAGTGATGAGAAGAGACCCCATAGTTCTGCCCTCTCAGAAGTCATGCATTTCATACTACCCTGCTGTAGCCTGCACCTTCATTTCTCACTGGAATTGAGTGTCAGATGTGTTGGGTATTTTGTGTAGATTTGGGGCCTGGCGGTATTTCCTTACCGCCAAGAATAATGGTAATTTGGCAATGACTACTCCTTGCATTTAGATTGGGGACTGTTCCATATTACAGTACCCAGGATCATTTACTGGTATACATTTTTGTTGGTGGTATTTTCTGGTGGTAAATTACTTAGTGGTGAGCATGATTTTCCTTCCCTGCATCATAGCCCCATCATACAAAACCTTCCTTATTCTTATAATATTTCTGTGATCTATAGAGAGCCTTGGACTTACATTATTCAGAAACACCACATTTTCATATAGAGTGCCACCTGTGACTGTGATCACTGATTTATCTATACCAGTGAATTATGTGTCCATGGCCCCATTACTGGTTCATAGACCACCAGTTATCTATGTATTGTGTAAGATTTCACCCAGACAGCAAGCACTGGGGAACACAAGCATACAACTATTTATTACTGTCAAGTCTTATTTTTAGACAAAGTATTCTTTCTGTTGTTTTATCTACATGGGAAAAATGACAAATGCACTAACTAAAAATCTTCCCCGTATCACAAGTGCTATTCCAGATGCACTAAGAAAAGAGAAAAACAAAAACACTCTACACAATCTGCTTTTATGTATTTTTGTGTATTATAAACAGTTGCATTTCAAAACACCATCTTACCCTTTTGCTTTAAAGAAACAAACAGACAAAATGTACAGCAGCAGAAGGAGATTCACTTTGCATCACCTGTAACAAGAAGAGAAAAAAAAAACATAAAGCAAAAGAACAATATTCACTTTGCAACATTACAGCGTGGCGATTAAACACAGGGGATTCCCTTTTTCTACTCTGCCTGCCTGATATTAGGTCATTCGTACAACAGCACACAGTAATCTCACTCCACTTGTATAATTACCAGCTATCTGTAGCTCTCCCACACATGACCTCCCTTGGCTCGCCGCCTCTGAGGAATGGGCCCAGGGTTTTCTTTGTGTTTGAAGTTTGAAGCGCAGAGCGAGAACATGGAATACTCAAGCCGGTGCCAAGTGAGACTGGACCTGCCTCACAGCCAGTCTCAGATGCTCTGTCTCCGCAGCTCAGCCAAAGCGAACTGCTTTTTTTTCTGTCAGACTTTGCCCAGAAAAACTCTGTTGCTTACGCAGTTTATCTACACATACTCTGCACCAATCAAATTCAAAAGACAGTATCCTCCTTCCTTCCACAATAGTTTGATTTTTACAGTAATACACTGTATCTAAACTCAATTCCTGGCACGCAGATTTTGCTTCCAGCTAACACAGTGAACAGAGAGAAAAAAAAAATATGCATGTTTAAAATTACTCTCAGAGCATGTCTTTTCTGCCTCTTTTTCCACATGGAGAGCACATTATAATGTTATTGAGTTAGTACTAGTGTTAGTATTCATTAATTAAGTCAGTCAATTAGACAACTAATGTAGTCTCCTGTAAATGAGGCATTTCAAATAAGAGAAAAAGAAAAAAATATATGTATATATTCTTGTGCTTTTAAATCTGCAGCCTGTCCCCATTTGCATACCCATATGTTATGCTAACAACATAGGGCTGGCTATATGTGCCACATTATTGCTGGCAATAAAATGCTATACTTCAAAACACTATAAATGATACTACAGATATAAGCTGTATGTTTGGGTGGTGCAAGTACACATTGATTCCAACATTTGAATTTGGTTAGAGCTAGGCAAGATTGTATGTAGTAACCCTGTAGGAGACTACATCAGCCTTGTCCTCTTGGCAATGGGTAACCCAACCTTTGATATAGGCCTGTACTACACAAGTTGGTAGAGTGACTGAGCAGCCTGCCTATCTCAAAAGGGGTCAATGTGAGCCATAGGATTATACCATAGAGATTCACAGTGACATGTATTCAAATAACACTTATACGCAAGGCTTCTTGATAAAATAATGATCTATTAATTTAACAGTCAGTTTTAAAATAAGCCTTCTTTAGAAGGGAGCAATATGCAACACTTAAATGCACTTCAAAAATACACTCTCTCAGTTACAGTAAATAGGTAGACCCCTTTGGGATGGTACACCGACACTTCCTACACCCTGAGGTGACTTCAATTGTTAGGAGACTGTGGACATTAATATATCACTTGTAAATGTAAAGCAATACTGAGGTTTGTGGTAAAAGGAAAAGGTTAGAGAAGGATTCAAAGGTTAACATGTTTCTCATACAGGTAAGAACCCTTTCCCAGCTTTACAAGTAAGGTATGTATGACTTTTTGGAGGGATAGATCAGCACAAAGTCAGAGGGTAATAAGAGTCTTCAGGGAACCAGGGCAGCCAATGTCAAATATGATATGATATGATATGATATGGCATTTGAAACGCGCCTATACACAAGTGTTTCAAGGCGCGACGAGCCAGGGAGGGGGGAACAAGGAGAAGTCAGACAACGATCCTACTAGGCCAGGTGTCATTTAGATCGCACAAGTGCAGGGGTAGGCGGAAGGGAAAAGTGCAAGGGGAAGGGGAGGGGGGAAGTGCAGTACAAGGTAAGTAGAATAACATAAATAAATAGGGCCATCTGGTGGCAAGTGCAAGGTAAGTGCAGGCAAGTGCTGGGAAGGGGGGGCTGTAGGGATACAGAGACCGTCCCGCAGTGCAGGGGTTGCCAGGGAGGCAGTGCAAGTGGAGAGTGGCTGGGCCCAGGACTGAGGTCGATGAGAGTGGCCAAATTGCAGCAAAGTCTAGGGGAGCTGAGACACTTCTTGAAGATTAACATAGAAGCCTTGCACAATGTTAAAGAGAGTTTTGTTGTAAAAAGAAATCACTGTTGGCCCACAAGCTGGGAGTGTCGTGAAGGGCAAAGCTGCAAGCAACTCTGCAAAAGGCAGCAAATGCAAGTCTCAACTGAGAGCAAGCAAGATACACAAAACAAGAGGTAAGTACCCCTAGATCACAGTACCTTGAGTCTGAAGAAAAGGTTCCAGCTGGCTTCTGTTCCTGTTGTAGTTCCTGCAGATACTGATGTTTCTGGGCCTCAGTCATGGGGACAAGAGGGAGGACGTCTGGGGACTCCTGCACTACTTTTTGAAGGTCAACAGCAGCAATGTGCACACTTCAGATTAGCAGCACTTTGCGGTTTCAGCTATGGTTCTTGGACACCCTGTGGACTTTCCTTGCTTCTGGGGTCCAGTACTCTGTTGAAGTGGCTCAGGCTTGGTTAGTCCTGCATGAGGGAGTCCAGAGGATATTCCTGGAGCTTGGGTCTGGCCTAAAAACAATACACTAACAATAGACTAATTTCTGGAGTTTCTGTGTCGCCTGGCACTAGGTTCCAGCATCCGCAAAGAAGTACAGCCAGCAGGCAGAGGGGTTCCAGGCAAGTTCGTCTTGGGGCTGATTGGTCCCACCAACCCAAGGGGAGAAGTTGTTCTTTCCAGGCTTTCAAGTCGATTAGAAATGTGGAGCTTCAGCAATGCAGCAGGGCTTCACCGGGCAAATCAACGGTCCAGGAGGGTGCAGCAAGCTTCTCTTCCAGTTTCTTCTTTGGTTTCTTCGCCCAGTGGTCGACTTTGCCTTCCTTGCAAAAGACCTTGCCTTTTATACAAGTTTCTCTCATTCGTTTGCAGCCTAGCTGTCACTCACAGAGAAGGGTGGCTATCCTCCAAAGACAGCCAGCCAATCACCTTTGGGTGCATTCCTGTATCCGAGTAGACTAAGCACAGGGAGTTTCGGGAACCTCCCTTGCCTCCTGCCTTGCCAGAAATGCTGGAGCCAGAGGCAGGCTTCAGCAATGAACCCCGCCAAAGACAAAACAAACAAAGGGAGTAAATCTCAAGAAGGACCTTTCCAACAAGAAATGGTGAAAAAATAAGACCGGGCCATTTTGACAAAATTGGCACCCATGGGTTCAATACTGCATCTGAGGAATCAGCCTGCGGTAAAAACACACAATGGTAGGAAAAATAAACCACTGCCACCGACCATTAATTGTAGAAAGGGTAACATAAAACATATTACATGAGAACGTAGACAAAGGGTATACTAAGTAACCCCTCCAGCACCCTATGTAAGATAGTGTGTTGGATCTACAAAGATAAAAACGTAAGTAAAGTCAATTTCACTTTACTTCTTGGAAACAGTAGTAAATCCAAGAGAAGGTAATCAAACCTTTGAGAAATCCAAACGACTTCCCTGTGACACTGCACTGAGGGTGTTGTGTGTCCCAATGTAAAACGATGATGCCTATTGAGTTTGTCAGACTAAAAAACCAAAAGAAACACAAGGTTCAAATCAAAGAAAAATACTTGAGGGAGTGGGAAAAGGTCTCACTATCTCCAGGATAAAAATTAAAAGTCCTACAGTCCAGCAAAAGAGCTGTGGTCTCTAAGGTAGAAGGGAATTAACACAGAATTGAGAATTCTCCCTAAAACTTAGGCTTGGGGCGACTGCTTCCAACTCATGCCATTATACTGGCTTTCCTGGCAGGGGACATCTTTCACAAAGTCTGGCTTGCATGTGGCAGCGGTGTGCCATTCAGCTGGTTTCAAGCTGCTAATTTGAGGCATGTCTATAGGACCCAGTGGCTGGGCGTGGGTTCCAACCTAAAGAGTAGAAAATATTGAAAATGTTTTAATGATTTCTGATAAAAAAAGCAATGCAGGGCAGTGGAACTAGCTACTCCAGCCTTGGGTTGTGATCTTGTGCGGGCAATCTAGAATTAAACCTGTTGCTTTATGTTGGGAAATGTGATACTGCAATCAAGGTAATACAGTAATGTGAACTTTGGGGTTGTCACAGACCCTTTGTTTTTCAAGTAACCACCTGGACATGCCTGCAGGTCCATTGTGATTTGTGAAAGCCCTTAGCAGAATGTATTTGGATAATACGGTACTTTGCAGAAACGTAGCGTTCTCATAAGGGATGCAAAATCGTAAGATGCAGAACACAGGATTCTGTACCTGCATGGCTACTCTGGAGGACGGTCTATTCTGTGGACACTCTTGTTGGTGAGTATATCTGGACAAGCCTGGCACAGGGCAGGTGACTGTCTTGTGTGTCTGGTTCTTGTAACCACAAACAGCTTCATAGGAAATGTTGTGTAGACATCTTTGGCACACTTCAGAGAGAGTTTCCTGGAAATGTGTCAGGTGGGATGTTCATGGGCATCTCTATCACTCGACAAATCTCACTCTCTTCTGTTCTGTTCCCTACGAAGACACAATACGCCATCTTGCACTTTGGTGCCACTTTAGTCTGGGGAGCAATCCTGAATACTATGCTTTGTACTGCTCTGTGGAAGTAACCTCTCCAGGCTTCAGAGGATTTTCTGATTGCATTGTTCACTGCCACGTCCTTCTTATCCAGATCACATTATTATGTGGACCATGCAAATTGCCATGATTGCTGCTTCAGGCTGAGCTCTGTGGTTTATTTTTACTAGTGTGCATTGTAAATACAGTGGCTACTTTGCGCAACCCGGCTTCCTTGTTTGTTCTTCGGTGTGCACCGTATGTTTTTCAAACCTTGTTTCAATATTCTCCTAGAAGGCTGGACTCCTAAAAGTCTGAAGGGAAGCTCAACAGGATGAAAATATCTATAATGGCTGCACCCTTCCTCAAAATGATTAGCCATGTAAATGAAATATGATATTTTTAGTATGAAGATGAGACATTGTTCCGTTCCTAATCCATGTAAAAGTTGTAGCTGTAACTTTCGAATCAGTGTTTTGGCCTCCTTGAATATCATTATAATGTAAAAGGTGTATGGGATCCAAGACATGCACAGTCTGAATGAGTTGGCTTGCTATTTCTGGAACTGTTTACTGTGTAAAGATAGCAGCCTAGGCAACACCTACGTGCTTCTGGTCCACTTAGGCAATGCCTACATGCTTCTGGTCCACTTTGATCTGCAAGTCTTTGAAATTGAGAAAAATAAAAATAAAATATGTACATTTGTGATGGATGTAGTGTCCCATCAACTCCCTGTCAGACTGCACTCTTCATCTGAAAGCCTGAAAAAAAATGAGAATAGTCTAGACGGGGAGGTGGGCACCATTGAACCTTCAGGACCGCTGTCTCTGGACTTTACCATTACAACCAGTTCCTTAAAATAGTAACTTCCAGAATAATCCTGTAAAACTTTAGCAGCACTAACATTTCAGTATTGTAGCCTATAAGGTCTATCTTTGCCTGCTGACGGGAGTGGAAGGACTCTGTCCGAATTACAAAGGTGCCTGGCACTTTGAATTACATTTCTAGAATCACTGGACCTAACTCTGCCTTCTGGTCCAGATCCTGAATAGAAGTAACCTCTTTTTTTTGCTTATCAGTTCCCCTGCCAGCCCCGAAAATTAATATAGTTATGCTGACTACAATTTCTCCACATGTTCTCCTTGAGAAAACATCAATCAAATCCTTCAAAATCGTCTAATGTTTCATGAGGTCCCACACTACCGAGAAAAGCACCCCCAAAAGACAAGTGAACACATCTGCCCCTGGAACCTGCTTTTAAGGTCCACCCAATGAAATCCTTAAACTTTATCTGTGATCCTCTGCCAGTCCAACAAATGAGGTGAAGCGGCAACACAGGAGATACATATCACTGTGGTTTTGTTATCAACAATATTATGAAGGCATTGTCATGAACAGAGATGTGAGAATCGCCTTTCAGACATTTTCTACCATTAACATTGTGACAGAAACACAGGTAGGTTGTGGAAATGTGATGAAAGGTACAACATATTGCTATCTGAAATGCACTTTGATCGTCTTATAACTAAATAAAAACTACATGAAATTTAAAAAGCAGCATGTTTGATATGCATATATATTGACTATCATGAGCTTCATTTAGGTCTGCATATGCTTGGTTACTATCCCCTGCAATGGTGAGGCTTGTGTTAGTCTGGAGAGAAATACTTGATGTGCACATGGAAGCAAAGCTTTCTTGAACAAAGTTGAAAGTGTTTGCCTCTATCTTGCTAGGGGTACTTATTTTCTTTACTGGTTAAACAAGATTGCTCTTCTACTGAGATGTTATGTCTTTGAGAACTACGTACACAATGTTTACTGTTTGTAAACCTATACAAGTGGTAAACATTTGCCTCGGAGGTAAGACTGAATCAAGCTCATAGGACTCTTTCTAGAACGGCCACGGCAGATTTTCAAATGTACCTTGCTCTAAATGAAAATGTACATTTACACATTTAGATAGTTTGATTGTGGTCACTGTCATATTTCTCTATTTTGTCTTATGGTGTGCTGATCATGCTATCTCGTTACCCCAGTAACCACTCCATAGAGCAAGCCCAATAATGGTGGTCACCTATATTGCCTACGATTACCACTCTGGAAACAGAACAGGCTTCTTACAGTTCTGATTTAACCAGGAAAACCAATTAAATGCAGGCACACATTGGCCTCTTTCTTGGCATTCCTCATTTGAAAGTTAAAATGTGAAACATGAGGTATGGAATTACACGGTGTGCCAAGCCATAAAATTGAAACCCTGGTATAGGGAGAGCTTATCTGAAGCAGGCATGAGAGACGAGCATCCAAACCCGTAGCCCAACCCGGCCAGTATCCCTACAATGCTCCCTGTTCTCTCAACCTCCTACACAACTGTAGCACTGTCGCATGGGATAGGAAAGGGTATCTCGAATGGACAGTTACCCCCATAACCATCAAAAATATACCTGTGGCCCCTATTGATGTGCATCACTCCACCGACTCCCTCCGATAGTTTCATCTCAAGAAATAGCCCTTAGAAACTAAAACGAACACAATAAGCACGTGTGCTGGTTTGCAGCACGACTTGTTTGATCGAAAATGAATGCATCATGTCAGGCATTATAATTCACAGAACACCTAGATATTAGATTATCGTATATGTCTGGGTGTACTATGCATAAATGTATATGACCGCCTCTAATGTGATGCTTCCATAGCATCAGATCAAGGAAAGCTGGGGCTACCTGTTTGTGGTCCCCTCTCGTTCGTGTGCATGCTGTGGGTACATATAACAATGAAGGGAGGGCATTGTTCCTGCTCTGCTCTTCTGCCTATATGTGTTTGATTTTCAAAAGCTTCTCTTGCTTGCTGTCAATCACAAAGATATAGTGTAAGTCTGTAGTGTCTTAACTGCTACCACTGCTCTCTGAATTAAGCTACCTCTCCCCCTCTCCATCTGAACTTTTTGACTGCATTTGTGAGCAGAGGCCTCATTTTTATTTTATTATGTTGTTTAAAGTGTGGAATTAGCTCGAGAGTAGCGGAGCACGGGAAAGGGTGTCGGTAGCTAGCATATGGGCTTCCATATTTAACCGTAGTCCAGTACTGTGAGTAATAGTTTGCATATCGGGCTGTCCATCCATTGGCATTAAAGGCGCTGTTGAAAATGTATTGTGAGGGTGTTCCAAGCTGACACAAGGATCAAGCTCCAAAGGGTGGGTGCATGACATGAGAAGGATTGTTTGCAGGTCCTATCTTTGCAGGCGAGTTGTGATTGAAACCGATTGGTCGATTTGCTGGTGCATGTGCCACCTGATATGTGCAGTTTAGCTGCCCGGTATGCTGGTCTGCTACCCATGACTGCTTTGTAGATGATATATGCAATCTTGAACAGTACCCTGGTCTGAAGAGGAAGCTAATGCAGTTTGTGTTGGACGGGGGTGATTCAGTCAAATGTTCATACACAAGTAATAAGGCGTGCTACAGGGTGGTTGACTGCCTTTAGGGGAGCCAAGTAAATGGCTGTGAGCCCCATCAGGAGGGTATTTCCCCAATCAATGTGTAAGAGCACAAGGGCCTCCACTATGGTCCAGATGTCCCATGGTGGGATGAACGGTTTGATTTTACAAAGGGTGGACGTTTGGAGACAGGCAATTTGGGCTTAACTGACTATGGGGGTCATTATGAGTTGGGCAGTAAGGGTTTACCGGCACCGGTAAGGATGCCGGTGCCGGTAAACACTTACCGCCCTATTCCGAGGTCCTTTAGCGGGTCCCAGCAGGAACTGCTGTTCTGACCAGCCATTCTTTGCGGGACCCGTAAAGGGACCTTGGAGCTAATAACGGGCCTGCAATTTGTGAGCCCGTTATTAGTGCCTTCCCCATTCCCATTGAGCCCTATGGGGGCTCAAATGGGAATGGGCAATGGTTTACTGAATGGGGAATTCCCGGGTCCGCATAGGTCGGAATGTCCCGGTAAGTCCCCATTCAATGAAACCAGACCCCGACCCGGGTTTGGAGGCAGCCATGGCGCTAGCAGCGCCATGGCTGCCTCCAAACTCGTAATGACCCCCCATGTGTTTCTGAAAGGACAGGCTGCTGTCAATGGGAAAGGCCAAGGATTTTGCTGAATCAGAGAGTTGCAGTTCAAATCCTTCTAGTCACATATCATTTAGCCAGCATTGGGTAATTTGCCCAATGCTGGGGGGCAGGGAGCCCAATGCAGACAAATTCTGTCTTGGATGGGTTAACTCTTAGGTAGGCAGTCACATCCAGGACTGGAAGGCAGCAACATAATCGCTGAGGTGTCTGATATCCTGGGGGCTTTTTACTCTCATTTTCAACAAAGTAAGTTCTGCTTATGGATGGATGGTTAGATTGGGATCTTTGAGGAGTGTGCCCCAAGGCTAAATGTAAAGCTTAAAAGGGATTGGTGAGAAGACAAAGCTTTGGGGAGAGAGGTAGGAGGCAAACCAATTCAGAACTGTGCAAGAGAATCCCATCCTGTCTGCAAGGAGGGAGCGGCAGTGGTCAAAAGTGTTGAATGCACCCAAGAGATCAAGGAAAACAAGGAGGCATGAGTTGTCCAGATCCATGATTTGGAGGCATCATCTACCACTTGCATAGTGGCTGTCTCCATGTTACACTTGAGGTAGAACCCCTATTTATAGTCGTGAATGAGGAGTAGTTTAATTATTGTGTGTCACAACTACTTTTCCAAGATTTTGCCAATAAACTGCAGGTTCATAATGGGCCGGTAGTTGGCCAGGTCATCTGGGTCTAGGGTCAGTGTTTTTAAAAGAGGTCGATTGAGACCAGTCGTGAGGGAGTCTTGGAATTACCTATGGAATTACTCATCTGCGAGGGATCCATTAATGAAGCTGATGAGTGAGTTGATCATCAGGCCGATCAATTGTTTAATGATACAGGCTGGGATGCATCATCAGAAGTAAATACGTTTGAGGGAAGCAATGGTTTTTAAGAGGTCTGGGGGAGAGAGGGGAGAGAATTTGGTCCAGAGGGGAAGTGTGCTTGAAGGAGTGCGGGTGGGGTGTAATGCTGTGTGAAGTCGATTTGATGAACTGCCAGATTGTGCCTATTTTTCCAATAAACAATTACTTAAAGTGCACTCTGTGCGATCTAGTGGAGCACACTTTAGCATTATGGACAACGTGCAATGGCCCCACCTCGTGTATCAGTGAATGCATGCTCACAACTTTTACAGGCACAACCTGACAAGGAGGTTTTTTTCTCATTTTAAATGGTCCAGAGCCCATGCAAATGAGGAAACCTGCTTTCTTGTGTGCAACGTGTATATTAACAAAACATGCACAAGGGCAATCAGGCCCTGTGCGTGTGCCATCAAGTAGGAGGCACACACACAGAATACCATGAGAGATGACAATTGAAGGGTGGTAGGACATGAGGAGTCCTCTTTGTCCCTTGTTTCCATCCAATGGGTTGTGGTTATAATCTGAACCCTCTGACGCATAGATGCACAGGGTAACATTCATATTAGCATATTAGCATGTTTTTTTATTGTGTTGACAGCTTAGCAAAGGTCAGCAGCTGGTACCAGCATTCAGATCCTACTGCACCAATCTCAAGCACATATTCATTTTACTAATGAGGCACCATGGACTGTCTCAGAAAATGTTTAGGATCTGGTTTATTCATCAGACAACACGCAGCTAAACATAACGCCACCATCTAACAGGGAAGTGTAATAAGAACACTCCAAACAAATAAATCATAATAAAAGCAGTTGACAGAGGTGGCACTGTTATGATTATGGATTCACAGACATTCACAAGAGTAATGTCCAGACAACCCCTTGAAACAAGATCGTAACAGGAACTATGTGATGGCCACAGTGTAAAGACTGGTGGGGGGGTCTGTACTTCTGCTCTCTATATGGTAGAGGAGAGGCACAGAGGACCCCAGCCAAGATTCTCTAATACGGTAGCTATGGGCGAGCAATCAAGGCCTAGCTTCTCAGGAGGTGATGCAGGCTGGTTCTTAAGTACAGTGTATCCCCAAGCCCCCACAAAGGAATGTCCACACACTGTATTACTGAAAACACAGTCTTTATATAATTAATATTCAAGGGTTATGTACACTTATCACAATAACGCACTTTGTGCTCAGGAAAATCAATAATGGTAAATATCTACAATTCTAAAGTGGTACCACTAATATTAGACCTCATTAAAGTGCATTCACAATACTGTAGAAATGGCACACAGATCAATAAGAAGGAAACCAGCCATAGAGAGAGGAGAGATAAAAGATGGTTGAAACAATAGGCAGAATACGGGCCCTTGCTACTGGACACAGTTCTGTGTGGAGATCCCCCCACCTGGGCAACCTGTAAAATAAAGAGATATAACACAAGCCCAGTCCATATATTGTTCAATAGTCTTATTCTCTCCTGCAATGTTTTTACCCCCCCAATGTACCTGGTGGAGTCGAGTTCTTCGAAGAGGCGTCGACAGATCCTTCTTGAATGACCCCCTTTAAAGCAGGAGTCACGGATCGTCGAGAGGCGTCGAGAAGCGTCGAGGAACTCGGTGTTCGGTGTCGGGGAATCGACGGCCCTTCTTGAATGCCTTCCCTTTCAAGCGGGAGACACGGGGCGTCGAACGTCCGACAACAAACAAGGTAGAACGGCGTCGATGAGGCGGCAGGCTTCGATCCGAGCGGTGCTCGTCGGCGTCGAGACGTCGACGTCCTGCGAGGAAGAGGCGTGCGGGGCACCTCGGCGACACTAGTTCTGGACCGCAAAGATTGTGGATGACGGTGGCCCAGCAAGGGCGTCGAGTCGCTCGAGTCTTTGGGGTCGTGAGGTGGCGGGAAACCCACCGGCGGATTCTCCTCGGCGCGTTGGTCGTCCTCGACTTTCTCCGGCAGGACGAAAGCGGTCGACGGTGCGGACGAGGGAGTCCTTCGAGTCAAATGTTCTTAGGCAAGGAGCGGGCGGCTCCGGTCGTCGGCGGCACGGCGTCAAGTGGTTCCCACGGCTGGGCAACACAACTTCGACGGGCCTCCAGCGGTTACACAGACCTGCGAACCCTGGTCGACGGCAATGGACTTCGACAGCGTCGATGTCCGGGTGCTTCACTTCGATCTCCTTGGCGGTCCCGTCTCGGGTCGGCAGCCTTTCGAGGGTCTGACTTCCAGGGCGCTTCGGCGAAGATTCAGCGGTGCTCGATGGTCCCTCGGAGCACGGGAAGAGGGCGCCTAGCCAGGTCCTCTCTCGGGTCAGTCCTCGACGATTTCGACAACCTTCAGTTTCTGTCGAAGCAAATGCCACAGCAAGTCTTCTTCTTCCAGCTGGACGTCGAGGATCAGCAAATCCAGTTACTCTTGAGTGGAGACTCAGCTTCTGAATGCTTCTGAACAATTTCCAGTGGTGAGAGGTCCCCAGATATACTATTCTGTCTCTCATCCACACTGCTGGCACACACACAGCAGCCAATCACACAGAAGGGCATTCATGCTGTCAGTCAGCCAATCAGGCACACAGTGCATTCAGGCCACACTCCTCCCTTTCAGACACTCACAACAAGGAATGTGGATTGGGACAAGTACCCAGCCATTCAACACTACACACTGCATTCAGGCCAGTTTCGGGCAGGGCTGTCTCAGTCTTTGTCTCACATGCCAGAAACCAGACAACCACAACAAGAAGTGTATATTGGTCACACACTCCATTCACCCAGGTCCCACCCACAGGAGGTACCCACAACATACAGTCAAAGGGAAGGCTCCAGTCAGTCTAGCTGGGCCTTCACAACAACACCATATATGGAACTTCCACCCAACAGCCAGTCAGGGGGAAGGTACAGAGTCAGGGCTTCCCAGGACTTTGGGAAAAACAAGACAACAGGCAATAGAAAGCAAGAGGCCACAGGGGCCATCTTGTTTTCTATCAGGAATCAACTGATCCCAATGGCAGGGCCTGGGTATCCCAAAATGGAGGACACCCAGAGCACCTGTCCAATTCAGCATGGAGCTGCCACCAGCCCATACCCTGCTCTGTGGGCCACCCACAGGTGCCCAAAAACATACACTAGGGGCACAGGGTTGTACCCCTACCCAGGGGTGCCATAAGGGTATCCCATGGGTCTGTTCACCAAACCAAAAGAGAGAGCTGCACTGCCAGGAGTCCCAAATGGACTCCTGGGCAGAAAACATAACAGAACACACGATAAAAGGCAGAAAAGGACAAGGATTCAGAGGCCCTGTCCCTCTGATGCATTTCCAGCATCACAGTCGCCCCCCCCAGACTGAGGTGGAGGGTGTCTAATCTCCCACGGGATAGACACTCTCATCCAGACGGTCAACATACCTTCTGGAAAGGCCATCCGCATTATCGTGACTCTTCCCTGGTCTGTGCTCTATGGTGAAGTCTAGCCCTTGCAGGCTAATGGACCACCTGAGCAATTTCGGATTCTCACCCTTCATCTGCATATGCCACTTCAGGGGCTTATGATCTGTTTGGACCTTGAAGGTAGACCCCGTAAGGTAGGGCCTAAAACGCCTAAGGCTCCAAACTATGCTAAAACACTCCTTTTCAACAGTAGCCCACCTAACTTCTCTACCCTTGAGTTGTCTACTGATGAATATGATAGGGTGTTCTCTCCCTTTGTCATCTAACTGGGACAAGACAGCTCCAATTCCGGTGTCGCAGGCATCCGTCTGGACGATAAAGGGTCGGCTGTAGTCAGGCGCACACAACACAGGTGCCCTACACAGACTTTCTTTCAAGCCATTGAAGGCCCTCTGACAGTCTTCGGTCCAATTAACCTTCCTAGGCTGTTTGGGCGAAGTTAGAGCTGTCAGGGGTGCAGCTATGGTTCCATAGTCTGCCATGAAATTGCGATAGTACCCAGTGAGGCCCAAAAAGGCTCTCACCTGGGTTTGAGTAGTGGGAGTCTCCCAGTTCTGTACGTCCTGTACTTTACTGGAGAGAGGTTGGATTTGACCCCCTCCTACCTCATGACCAAGATAGGTAACTTTCCCCTGAGCTATCTGGCACTTGGTGGCCTTGATAGTGAGGTTAGCCCTTTTCAAGGCCTGCAACACCTTATCCAGATGTGTCAAATGCTCTTCCCAGGTGGAACTGTAGACGGCAATGTCGTCTAAGTAAGCCACACAAAAGGCTTCCAGCCCACTGAGCGCATGGTTGACCAATCTCTGGAAGGTGGCAGGGGCATTCTTCAACCCAAAGGGCATGACCCTAAACTGGTAGAGTCCCTCAGGTGTGGAGAACGCCGTCTTTTCCTTGGCATGGTCCGTCAGAGCTATTTGCCAATAGCCTGAGGTAAGGTCAAAGGTGCTCACAAATTTGGCAGCACCTATGGTGTCCACGAGCTCATCAGCCCTGGGCAATGGGTGCGCGTCAGTTTTGGTGACGGCATTGACTCCTCGGTAGTCCACACAGAACCTCCAATCCTTGGTACCCGCCTGGGAACTTGCCTTGGGGACAAGGACCACTGGACTGGACCAGGGACTGGTTGAGGGTTCAATAACACCCAGATCCAACATCTTGGCGACCTCAGCCTGGATGTGGTTTTTGACGGTATCCGACATACGATAGCTCCTGCTCTTTACAGGCACGCTGTCACCAGTGTCAATTTCGTGCTTACACCACGGTGTAAGGCCCGGTGTCAGTGAAAACAGAGAGGCATACTGCTGGAGCAAAGCCCTGCAGGCCCTCTGCTGCTCTGTTGTCAAATCGGGAGAGAGTTGTACTCCCTCCACTGAGCCATCCTGAGGGTTGCTATGCAGCAAATCAGGAAGGGGCTCACTCTCATCCTCTTCTTGCCCTGAAGCTAGCAAGAGACATGAGACCTCTGCTCGCCTGTGGAAAGGCTTGAGCCTGTTGACATGGAATACCTGGGGGGCTACCCCAGAGGCTCCCATGTCAACCAGATAATTGACTTCGCCCATCTTGGAGATGATCCTGAAGGGTCCAGTCCACTTGTCTGCCAAAGCTCTAGGCTTGGTAGGCTCCATCACAAGGATTTCCTGTCCCGGAGTCCAATCCACTTGCGAAGCTTTAAGGTCATGCCAGTACTTGTTCAATTCCTGGCTGGCCTTGAGATTTGCTGTTGCCTGACCCATCATTTGTGTCATCCTCCGCCTGAGGCCTAACACATAGTCCCCCACTTGCTTGGCGGGACCTGGAGGGGTGGCTTCCAAGCCTTCTCGGATCAAGGCGAGGGGCCCCCTCACGGGATGTCCAAAGAGTAACTCAAAGGGGCTGAAACCAACACCCTCTTGAGGTACCTCTCTGTAAGCAAACAGCAGGCATGGCAGGAGGAGATCCCATTTCCTCCTTAGGGGCTCTTCCAAAGCACCTAGCATGCCCTTGAGAGTTTTATTAAATCTCTCAACCAGACCATTGGTCTGGGGGTGGTAAGAGGTGGAGAACTTGTAGGTTACCCCGCACTCTTTCCACATGGTTTTCATGTAACTAGACATGAAGTTGGATCCTCTGTCAGAGACAACCTCCTTGGGGAATCCAACACGGGTGAAAATGCCCAGGAGAGCCCTGGCAACCACCTTGGCAGTAACAGTCCGAAGGGGTATTGCCTCAGGGTACCTGGTGGCATGATCTACCAAGACCAGGATGAACCGATGTCCACCTGAAGTGGGAGGGTCAAGGGGACCGACGATGTCGATGCCCACCCTCTCAAATGGTGTGCCAACCACTGGTAATGGCTGCAGTGGGGCAATGATCCTGCCTCCAGTCTTGCCAGACAACTGACAAGTGGGGCAGGTCCTGCAGTGGGACTCCACCTCTACCCCCATCCTTGGCCAGTAGAAATGGGCAGAGAGCCTCTGCTTAGTCTTCTTAGTCCCAAGATGGCCAGCCAAGGGCACCTCATGCGCCAACTGCAGTAGGAAGGGCCTGTAAACCTGGGGTACCACCAACCTCTTGCGGGCACCAGGTTCAGGCTTAGTGGGCTCACTAACAAGGAGCTCACCCTCCCAATAAATCTTGAATGTCCTAGGCACTTCACCTTGTGCCTGGGACAGGGCCTGTTTCCTCAGACCCTCGAGAGAGTGGCACTCTCTCTGTCCTTTACAGAAGTCTGCCCGGGAGGGTCCCCCTTCAGCTAACAAGCATTGAAGGTCGGGGTGCTCCTCCGGGTTAAGAACCTCTCCCACAGGAGAGTCTTCTGCCTCTTCTCCCACAGGAGTTGAGTTTGGGTTTTCCACTGGACCCAGCCCGTCCGGAGCATGGATCCCAATGGGTGCTGTCGGAACAGCAGGAAGAGAAGGTGTTCCCTCCACAGAGGTGGCCTTCTTGGTCTTCCTTCTTCTTGCCTTAGGCCTCGCCTTTGGCTCGGGTACCTGACTCACAGCCAGACCCGGTGTCACCTGTGACCTAGTGACCGCAGCAGCAGTCAGGGGAAGACCATCCGAGATCAACCCCAACTCCACTAGATCATTACCTAACAGAATGTTAGCAGGGACATTGTCCTGAACCAGGACAGGAAGCTTTGCTGTCTTGTCTCCAATCATGAGGGTGACTAAGGCTACAGGTGATAATTTGGGAGGCCCACCAGCTAATCTGGTGGTTTGCAGAGGAGCACCTTCATAGTCCTCTGGCTTGAGCAGGGTCCTGTCCACCACTGTCATGCTTGCCCCAGTGTCTCTCAAACCAGTAGAAGGCTGGCCATTCAAGAGGACACTTCTCAAAAACCTACGGGTGTTCTGTGGGATAGTCGCCAGTACTTCTGCGTACTGGTCCCAGGCCCCAAGGGACACTAAGGAAATCTCTACCGGAGCACCAAAGGTGATTCCGGTAGAGGAGGGGAGGACAGTGGCCTCCACCTCAGACACGGGGTAAGGGTAGGTCAGGCTGACAGCCTGTACTCCAAGTGCCTTACCTTTACACTTGGGGTCACCCCTTTTGTGATCCAGAGCCCCACAATCCCAACAAGTGCCAGGAGTGCGGGGTACGGTACTGGAACCACTGGGAACCTGCTTTGCAGCAGGTGGGCCACTACTCTTATTCCCACCCACAGAGGACTTATCCCCACTAGATTTTTGGGTCTTAGGAGAGGAAGGTTTTGGTTTACCCGACTGTGACTGCTTTTGGGACTCCTCAGCTTTCTGAGAGGCCCCCTTTTCTTTGTCCTTGTCCTTCCCACTGGAGTCCCTAGGGGACGCCCAGTGGGAGACCCACTTGTCAGCCAACCTAGCCAGCTTAAAGGGGTCCAAAATGTTCTGGTCAGCCACATACTGACGCAGCTCTGGTGAACAGGCTTCAGAAAAATGCTCAAAAAACAAGAGGTGGGACAACTCAACAAAAGTTTTCACCTTGTATCCATCAATCCACCCCATCATGTTCATGTGCGCAGTACTCACCCAGTCAACCCAAGACACATTCTCTCTTTTCTTAAATTCCCTGAACCTTTTAAGGTATTGGGTAGGTGTCTTGCCAAACTTGGCAATCAAAGCAGACTTCATACACTCATACTGACCCCTTTCTTCCACACCCAGCTTCAGAATACAGTCATATCCAGTTTGAGGCACTCTGCTTAACAAACACTTAGCCCAATCTCTTTTATCTACATCATGAATTGCACAAGCCATTTCAAACGCTTCAATCCATTGGAGGATATCTGAACCCTCCACAAACACACCAACCAAATCTTTCATAAACTTGGTGGCTGGGGACCTGACACTCTCACTGGATCTAGCTGAAGTCTCCACTCTAGCTTTCTCTAGCTGGATTCTCTGACATTCAGTGTCCTGGCTTTTGAGTTCAAGGTCCTTATTTCTGAGTTCAAGATCCCTATTCTTGAGTTCCACTTGCTGTGCCAGCTCCTCTTTCTTAAGCTCAGCTTCTATTTCCAACTTGCGATATTCAAAGGCTAACTTCATCCTCAATAACTCAAGTTCCATGGAATTGCTGGGGTTTGGAACAGAGGCAGCAGGAATGGTGGCATTCCCAGAAACAGATTCAGCGACAACCCCAGGGGCAGAGTCCTCACTGGTTGCATCCCCCCCTTCCTCAAGAGTTTCACCATCAGTCTGGTAATCCACCAGGGCAGCTATCAGCTCAGCCCTAGACTTATCCACGAGGTCTAACTCCCTGGCTTCACAAGCACTCTGGAGAGCCTCTAAGCTCATCCGAGTCAATTTCCCATTTGCAATGGACTCCATTGCTTGTAATGCAGTTATTTGGAACACACCCGAACCTTAATCTAACAAAAGTGCGGATATTTTGTAAGTGGCACGGTTATACACTGAGTCTTAAAACCATAAGCATCCCACCGCTGCCACCAGACTTTGTAAAGACTGGTGGGGGGGTCTGTACTTCTGCTCTCTATATGGTAGAGGAGAGGCACAGAGGACCCCAGCCAAGATTCTCTAATACGGTAGCTATGGGCGAGCAATCAAGGCCTAGCTTCTCAGGAGGTGATGCAGGCTGGTTCTTAAGTACAGTGTATCCCCAAGCCCCCACAAAGGAATGTCCACACACTGTATTACTGAAAACACAGTCTTTATATAATTAATATTCAAGGGTTATGTACACTTATCACAATAACGCACTTTGTGCTCAGGAAAATCAATAATGGTAAATATCTACAATTCTAAAGTGGTACCACTAATATTAGACCTCATTAAAGTGCATTCACAATACTGTAGAAATGGCACACAGATCAATAAGAAGGAAACCAGCCATAGAGAGAGGAGAGATAAAAGATGGTTGAAACAATAGGCAGAATACGGGCCCTTGCTACTGGACACAGTTCTGTGTGGAGATCCCCCCACCTGGGCAACCTGTAAAATAAAGAGATATAACACAAGCCCAGTCCATATATTGTTCAATAGTCTTATTCTCTCCTGCAATGTTTTTACCCCCCCAATGTACCTGGTGGAGTCGAGTTCTTCGAAGAGGCGTCGACAGATCCTTCTTGAATGACCCCCTTTAAAGCAGGAGTCACGGATCGTCGAGAGGCGTCGAGAAGCGTCGAGGAACTCGGTGTTCGGTGTCGGGGAATCGATGGCCCTTCTTGAATGCCTTCCCTTTCAAGCGGGAGACACGGGGCGTCGAACGTCCGACAACAAACAAGGTAGAACGGCGTCGATGAGGCGGCAGGCTTCGATCCGAGCGGTGCTCGTCGGCGTCGAGACGTCGACGTCCTGCGAGGAAGAGGCGTGCGGGGCACCACGGCGACACTAGTTCTGGACCGTAAAGATTGTGGATGACGGTGACCCAGCAAGGGCGTCGAGTCGCTCGAGTCTTTGGGGTCGTGAGGTGGCGGGAAACCCACCGGCGGATTCTCCTCGGCGCGTTGGTCGTCCTCGACTTTCTCCGGCAGGACGAAAGCGGTCGACGGTGCGGACGAGGGAGTCCTTCGAGTCAAATGTTCTTAGGCAAGGAGCGGGCGGCTCCGGTCGTCGGCGGCACGGCGTCAAGTGGTTCCCACGGCTGGGCAACACAACTTCGACGGGCCTCCAGCGGTTACACAGACCTGCGAACCCTGGTCGACGGCAATGGACTTCGACAGCGTCGATGTCCGGGTGCTTCACTTCGATCTCCTCGGCGGTCCCGTCTCGGGTCGGCAGCCTTTCGAGGGTCTGACTTCCAGGGCGCTTCGGCGAAGATTCAGCGGTGCTCGATGGTCCCTCGGAGCACGGGAAGAGGGCGCCTAGCCAGGTCCTCTCTCGGGTCAGTCCTCGACGATTTCGACAACCTTCAGTTTCTGTCGAAGCAAATGCCACAGCAAGTCTTCTTCTTCCAGCTGGACGTCGAGGATCAGCAAATCCAGTTACTCTTGAGTGGAGACTCAGCTTCTGAATGCTTCTGAACAATTTCCAGTGGTGAGAGGTCCCCAGATATACTATTCTGTCTCTCATCCACACTGCTGGCACACACACAGCAGCCAATCACACAGAAGGGCATTCATGCAGTCAGTCAGCCAATCAGGCACACAGTGCATTCAGGCCACACTCCTCCCTTTCAGACACTCACAACAAGGAATGTGGATTGGGACAAGTACCCAGCCATTCAACACTACACACTGCATTCAGGCCAGTTTCGGGCAGGGCTGTCTCAGTCTTTGTCTCACATGCCAGAAACCAGACAACCACAACAAGAAGTGTATATTGGTCACACACTCCATTCACCCAGGTCCCACCCACAGGAGGTACCCACAACATACAGTCAAAGGGAAGGCTCCAGTCAGTCTAGCTGGGCCTTCACAACAACACCATATATGGAACTTCCACCCAACAGCCAGTCAGGGGGAAGGTACAGAGTCAGGGCTTCTCAGGACTTTGGGAAAAACAAGACAACAGGCAATAGAAAGCAAGAGGCCACAGGGGCCATCTTGTTTTCTATCAGGAATCAACTGATCCCAATGGCAGGGCCTGGGTATCCCAAAATGGAGGACACCCAGAGCACCTGTCCAATTCAGCATGGAGCTGCCACCAGCCCATACCCTGCTCTGTGGGCCACCCACAGGTGCCCAAAAACATACACTAGGGGCACAGGGTTGTACCCCTACCCAGGGGTGCCATAAGGGTATCCCATGGGTCTGTTCACCAAACCAAAAGAGAGAGCTGCACTGCCAGGAGTCCCAAATGGACTCCTGGGCAGAAAACATAACAGAACACACGATAAAAGGCAGAAAAGGACAAGGATTCAGAGGCCCTGTCCCTCTGATGCATTTCCAGCATCACACACAGCATGGATTCAAAATAAAATGAAGTACAAGTCATCAAGTCTGTACCAAACTAACTGATACCTGAAATACTCTATGTGTTCCCAAAGAACCACAAACCACCTCTGAGGTACATACATTAGGTACATACATTAACCAAACACATATCTATATCTGTTGAATCCATCCTAAAACATCTAGTGATGAACTGTTAGGGTTCACCTAGGCAGGTGTGGCTCTTGGCAACACTGGCCGATTTGAGGAGATCAATGCAGGTTGAAGGTGCCTGACTAGGGTGTTCTTTGAGACTGGGTAGCCTCTGATTGCCTAATTCAAGCTGGTGGTTCTGTCAAGCCAGTATAGTATCACCAACATGCAGACTTATGTTTCTGGCAGTCATGTGCAGAACAAAGAGTGTTTTTAGCCAGTGTCAATGCCAGTGCACTCACTACTGAGTATGAGTGCTATTAATTTGAATTCGTTGTTTGTTTTTCCCTCCTGGGACCCTCTTCCTGTTCCCTCCTATGTGCCTGTTTCAATCACTGCCATTCCAATATGTCCTTTCAATTCCCTGTGAGAGTAGATCTTTCAGCTTCATTGGTCATGTTAAGAACAATTATAATTGGTCATGTTATCTTCTCTCCTGTTCTTGCTGCATGGCTCCAGCTGAGGATCTGGAAACAAGAGATATGTCTCCTGAGATCCATATCACTATCTGGACATTGTGGTCGTGTATCCTGCCTGCTATGAGGTACTACTTGTTCTGCACACAGTTTTTTTCTCCCAGCAATTTTTTTTTCCCTCAAGGCTAAAGTGCCCGTTTCTGACGTCACCTACCTCATGGGATTACGCAGCAGCATGTTGGCTTCGGTAGAAGGACGGCCATGTTGCTCAAGGCAAGGGTCAAGAACACAAAGGTCAGACTTGACATGAACACACAAAGCTTGGCAAAGAACACAATATTCTTCCCATGGAAGCCTCAAGAAGTAGAATGTGAACCACCAAATGCACTTCTGGCTATTTTTCATGTCACCTCAATGTATTCCATAATTCCACATGTCGATAGAACAGCTTTGTGACATAATTCCCTGCAAAAAGTGAGCACAAAGATAGACACCCCAATCAGGGCCACCACAGACCTCCTGACACACATACACACATACAGCATTTTCTGCTGCAATGGAAGACCCTTTCGAAAAAAATTCCAGGTTGACCGAGGACACTACAATGACACTTTAATATCCCAACTTCAACATGCAAGATTATGAACTAGTGTCATATGATGACAAATCAAGAAACAACTCGCATACATGTGATACATTGATGATATTTTCTTGATTTGGACAGAACTCGAAGATTCTCTTAAGCAATTGCATAAATCACAAAATGGCTTCCTCCACTATATTAAGTTCATAATGGAATATTCCAAGAAGTGCAGACACTTCCTGGATACGACTATATCTGTCGAAAGGAAAGGCCACCTAGAAACAACTGTGTACAAGAAACCCCCTGACAGGAACATCTTCCTGCACAATAAAAGTTTCAATCCAAGCTGCAGAAAACTACTTTCAGGCCATTCAGTGCCACCTCATGTGTTCTGATGGGACAATGAACTTGGCACACAATGTTCCTCTTTCTTGTAAAAGGCCAACTCATCCAGACAAATTGACAGGGAATTTGATTGTGCATTGAACATTTCTAGAGTCATTTTGCTACAATTCAGAGACAGCACAAATATAGAATAAATACACTTGGTAGCCATTCATCACCCAACACCAACACCACTGAATATGAGTTTGAAGAACCTACAATAGCAGGGATGTAAGTTGAGAAGCATGTTTGAGGAAACTCCCTTAATTGCATATGCGCAACTGATAAAGCGTGTCACCAACCAGATGTGCATTTCCTCTACAGCAAGACCAATTAAGACCTGGAGCATACCTATGCAATGTTAGAAATGCAAACGTGACAATACGTCTGTGCCAAATCAGACATACTAACCCTACAGAAGCAAACAGTATAGATACAAGGGACATGCAACTGTAGACTGCAGGTGAGACTTGCCTGGTGTTGCATGAAAATACAAATTTACATAGGTACACTGTCTTCAATTACAACTCAGAAATGCCAGTGATTGTCCTCTTAAGACAGGATGGACACACACGGCATAATCTGTTAGTGATGATATTGAAAGTTGGGCTGTCAAATGGCACATGTAGAAAGTCCTGGTAGCCCAAGCACTTCTAGTGTGTAGCCTAAAAGAGAGAGATATGAACAAAGATATTGCATTTATAGCACACTATGGACAAATCTGAGCCCCCGGACTAGCAAGCCAATCATATCAGCAATGTCGAAATACACCTGCCAAAAACATCTCTCCGCAACAACTGCTGGACACTACTATGCAGAACTCCCAATGGGTGATGAAGCAGGATTTTGAGAATATCCGTCTTGGATGTCTAAATTGAAACCGTTGACACCCATTGCTAACCATGAGGCACACCGAGATGCAAGAGTACACTGCACAATTACAAATGCATGTGGCATTTTGTTTGTACCACATTGTATGCAAGCAATGAAGCCATTATCGAGCTTAAGGCATACTTAGTTAACATTGGGCTATACACCATTTAACCCTTGAAAACATTTTTTGTAGTGGTCAAATTGTATTCAAGCCAGTTAACCTAAGGAGCTGTATTTAAATCTCGGCATAGTCGTGACATCACATACAGGCAGCAAAACACACCTTTCAACCAGGGACGTCATTTCACCAAAATGCCAGGGGTAGTGGGAGTGACATCACCCGACCCTTGACCTCTGAGGACATCACAGAAAGTGATGCCACTTGACCACACCCCAAAGTGGTATCACCGGAAGCGATGCAACACAACCTTTCACACCTTGACAAAACAGGAAGTGGCATCACATAGCATTGTTCCTAACTACACTACGAAAAATATGGGTACGATATCACTGTAATGTGATATACATTTAATTCAAGAATGGATCACCATAGGCATTGTTAATAAGCCCATATTACCAAATTACTGTGAATTAAAGCAAACGTCCAAGGCAAAATGATAATGATGTGTTATTATATAGCACTTCCGCTTAAGCACTTTATGTAGAACAAATATACATAAAATATCACCCAACCTGTATTGGTACTCATTTATCGACCTCAGAAAGATGAATGTCTGATTTGGCCTTGCCGGGATTCAAACTTGCACCCTGCAGATCACACACACATCGCAGCAGCGAGCGCTTAATCCACTGAGCTATCTTACTTTTCATAGCTATCTTACTGGTTGTAGTAAAATTAGAAATTACACGTCTGAATGTTCTAAAAGTCAGAAAGCAAACTACACTCTGTAGCGGATACCATTAACTGGTAACTGAGATTTAACAGCAGGCCAGTTCATCTGCAGGTCTGGTGCAAAGTTGACCACATGTTAAGCCATATGTTCAGGCTTCAGAGGTTCACAAAATACATACCAATGGGAGGGTTCATAACACTGTATTAAAGAATGTATATTTGCGTGTGGAATGTGGCACACTCACACAGCATCCTGTTCTCTGGGCACTATCTGATACATTCACTCAAACATCCTGAACAGCAAGCCAGTGAGACAGGACTGAGAGACATATTTCAACAAAGCATTAATTGTGGCAAAAATGAAATCAAGGGCCACTTTATGTGCTATGGTTAAGCATTTCTACGCTGTACACAAGCTTTTAGGCACAAGGATTTTTTTCAAGTGAGCGAGAACACCGATATGGAAAGTTTTGAGATGATCGTAACAGAGAAAACGGCAGAAAAAAACATGCTATAACTGCAACTTGCGAAAAGCAAAATATATATTCCAAAATGGATGCTCATTCTACTCTAAATGCTTTTTGGACGTTTTTGTCTGCCTTGTGAATTTGGGGTTTTTAAGAACAGACTCAATCAGTGACTCACCACTGAAGTGTGCCTGAAATAAACCTTTAATGAGTCTAGCAATTATTGTCTAGAATTGCAGAAAGACGCATTATTTGTTATTCCTATTCTTTCTGATTTAGAGCACCGCTGAAAGTGTTACACTTGTGTAACCCCCTGTTTTATTTTAAGAGGCCTGAACAAGAAAGCCAGCCACTCCAGAGAGCCACATGGCGCATGGCGCTGGCCACAGCCAGGAGCTTCCATTTATAAAAAAATATTTTTTTTTAAGTTTTTTTAGGGGTAGCAAGGGACACCATAGGGGTAGCAAGGGAGACCTCAGGGGTCACACTTGTGACCCCTGGGAACCCCCAAATGACGCCCCTGCTTTCATCTACGTTTCAGGTCAATCGAAAACAATGCACCCTGCTTCCTAATTATGAGTTTACAAATCTTTGATTCCAAAAAGTTTCTAAAATACCAAGAACCTTTTTGAACATACTGATGGTCAATTAAAGACTGCTTGAGCCTAATTCATTGAACTTTCAGCGGACTGGTGCAAAGTCACTTTTCCCTGCCAACAAACACCCTGATTCGCTTGGGCCTAATTCATGGAACTTTTAGCACGTTCATGAAACTTTTAGCATGGTGAAAAGTGGCTTTGCAATGCCAACAAACACCTTGAGTGACAGAGCGGTGCAAAGTGTATTTTTGCAGTACAAAGTTACTTTGCACTGCAAAAGTACTCTTTGCATTGTTATTTAGGCCCATTTAGCAGAGTGGAACGAGTACTTTCGCAGTGCAAAGTGACTTTGCTCCGCAAAAAAGATTATGTTAAACAGTCATGTGTGAATCAGAGTGCTTCCTTGAAATGCAATTTTCATCCATTGCTAGTAATGTTGGATAATAATAATAATAATAATAATAATAATAATAATAATAATAATAATAATAATAATAATAATTTAGCATTTATATAGCGCTACGAACCCTCAGGTATCTGAGCGCTGCTTATTATTACCCACGGTGTGTGGTGCTCATTTATCGACCTCGGAAGGATGAAAGGCTGAGTTTGGCCCCGCCGGGATTCGAACCTGCGTCAGCAGGCTCTGCACAGATGTCAAAGCGAGCGCTCTACTCGCTGTGCCACTTGACCGGATATTGTTATGTGCTTCCCTGCAGCCAGAACTATGGCCCTTTATGGAAGGAGTTTAAACTGAAAAGTCTCTCTGCTTTTCCCTGAAAGAAATATCTGCCCAGGGTGTGTTTCTTTGCTACTCATTTCATTGTGACCATCATCTGATGAAGTCTTCGAACGCCAAATAGGTGTACCACTGCTGCAAAATATTTCCAGTTAGTCCAATAAAAGGTATCAAGAATTGTATTATGAGCATTGGGGCTCAACATCTTGGCCTTTGCATGGAGCAGCCTGTGTGTGCTGAGCTAGGTGCAGCTTTCATTTTGTGTCAGCTGGTCCCAAATTGTGAATATAACTTCCATGCATGGTTGTGTAGAAAATGGCCTTCATAATCTTCCATTTGGAATTAAAAACAACACCAACAGCTGTTCATTGGGACCAACACACACAAACACACACACACACACACACACTCACACAAATGCACACACATACAATACACACACACAAAGATGAATAGGAAAATTCATTAGCAAGAGTAGAACAATATATATGCCACCTAGTCGAGCCACCCCTATCTGATAGATATTCCTGGCAGAAGTCATGCATTCTTGTCTCACTCTGAACAGTAAAGGTCATTTTAATCAGCCTTGAAAACTCCAAAGTGTGTGCTTCTCTGCAGACCAGGCGAGACCTGTTTTGATTTAAAAAAAAAAAAAAAAAAAAAGGAACCAAACTTTTTATCCTTGGAAGTTCCCTAAACAACAAAAAATGCCTTTTCCAGGATAATTATTTACTTTGAAATTGGTTAAAGCAATCTATTTGTCCAGTTCAGTGGGTTCTCATCAACAAAACACATTGACATTTTGTAAATATCAGTGTTTGAAGGGCTTTCCGAAATAAAATATCATTCCGGTGTTTTTCAGGGGCGAAAGTATGTGTACTTTTTCATTTTATTTTGCTGCGTCCTTTCCCTTGAAATGAAGAGAACCAGATCATTACAGCCTTTAAAACACTCACTGTAATGGCGGCACTAGTAATGAAAAATGTCAGGTGTATTTTAAAGTGCAACAGGTGTTCTCACCGAGGTCCAGGCTAGAGGCTGGCTAAGAATTTAATTGAATTCTTGTCCCTGTGTGCCCGGCGTGATTTATTTTGTGTTTCTCACTGCGATTTCCAGTATTGCTGCAGGAGAATCTTAACAGTAGCAGTACTTCTATTAAAGGTCATGTGACAGAAAATAAATTGTCTGAAATAAAAAGAAGAGTCGAGATGCAGCAACACAGTGATTCAAGATGATGTTCTGCTCAGTGAAATAACAGAACTGCAACGAGGAGCTACACATATTGAAAACAAAATATAAATTAATGATCATTGCCAATACATGCACTCCCGAGCGTTTCCATGGAAGCGAGATTCATGCAGGTGTTGAGTTATTCCCCTATTCACAGATAGATTTAAGAAATGGATTGTACATTATTACCAAATAATCTATCGTTTTCCTAGTTTCTGTTTCCCCTTTTAACTAATTCAAACACAGTCAAGGACGACCATAGTGGTGTTAAAAGAAAATGCTTTTAGTTGGATGTTCCAAACGTAAAATCAATATGCGTGCCTTTTTCTGTTTCTCCTAATGAAGCCAAGAGACATTCAAACACGTATGTCTTGAACGGAAGTGTGCACGCCCACACACAGCCACCCACACAAAACAGCTGCAATCAAGATCTGGGGGTGCAGATAGATACCCAGCTGGGTGAAGGCGCATAGAATTGAGAAGGGAATGCATGGCCTGTTTGTAACAGCAAAAGCATGCCCGATGCTGGTGTTAGTGCACATTCACAACCAGGGAAGGGTCATTAGCCAATCAGGCGGCAGCAACAGCGGGTGAGAATATACATTCTCTGGCTGCTGTTCCATCCACCCAAGGCCTTTCCCCGGTTAGTGCCTTATTTCTTTTTATGTGGAGAGGCAATAGGGAGCCTCTCTCTGTTGCCTCCCCACCTCCCCCACCCCCAAAACCAACCAAGCCCCTTCCCCACTCCCTCCCCCTCCCAACTTACCTGCGAGACCTAAGCTTTGAGCTCCAGTCCCTGTGCGCCTTCTGATTCCGGGTGCCCCCATAGAAATTGAAAAAACACTTAGTCAATTTTTTCCTATGGTGGCGGGCATCTTTTTTGCATGTTTTGTTTTGTTGTTTTTTTTTCCCTTGGGAAATTGGCTGCGCAAGCAGTGAGAATCTCCCAAGGTGAAGAAGAAACCATTTACACCCCTAATTAAACATTGGGTGCAAATGGCTTTCACGCCCCGGTAGGAAGGAAGACTTGACCAGTAATGTCGCACAGCCCTCGCTGAGGCTCTCACTTTGCTCGGCCCTGGCATGATTGGGCCAGCAGGCCATTAAAGGCCATGTTGCACCCCCAACCCTCAAGCCCAGGGTGTGAAAGCCATTTTATAAGTTGTGCATCCCTGCAATTCAATGGAAGTATGCCCCACGCTAGTTAAAGAATTTCATTTCCTCTTGCAAATGCTTATATTACTGAAGCATGAATATAGGTGCTAAGGGACAGATTCTCAAACATGAGCACAAATGAAAAAAGCCAAGCAGATGGGCCTTTTTTATTTGTGCACATTGTAGAAATGCACACATTATTCTCAAGGTTGTCCGGCGCATTTCACGGTGGTCTGGACAGCCCCTCAAAGATGTGCTGGCCAGCCCCTTTGCACACTAACAACACAAATGTATGACTGCCTCTCAGCAAACATGTGTTTGCTGGCAGAGCATTTCCTGGAAACAATGCGAAGGAAAAAAAATGCATTTCCATCCCGGTTTGTGGGATGGAAATGCAAGTGTGAAAGCCGCGATATGAAGCGCAGCTGTCGCACTTCGACAAATGCATGACAGGGTCAGAAAGGACCATGTGATGTTTTGAGCATCCATCCTGCCCTCCACCCCGTGCCTGTTCCTAATAGGTACAGTGGAATGGGCCTCATTTCTGCAAATTCAAAAGCACATCCCATTGGTATTTCAGATGCACTTTTAAAAGCACCCTTTGTGTGCTCTTTGTGGATTGGGCTGCTCTTTTTTTTGGTGCGGGTGGTTAGGTCTGCTAGCGCATTTGATCACTTGGCCCCAAAAAATCATTTCTGACTCAGAATGTCAGGGACATAGGAAGTGGTGGCTATTCAGTGCACAATTCTTGGGATGCAAACATTAGGAAAACACTGACGGATGAATGCAGTTTAAGGCTGTGCTCCCACCGCTCCCCCCCACACACAAACACACGTATACCAGTGGAGTAATTTTGCTGAAAATGTTGAGGGGGGCATGACATGTTGAATAAAAGGAGCCCCAGCCAATTGAATGGGGACAAAATGGTTTGCCATGAAAGTTGGGGGGGACAAACACCCGTGTCCCCCCCCTAAAATTACACCATGACGCATACACACACAACCCTCCCCCAATAGGGGACTGGCACAATTCCAAAGAAAGGCAAAGGGTGCACAAGCACGTAGACTTACAGTGAGGAAGACTATGCATTGACAGTGTGTGTGTATAACCATCTTGGTCCCAAAACTATGAGGTCACTCGTAGACACTCAGGGCCCTATTGTCATCCTGGTGTTAAGTTCCAAAAAGGACGTTAAAAGGGTTAACAACCTTTTCGGTACTGAAGACCTATTCTGAAGATGGTGCATTCTTCCAAAGTCGGAAGAAATGCACCACTTTCGGAATACATGTGGCGGCTGCTAGGATGGGTTGGAAATCAACCTAGCAACTGCCACATTCTTGACCTGGCTTTTTTGAAGGGTATTCTTGTGGCACTCCTCCAGTTTAATATGTGCGCTTAAGTAGCACTCATATACGGTCTCATTCAGGTGCCGTTAGGCTTGAGGAGTGCCACAAGAAGCCTTCTTTGGTGTATATGAACACTTTCATTTACACCAAAGCAAGCAGCTTCAATGTTGCATTCTGCATCCTGCAATGGTGAAGCTGCCTGCTTTGGTGTATAGGAACGTGTTCATAAACACCTGTGTTCTCGGCAGCATTTTTGTAAAATAACGAATGTGAAAAAAACAGGCGCAATCCTGATGGTGCACTGTCGTGTACTACGAGGACGCCTAGGCCCACTTGAGAATATTAGTGTCGCCTGGGCATCCTCATTTGGCGCAGTGAATCCTGCTCTTTAGCACCTTCACTGCGCCAAGTTCTGAATAGGGGCCTCAGAGGCAGGGTTCATCTTTTCTCTTGCTGCACTGTCCCAAGTGCTGCACCCTGGTACAGGACCAGCAATGACTTCATGAAGCGGGCGCATTGCCTCTCCCTACCCATTGATCGGCCACTGTGCATGGAAGTCCCCAAACACAGCAGCTTAGCACCATATGTGCTGATATGTTGCTCCTTATCTCTTTAGCCTGAAAGCAGATTGTCCCTTTTTTGATGTCCAGAACACAGGAGCAAGCAAAGCATTATTGATAGTGTTTCATACAGGTTAGAATAGTAGAACTGTGAATTACATGCTTTTAAAATGCTGTTTGAATGTGACTTCACTTAACCCTTATACGGATAGAGGACATTGTAATCATAACAAGAGACATGTACGATTGCCTTAAACCTAAAACTACATGCCTTCTTCTTCCATGCCAGCAAAATACAGTTTCCTTTTTCCTGCCTATAGGAGAGGGTCAACCCTCCTGCCATCACATTCATGTGTGCCATCAAAGTACAAATATTTTTAAATATTCATTATACATCTATCTTGTTGTAATGATAAGCACTGATGGGTGAATATCCATGTGCTGACAGTGTTTAGGACTAATTGCTCATTCTATTTAATTAATCCACCTGTCTTTTTGTCCTTGGAAGACTGTTTTTATATCCACGTCCTCTGTTTTCATGTATGTTTGTGCTGCAGGAGACACCACACAAACCGAGTTATATCACCATTGCTAGAAACCTTAAGATGTATTCGGTATGTTTGGTATTACTGGTGACCTCTTTTAAAAAATAAAAATAAAACAACTTGGTGCGAAGTTGACTATAATAGGCTTACGAACAGCTCTGCGCTCCACCTGCCCGGCTCCACAACGCCAAATGAATACAAATTCATGTACTGGCAATATTCAAGGGGTGATGCTGGAAAATAAAGGCTGATCCAATGATATTCGCTTCTCCATTATTTGACAATGTCACACAGGAATAATGCACGTGTGGTAAGTTTGCTAAGAGACAATTAGACTGGGAATTACAGGAACATGTTTCCCTGAATTCTACTGGCAACACATACATGGTTCTAGCCCGCAATGTCTAATAGAGTTTGATGACAACAACATGGGTACCCCTGATAGGAGTGGAGGCCATGATAACATGAGGCACCTCACTTTAATCACCTTCTTGTTAGTGCTAATAAGAGAGGTTTTAGTGGAAGTATGTGAACCTCATATGTCCAGAGCAGACCCGTGACTGAGTCATCACAGTGCTTTTGCTGGAGGCCGACCGAAGTATACTTGGCCATCTCTGTTAGCCCACCAAAGAAGGAAGGCAGCATGAAAGTGCTCAAGCTACCCAGATGTTCTCCTTCAATGGCGATGTACCCTCACATGTTTGCAGCATGGATATCCCAATTAGTACTGGTGGCCAGGATAAGATGATCGTGCCAGCTCTAAGCTCCTTTTAATCAATAGCAATAGGGTAGGTTTTAAAGAAGGTAACGGAGCATCATTGGTCCAGAGTGGACCATGTGATTAGTATGACTGTGGCCTTCTATGGATGCAGACCTAAGTGTACTTGACCAAGCCTGTTTACCCACCTAAGATGGAAGAAAACCTCATGCAGTCCTCGGCAGCACACACGCACAAGTAGGAGTATTCTCATCTGACACAGAATGGTTATCCCTCATAGGAGAGATGGCCAAGATGGGATGGATAGTCTCGAGTTCCCAAAGATCTTCTTATCAGAGCTAATAGGGAAATATTTTGCAGATGTCGTGTGGACCTCATTTATCCAGAGTGAATAATGTGACCACGTCAGCTATGTCATGCCTTAGGAGGGGTGAGCTAGCCTCAGTCGGGAAGCACAGAGAACAGTGGTTGGCCAAGTGTTTATCTGTTCATAGTTTATCTGTTCACCTTGCACATACACTGCCCTGCCATCACAAAATGATGCCAGAGGAGTAGGAACAGGAACCAATAGGTCCAGAGTATAACTATATCCAAGATACCTTAAACAAAGTGTAAGTGTTATTGAACTACAGAGTGGGGTGGCATGGGTAGGTTTAATTACCCGTGTGCTGTAGATGAAGGGAAATTTTGCTATACCATATAATGATATTCACGTAAACCATTGGGAGCTTTTGCATAGCAGCTCTTATCAAACACCTCAGTCCCTTTACTGCCCCATTATCATTCTATAGTGCCATATAACAACAGGGTTACATATAACTCATATCCAATTCGTTTTTACCTTTATTGAAATATCTATGGCCCTAATCACACTAGTCATGGAAGAGCTGGCCCATAGTTCTACGCTGCACATCAGTGTGTTGCCAGCATCTGAACTTGCAATAGCACAAGTGGGATTGGGTAGAATCGAACTAGCTCTGGCATTGATGTTGCACAAAAGGGTCCCTACGATGTGAGTGGCTTTCAGTTTCCTGTTGGTACTCACCATTCCAATATGCTTAAATATCCATTAGGTACATTACCTTTCAGCGACAGTTGTGAATTGGGCCAACCCACTCTTTGACTTAATACAAGAGCCCATTGAGAGACCTCTGACTGATATATTTCTAATTTCCCATCTTCTTCTCTCCACTCTCTCAATGGTGTAGTGCTGAATGGAAACTACTCTGGCCAAGGACAGGATAATGGCCGAGTTCAGTGCATGGCTATGTATGGGAGAAAATTAGTGCTGAATTTCTTAAGTCATAAAGCTACACTTCACTCACTCACCGCCCATGTCTCAGCCATTCACTGCTGCCACCAACTCGGTCCCATGTGAAAACGTACAAGGTGTGACGGAGACAGTATTGAGTATTCTACGAGAGATTCAATTCTCAACCAAAACAGCTACAAAAACCCACACTTTAAAGGTGTTCAAAGAAAGGTAAAATATGAAAAGGACAGCCCAATCCCCAGTCCACATTTAAATAAAATGTTTACAGTAAAGAGACCCAATTCTGATTGTTATTATGTCCCCCAAAGGCCAAAAGCAAAATTGGGGGTTACGCAGTTCTGTATCCGTGATACCTGGAGGGATTACATGAGTGCATCACGAGGTATCAGAGCACTTTGAGAGACTATCTTCAGCTGGCAACTCAGTGCACAGAACCCCTCAGCCAATGAAACTGTGTTAGGAAACGCCACTCCAACTGCAAGCTCTTGTTAGTATTCTGTATTAGTTGTTTATTGCATTTTAATGTGAAGACTTCAAAACAAAAGTAAAGAAAACTGTGTCTAACTCTGTTTCTGATTCCATTTAGACTGTTACACAAGCAACAGAAATACATATTAGCATAGCTAGTTTGGGATTTTTATGGGATTGTAAACATCTACTCTCCTGGTCACTTGTATTACAGCTTTGGTGATCCCTCGCCTTGTGTTTAGAGCTGACGGGAATACTCATTCACAACATCTGGAGACTCAACGTTTGGCAATCTATGACATAAACAATATGTGCATTTGGTTGGATCACTTAAATAAGGGACACAACAAGAAACGAATGCTAGGCTATGTCTTTGTTGATTTCAGGAATGTTGTAGCAGTCTGTGAATCTTGAGCTTGATAACGCCGAACACAGACATGTTCCACTATTTATTTAACAGTGATCAAACTCCCAATGGAAGAAACTTTGCTCATCTGTAATTAACTTTTAATGTGTTATATTGCATGGACATACAATACCACAGCTTTTCAGGAAAACTATGTACAGTACTGTATACATGATCAACTATTAATAGCTGTAGCCTTGACCTCCCAGCCAAAAACCACAATTCTAATACCACAGATGAAAGGTAAGAACAGCCATCGAACATGCATTTGTGAGTTGATTGTAAACCACTGGGAGCCATTAGCAACCACTGGCAACTATTAGTAATCATTGGCAAACATTGGCAACAACATTGAAATTACCTAACTAAAAGGGGCTAGATTAAATTAGATCAGGTATGGATGCAGCACTTTTCTGTAAGTGCAGTTAAAGTTGGAGGGAAGAGAGACTTCACATTTACAGTAGGGTGCATGGGCAATGGTGGGTGGGATAAGAATAGAACAGAGAGTGTCTGTACAACCTCCTCCGCCAATTACACACATGTACTGTGTCTGAAATCTGGTTTATGGTCGCTCGATGCATGAATAGAAGCTGTTTTATGACTAATTGTTTGAGAACACCCACATGTTAGGGTAATCCCATGAAAGGGTGAGAGTACTGTAGAGGAAGAGCCAAAAGCCTCTACCGGAAGTCCCACCCCTAACCTGCCTATAGGTTGGGAACCAGAGATAGTGACAAAGACGACACCAATAACACAAACAGCCTTTGCAGCAAAGTACCCAATAAGAAAGCCATGCTTTATTTATTCAAGACAGTCTCTTGGGGAATATCCCTGAAGAGCAGGAGAAGATGAATGAAAGAGCAGACTGGTGACATCACATGATGTAATGTGACACACTGAGAAGAAAATATAGTGGAGCACGTAAAGAGAACATATAGAATCTGATGACGAAATAAATAATCAAGTAACCTGTTAAGTGTAAAATGAAGGTTACACGTGTGAAGAGCATGGAAGAAAATGCAAATTAGTTGATAAATGTACAGAGCCAGCAACACAAGTAGACTAAGTGATCATTGGAGCTAGCTATATGTAGTATAATAGACTGCAGGCGGTGCCACCAAGATATATACATATGAATAGGAAATCTGGATGTTGCACATCGTGTTTTAGCAAACTGGGCTCTCATGAGCTGGAAGCCTGAAGTTTGTCATGAGCTGGAAGCCTGAAGTGTGTCGGAGTTAACAAACAGTAGCTGATGAGCAAGGAGGCTTGTCGGGCCCAGTGTCAAGAAGGCCAGTGCAGCCAAATGGTTGTCTATTCAAAGGATACAATGAAAAAAAGAGATGAGCCAAGCGCCTGTCAAGGTGCAGCTGAGAGACAATGAGTGCCAAGTTTCATTAATTTTAATACCATTAAATATTGAATTGAAGTTCGAATCGTGGTTCAGACACGTGACCTAGATGAAAATAGACTTGAGCAGAACTACGCAAGAGACCAGAAGATAAGAGCATGCTCACTCCCTATTATTACCAGGAGTTTGTGGGGCCTGAAAGGCCATGTTCAAAGGCCAACTTTATGACAGACAGCTTGAGTGATGATAGATGTTGGGCTAATCGGGTTGGGAGGTATGGTCAAAACCAAACAACCCAGACCTGGAGTACCAGCTTATGCGCTGCTAGCGAGTGGAATATTCCAGAAGAGTATAAGTGTACCAACCAATGATAGAGGGCCACGTAGCAAAGATCCCTATAGTTTGTGAACGAATAGATTGCTGTGTATTTTGCTACGATGAAGATGACTTGCACAAGAGGAGGGCTTAGTTGCTCACCTGACAGTAGAGACCCAATTACAATATGAAACCCTATAGAAAGTTAGTATAGATGTTTCCCATTACCCAACCACAGACCCACATAGGTTTGTACAATTTGCCACGTAGTGTGACATCAATGATAACGAGATTTTAGTATAAAAGTATGTTTCTTATGAAAATCTTTGAGCGTGATACTGTTGACATCTGTAGATGTCCATTGTACTCCATGTTTTACATAATTGTTAACAAAACAGCGTACCGTTTGCCAAATTCCTGAGTCAAGCTTATTATTGATGTTTGAGTACTTTCTGCCTACCTCTCCTTCCCTTAAGAGGGCAACCTCATCTTAAAGAGCCCCCTCGGGTTCAAGTGGTAGCGGGTCAGATGGTTAAAATTAAAGGTCAGTCAATTTAGCAGACTTGAGATTCTCGGATAATCCCATACCCTCTATCATATAGCTGGAGGGACGCAAAGTTTCCTCTGGAGAAGAGCCAAAATAGTCAAGCTTGCAAGTAAAGAAGATACAGGTGGGACGGGTCCCTCTTTGACAAAATCCCTTCTGGTTTCTACAGGTACCAAGCGGATTGAAGGCAATGGTGTACGGATTGAAGGAGGGGAGACAATCGCAGGGCTTCCAGCTGAAAAGCAAATGGTGAATAGACTAAGAGACGGGCAAATTGTATGGAAATGGGTTATGAGAGAATAAAATAACGGGGGGTGTTTCATTGTGTGACAGGGAAACATCAAAGATATAAGATAGAGTATGAAGGAGAGACGTATAGCATCTAGAAGCCTGGCAGTACTCATTCAAGGAGCAGAGAAGAAGTCATTTCAAAATCCAAGTGGATAAAAATAGGCTACACACAGATAGATCTGTGAAAGGAATTGACTTAAACTCCCATTGGGAATATTTTTAGGGGCTAGTGAAAAGAGCTGTCATTATGTGCATGTGATAGTCGACTAAGTATTTCTGTTTGTGGAATTTATGTTTTAAAGAAGTGTTGGAAATAATGGCAAAGATAGGCTGTGTTGAAAAGCGACATAAGTTATTATCTACTTGTCATGGCCACAGGCCCCAGAACACAAAACCACACCATCTAGTGATGGGGGCAATGGGTCACTTGACTCACTTATGTCCCTTTGGGACCTATAAACACAGGGGACATGGCTGGACTCAGTCTTGGTACCTTTGGTGCCAGGCTCATATAGAGATGTGAGAAGCAACACTTTATTTCAGTGCAGGAGTGCTTTTATTTTACAAGAACTTTCCAGGAGCGGAAAGCCTTTATTTCAGAGAACATCCACATGTGCTGACTCATCGTGTGGCTCCCTAGGCCTGGTCTTCATGTGCTGACTCATCGGGTGTGGCAGGGTGTTGTAGGCAGGTTGAACCTGGTGGGCGTGGCTTCAGAAGCTCAACTATATAAGCGGTGCTTCTCGTTACTGAGCACTCGTGTGCAACGTGACACTCACCGCCGCATGGACCAGTTTACTTACATTTGAAACCAGGCGTTTTCATGCATACTCACCTCCAGGTAACCGGTACTTCATCGCTTCATCTGCAGACTCATCTCCTGACATCCAGTGATCTTGATCCCGATGCCACAGCACCGCGCTCCTCATCCACGATCCCTGATCCTGTGAAGAAGAAGAAAGACAAGGTTAGAACATCTGGCCTAGGGCCGCGCCACATTTGAACCCTGCACGCCCCCTAGTTAACAACTTACCAGCTACTGTACAGCTGCAGCTTCGTTCCTCATTCCCTCCGGCTGTTGCCTCAAGCTCTGCAGCTTCTGCTGGGCTAGCAACATCACCTGCAATGAAGAAAGTAAAAGACCAAACATCAAAAGTGGAAAGGACAGCAACACAAGACAACACACTTTACAATACAACAAAAACAGACGAGGAAAGGCAAACAGGAACACTTACCTGAAGTATAGTGGCTTGTTCGCAGCAGAACTGGACTACCACGTGCAAGGGACCAGTGAAGGAACTTGGTCCAGATCATACAAGCGCCCCTGCCAGAGCAGCAGGATGGAGTGTTCTCCAAAACTAATCAACAGGTGAGTTTTCCAGGGACAGTGCATCCCATGGGTACCACGGTTTGGCAGAAGGGGTCTGGAAGGGGATAAGGGGCACAAGCTGGCATACTCATGCCCCCTATTCTCCACACAGGAGCAGTCCCGAGCAGCAACACCTATTACCACCAGTAATCACATAAGCACAGAGGGCGAAGTCGGACCCGAGCGACCTCACCCACGGGAGGGCTGCAACCATGCCCCAACGCCTGCGCAGAGACCAGGTGTGCGTAACACTACTCTAAGTTAATATCAACGTCGATCATAGAGAAGATTGAAATTGTTGTGTGCTAAAGGTTCTGAGCAGCGAGTGTGGAGCACGCTCATATTTATTATTTTAATGAAAGTATATTCTTGTGTAAACACTGGTAAGTATAGACAGTCAATTGAGATGTGTCAAAATGGGAGAAGACACACCAATGATGCACATATGCAAAACATGCCCCAAACATATGCCCAAGATCAAACAGTACAGTGCAGAATGGGTACAAGGAATCGCAGATAAAATATTCATGCCATTGCCACAAGGGGGATCACTGTCAAAAGCAGTTTTGCAGCACATGAACACATACCTGCACACAGAATTCACGGAAAAGAAATTAGAGAAAGGATGAGCTATTCTAGAGCTATGGAAAATGTACCAGGAGGAGCGAGAGGATCCACTGCCTGAAGAATGGATGCTTAACCAGAGCAAGGAGAAGGGTGTTGAGCCTTCTGCTCTCCCTCTTGGAGATGAACGGCAATAGTACAGATGATATAGGGCTGTATCTGATAAAGGAACTGAAAGCAGTGACAGGATATAGCAATCTAATATACGAACCACTTGCATATAGCAGTGACGATAGTTCAGAAGAGAGTACGAGAAAGGGAGATATCTTTAAGGCTTTACAGAACAAGGAGGAGAAAAGTGAAAAGTGAATGACCAAATGTATCTTTAGAGATAGAACAAGAAATTATGATATGGAAAGTGGAAAAGGATAAAGCTGACAAGATAACGCTTGTGCAGAACCAATGGATGGGTGGTCAGATATTGTTTAAACTTGATGGGAAATGCATTGAGGAAGTTAGGCAAGGAGGAGATTAAGCTGGACAAGAAAAAACACAAGGAACGAGAAAATAAATTGAGGGCAGATGAAAATCAGAGAATGAATAGACAACGGCGAGAACAAATGTATCAAGAAGAACAGCAAAGAAAGGAAGAAAGGGCAGATGAGCAAAGGAGACATGACAACAGGCAGAGAACACTGAAAGAAAATGAAAGGTTAGAAAAGAAGAGGGAAGAAGAACAACAGAAATTGTGAGACAAAAGAATGTAAAGATGAAGAGATGAGGAAGTGTGTAGATCAAATGAGAGAAGGGAAGACAAAAGGAAGGAGGAGGAAAGAGTTAGATGGGAAGAAAAGAAACAAAGAGAATTAGACAAAGAAATGGGACAAAAAAGGAGATGAAGAGAATGTGAATAATCGAAAGTGGTTATTGGAACCATGTTCCTAGATATCATGGAGCCACATAGCAAAGATCCTCCTGCCACAGGGAGCAGCGATAGAACCACTTGGAATAAACCTAGAGGAGTTTGCTCCATTAAAGGAGGCAATGTCAGGATCGTCTAGGGTAAACATAGATGAGAGTTTCAAGATAGGAACGATAAAGTTTATGAAGAGATGAGGACAAAAGGTGAATCAGGAAGCAAGGGAAAAGAAGATCGATCTATAATTGCCCAATCGCGAGACAAAGAAGGAAGCCTGTTAGTCTCTGGCATAGAGCATTGTCGTTAGACAGGCTAACTTTGAACAGAGGTGAGAGGGAAGAAAGCCATACTAGTTGGGAACTTGATATTTCAGACGAGGACAGAGAAGCCTTCCAAGGGGATTAAGGAAAGAGCACATGTGGTCCAGAAGGATGCATGCTGTTGGACCACAAGGAAGTAAGATGGTCAGTTCAAGAAAAATTCGAAGATAGGATGCTGTAGACCATAGTATATTCTAAGTGCCCTAGAGAACGAGCACATAGTGAGAGTTGAGAATTGCCACCACATGTGTGCAGATTAAGGTCATTGCCAGGAACAAGGTGATGCAGAACCATTGTACCTACTATGGATAGACAGACAATGGGAGTCGATGGAGGAGGAGGAGCTGGGCATACGCAGTTCCCCTTGTTAGAGAAATGAGGAGCCAGGCCACAGTATATCCCATGGTTCACAGATGGATAAGGATAATTTAAGATGTAAACTTCCAAGCTTAACGTGGGTGTTGGTAAAAGGATTTATGAACTAGAGGAAATGACGGGAGGGAACACTCTAGCAATAAGGGACATTAAGGTTCTCCTAGCAGCCATTCTTGGGGAAAGGGCCAATGACATATGGGCACGAGCAGGCTATTCCAATGTCACGGCACAGAATACAGCTCACGATGGAGCACCATTTAACAATTGCAGGGCAGACATTTGGAGAGCTCTGAGAGTACAGTATCCTGATACCTCATATATTTGTGCATTTATGGCATGTAAAATGCAAGAAGGGGAAGATCTGCTCGCTTTCATTCAGACTATTCAGGAACGGTGTTCCTTGGAAATGCGGGAGCTTTGGGGGAAATCAGTGGCGGTATTTTAACACATTTTATGTCAAGGACTGCCAGAGCAAATGCAGAGGCAGCTCAAGAAGTTAGTGGATATGGAAGCAAAACCGTGGGCAGAAATACAGTTGACCATAATGCATCACTATCGACTGTGGCAAGAGAAGAATAAGAAAAAAGAGGAAACCAGAAAGATTGAAGAAGTCAAGCTTGTACAGAAGAAATTGTCAAAATACTCATTAGAAGGGGTGGTTTTGACAAGCGGAAAAAAAGTTAGAATGCAGCAACCTATAGGTGCATCATAGGGAAACAATCAATGTCAAACAGATCAAAGAGGAAGTGGGTTCATGCAGAGAGGACGAGGAATGGGTTTCCGAGGAAGGGGTGGTTTTCAGAATAACCAAAACAGTTTTTGGAACATGCAGAATGAAAATCAGAATATGCAAGGAGGGCAAATTAGAAGAGGGCCTTTTGTATGCTAGGCATGTGTCATGACAGGCCACATTGCTAGTACATGTGGAAGAGAAGGGTATGTACAGAATGGGCAATTTTCAAGAGGGGGGACAGCATACTCTCCGGCATATAGTCCACAAGTTAGAACTGTATTTGGACAAGATCAGACAGTGTATCAGCAGCAAGCACTGCAAATGCAGCAGGCACAGCAATTGCAGCAAGCAACATTGAGTCCGCCGCAAGGGCAGTCACAACACGCACCAATGCAAAAACAGCAGAATGCAAACACGGGACAACTAATGATACCTAGAGTGGGAGGTGCTACTGTGATGAATACAAATCATTTCACGGGTACTGGGATGAGCAAATATCCACAATAGGACAGCTCACAGGGTGACTTGATGTGTTCAGTACTGTCTGTAACACCAGTCCCCAAGAGGAACTGAGTGTTGATGTATCAATAGGAGGCAAATCTTTTTTCTTTTTTGGTAGACAAGGGATCAACTCGAACAAGTATACTGGAGGGACAATGTCCATTACAGGGAAATGTCATGAATGCTCAAGCCTTCTCTATAGCTATAAGTAGAGTTCCTTTTACGGATGAATTGCCAATTTCTGTGGGAGAATGTGACATGTCTGTGCCTTTATTGTATTCACGGCAGACACCAGTTAATATTCTGGGGTGAGATTTAATGACAAAGCTTAACATGATGATTTTATTTACTGATGATGGCATAGTGTGTTACACTCCTGCTATACACTATTTAAATGTGGGTGAATTTATAATGGCATTTACAGGGCATGTGGCTCTACGAGGAGTGCCACTCGAACCTGACATTTTTTCTGTATGGGATACGCATTTTGTTAACATGGTTGCCTGGCTTAGTGGGAACGACTATGAGAGTACCTGATGAGTTTCTGTTTAGACCACAGATACCTGTGAACAAAGAGGGGGGATGAGTTATCCCTCTAGAATTAGTAGCAGCTGTAGTACGAGGGGAATTAGCCATGCTTGAAGGATGCAATGAGAGAAGGCCATGGAGAACAGTTGTTGCTTTTGGAGAAGGGTATAGACTGACTGATGTCACAGATGAGGATTTGGACAATCAAGCAGACATTTGAGTTGATATTTGAAATTAATATTACATAATGGATTAAGATAGAAAAAAAGAGATGTCCCGCAGCAAATGATGGTAGTACGACAACATCCAGAATATTTTGATGAGGATTTAGATAAAGTGCCAACCTCGTTATGCACTACAGGCCCCTATGACATAGGCCTATTAAAGGAGGTAGGAGAAGTTCAGATTAAGCTGAAGACAGGAGCAATTTTACCTCAAGCAAGGCAGTCTCCCATGTCTTGAGAGGCAGATGAAGGAATTTTTAAAACCATTTCAGAATTAATGGAACAGGTTATTCTAGTGACGGCAGAGTCACCATGCAATACCGCAGTGTATCCGAAAAAAAAATAAAGGAGGGTTATGGCATTTAATTCAGGACATGAGACCAATTAACCATATTGCAGAGGCAGAGGAGCTGATTCATGGAATTTGTGCACTGAAAAACAGGGATTTGTTTGCCATTCGGCCCACAAATCCCCATTTCTTAAACAGGGATTTGCGGGCAGAATGGCGCACAAATCCCTATTTTTCAGCGCACAAATTCCATTAATCGGCCCAGAGTTTCCTCTAGTTTCAAATCCTGCAACGATATTGTGTAATATTCATGTTGAAGCACAATATTTCACAGTGATTGACTTAAAGAAATTTTAGTTTGCAGCACGACAGAAGATGAGTTAATGATTATTCTAGCAGAAAAGGGATATCAGGTGGACAAGGAAATGCTACATTATTGCCATAAGGAGGTGTTTTATGTAGGCCAGTTTATTTCACATGAGGGAAAAAAGGTTACACCTGAAAGAGCAAAGGCATTTATGATAACAGCAAAACCGCACACGATAAAGCAGATGCAACAGTTTCTGGGATTGGGCAACTATGTTAGATCATGGGTATTTGATTATAGTTCATACACAAGACCACTTTTGCAGGCTCATAAAAAGGCACAAGTGAACCAAGATAAAATAGAATGGACTGAGGAGATGGAGGAAGGATTTAATGAATTGAAGAAAGCAATTTGTACAGCTCCAGTTTTAGGTATTCCCACTTATTCTGAAGAGTTGTACCTGTTTTCTCATACAAATGGGACAGCCATGACAGCAGTGTTGACACAAAGAACTACCCTAGCGTGTAAACCTCTTGCATATTACAGTGGGATTTTTGACGCAGTTATGAGAGGACACTCTCCTTGCGAACAATGGCTGGCTACAGCCACATTCGCCATTGAGAGGCTCCAAATATAGTGATGGGATGGTGTATGACATTATTTGTGAAGCATGCCTTGTTTGCAATTTTGGAAAAACCTACGGGTACATTGACGAACCAGAGAGCTTCTGCATATGAAGTAGTTATATTGAATCCTGCTATTAAGATGCAGGATAATGAACCCTGCCACATTTGTAGCTGAGCCCATGGCAGAGGGTGATCAGATACATAATTGCGCTACCTATGAAATGTTGTATGATGACATACCGCGTGAAAATGAAAATGCATTGTCAGGAGGGGAGATGCTCTTTATTGAAGGGTCATAGAAGATTGACCAAAATAATGGAGAAAGACGGACTGGTTCAGCTGTTGTGAGATACAGGGAAAACAGGGAATTTAAACTGTGGCAAGCGTAAGGCTGCAATCGCTTTTTTCGGCACAGGCAGCAGAATTGGTGGTGCTTATTATCACGCTTGAGAAATATGAAGGAGAGGAAGTCACGGTGTACAGTGACCACACTGTACACTATCTGACGTCAAGCCTGCATGCAGGGATAGCATGTTGGAAAAGGAGGGTTACCTCCGAGCGGACGGCACTCCAGTGCAACACTCAGTAATATTGGACAGGCTTATTAAGGCACTAAAGATCCCAGCAGCCATTGCAATAGTTAAATGTGCTGCATATATTAAGAGAACTGATTGTATTTCAAATGGAAACAAAGCAACAAACCAAAAGGCCAAAATGGTTACTGATTCTTCAGATATTTCAAGTTTTGACACTCCTATTAGTAAGAGGGGGTGACTATGGCTATGGTAATGCAAGAAGGATTTAATCATTTGCCAAAAACACAGTTGATGGAAGTTCAAGGAAGCGCTCCACAGAAAGAGAAGGAGCTATGGGAAAGGAGGGGGTGCTCTTTATCCCCAATGGAAGCCTTAGGGCAGCAAGACAGCACTAGAAAGCCAGTGATGCCAGTAGCATTACTGAATGTAGCGCATGAACAGCTGCACTACCCTGCGCATGTAAATAGGGAAAGCCTTGCAGCAGCTATTGCGGAGGACTGGTTTGTACCAAACCTGTTAGAACATGTTGCATTTTATGTAGTAAATTGCATCGTATGTCAAAGGTTTACTGCTGGGCACATGCTGTGAAAAATCAGGGGAGTAATTCCTAGACCGAACGGTCCATTTCAGCATTTACATATTGATTATCTTTAAATGCTGCAAGTATGTAATGGATATAGGTATATCATAGTGGTAGCATGCCCGTTCTCAAGATGGGTTGAAGCTGGCCCATGCACACATCCTGACGCCACTTGCACAGCAATGCTTTTAGTACTTGTCGTATTACCTAGATGTGGAGTATGTGAGGAGCTGAAATCCAACAATGGTCCACATTTTGTAAATGAATTATTTGAGCAGATAAGTTTGTTATTGAATATTAAGCATACATTATCTTCTGCTTTTCACCTGCAAGCGAACGAGATATGTGAGAGACTCAACAGTCCTCTCAAGGAAAGGATTGCTAATTTGAAAATGACACTCAAGATAGGATGGCTGTATTGCCTACCCTTAGCATTATCTGCATTAATGAATCAGCCCAGGTCGGACCACCACCTCACACCCCTTGAACTAGTAACAGGGAGGTGAATGAGAACGCCTCTTACACCTCAATCAAGGAATATAAGTGATGTGCAGAAGACAGCTGACGTGTTAGAAAATTAGATAATATTGATAATGATAATGATGTGTTATTTAAATAGCACCTTAATCCAAAGAGCTTTACAGAGCATGCATTTACATACAATATCACTCAACCAAAATTGGTACTCATTTATCAACCTCGGAAGGATTAAAGGCTGATAGTGCCTTGCCGGGATTCAAACCAGCGACCTGCAGATCACACTCAGATTGCAGCAGCGAGTGCTCAACCCGCTGAGTTTTGACATGTATGACTACTAGTGTCTCTGTCATTTCAGATCAATACAGCAGCAAGGGGTGTCAGTCTCAGGATGCAAGTGAAGACCATTCAGCAACCGGAATTCAAGAACTTTTATCTGTACCTAGACTATTTATTGGAGGTCAAAACTAATCCGCAACTTCACCAGGAAGTGGCACAAGCCTCGTTTTATTGGTCCATTTATAATAGAGAACATTACCCATTCAGCAGTGAAGGTCCAGGAAAGGCGTGCCTGGATACACTTGAGTGACGTCAAACCCTACACCGTTGAGACCGGTCCACCCCCACCCATTAAATCAGAAACAAGTCAACACAAAGTAGTTCAGCACATGCAGACTCGATCGATGACGAGGAAGAAGGACGCAGAAAGTGCTGAATAATTGAATAAATAAATGCAAGTGTGCATTTGGACTGTGACATTTCATGAACACTCCTTATAGATATTATGGCAGGTGTGCAAATGTGTTGCTTGAGCCACAGAAATCTCTTTAAACTTGGACTTTAGAAAAAGTATTGAAGTACAGAAAAGAATGCTGAATCTTGAGTTTTTATTCAACGACTGGAAGAGAGAGCAATTTCCAGATTTGATCCTTACTGAGTTCTTGTTCGCTCTCCCTAATTGTCCTGTCTGATTTCGACACATATCAGATCTTACTTGCTGTTTTTCTTTTAATTCTGCAACCATATCTTGCATTAGTGGGGTGAAATACTCACATACTTGTTTTCTTGCAAGATCCTAAAAATGGTCCTATGGTAAGGAGATTGATCTCAGCAATAATTGAGCAGATCTTGCAACTTCCTGAACACCTGACAAATTTGCCTAATTAAAGACATGTTTCCTTCCTTAAAAAGTAGTTCACAGGCACAATGTGGAATCCTAATAATGATACTGTAGTAGTCAACGAAAGAGCAAAGTGACGTATAAGGAATCACTGCTGGTGGGGATTGATGTATTGGTGTATAATATATGCATGTGCTGCATTCATTATTGTTTTCCTGTTTCTCATGATACACACTGTTTATTTTGTTGGTCCAAAAATGGGCAGTAGTCCCTTTAATCCTTCCCACACCAATGACCCTACCAGACACATCTGTTACATGAAGGTCAAGGCCATATGTGATTGTCTCTACACAAATGATACATGCAGAGTCACCTATTTCTGTGACAGATGGCCCTATACTTCCCTTTGGAGGGAGGTTGTTTTTTGTTCCATGACCATTGTGTATACACCCACTATACAAGAAAGAGACCTAAGAGAGGTATAAGAGAAGATAATTATGAGTTACATTATTATCTTGATAGCACAGCACATTTGGGGAATAGCATGTGGTATCAGCACATGAAAGAGGTAGGCAAAAGGACCTCTGAGGAGGGTTGCTATGTTTGTGCTCTCCTACCATATGCATCAGGGAACTCTAAGATATTCATTGCTATAGAAATATATGTCCAGACAGCTCATTGCCCAACTTACATTGAACTCTGTCATACAAGAGGTTAGTTCCAGGGCCGAACAGCATTGTTAGTATGGGTGACAGAATGGCCAGCACCAGATGAAAATGACTATGTTCAAGATTTGAAGACAAGAGCAAGAGCGCACACCAGAAATCATGTTACAAGATAGAAACAGCCTGGAATGAAGGGAGCAGCAATCAGATGGGAAATAAACAGAAAGTTCAAATGTCAAGGAAAGACTGAAGAAGAAATACAAAGTTGAAAAGAAAGATGCCAGATGGACGTTTGGGGAACAGTACTTTCACCAGATGGTTGTGAAGAAGGTGTAGTTATATGCAGAGCAGTGACAGTAACTGGACATTGTAAACCAGTTACAGACCGTGTAGAGACAGGATGCAAACCCTTATGGCTGAAGCTTGCTAAACTCCTGACCTGGGTTAAAGATGGAGGAGGCCCAGTGCAGATAGTGCCTCTAGCAAGTGCAAAACTGTGATTCAGAAACAATGGCACAAGAAAAGTTGGAGAGAATCAACAGTGTGATCAAATCTTTGATGTGGCAGATATGAAGGATGGAACAGTAGTGATAATGATCACTATTGGATGTGTGGATACAGAGTTTATATGAAGCTACCCAGAGATTGGGGAGGACTGTGTTCTATAGTAATTATTCATGTTCCAGCATTAGTGATCCCAAAAAATAACCTGAACATTGGGGAGTTTCCCAAAGTTGATGCTCATCTAAGAAGGAAGAGATCACTTGAAGTTCTTACTCGAATGAAGAGGGAAATTATTTCTTAGCCAAATTGATTGAAGCTTTTGACTCCATTCCATATGAGCACAGGTTGATCAGCTACACATCATCAGTATTCACAATTATCTTCCTGCCAGGGATCCAGACGATGGCAAATACTAAATGGTTACAAATAACCATATGGGAGATCCTGCAGTCGATCAACACTACCATAAGGGGATTCAACACAATCAAACAAGAGTTGAGAGCCATACGACTAATGACACTCCAGAACAGATATCTCTTGGATATGCTTACAGCCATGGATGGAGGTGTTTGTGCCAAAATAGGAGAATCATGTTGCACATTCATACCTTCTCACAACAAAGAGAATGGAAGCTTGACAGAGGCCATAACAATGTTGACAAATGTGCACATCAAGGTGGAAGGTGAAGTAGAGGACATTGCAGATGACAGCTGGTTTGTGTCAATCTTCTCATGGGTTTCTTAGTGGATGGCAAATATCTTCAAGTTTCTTGGAGCACTTCTAATGATGATAATATTAGGATTTTGTGTGATCAGGATGATAATCACACAATGCAAAAAGATAACAAAGAAAGCAATAGGGAGGAAAATCATGATCAATGTCGAATCTGAATCTGAACCAAAGGAGCTGACTCATGAAGAAATCAGAGATTATATAAAGGACAGCATCTATGCACCTGAGGGAACAAAGCTCCTGTATCCAAGAGACCATAAGAAGTATGTCGGAAGATGGATCTGTTGCAGCCCAAGTGGACAATCCAGTCACAGGACCTGGAACATTGATGACCATGTAAAATCAGCAGGATCTTTAATGGGGTGATGAAGATATGAACCCCAAAGATGCATTTTTTCAAGAAAGGATGTCTTAATATGAAGAATGATGAAGGAGTGGTTGATGAATCAACCAGAGGGGAGGGTTGTAGAGGAAGAGCCAAAAAGCCTCTCAAAGAAGTCCCACCCCTAAACTGCCTTTATGTTGGGAACCAGAGATAGTGACAAAGACAGCACCTGTAATGATGCCAATAACATAAGCAGACTTTGAAGCAAAGTACCCATTAAGAAGGCCATTAGCTATGTATCCAAGAAGAGCTGACAGCCTTTTGTGGAAGATCCCTGAAGAGCGGGAGAAGATGAATGAAAGAGCAGACTGGTGACGTCCCATGATGTAACGTGACGCACTGAGAAGAGATAATAATAAAGCACGTAAAGAGAACATATAGAATCCGATGATGACAGTTACATGTGTGAAGAGCACAGAAGAACATGCTAACTGTTTTATAAATGTACAGAGCCTGCAACATAAGTAGACTAAGTGATCATCAAAGCTAGCTATACTTAGTATAATAGACTGCAGGCGGTGCCACCAAGGTATATACATATGCATAAGAAATCTGGATGTTCCACATCATGTTTTTAGCAAACTAGGATCTCATGAGCAGAAAGCCTGAAGTGTGTCACAGATAACAAACATTAGCTGACGAGAAAGAATGACTCAAGGAGGCTTGTCTGGCCCAGTGTCAAGAAGACCAGTGCAGCCGAGAACTGGTTGTCTATTCAAAGGATACAATAAATACAAGGGACGAGCCAAGCTCCTACCAAGGAATGTGCAGCTGAAAGACAGTGAGTGCTAGGTTTTATTCATTTTTGTGAGGCAAGATTGTATGCAGTACCCTTTGGGTGCACTAAAACAACCCTGACCTCCTGGCAATAGGAACCCAACCTTGGGTATAAGTCTGTACTACACAGGTTGGTAGTGTGGTCGAGTCGCCAGGCTTATCTCAAGAGGGGTCAATGTGAGCTGTAGGGGAGTTACACAGAGATTCACAGTGACAAGTATTCAAATAAACTCTTACACACAAGGTGTCTTGATTAAACAATTATTAATGTATTTAATAGTCAGTTAGAATAAGCCTTCTTCAGAAGGGAGCAATGTAAACCAACACACAAATACACTTCAAAATACACACTCTTGGCTTTCTAAATCAGCAAACACCCATTTGGGATGGCTCACAGACCCTACCTACACCCTCAGGTGACTACAATAGTTAGGGTGTTGTGGACATCAATATATCACTGTTGCATTTAGAAAATTACTGAGAAGAGTGTCAAAGTAAAGAGGTTTCAGAATAAGACAATTGTCCACACAGTTATTCTTAATCAGGTAAGTACTTAAAAAAAAAATAATAATGCCAAGTCAGTTAACCCTTTCCTGGAAGGAAGGCAAAACACATAAGCAGAGGAGAGAAGGGTCATTCAGGGAGCCAGGCCAGCCAATGTTAAGTTAGAAAAAGTCAAGGTGAACTGAAGCACTTCTTGCAGGTAAGTAAAAGTCTTGCACAATGTTTTAGAAATCTTTGTGGGAAAAGTAGAATCAAATGTAGGGTCTCAAGCTGTTAGGCCTGTGAGTAGCAGAAGATGCAAGCAGCTCTACAGGAGCAACCGAGACAAGTCTCAACTGAGAACAAGCAAGGTGGCACAACAAGAGGTAAGTTCTCTTAGACTGTACAGCACCTTTAGGCTGAAGAAAAGTGCAGCAGATGGCTTCTGTTCCTGTGCAGCTCTGCAGAACCTGGTGTTCCTGGGCCTCAGTCGTGGGGACAAGTGGGAGGACTTCTGGAGACTACTGCACTTGCAATGGGATGGTCAGCAACTGCAAAAAGCAATCTTCAAACAAGTGGCACTTCGCTGTTTCAGCTCCTCGCGCCTACCGCAAATAGCAACCCAGTGGTTCCTGGCTGTCGAGATGGGCTTTCCTTGCATCTGGGGCCCAGCACTCTGTTGAGGTGGCTCAGGCTCGGTCAGTCCTGCTTCCTGGGAGTCCGGAGGATCTTCCTCAAGCTCTTGGCCAGCTTAAAAGTAATGCACATGATCTGGTGTTGCTATCCCTGGCTCTTGGGTTCCAGCAGTGACTGCAGTGGAAATGCAACTAGCTTTGAGAGGATGTCCAGGTGTCTTGCTTTGAAGTTGATTTGTCCCACCAACTCAAGGGGAGAAGTTGTCCTTGCAGGGCTTCTCTAGTCAAGATGAATTCAGAGCTTCAGCACAGCAGCAGGGCTTCCCCCGGGCAAACCAATGTTCCAGGAGTTTCAGCAGGCATCTCTTCCAAGTTCTTCTTCGGATTCCTTCGTCCAGTGGTCAACTCTGTCTTCCAAACCAAAAAGCCTCACCTTTTATGGAGGTTTCACCCATTCATTCCAGCCTAGCTGTCAGTCACCCAGCAGGGTGGCTGTCCTTGTCAGACAGCCAGCCGACCAATAACCTAGGAGTGCATGCCTGTCTCCTGGGAGACTAAGCACAGGGGGTTTCGGGCACCTCCTTCGTTTCCTGCCCCCGCCAGCCACCCTGGAGCCAGAGGCGGGCTTCACTCGTGAATCCCACCAAAGCCAAACGATCAAAGGGACCAGACCTGGTTTGGCACACAGAGTAAAAAACAGGAAGGGCCTTTCCACAAAGAAATGGCAAAAAAAGAAAACTGGTGCGATTTTGACAAAAATATTAGCTTTCGGTGCTTTACCATGGCTATGAACGCAGTCCGCGGTAAAAACACACAACAGTAGTAAAAAGTAAACCACTGCCACCAGCCATTCATCAAGGAAAGGGTAACATAAAAATGTTACATGAGAAGCTAGACAAAGGGGATACTAAGTAATGCCTCCAGCACCCTATGGTAAGATAGTGTGTGCTGGGTCTAGAAAGTCACAAAGGTAAGTAAAGTCCATTTCACTTCACTGCTCTTGGAAGAAGTAGTTTATCCAAGAGAAGGTGTTTAAACCTTTGGGAAATCTGAAATACTTCCTCGTACCACTGCACTGAAGGTGCTGTGTGACTCAATGTAAAATATGATGCCTTTGGAGTTTGTCTGACTCCACAACCAAAAGTAACACATTGTTCAAAATCACATTAACATACATGAGAGAGCGGGAAAAAGGGCCTCACTCTCTCCAGGTTAAAAATGAAAAAGTCCTAGAGCCCAGCAAAAGTGCTGGGGGTCCTTAAGGTAGAGAGGAATTAGCACATTTCTGAGAATTCTCCCTAACAGTTTTAAAACCATTTAATATTGTATTGAAGCTCGAATCATGGTCTTCAGACACGTGACCTAGATGAAAATAGACTTGAGCAGAACTATGCAAGCGACCAGAAGATAAGTGAATGCTAACTCCCTATTATTACCAGGAGTTTGTGGGGCCTGCAAGGCCATGTTCAAAGGCTAATTCTATGACAGTCAGCTTAAGTGAGGATAGATATTGGACTAATTGGGTGGAGAGTTATGGTCAAAACCAACCCACACGCACATGGAGTACTAGCTTGTGTGCTGCTAGCGAGTGGAATATTCCAGAAGGGTATAAGCGTGACAACCAATGATAGAGGGCCACGTAGCAAAGAGCCCTACAGTTTGTGAACCAATAGATTGTCATTTATATTGTAATGATGAAGATGACTTGCACTAGAGCAGGGCTTAGTTGCCTACCTGATAGTAGAGACCCAATCACAACATGAAATCCCATGGAAAGTATGGGTAGATGTTTCCCATTACCCAACCACAGCCCCACATAATTTTTTACAATTTGCCTCATAGTGTGACGTCAATGACGATGAGTTTTTTGTATAAAAGAGTGTTTTCTATGAAAATATTTGAGCGTGATACTGTTGACATCCGTAGATGTGGGTTGTACTCCCTGTTTTAGATAATTGTTAAAAAAGCAGCATACCTTTTGCCAACTTCCTGAGTCAACCTTATTATTGATGTTTGAGTAATTTCTGCATCCCCATCCTTCCCATAAGAGCACCACCACATCTTAAAGAGCCCCCTCGGGTTCAGTACCAAGACACTTGGTGTTGAAACCTGGCATGGGTGTGAATACCTGGTATTTTTATGAAAATAGTTGATATGTGATTTAATTGTTCATTTCCTTTTATTTTGGGCTGAGCCAGAAAAAGAACATACAATCCATAATGATAGAGGGCCACGTAGCAAAGAGCCCTACAGTTTGTGAACCAATAGATTGTCGTTTATATTGTAATGATGAAGATGACTTGCACTAGAGCAGGGCTTAGTTGCCTACCTGATAGTAGAGACCCAATCACGACATGAAATCCCATAGAAAGTATGGGTAGATGTTTCCCATTACCCAACCACAGCCCCACATAATTTTTTACAATTTGCCTTATAGTGTGACGTCAATGACGATGAGTTTTTTGTATAAAAGAGTGTTTTCTATGAAAATATTTGAGCGTGATACTGTTGACATCCGTAGATGTGGGTTGTACTCCCTGTTTTAGATAATTGTTAAAAAAGCAGCATACCTTTTGCCAACTTCCTGAGTCAACCTTATTATTGATGTTTGAGTAATTTCTGCATCCCCATCCTTCCCATTAGAGCACCACCACATCTTAAAGAGCCCCCTCGGGTTCAGTACCAAGACACTTGGTATTGAAACCTGGCATGGGTGTGAATACCTGGTATTTTTATGAAAATAGTTGATATGGGATTTAATTGTTCATTTCCTTTTATTTTGGGCTGAGCCATAAAAAGAACATACAATCCATAAAAAATACAAGAAAAGTTTGCCAATCACAGACCCAATAAAATACTTCATAGTTTGTGTTATATTTATAAAAACATTTCCCATAGCTTTTCGTTTAAGGGTGAGGCGGCCATGTCCTAATAAGGACGTAAAATGATGAAAGCCATTACATCATGCATTAAAACAAACAGTTGACACAGACTATGCAGACCTCAAATAAAAGTACATTATATTACTCATGAATCTTGTTCTATAGTTGCTATGCCCCTGATTGCCTACGGACACTGGAACACTTACAATAAAAGTATGTAATGGTAATACCTCTTGTATGATGTGAACCATAGATGACATGATGTGTTTTGTGCAATAAGATGTTTAATGGCCTGTTAGGATGTGCAGTGTTTCCAATGTTTACCTGTTAAACCATGAGTGTATAATATTTCCTTCACTATGTCTATTGTCACTTAGATACTATAGAACATAGAACTGCATCTTATGTAGCAGGGTTCCAAGGAGAGCCAGTGAAGAAGCAGGGCCTTAGTGGGAAGATTGTACTCCTCCTGCTGGGGGTCGTCTTATGTCATCAACTTACAAATAAAAGGTTCTTTACCTTTAAACTACTGGTTATGTGAAAGCCTCCCTTTGTACATAACATTTGGCGACGAGGATGTTGACTGGGACCCCGAGGACGACCCCCAGCGCCTTTTCTACAGATCTAGTGTGCTGGCTGTGGAGCGGAGCCAGCCTGACTTGCCTGAGGGAGGGCCTTTTTCAGTGGATTATTGACGGCCTGACATCCAGTGTGTGGCATCCACCGGAGGGACATTGCTAGCGCCAGAGGAAAACCCCTGGAGTCTCCGTGGTCCGTGGGAGCTGGAATTGGACCCCTGCAATTTTGTTGAACTTGTGGAGACTGGGCTGGCAAAGACACGGCTTTGGCACTTTTATAATTGGATTTTGGGTTGTGTGTCTTCCGAGCGGCCATTGGACACCCTGGCCCCACGCTGAGCAAGGTTGAGAAAGGAGTCGCCGCCGATGACCCTGGTGAGGCGCTCCAGGGTGAGTAGATAACCAAGCAGCTATCTTTTAATTAGTGTCACCTACCTGTGTGGGTGGGAGCTCTTTTGGTTAAACCAGAATTGCAAGCTTGTTATTCTATTCTGCAACTTTGAGGCATGGCAAATGTGCCTGCTCCTGTGTTTTTTCTGGCAGTGCCAGGTGAACCCAGGGTTAGATGGGAAGACTGGAAGGAAGGATTCAGCAAATATGCCTTAGCAGTGTTTGGTGCCAACTACTCCAATGAGCGCAAGGAGGCATTGCTATTTCACTGTTTGGGAACTGCAGGCCAAGAGGTCTTAAAGAGATTGCCGGAGCCTTCTGACATTTTGGATGCTGGTCCATATGAAAGGACATTAGCCAAACTGGACAGGCATTTTAGAGTGGAGGAGAACATTATATTGGAAAGATATAAATTTGCCACGAGAGAGCAGAAGAATGGGGAAAGTATCGAGGATTTTGTCACGGCTTTAAGGGGCTTAGCAGTGAAATGCAAATTCACTCACTGCCAGGATGAGCACTTGAGAGACCAGCTAATGATTAAATGTTCCAATGACAGTATTAGGAAAGAACTATGGAAAGAGAGGAACCCCACTTTGGATCGAGCAATTGAGATAGCGAAAATGGTGGAACACACAGATAAGTGCATTGAAGTTCTTCAATCGGATACTGTGAACAATGGTAAACCCAAGTTGGATGAGAGTCAGGGTTCAGTGCTGAAGGTGTCAAAGGTTGTTCAGAGGCAGAGTACGTGGAATCCAAGACGCGCCTCGCAGAATGCTAAAAGGAGCGAAGAGAACAGACCGGCAACTGGCAGAGGATGGCGTCAATGGGTTCCTGCAAAAGATAGCAGAGGGATTCCCAAAGACATGAATTCTTTCAAGATGGTTAGGGATTCAGGACAATCCAGAGGTTTTCCAGGGAGACGATGCTTTAGATGTGGAAGCTTGTCGCATATAGCCTCGGATAAGGATTGCTTTGCTATTCATTTCATATGCAATGAGTGTGGTGTGAGAGGGCACATTGCCCGATGTTGTAGAAATTTTAATGCTGGGTCAAATCAAGTGCATGAAATAAGTGCAAGTTATGAAGATGAGTCATATTGTGAGGATGGCAGAGAAGTGGTATTTACAGTGAATGCTGTCAATGGCAGAGTGAAAACGCAGAAACCTTATGCTGAGGTTGTAATTCGAGGTGTACCAGTACGCATGCTAATGGATAGTGGTGCTGACTACACCTTGATAAGTGTGGAAGTGTGGAGGAACAAATTCGATAGTTGTACTCTGTGGGAAAATACTGTTAAAGCAAATGCTTATGGAGATGTTCCCATAGATATTATAGGTTGCTTTGATGCTGAATTACAGTTTAAGGACAGGAAGGCCAAAGGTTATGTGTATGTTACCAACAGAGGGGGTGAATTGTTGTCATGGAGTGATCAAGCTGAATTGAAGATAAGGCTTGAGGCAAGTCATCCCGAGCAGGTAATGTCTGTTGCGGGAGGAGAGCCCACAGAGATACAAACCACGTTATCTGGGAAATTGGGGTGTCTTAAGGGCTTTGTACATGTAATTCGCCTAAAGAAAGGAGCTGTACCTAAGATTGCAAAACTGCGAACTATTCCTCTTGCTCTTAGAGGAGATGTAGAGGAAGAACTCAAGAGAATGGAAAGAGATGGTGTCATTGAAAAGATAGAAGCATCTGAATGGGTCAGTCCTATAGTTGTAGTCAGAAAAGGCAACGGGTCTTTGAGGCTCTGTATAGATCTTAGACATCTAAACAGCATGGTTGTGGCAGACAGGTTTCCTCTTCCCCGAATAGATGATTTGATGGTGGGAGTAGCTGGGTCAAAAGTGTTCTCCATACTAGATCTTAAATCGGCCTACCATCAGGTTGAATTGCACCCTAATTCCAGGGATCTCACCGCCTTCATCACCCCGATTGGATTGTTCAGGTGTGTTCGCATGCCATTTGGTTTGGTCTCAGCCGCAAGTGTGTTTCAGAGTATTATGCATAAATTACTTGGGGGTGAAAAAGGGGTGATGTGTTATCAGGATGATGTTCTTGTATGTGGGAGCGATGAGAAGGAGCATGATGTTCGTTTGAAAAGAGTTTTGGATATTTTGAAGGAGGCAGGCCTCACCGTTGCCTTGGAAAAATGTACTTTTAAAGCCAACAAAGTGGTGTACCTGGGTCATGAGATCACTGGGGAAGGGGTTAGACCCAAGGAGGAGGCTATTGAGGCCATAAAAAGAATGGAGGAGCCTAAGTCTAAAGGGGACATACTATCATTTTTGGGACTGGTGGAGTTTTACGGCAAATTTGTCAAGGGGTTAGCAGAAATGTCGAGGAATATGAGATTTCTCACTCGCAAGGGAGTCGTTTTTTAAATGGTGTGACCGGTGCAAGAAAGAATTTTTGATGATAAAAGAGGCTATTGTCAATGCTCCCATTTTGAAAATATTTGAGGAAAGTAAACCAGTGATTATGGTGTTGGGGCTGTTCTGATGCAGGAGGATCAGACAGGTTTACAGACTGTGGCTTTTGCGTCCAGGTCTTTGAAGGGCCCAGAATCTAGATATTCAGTTATTGAGAAGGAGGCTCTAGCATGCGTTTGGGGTGTCGAGAAATTTAAAAGATTCTTGTGGGGGAGGAGTTTCACCATTTGCACTGACCATAAACCCTTGGTTGGAATTTTTACGAAAGGTGGTTTGGAGGGAGTGTCAAGACGCATTATGAAATGGGTCACTGCATTGCAAGGGTTACAGTATACCATGCTCCACGTAAAGGGGGAGGTTAATGTGGTTGCAGACGCCTTGTCTAGATCTGTCCAGAGGGAAATTTCTGACGATAGTGACTTTACAAGTTCAGAGGAGAGTGCAGAAATATTCCAGGTGCATGAAACATTAAAGAAAAGTGAGTGGGATGTGTCTTGCACGGAGGATGTTGTATATCAAGGAGTACTTACTCTGGTTGCAGAAGGTAAAATTAAGAGCCACAGGGGCGAGATGAATGGTTTTGCCAAAGTGAGGGAGGAGCTATGGATTCAGGATGGTTATTTATACAAGGGTCACCAGATGGTTGTGCCAGTCGGTATGAGGAAGTCTGTTTTGGAGTTGGCCCATGTTGGGCATTTAGGTCTGGCCAGGACGAAGGGACTTGTGAGGTCTGAATTTTGGTGGCCTGGTATCGACAAGGACATAGAGGAACAAGTCAAAGACTGTGTGGAATGTATTGAGGGAAACAAAGGCTTGAAAGTGCAAAAAGTTCCCATGGTAGTGAGGGAGTCCCCGCGTGTCCCTTGGGACGAAATTGCGTTGGATCTCCTCGGTCCATTTAATATTGGTGGTGGCAGAGATAGCTACCTATTAGTAGTCATGGATTTATTATCAAAATGGCCGGAGGTATGTGTACTCAAGGACATATCCAGTGGTAGTATAATCAGATTTTTGGAACAACTGTTTTGGAGAGAAGGGTTTCCAAGAAAGTGTTTGTCTGACAATGGGACCCAACTTGTTTCCAGAGAGTTTAAAGAATTCTTAGAGAATCATGGGATTGAGCAGGTGAATACTTCTTTATATCATCCCCAGAGTAATGGGTGTGTGGAACGATTTAATAGGACTCTGATGGAGGCTATTAGGATAGCGGTGGCTACTGGAGGAGATTGGGTGAGAACAGTGATGGAACGCACGTTCCAGTATAGGCTAACTACCCATAGTGTCACAGGCGTGAGTCCATTTGAGATCTTGAGAGGAAGAAAACCAAATACTCATTTATGTCCAGGTTGGATGGGCAAATCAAAAATGGTGGATGTGGATCTAGAGAGTGTAAAAAGGAGAATTTTTGAAGCTGGAGTTAGATCCAAGGAGAGGTATGATCAGAAGAATTGTTGTAGGGAACTCAAGGTCAAAGAGGGTGATTGGATTAAAGTCAAGCTCCCCACCAAAGTTCGTAAAGGAGCCTCGTTGTTTTCTGAACCCAAGCAAGTTGTGAAAGACTTGGGTTCATCAGTGTTGGTCAAAGGAGGAGCTATTTGGAATAAGGAAAGGGTGGCTTTTCCGTTTCAATGTTAATTTGTCTTCAGTTAGTTGGAGACAGGGACTTTCTTGTGACTGTACCTAATCAACCACTAGATGTCCTATATCTATGCTCTTGATTTGTGCCAGGACTTGCAGCGCATCTAATGTTTTACCTGTTAAACCACGAGTGTATAATATTTATTTTACAGGTTTCAATTTCAGTTGTTCAATATTTGTTTTACAGGTTTCAATTTTAGTGGGTCCTCACCCACACAGTTACTTGTTATGTTTAAGGAGGAGAGGTGTTAGGATGTGCAGTGTTTCCAATGTTTACCTGTTAAACCATGAGTGTATAATATTTCCTTCACTATGTCTATTGTCACTTAGATACTATAGAACATAGAACTGCATCTTATGTAGCAGGGTTCCAAGGAGAGCCAGTGAAGAAGCAGGGCCTTAGTGGGAAGATTGTACTCCTCCTGCTGGGGGTCGTCTTATGTCATCAACTTACAAATAAAAGGTTCTTTACCTTTAAACTACTGGTTATGTGAAAGCCTCCCTTTGTACATAACATGGCCAAAGGTCGATGAGGCCTAATATTCATACCCCTTCTTTCTATAGAGGGTCTAAATAAGGAAAATAAGGCAAGTGAAAATCATGTGGAGATTGGAGCATGATCAGAGGTTACATAAAAGATGTTACAATGTGTACGTTTTTCCATGAATGCATGTGATGAAAGAAAATAATAAGTTCTGAAAATTGTTCCATAGACACAAGAAATATATGGTTACTCCTTGTCAGTGTTTTAAGGTCTCTGCCAGGGATTGATCAGTCCATCATCTCAAAGATTTTCAGTTAAGAAACCCATGTCCCTATGGGCCAACATGACAGGTCTACCTGATCCTTCAATCACTGTGTCCCCACTTTGTTCCAGATGAGCAGACACATTGTATATCTGTCTTTTATTGGAATGTATTTAGCTATTTTACCAAAGTGCTGCTCAAGGTGAAATCACTGTACAATAATATGGTAAGATGAAGTTGCAAAGTAATGTTCTGATTAAAACAGAGAGGAAAGAAAGTGAAATATGAGATGTCAGCAAATGATAGAAAAGGAAGTAAAGCTTCAAATGTTTATAGGCACCACATTTCAGGATTAGGATCCAGAAGTGAAATTGATCAAAAGAGAAATTATTAGCGGGCAGCGGTTTAGGGTCACTAAGAAAAAATGAGATTGAGAGTTAAATAGTTGCATGGTTTGATATGTAAGGTGGAGCCAGTTGATGGATTAATTTGTAGACTAAACAGAGGAAGTGGAAGAGAACTCAGGAATCAAAGAGAAGTCAAACAATAAAAAGAAAAGAAGTGGTTATGGAAGAATGGGGATGACAAAAGGAAGCTATGCAGTTGAATTATAGACAGATCAAAGAGGGGATTGTTAATAGGCTGGAAGACCAATTTAAAGAGTCAATCAGTAATCAAGTCACAATAAAATAAATGAGGATATAAAGAGCTTTTGCGGCGTTGATAGGTGAAAAATGCAATGTTTGCAAATGTGGTGGAGATGAACATGACAAGTACCTATGGTTTTTTGAATATGGAGATAAAACGATAGAGTGAAATTACTCATGACACGAAGAATATGAAGAAAATGACAGAGAGGAGGGAGGGAAAGAAATAGAAGGAGGTGTGGGGCAGGAGAATGGAGATGAAGACCAACTAAAAAGTGTACTTCAGTTTTAGTGTAATACAAGTGAGGAAAGTAAGAATTCATAAAAGACTGGTTCTTAAGGTGACATTTAGAGGGAGTGGTGTGGAGTGAATCCAAAAAGGAAGAGAACAAATAAAGACTCTGTGCATCATCAGTGAAGAAGTGGCCGTAATCATTGAAAGAAGGAATGAGAAATGCAAATGAGGATTGAGAAATTGTAAAAAAAGAAAAGGAGGAAGGTGAAAACAGAGCACTAAGGTACCCAAAACTGAGGAGGAAACATTGGAGATAGTTCCCCAGCCTAAGAGACCAAATAGCTCTGTTAATTTATGTACAACTAGAACTAATGGAGAACAGTGCCAGATAATCCTGAAGATGAGATTGTGAATAGAAGAGTAAGGTGGTCATCAGTGTGAAAGGCACAGAAAGATCCAGAAGTAGAAGGATAGATCACAGTTTATTATGACGAGCGGTGAAAGACAATCAGACCCATCCTCTCAATTCTGGTAACCCTTGAGCAAGAATAGACAGCATCCCTGTCATTATTATAATGCACTGGCCACGTGGCCATTGATCATTCATGAACCCTTACATCAGGCTTTTCAGCACACTCTTCCTGTCTCCCATTGTGATGATGTTCTTCCAGATTAACATGGCTGACCAGTTACCCTTGTGGTAGCGTCTTTCTAAGGAGAAGGGCATATGGCCTCTGCCCTCCTGGTGATTTCCCCTCTTGATGAAGGATTCATTGCCTTAACCAACATGTGATATTGTGATCCATTGGCCTCTGTTCAACAACCATGTTCCACTGCCACAAGACAGACTTAAAGCTCATAGTCTGTGGTTTTGTGCACATGCACAATTCAGTCCATAGCAAACACTTTTTACTCAGTGCAAATAGGGGAAAAGAAATTTCACTTAACCAAAGTCCACGAGAGAAAAGATAAATAACCAACGCTAAGGATTGGGAAAGATAGGATAACATCAGCGGGCAGATGAGATGTGTATTTTCCTGAGAAGAAGCCCCCTCTTTTAATTCTTTCACCCTGTTATTTTTGTATTTACTTGTATATTTACTAACTAAATCACATCTTCACTCGTCCACAGAGAGGAGGGCAGGGAAACGATAACATAAAGTAAAACAGTTTCAATGGAGTGTATACGGGAAACCCAGACTGAAATAGATGAAGAACAGAGTGGTGATCAAGATAGGTGGCATCTTAAACATAGGCCACACATTCCAGGCACTTAGAAAGAAAAGGAAGAAGAGAGATAGGATGATAGTAAATGGGAAAAGAGCGATCAAGCAAGGTATATTTTTAGAATAGGAAGAATAATTGAGTGCTTGAACTCAGAAGGGAAAACAGGACTGGTGTGGGAGAAGTTAAAGGGAGAGGTTAGGAAAGGAAATAGAAAGGGTGTAAACTCTCAGAATGAGGGGGGAGGGTAAAGGATCCAGAGAAGAAGCCATTCAGTGAGTATGAGCCAGTAATATAGCAGTTGCGGTGAGGAGAGAAAAGGAAGATAGGTAGTCTAAAGAAGAAAAAATGAGACGGGTGGAGAGCCTGATTTAGAAGAGAAAGGAGCAAAAAGAAGAACACAGAAGAGTGAGCTTAGTGGTCAAATAATTAGCAAAATGCATGTAGGAGAGGGAGGACAGTGATGGCTCATGAGATGCTGGGGAACGAATGTGGTTAAGAATCTCGAATAAACATTTCAGATGAGGTGAAAGAGATAGTGTATGGTCAGAAAAGTTGTGTTTTTGGCAGCAAGTGGAGTGGTATCACATGAAGCATGCATGGATGATAGAGCAGCATCTTCAACTGAAGTATGTGCTTTTTTCATAGTGATGGAGAAAAGGAAGTGATGGAGAAAGCCAAAGTGGAATAATTAGGGGAGTTCAGAGAGGGAAGAAAGTGATGAGAAGGGAAATGTGAGTTAATATTGGAGAGAAGACTGGAGATAAGCAATGAGGCAGCTGAGATAGCAGGGATGTGTGAAAAATGAGAACAGACATAGAAAGAATGTAGGAAAAAAACATTAGAGTTATCAAAGAGCTGTAAGTCAACATTAAAAAAAGTTGAAGTAGAGGAAGAATGAGCCCGTGAAAGGGGAAGTGAACAGAAAATGATTGCAAAATGTGGTCAGATGAGAAGCAGACATAGTAGACTCTGGAGGGTGGGGGTGGGGGTGATAGGGGTCAGAGAAGATTCATAGACAATAGAGGGATTTTAATGGAATTGGTGAATAGGGTAATCATAAAGGATAGAGAGGAAGTGAGGTGACAGGTTTGCTGTAGTCAACTGGATACTAACATTGTGAAAGATAAATAATTGAAAATCAAGCAAAAAAATGTATGGTGGGACTCAATATCAGTACAAAAAGTGGGAAAGGGACCAGGAGGTTGACAGATAATAAGGAAGGTCAAGTAGTGAGGTTTTAGAGAAAGAACAAATGTGATATTCAAATGTAGAGCAAGAAGAAAAATTGTGAGTAAGATAGGAAAGTGGCCAAGAAGAATGGACTAGAATATCAGTACCACAACATTTTTGTATGGCGAAGAGTGTGAGATATATCGCTAAAATGAGGAGAGCAGCATGAGTAACCATATTTATAGATGAAATCCAAGTTTCAGTAAAACAAATACATTGTAGGCTCAGCCTAAGGCATACGTTGAGTAATGAATGATTCCTATTTCAGACAGATCATGTATTTAATAGGCAAATGGAAAATATAGGTATCGCTGAAGAAGAGACAAAAGGGGTACGACAGATTAGAAATAATTACAGTAAGTGTACAGAAAGCACAGGAGAATGGTTAAAGCAATGATCATGAATGGGGGAAAACATGGGTGTTTTTCCCTTAAGAACTCCCTTGTGCGCGCACTCCTAAACAAACCTTCATCAGATCCAACCTGCCCTGACGACTACTGCCCTATTTCCATCACCCCCTTCGTGGGAAAAATGCTGGAGAAGTTGGTTGTACACCAACTCAACTCACACACTGAACTTGTTGGTGGTCTCCATGACCCTCAATCTGGATTCCAAGCATCTCTGGTCCCCAACTCCAACTTATGGAGAGGATAGAGCCCAGTGGCACTCCAAAGAACAAATTATTTGATCAGAAACAAAATAGCATGAAGATACCTGGCTAGAGACAAACAACACAGTGGACTTTCTGGCACAGCCAGATACTACAAATGAAGTTTCAAGGTTGACTGTAGAGGCTGGTATGGGTGCTGGTGTGAAAGGCTGCTAATGGATCCTGAAGGACAAGGTTCAATGGGTTGTTTGCATCCCATGACCACAGTATTGCATCTCTGATACATATGAAGAACACGTGCATGGCTCTGAGTGACCTGAAGTATAATTGATGATCATGAAGAATAATGAATATCTGAGAGTGGTACAAGAGGTGTATGGGCAGCTTTTTGATAATCCTTTGCATAAAAAGAGGGTTAGCAATAGGGCAATAGATCACAGGGATGATAGGTTCCTGTATATATTCCGCCAGGAGCAGTACAATCAGAGTTTTCTTTAGAGAATGTGGCAATATTGCCCAAAGGAGATAATGCTGAACCAAGGGTAGTGATGTTACCTTTAATAGATTTGGAAGGGGTGTATGCCACATTTCTCATAGGATTCCATTTTTTTTCTTCTCAGGTGCAGTATGGTCTATTGAAGATATTGCCTTCAAGTCAAAGATGGAGATGGCAGGATTAGACGCCCCGACAACAACAGCGTCTTATCTATTTGGGATAGCAAATGTTGTGTTATTTGCTTCACAAATTTTAACAAAAAACAGCACTATAAGTTAGCAAATGCAAGAGAGGGACCTTTGTGGAAGATGCTCATTGTGTGTTCTTTATAGATTCTGAAGAGCCCAGTCAAGAGATTGGACAAAAAAGCAATACTGTGATGGAGGAGTCCTTTTTCTCATATAGAATGTGTGATACTCTTATGGATGTGTAGTCAAACATTTGTATCATCAGAAGTTTTTTTGTATTTTATGACATTGCAGCTTGTTTTCTTCTAAGCATTGCTACTTCTGATTCAAATGAGAGATTTGTTTTTAAGAGGCTCAATTTATTTTTATGACTTCGGTGCAGGAGTCCTTTAGTTCTAGTTCTAGTTTTCCCACCCGGGCTGCCATTCACTGGAATGCACTGCCACCTCACGTAAGAATGATTGAGTCCCACCAAGCCTTCCGCAAAGCCATTAAAACCAAGCTCTTTGTATGAAATGTACCTGACTTGTAAACTGTATAATGCATATCATGCATCACATGTATTTATGTTTGTATCTGTGTAACCAAGAGACTTCTGGTCACCTGTTTAATATTTGAATCAAAAGTGCTACAACTACTTGTAACAGCGCCTCGATGCCCCTGGGCTGCAAGTGCGCTATACAAATGCAATAAATAAATAAATAAATAACACCCATCTTTGGAACTTCTACATGGGTGACTCCACACATTTGAGAACCATATGACTTTATGGAAATCCCTACAAAACCTGGTTAATTCAGACAATAGAAGGACAACTATGCTCATTCTTACACAAGAGAGGGTGGAATAGATAGGATTGGACTCACCTATGCACCCCCCACAACAGACATGGGATTCCAATACCATTCCGTGAACCCAATTGAACGCCTGACACTCTGCTATTTCCACGCACCTGGAACCAAATGACAACCAAGAACTACCGGCAAGGTAAATATCCTTAGCTCAAACATTCTACCACCACTGTGTCACGAACAAAATACAAGAGAATCCCTGTGACACATGTTTGGAAGCTAGGAGGTATGCCTATAGTATATGGGGACATACAAAGGTGACGACTCTATAGTGTCAAAGTCAGGATGGAGGAGTAGAGTAGATCACATAAAAATGTCTGATTTAAGAACATCTAAAATCCTTAGTCGAATGCCCTCTCTCTCGTTGAAACAGCACAATTCCATGGGAGTTGCACTGAGGAAGTTGTAGTTTAGTGCTCTCTTGGGATCTTCAAAGTGCTGAAACATACTTCTTTACTTGTACTTTGTAAATGATGCAGGAGCTGTGCCACCCTGTGGCGACTCTGCAGCTGTGTCACACTCTTACCCTGACAAGTCCATGCAGTTTTCACCATCTTACTGTAGGGGTCTACATGGAATCATACCGGGTCAAGATTATGAAATGTGCCCCCTCCTTTCCTATGGGTCTTCCTGGCTAGGAACCACCCCATATTGTATCTATTTCAAAACACAATAATTCTAAAACAAAACCAAAGAACACTCTCCCTATTTCTCAAGGTTGAAAGCCTCCATTCAGATCTTTTGACGTTGCAGCTTCCACCAGGATCTGGGCTAGAGCCGTCAACACCCACCCAATTTGTAATTTTGTATTTCAGAGGGATTTTATAAAACACTATCCTTCACAGGTAGTGCATCATGGAATTATCGAAATAAATGCACAGAAAATCGTTTGATGAATAGACAAATAATGATCTAAATAAAATAAAGAGGACTCAGGGTTTTTCTCAAGGATTAAACATGATTTGCGTCCCTCTCTAAACTGGCATGAGGTTGCAACCGAGTATGTGGGCAAGGCTTGAGGATACTGGACTTCCCACGTTGGCCTATTGTAGCGCGGGATAATCAGTGAACAGGAGGAGGTCAGGGAGCGAAGTTTCCTCTCTAGATTGTAGCAGGGAAGCTTCCCCTAAATGGATTTATGCAGCAGACGCATGCATCTAAAACAAACTTGTTGCCTTGACAATTGAAAGATGCAATGATACTAAACTCAATAAAAAAAGACTGAATCACTTTGGTCAAAGCAAGTACCTAACTGCTGCATTCTGCACCACCAGAGGTGATATGTAAGCATGTATTAAAATAATCTTATGAGGAAAAGTAAAGAGAGGGAGTAATCTCTCTAACTTCCACAGTTGAAAATACAAAGTCTGGTTAGTGGGTACTAATATTTCTTGCGCCAAAAATAAAGGCTTCAGACACCTTTGCTTCTGGTTTTAATGTGTATATAATGTGTACCCTTCCCAAGTAAGGGTTCACTATTGTCTACCTGGATGAGCACTGCTTCACTATTATCAATTAAATCCATCTGATTTGTATGTGTGACCACAAATCCTGCATCCCTTGAGCCATCACCGAATGTTAATCTTCCTACCTCGTCTCAACTCTCTCACTTCTGCTTTCATTTACCTATTCAACATGTTACATAGCCACCACTTTGTTTTCATATTCGCTTGGATGTCTAAGTTCACTCCATATGGAGTACTATATATGGTGCATTGTAATATACATAATAGGTCAAGCCCAAATAAGTTTACAGGGCACAAGGGGCTAAGCAAAAAGGTATGCCTTTCTGAGATCGTGCCAATGGATATTGCCACTAGCTCACTGTCTGGGTGAGTCACTGGTCTATTAGAAATACCAACAGATCACACTGTTTCTGAGGATAGTAGGAGTCACAGACTGCCTCAAGAAAACACCAAATCTTTAAGAAGATTGAAGGATTTTTATTAGAATTTCTCCAAAGGGGCTCAATAAAAGCTGTTCAACTTTCCAGTTCGCCTCCCATGGGCTTTTACCCCCTCTTCTGGGAGTTTAGGCATAACTAGTATTGGTATGGAGAGTTCCCTTTTCAACACCTGGATGTTGATGATGTACACATATACTTTTCATATAGGGACATAGGATGAACTTCCTCAGAGGTGACCATATCAGCCATTAATGCTGTCCTCTTACTTGTCAAATGCAAGAAGGATTTAGCTAGAATCCCTTGGACTGCTACCTACATATGAAACAATTTACCTCAATAGTAGTGTAGACTGTCCAGCTAGGTGATACCAGTATGTTCTCCTCGTCTGGGAATAGGCAGGAGAGGCCTTCAGGATCTGTAGGCTCTTCCTCCCATTCTGTTTTGCTCTCTTCTGGGGTGTGGTTATTCTCTGGAGGACATGAGCCTGAGTCTGAACTGAAGGGTTCTTCTGTGTCTGTTTTTAGACGATAACCTGCCGATGTATTCTGGTTCCACACAGGCATAACACACTCCCTATCTTGCAACATGGTTCTGACGAGGGATTTTGCCATTGCGTTGGTACGGAGCACCTCATCTTTGTTTCCGCTGCTGGTTGGGTAAGGCTTGGTTTCTTTAGGGCCTGCCTTTCTTCTTGACTTCTTCATAGGTTTTATTGTTCAATCACTAGTTTAACAGGTCCCTTACTCTGTTTGAAATCTGGTGAAAAGTTTCAACTTGTCGTAAATGTCGATGGTTTTGACCTATTCTATACTGTCCTGATTCTGCTACAGTCTCTTCAAGATAACTTGCTTAAATTTTTCATGCAGGGTCCTGCCATCAGGGTTGAGGGTTGAAAGGCCTGCTGAGCTTCTCCTATTAGAATTGGGTACTTTATCAGAACCAGGGATTTTGATGCCAGCATTCAGTCTTACCAAACCTTTCAAAGGTAACACAAAAGGTGGCTGGTTCTTCTCCATAGCTTAATTTCTTTTGTATCCCATGTAATACTGTTGGGTGTTCCCCTCTGTACGTAATAGCCCACTACAATACCACAAGAATCGAATCTCTTGTTGTTGATAGCTAATAACAAATTGCCCACCGACCATGGCCCTAATAGGCCCTTGATGGTTGTTGTTGCTGAGATGTTTTCCCTTGCACTGGGATCTTCATTAGGTGGTGTAACTGCATCCTCTTCTTCCTCATCTGTATCTGTGGGTTTCCTTCACTGCTGAAAAAAAGAGTTGCTCAGAAGGCTCAGGAGTCTGCTTTCGATTAATTTGGCTTTCTGCAGTTTTTTCCCGCACTACCCACATCTGTTCCGCAGCAACATTGCCCAGTGAGACATATCCCTCGTTGTCGAGAACTTCATTGGCGTAAGTCACAGCTGGACTCCGACCGACTATCTTACTTTCATTCGTGTTATGATGTTGGCATCCTCGCTGCTAAGCGGTCCTATTATTCCGACCTTCTTAATTTCGTATTCACCTCATCCTCGTTGTCTCTTCCAAACTTTACCTTGCATACTTTCTCCTTATCCACCTGATCTTACTCTTATCCCTTCTCTCTCGGCTACCAGCCTTGCTTCCTACTGTTCCTTTAAGACTACCCTTTGTTGCTCAGCTATTATTCCCGACCTCTCCTCTACACCTAATGCCCCCATTTCTCCTCAAGCTACTTCCAAGTCTCCTTTTCTTCAAGTTTCTATCTCTGACACTGTTCTTCTGTTGTCCAGGGTTCGACCTACTTCTGCTTCTTCTGACCTCATCCCTTCATCCTTGATACCAAAGCTATATCCCTCCTTGTTGCCTTAGCTTACTGCTCTTTTTATTATCTACCTTGTCTCTTCTACTTTTCCCACATCATTCAAGCATGCCACTATTATCCCTATCCTAAAAGAAACCTTCCCTCAACCCTTCTCTTCCCTCTAACTTTCTTATTCTAACTTTCAAACAATATCCGGTCCTCCTTATCTCTCCAAGCTCTTGGAGAATCTTGTTTACTCTCAAGTCTCTCATTCTGATTCTGTTAACTTCATTATTCATTGCTTTGAATCTGGTTTCCGCTCCTCACACACTACAGGGAGCTCTCTACACTCTGTCTGCAACTCTCTTCTTTATGTACGCTATTCAAATCACTCTTTTCTTTCAATTTTCCTTGACTTATCTGCCACTTCTGATACTGTAAACCACCCTTTGCTTCTTTCTTCTCTTTAATCTTATGGGTTTTCTGGCTCTGTTTTCCTCTGGTTCAAAGTTTCCTTGTCCAATTGCACTTGCTTTATTACTTGGGCTGGTATTTGCTTCAACTGTTATTGTTTGTTTATGTAATATGTTGTTCAATTGTACAGCGCTTTGGCGTAAAGCGCTTAATAAATCAATAAATACAAATACAAATACAAACTTCACTACATTGTGCCCCGAAGATTGATCTTAGGTCCCTTCCTTTTTTCTCTTTACGATCTTCCCTGGCCTCAATTATTTCTTCCCTTGGGTTGTCTCGCCATTCCTCCTTCTTCCCTGCTATTCAAACCAATGTAACCTCATGTCTCCTGGCCATCAAATCTTGGATGTCCGACCACTACCTTATCCTTAATTCCTTAAAATCTGAAGTCCTTTTCTTTCCCGCCTCCTCTATCCCCACTCCCCTACCTCCTGCTTCCATCTCTTTCCCCCTGGCTCTTCTTCATATTTCTTCTTTTGCTAGCAATCTTCGTGTACACCTAGATTCCACTCTTCCTTTTTCTATCCACATCGCCTTATTCTCTCATTCTTGCCGGGGCCACCGTTTTAACATCCTCAATGCAAGACCCTTCCTTACTTCCCAGGCTACTATGTTGTTAATTTCCTCTCTTATCTTTTCCCATCTTTTCTATTGGTCCTGCCTCCTCCTTGACCTCCCTGATTCTCATCTTAGTCCTCTCAAGTCTATATTCCATGTTTCTATTTGTCTTATTTGTTCTCCCACACCTCATGATTTGATTGCCCCTGCTCTCTACTCTCTTTGCTGGCTACCTTTTCACTCCTGTCTTAAGTTTAACTTTCTTTGAATGGTCTTTAAATCCATTTATAATCTCAATTCCCCTTACCTTTCCCTCTTGGTGTCCTTTTACTCTCCCCCCAGTCTCTTTTTCTTCTAGCTGTTTCTTGCCCTTCCTGTGTACCCAGACCAGTTTTAGCTAATTTTCTTTACTAGCTCCCTTTCACTGCTACATGTTCCTGCTTTCTATATGTTCTATTTCTCTGTAGCCTCTTTTTCTCTCTAGATTCAAAGCTCACTTGCTCTAGATTCAATTTGGTTATTTTGGTGGATTCTTCCAGAAGGTTGGCTCTGGCTGTAGTCATGCCCTATCCATTGGATTCCCAGGAGTCATTCAATTCATCAGGTAGGGGAACAAGACTAAGAAATTCCAGTTTGTCTCCTACTGCTTTGATATCTCAGTCGAAGGGTTCAGTGCTTGTAGTCACTCATAAGTCTCCTGCATCTGATATTACATCTGTTTTTCTCTGTTGTTAGGAGCCTCTGTATCTGGGCTTCTTGAATCCCACAATTACAACATGTGTCAAATATGGCCTCAGGGAGACACCAACTCTCGAAGAAGGCCCAAAGTTGTTTATTACAATTTCTGCAAAGGAGCACACTGAGGACCACACGTCTCTCTCACCCTGTCATATCCTCCGTGCTTTTCACTCTCTAGCCCAGGCATCCCTAAAAACCAAGGTTCTCACTAGAGAGCAGTAATCCCTACTGTCTTTAGTCTGACTTTCTGGTAATGATGGCATAAAAGCAAACATCTCACTCTGGGAATTCCCAACTGTATCCTATCAACTCTGGGAATGCCCAAGTGTATTCTGCCAATGGGTGCGACAAAAATAACAATGATATTTATTACAGCTTGGTTAAGAGCCTTCCAATTACCCAGGTTCAACTTGTCATATCCCCTCACGTCCTTGAACTCCCCACTCTGAACTTCTCTCTGTATCCTTTCCCATCCTCCTACTGGCATCCCTGTTATTCCTCCACTGCCTCACCCCTCTCTATCACTCACATTCCCTCTTATGTTCCTCTTATATTCCTCCCTCTCTGTAGTCTTTACCTCCCTCTTTGGAACATATTTGTTATGGCTCTTGTTTGCCCATCTTCTCCATTGCTTTCTTCCCACTACTCTCCATTACACTCTTTTCCCCTAATCTCCACTAATCTCACTCTACAACCACAAGCCCCGGACATGCTCTGCTCCCACCCTTCTCCACTACGCTCTCCTCCAAATACACTCCACTTTACCCACTCTACTATCAATATACTCTGCTATGCTCCTGAACTCAACACACACCTTCTTCCACAGCCACCCTCCATTTACTCTCTCGTTCACCCATCTGAACTCCTCTCAATCAACCCCCCCTGCACTCTCCCTTAGTCTCACTCCATCATTCTGCATGCATTCTCCAACTCGTAAACCACTTTTTATCAGAAACCAATACCTCACCTTGCACAGACTCTTTAGAATTCTCCTTCACACTCCACTGTACCGTCCTTCCTTTCCATGGTCTTGTGGTCCTCCTTCTTCACCCTTTAGCTCATCTGAACAACCCACACTAACCTGGTCTCTAAGCCCCGTTTTATCATCTCCTTGTTCCCTCCATTGCCTCCCCTCGCCAGCTGATTCCCAGAGACAACCACTACCTTTCTTCCCTCAGGGGCTATTTTACAATCACAAAAAGAACTAAAATGGTTCTTGAGCTCCACCCCTTTTAATATGTGGGGCTAGCAGCTTTTGGAAATGGTGTCCTACTGCAAGCAACATCATTTTTAGAGTTTGTGGCTGGGTCATTGGTGTGTCTGCATTACCATTGTGATGTGCGTGGCATTGCTTGGCCGTTCCGCTTATTGCTACCTCTCTCTCCATTGAGCAGCTGGTGCAGGTCTCTGAAAATAGGACTACTGGTACACAGTCTTATCGAAGAAGGATAAAACCACTTGTGAGCACTGGGTTTAGCAGGTATGGAGCAAGAGGTAGAGGTGCTTGTACTGTTCAGCCAGGTATGGGTGGCACATTTACCAGCCCAGTAGAACTCCCCTACCTCACCAAACTGCATTTCAGCAGTTACCAGCAGAATGACTGCGCTGGCTCTGTTGAGCGCTATTCCCTTACATCAAAACTGCGTTTTGCAGTCACCAAAATAATGGCTGTGCTGTCTTTACCAGGCACATATGGGGCGAGACGAAACATGGAACACCTCGAGAATTGCTGCAAGTTATTTTCTTCAAGTGCATCAAAAAGAAGAATTCAAAAGCAGCCTACTGCAGCGCTGCTATGCTGCTAGCTTTAGAAATTCCAACCGAAGAAAAGGAAATGTTATGCGTTTAAATGTCTTTGCACTAATGCCATTTCCATTATTTCAACATTACACAGTTGGTTCCAGTATGACACATTCATGCCCATTTAACTTCAGGCTACACACGACCAAAGGAGGGCAGTCCTCCCTGAAAGGCATTCTATGTCAAGCAAAATCTGTGAAATAGCAGAGAAAGTCACTCCAGGCCGCACAGCAAATGTTTTACTTTTGCAACAATCCTAACACAGTCAAACTATTTTTGCTTGATGTCAGTTTAAAAGAACCCTTGTGTTGGACAGATTTCCGTATATTAGAAGTTGACTTGGACTATATATAATGTTCAGAATATAAATGCGAGAAAAAGACACATTTGTACAGTGAGATCCAATAATATTAACCCACATGTAAAATGGTGCTTGTGCCAAACAAGAAAATGCCTTTTAAAAAGTGAAATGTTAAACTAAGGCCCTGTGCTTGCATAGAAATGTGATGGGGGATTACTTTAAAATATATACATGATATTATTCCCAAAAGACTTGCTTTTTGTTTAAAGAAAGAAAAATAAATAAATAAATAAAATGACTGTGAGGTCAGCAGAAAAGGTTTGGCAGGCCCTGGCTTCAAAGGGCCCTGCCTCCCCTGGGAACAGGATTACCTTCCCCAAGTGGAGAAGCCCCCTGGAAGCCCCCTGGAATGGGCCAAGGTGGAGAATCTAGCACCCTCGTCAGACGAAGCAGCACTGCTCCACTTCTGCTCAGCGTCAACAGCCTAACTTCAAAGGCAAATCCATGGCAACATTGGGCTAAGTTGACCAGACCCTGACATTTGGCTGGGGTTTGAAGGAATGCCCATATTTGGAAAACAAAGCCAGCCCTTTTGATTTCAGAGACTGTACAGATCATGTAATTTATTTCAGTAATCAAAAGACATATTAATGTGAAATTATGACCGTTTAAATGTCATGTTTGCGCCATTAAAATAAGACGTTGTAGGTTTTCCTAGCATGTTGGGGACGCAAACGGCAGGAAAATGTAATTTCTGGCAAAAGCATGCATGGTACCACTTTGAAAATTAATGAACACATGCCCTGTGATAATATGTATACATATATACAATTGTAGAATTTTAGGTGAAATGGTTTCCATGAAAATGGCAAAAGATTGTCAGAATGACTAAACAGCACAGCACCGTTTTGGGATTTGAATGGTATATTCTTTGTAAAATATGGGATCTTTTTATCTAATTTTTATGAGGGTGACATGTATAAAAATACGTGTTTTGCTCCATAACTTATTTTGGCAAAAAAAACGTTGGTGAAAGAAAGGTACATCATGAAACACCCACCCTAAAAATGAGTCACCTCCGTCATCCCAATCTGCTTACAGGGAGGAGGCGACTTCCATAGGCTGACCTATCTGATTTAGAGGTATGTCTAGCTTAGTTCTGCCCACATAGTAAAAATACTCTAATGTCATCCAACATATAAAGGGGGAGACATTCAGACTTCAACACACACAGATTCCAGAAAGACAGACATTCAAGAAAATCCAGCATTCATAACTCAACATCCACAGATCCAGATATTGCACATTCAACCTGCAAGATTCCAGATTCCGGAAGCCAGGCCAGAGGTAGCTGATCTTACCCAGGCTAAACCTCTGATCCAGAATTAAAACCCTATAAAAATACAAATAATTCAGTGAGAGCCCAGCTGATGCACCTCGCTATCCTGTGACCAGACTAGGCCCAGCTGTCCCTTCTAGGAGAGTCCGCTGCACAGTGACCAGATCTTGACTCGCTGTCCAGCAACCCAGTTCGCTGTCCAAGCTACCCCATTCAAGTGCTTGTTGTGAGTATTTCCCTTCCCAAGTAACCACAAACAGCATCCCTTGCTTTGTTACCTTGTATTAGGTCCAATCCCATAGAAATCCTATAACTATCCTAGCAAAATTGTCAAAATTGTCAAAATCCTCTTTGTATCTTGTCCTTAAATCTACATGTGATAGCACCACTCTTTCCATTCCTTTTAAGCCATTGTAGAAGTCCTAAGTAATATTTAGAATCAATTAATTAATTCCCACATAAAGAGACACACAGTGTGAGCAGGTTAAAACTGCAGCTTAACCCTTTCACGGGCGGCGTTCCTCTTTACTAGCCACTAAAATATAGTCTTTGTAAAATTTGTCATTTTCCTTTCAAACTGATTTTTCCTTTGAAACTGCAGTCATCTTAAAAACCGATTTGTCTTTCCCTTTTAAGCATTCCATACTGTCATTCTTTCAGAGTTACCCTTTCACTTTCATATCCTATCTGTGAGGTGTCTTTGTACTTTAGCATCAAAACCGAATTCCGATTTTGCCTATTTAGCCCAAATTCCAAACCGTTTTGCTATTTAACCCGTGAAATGAATCAAATGCAATTTCTCCACGTGTGATTTGGCTGCACTGTGTTTTCCTTCCAAAGTTGATTTTCTGAACTGTATGCCTGTTGTTAGTACATTGCCTTGTAGTTTGCTAGTTTTCTGACTTCTTTGATCCTGCCATACTCATTTTTGCCTTATTCATTCAACCACAAATGTAAAACAAATATTTAGTAATTCCGACTGCTATTTTGCTCAATGTCAAGGGTTTTTAATCCGATTTTGCCTCCCATTCCGGGGAGGAGGTCGGATTTTCATTCTGTTTGTTGCCTAGTATATCTGACTCCTTGCTACTCCTTTCTACCGACACAAACAGAGGTTTCAGGGGGTGTTGCAGGAGGAAACATTGACTGTGGTGCTATCGGAAAATACCACCCGAAAAGTAATATTGCCTTTATTCAGTTGTGCACTACACATCTTATGTAACAAGGTCAAACTAAGTGTATTCTATCAATATACAATTTAATTATCACCACACTGGTGATTGCTGCCCTATATTAAATTTGTGTGATTTTCCTTGAAATTTAAAAATAAATAAATATTGTATTATTACGCAGCGGCCTGGTTCATGCTCCATTGCGACCCGGTGTAATAATTCGTAATAAATAAAATGAGTGTTTTAATTGTGGGCTGCATCCCAACCAGTAGAAAGAGTTCTGGGGCCTCATTACGAGGTTGGAGGTTGGTGGTAACTATGGCGCTATTAGCGCCATGGCTGCCTCAAAATCCTTACCGACTACGCCCTGGTGAATGGAGCTATTACCGCCCCATTCCAAGGTTGGCGGGGCAGTAAATTCCCATTCACCAGGGCCCTTCCCCATTCCCATTGAGCCCTTATAGGGCTCAATGGGAATGGGGAAGGCGCTAATAAGGGTACTGCAAATTGCGGTACCGTTATTAGCTCAAAAGTCCCTTTGCGGGTCCCATCCTTAACGCCTGGTAAAACCAACCGTTAAGAGAGGACCTGCAAAGGGAACTCGTAGTAGGGCGGTAAGGGATTACCGGCACCAGTGCCCTTACCGGTGCCGGTAATCCCTTACCGGCCACCTCGTAATGAGGCACCTGGTCTGGAGTGTCCCGTGCATTTGAAATCCTTAACAGCTACATGTCAACGGGACAGAGACTGGGGCCTTCTGAACTCCCACACCCCACCTCTGTGGCAAGACTGGCACTGTGAAACCTGTGATCGGCCTCCTGCTCCAGGTTTAGAGGGGTCCCAATCCCCCTCGGACAGGGTTGGGTCACTGACCCTGACAAAAGGAACAATTGCAAATTCCTTTATTTTTGTTGCAGATTGATTCTCCCACCACTTCTATCAAACCCTGGACACTCTTTCTGCTGATTTGACAGTTTACCAAGGGAATTTCTAAGTCGACTGGTGTCAGTGTGTGCAAAATGATGCAAGTGTCCTATTGACAATCTGTTGATTTGGTGTCTAGTCATTTGGTCGAAAGGAAAAGGTCGACAGGACAAATGGTCGACACCATTTGGTCGAAAGCCAAATGGTCGAATTTTTTTTTTAATTTATATATATATATTTTTTAGGTTTTCGTTTAGGGAAAAAAAGGGTTTTTTAGAAGAAAAAGTGGGTTGGGGGGGACCCCCTCAAAAAAACAAAAAATGGACCATTTGTCCTGTCGACCTTTTTTTTCGACCAAATGTCTGGTAACCTGGTTATCTGCAGCAGAAGAGTCACTGCGTTCAATTTGAAAAAGGAGGGGCTTAGGGCAATATTAGTTGTCCCCCTATGACTTGAAGCTGAGGCAGATTTGGGAACTCAAAATGGCCACGCTCCTTCTGTTTGCAACTGTGACATGATGTGTTACTGTTCGCAAACCCATTCATATTTTCATGTAGGCCAGGGGCACAAGCTCCACTGCTCCTGCACTTTTCTCAGGAACATCCAGTTCCCCTTTCCGAACACCGTCCATCCTCGCCCCTGTAACTGTGGTTGTTTTCGGGAAACTTTACACATGTACTGCCATCATATTGTATTAACTTGGCATGTTTCTCTGCTCCCAAGTAACATAAGGATTCAAAACAGCAATGAGCAATGAGAGGGGTTTCGTTTGACACATAGCAGAAATGGATGTACATTTCTACTGGGCATTAAGCAACAGTACCTAAACAAATGCACAGTATGTTCCTTCCTGTGCTGTTTCGCCCAGCGTATTCATATCTGAATGGGGTCTAAAACATATCCTTTAATTAATCGAGAGCATAAGCTGTTGAGTCATCTTACATCTGCTTACAATTTTAAATGCTCCCCCAATCGGTATTTAGAGAATATGCCACTGTAAACCTTTGCAACAAAGCCTGTGTCACTTGTACAAAATGAGCATCGGATACCGCATCATCTGTAGGCCAGCCATACTCTTTTGCGAAATGCTGGCCCAATTTGATGGGCTTAATCACTCTCATGAGCTGCTTCATATCAGCCAATTACAGATTATAGCATTATATTAGAGTACACAACTCTTCAATAAACCTCTCAGATGTTCGGCAGCAAAATTCCTCAAAGCCCTGTGTGTTCACACTGCATTTACCATTACCAGGCTGTTTGCTCCATCGGCACCCACCCACTACTGGTAACTGTCTCAGTGGGACCTGCAATTGCACAGTTTATCTTATCTAAATCACATGTGTGCAGGTCTTATTGTAGATCCGCTTCCTGCTTGCCCAGCCTGGGTTTCGGGTCACATACTTGCCTGTTGGTGCTGCAGTAGTTGTGCTTGTTTTGCTATTCCTGGATGTGCTGTTTGTGCTGCGTGGTTGCAATGTGGCCTTGCATGTCCTAAACTCCCAATTACATGTTTTACCTCATTTTCCTTCCCTTCTTCTCCCTTATTCACCTGGGCCCATTGCAGTTTGGCTATCGGAGTAGACGGAATATGCTTTAATCCCGCATGTTGTCTCTTTTTCTGTTTCTGGTGTGTTTCACAGTTTTACATTTGGTTCCCCTATGTTTCTTATTCTTGATTGCCCTATTCTCGCAAATCCCTCTGCGAACTAATTTAGCAAGATTGTCTACTCCTGTGGCTTTATGCTTGAATCTGTAGCCTCTAAGACACTTCTCAAGTGGTAGAGTGTAATAATGTCAAACATTCCATTAACTTGAAATAGTTTTTTGCATATCCCCTTTTGAAATAAAGTTCAATTTCTCCAAATAACTATGAGGCCGATTCATGGAATAATTAGCGTGGCGCAAGTGGGCAAAAACGTGCGAATCGCAGTGGAATAGCGAAAATCGCAGTGAACGTGCGAAAATCGCACGAAAAGCAGCGCACGTCGATTCATGGAAGTCCGTGCGCGAGAAAACCAGCGGATGTGCGATAAAAAGTGCGCGGCGCACGTTACCGCACAGGCCATCTAACAGCGTGCGCCAGGTCACAGCGAAAATCGCACAGGCCACAGCGAAAATCGCACATAGCGCGGCGCACGCAATAAAAGTAGGCGGAACACGGGCGTAACACTCGGAATGGGGAACAACTTGCCAAAACGTGGGCGTCACGGGGGAAGTACAGGGCACAAGTGCGCGGAACGCCCACACGCTCGCCTACAACACGTATTCATGGAATAGAATAGGGGAAAAAAGCGCACGCTCAAACCAGCGCACAGGCACAAACACGACCGCCACAAGAAAGGAGGCGGTAGCGTCTCTGCGGCTGTAAGAAATGTGCGCCAAAAGGTGCGCCAACAAATAGCACCTATATACTGCCATGATGAATGTCCCATACTGTGGCCCTCCAGGAAAAATGACGTGCAAAGGGGTACCCACAAACACGGACACCCGCTGACAAAAAATACGTGTGCATGTATACCGGGGTGCGCGGGAAGTGTCACACGCGATTTGCAGGGTACGTGCATCACAGGGGTTCGCGTGAAGTTCCTCACGCGATCGGGCCTGGGGGAGCGGGCTACGTGTATTACAGGGGTTCGCGTGAAGTTCCTCACGCGATCGGGCCTGGGGGAGCGGGCTTCGTGTATTACAGGGGTTCGCGTGAAGTTCCACACGCGATCGGGCCTGGGGGAGCGTGCTACGTATATTTCAGGGGTTCGCGTGAAGTTTCACACGCGAATAGCCTGGGCGCGTGAATTTGAGGGGTGCGCGGGAAGTTCCTCACGCGATCGGGCCTGGGGGAGCGGGCTACGTGTATTACAGGGGTTCGCGTGAAGTTCCTCACGCGATCGGGCCTGGGGGAGCGGGCTACGTGTATTACAGGGGTTCGCGTGAAGTTCCACACGCGATCGGGCCTGGGGGAGCGTGCTACGTATATTTCAGGGGTTCGTGTGAAGTTTCACACGCGAATAGCCTGGGCGCGTGAATTTGAGGGGTGCGCGGGAAGTTCCTCACGCGATCGGGCCTGGGGGAGCGGGCTACGTGTATAACAGGGGTTCGCGTGAAGTTCCTCACGCGATCGGGCCTGGGGGAGCGGGCTACGTGTATTACAGGGGTTCGCGTGAAGTTCCTCACGCGATCGGGCCTGGGGGAGCGGGCTTCGTGTATTACAGGGGTTCGCGTGAAGTTCCACACGCGATCGGGCCTGGGGGAGCGTGCTACGTATATTTCAGGGGTTCGCGTGAAGTTTCACACGCGAATAGCCTGGGCGCGTGAATTTGAGGGGTGCGCGGGAAGTTCCTCACGCGATCGGGCCTGGGGGAGCGGGCTACGTGTATTACAGGGGTTCGCGGGAAGTTCCACACGCGAATAGCCTGGGCGCGTGTATTTCAGGGGTGCGCGGGGAGTTCCACACGCGAATAGCCTGGGCGCGTGAATTTGAGGGGTGCGCGGGAAGTTCCACACGCGAATTGCCTGGGCGCGTGTATTTCAGGGGTTCGCGGGAAGTTCCACACGCGAATAGCCTGGGCGCGTGTATTTCAGGGGTTCGCGGGAAGTTCCACACGCGAATAGCCTGGCCGCGTGTATTTCAGGGGTGCGCGGGAAGTTCCACACGCGAATAGCCTGGGCGCGTGTATTTCAGGGGTGCGCGGGAAGTTCCACACGCGAATAGCCTGGCCGCGTGTATTTCAGGGGTGCGCGGGAAGTTCCACACGCGAATAGCCTGGGCGCGTGTATTTCAGGGGTGCGCGGGAAGTCCCACACGCGAATAGCCTGGGCGCGTGAATTTCAGGGGTGCGCGGGAAGTTCCACACGCGAATAGCCTGGGCGCGTGTATTTCAGGGGTGCGCGGGAAGTTCCACATGTGATTTGACAGTGTGGCTCCTCCCAGGTGTACCCTGTACACCCTCCACGGCCCCTGCAGGCAGCCCACACCACAGGGGACTACCCTGCATCCCTGGTCATGTCCCGCAGGCAGCCCACCCAACATGGGCATGCCCCCCAGCAAAGGCACATGTCTCCTTGAACTAATGAACACCAACACATGTCCCCTTGCACCCCCACCCCCCAGCACTGTGGGGCACCTGCCAGCAGGCCCCCACCCATGTCCAACTCATGTCTCCCACCACCCCCAAACCCCAGCCACCAGGGTCACCCTCCACCAGGGCCCCACTCATGTCTCCCACCACCCCCACCCCCCAGCACTGTGGGGCACCTGCCAGCAGGCCCCCACCCATGTCCAACTCATGTCACCCACCACCCCCAAACCCCAGCCACCAGGGTCACCCTCCACCAGGGCCCCACTCATGTCTCCCACCACCCCCACCCCCCAGCACTGTGGGGCACCTGCCAGCAGGCCCCCACCCATGTCCAACTCATGTCTCCCACCACCCCCAAACCCCAGCCACCACGGTCACCCTCCACCAGGGCCCCACTCATGTCTCCCACCACCCCCACCCCCCAGCACTGTGGGGCACCTTCCAGCAGGCCCCCACCCATGTCCAACTCATGTCTCCCACCACCCCCAAACCCCAGCCACCAGGGTCACCCTCCACCAGGGCCCCACTCATGTCTCCCACCACCCCCACCCCCCAGCACTGTGGGGCACCTGCCAGCAGGCCCCCACCCATGTCCAACTCATGTCTCCCACCACCCCCAAACCCCAGCCACCAGGGTCACCCTCCACCAGGGCCCCACTCATGTCTCCCACCACCCCCACCCCCCAGCACTGTGGGGCACCTGCCAGCAGGCCCCCACCCATGTCCAACTCATGTCTCCCACCACCCCCAAACCCCAGCCACCAGGGTCACCCTCCACCAGGGCCCCACTCATGTCTCCCACCACCCCCACCCCCCAGCACTGTGGGGCACCTGCCAGCAGGCCCCCACCCATGTCCAACTCATGTCTCTCACCACCCCCACCCCCCAGCACTGTGGGGCACCTGCCAGCAGGCCCCCACCCATGTCCAATCCATGCCCCCCTGCACCTGGGTCCCAACATTCCCCAATCATGTCCGTAATGCCCATCCTCCCCTGCCAAAAGGCCCAACCAACTATCACACCCACCCACATATCAAAGGCAATTACATGTTACACCCCCAATGTAAATAATGCAATTTAACACATGTCTGTCACACACAATGGCTGCAAGTGAATGACAAAACACCCAACATGACATGCCTGAAAGCAATGAGATGATACGACACATTGAAGATTAAAAAAATAATATGTATTGAACAGCAAATAAGAAAAAACACAAAGCAAATCAAACAAAACAAGATGAATGTCCATGAAAAAATTATGAAAAAATAAAATAAGCCAATCAAGAAGATAATCCTGGGTCCATGAGCCCTACCAAATTAAACCTAACTGACTACTAACTAAAAAGGGAACTATATACAAAAAAGTGGTGCATTGTCCAATCGCAACCCAAAAAAAATTCAAAAAAACAAAGGAAACCTAACCCTAACTATACAACTATATACAAAGGCAGCGGGCTATTCGGACGGCTCACTGGTTGTTGTCATGGGCCAGGGCATCCTCGAACTCCTGCTCAATGGCTTGGAGGCGGGCATGTTCCCTGGCCCCGAGGTCCCGCAGGGATAACGCAGTGTCAAGCTCAAACTCCCTGCGAAGACCCTCGAGGCACTCAGCCCGCCTCAGCGCCCTCCGCATGGAGTCCTCCGCCCTGACCATCGTGAGCCGTTCCTCCTCTGCCCGCTGCCGCTCCGCACCTATCCGCTGGCACAACCTCTCCCACATGGAAGCCACTCCCATTCCAGGGTTCTCCTGCCCTCCGGCCGATGCCTGCACCCCTGATGTTGATGGCCCCGAGCCATGATGCCTCCCACGTTGAGCCTGCTGCTGCCTCCGACGCAACTGCCTGTGCCAGCACGACGGCATCCAGGCTGATGGAAACCACCGACGCCGTCGTGCACGTGCCCTGCCCGATGATGCCGTCACATCCTCCATCTGCTGGGGTCCAGTTGCTCTGGTGTCCACCCCTGCTGGATCTCTGACTCCCGACTGTGGCAGGGATGGGATCCCCACCGAGCTGGCTGCATTGGTCGGGGCAGGTCCACAGGGGGCCCTGGTGGCATCTGGGCTGGAAGACGGCGAGGAGAACGACTGGTGGATAGCCTGCACAGAGGAGGAGAGGGCCGCCACATTGGCCAACACATGCAGGAAACCCCCGAACATGGCCGATCCCAATTGGGCCACGTCGGCACGGTGCACTTCGTGATGACGTGCGTGCTCCTCCCGGGAAGCACGCACGGCATCACGAATCGCAGCCGTGCGCAACGCGACCCCAATCAGGACCTTCTCCGCACGGCCAGGGGTTCCCACGTCCGCAGGTGGAGGGGAGTCAGGTGACATGGACATCCCCTCTACCTGCGGACAGGCCTGGGACGGGGCATCCCTGCTGGTGCATGGTGGTGCACTCACAGGGTCAGGGACAGCGACATGCACAGGCCCCTCCACGGTGACCTGTGCTGCCTCCTGCCCCTGGCCCTGGACTGCACCACTTGCACCAGCAGGGATGCCCCCACCAGGCCCCATGTGTGCCCCAGTGGCGGCCTCCTCCTCCTCTGTGCAAACCACCAACCTGGATGGCTCCTCACCGTCTCCCACCGTAGCAGGCCCCTGTGGGGGCTCACCCACCCCTTCCGCTGCAGCCGTGGGGGCATCCCCGCCGCCTTGCTCCACAGCGCCGTCTCCGCCCTCTTCTTCACTAGCCGCTGCGTAGAGGGAGACAAAGAACACAAGCATCAGGGCACTGTACAATGGTCCCCTAGACAGGAAGCAATAGCAGATGAGCACCACTGTCAAAGTACACTTCCATCATGTCCCTCCACAACACATGGGCCAGTCCAGGCAAAACACACACAGTAACAGGCATGGTGCATGCCATGGACATTTCCATGCATGTCCAATGGACTCTTGAAACATTCAATGATATGTAACTCACATGCATCATGGCTCATGCCCATCACATGCACACACATCACCTCAGTCACATCCATCTGGCCCCAAACACACCAAACACAGCGGATACAAGGGTAATTTTGCTGCTTTACTGAATCTCTGCATTGTCACACACATGTGTCATGCATCCATGGCATGCACAAGTCACAGACACGCAGGTCAGGCACACAGACATGGCTACCATATATGTACCTGGCATCAGCACCCATCCCTCACCCCCACCCATGTTCAGGTACAGAGACTGGCATGCTCTCATGTTCATAATCTGATTAGGGCTCCCCATGCGGCATTTCAACACATGCAACAACCATGTGCATCACACATCACTGGTCGCACATGCATTACCATGATGTCCCTGCACACATACATGCATACATGGGCTATGGCACACATACAGGCAAGTATCATAGAACCAGCACACCGCAACATGCCCTGTCTCACACAGTAATGCATGGACACTTACCGCTCAACTCCAGACGGGCCTCCCTCTCAAGGATCTGGGCGTGGAGCGCTGGGCGTACGCGTTCCAGGACCCTCATCTGGATGGTACTCATGCGGCCCCGGCCCCCCTCCACGAGGCGCCGGGCCTTCACAAGGGTCCTGGACCTCAAGTCCTCCCAGCGCTTCTTGATCTTCAGGACGTCGCGGGTTGCCACCCCCTCCGCGTTGATGGCAACCACACAGTCGGCCCAGATCCTCTGCCGTCCTTCCTTGCTGGCGCGGGACGATCCAAAGAGGGCATCATACTGCCCCAGGACATGCTCCACCAGGACACCAACTTCGGTGACAGTGAAGCTGGTGCCCCTCTGCCCCTCTGGCCTGGGGTTGCCACTGGTGCCAGATGTGGAAGTGCCCGACATGGCAACCCCAGAGGCAGGTGTGGGTGGGCAACTGGGTCCTGGGGCTGGGCTGTGGAGCGATGTAATACCAGTCGGGAGTCTTCAGTTCCAGCAGGGGTGGACACAGCAACTGGACCCCTGCAGATGGCTGATGTGCAGGCACCAAATGGCAGGGCACGGTGGCAGCAGGCAGGCAGGCAGGCAGGCAGCAGCAGATGGCACGTGGGAGGCTGCTCGGGGCACTGGGGGGCAGTAACTCGGCCTTCTGGGCAGGAGCGTGGGCTTCCGTGTGTTTTCGCGTGGCCAGCTTGATACGGAGTGATTTGGCACGTGAAAATCCTGCACGTCAGCGTGAAATCCGAGGAAAGGCCCTTAGCGCGTAAGCGCGTCAGCACGCATACGCGATTCTATTGGACCAGAGTCCCTCAGCGCGTAAGCGCGTCTGTGACGTGACCCGCACGGGTGTTCCCCACTCAGGACGTGATGACGGGGCACACGTGGAGATACTGCACGTCAGAGTGTCATCGCGTGTAATTGGACAAAAGTGCGCGTACACGCGATTGGCCTATGTACGTGTATTTAATGGGTGCGCGGCCACTTACACACGCAAGTACGTCAGCGAACCTGTATCCCGTGGTGCGTGTGAATTTCCACACGCTATTGGACTGGCAACAGGATTCCAGGGCTGCGCGGGTCACACGCTGTATCCCGTGGTGCGTGTGAATTTCCACACGCTATTGGACTGGCAACAGGATTCCAGGGCTGCGCGGGTCACACGCTCGCCTAGAACACGCGCTAAGCATAAATTGCGGACTTTAACAATAACAAGCTCAGACGCCAGGATGAACATACCGTTCCTAGCAGCAGTGGCAGTGGGCTACCAAAGGAGGAGGAGGAGGATAGTCAGGGCCAGAATATTCACACCCAGAACCAGCCTTTTCGGGATGCCTGATGACCAGGTGTATGGGAGGTACAGGTTTCCACCACACATCATACTGGACCTGGTGACTGAGTGGGAGGATGACCTCACATCACCCACCCTGTGCTCCCAAGCACTCAGCCCCCTGGAGAAGGTCCTCAATGTACTGCACTTCTTAGCCACTGGATCATTTCAGCGGACAAGTGCCATAGTGGGTGGGGTGTCACAGGCCACCCAGTCACGCTGCCTACACCAGGTCTTGAACATCATGACTGCACGCCCATCAGTCCGCAGGCACATATACCTGCCCAGAACACCTGCAGAAAGGCATGCTGCCGCCCTGGATTTTTACGCAGTGGCACGATTCCCCAAAGTGCTAGGTGCCATCGACTGCACCCATGTGGCTCTACGTCCCCCCAGGGCATCTGAGCACATCTATAGGAACCGCAAGCACTGGCATTCCATCAACGTGCAGGTAGCATGTAATGCCAAGGGAATCATCACCTCAGTATATGCCAACTATCCCGGCTCCACCCACGACAGCTTCATTTACCGAATGTCCACCCTAAGCCGGGACCTAGAAGCTGGGCGGCATGGCGATACATGGCTGCTTGGTGAGTATGTATGCCACTGCACATGCATGCATGTTGGATACTGAGCAAGGTCACAACCTCACCAATGATACCAATCCCCACCTCCACAGGGGACAGTGCCTACCCTCTCAGCCCCCACATGATGACGCCAATTCGGAACCCCACCACGCCACCCCAGGTAAGATTTAACACAGCCCACATTACAACCAGGGGCATAGTGGAGCGCACATTCGGAGTGCTGAAGTCACGCTTTCGCTCCCTTGACCGTTCTGGCGGGCAGCTGTTATACGCTCCCCCAGTAGTGTGCAGGATCATAGTGGCAGCATGTGTCCTGCACAACGTTGCAACACGCCGGGGCCTGGCCGTGGACATGGTGGTGGCCCCACATCCCCAACCACATGCACAGCCGCTGCGCATGGGAGGGGAAAGGGCACGGGGGGAGGCAGCCCGTACACAGCTAGTGGCTAATTACTTCACATAGAAATCACACCCCTGTGGAGTGCACACTGCCCTGGCACATTCCATCTGACAATCAATGATGACTCAACCTGACACTGATCCTGAATGTGTGGAGAATGAACCGGGAATTCCATGTCAGCCTGAGATTGTTCACCTGGAAGTGTCACAATGTGTGCATCCCTACCCACACAGACACCACCAATGCAGTTTTGTGAAGTTACACATTGAAGCAGCTAAAATGAATACCCACTTGCAAAATGCAACAAGAGGACAGTGCCATGTCAGCCAACCCAACCCCAGCACTGCCACACGACACACTGTGCCATGTCATGCTAATTGCAGGTAAACAAAGTAATCCCCACAACATGACATCACTCTCACTATGTACAGTGGCACTATTAGAAACCTGCAACACCTGAAATGCTCACAGCAATGCCGGACCAACAACATACTTGAGCACGTAGTACCATTAACATGACATCAAAAATGTAACATATTAGTAGTCTCACCACCTGGAAATGCCTGCACTCCCACCACTACCAACTGTGCAGTGTTGGCGCCATGTAGAGTTGTAGGTGCACTGCTGCCAACATGGTCCCCATCGCCAGACTAGAGGTCCTTGTGTGGACTTGAGGAAGGGACCTGCAAATTGGGAGGTAGACACAGAAGAAGAGTTACACATCAATGCAACATGCAGTGTACAACACAACAGCAATATGCACTAGGAATGTATACACAGTATTGACTACAGACTGGCCACACAGGTCATGGGAGTCCAACGTCACTGTGTAATTCACTGTCACTTGGGCACACCCTTTGCAAGCCCATGGAAACGGGAAGCAGGAGGGGTGTGTGTGACTCAAACCCAAGCATCTGAACCAAATACATTACAAGCCTGCATGTGCCCAGCCACAATGCAGCGTATGCCCACAGGAACCACGGAAGCCAACAGATCGGAGCCAACAGATCGGAGCCAACAGATCGGAGCCAACAGATCGGAGCCAACAGATCGGAGCCAACAGATCGGAGCCAACAGATCGGAGCCAACAGATCGGAGCCAACAGATCCTCCCAAAAAAATTGGGAATAAAAGAAATCAAAATAAAAATAAAAATAAGAAAAAATCAAAAATGGCCATTGATGGGCCCGGGGGGGTTGGGGAGGCCACCCAGGAGGTCCGAGGACAGGATGCACACCAGAACCCACCTGCGTGGATCCTGGGAAAATAAAACACCTCCATGGGCTCATGGCCCACACGGCTACCCTATTGTGGGAGTGTCACTGCTGTCGCTATTATCACCCTGTGCAGCTGCATCCGGAGGTGGTTGCACTATGGGAGGCAGCCCACGCAAGGCCCTAGTCTGCTCCTCCATGGCTGCAAGCATGCGGGTGTGGTAGGTCTGGTTCTGGAGGATGAGTGTGCGGAGGTCCCCATGCAACAACTCACGGGATGCCCGGACCTCCGCCCTCGTTGCCTGCATCTCAGCTGAGAGCGTACGGGTGAGACGCTCCAGCTGCTGTTCTGTCCTTTGGTGTGTTGAAGCCTCAAGCTCAACAAGAGTCGTCCTGAGGTGTAGGAGCTCCTGCCTCAGGGCTTCCCTGTGGCCCTGGGACTCAATGGAGATGGCCTCCTGCAGAGTCGCCAGTGCCGCCCGCCTGTCCCTGTTGGACCCCAACATGTCCTCCCTGTGTGACTGGCAGATGGAGTCAGTTGCCTGCTCTAGTCGCTCCATCAGCCTTTCTGGGGGGACAATGGAAGTGGCCACCCTATCCATGGCCTGAGCCATCATCTCGGATGATGCAGCCTGTTGGGTAGCCATACCGTAAATGGATTGCTCCCATGCGGTATTGCCAGGTGGCGTACGGCCACCACGTCGGCGGGCACCACACCTGTCTGGGGCAAGGCGAACTGCGCCTTGCTGTGCCGGCACTGCCTGAGGCTGCAGGACTGCATTCCCCCTCTGATCTGCTGGCCCAGGAACAGGATCAGATGTCGCAGAGTGTGACCCTGCATCCGTAACCACCAAAGGCGTAGCTGCCAACACTGACATCCCCATGGAGGGTACTGACCCTGGTGCAGGTGGGTGAGACAGAACAGAATCCCTCCCTGGAACACTCACCAGCGACGGCACGTAGGTCTCATCCGAATCAACACCTGAGTACAGCTCGGGGGAGGTGCAGCCAGAGACACCCCTTGAGAGCACGACCTGCAGCACTTGTGGGTTCTCCCCCACCACCACACCACGTCCCTCACTGGTGGTTGGTCGGCCCTGGGACACCTCCTGGGTCTGCACCATCTCCACAACCCCAGCAGTATCAGGTGCGTCTTCCCCTGCAAAGACATGAAAACAAAGTAATGGAAACAGGCATTAGCACCATGGCACACATTGAGGGCTGAGAAGCAAGAGAACCAGTACTTGATTGACATGTCCCACATGACTAAAACCCTCCCATGCATGCACCCTCACTGCGTATGAAGTGCAGGCAAACGGCACACACTGATGACACCAAGATGGAAGATGAACATATTTTCTGCATGCTGCCTGGCAGTGGCATCACACATTGGCCTGTGATTGGCAGGTGAAACACACATGCCATCACACAGATGGCATGTACCATTGCTATTGAGTGAAGATGGAGAGGAGGGCAGCACCTATTCATTCAGTCCAGTTCCCGCATGTAATAGCTTTTCTGATTCTAACAGGTCAGATTTTTCACCTGGAGCTGCCAGTCTGTAATGGTCAAATTGCACAGGGAGATGTGTGTACAAATGATATCCAGGTAACAAAGTCACTCCCCTTTACCATACCCATGTCAGACATGTGACTAGTGGACAGCGACATGCCTAGTGAAAGTGGTGGAATGCAAACAAACTGACTGAATGAACAGTGAAAAATAAGCAAATCTGTTGTGTCAAGGTGACACTTCAAGGGCAACTGGCGTGCAGTTGTGCTAGATGTCTACTGTTGGCAGAAGGGATACTGCTATGGCCAAATGCAGCTGCGCAGGAAGTATTGCATGAAGCACATGGCTGACCCATACGACTGAGGCGCACACACTCTCTCCTGGCACCCAAACAGAAGCCCTCACACACACACCATGCACATGTATGACACACACATGCATGTGCACTCACCGGACAATGCCTCGTAATCAGCCAGATCTCCCACGCCTTGGATCTGTTCCTCCGTGACGTAGGTCCCAGCGACTGACTCATGTGGAGTGAGTTCCATGTCTACTACTGGAGACCCACCTCCAGTCACTAGAGTTGCGGCATGACTTGAGGCCAGCTTACTCTTTGCCCTGCGCTTTAGGTCATTCCAGCGCTTATAGCAATCATTGGCTGTGCGCCTCACGATTCCAAGGGCACTTACGATGTCCGCAACGGTCTGCCAGTGTGCCTGGCGTTGTGCAGGTGTGGTCTTGGATCCTGCAACAATGACCATCTCGTTGTCATGTCCGGACACATACTCGACAAGTGCATTCAGTTCGTCATCCGTGAAGCTGGGCTTCCTGGACGGGCCGGACTGTGTAGCCGTGTCTGGGGCATCAGCCTGTGCCGGACGAGCACTCTTCCTCTTCCGCTTGGAAGGTGGTGGTGATCCTGAGTGTCCTGCGCCGCTCTGGACACTAGGGGCAGGAGCCCTGGTGGACTCTGTATCAGGAGTGTGGGATTGCACACTCAGCATGGGAGTTGGTGCAGGCATTGGCTCGAGTGTGATGGTGTCAGGGGGAATCTCAGCAGCATGGACTAGGACCGACACTGTCCTGGCTGGGTGTGTGAGGGCTGGGGTGGATGGAGCCGCAGCTGCCCCTGCAGCCACTCCGCCCTGCCTCCTTGGTGCAGTAGATGACCTTGCTGCCCCAGATCCACGTGGCATGATGGCATCAACGTGCACCAGCGCACGTGTCGTAGCCCTGCTGACCTGGAAGTCAGCCATGGAGTCAGCCAGGTCTGGTGCCACAATGGGCTGGTCCAACAAGGGCTGAGCATGGATGGTGTCAGCCACTTCAGCCTCAACGGGAGGGGGGGAGGGGGGGAGGGGGGGGGATGATGGGTGCCCTTGACTGGTCCTCCACACATGGGGGGACAGGCTCACCCTGCAAGTTACGACCACGTCCCCTACCGGATCCACCACGGCCACCACTTGTGGCTCTTCCACCTTTGCCACCCTTACGGAATCCTCGCCTCCCAGCCATGGCACTGATATTAATGTGCGTATGGGAGTGGCTGTAGACAATTGTCCTGGGCAATTGGGGGTCAAAGGGGTTGGGTACCAGATGGTAATTGTACCCTAGTGCTCTAGCACGGCTGATTGTAACCCCTGGGGAAAGATGACGGGTCACGCAACGCACAGGAGGCCCAAAAAAGGGAGATGACGTGCACGCAACCCCTCCTAGACCACGTGTGCAGAAAGAAAAACCTGCACTACGCTGTGGCACCCAGTAACACAAGAATGAACGTATGCGTGTCACACGCAGCCTAGAATGACCTCTGAAGGGGTAGGCAACACACGGGGCAAGCACAGAAGTTGGATACGTGCGTGACTCACCGTCTGCCAGGTAAAAGAGCGTGAAGAATGAGCGCGTTTGGCTGGCTAAACCCCCGCCAAAAGAAGATGTGTACGCTGTCTGAGAAGACAGGACAACAGTAGAAGGGGACACTGTTTGAGGGAACAGGCCCAGGTAAACCAGTAAAAGAGAAAAAAGAGAAAAAGCTGTCAGAGGTAACAGGGAATACGAACTGGAAACGCCGTGAAGTAAATCGCGTGTGAAACGACAAGAAGTACAGATTTCACCCACTCGCTCTCCACGAAAAGCACGTACAAGGAAATGGTGTTCTACATGTACCTTATATACAGGCCCACACGTACAGCGTCACTTACGCGGCGTGTACGTTCACCAATCACACGCTTTGTCACTCCTGCGTGTAGATCCATTTTCACCAATCACACGCTTTGTCACTTCTACGTGTACATCCATTTTCACCAATCACACGCTTTGACACTGGGACGTGTCACGCAACAATTTCCTGCACGTGCAGGTGACTATAGGCGCGCATATGCTGTTGACGGGTTTACGCGCTAAGGGCCTTTGCTGACGTGTGGGATTTCACTACCTATCAGGCTGTCCACGCGTTCACACACGAGAGACCACGCTCCTGGCCAGGAGGCGAAATTACTGCCCCCCAGAGCCCTGAGCACGCTCCCACCTGCCATCTGCTGCTGCCTGACTGCCTGCTGGCCACGTGCCCCACAGTGCTGGTGGGTGGGGGTGTTGGGAGACATGGGTGGGGGCCTGGTGGAGGGTGCCCCTGCACTGGTGGGGGTGGTGGGAGACATGGGTGGGGGCTTGGTGGAGAGTGCCCCTGGTGGCGGGGGGTGGTGGGAGACATGGGTGGGGGCCTGGTGGAGGCTGCCCCTGGTGGCGGGAGGGTGGGGGTGGTGGGAGACATGAGTGGGGGCCTGGTGGAGGCTGCCCCTGCACTGCTGGGGGGGTGGGGGTGCAGGGGGACATGAGCAGGTGTGCAGGGTAGTCCCCTGTTTTGTAGACTGCCTGCAGGGGCCGTGGAGGGTGTACAGGGAACACCTGTGAGGACCCACCCAGCCTAATCGCGTGTGATGATTCCCACGCACCCCTGTAATACACGTACCCTGGCTAATCGCGTGTATAACTTCCTGCGTACCCCTGTAATACACGTACCCTGGCTAATCGCGTGTTAAACTTCCCGCGTACCCCTGTAATACACGTACCCTGGCTAATTGCGTGTTGAACTTCCCGCGTACCCCTGTAATACACTTACCCTGGCTAATCGCGTGTTAAACTTCCCGCGTACCCCTGTAATACACGTACCCTGGCTAATCGCGTGTTAAACTTCCCGCGTACCCCTGTAATACACGTACCCTGGCCAATCGCGTGTTGAACTTCCCGCGTACCCCTGTAATACACGTACCCTGGCCAATCGCGTTTTAAACTTCCCGCGTACCCCTGTAATACACGTACCCTGGCTAATCGCCTGTTAAACTTCCCGCGTACCCCTGTAATACACGTACCCTGGCCAATCGCGTGTTGAACTTCCCGCGTACCCATGTAATACACGTACCCTGGCTAATCGCGTGTATGACTTCACGCGTACCCCTGTAATACACGTACCCTGGCTAATTGCGTGTTGAACTTCCCGCGTACCCCTGTAATACACTTACCCTGGCTAATCGCGTGTTAAACTTCCCGCGTACCCCTGTAATACACGTACCCTGGCTAATCGCGTGTTAAACTTCCCGCGTACCCCTGTAATACACGTACCCTGGCCAATCGCGTGTTGAACTTCCCGCGTACCCCTGTAATACACGTACCCTGGCCAATCGCGTTTTAAACTTCCCGCGTACCCCTGTAATACACGTACCCTGGCTAATCGCCTGTTAAAATTCCCGCGTACCCCTGTAATACACGTACCCTGGCCAATCGCGTGTTAAACTTCCCGCGTACCCATGTAATACACGTACCCTGGCTAATCGCGTGTATGACTTCACGCGTACCCCTGTAATACACTTACCCTGGCTAATCGCGTGTTGAACTTCCCGCGTACCCCTGTAATACACGTACCCTGGCCAATCGCGTGTTAAACTTCCCGCGTACCCCTGTAATACACGTACCCTGGCTAATCGCGTGTATGACTTCACGTGTACCCCTGATATGCACGTTACCCGCTTTGCGTTCCTTGTTTGGCTGCCCTGTAAACTGGTCCAGAGTTAGCGCAGCCCTTTGCGATGATTTAGCGATTTTGCTGGCTTTTCCTTGCGAGAGGGCGTTCTTGGGGGCGTTACTGGCGCTGCTGCAGGGTCGCTGCGATACTCTGCGCCACGGCTGGTTTGGGAGCATGTAATCCATGAATACGCTGTGCGCGGAAATCGGTTTTATCGCACTTGCCTGGCGCAGTCAATCGCACGCGGACACTCTGCGCCAGCCGATTGCGACACTTTTCTGCGAAATTCTATGAATTACCCTGTATATATCTTTGGTCAATAGTTTATGTACATGAAGTAGGCTGTTGTGCTCAATCTGGTGGTTCCAGCTCTTTCGCTTGGTTTCAATCATTCTCTGTCTTATAATATAATTAGGCTCTTGGTAAATCTGTTAATATGTTGCTTTCGATAGAGACTATTTAGTCCCCTGCACCGGTCCATTTCCGGCCCAGCCCTCCGTGCCCAACAGCAAAATGTTTTCCCCAGTTTCGTTTTCATGCTTGTTGTGTTGAGGTAATTTAAATAATGAATCTCCTTTTTTCTCTTTTTTTTATATACCATTATCTTAACACTTATCCTGCACCATTAATGCTGCCAAATAATTAAATAATATGGGCTTCCACTAACCCCAAGATGAGATACTAATGTTCTTGTGAAGTTGTCACCTGAACCCCCATTAAAGGTTTCAATTAGGCCTATAACCTATCCCAGGTGCACACATGTGTCAGAAGGGGAACAGTCTGCTTCTTCTTACACAGTTTCAGGTGAGCATTGTAAATCCTAGTCTTGATGGCTCCAAATGTTGAAACTGGCAGCTCATCACCAAATAATACAACTGGGAGACAGTCAGCAAAGGTCAAGACGACGATTATTTCCATACAGCTGTTCCGAAATGGGTCAGGAAACTGGCATAGTATACTCATCCCAACATTGGGCACTTCAGCACATAAACCTTTGGGATTAAATGATCTACACGATTAGCCTTATATGAAAAGTCCTATGATACATTTACTTGTTTAGATGAACAATGAGCATCTTAATGGTTCATCCTTTTGACCATTTAAGGGTGCGGGGGGGGGGGAATTACTCTTCAGCACCATTAGAGCTTAGCACACTAACGTTCGGCCTACCCGCATTACACACACTACCTACTCCAGCAGATCTTTCTATTATAGGTAACAGGACCTAACTGCATGTTCAGCACTCATGTAATCACTATTCTGGCTCTTAGACAGTGAAACCTGCCTTAATGACACATCATGGTGCATGTGTCTTACTAAACTTCATTGACCAGAAGGCCTCAACTGCAAGGGTTGCTGGAATAAATAATACTCATAATGCAAAACAGTGGAGGGATAAACAACAACTTAAGTTCCTGACAAAGGGTAAATACATTCACAAAATTATATTAAAGGTGTAAGGGTTAAATTGGAAACAGTCAGAGTAAACACCTACACAAACATTTTTACAGGATTAGTCAACGTGGCACTAAAATGACCATTAGCACCAGAGTGGTGATGTCAAGGCGTGCCACAGCCAATCAAAGTTCTCAGAACTGGCCCTTACTTCAAGGTATGGGTATGGCAATTACAGCTCTCTAAAACACTAGGCATATCCTCTGCCTTCACCCATTGTTTTCTCCAGCTCCCATTCCCCTCTCCCTGGCGTTGGGCACCCTATTGTTCTCTGGCTGTTCTTCCTGCTAAAGGGTACAGGTATTGCTGGATGAATAATTATAGAACTCTATTAAAGTCGATGAGAAGAATCAAAAGGATCAGGCATTATTCAAAGTGCATGCATCATTTTAGCAGACCTGGAGACGAGAGTAAGACAGTGAATCCCAGGTTGCTAAATTGTGAACTGTTTGCAGAAAAATAATAGAAGAAATTAACAAGCCATTAGATGGGCTCAATCAGAGCCCTCACTGAACCAGTCTTAACATGAAGAACATGCTGTAGGTGGGAAAAGATTATACCTGAGGCCAAATCCTGATGCACAGCTGAAGAATCATTTGTGCTGGTCTTGCTGGTTGTTGTTGCCTACCTGTTGGATCACTGCCACACATTTATCTCATGAGAACAATGGTGCAGACCAGAGACATGATCTTTACTTTACTTTATGTCATTTATACCGCGCAGCCTTGGACCCGTGGGCATTAGCGCACAGACTTAGACACAAACATCAACAAAGAACACAGAGAGAGGGATCATAATGAATGGCAAGGCGCACACATTAATTCAGAGCAAGGAACGAACGTCAGCGCGGGATCCATGCGAAGAGCCAGGTCGTCAATTTCTTCTTGAAGCTAGTAAGCAATGTGTGACCTCGAAGATCTGATGGAAGAGCATTCAGGCTACTGGAGCTGCCGTAGAAAAGGCTCAATTTTCTGTCTTTTTAGATTTGCTCCTAGGAATGTTCATTAGGTTCAGGAAGTTAGATCTAAGGGGGCAACTGTTCGTTTTATTCGATATTAGACCTTGAATGTAGTTCGGCATTAGCCCGAGCCTGCATTTCATGGTTATTGTTAGTAGCCCAAACTGGATTCGGGATGCCACAGGAAGCCAGTGCAAAATCTTCTTGCTTGAGAAACGTGATTGCGGCGGGTCAGTCCAACTATTATTCGGAAAGCCCCGTTCTGCACCACTTGGAACCTATTAGTGATATTCTTGCTACATCCAATAAGAAGGCTGCCACAGTAATCCATCTTTGATCCCATAATAGGTCTAGCCAGCATCTCAGCATTAGCTTGAGTGATAAAAGGGCACAAGTGGGCAAGCAATTTAATAAAGTAGATAGCAGATGAAACCAGACTTTTCACATGAGCTTGCCTGTCTAAATGTTGGTCAAATATTACCCCTAGGTTTTTCACTTTCTTTTGTGGTTTAATAAGAACATATCCCAGGTGAAATTCAGAGTAACTATGGTCCCAACTTCTTAATCATAGATTGTGTGACAATCAACATTAATTCAGTTTTGTCCCTGTTAAGGTCTAAATTATTTTCTATCATCCATTCATGTGGGATGTTTTAATCCACTCATCCAAGCCCTGCAACATCACTATGCATTGTTGGCAGCAGAAACATCAGAATGGCCACTGGAAAGCATGCTGCTTGCCAGAGATCACCAGATAATGCACAGTGAAAACCGGAAAAATAGGCTGCCACCCACTTTTGCCTATATTAGTGAGCACAGGAGGTCACTGCCTAACACCACCATTGGGCAACACACACAGTAGCCTGAAACCACCTGGAAATAGCAATATCATTGCCAAAAGCAACCCAGAGCTGTTTGGGAATTCATTTTCTTGATTGTCAAAATGTGCTAAAATCATGGCTCACAAATCACCAAAAAGATCCAACCTTCTTGTTGGGTGTTCCGTATGATTCTACCGCAAGAATCCACATCAGTACAATGTCAGCAAGAATCATATGCTATCAAGCTAAATCCCATTTTAAAGATAAACAGCTGTCAAAATGGGTGTAGTACCGTTACTCGCCTCTGTCAGGTGCTGGCGATTTAAAATTCTGACAGGAGAGCTGTGTTGCAGAAGCTAAATATGCCAAAGAAGGGAATTACATCAAAATGCCATATAAAGTGCCACACAGTGATTTCATTCTGAAAAAGACTTGATTTAAAGATATATTGCTCATTTTAAGTTTATAAATGTATGTTCTTCTTCACAAGGAACTCTGTGCAATTGATCAGAAAGTAACCTGATGCAGGTAAGACTTCAAAAGACTTGCTTCCCTGAGAACCCTTCACACCTGGGGCCTTCGCACCAACAGGAGAGGAGGTCGCATGGACATGTTAATCGGAGGGAGGAGATTTTCCCTGCAGCCTGGAGGAAGGAATAATGGGGGATTTGGGGATGAATAGGAATATGCTGACTTCGGTGTAACTGGTCAAACAACTGCTCTGGGAGTGACAGGCCATGTGACATCTGACTCACCCAGCTCTGGGGGGGTTGGACCAGACTGAGATGTGAATTCAATTGAGAGCAAATGTATGTTTTATAAAATTGCTTATAACAAATTTTATCGAGCTGACAAAAATATGAAATTTTGGGATTCTTAAAATGACAAATTCACTCACGGTTCAAGACTAAGCTGGACGCTGTATGATGTTCTGAGACCAAACCCCAGGATTTATTAATATTGTAGATACGGTGTTTATGCTAGGAACATAAAAACTTACAGTAATATGCTCAGAGAGGGTGTGCATGTCTGTGTAAAATTGGGTGCAGAACCAATCTTGGCAAACCCACCAAAATTGCGAATAGGTTGTCATTTCTGAAACCATGCACGTAGGCACATGGCACTTGAACAGAGACATGCCTTGATTAATCTGTGATGTGTACATGTAGTCTCAACAACTTGTGTATCTGGGAAATATGTTGTTGGGAAAAATTGATTTTCTAAGTAAATCAAAGGGGACTTTCTTCACTAGATTGTAAAACACAGCATCACTCTGACTCATTCTGACACGCTAAACCTTTCTCCAGTCAGGTCACAGGGAATCCTCTAACCTATCGAATCCTTAAGGGGTTGGGCATGTAGAATCAGCCTTCCCACCCACTTTGAAAACACATAAAAAGAGACAGCTTAGGACAGGTAAGGACACACTAATTTTTCCACTTCAACTGATTCCTGCACAGCACCCTGCCGGAAGACTCCAGATACAGATAATATCCAGACAGAGACTCCAGATAGATCCAGAGACCAGACTCTAGAACCAAGCTCTAGAACCTGAAAGAGAAGCCTAATCCACAAGCTGAATCCACTTCAGCAAGCCTTCAGGATCTTTTGCAAACCTGATTCTAACCCCTAAACTCCCCAGGGGCTCTCACATTCAACAGCCAGGTTGAGCTGTTCTATTCTAGCTAAGAACCCTGTGCTAGAACCCAGATCCGACCCAGAAAGCAGTGCTATAATCCAAGACCCGTCAGATCCAGTTTGAGAGGCCGCAGACCGCCGTGAAGTGCTGAACGCAGAACCCAGAGGGCCTGAGAACTGTCGGGTGGCGAGTGAAGTTAAACCCTTGACCAGATCTTTGACGAAGCACATTCCATTCCAAAAACTAGGAGTGAGTATCTAGTATAGAACAGCGCATAGTCATCTCTAGTCTAAAGTAATCTTATCCCATCCATTTCAACCTGTCCAGAACTGCATTTAAAATTTTGTGTCCATCCTGTGATTCCAAATCTGTAAAGCACATCTGTCATTTCTGAAACCTAAAATGACATTATATATAGTTTTTCCGTAATTGTGATTTTTGCATGCAGAAAAAGTGTTGTGAATTGCAACTTAGCTCAATTTCACAACAATTTAAAAATAGCTGCTTCTTGCTTTCCACTGCTGAATTTCGTTTTCAATCTTATAATCACTCATGAATCATTGCTAGTGTTGACCTGAACTAATCCAAAGTAACTCTCACTTATCCTGAATATCCCTTAGTGAATTAAAAGCATTTTAGTATATTTTCCCATCCTTTGCAATTACATTCAAAAGCATTTTGACCTGTGTTTTAAAATCATACTTGTTCTCTCTAAACTTGCTGGGGGGAAATAGGAATTGAACTTCCCATCTCTTCATACTGCATAGTGGGGGGAGTGAGTCGTCACAGGGGAAAAAGTGATTATATTATCTCCTGATTGAATTCATATCAAGTTTATTTCTGTGCTGCATTCTTTCCCATCTTGCATTTCCTTGAATGATAAAAGTATTCTCTGCTACCTTATCCTTCCTCTTCCGACTCCTTTCAGATTAAAGAGATTGTGCAATTGGAATATTATCCATTGTTGATCCCTGTTATATTCATAAGTGTGCTATCAAATATTATTTTATCCATAAAAGTGTGATATATATATATATATATTGTTTAATTCTTCAAATAAACCTTTTTTAATTTGCAAACCAAACCTAGTTCTTGTCTCAGTGAGGTCAGGGGGATTCAAATAGAGGGGCTTTATATAAGGGTCCATCATCCAGATTTAAAGAACTTTTGACATAAAAATATATAAATAAGGGCTTCCGTTGGGCATCCCATCCTAAGCATTGACTTAGTTGGATTGCTGGATTGAAGTCACTTACAGAGTGGGGGCTCGTAACGGGATTTCTGGATTAGAACTACCACTTGTGCAGCTTAATACAGTGTGCTAATTAATAGGATCCATAAATCCTGTTGGGCTACTACGCTGTGTTATGCTGCAAAAGCACCCCTCAAAAAGGAACGCTCTCAGGAAACAGTCTGTTTTGCAAAATAAAATAACAAAATTCTGTAAGTGAGGAAGTAAATCAATTTCCAGAATGACGACACTGGTAGACATCAAGATAGCGAGAGAGCATCTCTCACATAAGCTATTTGAGAGAGATGAGTGGACTGAGCAGGACCAGAATGTGTGGTTGCAGGCAATCACACAACAGGTCTCTGCAACTGGGTTAGATACCTGGAGAGATCAGGGCCCCTTACACGTGGCCCTGAGTGAACTATATATGGCCCCTAAAGCCAATGATGAGCACGACAAGATTGTCAGGATAGCGGCATATATATTTTTATATATGGGAGCCATACAGGACAAATGAGCTGAAGGCCAAGATTTGGCAAATAGGCGACTGATGGCATTAGAGAAGGCCCAATCTGACCTGGACTCTTCTGAGCAGAGGCTGCAGAGGAGCCAGGAGTCAGAAAACAAAGTAGGCAGTATATCATTAAAATCAAAGAGGACATGGGGATCCTGCAACAGGAAAGGACAGACCAGGATACCAGAATTCTGGCCTTGCAGAAGGAGAATCAAGAAGGTTTGGACTCCCTACTGCAGGGCCAGAAATAGCTGGAGCAACAACTGGACTTCAATAGGGTATGTGCTGAGCAGGTAGTCACCCTGTAAAGCCACCTAGATAGAGTGAAGGCAGAGAGCAATAAACTGATTTTGAAAGACCTGGACAGGCAGAGTTTGATGAGGAACACCAGAAAGCTGGTGCCCTTCAAAGGCAGAGGGACAACCTGGTGGCACAGATGCAGGCTCTTACTCAGGAAAGGGACAGCTTAGGTCAGGAAGTCTGCCACTTAAAAAGGAAACTGGAAGAAAATCACCTGGCCCTCCAGGGACTGGGTAACCTCCAAAAAGAGCAACAGAACTTGTTAGAGCACACCAGGAGGGTGGAAGACGCTCTGGCAAGAAAGGAGCAGGCAAGTATGGACGGGACTCAGGAGGTAACCCTCCTGCAGCAAAGACTGGCCCAGTACTCCAGGACCAACAAGGAGGCACAGAGGGAAAATGAGGCTCTCTGTCAGCACAATGATAGGCTCCAGCAACAGATAGCCATGCAGGAGAGACTGATAGAGTCTAGCAAGGCCTTGATTGAGGAACTGAAAGCACAGGCTCTTGCAAGGCAACAGGGAGCCGAGGCTGATAGAGATGAGGTTCGCTGGGAAAGGGAAACTTCTGAGCATAACCTCAGGGGCCCTAGTACTAGAGGCCTTCATCTCTCCCAGTCCCTGGACTCTGCCACCCCATGTCCCCTGGGGCACATGAGGCCAGAGCGACGGGTATGGTAGATTACTGTCCAGCCAGAAGTATGTGGCTCATAGGCCAGTACCTCCCAGGAACAGACGGGCGGGCATCCGGGTGTGGGCACCCAAGTACAGTGCAATTTAGTGGGGAACCCCAGAAGAGTAGGCCCCCTAAGGGCAAACTGAAAACCTCTGCCCAGTTAGGTCAATGGGGGGGTACCCATCAAATCCTGGGAGCAACAAGGAATCAGAAGACTCCTCTGAGCGTCCCAGGACACAGGAGACTAGGTCCCCACATTCTGCCAGCCATTCCCAGGCTCGCAGAATCCGGGAAAACCTGGAAGATCAGACAGGCACCTCTGGGAGAAGTGCTTCTGAGTCAGAGGATGAATGTACCAGGGTTACCCAAACCAAGAAGGCCAATAAGGCAAAAAGGGCCTTGCTTAAGGACCCCTTAAAACAGATCAAAGCAATAAGGAGCGTCATCACTCCTTATCATAAGAACTCCAAGTATTCTGTTTGGGAACACTTGGAGTTCTTTGAGCAAATGATGGAGACTTTCCATTTGAAAGACAGCAGTAGCTGCATTCAGTATGTAAAATGGACATTCTCCCCAGAATACTTCAGTTTCTTTGCGGGGCAGGAGGACCAAAATCATGCAAGATGGTCCACATATAGGGCGGCCATCTTAAAGCACTTTTCTGTTCAAAGAAATCCCCAACAGGCTCGCAAGGCAGCCTACAATTTGCAATGTAGGGTGGATCAGGCCCCACAAGAATTTGTGTAGGAGTTGAAGCGTGCCTTTTCGCAGACTACCAAAAGGGTGCGCACGGACAGTAAAGAATTTGTTAAAAAGTTTTTCCATGCACACCCAAATACATCATGCCCCAGCTAGTGAGAGATTTTCATGAGAAAAGGTCACTAGACTGGGTCATTGAACAGGCCACCCGAATCTATGAGGTGCAGAAGCCCATAGAAAATAAAAATAATGCTCAGAAAAACCCATACCGACCAGTACCCCTGCTGCTGCCAAGGTGGCAGAGGTAAAGGTTGCCCCCAGTTTAGATTTGGAGATGGGGGGCCTAAAAACCTGCCTGCACAGAATAATTCCAAGCCCAGTAGGTCCTCGGGCCAGTCACAGACAGGGAGCCAAGGAGGTAGTCCCAAAAAAGTGGGTCCCTCACTCCCCTGACTATGTAAGTCCCTGCTACAAGGGAAACCGACCCATCCTGGGTTATGTGTGGATCCCTCCAGCCCAAGGGGGGGTATCCAACCAAGCACCTAACCGAGGGAACTTCCCTCCTAACTTCCCCCAGGAGGGCATCAATTCACCAAACCCCGGGTAGAACTTTTTCCCCAGGTATCCACCCAACTTCCAACCCCAAAATCATCCATCCTTCTTTTCCCACTTCCCTGAGCCCAGACCACCTAATCCAAGAGAGGGGAGGCCAAGGGTGGAGGGGTACCCAAATCTTCCCAACCCGCGGTACTACCAGAGAAGGGATAGATACCCTTCCCGAGATCAGCCCAGGAGAGAAAACAGAACCCCGTATCAGCCTGAGCGGGTTTCACAGCTCGAGCGCTAGGTCCAAAACATGGCACAGGATCTGGGTCGCATGTTGAGGGCTCAGCAGAACCCTCAGATGAGCATGCTGGCACAGAATGCCCCAAACTCTGGACCTGGCGCTCCAGAACAATGACGGGGCAGCACCCTGACAACCCACTGGTTCCCAGGTAGGAGGCACAAGGGGAAGGGGGGTATAAAGGCTTGGAGGAAGCTTCCTTCCCCACTTGTAAACAGCCCCTGGAAACCGAGGAACTGGAAACAAAATCTCCTATCCCTGAAAGTCTGCCACCCAAGGAGCAGAGGGGGGTAGGAGAAACAAAGGACCCAAACAGACCCACTTTGTGGAGGAGATACAGATCTTCCAATTTGAGCGAGAGGGATCCGCCCATCATCCCATCCAACCAGAACCAACAGCAAGAAAATCCCCTTGTTTAAACCCATCCTGGTGACTGCCACCAAATAGGGGGGGCGCCCAGAACCGGAACCAGGGGAACCCAAAACTTCTCCTATTTCTAGTTGCCAATGGTTTCTTTCAGATTCCCAAGACTCTCCACAGAAGTCTGCCCCAATCTCTTCTCTCTCCATGTCCAAAACCAGAAAATTAGCCCACCAGTTGTCCAAAAATGTGCATTATCTGTGCCCCCTTGCGGAGAAGGAGGGAAGATACTATGCCCCAGTACAAGTACAGGGGCAGGGGACAATTTTGGCACTGGTAGACACTGGATCCCAAGCTACCCTTCTGTCCAGAAAGGCCTTTGATGTACTAAATTCAGGATAGGGGGAGAATTACCAAATTCCTCTCACCTCTCTTCCTGGACAACTTCAGAACTTTGACGGGAAGGAGATTCCCATCAAGGGGACTGCGGATTTGGACATTAAATTTGGGCGATACAAGGTGAAACACCCGGTCATAGTAGTGACTCCAGAGGGCACCCCTTTTTTACTAGGGAATGACCTCCTGAGAAGGTTGTCACCCCTAATAGAATGCGTAAACAAGGTCATCTGAACCCAAACTAGCTCAATAAAATTGAAACAGAGTGTCAACTATGTTAGTCTAAACGGCACATGCCACATGGTTGAACAAAAATCTGACCAAGTCGAATTTCACTTCCAGAACAACCAAATTCCACACGTGACAGTAATAGCAGTAGGAGAACAGACTGGTGATGGGGGGTCCTCTCTATTTCTGAAAATCAACCTTCCTTCCAGTTTAAGGTGATATTCCACACTGGAAGGAAACACTCTGAAATTCTTTACCAATCCACAATCAGACATTCCCACTCCTATAGTCCAGAAAGTTGTGAAATCAGCTCAGAGCCTGGCTGATATTCAGCAAATTGGAGAGCAGTTGTTCATCCCTGTTCAGTTAAATGAAGAGAAGGACTCTGTTCTCGCCTGAGTGTGTGTGAACAATGGTAAGAGCTTCATCAGCGAAGCCATGTTCCGCCAACTCCCAAATGATCCAGCCATTCCCACATTCAAACTGATAGATAAATGGGAAATGGATTTGGAAGCACCCAATTCCAAACATCTCCTGCCAAGCAGGTGTATGCTCAAAATCTCCATTGGCAACAAGAGCATAGTCCATAATTGTTGGGTCGTGCGAGACATCACTGCCGCCTTTTACTTAGACAGTGACATTGTCAATCGCTTTGCCATTAGTTTGGACCTAATAAACTTCAAGGCTTGGCCCCGATTAGCGGATAATCCCATGGGCTTTGATGACCAAGAGAAAGCATTTAGGTCAGCTCAATTGCTACCTTATGCAGTTGAATTTCAGATTGGAGAGGAAGTCACCATCCCAGAAAGGACTCGACAATTCTGCCTGGAAGTGAAAGTTAAAAGAGGACAAAAATTGAAAAACCCTGATGCTTATATTCATCTAAATGCTTCTCTCCAGCAGCAAGGGTTGGGGGTAAGCCCAACACCAATAGTCAATATATAACATGACACCATTCCTATAGAGGTGGATAACAGTGACTTAAAGAGTATCACTCTAGCCGCAGGCACCACTATTGGAATGGCGGGTGATGACCGACATTTTCCCATTGATTTAGGAAATGGACTGTTAGGACCAATCCCCAAGGACTGTTTTGAAAGTGACAGTGATGACAATACAACACCAGACAGGATCTTTACCCGGCATGGGGGGAACTTCCTGGTGTACACTTCCTGCCCTTATGGTACGGAAGATGTGACTTGTGATTTCAGGAGGGATGAGGTGATTTTTCAGGTCCATGAGGGCTGCCTTTCCCACCTGAAGCCACCAGTCCAAATCAGCACTCTGACCAGGGACTTCTCCACCCAGCTGGAGGAGGCCACTGAGATAGCGAAACCAGAAGTCTTTCCAGGCTTCAGGCAGATGGTTGAAGAGAGAGTCAACATAGCTGATGCCTGTGTGACTCTGGAGCAGAAGCAAAAGTTGAACGAGTTTTCTTGGATTTTCAAGATCTATTTGCGGTGGACTCATATGACTGTGGTCGCACCGACATCCATACAACAACAATTCCCACGGACCCTGGCATGACTCCAGTGTGTGTGAAGCAATATCGCTTGCCTCTCATATCAATGGAGTCCCTTACTGAAATAATGAAGAAACTTGAGTCCCGCGGGATCATCCGTCCAGTCCACAGCACCTTCAATAATCTGGTGCTTGGGATATTGAAGCCAAACTGCCAGTGGAGACTCTGCACCGACCTTAGGGAGCTCAACAAACGGGTCCATACATCCCAATGGCCTCTTCCCTACATTGCCCAAGGGCTGGCCCAGATCCACGGGTCACAGGTATTCACTGCAATAGACCTGACCAATGGATACTGGACTGTGCTTGTCAGTAGGGAGGACCAATACAAGCTGGCTTTTACCTTAGGGGGCCAGCAGTACACATGGACCCCCTTTGTATACCTCAACTCCGGCACTGAATTCAACATTTTTCTGCATATGGCCATGCCCGACCTGGGTGAAAGGGGTAACCTGGCTTATGTAGATGATGTCCTCATCAAGAGCTCAACTGTTGAGGAACACATCGTGGAGATCCATTACGTTCTGACCCAGTTGAGGGCCGCCGAAGCAAAACTTTCCTTTCAGAAAGCACAGTGGTGTAGAACCCGTCTTAATTTTTTGGGGCATGAGATTACTCCTCAGGGTCTCTGACCCCAGGAAAAGAAAGTGGAAGCACTCCAGAAACTGAAAGACCCCACAACTCTGTGGGAACTAAGGAGCCTCCTTGGACTGACAAATTACAGCAGAAAGTTAATTGAGGGCTACGCAGAGATGACCAGACTCCTGATTCATCTTTTGAAGGGGGGGTCAAGTGGGAATGGGGTCCAGAACAAGCCGAGGCAGTAAGACAACTCAAAAGAAGCCTCTCACAGGCGCCCTGCCTAGCTTACCCTGTCAGAAACAAGGATTTTTTCTTGGAGACAGGGTTCTCTAATACATGCGTGACTGCAGTATTATATCAAAAGCATGACAAGGTCAATAAAGTAATCTCCTATGCGAGTAAAACTTTATCCTCTGTGGAGAAAAAATTCAGCGATTGTGAGAAGGCACTCCTGGCAACGGTGTGGGCATTGAAGAATTACCGCCCATTTATCCAGGGGGAACACATCATAGTGGAGACTCCACACCAGCCTCTGCAATAGCTCCAAAGTAACAGAATCCGGGCCAGAAATGTGAGTAATTCCCGAATTACTTCCTGGATTCTGTCAATGCAAGGCTTTCTCATAGAGGTCAGATATGGCCAAAACAAGAAGAGTCCCCGCGCGCAAGGTCTGGCTGACTTGCATGATTGTGCCAGAGAAAACTGTCTCGAGGATGAAAGTCTAAAAATCAAGGACAACATAGAGGCATCCCTTAATTCCCCATGCAAAGTCTTTGAAGAAGACAAGTGTGAGGGAATGCCCACTGTCTATGTGGATGGATGTTCTTACCATGTTGACAACAACGGGTAAAAAGAACTTGTGGCATGTGTAGGGAATGCATGGATGAATGAGTCCCCAGAACCCTCCGCTGGGTACAAGATTGGTCCCCGAAGTAGTCAAGTGGCAGAGTTGATGGCTGTGCATCAAGCCATCCTCACTCCTGCCAACATCAACTCCACGAACTGGTCATAATCACAGATTTGGATTATGCACGGAACGGGTTTGTGGAGCACCTGGTTAATTGGAAAACCAGAGGCATGCTGTGTGCTAATTACAAGCCCTTGAAACATGGGAAGTTAATCCAAAATATTGATGATATGGTCTCCTCGAATGGGATGACCATCTACTGGAAAAAGATCAAGGGTCATTCCAAAGTAGAGGGACCAGACAAAACTGGAAATTACTTAGCTGATCCGCTGGCCAAAACCGGGGCCATACAAGGGGATCTAATAGAGATCGAGTGCCTGTTGGGGGAAATCCAGGTCACTGCTATCACTAGGTCCCAGACAAATGCTCACAATGATCTTTCAACTGCACAATGGAGTAAGGAGACCACAGATGCTGATTTGATTACGGCTCAAAAAGGGGATCCAATAATTGGTAAGTTTTACCAACACATTGTGGACCCTAAGAACTTTCCCCTGATGGATACCGATTACATAGGGAAAGAGGACCTCAGAGTGTTGATGAAATGTCCAAAAATGTTCTGAATCCAAGACGATTTGTTGGTAAGGAAATCCCAAGCTGGTCATGATCAGTGGGTGGTTCCTACCTCATTCCGAAGCCTGATGTTAAGTCACGCCCATGATGCGGCCACAGCCGGTCATAGGGGGTTTCATACAACACTTGAAATCTTAAGAGAGGTTGCATACTGGCCACACATGGGGCAGGACCTCAACCAATACTTGAAGGGGTGTCTTGTGTGTGCACAATTTCAGCCAACATCCCTCACACACCGTGCGCCTCTCCAAAAGAGGGGGATGACACTGCCATGCTCAGATTTGCAAGTCGACTTCATAGGGCCCGTGATTCGCTCCTCTAGGGGGAATAAGTACATGTTGACAGTGACATGCTTGTTTAATAAATGGGTGGAATGTCTCCCAGGCCCAAACTACAAGGCAGAAACAGCAGCTGCCCTGATGATCAATCACATCTTTTCGCGTTTTGGACTACCCCAAAGGATTGAGTCAGACAGAGGTAGCCATTTCACCAGCAAAGTAATGACAAAGATGTGGGAGATACTTGTGGTTAAAAGGAAGCTACATATTGCTTACCGGCCAGCCTCTAGTGGTTCAATAGAACGTTACAACAGAACCATTGTGAGCATTTTAAAAAAGTTTGTGGCAGATTCTGGGCCAAGTTGGGATATTCGATTACCTCTTGTCTTAATGGCCATCAGATCTACCCCTTCATCTGCAACTAAAATGTCACTGTTTGAGTTGATGACTGGACGCAGGATGGTGCTTCCCCAGCATCTGCTTTACCGGACCCAAGAGCAGACATTAATCAATGCCTCCACAACTCATGAGTATATTGAACATTTAAGAAAACACCTTCAACATGCTTTTGCCTATGCTCAGCGAAATCTAGAAAGATCAGCCGATAGCATGAAGACCCACTATGACTTGAAGACTACCAGGAAAGAATACAATGTAGGAGACCTGATTTATCTATACAATTTCCAAAGCAACCAGGCCAAACAGCGGAAATTTCTGCCTACTTGGAAGGGACCTTTTGAAATTGTAGACAATATCTCACCAGTCGCCTACAAGATTTGCATCCCCAAAGGCAGTTTGGCAGAGGGGGAAGACAAGTGGGTCCATATTAATCAGATAAAGTGTTGCCACCCTAGGCACACTTTGCAGCAACTGGAGCAGTCCTCTGGAACCCCAGAGGGGGCCAGTCCAGATCCATAAAATCCCAACCCTAAAATATTCCACATATAGGCTATAAAATATAATAATAAGAATGCAAATGTCTCCTGATTTATAAAATGTATGTGCCAGCCCCACTACATTAATAGTGGTGGGGAAATGTCTACAAATATGTTTCTGCCGCTTTGCTTTGTCATCCTAGGAGAGATAAACCATGGAGACTGACCAAGGAGGATGACCCGGGGAACGGGAGCAAAGATCCGAGGGGCCGGGGTATCGCTCAATACTCCCATCAGGACTGGCGAGGAGAACATTTTGATCCACCCCTGATGGAGGAAAAGATACTGAACTTTGCCATTTTGGAATCCGAAGAAGATGAGGCTAACATCCCAGTCTTGCGAGTTGCATTGATGGAAAATCAATGCCATCGCAATAGGGGGGCTTGTGGGAAGTTTAAACCCACTCATCCAAGCCCTGCAACATCACTGTGCATTGCTGGCAGCAGAAACATCAGAATGGCCACTGGAAAGCATGCTGCTTGCCAGAGATCACCAGAAAATGCACAGTGAAAGCTGGAAAAATAGGCGCCACCCATTTTTGCCTATATTAGTGAGCAAAGGAGGTCACTGCCTAAAACCACCATTGGGCTACACACACAGTAGCCTGAAACCACTTGGAAATAGCAATACTTATTGCCAAAAGCAACCCAGAGCTGTTTGGGAATTCATTTTCTTGATTGTCAAAATGTGCTAAAATCATGGCTCAAAAATCACCAAAAAGATCCAACCTTCTTGTTCGGTGTTCCACATGACTCTACCGCAAGAATCCACATCAGTACAATGCCAGCAATAATCATATGCTATCAAGCTAAATCCCCTTTTAAAGATAGACAGCTGTCAAAATGGGTGTAGTACCGTTACTCGGCTCTGTCAGGTGCTTGTGATTTAAAATTCTGACAGGAGAGCTATGTTGCAGAAGCTAAATATGCCGAAGAAGAGAATTCCATCAAAATGCCATATAAAGTGCCACACAGTGATTTCATTCTGAAAAAGACTTAATTTAAAGATATATATGCTCATTTTAAGTTTATAATGTATGTTTTTCTTAACAAGGAACTCGGTGCAATTGATCAGAAAGTAGCCTGATGCAGCTAAGACTTCAAAAGACTTGCTTCCCTGAGAACCCTTCACACATGGGGCCTTCTCACCAACAGGAGTGGAGGTCGCATGGACATGTTAATCGGATGGAGGAACAATGGGGGCTTTGGGGATGAATAGGAATATGCTTATTTGGGTGTAACTGGTCAAACAACTGCTCTGGGAGAGACAGGCCAAGTGACATCTGACTCACCCAGCTCTGTGGGGCAGACCAGACTGAGATGTGAATTCAATTGAGAGCAAACGTATGTTTTATAAAATTGCTTATAACAAATTTTACCGAGCTGACAAAAATATGAAACTTTGGGATTATTAAAATGACAAATTCACTCACGGTTCAAGACTAAGCTGGACGCCGTACGATGTTCTGAGACCAAACCCCGGGATTTATTAATATTGTAGATACAGTGTTTATGCTAGAAACATAAAAACTTAGAGTAATATGCTCAGAGAGGGTGTGTATGTCTGTGCAAAATTGGGTGCAGAACCAATCTTGGCAAACCCACCAAAATCACGAATAAGTTGTCATTTCTGAACCCAAGCACGTAGGCACATGGGACTTGAACAGAGACATGCCTTGATTAATCTGTGATGTGTACATGTAGTCTCAACAACTTGTGTATCTGGGAAATATGTTTTTGGGAAAAATTGATTTTATAAGTAAAAGCAAAGGGGAGTTTCTTCAATAGATAGTAAAACACAGCATCACTCTGACTCGTTCTGACATGCTAATCCTTTCTCCAGTCAGGTCACAGAGAATCCTCTAACCTATCAAATCCTTAGGGGGTTGGGCATGTAGAATCATCCTTCCTACCCACTTTGAAAACTCATAAAAAGAGACTGCTTAGGACAGGCAAGGACACACTCATTTTTCCACTTCAACTGATTTCTGCGCAGCACCCTGCCAGAAGACTCCAGATCCAGATAATATCCAGACAGACACTCCAGATAGATCCAGAGACCAGACTCTAGAACCAAGCTCTAGAACCTGAAAGAGAGGCCTAATCCACAAGCTGAATCCTCTTCAGCAAGCCATCAGGATGGATCTTTTGCAAACCTGATTCTAACCCCTAAACAAACTCCCTAGGGCATCTCACATTCAACAGCCAGGCTTAGCTGTCCTATTCTAGCAAAGAACCCTGTGCTAGAACTCAGATCCGGACCCAGAAAGCAGTGCTATAAACCAAGACCCATCAGATGCATTTCCAGAGGCTGCAGATCGCTGTGCAGTGCTGAACGCAGAACCCAGAGGGTCTGAGACCTGTCCGGTGGTGAGTGAAGTTAAACCCTTGACCAGATATTTGACGAGGCGCATTCCATTCCAAAAACTAGGAGTGAGTATCTAGTCTAGAACAGTGCATAGTCATCTCTAGTCTAAAGTAATCTTATCCCATCCATTTCAACCTGTCCAGAACTGCATTTAGAATTTTGTGTCCATCCTGTGATTCCAAATCTGTAAAGCGCATCTGTCATTTCTGAAATCTTGACTTTATTTCTGAAAATCTACCTTCACAAAAACATCCGTATTCTTTGAACCGCATGTCCTAGAAGTGAAATTTAACTGTCATTTTAAATCTAGGACCCTCACCTTTCCAACAAACCTAATTTCACCACATGTTAAAAATAGCTGCTTCTTGCTTTCCACTGCTGAATTTCGTTTTCAGTCTGATAATCACTCATGAATCATTGCTAGTGGTTGACCTGAACTAATCCAAAGTAACTCTCACTTATCCTGAATATCCTTTAGTGAATTAAAAGCATTTTAGTATATGTTCCCATCCTGAGCATTTACATTCAAAAGCATTTTAACCTGTGTTTTAAAATCATACCTGTTCTTTCTAAGCTTGCTGGGGGAACTGGAATTGAACTGCATTATTCATTGTATTCTTGAAGCCTGTGTACCCTCCTTCCCATCTCTTCATACTGAATAGTGGGGGGAGTGAGTAGTCACAGGGGAAAAAGTGATTATATTATCTTCTGATTGAATTCCTATCAAGTTTATTTCTGTGCTACATTCTTTCCCATCTTGCATTTCCTTGAACCATAAAAGTATTCTCTGCTACCTTATCCTTCCTCTTCCGACTCCTTTCAGATTAAAGAGATTGTGCTATTATAATATTACCCACTGTTGATCCCTGTTATATTCATAAGTGTGCTATCAAATATTATTTTATCCATAAAAGTGTGATATATATATATATACATATAAATATATATATATATATATATGTATATATATATATATATATATATATATATATATATATATATATATATTGTTTAATTCTTCAAATAAACCTTTTTAATTTGCAAAACAAACCTACTTCTTGGCTAAGTGAGGTCAGGGGGAGTCAAAGAGAGGGGCGTTATATAAGGGTCCATCATCCAGATTTAAAGAACTTTTGACATAAAAATATATAAATAAGGGCTTCCGTTGGGCATCTCATCCTAAGCATTGACTTTGTTGGATTGCTGGATTGAAGTTACTTACAGTTATTGGCCTGTAATTCAAGGGATTATCAGTGTCCAAGCCTGTTTTTTTCCGGATTGGCAAAACCCAAGCTTCCTTGATATTAGAAGGTACGTGGCCTTCTAAAAATTATGCGTTAATAAAGTTGCAAATGGCCTCCAAAAGAGACAGAGGGCAGGTTTTTATGATTAAGGCGGCGCATGGGTCTTCCCTGCAACATGTAGTTTCAAGTTGTTTAATAATACGGGACAGATCCTGTACTGATATACAATTAAAACGAAATTGAGGTATCGATGGGCATCTATTGAGTTCCTCCTCGTCACAGGAATGGGAGCCTTCCAAAGGGACAACACACTTGGTGTCGTCGGCGTAGTTGGTAAACAGCACACCCTCTCATTCTAGAGTGTTAAAAAACGGGGCAGTGAAGATGTTGTAAATACATGGGGACAGGCAGGCCCCCTGGGGCACTCCAAACGATACCGCCACAAGATCTGCAGTTGCCTCATCTATAAAGACGCGTCTAATTCGGTTACCAAGAAACAAAATGGTCCATTGAGTTGCCTCAGGTGAAAAATTTGCTACTTCCCCTAGCCTGTCAACCAGGATCGCATGATCGACTAAATTGAATGCGGCTGACAGGTCTAGGAGCATGAGCTTAAATGCTGCGCCCTTGTCCATTCTTTCCAGGAGTCTTGATTTTAATTCTAATAGAGTGGTCTCTGTGCCAAAACCCTTTTGGAATCCAGATGGACGAGGATTTAAGATAGATTGAGAATCAAGATGTAAGGAGATTTGATTATATGCCGCACAATCTATGATTTTAAGTAGGAAAGGGATGTTCTTTATTGTCCTGTTCTTTATTGTCCTGTTATTCAAGGGATTATCAGTGTCCAAGCCTGTTTTTTTCAGGATTGGCGAAACCCAAGCTTCATTGATATTAGAAGGTACTTGGCCTTCTAAAAATGATGCGTTAATAAATTTGCAAATGGCCTCCAAAAGAGGCAGAGGGAAGGTTTATATGATTAAGGCGGCACATGGGTCTTCCCTACAACATGTAGTTTTAAGTTGTTCAATAATACGGGACAGATCCTGTACTGATATACAATTAAAACGAAATTGAGGTATCGATGGGCATTTTACAGACAGAGCCTTCTCTGTAATAGTCTGTGATATGGCCTTTTTTTGGGATATATTTTCCCTAATGGTAGAAAGTTTGTTTTGCGTGGAGTCCTGTATATCTTGGCACCAGGAGGCACCTGTCTTTAGGGATTGAACTATGGGTTTAATGCCTGTTTCATTTTCTTTTTAGAATTTTAAAAAGTTCTGTAATATTAGACTTGGCATGTGTTATTCTAGTGTTATGAAAAGATTTTTTTGCCATAACAATTGCTATTGTATAGGCTTTAGTATTTACTTTATATGTGGCCAGATGTTCTACGAGAGGGTTTTTTTCCCAAATAAAATATGACTTCATCATCAAGGATTTACTTTTTTCCAGGCCAGGTGTGAACCAAGCTTTACTGGTTCTTTCAACTATAGTTTTTTGTTGTTTTAGGGGAGCCAGTGTGCTAGTAATATTGCTTAGATTAGCAGTGATAGCCTGTGACATGGATGCAGCCAAATCTGTCTTAGAAAACTGTAATCCTGGAGCTAATAGTGGCAAAATCTTCTCCTTGGTCAGAAGTTTGATGTTTCTAACCTGAGGACCTAACACGCGCTTGAGTTGAGTCTCAGCTGAAGCTGGTTCAGTATTCCAAATCATCATGTAGAGGGAAAGGCTCACAGTCAAGAAAAATGAAAAATTTATTATACATAGAGTGGGATAGAACACAACCAAAGGCTGTTTCTGCAAGCATAAAGCTTCTTTAACAAAGTGTGTTCCCTAGATTTATATAGGGGAACAAATAATTTTTATTAGGGGAACAAATAATGTCCATTTAACATTGGTCATTTCAATGGAATTATAATGCTATAAAATATATTTACAATTCCGACAGTGAATGCTTGTGAACATGCCTCAGGCCACACCAAGCCATTTTCCCCATGGTGGATCGTTTGGCTGCTGCCCATGGCCTGTATGTCCAGTGACCCCTTTGCTCGGGACAATGACTCAATCATGGCCCTGACCACACAAAACCACACAAATGTACCACTGGGCAAGGACGGTGGTCTCTTTACCCAGGATGTTGCCCTTGACCATGCCCGGGTAAGCCACCTGAAATAGCCATTGAGCTTGGCCTGTGCTCATTCATTATGTCCGCTTTACTGCCTATTACAAGTCTGTGGGCATGTAATAACATATATATTTTAGCAAAATATAATTATATTTTTATTAGAAAATGTAGTGGCACTTTGTTGCCAACAATAATATGAGATATATATATATATATATATATATATATATATATATATATATATATATATATATATATATATATATATATATATATATATATATTTGTTTTTTGCCAGTATGACATGCAAAGATGTTGTTGGTGGCAACACAGCCAAGCCCAACTTGAAACTGCATAGAATGAAATGCATGAATAGAAATGTTTAGTGCTGATAGGCCAAAATATTGAAGTGCACCATTTTTGGATACTTCATGCATGGAAACTACATTAGAATATACCTAACTAAATAACTCAATTAACATTGCTAAATACTAATTCTAACCTCCATAACATTATAATGTAGTCTCATGTGCAAAATGAGGTGAACATTCATGTTTTGGTGGCGCTGCTGTAATTCGTTTTTAAATGCACACTGGAATTTTGTTTCGTTCTTTTTCTTCTGTGTTTGTGGAAGAGGCAGCAGGAAATAAATGAAACAGTTGCTCAGAGAGCAAGGATTCCATTGTTCTAAAAGTGAACAGTGGCACAGAAAACATTTGTTTTAACCTGATTGAAAGAAAGTGTCTGCAGACATGCCACGTAAATAAAATGGGAAGGCTCCTGTTGATGATGTGAGTATTACATTAGCCCATGCATGCAGTCATCATAAAATATGATGGGAGAAAAAGAGTAAAATAGGAAAGGATGTTTTCTGAAAAAGGTCCCCAGGATAAGGGGCAATTGGGTAAATATGAGAGCCGGAGGTCCAAACTTTTGTGGGTGGATGAAATAGTCAGATTATTTTAGCACATGTCCTGCTCTAAAGGATGTAGCCATTCGTGAGTAGTCCCTTTCTCTTTGATCTGTGCTGTATTCCAAGGCACACTGGAAGGTGTCAGGGTTTTTGGCCAAAGATTCCAGGGCAGCTTCTTCTACCAAGAGTAATAGTTCTCTGTGATGTATCTAGACTAGCTGCCATTTGGAGCACAATCTTCAATTCAACTTTCACAGAAGTTTATTTTTAGCATCAGTATTGCATGCTGGAAAGATTCACAAAATGGAAATATTTACAGATCGTACAGAGGGGTGTTCTAGATGGTTACATCATCTAGTAAGTTCAAAGAAACTTGGCAAGCCATGCTTCCATAATGCAGGTACTCACTGATTGCTACAATGATTTTCTATGGAAATTCAGGACAAACATACTCGTCCTTGGCACTTAAGGGGTTAACTCTATGACTGCCCTTTCCTATTACACATGGCTTAACGCCTTTGACATAAACACATTTTACTATTGAATATACATTATCGGCAGTACAGCCGACAAAAAGATTAATGAACACAGTTATGCTGTTGGAAACTATACAATCTTGCAAATACGTGTTAATTGCTCATATGCAGTGTGGATGATCACATATGGTACAATATAGCTAGAAGTGCATGTGTATGGGATCATCTGCTGTGCACACATCCATGGGTATACCTGGGGAGCCAACATGACTATTTCATTAGGTATGCTGAATGGGCACAAAGCACTAAGACAGTCCTTGTTTAAGACATCTGGGGCCAGATTACAGAAACTTTGCACCTGTGCAAGTGCAAACTGTGCATGGTATTAGCACTAGGTCAAAGTTTGCCCTATTTTTAAAAACACTGGGACACATTAAAAAACCATTGCGCCTCGACAAGTGCAGTTTGGCAAATTAAAAGCACCAGGGCTAAAATTTTCCCAGTGCTAAAAAGATGCATTTTTGATGAATTGTGCGCGTTAGTGCTAATACCATTCCGTATTAGCACTAGGGCAATTTTTGCCCTGGTGCTTTTAATATGCCAAACTGCACTTGTCGAGGCGCAGTGGTTTTATAATGTCTCCCAATGTTTTTAAAAATACAGCAAACTGTGCCCTAGTGCAAATACGATGCAAATTTTGCACTTGCACTGGTGTAAAGTTTCAGTGATCTGGTCCCTGGAGGTTGAACCGACGTGGAACCCTGTATTATCAACACTGAGTGAGACAGGTTTCCATCTGCTAGGGAGAGTCTCCGAGAGTTCATGAACTTTAAAGAGCTCAAGTAAATGGATTCTACCATGAACGTCAGATCTGCTTAACAGTCCCACATTCAGACAACACTTTGTATTTTAAAGATTGGTGTTGGTGGGTTTATACTTGCCGACATTCAAATAAGACAACCTTGTATCATTTTTGTCAGGTATCAGTAAGTGGCATTCCATCAGCTCGTCGTATGATTTGATATGATATGGCATTTTTAACGCGCCTATACACAAGTGTTTCAAGGCAAGTACACACAGTACCTAACGTATGGACAGAAGGAAATGTGCGATGAGAATCTGAGTAACAGCCTCTGATGTAAGCTTCATGTTAAATGGTCAACTGGCTCTAAGGGAGACCCCTTCACATTTCACAGTTGTCCTTTGACACATCTCACTTTATTAATTCAGCATTATAGGGTGTTGGAAAGTATGGTGTGAAATAACAAACAGTCTACTAATATACAATGCATCTTCAGCAGCAATAAGGTGACACTTTCAACAGTGTTCAAGGTTATTATTCCACCCACACAGAGCAGCGCCATTTCTAGATGCCAAACCTGCTACTAAAGGGCTGTGAGTCTTGACTTTGTGAGATCCACTCCTGGCCTTATCACGGAGGTCAGAAAAAATTATAAAGGGTACCTGGTATACTCTCGGTCCGCCAGGCAAACAATAGGTATAAACAAAACAATGGACCGACAGCGGGAGGATGGCAAGCAACAAATCAGAAACTTTCAGAACAGTATATATTTATTTTAAAAATTCAGTAGTTGTAAAAAAGACAAATACATTAAAAATGATTATCAAAATTATCCATCTTACTTACACTCCATTCAATCTATTCAGACAAGCATACTAATTCATAAATATATTCGCAGCAGATATTCACTGAACATTTCATAAGATGGCCTTGTAACATACCAGGCCTCATAACACGTGTTCACAGAGTTCCCTTAAACCCCCTATGTATACTGGTGTGTCTCTCTATTGTACAACTAATCTTACTCAGAGCAAGGAGAGACGCCATAGACAATAAGCTGGCAGAGCAAGAAGTGACGCCATGGACAATACGCCAGCAGGTTTGCAACTGTTGGTGAAAAGGAAGCACAAGACATCAAACAGGGCACATTGAGTGGAGGAAAATCACCACACTATAAGGAGCCCTACTGGTATTCACAGAGCGCAAAAAGGAAGTAAAAGGGACCAGTTTCCATCTGAGTGCTGCAATTGAAAAACAGCTCAGCTCTGCCAGAAGGGATCTGGTGACGGGAGCATTTGGGATCTTCTCCATTTTCATGAACTTCTATCCAGATCTCTCTGGGGATCTTGTTTTCAACTCCATGGGTGTTGAAGAGGTGCACAGTTAAGTATCCATTTCTGTCCTGAATAAGGTTGGAGAAATTAAGGGCCACAGTATTGGAGCCCGCCGTTTCCAACTGAAACACGTGTCTGACAACATTTGTTGTACAATATAGAGACACACCAGTATACATAGGGGTTGCAGGAGAACTATGTGACTAAGTCTTATGATTCCTGGTATGTTACACGGCCATCTTGTGAAATGTACATTGAATATCTGTTGTGAATATATGTATGAATGAGTATGCTTGTCTGAATAGATTGAATGGAGTGTAAGTAATGATGGATCATTTTGATAATCGTTTTTAATGTATTTGTCTGTTTTACCACTACTGAATTTTTGAAATAAATATATACTGTTCTGAAAGTTGCTGAATTGCTGCTTGCCATCCTCCCACTCTCCGTCCATTGTTTTGTTTATACTTATCAGGGAGGTGCCTTCCAAATGATTTGCTGTTGGCATGCCTAAAACCAACGTTATTCTACATTCTGCATTGGCTTTTTTTAGCGTGTAATGGGGAATCCTGTTGAAGGTATTGAAAGAGGGGTCAATTGTTAACTATGTATGTTAAAAATAAATATATATTGGCCTAGGAGGAGATAGATTTACAACTGCCAAAATCCATCTAATGTAATTCCATTATCAATGGGCTTTAAGTGAACCCACTGTTTTTGTATATTATTGTCTTGTGCAGGAGGTTTCACCAACAACAAATTGTTAGGCGAAGCCCTGGGGGCTTTATTTGTTCTCTGCAAGGTAGGACTGATACCTTGCCCGTAGAAAAGGGCATGCTCCAAGGGGGTAGGTAGGTGGAGGCTGCTTCTTCAAATGAAGCTTTGGCCAAGGGATGTCACACCAGGAGAATAATGAATGGTGCTTTGTTGATCTTTGGTAGACCGAGTGGGAAGAGTAGCCCAGGTGGTGAGTTGCACCCAGCAGAGGGTCTTCACCATATTGGAAATACATAGGCTACAGTTCCTTCCTGCCCAACCTCCCAAATTCCTGCAGACAAGCTCCACCGGGAGTGATAATAACCAGCAAGACACGTGTTAAAGAAACTGAGATGGGTCCCTTACAGAAGGCTTGAAATGGGCCAATCCACTATGGCAAAATGACAACATAAGTTGGTGAGAACCACCTTGTGGAGGTTCCCAGCCACTGGGGGAGGAGGAGGGAATCATTCAACAGAAGAGAGTAAGGCCCTCTCTCTTCCCACTTCAAGCGAACATTTGAAGTGACCAGTTGTTGGAAAAGGCCTGCCTGCAGCTTGGACATCGGTGCCCATGGCTTGGCCTCCTGAACTGAAGTGGCACACCTGCAAGTGTGCCTGGAAAACGTTCTGACTGGGAAGGGCAGAAGATGGACTTGCCTTTCCTCTGAGACCCTAGACACGACCCCTTAGTTATCAGCAACAAATGGAACCATCTTTGGCTCTTTGCAATTTCGAACTACATCCAGTGTTTGTGATCTATGCCGACCTAAAAACTGCCTGCCCGATTCAAGCTTCGTTGAGACAAGTGCTGTTGTCACCTGTTAAATTCCACTGCATCCATTCTTGTTGCACAAGCTCAAGACATTCAGATCTGATTTAATGCACTGGAAAGTGCCCAGAAACAAAGAAGATCTGAACTATTCTAAAGTGGTCCTGTACCTCTGGCCTTGTCTTACGGGCCCTAATGAAAACTGAGAGACTTTTCTAGAACTTGTGTCACCTTTTTGTTTGAGATCGTAGTTGGTTAAGTAGTAGGGTACTGTTGAGACTAGGAGTTTAGAAACCTCTACTCATCCCTGTATCCTGCAGGGCAATATTCATTTGTTGCAATGTGTAGTCTCACAGCAGTGATGAAAGCCTTGATCACCTAACATCCAAAATGTCCTTTCCCAAAACCCTCTTATAAAGCGACATTAAAATTGCATTTGACAGGTTTCAAATGATATGTGTGAAGTGAACTTCTATCTATGGATTCTAAAATGTAAGTTCATAGACCGTGGCTAGGCATTATGTAGTATTCTGCTGATCAGAGTTCATGCTGTGGGAATGCATGGTGCAGCTTGTGGGATGCATTTCATGGGTGGAACGTTTTGCGTGCCTGGGGAGCTGGCTGGGCGTGCTGGATATATCAGTGGTATATGTCCTATACCTGATGCTATCTTGGACACTGGCAATACAGTACTTACCCTATGTCGGACTCTCCTAGCCCTGCTACTTCACATGTGTTGCTAGAACCTGTCCATCAAATGTTTTGGGCACTGAAGAAACCCTAGCAATGTATAGTTGTGTTATGCCAGTTGTCATAACATGATACTTATTAGAAGTAGACACGAAGTGCAGACAGCGCTGGTAGTGGTGTATTTGGTAGAACCGCGGTTTTTGGTATATGTGTTTTGAGGAATTGCAGTTGGGTGCCGTATAGCATTAATTGTGAACTCTTGTTTTCCAGGCATAGGAAGGGGTCGCTGAATCGCATGCAGAGATCAGTTGTCGTGTTTGCATATCCCATCGGGAAGTCTAGACGGACAGTTTGTACCCACTCACAATTAATCAGTCAGAATTTAACAGTAATCCGAATATTTGTAGCACACTTATAATGTCGCCATATAAAATATATGATATTCAAACTGAAGGAAAACACAGCAAAAGCAGGTTAACTTCTTTGAAAATGTCGTTTTGAGCACGGTTGCGAGTTTGAAAGACAGAACTATATTTTATAGCAGTAGGGGGCAGCATTGCTTTTCTTATGGAAAGGTGCCTCTCTTGAGTCCAGAGGGTGAAAAAACATCTAAAAGGCGCACGCGACCAAAATTGAAAAACAGAAATTGTGTTTGGCAAAAAAAAGGCTTTTTTACGAATATGCGGGTGCTGCTTCCCTGGATGCAGGGCATCCTGCCCCACGAATTGCAAAACAGCCCCTGAACCCACCAACAAGCCGCAGTTTCTCATGTCGGCATTAGAATACTAAAATGTGTCAGGCATGTTTCAAATGATATGACGTCTGTAAAACATTGCGGAATGGAGAGTGGCATCATGCGAGAAGGCGCCAGGTATGCTTCCCCCTGACTTTTAAACTACACGTGCATTTAGATACACGTTGCTTTTGTTCTGACGCTAGAGCCGTGAACTACCTTGGGTGTTGTATCATTCAGCCGGACATAGCAGAGCAAGTCAGGTGTGGCATTTGGTCAATGTCTTTAGCGACACATTTAAGGAGATATTATTAACGTAGCTCCGACATTTACTAGATGCGAAGTGCTATGCCGACGCGAAGAGCTGGATGACTCCGGACATTTTTACATTAAATGAATGTCTGCCTTGAATATTTAAGCAGGATAAATAAAACCTGTTTTCGTCATAATCCGGGAACCGTGCGCTCGCAACGGGACACTCGGGTGCTAATGGACTCTTAGAAGCACCGCGGCGGCTCTTTCCCTTGCACTTCTTTTGTGCGTGTCCTGACACGGCTGCAGCGTTCTGAGATCATTATAGATAGCCTGGACTCCCGAAGCCGTGGAGAGCGTCATTCTCAGCTGCGCACAGCCTGTGCCAGAGAACTGTGATCAATGGTTTTTAGGACATTGCAGGGGGAAATGTCCTGCCAAATCAATTACTGCATCCTTCCTTCTTCATAGCTTTCTCTCTATCTCTTAGAACTCTGTCTCCCTCATCTCAATATATAATTCTATCTGTTTCTTCGATCAGCAATTGCATGACTTTTCTTTTTTTTTGTATGTAACACTTACATGTATTCATATTTTTCCAGGTCCTTCCTTCCTTTCTTCCTTCTTCCTTCTTCCTTCCTTCCTTCTTCCTTCCTTCCTTCCTTCCTCCTTCCCTTCCTTCCTTCCTTCCTTCCTTCCTTCCTTCCTTCCTTCCTTCCTTCCTTCCTTCCTTCCTTCCTTCCTTCCTTCCTTCCTTCCTTCCTTCCTTCCTTCCTTCCTTCCTTCCTTCCTTCCTTCCTTCCTTCCTTCCTTCCTTCCCTCCCTCCCTCCCTCCCTCCCTCCCTCCTTCCTTCCTTCCTTCCTTCCTTCCTTCCTTCCTTCCTTCCTTCCTTCCTTCCTTCCTTCCTTCCTTCCTTCCTTCCTTCCTTCCTTCCTTCCTTCCTTCCTTCCTTCCTTCCTTCCTTCCTTCCTTCCTTCCTTCCTTCCTTCCTTCCTTCCTTCCTTCCTCTAATGCAGCCAGTAACCAGTTAGCTCCGCCCATACTGTCACCCCCCGAATGTGTTGCTGCTGTGCCATTGATGTAGAGACAGACTGACATGATGACTGGCTGTTGCAGTGTGATATATCATAAGCATGTGTGCTTCAATAGTTATGTAATAGAGTATTTGCCTACTATTTACAACCACAGAAACGTGCCATGAGCCACACACCAACAGCGCAGCGAGGACCCCTGTAAATGTATTCACTTTTTCTTGTTGAATGAGATATGCAAGCATGACAATGGTTTTGGTACCCCCATCCTCGCCAGACTACAGCCAGAAACTCACAGTTTTGAGCCACTGTCAAAGTTCTTTCAAGCATGTTCACACTATATGAATGAATCATATAATGTCATGCAACGTTATCTAATTGTACATTGCAGTGAGATTAAACTGAAACAATTTGCAGTGGGTCAGCACCGTGTTCTATGTCCTGAACTGCTTTTCCAGAATGTCAAACATCTAAACAGTTGCATTAGAAAACATGCCACCATCTTCAGGCCACCAATAACAAGGTGGCCAAATTGCAAAGCTAAGCAAGTGTTGACTTCAAACAATCTTGCCAGACTGGTTTTGCAACCTCGCATTGCATCCTTTTCAAAGTGTTACAATTTTGATTTCTTCTTAAAGGAGAATAAGTATTATCAGTGGATTCAGCAGTAGTTTGATGCATTCAATCACATTTTCCAATACAGATTGGCCTTTCTTCTGTTATGTTATGATATGATATGATATGTCATTTATAACGCACCAGTACAGAAGTGTTTCTAGGTGCAACAAGACAAGGAGGGGGAAACAGAAGGAGGACACAGCAATGATCTTACTAGGTCTTGTGTCATTCGGGTCGCGCAAGTACTATTCATGACAAAAGAATGACAAAAGAGTCCCATCCTTAGCTGGCAATGATTTGCATGCTGTGAATAAAAACTGCACCTATGTTATAACAGGACTTATATAATTAATTTGCTTTGTGCTTTAAAAGGGTATTATTACAGTTTTCAACAACATGCTTTCACAAGCTGACATTTAGTCCATTAACCAGTTTCTGGGTAACCTCCTTTAACTCAGATTAACTATTTCACTTTTTTTACAATATTGCACACTATGGTGTAACTTCCATTGTTGAGTATATTTGCATTTTGTTCCACAAAATTATAGTGTGTAAAAGAAGATTCTGCAACTTATTCACATTGTGACAATCTCACACAATGAATGAGCCACAGTGGCCGTGGATTATCCCTCTGGATTAGAGTCCATGGGCAGTTTCTCCACCTGCCTTTTTGTTATAATGGAGTGTTCCATAGGCACAGTGCACACAGAAGGAAGTGCAGTCTTAGGGGGCAGGGAGGCAAATGTTCCTCAACTTCCTTCTATCCTTCCTTTCTCACTCACTGGGAGGGCTCCTTGCGTGCCAGTGTGACCAATGATGCACAGGCGTGACCTTCTTCGTGGAATCCGCAGCCACCCCCTCTTTGCAGCCCTCAAAGGAGGATGGGTCACTGGAGGCTGACATGTAAACTCTGGGTGTAGCAAGCGTGTCCATCTCATGCTTATAATTTTGCCTTACTGTGGTTGCCAAGGTTCAGCCCTTACTTGGTATATCACTCTTAACTGGCGGGTTGCATAGGCTCCAACCACTTTGGCTTTGACGACATTTACAGTCTTCTTCTCGATCAAGCAAACATAGACCCAGGTCTAGCTGTCACGGCTTGGGATGTCCCATGTTGGTGCTGATTCTTGACTATGGATACTTCTGACTCCTCAAGGTCTTGCTCTTGGATCTCTAGCAGCAGCAGCACCACCCTCTCCCCATCTTTCTCTGGGCGACACCACACTTCTGCCACTCCATTTGCTTGCTGAATCACTGCCATATCTTGCCCATATCCAAGTAGATTGCGGCATTGTCCAGAAATGTCTGAAGTGTATTTTTAGTTAAAAAGCACTCCTCCTGCATTATTTGTATTTTCTTTAATTTGAAGAAAAGGAATGAACATTTTAATCAGAAATACCTTACAATAGCACCTTCACAGATGGTGGAGGCATTCCCCAGAAGTTTAATCGCACAATAGCACAAAGGTGAGAACACATGGAGAGCCACATTATGAGGGTGTAAAAACAGTGGTACTTAGAAAAAAGACCAACAAAAAGAAAGCAAAAAGGCAGATAGGGTCTCCAGGTTCTCCCCAGGCACACTGTAAGCTCCTTTCACATTCAGTGGCAACGTTACCCCTGTATGGGCCTCATCTAATGGCCCTGCCTCCCTAAACTTCTCCTCCGACTTCTCCTCCAACTATTGTAGTTGCAAACCTTCTTTTGTCAACCCTGCCTCCTCCCCTTTGCCTCAGACAAATTTCAATAGCTATCCTTCCTCACACAATACTTGCTGTGGTGTTGCGTTCTATTCCTTGCACCTACCCCCTTAAACAAAATATTCAAACCATTCTCCTACAAGAAGAAGTAGAGGAAATGAACATCCTAGGACCAGATTTTCAACGGAGTCTTTAAGTATCGAAAAGGTCTTTAAAAGCGGTAACAACCTTTTTGGTACTTAAATCCTATTTTGAAGGTGGCACATACTTCCAAAGTCGATATGAATGTCCAATGACTTTTTAAGAAATGATTATTATTTTTTTTTAATTTGGGTTATCACAACCTTTCAAATTTACAACATATTTAAAAGCAGGCTATTCACACAATTCATAGGTAAAATTTCAATAGAACACATAACACATCTTTTAAAATGCATTTTCCTCCATTCACTGCCATAAAACCGATGTTTTAAACAGCTAGAGTTTTCATCATTAACTTTTAAAGCAAGCAAAAACTTGACAATGGCAATGCTCAGCGATATGGAATTTGCATTAAAAATCATGTTCCACATTTCATCTTCATTTAGCATTCGAAATTGATTTCATTTAAAAAGGAAATGTTCGTTAAGTATTTAAATCCTGGCATTCAGCTTATAATGGCACCCTTTTCCTTGTGATGGCTTGCTCCTTGCACCCTTGTTGGCATGTATCCTTATCCTTAGCATCATTCTCCCAGGGTTTAAATCTGGGAATTTTTCACAGATATGCTGGAACTGTATGTAAGGTTTTCAATACAAATGTCCCTATTTTAATTGTGAAATATGTAATACATTTGTCCCATGAAGCACACAAATCCCATCACCACAGTTTGAACTTAGCCTTATCTAGGACCCTGGAAGCAGTGTCTGTAATATGTCTCCCTTATTCAAGATCTCCTCACAATTTGCCACCCAAGCATTATTTGGGATGCTATTATTTGTGAGGGCAGCATGTAATCATGGAATGGAAGTTTGCGTGTAGTCCTGTGACAGGAGACATTTCCTCCATAAACACAATATTTGCCATGCAACTTTGGCATTCAAGGATAGCAAACCCAATTCAAACCTCAGTATTGCCATTGGGACTTACTGAGGGAGATGACGTACCTTTTTCCAGAATAGGCCTTCTAATAAGATCCATTTTGGCCGATTGTTCCGATGTTTTGTGTGGGCTCCATATGTTGTTGCTGTAGCCACTTTTTGCTTATAAAATGGAATGAGCACTGCATGAGTAAACTTTCTGAATTTAGCCTGCATAATTCTATCTTGTGAGGCCAAGTCTGCATTTTCCTTTTTAATTCCAATTGGTATGGCTGGTCAGAAAATCTATTGTTACTATTTTGACCTAATTGGGAGATAGTTCATTGTATCATTTCTAAAACCTTTTTTAAATATTGGTATGATTATAGATTCCTTCCAGGAATGGGGAATCTATCCTTTCTTTATTGACATAATGAAGATCTTCTCTAAGATTAACACCCATTGCTCGGGATTTTCTTTAATAATCACATTCGACCGGCGATCTGGCCCAGGAGCCCTTGATGTTTTAATAATCATCAAAATGTCAATCTGATCAAAGGACAAATTGTTGTTTGCGAGACTAGTGATATTCTACTTGTAGATGTTTTTACCTAAAACAGTTTGGAATAATGGTGAGTACATGCCTGTTCATATACTGTGTTAAATAGTAAGGAAGCTGACACATTTAACTTAGTATTATTCATGAGGCTCCATGTTTGAGCGCTCAATTTCTGTGCTATTGCTGCAAGCATCCTCTCACCGTCCATGTGTTTCTTTAACATATTATATTGTTTATGGCATTTTTATATTGTGTACGCATTTAGATTTTTACACTGTGTTTTACGCTTAATGTATGTTCTTCAATTGTCTCTTCTTTTGATGGAATTTCACTTTCAAAGTGTGAATATACATGTTATATACATATATAGTTGATTACAGGGCGCCTATTTAATGACTGATTGTCTAGTATCAGTACAAGTGAATCTGTGTACCCATAATTTACCATTGTCAGGAGACCATAGATTTGTTAATCTAATTGAGTAGTTAGTATATTTAGTTTTGTGTCTGTCCACTTTATTCTATTTCTGCCTTGATTAAGGGCAATAAGCTCCTTGAAGCAAGTTTGATGTGTAGGGGTTAGACTCTTAATTCTCAGTTTTATAATATTATGGTCACTCTCCTGAGTAGGAATAATAGCGAGAGATGTAACAGTATGGACTGTATGTGTCGATATGAAAATATAATCCAATATTGAGTTTGATAACCCTCTGACTCATCTAGGTGCAGCAGGAATGTCTTCTGACACAGTACCATTTACCATTGTGATATTTTGATCATTCATTAATCTCATCCAATGTTTTGCTCACAATGATAACAGTTGTGACTCTTTAGGTATACACCTCACGTTCAAGTCTCCTACCACCATATTTGTATATGCCTGTTTCTGTTCTGCAATTAGATCTAGCATTTGTATTATGTGGTTCATAAACTTTTCATCCTCAGTAGCTATTGGATTCCAATAAATATTCAAAACTATTACTCTTTTAACGAGTGGCAACTGCAAATGACCTGATGTTACCTTTTTTTCTGGATCCCCGGTTGGGGGGATGCCCATGATTCTAAGTATAGGTCTGAGTCAAGTTTTACAGCTGTTAATAATCCAACTGCTGGGCATCCTTTTGATGTTTAAACTGCAGGGTTACAGGCTACTATAAAATGTGGCCGTATCAGTTGTGTGGTTATCCATGTTTCCTGAAGGATCACTATATCAGATGAGATTAAAGGGTTGGTTGCTTCTAAATTTTAGAAATAGAAAAACCTTGTGTATTCCATATCGTTAATATAATGGATCACATATCTAGTGGTAGTTGAGGTTAATAATTATTGGTATGCTTTGTTTCTTTAATGGCTTTGGTTAGTCAAGACAAGTTTCTATTTCTGGGTTGTATTATCACATCATTACAATAGACCACCTGTGAAAAATGTCCTCTCTCGCTATTGCACGTAACAAATAGGGATTTACATTTATCTTGAATTGATTGATTAGTATTTATTGAAACTATTGCTCTATGTTCTGAACTCATTCTGTTGTATGCTGATTGGTTAGATACCTCTCCCTTGGTTTTATTTGTACACGTGACATGTTTAGTTTTGGTTCTTGCTTATCAGTGTGAAAACATATATTGAAGCCAAGGTGCTTTATTTGAGCATTTGATTGCCATAGAAGGTCCTTTACAACATGTGATGGTATGCCCAACTCAACTGTATCTAGTTTGGAGCTATTCATAAATCTATATCTATTAATACAAATGTTTATGCCACATTGTTATCCGTAGATTACCTAAAAATGCAAAATTTGGGTCTACTTGTTTATTCTTCATATTGAGATGATATATGTTCTCATCTTCTTTCGTATGAGATGGCCTTCGTCTACTTGTGATATTTCTGTCAACTTTTCCATCCAATTCTTGTTTTTGGAAGTTTGATTTCTCTCAGAATTTCTCAATCTCTTCTGTTCTAATGTGAGAAAATTTGGATACTCCTCTTCATCATCCGAAATTGTCTCTACTCTATATCTCTCACTATTCAGTGTCAACAAACGCACTACAGGGGTTTTATCTTGTTGAGTTCAAAATGGAATGGAATAATTTGATAATTTTAGAAACTCTTCATCTATCAGATTATCGATGAACCTTGAGGACTCACAGTCCTCTATTTCCATTCCAGGTTCCTCTGTCACTATATTTTGCTGATGTGCTTGAACACCACTTATCTCTTTTCCTATTATAATTTGGGATATACCTTTATCAGAATTTGGAGTCGATAGAACATCTATACATTTTTTTTGTTTTGTTTTATGAGTGCTTCTTCTTCTTGGCTTTGCTTGATTTTTTGGTGTCTTTGCGTTTTTCGGTTGCATAACTTGATTATTCTTCTTTGTTGTTTGTTTTTATTACTATTCCTAGAAGGATGATTTGGATGAAATAAGTCAAACACCGGGACAACCTTAGGTGCTTCAGCACTCACTTGTTCTACAGTTAAAGGATTTGTAGGTGATCCTGTAGTCGAAACAACCTCAATTACCATTTTGTCCCCACCCTCTTCATCTATAAGCTCCAAATGTACATCTATGCCATTTAGACCCAGATCTCCATCCACGGCCAACACTCTGGCATTAAGGTCCACTAGTTGGTTATTTGTTTGTGTTGAACTAGAAGTTTGGTTTCCATATACTCACCTTTGGGAGCTATTACACAGTATCCAATCAATTTTATAGATTAAAGAGTTCAAGATTGCATTCTGATGTTGGTGTTTTTTATCCATGGATTCAAATAATTTTAGCAAGCTATACATGCTTGTGTTAATGCTAGCCAAACTGGCATTTAGTGGATGGCGCATACCAGGGAAGGACTTGGTGCAGGTCTGGCAAATGAGATCGGAGTGGATCTCAAGGAATTTGAGGAATTCGCTGATTGTGGTTAAAAAATAGGTGATTTAGACATTTCAAAGGTGAGATCAGTTTCACATTTTGCTTTGAGTTTCAGCCATTACAGCCAAGTCACTTGGTAGTGCACGCTGGCCTTTCTCAATGGACAAATTATGATTCACTTAGCCCCCGATAGATACAACGTGGTTAGCAATCCACCCAGTAGATTAATTAAATCAATTTTCCGTATGTAATCATTAGAAACCCAATCTGTGTAGCTGTGCTATTACCCTGCACAGGGTTCTTCGGTGTCTTGTCGTATGAATCTGATATAGTCACCACTTGTGAATATTGAAGTGGATAGTTTAATTGATTAAGTGCGTGGACATTAACATCCCCTGATTTATTTTCTGGCAGCAGCCACAGATTGCTCTTGATCATAAACTTGAGCAAGGCAGTCACTCATTAACTGCGATGGTAGTTCTACTAATGTTGTGTCAGTTATAACTGCCCTTGGGACTTGGATCGTTACTGGTTGTGTCCGCATATCACCAGATTCATTCTGGCCCTCACAGTACCCTCCACCCACCGAATAAACATGCAGGGGGAGGTGCAAACACATCGGTTGGACACAAGATGCCTAATGTCACAAGTTGTCAGCTTCATTCGTTTTATATTTGCAGCTCCAGCTGCCATTATGGTTGAAGCTAGTTCTTCTCCTTGCTGTTTAAGATATGCCAGCATGTTGTAAAGACTGAGGCGGCCTTCTCTGGCATATTCATTGTTAATGAATATGCCGCCATAAGAGTGATTGACAAGTGCTATAAACAAGGAGGCTATCGATTTACCAAACCAAAGATATGCGGAACAGCAGAACAGCACTCCTCGTAGCATTCAGTCGATTGTGCATGCGTTCAAGTTTAAGTAAGAATGCAAGATCTAGTAGGCATGGCTTACTCACTCTAAGGAAAAAGTAGCAAAGCAACACTGTTAATATTGAAAGTAGTATTCCGAGAGGTCAATGTCCTCAATCAAATGTCATTAGTGCTTCATACCATGTTCTCTATTGCATACAGCTCTATGGTCACTCTTCCAAGTTCCACAAGTTCCAAAGTAAAGTCAGCAGGCATCGAGCAGTGGAACAGCACTCCTCGTAGCACCCGCTACGATACAACAACTTGAATCCTTAAGGAATGACTCACACAACATATCACTGGGTGCAGATGGGCTTGCAAGTATGTTGATGCAAGACGCAGATTCGTGGTCAGACATCTTAAATAAATTATTCAGGAAAGTGTGCAAGGAAGGATTCATGCCACAATCTTGGAGGCAGCCTATGATAGTGGCAGTATATCAAAAAGGCCCACGATCAAGTCCTGGTAATTACCATCTGATATCCATGCTCGATGTACCTGGGAAGCTGTTAGCTGGCATCACATTGAGGTAGCTGAAAGCATGGGGGAGGAGAAAAATATTTTGAGCCAATTCCAAAAGGGCTTCTGATCTGGGTCAGCAACTACCCACAATACCCTGGTACTAAATCTGTTAATAAATGCACCACAGAAAAAATCAAACCCACTCCATTGCATGCAGTCTTATTTAATTTCAAGGCTGCATTCGACTCTGTGGACAGAAAGTAATTATCGAGGAAATTGGTAGAGTGGGAAATCCCTGATGCACTGGTGAATGCAATATTACAAATGCAAGAGGGGATAGGTGTCTGTGTGAGGTTGAGCAGCAGGGGCGATTGCACACCCAATATACCAACATATGGAGGCCTTAAGCAGGGGTGTATGCTTGAGTCCCCTCTCCTCAACCTCTATCTGGCAGACCTACCAGGGAGACTGACAACGGCTTAGAATGTTCCCCTCTGAATCGGCATGGAGCATGTGGCGTAGCTCTCATATGCTGATGACATAGCCACTGGACCACACGTTCACAGCCCTGCAATGCTCATTGAACCAACTAGGGCATTATGCTAGTAGAAAACACCTAAAAGTGCACCCGAATGAGACCAAAGTCATGTCCTTTCAGTTGCAGGAAATCTCGACCTAGACCCGTGCATTGTACCATGGGTATAATTGAGTAGGTCGAAAGATACTTGCGGGTGCCCATTAGTACTAATAAAGTGCATTAAACCCTGAGAGTGAGTAAAAAGCTTAGGGCAATGGTAAATGTCAACAGGTCACAGCAAATCACCCAAAGCACTGCTGGGTATATTATGAAGGGACTCATGACGGTATATGAGCAGTGCTACTGTATGAGCAGTGCTACTGTGCTGCCCTACTACGAGGCTTGTAGGTTAATCCCTTTAATGATAACCAATTCCAATGGCTAAACGTGTTGATGGGGAAGTACTGGAAAATAATGCTTGGGCTGCCAAGTTGTATACTTATGGGGGCTCTAAGGCTGGAACTAGTAATCTTGTCTCTGGTTGGTAGAGCCTGGGAAAGACAAGGTCTATTGTATTTAAAATTCCTGAAGAACCCCTTATGCCTGCTATTAAAACTGCTGGGCTAGATGCTAAGTAACACTAATTTGGCAAGTAGGACATACCTAGATTCAATTGGGAAATTATTTGGAGAAGTTGGCTGGGAGCCTGATTGGTCAATGGACCTTAATAGCCTCAGACAAGGATTCATTAAGAAATCGGGAGCGTATGACTGGTGTCAAAACTATGACCACTTGGCAGTATTAAAATCCTACACTGTGTTTGCAGGGATGTCACATGTCAGGTTTCATGTACAGAGATATTTGGTAATATGTCCTGACCACCCTCCGAGATGGATTTTGATATTACTAAGACTAGACAACTTCCCACACTTGACGTGTGAGGCCCCAGTATGGGTGTAACTAAGGAGAAGCGCATGTGTCGGATATGCAAAATCGATGGGATGATAGAAACATCCATGTCCTAACCTTGTGTAGAGAATTAGGAGATGTTTGTTAGAGCCCCCCTTGGGCCCGGGGTGTCCAACTGTAATAAACTGACACGGAGTCAGGGTAATATGCAACCTGCTTTATTTCTACAAATGCGGCAATTGCGGCACCCTAGGTCCCGTCCCTCCCACGCCCCATCGTAACGTCCTGTATGCACTGGCCACAACGGCGGCCCGCCCACACAACGCTTGCTGACATCTCCCCCCTTTTTAACATGCAAGTCCATTCTCACTTCCTTACCCCATTTCTTCTATGAGGCGCAGCGGTTTTATGCAGCTCCGTTGAGGTCGCCTTGACCGGCCTGGGGTCGTCATCTCGATGTCCTGCATCCTGGTGTTTAGCTCACCTTCAGACCCTTCACCATCTCCTTGATACAGTTCATCCCGTGTTCTGTCTACTCCACTGTTCCTGTTCCCTTCCCAGGCTTCTCCCTGGGTGGATGTTACACGTTTGATGTGCGATATGTTTCTGGTCAAGAAGTCATTTCTCTGTGCCGTTACCAACGTGCCCTTCTTGTGCGTCACGACGAGTGGGGTGGATGCAAAGGTGGCTTCTTCCTTTCGACTCTTTGGTTGTCGAAACCATACCTCATCTCCAGGCTGTATGGGGTTCTCACGGGCTGGTCGCTTACGATCTGTGACTTCCTCCATCTTTGCTTTTCTCTCTTCATCGTTGACTTTCGCCTCCTGTTCAAGAGCCGCCAGTTCTCGTGGCCGGGGGTCTTCCAGTAATCTCGTTGTGATTGGTCTCCAAAACATTAGGTCCATGGGACATATCCCTGTTGTGCTGTGGGGTGTGTGGCTGTACTCTCTGAGCAGTTGGTTGAGGGCCTGCTCAAACGGTTTGTTTTGGACATGGGCGATTTGGAGGGTCCTCTTGATGCTAGCCATGAACCTTTCGATCATACCATTTTCCTGTGGCCAGCGCAGGGTTATCTTGCAGTGTTGGAATCCCATGTACTTGGCAAAGTTCTGGAAGTCATGGCTTATGAATGAGGGGCCGTTGTCCGACTTTATGATCTTGTGCCAGGATGAGACTCGACGTTGAGCTGCTTTCTACTGTCTGTGCGTCTGGGAACTGTGAATGTTCATCCATGAGCACTACTACATGTGTGCCATCGCTTAGCGGCCCAAAGAGGTCTACTGTGAGTTCCTCCCATAATTGTTTTGGTAGTGGTGATGTTTGCAGTGGGTTTGGGTGTTGGGGTGGTGCTACCTGTGCACAGACGTGGCAGCCTCCTACAATGTTTTCCACCAGTCTGTCAAGGTGTGGGAACCATACCTTTTGCCTGAGAAGGCGCATCGTCGCAACCACCTCACAGTGACCTTCGTGAGCCAGGTGCACCGTTTTGTCCCGGACAGTGGTCGAAGTGCACGAAGAGAAGTAGTGGAGCTATGTTCCCTGCCAGCCTGCACCCACTCCCCAGAAACCCCATCATCACACTGCCTTCCACACACAATACAAACCCCCAAACATATGCACCTGTTGTTTAAGGGAACGTTAAGTGTAGTGCACTGAAAGTGCAAGTCTCAACTTCTTCCTACACTGTTATTTTTAAATGAAACCGTTCCGGAACGGTTTCTTTTTAAAATAAAAGATTAGGAGCTGTAAAACGTAATTTAAAAAAGTAGAGGAGCACCGCTCCCAGCCGCTCCCGCTCACTTCGACCACTGGTCCCGGAGCGTTCTTGGGATGGTCACTTTGCAACCTTTCAGCAGTATGTGGTCATCTACCACCGTTATTTCGTCTCGAACTTGATCAAACCACTTGACATCCTCTTGTGTGTTTTCCGCCTCCGATCTTGCTTGTTGTCTCATGACTGTCTTCTTGTTGGTATGTAGGCAATGACGCACGATTTGGAGAGCTGGAGCAAGTTCTGATTGGGCAGCTAGTTCTGCCCATCCCACCGGTGGACTACATAGTTTATGTATGTGTCTGCGATGGAGGGCTGTGACTCGGAGGACTCTGTGGGGTGATGGGACAAGTAGTCTGATGGATTCTCCTCCTTGCCGGGGCAGTGTTTCACCGTGAATTTGTAGTCCTGTAGGCGTAGACCCCATCTAGCGATTCTTGGTGGCATTCTAGCTTTAGGGTCACCGTAGATGGTGAGCAGTGCCTGGTGATCTGTGACTATCGTGAACTTCTTTCCAAACAGTAATAGAAGAAAATACTCGCAAGCCCATAACACCGCCAGACTTTCTTTTTCTGCCTGCGAGTATGCCCGTTCTGTGGTCGTTACGCACCTGCTGGCGTAGGCCACTACTTATATGTTGTGTGTGTCTGCCGGGTCCTTTTGTGTGAGTATGGTGCCCAGTCCCACTGGGCTGGCATCAACAATTATTTCAGTGTCTCGGTGAGCGTCGAAATATGCCATGTCTTCCGCTTGAGAGATGGCATTCCGGATCGCCTCAAAAGCTTTCTGGCACTCTGTTGACCAGATAAACGGTGTGTCTTTGCAGGTAAGCAGGCATAGGGGTTAATCACGGTGGCATAGTCTTTCAGGTATCTCGCGCAGTAACTGGCTAGCCCTAGGAACGAGCGCAGGTCTGTCGCGTTTTCAGGGGGCGTGGCCGGGTTGAGTGTTTTGACTTTGTCAGGGTCTGGTCTCATCCCTTTTTCTGAAAAGATGTGACCAAAGAATCTTAGAGATCCTTTGGAGAATTTACATTTCCCCTTGTTGAGCATGAGACCTGCCTCTTGTAGGGCTTGGCATACTCTGTGCAGCACCAAATCATGCTCCTGTTAGGTTTTGCCATATACCAGCACATCATCCGAATAATTTAAACATTTAGGAACATGACGGATTACCTTGTGTATTTCCTCCTGGAATATTTCAGCGGAAGATGAGATGCCGAAACTGAGTCTTTTATACCGGAAGAGGCCAAGGTGGGTAACGAATGTGGTGATGTATCGGGACTCCGGCACAATTTCTATCTGGTGGTATCCTTTCGTTAGATCTAATTTCGAGAAGGTTTTCGCCCCGTGGAGGAGGTGAATCATGTCTGTGATTCTGGGTGCCTGGTGTCTTTCCCTTTCAAAGGCAACGTTGGCTCTGCACATGTCAACGCATAAGCGTATGGATCTGTCCGGGGATTTCTTGGGGACAGGGACAATGGGCGACACCCAGGGTGTGGGGCCTGATACGGGTTCGATTACGTTCAATTTGATCAGTTTGTCTAATTCATCCTCCACCTGCCTTTGTATATTGATAGGGCTACCTCGGTAATGTTGCGTCACTAGTTTGATGAGTGGGTTTATGTGGCGATGAACTTTCCTGCTTTTTAGTTTTCCGAGTCCGTGGAACAAGTTTGGGAAGGTTTGTTCAATGGCGTCTGGTTTGGCAAAATATTTATGAGCTATCAGTTGGTATAAGATGTGTACGAGGCCCATGTCCACTGCCGTCCGAAAACTTAGAATGCACCCGCTGTTAGCCTCAGTTTTCAGAATATGTAACTGGATTTTTGCTGCATGTTCTTTGTGGGTGCACTACGCCGTGATCGTGCCTATGCATGTTAGAGGGGTTGTGGTGCCATATGGGTATATGTCCACGGCAGCTTGTTTGATTTTCAGAGGCGGTGTGAGTGATTTATGAGCTTGTTCGCTGATAATGTTGACCGTTGCTCCAGTGTCAATCAGGAATTTCAGTGGGGTGCTGTTGACGTGCAGTGTGAGGATGGGGCTATGTTGAGTGGCCGCAGTGTTGTTGTTAAGGGCCCACACGTATCCCTTTTTCCTCTGATCTTCTTCTGAGGAAGGACATTCGCTGCTGGAGGGAGACCGCATCTCAATGTACATGATGACCGTCTTCTTTGGGAGCGTCTCGCCTCTTCCGGCGGTCATCTGTCCTCGCGGGTGTAGATGTTTCTCCGGTCCCTATATTCTCTCCTGGGGTTTGCGCGGTCTGTGTCACCTCTGGATCTTGGCAAGCTTTGGCGGGTGTATTTGCGCCTTTCTTGAGAGACTCCTCTGAATGTCTCCTGAAGAATGCTCACAGGTGGGGCCACGCCTGGGTGCTGTCGGGAGCTCTGACACGTGTGAATCACCCGGCTGGTGTGCGCGCGTATCACTGCAGCGTCAAACCACTGTCCGAGGTACTCAGGGCTCACGTCAGATTTCCTCGCGGGTCTCCCTGGATGCAGGCCGGTGCCCTTCTCTAGAGCACAGTGCGCAGTGAATGCTCTTCCTCGATGGAGGTGCACTGACGCGCTTCACTGCCCGACGGCAGGCCTCGCATCGATGCAGGCAGAGGGTTCTCCCCTTGTCGCCATTGTTAGAGCCCCCCTTGGGCCCAGGGTGTCCAACCGTAATAAGTTGACACAGAGCCAGGGTAATATGCAGCCTGCTTTATTTCTACAAACACGGCAACTGCCGCACCCTAGGTCCTGCCCCTCCCACGACCCAGTGTAACGTCCTGTACGCACTGGCCGCAACAGCGGCCCGCCCACACAACGATGTGTGCTTGCTGACAATGTTTATACCAGCAACCTTGACCTCCGAGTTAATGATGTGGCAGACATACACATGGAGAGATTTTGTTTTTATTGTATTAAGCACTGAAAGTCTATCTGCACAGTTAGCACTTTGTAGGATCTGGAAACATAATAAGGATTCATTAATATCTTGGACACACTTTACGTTTAGAAGGACTTTGCTACCTAAGATGTTAGTAAATGCCCTTAGTGATACATGAATTTATTTGGACTAAACAGTGAAATGAATGTGTATTATTTTCTTTGCTATCATTTCCATTTTAAAGTACATGTTTGGATTGTACTTATTAATGTTTGGTCAAATTGATTGAGGTATGTGTAGTATTTTTAAAATGTGCATTGTTTTGTATATTGTGAAAAGTTCTGTGACCTACAGCACAATAAAAATACATACAACATTTAAAAAATAACAGAGACAAGTGGTTGACAGGGGCCAACAGACAAAAGACTCACGCAACCAACTGAAAGGAATATCGGACAAAGAAATGCAGATGACTACAACACAGTGAGGCCTGTCTGGATACAAATGTGTAGATGTTGTGTGTTATATACAAACGCGCAAGGGGTCAGGTTGTTCTTTTTTTGGACGAGGTGTTAAAAGTCATGATAAGGGAATCAAATATAAGACGTAACCTAAGGCCCAGAATGACAAACATGCAGTAAAGAGAATTAAAAAATCAAAGCAAAATATTGTCTTTTGTGTTCATCTTTTTGCTTTAACAAGGGCAAGGAAAAGGAGAATAAATGTTTGTGTTTTTTTAATGTTGTCCTGCTGCAATGTACAGGACACATTAAAAAACAGAAAAGCGGGCCTAATAAACACCCAGACAAAACAGAGCATATAGATATTAAGAACTAAACATAGCATAGAAAGCAAAAATAACATCAGACTCCACCAAATTACAAAAGAAAACATTCTAAATCACATGCTGTGGCCGTGTCCTGTATTATCCTCCTCCTACAGCCAAACAAAAAACAAAAAAGGTTAATGAAAGTTGAGCTGTGTCACAAAGCATCCTTAGAGACCGTTGTATCTCATTGGAGAGTCTGAATGGCCTGCGTATGGGAAACAAACTCCACTACACCGGATGTTGAATTGGGTTGCTGAAAGACCCAAGAGATTGTGCACGTCCACCAAATCCCAGACTTTGGATTCTGTTTGGCCTTCAAGATGGGGAGGGCAAAGGTTCTCCCAGCCTTACTGGTAGCTGGCCAAAGGTTCCAGGACGTGCAAGAGAGGACGGTTACATGTTACTTGCATTCCTCTCATTAATTTCTCCTCTGATTCTCCTGGGTAGCTGAAGGTAACTTGGAGACATGGTCAGATATGCCCGGACCCTTTATCTTCATTTGCATATCTTACCTCGTTAAGTTGAGAGCGCATACTCCACTCATCATATACCTAGAGCAGACTAAGTGAGGATGTCAATAGGCAGAGAACAGGAGAGCCCAGAGACAAAGTCGTTATCGGTTGTCTGCATCATCAACTAATAAAAATAAGGGAAAGGAGTTGGTATTGACAAGGTCATATTGATCACAGCAGAATGTCATGTGAGTAGGCAGCTGGCCAGGAAAGGAAAGTTTATAATTAATGATGTGAATGGTTGTTGGTTTGATAGAAGTTGAAAATAGTTTCTGGTTGTGTAATGTGAGTTGGGGTGAAATTAGGTACGGGGAAAAGAACGCCCAGTTCTTAACACTAACTTTCTCTTGTATTCTGGTAAATTCACACACAATAAGGGATATTTAGGTATGACAATGTGTCACCTATTATTTTGTTAATTTTGATGGTTTCACTTATGTTATGTTATAACACTTGTATAGCGCCAAAGCCCTAAGGCATCCTGTCACTACCTTACAAACAGGAAAATGACAGACTGGTGGGCAGATGTTTACTCTGAATCTGCATATGACTGCTGATGTCGAGAGAAAACACAGATCAAATGATGCTAATACATGCATCTAAAGGTTATCAGGTAACAACTCTGGTATGTTAATTTCCTAGTATGCGTCATAGAGAGTGTACACGCCTGCATCACCGCACCATGAAAATAAGGCAGACAGTCATAGTAGGCAAAAAACAAGAGAAGGCCAGGCATCTGCAAAACGATTGTGGATAAATATGTTGTTTATTTTTATTGTTGGGGTGTGATTAGAAAGCACAGGCTAGTCTCAACCCGTATAGAAAGTAAAGAAAGACAGATCATGAAATATCTCAGCAAGTCACAGCAGAATGCAATATTCTAAGATGTTATACTAGAGTGGTTTGTTTTGTAGCAGTTGAAGGGGGATTTAGCAGTCCATGTGAGCTGCACAGTACATGGAAGTGGAGGAGGGATGGAGGCAGACTAAGAAGAGGTCCTGTTGATGGATACGTGCACAGTTGCCACCTTTTTTTTTACAGATTTCACCAGCCTTGGTTGCTTTCCTGATTCATAGGAGAGGACATGTCTGGGGTGCAGTGCGCCTTTGTTATGCTTGATTATGTTTCCGTATTGCAGAAAATAAGGGACTCACTTAAACCAGACATTAATCCCATGCAAAGGGCCACATCCACTAATATTTCCATGCATGTCACCCTTCATGTGGGAATAATTGTCCCATGAGGATCTTAAAAAGGTACAGTAATCCCTACCTTTCCAGGTTTCCATGGCTACTTGCACACTGAGCAGTAAAGAAGATATAATGTTGTCTGCCAATTACACGCATTGGCTGGCATTACAATGAATCCCTATTTCCTGGATAATAGTTATGCAATGATGGAGATGCTGACAGTTTTCTAACTTGGAACAAGGGAAACAAGTGGAGTGGATTTTGCACTCGGAAGCTCATTTTCAAACCCCCGGGAGAATAAATGGAGGGGCTAAAGACAGGTGTAACATGGTTATGCCTGTCTTAACGCCTCTATTCACCCTCTGGGAAATTCTCATTGTTTTTGAAGGAGCTATTGCAAGCCTAACAGGAGTTATGTTTTTACCTCCTGTTTGCCCTCCACCTTAAAAAGCAACTTGTTTTCACGCCAGCATGATATTTTCAGAGTGTGCTGTTGGTGCGAGTTATGTGTTGTCTGTTTGTTGTTGCAGTGTGGTGAAGTGCTTGTGGTTTGCTGTGTGAGAAGGTGGTTGTGTGGATTTTTGTGTGAGGTAAGTATGCAGACATTTGAGCTTTTGAGTTAGTGGGTTATATGTCTCTTAATCCTTATAATTTGCGTTCTATGTATCCGGTTGTCCTATGGAATAGGCATATTCTATCTCTTTTTTTTCTGTCCATCAAATTGTTATGAGTAATGACGCAGCAAGTTTCCAGCTGTGCTATTTCGTCCTTTGTGTACCAGATTGAGGCGTGCATTGTCTGCCACTCTGGAATTGGTGCAGTATTTTTATAATCATCCTCGCCAATCCTATCTATTTCCTGACGGTGATCCATTGCTGTCTGTGTTTACTTTGTCGGCTAAGGTGTTATTGACATATCATTCTTACCCTTCAAGCCCGACCTCTCTGTGATCGTTCTTTGGTATGAGACTTGCTTATCTATCTCTCAATTGGTAAGGTGACATGCCATAGATTGTTCTTCCCTTACTTCAGGTGATGGGAGGTAGCTTAGGCAGATAGGGAGGATCGGTTTCCTCTCTCAGCATTGTTTCTGCTCTGTATGTGCCCACGTAGGCATTCCTTCTAGTTATGGGGTGAAGAGCCAAGATTTGAGGAGTTTTATGAATAGGAGGTGATCTCTTGTGTGAATGATGTTCTTTGGTAGCACGCTCTAGGATTGTGGGGCGAGGTGAGAGAAAGAGGATCTACCACATTTTATTTTGTTGTATGGTTTTGGTTCCAAATGGATGTCGCTGCTAGATCTCAGTAGCCTTGTTGGGCAGTGGACGTTTATTTTTTCTCTTAGGCACTCCGTGCCTTAGCCGTGGATTGTTCTTTGCGTTATGCACATTGATTTTAACTTTATTTGCTATTTTATTTGTAGCTATTGTAGCGTTTTCAGGGCTGGCTCGTGTAATGTATTCTCTTCACTGTAGTTTGAGGAGCAGCCTAGCCGCTGCATTTTGTATGAGTTTGTGTTTTTTTAGAAGTCGTTGAGGCATTCGCAGATATAGGCTGTTGGCGTAGTGGATTCTGGACATAATGAGAGCGATGATAATGAGTCGTTGTTGGCCAAAGACAGGAATAGTAGGATCCTTTTTACTGCTGGCAGGAGAACAAAGCATTTCTTGATTTGGCTCTCAAATAAGTTTGTTGTCCATCAGGACTCCCAGTTTTTTTTATAGTCATTGATGGGGCTTAGGTTGTACCAAGTTCTGTTGGCCAGGGGATGTATGGGTCGTCTCTTCCATTTTTTGTGATGATCATTATTTCTGTTTTGCCTGGGTTGAGTTTGAGGTAGTTCAAGTTCATCCAGCTGTAGATTTCATGAAGGCAGCTCTCTAATGTTGTGTTTTCTTCTTGTGGGTCTTGTATTTTGTAGACTATTTGTGTGTTGTCAGCGTAGTTTAACAGGTGAGGCCGTGTCTTTTAATGATCTTGATTAGTTGAGACTGGTAGATGTTGAATAATAATGGGGAGGTGGATGATCCTTGTGGTACTCCACATGAGGATTCTCTAGGGTTGGATGTGAAAGGTTTGATACATATGGTTTCTGTTCTGTTTGTTAGGAAGAATTTGATTCATAGTATGGCATGGTCGGTGATTCAAATTTCTTACAATCTCACGATGTGGATACCCCAAAATCTTGCTTTAAATCCTTTTTTCTTTGGTGCTAAAACTGCAGAATGCCGGTACAAAACACACTCAAATATCCAAAATTCTTGCTGGGTGCTACGATTCACTTAGTTTAAGAAATCATTGTGAACTTGCACGGTCCTGAAAAGTTGAAAGCATAAAGTTAGTTCCACAGCAAAAGTGGCCTGTCTGTGGATGTCAAAATCTCTGTGCAGCAGAGTACTGCAGGGATGACAGCTGTCAAGAGCCTGCCTGATTAAACTTAAACATGTACATAAACTGAAACCAAATGTTTGCAAACTAAGACGCCTGTTCCTGAGAGTAACCTATGTTGTAATTGTTTTGATCCTATGGTTTTAAAATCTTGAATAAGTATTCTAGCTGCTATTTTGAAATCACAAGTTTGTTTTAAGCTAAGGGAAAATACAACAGAATTGACAATTAAATCAAGCCTGGGTAAAAGCTACCAAACTGGAATATCAGGTTTCTCCACAGAAGGAAGGCCTTTCCTTCCAGCAGGAAATCACACCAAAGTGGTAATTATAGGGTTTGGAAAGAACTTGATCTACATAGTCAAAAGGGAACAATGAACAGCTGCTACTAAGGAAATGTGAGGTGTGAGGACAGTCGTAAATGGCCTCTGCAAGGAGCAAACATGGGGGATGGCTGCTGAGCTTCCAGGGAGAGACCAAGGGGTGGAGCTAAAACAACCATTTGTTGCTTAACAAGGACAAAGAACACATTTTAAAAAGACGGATAACTTACTGTTTATAATTGTGAAAAATATGAAAATAACAGATTTGTGAATCTAAATTTTGGCTGCACGTTTTAAGAGGCGGCAAAATCATGTGACATGTTCTGGAAAGAAGTGGCAGAAAATATGCTTTTACACAAAATGTATTTCCACTAGAAGTATGAAACTTTATACACTTATTTCCATGTTAAACATGCACACTTGCAGAAATGTGCTTAAGAATTGGACATTGGGCCTCATTCCGAGTACGGCGCTAACCAATGGCGCTATTAACGCCTTGGTTGACGCCGTACCCGGACCGGCAGCGCCTTGGTGGATGGCGGAATTACCGCCCCATTCCAAGGTTGGCGGGGCGGTAATTCCCCATTCACCAAGGCTCTTCCCCATTCCCAAATGAGCCCCCATTGGGCTCAATGGGAATGGGGAAGATGCAAATAACGGTGACCGTTCATTACGGTCACCGTTATTGGCTTGGAGGCCCCTTTGCGCCCTCGACTTTAACACCTGCTCAAAGCAGGCGTTAAGGGCGAGGGCGCAAAGGGAACTCGGAGTATGGCGGTAAGGGATTACCGCCACCGGTCTCGTTACCGGTGGCCGCTATCCCTTACCGCCATACTCGGAATGAGGCCCATTGTGTTCCTGATGAAACGCTGAGACAAGATCCCACAGCTACAGGGTTTTGAAAGATAGCTGCTATATAAAATATGTAATCTGTATATGTGATTCTTATAGAGGTTGCACATGTAAAAATATGTATGGTGCCAAAAGTAGATTTTGTGTTCAAGGGGCTAGGTGTGGATTCTCAGCCTCATAAAATCACACCATAAAGGTGACACACTGTTTCTCTCCTACTATCAAGGCAGAGAGGAGACTCTGACCAATCACCTGTGAAAGGGGCAAGCTTAGGATAAACCAGCCCACACACCCCTTTATCATAGCATAAATAGAGACAGCTCACCACTCAAAAGGATAGACAGATTCACTCACGATTCTGATTCTGGCGGAGCACCCTGCTGCTGAATTCTACATCTCACTTGCTCCAGACTCCAGAAACTTGGCAAAGCAGAAACCCATTGCATAGCTGAACCATTTTCAGCTAGGCCTCAAATTCCAGAACCAGAACCCCACAACCCTAAGGGGAAGCATCAAAATACAGCTGGGCTGTGCAGTACTGCTTGCCTGCTGAAACAATAATCATCATAACCAAGAAGGGCAGATCCAAATCAGTCCTGTGTCGTGCCGTGACCAGAGTGCATTGCACATCCAGTCCAGTCCTGTGCTGTGACCAGAGCACCTTGCTGATTGCAGATCCAACACGATGTGCCCAGCTGTCTGTCCTAGAACCAGATCCAATTCCCTGACCAGAATCGTGACGGACCAGAATTGTGACGGTTCCATTTAAAAACATATCTATTGAGTATCGTTGAAAGAATTGTGTCACTAGCATATGTACCTTGCTTAGTTAATCCCTATTTTAAACCCATCCTATCTTGTATTCAGAACCTGTATTGTTAGGCGTATTTTTGAATTGTGCGAACTCCCAATCCATCCTATCTTCCTCCTGTACTAGTTTTGCTAAAATATCTTTGCGCTGATCTTTTCTCATCTGAAGAAGGCGAGTCCTTAGCAGGCAATCATTCTGATCAAGTGGCTGTGGTCCTGTGGGGTATTTGTTTTGTTCACAGTCATCCTCTAGCATAAGAAACCCATTTGTCAATATAAAAGTGCATTCCTGTTTTCCATTCTTGCACCTATCTCGAAAAAAACAACCTCTAGTAAAACACCCATAACTCCCTCAGTTTTTGTGCTAGAAACAGAATTTTAACTTCTGCTTGTAGCTAACATGCATAGCTTTAAATCACATTCCAAATCCATACGCCCATGTTAAACGTGCACACTTGCAGAAATTTGCTTAAGAATTGGACATTGTGTTACTGATGAAACGCCGAGCATTCCAAATCCATACGGTTCTCCTGATTATCGCTCAGTGAAAAGTTTGCCACAAATTTTCATTTAGGGAAATTCTGACATGTGTAAAATAGCTTTTGATTGCTTCCGACTTGAATTTTAAGATTTCAAATCATTTCTTGGTATTGAATCATTGCTTGTGTTTGTGTGCAACTATCCAAAGCGGCTCCCGTGAGTATGTATAACAATATCAGCAATTTAGATCATATTTAATGTTTTTGCCCAATCCATTCTCAAGATAACTTTAAAAGCCATTCAGACATCTTGACAGTCCATTCTATTTTCTCTTGTGTTTGAAAGGGGGAATGTGGGATTGATATACTGTTGAATTCTGCCATTCCTGAATATCTGCTCTCTCTTCCAATCTTTTTACATTGCCAATTGGGGGTTTAGGGGCGTGCAGCTGGAACCTTTAACCACAGTGCTATCTGATCTGAACACACACACAAAAGTATTATTTCTGTGCTGAATTGTTTTGTTCACTACTACTCATTGTGTATTAAATATATTATTCTGTGTTACATCACCCCATGGGTGATTATTGTGTACCCATTAAAACATAGTGTGATTAAATTGTAAACACATAAATACATATTTTAACTTTGCAAACCAGCCTGATTCCTGCTTCAATGTGACCGGGGGGTGGGGGGTTCCAGGAGAGGGGTGTGATATGAGTGGTATATCGTTCAGAATAAATAACTTTAGGCAGAAATAAATAAGAATTTCAGTTGTGCATTAAACGCTAGGCATTGTCTTGAGTGTGTGCTGGATTGAAATCACTTACAGCTTGGGGGCTCGTCACAAGATCCTGAATTAGACATACCACTTGTGACAGTCTGACACAGCGTGCTAACTGACAGGGTACATACAACTTGTCGGGCTACCATACTGTGCTACACTGCAAAAATACACTTCAATAGAAATACTCAAAGGAGTTGGACCTGTTTTGCAAAAGTAAAAGTAACCCTGAGATAAGTCAGAAGTAAATTAATATTTCCGGAATGGCAGCCCCAGTGGAAATCAATATTGCAAAGGAACACTTACTGCACAAATTGTTTGCCAGGGGTGAATGGGTAGAGCAGGATGAGAATATCTGGCTGCAGGAAATCAAACAACAAATCACTGCCATAGAATTAGATACATGGCAGGACCAGGGTCCATTACACCAGGCACTTAGTGAATTGTATATGGCCCCAAAAGTAAAAGAAGAGTAATGTAAAATTGTCAAAATGGCGGCTTACCTATAACTCCACATTGGAGTAATACAGGAAAAATATGACGAAAACCTAGATCTGGCAAAGAGGCAAGTACAATCCCTAGAGAAAACCCAAACTGGCTAGGACTCTGCAGAGCAAAGGCTACAAAAGAGCCAAGATTTGTGGGAGAGAAACCAGACAGTACCTGACAAAAGTAAAGGAAGATCTGGATCTCCTGTGGCAAGAGAAGGTAGAACAAGATACCAAATTACTGGCACTGCAAAAAGAGTGTCAAGAAAAGTTGGACTCTTTAAAACAGAGCCAACAAAAACTGGCGTAACAATTAACTTTTAACAGAGTCTGTGCAGAACAGCTCCACGTCTTACAAGACCAGATAGACCAAGTAAAGGAGGAAAATAATAAATTAATAGTGAAGGATCTCCACACTCAAACAGATTTTGATGAGGAGCGCCAGAAATGATGTGCCATTAGAAAACAAAGGGACGACCTGGCTGCACAGAGGGGTACTCTAATTCAGGAAAGGGGCGCCTTAGGCCAGAAAGTCAGTGTTACGCTCACCTGGTTCCCACAGGGGTGTCGGGCGGAACTGGACAGCCACGGTCTCCACCAACATGATGCGTAGTGCAGAGATGACTGACTGGACTGGCCCACCTAGTTTCGTCTGCTTGACCCGTAGATGTAGTCTCCTAAAGGCGGAGAAAGGGAATTAGCCACCCGTGGATCTGAGTAATAGCCCCTCACTGCGTCCCCATTTATCACCTCTGATATTCCCGTTCACAAAGCTCACCTTATAATTTTGAATGATGAGCTCTCCATCCTGCGAGGAACGCAGGGGTGCGTTTATGGCCAGTTACTTCACTGGCTTCGGGATATTGGAAGAGTTCTAGACAAATCTTGGCTCCAAAACTCCTAGCGAAGGACCGTAAGCATATAGTTCTTAAGAGTTAAAAAATGTCTGAATAATCACTCTTGTCCAATTCCTTTGTTTATCTTGCAGCTTAGACCCAAAAGAAGATAGTTCTGTGGCAGCTAAAGCGTTCAGGTAAGAGTCTGTGCTGTCCATTAAATGATGGCAAAGTTTAACTTGCTGCTTTCTCCTTCCTTACATGTGCGGCATAAGAAGATTTGGCGTGCTGGTGAATAATACCTTTGGCGGTAAAGTCAGGTAAGTATATGGAGGCAAGAGATTGTCCTTGTTTGTTTCCCCTCGGCTCACCTTGTTGTTTTCTTGTTCCCCTTAGGTGCTGGAATGCGGCAACATAATGATGGAGGCAGCGCCGGATCGTAGAGATGCTGCGAGGAACGGTGAGTATGGCGCGGCGCTGCGCTGTCGATGCGACGTGTTTAAATAAAGTCCGATGAATCCAGAATCACGTAAGAACCCCAATGTTCTTGTTCTAACCTTTCTTCTTCGTTACCCTTCTTTCTAGGCACTCTGGACTTGAGGCGGGCGTGGCACGAGGCTGGATGCTGACTGCAGACACAGTGAGCGTTACGCTGCCGGATGCAGAATAAAGCGAAGCGTGTGCTCCCCTTCAGGTGTGGTTTAAATAGCCTCCAAAGTAGTCCCAGGTAAGTATTCCTCCACAAACACACCCGAGTAACAAAATAGTCCCTAGGTAAAGTAGTTCCTTCCAAGCCTCGCATGGGCTTGGATCTCTTGCAGCATGGTCTGCATCAGGTAACTTTTAACATATGAGCCTGGCGTCTATGGCACCGGGACTGTTCCCCCATATGAGCCTGGCACCATAGATGCCAGGACTGTACCCATATAGCCCCTAACAAGGGTTGCTGGGCTTTCTCTGGGTACCATGATGCCTGCTTCGGGGGTTACTGGACTTGGTCTGGATGCCCGGGGGTAGGCATCATGACAGCACTCCCCCCCAAGGCCCCTCCTAAAGTTGTTCTTCCCCTTGGTCTTGGTTTGTCTGGGAAATTCTGGTGGAATCTTCTCACCAACCAAGGTGCATGAACGTGGTCACTAGGTTCCCATGACCTTTCTTGTGGTCCGTAACCTTTCCAGTCGATTAAATAAAAAAGTTTTGACTTAACCATTTTGGAGTCCAGGATACTTTTAACTTCAAATTCGGGTTCCTCGTCTACAAGGACGGGGTCAGGCGGCTTGGTTAGTCTTGGTCCAGGTTGTACTGGCTTCAGAAGCGACACATGGTAGACGGGGTGAATCCACATACTAGCAGGTAATTCCAATTTGACGGCCACCGGGTTGATAATGGCCTTAATAGAGTAAGGTCCCAAATACCTAGGGTTAAAGGTCCGCGTTCCCTTTAAAGGTATGTGTTTTGTGGCCAAGCAAACCTGATCCCCAATATGGTATTGTGGAGCATCACTTCTATGCTGATCAGCATTTTTCTTGTATTTTTCTTTCGCTTGCTTTAAATGTTCAGTTGCTTCCTTAAAGGCTTGTGTAATAGTAGCATGCAGATGGTTCACTGCGGGCATTTCTAAGTGTTGAGGTGAGTCAAGTTCTGAGGTTCGAGGATGGTGCCGGAATATGGTATAAAAGTGGCTTTGTCCAGTTCCAGAATCTACAGAGTTATTGTATGCGTATTCGGCAATCCATAGAATGTCCTTCCAATTACCTTCAGTCTGGTGTAACATACAACGCAGGCATTGTTCAAGAGTCTGGTTGGTCCTCTCCGTCTGACCATCGGTCTGGGGGTGGTGACTGGTTGATAACCTCATGTCGATTTGTGCCAATTGACAAACATTTTTCCAAAAATGTGAAATGAATTGACTACCTCGGTCACAGACCAAAATGGAAGGAAATCCGTGTATTCGAACAATGTTTTCGAGGAACTCTTTGGCCAGAATTGAAGCAGAAGGTAATCCCTTTAAAGGAATAAAGTGGGCCATCTTGGAAAAAAGATCCAAAATAACTAGAATGGTGTTAAATCCATTACATGGAGGTAGGTCTGTAATAAAGTCTAACAATAAGGTGTGCCATGGTGTAGGCGGGATAGCCAAAGGTTGTAAAAGTCCAGCTGGTTTTTTCTTCTGACTTTTGTTTTGGGCGCAAATGCCACAAGACATTACAAATGACTTTACGTCTTTTCGCCAGATGGGCCACCAGAACTGTCTCTTAATTTTAGCTTCAGTCTTTGCGATACCTGGGTGCCCTTCCATCAGGGTGTCATGATAATTGGAGATGACTAGTTCTTGTAGTTCCTTGTGTGGCAGAAATAGTCGCCCTTGATAATAAGGTAAACCATTGATGACTGAGTAGTCCGGCCCTTTCTTTACCCAGTCCTGCAGGGCTGTTGGATCGAAGAGTTGTTGGATCTTTACCTGAATATCCTCTAGTGTCTGTAGAGTAGTTATGCCAAGAATTATTTGTTCTGAAATTATAGGTACCGGTTCTGGGTTCACATATGCTTCTCCCATCCCTATTCGGGATAAGGCGTCTGCCTTGCCATTTTTCCAGCCTGGTTGATAAGTGATCACGAAATCGAACTCGGCAAAGAACAATGCCCATTAAAGTTGGCGTGACGATTGGGCCTTGGGTGTTTTTAAATACTGCAATTTCCGGTGATCGGTGATTACAGTAATGGTATGCCTGGCACCGAGAAGATAGTGCCGCCAAGCCTTGAAGGCGGATTTGATGCCTAATAACTCTTTATCGGTAACCGCATAGTTTAACTCGGGTGCAGAAAACTTTCTGCACCAAAATGCTACTGGGTGAAGTTGACCAGTTTCAGGATCCTTCTGAGACAGGACAGCTCCCATGGCTAAACTGGATGCATCAGTTTCAACTATGTATGGAAGTTCAGGGCGTGGGTGCTTTAATACAGGTGCAGACGTGAATTTCGCTTTCAACTCTTGGAAGGCGTTTTCAGCTTCTTCGGTCCACAAGAAGCGTTTGTTTTTTCGCAAGAGTGCTGTGATAGTGTGTACAACATGTGAGAAATCCGAAATGAATCTGCAGTAGAAATTAGCAAATCCGAGCATGCTTTGTACTCCTTTAACTGAACTGGGTGATGGCCACTTGAGAATTGCGTCCACCTTTCCAGAGTTAATTCGGACTCCTTTTGGAGTCAGGATAAATCCAAGGAATTCAACTTCCGTAGCATGAAAAACGCATTTTTCCAATTTTGCGTATAACTTGTGCTGGCATAGTTTCTCTAGGACTGCACGAACGTGCTTCACATGGTCTGATTCTGAAGAGGAGTACACTAGAATATCGTCTATGTATACAAGAACACAGACGTAAATGAGTTCACGAAGGACATCATTCATAAAATACTGGAAGGCTGCTGGTGCATTGCACAACCCGAAGGGCAGTACCTGGTATGCAAATAACCCATACGTAGTGCGAAAAGCAGTCTTCCATTCGTCGCCTTTCTTCACATGTACCAGATGATATGCCCCTCAGAGATCTAATTTAGTGTAGATGCAAGCGTCCTTTACTTGGTCTAGTAATCCGGTGATCAGAGGCAATGGGTATCGTTTCTTAACCGTGATCTGATTCAATGCGCGGTAGCCTATGCACATTCTGAGGTCACCTTCCTTTTTTGGCACGAAGAACAAAGCTGAAGATGCAGGGGACTTGGATGGACGAATGAAGCGATTGGCAAGATATTGGTCCAAGTATTGTCGTAGGTGAAGGTTTTCAGGGTCAATAAGGGCATAGATCCTACTACATGGAGGTTGTGCACCGTGTCTGAGATCGATCTGACAATCGTATGATCTGTGAGGTGGTAAGGTGTTTGCCTGTTCTTTTTGGAAAACATCCTGGAATTCTTGATATTCCTTAGGTAACTGCACGACTGGAGTAGCGACTGCGGCCAGGCCTTCATTCAAGGGTTTTTTCAAGTATGTGCACAATCCGGGAAGGTTATTCTCTTCTCTTGCCAATCAATACAAGGATTATGTGTTTCCAACCAAGGTATCCCCAGTATTATTTGAAACTGCGGGGCTTTGATTAAATCAAACACAATAGTCTCTCGATGCCCATCCTGACCCAATAGTGTCATCTCTGTGGTGGAATGAGCTACAGGCCCAGAGGCAATTGCAGTTCCATCGACTGTGGTGATGATATCCAAAGAGGTCTTTCTGCAGAGAGGTAGATTCATCCTAGAAGCCAATTCGTGGTCCACATAGTTTCCTATGGCCCCACTATCAATGTATGCCCTTACTGCGTGCATACGTGAGGGTTGCCTTGGATCTGTAAGGACCATTGGTATGATGAAGTGCGAGGTCTGAATATCCTTCTTCAAGCTCGGAAAGTGGACCTCTATGCTTGTCGGGCGTGGTCGTTTCCCGAGTCAGACTCCATATGGCTTTTATCAGCAGCTCCTACCACTTTCTTGGGTGGTTTTACAGGGCAATCCCGTAGAAAATGTCCCAAAGTTCCACAGTAGTGACACAATTGCATTTGCCGTCTCCTTTCTCTTTCCTTCTGAGTCAAGGGTCCTTTAACCCCTCCGATTTGCATGGGTTCTGAGTATCTGCTCCTTTGGGGGTAGCATTGGGTTTAACCAACACCCGGTTCTCGAACTTGGCTCGGTCGGCCTTTCTGTTCTGAAGTCTGTGATCTAACTGGACCACTAAGTCTATGTATTCAGCACAGATCTTGAGGTGGGTTCACAACTTGAGCCAAAACATCTTTGAGTTCTCCTCGAAGTCCTCGATGAAATAACGTAATCCGTTTTACCTCGGGCCATCCAGTTTCCACCACCAACCTATTGAAGGTTGCGATGTAGGTTAGAAGGTCCTGGTTACCCTGTCATAGGGACAAAAGTTTGTTATCCAGGGCCTGTCCTTGGGAGTGCCGGGCAAATAGTCTTTCCATGCTCATTTGAAAACCCTGAAAATCCCGAAGAATAGGGTAATCCTGATTGACTAGTGGAATTGACCAATCCGCTGCACTGCCGCTGAGATATGATAATACAAAGGCTACTTTGACTTGATCATTTGGAAAGGCTCCAGGTCTGCATAAAAAGTGCAAGCTGCATTGGTTCACAAACACGGCAAACTTTTTTGGGTCCCCAGCAAAACGTTCCGGCAGGGCTAAAGGAATGCTCCCTGGTAGAACCACTTGCACAGGATTGCTCAATGAAACGGGAGTTGAATTCCCCCCCCGAGTCCAGGTAATGGTGATTGCCCAGCTTGGTTTTGCAATAATTGTCTAGCAAGATCATCAGTGCGTTCCTTAGAAACAATCAGTTCTCTCCTGAGGGTATTATTTTCTCGGCGAGCTGCATGTACTTCAGCCAGAAGTGCCCCTAATAATAAGGCCAATTGGTCAGTTTCTGAGGTCTCCATGACACCCGGGTGAGGATTTGTAAAAAGGCTTTGCGTTCTGTTACGCTCACCTGGTTCCCACAGGGTTGTCAGGCGGAACTGGACAGCCACGGTCTCCACCAACGTGATGCGTAGTGCAGAGATGACTGACTGGACTGGCCCACCTAGCTTCGTCTGCTTGACCCGTAGAAGTAGTCTCCTAAAGGTTAAGGCGGAGAAAGGGAATTAGCCACCCATGGATCTGTGTAATAGCCCCTCACTGCGTCCCCATTCATCATCTCTGATATTCCCGTTCACAAACCTCACCTTATAGTTTTGAATGATGAGCTCTCCATCCTGCGAGGAACGCATGGGCGCGTTGATGGCCAGTTACGTCACTGGCTTGAGGATATTGGAAGAGTTCTAGACAAATCTTGGCTCCAAAACTCCTAGCGAAGGACCGTAAGCATATAATTCTTAAGAGTTCAAAAATGTCTGAATAATCACTCTTGTCCAATTCCTTTGTTTATCTTGTAGCTTAGACCCAAAAGAAGATAGTTCTGTGGCAGCTAAAGCGTTCAGGTAAGAGTCTGTGCTGTCCGTTAAATGATGCCAAAGTTTAACTTGCTGCTTTCTCCTTCCTTACAGGTGCGGCGTAAGAAGATTTGGCGTGCTGGTGAATAATACCTCCGTCGGTAAAATCAGGTAAGTATATGGTGGCAAGAGATTGTCCTTGTTTGTTTCCCCTCGGCTCACCTTGTTGTTTTCTTGTTCCCCTTAGGTGCTGGAATGCGGCAACACAATAATGGAGGCAGCGCCGGATCGTAGAGATGCTGCGAGGAACGGAGAGTGTGGCGCGGCGCTGCTGCTGGCGATGCAACGTATTTAAATACAGTCCGATGAATCCAGAATCAGGTAAGAAACCCAATGTTCTTGTTCTAACCTTTCTTCTTCTTTCCCCTTCTTTCTAGGTGCTCTGGACTCGAGGCGGGCATGGCACGAGGCTTGATGCTGACTGCAGGCACGGTGAGCGTTACGCTGCCAGATGCAGAATAACGCGAAGCGTGTGCTCCCCTTCGGGCGGGGGATTTTACTAATATTTTTACTTTCCAACAGCTTCTGTACTTCATAGATGCACGTTGCTTGTTCAATGACCCAGTCAAGTCATCTTTTCTCATGAAAGTCCCTCACTAGCTGGGTCATAATGTATTTCGGGAGAGCATGAAAGAAGGTGTTCACAAATTCCTTACTGTCAGTGCGCACCCTTCTAATGGTCTGCGGAAAGGCGCGTTTCAATTGCTGAACAAATTCTTGTGGGGCCTGGTATTCCCCACATTTTCACATTTTAAGTTGTAGGCTGCCTTGCGAGTCTCTTGAGGGTGTGTTCCTATGAATGGAAAAATGTTTCAGGATGGCCGCCCTATATTTAGGAGAGAGAAGACGTGGGGGTTAGTTGCTGTCCAGAGGAGAACAGGAGTTCAGCTGTCAGCAGCCAGAGAGCAGAGACGTGCAGTGCAAGATTCCATGAAGCTGGGGCATTGGGCTGTCCTTCTTGGGTGGTGAAGCTGTGCGGAATGGTGACACTCCCATGTGCTGATAAGTCACTTTAGAGAGGGATTTCCACAATAACAGTGAAGAAGTTTTATACACCGGATGTGATTATTGGTAAAGGTTGAGGAGCATGTCTGAATGACTGTCTAACAGGGAAGAAAAAGAAAATTGGCATGCTGCTGTGGTATTTGCTTTTGTCTCTTCTTTTAGATGATACATTCTGCCAACTGTCTCAGGGTTCAAGAACATGTCACAGGATCTGAGTCGCATGCTGAGGGCTCAACAGAACCCTCAGATGAGCATGGCAGCTCAGAACTCCTCAAATCCAGGGTCTGGCGCTACAAGAAACATGATGGGGGAAGAACCCCGACAACCCACTGGTTCCCAGGGAGGAGGCAAAAGAGGAAGGGGGCTGTAAATCCTTGGAGGAAGCTCCCTTCCCCACTTATGAAAAGCCCATGGAAACTCTGGAACCGGAACCAAAATCTCATAGCCCCGAAAGTCTGCAACCCAAGGAGTAGAGGGTGGGGAGGAGAAATAAAGAGCTGAAAAAGGCCAATTTTGTGGAGGAGGTGGAAAACTTCCAGTTTGAAGGAGAGGGGTCCTCAGAGGATCCTGGGAAAAGGATCTCTTCCGTCAGGGATGGGGGAACTCCTCCCAACGAAAAATGGGTCCCAAAGGATCCAAATCCAGACTGGGTAGATGTGGGGGCCGAGTAAAAACCACCCATCATCAAACCCCAGAATGACCAGCACTAAAATCCCATTGTTCAAACCCATTCTGGTGACTGCCTCCAAAAGGGTGTGGGGGGCAGCCCAGAATCAGAACCAGGGGAACCCAAAACTTCCCCCATATCTAACTGTCACCTTTTTCTTACAGGTTCCCAAGATCCAAAACAGAATCCTGCCCAAATCACCTCCCTATCAGTATCCAAAGCAAGGAAATTAACCCACCAGTTGGCCAAAGATGTGCATTATCTTTGCCCCCTGGAGAAAAAGAAAAGGAAGAAAGATGTTATGCCCGGTCCAAATACAGGGGCAATGTACAATTTTGGCACTGTTAGACACTGGATGCCAAGCCACCCTTCTGTCAAAAAGGGCCTTTAATCAGCTGAATTCGGGAAGGGGGGAGAATCACCAAATTCCTCTCACTCCTCTTCCTGGACAACTTCAGAACTTCAATGGGAAGGAAATTCCTGTCGAGGGGACTCCAGAGGGCACACCATGTTTACTAGGGAATGACAGCCTGTGTAGATTGTCTCCCCTCATAGATTGTGTAAACAATGTCCTCTGGACCCATACTAACCGACCAATAAAATTAAAACAGAGTGTCAACCATGTTAGTTTAAATGGCACATGCCACATGGTTCAACAAAAATCTGACCAAGTTGAGTTCCATTTCCAGAATAATCAAATCCCAGACGTGACAGTAATTGCAGTAGGACAACAACCTGGTGATGGGGAGTCCTCTCTATTTCTGAAAATCAACCTGCCTTGGAGTCTAAGGTGGCATTCCACACTGGAAGGAAACACTCTGAAATTCTATACAAATTCACAATCAGAAAATCCCATTCCTATAGTCCAAAATGATAAGAAATCAGCTGAAAGCTTGGCTGATATTCAGAAAATTGATGAACAGTTGTTCATCCCTATTCAGTTAAATGAGGGGAAGGACTCTGTTCTCGCCCGACTATGTGTGAACAACGGTACGAGCTTCATCAGCGAGGCCACGTTCTGCAAACTCCCAAAAGATCCAGCCATTCCCACATTTAAGCTGTTAGACAAATGGGAAATGGACCTAGAAAAAACAAATTCCAAACATCTCCTGCCTAGCAGGTGTACGCTCAAAATGTCCACAGGCAACAAGAGCATAGTCCATAATTGTTGGGTCATGCGAGATGTCCCTGCTGCATTTAATTTAGGCGGGGACATTCTCAATCGCTTTGCCATTAGTTTGGACCTAATAAACTTAAAATCTTGGTCCCGATAAGCGGGTAATCCCATGGACTTTGATGACCCAGAGAAAGCATTTCGGTTAGCTCAATTGCTGCCATATGCATTTGACATTCAGATTGGAGAGGAAGTCACCATCCCAGAACGGACCCGACAATTCTCACTGGAAGTAAAAATTAAAAGAGGACAGAAACTGAAAAATCCTGAAGCTTATGTCCATCTTAATGCTAATTTCCAACAGCAAGGGTTGGGGGTAAACCCAACACCACTAGTCAACAAAGAACACAACACCATTCCAATAGAGGTGGATAACAGCGAGCTAAATAGTATCTCTCTGGGCGCAGGCACCATTATTGGAATGGTGGTTGATGACCAACATTTTTCCATAGATTTTGGTAATTAACTGTTAGGACCAATCCCCAAGGACTGTTTTGACAGTGATAGTGATGATGACACAACACCAGACAGGATCTTCACCCGGCATGGGGGGAATTTCCCGGTGTACTCTTCCTGCCCTTATGGTAAGGAAGATGTGACCTGTGACTTCAGGAGGGATGAGGTGTTCTTTCAAGTCCACAAGGACTGCCTTCCCCACCTGAGCTGTCAGTCCAAATCACCACTTTGACCAGGAACTTCTCCTCCCAGCTGGAGGAGGCCACAGAGATGGCTAAACCAGAAGTCTTTCCAGGCTACAGGCAGATGGTTGAAGAGAGAGTCAACCTAGCTGATGCCTGTGAGATTCTGGAGCAGAAGCAAAAATTGAAACAAGTTTTCTTAGATTTTCAAGATATCTTTGCAGCAAACTCATATGACTGTGGTCGCACCGACATCCACACAACATTTCCCAAGGACCCTGGCATGACTCCAGTGTTTATGAAGCAATATCGCTTGCCTCTCTCATCAATGGAGTCCCTTACTGAAATAATTAAGAGCCTTGAGTCCCATGAGATAATTTGTCTCGTCCACAGCACCTTTAATTATCCGGTGCTGGGTATTTTGGAACCAAATGGCCAGTGGAGACTCTGTGCTGACCTAAGGGAGCTCAACAAATGGGTCCACACTTCCTGATGCCTCTTCCTTACATTGACCAAGGGCTGGCCAAGAACCAGGGGTCAACGGTATTCACTGCCATTGACCTGACCAATGGGTACTGGACTGTACCCGTCAGTAGGGAGGACCAATACAAGCTTGCCTTTGCCTTCGGGGGGCAGCAGTACACTTGGACCCAGACTCTCTTCGGATACATCAACTCCGGGAATGAATTTAACATCTTTCTGCATAAGGCCATGCCCGACCTGGGTGAAAGGGGTAACCTGGCCTATGTAGACAATGTTCTAGTCAAAAGCGCAACTGTGGAGGAACACATAGCGGAGATCCATTATGTCCTGATACAGTTGGGGGCTGCCAGAGCAAAACTCTCCTTTCAAAAGGCACAGCGGTGCAGAAACCATGTCAATTTCTTGTTTCATGAGATACCTCCTCAGGGTCCCTGTCCGCAGGAAAAGAAAGTTGAAGCCCTCCAGAAAATAAAAGACCCCACAACTCTGTAGGAACTAAGGAGCCACCTTGGACTAACTAACTACAGCAGAAAGTTAATTGAGGATTACGTAGAGATCACAAGACCCCTGATCCATCTTTTGAAGGGGGGGTCAAGTGTGAGCGGGGTCCAGAACAATCTGAGGCAGTAAGACAACTCAAAAGAAGCCACTGACAAGCGCCTTACCTAGCTTACCCTGTCAAAAAAAGGAGTTCTTCTTGGAGACAGGGTTCTCAAATACATGCTTGCCTGCAGTATTATATCAAAAGCATGACAAGGTCAATAACGTAATCTCCCATGCGAGTAAGACTTTATCCTATGTGAGAGGAAATATTCAACGATTGTGAGAAGGCACTCCTGGCAACGGTGTGGGCATTGAAGAATTACCACCCGTTTATCCAGGGGGAACACATCATAGAGGAGACTCCACACCAACTTTTGAAATATCATCAAAGTGACAGAATCCAGGCCGTAAATGTGAGTAATTCTCAAATTTCTTCCTGGATTCTGTCAATTCAAGACTTTCCTATGGAGGTCAGATATGGCCAAAACAAGAAGAGTCCCCTCATGCAAGGTCTGGCTGACTTGCATGATTGTGCCAGAGAAAACTGTCTCGAGGACGAAAGTCTTAAAATCAAGGACATCATGGAGGCATACCTTAATTCCCCACACAAATTCTATGAAGAAGACCAGTGTGAGGGAATGCCCACTGCCTATGTGGATGGGTGCTCCTACCATGTTGATAACAACGGGGAAAAAGAACTTGTGGCCGGCGTAGGGAATGCATGCATGAAGGATGCCCCAGAACCCTCTGCTGGGTACAAAATTGGTCCCCAAAGTAGTCAAGTGGCAGAGCTAATGGCTGTGCATCAAGCCATCCTCACTGCTGTCCAACACCATCTCCATGAACTGGTCATAATCACTGACTCAGATTATGTACAGAAGGGGTTTGTGGAGCACCTGGTTAACTGGAAAAACAGAAGCATGATATGTGCTAATAATAAACCTTTAAAACATGGGAAATTAATACAAAATATTGATTATCTGGTCACCTCGAATGGGATGACCATCTACTGGAAAAAGATCAAGGGTCATTCTAAAGTAGAGGGACCAGACAAAACTGGAAATTACCTAGCTGATCAGCGGGCCAAAACTGGAGCCATCCAAGGGGATCTACTTGAGATCGAGTCCTCTTTGGGGGAAATCCAGATCACTGCTATTACTAGGTCAGACATATAATGAACTCTCAACTGCACAATGGAGTAAGGAGATGTTACTCACCGCTCCGGTAGTAGGTCAGGAATGCTGGATTCTAGGACCTTGGAGACGATAGTACAACAGGAATCAATGTTCAGCCTCCAATATTCCTGCTCCCCTGAATACGAAGATTCAGACTTCTTCAAAGCGGTGCTCTTTTCTACAATGTACCTCTCTGCTGTTTCAACCTAAACAGGCAGAGGTGTCAATTGGATAAAAGAGCGGGGAGAACACACACCGCCAAAACACAATGCTGCAAAGAAATAAGAGAGGATTAGCAGTGTTGAGAAGGACCCGTAATTAAACTCAAACAACAGTAGCAGAGAAAATACCTAGGTATGAGTAGGAGCGGAATTTCCCCAGGGATGGAACTTGTCTACAAAGAAAAGTAAACACAATTATGAGATGTAAATAGAAATGATGAGGTTCTATTCATAGAATAACTAAGTAACAGACCTGAGTGGTGGAATATCCAAAGGGTAATAAAGTCCAGCACGTAACAAAAACGACAGGAAAAAATAATAAACAGGTAAGGTTAGTACAGGGAGGGTACACCGGGCAGCATGAGGGTCGCACTAGGTCCGGGTTGGTGCAATCTCTGGAAAGCGTCAATATTGCACTTATAAAGTGGTGGAAAACGAGTCTTCCTGAATGTCTGAAAAGTTCAGCAACCTAGGGCTACCTGCAGTGGTCCAAGTATTTTCCGCAGGAGTGGGTCTTGAACAAGTGGAGCAATAGCAAATAGGTGAAGCTAGCAGACAATCAATACACAAAACACCTCAGAATGCAGAATGGAAGTCTATCTTAGCGTCTGAGGTCTTCCGAGTTGCTCTGCGTGTGGACTGTAAAGGTGGTTGGGCGAGTACACAAAGCAGAGACGTACTGTGTTGTTCCCTGAGTCAATGGCTGTAAGCAGGCGGAGAGAAGAGACAATCCTATAGCGGTCCGGTCAGTGCCGTAGAGGAAAACAATGACAAATCGGAAGTGGAATCAGTCCAGGAAACGGGCAAGGGTCAGAACCAGGAAGTCAATCAGGATAATGCAGCTAGGTAAGCAAAACGGACGTAACCGTGATGGCTAGTCAAACTCAATTAGCTGCAATGAGCCATGGAAGACGGCAGCTTTTAAGCTGTAAGGGCGTGTGGCCTACAAGCACGTTTACTACGTGCACGGCGAGTCAGCTGACCCAAAAAGCCCTGACTATAACACAGGCGCAAAGGCAACCTGTAGCGATCCCACAAGGATGTTCGTGAGTGCACAGCGGTCCGCAGAGGAGCCGATCCCTGCCAAACCGTAACAGGAGACCTCAGATGCTGATTTGATTACGGCTCAAAAAGGGGATCCAATAATTGGTAAGTTTTATCAACACATTGAGGACCCTGCGAACTTTAACCTAATGGATACCGATTACATTGGGAAAGAGGACCTCAGAGTGTTGACGAAATGTCCAAAAAAGGTTCTGAATCCAAGACGGTTTGTTTGTGAGGAGATCCATAGCTGGCCATGACCAGTGGGTGGTCCCTACCTCGTTCCGAAGCCTGATGCTAAGTCACACCCATTATGCGGCCACAGCCGGTCATCGGGGGATTCATACGTCACTAGAAATCTTGCGAGAAGTTGCATACTGGCCACACATGGGGCAGGACCTCGACCAATACTTTAAGGGGTATTTTGTGTGTGCACAATTTCAGCCAACATCACTCACACCATGCTCCCCTCCAAAAGAGGGGGATGACACTGCCTTGGTCAGATTTACAAGTCAATTTTATCGGGCCCGTGATTCGCTCCTCTATGGGGAAAAAGAACATGTTGACCGTATCATGCTTGTTCACTAAATGGGTGGAATGTCTCCCGGCCCCAATTTGCAAGGCAGAAACAGCAGCTGCCCTGATGATCAACCACATCTTCTCACGTTTTGGACTAAACCAAAGGATTGAGTCAGACCGAGGCAGCCACTTCACTAGCAAAGTGATGACAAAGATGTGGGAGATACTTGGGGTCAAAAGGAAACTACACATTGCCTACCGGCAGCCTCTAGTGGTGGAGATGAGAGATACAACAAGACAATTGTGAGCATATTAAAAAAGTTTGTGGCAGATTCTGGGCAAAGTTGGGACATTCGATTACCTCTTGTCCTGATGGCCTTCAGTATTTATATAATACAGGAATTGGTGCCAGAAATCCGAGAGCAACTGAAGAACAAGGCAAGATATTACATCAATTATTCATTTTGTTTTATTATAAATTGTAATAAAAAACTTTAATTATTTCTTTTTTTATAAAAAACACATCCTAAATAGCAGGCATTCATTACATTCATTCAGCTAATGCAACTCTAAAAAATATATAATACATTTACATTTTTTATGTTTTTATGGAAAAGTGCAGCAAATGCAGCAACTGTTCCATAGTTTGAATAAAAGTTACACTTTCAAAAAAGACAATTAATGTGATCAGAGAAAAACAATCAGATAACAAATACAATTTCTATATACATGGAAAGTAGACAACAATTCCCATATTAGGATAATAGCGGTTCACTCCAAACAAAAAGTTATCAACTATTAGTGCCCCGACTGTTGATGCCAATATAAATGAATCTTCTTAGTCAAACAGGCTTCTGAATAAATAGTTTTGACTTAGATAGTTATCTATGTCTTCATCAGGATAGGGATGAACCTAACAATATTTCTAGAAGAAAAAATAAACAAAAAATACAAATTAAAAACAGACCTTAGTTCGCTCAGTTGCTCTCTATGAATAACAATAGTCCAAATATAGGGGAAGGACAAATTAAGTCATACTCTGAAACCGACACAAAATTTGACTAAATGGAGGGGGGTAAACTCCAATTCATTTAAAGAACTGCCAACAACCAGGCAGCGCATATCCCAAAGGCCTTCAGACCTACCTCTTCTTCTGCAACAAAAATGTTTACATTTGAGCTGATGACTGGACGAAGGATGGTGCTTTCCCAGCATCTGCTCTACAGAACCCAAGAGCAGACCTTGATAAATGCCTCCACAACTCATGAGTATGTTGAGAATCTGAGAAAACACCTCCAACATGCTTTTGCCTATGGTCAGCGGAATCTAGAATAATCTGCAGACAGTATGAAGACCCACTATGACCTCTAAACAACTAAAAAAGAATACCAAGTAGGAGACTGGGTCTACTTGTACAATTTCCAAAGGAACCAAGCCAAATAGCGCAAATTCCTCCCAACTTGGTGGGGTCCTTTTGAAATTGTAGACAGAATCTCACCAGTCACCTACAAAATCTGCATCCCCAAGGGCAGTTTGCCAGAGGGGGAAGACAAGTGGATCTACATAAACCAGCTGAAGAGTTGCCATCCCAGGCATATTTTGTGGCAAATAGAGGAGCCAACCGGGAACCCAGAGTGGGACATTCCGGATACCTAGAAGAATCCAACTCTAAAATCATTAGTAAATACAGGCAGGGAATATTGTAAATTGTATTCAATGTATGCATCTGCCCCACTACATGAGTAGTCATGGGGATATTTCCATAACCATGCTCTGTTCTATCTTATAGCATTGGAACCAAGAATTTCTAATTACCAAGGAGGACCACTCAGGGACCGGGAGGAAAGACCCAAGGAGCCCGGTGTATCACTCCATACTCCCATCCAGAACCAACGAGGAGAGCATGTCGATCCAGCACTGATGGGAGAAGCGGCTGAAATTTTCCACCTGGACCAAAGAAAGAAAAGAACATCCCAATCTCCTGACTTCCCCTTGATGGTCGGTAAAACTGAAGTCATGAGGGGGGCTCTGTGGGATGTTTTAACCCACTTCTGCTCTGCTATGCTGCAGCACTGTGTTATGATGGTGCCAGAAATAGCAAAATGGCTGCAAAACCCTTGTATGCACCAAAACCCCTGAAAATAGTGCTTTGCAATGCCCAAAAAGATGGCTGCCCAATCTGCCACACATGCTGTCAGTGGTGGAACAGAGATCTCACTCCTGGAATATGTCACTGGGCTCCACAACAAGTAAAAATGGAGTACAGAAAGAAAAAGCAGTGTTGCTAAATGCTACCCCAAAATCGTGCTTTAAATCCTTTTTTCTTTGGTGCTGAAACTGCAGAATGCCGGTACAAAACACCCTCAAACATCCAAAATTCTTGCTGGGTGCTACACTTCAATTAGTTTAAGAAATCATTGTGAACTTGCAAGATCCTGGAAAGCTGAAAGCATAAAGTAGTTCCACAGCAAAAGTGGCCTGTCTGTGGATGTTAAAATCTCTGTGCAGCAGAGGACTGCAGGGATAACAGCTGTCAGGAGCCTGCCTGATTAAACGTAAACATGTACATAAACTGAAACCACATGTTTATAAACTAAGAGGCCTGTTACTGAGAGTAACCTATGTTGTAAATGTTTTGATCCTATGGTTTAAAATCTTGAATAAGTATTCTAGCTGCTATTTTGAAATCACAAGTTTGTTTTAAGCTAAGGGGAAATGCAACAGAATTAACAATTAAATCAAGCCTGGCTAAAAGCTACCAAACTGGAATATCAGGTTTTTCCACAGAAGGAAGGCCTTTCCTTCCAGCAGGAAATCACACCAAAGTGGTAATTATAGGGTTTGGAAAGAACTTGGTCTACAGAGGCAAAAGGGAACCATAAACAGCTGCTACTAAGGAAATACAATGTGTGAGGACAGTCGTAAATGGCCTCTGCAAGGAGCAAACATGGGGGATGGCTCCTGGGCTTCCAGGGAGAGACCAAGGAGTGGAGCTAAAATAACTATTTGTTGCTTAACAAGGACAAAGAACACATTTTGCAAAAAAGGGATAACTTACTGTTTAAAATTGCGAAAAATATGAAAATATCAGATTTGTGAATCTAAATTTTGGCTGCACGTTTCAAGGGGCGGCAAAATCGTGTGACATGTTCTGGAAAGAAGAGGCAGAAAATGTGATTTTACACAAAATGTATTTCCACTAGAAGTATGAAACTTTATAAACGTATGCCCATGTTAAAAGCGCACACTTGTAGAAATTTGCTTAAGAATTGGACATTGTGTTCCTGATGAAAAGAGCTACATTCTGTGAAACGCAGAGACAAGATCCCACAGCTACAGGGTTTTGAGGGATACCTGCTATATAAAATATGTAATCTGTATATGTGATTCTTATAGAGGTTGCACATGTGTAAATATGTATGGTGCCAAAAGTAGATTTTGCGTTCAAGGGGCTAGAGGTGGATTCTCAGCCTCATAAAATGACACCATAAAGGTGACACATTGTTTCTCTCTTCCTATCAAGGCAGAGAGGAGACTCTGACCCAATCACCTGGCAAAGGGGCGAGCTTAGGATAAACCAGCCCACACACCCCTTTATCATTACATAAATAGAGACAGCTCACCACTCAAAGGGACAGACAGATTCACTCACTATCCTGATACTGGCGGAACACCCTGCTGCTGAACTCTACATCTTCCTTGCTCTAGACTCCAGAAACTTGGCAAAGCAGAAACCCATTGCATAGCTGAACCATTTTCAGCTAGGCCTCAAATTCCAGAACCAGAACCCCACAAACCTAAGGGGAAGCATCAAAATACAGCCGGGCTGTGCTATACTGCTTGCCTGCTGAAATAATTATCATCAGAACCAAGAAGGGCAGATCTAATCCAGTCTTGTGCTGTGCTGTGACCAGAGTGAATTGCAGATCCAGTCCAGTCCTGTGCCGTGCTGTGACCATAGTGCCTTGCTGATTGCAGATCCAATACGATGTGCCCAGCCGTCTGTCCTAGAACCAGATCCAATTCCCTGACCAGAATCTTGACAGACCAGAATCCTGACAGTTCCATTTAAAAACATATCAATTGAGTATCATTGAAAAAATTGTGTCACTAGCATACGTACCTTGCTTAGTTAATCCCTATCTTAAACCCATCCTATCTTGTATTCAGAACCTGTATTGTTAGGTGTATTTTTGAATTGTGCGAACTCCCAATCCATCCTATCTTCCTCCTGTACTAGTATTGCTAAAACTATCTTTGTGCTGATCGTTTCTCATCTGAAGAAGGCAAGTCCTTAGCAGGCAATCATTCTGATCAAGTGGCTGTGTTCCTGGTGGGTGTTCGTTTTGTTCACAGTCATCCTCTAGTGTAAGAAACCCATTTGTCATTTTAAAAGTGCATTCCTGTTTTCCATTCTTGCGCCTATCTTGAAAAAATGACCTCCACTAAAACGTCCATAACTCCCTTAGTTTTTGTGCTAGAAACAAAATATCAACTTCTGCTTGTAGATAACATCCATAGCTTTAAATCACATTCCAAATCCATACGGTTCTCGCGTTATCACGATTGCGATTTTCACATAGTGAATTTTAAGATTTCAAATTGTTTCTTGGTATTAAATCATTGCTTGTGTTTGTGTGCAACTATCCAAAGCAGCTTGCATAGGAATGTATAACAATTTCAGCAATTTAGATCATATTTGGTGTTTTTGCCCAATCCATTTTCAAGATAACTTTAAAAGCCATTCAGACAGCTTGACAGTCCATTCTGTTTTCTCTTGTGTTTGAAAGGGGGGAAGTGGGATTGATATGCTGTTGAATTCTGCCATTCCTGAATACCTGCTCTCTCCTCCAATCTCGTTACATTGCCTATTGGGGGTTGAGGGGCATGCAGGGGGAACCTTTAACCACAGTGCTATCTGATCTGAACACACACACAAAAATGTTATTTCTGTGCTGAATTGTTTTGATCACTACTACTCCTTGTGTATTAAAGAGACTATTCATTTTTACATCACTCCATTGGTGATTATTGTGTACCCATTAAACCATAGTGTGATTAAATTGTAAACACATAAATAAATATTTTAACTTTGCAAACCAGCCTAATTCCTGGTTCAGTGTGACCCGGGTGGGGGGGTTCCAGGAGAGGGGTGTTTTATGAGTGGTATATCATTCAGAATAAAGAACTTTAGACAAAAATAAATAAGGATTTCAGTTGTGCATTACACGCTAGGCGTTGACTTGGGTGTGTGCCGGATTGAAATCACTTACCTACTATTGTCCGAGTCTGCGTTTGCCTTTAGATCATCCCAGATCGAGGGAAGTGCTGTTTCCATTCCTCTCATTTGTCCAAAGCCTACTTGTGCCTCATCCAATAGGCAGTGCTCTTTTATGAATTCTTGGGTTATTCTGTAGATGTATGTTTCCAATAGTTTAGCTGGGTACTGGATGTTCCAGATAGGTCGGTAATTGGAGAGGTTCTACACGTTTCCTACTTTGTACTTGAGGAGCGGCTTGATGTATGCTGATTTGAATGACTGTGGCACTTTTCCTGTTGAGATTGATTGGTTGAAGACGTTTCTGTAGTAGTCCACGGGTGTTCCTTGTGCGAGGATTGATTTGTATGTCTGCGGGGCAGGGTTCCATGGAGAAACCTGTTTTGTTGCTTTTGTTTACCATTTTGATGAATGTCTCCACTGATATTTAGGGGAAGATTCAGAGGCCCTCATTACAAGTCAGGCGTTAAGGGTATAACGCCTGATTCACACTTTAACGCCTGCTTTTTGCAGGCGTTAAAGTCCAAGGCGCTAAGCGACCTTGGTGCTAATTACGGCACCGTAATTTACGGTGCCGTAATTAGCGCCTTCCCCATCCCCATTATGCCCTATGGGGCAAAAATGGGAATGGGGAAGGGCAAATGGTGAATGGGGAATTACCGCCCCACTCACCTTGGAATGGGGCGGTAATTCCGCCATCCACCATGGCGGAATCGGGCATGGACCATGGTGCTAATAGCACCATGGTCCACCGCCTGACTTGTAATGAGGGCCAGAGTGTGTTTGGGCATTCCTTGTAAGGGTGGGTGGGTTGCATATTGCAGTTGCATGGTCTGCTTTTTATGGTCTGTTGGGTGGTGATGATTTTATTTTTGAAATGGTCTGCATGATCATTGCATAATTTCTTCGATGGTATTGGAGTATTGTTGCAGCCAGGTGGGGTTTATATTTTGTTGATGATTTTAAAGAGATATTTTTGGGTGTTTGGTGTTTTGAAGATTATTTTGTCGTAGTATATCCTTTGTGCTTTTGGTATTTCCTTTTTGTTGTTGGAATTTGAATTTCTTTGCACAGTCTTTTTTGTTCCTCCATTCTAGTTCAAGTTTTTCCTTTTCATGGTGCTGAGTAGTTGGGTAAACGATTTTGCAATTTCTCTTTTGCGTGATGCGTGATGGGGTAAAGAGTTTTCTTTGGTGATCTCGTCTATTGTTGTCATGATTCATTTGTGAAGTAATTCTATTTTTTTGTCCAGGTCAGCTTCGTCAATAGTTATTGCTTGTGGTTTGCTGATTTCCAGTAGTTCAGTTAAATTGCAGTTTTTGATGGTTCTCCAGTTTCTTTTCATGATAGTCAGCGGCGTATCCTGTTGCTTGACCATTGGTGTGGCCAGTGTGATCACAAAGGGAATGATGAAGTGGTCACTACAGAGGATCTGAATTGGTGGCGCCATGGTAATGAGTTTTTGTTGGCGAAGATTGGGTCTAGTGTATGTCCTACCTTGTGGGTTGCTCCTTTGACTAGTTGATGTAATTTCATTGTTGCTAATTGGCTGGCTAGAGATTTTTGTGTGCTTGTAGTTTCTTCATCGAACCAGATGTTGAAGTCACTGAGGATAATCAGGTCAGTCTGCTCAATGGCCACGTTGGTGATTGCTTACGTGAAGGTGTCTACAAACGTTGCATCAGAGGTTGGTGGTCTGAATGCCAGTGTGAATTTCAGGTTTGTTCTGTGGTTTGTTGATAGGAAAAGGATTAGAGATTCACAGTTATCGATGTTTAATGGGTCTTCCAGTTTAATTTCCAGCTGTTCCTTTTGGATTATTGCCAGTCCGCCAACTCTTGTGTTTTTCCTGTTTGCTTGGATGCACTTGACGTTATCAGGCAGGCATATGTTGAGAGTGATCTTGTAGTTGTCATCTAGCCATGTTCCATTTACTAATAGGATGTTGATAGCTCTATCACATAAGAGATTGTCGATTTCGTTGGCATGTCTGGACATTGACCTAGCATTCATTTGATTGCAGTTGATCTTTTTAGTGTGGTTTGGTGTCATGGCCACTGGTCATGGGGCCAGTCCTTCCTCATCCCCGGGATCCAATTGGACCCAGTCCTGGTGCCTCTGGTGCCAGGCTCATCTTAAAGTGTGCTCTGCACACTCTAGGCCCAGGGCAGGTGCAGCTGGGCCGGGCGTGGCCATGGATGAGAACTGGAAGGCATGTGCTAGAGGCCCAAAGAAGGGCAAGGTGGGGTTGGTAGGCAGAGCTAATGGGAGGGGCCTGAACCAGCCTATGCAAGGCCAGCCCATACACGTGCCCTTCGCTTCATGTTATTCTGCTTCCAAGCAGCGTAACGCTCCTGCTGTACTCACCGGTGCCTCTCTGGACGTTCTCAGCCTCATCCTGAATATTCTTCCGAGAACACTTCTTACCTGCAGTCTTAAGCCCATCTCTGCGAGCGCCTTCACTTCAGCTACTTCATCACTGCAGAACGCTTCTTACCGACAGTTTTCCGCCCATCTCTGTGAGCGACTTCCCTCCAGCTACTCCATCGCTGCAGACGCGTCTTACCTGCTGACGGCCACTCCATCTCCAGACACGCATCCTGCTTTTTACCATCCTCAACTTCGCTGAGCGCAGCGCACTTTTTACCTGTTGTCAACTGCTACATCGCTGAGAGCACACATCTTACCTGTTGCCAGCCGCTACACCACTGAGCGCTCCAGTCACTACACCGCAGAGTGCCCCTCTCACCTGCAACTTGTCACGGCCTGTGCCGGACTCTTCTTCTTGCCTCCATTCCATCACGATCGGAGTCGGAGACTTCCTCCTGCAATCTTCATTGAGGAACCGGACACCATTCTTCATCGGTGGCTGACATCTATGTGGAAATGAGAACAAACAGGTTAGAACTCATATGCATTTGCATGGCTGCATAATACAAGGGATTAAAGCTCCCTTATAAAGACCACCCTAACTGTCACTGTTGGAACTCCATCAACATCTAAGTTCTCCGTATTCTCTTTGATCCAGATTCTATCCCCGCACCTATGGAAATGGAATGAGACATTGCAAGAATTACTTTTAAAATGGAATACAAACACTTTAATCGAATAAACTATAATCATACCAAAAACGTACCTTATATGTGGATTGGTCGCAGCTGGTCTGGATCAACACCCCCACAGACCAGTAAAGTAACTTGGTCCATTCTGCGCGTCCCTGCTAAAGAAAGTAGGATGGATAGCTGTTCATCACAAAATTACAGGTGAGCGTCTATGGGAAAGTGCTTGCCCACCGTATTCTGGCACGAAAGGGCTGGGGGATGTCATGATACCCCCACTCCATACTTATAGCATCTCCTCTTCACGCAGGGGAAACACCCAGCTCCAGTGCCGCAGGTCCAAACATTCTCAGAAGGGTAAGGTGATTTCGAGGACCCAGTTCAAGGGAGGGCTCCAACCACACCCCAACGCCCCCGTGGAAGACAGGTGAGCGTAACATTTTGCTTATTTGTTGTTCCCTGTTTTCACTTATGGGTGTTAAATTGGAGTGCTTCTGTGTTGACGCTGGTTGGTTGACGTTCCGTGGAGGCTGCTTCGTCATTGAATCAGTCTGTTAGATTCATATTTGGGTTGTTGAATTCTACTGCTTCATCATCTCCTGTGGTTTGATGTGGATATCGATAGTGCCCTTCTGTTCTTGTGATATATGGAGTAAAGGGATTGGAATCATCCCTTTTTCTTCTTGGGTCTTCTCGTCTTTTTTTTCCATTGTTGGAGGAAATTCTTTACCTGCCTGGAGATTTCAGTGTCATTGAAGTATCAAGGTTCTGCGGTTGTTGCGAGGTACGGTGTGAGGTTATAGGGATTTTTCTCTTACAATGTTTGTTCTACTGATTGTATTTTTTGACAGGGTGCATGCTGTATTTGAGGCAGCTTCTACTGGAAGCGGTTGAGTTAGTGTATTCTTATTAGTTGGTCCATGTTCCTGCTCTCTTTGTCGGCGTCCAATTCTGCATCGCATCATTTTGGGTCCTCAGTGGTAGGAGTCGGTGTGGGTATTGAGTTTACAGGGGCAGTTGTCCACCTGTTGTGCCTTGTGCTTGGATAATGTTGAGTTTTATCCTCTTATGTTGTGATGCTTGGATGCTGTCCGAGGGTCTCTGTCTGCTCCGTCGGTTGGATTAGGGTGTTCCTCTTTCTATGGGAGGACTGTCCAAGCGAGTAAGGGAGTACTAGGCATTGGATGGGTTGCATGGTTGGTTAAGGGGGGGGCTATATGGTGCAGGTTAACTTGGGTAGTGGTTTTGGATGTAATTACTAGATTTTAGTGGCTGATGGGTGTTCTTGGGTGTTGAGGGGCCTTAGGACTCAATTATGGCAGGCACTAGTAGAATACCCAAAGGTTGGAGATCACAAGATAATCGGGAGCCTAGGTTTCACAGGTAGTTTACAATGAGACAGTACTCTTAATTAAATTTAGGATATTAGAGAGTGGGAGAGGGATCTCGGATCTGGGGAATACCAAGTAATAATTAATTAAACACCTAGATTCCTGACACCTAGACAACTGGAGAAAGGCTTCACAGAAGGGTAGGCAGTAATTAAAACACCTAGATTTGAGACACCTCGATAACTGGAGAAAGGCCTAGCTCTCACAGAATAGCAGGCAGTAATTAAAACACTGAGGTTTCGGACACCCAGATAACAGGAGAAAGGCCTAGGTTTTGCAGAATCGCAGGCAGCAATAAAACACCATGATTTTAGGACACCTAGATAAGGGGAGATAGGCGTAGGTTTCTCATAATCACAGGCAGCAATAAAACACCAAGATTTGGGACACCTAGATAACAGGAGAAAGTCTGAGATTTTAGAGAATCACAGGCAGCAATAAAACACCAAGATTCTATGACAGATAGATAACAGGAGAAAGGCTTATGTTCCACAGGATTGCAGGCAGCAAAAACACCAAGATTTGGGACACCTTGATAACAAGAGAAAGGCCAAGTTTTGTCAGAATCGCAAGCAGCAATAAAACACCAAGATTTGGGACACCTAGATAACAGGAGAAAGGGCTAGGTTTCAATGACTCACAGGCAGCAATAAAACACCACGTTTTGGGACACCTATGTAACGGGAGCAAGGCCTAGGTTTCAAAGAATGGGATGCAGTAATTAGAACACAGGCAGGCAGTGATTAAACACCTAGATTTGAGACACCTAGATAATGGGAAAGAGGCCTAGGTTTCACAGATTGGCAGGCAACAATAAAAATACCAAGATTTGGGACACCTAGATAACTGGAGAAAGGCCTAGGTTTCACAGAGTGGCAGGCACCAATAAAAACACATAGATTAGAGACACCTAAATAACTGGAGGAAGGCCTAGGTTTCACAATTTGTCAGGCAGTAATTAAACACCTAGATTTGAGACCCCTAGATAACTGGAGAAAGGCCCAGTTTTCACAGAATGGCAAGGAGTAACTAAACACTTAGATTTGAGACAGCTAGATAACCGAAGGAAGGCCTAGGTTTCACAGAATGGCAGGCATTAACTAAACACCTAGATTACAGACACCTTTACAACTGGAGAAAGGTCTAGGTTTAGCAGAATTGCTTGGAATAATAAAAACACCAAGATTAGAGAACCCTGCATAGTGGGAGAAGTGTCTAGGTTTCACAATGTGATTGTTTTTTATAGTTTGTCTTTGCGGTGGGATTTCCTAGTGCCGGGTTTGAGTTGTTGGTGTATTTCTTTCCGGTGGTAGTGTTGTATGGGGGGGAGGCTAAAGTGGTTATTGGTACCAGTGTGATTGTGCAGGAACAGTGCCTACCTTATCTGTTGGTGTTGCTTGACTGCAGTCTCTTCCTCGTCTGACGCATCTGGTTGCTGCAGCCGGTTGCTACTGCTTGTTCATGGGTAGAAATATGCCTTTGCAACCACACTGTTGAATGTGGTTGCAGCTGGGAAGTGTTATCTATTGTTATCGGGAGTTCTTTCGAGTTTGACACTGCACCCTGGGACTCAGGTGGGAACACTTTTGGTTCTTTCCTTGAGTTCATTGTAGAGAATGAGCTTGTGATGGAGCAGAATGGATTGTATGGTTATATGTGTCAATGAAGGATTGTGGGTTAGTTGGTGGCTGTTTCCCCTGCTGACACCTGTAGACACAATATGGAGCTGTCCTTGTAGGAGCCGCCTTTGGCCCTTGGGCCCTTAGCCGCTGGGCTTCATGGGCAGAGGGCTGCCCTGGTGCTATGCTATTAATGGGATTTGAATGGGCCAATCGGAGGAGGGGATGGGACACAAGGACGGGAACAAACACGGAAGGGGAGGCCAGGACAACTACAGTGCGCTTCCAAGCCACACATTTAAACAAAATGCACAAAGAAATATCAAGTGGTGCAAGGGGGCCTCACCTCCACATTGCTAGGGACCAAAGTGGCATGCTGAAAGTGGCTGGAAGGGGGTCTAGGTCCTGGTTCAAGTTGCTGGAGTAGCTGGCCATTCGGAGGAGAGGGCGGGAAACCAGGCCAGAAAAGAACATGGAAGAGGAGGCAGGGACAACTACAGTGCACCGGAACGCTTCCAAGCAACATATTTAAACAAAATGCACGAAGAAATATCAAGTGGTGCAGGGGGCCTCACCTCCACATTGCCAGGGACCAAAGTGGAATGCTAGAGGTGGCTCAAAGGGGGTCTTGGTCCCCCTTCGATTTACTGGACTAGCTGGCCAATCCAAGGAGGGTACAGGGCACCAGGCTGAGAACAAAGATTGAAGGGGAGTCAGGGACAACTAGAGTGCACCGGGGCACTTCTTAGCCACAAGCATTGCAAGTAGAGCTGTGTAAATAGTCTTCTGCGTCAGGGACAACTAGAGCGCACCGGGGCACTTGTTAGCCACAAGCATTGCAAGTAGAGATGTGTAAATAGTCTTCTGCTGTCTCTTTACAAGACAAAAAATGCCCAGAGAGGACCTATGTGCACATAACGCTTTTAAAGACAATTAGAGCCTCTGTGTCCTTTGCACATCCAGGAAATTTCTCCAAAATGGCACAGATGGTAAAAATACAGGCATCGATTTTTACATGTCTGCAATATAGGTTTCTTGTAGAACACTGTTTTGATTGCCAATAGCATGCTGTGCAACAGCCTGCATTTTCCAATATACCAAAGCAAGATTTGCCATATTTTCCGAGGCCCATTAACACACACACATCGCATTTCCATTATGACCCATTGATAGGAATGCGATTTGAACTTCGGGTGATTGGAAAAGTTCGAACCAAGGTCGAATTGATGAAAAGTTTGAAGCAAAAGTTCCAACGCACTGCCTATATGAGGAGCCATGTGGTTGAACTTGATGCAGCTTTCAGAGAGCCAAGAGCTTTTGTGGCAGTAGACTTTAGGCATTTGGGAAAGTGACAGAGTAGTTGAATGGGAGGAAGCAATGTGACAGGTGGTGATCATGTGACGGTTTAGAGAGACAGATTTAAAAAAGGTATTAGCATATTGGTGTAATATTTTCTGATTGTGTGTTGTGACTTATTCACTTTTTTCAACAATGAAATACACAAGTGGCATCAGTATAGGGGAAGGGAATCCATGAGAGTTTGAGTTATTTCTATTGTGCAAAGACGCACAGACTTAACTGCTTCAGGGCCTAGATGTTCAAAGTTAAACTACTTGTCAGGTCGAGAACTGAATGTCGAGACAGTATAAAAGGAACCCAGTTTTACATTATTTAAAAAGGTTGTCTTAAAAGATTTACAGAATTTTAGAAGCATTTTCGTCTTCCTGAGCTCCCAAGGGAAACTGTTCCAGTGCAAGCTTTTTCGCCAATCTTATTGACCGCGCTGCTTACAAACAGCTTGGTCAATTTGCCAAAGCCAACAACCTCATAGACCCAGCACAATCAGGCTGCAGACCACTAAGGGGAACAGAATCTTCCCTAGTCTCTATCTGGGATGACCTAAAAAGAACAGCCGACACAGACAACTGTGTGGTTCTCATCCTGCTAGAACTCTCCGCAGCCTTCAATACCATTGATCACTTGTTTCTATTAGTCAGACTACAAACACTAGGAATCAAAAGCACAACCCTCTCGTGGATCTCATCGTTTATCTCTAATTGGTCACAAATCATGCACCTCGGCCAGTTCACTTCCCTATCACGACCAATATGTAAAGGTGTTCCCCAAGGAGCGTCCACATCACCCCTAATCTTCAACTTCTGCACACAACCCATTCCCTCAATCATCTTCTCGTACAACCTTACCTGCTACAACTATGAATATGATACCCAGATCATCCTCAAAATCCCAAATTCCAAAGGCTCTGGTAGCACAGACTGTCATCGTGCCTCTCTGACATTGACCACTGGATGACGACCAACCATCTCATTCTCAACGCAGGGAAAACTGAAATCCTATTCTGCAGGAAAACATTGCTCCTCCCCCAATCAATCCAATGGCCCAAACCACTAGGACAAACAACGGCACCCTCTAACGTGGTCAAAAACCTTGGATGCGAGTTGGATTCAGATTTATCCCACACCCAACACACCACCAGCGTATCTAAAACCTGCTTCTTCCACCTACGGATTCTTAGGCGGACTTTCCCCTACCTGACCTATTGTCACGGTTCAACCGTGGAAAGTATGGAACAAATGGCGGCTTCATTAGGCCACCGCAGAATCAGTACCAGCGTGCTAGTTTTTCATGCGCCTTTTGTTTACATAGGCCGACACGCCCCCTTGCCAGACGCGCTGCAACTCTTTCGAACTGCCCGCGTCGGACCGCTCGGTGCTCTCTCCGTGTGGTTTTTGTTCAGTTTCCTACGCTCTCAGCCCTCTTACCTTACCACATATCTTCCTTGCCTATGGTTGCCATCCTTCGTGACGGCCAAGACGATTTACTTAATTCCTTTTTTTTTCCTTCTACGATCGCGTACTTCCGCGTACCGTGTTTGCCTTCCTTCTCTCTTTTCCCCCTTCGCTGATAGCCTGCCTCGCACGTCAGCGCTTCCTTCCCCCTCTCTTGCACCTTGCCAGCTTCACCTTTTTCTTTCTCTCTTACTATCCTATCGTTCCTCCTTTTTTTGGTTAGCCATCATTCTCCAGCTCTCCCTATCTTACCTGTATAGGTGGCTGTCCTACCTTCAGAACCAATCTGGACTCCGAGTTCTCAGGATTGTGCCTCTTCCAGGAGGTACAGCTAGTACGCCATTACACCGAAGCTGACCTGGGTCCACTGCATACTCCGGTTAAGGAATTGGATCGTTTCTCCGAAGCAAGATCTACATCTGCAGGTTGCTTCCGTTCAGGGTTTTTTGCGCCTTACCAGGCTTTTTCCCTGTATTTTTGGGGCGAGCTCCCTCGGGTCCGCCTGACGATTCTCAAATCATTGTCAAGGTGGCCTCGGGTGGAGAGCGTCCTTTTCTCTATGAACGAAGGAAGGGGAAGAAGGCGGAAAAAGGTGAAGAAGTACGAAGAAAGGAGAGAAGAAGAGATAGAGAGTCTAACCTAACCCTTACACCGGAGGTCACAGGTGAGGAGACACAGGGGGAGGCTTCTGCAGATTCTGACACCTATACACACAGCTTCTCGGCCATCAACGCTATCATCCTGTCCCGACTAGACTATGCAAACTGCCTCTACCTAAGAGCACGTCTTCCCAACTAAGGAAACTCCAAAGAATCCAAAACACGAAAGCATGCCTGTTCAAAATCTGCCTGCGAGAGAACACATCAGCCCCACACTGAGAGTCGTTCACTGGCTCCCTATTGCTTGACGTACCACTTTTAAAGCCATGTGTATCACCCACCGCACAGTCCACAACACTGGCCCGGAATTCCTCCGAGACAAAATTGTCCCCTACCAACCTTAGATCTTGTTCAGCATTTCGTCTAGTGATCCCACCCCACAGCTCCACAAGACTTGGTGGTTCCTCCTTCTCTGTCCAAGCACCAATCATCTGAAATTCCCTTCCCCTACACATTTGCAACACTGAAAACCACCTGAAATTCAGGAAGGCCCTTAAAACCTGGCCTTTCCCAATGCACTTCTAACCTATTGCACCACGAGAATACACCACTAATAAACTCCCTGGCATCAATCACAACTAAGGGGCCGGCAGCTCTCACAGTGGTTTCACCTAACACACCAACACCAATTGCCCAACAACACTGCAAGCCGACAAGTACCCCAGGTAAGACAGCAGCTTTGGTTGTGGCACACCTGAAACACTATCAACCCACCCTCAAACCACACCCACCAGACAAGCACTCCAGGTAACTCAACAACTTTCGCTGTGGCACACCCCCAAAATTCTCCCCACGCCCCACACCTGCCGGTCCACTTGAGAGATCATGAACAATTATATAAGTATGCCAGGGTTGCACACCCACATCACTAAGAAATCATGCTTATTTTTAACCTGCATTGCTTACTCAGGGAATTTCCAAAACTAGAAATCTCCCCCTACAAATGTACTCCCAAATCTTGGTACTAAAAATCATCAAACATTTGTTGATTGTTACACATCGGAAACCTAGCGTACTATATGCTGAAACCTATGGCCTTGCAAAATCTAGGCTTCTGCCCACTATGCAGGATTCTCGAATCCAGGTGCAGCCTCCTTCTTTCTCTGTTACATGATGAAGACTACTACATTTGAAACCTAACTCTCTCTTCCACTATACAGGATTCTCAAATATAGGTGTATCCTCCATGCTTGTTCACTATAGGATGAAACCTATTACATTGTGATACCTAGACCTATCTCTCACTATGCAGGATTCTCAAATCTAGGTTTAGCCTCCATCTTTATTTACTACATGCTGAAACCGACTGCATTATGAAACCTAGCCTTCTCTCCCACTATACAGGATTCTCAAACGTAGGTGTTCCCTCCATCTGTGTTTAAATATATGCTGATACCTACTACACTGTGAAACTTAGGCCCATTGGTATAGGACTCTCAATTCTAGACCTGGACAAATATCGCCCCAGCTGAACAATCCTGCAGCTTACGGTACGTATATCTCACACCACTAGTATGGACACAGACCGCAGGCACGGCAATGCATCCATGCACGAAAGAGTATGGCTACGGCTATGCACATCTGGTCTAGCTTCACACATAGCTGTCCAGATTGAAACACCTGATGTACCTCAACACCTCTTCCACTAGCATACAGTGACTACCACACGACAGGAACCCAGTATAGCTGGCCTCACATAGACCCTCTCAACAATAGCAATCTATCTCAAACCCTCAACAGCTCTCACCCATGTGTCAGACCTCTCATGGGGCTGCTTTGTAGAGCCTTGCCAGCCACCCAAGTCTTAGAACGGCAACATGAACACATGCATCTCCTAAGCTAAACTCCCTAGAATTTCCCACCACATCGACTTCGGTCACCAAGGGCGTTCCAACTGAGGAAAAAGTGCATTAAGGCCACATAAGTGGGGAAAGAGCACTATATAAATAACCAAATACAATATAATACTTAGGAGTGTATACTGTAAAAAGTCTGTCTCCTCTAGAAACACAGCTGGAAGAGGGGACACCAAACAGCAGTTTGTCGGCAGAGCACAGCAATCGATTTGGTTAATACCACTTCATTTTATTAGCTAGGTATGCAGGGGCCAGATAATTCGGAAATTTAAATATCAAACAAAGAATCTTAAAATAAATTCTGTCCCTTACTGATAACCAGAGTGGAACATGGCGGAAATTGGGGTTGATTTGGAAACTTTAAAAATTGATGTGACCATCTTGTTTCGGTCTTTCTGCAACCTATTCAGATGATTTAATGGGATGCTTGCTAGCAGACTATTTCCATAGTCTATTTGGGAATTCGTTTTTGTCACAACTACAATGATCTTCAGAAGTTACATACGGAAGAGCTGATTGAGGCAGGAGCACGGAGTAGTAACTCAGTGTAGTTTTACTCCCGCCTGACTTTGTCATCCAAGATCTGCTTGCCAGATGCAACCACAATTCTTGATATTAGGGGCAAAATGTAATCTTGACCCCGTGAAGCAATGAAGAGGAGGATGCTTTGAGTCCTCTTTTAACAATGTGATCCTCAGAGTGAGATAAGCTTGGGGGGGGGTCTGCTCTGTGGGATACGTGCACACGTACTTTGAGTTTGTGGCAGATGTATTGGTAGCTGGTGAAATAATAGGGACAATTGGTAGGATAAAGTGACAGACACTCGGGTGCATGGAGGAACAGGTAATACACTTACCATGGCTTATGCAATTGAGTTCAGATACTTAAATGCCTCTTGCAGTGGGGGAAAGGTGCAGACATTCAGGGAAGCAGGAGATACTTATCAGTGTCTGCCTCTTCAAGTGAGTCAACTGGGTAGGCACCCTTGAGTGACACACAGGTGCAGACAATCAGTGAATAATGACACACCATAACATTTCTTGAATTTAGTGAACTGGCTAGTGCCCTTGTTGATGTTGTTGACATGGTCATGTGACACACACAGTATGAGGAAGTTACAGACATTCAAGGAGGCAGGAGGAACAGGCTGTCAGCATCTGTCTTCTACTGAATGAATGCACACATGCCATTTGATGACACTCAGGTGACACTCAGGTGCAGAGAGGAGCAGAGAATCCCTGAGTGCAGCTTGCACTATTGTTGATATGCTTACGTGACACAACAGGTACGTTGTCAGTGTTGTCTCTTGAAGTGATGGAACAGTGCATGTGCGTACAATGGGCCTCATTACGACCCAAGTGTTAAGGGTTAACGCCGTCGTTAACCCTTAACGCCTATTCTGATTTTAACGGCTGCTCTTAGCAGCCGTTAAAATCCATGGCGCTAACCTGCCATGATGCTAATTACGCCACTGTAATTTACGGTGGCGTAATTAACGCCTTCCCCACTCCCATTATGCCCTATGGGGCAAAAATGGGAATGGGGAAGGGAAAATGGGAAATGGGGATTTACCGCCCCACTCACCTTGGAATGGGGCGGTAAATCCACCATCCACCATGGTGTAAACGTAGTTTACATACGTTACAAACGTAGTGGTAAAGTTGGCGCAATTAGCGCCTGGGTCGTAATGACCCTCAATATGTCTGCAGTACCGAAACAGTCTAGAGGCAGCGTTCGACATGCTGCTTATGGTCTCATTACATCATCTGCAGCACTTGCTGTGTGCACCATTGACACCAGAATATCACAAGAACAAATTAAGGTATCAACCCATTATTCCACTCCACTCATCAGCCAACGAAAGAATTGCCTTTAAATCCTTGTCACTCATGTACAAATGCCTCGCAAACCTTGCTCCGAGCTACCTGTCAAATCTACTCCTTTGCAACACTACTGACCAACCTCTTAGAGCAGCACATGTGCACTGCCTCAAGATCCCGAGGTTTAAGCTACAGAAAGCGGAGGGCAGCAGCTTCCCAGTGCTTGCTGCTAAACTGTGGAATACACTTCCCACTTCACTCAGATTGGAACCATCCTATCACCCCTTTAAAAGCAAAGACAAAATCTGGCTTCCAACGCAAGAACATTAGTTCACCTTCCCAGTTGCTCCTGCTCTTCACAGGCAGACCTCGCCTGAAGCCTGTAAATATGCTTGTGTAAATTGCTAAATTGTATAATGCCTACTGCTCTTGCCCTATGTCCAGGGAAAGCAAACTGTAATCTATTTATCATGTCCTATGTATATATGCCATCCTGTAATGTATATCTGTACATGTGAAACTCTAAAAAATGCGCCCAGATGCCTCAAGGCTTGGTGTGCTTTACAAATAAACAAAATACAAATACAAATGCCCCCTCAAGCCATTCAGAGGACCATGCAGTGCAAGCTTCGGCACAGGTATTACAACAAAATGATTTTGCGTTCAGACTTTCAGAGGCGGTTGCACTTTCAATTCAATTCACTATTGCAGGGCACAAGAAGCAGATCTCATTTGACAAAGACTGAGATAGAACAACATGTTCTGCACTTGAACTGCAGGTTGAAACTGAAAGTTCCAGGCTTCTGTCTTTTTTACTCCCATCCACTTTTGAGGAGTCTCACAAAAATCAACACGTTTGGGGTGGCATGGATGATGACTATGTTGATTATCAAAATTACAATCGATCAGAGTCTGCACAGAATGTGCATTGCTGATGGAAAGCAGTGACAAGGGTCATGAAGAGCAGGAGGACAATGTAACTACAAACAAAGAGGCAGGAATAACATCAACTTGCCCCCACCTGTCTACAGTTTTTGTAGAAACAGGCTCCTGTTGCAGGTTAGATAGTTGAGTCATCATGAGGTGCCACCTAAAAGAACACCACCAGCACTCCCACCATCAGCACTGTTTTAAGAAGTACCTAGCCTGTATTTTGTTAGCCCACAACGAAAATTAAAAGTGTGGCAGCACGTCATACAGAATAAAATACAAATTACGCTTCCCACTTGCACAATATGCTGAACATCTGTATGCTGACTGCAATGCATTGCCATCTGCTAAAGGTGTGAAAGCCCTATCTTTTTTGGTTTCTATTAATGAATATAATTATGTGTGGAATTCCTCCTTGCAGGGGTATTGCTAGGTCTGGAAAAGATCTGGGGCTTCACTAATGTAAGGACTGTCAGGACTCAGGCTATATAGCATTTTAGTTTTAGCCCCTAAACTTCTATCCAGGGCTACAACCAACAGACCTGGGCTATAGCCCCCCCTGAACCCATTACCAATGCCTCTGCTCTCTGAAAAGGTAATCGGAGATCAGATTCCCCTTTCATAAACTCTTTGCCAAAAGTATAACGTGTATCTGTTTCCAGCTGTATCAGTATCCTGATTTGCATTGCCTGCTCTTCCAGTGGCAAAGAGCAGGTTGACAGGTCACAGTTGATCATTTGAAAGCTGCAGTGGACAAATCTCTTCAGTGCAGGGGGGGGGAGGGCAACATACAATATGCACCCCTGTCCCAAAACTATGATGATCATAAGCAGCCCATGCTTTGCCTGGGTTAAGGCATAGTGCATAGTACTATTCATGATTATTGTGACCACATCCAATTTGATATCACACATATGTCAGCTCATGTGAGCCATCTTAGCTGTGGAAGGTGATGTGTATTATGGCCATATAAGCAGAATCTGCCAAATGACAAGACAGGAACCTGAGTGGGCATGCCTATGTTTCATCCCTTTGTGATGTAGGTAATGCCCTACTCCAGAGATATCCGCAAAACAGGCAGCTGTCCTAGGCCCTGGAAACAAAGGTGCACAGCCATTAAGAGGGAGTAGCCTGACACCAGGGTGCTGCATCACTAAAGTTCTTTGGTTCCTAGTGCGAAGGGAAGGAGGTCGGGTTAGTGTAGACAGCAGAGCTCTTTACAGTGGGGGAAGACTTCATCCTCTTGTTTCTCTCTGCCTCTCTCCTCCCTGTCAGTTCCACTTCCTCTATAGCAGGGGTCTACAACCTTTATGTTAGCAAGAGCTCATTGTAGTTACGTGGGAGTTACTGGTGAGAGCTAGTGGGGTGCTGATGCTCATGAATATGCTAACTGGAGGAGCTAACTGAATGTTTTGGTCATCATGATACATGACGATTCAATTAAAGACTACTTGCTTGAGGAATTATTCGTGGTGGGCAAAGAGAGACAGGTCAGTAGAAAGAGAGGCTTTACAGTCTGCAGCTTGCTTTTTAATTATTGGCATTACAGTTTGCATTTTATAAGAGACATGTAAGATGTTTGTGTGGAGAAAGAGATTTAAGAGAGTAGAACGGTCAGACGGGGTGTCAGGCATGAATTCTTTAATTGTTTGCGGAATGAACAGGTCAATAGGAGTGAGGAATCTGTCATTTGAGAAGAGGATCAGTAGAACTACAATGGGGAAATGAGCTAGAGGTGGATAAGAAAATAGAAGGTGAGGGTTCCAAAAGCTGCAGACAGGGAGGAAGGAGGTGGGAAAGCTGAGAAGGTTATCCTGGTGTTTCATGTTTTTGCTATTAGAGAAGTAGGAGGCTAAGTTATCAACTGAGAGAGAAGAGGATATGAAGCTCTTGCTTAAGGGAAAGCAAACATTTGTGGTTCATAGTTTTTAGGGATTCCATTCCGAGATATGATTTGAGGTCAGTGTAGTAAAAGTTTTGGCAGAGTTCAAACAATGGTGAAGACAAGGAACATGCATGTATAGGCAATGAGGAAGGTGGTAGAGTAACCTTTCCACCACAAGTGTAGTTATAAGTGTTTTTCAGCAGCTACATGGTGGGGTGGTGCATATTTTGTGAATTGGGGGAAGCTTGGATGATTGGAATGCACAGGCTAGGGATTGTTTAGGAGACTACTGAGTGCATAATTCAACTCAGTGAATGAAAGATCAATAAAGTGGGCTAATGCAGGAGAAAGGGTTTGGTTGGAGGATTTTACTTTGCCCTGGTACAGTGACATATATGACATTCCCTGTCGTGATAGATGAAGGTGCAGAGGAGAGTTGAGAGGGACAACTGAGATGGCTAAATAAATGAGTGAGTGATCAAAGGGAGAAAGGTCAATAGAGAGATTGAAGGGGCAGGGTGTGTCCATTCTGATAATTAGGTCAACACCATTACCTATTTTGCTGAGTCAGTTGATGCTCTAATTTACATGACATGACGACAAACTAAGGTAGGTTGTCCCCTTAACCTCTCTTCACTGAGGACCAACAATTGCAACCACGACTGGGAGTTGTGTTTGAATGGATACATCAATCAACATTGTAACATAATGGATGCCCAGCGTGGCTATCCTTGAATGGAAAAGAGAAAAGTCACACAATTGTGCATAAACAATATATTTATATTAACTCACCTCATGAATGGCAAAAACCACAGATAAAGTGTGAAGTGCTGATTGCACATATTAAAAAAGAAAAATGTCTGGGTTGATCACTGCGCTAAATGTGGCTAAGTCTAAAGTGCAATGTGCGAAATTAACACTCATAGCTGCTCTGTGTGAAGAACTTCTGAAAAAAAAAACATCTGAAGCCTTTTGATGTCACATCTCGAAGCAATATATACGTATATAAAAGCATCACAAAGATCGACAATCTCAAGTTAAACAAAAAAAAACCTCTTAAATCTACTAGTTGAGGCAAACATCAGTTTGTCATGTTGTCTTAATTCTTGTGGAGCTCATTGGGTTCTAAATTAATCAGACTTCCAATAAGCAGTTTCGATGTGCACTCGATAATGTCAAATGCAGTGTCTTGCGTAGGACTCTCTGTACATCTAAGGACACTAACAACACATACATCAGAAAAGAATGAGAGTTCTATCCATGCCTTTCTTTTAAAAAAAGACTATAATAAAACAAAATATGTCTTACCCTGTATAATTTATGAGTGACTTTCATTGAATATATCCCATGACCCCGCAGTTCTCTGGGTGAAATAAGCAATGTTTACATATGGTCATGAATAAATCAACCATATTGAGGATTATAGCAATGATAGTGAAAAGCCCTTACATAGCACACACTTAACGAAATTCATACATCATGCATGTTCATGAAGCCTCGTCCATTTCGTGTGGCCAGTGATGTATCACTGAAACAAGAAGAAATGTCTTCTGTTGAAAAATGAACGTATACTAACTAGCTGTGCATATGGCCGAACTCTCGCGATGCCTTGCTACAGTGGCAAGCTTGAGAAATGACCTGGTCTGCATTTATATATCCGTGTCAGGCAGGGCTGAATTAGTCCCCTGTAGATGCACAATGTCAAGGTGGTGCCATTTCGTTGGCGTCGGGCGATGGGGAACATTACGGCAACTGAATGATATGGCATGAAATCTGCGTGCCACGTTACGTGCATGCAGGCTATCAAACACTGTGGCATTCTGGATAACAAAACAATATAACAACTTAGCAGACCCTTTATGTAGAGTGCAGTTTGCACAAGTGCTGTGAACTAGATGCAATGCAACACACGTGCGTTGAATTGCAGATCTGTTCATAATGTGCAAAAGAATCAGCTGGTAAAGCAGTGATTACATTACAGCCTAATGGATGCCACTGCCCATTAAGCCCAACGCTAAAGCTTTGTAAATGATACATCAAAAATATTTCTGTCATTGACAATGGTTCTTTTAGTTGTTGCTTATCTGTAGCCTTAATTCTTTCAATTGCCCAACACTTTAATTCTTCTTGGCTGTGATCCTTACAGATACACAGGCCGATTCATGGAATTAATGTGCGCTGAAAATTCTCGCGCAAGCGTGCGAAAGCGTGCGAATCGCAGCGCAATTGTGAAAATCGCAGCAAAACTCACGCACAGCGATTCATGGAAGTCCGTGCGCGTGTCAATCCCTGGATGTGCGCTAAAATCCTGCGTGGTGCATGCTGGCACACACGTCTCCAAACAGCGTGTGCTACGTGCACAGCGATAGTGCACATAGCGCAGTGCACACAACTAAAGTAGGCAGAACAGGGGGCATAGCACGCGGAATGGGGAACAACGCGTGAAAATGTGGGCATCACAGGGGAAGTACAGGAGCCAAATGCGTTGAACGCCCACACGCGCGTCTACAACACGTATTCATGGAATCAAACGGGGCCAATGTGTGCACCAAAAAATACGCGCTAATCCGGAAACACGTACGCCAGCAGGAGGCAGGCGTAAGTGGACCCGTGCAGCATAAAAGTGCACGCAAACAACAAACAAGCTCAGACGCCAAGATGAATATACCGTTCCTCGCAGCAGTGGTCGTGTGATACCACAGGAGGAGGAGGATAGTCAGGCCCAGAATATTTACACCCACAACCAGCCTTTTTGGAATGCATGATGACCAGTTGTATGGGAGGTACAGGTTTCAACCTCACATAATACTCGACCTGGTGAGTGAGTGGGAGGATGACCTCATATCACCCACCCTGTGCTCCCAAGCCTGAGCCCCTTGGAAAAGGTGCTCAATGTACTGCACTTCTTGGCCACTGGTTCATTTCAGCGGACAACTGCCATAGTGGGGGGGGTCTCACAGGCCACGCAGTCACGCTGCCTGAAACAGGTGTTGGCCATCATGACTGCACGGCCATCAGTCCTCAGGCACATATACCTGCCCAGAACACCTGCAGAAAGGCAAGCTGTCATCCAGGATTTTTACAGGATGGCACACTTCCCCAAAGTGCTAGGTGCCATTTACTGCACCCATGTGGCTCTAGGTCCTCCCAGGGCAACTGAGCACATCTACAGAAACCGCAAGCACTGGCATTCTATCAACGTGCAGGTAGTATGTGATGCCAAGGGAATCATCACCTCAGTATATGCCAACTATCCAGGGTCCACCCATGATAGTTTCATTTACAGAATGTCAACCCTAAACCGGGACCTAGAAGCTGGGCGGCATGGCGATACATGGCTGCTTGGTGAGTATAAATGCCCCTGCACATGCATGCATGTCAGTGACTGAGTAATGTCACAACCCCACTAATGATACCCATCATCACCTCCCCAGGGGACAGTGCCTACCCACTGAGCACCCACATGACGACGCCAATTTGAAACCCCACCACGCCACCCCAGGTAAGATACAACACAGCCCATATTGCAACCCGGGGCATAGTGGAGCGCACATTCGGAGTGCTCAAGTCACGTTTTCGCTCCCTTGACCGCTCTGGTGGGCAGCTGCTATACGCGTCCCCAGTAGTGTGCAGGATCACAGTGGCAGCATGTGTCCTGCACAATGTTGCAACACGCCGGGGCCTGCCAGTTGACATGGTGGTGCCCCCACATCCCCAACCACAAGCACGGTCTCTGCGCATGGGAGGGGAAAGGGCACGTGGTGAGGCAGCCCGTATGCAGCTGGTGGCTAATTACTTCACCTAAAATCACACACCTGTGTAGTGCACACAGCCCTTGCACATACCAGCTGACAATCAATGATGATGACATAAGGGACAGTCAACTGTCACAACCATATCAGCCTGAGATTGGTCACCTGGAATTGTTACATTGTGTGCATCCCTACCTGCCGAAAGACAATCAATGCTGCGTCACAAAAAAACATACATTTATGCTGCATGAATGACTACCCCCTTGCAAAATACAACATGAAAATAGCGCCATGTCACCCAACCCCTCCCCAGCTCCGCCACCCAACACACCATGGCATGTCATGCAATGTGAAAGCAAACAAAGCAATGCACAAGACCTGACATAAGTGTCACAAAGTGCACTGTCCCAAATGGAAAGTGCCCACAGACAATATGCTCCCAGTAATTAATAACAAACAGCACACATGAACAAATACCTACCACCAACACAATACAGCAACACACCATGAAACATTGCAAAGGCATGACAGTACTAAGTCAAAGTAGTGGTAGTCTTACAACCTGAATAAGGCAGCACATCGACCCCTTCCAACTGTAGAGGGTTTCTGCCACGCACATGTGTCAGTGTACTGCATACACTATGAATTCCATCTGCAAAGGAGACAGCCTTGTGAAGACATGAGGAAGGAACCTGCAAATTAGGAGGAAGACATGGATGCACAAGCACATATCAATACACCATGCATTTTACAATACAACAACAATACCCGCTAGGGATGTACACACAGTATTGACTACAGACTGCCCACACAGCTCATGGGATCCCAATGTCACTGTGTAAGTCACTGTCACTTGGTCCCACCCTTTGCAAGCCAATGGAAACGGGAAGCAGGAGGGGTGTGTGTGTCACAAACCCAAGCATCTAACCCAAACTCAGGACAAGCCTGCATGTCCCCAGACGGAATACAGTGGATGCCCACTGAGCCACACAAGACAACACACTGTAAAAAAAAAAAGAAAAAATCATAAATGCCCATGTGGGGGCTGGTGGGGGGCAACCAGGAGGTTCGAGGACAGGGTGCACACCAACACCCACCTGTGTGGATGTTGTGAAAAAAATACCTCCATGGGCTCATGGCCTGCACGGCTATGCCATTGTGGGAGAACTGCTGTCGCTCTCTTCACCCTCTGCTGCTGCATCAGGAGGTGGTGGCACTGTGGGAGGCAGCCCACGCAAAGCCCTCGTACAGTCCTCCATGGCAGCAAGCATGCGGGTCTGGAAGGTCTGATTCTGAGGGATTAAAGTGCGGAGATCCCCATGCAGCACGTCACAGGTTGCCTGCACTTCTGCACGCATTGCCTCGCAGGATGCCCGGATCTCCTCACGTGTTGCCTGCAGCTCAGCTGAGAGCGAACGTATGAGCTGCTCCAGCTGCTGTTCTGCCGTAACATTTCTGAAAGCCTCAAGTTCAAGTAGACTCTGCCTGAGGTTATGGAGTTCCACCCTCAGGGCTTCCATGTGGCCCTGTGACTCTATTGATATGGATTTGCGCAGTGTCTCCAGTGCCTCCCGTCGGTCCCCAACATGTCTTCCCTGTGTGATTGGCAAATGGAGTCTGTTGCCTGCTGTTGTTGCTCCATCTGCCTTTCAGGGGGGATAATGGAAGTGGCCACCCTCTCCATTGCCTGAGCCATCATTTCTACTGATGCTGCCTGTTGGGTTGCCATACCGTACATGGAGTTTTCCCATACAGTATTGCCTGGTGGTGCACGGCCACCGTGTCGGCGGGCCCCACACCTGTTCGGGGCAAGGCGATCTGAACCTTGCTGTGCTGGCACTGCCTAAGGCTGCAGGACTCCATTCCCCCTCTGATCTGCTGGCCCAGGAACAGGATCAGATGCTGTGGAGTGTAACCCTGCATCCGTAACCACCAAAGGCGGACCTACCAACACTGACATCCCCATAGAGGGTTCTAACCCTGGTCCTGGTGGGTTGGACAGAAGAGAATCCCTGCCAGAAGCACTGACCTGCAACAGCACATAAGTCTCTTTATCCTACTCAGCATCTGAATAGAGTTCTGAGGAGCTGCACCCAGAGGCACCCTTCAACAGTATGGTCTGCAGTACCAAAGTGTTTTCACCCACCACCACACCATGTCCCCCACTGTTGCCTGTTCGTGGCTGAGAATATCCTGGGTCTGCACCATCTCCTGAACCTCACCAGCATGAAGTGCGTCGTCACCTGCAAAAACATGAAACACAAGAAATGGAAACAGGCATGAGCATCATAGCACATACATAGGCCTGACAAGACAGAGATCCTGTACATGTTTTACACATGTCCCACATGACTATAACCCTGGCATGCATGCACTGTCAATGATTTTGAAGGGGAGTCAAAAAGGCAGACAATGAGGACACCAAGATGAAAAAGCAACACATTTGCAGCATGTCATGTAGCACTAGCATCACACATCAGCCTGTGAGTGGCATGTCCAATACACATACCTGACACATGCCATGCCAGCACACAGATGTCATGTAGCATAGCCATGATCAATTAGACAAGTACAGCAACATGTCAGTGAATGAGTACTGTCACACATCCATGTCACATTGACATGATGAGAAGATTAATGCAGAATAGTTTTACAAAATATGCATGTGCTGCACACTGCAACACATCCAGTGTTCAATTAGATATTGATTGTAGGCAGTTGTACACATCAATGGTTGGCCACTTCAACATGACAGGAAACAACTATCATGTTCCACATGCAAACAGGCCCTAAAATAAATTTCAGCAGGCCAATACTCCCTCGCCATGAATGGTTTAATCATTCACATAACCAGGTAACTAAAGTGGCACAATGTGGGGTGTAAACAACGACAGAAGCATGTCACATATGTGGCATTAGGGAAAAAAACATATGAAAAATTGGATAATTAAACAATCAGCCTGGATGAACACAGAAAAAAACAGAACAATGTTGTTGCAAGAGGATATTTCAAGTGCAACAGCAGTAATGTGGGGCTAATTGGCTACTGTGGCCAGAAGGAATACTGTCATACCCAAATCAAAGGCACTTGAATGTATTGGAGGAAGCACATGGGTGACCCATAACACTCAGGAGTACACACCCTCACCTGTCACTCAATCAGAACCCGTCACCCAAACAACATACACATGGATTACACACACATGCATGGGCACTCACTGGAAAATGCCTCGTAATCAGGTAGCTCTCCCACGCCTGTTGGATCACGATCTGTTCCTCTGTGATGAAGGTCCCAGCAACAGACTCATGTTCAGTGAGTTTGTTGTCCTCTGGTGGAGACCCACCGCCAGTCACCAGAGTAGCGGCATGATTTGAGGCCAGCTTGTTCTTTGCTCTGCATTTCAGGTCATTCCACCGCTTGTAGCAATCATCAGCTGTGCGCCTCACAAATCCAAGGGCACTTATGCGGTCCGCGATGGTCTGCCAGTGTGCCCTACGTTGACCAGGTGTGGTCTTGCACCCTGCAGTCACCACCATTTTGCGGCTATGTGCTGACACATAGGTCACAAATGCATCAAGTTCGGGGTCATTAAAGCTAGGCTTCCTTGACGTGCCAGACTGTGTAGCCGTGTCTGGGGTCTCAGCCTGTAGTGCCAGAATACCCTTCTTCCTCTTCTTCAAAGGTGGAGCAGAGCCTGAGTGGCTTGCACCGCTCTGGTCAGTAGGGGCAGAAGCGCAGGTGGACTGGGTACTGGGAGTGTGCAAATGCACATTGACCATAAATCTCGGTGCAGGCATTGTCTAAAGTGTGATGTTGGCAGGGGCAACATCAGTTTGATGGACCAGGACCGACACTGTCCCGGCTGGGAGACTCAGAGTTGGGGTGGATAGAGCTGCAGCTGCCCCTGCAACCTCCCCCCCTGCCTACATGGGGCAGCAGATGACATTGCTGCCCCAGATTAACGTGGCCTGGTGACACCAACTTGCACTGGCACACGTGGCTTAGACTTGCTGACCTGGAAGTCAGCCTGGGAGTCATCCTGTGCCAGGTCAGGTGCCACAATGGGCTGGTCCAACAAGGGCTGAGCTGGGATGGTGTCAGCCACGTTTCCCTCAACCATTGTGGGGGGAGCATGGGTGTCCCTGATTGGTCCTCCACACATGGGGGTCTAGGGGCACCCTGCAGATCCTGGCCACGTCCCCTACCGCACCCACCACACCCACCTTTTGGAGGTCGGCTACCTTTCACTCCCTTACCACTTGGTCGCCTCCCAACCATGGCACTGATGTTGTTGTGCGTATAGGAGTTGCAGTAAACAATTGTCCTGGGCAATTGGGGATGAAAGGGGTAGGGTACTAGATGGAATTCGTACCGTACCCTAGTGCTCTAGCAAGGCTGTCTGTGAACCCTGGGGGAAGATGACGGGTCACGCAATGCACAGGCACCCGAAAACAAAAAAGTAACATGCACGCAACCCCTCGTAGACCACTTGCGTGGAAAAATGAACCCGCACTACGCTGTGGCACCCAGAAAAACAAAAATAAGCATACGCGTGTTACACGCAGCCTACAATGACCTCTGAAGGGGTACGCGGCACATGGGGCAGGCACAGTTGGTAAATGCTTGCGCGACTCACCGTCAGCCTGGAAAAATAACGTGAAAAAAACGCGCATAGGCAACACCCCTGCCAAAAGAAGAATTGTAGCTGTCTGAGGAGACAGGACAAAAGAAGAAGTGAATGCTGTTTGAGGAAACAGGCCCAAAAAAAATAAAGAACACTGTCAGAGGTAACAGGGAGTACGAACTGGAAACGCTGTGAAGTAATTGCGTGTGAACCGACAAGAAGTACAGAATTCACCCACTCGCTCTCCACGAAAAGCACATATAAGGAAATCACGTCCTACACATACCTTTTAAAATGGCCCACACGTACAACGTCACTTATGCGCGTACACGCTAAAGCCCTTTCCTCCAATTACACGAGCTGACACTCGGACGTGCAGTTTTTGCACGTGTACAATGAACAGGCACCCGTGTTGTGGAAAATGCCCTTGCGCGTCACGTCAGAGACGCGCTTACGCGCTAAGGGCCTTTGTTCCAATGAAACCGCGTACGTGTGCTGACACGCTTACACGCTGAGGGCCTTCCTCGAATTACACGCAGACGTGCAAGATTTTCACGTGCCAAATGTGCCGTATCAAGCTGGTCACGCAACAACACAGGGAAGACTACGCTCCTGCCCAGAAGGCCGAATTACTGCCCCCCAGAGCCCCGAGCACGCTCCCACCTGCCATCTGCTGCTGCCTGACTGCCTGCTGCCCATGTGCCCTGCTATTTGCTGTCTGCACGTCAGCCAGGGGTGCAGTTGCTGTGACCACCCCTGCTGAAACCGAAGACTCCTGACTTGGATACCATCGCTCTACAGCCCAGCCCCAGGACCCAGTTGCCCACCCTCTCCTGCCTCTGGGGTTGCCATGTCGGGCACAACACCATCTGGCACCACTGGCAACCTCCAGCCAGAGAGGCAGAGGGCCACCAGCTTCAGTGCCAGGGAAGTTGGTGTCCTGGTGGAGCAAGTCCTGGGGCAGTATGATGCCCTCTTTGGAAGATTGCGCGCCGACAATGAAGGACGGACCAGGATCTGGATGGACATCGTGACTGCCATCAACAAGGAGGGTGTGGCAGCCTGCGACTTACAACATGTCAAGAAGCACTGGGAGGACTTCAGGTCCAGGACCCTTAACAAGGCCCGGCGCCTCTTGAAGGCAGCGGATGCCAAGGGGCGCCCGGGCCACCTGTCCGACCACCAAATGAGGGTCCTGGAACACATATGCCCAGTGCTCCACGTCCAGGTCCTTGAGAGGCAGACCCGTCTGGAGTCGAGCGATAAGCGTACATGCATACTGATTGGACGCTGTGGTGGTGTGCCAGTAGTGTGCAGGTTGCACATGTGTTTTCGTAGGGCCATGTAGGGATGTGTATGAACAGGGGCATGAGGCTGCCACATGTGAGTCCTCTCAGGTGTGAGACACATCGATGGTGTATGTATTGGTAAGCATGCTGTGCAAATGCAGGTGTGGGAGCACACATGTTTGAATTTCTGTGTATGTATGTTGGCATGGTTGTGGTGTCACACATGGATGGTGGTTCCTTCTGCATGTATCTGCACTGTGTACATGTGCATGTGTGTGTATTTGACAAGTGTGCAACTGTGATGCAACATGGATGCACATGACACTGATATGTAGAAAGCTGAATGCCAGATGTGACATGTATGGCAATCTCATCACTGCGACAGTTGGATGAGATGTAGACATGCATGTAAGTGTGGTGGCGTGTGTGCATGTCTAGTGCACTCCCCGTGTTTCATGTGATGTCAGGCTCACCTTTGGCTTTTCATGCTGTTGTATGTGTATGGATGGTGCTGCCTGGTGCAATATTGCTGTGGAAATGCTCATGTGTGTGAGTTGAAATGACATGTGTGTCGTGGAGTGTGATGCCATGTCTGAAGTTTGACACTGCCACTCATGTGCAACTGTCATGTGTGTATCAGTCCATTGTACAGTGCCCTGATGTCTGTGTTTTATCTCTCCCTGTCTGCAGCGTCAACTGATAAAGAGGGCGGAGAGGGTGCTGTGGAGCACAGCGGCAGGGATCGCACTACCAGCCGGAGACGCAAAGCCTGGCTCCCCTCCCAGATTGTCATCTTGTCGAGGAGTGAGGAGTCTGGTGCCGCGTCCCAGGCCGCAGCTGCTGAGGGTAGGTCCAAGAGGCGGAGGTCAGAGGTGGACTCCTCAGCAGCAGAAGGGGCAGCTGAGACCCCACAGGGTCCAACGGAGGAACATGGCACGGAATCATCCAGGTTGGTGGGGGGTTTGGTGCAGGAGGAGGCCGCGGAAGGGACACAGACAGGGTCTGGAGGTGGGGATTCTACTGGTGCTACTGGTGCAGTGCAGGGGCAGGGACAGGAGGCAGCACAGGCCGCCGCGGAGGTGCCTGTGTGCAATCCTGTCCCTGATCCTGTCACTGCATCATCTGGCACCAGCAGGGATGCCTACGTCCAGACCCGTTTTCAGGGAGGTGATGAGCGCACAACAACAGGCCTTCCTCTTGCTGTGGACCTGGCTATCCGGGACCGTGTTGAGCCTGTCCTGGCCAGGATAGCGTTGCGTCAACGGGGCAAGCGAGGTGACCTGCGGTCTTTTTGTGAAGAGACTGCACATCATCTTGGATGCCTCTTTGACCATGTTGACCTGCTGGGACGGGTCACCACTGCTGGATTCCTCCGTGTGCTAGACCTTCTTGCGACCCCCTCCTCACCTGAACCCCCTACGCGCCAGTCATCCTCCATGCCATCTTCCCACCCATGTATCACATGGGTACCCTGTGGAGCTGCATCTGACCCAGCGGCCAGACTGGTGGAGGACACATCCCTGCCACAGTCGGGAGTCGGACATCCAGAAGGGGTGGCCACCACAACAACTGCACCCCAGCCGAAGGACGACGTGCAGGCAGCAAGAGCCAGGGCGCAGGAACAGGCATAGCAGCAGCAGCAACATGGAGCAATGATGGCTCGGGGCCTTCAACATCGGAGGGGCAGGCATCGGCCAGAGGGCAGGAAGACCCAGGATTTCAAGTGTCTTCCGTGTGGCAGCGGTTGGCCCACGCCATAAATGCAGAGCAGCAGCGGGCGGAAGAGGCACAGCTCACAATGGACACGGCGGAGAACTCCATGCGGAGGGCACTGAGGCGGGCCGAGTGCATCGAGGCAATTCGCAGGGAGTTGGAGGTGAACATGTCGTCGTCCCTGCGATCCCTCTGGGCCATTGAAGAGGACTGCCTCCAGGACATTAAGCAGGAATACGATGATGCCCTGGCCCGGGAAAAAAAGTGAGCCGTCGGACTAGCCCGCTGCCATTGTAAATAGTTTTTAGAGTTAGGTTTCCTTTTCCTTTTTCTTTGAATTGTGGTGAATGGACTATGCCACACACATTTGTATATAGTTTCTTTTAATAGGTAGTTTATTAGGTAGGTTTAATTTCTTTAGTTGGGCTCATGGACCCTTGACAATGGATTGTACATAGTTGGACAATGGATTATTTTGACATTTTCAGTTGATTTCAACATGGATCAATGGATTTTTCTTTTTACGTTTCCTTTGGATTTGCGTTGTTAGAGGGAGAGTTTCGACTATTTTTCTTTTGGATTTCTTTGGATTGGTTATACTTTTCATTTACTCATCTTTTGCACATGCTTTTCATTTCATATTTGCTATTATTTTATGCTTTCATGTCATTGTTTTTTTTTGTACATAATACATTTTCATATTTTAGTTCCATGTGTAGGATTCGCTCATTGGGTTGATGCATGTGAAAATGTGGGTTTACACAATCAATGCCAACCAGTGTGTGTGTGTGACGGACATGTGTTGATGTACATAGTTGACTATTGGTTTGTGTCTTGAGATAGGCATGTCAGTGTGGGGTGGATCGGGAAATAATTGCGTCTCAAGAATGGGGTGGCGTGCTGTGGTCTTTTGGTGTAGAAGTGGGCCATGATTGTGCATCTGTATTTCATGTAGGGGGGGACATGAGTGGCGACCTGCTGGCAGGTGCCCCTGACTGCTGGGGGAGGGGGTTCTGGTGGACATGAGTGGGACATGAGTGGGGGCCTGCTGGCAGGTGCCCCTGACTGCTGGGGGGGGTGGAGGTGCTGGTGGACATGAGTGGGACATGAGGGGGGGCCTGCTGGCAGGTGCCCCTGACTGCTGGGGGGTGAGGGTGCTGGTGGACATGGGTAGGACATGAGTGGGGGCCTGCTGGCAGGCGCCCCTGACTGCTGGGGGTTGGGGGTGCTGTGGGACATGAGTGGGACATGAGTGGGGGCCTGCTGGCAGGTGCCCCTGACTGCTGGGGGGTGGGGATGCTGGTGGACATGAGTGGGGACCTGCTGGCAGGTTCCCCTGACTGCTGGGGGGTGGGGGTGCTGGTGGACATGAGTGGGACATGAGTGGGGGCCTGCTGGCAGGTGCCCCTGACTGCTGGGGGGTGGGGGTGCTGGTGGACATGAGTGGGGGCCTGCTGGCAGGTGCCCCTGGCTCCTGGGGGGTGGGGGTGCTGTGGGACATGAGTGGGGGCCTGCTGGCAGGTGCCCCTGATTGCTGGGGGTTGGGTGTGCTGGTGGACATGAGTGGGACATGATTGGGCCCTGCTGGCAGGTGCCCCTGGCTGCTTGGGGATGGGGGTGCTGGTGGACATGAGTGGGACATGATTGGAGGCCTGCTGGCAGGTGCCCCTGGCTGCTGGGGGGGCGTGCTGTGGGACATGAGCGGGACATGAGTGAGGACCTGATGGCAGGTACCCCTGACTGCTGGGGTGGGGGTGCTGGTGGACATGAGTGGGGGCCTGCTGGCAGGTGCCCCTGACTGCTGGGGGGTGGGAGTGCTGGTGGACATGAGTTGGACATGAGTGGGGGCCTACTGGCAGGTGCCCCTGACTGCTGGGGGGTGAGGGTGCTGGTGGACATGGGTGGGGGCCTGCTGGCAGGTGACCCTGACTGCTGGGGTGTGGGGGTGCTGTGGGACATGAGTGGGATATGAGTGGGGGCCTGCTGGCAGGTGCCCCTGACTGCTGGGGGGTGGGGGTGCTGGTGGACATGAGTGGGGGCCTGCTGGTAGGTGCCCCTGACTACTGGGGGTGGGGGTGCTGGTGGACATGAGTGGGACATGAGTGAGGAACTGCTGGCGGGTGCCCCTGACTGCGGGGGGTGGGGGTGCTGGGGGACATGAGTTGGTGATCACTAGTGCAAGGTGACATGTGGCCTGGCTGGGGGGCATGCCCATGGTGGATGGACTGGCTGCGGCACATTACAAGAGGTGCAGGGTAGTCCCCTGTGGTGTGGGCTGCCTGCAGGGGCCGTGGAGGGGGTAGAGGGGACACCTGGGAGGACCTACAGTGCTAATTCACGTGTGGGACTCCACACGCACCCCACTGGATACACGTACCCTGCTCTGACAGCGTAATCGCGTGTGAAACTTCCCGCGCACCCCAGTAATACATGTACCCCACTCACACACAGCCTATTGAGTGTGAAACTTCACACTAACCCCAGTAATGCACGTGCCCTGCAACAATCGCGTGTGAAACTTCCCGTGCACCCCCGAAATACACGTACCCCACTCCAATCGCGTGTGAAACTTCCTGTGAACCCGTTATACACGTACCCCGCTACAATCACGTGTGAAACTTCCAGCGCACCCACGAAATACACGTACCCCACTCCAATCGCATGTAAAACTTCCTGCGAACCCCCGAAATACACGTACCCCACTTGTACAGGGCCTATCGCGTGTGAAACTTCCAGCGCACCCCCGAAATACACATACCCCACTCCAATCGTGTGTGAAACTTCCCGCGAACCCCAGTTATACACGTACCCCGCTCTAATCGCGTGTGAAACTTCCCACGAACCTCAGTTATACATGTACCCTGCTCCAATTGCGTGTGAGACTCCCCGTGCAGCTGGGTACGTGTATTCGGAGGGGTGCGCGGGGAGTTTTACAGGTGTTTTCATGGTTGGGGGCCTGTGCGCCATGTATGGGATTTGTGCGCTGTGTATGGCACACGGGGAGGGCTTGGGGGCATAACTGGCACTGCTGCAGGGTCACTGCGCCACTCTGCACCATGACTGGTTTTCGAAGCTAAAATCCATGAATACGCTGTGCGCGGAAATGGATTTTAGCGCACGCGGCTGGCGCAGAGAGTCGCACGTGCACACTGTGCGCCAGCCGCGTGCGCCACTTGTGCGCTGAATTCTATGAATTACCCTGACAATGTTGCACTATTGGCAATGACATTGTTTTAGTACGAATATTGGAACGATGTTCCATGATGCAAATGTTCCCTTGACTCAACGTTTTGCCTACACATAATTTATGGCACAGACATTGGAGAATGTGTATGACATTTGTGTTGTTACAAATCGTGTGAGTGTTAAGAGACCAATTTTCGTCTCTTATTTGAATGGTATGTTTAAATGACAACAACTTCTTTTCGTTGCAATTGCTGCAAATGTAATGACCTTTAATTGGATTTAAAACCCAAAGAGTCCTAAAGTACAGCCATGAAGGAGCTATTTACCTATCAGCACTTGTTAATGCTTAAATGCAAAAGGTATGGTCTTTGTAGTCCTTAAACTGTAGAATGTGCTGATTTTTTAAATCAATCTTTTAATGGCATTGCTTTGAGGGCCAAATGTTTTGATGCACACAAAATGATCCACACTTTTGGATTTGTTGATACCTTTCTTGAAACGAGTCCCCTGTAGATGCTTACTGTGAATGCAGTGGCATTTTTGGATTGGTTGTTACCTTTGTTGATGGTAACAACAAATCCAGAAATATCAATAACTTGGAGAGCATCACTCTACTCTCTCCTCTCTCCTCTATTTAATATAAGTGTAAACCCTCGCAGATTTGCTAATTATTTTACCAGTGTTTCCATGGGTACACTGATGACACACAGAACATGTCCATAAGAGCTTTCATATTTTGGCTTGTGGTCAATGACCACTTAATGTTACCTAAGGATCTGACACTTCATTTTGGAAAGACAGAGATTCTCTTGATCAAGAATCATGTAGATTGCTAGTCTGACCTGGTTGTTTGGATCCATACACAAAGCTATTCCCAGCTGTAAAGGTCTTTGGGATAAAAATGTGATGCTATGTTATCCCTATCAGGCTAAATTTCTTTGACAGTACACATCTAATGTTGCCAGCATAGGCTTCTAAAAACGTTTTCAGATGTGTTTCTTCTGAATCCCAAATGAATTAGTGACTGATAGAGAGGACAACTCTAAGGCCATTTACCAGCATCTCCCAACATTATCAATTCATAAACTTCAATACGTGCAGTGTTTGGAATCTCCCATTCTTTGTTATTTAAAACCTCTAGACCGTGTATCCCTTGCCTTGTATGAGTTGTACTAGCTCCAGGTTCAGGTTAGAATGCAGCCTAAAGTGCTATGCCTACCTTGTAAAGCAGTATATATATTGGAACCTCAATTTTAACTGAAACACTTCCATAGTGCATTCACTAGTGTTGAATGGGAGCATGGACTGACAAGCTCTTTTACATATCACATATCACTTCCTATAGCCATCTTGAGTCGTCCCCAACTCCAGCTGAAGGCCACAGGAGACTCCTCTGGGAACACCAATCAAGAAGAAATCACATCATCCCAGCAATACCAGGGACAAAATCAGAGAAAACCACTAATGGATTAGGCAATCAGGTGATGACGGCATGTCTCATCACTTTGGGACTCTGTAGGGGCTGTTAAACCATATTTGCATATTACCGCCTTATTATGAATATTGGCCTAAGCCCTTTCGTGTTACACAGAAAACCGCATCTGAAATGTTCTGCTTTTTGATCGATGTTGCGGTCATTTTAAGAATCGTCCGCCATTTTGTTTTCAACTCTTGTTTCTATGTTCTAAAATGTTGGACCGTTTTTTCAACTTACAGCCAAACTGAACGACCTTTGAGCTCTGTTAATGTTTAGGCTGACCGAGAGCAGACTGTTTGACCAATGTAAAGAAATCTTGTAACTCGAATGAACTGCAATCCAAGTGTTGTCGGCGCTCACGAGCCTCATCTTTATATAAACAAAGAGACAATGGAAAACAAACTCAGACCGTGTGGTTTAGCTGAACTACATTGTAGCGATTCTTGGGACAAAGCTTTCTGTGGATTAGGAAACCAACAATCTCATTGTAACTTCATGGACATGCAAACTTGTTCAATCCCTTGTATGATATTGTTACATCTGTCATGTGAACTAGGCACAAACTCTAGCCAGTGAATGATTATGTTGGAGAGGTGCTGGACAATATTGTAGAAATGGTATAAATATGTCTCTGTGTTTAGAAGTCCAGCACTCTCACTCCTCACTGTGTCTGCTGGTACAAGCTGTGAGGTGTTGGGAGCCAGATAGCTAGCTATCTGTGTTGCTTTGACTGTACAGAAATAAAATATACTTGTATCTTTTCAGCCTGTGATTGGTGTATTTCATTTTGTGGTACTAAGCCTCGATATTTCTTTGGTCTTTCAGATGGCACCAAATTAGGACCCTCAAGATTGATGCCACCTCGTTGAAGAGAAGATGTGGCTATCGGACGGGGATTCAACAGTGAGAAAAAGGGGGCCCCTTTGTATGAGATGCAACACCTCGACATTACTGCACCTTCCGATCCCTGGACGGTGAGCACGCGGTTTGAGAGGGCATCTTGAGGAGGGTCCTCATATCGAGGCGGCTGTTTTGCCAAAATCATCAACCACGAGGGTCCTTTGTCCTTTGTAATCCAATTGGACCTCCTTAGTCCTTGATAATCAGATGAGTTGTGACCCGATTCCTAAGTATCCTGATATTTGGTTGCAGTTTTGCACTCGCAAGTTCAAACGACGCCAGGTAACACCAGTGATCTGCTATGCCTGGGAAATTTTCTGCCTGTTTCAGGGGTTTATTTTGCAGAGACATACAATCTTTGGAATTTGGCCGACTGGCGCTATAGGTGGGGTCGCTGGCATGTACTATGTACTGTAAGTACGGCATTGGTAGTATAGTATTCAACGATATTTGGCACAGACAAACTAGACATGCTTCCGAATTTCAGTGGCCAGTTCATGGTAGTTTTGAAATTTCTTGTTTAGAGTATTTAGAATCTATATTGTTAAAGAAAAAGGCTAGGCCTGCAGCATTTGATGTAATTCAGAATTGGAAAAAGGAAGCTATGCAGCAACCTAAGAGTAAAGAAAATTATGCACGTCGTCATATGTCTAATTCAGAGAAAGCATTATTGTAGGATCAACAAAAACAGTCTGAGTCTGTTAGAAATATGGATAGGGCTCTCCAACCTGGTGTATAGAAAAAATATCTGCATAAGGATTTTCATGCCTCAGACAAATTAATTGATAAACTTTTAAATGAGCGTAGGACTGTTGCCACTGCACCACCCCCCTATGTTCCTCTGCCTGCTGCCTTAACTCTTCCTGCTGTTGCACTTCCTCCCGCTGTTATTCCTGTAACTCTCGTTGTCCCTCCACCTCCAGTTGTTGCTCCTTTTCCTTTTGTTGCTTCCCCTTCTGCATCTCCACCCTTACCGATACTCGCTGTTAATGTAATTCCGTCTTTACCGCCAGCGGTAGTGTCTCCACTACCTGTTCTACAGAATTTGTCTGAACTCTCTTTCCCAAGTGGTTCTGCTCCACTTAAAACAATTCAAGGGGCAAGTGCCGAATCAAAGGTTAGTGACTGGTAGCATAGTTTCTAAAGCTAGAAAGAGGGAATTGTATGTATGGGCTAAGAAATGTATAGAAAAAAGATAAAAATCAGCTGCAATTTCTGACCAAGAAAGTATTCCCGAACAGAATATTTATATAGAGGGGATGGGAATGCACTTGGCTGAAATGTGGAATGATTTGACGGAAATAGATTTCCCACAAGGGTTGAGGGATTTGAATGTATTAGCTTACTCAAGGGACACTGCGGAGAAAGTACATGTGCATGTTGAGAGGGTGTTTGATTTTAAGAGGGAGTTAGATTGGTTACAGAATGATGGAACAGATGATGATAGATTGGACGCTCTGTATGTGCAGAAACGGTTTTGTCCTTCTTGTAAATCAACAAGTGAAGAGACGCGAATTTGCACGAGGGATGCACGTATATGGATTTCAGATGTTTCAATATCTCCCATGGAAGTGTATGATACGTTTAGCCACTATACTCCAGAAATGCAAAATAAAGTGTTACAGGTAATGGTAGAGTACATGCAGGATGAGTGTATGAAGAAAAAGATTTGTTGCCCCGCAGATTTGATGATTATTTCTAAGACAGCATTTTCACCTAACACTGCTTTGACTACTTTATCGCTCGATTTAGCTTTATTGCTTAACAAACGTTTGCTTAACAAACGTTCAGAGTTGCCTCCTTCTGAATTAGAAATGAGAGATGTTCCTCCGACATTTGTTCATAAAGTGGAAATTCCAGCTGATGTCATAGCAGGCACACCAGCTGCCACTATTGAAGCTCATTATTTTTCACAATTTGTTCATGTCATATTTTCCAGACAGGAAGTGAATACCATTAGACAGTCAATTCGAGATGTTATAAAAAAATAGATTCTGTCTTGCATTCATTAGTTTTCACTCTGGGTGACATATACGTGTTGTTCCCTGTGATCCTACCTGCTGATTTATGGAAACAGATTAGAACTGTAGATGATCAGGCAGGGCGGGGTGACCCATGGGTTAACTTTGTGCGGTTGGACAGAGAAAGGAAATCTGGTGAGAGACCACCTCAGGTGATACTGACATTGGCAGACACAGTAGTAACAAAAATAAAGACTCTGGTTCCTGATAGAAGAATAGTTTGGGACATACTCACTGCTTGTACCCAAGCGAAATCTAAAGGTGCTACCAAATTTTTTCATCGGTTCAAACAGGATTTTCAGATTTTAGCGGACAGGATTTAAGCACTGAGTCAGGGAAAAGGTTGTTTGTGGATGCTTGTTTGTGTGGATTGTTGCCAGATATCCAATCACAATTTATATTGTCCGAAAGTGCCTGGCAAGCTCAATCATAGTCCGAAGTATTGCAAATGGCTCAGTATTACAAAAATAGAGTCAATAATGAAAAAGAAAGAAATGAAAAGAAAAAGGGAGACCTGAAAACTAAAGTATTGTTGCAACAGATAGTTAGAGGGACCAGAGGAGGGAGTACGCAGTTTAGAGGCCAGTTTTCTCCACAAAGTAAATGCAGATGGGTCCTGTACACATGAACCAATGTGCTTATTGCAGACAAGATGGTCATTGGCGAGCACAATGTCCGATCCTTCAGCACAGATCAAATAACACATATGGTGTCATGGGTAGACGATCCAGAGGCCGCCCTGGGATAGGGGGTCCTGGAAGAAGTCAATTCGCTCAGAATCCACAGTCATTCTCACAGGATAGTCAGCAACATAGTGTTGATAATAGGAATATTTTTTATAATCCTTCTACTGCCTATCTTTCTGAGGATCTCGTATTTGATGACATACTGTTCCGTTAGGACAGCCCGATGCAGGGTCTGGAACCGGTGCCTATTCCCGTCAATCAGAAATGGCCCTACGTAGAAAGGATGGTGGGAAACAGGAAACATCTATTTTTGATAGATACAGGAGCACAGAAGTGTTCCATTGATCATTCACAGGTTCCAGATATTCCACTGTCAGGGCAGAATAACGTCTCTGTAGGGTTTTCTGGCATGCCAGTTTCAGTCTGGTTTCTCAGCCGGCACCGATTTCACTGGGGCCATTCACGGAGCACTGTTCATTTCTTCTAACAAAGAATTATGGTGAGAATTTGTTGGGGTTGAATCTGGTGAAGGAATTAAATATGGTAATTCATTGTTCTTCAGATGGAGTACATTTGACGATTTCACCACAGTAATTTTCTGCTTCACAATTTTTGACTAGGCCTTTTATGGGCAGTTGGTGACAATGATGTTGGCATTTTGCAAATTGAACCTGCTAAAATTATTTTGAAACCAGGAATTAAGTTGCCACATATTCCACAATATAATATTTCAGTTGATGGAAAGTAAGCTCTAAAAAGCATAGTTTCTGATTTTGTTCATTGTGGAGTGATTGAGGAAATTGCAGAAAGTTTGCAATAGCCTGATTCTACCCCTGTACAAAAAGGGGATAATGCAATTCCTTTCCGTTGTATTATTGATTTGCGTGCTATCAATAAGATTGTTGCTGCACAATTTCCAATTGTGCCTGATGTGACTACAATATTAACGATGATTCCAGCTTCTGCTACTCGCTTTAGTGTTGTTGGTCTTCAGAATGTCTTCTTTAGCATTCCTGTACATGTTGACAGTAGATACTTGATCACGTTTACCCTAGGGGGGCGCTCGTTTACATTCAATCGTGTGCCACAAGGGTACATTGATAGTTTGAGTATTTACAGGAGAGCTTTGAAAGAGCAGCTCGATACATTTGAGTTGCCTCCCACTTGTACATTATTGCAGTATGTTGACAACCTTCTTTTAGCTGCAGACTCAGAAGTTGCTTGCAAGAAGGGCACCGTGTTGCTGCTTATTCATCCAGCAGAGCATGGGCATAAAGCTTCATTGAACATGTTTCAATATTGTCGACAGGAGATCGCCTATTTAGGCTATCCCCTGTCAAAGGAGGGAAGAAGACTGACACCTGAATGGATACAAAGCTACTCTAGCATGTCTCTCCCAAATACACAGAAAGAGGTCTGAGCCTTGATAGGAATGGCTTCTTACTGTAGACAGTGGATCCCAAACTTTTCATTAGTGATAAACCGATGTTGGCATTGACAAAGAAGGGCATTTCTTTACCATTACTGTGGAACTTGGAACATCAGAAAGCTTTTGATCTTCTCAAGACTGCACTGTGTTCAGCACCAGTTTCGGGCACAGCAAATTATGATAAGGCCTTCATTCTGTATGTGCATAAATGTGATGGATGTGCTTTGACTGTGTTAACGCAGGAAAACGGGGGAAGAATAGACTGTGCGGTTATTTTTCCTCCAAGCTTGATCCTGTTGCATACACTTTGCCAAGATGCTTGAGAGCTGTTGCTGCTGCTGCTGCATCCGTAAAACAAAGTGAGGGTATTGTTTTAGGTCACTCTTTAACCGTGATGGTACCCCACTGCATAGACGTTCTATTGAACAGAAAGCAAATGCAACATCTTACATCAGCACGATTAACAAGATACAAGCTGATTCTATTTGCACTGCATATCAAAATTACAAGATGTTTCACATTAAATCCAGCTATTGCCTCTTCCACAAGAAGCTGCTTGCAGTGACAAAATGTCACATGACTGCCTCTATAGCACAGAGCAAGAAACCAAAGGCAGGGTTGGTTTAAATGACATACCATTGAAAGATCCACAAGGGGAGCAGTTTTGTGATGGCTCCTGCTAGAACCTTCCGGATGGTACATCCACTGCTGCTTATGCCATCACTATATTAAGCACTATTATGGAAACTAAAAGAATTTCGCATAACTCCGCGCAGGCTGCAGAGACTATCACATTGACTCAAGCTTGTGAACTTTCCGAATGGCTTAGAGTAAATATATTTACAGTCAGCTAGTATGCCTTTGGGGTAGTTCACATCTTCGGTAGACTATGGGTAGAGAGAGGTTTCTTGACCTCACACAGAACTAAAATCCAACATGGTACCTTGATAGTTTGGCTCCTCTCAGCACTTCCACTTCCTACTCAATTAGCAATCATGAAGTGTGCCACACATGAAAAAGTAACAGATGATGTGGGGAGAGGAAAGGCTTTTGCTGACAGGCTAGCCAAACAGACTGCCACTGATTTATACTCAGAAATGTATGTCACTAAAGAAGCCACAAACACTTCTATATTAGATGAAGGACTTGATTTGATAAAGGATATTCAAGCTGATGCCACTCCAGAAGAACTTAAGCAATGGGCTGAGGGTTTATCAAGTTCAGATGATGATGGTTGTTGGATAAACAATGTCAGGAACAGATGGATGCTACCCGATGCTTATGTCACCCCAATGGTTACGATGGCTCATGGTCCTACTCATGTATGTGCTAGAAAAATGTGTAAACTGCTACAACCTGTCTGGGTAAATGTAAACATCTCAAAGACTGCTGAGTGTTTAGTCCGAAATTGCATGGTATGCTTACAGCATAATGTGGGAAAGGGTACATCGACACTGAGGGGTAGTTTTGGTCCCCCCTCTGTGCCATTCGAAGTGATACATTTCAACTTCATTGAAATGGAGCACTGCCAAAATTACAAGTATGTTCACGTAGTCATTTGTGCCTTTAGCAAGTGGGTTGAAGCCTTGTGAAAGATGCCACAGCAATAACAACGGCGAATCCATGCTTAAGGAATATTTTCCTAGGTTTGGTTTGCCAAGGGTCACCTGGTCGGACAATGGTCCACAATGAATCGCTGCTGTTATCCTGCAAGTATGCGCGGGATTACAGATCAATAAATGGTTCCATTCAGCCAGACATGTTCAGAGTACCAGACTTGTAGAAAGCCATAATGGTATTTTAAAGAACAAGCTAGCCAAATTATGTGCTAGTAATAGCTTGAAATGGACAGATGCCTTACCGGTAGTTTTATTGTCCATCAGACGACCCCACAGACCAGAACTGGGCTCTCCCCCTATGAAATAATAATGGGGAGGCGAGCAAATATTTGGAACTTGCTCAAGCCAAAAAGATTGAAAGACTTGGAAAATGCGCTTCTTTATGAATACTGTGACCAGTTAACTCAAAGCTTGTATTTGAGCTATCAACAGGTGCGAGCAGCCCTCCCAGTAAAGTACGAGTGGCTAGGTTATCATCTTCGACCTTGGGATAGTGTGCTTACAAAAGCCTATAAAAGATCATCCGGTCTCGTACCGCGCTGAAGAGGACCGTTCTAGGTCCAGTTGGCCACACAGACCGCTGTACGAGTATCCGGAAAGGGAGACTGGATCTACGCGACTCACGTCAAGAAGATGCCATTTCGTCTGCCACTTGATGAATGAGAAGGGGAGACTGTTTGTTCTGTTCCGTACTACAAGCCTGTTTTGAACAACACCAAGGGTGTCTCAGAGATTCTTCCTGAGCCTGTGGGGCCTGGGAAGACTGCTGCTTTGTCTTTGAATTCTTCCTCAGAGCTTTCTGCACCCTTGAGCAATCTTGCTTCTGTTTCACCACTTCCATCTGGAAGCAACAACACTCTCTTCGCAGATCACACCGTACCTGGAGTCTTGAGGTACGATATGCGTCCACGGCACTAGACTTACAGCACAGCTGTGCCCACTAGAAGAAACAACCGTTGAGCTGGTCTCTTGCCACTCTCTTGCCGAAACATAAATAAGTGGCCGGGACTGGCAAAGTTACCTGCAATCAAGATAAGACACGTGGTCAGGAGATCACCAACGGACAAACTTTAAGAATCTGACAGAGAGACTTTTTGAATGGATTTTGAGGAACAATGCCTTCTTCTATCTCTACTCCTAGCAGAATAGTGGTTGTGTAGCTAACAAAGACATTAAGCATCAAAAATCATGGTCCTTGAGGACTCACTTTTTTCTAGTAGTAATGTTAACTGGTCTAACAGTTGTACTTGCACTTGGGCTCTGGTACGTTGAGGGGGTGCGTCCACTTGAGACTTTGTTACTTACCGAAAGTGTCCCCACTATGTCTTCACTTTTGGTTCATCTGCACACTCTACATCCTAGGGATTCCCAACACAGACAGAGTTACCACTATAATACTTTATTATTAATCATGAATGCGACCCATGCAGTTCTCAATAGATCAAATTGCTGGATATGTTTGCATTTGCCACAACACGGGGAAAAGGGGTTGGGCTGGTATATTCATCCTCTTCTTTTGACTACTGCATGCTATGCCTCTCTAAGGTCACTATTCTTTGGTCGTTGTAATGATAGTATTTCTGGGAACTTCGATGGGACTAATTTGAATGAGTTCGAGAAACGAGTCCTGACACCTTCGGGATGTTCCCTTTTTGCAATTAGGAGCCAACTCAATGTTGCTTCTATTAGGCCTTCCAATAGACTTTCCAGACCTTTTCAATTGCTCATTTCTTTCAAGATGGCTCCCATAGGCAACTGGGATGTCATGCCTCCTTCCTATACTATCAATCATAGCCCCAACTCTGTTTCCTTCTGTATACATAGGGATGGTTCACAGTCAATGGGTACTTTTGAGGGTTGTACCAACATTGCAAATCTAACTAGTGAGGACAGACCTTTGTATGTAGGTGATCACATTTATTTTGTCTGTGGCAATGAAGCTCATCCTTGGTTACCTAGAGATTGGCAGGGTATTTGTTATTTATGTATCTTGCTACCGGGGTATATGAAGCTAGCAACTCTGAGGTCTCTAGACGAGAGTGGTGATACTCCTTCACAGGTCATGGGTGATGTAGCGAAATTTTTTGTGCCATCAACAGAACCACCGATATACTATACAACATGACGCTGGAACAGAAAGCAATTAGTTTATTGGCCTTACAGAACAGGATGGTGTTAGACGTCATCCTGGCTGAGCGTGGTGGGGTATGTAAATTGGTGGGATCTGCCTGTTGCATTTTCGTCCTGACTCCTCCCCTACCATATTCAAGGTGATGCAAAATCTGCATGTCCTGAGTACAGAAGTACATGTTCCTGAGGGAAATTGAGATCTTAGTGCTTGGTTCTGGGACTTTCTACATTCATGGGGATGGAGGCTCTTTTCAGTCTTAGTCGTAATCCTTGGTATTCTGTTGTTCTGTTGTTGTTGCATACAATGCCTTCCTGCCATATGTTCGATGTTAGGGGGATATTGTGCACAAACTGTGAGCACATTAGGACCAAAAATGCATGCACCCGAGAAAATGACTAATGTTTTTGTAATGAAGGATATCACTATCACAGATCTAATGGCGATTGATATTTCTGAAGGATGTGATTCAGGATGTACGGACATTGAGATGTGGGGGATCATGAGTAATGCTCTTGGCTTAGGCCAAAAAGAGGGTTTGTTAAACCACATTTGCATATTACCGCCTTATTATGAATATTGGCCTAAGCCCTTTCGCTTTACACAGAAAACAACATCTGAAATGTTCTGCTTTTTGATCGATGTCGCCACCATTTTAAGAATCATCCACCATTTTGATTTCAACTCTTGTTTCTATGTTCTAAAATGGTGGACTGTGTTTTCAACTTACATCCAAGCTGAACGACCTTTGAGTTCTGTTAATGTTTAGGCTGACCAAGAACAGACTGTTTAACCAATGTAAAAAAAAACTTGTAACTCGAATGAACTTCCATCCAAGTGTTGTCTGCGCTCACGAGCCTCGCCCTTATATAAACAAAGAGACAATGGAAAACAAACTCAAATTCTGTTACTAGATATAGGAAGAAATCTGAAAGCATCTCAACAGAATCGAATCGTCTTGGCAATGGTGTACATTACGAAGATTGGTTACATTATTGCATTGTAAACAAGTCCCAAACCAGTATTGGATCAGGAATTGGCATGCACTCACAACGAGAATAACCTCATTGCTGTTTTAGTGCTCATATACAAACTGTATTTTGCAAGGTACAAGCTACTAATAAACATTAACATATACTAATAAACAATAAACATAAACATGAATGAATCTGAACCACTGGCATTGCTCTAGGCAACCTTCCACACCACCGTTTTTTTAGCCCGTCTGTGCCTTTGCAAAAGGGGTCCAGCCATATGCAAATCAGTCAGGTACTGCCACCAATGGTAGCAGCCCAGCCTCAACTGCTTGACCAGGTCCTCTCTTCAGGGAAACACAAGCAACCCCAGACATGTTTCAGCCTTGTCGGTCCTCCTCAATGAGGTGCAGCTTGGTTCCCTATGGCACAAAGTTAAATTCCAAAAGGTAAGTAATCACAGTTCTCTATCATTTTCATTGGTATTGCAATAACATAATGAGGTATTTTAAATCAGTATATCGAGTATTTATATATAAATCAACATGTTTCCATGCACTACATTTTCATACATATTACAAAGAAAAGTGATTTTGGTTGAAGTTATACAACGCGATATTATCTAATCTTATCAAGAAATGAGTTCATGTATATTCCATCTGAATGTGTTTTGGAACTGTTTAGTAGTCCATCTCAAGGCGCGATTTTTCCGAACTTCCTTGTTTCCAGACAAAGTCCATAGATTGTGCCAGACTAGTGTTACTCAGCTCAACGGAGCTGGACATATTTTCATCAGCTCACAATTGAAGCTCTTAATAGTGCTGTCTCTGTGAATATTTAATTTGAAAAATGTGTTTTTATTAGAAGATTAATGGAGAATAATGGAGAAGAACATGTGACCTTGCAGACAGATGAGGCAAAACTCGATAATTATATCTTTAAAACTGAGTGCCAATGTTGGCATATATTGCAGCTGTAGCTTCATGGAAGTGATTGAGTGTGCCAATATCGTCACATTTTCAGTACACAACATCAACATGATTAACAGTGTCAATGCTGGCATAGATTGTGGTGCCACAATATGAAAGTTGTGAGCAGTGTTAATGCTGCCATATGTTTGTGCAGTTTCATGAAAGTGATTTTTAGCAGAAATGCTTTTCATATTGTGGACACAGCATCATGGGGGAAGTTTACAGAGGCAATGATGGTATATATAGAGAGTGTGAGAACACAATGATATACAGTGGCACAGCTGGAACATATTGTGGCACACCATCATGAACCTGGTTTACAGTGTCAAACTGTCTTGTTCTGTGGCACATGCATAAATAAATCATTGTAAAATGCTTCTGTGTGCTGTTGGTGTCAGGGTTATTGGGTTTTTCATATGTTATTTTATGTAATCCAAATTAACCAATTGTAAATTGTATATCTTTTAAGCCATTTTACTAAAACAAAAGTACTACAAAGTGTAACATTTGAAGCTATTCTTTTTTAAAATGTCTCTGAAAGGTAGCTAAAGATACACCACTCATTTATGTCCCGTGTGCTTATTTGGCGGAAATAGAAATGCCCCTGCCCTAAAAATGTTTAACAGCTGCCATTGACCTGAATCTTATATAATGTCAATATTCCGTCAGAAGCTACAAACTTGCCACACAACTATCCCCTATCACGGTGTGGGTAGAGCACGATAGTGTCAGCTGCATACATCATATGATAGGGCTTTTGGTAACATGTTGAAGACTACCTGTCACTCTCCCCACAAATTAACACTTTAGAAGAGGGGCAGTGGGCTGCTGGCCTAATAACTTAATCCATCCAGACACATTGTGGCTTTCTGTAAGTTATAGGTATAGATCATCACTCCTGTACATGTGCACGCTGTATCATGCCATTCCTAACCTCTGTGAGGTAAAAAATGGGGACATGTGACATGGTGTCATAGTACGATTAACATTGCTGTTCTTCAACCATGTTAAAATTATCATTGATTCACCGATCCTCACATTGTGTTATCCATCCTTACATGCTTATTCAAGAATCTATACATCCGTTACACAGGTATATATTTACCCATTCTATCCAGTCATTCCAAGATCATATATGCAATCAACCAATCAATCAAAACACAATTGTTTCCGACATAAATATAACCCATACAGTAGTTCAAGTAAAGATTTCTTTATCACAATAAAATGTAAATTTAAATGTAATAAACATGCAAATGCATAAATGTTCATTAACATTTAATAATACATGGTGAGTTAGTAAATATGATGACAACAGACGCTTTCACATATGCCCTTTAACTTGTATTCATTCAAACATAATTAAAACCTTAGATATCACCAGCACACTACCTTTACCCATCTATCCTCATCCATCTATCCTCATAAACATTCATTTACAAGTCTTCCCTTGCTCGTATTCATTCATTGATCCTTCTCCTACTTTGGATTTTCCTACACACCTCTTGCACCCACTTCTTGCTTCCCCCTCAACATATGCCCATTCTGTCAAAGTGTGTCTTTGTGCATAAGCTCAGAACTGTCCAACTATCGCTTTGATAATGCGTGTTTGTTGAAGGTGGGAGAGCAGAGATCAGCAGCAGCTACTAATTAAACAAATATTGTTTTGCCATAGTTTGGGAACATTTCGATCAAACCTGTTTGAACCCCAGTTTAGAGTTCAGACAAACCAAAAGCAACTAAAATGGCTGTAGGTTATGAACACGAACCCACAACGAATGTCCTTGCTACTCCCCTGCAGTGACTCAATTCCACAGCTGAAATGATTCCGTGGACATGAGATGTGATTGGAAGAAATCTTAGAACGAGTTACAAAATCAGAGACCAGTTTTGGTTCAACACCATTTGCGACGTGCATTTGTAGTGGCTAAAGGCATAGTTATTGAGTTCTTCAAATATTTCTTGTTTTAATTTCCAATTATGGGAATGTCTCGGTAAGTGCTCTGTTGAAGAGGTCATGGGATTTATTAATTTACATTGTTGTCCAAATTACGGCCAGTTGTCGAAGTGGGTGGGAGCGGTTGGGAGTGGTGCTCCTCTAGTTTAAATAAAAAAACAAGTTGTATTGTTCCTATACTTTTATTTTAAAAATACATCGTTCCGGAATGGTTTATTCTTAAAATAAAAGTGTAAGACGAAGTTGAAACTTGCACCTCAATGCACTGCACTCAACATTTCCATAAACAGCAGGTATGTTTGTAGGTTTGGATTGTGCGTGGGAAGGGGCGTTAGGTGGGGTTTGTGGGAAGCGTTGGCAGGCCAGCAGTGAACACAGTTCCACTACTTAATTTCAGACACTGCGACTATTGATTACTGCAGTGTGGCCAAAGTACTCTACAGGCTTTATTTGTGAAGTCCCTGTAATTGCCACAGAGGGGTCAACATGAGTGCACACTTACTTGCATGCAGTCATTTCTACTTTAATTGTTTGTACGACAAAGTGCAAACAATGCATGGAGATTCAGGCAGACTTAAGTTTCTGTGTTTTTTGTTTCTTTACACTTTGTAGTGTATGCAGTCGTAAATGCCTTTCTGCATGTATGTGCATGACGGGGGGTACTTACATGGATTCATGTATAATCCTCTGGCTTTCAGCAGGTGCAAAAAGTTGGTTGGCTCCATGGGGTTCCGTTCCATCGAGACCCACTTTAAAATCTGAAGTAGCAAATTTGCTGCCAGATTTCTATGGCAGAGTGGATGCGGGAGGTGTATGTGCACATTGGCTTTCATGCCCACATTCTGCCATATACGTGCCTGTAAATGAGGCAATTCGAAAAAGAATGCATAAAACCTGCCCATTTACACATGGGACCTAACTACCAGATGTCTCTGGGATGTACATTGTGTATGATTCACAAAGCTTTTTAATGGTGCAATCCCATAAGAAAACATTCTTTGACTCAAACCCAATCTCTTATGACTTAGATATACATTTTCTGAGATGTTCTATTTTTGACTTTAGTTCGTAGACCCCTATGTCTTCAATCCCCTTGATCCATACATTCAGCACCATAGTAGAGGGATTTGCTTTCTCTAGCAGCCATTTGTTAAACAGAAGCATTTAGGACACATTTGAATCAGAAATATGGCTTACATTTTGACTGTACTTTAAGACCTGCATCTTGTCACCTTTGGCCTTGCACATTTTCACAGTACTTTAAAACATGCACTTGCTCATGCACATTTTGACTGTACCTTTAAACGTTCATCCTTGATACTGAACGTTCTGTGCTGTACTGCACACTACACTAACACTCTCTTCCCAGCATCTTCTTTGCACTGACCCCTATCTATTGCTGCATGCACTGTCTCTCCTCCCTCCCAAGCTCTTCTCACCCATACATCCCTATCACATCTCAGAATGCGTTCCTCCCTCTCTCCCTAATGCTGTTAATGACACTTGCCTTACCTAACCCTCACATCCTAAGGACTCTATCTGCCCTGCCTCTATGCCCCTCATTTCTACCTCCTCGCTCTCCAACTCCTCCTGCAAGGTCTTGCCACATGCCATATCCAAAAAAGGTCTAACAGAAGACCTAGACTCTCTAAACTCATCAAACTCCACCTCCTCTACTTTACTCCCTTTACCATCAGCTTCTCCAAGCGCTACATCTAACCTCATCATTGATCCCTGACTATGCTACTACTCTATGGAGCACACATCCAGGGTTATTCTAGCACCTTCAACTCTCTCCTTCCAATCCCTACCAATACAAAAAGCACATTCAAACCTGACACTCCAAACCTTATCTAGCTGATTTCAGGTCTTACCTTCCCTCTCTTGATTTTCCAAGGTCTCCGACATTGATAAGTTAATTTCTAACTTTACCTTGGCCCTCCACTCACGTTAAAACCACAAGCCCTCTTGGAACGTCACCCCAGCTACTCCCTGTCGCGCAGATCCACTTCCTCAAAACTAACATGCAGTGTTATCTCTGGAGGTTGGACAAAGTGTGGTTTCCATTCAAGAATGGCTTTCTCACCTTCATCATGACTCTTGACATTCCCAAATCAGCTTACTTCATGAATCTAACTTTGACCTTTTGTTCCCATCCCCACACACTCACTTCCACACAATAAGCCCTGTTTTCACCCATATCCTTTGCTATCTCTTTTTAGCTATCGCCAACCATTTTGCCCACTACTTCTCTTCAAACATTTAAAAGGTTTGTGATGTTCCCAATGGCCTCCAATTCCTCTCGCTTCCTTGCACCCTTTCACAGTAGTTAGAAATGCATGGTATCAACAGAGACACAGGCTCAAAGCTAATCATTTCAAAAGCTTTATTAAATAATGTTTCTGGGTTGGTGTAATCCCTAACTGGCCCTAACACTAAAGGGATGGTTCCTTGAAAGGGCCGTCGACGTCTGGAAGTCCAAAATAAATATTTACCCTTGTTTAAACCTATGCTTGCCCTCACTCTTTGACAAAAATGTGTTAGGAAGTCTTTCAAAAGCAAAAGGTGGTGGTTCAACAAAAAAAGGAAACCAGGATTGGTTTCAGGTGGTCTTCTCACCAGATGCAGGTTGGTCAGCTTCAAAACGTAGCACCTCCAGCATAGTTCAAACAATGTCAATGTATTTAATGCCTTGGGGCTCCCTTCCCCAAGCTTTAGTCCCTCCAAGTTCAAAACATAACCAAAATAAAAAACACTGTTCCTTTTATCAGCATCTTAGGGCTCCCTTGCCCAAGCTTCAATTCCTTCAGAAACACAAAACAATCAAAATTCCACTTTTATAGGCCCCTTAGGGCTCAATTCCCCAAGGTTAGGCATCTTTTTAAGTCAGACACACATCCAATTCCTGGTCCTGTCAGGATTTCCTTGCCCAAGCTCAGGCCTCTTCCAATTTCAAACACAGTTCAGCTATTAGGCTTCCCAGGGTTCCCTCCCTTAAGATCAGGCCTCTTCCAAGTTCAAGCACACATTCAGCTCTTAGGTGTCTCAGGGTTTCCTCCCCCAAGCTCAGGCTCCTCTTGGGTTTCAAAACACTAGTTCAGTTTATCAGGATGTAAGATTCTTTCATATACAGTTTTTTTAAGTGGTAGCATCAGAAACTTTAGAAATAGCCAGGTTCTTTGCTCCTCCTAAACACAAACACTCCAAGCTTTAACACCTCTATTTTATTTCCTGCCCTTAAACCTTAACCTTCAGGGTCTTTCTGCAACCCTTCTTGTTCTCCTCAGTTTTCTTGACTTCTTCCTTGTGCCCACTGACACCTTTCTTTCCTTCTTCTGCACACTTGCACCTTCCTTTCCTTCTTGTGGCCACTGGCACCTTCTTTAACGTCCTCTGTGCACACTTGTACCTTATATGTCTGTGTTGTGCCTCCTGGCACTTTCTCCAGCATTCTAATGCACACCTACACTCTCTTCATCTTCGTGGGCCCATTGACACCTTTTCTAGCTTTCCTGTGCACACTTGCACACTTTCCACTCTGCTGGGTTGCTTGCACCCTTCTCTTTCGGGTCACTCACAACCTCTATATTACACTTCTTTCACTTTGTGCGCCTTGTTTGCTCTGTTTTTCATGATTTTTCTTACTTGCTCTTGATCTTGTCACTCTACTTTCAATCTATATTGCTTTACTAGTTTTCTTTCATTTCTTTCTTCTTTTCTGCTCTGTGCCACTTCATGCATTCCTGTCGCCCGCTCCACTTCAGTCAGCCGCATGCTCCCGAGTCTCTCTCGGTCTCTCTCTCTTACTTTCAGGAGACTCAATCAAGCAGCAGCACGGTGGCAAGCGGTCACTTCTGGTTGTGCATGCTTGAGGGCAGGGTCTCACCACCTGCCCTTCAGACACTTTTGGTGCCAGCACTGGTCCCAAACGGACGTGCAATGTTCCGACCTTCAACAGCAGCCTGCAGGGTGCTTCACTCTGGCTCATTAAGGAAGGGATTGGATTTAGGGAATGATAGACCTGGATTAAGGTGACAGGAATCAATGTATTCCATGAAGGCATCCATGACCTCATCATCCTCTTCCGTCACCCTGTCAGAATACTGTTTCTTGGCTGGGGCATTCCCACATAGCAGACCCCAAATTCCCCTACTCAGGTGATCATGCTCGTTCGTCCACCCCAAGGGTTGGGATCCAAGAGCGATGGCCCTCCCCTGGCCACCTGATTAGAGGACCCTTGGGTTTTTAATGGGAGAATACCCCTAGGTTTCTCACACAGTCCTAACTACCTGCTTTCTGTGCTCTTTCCTCCCTAGTTCTCCCTGCAAATTGTTACTCATGCTTAGCACTGCCAACCTCTCCTGTGCCTCTGCTGATACATGTTTCCCACAGACTGAGAAAGAACATGGACACATTACGTGCTGTGATCCCATATAACTGTTCAACCTCACCCTCTGTCTTGCAGTGTTCCCAGCCCAATTAATGGTAGCAACTGCCCTACCAAACTGAAAGAAAACCACTGCAGACCCTAGCAATCCTACCATCTATCTGCCTGTTTCTCTCCTTCCCACTCTTGTTAAACGTGCTATTGATTAGGATTGCTTCCAACCTAGATTACAATGGACTTTGTGATCACTACAAATTGTTTTCACAGCTGATAACCATCCGAATCTGCCCTTATTCACTTTTTGAACTTCTGGACCTCTACCAACACTCCTGACGTTCCTCTATATTTATTTTACCTGACCTCCAAACTGGCTATGACATGGTGGACATCTCTCTTCTCCCGACACTTGCTGGCCTGGGTATTCACAACACATCTCTTGCACGGGTTACCTCTTACCTCTCTCCCCGGTCATTCTTCATTTCTTGGAACATGTCCAACTCTGACATAAACCGGTCTTCCTCAAGTCTCCATACTTGGCCCATTAATATTCACCCTATACAACATATCCATTGTTCAACTGATCACCTCACTCCCGAATTAGGTGCTCACATATCTGCTTGTCTCCTGCATTTTGCCACTGGACTGCACTTACTTTTCTTATGCTCAACTCTTCCAAGAATAATCTAACTTCCTTCTTCCAGTGCCGCCTTCTCGTTCTCTTTCTTTGTTATAGATGGACTAAGTCAGGCAGAGGAACATTCTGTTAGCTCTCCCACAATGTGTCACCCAAAAGCCACCTGACTGCAAAACTGACCCCACAATGCATTTCAGCCCAACATGTATAGCTTCCCGGAACATCAAGCACACTCCCGGAAACTAGTCTTATGTATTGAAGGTAGCCATTGCATGTACTGCTGTCACTGTCGACATTATTAGTGATTTGTGCGACCCTTCCAAAGTATACCTTAAGTCACAGGCATTTGAAAGGCATTTCAACATAAATAACAACTCTGCCTAGCATGTTAATCTCAGATTCCACACTTAAGTATTTAAGATTAAAAGTATGTTCTTTATGGGGGGAGGCGTGTTGAATGCGTTGTTGTGGGTTATATTCATTGGAACTTTCTCAACAACAAAAACACTTTACTGGTATTTTGGAGGAGGAATTGGGCACACCGGAAGAGAGTGTAAAACGCACGCCTGGATGCTTAGGGGGCGACGATTACTTAAATTATGAGGAAGTCTTGATGTTGGCGTCTTCATCAGTCAGTTGCTGTATTTAAAAAATGAGCAATACTTTGAAGAAAAAAGATAAGTAAAATATGTGGGCATTAAGGGCTTCAAGCGCTCCTGTAAGTACCTCTCCTTGCCATGGAGCTCGTGCAGTTCCCTAGGCACGAATGGGCCCCTTCCTGACTTTGGCCATTGGTAGGTGATCACTCCAGGCTTGATTAGCACAGCAGCAAGGGCACATCTATCAGTTCAGTGCTTCCCATATCGTCAATATGAAGAGTGCATTGTGGGTCAGCACTCCGGCACCCGACAGGCAGTACACCACTGTGTGGAATGCTGAGCAGCAGCAACGGGCACACGGTTGTTGTCAGACAGTAGGGGAATGGGCTTTCAGAAAAAGGGTAAGATTGTTTAGGGGATAGAGGAAGATTGGAGGGTACTCAGGATTCTGATGCATTGTGGAAGTGAAGGAGAGGTTGAGGGTAAAAGGCAGGGCGATGGGAGATGCATCCAAGATGAACAGGCTGCAAAGCATCAAACTGGCAACAGAAATCACTCCCTGTATTGTAACCAGCAGGCAGTGGGAGCAGAAGGGGATGCAGCAGAATCATGCTGCTAGCATTGGGGGTTGGCATAATCAATTAGGCTCATTTCAGGCCTGAGTCTGAACAGCATTGTGCATCTGCACGCAGGCCACTCTATGCCAGGAGTAAGTACACCACAGCGCATAATGCTGCACAGTCAGAAACCCTGTAAAGATTCCAGCAGTGATGGTTTGGCAAGACAAAGACAAAGAGTATGTTTGGAGTGGGGGTGCCGGTTGATTCGGTGGGATTTGTGAGCATCAGTGCATGTGAAGAGGGTTATAGGTCAAAGGATCAATTGAAAAGGATCGAATGGTCAAAGGATCGATTCAAAAGGACCAAAAACAAAAGAAAAGGATCAAAAACATTTGTTTGGGGGTTGAGGGGTCCCCCCAACCCCTGTTTTTGTGGTAAAAAACACTTTTTTTACCTATACGAAAACCCCAAAAAATATATATAATTTAAAAAAAAATTCGATCCTTGGATGATTTTTCTGTTACTGTGGTAGGAGATTCATTAGGATCTTGTGCTTCTTCAATAAGACTGCCCGTCTGGCAGGCAGCTGTGGAGCATGTGTGATATTCTGGTACATGTACGCATGATGGTATTACAAAATGCGAACATGGGGCACCGACTGGTTTACCTGTCCAGTGCCTCACTGCTTGTATGGACACATTTATCTTTAAGTGGGAATATATGCCATTGGATTGACTTTTTGTCACTGTGTGTTTGAGATCTGTTGTACTCTTATCATGGTTCTCTGCCTTTTCAAGATGGCCATCCATCTGCATGCTGGATGATATTATAAAATTTGAGCTTGGTGCGCTCAACTGGTTTTCCAGTCTTGTGCCTCACTGCTCCTATGGACACATCTACCTTTAGATGAGAATATGCATGTCTTGAATACCTATGACTAGAGAGTATTGAATATGTTGTAGAAACCTTGGACGAAATTCAAGTTATTGCTTGGTGTAAGTGCTGTGGATTGAGCTTTTTATCATTTGGTTGTATTCTGGTGAAAACCGACGGTGTGATAGTCGTAAACCCAATGGGGAGGGGTAAGCCAATGATTATTGCATTTTATGTGACAATATGATGTCAATTGGAACTGATAGAAACCCCTTTTTTCTGGTACCGTTGATTGTTTGGGAGTCTTATCTTCCGATGTCAGTGTAATGTTAATTGAAATCAGAATACAAAGTTTCCCTTCAAACAGGCGTTTGATATCTACAGTTGATATTGCCTGTAGGAAGATAGTCCTTAGAGAAGGATATTCTTATTTACCCGAACCACATTGTGGTGACAGACGAAGACGGTGGGCATATTTACTTTGTAAAAATGCATTGGCTGTCATCATGCTCTTTGTGTGAAAATGACAACACAAATGAATCATTGTTTAAAAACCTGTGATGTGATGGTTCATGTGCAATTTGATTATGAGTTTGTTTAGTTTTCATAAAATGCTCTTCATTAAAAACACTGAGAAGTGTCACACTGCCCTTCTTTTTGTAATCTATGTTATCATGATAATTAGTTTTATGAAGTGCTTCAGGATAACCTTTTAGGGTTTTATGCCTTAAGAGTGAATCTGTGTTACTCATTAGTTTAATTATTCTTTTTGAGGATGTGTAGTTTTTGATCCTGGGACTTGGGATCATAGCCCCTTGCACCAGAAGGTTAGGATTTTTTGTGGAATATTTATTTATTTATTCTATTTGTTTCATTTCTAAAGCACACATAAAACCCAGCGGCATTGAGGCACTGTTGCACATACAAGTCAAGTACAGATGTGGGAACATAATTAGTCAGGCATTAAGGTATACGTGCAAAGACGGAAAAGTAGGTAGGGTTACAATAGGCTGCACAGTGGGAGTTTTTCATACGTCCTAGTCATTGTGAGCAAACCAGGGTGGGGAGATAGTGGGTAGTTGGCTAAGTGGAGGAGAAGGTTGATTACGTGGTAAGGGGTGGGGTGTATTAGGAGAAGAGTTGGGTTTTTAGGGCTTTGCAAAAGAGACAGTGGGATTTCTCCGCCCTTAGAGAAGGGGCAAGGTCATTCCAAAGTTTGGCCACACAGTAGGGGAAGCTAGATCTTCCTGATCTACATCTTCTCACTTTGTGCACGAGCAGTCTGTCTGCATAGGTAGTCCTGGTAGGTCTAATGGAGTGGGCTTTATACATTTATTGTGAGAGGAAGAGAAGTGCTGTACTAGCGAGGCACAAGTGTGCAATAGACAATGTGTTGAAGTGGGTAAGTTCCTGGATTGGCTTCCAGTGAGCTTCCCTTCTGGCCTTATAGATGTGTTCTCATTTAGGGATGTTTAGAGCTACTCTCAAGGCACTATTTTGAACTGTTTGTAGTTTTCTGATATTGCTAGTGGAAGTGCTTGTAAAGAGACAATACTGTAGTATAACTTAAAACCAATGTCAGCCCAGGTGATGGTGAGACAGTTGGTTTGAGTGAGGTAGGGTCTGGCTGCATTAAGGACTTTGGTTGTGTAAGCTGCCGGGGATGCAATGGTGCTCACTTGTCTAGATAGGGTCAGGGAGGAGGTGAGGGAGGCACTGAGTGTCTTTAGTTGAGACTGGAATTGCACACTGGTCGATTGAAAGGAACTTCTGTGCACTGAGAGACTTATTGGCGTGGGGTGAGTTGACAATGAGTATTTCAGTTTTGTCACTGTTTAAACAGAGGTGGTTCGCTGCAATTCAAGCCTGGATGGTGTAGTAAATGCTGTGTAGAATATTGGAATCCTGTGGGTAGTTGCCGGAGAGTGGGATTAAGGTTTGCGTGTCATCGGCATAGTTGGTGTAGGCTATGGCGAGGGACTCTAAGATTTTGAAAAGGGGTCTGGTGAAGATGTTGTAGACGGTGGGGGCGATGCAGGAACCTTGGGGGACACCGCAGGTGATCGGGGAGGAAGAGGCATTGACTGTGTCTGAGAAGACTCGGCCTTCCAAAAAGGAGGCCGTATTTTTACAAATTAGCAATTCAGATATTGAACACGCTGTGCACCCCATTTCTGTTTAGGTTAGTTTTACATGAATACAGCATCACATGGTCTAACATGTTTATTTTTTTTATTAGGAATGCATAAGGGGACTCTACCAGAAAATGACCCACAGTTTTATCAATGGGAATTAATAAATACTTTAATGGGTGGAAGTGTCACGCTAGTATAATAGAACAGCTTGCACTAAGGAGTTTGGTTGATTGTATTACTGGACTAATGAAGCAGTTTTTTTTCCTGGCATTGATAAGTAATTGTCACTTCTAGGTTTTTGTTGAGAATGCACAATGTTTTAAAATGTCGCAGAAATCACTATCACTCAGTGCACTCCTCTCAAATGAATGCATGAATGAAAACTGGGGAAACGCTTAATGCAATATGGATGGCATATTGAAGTGTTTATACGGTGGATAATGGTAATGTTCAGATGTGGTTAGGTTTCATGCTTGCAAAGCCAACATGAGAACAAGTTGATGGTGTGTGTAAAGTGCAGAAAGAGTAAGTATAGGAAGATGTTTTTTTATTTTATTTTTTGGGCAAGAAGTTTAAGTTGGTTGAAAATCATATGTACTGTACAGAACACATGACGTTGGAAGCAGTTTCTTAGAAGTGGATAGTGCAGAAGTGGTATTCTTGCCATGCAACACATTTCTCTTGTATATATGTGTCAGATGTTCCAAAAACGATGCTAAAGTTGGAAGTGATTTGAACTATTTACAAATATTGGTCAGAATGATGTTAAAAATGGGTTTGTCCAGAAGGACATAGACGAGTTGGATGGAATTATCATCGGCCCAGTTACTTAAAACATTTATAGGGTTGCTGAGAGTGACTTGTTGTTAAGAAATGAGAGCACGTGCGTTTTACGGAATTATGTTCATCATTATTGTACAATTGGAAACTTGACATATGCGTTGTGAATATGTGTGCACATGTGGGAGATGTGTGGGGAAAAACTGTTTGGAGTGTATGCCTAGATTACAGTAGAGGAATGGGCCAGAACGTAGTGAGAGCAGAATCTGACATGGAACATCATCAGGTCCCTGGGTTACTTTTCAAGCAAAGACAGTTGGCGTGGAGCCAAATGGAGAAACGTCATTTCTGGCGCTTTACAAATGATGAAAATTAATGAATTGTGGCTGTTGTGGATTTACTGAATTTCACTTTGTCAGTAAACCTTGTTATTATTTAAACATTCTTGGAATCCTATCATTTTCATCGAAAACATATTCAGTCCCTTCCACATCCTATCTGACTATTGCTATACCACTCAGCTTACATGCCTTTTGTGGGTATAACCAACCATGGAGTCAGATCTATGGACTTTCACTCATTAAAAGCAACATTTTACGATTTCATCCATCTTGGTGACTCAAAAAGTGGAGAGGTATGTCACTGCCAATGTCACCAGGACCCTATGATATTTTTTCCTTGTTGTTTGCATACAAGCAATATGAGTCTGACTTTGCATTAATTTAAAGAGCATCACTTTTATCAAGATGTTTAACAATGGCTCCTCGTCCATTCTAAACTGGTCTTATAATATTAACATCATCAAGCATCTCAACCTTGAAAAGGTACCCTTTCATCCCAACCAATTCCCATTTCAGCTGCATATTAATTTAACCTTTTGCACCAGGTAATTATCTCTGCGACTTGTCCTCCCTCCGTGCACGTTAGCGACCACTTATTCAACAGTGCCAGTGGCTTTAGGTACCTAGCAACTCCAAGTGTCCCTTCACAGCGTGGTACATTTTGCCTATGGCTTGTGTTTACAAAACACAAATCAACCACTCAGAAGTGACACCCTTCAATTAGATACTTATCTTATGTGTAAACTCAAGTATCTTTGTAAACCTATGTTATTCATATGAACAAACACCATCTTGTCCACGGGCAGAGAAAGTCAAGAGCAAAAGCAAAAATAATTGTATACACATACAAAAGTATACTCATTCAATGAAAAAAGTGATCCAATTTAAGAAATAAAGCATCAGAATAATCCACATAATTGTCATCACATTTACCCACACAAGTAGCAGATCACAGTTCGGCTGGTTAATTTCCTTCCAATGTGGAATCCCAAATGCCAAGTCATTTTTGTTTCGGAGAGGGATACTACTGGAGTTCACATTGCTCCAGTTCTATGTTGCTGGAGAATCCTTGATGAATATTTGGGTTCTTTAGAAACTTATTAAAGCTGATTATTCTATTGCAAGTCAAATAAGTGCTTCATTGGTACTTAACTGTATCAATGCCAAATGGACCTCCAGACCCAAGGGAAAGATTTGAATGCCATACAGTTATTATCTTGTGTTATTAAAGATGACTTGTACATTCTTGTTATACATTTAATTTAGAATGTAGACATTAGATGTATGCATTTATTATTAAATGCATAAAGTGCTGTTGAATTACCCTAATTCCATCACAGACCCTAGTGAATGGTCATGTCTGATTGCCATGTGCCCCATTGCTCTTATATGTCCGAATTCCTTACACCCTATCTTTTATGGATCCAAATAGTAAATTCTAACGGGGTAATTCATAGAATTCAGCGCACAAGTGGCGCACGCGGCTGGCGCACAGTGTGCACGTGCCCACAGGGGACTACCATGCACCCCTGGTCATGTCCTGCAGGCAGCACATCCACCATGGGCATGTCCCCCAGCCAAGCCACATGTCACCTTGCAATATGATCACCAACTCATGTCCCCCAGCACCCCCACACACCAGCAGTGAGGGGCACCTGCCAGCAGGCCCCGACTCATGTCCCTCAGCACCCCACCCCCCAGCAGTGAGGGGCACCTGCCAGCAGGCCCCCTCTCATGTCCCCCAGCACCCCCACCCCCCCAGCAGTGAGGGGCACCTGCCAGCAGGCCCCCACTCATGTCCCCCAGCACCCCCACCCCCCAGCAGTGAGGGGCACCTGCCAGCAGGCCCCAACTCATGTCCCCCAGCACCCCCACCCTCCACCAGTGAGGGGTACCTGCCAGCAGGCCCCCACTCATGTCCCACTCATGTCCCCCCCACATGAAATAAAGATGCACAATCATGGCCCACTTCTACACCAAAATACCACAGCAAGCCACCCCATTCTTGAGACGCAATGATTTCCCAATCCACCCCACACTGACATGCCTATCTCAAGACACAAACCAAAAGTCAACTAGGTACATCAACACATGTCCTTCACATACACACACTGGTTGGCATTGATTGTGTAAACCCACATTTTCACATGCATTAACCCAATGAGCGAATCCCACACATGGAACTAATGTATCAAAATGTATTATGTACAAAAATAAAGCAATGAAATGAAAGTATAACAAAATAGAAACCATGAAATGAAAAGCATGTGCGAAAGATGAGTAAATGAAAAGTATAACCAATCCAAAGAAATCCAAAAGAAAAATAGTCCAAACTCTCCCTACACCAACGCAAATCCAAAGGAAACATAAAAAGATAAATCCATTGATCCATGGTGAAATCAAAAGAAAAGATTCAAATAAATCCATTGTCCAACTATGTACATTCCATTGTCAAGGGTCCATGAGCCCAATTATGTTCATCATTATTGTACAATTGGAAACTTGACATATGCGTTGTGAATATGTGTGCACATGTGGGAGATGTGTGGGGAAAAACTGTTTGGAGTGTATGCCTAGATTACAGTAGAGGAATGGGCCAGAACGTAGTGAGAGCAGAATCTGACATGGAACATCATCAGGTCCCTGGGTTACTTTTCAAGCAAAGACAGTTGGCGTGGAGCCAAATGGAGAAACGTCATTTCTGGCGCTTTACAAATGATGAAAATTAATGAATTGTGGCTGTTGTGGATTTACTGAATTTCACTTTGTCAGTAAACCTTGTTATTATTTAAACATTCTTGGAATCCTATCATTTTCATCGAAAACATATTCAGTCCCTTCCACATCCTATCTGACTATTGCTATACCACTCAGCTTACATGCCTTTTGTGGGTATAACCAACCATGGAGTCAGATCTATGGACTTTCACTCATTAAAAGCAACATTTTACGATTTCATCCATCTTGGTGACTCAAAAAGTGGAGAGGTATGTCACTGCCAATGTCACCAGGACCCTATGATATTTTTTCCTTGTTGTTTGCATACAAGCAATATGAGTCTGACTTTGCATTAATTTAAAGAGCATCACTTTTATCAAGATGTTTAACAATGGCTCCTCGTCCATTCTAAACTGGTCTTATAATATTAACATCATCAAGCATCTCAACCTTGAAAAGGTACCCTTTCATCCCAACCAATTCCCATTTCAGCTGCATATTAATTTAACCTTTTGCACCAGGTAATTATCTCTGCGACTTGTCCTCCCTCCGTGCACGTTAGCGACCACTTATTCAACAGTGCCAGTGGCTTTAGGTACCTAGCAACTCCAAGTGTCCCTTCACAGCGTGGTACATTTTGCCTATGGCTTGTGTTTACAAAACACAAATCAATCACTCAGAAGTGACACCCTTCAATTAGATACTTATCTTATGTGTAAACTCAAGTATCTTTGTAAACCTATGTTATTCATATGAACAAACACCATCTTGTCCACGGGCAGAGAAAGTCAAGAGCAAAAGCAAAAATAATTGTATACACATACAAAAGTATACTCATTCAATGAAAAAAGTGATCCAATTTAAGAAATAAAGCATCAGAATAATCCACATAATTGTCATCACATTTACCCACACAAGTAGCAGATCACAGTTCGGCTGGTTAATTTCCTTCCAATGTGGAATCCCAAATGCCAAGTCATTTTTGTTTCGGAGAGGGATACTACTGGAGTTCACATTGCTCCAGTTCTATGTTGCTGGAGAATCCTTGATGAATATTTGGGTTCTTTAGAAACTTATTAAAGCTGATTATTCTATTGCAAGTCAAATAAGTGCTTCATTGGTACTTAACTGTATCAATGCCAAATGGACCTCCAGACCCAAGGGAAAGATTTGAATGCCATACAGTTATTATCTTGTGTTATTAAAGATGACTTGTACATTCTTGTTATACATTTAATTTAGAATGTAGACATTAGATGTATGCATTTATTATTAAATGCATAAAGTGCTGTTGAATTACCCTAATTCCATCACAGACCCTAGTGAATGGTCATGTCTGATTGCCATGTGCCCCATTGCTCTTATATGTCCGAATTCCTTACACCCTATCTTTTATGGATCCAAATAGTAAATTCTAACGGGGTAATTCATAGAATTCAGCGCACAAGTGGCGCACGCGGCTGGCGCACAGTGTGCACGTGCCCACAGGGGACTACCATGCACCCCTGGTCATGTCCTGCAGGCAGCACATCCACCATGGGCATGTCCCCCAGCCAAGCCACATGTCACCTTGCAATATGATCACCAACTCATGTCCCCCAGCACCCCCACACACCAGCAGTGAGGGGCACCTGCCAGCAGGCCCCGACTCATGTCCCTCAGCACCCCACCCCCCAGCAGTGAGGGGCACCTGCCAGCAGGCCCCCTCTCATGTCCCCCAGCACCCCCACCCCCACAGCAGTGAGGGGCACCTGCCAGCAGGCCCCCACTCATGTCCCCCAGCACCCCCACCCCCCAGCAGTGAGGGGCACCTGCCAGCAGGCCCCAACTCATGTCCCCCAGCACCCCCACCCTCCACCAGTGAGGGGTACCTGCCAGCAGGCCCCCACTCATGTCCCACTCATGTCCCCCCCACATGAAATAAAGATGCACAATCATGGCCCACTTCTACACCAAAATACCACAGCAAGCCACCCCATTCTTGAGACGCAATGATTTCCCAATCCACCCCACACTGACATGCCTATCTCAAGACACAAACCAAAAGTCAACTAGGTACATCAACACATGTCCTTCACATACACACACTGGTTGGCATTGATTGTGTAAACCCACATTTTCACATGCATTAACCCAATGAGCGAATCCCACACATGGAACTAATGTATCAAAATGTATTATGTACAAAAATAAAGCAATGAAATGAAAGTATAACAAAATAGAAACCATGAAATGAAAAGCATGTGCGAAAGATGAGTAAATGAAAAGTATAACCAATCCAAAGAAATCCAAAAGAAAAATAGTCCAAACTCTCCCTACACCAACGCAAATCCAAAGGAAACATAAAAAGATAAATCCATTGATCCATGGTGAAATCAAAAGAAAAGATTCAAATAAATCCATTGTCCAACTATGTACATTCCATTGTCAAGGGTCCATGAGCCCAATGAAAGAAATGAAACCTACCTAAGACACTACCTAATAAAAAAACTATATACAAATGTGTGTGGCATAGTCCATTCACCACATATAAAAGGAAAAGGAAAGGAACCCTAACTCTAAAAACTATTTATAATGGCAGCGGGCTAGTCCAACGGCTCACTTCCTGATTTCCTGGGCCAGGGCATCATCAAACTCCTGCTCGATGTCCCGGAGGCGGTCCTCTTCCATGGCCCAGAGGTTTCACAGGGAGGATGACATGTGGACCTCCAACTCCCTGCAAATTGCCTCGAGGCACTCAGCCCGCCTCAGAGCCCTCCGCATGGAGTTCTCCGCCCTGACCATTGTGAGCCGTGCCTCTTCCGCCCGCTGCCGCTCCGCATCTATGGCCTGGCCCAACCGCTGCCACACGGAAGACACTTACAATCCTGGGACCTCCTGCCCTCTGGCCAATGCCTGCCCCTCCGATGTTGAAGGCCCCGAGCCATCATGGCTCCCACCTTGTTGCTGCTGCTGCTGTGCCTGTGCCTGTGCCCTGGCTCGTGCTAGCTGCACGTCCTCCTCCGGCTGGGGTGCAGTTGTTGAGGTGGCCACCCCTGCTGGACGTCCGACTCCCGACTGTGGCAGGGATGTGTCCTCCACCAGCCTGGCCACAGGGTCAGAGGCAGCTCCACAGGGTACCCAGGTGATACATGGGTGGGAAGATGGCATGGAGAACAACTGGCACATAGGGGGTTCAGGTGAGGAGGGGTCGGAACAAGGTCCAGCAAACTGAGGAATCCAGCCCTGGTGACCCGTCCCAGTAGGTCAACGAGGCATTCAAGATGATGTGCAGTGTCCTCACGAAAACACTGCAGGTCACCTCCCATGCCCCGTTAACGCAACGCCATCCCACTCACAACATGCTCAACCCGGTCCCGGATACCCACGTCTGCAGGGAGAGGAAGGCCAGTTGTTGTAAGCGGATCCCCTCCCTGAAAACGGGTCTGGACGTAGGCATCCCTGCTGGTGCAGGATGATGCAGTCACAGGATCGAGGACAGGATTACACACAGGCACCTCCGCGGTGGCCTGTGCTGCCTCCTGTCCCTGCCCCTGCATTGCACCACTAGCACCAGTGGAATCCCCACCTCCAGACCCCGTTTCTGTCCCTTCCATGGCCTCCTCCTCCACCAAACCCCCCACCAACCTGGATGACTCCGTGCCATCTTCCTCCGTCGGACCCTGTGGGGTCTCAGCTGCCCCTTCTGCTGCTGAGGAGTCCAACTCCGACCTCCGCCTCTTGGACCTACCCTCGGCAGCTATGGCCTGGGACGCAGCACCAGACTCCTCACTCCCTGATGAGATGACAACCTGGGAGGGGAGCCGGGCCTTTGCGTCTCTGGCTGGCGGTGCGATCCCTGCCGCCTTGCTCCACAGCACCCTCTCCGCCCTCTTCATCAGTTGACACTGCAGACAGGGAAAGATAGAACACAGGCATCAGGGCACTGTAAAATGGACTGATAAACACATGACAGTTGTACATGAGTGGCAGTGTCAAACTTCAGACATGGCATCACACTCCCTAACACACATGTCATTTCTACTCACACACATGAGCAATTCCACAGCAATATTGCACCAGGCTGCACCATCCATACACATACAACAGCATCAGCATCCGAAGGTGAGCCTGACGTCACATGAAACACGGGGAGTACAAAACACATGCACACAAACCAACACACTTACATGCATGTGTGCATGTCCACCAATTGTCAGAGTGATGAGATCAACATCCATGTCACTTCTGGCATTGAGCCTTCTACATGTCAGTGCCACGTGCATCCATGTTGCATCACAGTTGCACACTTGACAAATACACACACATGCACATGTACGCAGTGCAGATACATGCAGCTGGAACCAACATTCATGTGTGACACCACAACCATGCCAACGTGCATACACAGTAATTCAAACATGTGTCCTCCCACATCTGCATTTGGCCGGCATGCTTACCCACACATACACCATCCATGTGTCTCACACAAGAGAGGTCTCGCATGTGTCAGCCTCACGCCCCTGTACATACACATTCATACATGGCCCTACAAAAACACATGTGCAACCAGCACACTACTGGCACACCATGACACGCACAGCATCCAATCATTATGCATGTACACTTACCGCTCAAATCCAGACGGGTCTGCCTCTCAAGGACCTGGATGTGGAGCGCTGGGCATATGCATTCCAGGAGCCTCATTTGGTGGTCAGACAGGTGGCCCCGGCGCCCCTTGGCATCCGCTGCCTTCAAGAGGCGCCTCCTGGACATGAAGTCCTCCCAACGCTTCTTGACATGTTTGATGTCACCGACTGCCACCCCCTCTTTGTTGATGGCAGTCACAATGTCAATCCAGATCCTGGTCCGTCCTTCATAGTCGGTGCAAGAACTTCCAAAGAGGGCATCATACTGCCCCAGGACCTGCTCCACCAGGACACCAACTTCCCTGGCACTGAAGCTGGTGGCCCACTGCCTCTCTGGCTGGGGGTTGCCAGTGGTGCCAGATGGTGGTCTGCCCGACATGGCAACCCCAGAGGCAGGTGTGGGTGGGCAACTGGGTCTTGGGGCTGGGCTGTGGAGCGATGGTATCCCAGTCGGGAGTGGTCAGTTCCAACAGGGGTGGTCACAACAACTGCACCCCTGCAGATGGATGATGTGCAGGCAGCAAATAGCAGGGCACATGGGCAGCAGGCAGGTAGGCAGCAGCAGATGGCAGGTGGGAGTGTGCTCAGGGCTCTGGGGGGCAGTAATTCAGCCTTCTGGGCAGGAGCATGGTCTTCTGTGTGTTGTTGCGTGGCCAGCTTGATTTTGCACATGAAAATCTTGCACGTCAGTGTGTAATTGGAGGAAAGGCCCTTAGTGTGTAAGCGTGTCAGCACACGTATGCGGTTTCATTGTGTCATGCCGCGGCGGGGATGGCGGAAGTGGAACCGCTCGCGGTTCTGTCCGCCGTAGCATTCCCCTTCTCGTCTTCTGCTTACCGCTCTAGTCATTGTACGTGTTCGTGACCCGGAAGTATAAATCACTTCACTTCCGGGTCGCATACGCGTTGCAACGTTTCCGGATTCCCTCCTGAGTTGCTGCCGCTCCCGTACCTGGTGATATTCCTGCCTTGATGCCTTTCATTTTCGCTGGTTCCACACAGCTGTGTTCCACCCTTGTTCTCAGCCTTGTGCATTGCCTCGTCCTTACCTAGCCATCTCCTCTCCTTAGTTCCTGTTCTTTTTGCTTCAGCTTACCCCTGCCACTTCCCTTCCCTGTTTCCCTTCTTCCTTCTTCTTCTTCCTTTTTTCTCTCAATTGGATCTACCTCCTGCCAGACCTGTGCCTGCCTATCGGACTGCCTGTGTATTATCCCTTGTGCCTATTTTGGATCTACCTCCTGCCAGACCTGTGCCTGCCTATCGGACTGCCTGTGTATTATCCCTTGTGCCTATTTTGGATCTACCTCCTGCCAGACCTGTGCCTGTTTACCGGACTGCCTTTGGTTCAATCCTTGGTTCCATTATTGGTATCTCTGCTTACCAGATTCTGTGCTTGCTTTTCGGATTGCTCTCCCATCAGCGAACTCACCTCCTGTGATCATCCACCTGAAATACTACATCTAGGGTTTTTTTGTGCCTTCAGGCTTTTTTCCCCCTGCGAGGCGTTCTCGGTAGGATAACCCCCGTTGCCCCTATTTAGTGGCACGGTGGCATCCTATCGAGGGCGTCCTTATCTTCACAAGAAAAAATAGAAGCCTCCACGACATAAGGACGGAAAGATCAAGCAGAAAGAGGAAGGTGAGGAGTTGGGGGAAGGGGGAGAACTCGACTTTTCATCAGAAGAAGAAAACATAACAGACATTAGTGCCACATTGGACCAAAGGCCCTTACCGCGTAAGCGTGTCTGTGAAGTGACGCGCGCGGGCTTTTCCCTCGTGACGTGGCAATAGTGGCTCATGGGGCGTGAAAAAACTGCATGTGAATGTGTGTAATCTGAGGAAAGGGCCTACGCGTCTGTGACGTGATGCGCGCAGGCGTTTATATAAACACAGGTGCATGTTCATCGTACACGTCCAAAAACTGCATGTCCGAGTGTCAGCTCGTGTAATTGGAGGAAAGGGCCTTAGCGCGTACACGCGTAAGTGACATTGTACGTGTGGGTTGCATTAAAATGTACGTGTAGGACCCCATTTCCTTGTACTTGCTTTTCGTGGAGAGTGAGTGGATGAATTCTGTACTTCTTGTCGGTTCACACGCGATTACTTCACAGCGTTTCAAGTTCATACTCCCTGTTACCTCTGACAGCGTTCATTTATTTTGTTGGGCCTGTTTCCTCAAACAGCGTTCACTTCCTCTTTTGTCCTGTCTCCTCAGACAGCGTACAATTCTTCTTTTGGCGGGGGTGTTGCCAATGTGCACACGTGTGTTTTTTTCACATTCTTTTTCCAGGCAGACGGTGAGTCGCGCACGCATTTACCAACTGTGCTTGCCCCGTGTGTCGCGTACCCCTTCAGAGGTCATTGTAGGCTGTGTGTAACACGCGTACACTTATTTTTGTGTTCCTGGGTGCCACAGCGTAGTGCGGGTTCATTTTTCCACGCACGTGGTCTACGAGGGTTGCGTGCACGTTATTTTTTGTTCTCGGGGTGCCGGTGCGTTGCGTGACCCGTCATCTTCCCCCAGGGGTCTCAGGCAGCCTTGCTAGAGCACCAGGGTATGATTTCCATCTAGTACCCTACCCCTTTCAGCCCCAATTGCCCAGGACAATTGTTTACTGCTACTCCCATATGCACAACAACATCAGTGCCATGGTTGGGAGGCGACCAAGCGGTAACGGAGGCAAAGGTGGCCGATCTCCAAAAGGTGGGCGTGGTGGGCGCGGTAGGGGGCGTGGCCAGGATCTGCAGGGTGCCCCTAGACCCCCATGTGTGGAGGACCAATCAGGGACACCCATGCCCCCCATTTTTGTGGGAAACGTAGCTGACAACATCCCAGCTCAGCCCTTGTTGGACCAGCCGTTGTGACACCTGAACCGGCACAGGATGACTCCCAGGCTGACTTCCAGGTCAGCAAGTCTAAGCCACGTGTGGTGGTGCAAGTTGGTGTCACCAGGCCACGTGGATCTGCGGCAGCGATGTCATCTGCTGCTCCATGTAGGCAGGGCGGGGAGGCTGCAGGGGCAGCTGCAGCTCTATCCACCCCAGCTCTGAGTCTCCCAGGTGGGACAGCGTCGGTCCAGGTCCATCAAACCAACGTTGACCCTGCCAACATCACACTTCAGCCAATGCCTGCACCAAGACCTATGGTCATTGTGCCTTTGCACACTCCTAGTACCCAGTCCACCGGCACTTCTGCCCCTACTGACCAGAGCGGCGTAATCAACTCAGGCTCCGCTCCACCTTTGAAAAAGAGGAAGAAGGGTGCTCTGGCACTACAGGCTGAGACCCCAGACACGGCTACACACTCCGGCACGTCAAGGAAGCCTAGCTTTAATGACGCCAAACTTGATGCACTTGTGACCTATGTGTCGGCAGATAGCCGCAAAATGGTGGTGACTGCAGGGTGCAAGATCACATCTGGTCAACGTAGGGCACACTGGCAGACCATCGCGGATCACATAAGTGCCCTTGGATTTGTGAGGCGCACAGCTGAAGATTGCTACAAGCAGTGGAATGACCTGAAACGCAGAGCAAAGAACAAGCTGGCCTCAAATCATGCTGCTACTCTGGTGACTGGCGGAGGGTCTCCACCAGAGGACAACAAACTCACTGAACATGAGTCTGTTGCTGGGACCTTCGTCACAGAGGAACAGAACCAAGCCGTGGGAGAGCTACCTGATTACGATGCATTGTCCGGTGAGTGCCCATGCATGTGTGTGTAATCCATGTGTATGTTGTTTGGGTGACGGGTTCTGATTGAGTGGCAGGTGAGGGTGTGTACTCCTGAGTGTTATTGGTCATCCATGTGCTTCCTCCAATACATTCATGTGCCTTTGATTTGGGTATGACAGTATCCCTTCTGCCCACAATAGCCAATTAGACCCACATTACTGTTGTTGCCCTTGAACTATCATCTTGCAACAACATTGTTCTGATGTTTTCTGTGTTCATTCAGGCTGATTGTTTAGATCATCCCATTTTTCATATGCATTTTTCATCCCTAATGCCACATATGTGACATGCTTCTGTCATTGTTTACACCCCACATTGTGCCACTTTAGTTACCTGGTTATGTGAATGATTAGACCATTCAGGGCGAGGGAGTATTGGCCTGTTGAAATGTATTTTTAGTGTATGTTTGCATGTGGAACATGATAGTTGTTTCCTGTCATGTTGAAGTGACCAACCATTGATGTGTACATCTGCCTACAATCACTGTCTTATTGTACACTGGATGTGTTGCAGTGTGTGACACATGCATATTTTGCAACACTATTCTGCATTAATCTTCTCATCATGTCCATGTGAAATGGATGTGTGACAGTACTCATTCACTGACATATCGCTGTAGTTGTCTAATTTACCATGGCTATGCTACATGCCATCTGTATGCTGGCATGTGTCATGTATGTGTTTTGGACATGCCACTCACAGGCTGATGTGTGATGCCAGTGCTACACAACATGCTGCAAATGTGTTGCTTTTCCATTTTGGTGTCCTCATTGTCTGCCTTTTTGACTCCCCTTCAAACTCATTGACAGTGCATGCATGCCAGGGTTATAGTCATGTGGGACATGTGTAAACCATGTACAGGATCTCTGTCTTGTCAGGCCTATGTGTGTGCTATGGTGCTCATGCCTGTTTACATTTCTTGTATTTCATGTTTTTGCAGGTGACGATGCACTTGATCCTGGTGAGGTTCAGGAGATGGTGCAGACCCAGGAGGATTCTCAGCCACGACCAGGCACCAGTGGGGGGTGTGGTGTGGTGGTGGGTGATACACTTTGGTACTGCAGACCATACTGTCTAGGGGTGTCTCTGGGTGCAGCTCCCCAGACCTCTATTCAGGTGCTGAGTCGGATGATGAGACTTATGTGCTGTCGCAGGTCAGTGCTTCTGGCAGGGATTCTGTTCTGTCCAACCCACCTGCACCAGGGGTAGAACCCTCTATGGGGATGTCAGTGTTGGTGGGTCCGCCTTTGGCGGTTATGGATGAAGGGTCATACTCTACAGCATCTGATCCTGTTCCTGGGCCAGCAGATCAGAAGGAGAATGCAGTGCTGCAGCCTCAATCAGTGCCAGCACAGCAAGATGCAGATCGCCTTGCCCCGAACAGGTGTGGTGCCTGCCGACGCGGTGTCCGTGTGCACCACCAGGCAATACTGCAAGGGAAAACTCCATGTACGGTATGGCAACCCAACAGGCAGCATCAGTAGAAATGATGGCTCAGGCAATGGAGAGGGTGGCCACTTCCATTATCCCCCCTGAAGCTTAGATGGAGCAACAACAGCAGGCAACAGACTCCATTTGCCAATCACACAGGGAAGACATGTTGGCGTCCAATAGGGACCGCCGGGCGGCACTGGAGACTCTGCGTGAATCCATATCAATAGAGTCACCAGGCCGCAGGAAAGCCCTGAGGGTAGAACTCCAAAACCTCAGGCAGAGTCTGCTTGAACTTGAGGCTTCCTGAAATGTTAGGGCAGAACAGCAGCTGGAGCAGCTCACATGTTCGCTCTCAGCTGAGCTGCAGGCAAAATGTGAGTAGATCTGGGCATCCCGCGAGGCCATGCATGCAGAAGTGCAGGCAACCCGTGAGGTGCTGCATGGAGATCTCTGCACTTTAATCCTCCAGAATCAGACCTTCCAGACCCGCATGCTTGCTGCCATGGAGGACCATACCAGGGCTTTGCGTGGGCTGCCTCCCATAGTGCCACCACCTCCGGATGCAGCAGCAGAGGGTGAAGAGAGCGACAGCAGTTCTACCACAATGGCATAGCCGTGCAGGCCATGAGCCCATGGAGGTATTTTTTTTCCGCAACATCCACGCAGGTGGGTGTTGGTGTGCACCCTGTCCTTGAACCTCCTGGGTGGCCTCCCCCTGCCCCCCACATGGCCATTTTTTATTGTTTTTTTTTTTACAGTGTGTTGCCTTGTGTGGCTCCCGTGCGCATCCACTGTATTCCGGCTGGGCACATGCAGTTTGTCCTGAGTTTGGGTTAGATGCTTGGGTTCGTGACACACACACCGCTCCTGCTTCCCGTTTCCATGTGCTTGCAAAGGGTGTGACCAAGTGACAGTGACTTACACAGTGACATTGGGCTTCCTTGAGCTGTGTGGGCAGTCTGTAGTCAATACTGTGTGGACATCCCTAGTGGGTATTGTTGTTGCAATGTACACTGCGTGGTGTATTGATATGTGCTTGTGCATCCATGTCTTCCTCCTAATTTTCAGGTTCCTTCCTCATGTCTTCACAAGGCCGTCTCCTTTGCAGATGGAGTTCATGTTGTATGCAGTACACTGACGCATTTGCGTGGCAGCAACACTCTACAGTTGAAAGGGGTCGATGTGCTGGCTTATTCAGGTTGTAAGACTACCACTACTTTGACTTAGTACTGTCATGTTTTTGCAATGTTTCATGGTGTGTTGCTGTATTGTGTTGGTGGTAAGTATTTGTTTATGTGTGCTGTTTGTTATTCATTACTGGCAGCATATTGTCTGTGGACAGTTTCCATTTGGGACAGTGCACTTTGTGACACTTGTGTCAGGTCTTGTGCATTGCTTTGTTTGCTTTCACATTGCATAACATGCCATGGTGTGTTGGGTGGCAGAGCTGGGGAGGGGTTGGGTGACATGGCACTGTTTTCATGTTGTATTTTGCAAGGGGGTTATCAATTTAGCAGCATAGATGTATGTCTTATAATGACACAGCATTGGTGGTGTTTCGGTAGGTAGGGATGCACACAATGTAACACTTCCAGGTGACCAATCTCAGGCTGGTATGGTTGTGACAGTTGACTGTCCCTTATGTCATCATCATTGATTGTCAGCTGGGATGTGCCAGGGCTGTGTGCACTCCACAGGGGTGTGATTTTAGGTGAAGTGAATAGCCACCAGCTGTGTACGGCTGCCTCACCACGTGCCCTTTCCCCTCCCATGCGCAGTGGGTGTGCATGTGGTTGGGGATGCGGGGGCACCACCATGTTCACCGGCAGGCCCCGGCGTGTTACAACGTTGTGCAGGACACATGCTGCCACTATGATCCTGCACACTAATGGGGGAGCGCATAGCAGCTGCCCACCAGAGCGGTCAAGGGAGTGAAAGCTTGACTTGAGCACTCCGAATGTGCGCTCCACTATGCCCCGGGTTGCAATATGGGCTGTGTTGTATCTTACCTCTGGTGGTGTGGTGGGAATCCGAATTGGCATCATCATGTTGGTGCTCATAGGGTAGGCACTGTCCCCTGGGGAGGTGGTGATGGGTGTCATTAGTGGGTTTGTGACATTACTCAGTATCTGACATGCATGCATGCATGTGCAGTGGCATTTATATTCACCAAGCAGCCATGTATCGCCATGCCGCCCAGCTTCTAGGTCCCGATTTAGGGTTGACATACTGTAAATGAAACTGTCATGGGTGGACCCTGGATAGTTGGCATATACTGAGGTGATGATTCCCTTAGCATCACATACTATCTGCACGTTGATGGAATGCCAGTGTTTACGGGTTCTACAGATGTGCTCTGTTGCCCTGGGATGACGTAGAGCCACATGGGTGCAATCAATGGCACCTAGCACTTTGGGGAATTGTGCCAACCCGTAGAAATCCTGGACAGCAGCCTGCCATTCTGCAGGTGTTCTGGCCAGGTATATGTGCCTGCGGACTGATGGGCGTGCAGTCATGATGGCCAACACCTGGTGTAGGCAGCATGACTGCGTGGACTGTGACACCCCCCCACTATAGCACTTGTCCACTGAAATGATCCAGTGGCCAAGAAGTGCAGTACATTAAACACCTTTTCAAGAGGGCTCAGTGCTTGGGAGCACAGGGTGGGTGATGTGAGGTCATCCTCCCACTCACTCACCAGGTTGAGTATTATGTGAGGTGGAAATCTTTACCTCCCATACACCTGGTCATGAGGCATCCCAAAAAAGCTGGTTCTGGGTGTAAACATTCTGGGCCTGACTATCCTCCTCCTCCTCCTGCGGTATCCCACGACCACTGCTGCAAGGAACGGTATATTCATCTTAGCGTCTGAGCTTGTTTGTTGTTTGTGTGCACTTTTAATGCTGTGCGGGTCAACGTAAGTCTGCTTCCTGCTGGCGTACGTGTTTCCGGATTAGCGCGTCTTTTTTGGCGCACACATTAGCCCCGTTCGATTCCATGAATACGTGTTGTGGGCCCGCGTGTGGGCGTTCCGCGCATTTGCCTCATGTACTTCCCCCGTGACGCCCACATTTTCATGCGTTGTTCCCCATTCCGCATGTTACGCCCCGTGTTACGCCTAATTTTTTTGTGTGCGCTTTCGCTGTGCGCGTAGCGCATGCTGTTTGAAGACGTGTGCGCCACGCAGGTTTTTAGCGCACATCCATGGATTTACACGCGCTCAGACTTCCATGAATCGCTGTGTGTGGGTTTTGCTGCGATTTTTGCACTTGCGCTGCGATTCGCAGGCTTGCGCAGAAATTTTAAGCGCACATTAATCCATGAATCGGTTGATAAATATTCAGTGCAATTCTTATCCACAGTGACAGTGAGGAAGCAGACATATTGTTCAGACTGCACATATATTTCACACCTTCTCCCTGGCGCCATTTTTGATACATTTGAGTAAGCAAAATACGGATGCTGACGCCAGCATGACTGTCAATCAAAGACTTAAGAGCACAAAAAGAGAGTGCATAGAGAGTTAAGCAATTTTGTGCAGTGAACTTTTAAGCACTGGAACAAAGAAGGAGAGGGTAAATGTCGAGGCCATCCATTGAATGTTTACAGCCAAAGTTGTAAAGATGCTTGACTTAGGGATGATTACAATTAATCAACAGGATGGGTAAGAACACTGGACAAAAAAGCTCCCTGTCTCTGAACGTGTTTTTGTATTAGTCTCTAGGGTATGTGAGAATTCCCACTGATCAATAATCAATTCAGGCAAAGAAACTTTTTTGGGACAACAATATGTATTGATTATTCAACCTAAAAATGTAAGCCCCAAGCGTAATATTTGAAAAATATTATACCTTTATTTCATGAAAAACAAGTTTATAATCCACCACCGACTGCGGTAGTACATATGTATGGTTTAAACTAAGCGTAGTCCTGACGGGGATATGCCTCTGTGCTATTCAACACCTTCCAAGATGGCATGACTCTGAATTAGAAGCAACTAAAGACTAAAGGGTGTTTTTTATGCTTGCACCATCAGTGAACCACGTGATTGTAACCTACACTATCATTGGACGTTCAGCCTGCATCGTAACTGATACACAGGAATGATACCGAATGCCCTATCCACCAACCAACGTTCAGGTGCATCAGCACGCCATGAGAAAAGACCATTGATGTGCAGCAAAGCCCCACAGTAAGACTTGCACTGCATGCGGTTCCCACAGCGCTCAGTGACTATAATTATTTAGCTAGTGGTAATTTGTTACTAGTGTACACCGCAAACAGGATCGGATGCCCCGTAATTAGAATGATAGTGGGTAGTCAGTAATCACAAGTTTGCACTTATGGGTTACGGTGGGTCCTCAATCTATGTTTACACAGACTGTCGTGAGAGTTCCCTGTGGATGTTGAACATATGAGTGTATGACTACCATTATGGTAGCAGACGAAAGAATGCAGTTAACAGTAGTAGCAATATAAATCTCATTAGTCTTCATTTGTATGACCTACTTCGACATCCATAATAATTATATACACACCGCATGGCCAGGAAGACATTATACTGGATTACTTTGAGCGTGCAAACAACTAAAACATATTCAAAGTAATTGGAGGTTCGCTATGTGTCCCCTCCTTACCTTTCTTATCTTGTACTATTTGCAATGATATTTGAACCTGTTGACTCTCCTGAAACGACTGTTATATATGTGTCCCCAGGGGCTTTATAACTGCTACACAGAGAGTGTTGCAGCAGATACGGATACAATGAGTAATGTGAACTATATGAGAGGCCCTCTTAACTAATTAGGTTCCTTTCTTATTCTCTATCCCTGTTTTTGGTCTAGGGTGTTATATTTCATTAAGAGAGAAGATACTGAGGATTTAAACTACTATCACCTCGAACAAAACCATATGGCATTTCCTGGTAGAGACTGTTCGACAACCATTGTGTTTCACAAGTATTGGTCTCAGAAACCACATATTAGACCTATTTGGTCACCACTATTTGTTCTCTACCCCTGAAGAAGTTCCCTCAAAGTCTTGATTTTTTAACCCAGAGGAACGAAACATGTTGGTTTATACCGCAGCACCAGAATAGGTGCTGTGAGATGGTATACTAAGACTTCCTTGGGTTACACGGCAGTACCAGAATAGGTGCTTTGAGATGGTATACCAAGACAACATTATATGTAACAAAAGGATTTGTGTCTTTGTATATACATCAGAGATTAATAAATTGTTTACTTCTGGCTGTGGATAACAACTGTGGTATTTTCATTCTAAAATACTTGTGCTCTCTAAGAATGTGATGGTAGTACTGTATATATGTGCTTTGTTGTAAAATTGTATTTGATAGAATATGCACTTTACAGTCATCTGAGAGGTGTTAGGCACAGGACACTTTTCTCTAGCACTAGCTAGTTTCTGATGGTTTTAATATAAAATCCTTTTTAACTTGTAGTTTATGAAATAAAGGTATATTGTTTTTCAAATATTACGCTTGGGGCTTTTTGTGTGAATTAATTATTGATCAGTGGTAATTCTCACATACCCTAGAGACTGATACAAAAGAAATTCAGAGACAGGGAGCATTTTATGTCCAGTTTTATATATAGACCAGGTTTGTCCCCCACCCCACTCTATACTAATTCCCCTGGAATACGCCCTGTTTAAAAGTGGGTAAGAACACTGTCATGGTTTTGAATCCCAGATGAATGAGATGCATCTAAGTTGAATTCCAGATGAATGAAATGGATCGGGAGAACATAGATAACTATTATTGTAGTAGGCTTGTTAACAGGGAGCATAGGTAGTTAGCAATTGAAAAATAGTGTTTTTTGATAGTTTGCAAATATTTCAACCACACCTGTTTGGAATCCCGTTTAGAGTTCACACTAATAACAAACAACTAAAATTGTTGTTGGTCTAAAAGGATAATCTAAACCTGATGCCCATGCTGTTTTCCAACAGATGCTCAGCTGTGGGGAGAGCAGATGACAGGGAAATGCCATTGGAATGCAAGAGATGTTTCAAGAGAGTTTGCAAAATCTGAGTGATGACTACATTTTCCAACATTCATTCATTTTGGAAGTGCATCTGTGATGATGAAAAACATACTTTTATGTTACTAGACACATTATATTTGTTTTAGCTATCTATGCATGGTTCAATAGGTGCTCTGCTGAAGAGTTAATGGTTTACATCAAAATATCTGGAGAATAGCCCTAAACGTGAGCTACAATTTGGATTTAGTTCAAATCAGTGGACTTATTTCATCAGCGGAAAGTAAGGTCAGAGATCAGGAGTCCGGTAATTCGGTGATGCCACTTCAAAGGATCAGCTGTCCACACAAAACCCTGAATCTTGTCCTAGCAGTGTAATAAGGCATCATCGATTATGTTTTTGCTTCATGAAATGCACCCCATTTAATTGATTCCTTTGTTCCTATGATATTTGTTCAGTATATGTTCCATGTTCATTTCAAAACCTTAAAACAATGTCAGGTACACTATTGGAAATGATAATGTGCTACACAAAGAAATATATTATAGGGTGTAACTTTTGAACCCTTCACTCGAATCAGGAACACAGATTAGATTTGAATTCAGTTAAGCAGCACTGATAATATGCATATAGAAAGGACATATAAAACATTTATGAAGTATTAATATACCCACACATTTGAATAACACTGCTATGTCTACAGCTTCATAAACATGGAAAATGTCTCTAAATTTAGAATTTGCTTGTGATGATGAAAATATTGGTCCCATTAAAGGCCATGTTCATGCAAGAAAAAATATAAGGGACAGACATATTTCAGTCCGATTTGTTCTTAATTTCAGTGAGGAGGATTAACCCATAGCTGAATACATCCCCTTATGACACGACAAAATAGATTGGGACAATCTAAGCAAAGTAGAGGATTCCGTTAGGTGTAACCATGGGAAGAGAACCTATCACAGTATCTGTCCAATCCAAAATTGCTCTGTCGAATGATGCTTCATGGGTGAAGGTTGTTGGGTATTTAAATTAAAATGCATAGGAAGTTGAGAGAGTTTTTGGGAACGCAGCAAAGGAAGAGGGCTTGTCCGAGGGGAGACAAGCTGATTGTAGTTCCACCTACATGTGAAGATATACATTCTGCTTAAGAGGGGCCTTATTGAGGGAGCTAAATGCATAAACCTTTCCCAAGACATAATCATATTTTATGAGAGCAACTTGGGAGCAGGTGGACAGGCTGAAAAGAGGAGCTTACCTGGCAATGTTATAGTGAGCTGTTGCTGTTTCTACCTTTCATGGGCATTCAAAAGACAAACCAAAAGTAGCTTCTGTACATTTAGATGAATGTCCCAGGAGTTAACTAAATGCCAGATAGCAATTTAAAGTATTTCTGCAGTGTCCACCTTACAAACTATGTGCCCAAATGAGTAATGGGCCTGTCAATGAAACGTTGAAGAAATAAATGTATACTTGATTGCCATAGAAAATACAATCATGCAGGACATGCTATTCTCTGACAGTTACCAATTATTATTTCCCTGAGTTTGCACAGGAACAAATTATATCTGGGCATATGAGCATAGTGCACAACCTGGCGTGCACAGCTAGAGGGACTGATAAATCTCTTGACCTGCGGAAAAAAAAATCCTTTACATAAAACAAAAAAAATCTGAATAAATGTGCCTTCCCGGCAAGGTGGAGTAGGAAGGGACATCCGCTTAATTCCCAAGAAAATACTGTGAATTTAATTAATAAACATCTTCGTTTAACACCTAATATTGCACTGAAATAGAAGTATTCTGAAATAAGTGGACCTCTAATTACAAGTAATTTTGACTAGCAGGATTATTTTCAATTTCAGAATCTCATGCGTGCGTGACTGTTTAATACATCAACATATTTTGCTTTCCAAAATACAAAGTTCTGCCCTGAACCCAAACCTTTAGAATAAGTAACCATGTTAATTGTACGGAACCGTCTTGTATTTATATCAAACTGTAAAATATAGTGACAAACATCCTAAAGTGAAACAGCTCTATGTTAAATCAATGTTTCTGTGATGCCAAGACTTGTCATATTTTTCAGCTAGAACTTTGTGAATTCACTGTTTCAAAATGTATTCTGAGAATGATGTTATATTTTCTTAATTTGAGGCCAAAAACAATCGGTTTGTTTATATTGGGGAGGATAGTGCTGTTCTTTCTACAATGGTTTTTCAGATGTTCTTTTATACAATTTGATATTTGTGTGTACCTTGACTTGAAATGTAAACATTTGCGAGAAAATAGCAGGCAAGTACTGTTTCTTTCCTGTAGACTATCTTTCTTTCTTTATGTGAACTATTTTGGGTGACTTCCACAGCATTGAATGTTGAGAGAGATTTCACAAATCCACCAATGAACACAACTATATACATCAGCCACATAGTCACACCCATGCATTCGTCTCACAATCACATCCATCCATAAACCTAATTACGCAAATTCCAACTCACACATCCATACATTCAACCACACACCCATTCACCCATGCATAAACACATTTCTACTCACTCATGCATCACACCCATCCATTCTCATTATCACACTTATCGAGCTTGTTTCATCGATCCCCACAAATCGACTCTCACACCCAATAGTATCCATTCAGGCAATGAAATCCAACAGCCTTCTATGTAAAAGCATACATCACCTTTAAAATGCATCCATCCTATCTTCTAACCATGTATAAACAAAAATACCTATTGTCTTTGCCAAATGCTTTTTAATCTTACAGTTAATACCACAGTAGAAGTTTTTGCTGTATCTTGAAGCCCTTTTTAAAAAGCAATTGAGTGACAAATTGTAATAAGAAACATGATGTATCTTGCAAGAAGAAATAACTAAAATATGGTGTATCTGTAAATTGCCTTTAGCAGAGATTTCTTTCCTAAAGATGTGCTAAGCCAGACAGAGGCCATTTCATGGAACACTCGCCCACTGTGCCACACTAAAGCCTTTCCTGATGCATACACAGAATGTTGAACCCGCTCCCACATTAGTATGTTTCAAACCAAAATATGTCGATCTCATTCTCAAAATGGAGCAGCCTCTCCAGAAAACGTTATTATGTGCCAAAGATGTTATTGCTGTTACCATTGCATTCGTTGCTGGCACTGTGCGTAATTAATACAATTACCAAGATGATTCTTCACCTGAATCCTTTAGCCACATGTGCATTTCAACATACACATCAAGTTGGCCTAGCACTCTGATGCCAACAGGTCCCTACTGAAAGACTGAGAGCCTGATTTACAAACAATGCCAGTGGGACTTTCCCATGTTAAAATGTGTAACACAGGGCCTGAAAGTTTAGAAGCTCTGCTTTCTGGGCGAAGTGTATTTGCATGCAACGTTTTTGCTTTATGCACATTGTATTGTGGCATATTTGTTTTCAAAAGCAGTTATGTGACTTGTTTGGAGGATTGTACAAATATGCCTCTGGTCAACAAATTTAAATTTACTTACTTTGACGGTACAGATTGTTGCCTATGTCTGAAATACTGGAATTGATCCGGGTGACACTTTCAACCCGAACTAACATGTTATTGTCATGTGACCCTTATAACAACTTTAAAAGATGTACTTGATCCATTTTGGAGGTATTATGGGATACCGTGGGGAGAGGGTGTAACACGAGCAGATTAGTGTTTTTGATGAGGTTTATGTAAAATATAGGGATGTGCTGCTTCTGTTGTATTAATCTTTCTTATTTAGAGCCCTTACCAGTAATACAGAAATACACGTAGTAATATATCTTTTAAAACTACCAGTTGCTCTCTGTTCTCATGCCTGCCATCCCTTGGCGGGCTTTCACTCCAACCATAGAGCAGTGTTTTCTAAGGCATTTAGCAACGAGCATTCTGACAGTACAGTGTCTCACATAACTGCAGATTGATCCTTTGGAATATGAACTGCTTTACCTGAATTAGGAATGATTAAAGGTACCATGGTCACCTTACTCTTGGGCATACAAACTCACCCTGCGGCCACTCATGTTGGTATTGTATTGTATTCAGTTATTTATATAGCACCCTTTCCCCAATTGTATGGCCTCAATGTGCTTTGTGGTAGGTACGCCCTCGGTGACCGTAGTCAATGTGCTGGAGGTTCTAATGGTATTAGGTTTGGAGAGGCGTGTGTGCATTTTCGCTGGTCTAGGACTTAGGCAGCTGGTTAGGCTCGACTAAGCAGCCCAGGAGATCATACACGTGGGTGGGTGCTGTTGGTGGTTTGCAATAGAGTGCTATTGTTGAAGAGTCAATGTCTGGCCAGCTGTACAGGACTTCTTTTGCTGGTGGTCGCTGCATGCTAGTGGCAGAGGTGTTGAGGTACGTCAGGTGTTTCAGTGTGTCTGCCTATGTGCACAGCTAGACCAAATGACCATAGCCGTAGATGCATTCTACGGTGCATGGATGATTGGCCGTGCCTGCTGCCTGTGTCCGCAGATGTGGTGTAGGTATACGTATCGTAGGCAATGTTGTTCGGCTGCAGAGATCTTTGTCCAGTGTTTCAATGGATGGCAGATGTAAGTGATACAATGATAGAGCTGCTTCCGTATTGTTAGAAAAAGTTGAGTCATTGTCACCATGGAAGTGCTGCTACTTGGCTTAGACCACCACCACTAACTACATTCTCTGCAACCCAATAAAGGAATGCTCTCAATACATCATAGCATCAAGCCTTTAGTTTATTTTTCCACCTAAAATAGATGTATTAATTAAGCAATTGGCCCTGAGCAGGAGAGGCATTACCACTTCAGGTAATGCCCGGGGCCCATAGTTACAGGCCCGAACAAAGTGAGTGAGTCAGTTGTGGGTCTTTATTCCCTGGAAGTTCGTGTTCTCTTTTGTTTCCTTTCCCTCCTGCCTGTGTACTATGTTCTTTAAAAGACCAAAATCAGTCAGGTATGAACAGCCGAAGAAGGGTAAGGTAGGGCAACCTCAGCTGAACATCAATTTTGAACAAGCTGGAGAAGTAAGGAAGGGGAGTCGTGTTGAAAAGTGGAGGCTTGTTCTGTGCACAGCATGTCATAGCTGGCTCTCCTTATACCGCCACAAGCTCTAGATTAATATGTTGAAGATCGTACATACCAAAATGCCCCCTTGCCCTCTGGGACATGCAGTCATCTGATAGTAAAAACAGTTATGAAGTTGTGAGTGTCTGTATCACCAAAACAACAAATAATATACACACTCTTAACAATATGTACTGTATAAATAGCAGGGGATACATAAAAACGGTTACGGATAGATAATAAATAAACAACACAAATGCTAAGTACATTCAATTGTGTCCCAAACACACAACAATGGTTGTATCAGATTAAAAACTTATTAAAATAAAAAGGAAAATCAATGAATAAATACAGTAGATTAAATATTCCCCCAGTTTATGAAGTGCACACAAGGTTATAACCATGGTCCACTCTGTGGAATGACATGAAGCCAACAAAAGGTGAAATGCTAATATCTCAGAAGACGATGTCCAGCATGTAACTGGGGTAAAGTGGCCCACAAATGTGCTGAGATGTGTTAGAGAGTCGGTTGATTTAGCAGTTCAAACAATTCTCTATACACATGTAGCTCTCGACCATTCTAGATAACAGCATTGAAGGGCTGCAAAATGTAGTCGTTCAGATGCCACTTCTGTCTCATCTACAGCAAAGCTGCATCTTCATCTCACACACAGACACATGCAAATAGAATTAAAGGATCACACAGAAAGGGAACTGGGAAAATCCAGGTTTTGGCCAAACTAGCATTTCCTTGATACACACAATGCAAAAATCCGTCCTCCTTTCCTTTCTCCACCTGACACATATTTACCTTTCACACACTGCGATAGGTAATCAGACTGCTCATCCCAATCAATGAAGGTTGTTTTTTTTAGTTATGTGCTACCTATCTGAGCAAAAAGCCTACATTGGGGGTCATTATGACTTTGGCGGTAGCCATGCCGGTGGTAAATACCAGTCATGAATTATTCGGTGCCCAGGAATGGGCAATTACAGGGGCATTACAGCCTCGGCAGACCCGGTAATTGCCCATTTCTGGGCGCCGGAAAATATTACTCCCCATTCCAATTTAAGTCCCATTGGAATCAGTGTGAATGCGGAGGATGGATGCACCGGCACCATTCATGAATGTTGCTGGTGCATTGGTCAAGGTCTGCGAGCGGGTGCCGTTCGCCCGCCAGGTCAGACCTGGCCGGCTGAAAGGCACACGTTCACAGAACTTGTAGTTTGCCGCTCCCGAAACAACGGTAACGGCAAGCTTACCGGTACCGTTGTTTCCAGACTGGCAAACTTATAATGAGGCCCATTGTCTTAATAGATAGCAGCCGTATCAGGCAGCCTCATAAAGATGTACTGTTTTTTGATGATTTCGATGGCAAGACGTATTGTTGTCTGCCCAAACGGTATTCCAAGCCCTTTCCGATTCCATGAATATCAGTAGCATCTTGATAATTTGCAGGAGAATTACTAGTCACCCTGTACTACAGAATTCTGATGTCAGACTGCAAATCATCTTTAAGGTTGTTACATTTGCACATTGGGTGTGTGCGGCCCCAAATCAGATAAGGGATTGCAATGAAAACATGTGCACTTATGCTCTCTTTTTTATACGTTTTGCAACATGTGATTTCATCATTTTGTGGAGAATTTCATATCCGTAAAGGTTGTGCTATAAACCTTAAATGAATGTATTAATGTTGAATGGGTTAATAAATACCACACAACATGTTGCAGGGTTTGTTAATAGTTCTGGTTGGATTATATTTTTGAGTGGAAAAATTACCAGGTCACAGGAACATCAGATTTTTGTTGGTTACTTGTCACGTAAATCTTTTTAAGTAGAAAAACACTCAGGTGGCAGGAAAGATAAATATTGTTTTTGAAGAGTGGTGTAAGTTTAGAGATGAAAAATGCTTCCCAAAGTGTGGATGAATGATACGAACCTGTGGATCAAGCTAATCAGCATATCCAACACTAGGAATTCATTTTGCTGGGATACTGATGAATATGGAGTGGTCAAACGTAACATATCATTGGTGTATTTACTTGTGTTGGAAGTAAAATATCAGGTGGAGAACAAAGATTTGATGGAGAGGATATTCATGTTAGAGTATGACTACCACGTCAGGAGTGTAACAAAGAGAAAGGGATGCAAGTTGTATGGTTGCCCCAGGATGGTGTTATGTTGAAGATGATTGTTAAGAAGCACAGAGTGTGTGCATTGATTGGCAAGGCGTTGCATTGTCGACGTTCATCTCTCACTTAAGAGGAGGTACTGCATTTATTGCACGAGAAGCAATACTTTGAGAGACAAGGGTTGTACTTATCATGGGAAAAAGTAAGGTTTAGCGTTAACTGACTGACACACACACACACAATGAGTTGAGGTTTTCACAGGTGTGAACATAAAGACGCTTGGCTTTGTAGGAGTAAAGAAGTGGAATACTTTTTTAATCCAGATGAAAGTGGTTTGGTTAAATGTATTAATAGATTCGTCAACCAATATTCTAAGTTGATAATAATTAGTTGTCTTAACTGAGTTGATAATGCTGAGTACATGCATGGTCTTATTTGGCAAAACCTATCAGAGGACATTGGCATACTTCTCTTAACTTTAAACGTCGGAGGAATTTAGTATTGGTGGAATGTTTGTTTGTAGTTAAGTTGGATGTTGATAATGTTTTTGGGCATGTTGAAGTGAATCAAAGGCACTATGGAAGTGAGCAAAAATTATTATGTCCAAGCAAAGAGGCTTGGGTGATCATACTACATGTGTTCCTACAAGTTACAGACGTTTGGATGAAGTATTATGGGAGTGGATATTGATAGCAAGATGTATTGCTGTAATGTGACAAAGTTCGTAGTGAATAATTGAAGAGAAGCTTAATTCAGTGATTTCGGTTAATGAGTGTAGCATTGTTCAGTTAGGATCTTGGTAAATGTGTTGTGTTTGTGCCTGTGCATGGGAAGATGAGTGGTGCTGTACTGTGTAGGGAGTATATGAAGAGTTTGGAAGGAGAGTACAGAGCATCATTTAGATGCAGTGTAATGCTGAGAGCCAGGCATGGGATGTCATTGTGAGATAATGGCAGACAGTTGCAGCAGTACGTGTCACTGCTGTTGATGGGGTGTTGTTGCATTTCACTTCTACAATAAATTATGTTAGTTTTCAAATCTTCTCTGCACCCTCCCATGCTTATAGAAACGAGACCCTGCCATCCTGTCACAGACCCTGCAAGCTTCACTCTCCAATACACTTTCCATGGATTTTACATTCTTCTATGATTTTGCATGTATTTAAATATGACCACTCCTATCAACATTTCCCACAGTGATTCATGATCAGTTCTAAACCGGGGTTAAAATGGTGAACATTATCAAGCACACACATTTCCTATGTTATACTATTTTAATGTTGTACACCCACTGACCATGCTTCTTGCTTCTCCTGCCTTTGTACTCGGTATTGATGTGAGTGACACCTTATTTCTATACCAGCATCAATATCACTGTCACCTGTCAGCCCAGGGGGCCCTTCACTGTCTGCCCCATGTTGGCTGGGATCTGTTTTAACAGAACACAACTGACAACACACAATATAGCTTTAGACCTACCTGGGAAGCAGCAAAGCTCTGGACATAGGAGACTCACCCAGGGGGTTACAAGTAAAGAAGGAGAGGCAGCAGAGCATCTGGGATGAGTAGGCTTAGCAGTGTAGGGGGGGAGCTACAGAGTAGAATTTGGGTTGAGTGGAATGAGTGGTAGCATTTTCCTGGATGAGAAGGGCTCAGGTCCATCCTGAAGTTTAGGATGGAGGGTCCACTGTCATCTGCATCATTTTCCTCTTCCAAATACAGTGTTCATAGGTGGCAAAGGCATGTCTCCTGTTTTTGTGTTTTCCTCTTACAGCTCTTTGATTCCAGCATGTGATGCTGTGGCTTCTGGTGGTGCACTGACCTCTGGGGATGCTAATACTCTAAGCCAGGTAGTGTGGTGTTTTGAGTGTGACCTCTTTGTGGGTGAACCTGATGGAACTGAGAATGGTATGAGGAGGTTGATTTCTCTTATTCCTTTAATGGGGTGAGCTGGATACCTTTCAGTGGGGCCAAGATGGCATCCGGAACTCTTGGACACAGAGTGTTGCCACAGTCCACATGAGTGACAACCAGAGCTTGGTCAACTGTTCTGAAACTTGGGGCAGGAATGAAAGACTTGACATTGTGGAGGGGCAAGTGTTGGCACCATGCTGCGTGGGTGTGTTTGGTGATGTGTCTTTTGAAAATGAGTTCAAAGTCAATGGTAAAACTCTGAGGTTTTGCACTGGATGACAGTTGAGACTTGAATCCGTCAAACCTCATGTCAGTCTGACAATACTGGACTTGCATATTGGTGTGTCTTGTAGGTGAGGAATTCTGGCAGAGGTTCTATTTTGAGGCTGAAGATGACCAGGCACTCAGTAGCCTACAGTGTTGCACTGGGATCTGTTGGGACCCATCTGGATGAGTTGGTCTCTGTTGGGCAGGTAGAAGGATAAACACTGAAGGATTTTTCTGTTGAAGCCCAGGCATGAGGCAATGATGTTGAGGAGGCCTTCATGGTGAACGGCATTGAAGGTGGAAGATACGATGAGTAAGCACTGGTCTCCTTCATTCAGGATTTGATACCCTGAATGGTGGTGATCTTTGTGCTAAATCATGGTCAGAAACGGGGTTGTTAGTCCTCCATGAGATTGTGCTAATTGATACATTTTTTCAATTGGTTGGCAATGGTAATCTCAATCATTTTGTCAATGAAACATAGATGCATGATTGTGTGATAGTTGTCCAATATATCTGGGTCAAGTGTTGGTTTCTTCATCAGTCTCAGCTTCTGTTCCATTTCAGTCAATCTGGGTAGCTGTGTCATGCAAGAGATGCACTGATGATATTTAAAAGTGGTGATGAACTTCACAACGGAGGAAGAAATGATTTTGCCTTTGTAGATGGTTGGTTGAGGGCTGCAAACCTGTTGGCCATGTCTCCTAATAGCATTGTATTGAATTCAGCCCATATTGATATATTGTGGTCTAGGATGGTTGGGACATCTGTGGTGTATTTGGAGCTGTCAAATTGCTGTCTTATCTTTTCTATCTTGCCCATTTAGAAGTTCTTGATGGTTTTGCATGTGTTACTGGGTTGTGGTATTTCAGGGTCTGGCATGTGCCTTATGCAGTGCTTCATGGCTTGAAAGATCATGTTGTTCTTGTTGGATACTTTCATGATGCTTGATGTTTAGTAGTTTGCTTTGATTCTGAAGATGACTGTCCTGCATGCTCAATGAAGGGGTTTCAATGTGATGGAATCCTTCTGTTAGTAACAATTTCCCCAGTTATTTTCTTGTCTGTGTATGGCATGCTTGCTGCTGTCAATGGGTTTGGTTCAATGTGTTAATATCCACACAAAAATATTATGATACAAAAATATTGCGGCGATATTGAGGCATGGACCCTGCGGGGGATACCCCCGCAACACCCGCATTATTTTTAAATGTGTGGGGGATACCCCCGCAACCCTCACTCCCACAAATTATCCCCCCAATAATATCACCTATGGCGTTCCAGACGACCATATATGTGGCAATATTTTTGGTGGGGATAATATGTAGGGATACCATGGGTTCCTGTGTGTACCATAGGGTGGTGGGTGTATGTTTGTTGAAAGAATATTTCAGTGTGGCATTATTGTTGGTAATCCTAGTTAGAGTGCTGTTAACTGCTCTGACCTTGTCATTAACATCCTATGAGGGGTCAGACATAATGGGCAAAGGGATGAATTTCCCTTCTAGTGTGTCCAAAGGGAGTTTCCTCAAAGAGCAGTAAGGTGTATTGGTTGGTATGGTTTGGCATTTGTGGGAATTGATGTGAGTTGTAGCTGGATAGGTATTGTTGTGTGGTCTGTCTAGTCCAATGTTAAGGTGGGAAGACATTTGATGGTTGTAGGGGTGCTGGGAATGAAGTGAAGTGTTTTGCCTTTGCTGTAGGTTAGTTTTGTGATGAGTTGTTCATCATGTGGAGTTATTCAATGATGAGTAATAGGATACACTGGAATGCCCTACCTACCACAATCCGAGGTGAGGCCTCCCTCATCGCTTTCCGTAAAGCTATGAAAACCATCCTCTTCACTTAAGGTCCCTAAGTACATGCATGAATAATAAACATATGACCCACTGCATAAATTGTAAAGACCAAATGAATAAGCTGTAATGATAGAATTATGTTTGTAGTGTCTTTATAATGTGCCAATGTTTGCTACCACGCCTGTACCCCTGTAACTAAGCTCTTGCAAGTAACAGCGCCTCAATGCCCCTGGGCTGTTTGCGCTATATAAATAAATAAATAAATAAATAAATAAATAAATAAATAAATAAATAAATAAATCTGATTAAAACTATGTTATTCACTGAAACAAACAACTTCTATTCCACAGGTAGAGCATGCGTGTAGAGTCAAGAGCAAAATTGCAAAATGACATTTTTGTTCCTGCACATACAAAATTACACTCAGCAATTCATACACTTTTAGGAAAATGTAACAATTGATCCGAGCTTCTTCACATTTACCCAAACGTTTGTGTGTGTTATTGTGTCAGTGCAGGTTTTGCACCAATCACTTTTGTGTTGTATTTTATTTCATGATTCAACCATTCTTTACTCATGAATCAGAGTCAAATGCAAAGACAAAAGGCAGCCACTTGAAAATGCCAAAAGATATTCACGTAACTATTGCCCTATAATTTTGTGTTTAATACTTTATTAAAAACTTTTTAAAAATGTATTACATAACATCTTTTATCATAAGAACAGTACGATACATGCCTGCCACTAGAATGTTCTTTTTTGGGAGTTATGACTTCTCACTCACTCCCTTTATCATTCGCTGGGGGCCATTCAGTCTTGATTTCTATACGTTGTTCATCTGTTTCCAAGGATTTTGATATTTTCTCCAAAAAGGTGGTCAATGCTATTATCATGTTTTATTTGTTTCATCAAGCATAACACCCACCAATTTTCACAGGTTAAGGACAGGCTTTCTGCTATGAAAAGAATTAGGTATTTCGATTTAAGGGATGTGAGTACAGTACAGAAAAGGATTAGGCGTTTCAAGGTTTCTTCTGAGGTGTTACACAGTCTACATTTGAGATCTTGTAATGTGTTGTTACCACGCAGATTCAATAGTTCTTTTGTTGGGAATAGGTCCAGGTGGAATTTCATGTATAGATTCCGTTGAATTTTGCTCTGAAACAACTTCAGATATTTTGGCAAATTGTTCAGAGCTTTCACCTTGGGCGCCACATTGTGCATCAATCTGTGTTTAGACCTTTGATCTACAGTGTCGATCCAGTCCTGTAACCAAAGTTTCTTTTTCACAAGGGCTAGATTAAGTATCAGCATCCTTTTAACAGTGTTTATGCCCCACTGGATTCCTTTGCACCATTCCACCCATTGGGTAGGTATATGTTCATTCTCTATGGGCCTCATTCCGAGTACGGCGCTAACCAATGGCGCTATTAACGCCTTGGTTGACGCCGTACCCGGACCGGCAGCGCCTTGGTGGATGGCGGAATTACCGCCCCATTCCAAGGTTGGCGGGGCGGTAATTCCCCATTCACCAAGGTTCTTCCCCATTGCCAAATGAGCCCCCATAGGGCTCAATGGGAATGGGCAAGATGCAAATAACCGTTCATTACGTTCACCGTTATTGGCTTGGAGGCCCCTTTGCGCCCTCGACTTTAACACCTGCTCAAAGCAGGCGTTAAGGGCGAGGGCGCAAAGGGAACTCGGAGTATGGCGGTAAGGGATCACCGCCACCGGTCTCGTTACCGGTGGCCGCTATCCCTTACCGCCATACTCAGAATGAGGCCCTATGATTCCATAGCTCTGTAGAATATTGAAATGTGGCAGGCTATTTTTGTTATACATTTTCCCGTAGATTATAAGCATGCCCCATACAGCTCTAGCATTTATTGAGGGTAAGCCTAGCTCATATTTAAGGCATGCTGTAGGAACAACTTTTGGCAACCTCAAGACCGATCTCCAGATGTTGTGTTCCTATAATTAGCAATAAGCAACATTCACCACCTTTTATATTGGACACAAATTCACTATGAAGATGCCAGAAAGTTGCCATGTTGCACTGTAAAAAAATCCTCCCTCAAACAAATGGTTAAGTATACCATGCATAGAAGCCTGAACAGTTCCACAAGATAACATGGTAGTCCTCCTGTCATTCAAGCAGAACATCTTCTGAATGCACCATGCATGTGAGGAATTACACTGCACAGAGGAGGCTTCTTCACTGGCAAGGCCCTGTGGTATTTAGTAGATGACTGCACCAAGGCCCACACAGAAACTGTTGTTGTCAAGCCTAGGGTTGGAGGTTGCATTCTGCCACCTTCAATGGAGGACAGCAATGGCAATGTTTGAGATTTGGGTGAGCAAACAGCCAGCAGGTCGCAAACCAATCAGATGCCATCTAATCTATATGTTCACAATTGCTGCAAATGAACAAAACGACACGTTGAAGGTGTGAGGCAGAGTCATGTTTGGGTAGTCTTTAAAATAACTCACTGCAGCTTTCTCTCGAACATTCAAGTGCTTCATCCTAAGCAGCCGCATTGGTGAAAAAGATCAGAATTTACTCTAGCATTGCATATTCCAGTTTATATCGTGTTAAATCCTTCGTTTTATGGTTTCTCATTCTTAATTGTCAATCACTAATATTTCTGTTTGGACTTCTTAGCAATTATAGAGACGATGGTTATCATGCGTCACAGTAAGCGTACTTCCTTTATCCTGTCAGACATCGATTTTCAGATTCTTGGCTAACAGAGAACTTGTCCTGCTGCCAAATTAGTGCGAAACGTAGATTGGTGGGTGCGAATGAAAAAGGAGGGGATGAATACAAAATCCAGCCAGCGCCATTGTAAGGAAATGTCAGCTGCAGACGTTAACAAAGCCGAGTGCCAGTTAGGATGTGTCAGTGATACAATGAACACTGTCATACCACTAGCATAGCAATAACAAGCCCAGCCCAATTGGCAACAAGACCTTGTATTTACGGAACAATGGGAAGTAATGAATGGGCTTGTGAGCAGCTTTCTGTAGGGCTGTCCTCGATAATGTCACATGACGATGCTTCTTAATATCGTGAGAGTACCTGCACATTAGCACTATAAATCAATGGCCAACATTCACCATGGTTCAGCCCTTAAACAAGTAGCCTTAATCATCATACATGACTGTCTGTGAATTAATGCTACGTTAGACAGCATCTCTTAAGTACAAGGCTGGAAATGTGCATGGCGTCTTGCTGAGGGCCATCCTTTGGCGGGAAGAGACAGCGCTCTGCCTAAGAGCATGGTTCCCTAGGAAACTCTTACCTGAAAAGGTGAGCACTCGGGAAAGCATCCACTCACACCGATAGCAGCTGCTGAGGGTCTTTTATGGCTTTGCAAGCTTCTGTGAGACCTGCATGCACATCTCACTGCTTGGGTTTTACAGCCTTACATTATACCAAACTATGAAGTTGTTCTGGGAAAGACAGAGGGAAGTTGTGGGTCTTTATTCCCTGGAGGTTCATGTTCTCTTAAAGTGGAGAGGGATTTCTACCTTCTGTGACATCCAGGTGTACATGCAGTAAGCAAGTCGCAACGCTAAGGCAGGAACCTTTGTTGTAAGTTCCACACCTTAAACATTGTACATGACAGGCTCGCTAGCAGGTTGCATCGAATGTGTACCCTCTGGACACACCATCACCAGTCACCCCACCATGCAACAACTTACACTAATGGGACATGAAGTCAGGTCACACTCTCGGCATTTCAGTTGTCATCAAACACTCATATCGTTGTCTTGCTTCCTCGCCCATTCACAGGATGCAACAATCCCTTCATTCACAGACACACACACACAGAGCTGCAGGAAAAGACACAACACCACCCTGCAAACAGAGACAAACGGGGCACAACACCTCCTTCCGCAACTGTAACATGAAGGACATTATGCCTTCACATGGACTACACACATTTGAACCAACATTCACACTCATTCTTGGAAACATCAAAGGAAAACTTGCTCACATGCACTTATGCACATGCACTCTTTCCTTCTGCCACTCTCTCAGCATAGGAAGCTACTCAGAAACACGTGTTGGTAATACAAGCCTTAACATCAGGCTATGAATGATGAAGGGATATAATAGGAGTCTAAGGTGCACGGCCCTCCATCTATAGAGCATAATCAAATCTAGAAGCAGATGCATTGTTCAATCTGGCATGCACAAAACCAAAATGAATTGTGTCATGCATTGTGGTAGATGCTCCCCCGAATTAAACAGCAAACGCATGTACATTTTGTCATGAACCACTCTGAACCGAATGACCTGGTGCATTCTGGTGCATTCTGGTGCACACCAAATTGAATCACGTCATGCATTCTGCCCGACCGCACAAGCCTGAAAACAATCACAGGCACATTAAGGGATTGCAACACTGTGAGTGCAACAATATAATACATTCCGTCATGCACCTACCCACATTGAAAGAGACAATGGGCCTCATTACAACGAGTGTGGTAGGGTGATAACAGTGTCGGTAAAGCTGTTTGTGCCATTATCACTCTACTGCCTCATTACGAGGTCTGCTCGCGGGTGCCGCTAGCAGACCAGGATGCAAACAACGGGCCTGTCCATTGTTAGCATCCTCCCCATTGAGCCCTATGGGGGCTCAAATGGGAATGGGGATGTGCCTGGTCCGGGTCCCGTGAATGGGAATTCCTGGGCCCGCCAAAGTCGCCATGCCCGGTAATTCCCTATTTCTGGAACCCGGACCCGATATCCGGTATGGGGGTAGCCATGCCGCTAAAAACGGCATGGCTACCTCCAAACTCGTATTGAGGCCCAATGAGTTTTACAGAACACTTTAAATCACTGCACAGTGTAATCTGCATCTACACACTACTCCAGCTGCAAGTTCAATATGAACACACTATGTTGATGGCCCTTTGCACTTGCACCAGCCAGATTACACGCTGAGTAGCACTAACAGAGTATTCCCTCTATTCTACCCCATAGAAGCAGACATGCATTCTCCAATGTTTAGATTTTACACTAAGCCTGATATGTACAACCCAATGTACACTGTCTATTTTGGGTATGCGGCAAACTGTGCTTGACAGAAGTAGAACGCGAGTGTATCCACACAATAACATTAATATTAGCCAAACCCGGATCTGCATGCATGCTGGTCACTGTAGTTAAACTAGCAACATTGAATTGTATGATTTACCATTCCTGATTCCATATGAATGTGAATATGTGTCTCTAACCTTGAACAAGACCCCTTGATTGCGTTTGTGCTGACGGGATTAGCTCTATCATTAGTCACTTCTTTAGCACAAGTGCAGTAGTGGTCAAGACTCCAAGCATTCAGTCAGGAGCACTCTGTCTCGGTAAATTGCTCCATCCACAAACAAAACATGTTCAGCCATAGGAAGGTGCTTCATTGCTGGCCCGCACGTTCCTCTGATCTCGTGACTAGCACGGAAGGTGTGCACTTATTGGAGGTGTCAGTTCAGCAACCCTTCTTTAGGCACTAGGGCTCATGAATCCATTGGGCATGCAGTGACAACAGATGTTTTTCCATATGCTGTAAGAGGGAAAACAACCATCCCAACAAAGCAAACCTGCATTGTTCTAAAGTTGAATGGAATCATAGAGAGAGAGAGAGAGAGAGAGAGAGAGAGAGAGAACGCATGTGAACAGACTAAATAAAGAAATATTTTGTGGGGGTGTTTTGCGGCGGTCAGATGAAAAAAAAAGTAAATTATTTAATTGTACTAATGCTGTAATATGGATCTTTTGATAATGGTAAATGCTATTTTCTCATAATCACTTCCAGTGCATACATTACTTACAGTAAGAATGTCACATGTGTCTTTCCAAGCAAAACACGTTATCTAAACCTAGAAGACGCATACACTTTATTACAGGCTAGAAGGCTATCATTCTAAGATGGATGGTCGGCTGCACTGCTCTTTTGAAATACCTCTATGAGAAAGAAGAAGGGGATACATGCCACGAGCGAGGGCTCCAGCCAGCTCTCAATAAAATCAAAGAACATTTTGGAGCATACACGTGACCAGAGGTGATTAGATTTGACTAATGTGTCTGTGATGAAAGGGTTGTTTGCTTGAATAACTAAGTACATAATACACACTAGGCTTGTCATTTTTCACAACCACATCAAAATATGTGTATGTGGGGACAGAACGGCTGTGAAAACAGTCACTCCTTTTGGATCCAATGTGCAATCCCTGTGCTGAATTGCAGCCTGCCCTGGCCTCAGGATAAAGAATGCTGCGTATATCCTCAGATCTCAATGCAGACATACTTTGATGTATTTTGGGTCCATCTGTGTTTGCAATATTGATTGGGAGTGATGATCAATAGGTGGGTTTTCTTCTGCAGTGTTTTAGCGAGGTTGTGTTCTGCTATATTTGTTGCTATTTTCAGCTTAATTTATATAGTTTGAGGGAAGCTTGCATGCATGCATGTGGCAAGCGTTGACAGGTGTTCACAGACATGAATGTATACAAGATTAAGGAAAGAGAGTTAACATTTATTATTAGGCTGGCAAACAGTACCCATACTCTGCACGGGCTCTGTAGGCAGACATGATAACACTCTCATCAATGGTTGAAAATCAGTGATCCTGTAGGTCGCTGTTCTGAGTCACTTAGAACATGATGTGCTTTGCACTCTGAAGTAAACACCACTGTGAATGGGTGCATGTGGCAGGCTCACATATCCCAGAGCAGACGTCGAGGGGAGGCGAGATTTGGCGTGCTCAGCATCCCGGGACCTTCTGTGAGCTCTCTGCACCTGTTGCCTCACCCTTGCCTCACCCTTGCGTGTACAGTGTGTAGTGTGTTGCAACGTGTTGCAGTGCAGATATCTTGGAAATGGTGCATCCTAGGGCTTTGAAACATGATTTTCAAGTTTTAAGTTGTGTTCCACGCATCAAGACTGTGAAATGAGCTTTGTCCGCTCCTTCTACGATCAAATTGAGGTTTTGCCTATTTCAGGCAGCCATCTCATGTGTGAAGGGGCTGAAATCGGGAGAAAGGGGTGGGGTGTATACATTTCATGTAGCCAGTAATGTCAAGAGGGTCCTAAAAGGTCACTTTGCTAAATTGTAGATTGGTGGAACAGTGTGTAATTGTATAAGAAACAAACTAACAGATGTTCTGCTTTATATATAGATACATGACTGGCATGTAGTGTCTGGGCATCAGTTTTGCACATGAGGTTGTTTTGATACATTTGGCAAATGACAATGATGTTATAAATCGGTATTACCCAAGTTGACCAGGACAATTTCCGCAACTGATTTGGCCAAATCTTTTGCGGTTGTTTTGACAGCAAATATATTTGGGTGGTGGGTTTGGGGTAATAAATGATATAGGGGGATTTGGGAGGGATGAGGGGGGTCTCCCCACCTATATTTGCATTCAAAATAGTCACACACAAAAAATGGGCAAATCGGCCACAGGCAAATTAATACGAACAAATCGTATACATCCTAAGAATCAGGTGGAGACAAACTTACCACACGTTTTCTACTATCTACAGCATTTTGGACAGGATTTTCTGGATGAAGTGGAGGCATGGTCGAAAATTTCTGCTCTTCTCTGCAGTTAAACCACAGACCAAGACTCTAGATTGTGCATAGATTCCTCCTGCTTTTTATGTTAGTGGAAAGCCGATGAAATTCACAGGGATTCTTTGTAACCATTCATGAATATGGTGGGGGACATTGCCAATTGTTTACTTGCTACGGTGTTAACTGTTTAAAATAGGTCATACAATACAATAGGAAATAGCAAAAACAAAGAAGATAAGTAAAAACAATCAGATTTCCAAACACGTATAATATTATAGTATGTGCTACATCACTTCCTGCTACAGTAGATTTAAACATTTTCCGAGAAAACTATATTACCAATTATTGTAGCATTTCACTTGTAAATTAATATAAAGACTAAAATGTATATAACAATAAAAATAGAAAACACCTATCACACTATGTGCAACACCCTTGATCACCTTAGTTATTTAGAATATCTTAACACGGTTACACATAAAGTAGCTGCCAAAGCCACAGAGATATGCCCCATGTAAGGATCTCGTTGCAAAAGTGTGTTTGCGCATGAAGCCGCCTTTGTCAAAGGAACTCGCCAAAATGTCTTAGCCTGAATAGAAACGTTTTCAGGCACATGGCTGTATTCTGTGAAACTGGACGTTTCTTCCCTTTTCCAGCACAAAGGGGGTAATTCATAGAATTCAGCGCAGAAATGGCGCACGTGGCTGGTGCATAGAGGAAGCGTAGGCCAGTCTGCACCAGGCGCTTGTGCCAAAACCCATTTTGACGCACAGCGTATTCATGGATAATAACATCCATAATCAGCTGTGGCGCAGAGTGGCTCAGCGACCCTGCAGCAGCACCAGTTACGCCCCCAACCCCACCCCGTGCGCCAAAAACGTTGCACAAATCCCGTACATGGCGCAAAGGCCAGTGGACCAGCATAGAGTTCCCTAACCACGAAAATGTGCTAAAAACGCCACACAGCCCTCACGCGCAAGTGAAATCGCGGGGAAAACACCCAGCACACCCCTTGGATTACACGTACCCCGCTCGTGCCAGAGAAATCGCGTGCAAAACTCCCCACGCATCCCTCAGAATATGCGCACCCCGCTCGCACCAGCGAAATCCCGTGGAAATCTCCCCGCGCACCCCTCGCAATATGCGTACCCCGCTCGTGTCAGCGAAATCGTCTGGAAAACTCCCTGCGCGCCCCTCGGAATACGCATCCCTCTCTCGCGCCAGCGAAATCATGTGGAAAACTCCCCACGCACCCCTCGGAATACGCGTACCTCACTCATTACAGCGAAATCCCCTGGAAAACTCCCGGCGCACCCCTCGGAATACACGTACACTGCTTTCTCCAGCAAAATCGCGTGTAAAACTCCCTGCGCACCCCTCGGATTACGTGTACCCAGCTCGCTCCAGCGAAATTGCGTGGAAAAATTCCCCACTGGGGTGTGGGCTGCCTGCGGGGCATGGCCAGGGGTTAAGGGCTGCCTGCGGGGCATGCCCAGGGGTGATGGGCTGCCTGCAGGGCATGGCCAGGGGTGAAGGCTTGCCTGCTGGGCATGCCCAGGGGTGATGGGCTGCCTGTGGGGCATGCCCCGGGGCGAAGGGCTGCCTGAAGGGCATGGCCAGGGGTGAAGGGCTGCCTGTGGGGCATGCACAGGGGTGAAGATCTGCCTGTGGGGCATGGTCAGGGGTGAAGGGCTGCTTGTGCGGCATGCCCAGGGGTGATGGGCTTCCTGCGGGGCATGGTTGGGGGTGAAGGTTTGCCTGTGGAGAATGCCCAGGGTTGATGGGCTGCCTGCGGGGCATGGCCAGGGTTGAAGGGCTGCCTGCGGGGCATGCCCAGGGGTGAAGGGCTGCCTGCGGGGCATGCCCTGGGGTGAAGGGCTGCCTGCGGGGCATGCCCAGGAGTGATGGCCTGCCTGCGGGGCATGGCCAGGGGTGAAGGGCTGCCTGCGGGGCATGCCCAGGGGTGATGGGCTGCCTGCGGGGCATGGCCAGGGGTGAAGGGCTGCCTGCGGGGCATGGCCAGGGGTGAAGGGCTGCCTGCGGGCCATGCCCAGGGGTGATGGTCTGCCTGCGGTCATGGGGAGGATGGATGGTCTGCTTGTGTGTATTTTGGATGTACGCTGGGAGTTTTACATGTGATTTTGCTGGAGCGAGCGGGGTACGCATATTCTGGGGGTGCGCAGGGAGTTTTACATGTGATTTCACCTGCCCGAGGGGGGTACGCATATTCTGACGGTGCGTGTTAGGGAGAATTCTCATTCTATGGCTAATTTCCCTTACCTATACAGTCCCCCAGCAGCTTTGCTGGATTTGAGGGGTATATTTTTTTTTCTCCTGCTAAGAGTGAGACCCCTTTTCCCACTATTAGACAGATTGCTAGTGTGTGTTTTAGGCTATCTTTTGTGCTTATGGTCTATGGGGTTTTTCTCACCCTCATTGGATCCATCTTTTTACCTGTGTGGTACACGGCACCCTCCGTGCCGTACCACAGGGGTGTCGTAGCAACCCCCAAACATAGACTCCATACCCTGGGAGTGACTACTGTCTCCCAGGGCATGTAAAGTCCCCATTGACTTTACTAGTCAATCCTAATGAACAAAACCAGTACAACCCATCTTAATATGGAAGTACTGGAAAGGGTTATTAGTTTTTCCCTAGTGTTCTTTTTCGAGGGGGTAAAGTAAAGTCCCTCTCTGAAAAGTTTCTGGCTGGTGGCAGTGGTTTCTACCATAAATATTCGACCGAGAACATTTTCCTATGAGGATTTTCCCATTGTTCGAGGCTACCACTTTTACTGACAGCCTCTAATGAACCGTCGGTTTATATTTTTATTAACATTAATCCGGTGGTTTCTTTTTGCCAGAACTTTTATAATAATTATTTCTCGTGTCTTTTTTCTATGATCCTAACCCAGGTCTGGGATCCTTTGTTCGTCCTTTTGGCAGGCTTCTGCCAAGAAGCCCTCCTCTCGGTGCCACTGAGCCTGGGGTAGACCCATTGTGTGGGAGGGGGAGTAGGCCCCCTAGACAGGGCTGCCTAAGCAACCCAAGTCGCACTCTGCCCTGATAGGCTGGAGGATCTCCCACCAGGATGACCACTCCACAATGTGAGTGACAGCTGGGCTGTATGAATGGGGGTCTTTTTTTGCATAAACCAGGGTCCTGAGGTCTGGAAGAGCAACACATTGCCACTGGTACTAAGAAGCCAAAGAGGAGAGAAGCCAAAGACATCTGCAACGACTGAACCACCAGTGAAGCCCTGCTGCAGCGTCTCACCACTTCTTTCCACACGACGAGAGAAGATCTTCATCTACAAGAGCCTTCTTCCCGTAGGCCTGTGGAGCCAACCAGTTCGCCAATCGCCTTCCAGGACCTCACTTGGTCGAATCGCCAGTGCCCCGCACTCGGAGACAGGATAGCCAGGCACCCGTACACCACAACCGCGATTTAAAGGAGCGTACCTTTTAATCCGTTTCAGCATCACCGCGGCTAGCTTCTTCCCTGGGCAGTGCAGTAACTCGAACCTTCCTCCACAACGAGAGCCTCTCTTCCTCTGCTGGACAACATGCACTGCAGGAACTGCCAGGAATCACCCCCACCGCAGGAGCCGCTCCCACTTCTCAGGTACATTTTTCCACCAGGCCTCCCATTTCATGGGGTACTGTTAAAGGTGTCTGAAATCCTTTACCTACCCCCTGGGATGGCCACACCCAATGACTAACATTATCTTTTACCTTCGGCACCCGCATTTTGAATCGATAATCCAAAGACTTGACTGCAGCTACTATAACAGTTTGATCCTGGGCACATTGCCTTGCATGACTAACCCTAGCACAGGCCTATTGACTTTGGCTAAATCTGTTACAACTGCCTTCACTAGATTGCTTTTCACCCTCAACTGTGTTGGTGCACCAAAACTCTTTTAACCACTCTTCCTTCCCTCTTAAGTATTGCTGAAGTGCCATTTTGCTCGGTTTTCACCTATGTATGACAATTGCTAAAGTGCTACCTTGTCTAACTTGTTCGCAATCCACTTGGGAAGTGTTGCTCGTGGGTCTAAGAGGTTAACTCTGTATAACTTGTCCTTTCCCTCCTTTTTGAGAAATTACTAGAGTGCCATTTTTGCTTGGTTGACCCTCTGCCATTATGCTCAGTTTTCACTCTTGCTCAAACTTGTCCGTAATTTAAATAGGGAGTTGTATATACTTTTCTTGACGGTTTTAACTTACATCTATGATTGTGATGTATGTGTTGAACTAGAAGTGTGTAAAATAAATATATATATATATATATATATATATATATATATATATATATATATATATATATATTCTTTTTAATACAAAGTTTTGGACAGTGTTTCCTTGTACCGTAGTACTGTAGTCCTAATGAGTGAACCCTGAATACTGCTCATCTTGCTCTTGAGATCAGTCTGACTGCTCAGCCACAGCTATCAACAGTACAGACTGATTACAAAGGGAATTTATTGCATATACCTGTAGTCTTAATCTGCTGTAGTGCTCCCAAAGGGAACTGCAGTGGATTCTGCCTAACAGTGCGCAGGGAGTTTTACATGCGATTTCGCTGGTGCAAGTGGGGTACGCATATTCTGGGGGTGCGCGGGGAGTTTTACATGCGATTTCACTGGCGCGAGCGGGGTAGGCGTATTCTGGGGGTGCTCAGGGTGTTTTACATGCGATTTCGCTGGCACGAGCGGGGTACGCATATTCTGGGGGTGTGCAGGGATTTTCACATGTGATTTTGCTGCCATGAGCAGGTTACGAGTATTCCGAGTGGTGCGTATGGAGTTTTAGACGCAATTTCGCTGGCGAGAGCGGGGTATGCATATTCTGGTGGTGGCCGGGGAGTTTCACACGTGATTTCACTGGCAGGAGCTGGTTATGTGTATTCTGAGGGGTGCACAGGGAGTTTTACACGTGATTTTGCTGGTGCTAGCGGGGTATGTGTATTCTGGGGGTGCGCAGGGAATTTTACATGCGATTTCGCTGGCACGAGCGGGGTACGCGTATTCTGGGGGTGTGCAGGGATTTTCACACGTGATTTTGCTGCCATGAGCAGGTTACGAGTATTCCGAGTGGTGCGTATGGAGTTTTACACGCAATTTCGCTGGCGAGAGCGGGGTATGCATATCATGGGGGTGCACGGGGAGTTTTACACGCGATTTGGCAGTGTGGGCCTTCCCGGGTGTGGCCCTCCCCCCTTCCCTAGGCCTGCAGGCAGCCCATCACCCCTGGGCATGTACCGTAGGCAGCCCTTCACCCCTGGGCATGTCCCACAGGCAGCCCTACACCGCTGGCCATGCCCGGCAGGCAGGCCACATGTCACCATGTACCTGGGAGCCCCCAATCATGAAACCCCACACACCCCCATTGATGGACACCTGCCAGCAGGCCCCTACTCATGCCCCCCAACCCACTCCCCATTGATGGGCACCTGCCAGCAGGCCCCGACTCATGACCCCCCCACCCCTCACCCATTGACGGGCACCTGCCAGCAGGCCCCGACTCATGCCCCCCCACCCCCATTGACAGGCACTTGCCAGCAGGCCTGACTCATGCCCCACCACCCCCCATTGACTGGCACCTGCCAGCAGGCCCCAATTCATGCCCCCTCACCCACCCCCCATTGACGGGCACCTGCCAGCAGGCCCAGACTCATGCATCCCCCACCCCCCTATTGACGGGCACCTGCCAGCAGGCCCCGACTCATGCTCCCCCCACCCCCCATTGACGGGTACCTGCCAGCAGGCCCCGACTCATGCCCCCCACCCCAACACATCTATACAATACAGGCCACCCAAATCCCACCCCACGCGACCCCAGTCCAAACACCCAGCCAAGCATTCCATCCACTCCACATAGAATTCCCCATGTCATGATAGAAAACAAATAACCAGCATGCCCATGAATACATGTCCCTCAGACCCACACAATGGCGACACATGTCTCAGAAAACCCAAATTGTGACATGCACAAAAAGAATGAGAGAAGCACACACAAGTAAAGTAGATAAAAATAATGTATTAAATCATAAACTAAATGAATAAAACAAAAACACACAATAAGAAAATAAGATAATCAAAGTCCGGAACTCCCAAAATGGTAATGCTGTAACCAATAAAATCCAAAGTAAAATGGCTTCAATGGGTCCGTCCATTAAACAAAATCCAAAGTAAAAAAGAAAATCAAAGTATTCCACCATGGGTAAAAAAATAAATAAAAATCAGTAATTCCAGGTCCAGAACTATATACAGAAGAACATCCAAGGGTCCATGAGCCCAACAATCCAAAGGAAACCTAACCAAAATCCTACCTAATAAATAACTATATAAAAAAAGGCAGGGCATAGTCCATGTGCCCCAATTAAAAAATAAAACAAAAAGGAAACCTACACCTACATAACTATTTACAAAGGCGGCGGGCTAGTCCGACGGCTCACTCATTGATGTCCCGGGCCAGGTCATCATCGAACTCCACTTCAATGTCCCGGAGGCGGGCCTCTTCCCTGGCCTCGAGGTCTCGCAGTGATGCAGACATCGCCTCCTCCAACTCCCTGCAAGTTTCCCCGAGGCACGCTGCCTGCCTCAAAGTCTGGCGCATGAAGTTCTCTGCCCTGACCATAGTGAGCCATGCCCTCTCCACCCGCCGCTGCTCTGCATCTATCTGCCGGCCCAACCGCTGCTACACGGAAGACACTCCCAATCCTGGGTCCGATGGCCAATGCCTGCCCCTGTGATGTTGATGGCCCCGAGCCATGATCGCTCCCACCCTGAGCCTGCTGCTGCCATGCACGTTGCCTGCCTGTTGATGCCTGCATGTCCTCCTCTTGCTGGGGTCCAGTTGGTGGGGTGGCCACCCCTGCTGGACTTCCGACTCCCAACTGTGGCAGGGATGTGTCCTCCATCAGCCTGTCCGCTGGCTCAGGGGCAGCTCCCCAGGGGGCCCAGATGATAATTGGGCAAGAAGATGGCATGGAGGATGACTGGCGCATAGGGGTTCAGTTGAGGAGGAGGTCGCAAGAAGTTCCAGCACACGGATGAACCCAGTGCTGATGACCTGTCCTAGTAGGTCAACTCAGCAAAAGAGGGATTCAAAATGATGTGCATTTTCCAGACAAGAAACCTGCACGTCATCCCGAATTCCACGTTGGCCCAACGCCACCCAAGCTAGGACAGGCTCAATCCAGTCAGGGATTGCAACTTCCGCAGGGAGAGGAAGGCCAGTTGTTGTATGCACATCCCCTCCCTGAAAACGGGTCTGGACTGAGGCATCCCTGCTGGTGCCGGATAATGCAGTCAAAGGATCGGGGACAGGATTACACACAGGCACCTCTGCGGCAGCCTGTGTTGCTTCCTGTCCCTGCCCCTGGACTGAACCACTAGCACCAGTGGAATCCCCCCTCAAGGCCCCGTGCCTGGGCTTTCCGCAGCCTCCTCCTCAACCAAAGCCCCCACCAACCTGGAAGACTCTGTGCCATCTTCCTTCATAGACCCCTCTGGGGGCTCAGCTGCCCCTACTGCTGCTGAGGAGTCCACCACCAAACGCTGCCTCCTTGACCTTCCCTCGGCAGCTGCGGCCATGGACGTGGCACCAGACTCCTCACTCCCCGAAGAGATGACTACCTGCGAGGGGAGCTGGTCCTTGCGTCTCTTGCTGGTGGTGGGATCCTTGCCGCTGTGCTCCACAGCACCGTCTCCTCCCTCTTCATCAGTTGACGCTGCAGACAGGGAGAGAAGGAACACAGGAGTCAGGGCACTGTGCAATGCTCGTATACACACATGACAGTTGCACATGAGTGGCAGTGTCAAACTTCACAGATGGCATCACACTCCACAACACACATATCATTTGAACCCACAAACATGCACAAATTAACAGGAATGGTGCAGCAGGCAGCAGCATCCATACACACACAACAGCATGAACATCCGAAGGTCAGCCTGACGTCACAAGCAACATGGGGAGTGCCAAACACATGCACACATGCCACCAGATAGACATGCATCTGTACATCTCTACCACCTGTCACAGTGCAGTCACCGGCAACTATGTCACATCTGCCAATTGGCTCCCTACAAGTCTGTGTCACATGCATCCATTGCGTATCACAGTGGCACACATGTCAAACACACACACACACACACACACGTAGAACCAGCAGCCATGTGTCACACCCCAACCATGCATAGTACATATAGAAATGCTAACATGTGTGTGTGTCTCCACATGCATTTTTGCATCATGCTTTGGAACACATACAGCATTGATGTGTACCACACATGACTGGACTCACATGTGGCAGGCTCATGTCCCTGCACATACACATCCATACATGGGCCTTTCAAGACATATTACCAAGCTGCACACTCCTGGCACACCTCAAAATGCACTGCGTCCAATCAGTACACATGGACACTTACCGCTCGACTCCAGATGGGTCTGGCTATCAAGGACCTGGAGGTGAAGTGCTGGGTGTATGCGTTCCACGACCCTCATCTGGTCATAGGTAAGGCAGACCCGGCAGCCCTCTGCATTCACTGCTTCCAAGAGGCTCTGGGCGTTCCTGAAGGTCCTGGACCTGAAGTCCTCCCAGCGCTTATGGATGTGTTGTAGGTCGCGGGTTGCCACCCCATCCACGTTGATGGCAACCACGATGTCCATCTAGATCCTTCTCCGTCCATCCTAGTCGGTGCGTGTTTTTCTGAAGAGGGCTTCGTAATGCACCAGGACTTGCTCCACCAGGATGCCAACCTCTCTTGCTGTGAAGCTGGCAGCCCTCTGCCTCTCTGGCTGGGAGTTGCCAGTGGTCTCTGATGGTGTTTCCCCCGACATGGCAACCCTCGAGGCAGGTGTGGGTGGGTAACAGCGTCCTGGTGCTGGGCTGTGGAGCGATGGAACTGCAGTCGGGAGTCTTCTGTTCCAGCAGGGGTGATCATAGCAACTGAACCCTTGAGATGGATGACATGCAGGCACAAAATAGCAGGGCAGGTGGCCAGCAGGCAGGCAGGCAGCAGCAGATGGCTGGTGGGAGTTGGCTCGGGGATATGGGGGGCAGGAAAATGGCCTTGTGGGCAGGAGCTTGGTCTTCCCTGTGTTGCCACGTGGCCAGCTTGATACGGAGTGATTTGGCACGTGAAAAAACAGCATGTCAGCGTGTAATTTGAGGAAAGGCCCTTAGCTCATAAGCAAATATGTGACGTAACACGCGCGGGCATTTCCCTCAGCACGGGGGCATCCGCACGTGCAAAAACAGCACGTCCGCAAGGGAATACGTGTGATTCGAGGAAAGGGCCTTGCTGTGTATGTACGCCAATGACGTGGGTGTTGCCTTGTATGCGGGCATTGCCTTCATCATGTGTTAAAGATGAGCGTGGGCCAGCAGTCCACTGTACGTGCTGCTCGTGAAGACCGACGCTTGTGTTTACTCTTCTGGTATCACATGCGATTACTTCACAGCATTTGAAGTGTGTACCTCTACTTTTGGCGGGGTGTTGCCTACGCGCACAAGCACGTGTGTTTTTCTTTTTTTTTTCGACAAAAGGCAGGCGGTGAGTCGCACACATAATAGCCTGCGTGTTCCACGCGTATGTGTTTTTTGTGTCCCTGGGTGCCACACCGTACTGCTGGAGGTTAAATCCACGCACGCGGGCTACCAGGGTCGCGTGCACATTTCTCTTTTGTAAAATTACAATTTCTTGTTTTTATATTTGTCCATTTTTGAATTTTTTATTTTATTTTTTATTTTTGGGGTGCCTGAGTGTTGCGTGACCTGTCATGTTTCCCCAGGGGTCACAGACAGCCTTGCAGGAGCACTGGGGTACCTATTACATCCAGTACCCTGCCCCCTTCTAGCCCATTTCCTAGGACAATTTTTGAGTGCACCTCCCATCGGCTATTTTCCATCTGTGCCATGGTTGGGAGGCTACCAAAGGCTGAGGGCGGCAAAGTTGGGTGTCCTCCCAGGGCTGGGCGTGGTCTGGCACATGGGCGTGGATACCAGGGAGGACAGGGAGTCCAGGGTGGCTACAGAGGGGGAAGAGGCAGGGGTGCCCCACTGGGGCAGAATGCCCAGCACATGCTGGTGCAGACATGCCACCACCCCCTGTGGCTCCTGGTGATGCAGCTGTTGCATCACAACCTGGTGCCCACATGACCCAACAGCAACTTACATCTGCTGTCACGGGCCCACCAGGTGCAGCTGTGGGATCCACCACCCGGGCTCTGGGTCAGGTAGCGCATGTTGCTTGCATGACGAGGACTCCCAGGACGATTTCCATCTTGTCCGGAGGTGCTGGTCATGTGGGTCCAGTCTAGCTGTGACTGGGACACACGTATCTGGGGCAGTTATGACATCTGCTGCCCCAAGCAGCAGGGTGGTGGTGACTGCATATGCAGATGCAGCCAACACCACCCCAGCATTGAGTCAGACCCAAGCCAGACCTTCTGTCCTCATACCAACACCCACTGCCTTGGTCCAGTACACCAGCGCTAATGCCCCCACTGATCAGGGCCACATTGGCCACTCAGGGTCAGTACCACCGGTCAAAATGAGGAAGCATGCTCCTGCGCAAGAGGCTGAGACCCCAGACACGGCTCCAGCCTCCGACAGGTCAAGGAAGAAACCTTTCAGCAAGCAGGAACTGGACTTCCTTGTGGACTACGTGTCGGAACACCAACGCGATATGCTTGTGGGCCCACAGTGCCATACAACGGATCACCAGTGTCGTGTCCACTGGCAGAATGTTGCAGATGGTGTGACAGCCATGGGATTCCAGGTGCACACGGCTCAGGCCTGCTACAGACATTGGAATGACCTCCGATGGAGTGCAAAACAAAAGCGTGCCTCCAATTATTCCATGTCTCTGGTGACTGGTGGTGGGCCACCACCAGAGGAGGATGAACTCACTCAGAATGAGGAGATCGCTTCAGAGTTCATCCCGGAAGAACAAATCCGTGGAGTGGGAGAGAGGATGGATTATGATGCATCGTCAGGTGAGTATTGATGTGTGTTACTCAATGACATGTGTGTTTGGCATGTGTGACCCTCCCAGCTACAACTTGGCTCCTTCCTTTCTTCAATCTCCCTCTCTACCTGTTCAACAGGGGTCTGACCTCTTGCCTGACTTTACAAACAGCACCTGGCAGCTCTCGCATACTGCATTTGCATGTTCTGCTACGACTTCCAGTGCTTTGCTGATGACAACCAACTCATTTGCAGGCTGCCCTTGGCCACCTCTTCTCCCTCCCTTATTTCTGATAGCCTCATTGCCATTTGCAATTGGTGTACTGCCAACGATCGCTGTCTAAATGCCAGCAAGACTCACATCCTCCTCATCGGTACACCTTCGCCATTCTTTCCCCTCACTCTCTGGCCAGCCCCACTTGGACCTACTCCTACCTCCACCTGCAAGGCCAACAACCTCGGGTTCACCTTTGACTCCACACATTCCTTTTCCACACACATTGCTGACATATCTTGAGATAGATTAACTTCTTGCTTCACCTCCTCAGGGGTACTGTGCCTTCCCTATCATTCACCTACATGCTCACAGTCTCTCAAGCTCTGGTTGACTCAAGGTTGGAGTACTGTGACAGGCTCTTTCAATGTTCGACCTGCCTCCACACTCCACCCTCTACCACTAATCCAGTACAGGACTGCAAGACTTGTCCTTGGCCTCAAGCCCTGGGATCATATCTTTCCAGCTCTGTAATCCTGTCATTGGCTACCATTGGATGCAAGGATGATACTTCAGACACTCTGCATTGTGCACAAGGATTTTTTGGACCTGGGTCCAAAATACCTTCAACAATCCCTCTGCCAATTCCTCCCCTCTTGAGTCTTTTGCTCCTCTACCTCACACTCCCTCTGGGTCAGTCGTTAATTGAATAAATAAGCTGGGGGCAGATCTGTGTGTACGGCTGGGAGCTCCCTTTGCAACAGCCAACTGGCCATGTTGAAACTTAAGGAGAGACATCTCTGCTTCCGGAAGCACTTCATGACATTCCTATTTGCTCCTGCATTAACCCCGCTTCTGCCCAGATGAACAGTTTCCTCTGTTGGCACTGTGCCTGCAAACTGTCCTTCAGCCCCAGGTACCTGCTCAACCTGCCTCCCTGCTGCACTGCCTCCAGGCCTCCCATTGCAATGGATCATGTGCGTGTACCCATGCAGTCCCCCAATCTTCTTCTGGCCTCATCAGATTTGCCCTATCCAAATTATCTTGCACTTTCCACTTGCTGGCTGCTCTACCACCTTTAAATGCCTATGCTATCATTGGACTTCATTTTCCTTCTTTGGTCTCCTCTGTTTGGAACGTTCTCTTTCTCCCCCTTCCTGGGTCTTCAACCCTTTATCGCTTCTCCATGCACTTGTGTGTTCTCAATGTCACTGTGCCCAGTATGATAGTTGTTTTGAATTTCTTTTCTCCCTTGTTCCCCTCCCTTTGCTTGTTTGCGCTCTGCGACACTTGTGTACGAGTGCAATCTTGATGAGATGTCATGTCATGTCATATACATCCTTTGTCCTTGGTGCAGTGTGTCTCACTCTGACTGTGCTGATGGCAGTGGCTCCGCATGCACATGTGTGCACAATAATGTTCCATGTGCATTAAATGTATGCCCCTAGGTGTACTTGACCACCTGCTCATTGTAGTCCAGGATGATCCAAGTGTCATCTCATTTGGACAGCCATGTCATGCTCACTGTAGGTCTGTGTGTCATCACGCACAACTTTCAGCTGTCCACATCTGTATCATGCACATGGCTCCCCCTGTTACAAACCTACTGCCTCTTTTCAACTGTTGTTGTATCTTCTACATGCATGGGTGTACTATTGATGGTTCCTCATCTGTCCTCCATCATGTCCACTTCTCATCGGCTGTAGTGACATTTGAATGGCAAAATGCAATAGACACATGCCAACACTGTCTGGCAATGGACAGTTCTGTGTGGAACATTTAATTTCCATGCAGTGTCTCCCTGCTATTGCCCAGAGAGTGGATGTTTCACGGTATCCATGCTACATGGGGCATGCCTTTTGCTCATGATGGCTGCAATTGCCCTTACACTGCCGTCATGTTTGGAGATTGTCATCGCTATGTACGTGTTGATGTTGGAAGTTGAGGGGCTACACATGCACTGCACCGCACACACTCACTCCTGTGCCAAGTTCCGCCCTTCAAATGCAAACACAATGCTGCTGTGTGATGGTGACCTGACATGTATGTACCCATGTCCGTCCTTTCACTGTATAGAAAGGCACTAGCATAGGTGCCTCCTGTGACACATGTTCTCTGCATAGTTGATGGTAATTGAGTGCTGCACATGAACATGCATGTTACATGTGTCATGGTGTCTTTGGTTTGATTTCTAGCTGTGGCTATTTGTGTGTTCCCGTATGCTTATGCTAGGTGCCATTTCTGTATTGCCATCTCTCATTTCTGCTTTGGATATTTGCCTGCGAGAGGTTGTGTGTGAGGCAGGTGATGTGCAACATGCAATGCATGTGTTGCCTTCACATTTTGCACACATCCGTTTCTGCTTTTAGGATACCCTTGCACTGCAATGCCACTGGATGCCTGTTGGGGTTTGAGTTGACTGTGACATGGCTGTTTCATTAGTTGGCTGTCAATGTGGTTAACTGTATGTGTGTGGTATGTGCTACTGACATGCGTGTCCATGTTTATTTTATTTATGTTGCAGGTGTTGACGCACTGGCGGCAGAGGATGAAGATGTCATACCAGACACGGTGGTCAGTTCGCATGACCAACCAGGCACCAGTGATGGTTGTGTGGTGGCAGCCCAAGAGAACCCACTGGTGCTCCAGGCCATCGTGTGCAGAGCTGACTCTGAGTCAGGCTCTGATGTATCCTCTGACCACTACATAGAGCCGGATCTGCATCATGAGGCGTCGTCACCGGTAAGTGATCCTGTGTCGGATGATCTTCTGTCTACGACACCTGCATTAGGGGGCCAGGCAGGGTTGGAATGTCTGCCTATGGTGGTTACGGGGGCAAGCTCCTTGGACCCAGCAGGTGTGGTGTCCGACAACGCGGTGGCCGTGTGCCACTGGGGTCAATTGCGTGGGAGCGTGACATGATTGCCATAGCACAGCAACAGGGGGAGCAGTTGAGATGATTGCTCAAGGTTTGGAAAGTGTGGGCCATTCCATGCTCCCCTCTCTAAGGCAAGTGGAGCTTTTTAGGGAGAATTATCCTTCTATGGCTAATTTCCTTCCCTAGTGAGTCCCCCAGCAGCTTTGCTGGATTTCTGGAGTTTATTTTTCCACCTAGTAAGAGTTTGAGACTTTTTTCCCACTCTTACCTGTGTTTTGCCTTGTGTGTTTTTACTGTTTGTGTGATCTTGGGCTCTGGAGCCCCACCACTCCATGAGCACCATTTTTGTGTGTGTTACACAGCACCTTCAGTGCAGTGACACAGGGTTGTCTTTTAGACTTCACACTGACTCCATTTTTCTGGAGCTGACTACTGTCCCCCAGAAACATGTAAAGTTGCCATTAACTTTATGTAGTCACTTTAAAATTACAGACCCAGTAAACCACATCTTACATGGAGTATTGGAAAGGGTTAGCTCCTTCCCCTTTTTGGCTGTGCCTCTCTGAGCTTTGTTTTGCTCTTTTAACATTTAGACTTGGCTGGAGGCAGTGGTATCTACCCTAACTTCTCTACCGCAATTATATTATAAACGTGGTATTGTTCCAGGTTATTGTGGTAGCCTCAAACTTACACCCGCTTGCCCAAATACTTTTTATTTCGGCTCCGGTTGGGTTTAGTTACCATTTCTTTTTTTAAAGTACTTCTTGTGTTTTACTTTGCGCGGCAAATCAGGTTTGGCTTCTTTGTTCACAGTCTTTTGGCAGGCTTCTGCAGAGAAGCCCTCCTCTTGGTGTCTGGGTGTCTAGGTGGGCTGAATGTGAGGGAGGGGTGTAGTCACCCGCTGCACAGGGTCTCCATGGAGACCCAAGTTGCACTTGGTCATGATTGGCTGAGGTGGATGTCCGGGCCAGACAACCCCCCTGCTGGGTGATTGACAGCCAGGCTGGGTGAATGGGGGATTTTCGCATAAAAGGCAGGACTCTTGGGCTGGAAGTCAGAGTCGCTACTGGAACTGCAAGGAACCGAAGAGAAGTGGAGAAGAAGATGGCTGCTGCAACCCCGAGTCCTGGTGAAGCCCTGCTGCAGTCCTGCGCTATCTACCCTTCAACGACCAGAGAAGATCCAGTCCGGAGTCTTCCTCCCTTAAGCCTGGTGGGGTCAACCAGATCATCTTCCACAGCTATAGGATCCCCTTCGTGGTCAAAATCGCTGCACCCTGCTGTAGTGGTCCGGATAGCCATCTGAAGAGCCTCTCCTGTTTTAAAGGCGCACACCTTTTATTCACAATCGCTGCTTCAGGCCTCATCCCTGGGTAGTGCAGATCGCTCCAGACATCCTCCTTCTTGTCACCATAACTGGAGCTCCAGGAACCGTGAGTCTGCAGGAAACCACCAGGAACAACTGCCGTGGCACCAGCTTCTTCAAGGAATAAGGAACTGTGTCCGACTTCGAGGAACTAGGGTGAATCCTTTTCTCCTCAATAAAGGCTTGTACTTGTCCTCCTTCCCTCTTATAACTTTTGCCTCCTCTTCTGACAATATCTAAATACTCCTGGCAACCTTCAATAGTGAACTATCTGACTGTGTGATCCTCAACAATAGGAACCCTGTTCCACCTAACACTGGCGCAGGCCTATTGACTTTTATCTTTGTGTTAAAAAGTGCTCTCTGATTCTGTCTGCCTTGACAAAAGTGCTGCCTATGATTTTTGCCCCCAACTCTCTTGTGGTAACTCAGGTGCTAAGTGTGTTTTGAACCTGGTAACATTTCTTCCCGCGGATACGCATATCTTTAGGAAGACCGAACTGTCATTACTGTCAAAAAGTGATCGCATATGTATTCCCGGTAACGTCTTTTGTTTCATAACACCGGTCTGTCAAATCATAAGGTACTTACCTTGAGTTGTTCTGCACAAGGGGAATTGGTTGTGTGTAGTGTATTTGAAATGTAGTTTTATTTTACTAGAAGTGAAGTGTTTTGTGAACAGATGGTTTAAAAATAAATGTACTTATATTTTTTAACCATAAACTTTGAGTCAGTGTTTGCTTGAGTCACAGTAATTGCAGTCCTTTGTGTAATCTCTACTACTGCTCATTTTCTCTTGAGATAAGTCTGGCTGCTCAGTCACTGCTACCACTCTTTCTGTGTAATACAGGCTTGTACCAAAGGTGAACTTGTATTACCACTTGTAGTCTTAACTCTGTGCAGTGGTCCCTAAGGGCATTGCATAGGATTCTTCCTAACAGAGCTCCAGCAGAGAGCTACGCAGTCCACGTGCAACTCACTCAGGCTGGGCATGGTGGTGTCTGACAGGCTGAAATGGAGGATGTGCAACAAGCACTTGATGCTCAAGCATAGGCACACCACGAGGCCCTGAGGGTGGAATACCAATCCCTCCGATCTACTCTGGCTGCGGTCTGGATGGACGAGAGTAGGGGGACAGAAGACAGGATGGTGCAGCTTGAAAGAACCATCTCAGCTGAACTCCATGCAAGCCTGGAGTTGCTCCGTTTGTCACGTGAGGCCATGCAGGCAGAACTCTGTCTTACATGTCAGTCCTTGCAGGAGGAAGCACGTGTGACATGTGAGGCAATGCATGCATGCTGACCTACGTCTCATTGCCATGCAGGACCTGGCTTACCAGACCTGCATGCTTGCTGCCATTGAGTGGCAAGGCATGGCTAGGCATAGTGAGGCAACTGAGCCACGTCCACCTTCTGATTTCCATCCAGAGGGTGACAATGACAACCTATCTCCTACATAGGTCGGGCCTTGCAGGCGCTGAGCCCAGTGAGGATTTTTTTTTTAAATCTCAACATCTACACATGTGGGTGTTGAGGTGCACCCTGTACCTCCCCCCTCCTGGGTGCCCCCCCAAACCCCCTGGGTCATATATGGGCATTTTTGATTCTTTTTTTTCCTGTCATTTTTTTTTCCTGCAATTTTTCTTTCCTGCAAATATTCTTTTTTTCCTACATTTTTTTTGCTTTTTGTATGTTTATTTTTTCTTGCACATTTTTGTTTAAATTATCTTTTCTTGTTTGTTGTGTTTTTTAATACTTTAAAACATGTATTTACTGATTTAGTATATTTTTCCTGTAAATAATTATTTTATTGATTTTTATTTTCTGCTGATTTTTCATTTATTGCATTTTGTTTTGTCTATTGTGCATTCATGTGACAGTGTGGTGCTGTGTTGCATTTGAAGGCATCCACTGTGTGTTCCAGCTGGGCCCATTCAGGCTTGTGTTGTGTATGTGTTTTGCTTGGGGTCCTGACACATATGCTACTCCTGCTTCCCCTTTCCATGGGCTCACAAGGATGGCTCCGTGTAACAGCATCTCAAACAGGGGCATTGTGCTTCCATCATATATGTGGCCAGCCTGATGTCCTTCTTGTGTGTACACCTCTAGTTGGTATTCCGGGTGGCTTTTCCAATGCATGTCTGCACTTCACTTTGGTGAGTATTCTGTTGACTGTGCATTTCATCATGTTGCTTATGATATTTGTTATGTATTGACTGTCTATGTTCATGCACTTCCTGCTGTAGGTGGTACCGTGCACCCTTTGGCTGTGTAACACACACTGATGGTCGGAGGGGTCTGTGTGCTGACAATGTTGAATTGGTACACTTTCCCCACAATGATTTTGATATCCCACATGAAGGCTGCACGCTGAGATATCCATGTCACCATGCATTTCAACTGCACCCCATTCCTTGCTTGCACCGCTTTGGCCATCTTGCAGCCCTGCCTGGTGTTTTGATGTGCCATTTGAAGTATGGTCGCATTCCTTTTGACTTGACTGTCATGTTTGTGTCCTGGACCTGCTCCCCCCTCCCATTGGTTGCACTTGGCCCTTGTGACAATCCGGCCAACCAGAAAGCTGGAGCCTGCCACGACTACCAAAAGCCCACAATGGCGGCCCTGTCTAGCTCTGTCCACCAGCCTTCTGTGTCCCTTAATTGTCCCCCTGTTCCCCTGCCCCTGCTAGACTCCCACTGACCCCCATTCCCCATCACATCCCCTCCCCTTCTGCACCGTCTTCTTTCCCAGTGCCCCCTTTGTGTGCTTTCTTTCTCCATCGCCCCCTTCATGCATTTTGACCTTGGCCCCCTCCTCCCTTCTCTACTCCCTCTCCCTCTCCACCACACTTTCCCCTCCTCCTTGTCCTCTGTCTATCATTTTCCACCACTACCCCAATTGCCATCAGGCATAGTGATACACAGCCGTTTGTTATTTGCAGACATTTCCCCTTCTGCCTCTGTCCATCCGCCCCCCACCTTCACCTTTTTTAGTATTATTTTGGTACTTACTTTTATCATTGGTCCCTCCGCCACTGATTACAGGTCATCTCTTCCCCATTTCCCTTCTGTCTTTAATCTCCCCCTCCCGAGCACTATCTTGATTCTTTGTCGACCTTCCACAGTTTGTCACTTGTTTTGTTACTCTCCTCACCTCTTCCCTCCTCTTCCCTCACTCCCCTCCTTATGTGACTCCTGCACTGCAACTATTGCCATCAGGCATAGCAATGTTGATGCTAGTTTTGCTTTCCCACATTCCCTATCTAGACTCTCCTTATTGTTCAAGGCACTTGTAATATGTACTTTGATTTGATAGTTCATTTTCACATTGTGGATTGTTTGAAGGACTTGTAGGAATGTACTGTTCTTCTCCCTTCTTCCCTCCCTCATTGAGGTGCTTTGATGAACTTTTTGTGTAGGTCCTATAAGGATTTTCAATGAATAAGTGATGACTCACTGTCTGCCATTGTCGATGTGGGGTACTCTGTACATGATATGTTCTGCTGGTCTATGGCTGATCCGATGTTGTGTTTTATTTTGAGGTGTCAGGGGAAAGGGTATGGTTTAACACACAGGGGGGTCCTTGAGTGCAATGTTTACATGTTCTGTGTACAGGACACTGAGGATCACTTCATTTCACATGCATGTATTCGATGCATGTTCCTACTGACACAAACACTTCGGCAATGCCCCCCCACACCAACTACGTTGACACCATGCACACACATGCACCCAGATTGCCTTCTCAGGCATGCTGTGTCCCGACAATCCCTGTTCACTTCCACATCATTGATCGTGTACATGCATGACAGGGTAATATTTGATTGATTGCACTTTTTTTAAATGATGATCAAGGGGTTTCCCCAACGCAATCCACACTCACTGTGCTGTCCAGTGAGCAGTGTGTTGCAGGGGATACAAACGCAGCTCACAGTGTTTGATATGGCAATTTTCAATTGTCTAATGTGCATGCCAACAGGTATTCTGAGTTTTGTTGCTTGCACCACTGGTGGAATGCATTTATGCCACTGTTTTCAGGGTGTGAGGTTTTGTTCTGTCATTTCTTCAGATTCCATCTCAGGTGTGATTGTCTGGTGACTATTTACATTTCTCACGTGGCACTTCATGACTATTGTGTCATGTGTTATGCATATGGTTTGATGTTTTGCCGTTGCATACCATGGTATGGTGTGGCAGACGGGGGTCATGGGGGCTGGGAGGGTTTGGGTGGCATACCAGTACTTTCATGCCCTGTTTTTCAGAGGTGGGGATGTGCACATTGCATGTGTTCCCTTTGGTCACATGGGATTGGTTGTGTTTAAGTAGTTAGGGATGCACACAATGTGGCGCTTCCGTGGGCACATTCTCAGGGTGGTAAGGTTGTGACAGTTAACTGTCCCTTTCTCATCATTGATTGTCACCTGGTATGTTCCAGGCCTGTGTGCACTCCGCAGGGGTTGGAGTTTAGGTGAAAAATGTGGCCACAAGCTGGGTACGGGCTACCTCGCCACATGCCCTTTCCCCTCCCATGTGCAGTGGACGTGCGTGTGGTTGGGGATGTGGGGGCACCACCATGTCCACTGGTACGCCATGCTGTGTTGCAACGATGTGCAGGACACATGCTACCACAATGATCCTGCAAACTACTGGGGGTGCGTATAGTAGCTGTCCACCAGAGCGGTCAAGGCAGTGGAAGCATGACTTGAGCACTCCGAAAGTGCGCTACACTATGGCCTTGGTTGCAATATGGGCTGTGTTGTATCTTACCTGGGGTGGTGTGGTGGGGTTCCATATTGGCGTCAACATGTAGGTGCTCACAGGGTAGGCACTGTCCCCTGGTAAGGTGATAATGGTTGTCATTAGTTGGGCTTGTGTATTTGTGTGTGACATGCATGCATGTGCACAGGCATTTGTACTCACCTAGGGGCCATGTGTCACCATGCTTCGCAGCTTCCAGGGCCCGTCTCAGGGCATATATTATGAATATGAAACTGTCATGGGTGGATCGCGGATAGTTTGCATAGACAGAGGTGATGATTCCCTTGGCATTGCATAACACCTGCACGTTGATGGAATGCCAGTGCTTGTGGTTTCGATAAATGTGCTCAGTGGCCCTAGGTGGACGTAGGGCCACATGGGTGCAATCTATGGCACTGAGCACTTTTGGGGAAGTCTGCCACCCTGTAGAAGTCCAGGAACACGGCCTGCCTTTCTGAGGGTGTTCTGGGCATGTATATGTGCCTGCGGACTGAGGGGCACGCAGTGATGATTGCCAACACCTGGTTTAGGCAACGTGACTGCCTGGCCTGTGAGACACCCCCCACTATGGCAGTTGTCCGCAGAATTGACTCAGTGGCCACAAAATGTAGTACATTGAGCACCTTCTCCAATGGGCTCAATGCTTGGGACCACAGGGTGGGTGATGTGAGTTCATCCTCCCTCTCCCTGACCAGCACTAGGATGATATGAGGTGAAAACCTATTCCCTTCATAGACCTGGTCATCAGGCATCCCAAAAAGGCTGGTCATGGGCAAAATAATGCGTGGCCTGGCTATTCTCCTCCTCCTGCGGTGTCCCACTATCACTGCTGCAAGGAATGGGACATTCATTGTAGCTGTATATGCTTCTTTGTTGTTTGCACACATGTTTATGCTGCGCGGGGGCGCTTTCGCCTGCTTTCGTGTGGTGGACGTAATTGTGTGTGTGCTTGTGTTTTGATGTGCGCGGGGTTTCCCTATTCGATTCCATGAATATGTGTTATGCCTACATTTTCACGCATTGTTCCCCATTCCCTGTGTTCCGCCCCCGTTTTAGGTGTGTGCGCGAGAAGTTGTGCGCTTTCTCCGTTTCTGTGGTGCACGCATTTGGAAAGTCGCAGTGACGTGTAAGGTAAGCGCATATTTGGTGCACATCCTGGAAAAAACATTTGCAGGGCCTTCCATGAATCGCAAACTCTGCGATTCACACACATGCGCCAGCTTTTTCACGCTTGCGCCAGCTTGCGCCACAAATATCTGTGCACACTTATTCCATGAATTACCCCAAAATATTTTTTGTGTCAAATCTACTTTTGTAAAAAACATAACTTTGAATGTTTTGCTGCCTTAAATTTCATTTTATCGCAAATTTTTATTTTTTGTCTTCTGAGTCCAATTTTAAAGAAAAATTAATTTGTGCTGCTGACAGCAATTTCTCCCACCCCTACTGTGGACGCATATGATACTGTGGAATAGAGCGCAGGTGAAACTCTGTGTGTGAGAGAGAGGTATCAAGTGTGAGAGAGTGTAGTGATTGTTCTGAGAGTGATGTCTGGAACAAGTTATGGAGAGACAGGGAGAAAAATAGAGTGAGAGTAGAGGGACGTGCTAAATTCTCGACTCCAATGTTCTGCTGTATGACTGTAAAGCGGTCCTTTACTCCGCAGCTAGGTTTGCACTATAACATTATGATATTTGTATTATTAATATGTATTATTATTAATATTTTAATGTAAGCCTTGCTTTTTGTTCAAAGTGTTTTATGTATTGTAATTGTACCCAGGTCCATAAAATAAGCGGGATATTGGGATTTAGTGATAGTTATTATTGTGTACGTTTTCCCTGCACTTCTTACTCTACATGTGTTTATTAATGTATATAATATTTCTTGCTTTTCTGGGATGCAGCACAGTGTGACTCCATTACTGGATTGTACTGTACAGTCAATCCCGCAGCGGCCGCTTGCTGAGACAACAGGTCTTGACTGGCAGTAAAGGGTGCATTGTGTGCCAGAAGAAATGCCTGATGTCCCTGCATTGACTGTACAGTAAATTCAAAAACATGACACAGGGGATCATGCAAACCTACATTCGGGATACTGCACAAACCTGTGAGAAAGTTATGCTTCCAACGGAAGGTACGTGGTAGCTAGAGTGTCCAGGGCGGGTACCATGCATTTCAGACCATCCTTGCTAAATGGACACTCACAGGTACATTTCTATTTTTGTCATTGTTTATTTTTTTATTGAGTGCACCACACGCGAAGGTATCTGGTCGCTTTACAAGAATATGCAGTTTCTTAGTTACAGTACGGATGGGAAAAAAAGCAAGATACATTAGAACACAAAAAGAATAATACATAGTTGTATCTTAATTACAATAAAGAGAGATAAGTCAATATTACAGCAGATTATAATACAAGTCAGGGTGCGTGTCGATACAGTTGACACAATGAGATAGCCAGGGATGTATTTGGTAGAATACAGGGGTGTGGCAGTCTAGCTCATTAAAGAGCTAGACCTACTGTTCCCAGAATACATGGGACAGCACACACACTGTCCTTCTGAAGCCGGTTGGGAAGTCATTCTATAGTATTGCATAACCGATCTGCCTTTCACAGTGAAGGCCACTCCAACACAGCACCAGCTTTTTCAAAATGTTTCTTTTTCACTGAGCTAGCACCACACTCGCTGCTCATCTCTCACCAACCCAGTTCCCCATGACAGAGCCCAGAGTGCCTAGAAGACCCATAATGTTCAGCCCATGAAGGGTCATCAACAGGACTCAGTGCTTCAGCGCTATAATGCCTTCACTGAGGAGCGTGAATCAGTGCCATCAAGGTGACCCTTGAAGTAGCAGGGCTCACTTCACACTGACCAAAAAAAACAATGGCATTAGCATGAGATGTCACACTTAAAAAGTATGATGAGTTCACCAGTGCACCTTCACGGCTGATTCAAAGAGTAAGTAACTGCCAAAACCTTATCCAACAGCCCCATCTCTTACAGCAGATCACAAAATGTTCAAGTGGCAGTCACGTCACGCAAAAAGCCTTGCCTTCATTAATAATCTAAAGTGGAGAAATGGAGGAGAAATTTGGGTCCAGATTATCAAAGAATGACATTTTGTATGTTCATGAAAGCGCAATCCGTGGCGTGGTTAGATTAGCAAAGGTTAGCGCAAAGGTTTTGCCTCATGAGTTTTGCGTCGAAGTAGATTATGTTGCACGGCCCAAGGAAGCGCTTGCATGGGCCTTTTTTAGAGCAGAGCAGGTGACTGGTCCTATTTTTTTTGTGGCTCGGGTGCACCATTTTCATTCCATTTGTTTTCATTGTGGCCACTTAACACGTTTGCATTTTAAACGTGCAGTTTTCACTGCTGTCGTTTTTGCAGATTTCTTTTTGAAATGGACGGAACCCCCAATCTAACCACCCCCACCACCTCACCTTGCCATCCGGATCCCCCCAAAATCCTACCACAAAAACACAACATATATATATTTTTTTCTTTTCAATTCGGCGAAATGCAAACGAGTAAAGAGGCCGCAGGGAAAACAGAACTTAAGGTCTCATCACAGACGGCTGATGCAATGTCAGACTGGTCTCGGCCACCAATGAAAAAGTGCCCCACAGTGGAAAATGGCAAGTCATTCCTTTTGTGACAGATAGTGGTGGTACCCAAGGGGGTCGGGGGGGGTTGATAAAATGTGATGAAAATTGGCAATTTTTAAGAATATTTATTCAGCAACACTTGTCAAAACTACTAGCGGCATGGTGAAGTATCTTGTGAAACTGGCTCACAAGGGACAAAAAAGTGCCCCACTTTGACGAGAAAATAGGCCCACGCTAGCATTTTGTGTTTTTCGATCCCTCTTTCCCTATAGACTGGCCTGAGCCTGGCATGACTTACTGGCCCCCTCCCCAATGCCCTAACACTCCGCTGGTGATTCTCGGATTACTCTACAGTTTAGCACTGCTGTGTTTCAAAGGGTGAATCCCTTTATTTCCAATGTTCCACTCTTCCCAAGTGACCTGAATTGCAATGGGGTCTGTGTTTTGTGCATATCTTTGTAGTAATGAGGAACTTTTTAGTGGATGTCAACCAAAGGACCCACGTGACCAGATTGATTTGATGAGGTTTTGTAAAACCTATTGTCGCATTGGTGTGGGGAACTACGGAGACATTGAGGTGTGGGGAACTGCGGAGACATTGAGTTCCTCTACTCCGTTGAAGAATTTTATTTGAAATGAGTTACTCACACACCTCTTACTACGCCATACTTATTTAGTTGACACTCAGTTCATGTTGTTTCAAAGTAAGTAAAAAATCATGCTATGATATAATAGTAGGTGGTAGGTGTTTATTTGTGATAGCCCTTTGTAATAACACGTGTTTCGACACCTCCGTGTCCTTTTCAAATCAGCGCAAGTCTGTAAATTGGTTAAACATAATAAATGCAAAGCAAATACGTGTGTCATAACAGTGTGGTATGGACTCAAGGAAAGCAAATATATACAGACATGTTTCAAGAACATATACAAAATCATTTGCAAATGTGCATTACAGTAATAAATGCATACATATCCAAATGCAGAATCATGTTTGTGACAGAGATTGAGGGAGGGGGGATCAGGGCGGTTTAGAAAAGGTTGTGCGAAAAGGGGGATGAGAGATGGGAAGATAAAGGGTAAAAAGAGGTAAAAAAGGACAAAACATTTTAGTTTCCAATTTTAGTTTCTTGTTAAGATTCAAAAAGTCCTATGTACTGAGCATAAATTGTTTGAATTGGCTGGGGTAGTAAGGTATTACGTCATCCTAGGTGAACTGGCTACCAAAATGTAAAGGCCAGTATTTTCGACTATAAATTGAAGTTATTGATAAACATATCTTATATTTAAACAAAAAAGTTGTTTGTGCATATTTCTCCATATATAAGTCTGGCCTGCCTTTCTGAAACATGTGTACATTTAGTCTTGCCATGATGAGAATGGTGGTTTACCATTTTTGCAAAGTCCTAAATTAGCTTTGCAGTTTAGCATTTCATCTGTGTTTTGCAGGGTGTCCTGCGGTTAAATTGCGCCTATATTTGAATGGTCATAATGCATAATCAGTAACCCTTTTTTGATTGAGTTAGTTAATAGCCATGCATATGCTGGTACTTAATAACCTAACATGCATCTTTCTCCCCAGATTTCATAATCTGCTCATGGCAACTTTTCCAAATCTTGATCTTTGACACCCATTTTTACAAGCAAAAAAGAGGTGTGGCCATGGACGTCAAATATGCCCCAGCATTGGCGAACTTTGTCATGGGCATGTTTGAAGAAAAATACATATACACAACCAATGCCTACAAAAATCATGTAGTTCGGTGGACACACTACATCAACAACGTTCCCCTAATCTGGAATGGGACTTTACAAGAATTAGAAGACTTTAGAGAACTGGCAAATCAAAACAACGTCGGAATTGAATTCTCTGGCACGAGCAGCCGCTTGGAGATAATCTTTTTGGACCTAACAATCTGCGTAACAGACAACCACCTTAGTACCAGAACCATCCACAAGCAAACTGAAGTTAATTCGACACTTTTCGCCTTACGTTGTCATCATGCCCGAGTTATTATGAACATACCCAAAGACGAATTTCTAAGGGCGAGAAGAAACTGTGGAGACGCTAACAAGTTGAAGGCCGAATGTGATCTTTTAACAACAAGGTTTTCACATAGAGGATACTTGGCTAAATGCATCAAGGCTGCAAGAACTAAAACCAGACTACCCGAACAGACACCCTAGAGGTTAGAAAAAGATGTCATAACAAACAGGATGGAACAATGAATTTCATCACTAAGTACTGTGCAAATAATCAACAGATCAGGAGAACGCTTAAAAAGAATTGGTATCTTCTAAAACTAGACCCCCACTTGGGGCAGCATATCAAAGATTATCCAACGTTCATCTATAGAAGAGCCAATACATTGAAAAATGACTTATGCCCATCTTTCCTACCAGAGACCCCATAAAAGATAAGTACAAGTTGGCTCCAACAGTTGACAACTGGGTTCAGAAAATGTGGCACATGTTCTATGTGCCAATATGCTGTTGCAGGGACTGGAATATTCAAAGACTCTCATGGTACAACCTTTGAAATTCATGAACAGATAAACTGTTGCTCCAAATACGTGACATATGCCATTATATGCATATGCAAAATTGTTTATATTGGCAGCACAATTTGCGAATTGCGAACAAGGATCCGTGAGCATATCTCAGGGATAGGCAACCAGGACAAGAACCTACTCTTAGTCGATTACTGCCAAAAAATGTATCAAATGCAAAATAAAAAAGACCTCAGATTTATTGGTCTCAAGAAATTCACCCTGAACCGAAGAGGAGGCAACCAAGAGCAGAAACTACGACAAGAAGAGGCCAAACTTATTTGCCTCTTTAGATCAGTAGATCATGGTTTAAATTCTGACAATGAGATGGCATCCTTCTTATGAATAATATTATTTTAAGATTTTTCATAATTAGCTCTGCCTCTGAAACTTGCATGTGTTCTAACTGATTAGACATGCAAAACTTTGGGTGTCAAACAAATATGAACTGTCAAGACTGGTTAACTATTTAAATTTGTTCTGCTTTTACAACTTTTCACTTTCTATACAATTGTAAAATATGGATAATTGTGGGTAAAAGAATCTAAGTGCCACATTTCAAGTAATTGCAATTTGCATAAACGTTTTCGTAATGCATAAATCAGGTATGCAAACTGCTGACTTTTTACCCAATACATTGTTCATGCTGCATCACAGTTAAGAGCCAATTATTAACATTATCATCGCCATATCATTGTCATTGTTAAAATACCGTTTTGTGAATAAGTGGTTCATTTTTAATTTCGAGCGTTTAAAAAATCATAAAAATTGCAATGTTTGCAATTGTACTAGCAGTGTGGAACACATAGGCAACAAGAGTTATCAATAGTATTATTTGCCATTATAACATGGCCGCCAGATTTCAGACCCAAGTTGAAATAGAGAAAGGGTAACTACGTTGCCAGGCAATGTAACAAAACTGGAACTAACCTGCTGCTTGCCCCCATAGCAACCTACGTGAGACGAACAACTAGTGACTTTGAAGGTAGGCCCTAAACATCTGCTGCAAGCGTTTTCCATTTTCAGGCAGCGTTTTACTCTTATCTCCTAATCCCTAACTACCAATTTGTAGATTCTACAGATGGACTTATAAAATAGCCACGATTTACTCTTGCCGCACATATAATAACGAGCAGATCAAACTCGAAAAGTTACGCAAGCATGTTAATTAAAACAACAATCCTTTACAGCAAGCACATTTCAGATGGTAGAAGTGTGAGAATAATGCATGCACACACCGTTTTAATTAAACCATTCACTGCACGTCACGAGCGCAATGCAATATAGGTACATTAACTCATAGAATTTTTACCTTTCCGATGTGAGGCATAGGCGTATACTATTTCCACAGCGTAAACTTTTCAAATCAGTACGAAGCATTAACATCTGGGGAGAAAGATGCATGTTAGGTTATTAAGTACCAGCACATGCATGGCTATTAACTAACTCAATCAAAAAAGGGTTACTGATGATGCATTATGACCATTTATATATAGGCGGGATTTAAACACAGGACACCCAGCCAAACACAGATGAAATGCAAAGCTAATTTAGGACTTTTAAAAGACAGTAAGCCATCATTCTCATCATGGTAAGACTAAATGTATGCATGTTCCAGAAAGGCAGGCCAGACTTATATATGGAGAAATATGCACAAGCCACTTTTTTGTTTCAATATAAGATATGTTTATCAATAACTTCATTTTATAGTTGAAAATACTAGCCTTTACATTTTGGTAGCAAGTTCACCTAGGATGATGTAATACCTTACTACCCCAACCATTTCAAACAACGTATTCACAGTACACAGGACTTATTGAATCATAACAAGAAACTAAAATTGGAAACTAAAATGGTTTGTCCTTTTTTACCCCTTTTTACCCTTTAACTTCCCATCTCTCATCCCCCTTTTCGCACAACCTTTTCTAAACCTCCCCAATCCCCCTCCGTCAATCTCTGTCACAAACATGATTCTGCATTTGGATATGTATGCATTTATTACTGTAATGTACATTTGCAAATTATTTGGTTTGTGCTCTTGAAACATGTCTGTATTTGTTGCTTTTCCTTGAATCCATACCACACTGTTATGGCACACTTTTTTGGTTTGCATTTATTTTGTTTAACCAATTTACAGACTTGCCCTGATTTGAAAGGGACACAGAGGTGTCGAAACACGTGTTATCACAAAGGGCCACTATCACAAATAAACACCTACCACCTACTATTATATCAGAGAAGGATTTTTTACTTACTTTGAAACAACATGAACTGAGTTTCAACTAAATAAGTATGGCACAGTAAGAGGTGTGTGAGTAACTCATTTTGTGCATATTTCCCTTCTCCACGTCCACATTGATCGATCTCAGTAAAGCGTTGTAGATGTGGAGGCGGCGAATCCAGTTGCCCATTTGCAAATAATCTCTACTATATCCAGTTGTGGCATGCATGTTTAGGAGACAGAACTGTATGAGTGGTCCAAAGAAAAACAAAGGTAGTCCCTTTTGGTGAAAACAATGTTTAAATGCTTCCAGCCATCCCCTCTTCTATTTTACTCTAGTCAGCCTGATTGGGACGGGTAGGCATAGATGTGGGATGGGTAGGCACAGATGTGGGACCATGCCTGCTGGGCTTAGAGACCCAAGCTACTCCTCACTGATGCGGCCCAAAAAGGCTGAAAAATATCTGCAGATACCTGTGGTCTCTTGCAGAAGGGATGCAGCCTGGCAGTTTGGGCTGCTATGGTTGTGGTGGGGACAAGCCTGATTTGCATATGGTCTTTCCCCTTCTGTAATTGTTTGGCAGGCAAATGGTGGTATGGAATGTTGCCCAGAGCAATGCCAGAGGTTAAGATTCATTCTAAGTCTTCCAGCCATCAACAATTCTGTTTTGATATAGTCACCCCGAGAAGGACGGGTATGCCCAGACATTGGTCCCGTCCCTGCTGGTCCTAAAGACCAAAGCTACTCCTCACTGATGAGGCCCAACAAGGCCAATACGTGCCTGGCGATGCTAGTGGTCTCATGCAAAAGGGAAGTGACCTAGCAGATTGGGCTGGACTGCCCCTTTTGGGGTGGGACCAAGCATGAATTGCATATGGTCTTTCCTCTTCTGTAATGGCTTGGCAGGCGAAGAACAATGGTCTGGAGGATTGCTGAGAGCAATGCCAGAGGAGAGAATATATTTTAAACCTTCCAGCCATCACCTCTGGTGTTTTGCTACATGCTTACTGAAAGCAACAAACGCTAAGACTCCAACAGCAACAGTAAGCAAGGACATCCATAGTACAACTTAATCACCCTCTCACCTACTATTACATGTTTTTAAAAATGCAACTTTGCATGTCATTACAGAATGGAAAGGCAGCAGTGACTACCAAACATGTGCGAAAAGTGTCCTTGTGAGCCCTCACCTCACCACAAGCACTGTGGTGCAAGTGAAGCCAACTGGGTGAACCTTACCAACATCACAGAGGCTCTAAATTAGGCAAATATCAAACAGTCCCTTTACGCCTATGTGATAATTGCATCTTCCTTGAGGTCACACTGTGCTTCAAAACAGCTCAACCTTTGATAATCACAGAAAAGTGACCTATCGAAAATTGGCAGTGAATAACACTAACACTGATTCCAAAGCACCTACTCATGGATAATCTGAGTGCAGAAAGCCAAGGAGATTTCACCATAAGGACTAAGAGGATTTAAATGCCTAATTTAATAAATAAATAAATAAATACATAAATAAATAAATAAAGTGAAGAACTATGTCCTCTACACTAACCCAGATAAGCAGACGTACTTTGTAATTGTAAAATCGTATATTTTCCATTTGTACTGCCTTTCGAAGAATGTACCATTATACGCAGATATAGTACTGTCGAATGAACATTACTTCCCTTCCCTTTTAAGTGCTTTGTTAATTCTCTATGGTCATCAGAAGGATTTGGAAATATATGGGTGTTGAGTATTGTCTATTTTGTTCTAACCATTACAGTCCCCTGAAGCTTTTCAGACTGCAAGTGTCTCATTCATTGTCTATAGTCTATTGGCATTGGAAGGGTTTGATTCTCAATGGGGGTAGAGTACTGCCTATTGCCTTCTTTCCATTACAGCCCATTGCTGCCCTTCAGTTTTTAACTGTCTCATTAATTTGCTACTGGAAATGGAAATGGAATTGGAACGGTTTGATAACATGTTTTTCTGATGTGTTGATCTTATTTGCGATTGTACATTGCATAAACATGCAGTGTTTTTTGTTTTTTCTTTCACTCCAATACCTCTGCCAGTGAAAGTCAGCTTCTCAGAAAAGGCATTGCCATTAAATGTTAACAAGGAGTGGGGGAAAGGTCAGAGTCCAAACCTTTAAGTGCACAGCCTTTTAAGTGCACAGGAAAATCAAAATTGTGCATCAGTATAGATGTACATTGCTTGTGTTCATTGAACAGTTTGATTGTTTCTTGGGGTGAAATCTGTATAAAGCATTGTGATTAGTGTTTTTTCCCAATCAACTTGTGTGATTTATTTGTGTAACAAGAAGTTTAATTTTGAGCCATAAATAAGGTGGGGTGTGTCGTTTTAGTGTGATCTCTATTACCTATCTTCCAAATAAATACAAACATGTTTCCTATACCCTGGCCTGGCTACTGGCTCACTGTGGGCACAGGGTGCCGGAGATTTGTGTGACTTTATATGAGTCTACCCTAAGGCCAGCACTGAAATACGTAAGCGAGTATTGCATGGCTCCTTGATTAGGGGTGGGAAGGAGCTCCTCAGGTTAACAGTGGTGTCACTGTAACGTGAGAAATTAGATAACATTGAACACATTGAAGGAAAGATAAACAAGTTCTAGGGAATGTCCCAACACCCTGGCAGACTTTATGTCACTCCTTACCTCCTCTCCAATCCCTATAGTTAAGAAAGTGACAATAGAAAAAGACTCACCCAAAGAAACCACAACACCGCCACATGGAAACCCTCATATGAATGCAGACCTGTTTCAGCATGTATGCCCTTACTTACTGAATATATTTATTTAAAAAAAAAACAATGTCTACAATAGTTTTATGAATTAATATCTGCACATAAAGAACACACACACTGTTTTCTTTTCTGTGCAGTGTGTTAAACTGGCATGGGGGTAGCACTGAGGGAAATTAAACAGGTCACACCTTTTGACATTATTAAACATTTCTAAACACATTGCATTCGTTCGATATGCAGGCATACTGTATGCATACCTACGGCTTGGAAGGAGAGTTTGAAGATTATCCATGTGGGTTGCAAGTTATTTTGAACTACAATTCCCATTAGCCCTCCTCTTTGAATTCCCTGATCCAGATTGGTGGGAGTAACAGTCCAAAACATTTGGCAAGGAGTTAGACAGAATAATAACATTGCTTATCTGAAAGAGTGCAGTTCGAGGGGAGACAGAAAATGAGAAACGTATTGTGCATCAACATTATTAAACATTACTAAACGCATAACATTTCTATGATATGCTGAATACCATATCAATGCCATTGATGATGGTCTTGAGGATGATACCTTTGGGTCATGAGAGGTTTTCATCTACAATTTCCATCAGCCCACCAAACTTAACTTCTGTTCTTTCAGGGGTAGAGAGGAAATGAAAGGTTTCACTGCCATTTCAATTAGTAAACATTGCTAAACAGAAACACATAACATTAGTGTAAAGTATGCTGCCATAAGTAAGCCAAATTCAAAGAGTTATGTGTGTTGTTTGAGTACCCTTGTACTCTTCCCATGAAAATGCTATACAGTAAATAGAATGCCCACCCACCTACAGTACTGTTGTCTCCACACTACACAGTGTCGTGAGAGTTGCTGACTGGAGATTTCCCGGTAGGCCTCTGTGAGGAATCTGGTCCTCTTCTTCACTGACCATCACTCCCAGTCACCCCACTCCCTTCATTCCATCTCTCTTTATTCCCCACGCCTCTTTGAAGAAACTATTTTTGTTAGGTTTACCTACTTGTTAATCTCTTTATAAGGACAAATGTGCTTTAAGATTCACTATTTGTACTCTTTTTTCAAAATGTTCTTGGATGGAGATCCCCAGAGTTAGGTTGTTTCCTACATTTGCTCACATGGGCCTCATTACGAGTCTGGTGGTAGCCTTGTCTGGCTCCACGGAAAAACTAGAGGATTACGACTGCGGTGTTGCTGGAAGTCAAGCGCCGAAAAAATGTAAATCCCCATTCCCATTGCGTCCCGTAGGGCTCAATGGGAATGGGAATGAGGAAGCACCGGCACCGTTAATAAAGGGACCGGTGCATCCTGGAAAGTCTGCAAGCGGGTACCATCCCGCCTGCCAGGTCTGACCTGGCGGTAGGGGCAGCACCCGCCCGGAGACTCATAATGTGCCGGTCTGGTATCAACGTGGCCGGTAGGCTTACCGGCACCATTGTTACTGTAACAGCACACTTGTAATGAGGCCCATGGTTTAATATGGGGCCACTTTGAAAAACATTTCCAGGGACACATTTGGTCCCCAGTCCAGCCATGGTTGCAGAAACAGGACATAAGTTAACAGAAAACGTCCAGCCTGTGGTCAAGCTGGAGCGTGTACCTCTAAAGACAACCGGAATAATGTTTTTCCTGTTGGTTGATGGTCAAGTAAAAGCATATGGTACATGTCATCAGGGGCCATTGTAATTCTGCAACATAGACAGTTTGGCAGAATATATCTGTGGAACAGCGAGAAAAATCGAAATTTGCATTATGCCTTATTTTGGACCATGATGCATCACAACAAAGACATGTCTCATAATGTATGGATTTGTTATACAGTTGTGGTTGGGTGGGATGATGCTGACCTATAAAATGACTGCAAAAGTAAACATTAATTGGCAATGGCAACAGTTTGGTCTTATGTGAAGGCATGGCAAAGGCACTTGCCAGGCACTGCTGTAGTGGTATTTACTGGCTATTGATGGTAGCAGGTGCAGAATTATGCAGGTACGTGGGCATCTAAAAGCAGTGCCTGGTAAACGCCTAATACTTATACACATGTTAATTCATGTTTTTAACAGGATTTCTGTGAAGAGCATGCATAGTGCTTACAAATCAAGTGACAACAGGCAGACCTGGTTAAGAAATTTGTATAACACCAGTAGCGCGTTTACAACTCCAATTAAGTCATTAACTCTCAGAAGTCTGCTTGAAAAAGCAATGGCAAGCAATTGTAGTGCAAAGTTTGATGCTAAGGTGTGAGTGATGCTAGCTCAAAGAGTTACCAGGAGAAGATGTTTTGGGTGAGCAGGGTCAGGACTGAGTGTAATTGCCATAGGGATTAGCATGTCTGTGGGCATTCAATGGGCGGGTAAACAAACAAACAACACCTACAACATGTGTGTCCCTCTTCATATGCTATTTTTCCCTTTCTGTACTTTAAAAATAGAACGAAAAGTCACAGCTGCCGGGTGATGAACAGCTGTTTAATAATGAGACAGGTTTTAATTGCCATATGTGACCACAGAAGCCGGGACAGCATGAACCAAGTTAAACAGCATTAGTGAGCCCTGAACAGTTGTGGAGTTCTGTATACCATTAGTAGACACATTCTTGGCACTGTCCCTTGCATACAGAACAATAAGGCTGTTGTAAAGTGGCTGTGGGCCGGCCAAAGGTGGGCCACATGAAGGATGCTCCTGACAAGCTGGATGTGCGATCTGATACACACAATTAATTCATATTGTAGCTAACTCCTATGCATACATTCCCATTACTGTTATGATTGATATTTTTTTCTATTGTGCTCGTACACAAGTGTTTCAGAACGCGACAAGGCAAGGGAGGGGAACAGGGGAGAACAAAACAACGATCTTACTAGGCCCAGTGACATTGAGAACGCGCAAGTGCATAAGAGAGGGGGACGGGAAAACTGCATGGAAAGGAGGAGAAGTGGAAAGTGAGAAACAGAGGAGAAACAGATAAATAACAATAATTAAATAATAAAGGCAACAAACAGTGGTAGTGCAGCCAGCAATTTGCAAGTGCTAGGTTTAAGGCAGCAGACAGGGTAGGTCTGATAAGAGCAGGAAGAAAAAAAGGGGTGATGAATGGGTACAGATACAGATCCCAGTGCAAGAGGTGGCCCGTAGGCAGTGAGGGAGGGTGGTGGGGTGAGCAGGTACCTGGACCTGGAGGACAGAGGGTGGCCAGGTGCACAGTGCCAAAACTGTTGCTATTCCGAGTTCAGTATTGTAGCGATCTGGCAGAAATGAAGACTTCTGTGTCAATAATGCATTAATCACCATTTCCAAGGTCCAAACCCATACATAGACAAGGAGCAAAAGCCAGAGCGTCCAGACCTCAAGTCGCGGGCAATTTTTGAGAGTTTAAAACAAAACTCCATACAGCATCACCCCAGCAACAAATATGTATTACTAAACAATGAGCACACGGAACCACCAGGCACAGCATGGTGCCTGTCAGGAAGCTGGCAGACAGAGCTGAGAGTAGAAACGGCCAGAAGAGCTGCTATCTACCACAGCACTGCCAAGGGTTGCAGGATTTGCTCACCCCAGGTGTCAATGCAGCTACGTATTCGTTTTTTTATTAGTTCAAACAAAAACTGCATCATTGCCGAAGTTTTCTTTGTTATTATCTGTGTTTATCTTCACGCTTTCATGTCTGTGGGCTTAAGCTCTATATACATTTGTAAAAGTGAAGTAAAGTAAGGTAGTCAAGTGGCTAATACCAAATAATTCCTATGTATGGAGAAACTCTACCTGTGAACGCACATAACAATGTGCCTACCACGCTGCAATGCTAATTGCTGTTTCAGGCCCTTTCAAGCTCCAAATCCAAGTTTACCTAAAGTATCGAGGATGTCAAAGAGTGGTTTGGTGTAAGTGTTATAAAGCGTGGGCATTAGCAAGAACCTTATGAGACACCCATGTGGACAGCGATGGGATCAGCTGAGTGGTTGTTGATGAACCCTCTAGAGGTCCTATTGCTGAAGAAGGATTTGATTCAAGTGACAGTATCAGTAGAAAAGTGGAAGAGGAATGAGAGATTATGAAAAGGCAGTTCACAGTCAACCAAGTCAAATGCGGCTGAAAGGTCCAAGGAAAGGAGTATGGCTAGGTTACCTGAATCCCTGATGTTGTATAGCTGCATTTTCAGGTCTAGGAGGGAAGTTGTGTTCAGAAACCTGACTGTCTGGCACCAAGGAGAGAGTAGTGCTCCAGGAATTGTTGAATATGGAGGCATTCATTATGATCAGGATTTTTAGCAGGTATGGCAGACTTGTAATGGGCCTATATATGGCCTATCCCCTTTATAATTGCATGACAGGTGTTAGGGGTGTTTTACTAAAGTCCACTTGAGGTAAGACTTCATAAAATTATCTCTTGGCATACAGTTCCCCAACTCTTAGTATATGGAACCTTGGTAGAGTGGCAGAGCAATCAGGCTTGTCATAGGAGGAATATGTGAGCAGTAGGTACGTACAGTGAACCCAGTAAATACAATAGTCCAAATAAACACTTACACATAAAATGGTATATTAAAATATACACATTTATTAAATGTACACAAATAAGGTAGACAAATACTAAGTTCACTTATCCAACTCACATAGGAATTCTTATTAATACTTTTCAAAAGCCATTGCTTCAGTGGGAGTTGCTTGCTGTACAATTGTTACAGAGTTTGACACTAATGACAGTTGTACCATATTATCGGTATTAACGCACAGTCGTGTTTAGACAAAGATGTACAGTAATTGTATTTAGTTAGCAAAACCACATAAGATAATGTTTGTTAGGAAGGAAACGGTTGGTTAATCACACAGCAGAAGAGCTTGACATTCTAGGGACACTTTTTAACGTTTTAAAAAGTCCAATCCCTAACTATATGAAAATGTCAGTGTAGGAGGGGATTCAAAGTCATAGAAAGCAGCAGAACAGAAAAGGTTCATGAGGATACTTGGCAATTCACACGAGGGGGACCCTGCAAAGTACTCCCTAAATGGACACAGGCTGGCAGCTTAGGTTAGAGGTAGAGTGGCCCCCGTGGAGACCTCTTCGCACATTACAGTAACTCTGGAGTGATTTCTTGGTTCAAGGTAATTTATACCTTTCACCCCACAGTATTTTATGTTAGAAGAAATGCTCATAGCTGGACTCTCCTATTAGCAGCAGCAACATACCCGATCTCCTGATTCCTCAGTCTGGTAACGAAAGGAAGAACTCTAAATGGGATGACTCAGCATCATTCCCGAGAGAGAGGACATTTGGCACTGATTTCTTCAGTCTCTTTGGTCGGTCTGCAGTTTTGGCGCCTTTTTCTCAGCACCAACTAAGGATGGTATAAGCCCGGTAGATCTCATTCGTTTCTGCAGTCCTGCACCCTTGTGAGTGGACATAAATGAGTCGGATAATGCATTTGGAGGTTCACCTGGAGCTCAGCAAAGACTTGGACAGATTCAGACTCTCAATGATGTTGCACTACACATGGGTCAGAAGTCTCCCGGTATTCGCGGTCTGCCGCTCCGGAAAGGCACAGCACCGGGGAGATGGCTGAAATTGCAGTTGGACTCAGGGATGGTTGGTCTCACCAGCCAAAGGGAAGGAGTGATCCTCTTCGGAGCTCCTCTGGCGAGTAGAAATGGAGTTAGGACAGCAGCAGCCACTTCACTGGGATTAGAATGGTCTGCAGGCATATATGGTCAACTTCATCTTTGGTTAAGTCAGATCCAGTTTATTTTATTTATTTGCATTTATAAAGCGCACAAAACTGCCCTGGGGCATCGTGGCGCTGTTACAGCAGACTTAGTCTTGAACACAAACATAGGAATATGTTTACAGATGTAAACCGAGTTACAGAGTACGTTTCACATTAGTAATAAACATTGAGCTTAGGGGTTATGCTATGCTGTGGTTACAATGCAAGCATGAATGTGCATGTGGAGGACTTTAGCGGAATAAGAGGGTTTTGAGGTTTTTACGGAAGGTGTGGTATGATTTTTCGTTCCTTAGTGAGGTAGGTAAGGAGTTCCAGTTTTTAGGTGCGAGGTGTTGGAAGCTGGTTCCTCCCGCCCTGGATCTTTGAAACGTAGGGATATCAATCATGTTGGTGCGGTGAGCTCTGGTGGGTCTGATGGAGGCTTTCGGTGTGATTCTTTCTGCGAGATAGGGTGGGGCATCCAGGGAGAGGCATCTATGTGTGATGGTCATGGCTTTGAAAAGTATGCGTTCCTTCACGGGTAGCCAGTGAGCATCTTTCCTTGCTTGCGAGATGTGTTCTCTTTTTGGAATGGACAGCGCTGCCCGGAGCGCGTTGTTTTGCGTGATTTGGAGTTTTTTTAGGTTGTGGGCGGAGGTGCCTAGGAACAGGGCATTACAGTAATCTAGTTTTGTACCTATAGTGGCTCTGGCGATGGACAGGCAATTTTTAGTGGAGAGAAAAGGCTTGACAGCATTTATCACCTTGGTGGTGAGTGCTGAGGAAGAGGCTATGGCGTTGACCTGGCGAGACATAGATAGTGAGGCATCTAGGTGAACACCTAAGGTTTTAACAGTCTTGGAGACTGTGATGGTGGAGTTGTCGATATTGAAGGATTTGTATTGGGGGGGGAGTTTGTTGAGAATTTCATTGGTCCCTACTATGAGGATTTCGGTTTTGTCCCCGTTTAAGCAGAGGCCGTTGGCCGCCATCCAAGTTTGGATGGCTGTGTAGATTTTGGTTAATGCTGTCGCATCTTCTTCGTAGGTCCCAGTTAGCGGGAGTAGTACCTGCGTATCGTCTGCGTAGTTGGTGTACGCTATGTTACGACAGTCGAGGTCATTGAAGAGAGGAAGGGTGAATATATTGTAGAGAGTGGGGGCGGTGCAGGAGCCTTGGGGGACGCCGCAGTGGATGGTAGTAGGGGTTGCCGAGGCAGTGTCTGAGAAGACTTTCATGAGTCTGCCATTTAGGAATGAGGCCACCCATGCAATGGCTTCCGGGGAGAAGTGTGCTTCATTTTTTAGGTGCATGCCTAGGATATCGTGGTTGACAAGGTCAAAGGCGGCAGATAGATCCAGTAGGAGAAGGAGTGCCGGTTTGCCTTTATCCATAGTGTCTGCAAGTTGTATTTTCAGATCAAGTAGGGCTGACTCTGTTCCGTGACCTGGTCGGAAGCCTGACTGTCTTTTACCTAGGATATGGTTGGTTTCGAGATAATCCTGGATTTGAGTGTAGGCAATTTTATCCAGAATCTTGAGCAGGAAAGGCACAGTGGTGATGGGCCTGTAGTTGGTAGCTACTTCTGGGTCGAGGGTGGTTTTTTTTAGAAGCGGGCGCACCCAGGCTTCTTTTAGACTGTCAGGGACAGTATTGGTATTGAAAGAGGCATTAATGAATGATTTAAGGAAGGGGGCGAGTGTTTCAGTGCAGTCTTTGATCAGACTGGCGGGGCAGGGATCTCCTTTACAATTGGATGGTTTGATCTTGTTCATTACCTCAATAACTTCATGTTCTGTGACTTCCCTGAATTTGAACGGGGTGGTGGGGGCTTTGGTGGATGGGGTCCCCGAGCTAGGGGTGGGCATGTGGCTCGTGGTGGTGGGAGATTTGAGGTGCAGTGATAGGTTTTTGTGGTGCTCCTTAATTTTTGTTTGTAGGAGTTCAATTTTATTTAACAGGGCAGATTGTATGGAGTTGCACCAGATTTGGTCTTTAACAATGTCTAGTGATTTGGTGGCCGGTGTGGTGAGTTCGTTGAAGATGGCGAAGAGTTCTTTAGATTCGGAGCTTGCATTAGCAATTCTTTCATTATAAGAGACTGATTTAGCTGTGATTATGGCTTTTTTGTATTGGGCAGTTATTTTTTTGTAGGAGGATAGGGTGGCTGGGGAAGGCGATTTCTGCCAGGAATTTAGTGCTTTTCTTTTCTGTGAGCGGAGTTCTTTGAGTTCAGTGGAGAACCAGGTATTTGAGTGTTTGATAGTTTTGGCTTTTTTGGTCTGCAGGGGGGCAATGGCGTCAATGGCGGTGCTTATGGTGCTCTTGTAGATATCTGCTAATTCTGATGGGTCAGATAACTTGAGGTCTGTGGAGAGGATGTGAAGGTGGGGTGTAATTTTGTCTTTCGTGAGATTTTTTACACATCTTGCCAGTGCTGGGGGGATAGGGTTAGGTTTGTTTGTGTTAGATACAGCGGGAATGAAGAAGTGAATTAGGTGGTGATCTGACCAAGGCGTCGGGGTGATGGAGCTAATGTCGATGTGACAGTTATGGTCGGCTATCCAGTCCAGGATACGGCCTTTGTTATGTGTGGGTGAGGTTATTTTTTGGTCGAAGCCTAGTTCTTTTAAGGCTAGTGCAAGGGATTTAGCTGGCTTGTCCTTTTTGTCGTTATACCCCAGGTTAAGGTCACCTAGAAGGATGCTTTTGGAGGTGAGTTTTAGGTTTTCTGTTAGGCGGTGTACAAGGTTCTCATGGAACTCTATTAGTGGGCCGGGCGGGCGGTAGACTAGGTTGAAGGTGATGGTGGAGTTAGGGGAGAGGGCAATTTTTATAGCTAGAGAGTCTATGGTGTCACCTAGATTGGAGGTGATTTGTCTGGCCTCGAGGTGATCTTTCAGGATGAATGCTACCCCACCACCTACTGAGGAGAGGCGGTCTTGCCGGATAATGGCGTACCCCTGTGGGATAGTAAGGTTGAGGGCTGGCCCTGCAGCGCTGTGCAGCCATGTCTCGGTGATGGCTAGGATGTCGAGGTCCAAGTTAATTAGGAGTTCGTGAATTTCAGTGGCATGGGCAGGGATGGATCTAGCATTAATGAGGGCACACTGTAGGTTGTGTGTGTGTTGGGCTGAGGTAGGGGTGGTGTTGAGTGGTGCAGCCGGGATGGGGTGCGGCATGGCGGGTTTAGGTAGGGGTGTTTTGACTGTAAAGGCTGGCGTATTTGGCGTGTTAAGAGTGATGGGAGGTGCTTGGTGGGTGAGTCTAGGGTATCTAGAACGGAGACCTAGGAGTTGGTTCCTGATGTGGATGGGTCTAGTGTAGGAGGTCATGCTGGGTGGAGGTAGACTTTCCTTACACCTCAGGAACCTCACCTTTTATTCACTTTATCCACACACTCATCTGCAAAATCTCTCAGCATTTTACAGAAAGGGGTGGGTGGCTGGCCAATCAGGACAGCTACCCCCCCAGGTGGGAACTGGTTCCATTCAGGCACTCAGGCAGACAAAGGGCAGTGGACTGAATAACTCCTCACCCACTTCCCGCCTGCCCAGACACACTGGAGTTTAGGCGGACATACCAGAGGGTTCCCGCCAAAGGCAAAACACACACACAGAATTCCCCCTCCCAGAATGGTGAAAGGGCTAACAAAGAACAACTCTGAAAGAACTGGCGCAAAAAGAAAGTAGCCACCATGTTAGAACATAGGCAACCCTATTGTGGACAACTGAGACTGTGAATACAGTATGTGGCAAACAATAGCACAATAGTTGGTAGAACACATCCAATGCCACCACCCATAACTATAGGGTTGTCTATGTGACTAAAAGTCGCAGGAGCAGAGAGAAGGGCGATACTAGGTATCCCCTTGGCACTTCACATAAGGCACTGTGTACGAATCTCTCATAGTGTAACATTTTTTCTGAAGGAAACAAAGTATCCCCTATCCTTAAGAACTGTAGTTAGTAAGTATAAACAAAGAATCTCAAAGGATAACCCAAAGAGTTCCCAGCAACACTGCACATAAGGAGCTATGTGCTGCAAAAGTTAAACAAAATTGCTTTAAAAGAGATATTGAGGAAAGTAAACTCCATAGTAAAGGTAAAGCACAGAGAACAAAGTTCCAAAAGTCAGAGCAAATACAAATAAATGAGGGTAAAAAGGCTTCCCTCATTCAGGATAGAAAGAAAAAGGTCCAGAAATCCAACAAAAAGTGCTGGGGGTCTCACTAGGAGAGGGGATGTAGCATACACATTATAAATCTCTCTTACACAGGTGCTAAAAACAATGGTCTGGATGTTTGCCCAGAAAGATTACAATGGATAAGATTAATTCATAACCTTTCAGTTTTACAGTTTTACATTTAATACCCTGTGTCACAGGAGTATGTGCAGACATGGGTCCAAGCCTGTTGTGTCTAGATACATGGGTTACCCTTCAAAGTAACACTTGATGAGGCTGAAACATGTCTGGGGTTGCATATGGTCTGGTGAAGAAGGAGTGTGACCTAACTGTTTGGGTTGGATTGCTGTTTTTGAATGGGACCACATCTGATTTGTATATGGTGCTTCCACTTCTTCACAGGGGTGGAAACCTGTAAAACAATGGTCTGGAGGAGTGCACAGAGAAATTACCAGTTATTATGATAAGTTCATAACTTCCCTTCTTTCACTTTTGCATGTGTCCCCCCAAGTAGACGGGTCATGCCTTTACATCTGTCTCGAGCCTGTTGTGCCTAGAGACCTGAACTGCACCTCATTGATGATGCTCATGAGCCTGAAGCATCACTGTGGTTACTTGTTGTCTTGTGAAAAGTGATTTGACTTAGCAGTTCGAATTGGTCTACCATTTCTGGGGTGGGACAAATTCTGATTTGCATTTAGTCTTCCCCCTTCAGTAATGACATGGTAGTATGAAAAACAATTTTCTGCATGGTTTCCGAGAGCAAAAGTCAGTAGTTAAGATGAATTAATAGCCTTATAGACATCAGCCTTGGATGGGTATGCTTAGACCTGGGTCTCACACCTGTTGTGCCTGGAGGCCCTAGCTGTGCCTCGCTGAATATGCCCAATAAGGCCAAAACATCCCTGGGGTTGCTTGTAGTCATGCAGAAAAGAGATGTGACCTAGCAGTTTGGGCTGGACTGGCTCTTTAGTGATGGGACCAAGCCTGATTTGAATATGGTCTTACCCTATCTGAACTGCCATGGCAAGCTAAGAAAAGGTGGCCTGTAGGTGCCTTTGATGTCTTGGGTGTCAGCCATAGCAGTGTATGTCAGTGGTTTGCAGAGTTTACCATAACTTATGAATATCTTGTTTTTGTTTTACTTTGCATCCATAACGTCCCTTTCACAAATGTTTGTTTCAGTGAATTGCATAGGTTTTTACCAGTGTACCCCAATTTCCTGAAACTTCCTAATCCATCTTTACAAACTTAACACTTAAAAAAAATCCCTCATTCTACTTAATAGCTCTAATATCCACAGACAGACTAATGGGTCCCGTGGCATCAATATAGCCCAAAACCACAGGGGAGTACGCAATATATATGTTTTTATTTTATTAAAAAATATATACATCGTTTCGTTGGTCACATCACAATCACAATAACAATTGATACATTCACATTCAATTAGCATAACATACAATGAGGACCACAGACAACAACTCCAAGGGGATAAAACCACAGATTTGGTAAATGAAAATGGTGCAAATTAGAAAAACACCTGTACAATTCGATTTGGACCTCAGGAGGAGAGCAAAGCTCACAGCCTCAAGAGTACATCTAAACATTTGGTTTAGGACACATGAGGAGAGCAGCACTCGCAGCCTTAAAGTGATCTATGGTTGGAGTAGCTCATTGCCTATCAACTTGCTTCTGAGGAGACAGGCACGATGGACATACCTGGCTGAGGCAAATACCACTTTCCACTCCAACGTGCTGATGATGTACTGCATTGCTTCCCTCGTGCTGCTTAACCCCTTGTCAACTAAGAGGGGTTTTAAATACCTACACCTATGCTCCATTAGGAGTGGGCATATCAGTGTGAAATGGGTTAAGGTTTCATCAACTTGCTTATAGAGTGGATACACCAGAGTTTTGAGAAGACAAATCACGAGTCTACCAGGCAGTATGCAAAAAGCCAACCTAAAACAAGCATATAGAGAGCGAATACATGGGGATGTATTCCGTCTAAAAAGGGTTTGCTGTTCCTCTACGAGTTAGGTAGGAGGAGTACAGGGCCATTTTTCAAAGGATGTCTTTGGATCGCTAGATTTCTAAAGGCATTGCATTTAGCAGCTCTTTAAAGCTCCACATTCTGTGACGGGCGACACTGTCTAGGATTATCCCAAAAGTGTCTAGCACCTAGCCCACACAACATCTTTTTCACGTGAAGGACCCAGCCCTGATTCTGTGCACCTTCCAATTGCAAGATGTCCCTCAGAGCATCTTTAAAGGGGGCCAGACTTGAGGAGGACCAATGTCTCACCCAATACATGGCTGGCTTGAGGGCAATCAATTCTGCTATAAGCAGTACTTGGAGTCCTAAAAGGATCAGCACAGTTGGAGCATTCTTGGGCAAAAGCAGTAGCTTCTTTAGGAAGGTGTTCTCGATGGGGGAAAGCATTTTTGTATTTACGAAGACCCAAATCGCTGCACCATAAAGGGACACAGGCAATGATTATTTATCAAATAGTGCTAGATCCGGTGTAATTGCCCAGTTGCCATAGCCTGTGAAAAAAGAACAAATTGCCCTGCTATATTTACTTAGATTTACCTTGGATTCGACAAGTCGGTCCATCCACCCCCTGCCTCATTAAACTTAATCCTCATGTAGTCAAAGTGCCCAACTTGATCCAGTGTGAGGCCTTTGACTTTGATAGTCACCTGGCAAGATTAGGAAAGGGCAGTTTAAAAACCGTTACTTTGGTTTTAGTACTGTTGAGATCAAGGCGTGGTGGTCACTCTCCATGCTATCATAAATAGTCAGGTTCCGAGTTACTGGCCAGTGACTGGCTGAGATAAATCTGTAATCAATATCGGAGGCTCCCTTCAGACCGGTGAATGTCATAGCCTCTGGTTGGTCACCTGACAATCTGCCATTACATGCTCTTAGATTCAAATTGGTGATAATGTATGCTGACTCCACCGCAGCTTTCTGGTCTCTTTTTGGGGGAAGAGAAGATATTGGCGGTGTAGACCATGCAAGGTCCTGGTCTTCCTAAAGATCCTCTGTTATCGCCACAGGTTCAACCTGGAGTTTCAAATCCCCTGCCACCAATATAAAGTGGCTTTTTGAAATCAGTGGGATGTTAGAGTTGCATAGGTCTTGAGCTTCATTAGGGTCCCCAGGCCAGTATTCACAATGGGCCTATTGTATAGGTTGAAGAGAAAAAATCACCCTCTACAGTCACAACCAACAGTTGGAAATCTGAAGAGCCAGTTTCCACAGATACCACTTCCCAATCAAGCCCTACATCATGCCAAATCATGGAGCCCCCCACTGGTCTTCCTTGGGGGCCTTTGGTCACTGGGATTGTGGTGGTCACATAGCCCCCTAGGGCAACTGCATCTATCGCCCACGTTTCCTGTAACACTATGACCTGGTATCCTCTGATGAAATTACACCAGGCCGGGTCAGCCATTGTTCAATTTAAACTATCTATCTTCCAGGAACACATATTTAAAGGGATCTGTAGCACCACCCCTGGGCTGTCCCCCAATAGTCAATCGAGCTGGTGTGAAACAGGAATAGCATCAGGAGTAGTGGCTATGCTACCTCCTTCCCTGGTGACCTCCCTCATGACCTGCAATTGGTGGATGACTGGCTATAAGGTAGGGCACACACATCTATGGGTGGGATGACACACATATCAAGGCTTAAGATGGCCTCCACTAGGTCTCATGAGCCCAGGTGCACCTTGATGTAAACCATGGCACAGTTTGACAAGGGGCCCCTAGCACATTTTAGGAGGTCCTTCCCGATTATCAAGCGGCACCCCCTAGTATCCCTGAAGCAGTATAGGCATTTATTTCTAAGTGACTCTGCATCCTCAAAGGCCCCTCTTGCCAAATTTGGGACATTGGTCAGATACACCTTGGGAGCCCACTCTCCTCTCTGTGCACTATTCCCCAACTGCTGTTGGCCCTGCCCCAGCTGACCCCCAGGGGAGGCAAGTTTGGGCCTGAGAGAGGGCGACCCTGGCCATTGTATGGGGAGCTGGACAGATGAGCCTGGGGGGAGGGGGGTTTGGTTCTCAGTGGATAGGCAAGTGGCTCATGCACCTGTGACCACCACATGCCCCTCTTTTCTGGGGGCAGCCACCAATGATCGCCAATGTCCTTACCCCTACCAAGTTCGAAAGGTCTTGTCCGGGCCGTTAACACAACCCTGGATCTTTCCCCCAAATCCACTCAGGGTGGTCCCTAAATTGGCACATTCCTGGGACCTCCCAACAATACCTCTTATTCTAGAGTGGGCACTATCCCATGGCAGGCCTCAGGCCTTCCTCATTGCCCCCAAAGAAAGCAATTGCTTCCCTCAGAACCCTTATTTCTTCTACAAGGGTACTCTGCTGTTTGCCAAAGGTCTTGGTCAAAGCTTCTTCCAGTGATGGAATACACTGTGCAACTAGGTTGGGTGCCGGATTGGCAGGAACGCTATGGTCATAGATATGGCTAATAGGTTCCGGGACTGAGTTCTGGAGGTCTGTCTGGGTGCTCATATCTTAGGAAAAGGAAGACGGTGTCCCCCTCTTGGTGGTTTGCTTGTCCAATAAGGGTGGCCTCGATTTTCTTCCCTTACCCGTCCTCCGTCAAGTCACCAGCTTCCATGGGGACTCCTGGCAACTTTTTGTAGCTGGAAATTCCAATGCTTCCCATTCTAGGGTTTCGTTTAAGGGGGTAATAACATCAAACTGATTAGAAAGCTCAAGGGGTGGGAGCTGCAGGGGGCATTGTGGTTAAGGCAGATCACATTTCACACTCCACATTCCTTTCCAAAGCCCCACTACAAGGATCAGTGGCCCCAATCCCCCCAATAACTACATCTTCATTTGTGGGGTCTGGGGGAGAGTCTACACAATGCTTAATGAAGATACCCTCAATTGTCTACCCAGCTGCTTTGCACAGAGCACACATTTCCACCCGAACCCCCATCCTGAACAAGGGTAGGGAGAATTTCAAAGGGCGCCTTATTGTCCGCCTTGGTGATATGCAGGTTTGGACTAGACAAACTCTTCCCCTTGTTGGGCAAGATTTCACAAAAGGAGATCAAATCCCCAGTATTTTCCAGCACACAATTTGAGGTTGGGTTAAATGACACCCTTGCCTCCTGCACTTTTTTACTATGCCCACCGATCTTCTCTCAGGGCCGTCAATGTCATCCAAAAACCCCTTAATGTAGGTAATTAGTAAATTAACTTCATTTATGGGTTTAAAGAGCCTGGAGACTTTGGTGTGGCCTATTCCCGTGGGATGATACCTTTGGCCTTCTGTTTGACCATGGTACAATGTTACAACTGTACAATGCACCATAAGACACCACAATTTTAGCAATTAATTACCATTGCTAATGATTTCAATATGAGTAGATCTACAGAAAATAGAAAAAGAAATTATGAATCACAGTCACAGTCAATTTGGGAAACGGTTAATGGGGCACACAAAGGTAGCAGCACATGTTTTGGATAAGTGGTTGCTGCTGGTCCACGGCTGAACCCCAGGAAGTTGGATGACAACAATAGAACAGACCAACAACAATAAGCCCAGTCTGTCAAGTGGGATTGCATAGGTAATGAGCAATAGGGCCCCAAGCAGGTTTGAGTTAACAGGGCACACCTGATAGCTCGAGAGGCAGCCAGAGTCTGTCTCATGCCCCCTGTTCCACATGGCCGTGGAGCAAAAGCGTCACACTAGTAACAAATATTGTCAGGCCTTACACATGTGGCCTGCAAGACAATGTATCAGCACAAAAAAATCACTCAATCACTTTCCCACTTTCTGCACCAACACTTCCTTGTGCATTGTGCCTTGTATGCCTTATAGCCTCTCCATTCCACCAGCTCCACAAGTTTTGTCTACCATACGGGGATGACTGGAGCGCATGGATCTTCAGTCATCCCTCAATTTCGCATAGCTTCTTCCATTAATGGAAGTATCCTCCACGTTAGTTTCTCTGGGCTGATCCCGTCTCCCCAAGAAGCCCGGACAGCCCAGACAGCCACACCTTTGCAGCGGGCTTATTCCGCAAGGGTGCAGGTGCTGGGAGTTTATCCATCAGTGCTTCCTTCCTCCCGCTTGCAGGGAGTCGGGGCTAACTCCTCTTCACTACCTGGGTCCTGGGGAAGCCACACACAGCCCCAAACACCAGCACCCTTGCAGCGGGCTTAGATAGAGAAACAGTACAAACAATTAATACAACCCACACTTACATCTATTTACAATTATACCTTTTGAAATTTAAAAAAAATAATGTTTCAATCACCACACAATATTTTAGATTATGCAACATACTAAACATAACTGTAAACCCTATTAACCAATTCATTTCAACACCTCACAGGCATGGAAGCACAACAACCATACAGTGGAAAACATCCTCTAGGAACTTAGCAAGCAAACATTCAATGTAGAAATGTAATAAATGTGTAAAACGTTTTTTCATAACTTAAAGTAAACATCACATCATTTCAAAGAAATAGCAAGCACACCTGAATGGCTAGAACTGTACTTCGAAGATATTTGTGATGAACAATGTAGCAATGGAAAATACATTCATAGATTGTAAACAATAAGATCATTGTGAAACATATACATACATTTGCAAAATGTACATATTACATATGCCTTATAATTTTTAACATAGAACAACAAGAATAATGAGAAAACAAGCATGAGGAACAGAAAGCTGAAACCAATGAAATAAGATTACTGCTTAGCCACATATATTAAACATCATTGTACGAAGGATTGATTTTCACTGCCCAACGTGTACCTGTGACCCATGCCCCCATCAATCATACCTTGAAAATATTAATGATCAATGTTTTCATGAGTTGTCTATCCCTAATTTCCCCAATCATAACTATTTACCACCCCCCATACGCATGACAGCACAGTAATGCAATATAATTGGCGAAAGCTGTGACCGCACTTGTGCAGCGTAATGACATTTTCACGACCGGTGTATAGCTTTGCGGACATCTTGAAATGCAATTTCTGGCTACTCTAGCAGCTTTGAAGTTAAAACATTGCCCTTTCACAACTGCTATTGCCCTTATTTGTTGTTCTCTGAATATTTAACAACTTTCCATTCCTTTTCTAGACTCCAAAGTCTGCTAGGAGGAGGCAAGACCACGGACAGATTCTCCAAAGGGTCCCACCCATTTCTTTTAGTCATTCTCAATCTGACAGAGGTACTAAGTGAACTTTTTGTTTGGAGCTTTACCTGGAGCTGAAGATGGCATCTGTTATGGCCATGCCTTCTCCTTAGGGGCCACCACCACCAACTCTACCGCTTTTCAATATCTCAATGTGGATACACCATCTGGGCAGCATGACAACTCTATCTCCAGGTGCTAGCACCAATGATAATTTACGGCCTAGAGGCATTACAATTGATGGACATGGAATGGCTGCAGATCCTTGAAGGAAAATACTGGAAAAAAATACTTGGTCTTCCGGCTTGTATTCCCATGTCCATTCTTAGACTAGAACTTGGCCTTATCTCCTGGAAATCCCAAGTACTCAGGAAAAGAGCAGAACTGTATTTGAAAGCAACACCCTTCACATATAATCTCTTGCTAGTGGCAATTCACTGCAAAGTTAATAAAGCCTCCTCATATCTACTTATGAAAAAAACATATGGGGCCTCATTACGACCCTGGCGCTAATGGGTTAACGGCACAGTAAAAGGCTGCGGCGCCGTTAACCCATTAGCGCCTGATTACGAGGTCCCTTTGCAGGACCCGACCTTAACGGCTGGTCTACATCAGCCGTTAAAGTAGGGACCTGCAAAGGGACCTTGGTGCTAAGTACGGTACTGCAATTTGCGGTACTGTACTTAGCGCCTTCCCCATTCCCATTGAGCCCTATGGGGCAAAAATGGGAATGGGGAAGGGCCATGGAGGAAGGGGGAATTACCGCCCCGCCAACCTTGTAGTGGGGTGGTAATTCCCCCTTTCTCCATGGCGGAGTCGGTAAGTTACCGGCATGGACCATGGTGCTGTTAGCACCATGGTTTTCCGCCTGGGTCGTAATGAGGCCCATGAACTGTTATCTTGAAAAGATTGGATGGACCCAAAGACAACAAGCAGAAACAGCCTCTTCGATTAGAGCGCTACCAAAGAAATCTGAACTGCATGACTGGAACAACTTTGTGCATTTGGAAGATCTGAAGCGCTACAAATTTGTGCAACATATGCAATATATTTTCAAGAAACCATTGCCATACTTAAATCTCTGCCCCTCGCCGCGCCTGAGAAGATTTATTCTTCTGCTAAGGATTGATCATATCCCAGTACTGGCTATCTGTGGGATTAAGAATAACCTCACCCTAGCCGAACGTTCCTGCCGACTGTGTAAGGATAGATCGGAAGTCTGAAACTGGCAAACACGTTCTTACCAGATGTCCGGCTATGCTAAAAATCTATACAACGTGTTATGCAGAGTTTGTCCATAGTTTGGACCATGTTAGTAGTAATGACTTCTGGCTAAGAGCGATTAATGCAAGGGGACTGAAACTCTGCATGGCAATGTACAATGTGTGGATGAATCTAGAGAAATCATTGGACATAAGTATATAATCAGTTTGCAGTCTATGCATGTCAAATTTTGCTAGAGTTTTATCCATGAACTAATAAGTCTCTCTATTAGTAAATGATAATTAGAAGCTCTTAGAATATGCAATTGAAATATCATGGCTAATCATGAGGTATTAACTATGTTCTATATAGATATTATTATTGTTTTAATTTTGGTCATGATGTGTTTATCACATTTTTTTATTATTCCTTTCCTTCTTCTTTTTTTATGATATTTTACAAATTCTATTGTTCTTTTTTTGTGTACATTTTGTGTAATGTAATATCTATGTAATATGTGAAAAGCTTATGTTAAGCTATAACATATTAATAATAAATTAAGATTATGCAGCTGGTGCTCAAGGGCAAGGTAGGCTACTCCTCAAATGTAAAAAAAAAAACACAGCCCATCCTCTAAATGCATGTTATGGTAACCACCTGGCAAACGGATGACAAAATAGCCTGAGCACACATAGTTGTTGCTTAATTTCTTTTTTAATTGTGCAATAACCATAGACAAACAGGATTGTTTTAAATACCTACAATCCACATGAATCACATAGAGTTAAAAACACTTACCCACATGGGTAAGAAAATGCCATGCGTTCCGCCCATACAAGGGCTTCCTCAGGCTGTAAATATACATGAAAATATGTTTGTTTCCTTATACATATACAAAATGCTAGCCTCGCGTTCGATCACCTGCTGACATGATCACATGATCACCATAGAGTATGGTGTTTCTAATGTCTGCGCCATCTTGCAATGGGTATAGCTTAAATGTCATCATTAGTGCAGTAATCAATGAAATGTCTACAGGCAATAGGCTAAATTAATTTTTAATTGTATTAAGCATACTATTTTGTCTCAAAAGGTAATTACGCAGATGACAGCGTTCAACCATATTCTAAAATCTTTGGAAACTATATTCTGCTAGTGTGTGTAGCTGGTTTATCGTTCTGTATGGATATGATTCATTATCACATTATAACTAAAACCGATGTGAAAAGTTTATACAAAAGTGACTCGGGCAGCAAAAAGACATAATTAGATCTCATCACATGTGTGTACCAGAAAACAGTAACCGAACGCTAGTGCTAAAATGTACTGTGTTTTCAAGTTGTTAATCATATTTCTCATATTCGGTTATTCAGTTTTAAAATAACAATGCATATGGACCAACAATTCAATATGTCATATAAAGTCCTGCAGTAAATCTGATGTATTAACCTAAAATCCTAGCTATCATATGAGCCATCATCCCAGAGAGATAATTGTATTTCTATTGTGAGGTACTTAGATATTAAAGTGAAATTGCACATTTTCCCACACTTATATACATCATCATAAAGTGCAAATGATATACTAAACATGATGTATAGATCTGTGGTATCTGGGTTCGGTCGGTGGACTCAATTCCCTGTCCGGTCCGCAGGCAGGCCTTCGATGGGCCCAAAGGGCAGCGTGAGGTCCACGGACATCGGACACGTCCGCTGATTGGATGGTGAAAAATGTGAAGTGCGTCAGATTTTTTCAGAAATGTGTGCCATTTTGGATCTGCAGAGAGCCGCCGGGGTCCGCGGACACTGCAGTGGGGTAAAAGTCTTGAAAACATATTTTGGGTTATTTGATGGCCGAAAGATGGTCTGTGAAGGGTGAGGGAGTGGAGAAAAGATGATATGAGTCTATTTTTGTTGGTGGAAAAAGGTTGGGCTTGTGCGGTAGTGGTCCACGGACACGGCGGTAGTCAATGGACACCCTAGAAAATACAGTTAGGGTTATTTGATGGCTGAAAGAGGGCATAACAATGGTAGGGACGTGGAATAAAGGTAATGTGGAGCTGTCTTCATAGGGAAAAAATAGTTTGGAGATTCTGCCGAATCCACAGCCAATTTTAGTGTCCGTGGACATCATTTCGATTACCAGAGGGGTCAAGGTGAGTTTTATTAGTTGATGCTGTATGGTACATACTTTAAATATAGTTACTTGTATTGTGGTGGTTGTGGTCTATGGTATGTACTTGTTATATAGTTAATAGTATCATGGTGGTTGCGGCCACTGGCCATGGCCACCACAGTCGTAATTATTTATAGTAATTATAGGCAATGTAGTAGTGGTATGGCCAGAATCACCACAGTAGTAATATGTGTATAGTAATTATAGGTAATGAAGTGGGAGTACAAAGTGTTTGTAATATGGAGGAATTATGTAATTAAACAGTATAATGTACTTAGGATTGTAGTACGATATAGTATAGTGCTTTTAGAATATGGGCCTCATTACGAGGTCGGCGGTAACCCTACGGTGCTTCCGGCGGGTTGCCACCAACCTCGTACCAATGTTTCTGGCACCTAACTCCCAAGTGCCACCGGAAAATTACAAGTCCCAGCAGACCGGGAAGCTCAGTGCTGGAAAATGCTAATCCCCATTCCCTTGTTATCCCATAGGACTCCATGGGAATGGGTTCACGGAAGCACCGGCACCGTTAGTAACAGTGCCGGTGCTTCTGTGATGAATCTTCCTACTGGGGCCATTGTGCCTGGCAGGGTCAGACCTGCCGGGTGCAGTGGCCCCAGTGGGCAGAGCCATAGTGTGGCGGTCCGGAAACAACAGAACCGGTAAGCTTACCAGCACCCTTGTTTCTGGACCGCCACACTTGTAATGAGGCCCAAAATGTATTTGAGTACACTTGCTATGGTTACTTAGTTTCATGGCATTATGAATCTGGAAACTCTGGTTTATTTTCTGCGTAGAAAAAAAGGTACAATTTGTCATGTACATGTGCAATTTTACATGTACATTTTTCTAGACACTAATTAACAGTACATTGTAAGAACTATGGGCCTCTTCACGAGTTGGGCGGTATCCCTAAAATGCAGTGATAATGGGGTAACCGTCACATTTAAGGATCCGTCCAATCATGAGTATGGCCTGTTTACCCCCAGCTTAGAGCTTAGAGCTGGGGGTGTAAATGCAGCGAAAATGATTATTTTTGGTGCAATTACAGCACAGTAATACCGCTGGCGGTAAATATACTGAAAATTCCCCATTGGTTCCAATGGACCCAATGGGGAATGTTGAATAATGTTTACCACCCAACCCTTGATTCAGCGGTAATACCACCAGATGGGTGGACGGTAATGTAAATAAAGTTGGGTGGTATCCCAGTTGGTATACCATCCAACTTCTGATGAGTCCCTATGTTTGGTACAACATTAGTGTATGACAGACTGCTGCTGTTTGACATGAAATAATCATTGGGTCACTGGGAAAAAAATCCGTACTGGAATAAAAAAAAGCCTGATTACATTGATGTGAGTGCAAAGATGATAGTATGTTTGTTTGAGGTATGTTGTGATTAAGGGAATGCTTGAAGTACTTAGATACCTGTTGGTGTATTCTAACTACATTAAACATTAGAACATGTTTTGTCATATAAGAATTGAGATGGCGTATTTGAAGTGTTTTGGAATGAGGGGTATTTTTCAAGTAGTTTGTTTCCTGTTGGCATATACTAGTTTGATTTTGAATAGTACTATTGTAGTATTATGGATGTAGTTAGACAACTGCTGGCATAATTGTTAATTGTGGTATAGTTTAGTGACTAAATTTGGGTTGAAGGAATATTAAGTAGGCATTTGTTAAATCCTATGTTTTAGGGTAATGGAGGTATTGTTACATTCAAACCAACCACTCGTTTTTTTTTTACATATGAAGTGCAGTGAATTGAAGTGGTTGTGACAGTGTGGTATACTGTACCTACTCTTGTGAAGGTTTTCTTTCCAAGAGATCCTTGGCCGTGTGTGATGCCTGTAAGCTTACATTTATGTTTGGTACCATCTGCATTGTACCTTAGGAGCATTAGTATGACATATTGGCTATGTGAGTTTATTTGTATGGTGGAGCATTTGTCTAAATTGCAAAACGGGCATCATATGTCATGATTTGCAGTCTGAAAAAGCTGGTAAAATGGAATGGACTCAGAATTTGGTATGGATACATATATAAAGCGGTCATTAGGGATGTGGTATTGTGAGACATGGTTGCAGAGAGTGCATGTTTCCAAATATATGAAACTTGGAAGATGTCATTGATAAGGATGTTTTTGGTTTCCACTCCTTGTAGTAAATACATTAGGAATTTTTGTGGCTCTTCCTGGTTGTTGGTAAAGTTCCTGCACAGTAGTCCAATTCTTGCTGTATACCTGAGACACTGTCACTGTCAGTGTTGTCAGGATTATTTTGGGCATTTCTTTGAAGCATGAGCATTTGCAAACACAACAGGTCTGAGCCATTCAAGTAAATGTTGTGAACAATTGGTGGCAATTGAAAGAGAAGATTAACTGTTACATTAGCATAATAATTTACTCCAGTTGTGTTGCTGATTTTAAATGGACAAGAGAGTTCTGTTGTGGATCATTTGATGGGTGTGCAGATCTTTCTGGAGAACAGACATTTTTGTCTTTCTTTTCTGATGGACGGTCAGTTGACTTTGTACTAGACAGTTTTGTAGTGTTTGATGCAAAAGTAGTTGATTGTTGTTTCCTTCTCTGTATGTTTGTATTACTTGTCTTATTAAATGTTTTCTTTTTCTTTTTAAGTTACAGGGTACATATTTAGATGGGGGGTCTATCATGTATGTAGCCTGTTGTTTTCTTGGATGCAAAGAATGCAATTGTTAAGTTTGCTTGCATCAAAGTTAACTAGGAATAGAATATTGAGTGTACACAGACATGATGGTGCTTCTTAACTCACAATTCAAACTCAGACCAAGCAAACCTAAAGCCCACCTAAACAAATGGTTTACTCCACAATTGAGAGACTTGCGCATCTTGAAAAGAAAAAGTGAAACCACGTGGAGGCTCTGCCCCTCAGTCGACAATAAAGCCAAACTTACCTCTCTCTCATCAGCTTACAAAAAAGAAGTTTGCCAGGCAAAACGTAACTCATATGATGACCGTATTGCCAACTCTAACTCCAGCATGAAAGAGCTCTTTTCTATTTTAAAGGAACTTGAGTCCCCGATCGCCACACCAGACCCCTGTACCAAGGACAAATCTTGGTGCACGGACATCCAGCAAGCCCTCTCCCACAAAATTACTACTCTCCAAAATAAAATCCAGCAAAAAAAAGAAGTACTGAAAATTCAGGACTCACCAAAAATGCCCAAGACCAATAATCTACTGGCGCATAGTGACTCCTTCCACTTCACCAAACTGACCACCATGGAAGTAGAAAAAATTATCTTGTCGCTTAAACCATCTAACTGTAAAGGTGACCTCTGCCCAGCACAATTAATAAAAGACGCTGCCAGAGAATTATCGCCCTTTATCACCAAACTGATAAACGCCTCCTTCACCTCAGCCACCATCCCGGCCAACCTTAAACAATCATGGGTACTTCCCCTACTTAAAAAGCAGACACTAGACCCCCTTATCCCTACTAACTACCGCCCCATCACCACGGTACCATTTCTTCTCAAAATTCTGGACAAAGCCGCTTATAACCAAATTCAAAAACATCTGGAATCACACAACCTCCTAGGTGAGAGACAATCGGGCTTCCGTCCCTTACATGGAACTGAAACCGCCCTTATTGACTTGAAATCCCAAATTGACGAACTTCGAGACAAAGGAAGAACAGTACTTCTGTTACTCCTTGACCTTTCCGCCGCTTTTGATTTGGTGGACCACAAAGTCCTCTGCAGTCACCTGGACTCCGCGGCCCACTTCTCCCCGGAAGCCATCAGATGGATTGAGTCATTTCTGAGTGAAAGAACAATGAGAGTCTTCTCCCCCTCGGCAGCAGCTGATCCCACCCCTATTCTATGCGGTGTCCCTCAGGGCTCCTGTGTCTCCCCTACTCTATATAACATTTTCACCAAGCCCTTGTTTGATGATCTGGACCATCTCGGTATCACCTACACTAATTATGCAGATGATACACAGATCCTCCTCCCGCTTTCTGGGGATCATGCGAAAGACACGGAATTGGTGAACAAGGTATATCTTATCATCCAGGCCTGGATGGCCACCCATGGCCTCTGTCTGAACGATGATAAGACAGAGTTGATTATCCTGGGCACTCAAACTAATATTAAAAAATTAGGTCAGGAATTCTCCTCATTTAACATAGATGGGAATATCATCCAAGTGTCCAAGGACGTAAAAACCCTGGGATTCTATCTTGACTCCACCCTATCTCTCGACAAACAGCTAAAATCCCTTGCCTCCTCCACGGCTTACACGTGCAAACTAATAAGAGCCGGTAAACCGTTCCTATCCAACAAGAGCTGCCTAATCCTGGCTAGAGCTTTAATACTATCCAGGATTGACTACTGCAACGCTCTCTACGCCGGAGCAAATAAAACTATAACGCAAAGACTACAAATATTACAAAACAATGCCCTGAGAGCAGCACTAGGCATAAACAAAAGATCCCACATCTCTGCCGCCAGACGCCGTCACAACTGGCTGACCATTGAGAACAAAATAACACTTAAAATGCTTTCCCTGACCCATAAAGCCCTCAATAACTCCGCCCCCAAATACCTGATTGACAAATTCCATAGGAGAACATCCTCCAGACCGACCAGAGCTGTCAACTCCAACTGCCTGACCATACCTAACTTTAGACTACAGACGATAGGTGGTAATAGCTTTCAGGTAAAGGCGGCAAAGAGTTGGAACTCACTACCTCAAGACCTGAGAGCAGACGTACCCTACCTCCGCTTTAGAAAAAATGTCATCCATAAAATGTCATCCAACTCCTCACCTGACTAACCTCAGCTGATCTCACTCGACCGTGTCCCCTTCTACTACCCTACTGCCCGCTCTCAAACCTGTGTATATTTTGTATCACCTGTTTCCCATTTATACTTGTAATTACATGTGCCCCATGACCACACAGTCTTCTCTCTACTGTACATCTGCCTGGTTGCAACCTGTAATTGGATTAACCTTCGCAAACTTGTATACTTTGTCAATTTCAACTGTATTTATATTGTACGTTATGCTTTGATGTAACCTGTAAGCTTTGCATTTTCTTGCCACTGCGCCCTGCTACCCCTGGGTCTGGCGCGCATAAAAAGTGAATAAAACAAACAAACAAACAAACAATTGGGTTAAGAACTGTGCTGCCAATGTCAATCAATGTTTGATCTAGGGTTGGACCGTGTGATTTGTGAATAGTGACAGCAGATGCAAGAGATAGAGAAAATTGCTCTCTGCATACTTACATGTCTTTGAAAAGAAGTAAACATGCTATTGTCCATCCAATTTGTTTAACTTCTTCAAGTTTGTCAAAGCGGATGTTGACAAACTGAATGTTGTTATTATGTGGATATTTTTGGAAGCCAAAAAATTGACCAATTTCTCCATTGAATTAACCTTGATCTACGTCAAGGTTACATTTTAGAATTACTCTGCAGTTTAGATACAAAGTCAATATTTTCTCCAATCAGGCTGTTGAAGATACATTTGCCTAAGCTGTTTAGTTGTGATGTTGCTTGTTGACACATAGTAAGTGTCATGACGTGCACTTCTAGTTTGTCTATGGAGCTGATATGCAGTATGGGTTGCATTTCTTTTTTCAACATTGTCGTATTAAATTGAATACAACTTGACATGGTTGGCATTAAGGACATGCATTTAGATGTTGTTTAGTTAATTGTTCCAGGACATCAAGGAGCAGATGTGTTTCATCCATATAGCTCATGGATTAGTCCACTATTTAAGATTGAGTTTACATATTTAGTAAGCAGACCCATTCCAATGCTTTTTAAAATGTTGTCATAGGTGAGGTCTGTAGGCTGACACATGTTTTGAGTTAGTTCTCTGTAGTGAAAACGTTTCCAGAGATTTCCAATGCTGCAGAGGGTATTGCAGCATTGTTTGTGTTGTAATATTTAGAAAATAGGTTGATCTTTCACTGGTGTTAACTGTAGGTGGTCTTCCAAAACATTAGCCCTTTTCCTCCAAACAGTTCTTCGTAATTGGTTTTTAGGATTTCTTGTATTCTGAGATGAATTAAAGCCAATATGAGGCTGTAAACCAGGCTTACTTCATCTATCAGGAGAACGTTCATTTGTTTTAGAATTCTGCATTCTTCAGTAGCCGCTTCTGCTGATAATTTGTAGTATTATAATTTCTTTTGATGTTCTGCGGGGTGCAGCAGTAGTCAGTGTAAAGTTACACATCCTATGTTGTAGGTAGCTAAACTTGTATGGCTGTTACTACAGCCAAAGGGTTATTTGTTACATTTTGCAGAAATGTGCTGATTATTTTAATAAAAATGTTTTAACAGAATCACCACTTACATAAAAGAGCAGAGGATTTTACATTTTTAATTACAGTTTTTAGTTTCATTTTTAAAACCATGTTCAATTTCTTCAGTGACTTCTAGATAAATGGTGAGTTGTTGACCCTAAACTGTGAATCGAGCAATGACAAGTCTTCTTCAGGTTGTTTATATTGATATATGGTATTTCAACCTCAGTCATGACTATTTCTGCTTCATTTAGAATGAGTGGTTCTCCAAGCGTTTCTTGGCTTCCTGTAAGCAAAGGTTGACTGTCCTTAGGAGTGGCTGTGTCTCTTCAAGCTTTACTGTCTTCCTCTTGTTTGTTTTCATTGTCCAACATTTGTTTGTGTTTCTTAAAATTGTCATGTGTTCTACTGCTTTAATTTGCTTTGAATGCAGCTTAAAATGAGTCACAGTCACCTAACAATTCTGTTTCTTTTCTACAAGGTTTAAAATGTTGGAGTAGGGCCATGTATTAGAGTTCTCTATGTTGTGGAGGTTTAACTGATAACTGTATATGATTAATTAGACTGGGTTTGGTGAGTTTCACTAGGCTGCCTTGACAAGTTGAGACTGAATCATTTGGTGTGACATTGTTTCTGTAGGTGTAGTTCTGGGCAATGTCGTACAGACACATGTTTTCCAAAGAAGTACTTTTGGTTGGGTAGTATGTGTCCATTAAATTATTTATTTATTTTAATTTCGTGTCTGTTTTGATAATTTTTGGCTATGCTCTCCATCTCTTTCTAGGATTTGAGTACTCTTTTTTGGGGATGAGACTGGTTCAAGGTTCAGCCAGACAATGTGTTCATATTTGCCATATAAGGCTGTACCTGTTAACCGGTCTGCAGCTTCCTAGCACCCACATTCTCTATGGGAGAACATTTTTATACCAAAGCTGTGCATTTTATGTGATAGTGATTTGTCAGATGATACGTCATACTTGATGTATTTTAGCTCTGTTTTTTCAGCCTTTGTGAGATAAGTTGTGACTTATCTTGCAACTGCAGTGGAATTGTCTGCTATGCATTGTATGTCTATGTTTGCATTTCACAAGAGGGCAATGATTGCATTGTAATCATTGATGTACTTGAATACTTTGTCCCTTTTAATGTTTAATGTATTTTTATAGGATTTGCCTTTTACGCTGTGTCTAACAGAAGGCATCAAGCTATTTTCTTGTTCTTATTCGCAAACTGATCCAGGGAAGCCAAAAGTGATATTTGGTATAGTATTTGCTATTCTTTTCATATCTGTGTCAGCAGTATTTGCCACACTTATGTTTTTGGAAGCATAAGATGTGTTTATGTAGATCACTATCTGTGGTTTCTGAAGGGATGTTGCAGGTAATGTATTTTTCAATAAATTGTAAAACAGTGACAACACTTTCATGGCCAAATTTATGAGTACCTTTTATCCACAAAAGCATGTGGATGTGTGGTGCTCCTCTGGATTGATATTTTTTTCGGCAAATGAAGTGTTGCACTTCTCTGAGCGGAGGGGTAGTTGTATTGCAGATAAAGTGCAGCATGGCAATGAAGCAATGGTGAAAGTACCTTGATACATTGACAGGGTCAAGAGAACATAATTCTCCTGGTGCTTTTATATCTTTTCCACCTTTATTTTGGTTTGCAGTGCTTAAGAAGTTGTGCAAGTCATCCCATGCTTACTCTGCACAACTTAAAGTAACAAACCATGTGGGTGGCCCTAGGTTCTTTAGCATACAACATACATCAGCATGACATTGCAACCAGTATTCTTTTGTACTATGCATGTTTGCCAAGAGATATGTGATACTTGACTGCAAAACTTAATCTTCATATTTTATTTTTTGAAGCAGTTGCCTAGCTATGTTTAAAAAGTTGGAGCCTGTTTTTAATGTATCTGTAACTCCATAACATAGAGTTTCTAGTTTACTTTGAAAGAGGAGGTGGAAAAAGTATTCAACATTTTGGGCCTCATCACGAGTTGGGCGGTAACGCCGGCGCTATTAGTGCCGGTGTTAATAGCCCTACGCCAAACCCCCCGGTGCTAATTGGGGATCTTTTAGTTTGAAGCATTTGATATGTTTCTAATGCATCGTCAATGGTGTCTTTGCAGTGTAGTGGATGAATTGTATACTGGATTAAATGTTGGCTGCAGTAATCAGGATTGACATGTTCAAATTGGCCAGTTGCTGGTGAGTCTTGAGATATTTGGGTGGTTTCTCTTAGGTTTTCCTCTATATGTATATCTTTATAGTATTCAATGTTTTCTTTTACATTTTGTAGGGCTTGTCTAACTTAGTTTAAGTCGACTAGTTGTTGCCACATCTTGTTTTCTTTTGTTGGGACACCATTAACTGGTACAATCAAAGATTCATTTATGGGTCATTGTACTCCTAGAGTTTGTAAATTTTCTTTCAGATCGAATGGCAAATATTCAACTTTGCCACGGATGCCCTTGAATAACTCGGATTGAGGTAATATGGCTAATTTTGGTTAGAGGCGTATTATAGCTTGATGTCACAACTTGTGTCAAAGTCGTCCGACCCACTTCTCTCCTCCGACTCCCCACCTGAAGAACTTGAATCCGTATTGTAGCTGGAGGACCATCGGTAGGCATAAGCAGCAGATGAAGAAAACCTTCCGCGGTGGGAAGCCACAGGGGCCACCAGAAAACTTGTGGTCGCGGCTGCCCCGCCCCGTCACCGCACAAAGGCATTTGAGGAAAAAAACCACTGGCATAAAAAAAACCCTTGTAGAGATCCGAGAGTAGATGGCAGACACGCCTGCATGGAGTGAAGATTCGAGGAGGCAATTGAGTACATCCGGCTGGTAGTGAAGACAACCGCTCAGACAGGTTGCGTCGGGAAACTGAAGGAGACCGGGGAATCCAGGTAAGGAGCAGAGAGAAAGCAAAGTGAATGCGGGAAAGGGTACCCTGCAGGTCTGAGAAAACTGAGAAGAGAGAGAGAGAGAGACTGCCGAAGCCAGCGGAGAGAAAAGAAAAAGGGGAAATAACAAAAAGGCAGAACAATAGCAACCGAATAGAAATTACACAGCGTACAGCAACAAGACAGGGGAGAGTCGCTTAGATGTTGCAACGCGCTGACAGTCCGGGAACCCGGAAGTAAGTACTTCCCGGCTGTTGGCGGTCGCAAATGAGAATGTGAAAAGGACTAGACCGACACCCAGAGAATAACAACTTCTAATGGCCGCTCCATCGAAACCGCTGCCATACCCTCCATGTGTTTGGATGCATGACACTTGAATGCATGCACTGTTTGGATGATTATGCTCTCATACAAGTTATGTTGTTGGAGAGTTATTAGTGATAGCACATGATGTCATTTGGTTATTGTCAAGCTTTGTGTTGCAGTGTGTGCAAACTGTTGGACAAAAGTCATGAGTATTTCCTGCTCCTTGGTAGCTTTAAAAAAAAGCACCAACATCTGCAATATCGTTATGAAGAATGACATTCAAAAGAAGAATTGTCGGACACTTCGACAGGGTACACTATGGGGTCTACCCCAAGTTATTGGGCATCATCCATGTGGTCTTTGTGTGATATGTTCCCAGACCAATAAGAAGACAACTATAGACTTGGGTGTAGGCCATGTTTGGGAATTAACGGAACACCCTAATTATAACACGAACAATGTTGTTTATGTGATCAAGTGCCCTTGCTCCCTCATTTACATTGGTAAAACCAATAGGAAATGCAAAACCCGAATGATAGAGCATAAGAGTTGCCTGAACAATACAATCAAAAAAGCTCCCTTGGTAAAACATTTTGTTTGTTCCTGGATTTTGAATGGTGGATTCTAACTAAAGTGAGAGGCACATGCCAGGACGTGATTGATAGAAAACTTGTGAATTTGGAGCAAAAACTCATATTTCTCACTAGAAGTCACTTGAAAGGGCTTAATGAAAATATCCAATGGCAGAATGTCAAGTAAACCAGGTTCTATTATTCACTGTTATGCAGTGCTTAGGTTCTGCAATACAGCTATGGAATGGCCAACTAGGAATGATGATGTGGGCATTAACAATAAGTACAATAAGTGTGCTAATTTAGAGACAGACTATGTAAATAACATATAGGATGCAAATCACATCTGGGTTACCAAGGAAAGGTTTTTTTTAATTGGACACTTATGAAAAAATGGTGTTCACTGTGTAGTTGCTGGGAAACAATTGGATTGTTGAAAATGTATTGTATATAGGAATGTTTGATTGATGAATTCCTTATATAGAGGTTTCTTACTTTTCCATTGTTTGACAATGTTGGTATTACATTCCATGCCACAGGGTATGTTCACTTGTGGATCTGGTACAGCAATATTACAGCATGGCTAGTGATCCAGATGCATTACATACTTTATTGACTATTGCCCTCATTTTAAGTGGCACAATGTTATTCCTTCCAGTGCATTGATTCTTGTTACCATTCGGTTTGAGAAGGTAACAACTTTGCAGGCTTTTTTTAAGGTTTTGTGTGGTGGAACTATAGTGCAGACATTAAGGTTATTCACAATTACCCCTTTGTTTCCCAGTCTATGCACATTTTTGTGTCTTGATGGCGTATGGGTACCTTTTGGCCCAGTTTCAGGACGACTTCCTCTTCTGGGGTTTTGAGTTTTTTAAAAAATTTTTATGTCCCTAGTAGAATTATGACGCATCACGTCATGACATGATGACGTCATCGGCCCGCTCCGCAATTTGCCATGAGTGCAGCTGGTTGTATTAAGACGGTTGGGTTGGCCTTTAGGTTGTAGACACCCCTGCTAACCACTCAAGCTGTATGTGATAGCTGCCCAAATCTGCATTTTGGAGGTAATTTTCAGTTTTGATGTACCATGATATGGAGCCCATATCTGGAGCCTGTTTGTTATTTGAGGACCATAGTGAAGGGAATCTGAATACGTTCTCCTTTTTGTACGCTTTCAGGAAAATTACAGTCCTGGGAAAGAGTTACATCTCCATATGGTTACTAACAGTAAACTGCCAACTGTTTGATGCCAGTGGCTTTTTCAAGACCTTAAGTAAGTGTAATTTATTTTTGTGTAGGGGCACATTTCCCATGATAGTTGATGTTGATCTCTTATAGAGTAGGTCACTCCAAAGCTATTTTTTTCCATTGTTTGGTCCACAGGGGTTACACTTGAACCTGAGATAATTTAGGACATCTCAGACCAGGAAGTCGGAAATTGTATGAAATACTGCAACACCTTAAGAAGTTTATGTGTTTCAAAGTAGGAAGGTAAGGAGTTGATCTCAGATTGGTCATTAATCAATGCCATCTGGATACTTTATCACTAAGAGAGGCTTTAATTTGCCTTACAGGTACCTTTGAGGGCAGTATTGTACTGATCGCATTCATAGCTATTACGCCACTTTGGGAGCGGCCATTGTGTCCGATCAACTAGATCCAGATATTAGCAGGTACTCTATTAACAATCTACTTGTGTATCCTAAAGGGTTTAGGATTATAGTTAGGTCAATTGAATGGACCGTCCAAGCACATATATTCATATATATTTCATGTATTCATTTTTAACAAGGTTGTGTTGATTTATGAGATAAAGAATGACAGGAAGGAGTTTAATACACCACCTACAGGACACAATAGGTGGTTTCACTCGTTACCCCTGAGGAATGTCCAGCTAGTGTCAGCTTTACGGGACAGAAACTTATATAAGTCGGGCCAATCTTGACATAACAAAGAATGGGTATATTTTACCCTCACTGTGTAATGTCCACCCATTGAGACTGGCTTTATTTGAATGTATTGATATGGACCAATCAATATATGTCTATTTGTGTTTTGTTATAATTATGTGACACAGTTCTGTATTTAGGAATTTCTGGACATTTTTGTGGTTTTATTTGAAGTCAGAATTATTAAAATTGATTTTTTACTTTTTTGTATAAAATATTATACCTTTTGATTGGAGCTCCATCTTCTTGTTATTTGTTTTCGAGGTAGATGTGTAGTCTTCCCTGTTTTATAGAATAATATGTGGGTACATATGTACAATACACTTCTGTGATGTTTTTCTTTTTGTTTAACAACATATATCATATTCCCATTTAGATGGAAAATCATTCACCCTGCAGTGGGACATACCTGATTAGAATACTGACATCATATTTCCCAACATGCTATAAACCTTACATTTGGCATGCGGGTAGACTCCATGGTGTAGACAATGTAAAACGTCTACAACATACATTGTTCTCATTTTGTTTTTTCCAGGATTTTTAAGGGGTCTGCAATGCCTGAATATGTCTGGGACAAAGACTTATATGCATTTGGATATTACTCCTTTGTGAAAAGTACAGTGAGCTAAAAGCAATGGCTGCAGACTCTCAAAGTGGGGAAAACCAGAGAACAGATTATCATGCCGTATTCTTTCTAGAGAGGGGCACCTGCTACCTTTTTTGTATTTTGTAAGGAACTTGGGATTGGTCACCCTAAATTACCTGGGGGGACCCAAATGTGGACCCCTTACTCACTGTGGTCAGAGGCCGAGCTCCACCTCACTGTTGAGGCCCGACAAGGCTGAAACACGTGTCTGGGGTTGCTGTTGGTACTCTTATTCATAGGAGGTTTGGTGGCATTTCAGTGCAGGACTGCCCTCGTGACTGATATGCAACTAGATATTCGACCTTGGTGAAAAGTACAGTGAGCTAAAAGCGATGGCTGCAGACTATCAAAGTTGGAAAAAACACCAAACAGGTTATCATGCTGTGTTCTTTCTAGAGAGGGCCATCTGCTACTTTTTGTGTATGTCTGTGTGACTGTTTGAAATGTTCAGCATACTTCCCAACATGCTAGAACCTGACATTTGGCATGTGGCTAGGTTCCATTGTGTAGACAATGTAAAAAGTATAAAATATAAATGTTTCTATTTTGTTTTTTTTAAGTGGTCTGCAATCCTTAACCCTGCCATGTGTGGATATGTGTGTTTGTGTCTGTTGTAAATGTTCAGCATACTTTGCAACATGCTACAAACCTGGCATTAGGCTTCTGGGTAGGTTCTATGGTGTAAACAATGTACAAAGTATAAAATATACATATTTAGATGATTTTTCTGTTTTTTAGCAGTCTGCATTGCTTCTCCTCTCATATGTGGATATGTCTGTGTGTCTGTTCTAAATGTTCAGCATACTTCCCAACATGCCACAAACCTGAAATTTGGCATTTAGGTAGGTTGTATGGTGTAGACAATGCAAAAAGGACAAAATATATATTGTTTATGTGTTTATTTTTTTAAGCAGTCTGCAATGCTTACGGCTGTCATATGTGGATATATGTGTGTCTGTTCGAAATTTCAGCAAACTTCCCAACATGCTACAAACCTGAAATTTGGCATGTTGGTAGTTTCATGGTGTAGACAATATAAAATGTATAAAAGATAAGCAGTATGCAATTGATACTCTTGCCATATGTGGATATGTGTGTGTGTGTCTGGTCGATGTGGTTGGCATACTTCCCAAAGTGCCACAAACCTGATATTTGGCATATGTATGGACAATGTAAAACGTAAAAATTATAAATATTTATTTTCTTAAGGGGAACTGCGTGGATATGTACGGGTGTTTGTTAGAAATGTTCAGCATACTTCTGAGCATTCTACAAACCTGTAATTTGGCATGTGGGTAGGTTGCATGGTATAGACAATGTAAAACCTATCAAATATACATTTTCAAATTCATTTTTAAAGTGATTTTTAATCAGTCTGTAATGCTTGGATATGTGTGTGTGCTTGTTTGAAATATTAAGCATACTTCCCACCATGCTACAATCCTCCAATTTGGCATGTGAGTAGGTTCCGTGGTGTAGACAATGTAAAAATTATAAATGATAAGTGGTGTGCAATACTTACTCCTTGCGTATGTGGATCTGGGTGTGTGTGTGCCTTTTTGAAATGGTTGACATACATCCCAACATGCTACAAACCTGAAATTGTATATGTTGCTAGTTTCTATAGTGTAGAAAATGTCAAAAGTATAAAAGATAAGCATTGTGCAATTCCTACTCCTACCGTGTGTGTGTGTGTGTGTGGTGTGTGTGTGTGTGGTGTGTGTGTGTGTGTGTGTGTGTGTGTGTGTGTGTGTGTGTGTGTTTTTTGTCGAAGTGGTCGGCATACTTTCCAAAATGCTGCCATGTGAATAGGTTCCATGGTGTAGATAATGAAAAAAAGTATAAGATATACCTTTTTCTAAGTGTTTCAAGCGGTCTGAAATACTTGGATATGTGTGTGTGTGTGTATCTGTTTGAAATCATCAGCATTCTTCCCAAAGTCCTACAAACCTGAAATTTGGCATGTGTATGGTTCCATAGTGTAGACAATGTAAAAAGCATAAAATATAAATATTCCTTTGTCTAATTTATTTTTGGGGGGAAGTGTGTGGATATGTTGGGTGTTTGTTTGAAATATTCAGCATACTTCCCAACATGCTACACACCTGACATTTTGCATGTGGGTAGGTTCCATGGTGTAGACAATGGAACATGTATAAATGATAAGCATACTGCAATTCGTACCCCTGATATATGTGGAGATGTGTGCATGTGCCTGTTTGAAATGTTCAGCATATTTACCAACATGCTACAAACCTCAATTGTGCATGTGGATAGATTCCATGGTGTAGACAATGTAAAAAGTTTAGGATATGCATTTTTCTATTTCGTTGTCTAAGCGATCTGCAAGGCTTACCCCTGTCATATGTGGATATGTGTGTGTGTCTTTTCAAAATGTTCAGCATACTTCCCAACATGCTACAAACCTTACATTTGGCATGTTGGTAGTTTGCATGGTGTAGACAATGCAAAAGTATAAAAGATAAGCAGTGTGCAATTCTTACTCCTGCCATATGTGGATATGTGTGTGTGTCTGCTCGAAATGGTTGGCATATTTCCCCGCATGCTACAAGCCTAAAATTTGGCACGTGAGTAGGTTCCATGGTGTAGATAATGATATAAGTACACAATATGCATTTTTCTGGTTTTTAAGTGGTCTTCAATGTTTACCCCTGCCATTATTGGATATGTGTCTGTGTCTTTTCCAAATGTTCAGCGTTCTTCCCAACATGCTGCAAACCAAAACCAGAAATTTGGTGTGTGGGTAGGTTCTGTGGTGTACACAATGTACAAGGTATAAAATATACATTTGTAGATTTTCATTAAGCATTATGCAATGCTTACCCCTGCTAAATGTGGATATGTTTGTGTGTGTGTGTGTGTGTGGCAGTTCGAAATGTTTGGCATACTTTTCAACATGATACAAGACTGAAATTTCACATGTGACTAGGATTCATGGTGTTGACAATATAATACATGTAAAATATACATTTTTAAAAGTGTTTCTTTTTTTAAGTGGTCTACAATGCCTGGATATGTGGGTGCGTCTGTTGGAAATGTTCAGCATTTTTCCCAACATGCTACAAACCAAACATTTGGCATGTGGGTAGGTTCCATGGTGTACACAATGTAAAAAATATAAAATATAAATATAACTTTTTCAAATGTTCTCTTTTTTGGTTGGTATTACCTTGCGAAGCACGTGTACAATTGCTAGTAAACCAATACAATACACAAGTTACGTTACAAAGGCACTAGTGTGGTACAATTCCTTAAAATCCTAATTTAGAGTTCCTTTACAACTCCAGTCATTGCTACCCAATTTTTAAAAACCTAATTAAAGATATTAGCAAGGAGATGTGATTGCCCTCCATAAAATCCATAATCACTTACCTGCACATATATAATTTTAATTGGAAAATCCATTAAACCAACAGGGCAATTCATGGAATAAATGTGTGCCGAAAAGGGGAGCGTAAGCGTGAAAAACGCAGTGCATGCGTGCCAAAGCCATGCGCACAGTCATTCATCGATTCATGGAATGCACAGCACGTGTAAAACCTGGGATGTGCGCCAAATACACGGGCGCACACGTCACTAAACGGCATGTGCGACGCGCACAGGGAAAGCGCACACCGTGTGGCGCACACAAGAAAAGTGGGCAGAACACGGGGCAATGGGGAACAATGTGTGAAAATGTGGCCATTACGGGGGAAGTACGGGAGGTAAATGCTCGCAAAACCCACACGTGCTCTAACAACACATATTCATGGAATCGAACAGGGGAAACCTGTGTGCCAAAAAAGACGCGCTAATCCGGAAACACGTACGCCAGCAGGAATCAGGCGTAAGCGGCCCTGCGCAGCATAAAAGTGCGCGCAAACAACATGCAAGCTCAGATGCCAGGATCAACATACCGTTCCTAGCAGCAGTGGTCGTGGGATACCGCAGGAGGAGGAGGATAGTCAGACCCAAAATTTTCACACCCAGAACCAGCCTTTTTGGCATGCCTGATGACCAGGTGTATGGGAGGTACAGGTTTCCACCTCACATAATACTCGACCTGGTCAGTGAGGGGGAGGATGACCTCACATCACTCACCTCTGCTCCCAAGCACTCAGCCCCCTGGAGAAGGTCCTCAATGTACTGCACTTTTTGGCCACCGGATCATTTCAGCGGACAAGTGCCATAGTGGGGGGGGGGTGTCACAGTCCACACAGTCTTGCTGCCTACACCAGGTCTTGGCCATCATGACTGCACACCCATCAGTGCGCAGTCACATATACCTGCCCAGAACACCAGCAGAAAGGCAGGCTGTGGTCCAGGATTTCTACGGGGTGGCACAATTCCCCAAAGTCCTAGGTGCCATTGATTGCACCCATGTGGCCCTACGTCCCCTCTATAGAAACCGCAAGCACTGGCATTCCATCAACGTGCAGGTAGTATGTGATGCCAAGGGAATATTCACCTCAGTATATGCCAACTATCCGGGGTCCAGCCATGATAGTTTCATATTCAGAATGCCACCCCTAAACCGAGACCTGGAAGCTGGGCGGCATGGCGACACATGGCTAATTGGTGAGTATAAATGCCTCTGCACATGCATACATGTCAGACACAGAGAAATGTGAAAACCCCACTAATTACAACCATTATCACCTCCCCAGGGGATAGTGCCTACCCTCTGAGCACCTACATGATGACGCCAATACAGAACCCCACCACACCACCCGAGGTAAGATACAACACAGCCCATATTGCAACCCGGGGCATAGTGGAACACACATTCGGAGTGCTGAAGTGCTGGTGGGCAGCTACTATATGCGCCCCCAGTAGTGTGCAGGATCATAGTGGCAGCATGTGTCCAGCACAATACTGCAACCCCGCGGGGCATGCCGGTGGACATAGTGGTGCCCCCACATCCCCAACCAAATGCACGGCTGCTGCACATGGGAGGTGAAAGGGCACGTGGTGAGGCAGCCCTTGCCCAGCTTGTGGCAAATTACTTCACCTAAAATCCCACCCCTGCGGAGTGTACACAGGCCTGGCACATACCAGCTGACAATTTATGATGATGACAAAATGGACAGTCAACTGTCACACCCATACCACCCTGAGATTGTTTACCTGGAAGTGTTACATTGTGTGCATCTCTAGCTACTTAAACACATTCAATGCTGTGTCAGTAAAAGGCCCACATTCATGCAGCATGAAGGAATACCCCCTTACAAAACACTACAAACAAATAGTGGCATGTCAGCCAACCCCTCCCTAATCCCATCTCAGCTACCCAAAACACCATGGCATGGCATGCAATGTGAAAGGAACCAAATGAATGCACATCACATGACACAAGTGTCACAAAGTGCACCGTCCCAAATGGAAACAGGCCACAGACAATTGCCTCTCACCAATGAAAACAGCACACATTAACAAATACTTACCAGCAAGACAAAACATCAGTGTAGGATCCAACAGTGGCAACATATGACCGTAAAAAATTAAAGTAGTGCAAGTGTCACAACCTGACTAAGGCAGCACATCGACCCCTTCCAACTGCAGAGTGTTGCTGGTAGCCAAATGTGTCAGTGTACCGCATACAACATGAACTGCATCTGCAAAGGAGACAGGCTTGTTAAGACATGAAGAAGCTACATGTATATAAGCAAAAAGTGCTGTATGTAAAACCATATAGAAATCCACCATGCAGTGGAGAATTGAACAACAATGTATACACAGTTTGGAACACAGACTGCCCACACAACTTATGGGAGCCCAATGTCTCTGTGTAAGTTACTGTCACTTGTTCACACCCTTTGCAAGCCCATGGAAAGGGGAAGCAGGAGGGGTGTGTGTGTCAGGAACCCAAGTTTCTAACCCAAAGACAGGACAAGCCTGCATGTGCCCAGCTGGAATACACAGTGGATGCCTACGGGAGCCACACAAAGCAACACAATTTAACATTAATTCACAATCTAAAAGAAAATGTTCATGAACAAAAATGTAAATGCAAATGAAAGATAGAAAAAGCAAAAGTAAATGTAAAGAAACAAATTAAATAATAAAATAAAAATCAGAAGCATAACCAAATAAAAATAAATGTATGAAAATCAAAATAAGAAATCAAAATAAAAAATGAAAGGAAAATAATAAATAGAAAAAAGAAGAAGAAATAAAGATAACAAATGAATTAAATACTATTTTCCTTTAGCAACTTGGAATGAAATGTGAAAACCCCCCAAAAAAATAAATTAAACAAAAATGGCCATGTGTGGACCGTGGGGGAGCACCCAGGAGGTATGAGGTACAGGGTCCACCCCAACACCCACATGTGTGGATGTTGTGAAAAAAAAACCTCCATGGGCTCATGGCCTGCACGGCTACCCTACAGTGGGAGAACTGCCGTTGCTGTTATCACCCTCTGGTGGTACATCAGAAGGTGGGCGTGATATGGGAGGCAGACCACGCAAAGCCCTGGCATGCTCCTCCATGGCAGCAAGCATGCGGGTCTGAAAGGTTTGGTTCTGTAGCATGATGGTACGGAGATCCCCATGTAGCACCTCACGGGTAGCACACATTTCTGCCTGCAAGGCCTTGTGTGATGCCCGAATCTCCTCAAGGGTTGCCTGCAGCTCAGCTGAGAGTGTGCGTGTCAGCTGCTCCAGCTGCTGTTCTGACCTTGTACTCTGGGACACCTCAAGTTCACCCAGAGTATCTCTGAGGGACCTGTGTTCTAACCTCAGGGCACAGAGTCATCCAGGTTGGTGGGGTTTTGTTGAGGAGGAGGACGTGGAAGGGCCACACATGGGGTCTGGAGGGGGAATTCCACTGGTGCTAGTGGTGCAGTCCAGGGGCAGGGACAGGAGGCAGCACAGGCGGCTGCAGAGGTTCCTGTGTGTAATCCTGTCCCCGCTCCTGTGACTGCATCATCCCGCACCAGCAGGGATGCCTTCGTCCAGACCTGTTCTCAGGGAGGGGATACACGAACAACCACTGGCCTTCCTCTCGCTGCGGACGTGGCAATCTGGGACCGTGTTGAGCCTGTCCTGGCTGGAGTGGCGTTGCGTCAACTTGGCATCCGGGATGACGTGCAGGGTTTTTGTGAGGACTCTGCACGTTATTTTTGATGCCTCATTGACCATGTCGACCTACTAGGATGGGTCCCCTGTGCTGGGTTCCTCCGTCTGCTGGACCTTGTACTGACCCCCTCCTCAACTGATCCCCCTATGCACCAGTCGTCCTCTGTGCCATCTTCTGGGCCAAGTATCACCTGGGCACCCTCTGGAGCTGCCTCTGACCCAGCGGCCGGGCTGGTGGAGGACACATCCCTGCCACAGTCAGGAGTCGGAGGTCCAGCAGGGGTGGCCACCCCAAAAACTGGACCCCAGCAAGAGGGGGACGTGCAGGCATCAACAGGCAGTGCACATGCACGGCAGAAGCAGCCTCAAGATGGTAGCGATGATGGCTCGGGGCTATCAACATCCGAGGTGCAGGCATCGGTCAGAGGGCAGGAGGACCCTGGATTGGGAGTGTCTTGCATGCGGCAGCGGTTGGGCCAGCAAATAGATGCAGAGTGGCGGCAGGCGGAAGAGTCATGGCTCACTATGGTCAGGGTGGAGAACTCCATGCGCAGGGCGCTGAGGCTGGCTGAGTGCCTCGAGGAAATTTGCAGGCAGTTGGAGGTGGACATGGCGTTATCCCTGCGAGACCTGGGGCCAGGGAACAAGCCTTCCTCCAGGATGTTGTTCAGGAGTTCAATGATGCTCTGGCCCGGGAAATCAACAAGTGAGCCGTAGAACTTGTCTGCCGCCATTGTATATAGTTTTTTAGTGTTAGGTTTCCTTTCTATTTTTCTTTCATTTGTGTGCTGGACTATGCCCCATCTTTTTGTATATAGTTATTTGTTAGGTAGGGTATTTTGTAGGTTTCCTTTGGATTGTCTGGCTCATGGACCCTGGATTTTTACATTGTATATATTTCTGGACTGCATTTGACTTCATTGATTTTTTTTACCCATGGGGCAATGGTTTTCTTTTTTGTTTACCTTTGGATTTGGTTTGATGGATGAACGCTTTGGAGCCTTTTTCATTTGGATTTATTTTGAATCAGCATTCATATTTTTGCATTCATTTTGGACATGCAGCCTTTTGTTTATTATTTCTTTTATTGTGTGATTTGCTTTCATTACCTTGCTTTTGAATTTAATACATTTTGGTTTCATACTTCATTTGTGAGGTAGTCTCTGATTGGTTTCATGCATGTCACAATGTGGGTTTTTTCATTCACTTGCACCCATTGTGTGTGTGTGACGGACATGTATTGATGTGCATACTTGTCAGGGATTTTAATGTGGGGTGGATGGAATACTTGGTTTGGGTGTTTGGGCTGGTGTGGCGTCGGGTGGGATTTGGGTGGCCATAAGGGCCATGAGTGTGGATCGTGATGACGTGTTGGGGGGCATTGGTCGGGTGCTGCTGGCAGATGCCCGTCAATGGTGGGTGGGTGAGTGGGTGGGGGGACATGAGTCGGGGCCTGCTGGCAGGTGCCTGTCACTGCTGGGTGGGTGGGGGTGCAGGGGGACATGAGTCGGGGCCTGCTGTCAGGTGCCACTCAATGGTGGGTGGGTGAGTGGGTGGGGGGACATGAGTCGGGGCCTGCTGGCAGGTGCCCGTCACTGCTAGGTGGGTGGGTATGCAGGGGGACATGAGTCGGGGCCTGCTGGCAGGTGCCAGTCACTGCTGGGTGGGTAGGGGTACAGGGGGACATGAGTTGGGGGCCTGCTGACAGGTGCCTGTCACTGCTGGGTGGGTGGGGGTGCAGGGTGACATGAGTCGGGGCCTGCTGGCAGGTGCCGTCAATGGTGGGTGGGTGAGTGGGTGCGGAGACATGAGTCGGGGCCTGCTGGAAGGTGCCCATCACTGCTGGGTGGGTGGGGTGCAGGGGGACATGAGTCGGGGCCTGCTGGCAGGTGCCACTCAATGGTGGGTGGGTGAGTGGGTGGGGGGAAATGAGTCGGGGCCTGCTGGCAGGTGCTCATCACTGGGGGTGGGTGCATGGTGCCATGTGGGCTGCCTGCAGGGCATGGTGAGGGTTGTAGGGCAGTCCCATGTGGTGTGAGCTGCCTGCAGGGCATGAGGAGGGTTGTAGGGTAGTCCCCTGTGGTGTGGGCTGCCTGCAGGGCATGTGGAGGGAGAAACCGCACACCCGGGAGGGCCCACAGTGCCAAATAGCGTGTGAAACTTCCTGCACACCCCTGAAATACATGTACCCCGCTTGCATGAGCCCTATCGCGTGTGAAACTTCCCGCACACCCCCCAAATACACGTACCCTGCTCGCACAAGGCCTATCACATGTGAAACTTCCTGCGCATCCCCAAAATACACATACCTCGCTCTCACCTGGAGTATTGCATGTGAAACTTCCCGCGTTCCCCCCAAATACATGTACCCCACTCGCACAAGGCCTTTCGCATGTGAAACTTCCCACACACCCCCGAAATACACACACCCTGCTCGCACAAGGCCTATCGCGTGCAAAACTTCCCACACACCCCTGAAATACACGTACCCCGCTCGCACGAGCCCTATCACGTGTAAAACTTCCTGCGCACCTCCGAAATACATGTACTCCGCTCGCACAAGGCCTATCGCGTGTGAAACTTCCCACACACCCCCGAAATACATGTACCCCACTCGCACAAGCCCTATCGCGCGTGAAACTTCCCGCGCATCTCTGAAATACTCATAGCCCACTCTGACCCAAGGCCTATTGCGTGTGAAACTCCCTGCACACCCCTGAAATACACACAGACACCCCATCTACCCTGGGCATGCCCCGCAGGCAGCCCACGACACAGGGGGGTGCTTTTTCTATTCAATTTATCTAGCGTGATCGGTGTACGTGTATTCCGAGGGGTGCGCCAGTACATTTTCATGCTTTTGGGTGCTGTGAGCGGGGTGCGTGTAGTATATTCACACGATTACAGTGTACCGCCCTGTAAACTGGTGCAGGTTTAGCACGGCCCTTTGTGCTGCATTGGGGATTTCAATGCCTTTCCTTGCGCAAGGGGCGTTCTTGGGGGCATAACTGGAGCTGTGGGATGTTCTCTGCGCCAGCGCTCAAAATGGCTTGGGAATTCCATGAATACGCGGTGCGCCAGAATGCTGTTTAGCTGAATTACCCCCCAAGTGTCTCAAGTTTTCCATAATTGGGAATTAGACAACAAGGTCTGTATTTTTCTCCAGTGTAACGGCAGACCTGCACAACCAACACATTTTCGCCACTTTAGGCAGACTGAATCTCGGGATCAGAAACTCCAAAGTGGGAACTTGATTTAACTTAGCAGTGTATGTATTTCGGGGATAATACCCCTTTTCCTGAAAATATGTGAATATTTGGAGTACAGGTATTATGAGTATAATTGATCTATCAAGAGCCTTCAGTCTCATAAAGTTTCCTTTTGGTCTTAGCAGAGTTATTTACAAGTTCCCAAATATCCAAACCAATTTCCGTCAAACTATTTTCTTGTGTCGTTACCAATTCGACATGGGAAGGAACAGATTTATCATCAATTGCCTTTTAAGATCAATAAAGAGAGAACGTTGCAGAGGGTAGCCAATTTGGCATATGCAGACAACTTTCTCCATCACACTGTGGATTCCAAAAGGTTATTAAGCCCAATTAATTGCTTATCACGCAATTAGGTATGCCTAGAGCAACCCCCAAGCTCTTTTCCAATGAATACCCTCTAAGTAACTTAGAAAATAGCCTACATCACAAAAGATAACATCTTGGTCATATGTTAGAACTGCAGCTATTTTAAAAGAATACAATTTCAAGATTGGTATCAATGACTGTTTGCAAAGGCTCACATATATGCATTTAATTTGGGCAGAGACAGGTTTAATATTATCTCTTAAAGATTGTTTCACTGTGTTCAAATAGAAAGCATTATAGATGGTAAGTCCTACATAAGAGAGTGGGCTAATGCTTTTGAGTTTAATGTGTCTAACTAACTAATTCATGGTCATAGGTGCTCTCTTGCTGGCATAACTTGTTGGCATAACTGTTGAATATTATTTTTTTTCCTATTAATCAATAAGGTGTGTTGCTCTCCATAGAAGGTAAATGCATATCACTTTGTTTGCAGGCCGAATGGGGTAGGATCAACAAATAATATATCATCCACAAAGACTAACCAGTGAAAAGTTGTAGATCCTAACTTCAACGGCTGGCAACTTAAATTTCTAGACTAGTCATTAGTATCTGCAATATGAAAATTGCATTGGAGCTAACGTACAACCTTGCCTAAGTCCAACATGCATATTAACAGCTTGCGATAGGAAGCCTTCTCTGTTCAATCTAACCCTAATTTAGGTATTCTCATGTAAGAGCATAATAAGACTAAGTAAACAATTAAAGATACCACACATTTGTAAATTGGACCATAGTCTCTCTCTATCATTATACTATTGAAAGGGTGTGTCATGTTGACGGTCTATATAAAAATAGCTTTCCCTGATTTTCCCTCTATGGAAGAGCATAGATGTGCTAGAATAGTGCCATTAAGAGAGGTACTCAATCTCTTATGAACCAAAGTTGGAATTCTGGTAATAGATTCAACTTATCAACCCAGCATTCCAATTGCTTCAACAAGAGGTAAGTACATACTTTACTAGAAGCATGTATTATGACAATGGGCCGATAGTTAACAGGATTGCTTCTATCTCCTATTTTAAAAAAGAGAATGACAAGTGACATAAGGGAGGTAGGGCTTCCTTTTTAACAATGTCAAAAAATCATTTTGCCAAGATTACTGACCAAAGCTCTGAGTTGAATTTAATAATAATGGGAGCTAAGTCGTCGGGACCAGGGGCTCTAGAGACATACATTTTTTATTGAATTCAAAATATTTTCCATGGAAATCACTGCCTCCCATCTTTTCAAATTTGGTCGTATGATGTTACAATCATTACTGGTTACAGGGATAGGGGCATACATTTCTTCATAATATGCAACCTATGAAGCTTCTTCAATGGCACTACTTGAACAGACCCTTCCACTTGGGTACTCCCAAAAGGAGGACATATTGTTCCCATTTAGGAAAAGCACAATTTTTGGTTGTCTTAAACTGCCTTAAACCTTTACATCGATTACGATGAGCCTGGCAGATCTTTTTCTTGGTGAACATAGCTGTCTGGAAGTCCCATGTAAAATCATTCCCAAGGGATCTAATTTGTGCCCTTTCTCTCTTTTGACTTCCACAAACTGGAAGTTAAAGAAGTGAGAGGTGGGATTACAGACAGGACACAAGACATTCCCTGTTAATTTAGGCAAACAAGCATACATTGTCTTGTTTATCCTGTTCACACTGAGCAGGTGTTCAAGGTCATCTGTAGCTGTTTCCTTGATAAGACATATACGATTTCCCATGAGTGATTTTAAAGAGGAAATATTACAGCGTGCGCTAAATCCTCTTCTAACACGGTGCGATGAAGTCCTATGGAGGTACTATTTGTAAACAATATGTGGGACTCTTACACGAAGCAGTGGCCTGATCACAGTTTCCATTGAAGGCTAAGCTCAATGGAGAGCTCCCGGATAGCATAGATTTTGAAAGGAATATGCAGTCAATCCAGGAGATAGACCCTTTTCAAAGATATACTTTTTTGCCAAGGAAGTGCTAGGTTGGGGTACTAGTAATGCCAAACCTCAGCATTCCATGAATTTAACCCAAAGTTCACCTCTTTTCCTATTAATTCGCCTTGTGCTGTTCAAAAGAACAGGACATATCATCCTCAAAGAAGTCAAGAATGTATGCAGACGTTGAGATAATATCACCTGCCACCGCTATAATATTTTGGTGTCCTTCCACCATGCAATTATTAAAAATACAACTCAATTCATTATAAAGTGTATCAATATTTGTACATGCAGGGTTCCAATAAATATTGATCATCAAAATGTTGGTCTTTGGTGCATATTGTTCAGACTGTAATTTGATAACTGAAAGACCTTCACTCGAAGTTTCCACGAAGGAAGATGAAAGCCCCATTTTTACATCTACAGCTATTGCCAACCTGCCACTAGGACAACACCTATTACCCTTCCTTGCCATCTTCGAGAATACTTTGGTACCTTCCATGAGCAATGGGTGTAACAACATAGTCTCTTGCATCAGTATGATATCAAACTCTGCAAAGAAAAAAAAGGAATCAACCAAGCTTTAAGATCATTTTGTTACCACAACTGTTCCAAGAAAACACACTTAATGAATTAAATTAAACACGTAAGTTAATTAGGGCTTTCTTGCTTTCATTGTGTGTTAAAGATAACCAGGCATAGTCTTGATGTCATTTGACAGACTTCAAGACAAGGACCAAGTCCCACCTCATCAACCTTGCACCTTAATTGAAGCTTGCTTCTTCCTTTCCTTTTATGATTTTTGTTGTTAGTCTGGGTTTTTATGTGAGCCCTGAGGCCTATGGGTGAGTGGCGTGATATAACAATTCAAATAAATAAATAAATGAAAAATTTTGTCTGGAATGTCATGTTCTTTGCTCCAGAGATTGATCTAGCTCCATTTGTACCAATGCTGTGATTAATTGATAAAGAGGGAAAAGAATCCCAAGAGCCATCTTGGTTACATACATCTTTGAGAGAACATTTCCTGCAGTGAGAGGGATTGCTAAGATTATGTGAATCAAGACCCATAGATCTAAAACTGTCGACTTGTTCCGGCACTAAATGTGCAACAATTGTTGAGATGAAATTAGCAATATTATCCTGCCTCTCCTCTGGGAGTTCAACCCAGTCAATATCTGCAAAGTGTATCAAACAGAGGGCAGGTATCAATGAAATAACCTGAAGGACTGAGCAATATACAATCATTATACTGCATACTGTTCTCAAACCCAATCACCCTGCCTATAAAGTCAACCAAACCTCCTGGTAGAATCCTCTTTGTTGAACCCTCTTTGTAGTGTGGCTTTACTATCGAGGGGTTCTCCTGGCCTGTGGTCTCAGGAGGGCCCACATTATCTTCCTGGAATTGTTCTAAGACTACATGGGTTTCATTTAACTTAATAAGGAGTCCTCATGGACTTCATCTTGAGCAGACTTGAAAGTTGGGGATTTCATAGTCACCTGGCCTGCATTTCCAAGAAGAAAGAATGCTGTGATCTTATTTTGAGAGTTAGCTTTGGTCTTTTTTTACTTTTTTAATGTTTTGGAGAGAGGGAGTCGACATTTTAGGTTTAGCAGACCCATTTGAATCATAAGATTGCATATTTAAATCTATGATTTCCTCTGACAGGGATAAAGTCCATAAACAAAGCTTTTTTTTTTTTTTTTAATTCAAGTTGGACTTAATGAAAATTCATTTTTCTTATTGTGTGGTTTATTCCTTCTTCGTTCACAGCTTGTATTTGAACTCTGTGAGAGCAGGTTGTTCCACCTCGTCTGCCTCATTAATGTGATCTGAGATTTCAATAGATCAGGAATCTCCTATTCAGTACCAAAGTGCCATGTTCACCCCTTTTCCAAAATAGAAGGCAAAAGATGACCCCTGCTTCGAACAGTAACTTCCAGATAATTGTTGCCTGATGTCATGTTCTAGTGTATATTTGGTCTCCTGCTGCCTCTTCATCTGCATGTCACGTGCCTCCTTTGTTTTTCCTTTGACACTCTTTCTCCTCCTGCACTGTTTCTGCCACCCCATGTTTCACATCTTGTTGCACCTCCTTCTCCACCCACACCTCTGTCCCTGTTTTCTTCCTCCCGCAAAACATGAGCTTCCCCCACCGGCTGCATCTAAATCTCTTCCACCTTTGTCCTGCACCGACCACTATGTGGGTGACCTTCTGACCCTCCTCCATCTTGAGCCCCACAGAGACCTTTTTGTTTTTCTTCTCACGTAGGCCCTCACCGAAGAACTCCCACCACTACAGTGCATGAATTGCAGCCACAACCACCTTCTGCCCTGCAGCCACTATCTCCTCCATAAGACACCAAGCTTCTATTGCTCGCTCAATTATCAATTGATGGAGAATAACATACGATTGCATGATATTTTGTGTCACCTGCATCTCTACCTCCTTCTTCTGAGGCTGCTCTTCATTGCTTAGTGGCTTTCCACCTTCAACATTTGAAAAGGCAGTTACATCTATTTCCTCATATGATGACTCATCCTCAATCTTGCTGACAACATTCACCAATCCACCTCAAAGATGAAACGGTTTCAAATAATTCCAGTACGACCTTTAGTTGACCCATCTCTAAGGAAACTCTCTTAAAGTCACAACAGGGAATAGTTGAAGAGCAAACGTAATTTAGGATTTCACAAACTTACAAAGGCGATAACGAAAAAAGGGTTTAAAAAAATCATAAATATGGTGCATCGCAGAGGTTTTCACAAAAGATTTCATAAATGATTTCTCATAGGGTTTCAGTTTTTGGGTGGAAGCCACAAAGGTAAGAGAAAGCATGTAACAAATAGAAAAAAATAAAAGAACTTACAAGCTTTTCCACAGTTGAATTGTCATAGGGGAATTACAAATGTAAGGGTCTTCACAAAACTTGAAAAATATAAAATAAAATGTCACTAATTTAAAGTGTTAAAGATGTGTAAATATGAAGAGAAATAGCTCAAGCACAAGCTCTCCTTCCCTATTTAATTTGGCTGAACCAGGTTCATCCCTCAAACAGCCAAACATTGCCCAGAGAGAATCAGTGAACTGGGCATTTTATTTGGACAACAAACCTCATTAGGATGACTAGGCTTCTGAATGTTCTAGCAAATATCTCTCAGAGGTTCAATGGTTCTGACTGGAATGCTGAAATGAAGCCCATTTTCTAAACTTGCAAACTCATGAGCTGAGGGCAATGTTGGATCACTGGCTGGTGTATCTGGTGAGAACTCCAGTGTCCAACACATTTCAAATGTGGGATGTAGTTTGACTCTAAAGTTCAGAGAGGCAGCTGTGCACCCAACATTTCTTCACATCCACTATCTGTCATCCTATTGGCCATGTTTTGGCTTGCTGTGCCCTACTTTGCCATGCATCCAATGAAATGTGTGCATGTGTATGCAATCAATTGCTATGCAGTACTTGAGACATCCTGTGCTTTTTATAACATTTTGTGATGTCTGTGACTTTATCTGTGACTAACAACAAACTCTCAACCATGTACCGTAACTGACAACCATGTGTCTCTGAACGTGCTCCTACAATCCTCCTTATGCATCTCAAATCTTGAAATAGTAAGTTCCCCAACATAGCCTATACTATGATCTTCTCCTCGATCGTCACATTATACACAATATCGTAAAGCGTACTCAGGACTAAAACCTTGGACGTTGGCATGATTTCTCTTAACGTCTACTGGCATCAATCAACCAGGACATCCAGGAATGTTAATCTGCCATGCACAAATGCCCTAATGTGTTTTAACACATACATACAAGCCTACAAAAGAGCAAGCTGTTCCATTCTACTCTGGATCCATTCCTCACCACTGTAGCAACACACATTCCTATGCATTTCTTAAGAATGTAACCCATAGTAGAACACAGTTCCAATGATCATCTACGCATTGTCTCATTAGGAAAAGCATGCTTGCCCTCGTCCCACTTTCCCACTAATCAACCCAATATTCCAGCTCTCTTACATTAGCAAAAGTGACTGAAGGGCATTTAAATGTCAGAAGTACTACTATATAATGCAACCTATCCTAATGTGCTGGTACTGGCGGTTGGTTCTTGACCAGAGGTTGTAGCCCTGAGTTACTTGAGTTGATGGATATTTGAAATAATGGAAAAGGGACTCCTGACTTGTTGTCATCAATGAGGGTTTAAAATAGTAACACACATAATTCACAGGCCTAGCAAGGCATGCTAGGTGAAGGTGAAACAAAAGCCAATGCACGTTTTGAACAAAGTTGTTATCAAGGCAGAAAAATGGTAGTTCATCGTGAATAGGATTGTAGCGCCTGGAGACAACCTCCCAGTAATAGTGGATGGTGAGCTGGTTAGCCAATCTGCAGCTGGACGAGAGTCGCTCTGTGGTTCGGTGTTCAGACGGCTTTTGTTTCGCCTTCACCTAGCATGCCTTGCTAGGTCTCTGAATTATGTGTGCTATTATATTAAACCCTCATTGATGACAACAAGTCAGGAGTCCATTAACTCAAGTAACTCAGGGCTACAACCTAGGGTCAAGAACCAACCGCCAGCGCCATCACAAAGTAAGGTTTGTCTTATCTTCCAATAATTAACCCTCTGGGAACATTGGTGTTTTGGTTCCCTGACAAACCATGTTCCAGGATGCAGATCTTATTATAGCCACCAACTAACTCGGCGTTTAGGGCAGGGACCGCCCTCCTTTCAACTCCAACCAACTAAACCTATCCTAATGTGCACCCAATAGTGAGAACAACAGTAGCCTAAAGGTATTACGGAGGTAAGCACAAAGCCTATCAGATAAGGTGCTGACCATTGAAACTTGACTTATGGTCTCATTACGGGTTTGCTGTTAACTCGCCAGTAATTCCAGCGGGTTACAGGCAAATCCGCCTTACTATTACCGGCACCCAATACCCTGGTATTACTGGGATATTACAGGTGCTGGTAAGGCGGTAAGTTCCCATAGCACTCCATGCAATGGGTTTTCTGCAATCACCGGTACCAGTAGTACTGGTGCCGGTGATTGCAGCAATTATTTGCCAGTAGGGGCCTAAACTACTGGCAGGTCAGGCCTGCCAATTGATCAGAGCCCCTACAGGCAAACTCAGAGTGTGCCAGTCTGGTAAAAATGCCAGAAATGATATTACCAGCATTCTACTGGACTGCCACACTTGTAATGAGCCCCTTAGAGTGGATTCCCACCTTGGCCACACGTGTCTAATCTTGTTCAAGCCACTGAGCATGTGCCTCAATTACCTTAAGAAGAGCTCTCAAGTTTCCCCATTTGATGTGTGAGAAAGCCATCCCTTCCTTTTTTTCCTTGGAATTAGGGGATTTGTATTCCCAAATTTAAAATGGAAAAAAGGGCTAACTAAACAGGTCTGGGTGGCTTTCTCATACAAGTATTTTGGATATTTAAGAGACAAATGAAGGAACACTTCACAACAGGTGTCCTTTCATCTTAATCTTGCTAAGCAGTTATTATTATCTTTAATTTAGAGTTCCCAAGCAGTAATAGAAATGTATCTTCGCTGTGCAGGCAGTGTGTTTGTGAGAAAGCGTTACAAGTACAGTACAAGCTTCCAAACTAAAGGGACATCGCTGGGGTCTTTCTTTGCTGTTATCCTGTGGAGGTGGACCTTTTCCTACATAACCATTGCACCGGCTCGGTGTGCACGCGGCGTGCAGGCAGTGTGTTTGTGAGAAAGCATTACAAGCATGGTACACGCTTCCAGACTCAAGGGACATTGCTGGAGTCTTTCTTTGCTGTTATCCTGTGGAGGCAGACTTTTTCCTACATAAACCTTGCACCAGCACGCAGCATGTACAGTGTGCAGACAGTGTGTTTGTGAGAAAGCATTACAAGCATGGAACAAGCTTCCGGACTCATGGGACATTGGTAGAGTCTTTCTGTGCTGTTATCCTGTGGAGGCAGAATTTTTCCTACATAAACCTTGCACCAGCACGCAGCATGTACAGTGTGCAGACAGTGTGTTTGTGAGAAAGCATTACAAGCATTGAACAAGCTTCCGGACTCATGGGACATTGGTAGAGTCTTTCTTTGCTGTTATCCTGTGGAGGCAGACTTTTTCCTACATTGCCCTTGCTTTGGCTTGGAGCGCACGTGATGTGTGGGCAGTGTGTTTGGTGTTCGGTGGCCGGAGGCAGACACGGAGCTCTGGCATAATGAATCCAGGCTGTACGTTCCTCTATAGGCAGCAGAAACAGACAGGAAGAATTAATCTTGGCACCAATCTCCACACAACGGTGAGTGTGGGTACTGAATTTCTCTCTCATTGAGCACCGAGTATGATCTATGAACTGCGAAGTGGGAGGTTCATTGTTGCTCCTACTCTTACACCAATATCTAATGGCGAAATGCTGGTGTCGGCTGTCCCACCAATGCCGGTTTCACCATCTCAGGCAACACTTTTGTTGATGCAGACTGTGGTGGAAAAGAAAAAAGGGAAAAGAGAGAAAAACAAAAAAATGGGCTCAAAATTCATCTCCTTTTTTTTCTCCACCGGCAATGGTAATTGACTTGCCCAAAGGTTCAACAATTCCCTCAAATCCCCCTTTAGGGAGTGAACTTGCAAAATGCTCATTCAGTGCTTTGGAGGGGACAAATATACAACAGCCGGCGCCAGTCTGCGTACCAGCACATGCAAGCTTACCGGAAGCTTTGTAAGCAAACAGCTACAGTGAGCAGGCTAACTACTTGCCTGCATCACTACAGCCTACCACATTAATCCTGGGTGAGCAGGACCATAGTCAACAGGTTCAACAAAGAGCTTTAGCATCGTGTACAGCATTGGATATCACCAAACTACCTGAGGCGGCACTGGCTACTCAGGTCGTTAGCAGTATGGGTAGTTGGCCACTACAATGTGAGGTAACCGTACCGACCCATGTAGCATCCGGGCAGGGTCAGATACTTGATGGGAGATGTGTAAGTAGAATGAACAGCAACAACACTCACCTGGAGGTTTCCATGGCAGACACTCCACCAGACTTGGGGGAGCTTCAGGACTGTTCATTATTCGAGGCCCAGAATGGCTAGAACTCAGGAACAGAGTTCTTCGCTTCCTCTCCAGCCCGTCGCCCAATCCTCTTCCCCTGAGGAGGCTGTCAGCAGTGCTGAGGAGACTGGATGGGGGTCTACAGACAAAGAAGGTTGATCTATGCATGGACATTAATCAGGTTCTGTGCATCTTGGTATCACCATGTGAGGGTCTGCAGTGTGAAACCAAGTGTAACACAGCTTTATCGGAATCACTGCTTTTCAAATTTGACAATGACCGTATATACGTGGCAGCATGGGAATTTCTTGCTGCCCACAAACTATTATTCCTGGGAGGGACACTGGGGCCTAGTACGAAAGTAAATGAAACATGACCGCTCCAGAGCATTTTGATCAACATGCTGACTTTTACAAACTGGAGAATAATGGGAACAGAAAGCCCCATTAACCCATGCTGAGGCAAGGGAGCAGATTGACCCACAAGGGGGCACGCTCCAAGGTACAACTGAAGGGGACAAAAGGGTAAACAGGGAAGTGCTTCTGGAATGTGATCCAATGAATGTCGCTATTCAAGAATTATCGGATAACGCATCCATTGAAGAGAATTTGGCTATAGCCCCAGTGATCTCGAATGGCCAGTTGAATGGGCTTCGGGTACCAGTGAAGGCAAAACAGCCTAATGGGCCCACGCAGAAGAAAACAAAAAATATAGCAAAAACTGAAGAATGTGGAACTCAAACTTTTATTAATTCCTTATTTTCACAACAAGCGGTAAAAACATCCTAATTACAACTGAAGTAGGTGGGCAGGAGTTTGGTCAGTACAGTGGAGATATGGGGAGAAGCTCTGCCCGTCCTCCCACGGAGTGTCCAACAAAGGCAGGGGGAGCTTCAGATCCAGACCGACACAGTGGTACCAATAGCTCCGGCACAGTCACCAGAATCTACAATGCTTCCCTCAATGAGAAAACATGTTGCTGTATGTGCTTAAACTCGCTCTCCTAGTAGGGATGGGACAACAGAGTGCACAGCTGTGACTTCTCTGGCAAGCGAAAAGAGGCCAGGGATTAATATGGCCACCAAGTGCTTTCCCTTGGGGCCGACTAATCTTTCCCTGGCCACGGGAGCCCATCCATCGTGGCTCCAAGAGGAATCATTGTCAGTCCTTTTGGAAAGTGTCATACCGGAAACTCACCAAATAGCCTTGAATCGACTAACACTATCTCTTCTGCAAGGGATCCCGGCTTTGAGAGGCATCAAGTCTAATGATATTGCTAGGATCCATTTTGTGAATATTTCCAGACTGGATGAGGTTATGGTGTTCTTCCAGTCAAAATTGATTATGGACATTGTCCTGAAAGAACGATACAGTCTTCGATGCCTTGGATATGGCATGGTCAATTGTGTCCCTAAACTATCACCCGGACAGGTAGGCCAAGCAGACTTTTTAAAACGGGAAAGGGTAAACTCCCATCAATATCCACCCAGCCAAGCCTCAGTTGGAGAACAAGTCCTGTCTCTGAAAAGAAAAATAGTGGCATCAGAGGAATCCAGAGACTGGACTTGGCAGTTGCCGCCTCATTAAGTTAGACTACCATCCTCCCATTGAATGTAGCTCCCACGGCTGGTCTCCAAGCAAACAAGGCAAGGTTGTTTTCAGTTGCCTGTTGCAATACTAGAGGCCATGCTCACCTATATAACAACCGAGAGCTGGCGACCCGACTGAATCAATATACTCTGATTAACCTTCAATGGACATGACTAAGGAGTTTGATGGATACACAGTATTACACCAAGCAGCGCAGCAGGGATCGAATTGGGAATCCATTTGGGGACCTCGTTACTCTCATTAAATCCTCTTCAGTATGTGAAACTCTTTCCTCATGGGAACTCTCATTTGAAATATTGGCCACACACATTAGCCTCAATTTATGAAACATTGTGATGTTAAATATATACTGGCACAGGGGTATGGGTCCGTTGCACCCCTTCTGGATTTAATAACGGTGTGTGTGGAGGATTGGCTACATGCTACACAGGGAGGGCAGGTGCTGCTAGTAGCGGACCTTGCACACCGACATACCCGGCAGGGTAAAAAGAGTATAAAAATGAAAAATGGGAGAGCCTGTTGGACTGTCTTATGAATCTGGGTCTTGCACCCCTTAATTGATCTATATTTCTGGAGACATTCCACACGCATCCACATGGACAAATGGAAAGAGTACATCGATAATTGACTTTGTGTTTGTGGATGGGGAGGGGTTGAAAAATGTGTGAATTTTGAGCTGGTGCCGATGGACATTAGTGATCATTCACTTTTAGTTGCCCTTTTCTCTCTGGAGGATTTGCAGTTGTCTGATTATACAGGCGAGCAATTGGCACTAGGTAGACGCATGTTTACTTCTAACCAGCAAATGGAGTAGACTGTATTGTTCCCATCCCTAATCAAGAGAGCAAATAAGGGTCTTGTGGGAAGGCTGGTAGACACGTCAAGACATGACAAGAAGGCAGCCTTTGCCGTTGTCAATTTTGAGCCCTGTATCTCTACTATAATGGGGGAGTCCACACAAGGGGATGGGGAAAATTCATTGCGTAAGCATTTACACCTTCATGTATATAATGCAGATCTAGTTAAAAGAAGAAGGGATGTCAGGCAGGGTTGGACTGGCCTATAGGGCAATAGGCCCATGGCCAACCAAAACACAAAATGCTGGTGTGGGCCTGTTTTATTGGTCTAAGTGGCCCACTGTTTTGGCCAATGTAGCCCAGTACGATGAGTTACTTCACTATGCGGCTAATCGTTTTGACCAGTGTTGCAGAAAAAATATTCTTTAAAATGCACAATTTGCATCACATTTTATCCAAGAACTCCTCCTTGGGTAATATTCAAACATTGTCACAAAAGAAATGAATTTTCGTTTGCAACAGTGGGCCACTTTTTCAATAGTGCCCGAGACAGTTTTTTGCCCTATCCCCCAGCCCCCTGCTTAAAGCAGGAAATAATCAGACAGATTCAACAGGGCCAAAAGAATTGGTTGTTATACACGAGGGTGGCGCGTCTACAAAGAGATGCTAGACTACGCAGGCAGTGTTGGCATATATTATAGTTTGGTGATGCTAGGCTACAAATTCCACCTTACTCACATGCCGTACACTATATAAATTCCACATTACAACACAAATGTAGTGATCTATTTAAGAAGAACGTTGATGGTTAAAAGAACACAGAATCGATGCAATCACATGTAAGTATATGAACGTATTACATTACATAGTTAGTCCTAAGAGTCTTTGCTTTGTAGTATTTAAAGGTCAATCGCATGCGTGCGCCTAGACGTATTTATATGTCAGTCAGTTGGCACAGGAATCGATAGGTTCAGTTTTCTCTACCCACTCAAAATCCCAAACCTAGTCCTTAGTGTGAGCGTGTCCTGTATTTGTTCTTCTCCTTTGTCTGACAGAATTCCCTCAGCATATGGTCCTAGAGTGCGGCACACGGGGTGTGCTCGAGCACGCGGGAATCGCGAGGCTTTGGCCTTCTGTGCAATCGGATGAATCAATCTGCATTCTACTGAGGGGCCTGGAGCCGGGCTGCTGCACTGCCGTGCTCGGCTTCTGTGCTAGGAAAGATAAACTCGAATCCCATTATTCAGTCCATAGTCTTGTGATGGCGGCTTTCTTTGGGCCTCTTGGCAATACAGTGTTTGCTTTAGAACTGTACATCATATTGGAATCCATTTGAGAGCCATTATTTGTCTGACAGGATATTTATAAAACCCAGCATTAGGCGCAGCTGAGTCAATATGTTTCCTTCACGCCAGCACAGAGCAAACCAGCAGGCTTGAAATATTTAAATACAATACTCCCTTCATGAAATAATTTATTTTCTTACACTGCTAGTGATAATTTGATGAAAATTGATTCGAATGAAGCATCGGGAGACTAGGCGCGGGACGAGGCCTTTGCTTCACTGGAAGAGTGAGGGCTTGACTGATGGAAGACAGCTTTAAATATACATTTCATGATGAGTACGTTTCAAAAAAATGCCGTTTAAATATATATCTGTCTATCTGGCCAGGTGATAGTAATGTGAAGAATGCGGTTGAATTGTCTGGTTCTTTAGGGGAAAGCCTCAACACCTGCCCTCAGGAAGAATCACCTCAGTGCTATAAAATCTCTTAACCCGGGAAGAAGCTTCTTTCATTGGCTCCTTTCTGAAAGGATGATGAAGACTTCACCTATGCCATAACATGGATGAACGTTGCTTATATCATCGTTCCCTTATGGTAGAAAGAGCCATAACAGAAAGCGATGCTGCAAAAGGCCATCTACAATATAAGAAAGAGTGAAAAAAAAGTATAAATGCCCGTGGAAGAGGCGAGAAAAGAAAGACATATACACACTGTCGTCATGAATGAGCAATCATGCACATTTAATATACATAACTATCTCTTATTCTGATGTTAGGTAACGTGATCTGGTCTTGCATAGTACAACTTCTTGATGCTGGCTTCTACGATAGTGATGACCGAGGGGGTTATTGTGCGAAGACGAAGAGGAGCAGTGTAATCGTGAAGTGTGTGCTAGCGAAACGCTTGGTGAATTAGACACGTGGGGTTTTTGTTGTCATTTGGGACTCTGGTGTTACACAGCTGTGTTTTGTGTGTTCATTGTGTTATACTGTGCATATTTGGGCGCTATGTGTTTCAGGTCAATACTTACACCTTCCCTTCGTCTGTTTTTACAGTGTTTTTTTCCATCCTATGGAGTAGATTAGCTGCCCCCTCTCTCGTGTGGGCAAGCCATATCCTTGCAATGTAGGCAGCAGTTTGGCCGTGTTAGCATCTGGGCCCTGCAGCTGCCGTTTGACATATATTTCCAATAGGCTGCCCTTCTCTGTGCACTTATCCCCACTTATTTCTTGCAGATCTTGCTCTATTTCCAGCGTAATTGATTTGGTCTACTTCTTATGCCAGGTGACTTTACATATGCGCGTTTGGGAAACTTCTCCCCTCCCCGTCTCTACCTGGAATCAGGTGAGCATCTTTGAGCATCACTTGTACCCAGACTGACTTTGGTCTTTCCCTTATGCTTTGGGGATTTTATAGTGCTGTCAGTCTCTCCTTCAGTCCCAGGTGTGTTTATTGCTGATCAAACATCACTGTGAAATGCTCGACCTGCTCTCCTTGAGAACAAGTGCCATCTGGATGTATGTCTGGATCTCCTATTTTCTGTTAGGTGTCCTCATGATGTCGTGTGTGAGGTCCCCTTTGAATATTTGGACATTTTCTTGAATTGTGTAACATGCTCGGAACTAAGGGCAGTTCGCTGATCTATGGACTTGTTACCCAAAGATTACTAATTCAACAGCGAAAGATTGGCAGGTGGTCATGGCATGGATCTGATGAGACTATTGTGATCTTGTTGTATGCTGATCACCTTCCGCTCACTATTCACAGTTCTTCTTTTCCTGTGCCTATGTGACCACAGAATGCAGCGCTACCGCGAGGTCCTTTTCCACCTGATCCTTCGGGGGAGCAGGTTCTGTTCCTTTGACCCTATCAGGAGAAATGTATATTTGTCTTCTGGAGGTCCGGCCATACCGCTGTACCCCTTCTGGATTTTTAAAGCCTGACCCTTAGGCTCTGACCCCTGACACCTACCCTGAGGTGGGGACTATGTTAGGCAAAACAATGCCTCTGCCCGAGGACTAGACAATGCATTGCCCAGGAGTCGCATATTAGGTAGTCATAGACATGCTTCTAACTTTCCTGTGGCAACTACCCGTCACCCATGGGTCTGTTAGTGGCCCTGAAAATTTAACAAAGCATTGGCTAAACCTTCATATGCCTTCCCCTGCAGCTCTGCTAAAGGGGAACCTCAACCTATTACTTTCCCTTTTGGCTAACCTTGGCAGGCTCTAACCCCTTCCCTTTTGTGAGACATTTGGTGTCACCCTTTTTCTTTTGCAAGGGGGTCAATTCAGTGTTAGGGGCACCTGTATCCTTTTAAATGTTTCTTGGGGTATGCTAAACCTTCTCTTGACTTTTCCAACATTTTTCATTAGAGGGCACTGAATGACAATTTATGCAGGGCTTCTGCCTCTCCCCTTTTTAACTGCACATTTTTCTGCAGGTTGAACCTCACCCAGAATTTCTCTCCTGTCTTGGGAGCTCTCACACTCTTCGGTGAACTCAGCCAGGTACCTTGGTGTTGTGGTCCAGTAACAACCTAGGAGCTGTCATGGTTCTCCACCCGGTGATCCCTGAGAGGCTCTGCGTGGGTCTCACAAATTTCAAGAAGTCTGTCACCTTTTCCGGCCACCTAAAAGTACTATGCCCAATGGATTTTGCCATTACATACAAGGATATATTTGACTGTGGGTTAGCCCTCCCCTCAGAAATTCTGATCAAATTAGACTTCAATAGGTTTTTCCTTTATACATTCTTTTTTGGACCTGTGCTGTTAATGAGACCTACATCTTATGAATTGCAAGACAATTCTAAATTCAGAGTTATCCATCAGGATTCTGTACATGAAGGATTAACTTGTGTTACTGAAATGTGTGGAGTTGTGGAGGATTGCCCAGATATGTACCTATGATTAAGATTAATTTTAAACCTTTCAGCTGTTACTTTTTGGTTTTGCTTTATTAATAATGCATACATTTTAAAATATCCTGTTTATATGTCTATTTTCAGGGCTGCTTTGGTGAATTCAAATTTAGTATTTTTTTTATCAATTTGGCAAAAGGTTCTTCAAAAGTTAGATCAATAATGAAATTAATTATTTTGTCACTTTAACTGCACGTGTTCAAGCTTTTATATTGCATGTCAAGTTGGATTTATGAATTAAAATAATATGTTCTGAATAGATATACCAGGAACAAAAGCTTCATTTAATAGGGCATTATCCATGAAACATGATGGATGATGCCTTATTGCTCTGCAGGTTCAAGGTTCAGAGTTGTATGTGTACATTGGTTCCTTTGAAGTTGTCATTATTGACTGGCCAAGCATCCAAAATTCTGACATTGATTTCCTTGTAAAATAAGTATGTCCACTGATCTGTGCAAATTTAATATCTGGCTAACATTTAGCTCTATTTTCTTGATATCTTAAAACAGTGCCTGTTGATTTGAGTACATCCATCCGTGCCTACTCACCTCTGTTAATAGCATAGTGCCTGATTAATGGGGAAGTATGATTTATACAAAGCTTACATCTGCATTTCGTGTCTTAAGAGCTTCACCCTGGATTAGCATAGCTCAGGTTTTACCAGAGGCCAAATATTTCGACCATTTAAAAGTTACATGTAAAAGAGAAAACAGAATGCTTTGTATAATTCTGACAGGTGTAGGCCTTATAAACACATGTAACTGTATGGATTAGGAAAAAAAGACTATCTTCTCCTCGCAAAATAGAATATGTAGAAGTCTGCATGTTTTTTAAATACATGGCTGCAGTGCTTTAAGTGGGGTAAGAAATTGAGGGGGGGCCCTCGTTTGGGGGCGTGGCTTTCATTGTGGCCGTGGCCTAAAAGTGCACAAATCATAGTAAGGTGCGCAAACAAATATATAAATGTATGTGAGCATTTATATGTTTGTATGCGTACTACTATGGTTTGTGTACTTTTCAAGCCATATTTTATAAACATAGCAATGTTACATATTTCTATGTTTATAAAAGGTGGCTTGAAAAGTGCACAAACCATAGTAAGTTACGCACACTTGTGTGCTTACCTTACTATGGTTTGTGTACTTTTCAATCCACCTTTTATAAACATAGATATATGTAACATGTTTCTATGTTTCTAAAAGATGGCTTGAAACGTAAACAATTCAAGGCATCTTTTATAAAGCGTTGATGACGGACAAAACAAACCGCTAGGTGGCTTTGTCCGTCGACAAAGCTTTATAAAAGATGCCTTGAATTGTGCACGTTTCAAGCCGTCTTTTATAAACATAGAAATATTTCTACCTTTATAAAAGATGGCTTGAAACGTACACAGTTCAAGGCATCTTTTATAAAGCTTTGCCAACGGAGAAAGGCACCTCGGGCTCTGTGATCTATCTGCTCAGAGCACATAGATCACTGAGCCCGAGGCGTCTTTCACCCTCTGCGAACCCGCGGGCTCCGCGATTTAATCTGCATATTAGATCACGGAGCCCGCGGGGGTCAGTGACCTGGGGAGGGAAAACAAAGGGACAGTAACTTCCTCTGATGACCCTGATGAGGGGTCATCAGAGGGAGTTACACTAACTGACAGAAGTGCCGCCAGCCTCAGCGTCGCTGTGGCTGACTGGCACTTCTGTCAGCTTGGCTGACATAATGACGGGTACATCTCCCGTCGCGGCTGCGGCCGCGGCGGGATAATGCATCCCGCCAATGTTGTGTGGGACGGGGGCCCCGGCTGGGCCCCGGCTCAGCCCCACTTTCTGGAGACTGCCGGGGCCCGGCCCCGGCAGGCCCCGGCCCACTTAAAGCACTGCATGGCTGCATAGGTAGGAACTCTCCTTGTATCAAGGACATTTTTCATTTTGTGATGCATGCAAATATTACATTTTCCTGATCATCACAATTGCTGTTATATTTGACCTTAAGTTACATAATACATAGATATGAGGTTATTACAAATGCACCTGTTTAAAATAATACACTACAAATAGCTCCTACACTTCTGAAGTGGACAGCGGCAGCTCTTATGTGGTCCTCTACAGCTCAAACAAATGAGAAATGTGGCCTTTAAAATGCAAATGTGCAAGACACCTTTTCTTGACACATTATCATCATAATTCTAGGGTACCTTCATCGACTTGTTGGGAGAGACTCTCAGAAAGTAATTTGAAGAAATTGGAGCAGGTGGACAAAGGCAGTACACCCTGTGCCAGGCTGTGATAACTGTAGTTATCAGGAAAGGTACCCGTGAATAGGACTGTGCAAGGTATCAACACGTCTTTCTGGTGCACAACGATTTTAAAGAATATTCTAATTCAATTGCAAACTGAGCAAAACCTTTTTGCAGAGGCTCCTGTTTAAGCGTCAGGTTGTGTTTTCGATAGGCAGGCATTCAAAACATGAGGCTTCTCTTTCACCTACAAAAAGATGCATTGCTGCCTGATTTTGGATAAATAGGACTTTTTTTTAAAGATTTGTGTGGCTTGTAAAACTGCTGTACATGTCTGCAACTCCATCCATGGAATAACATTGAACATTCTCTGTATGGAAAGGAGAACAAAACATGGCTGCCCATTCTCCCAACTTTTTTTTGATCTCGCCATATAGCCACTGGCATTATCCCAGAGTCCCATGTCCTTTACTTTCCTTTAGTATTTCGTAGATTATTTGGTTTTTTATCAGAAACAAGTAGAGTTAGTATGATAGATTCCTATGGTCTATTTCCAGTAACATAACTGACAGCCACATATTAAACAGCCCAACTATCCTGAAACGGTAGCAATGTGTTTTCTTCAAACACATGGCAAAGCATACTTGTGAAAGGTCGGTCTTTCATATGCTTGCACATCAGGTGATGGCGGCAAGGGTGCTCGGGAAAGAAGTAGAGAATATGTATTGGTCAGTGTATTTGTTACTCTCTTTCCCACCGTGATGCTAAGCAACATTGTTAGAAGTTGGGCCCATTGTTGGAAGTTGGGCTGAGCTCATGTTCACAGCTTCCCCACAGTGGTAATCGGTGGCAAATCACCTCCTACTGAACGGTATCAAATGCAGTTCTGAAATCTATATAAGCTGCACATAGAGTTTGTCTCAATATCTGCCATGCAAATTCTATTATGTACGTTAATGCCAGCAAGTTAACATGGGCTCCCATGCTATTCTTGAAGCCTGTCTGGTTGAAGGGGATGATATTATTAAGAGCGACTTGGGTGTTCAGTTTTGGTAGCAAGACTCTAGCAAAGATTTTAGAAGGAATGTCTCACATAACTAGAATTTGGTCGCTTTTAGGATCACTTACCCCCTTTTTAACCACGGGTATTGCAATGCTTTTCTGCCATGATGTGGGCATAATGCCACATGTGTTTATTTCATGAAATAGCATCTGCAACACCTGAGCTCGCCAAGGTGTGTTAATTTTGATCAAATTGTTAAAAACTCCTCCTGCGCCGGGGGATCGATAGGTTTTTAAGGATATTATGATGTTAATGAGCTCACTAATGTTATTATAATTATTCAATAGCTCATAGCTCATGATAGCTTGGGAACCACTACTTTTCCCTATATATATCTCCCATGCACCTTGGAATGCACCCCCCCCATTAATCCAGTAGTAGTGGAGGCAGGCTTAACCAGCTTCCATAATTTATTTATTTTAATGTGATATAGTTTTATAAACAAAAACTTTACACATAATTCAGCATGATAAACTAATTACATAATTTGTGCATGATTTACACATATATATAAATAACTTTTTCAATAAAAGGAAAAACCATTTTATTCAATTTCACTGTTGCAAATCTATCAGAATCAACATCATATGTACCACCAAATTATTTAATCTAGTAACTTGTTTCCTTGCTACTTCTGGGGTAATTAACTAACTATTCTTCAAGTTTTACCTTGGCCATATTCCATACTCTATATAGAGCCAGATGTAAACTTGCGTTCAGGGTATTAACACATATACCAGAAATCTTTTGACTTAATGTGGTCTAAATTATGAACATACTTACTATAGTGCTTCATATAGATTGTACTCAATCTAGGGCATAGCATGAGGACATGTCTCGATGTTTCAGGGGATGTTTTATTCTTGCATATCCTGCAAAACCGCTCTAGTTTGGGGATTGCCCTTCCAGGGCCGAGAACCGTTAGGACTGGAAGATGGTTAATACGTAGCAATAAAACAAAACGTCTTACATTGTCTGAAGGACATAGGTTCAAATATCCTTGTGCCTTTCTATAGGTATAAAGCATATAGGATATGAACCCATAGCTATGTAAGCTTTCAAGATGTTTAAAGTTGTTTTGCCAGTCCCAGATTTTTAATCGCTCTCCCATTTGATATTTCAAATGTTCGAAATTCTCACTCCAATTAGGGATCCACTCAATCCTCTCAAATAGAGATGTCATTTCTCTTGCATACTTAATCTGCTTGTTCCCAATTATCTCTTCTTTCATTGTTAACAGGAGAGGATTGGTAGTGCTCGTATGTATCTTAATGTAGAGTTCAGCTCTTTTCTTTAAGACTAGAGCTTTTAGGGAGGGTAGCCCCAATTCCAATCTTAATATCGCCATCGGTATTCCCTGTGATAAGCCCAATAGCCTGCGCCAGAACCTACCCTCCAATACCTGGAGCCATTCGAGATCGAGATGGATCAGAGCTTCCAGTCCATAAGTTACCATTGGCACCAAGCATTGAATGTAAAGTTGTCTGGCCACCCAAATAGAGTAACCACTCTGGTTGTAAGAGAACTGGCAAATCATAGCGGTTAATTGTGCAGCCTTTATTTTACGAATTTGTACACAGGATTGAAATTTTCCTCTAGAGTCAAATTCCACTCCTAAATATTTATAGGAATGTGTGTATTGAATTTCCAGACCTCTAATCATCATTCTAGGGTGGCTCACCTTACCATGGCTGTAAAGAATCAGTTCTGTTTTCATATGATTTATTATAAGTTCATTCTCTTCCGCATATTTCCAGAGCCTCTCAGCCGAGCGTGAGATTCCACTGAACGTGTGGTCAAAAATAACCACATCATCCGCATATGTCATGACTAGGCAGTGCTGAGTGCCTATTTTAGGGGGGCAATTATGCACCTCTCTAATATGTTTCGGAATGTCAGAGACGAATAGATTGTACAGGGTGGGAGCGGTTGCACACCATTGTTTCACCCCTCTGATTTGCTTTATCACCCTGGTTGTAGTCCCACTTCCATCTAGCCTCAGCTGAACTGTGGTGTCTTCATGGAGAAGCTGTAGATAGTAAAGCAATCCTTCGGGGCATGCCATTCCCTTTTAACTTCCTCCACAATTTCTCTCTATTGACAGTGTCAAATGCCGCCTTAAAATCAATATATAAAGCATACATCGGAGGGTTATTAGGTGAAAGGGCTTTATCTCTAAGACTATTCATGATCAGTAGGTTATGGATAGTAGAATATCCCATTCTGAATCCGCTTTGAAAGCGGTCCAGAATTCCTGTCTTTTCTACCCAAGTTTGTAATCTCTGCAGAAGTAAAGAGGCAAATAATTTGCCCGAACAATCTAACATAGAGAGCAGACGATAATTTCCTGGGTCCGATCTATTACCTCATTTGAATACCGGTACTAAAATTGCTTTTTGCCAAGTCTCCGGGATTCTCCCCTCTATTAACACCTTTTCAAAGAGTATTTTTAGAAGATTAGCCCAGAAAACCGGGTTGTTCTTCATAAGTATATTAGAGAGGGCATTTGGCCCAGGTGCACGCGAAGCTTTGAGTTTAGAGATCTTATCTCTATGAGCTCTTCAAGATGTACCGGGAAAGGCTTAGGGATATGTATGGTAGTACCAGAAATTTCAGACTTACCAACCGATGTTCCATTACGTTTCTCAAGAAAATTGACCCATTCCTCAGCGTCAATCGGATTTAATTGAAGGATTTCCCTGCTCCCCCTTGCCTCCCCCAATAGTGCCCAAATATTGCGGGAGTTTCTCGAGCAAATCGTTCTCACAGTCTTTTGCCAGTGTGCCAATTTTTTTGATCTTTTCCAATGTTTTAGCCATGACCTATACTGATTTTTTATCTCTTTAGTCTTAGTATGAAGATCAATGAGGGATTTTGTATTGGCCCTAATTTTACGTATCTCCCCTCTTAATAAGCGTTTGGCATCTCTTATTACCTTGTCGTAGGTCTCAGTCCCGCCCTGTTCTTTAATAACAAGTAATGATTTTTTAGTTACATATTTGCCCGTAAAGTTATAGATCCACCCTTCCAGGTCCTCCATAGCTAGATTAGCAAACATGATATGATAGTCATTATCCCAATCACCACAGTCCTGGCTTGCTCTGAGTATATTTTTCTCAGACCATATTATTCGCGAGACAGCATGGTTAACAAGCAGATTTCCTGTCGCTATAGTTGGGGGGGATTCAATGCCACTATTCAAGGTTAGACTGAGACCATTATGATCACTCCAATCATTATCTATGATTCTCATATCATTAACTAACGATGCCACCTCGGCGCTAGTGAAGCAATAGTCAAGAGTACGACACGCCGCACCCGCTCCCCAAGTAAAGTGCCCCAGGCGATCACTCATGGTTCGTCCATTTAGACATTCCAAATCCCAACTCCTCATGAAACATAACCACTTCTCCCCTTCCTCATCATTGTAGTCATGTTGCATAATAGAATACGGGTAAAGGGACTTGTTGTTAGTCGTGCCTCCTTCTCCTTTGATAAGGCAATTAAAGTCACCTGCAATGATGATGAGATTACTTTTACATTCATTTTTCCACGCACTCAACATATTATGCAACCTATCTTGAATTTGATCACTGGCTGAAGCGTCGTATGGATTATAGAGATTGACCAATAATAACTTGGCCCAATTATCCTTAATTGATATGACCACTTCCACCGCTTTGATGTTATCCCCCAGTTCGGTGAATATTTCTCTAGATAGTATTGATTTCCCTACCCCGATCATCAATCCTCCATATGGTCTTCCCATTTGCCCTTTTTTAGCAAGAGTATGATACAATTTATAGCCATCTATTACAATTGGTACAGTCAACCAGGTTTCTTGCAACATGAAAAAGGAGTAGTTCATAATGAAGGTTAATGATCCATTAGTTGCAATAAAATGTTTAAAACCCCTGGTATTCCAGGATAACAATGAACAAGTTCAGGGTTTATTTAAAACCATGGGTAGCGCCTCCGCTAGACATTTAAGAGTGTTCTGAATATCGCTCATTTGTACTTGTTTCCCAACAATTGACGGGGGGTTGGTTACACCATTAATTTTAACAGGTTTTATTTTATCATTAATCAATGGATCTACGTCGTGAGGGTTAACATCCACGCCCAACCCCACTTGCGTCAGGTAGTCTCTGTGTTTTCGAATCAGCTGTGCAGAGGCCAAGACCGTACAATGTAACGCCGTCACATTCGGGTTCGTAGTGTGTAAAGGCTCCACAAAAGAGAAGTCCTCCGACCTGATGACTCTTAATTGAGGGATCAGGTGGAGTTTTTCAAGCATAACCCCTCGTGGTAACCATTTACCACAAGATTTCTGATTCAAGTTCTTCACAATACAGATCCTATTTCCTTCGCAATTTTCTTCTCTTGCTGGCACCGATGTTTCCTTCTCAGTGCTTACGCTTTCACAGGTACTGTTAGAGCTATTCCTTTGCGGAGTGGAGAATTGATTATCCATAATAGAATGGTTATCCATAAGAATAGAGTCTTGACTTGCATTGCTCACCGCCGATATTTCTTTGGGTTTCTCCGGTAATATCCAGCTAGTGAGTGTTCCAGGGCCCTTCCCTAGGAGTTTCTTCCTTTTCAGCGCCCTTCTTTTTGCCTTTCTTGATTTTTGCTGCGGCTTTGCTGTGTTAGGCAGAGGTGAAGCCACCTCCACAGGAGCATCCCTTAGTGCTGCTCTCTTCGCCATTCTACGCTGTTTTTTAGTCAAATGGATATCTTCTTCTTTTGTGAGAGACTCAGCCTCCTCAATATTCGTGGGAATAACCGATATTTCAGGCTCCTTTATTTCTTCGGGCTTTTCTTCATAGACAGAATCAGTACCCGGGCCAGGTAAATTCAACTGCAAAACGGTATTAACATGTATTCTCCCACAGAGTTTTAGGAGGATTTTCAGCGCAAATTGCAGCGAGGCCATTGATGCCTGCAAATCTGCAATGGCTTCAGAGTTCAATTGAGATAATTCATTCATTCGATCTGCATTATGCTTCCCTGGTTCTTCAAGATCAATCAATAGATTAGGCGATTCAGATAGTCGGCCTGAACAGGGGGCCTCTAATGAGGCATTTGCTGGTTGTAACACCTGCGCTTCTACTGCAATACTTACAGCTTTCTGGATGTTCCCCCTCTCAGCACCCCCCCTATCATTCTGTGGGGGGGGCATTGATTTCAGTATGGACAGACATAAATCGAGTAAAGAATTATTATCTATGTCGTCAAAATTCGTCATATCCAAAGGACGACTTCCATTGTGCGCTGTCAACAGTGTCTCCTCAGTCTGTTCAATACTGCGCATCAGTGGTATTTTTTCGAATAGAGCCGGTATAGTTCCTCTAGTCTTAACTGGGGATTTCAGATTATTCCCCCCAGGCAGATTGGTACCAGGCATATTTAAGTTGTTAGTCTTGCCTTTCCTCAAATTATAAGACATTTTGGTACCACGTGCTTTTGGTGGTATAATGTCTCCAGGGGAGTTAATGTAAGGGTACTAAAGTCAGAATAATAGAAAAGTAGCAGACCTATTCACACTGCGCTTGCGGGCGAAATTATCAAGTCCGTTAATCACCCGTCCAGGGAATAGTCAGCAGCGCCTGTGGGATCAAAACGAGATATCGCTCCCCTGCAGTCTCCCACAGGCTCCCACGCGTACAATATGCAGTGGCTACACGAGCAGGCTCATCCCTTTCGCCACCACCTCCTCGCCGTCTAAAGGAGATCCAGATGGCCCTTTTTCCACCAGCTCCTCCAGGTATCAACCAGAAGGTCTGCGGGTAAGGCGCAGACTCCACAGGCTAAGTCCAAGAGCAACTAGGACTGCCCAGGCTGTGGTTCTCTCACACCTCCCCTCTTACTTTCCACAAGCCTCGGGCCGCAGCCTTATTCTCTGCGTGCTTGCTTACCCTCCTGCAGCCTCTCGGCGACTCGGGGACTCGTGGACTCTCGGGAACTCTCGAGATACTCTCGAGGTACTCACCGATACTCACAGGCACTCGCGGTATACTTCGCCTGGGTTGGCGCCACTACTAACGGGGAACGCACATCCCCATCTCCTCCGGGCCAATTCCTCTCTCCACACTCCACTCCAGGCCAACCAGCCCTGTATAAGTTTGTGTACAGCCCGAAATCTCGGAGTCGCCAAGACGGTGTAGGGATCTCTGAGCAGACTCTTCCCGTTAGAGGAACGGACCTTCAGCAACGTCACTGTCAAGCCGCACTGAAACAGGAAACACAAATTCAGCCGCTTCCGACAGATAAACAACTTGTGTCTACATGTTTTTTCTCACTCGGGAAGGAATGGTAGTCATTTTGTATAAGTGGTCTTTCTATTTTTAATCTTATTACAAAGATTAGCTCCTTATGAATAAACACAAGTAGCATCTTAAGGGTCTTTCGGCAATGCTTATAGCTGCACCGTAAGCATGCTTATGATGATGGTTATCCCTATAAAGCAGGGACAGGTTTTTATTTGGTTTTCTTTCAGTAACTTTAATAAACTCTGAGATGTTTTGAATAGCCTCTTCATTACAAGCAAGAATAGGTTTGACAAGAGCTCTGCTTGATGGGTATCCCGAAACCTCAGCTACTACTGAGGGTCGTAGCCTAATGGTGCCGCGTTATCTGCACCCCCACCAGCTAACTCACTTTAATTACTGAAGGCCAATTTGGACATTCAAGAAAGTGGAGACCAATGGTTTGTAAATATGAATTGGCCTTTTACAAATGTATTTCAGCCCAACCAATCCTATTATGGTCACAATGAATGGCGGCTTGCTCTACATTAGCATGAGTAGGTCCAGTTTTCAAAGGCCCAAAGCTCACGAGCGAAGGGAAGTGGTCACTCTCCTCTCTTTTGTGACAAGCAGGGTCATATCATTTCTAAACAGCTTTTGAGAGATGACAATATAGTCACAGATAGAGGAACCTTGTAGAGCACCCTGGATGATCCCCTGACTGTGTCCGCTTAACATAATCAAATCAAACATCCCAAATCCTGTGGCCCACGCTAGACAACATCAGTCATGGCCAGATTGTTTAAGGTTTGTTATCGGGATGTCATCATTTAAGGGGGAACCAACAGGGATTGTAGTGTTACAATCACCAAAGATGATAATTTGATGCGTTAGATAGTGACACCATATAAGGTCTTCTACTAGCTGAATGAGGGGGAAATTAGGCTTACGACCAGGTGGATTGCACATGTTAGTTATTAAGGTAGTATAGATTAGGTCAGTCAAAGAGGACCAAGTCACCAAGTTTGCTAACATAAACTCAGATGGTACATCAATCTTGGTGAGATTATAAGAGGGTTTAGTTCTAATAAGTCGATTGCCCTTAGGGCAGACTAACAGTGCTTTGTTTGCCAATGTCTGTGGTGTACGTCTACCTTCAATTGTCAACACCTCAGTGATCCAAGACTCTTGTACGGTCACAATCTCAAATGCATTGCATTCAGTGAGTAAGCCATCTTTGCTAACTAAATGTCTATAGCCGCGAGAATTCCAGGAAATTAAGGTGATCAAATGTGTTAGTGGCGGATGTTCTGGTTGATTGGGAGAAAAGAAGACAACCAGTGCCAACTACTCTCATAATTGTCAGTTATCTTCTGCTAGACTTTCTACATGTACTGTTCCTGACCCTGTCATTAGCAACAATGGTTACATTTTTTATACCTTCTGGAAGCCAAAAACCTGCTATACATTCACAATGTGTACCTCAGAGGGAAATATTTACTCCCTTATTATTCATGTGATTCAAATTCTCAGAATCGATTTCAAGGTTTGCTGTTATGCTCTAATTTCATATTTTCGAAAAAAAATATATCATACCCAAACTGTGCAAGTTCCTCTTCATGCAGTGAAACACATTCTAAAATATCAGCAGAATAAAAGTGTATACGGAGGTAGCAAGTTCATGATCTTCTAGAAGTTCAACAAACTCGATTTCCTCTGTGGTGATATACATAGTGGCATTATTCTGTGTACTAAATGATGAAGTGCTGACCAATTGAGTAGGCAGATGTTATAATGGCAAAAGTGGTTCTGTATTGGGAAACACACCTTTTGTGGTTTTAAGAGGATTATGCATTGACTCAGCAAATTCATTTTTATTTTCGTTGCATCCAATACAGACATCGAGTTTCTTCTGGTCAAACATGGAACCCACACAAGAAGGCCTGAGAGACAGAGATTGTTTCAGACGTGTTGCTAATGACTGCCCCGGGGGCATATATTTACTTAGGTAAGGCACACTATTTATTGTACAAGATTTGTCGATGTAAAACAAGTTTTCCAAACCATAGAAGGTGGGGAGATCGTTGTCAGTGGTAGATGTGGATATTTTCCAAGCACAAGCTTCATAACCTTCATAAAGTGTATCCGTTGTCTCCTTACACTGTTTGGTTGGTAATTAATGTCTAATATTGAAAACATGCTCTGCATTATCAGAGCCAAAAAATGTAACAGAAAAGTCCAGTTTCTTCTTACGCGCTGTATTTGGCTTCTCGACTTGTTTGGTGTTATTACGGGTGTCACCAAGTGGTAATAAATCAAAATGGCCCTGGTCGTTGTAATAAGTTTAAATTAAGTGTTTAAGATAATGATATTAGTGTTTTTGAAAGGGTTAGCTGGTTTAGTGATGGCACCTTTTTTGTTGATTTTGAGGGCATGTTTACAAGTACCAGCGTGTTCCCCCTTTCTTTGTATGTTTAGCACCAGAGTCTGTCCAGGTTGCAATTGTCCTTGAGTATCTTGTAATATATTTTTTAACTGGGTTTGCAGGGTTATCGTTCACATCAATTATAATAGAGGGTACATCTAAGGGTGAACCTGTGATGTTAGTAACGATAGGATCAATAACAATAATTGGTTGCCGCAGTACTCCTTCATTTCTCAGAGGAGACGAGCGAGCACTGGGGGAGGGTCAGCCAGGCTATCCACAATATCGTGAACCTCATAAATCATATTCTAATTAGCACAAGCAACGTAGCTCAGGGGTCGGCCAGGACTAAATTGCTTAATTATGATGTTAAGTAAAAGTGTATGAGCAGAAGTCGTTTTATCCATCTCTTCACACAGCCTAACAAACAAAGTTAGAAGTTAGTCAAGACTTATCAATTGTGGCTGAGTGATGTTAACTTGGCCCTCTAAATTCAGGGTCTCTTCGTTGGTCAAGGAGCCATCCAGTTCTTCATTAGCCAATAGGGTGGATTGCAAAATAGCTAATAGAGTAGAACCAAAAGGTGTTTGTTTAAACGTGCTGAGATTGTTAGATGCACCAAAATATTTCCTTCCACAATTTTGTTTGAACTGGTAGGATTCATCCCCAGTTTACAACGAGGGACATTTTTAGGCTGCCAAAAAATGTCATGCAGCAATATCCTGGAGGGTCTGTTGAAGTGCTCAGATGTTACACAGATCATGTTGTCTCCAGCTGGGAATGTATCTGAGTTATGGGGGGCTTTTTTTACGCCATGATTTTTTAAAGGCTCAGGCTCATTAGCTAAACAATCAGAGCAGTTTGCGGTGACACAAGCAGATTGTTGAAGCGGAGACACTATTTGCTAGGTCTGCTATTACCTTGTCATTAGTATCCACCATTGTTGCAGAATTGTCACTAGTTAGGTTTGCTACCACAGAATGCAATAATTTGCTACCCAGACCCAAAAGGCAGCATGTTAGGCACCCCCTAAAATCATCATCACCACTCTTTGGTCCATTTTTGCAGGCATTACCTCGGCAAAATAGTTGGTAATCTTAAGATCCTTAGTTTCGTTATTACTACCAACACAAATAAATTTGCGGGATCAAAGTAGTCTAACAAATGGCACAGCCCTCAGAGGATCTTTATCACCGGGAGAGGTCAGGCTAAAACCCTCAGTGTTTGAAGTACTGCATGGTATTATCCTGAATCAAGGTCGGCACCAGAGTTTCTGCCCAGCTCTCTGGACGCCATTGTTCACCACTTTCCAGTGGATGACAGCGTGATGCACTTTTGGCGCTTTGCATGCATGCACATGTCACAGTCGTGTTACTGTCAGGCCACTGAAGTACTTCTTCAGTGCTCCGTAAAGTTTTTTAAGGACGGCACAGGGTGGTTCATAAGGCCCGAAATGCCCATCAGTCACCACCAAGGATTATTGGCGTTGCAGGCCTTTTCCCTATCAGTCAATGGCAGATACCAGGTAAGTACATTTTCAGAATAACGTAGTGCTGCTTCAGCACTGCATGATGTTTTTTTAACAACTGCACATGGTGGTCAGAGGACTTGACCCACGCAGAAGACACCACCAAGGATTATGGGGGTTGCAATCCACTTCCCTCTCTGTCATTGGCAGATACCTGGTAACCAAAATTTCAGAATAAATTAACGCTGCTTCAGCGCTCTGTGCAGTTTTTCAAGGGCTGCACGGGGTGGTTCAAAGTGCTCGACCTACCCAGCAGTCGGCAAGGATTATGGGGGTTTCAATTTTCCACCCTCTCCGTCACAGGCAGATACCAGATAAGTGGAAATTCTGAATAAAGTAGGGAATCTAAGGTGCCGGTTGCCCTCCACATTGTTGTTGTAGTAGAATTCAACCTCCAGTTTGAGCCTCTCTGAGAACAAGAGGGATTATGGGAGGAAGTGAATGTGGCCTGGGAGATTCCATCTGTGGACCAAGCTTTAATGCTAGGGCACAAAAACATGCCTTGGAGATCGCACACATTCATTATGTCCTAAAACGTAGGGCCTGTAATGGAAGGTGCATTGAAGGCAGGCCAGAGAAGGCTACCTTCTTTGGCTTTGAACGTTCGTCCAGGATAGATTAGATCCTGGTGGTGATGAGCGATTGGGGTGAAGTAGAAGAGTTCTCAATCCTTGATCATGTGGACGATGACCACAAACCAGTAGTCATAAAACTAAGGTGCAAGGGCAAATTAGCAACTGGAATTGTGATTTTGGTGCCAATAGATATAGCTGGAAACAACAGAAAGGTTGTTAAATGGGATAACATTCTGACACAAGGGCTTAAACATTCTATCTACCACTCAATCCTCCCCTCTATTGAACATCTGTGTGATCCCAGCAGGGGGATAAATGAGGCATTGCTGAATTTGATCATTTGATGCACGAACTCGGCCCATGATTCTCCAACCCAGCAGCCCTCTCTAAATAGAGAAAGGGGCAGCAACATGTATGGTTTGATAATGCTTGCAGGCAGACAAAAAATGACCTTATGACATACTTTGCAGGGAGTGGGAAAGTGAATAAGGAGATCCTGCCAAGTCAAAAGGGATGCACACAAAAACACAGTAAAATCTGTGAGTAATGGGCAAGCATGGGGTGCATTAGGAAGGCCTTATCGATGTGTCCATTGTGGAATGAAGGGAAAGCCGACAACAGAGGGGGGGGGGCTACAAGATGGCATAATATAGTGTGGTTAATTATGACAAATCATAAGCCAAACATGGGGTGTTGTAAATGTTCAAAGTACACCCAGTTATTTTAGACACAGATGGTGTTATTCACTTTTTTGTTGTGTTGTACTAACTGTATTTGTTGTCGTCAGGTTCTCTATTTTGTCATTCAGCTATTCCTTTTGCTAACGAGCAGAGGCAGCTAGTGGCCTGATGGGGTGATACAAGGTTGCAAAGGGAGTTGCCAAAGGACTGCATCAGGTATTAGGTGGGAGCACATTGCAGAGTGATAAATGAGAGGGTGTTATGCACTACTCCAGTGTGGTTTCAGTAGTGGAATTGATGAGAGTGCTCAGCATGCTTTAGCTTTTTTTCATTTGAGCCCCGGTCATGTGGTAGGCTAGGTTCCAAATCAAATGCACAGCACTAAAGTGCAGGGTATCCAGTCGGATTATGGACTGCTCCAAATCCCCCGCTCTTCCCATGGTCGGTGAAAGCAATAATGGGATTGTGAATAAAGCCTCTATCCCACAGGTGTGGATATGCAATTGCAGAATTGTAAGACCAATTGGGATTTGGAGCACTGTAAGCCTCAACTCGATAGTGCAAGCAATTAGCAGCAATGATGAGAATTCTCATAGCGCCATAAAAAAAGAAAATTGGATCTTGAGGGCGTTTGAACTCAGTTCAGGTCAAGGACGCAGGGGTGCTCCTGAACCCCAATTTGGGAGATTACAGAACCCCAACGCCTCAAAGTTAGGATAAAGATGTCAACTAACCAATTAAACTATTTCCCCCCTCTGCATACACCTCTCATACTCCAAACCAAACACAACCACAAACCTACAACAAAGCAAACCGCACAAACTTCACTAAATTGCAACAACAAAACAAAAACACACAAAGACTCGCACAACAGTACACTACGACTACCGGCCGCAAACACCCCAGGCCCAGCCAACAGACCCAGCGGGCTGAGGCTGAGAACAGCACATCACTGCTCTCTTGCACTTTTCTAGCTTGCTCCCACTTACCACCCCCCTTCCCACTTTCAGAGCCGCCAGAGCGCCTGGGGACCACTCCGGTGGTGATCTTGCGTGGTAAAAATGTCCTTTAACATTAACATTAACATAAACATAAACTTGTTGATCCTGGTACAAGTCAGGTCATAGGCTGTGACTCAAGAGCAGAAACGTTGGGCCCTCAGAGACTTTGTGTCACTACAGACCAAATGCTAATGGCACTCGCGGGGGAGTGGCAAAGCAGAGAGTGCTTATTAATCTTTATACTTTGGAAAACTATCATCTAACAACGTTCAGCCTCATACCCTGAGACCCTCTTCCTGTACATTTGCACTCTGCAGAGACCCTTTATTTTCAGCACCCATCATTTGCATCACGCTACTCACCCTGTGATGTATAGCAAGTATTAATTCACACTCCAAAACCCCTCACCATCGTCATGTACTTCACACATCACACTGACCGCTAGATCAAACACCTGCCCATGATGCCACTTAAACTAGGAGGCATGGTTCCTCTAAATGTGCCCAGGCACCAATTATCTTGATCTTCATGAGGTCTCCTTTGCAACTGAAGAGTCACCATGTTTTGATTAATTCCTTGAGGGATTGAATGTTGTCTATGGTGTCTATGGCCTTCATTCTAAAAACGTTTTCAAAATGACACCCCTGCTCACCTCATGCTACTTTAACATTCACCTCACCCAGCTCACTTAAAGGGCCAAATCACCAAAACTTGAAGGAAATGTCAGAGCCTGTGCTTTTTAAAATTCACTAACTTATCATAATATATTATCTGCACATACACTCACATGACATGCCTGGTATTGCCATTGTATGTCCATGCATACAAGTTTCCAGATAATAATAATAATAATAATAATAATAATAATAATAATAATAATAATAATAATAATAATAATAATAATAATAATAATAATACATTTCTCAGGGCGCTGAAATAACAGAAGGCATTATTATCCCACAGAGTGAATCTCAATGTATCCACCTGAGTAGGATGAAAGGCTGAGTTGACCCTGCCGGGATTCGAACCTGCCACAGCATGCTGCACACAGATGTCAAGGGCGTGCACTTAGTGATATCGGCATCGCAGATTGGTAGAGACCATATCCCCATGTTTGAATCATACGACCAGCTGTTTAGATACTAGGCAAGATATTTCCCTGAATTGCCCAGCAACTCACACCATTTGTCTGGTTTTGCCTTCCTATGCTACTTATTTACGCAATTTGCTGATTATTGATTGTATGTGCCTAGATAGTCGCACAATTTCTGGCAGCATTTGCTAAATATTTCTTATATTATGTGCTTTTTTAATGTTATATTGTTTACTAAAACATTATACAGAGTGAGCAATTGAATCTCACAGCTATACATAAATACATACTACATATAAAAGGAGTAATTGTTAAAACCTGACATATATATTACATTCTGTAAATAATGTTACATCTTTAAGATTGGTGTTAAATTAATACGCAAACAGTAATAAGTAGCCTGTAAACATTGAACTTAACAGACTTAAAGCCCTTCAGCATATCTTACTGGTTTACCAAGTCTAACCAACGCAGGAATTTCACTACCATGATTATTAATGCAATGGTATTTCCGTTATAGAGAGTAACCCAAAAATCATAAAAAATGTGTTATTCAGGAACATGGACAGATCTTGAGAAAATGTCCGTCATCTAATACTGGAGAGCTGGGCACTTTATCATATTATGATACAGGGACTCTATTTCCAATGCCTTACCACAATCTGCAGGCGTAGAGAATTATGGAAGAGGGATTCCTGATGCAAGCTACCTCACTTGTTAATATGAGGATAAGACTAAATCTCAGGAATACGTTCTTGTACCTTGCATCAGGGAATGTCTCCAATTAACTTGGAACATTGCCACTTTTCTTGGTCTCTAGAGCAATAGCTTCGAACAATCTATATTGATCTCTTGAATCCCAGGTGATAATCCAGTCTCATTTACACAATGTCACCATAGCCGCTATTGGGTTAAAATCCACATCATCTGCTCTCTCCCTGCTAATACAGAGTAACCCAAAAATAGTGTTCTTTCAAGATATTCTGCAAACACCAGGAGAATGACTCCCTTTTCGTGGTGACATACTCCACTCCCTGGTAGTTTCAATGACAGTCAATTGCAATAGCATCTGATTCACCAATTGTCCCAAGACCAGCTGAATGACTCACTTCTGGAGGATTTTTCCTGCAGCTTACCTGCAAACCCATAGTTCGGTGGTGTGGCTGTGCAGAGGTAATGCAGTGGTAGCATTTCTAAGGTTTTTGTCTACACCCCAGAACTCATAATCGTCGTTCAGCCTAAGGTACATGTCAGTCACTTTGTATGGAAGCGGGGAAACTTTCACGATGAGCAGCAACTAGTGTGGGCTCCATCTGCTCTGTGTTTGAGGATTTTTAAAACTACTCTGCATGGTTCCACTCCTAAAATCTAGGATTTGCAGGGATTTACAAATGGTTGAATTTTATTGTAAAGAGTGATTTTTGCAATTGCTCACTGAAATGTTGCAATATCTGTACATGCCGTTCCTGTAGTGTTAACAAAACAAATGCAACTAAACTCCCAGTATAATCCCTTCATTCTACAGTGTGCACTGCAGAGGGCTAAACCTATTCACACGCTCAATGCAAAGCGCATTGATCTGTCAACTGGTACTTTAAGAACAATTCATAGTCGTGGCCGCCATCATCGCCTGCACATCAGCAATGCGTTTGCGCCTTCACCAGCAGGCCCTCTGCTTAACCAAAAGGCCACCAAGGTATAAGTCTTACTTGGACACGGCTGTCGAGGCTGGCAACTGCGCGCCATAATGGAAAAGTACTAGACAGTGAAGCTGCTCCGCGTAGATGGCAGACTCTTACACAAATAAATTGCCTCAAAAATCTTTTAAGAGCTGCTCTGCAGTGTGCAGTAAAATATTTACAAGGCCCTTTATAGATAACCGAACACCTTTAAATTGGAAGATGCTTGTCAAGGCTGCAGTAAATAAAATGATGGCCCCACAGATAGATGATTAGGTCTCTGTCTCCAACGCATTATAAATCCAAATAAAAAGCAGGTCTTTTATTACCTTCAGCATCCTTCTCTCTGAAATTATCCTTGATTGGGTCTCTGATGAATTGATTTAGAAGCCAGCTAGCACCACAGATGGAATGAATCGTATTTTTGCGTTATCCTCTATAAAAACGCTCTCACATCAAAAATTATTCCCTGCAGTTTGTTGGCAAGTCAATAAAATCAATAAAGTCTCTGCGACCACACGATTTGAAATATTGCACTGTAAAATATTTTGTAGCCCTCTCTCCCCGTCATAGAATTCTTCACTCAAAATGTTACAATTCAACATTCAAAAGACGTTTTTCTTTTTTTCATTGCTGATATAATTTTCTTTCAGCATACACAGTTTTTAAATATTCCGGACATTTTTGCTTTAGAATGTTAAAATATTGCAACATTAAAACCATGTACAGGATGAATCAGATGTCGGAATTCTGCCATCCCATGCCCAGGAATTAATAAGTGCATATGTATAGCTTGCATTGGGCTTTGCCTCAAGGTATCACTTTATGTGCCACATGCTTATTAATGAGAAAACCCAGCATTATCTACATGCTCAGGAAATAATCTATTTAAGTGCTTGGATTTGGTTAACATTACAATGAAGTTGTTTCAGTTGACAAGAGCTGAAATTCTAGATGAAAGAAGAGTAAAAAAAAGTTTATTTATATATTTATGTTGCGCCTATACACAAGGGGCCTCATTACACGGTATGCGGTGAGGGATTACCGGCACCGGTAAGGGCACTGGTGCCGGTAATCCCTTACCGCCCTACTACGAGTTTCCTTAGCGGGTCCAGGCGTTAAGGAAGGGACCCGTTGAGGGACTTCAGAGCTAATAACGGGCCCGCTAATTAGCTCCTTCCCCATTCCCATTGAACCCTATGGGATGAATGACCTGGTAAGTCTCCATACCAGGAACACGGACCCGAGATGCGGTAAGGGGGTAGCCATGGCGCTAGTAGCGCCATGGCTACCGCCTACCGTGTAATAAGCCCAATGTGTTTCAAAGCGCTTCAAGGCAAGAGAGGGAGCAAGGTAAAATACAATGCCAATCTTACAAGGCCTGGAGACATTAAGAATGTGAAATTAACTATCGTACTAGGCCTGGCAACATTTCAGTGCAAGAGCTATGACAAAGAGAAGGAGGTGGGTAGGAGATGAGAACAGACAAGAGACTATCACACTAGGCCTGACATTTCTAGTAGAGCCGGAGATTGACAAGAGGCGTGGGGTGGGAGGAGGAGGGAGGAGGAGAGGAACAAAACAAGTGACTATTATGCTAGACCTGAAGACATTTCAGGAAGTGCTGGAGGGGGTGGGGGAGGGAGAAACAAAGAGGGAGGGGTTGGAAAACAAACAAGCTACTATTGTACTAGGTTATATGACATTTTGGATAGAGTAAGTGCAAAGTATAAAGCAAGAGGAGGGGGAGAGGTGAGAGGGACAAGATAGGGAGAGGAAGAGAAGATTGAGAAATGGTGAGTGTGGTGAAAGAGAAGAAGGGGCAGGCAGGGGGAGGGGTTTGGGGAGCGAAGTACAACAGGCAAGCAAACAGACAACAAAGCATATAGCAGGGAAGGGAGCGAAATACAACAGGCAGGCAAACACACATCACAAGCATACAGCGGGGGGGGGTGAAATGCGGCAGGCAGTAAAATAGACAATCAGAAGCATATGGCAGGGAGGGGGCGAAATTCAACAGGCAGGAAAACAGGTATCACATGCATACAGTAGAGGGGGGTGTAAAACATCAGACAGGCAAACAGACATTACAAGCAAACAGCAGGGGGAGCAGAATACAACAGTCAGGCAAACAGACATTCCAAGCGTACCGCAGGGGGTGGGGCTGCGCAGATGGCACATCAAGCTTGCATAACACAGCCAGATTTGAAATTAAGCTAAATGCATGAAACATAGCCAGATTTGAATTTAAGATAAATGCATTAAACACAGCAAGACTCGAAATTAAACTAAATGCATACAACACAGCCAGATTTGAAATTAAGCTAAATGCATAAAACACATCCAGATTTGAAATAGCACATTTTCACATTGAATAAGCATGTGTATCCCAGCACAAGCCTGTTGATCTTTCCTATAGTGGAAATTGAATGTGATTTCTAGTAGAATCTGTGGTCTTTGTTATATTTTTGGAAAAAACATACTAGAATCTGTGTGGGGTAGTATAGAAAAGCATCAGAGTCCATGGATTGGAGCAATTGTGAAAGAGAGAAGAAACATGATGTAATGATGTGGATGGTTTGCCATATTTGATCAACAAATATCTCCCAACTTGCCTTACATTCGTGCTGATAGGGCATCAATTTAGGTTCGGTAAGCTTGAGACCATCGCCTGTGTTTGTGTACTCGTTTCATAGTATGGCAATATCAAATGTGCCTGATAGGCTTGGATGAGGGAGGCGACTGACAAAGCCCTTTCCAGGTTCAAATGGGGTGTGTCAGGATGTGTCAGGTTTGCATCCTGGAGATCCACATTTTGGACATTTATTTCTGTGGTATAGTTGACTTCAGTAGAGTTGTGGCCACGGATATTCCTCATGTCTGGGAAGAGTTACCCAGTTAAGATCTTCCATGACAGTGTGGCCCAGCCTGCAAGTAATGAACACATCCTGAGTTTACCTTTCAAGACTTTGTGATTTTTGTGATAAATAGACCTTGTTGTTAAGGCCTGAAAAGAGAAGCGATGTGGTTCCTGGCCACCAGTGCGTTTTGAAGGTTCCACTATGTGAAGGATGGGAGATACAACATTGTGGAGACCTACCAGTATGCATGAGCCAGGTTATGTAAATCTTTATGTGTATTCAAGTCTGATCGAATCAGTAAAGCAGCACTCAGTGTTGGTCAATTAGCTCAAGGGACTATGCAGTTTAACTGCAGATAAGTAGGAAGAGGTGCTACTGCTTCATTGATCTCTTTGGCGGGGGGAGACACCATAGAGGTTGGGGACTAGCTGCTTAAAAAAGGGGTGAGGTATGGGTATTTGGGAATGGTGTTCTCATCCAGCACACAGAGATTAGATTTATAAACAAATCTGCTTGGAGTCCTAAACACAATATCTAAGGAAATGGGTGAAGTGGACTGTGGATTGTGGATATTTCATCTCTCTGAAAGGTAGAGAGAGATGAAATGTGGTTGTAGACCCCCCTCAGTAGGATCCTACCCAGAGAACAGGCTATTTGGCTGTATTTATTCTCAGTAGCGTGGCTCCCAGACCTTTGTATATATGGATGTAAAGGTCACCTCTATAACTATGGCTTATTTAGCGCTAGAAACTGACAGTGTCGGCTCCCCGTCTCATTTAATATCACTTCATTAACGTCCAGCACCATTATATCCATTACCAAACTATGTACGACTGCTTGATTGTCAATAGTTCTTTTGGGTATTTTTTTTTACAGCTGTCACAGATGCATGTTTTAATCCAAATGTTGTTATCCTTGTTTCCCCTTTCTTACCTTCACATTTTGGCACATGTACCCCCCAATAGCGTCAATTTGAAGGGGCCACGTTTCTTGGAAGCATATTACATATGATACTTTTATGAAGTCTACCCAATCCTCATCACCCATCTTTGATTGTATGCCGGCAATGTTCCATGAAATAACACATATTATGACAGAAGGCCATATACCAGGCCAAGGTGTGTCACGTTCAGGAGTATATAATCATAGTTTTGATTCCAATAAGCAGTGTGATGTGGTACGCTAATTATATCATCACAGATGATTGAACAGCACCCCTTTACAGTCCTTTTCCAGATAAGGAACATATTTAATAATGAATCTCCCCTTTCCTCTGATTAATTTAATTATTTTGGGATCAACAACATAAATACAGTATTGGTAAGTCATTCCTGCCTTCCCTTTTTTGGTATACAACGTTCTCCATCAAAAGTGTCTTTGCTCTATGTATGTGCCAATGCTCTTGCACTGTTGTTGTATTTATAGATGTATAGCGTGGTGGCTTTGATTTTGTATAGCTTTCTGTTTCCCTATAGACATCATTGCATTTACCATTCTTCAATGATTTTAAGCTTGGCTTGCTCTGTGTGGGAGTGGCATTTCTGAATATCTCCTTCTTTTCTATTCTGCTTTCTTCCCTTTTGGGATCTTTACAACAGCGTGCATCAGATATTATAAATTCACCTCTGCTTTTCAATTTTAATTAAACAAATTTCACTTTGGAGTCCTTACAGCTTACAGCTGTTGTATGACCCATCCAGGGCTTGATACAAGGATTTGAAGGTCCTTTCTGATGCATGGCTATTATGCCAATAGAGAAGTTCTCCCTGTGGGTATTATGGCTGGCAAGTTTCTTGTTGTTCTCCCTTGAGTTGGTGCTTTTTGGTGCCCCGGACTTCATATTTTTTGCAGTTTATTTTTATGTATGAATCCGGTTTTTAACTTGCCCATATATGTGTAATGCTCACCTGACTCCCACGGAGGCGCTGGCCTGGTTTGCGCTGCTGTGACCTCTTCTAAGGTGATGCGCAGGGTTCGGAAGACGGACTGGACCGGGCCCCCAAATCTGGCTTGTCTGGCTCGCAGAAGCATCCTTCTGTAGGCGAAAATAGGGGATTAAGTGTCTGCGGGGTAATGCAATCAGCCTCCCACTTTCCCCTCTCACCCTCCTCGAAACCCTTCTGTGATTCCTCGTAGCGTCTCACCTTAGGGTCTGGAAGGACGAGCTCTCCATCCTGCGTCTGATGCAGGGGCGCGTTGGTATCCAGTTACTTCACTGGATTTTCGGATTGGTGAGAACCAAACTTGCTTGGCTTCCAGGTACGTTTTTTGATAAGAGGTTCCCCTTGTGTCCATGCATTAATGTACTAATGCTAGTGTCTTTTTCCCCATAGGGGCCGGGGTACGGAATGCCGGGGAACAGGCACCGACCCGAGATGAGAGTTGAAATCCTTGTAGAAATCAGGTAAGTCTTTAATGAGCGTTTTTTGGTAATGTCTTTTCATTCGCTCATTAACGCTGATGTCTCTTTTTCCCCTTAGGGTCCGGGGTCCGGAAATGCCAGGATGCGGCGCGGACCCGAAATGAAGAGGGAATGAATCAACAGGTAAGTCTTAACATGGAGATTTTATCTTTCCTTATTCCCTTCGCTCTCTCACCTTTTGTTCTGGTCTTTTTCTCCCTAGGCGCTGGGGCGTGACTGTGAATCCGGATGATCGCTGCTGAACATGGAGGCGCCCAGTAAAGGTGAGTGGAATGCGGCGCTGCAGCGATCGACGCAATGAGCTTTTAAATAAAAGTCTTCCTTTTCAGGATTGTCGGTGAGATGTCTCCGGGATGCGGATTTAGCAGGTAAGGACTTTACCTTCTTCTGTTCTCTTCTTCTCTTCCTTTGCAGGTGATCCAGGATGCTGGCAGGCGTGGCAGAAGTCAAGATGCAGGAGCAGACACGGTGAGCGTCCAGCTGCTAGATGCAGAACAACGCGAAGCACGTGTGGCTGTTCGGGTGGGGTTTAAATAGCCTTGGAAGAAGTTCCAGGTATGTATCCTTCCTCCAATCAGGTATGTATCCTTCCCCGACCACGCCCGGATGGTAAATTAGTCCCACAGGTAAAGTAGTTCCTTTCAGGCCTCAAGGAGACCGGGATCCTGCAGCATGGTCTGCATCAGGTAAGTGCACCCAAGCACATCCATAATGAGCCTATGGCGCCAGGACTGATGTCTTCTATGAGCCTGGCGCCATAGGCGCCAGGACACTGTCCAAAGGGCCCCTATATGGGGTTGCTGGGTCCTTCCTTGGGGACTGGATGTCCACTTTCGGGGACGCAGGGCTTGAACCGGCTCTCCGGGAGCAGGCATCATGACAATATGGATTGGTTATTAATGTTTGTCCTAGCCACCTTAGTGGCCCATACATCTTCCCAATTCCAATTGTGATCCAAAGGAGAAAATCTATTTAAGAGTGGAATAGAGTTAGAGATTCCTATGGGCTGTTCTTCAGTGACGTTGGAAGGGGATGCCCCTTCTAGAGGGTTAATCTTGTCCCATCTCCCATTAAAGATATATTGGGTCCACCATCCCCCTTCGACAAAGACAGTCAAATCTACTTGTATTTGCCTCTCAACACCATACATCCCTCAGAGTGTGTCTGACTGTCTCTCAACTACCCAGCACTGGATGCCATATTGCAGTATTAAGCTCAACTCCAACAAGACAGAAATCACGTATGTCCTGACCTTGAGTTGTCCAACCCCTCCACTCCCCAATATCTTTTCCCCTATAATCTCCTCTAAGGCTTGCCACAAGGGGGACCTCTTCAATGGTGATCTGATGTTTTGTCACTTTACCTCTACCTACACCACTGCAAGATATAAAATATTAAATATCAGGAAAGTTCTACCTATCCACGCTCTCCTCAACTACCACACAACTAGAACTTTGGACTGAATTCTGGTAGTCAGTCACATTAACTACTGCTTGAACCCCCTCTTGGGCCTCCCTCTACTCTGTTGACCTACCTGACAAAATGTTCAGTGTTTCACTTCACTCTGTTTATAATCTTGCCTGGTCATCACTAACTGTTAGGAATCACTGCCAAGGGTTACCACAGCCACATAGGTTTGCCCGCAAAATGCAGTCAGCACGACAAAGCACGACACCTAGATATATATGCTCTAATGCCCTGCAACGGAAAGCGCCATTTGTAGCTCAATACAGGTTGACTTGGCAACAGGGTCAACAAACTCCACGTCACGCTGCCGCCAGCAATCACTCACGTGACACCCGAAAATGGAGCGTCAGGAAAAAAAAGCCAACCCCCAGCCTGTTTCTCGCCGCTTCTGATTGAAGTTACAGAATTTGTTCTTGCCCCCCCATTCTGGTTTCTTGTTTGTTCAGTCCTTGGTTTTTGACTTCTGTAATATGACCTTGTTTCGTTTCGTTTTGCCTGCAGCCTGTGGCGCTGCGTGACTTGTGCGCGCCGCTGCTTCATCTATCTACGAAAGCTGACAACCCCTACCTTCTGTCTAACGGATTGACTCTGCCTGCTCCCAATTGTACCTCCATTACCCGCACATTGACAAACTCTACCTTCTGTGTAACAGATTGTTCCTTGCCGGTTCTAAATTGTAACTCCATTGCGCGCACGCTCTCAAACCTTACCTTCTGTCTCCCGGACTGTCCTTGCCTTTTCCTATTGATACCTTCTTTGCTCGCATGTTGCCAAATTGTTTATGTATGAACAGACTCCTGCACAACTCTGTTGTGTCCTTGCACACCATCCACTTGTTGCCCATAGGATATTCATCAAAGAAAAACATTCTTCACTCAATTACCTGTTTATTCTGGCCACCGGAGAACAGCTCCCGACTGCATCTTTATTCAACATTCCCTTTGGATTATTGCAGAGACTAGAGATGCTTCCTGTTTCCATCTGCACTGGCGTCCTGGTGCCGTCGGGATAGGTTCTGGAAATTGGGACTGTCCAGGATGTTAGGCGTCCTTGTGTCATCAGGGTAGGTTTTTGGACCTTGGCATTGCCTCACAGATCTTCTCAGCCGTCTGATACCATCGGACCAGGACTTGGGATATACCAACAAGCTCCAACTAGAACACTTTCAGACTCTGGTAAGACTGCTCTCTGGTTACTTAACAATAGTCTTATCCTCTTGTCCAGCAGTAATCTTACAGTAGGTCATATTGTGTATCTCCTTTTTGTTAGGTATTCGGTTTCTCCAAATACCCTGAGGAGTATTGTCATCTCACCCTACCAGCTTTGCATTCCTATCTCTTGGGTTCTTCTTTCTGCAGGTTGGTGCGCAAATCCTGTATTCTATTTTGTTCATTGTATACAGTCATTGGCACTGATTACTTCCCTTGTGTTTTCTCTAGTTGGCGTTTCCGAGGGTGAGTCTCCTCTTCCAACTATTTGATCTTTCTGTTTGGTACCTACTCAGTAGAAAGTTACAATTGTAGGAAGAATTCTTCAGCAACTCCTGTCTGGTCAGACGTCCGGTTGTCTTATTGATCAAGGTTTTGGCTCTGAGTCCTAACAGAATCAGAAGCCTATAAAAATATGGAGTCCACCGACGCACTTGAGAACCTGGTTCGCCTTGTATCAGAATTACGAGTGGACATGACAGCTGCACACGATGCCACGCATCGACGCATTGATGCATTACAACAGGTGGCTCAGCCTACGGTTGCAGGGGCACATGCCCCTCAGGTGGCTTCTGGCTCTTGGTTCCTTGTGCCACAACAGGATCCCATCCCCCTCCCAGTACTTATGTCAACTCAGTTTTCTTTGGCGCCCCCAGAGAGGTTTCCTTGTGACCCTGAGCATTACCGTACATTTATCAATCAATGCAGGCTCCATTTCTTATGTCGGCCGGCTTCCTTCCCAGATTCCACTACCAAAGCTGCCTTTGTCTTGTTAAAATTAGGCGGGACTGCAGCTGCCTGGGCAAATCCTCTCCTGGAAGAAAACAGTCACATGCTATACGACTGCGACACATTGATCGATACTATGGCTCATGTCTTTGACACACGATACAAGACCTAAGCTACTGATCTGGAGCTCTTGAATTTACGTCAAGGCGATTCACCCTTGCTCACTTATTTGGCCCGGTTAAATCAGTTGGCGGCCAAAACCAGCTGGCCTGAATCTCTGAAGGACACTCTTGCCACTGTCCCTGTAGTACCAGCTGAGTTCCCTGGGTTCCTTGACTTGGTACTGCAAATCGATGCTCGTCGGGCAGAACGAAAAGGCAAAAACAGACCTTTAACAACTGCTCTGCTACATGCACGGCCGTCAAGTGACACTGGACCAGAACCCATGCAGATAGGGCTGTAATGGGACCACTCACTTCAGCGGAAAGAGAGAGCAGACAGTTGAACAACCTCTGCTTTTATTGTGGTTCTTCAGAGCATTACATCCGCACATGTCCTAAAATAACAGCCAAAAAAGCGGGAAACGCCAGGACTCAGCAGTAGATGAGGTCACTCTGCCCGGTCGTTCTAGTATGGACCTCACCCCTCTCATGATTTCATCTCTATTCACGATTCTGATGTCTTTCTCGTATACTCAGTTAAACTCATGGACTGTTTCTGCTGTCCTTGACTCAGGTGCCACCGGTAATTATATGGACATAGAGTATGCTAGGGATACCGGGATTCCTGTTGTTTCAAAGAAAAGACCAGAGATCGTCAATGCAGTTTACGGTAAGTCCCTGGTGTCTGGGTTAGTGACTGAAATGCTGTCGATCTACACATAGTCACAGAATAAGGACATGGGGAAATCATCTCATTTGACTTTATCGCCACACCTCAATACAAGGTGATGCTGGGCCTCCCCTGGCTGTTGTTGCATAATCCGTGCATAGACTGGCAAACACAACAGGTGTGTTTTTCATCTGAGTATTGTGATTCCCATTGTTTTGAAGGACAGAAACACCAATCTCGAAGCCCATGCTGTCAACTCACAGATACTGCCCAGGTTGTAGGTTCCGTCAGTAGTCAAACCATACCCATTGAGTATATGTCCTATGCGGAAGTGTTCAATAAGGCTGGTGCTGAACTATTGCCCCCGAATACAGCTTACGACTGCCCGATTGATTTGGTTTCTGTGGCAGCTATCCCTAACGGCGCATATATTCTCTTACTCAGAAGGAGAATGGCATCCTCAAGGAGTATATTGACAATGCTTTACGGACTGGGTTCATATGGCCTTCTCGCTCACCTGCCGCGTCCCCTTTATTTTTTGTTCCAAAGGAAGAAGGGGACCTGAGGCCCTGTATTGATTATATCTGGTAGCTTGATATATGGTTGGTGTTGAACTGCTGGTTTTGTCAATACCTTTAATTAAATTATAAGACTGGAAAAGAACCTTTATCATCTGATATTTAAATGTTAAACTGCCACTTCATAATTACATGCAGGTTTGATTGCACTAAGCTTCAATAGGACTGTGGTTTCTTATAATAGGTGAATGTCTAAATGTCTGTCTAAATGAATGCGTGTGCCAGTGAAGCTCTACATTTCTATAGAGTACCAAACAGAACACAATTAATTGCACTAGATGTGTTCTCACAAAATCTCAAATGTTTCTGTTATCATGTGATTTGATTTATGATTTGTAACACGCATATCTTTACGGAGCCAAGCAAAAGCCTGCATCTATGTGCAGGTGTTCAATTTCGGTGACCGCTCAAAACATTACCAGAGAAGGAAGGATTATTGAAAAAGATGTGTCTCTATTTCTTCTGAGAAAGGGCAATGGAGGATACTTTCCGTAGCTCGGCTGGTAGTGCATTCCAGAGGCATGGGCCCCTGAAGGAAAAAACGTCAGTCACCCTGAGAAACAAAATGAGAGGGGGGTACGAACAGCAGATTTTTTCCAGCCGAGTGTAGCAAGCGAGATAGCTGATAAAACCTGATTTTAGAGACCAGATAGCTGGTTGCCACACCTTGTTTATATTTATGTATTAGGCACAGTAATCTAAATGTAATCTGTTTCCATACGGCAGCCACTGCAGATTCCTCCTATACCCTGAGATCAGTGCTTTTTTTGACAGATTGGAAACCAGCCTACAGCAGCATTTTAGGCCACCCTGAGCCAATGTAACTGGCTCTCTGTTGTTCCTATAATGAAAATGCCACAATAATCAAGTCTGGTATTTACCATTGTCCCCAAAACCACAGCACGATAGGGTTCAGAGGCATATGGAAAAATAGCTTTTAAAAACCTGAGTTGATAGAAAACAGATCGAACAAATTCAGAAACATGAGCATTGTAGCCCAGAGATGCGTGCCATATACAGCCTAGGTTTTTTACCTTACATGATAAGGAGGTTGCAGCATCAAAAATGGCGAGGCATGGAGTAGTTGCATGGAAGTCTCCTAATAGGTTTATTTGGGCCAAACACTATGACCTCAGCCTTAGATAGATTGAGTTGGAGCTTACTATCAAGCATCCAATTTTTGAATTTGTTAGCAGAGGCTAGAATGCATTCTGTGCCTTCCGGTGCAGATTTAAATCTAACCGTAGAGTTGTGTGTCATTCGCATAGGAGTGATAATTCAATTTGAACCTGGCAAAAATGTCCATTCAATATCAGGGACAAGGATGACCCCTAGGACAGCCCACATAACAAAGGAAGATTATCAGGATAAAAGCTTCAAGGTTAATTACTTGAGTCCGTTCTTTTATGAAAGAGGAAAACCACTTCAACGCACCCTCCAAAACCAAGGCAACCTCAGAGAGTCTAGTCTACAATTGGCCAAAATGGCCCATAACTAAGGCCTCTGATAGGTTGAGCATAATCAACATGCTCATATCTCCTTCATCAGTGGCCTTGAGGATGTCATCCCACACAGCTACCAGAGCTGTCTTGGTACCATGAACAGATCTAAAACCAGACAGGAAGTTATCAAGATTAGAATTTTCTTCAAGATAGCTCTGCAGCTGTGTAGTAACAACTTTTTCCAGAATCTTAGAGGGCCACGGTAAGCCGGCGATCGGATGATATTTTGCAAGAACTTGATGGTCCAATGTAGGTTTCTTCTATAATGGTGTAAGATAGGCTTTTTTTAAAGTTCTTGAGGTATGCTTCCTTGTTGTAATGCAGCATTCAAAAAATGTGTCACAAACGGTTTGAGAGACGAGGCATGTTGCATTACCAGATATGCTCTAATGGGGTCGTAGTCATGATTTGTTGGTTAGAGATTTTGAATCTGATTTTACAGGTAAAAAAGAATAACTTGACGTTGAGGGGGTTGGAAGTTATTACAAAGTCCTGATTCAGACCAGAAAAAAGTAGATTTACTATTTGTGAGTCACTATTTAAGTATATAGAGCTAATTTTATCATAATAAAAAAAAAAGTGTTAAAGACATTTGCACAAGAGGAAGGTGAACTGAATGCAGCACTTTCAGGTGATGTTAAATTCCTGACAATGGCAAATCATTCCTTAGATCTATTCTTTGACGTATCGATTTGTCTTAGGAAGAACTAGGACTTTGCTAATACAATTGTCATTTTATAGGCCGCTAGTGCCAATTTGGCATTTTGGCAGTCAATGGTATCTTTAGATTTCAACCAGTTTTTCTCTTTCTTAAGGTACGTTTACTTTAGATGTAAAAGTGACGTCTCCAGCTTGCACATCCTCACTTCACTTTGGTGACGTAAGAGCATAAGGAACACTTATGTTGCCATATATGTTCTCAGCTTGGACTTGCATCAGAGGTGTGAGAGCTGCAGAGCCAAACCTAGATCTGTATGGGAATCAGAATAGTATATGGATTTCTGGATGGAATCCACAACAAATTGAAATCCTAGGAAAATACTTGGGATGCTTTGAATGTGGTCACCACCAGTGATTGGAGGAGGACACGTAAGGTTTCAATTAATGAAACCCTGTAATTAGGAGCTATTTTGCAATTGTGCTCTCATAATTCTTATTGAACCCAGTAATGTCCATCCATATCCTGGCCATCCATACAAGGTGAATTTGTGGATGAGGGACATAACAGAAGAAAAGGTTGACACAGAACTAACGTTGTGGTATTTGCTCCAGATGCCCTCTGGAGGGTTACAGACTGCAAGACTTGATAACATAGGAATCCTTCAAAATGATGTTCATTGGTATAGATCAGGGTGCCCATACAAACAGACTACCAGTCACACTACCATATTAGTAGAAACGAGGAACCTCTTCTAAAGGTTGTTGTTATTTTATGAACACTGAAAAAAACAGAGATTTGAAGCGAACTACAGCGATAGCACAACGTTACTGGTGAACTGAACACCCTTGTGCCTTTATTGCTGGTTTTCCCATGTTAACCATGATAAACTGCCTGACAACTGTATCTACATCTTTATTTCCATTACTCAAAAATATTATTTATAATTGTTTGTGGATATGAATTCACTTTAATTCAGATAGGCACTCTATGTTTGCTGAAAATTCATTTACTCAAGGCGATAGAGCATTGTACTGTTTTTTTATGATGTGCCAGAAATTGTCCTAACAGTTGTAAATCAACTGCTTGACCACTAGTTTCCTAGGTATAATGTAGATCAATACAAATGATATATTTCATTTGGCCAAAGGGAAGACTATGGGGCACTAATATTCATTGAATGTACTATATAAACATGTTGTGTTATAAAGAAAATACACTTTGTAAACCAGGTTCTGAATGGGATGGAGGACTTCTGCATGGCATACTTGGATGACATCGCAGTGTTCAGCAATTCCTGGGAAGAACATGTAACCCACCTGAGAGATGTTTTGCAGACTCTTGGACGAGCCAATCTGACCATAAAGGCGAGCAAATGCCAAATTGGACAGAGTAAGGTAGTCTATCTTGGGCATGAGGTAGGCGGTGGAGAAATAAGGCCTTTGCTCAGTAAAATTGAAGCTGTGCAAAATTGGACAACACCGACTACTCAAACCCAGGTGAGAGCCTTCCTAGGCCTCACTGGGTATTACAGGAATTTCATAGAGAACTATGGGACCATAGCTTCTCCACTGAATGTCATCTCCTCGCCCAAATTTCCTAAGAAGGTTAGACGGAACAAGGAGTGCAATCAGGCTTTTGAAAACCTGAAAAAGGCTCTTTGCCAAGCCCCAGTACTCAGAGCTCCTGATTACCGCCAACACTTCATTGTGCAGACAGATGCTTCAAATGTAGGAATAGGTGCCATACTCAGTCAACTGGATGGGAAAGCTAGGGAGCACCCCGTTTGCTTCATCAGCCGCAAGCTGAAGGATCCTGAAACAGGGTGGGCAACAATCGAAAGAGAGTGCTTTTCTATCGTGTGGGCTCTGAAGAAGTTTAGGCCGTACTTGTATGGTTCTACTTTTGTCATTCAGACTGACCACCAACCCTTGAGATGCTTAATGCAAATGAAAGGGGAAAACCCAAAACTATTGAGATGGTCGATCTGCCTGCAAGGGTTTGACTTCGCCATTGAGCACAGGTCAAGTTGTCACCACCAAAATGCTGATGGTCTCTCTAGGATGTATGTCATCGACTATAGGTATGAGATTCATCCAGGAGTGGATTAAATCCTCCTGTCCCTTAGTCTGGGGGGGGGGTGAGTGTTAGGGAGAATTCTCTATTTAGGCTGAATTTCCTAACCTAGTGAGTCCCCCAGCAGCTTTGCTGGATTTCGGGAGTTTGTTTTTTCCATCCTGCCAAGAGTGAGACTCTTTTCCTCCCACTCCTGGACATGTATGTGTGTAAGTCCTTTGAATGTCAATGTGTTCTATGGGCTATGGGGTCTTTTACTCCATAGGGTTTCATTTGTTTTGCTATGTGTGTTACACCGCACCCTATGTGCCGTAGCACTGGGGCGTCCTAGCGCACCCCCACCATAGACTCCATACCCGGGGACTGACTACTGTCTCCCCGGGCATGTAAAGTCACCATTGGCTTTACTAGACCTAAATTTACTAACAGGACTAGTACCAACCATCTTATTGTGGACGTACTAGTAGGAGTAATTCGATTACCCCTGGACCTGTTACTCGAGGGGGCACTGTCACGTCCCCCCTCGTAGAGTTTTGGCTGGTTGCAGTGGAAACTACTTGTTATGTTCGACCCCGGACATAACCCTATGGGATTCGTCCCATTGCTGGAGATTGATACTTTTTCTCGTTAATCTCTAACGTACCACCGATCTACTTATCTTAAATAGGTTTATCGGATGGTATTTTCTGCCAGAACTCGGTTTGTAAAATGGCATCTGATTCGTCTCTGTGACTTCTAAACCAAAGGTCGAGCCCTTTGTTCCACTTTTGGCGGGCTCTGTATAGAGACCCTCCAAAGTGGTGCCATTCTGTCTGGGTTACCAGAGGGGTGTGGGATGGGGTTTAGGCACCCTGGACCGAGTTGCCTTGCTAACTCCGGTCGCACTCTGGAGTGATTGGCCCAAGTGGTGAGCCTTCCCGCTCACCACTTAGCATGTGTTGATTGACAGCTAGGCTGAATGAATGGGGGTTTTCTGCATAAAAGCAGGGCTTTTGGGACTGGATCTTCAGAAGTCACCACAGGACCTAAGAATCCGACGAGGGTAACGCTGAGCCGACCTGCAACGACGACACCTCCGGTGGAGCCCTGCTGAGCCGACTCACCACTTCCCGACGACAGAGGAGAACTCCCTGCCGGAGAGTCTCTTCCCCTGACTGGTGGGAACAACCAGTCCCCTTTGCTTTTTATTCGCCTTAGGACAGAGTGGTCGAATTGCCCGTGCAGCGCACATCGGCAACCGGATAGCCACTACCCCTGTACCGCGACCAAAAGGTGGTGCCTTGTGACGGAGCACTCCGCGGCTGGTCTCATCCCTGGTGGTGCACCGGACTTCACTTTTCTTTGACGACGAGAACCTCTCTACTCTTGGCAAAGACCCGACGTGCATCCACCACCAGGAAAAACTGCCCCCGCCGGAGCTGCCCTCCACAACAAGGTACCGTGTCCGCCTGGCTTCCCTTTCGATCGGTTCGAGTGAGGTGTCTTAATCCTCTCCTTTCTGTTGGGTCGCCTCCAAGCTTTTCTCATTTATTGTTCTGAACTGGTTCAATCTGCCGATAACAATTTGCTACAAAGACTTGAATGCATCTCCACTAGAGACTTTTTGGGACATCGCGCCTTGCCTCTCTCCGAGTGGGCCTGGCCTCTGAACTTTATGATCTATTGTGGTTCTTGCCTTCTTCCGGTACATTTTGCCCGTGAAGTATTGAACTGTGTTGATTTTGTAACCTGCCTATCTTTTTCTCTCCCGTCCTAATTAATATTCGAGTGCCATCTAGGTTGAGGTATACACCTCTGTCTGAAAATAAGTGGTGCCGGTAGAACCTAGACTTATCGAACTATTTCTAGGGGGATTGATCGTTTCTTCTTCGTAGAGTAATTGTGTTTGATTTGTTTGCCGTGAAAGTGCCATAGTGTTTTTCATAGATGTTTCATTATAAATAAATACCGTAATATCTTTACACTAAACCTAGTTGCGTGTTTGCTTGCCTTGCTGTGAAGGATTGCCCTATTTTGTATACTCCACATACTGCTCAACTCTTCTTGAGGGAAGTCTGACTGCTCAGCCACAGCTACCAAGTGAATCTGTGTGGTACAGACTGCTACCAAGTCGGTTCACCGCCAAACACCTGTAGTCCTAAATCTTTTGCAGTGGTCCCAGAGGGAACTGCACAGGATTCCGCCTAACAATGCAATCTTGTGTTCTGGCCAGTATTCAAGTTCCTTGTGCATTCTCAGAAGGACCTGCCCCCGAGAGCTCTCAAGAGGATCAGCAGCACTGCAGAACCTTACAAAAACTGAGCCTTTGTTTGGACAGAGAATATCTGGTTTCCAAAACACTTCTGAAGACACAATGCACCTCATAGAGACCTCAGATGCACAATAAAGGTGATTGTAGGATGAAGGATCTGGACGTCGGCATGCCTATGTGCAATTGAAAGGTTAGATATTGTTTGTTTTTAAAGGCAACTAACAAATTGCCTTAGGCATTTTGAGTCAATTTATTAACTCTATTGATTGCGATCCCCAAATAGGAATAGACAGAATTCATAGTTAATGTTCTTACTTCCCACTTACTTCATTTTTCCCTTCTCTTGTATATATTAATGCATACAGTGAATCATACTATAGCCAAGGGTATTTCAACAGACATGTGCCTTGTAAGTGATGGTTTGGTGAATGGACAATAAACCAGCTGGTGATAGGTGATGGGTAGAACATAAACTGAGACCAGAATCAGACAGATGAGGAAATGTATTCAGGCAGTGAGATGTGGGTAAATATACACAGTGAAGTTTCGGAATAGGGGTGAAAGGCGGAAGGAATGTGAAAGGACATTATTCAAGAGGTAAGAGATGGAGGTTTGAGGGCTAAATTGAATCTGTGAATAGTTTTTGTGTTTTTGATATCAAAGCTCAGGAGTTCCAGTGGAGTGAGAACAAACAGAATTGAGAATATGCAGAGGGTGGGCAAGTGAGGTTGAGGAAAGTGATGGAACGATGACTCTTAAAATAAAAGTAGATTAAGAAATACATTAAAAGAACAGAAGCAGAGATTTATATATGGCCTGTTAGCACAGACTTCCAACCAGCTTGGAGGCTGTTGGGAGAGGTTAGTGTTAGGACTCAGAGCCAAAACCTTGATCAATAAGACAACCAGACATCTGACCAGACAGGAGTCAATGAAGAATTCTTCCTACAATTGTAACTTTCTGCTGAGTAGGTACCAGACAGAAAGATCAAATAGTTGGAAGAGGAGACACACCCTCGGAAACACCAACTAGAGAAAACACAAGGGAAGTAATCAGTGCCAATGACTGTATACAATGAACAAAATAGAATACTGGATTTGCGCACCAACCTGCAGAAAGAAGAACCCAAGAGACAGAAATGCAAAGCTGGTAGGGTGAGATGACAATACTCCTCAGGGTATTTGGAGAAACCGAATACCTAACAAAAAGGAGATACAAAATATGACCTACTGTAAGATTACTGCTGGACAAGAGGATAATACTATTGTTAAGTAACCAGGGAGCAGTCTTACCATAGTCTGACAGTGTTCTACTCCGGAGTGCATTGGTATATTCCAGGTCCTGGTCCGATGGTATCAGAGGGCTGAGAAGATCCGTGAGGCAATCCCAAGGTCCAAAAACCTACTCCGACAACACAAGGATGCCTAACGACCTTGACAGTCCCAATTTCCAGAACCTATGCCGACGGCACGAGGCCTCCTGTGCAGATGGGAACAGCCAGCGTCTCTAGTCTCTGCAATAATCCAAAGGGAATCTTGAATAAAGATGCAGTCGGGAGTGGTTTTCTGGTGGCCAGAATAAACAGGTAATTGAGTGAAGAATGTTCTTCTTTGATGAACATCCTATGCGCAACAAGTGGATGGTGTGCAAGGACACAACAGAGTTGTGCAGGAGTCCGTTCATACATAAACAATTTGGCAACGTGTGAGCAAAGAAGGTACCAATAGGGAAAAGCAAGAACAGTCCGGGAGACAGAAGGTAAGGTTTGGCAGTGTGCAGGCAAAGAAGGTACAATTTGGAACAGGCAAGGAACAATCCGTTACACAGAAGGTAGAGTTTGTCAACGCATGGGTAATGGAGGTACAATTGGGAGCGGGCAGAGGCAATCCGTTAGACAGAAGATAGGGTTTGTCAGCGTTTGTAGATAGATGAGGCAGCTACACACATAAGGCACGCAGCACCGCAGGCTGCAGGCAAAACTAACTGAAACACGGTCGTATTACAGAAGTCAAAAACCAAGGACTGAATAAACAAGAAACCAGAATCAGGGGGCAAGAACAAAGTCTGTAACTTCAATCAGAAGCAGCGAGCAACAGGCTGGGGGTTGGCTTTATTTTCCTGATGCAAGGTGTTTGGGTGTCACGTGAGTGATTGCTGGCGGCAGCGCGATGTGGAGTTTGTTTACCCCATTCCCATTTCAACCTGTATTGAGCTAGAAACGGCGCTCTCCATTGCAGGACATTAGAGCGTATGTATCTAGGTGTCATGGTGCATTTTGCGGGCAAACCTCTGTGGCTGGGGTATCCCTTGGCAGTGATTCCTAACAGTATCCTCCCCCGAAGGTACAACCACCCCCCTGGAAGCATGAAAGCGAGGGAGCAGGCGGGGGCATGAATGTTCCCTATGGGTTCCCAGGTCCGACCCTCTGGGCCATAGCCTTTCCAATCAATCAGATAAGTTTGAACGCCCCTTCTAATTCGCTTATCTAAAATAGCCTTGACCTCGTACTCTTCGGAACTATGAACAGTGAAGGGGGAAGGACGGGTAGAGAGACGTGTACCCGAATGAAACAGTTTCACCAGAGATATATGAAAAATAGGATGTACCCGCCATGATACAGATAATGCCAACTTGACAACTAAAGGGTTCATCACCTGAATGATGTCGTAAGAACCTACAAAATGAAACAACAAGGTCTTGCGACCCGGAATTCGCAGATGTTTGGTGGATAACCAGATCTTCATACCCGGTTGATACGTGGGTGCGGATGAACGACGTGTGTCTGCATAGGTCTTGGCACTCATTTGAGCTTCTTGAAGGCGTTGCTTAACATTTTTATGAACAACCATCAACTCCCTCACACAATCGGAAGCAGCAGGGTTGTTCAGTGACAGTAACGGGTCGACAGGCAAAGCCCTCGTATCATGGCCATAGAGAGCAAAGAATGGTAAGGTCCCCGTAGAAGTGTGCACTGAGTTGTTGTACGCGAATTCGGCTGCAATCAGTACTGTAACCATGTTTCTTGATGTTGGAGGATTAAACAACGCAAATAATGTTCTAACAATTTGTTCAGCCTTTCCGTTTGGCCATTAGTTTGCAGGTGATATGCACTCAAAAATCGATCCTCAATGCCAAAAGAGTCTGTAAGAGACTGCCAAAAATGGGACATGAACTGTGAACCACAATCGGAGACTATGACAGAAGAAAGACCAAAATAGAGAAACACATGTTTCAGAAACAAGTCTGCTAGGACAGGTGCTGATGGTAACCCACGACAAAGTACGAATACAGCCATTTTTGTGAAGTAATCCACTACAACCCATATGGTGTTGAAATACTGTATCAAGGGAAGTTCCACTATAAAGTCCATGGACAGCATGGTCCAAGGACGTTGTGTTATAGAAAGAGGTTGGAGCAGACCCATAGGCTTAGCTGGGGTGGTTTTGCACTGTGCACACACTGGACAGGACTTGATATATTCTTGAATGTCTTGTCGCATGGCATGCCACCAAGACCACCTTTGCAACAGATCCAACATCTTCCACCTACTAGGATGGGCTGAAAACATGGAATCATGACACCATTGTAGAGCGATTTGTCGGGTTGTAACATTGGGCAAAAACAGGCATCCCTGGATGTAAGGCAGGGAATGTATAACATCCAGGTTGTAGTAAGTGATCTCGACAGGTCAAGATGCAACCCACTTCATGAGAGAGGACCGCAAGGACGGTTGTGCATTTCACCTACACACCACCTGATTGGGCAGAAGCAATCATCTGTCAGTCGCCCTCTCTGTACTGGAACCATGCATACGCAAGAGTGCATCCGCCTTGGAATTGAGATTCCCAGGATGGTAGGTAATTTGGAAGTCAAACATTGAGAAACATTCATGCCACCTAGCATGGCGGGAGGTAGAACACCGGATGGATTTCATGGCCAGAAGATTCCTATGGTTAGTGTAAACTTGTACTGGGTTAGAAGCACCCAACAAGTGATGTCTGCATTCCTTGAAAGCATCACAAATCGCAAGGAGTTCCTGTTCCATTGTGGTGTAGTTACATTCATAGGGGGTGAGTTTACGAGAGAAAAAAGCAAAGGGATGAAGAAGACCAGAGTCGTCGCATAACTGGGACAAAATGGCCCCTATGGCAATCCCTGATGCATCTGCTTCTATGTAGAAAGATAGAGAGGAATTGGGGTGTTGTAGCAACGGGGCTGTGGTAAAAACCTCTTTTAATGCATCAAAGGCCTGTTGATGCTCAGAAGACCAAACATATGAGCGTTTGCTACCGGCAAACGTGGTAAGAGGGGCTACTAACCCCGAAAATGACCTGACAATATATTCCACATACAGTATGGAATGTGACAGCCCTGGGTACATCAAAGCATCTCAAGGAGGGGCAAGGCACACCTTCCTAAATATCAAAGGCCCCATGGAGCTGCATTCCTGTTTCCTCCAGCTGGTGGAAGTGCACACTAATGAGAGATTATTGTAACAAGCTTGAAGGGGCTTGGTTGCCGGAATCGACAACAGGAAAGGGGGAGCTAACACCCCTTTGGTATGTAATGTGTTAACTTGAAGGTAGTTTCCACCCCTCTTGATGAAAGGCAGTGAAATGCATGTCTGGATCCACTATTTACCATAGGCATACCGCTGCAGAGCTGACCCTTTTCAGAGAGGAGACGTATGTGGTTTGGGGAGACAGGAAATCTGCTCCCAGCAAAAACTTCAAGGGAACACTGCACTTTAATCAAGAGTCACAGAGGGCTCAGTTAACCAGAGAGACACTTTGATCTACAACAGACAGGGAGATGGGTGGGACTTATGTATATGTTCTTACCCCCTTGTCTGTCCTGTTGCAGAGCACTCTGGTCCTGGCCTCATGCTTAACAGAAGATTGTTGGTGGGGACCCAGGATTGGTTCATCGTGGTGGGCTTAGCCTGCACCAATCACTGGGGCCCATTTGGCTTTAAAAGAGGGCTGAACCCCTCACTTAGCAGATCATCTGAAGACTGTGAAAGGAGTAAGAAGGACTCATTTGGACCCTAGCTGAAGGTACAGTCTACCTTACATCTTCCGCCAGTCAAGGAAGGCCAGATATTCCAAGTCGGAAGCAGAATCCCTCCCCTAATCATCTCCTATGGAACAGAGGGAGGTACTGGACTCAGAGAACCCGTCCAGCTGCTCCAGTACCGGTACGCAACCAGCACACAGCGTGCCATGCTAGGTTCTGCCAGCAAGCTTCCTAGGTAGTAAGTACCGGAGAGGATCTGAGCTAAGGACAAGGCCATTGCTTGCAAACACTCTGCTGAGATTTGTCCCATCTGCCTTGAAAGGACATAAGGCATGCATAGTAACTAGGAGGAGTGTGAAACAAGTATCATCCAGAGTCCATCATTTGAGGACATTTTCGAGACAGTCGAGTCCTTGCACCACATCCGGCGGCACCGCTGACTGTTGTCACGCCGCAGTCACCAGAGCCATCCGACCTCGAACAGCATTCCAGATCCACCAACCAGCACAGAGACAATGATTCTCGGCCCAGAGCTGCCGTGCCAGACAGCCTGCAGACATCTGTCCAGCCTCGCCTGCCGCCTGGTACCCGCAGCTGTCTCCCTCCACTAACTTCCTCTCAAGGACTGCGAAGCACCCTGGAACTGCCTTGAAGCTGTCAAGCACCAAGAAATTCTTCTGCACCATGTACATTGTGGTTCTGCCACCCTTGTCCTTCTCTAAAGGCCCCTAGAGTCAGCTACGACCTTTGCCCCCTTGGTGCTGAAACCAAATAACCTTGAACAGTAAGACTGATTACTTCTCCAACTACCCTTCTGTCAGCATTCAGAGTGTATCCCTTTACTTCATGAAATTGTCTGTCCTCTGTGTTCCTTCATAGGGTGGGTCGTATTTGTAGTGTGCTAGAACTGTCTGCTGTAGTAATAATGAAGTAGATATTTTTATACAACCTTGACTGGACAGTCCTTTTATCATTGTGTAATAATTGTATTTTCACTGAGTTGCAACTAACCAACGATCAACGACCTTGGGGATAAGCTTGCCGTTCCAACCACATTACGAAACATTTAACATGGAGGTCTTATAATTCACTTGTAGTCCAATCTTTTTGGGTCTCTTCTGGTGTATTAGAGGTGTGGGGTTGATTGATGGTTTAGAAACTGATATTCATCCCTGGGCCACTCGTCCCCAGAAGTTGATTTGTCACACACATATAGGTACCTGATCTGGAATTACCATATATTTCCTACTGCCATTTCTTCATAATATTGTTAATAGTATTGTGAACTAGGGACACATGCAAATTTGGCAAAAGGAAATAAAGTTTGCATTATGATGTATATAATAATGGAATGTTAATTTGTGTCTTTACTCTTTAAGTGCACTTGGGGTTTGATTTCCTTATTTTATATTTGGTGTCAGGGTTCTGCAGATGCATGTTGATGCCATGGATAACATATGCCTATTATTTTTGGGGTAAAATGTATCAATGATCAAGGCTATCTATGTCACACCACAATTGTTGAAATATTCAATTGGTGATTTGAATTTATTGTTTATTACTACTATAGTAACACTAGTTTGTTAAAAACAATTTGCCTCTGCACGTTCTATGGCCTTAGTTAGGGCCTTCATACAAATCTATATTCCAAACAAAAACTAATCATTTCAGTTCCAGACACAAAAAAGGACATGTGTATACAGTTGAGATCTATTTTTCACATAGATCACACTTCTTAATGCAATTTTTATAGATCCTGACTAGTCCAGGATAGATACAACGTTTTGTCCTTTTTGCGTAAGACCTGCCCTTTCTTTGCAATGTTAGTGTTTGCTATACTTTGTAGTCGACACAGTGTGTTTCGGCCGTCAGGTGAACCAAGGATGTGGTTCCACAACTACGTGGCCTTCATCAGGACGAGTTCAAATATTGGGTGCACAATAATGTGCTTTCTGTCTACAAAAGAAACAAATATATGTGTTTGTTAGACAGAAGGGTGTGACATGTATATTCAGAAAGGACGAAAACATGTGTCAAAAATGATTCAGCTTAGGCAACCAATGCAGGGATTCCTACCTTTTCGTAGTAGCCCGGTGTCCCGATGAGAATCAATAGTCCTCAAGTGCAAAACCGTATAACTCGGTTGGAAAACTTTGTTAAGATAAACATATATACAAGAATTTTTCCAGTTTGTGAAAACACATTTCAAACTACTCTTATTTATAAAGCAGGAGAAAGAGAAGTTTATCGGTGCTTCAGTCGGGGTGAGCTTCATTCGGAACAAACTCTCTCTTGTTCACAGTAGAGGAGGCAAAAAATGCCCTTCTCACATGTGCTGTAAAGGACACAATCTAGGGTTAGCCGTGTATACTATCCCACCATCAGTTACATCTTTGTGGAAAAAGCTATATGTTAGATGTAAGCATGGAAGTAACAGCATCATTGCCCACGAGATGGGACAGCGAACAAACCCCCATCCGCGTCTGATAACTATGATTTGTTATAGAGAAACAGTGCTGCAAGGCACAACTTACTTAGTGACCACTGTAGAGCTGCCGTATGTCTGAAGCCGCTTGTTCCGGTTGCTAGCATACCACCGTGCCAAACCAATAGAATCTATGCATGCTGGAAAACGAGGGGCTATCAGAAACCAGGTTGCTAACATACCAGTCTATATACAACCAATGTAGTCTATGCGTGCAAACCAAAGCGGCTGTCATTATTACATTGACTGGTGCGATATAAACATCCCATCTCTGCCTTAATATCTAAACACTAAATAGGTTTGTGTAGGAGGGGCTAATTTTTCTAAAATGTATTTGAAAACGCCAAAATGAATTGGCAAAGATTATGTTAATTAATGCAAACATGCCAAAGCAAAATAAATTACATCCTCAGGGGGATCTGATGGTAGTATAGCTCACGGGATCTGTACACCATGTTCCCTATCGAATATCATATCTTCTCAATGTAGTTTCAAACAGCTGATGTCCAACTGTGGGGCAAATGTTCCCTTGCTGCTCCAAAGGTGGAGGTCAGATGGTTAAAGCTGTTTCCAAAACCTACCTCCCACCAGAGTTGGCCTGCATGACAAATTAAATGTGGTTGAAGAGGCCATTTTGCACACTGAGAAGTCCTTTGCCTTCAAAATCATTGTTGCCAGAAACTGTTGAAATATGTAATCATATTACAAACAGGTGGTCGAATCATTTGAGGAGTATATTGCAGCCTTTCATGCTATCTTAATGACATGCAAATGTGGGCCTTTTTTAAACAAAGTCACGATGCATTAGCTGATAGTGCATGTTAGGGAGAATTCTATGTTTAGGCTGAATTTCCTAACCTAGTGAGTCCCCCAGCAGCTTTGCTGGATTTCTGGAGTTTGTTTTTTTTCATCCTGCCAAGAGTGAGACTCTTTTTCTCCCACTCTTGGACATGAATGTGTGTACTTCCTTTGAATGTCAATGTGTTCTATGGGCTATGGGGTCTTTTACTCCATAGGGTCTCATATGTTTTTCTATGTGTGTTACACCGCACCCTACGTGCCGTAACACTGGGGCGTCCTAGCGGACCTCCGTCATAGACTCCATACCCGGGGACTGACTACTGTCTCCCCGGGCATGTAAAGTCACCATTGGCTTTACTAGACCTTAATTTACTAACAGAACTAGTACAAACCATCCTATTGTGGACGTACTGGTAGGGATAATTCGATTACTCCTGGGTCTGTTATTCGAGGGGGCACTGTCCCGTCCCCCTCGTCGAGTTTTGGCTGGTGGCAGTGGAAACTACTTGTTATGTTCGACCCCGAATATAACCCTATGGGATTCTTCCCATTGTTAGATACTGTTTCTCGTTAATTTCTAACATACCTCCGGTCTACTTATCTTAAATAAGTCTATCGGATGGTATTTTCTGCCAGAACTTGGCTTTTTAAAATGGTGTTTGTGTTCGTCTCTGTGACTCCTAAACCAAAGGTTGAGCCCTTTGTTCCACTTTTTGGCGGGCCTCTGTACATTGACCCACCAAAGTGGTGCCATTCTGTCTGGGTTACCACAGGGGTGTGGGAGGGGGTTTAGGCACCCTGGACCAAGTTGCCTTGCCAACTCCGGTCACACTCTGGTGTGATTGGCCCAAGTGGTGAGCCTCCCCGCTCACCACTTAGCATGTGTTGATTGACAGCTAGGTTGAATGAATGGGGGTTTTCTGCATAAAAGCAGGGCTTTTGGGACTGGATCTTCAGAAGTCGCCACAGGACCTAAGAATCTGACGAGGGTAAAGCTGAGCCGACCTGCAACGACGACACCTCCGGTGGAGCCCTGCTGAACCGACTCACCACTTCCCGACGACAGACGAGATCTCCCTGCCGGAGAGTCTCTTCCCCTGACTGGTGGGAACAACCAGTCACTTTTGCTTTTTCTTTGCCTCAGGACGCAGTGGTCGAATTGCCCGTGCAGCGCACCTCGGCAACCGTATAGCCACTACCCCTGTACCACGACCAAAAGGTGGTTCCTTGTGATGGAGCACTCCGCGGCTGGTCTCTTCCCTGGTGGTGCAACGGACTTCACTTTTCTTCGACGACGAGATCATCTCTACTCTTGGAAAAGACCCGACGTGCAGCCACCACCAGGAACAACTGCCCCCGCCGGAGCTGTCTCTCCACAATCAAGGTACTGTGTCTGCCTGGCTTCCCTTGTTGCCGGATAGAGTGAGGTGTCTTAATCCTCGCCTCTCCATAGGGTCGCCTCCAAGCTTTCTCTAGTGCATTGTTCTGAACTGGTCCAATCTTCCAATAACAATTTGCTACCCAGACTCGAACGCATTTCCACAAAGAGACTTTTTGGGACCTATCGCCTTGCCTCTCTCCGAGTGGGCCTGGCCTCCGAATTTTATGATCTATTGTGGGTCTTGTCTTCTTGCCTTGCATTTTTCCGTGAAGTATTGAACTGTGTTGATTTTGTAACCTACTTATTTTTCTCTCGCGTCCTAACGAATACTAGAGTGCCATCTAGGTTGAAGCATACACCTCTGTCTGCAAATAAGTGATGCTGGTAGAACCTAGACTTGTCGAACTATTATTAGGGGGATTGAATTGTTTTCTTCGTAGAGTAATTGTAATTGAATTGTTTGCCGTGATAGTGCCAGAGTGTTTTCTATAGATGTTCCATTATAAATAAATACCTTTGTATCTTTAAACTGAAGCCTTGTCGCGTGTTTGCTTGTCTTTCTGTGAAGAATTGCCCTATATTGTATACTCCACATACTGCTTAACTCTTCTAGAGAGAAGTCTGACTGCTCAGCCACAGCTACCAAGTGAATCTGTGTGGTACAGACTGCTACCAGGTGGGTTTACTGCCAAACACCTGTAGTCCTAAATCTTTTGCAGTGGTCCCAGAGGGAACTGCACAGGTTTCCGCCTAACAGTGCACCTTTTAATACAAGCAGAAATGGGAGAAGCTTTGGCTGTCACAAAAGGCGACCCCACTTTGGATAATGCTATAGCACAAGCAGAATTACTGAACCAGGAAAGAATCTGCTAGGACGTAGTATAAAGATAGGTTTCATGCTCTACTAGCTTAAATGTACATCTAAATAACAGGAGGTGGCCACTGCAAAAACAGTGACCTCACTGGGAGAAATGTGGACAGCTTCAGGCGTGTCTCTTTCAATCAATGGGGCAAATCTAGAGCATGTTCAACCTCAAGACTAATGTGCTCAGCGTGTGGCGAATGAGGGCATTTCAGCAGGGTTTGCAAGCTGAGGCATGAATAGAAGACAAACCAAAGTAAAAACAGAGACAAACTAGTAGTGGGGCTCGAGTTAGATGTACTTCCCGAAGGGGGGATGGTAATGACAATTGATTGTCCAGGAGATGAAAATCCGTCTCTCAAGGAAAAAGTCTTCATAGGAGTCATCAGATTGAAGGCCCCACCCTACTTGATTGTGGATATCAGTATTCCATCACTGAAATGGACATGTACGACGCATACTTTAGAAACATTGTGGATGACCTTTACACCCTCTGACATTACCCTAAGATGCTACCCAGTCATCAATATTGGTTTGATGAGGTATTTTAATGCAACCCTTGAATTCAAAGACCCCTCAATATGATGCAAGGTCTTTATTTGAGACAGAAAGTGTGCCATGGTTGCCAAGAAGTTCTTGGATGTATTCTGAAAGAAACCTATTTGTTAAAAACCTTCCTTAACCAGATCAGATTGAAGGTGGGAGCTGGGCTGATGTGACTCAAGATTCACCCAGCCCTATTTGAAAAAGGGATAATTTGGAGCAGATTCAGAGTGACCTTAAGAGCCATGCCATCATAGAAGGTGTGGGGCCCTTTGTTTGGGTTTCACTGATAGTCGTTTTGCAGAAAGAGGATGGTGACATTTGCATGTCTGTGGATTTAGGCTGCCTGAACTCAAAAATAGCTGTGGATGCCCATTCACTCTAAAACATCCCTGATGTGTCCCTTCTGGTGGTGACAACGGATACGCCACCATACACATATAGCTTATGGCCAACTTACCATCAGATACCCCTACTCTAAAGTACAACATGCTTGTCATCTCACACATATAATTTTCTGTGCAAACCTCAGCAGCTTCAGATTTCAAAAGGGTGATGCAAAAACCTTTCAGGAAGAAGATGAAGACCTTGTGTTCTTGTCCACAGATGATGAGCATAGGGAAGTAATGGAAAGGGTCTTGGCATTACTGCAAGAGAGTGCCATTCCCCTCAAAAAGTAGAAATGCAAGTTGAAATGCATGGTATTTCCATAAATAAATGCATTCAATGAGCAAATAATTAAAAAAGTGAATTCCATCATCTCGCCTCAGGGGGTAAGGTCCAAGGGAATATTCTCCGAGCCATCGATGAGACTCAAACACTGCAAGATCATGATCAGCGGTGTTGCTCAACTGGCCTCTGTGAATATTACTTGTAAATTGTTATCACCATCTAAAGGCTACTAACAGCTCTCCTACAGAAGAGACCCACATTTCCATGGAGATGTTTTCAGCAACTTTGTTTCAGTTAAATAACACGCATATAGTGTCCACATCCGGCCTCCAGCCAAGTGATCCCTAGTGTCCCTCCATTTCACAGTTGATGCAAGTGCCTAGTGGTTGTAAGTGTGCTCCCTCGGAGGGGGTGTGGAGGTAAGGTGAATGTGGTCTATGCATCATATGCTTAATCTAGCTGAGTGGAAGGTCTTTATCATTTAACAGGAGATGTCAGGCTGTAGACAAATTCCAGAAGTAGCTGAGTGGTGTTCATTTCACCCTTAACACCAACCACAAATCCTTGGTGATGTTTCTATCTAAACCAAGCTTTGAGAAGGTCTCTCCAAGGCTGGTGAATCTCATCACAAGTTTTCAGGAGTGGACCTTCATGGTGGTACATGACTCAACTAGGGACACTGTGTTGGCTGAATTCTTCTCATGACACCCAGTGAGTGGAGAAGTAAAGAGTGTGTAAATGGTGATTTTCTTCATGGAGTACACCCAAAGAGCATCCTTCACCTGGTACACGCTGGAGAAGACCCTGTCTTCACTAATGTTTCTAAATATATAAAGTGAGTTGACCCACCTCTAAAGGGGTGAGGAGTGAATTGCACCTTTATTGAAGAATGGAAGTCGAAGTAGAAGTGAATAGTAGCAGAAGACTCTCCTAATGCCACACATTTCTTTTTCATTCTCACTTTTCTGCTGCTAGTCGACTTCTCTGATGACACGATTAAGCAATGTTCTTAAGGGGAAATGTGTTATTGGTCTTCTAGTAAAGGAAATCTTTGTGCAGTTCATTACTGCCAAGGAATGATCCCGTGCTCTTGCCTGCGGCCATCACCATATGGTTTTCTGTACTGGTCAAGAGGACAAAAGTCACCAGTAATCAAGAAGAAATGGCAGATGCCATGTACATTTATGTATTTGTTTGTTTAGCTATTTGCGTTTGTCGATTCACTACATCTAAACAGGATACTTCATCAGTGCATTATAAGGAGTGTTGAGTTGTTTGATGTACAAGGATGTAGCAAAAGCATCAAAGGATTTAGGAGAGATTTGGTTATTTGCTTGATTTACATATAACATTGTCACACAATATAGACATGTGTCTCAATACAAGTAGAGGAGTGTGGTAAAAATGTTGTGGTAATTCTGTTACTGCCACCTCGTTTATGGTGACGGCATTGCCACCACTTTTACTGCATCACTGAAATTTGTGTTTTGACATTAAAGGAATTATTTACTGAAAGTAAATTCTCCACATTCAGGCCAAAATTGGCAGATTTACCATGGCAGGATTACTTCTTGCAATAAATGTTTTAAAAAAATACTCATGAGTCCTATGACAGAGCCGGTGCAAGGAACTTTTCCACTCTAGGCAAAAAGGTTATTTTGCCACCCCCCTCAGCACCCGACATCTGCATGCCCTGCCACTTCAGATACATGCAGTAACCTCACATAGTGTGAATGACCTACACCATTCCCTTTACTCCTGTTGTTTACAACTCTCTTTTGACACAGTGGCTGGAATAACGTGAAACGTGTTACATTTTACCAGATGCAAGAAACAAAGCAATAATTCTTTTAATAGGCTAATTCATATTTTTGTCCACTGACCGTGGTCCTGGAAGCAAGCAGACAAGAATATGATGTATCCTATTAAAGGTACCATCTCTGCAAGATCCTGTGTTTTTTGTGTTTTGTTTTAAAACATAGAGATGCACTTTATTTAATCATAAAAGTAAATCACAGATAACATCTCACTCACTCCGATAGAAACAGAATTTTCCATAACAAATAGAATGGAAACAAAGAACATCAGTCAAGCGTGACTATCCCCACCCCAAATGCCCAGACAGTACAGTATGCGTAGGAGCACTGCAAACTCCCCTGTCACAAAAAACCCAGAGAATAAGCAACAGTGCTAAGATTCCCTCAGGCATCAACGTGTACAACACTAGAGTGGCATTACATGTGGCCTTAAAAAAACAGAAACAACACAGACACAGTAGTGCATGTTTTATTCTCACATAGATGGTATAGCATGTGCTTCAACTTTGCAAGACTCTCTCTCTGAGAATAGCGGCAGCACTACAACTTCCCTTGCCTCGAACTCACAGAACAGAAAACAGCATGAGCATCACTGCAATAAGCCCCCCACAAATAGAACAGGCACGGGATGTGCAGCCACTATGCAACTTTTCTGTACAAACATTATGCAACTTTCCCTCCATTAGGTATGTCCAGTGATGGCTAGGGAATTTTTAAAGTGGCTGTAAATGTTTTACTGACCAGAATAAACACAGATGTTTTGTGGTTCACCCCCAAGAAATGTAATGAAATCATGCATTAAAATGGCGCATTGTATTACACTGGTTACGGTTGAAGTCTGTGAAAAGCCAAATAATTTACCATCAGTTCTTTGGGTGCTCACATAAAATATTTCAATACAATCCAGATTGCCCACAGTACACAGGAGCATTGTGCAACACATGGTCATGCTGGCCATCCCCAAACAAAGTCATGTGCCTTTTCCACAGTGTATGTCATGCGTGCTAGGTATGCCAGAGAGGACCGGGGTTCACACTACACGCTCACTGTTCAAGGCACCAATGGCCCAACAAACCCTCCCCCGGCATACACACGGAGGGCTCAGCCAATGGCAAGTTAGAACCACCTTTTATTTTCCATAGAAGACAGGGATCATACAGGAAAGATGTTTCCAGCAATCACAGCTCCTGAGCCCATGTCAGGAGTTTTTGTGCCGTTCTGACATCACAAATCAGGGCTCTTCCCCAAAAACCTAAGAGCCTGCCTGAGTGGGTGATCGGGGAGGTAACACCTATGGCTGACAGCTGTAGAAGTTATTGTACTGGCCCTCACATGTCAGGTGGCTTGCCTGACCCTTCCAAAAAACGATTACATTGTTGCAGGGTCGCAGGATTAACATTGGCCCTTGTCCTCTGCCATCCACCCCTGAATGTGTGTTCCCTGATTGGCTGGGGCTGATCTCCCCAGGCCTGGGACCCAGCTCTTTTCTCAGCGCTCAGTGCACCTTCTCAAGGTGATCAGGAAGACTGTGTCCCCAGTGGTGCCATCAGTATAACCACTTAGCCTTAAAGAGTGCCTGTAGAGTTTCAGCGTTGTAGAATAATGCATGTGTCACTTTGTGTCTGTGTCTTTGGGAACTGCTCCTCTTCCCAACGTGGGTGAATGACCATTGTTCGGCTCGGCTGTACCACGTGGGTGAAGACCGCAAAATGGAACTTTCTGCTCTGCAATTAGTAAGGATTTATTCTATTTTTTCCAGGCGGTGCCTTGTCTCTAAGGCTTAGGAAGGTTCTCCTCGTCTCTGACCTTGGCTGTAAGCCCTGGTTTTGTGCTTCATGCAGCCTGATTCTGCTTTGCTTCATCTCGTGTTTTGAGGCCTGTGGCTTCATGTGACTCTACTATAGTTATATAGTTATGCTATAATTGCTATATGTCTATATTGTGCAATTCTTCTTACAAGTTAGTAGTATTGTGGTCCTTCCAAGTTCCTTATACGATCCTGTAGTTCCATACAGTTAGTTGCAATAAGCAGCTGCAAGCTTGCACTGCAGCTCTTCTTTGCCTTGCGTTCTACGTTTCTCCATTTGGCTAATAAGAAAAATAATAAAGACTTTTGACAGTATGTGTATGTATTGTGTATGTATCTGTCCTCTATCTACAGAACTGTCTAAGCATTTTCTTCATGTGTGCACATGCATGTCCATGTAACTGTGCTTGGATGTGAGTGTGCTTCATGGCTAATGCTGCTCCATCGTGGTGTCTCTAATGACGGCGGCACAGCATGATATTTGTCATCCGTCGATCATGTCCATCGGGTCGTTGGATCCACGATCAGTGTTGGGGCACCTGTATCCATGATGACGTTAGGACGTTAGCAGGATAGGGTTTGAATGGTTGTCTGAGAGAATATCTGTTTGCATATGTATTTGTTACTAGCCCACCTGGTGGCTGTCCAAACAATGACTGGCATCTTGCATATCTGGGTCTTCAAGCTGTCATGCTTAAGGGGGTCAAGAGGGGCATTCCAGGGACCCTCTCTTCGGTCAGCTCTGGCAACATATAACATGTTTTCATACATTTTGTGCCCAACAAATATCATCAGGACTTTCTCAACAATATTTGCCATCATGGGCACTGTAAAACAGATGTTCATCCTATTAGTACCCAAAGAATATTATGAGGCCGGTCACAACTATATATGCTAATAGTGACTCTCCTCTGTCATTCTGCTTTTTCCTAAAGTATGTCACAGTCATAACAATGTAGGCCAGTTTTTTTTTCTTATGTTGCTTGTGTCAAATGAATATCATGAGGCCAGTCAGAACGATACATGCAAGTGCTGCCCCCTTATTTTACTGTGTGCACACCCAAAGAATATCATGCAACCAGTTAACTTATGCCATCATGGCCTAATTCACTAATGCTACTTATGCCCAAAGAATATTAGGAATACATTCACAACAATGTATGCCTGGTTTGACCCCTTTATCATGTGCCAAAAGAATATCAGGCAGACGGTCACAGCAATAATCTATTTCCATGCCGACCTCCTTGGCTCTCATGCTTATTTTGTCCAAAGAAAACCATGATTCTTACGTCAATGTATGCCAGCATTTGTATAGTAAATCACATTTTCAAGCTTTTTTTGTCCATTCGCTGACACATTTGATTTTTTCTGCCCAAGTTCTAATAGTGCTGTAGTTTCAGAATTTTAGGAAACACTGGATGTTGGATGTACTGGGAATCAAAAGTGGCTGTGGACATGTTTCTCATAGGGGTCCCATACAACACGGTACAAACAAGCTAAACCCCTCTAAATAGGTCTTGGGGGTCCTCATACAATAACATTTAGACAAATTAGGCTAAATATTGAACTTTAAAGCATATTTGTCCTACTAAGAATTGCAAAATAGAAATCATAGCACAACACGTTCATATAACATTTGTTAAGCGTGAGGAACAAAATACTGGAAGCTTTATACCAGATTCTTCACAAAAGGGGCACACAGTGCAAAAGCCCACCTGAAAATCTCCAAAGTTGCCTGGAGGTCAGGCCAGCACTGCACTGGATGCTTTGATGAACCATTTGACAGAGAACATCCTCTGCGAAGATTAATTTAAGGGAATCATCAGTACTCTCAGTTAAGCAAGGGCACTTCTCATTTAAGCATTGTCAAAGCCAATAGTTCTGGATTATGTGCATGCATAGGATAGGCATTTCCCATGCACTGCCACAATTAGGCACACTTGGTTATGACATTTTCGTTATATTGGGATCAGATTTGGAACTGCTATCAAGTCACTGCCTTTCAGAAGACTGCTTGCCGATAAAGGCAGCACTAAGCAATGTTGAAGGGGAAAGTCAAAAGGGTGACGATGTAGAGGGTTAAACAAAATGCCAGCATAGTCACAAAACCATCCACAGGAATTCAGGATTAATAAGTGAGTGGACATCTGATCGGTGAGCTCCAGATGCATCCAAGACAACATGTAACAGTGGGGCTGCTCTTGGACAGAGATGCAGTACAGAGGATTAAGTATTTTCAATGGTTTGCACCACAAACCCTAGAATTTGCTTGGTGTGCTTTTTGTAAAAAGTCTGCGGCCCAATAGAATAGTTTCTCACTTGATATTGAAGGTCATTAGGAATTTTCCTTTCACACTTAATTATGTGTGGTCCACGCCAGCTCATTCATGCTTGCTTTTGAAGCTACATTACTTAAGTTAAAACTGTATTGGCCTTACCCCTTCATTTAGCTATATAAACCACTCCAAGATGTTAAGATAAAAGCACACCAGCGCCTCAGCAGGAAAGTCAAGGTGAATGAATAGAGAATTAATTAGGGAACTGCGCTCAACATCAGCCAAAGTATAGACCAGCCGACTGACAATTACAACCCCAGCTCCCAGTACCAGTTACACAGAAAACCCATACAGGTTGACCACCTTGGTTGACCACCTTGGTTGGGTGTGTTGTAGGGAAGTTGAGCCATGACAGCAAGAAGACTGAGGCCCTAAAGCAGAGGAAAGATTTGCTCAGCCATTGAAAGCATGTGGGGGGCTGAGCAGAGGGAGGTTGAATGTAGATGGGTAAAAATCTTCCACATACAAGCTCGCCCAATCAAAGATAGGGGGCCAAGGTGAGTAACTCCATAGTACCACACTGTTTTCCTAGTCCTGCAGGCTGCACCCTCATTCAATGAAACTAAAATACCTTCTCGGGTTGTGGACTTGGTTTCTGCCAACAGGTTGTAAGGGGCACCGAACAGGCTGGAAATTAACACTATCAGCCTGCAATCCACGGACTTCCACCTCCTCCAAATTCCTATTTCTCTACTCTATCCCAGTTCTGCTTTTGCCGCCCTCGAGACTGTGAGTCGAGAGGTAGAACAACTATTAAAAAACAATAGGGCACCTCACTTGCTTGTGTGTGTGTCTGAGTCTGTCTCGGGCAGGGCCACCAGCCACAGCCCGCGGAGGTAGGCTGCAACTAGTGTAGGGGCACAGTGGGCCAAGGACAGTCCAGAAACAAAGAACATTTGCACAAGCCTTACAAGGGCACCTGCAGTGCCAATTCGCAGGTGGGGCCTGAGGTCCTGCGCACAGCACAGCATCATGCCCACACACACACCCAACCCGGATCTCATGGTGCCTGCTGTGCTGCCTGCTGCTGCCGGCAGTGCTGAGAGTGCCTCCTTCAAGTAGTAGAGACTACTTGAGAGAGAGCATAATCAATATATGTATACAAAAAATGTGAACGTGGCTATTGCCTTCGGTGGCATTTGCCGCTGTAACATTTTCACATTATAGGCGTAGCACCTAACCTTGCCTAGTGGTAGCACCAGCCCTGCCTATGGACTCCAAAAATGGAGATTTGCACCGCCTTACCACCACTTGTAATATGGCAGTAATTTGGCTGGATCAAGTGACAGTAACACTAAATGCTTTTGTTTGTAATTTCGCAGATGGACTGCATAATATTGGCAAACTCGAAATGAGATCCAAAGAAAGTTAAGTGCAAGATTTTGTGTCATTCCTGTCAGGAGAAGTAAGCCTTTTTTAAATAGAGATTTAATGCTCTTCTAATTCCCAGGTGGCTAGAATCCAATGTCAAAGCTCTCTGTAAGGAAATTCATAGCTCTGTATCCACCTCTGTGAGATAGCTTTTCCCAAAATTGATTTTACTGTAGGTTGCAAGAAGCAGATTGTTCACTGTGTTGGATCTCCATGGGGCACATTGGCAGACAGCCATTTGGAAATGTACTTTGGTCCACACGTTCCATATCACTTTGATTGTAATGAAGAAGACATTGAAGTCGAGTTTAACTGAATCCGGAGTTAAAGTCGTTATATGGCGTTGTACATGATCCTTTTTTCAGAGAAGGAACACCAGTTGTGCAGCATTGTTCTGAATAGCTTGAAGCAAAGCAATTTCTTTCTTTTTTAGTCCAAGGAGAGAGCTATTACAGTAATGTAGTTTGGTTATAACCAGTAATTCGTTTATGTTGATTGTGTAATCCTCGTGAGTGCCCTATACTCTATAGTAGTTTGAGGGTGAAGCCCAAACGTTGTGTGAAAAGGATAACTGTTGGTGTAAATCAACCCCACAAGTTGTTAATTCTTGTAACAGTTTCTGGGGCCAGGTGGCTTGTTGAAAGATTATGGATGACTGTTGAAGAGACTTGGTCACAGAGAAGGATTTCTGTCTTGTGTGGGATATGGCTTTCATTCATCCATTCCTGGGTTGTGGGTAAACATGCCCCACAGTTGGGTGGGTTTGGGTGGTGCATCCATCTAGGTGTAACCTGAGCAGCGTGTCATCAGTGTACATATTGAATGACATATTACACTAGTCCAAAGCATCACTACACGGCCTGTGAATACATTAAAAAGCCAGGGGGGAGGGGACACCTATGGGGATTCCAGTCCAGGTGTTAATATGAACGAGGTGGAGGATACAGGCCACCATCTCACTGGCACTGAGAGGCCAGAGGTTGTCCATAAATGATGAAATCCATTAGAGGGCTAATCCTCTGATGCCAGTGTATGATTCAATACTTCCAAGCAATGTGTTTTGGGTGAGAGTCTCATATACTGCTGTTAAGACCAACAGAGTAATGCCCAATGGATGATCCCCTTCTAGGTTGTGTAGGATGGCATCACTGCTATTCAGAAAATAACTTTATGTAAGTGTCCCTATTCTGAAGTTAGGGTAGAAGTAGTTATTCTTGGTCAATTCTTGCAGCTATTTGGTTGGAGCCGTCTTGATTATTTTAGATTCTGGTGGGGTGTGAACATTGAGAGATGCGTTGCTAGTTTGGTGGTGCAGCCCTGGGTTTCATAAGTACAGATGTAAGAGCTGTCTTCTTCAGATTGGTGAATCAGGGAGCCTGAGGCTAGAAGCAGGTTAGATAGCTTTATCAGGGGAATACATAGGGGGCTTTGTAGAGGAATATATACAATTGTACTGAGAAGGGTATGGCTTAGACTTTGAATGGCTTGATCTTATCTTTTTTCATTGTGGCCATGGTATCCTTAAATGTAAGCTATCAGAATGCTTCAAAGGAACTGTTGAGGTGCAGGATAAGAGTGGACCTTTGTGCATGGACCGTCAAAGTTGAGATGAAGTCCCTGTGGGATTTAACGTTGGAGCTGAACAAGGCTACCATTTGGCCAGTCAGCTCGTCAGTGGATTCCAGTTGTGCAACTGTTTGGCTTGGAATAAACAGTTAATTGTAGAGAAAGAACTTTGTTTGGTAAATATCTGGAGGTGATTTTGTTTTCGTGTGCCAGTGTGATGGTATATAGCAACATGTTTATTTTGGACGAGTCCTCTTACCAGGTGGGTGAAGGAATGGATGGAAAAAGAATTGATCCAACAAGGAAACTGGTGTGATCTCTCTATTTAAGGTTGCACTGTTGTATGTGGAAAGACCCCCAGAGTAGTGCAGTGGCATGAGTAAGACCTCAAACTAATTGAAGTGGGTTTGTTGTCCTTGACATCAATCCAAATGTTTGGATTCCACATCAGTAGGAATGGCGTGGACATTAGTTCTCTCCATTCCAGGAGAATGATGGGGTTGTGGCCAATATGCTGTTAAGTGATTATAATCAGTACACTGTTGTTGTTATTGGGGCGTACTTTGATGGCCAGATGTTCGATGGATATGGTGACATGTCATTTGTGGTTGTTGGGGTAAATCCAAATAATGCACCCTTCATTTTTTTCTTTTGATGATTTGAGACCAGGAACTTCTGGTTGGTCAGAGCCAGTATATCCAAGACCATCAGCCATTAATTCAGCCAGACAGATCCACCCTGGGGAAACCCTGTCTTGGGATTCTTCCTCTCCACCAACATATTTTATGTGCTTGAGGGACTCAGTCAGGGATAGAGAGGTGGTGGAAAGTCTGTGTCCTTTAGGGTACCTTCAGATTTTGAGTTGGTGGAATTGTCCAGTGGCATAAGAAAGGTGTTGTAGTTCACATCGGTGATGCAGCTGTGCTTGTCGGACTTACAGGGAGGTGGTCTGCACTATAAGATCCTCCACACAAAAATCAAAGCTGTCTATGAGGAAACACTTGGTGAAGAGATGGAGGGTTTGTGAGTTGGCATGAGTTATGATCATGCCTTTATCATAACAATTTGGGATATGGAGAGAAAGTCAATGTCTTAAACAGATTGTCCTTGTTCCCTACTGTTTATTTCTATTGAGGTTAATTAAGAATACAATTCGGAACAGATATATCTCTATGCTTTTGGAATGGGAGAAGAATATGAAGTCTCTTGCTTCTGAATGCCCTTCAGACAAATATAGCAGTCCTGGTGACCAACAGTGCAATACATCCCAATGGATTTTTTTCCTTTCTAAAGGTGTAAAGGGGACTCTTTTTAAAGTTTGGCAGGGTCGGCCTTTGCGATTTTATAATAGATTTTCTAGATGGAGTGGCGGCATGGATTGTAAAACCCACTGTGACGTTTTTCTGCCATGCGCAGGAATACTTTAGGTGCTCTGTCCCTAGCTGACTTTGGGTGAAGAGACTTGAAGGCCACAGGTTCATGCCTGCTATTTATACCTGAGAAACAACACGTAAAACGCTTAGTGTGTCATTGGAATCCTGGCTTCCATATATGTACATGGTGACTGGCATTACCACTTGTTTACTGGTCTACGTGGATAAAGGGATGCGAACCCAGTAAGTTCCAGGATACCTCTTCCGTGTGTCTGCCCCTGAATAGTAAACAATCAAAATCCCACTGCGAGGGACACGTATGTGGTCCTTTCCATGTTTTGAACAGAATGGAAAACAGATCATTTGATTAATACATCAGTTAATTGGACACAGCATACTTGTTTTGTGTACCATCCTTCTCTGTCTATGTGTGATGGATACCAATCAGAGCAGTTTTTTTTCCTCCATGCAACACAAAGGATGTGTTCTGAGTCCCTCTCCATTTGGTCTGCTGGTGTCTCTGCGTTATTTGGGTCCATGGATGAAGAATTTGGTTTCCTAAACTGGCCTGGCCTTTTTCCATTTGCTCCATGACATAGATACCATTTTACCACAAATAAATAGAAACCCACGCGAACCCCCTCCAGTGCCACACATGACTACTTCAGGTGCTATTTTTCGTGAGAAGAATGGTTCTAAATGCATATTTGTCTGTCTCGTTTCCCTTTTCTGTGAAAGGAAATCCTGTCCTATTACAAGGGGACCATTCATATCTGTTATTTATATGTATTAGACGTGTTCACACCTAGGCCAATTCTAATCAATGAATGTGACGACTTATTTGGCGATTTAAATCGTGTTTTCTATTAATCTGTGACAGACTCTAAAATCGCGTTGTACATGGCCACCCTGTGAAATCGTTCATGTTGCTGTATAATGTATATAGAATACCAAGTATTTTGCATATTGATGCATCAGACATGAAATTAGTTAATGATCGATTGCACAAGGCCCTTATAAATAAAACACCACCATCATTTGCTGAAAAGCCCAGTAAATTGGACAGTCAGCTGGTGCTTTTTACAAATCATGTTAAGTGTGCCCTTCGCCGGACTATCAATGTTACGTATTTTAATTGTTTCTTGGCGCTGTATTCAAAAGAGTTCAACTCCTTTAAAATGAGTTCCCACTGGCCACTACCTGCTCCAGTGCCATGCATGCAACTCATTTCCGGTTGTTTGTTTTCAGCCCCTAAACATTTGCCGATGTCGGTTTGGTACTACGCTCAGTGTTCTGTTCATTTTTTGTCCCATAATTCATTGCACGGGATATCACGGATGCTTTTCTTGAATGTGAACTCTTCAAATCGGAATAGTTCACAAGTGATATGAACCGTGAGCTGACGTTCAAGTCCAGATTGATGAGGGCCTGTTGCAGCAGTGCATTCAACACAACAGTGCCTTCTCAGAAAATGGCCCGGAATGCGCTTGCCATTGCCGGCTATACTATGTTCTAGGAATGCATGTTTTTCTTTTTGAACTTTACTTGTCCTGAACTAAAGCCCTCACGAAATTTAGAAAACAAAGTTATCAACACATCCACTCAACAGGTAGTGTTTCTGCATGTAAATTTTCCCAAATCCCCAAAGTACGAAAAAAGGATAATTGGCTGTGTTGCTAACTTCTGGGTAAATTACAGGCCAACATACTATCCGTGGAATGATTGCTAACAATGTTGGAACCTATTGCAACGTCCTCAAAAATCGTTTACAACATTTTAAAAGACTACTTTGTTATTGAATGCCCCAGTGTCCGGGGTGGACTGGCCTATAGGGAACTCTGGAGAGTTACCGGTACGCCTCTGCCCATTGCGAGTCGTTTTTTTGGTAGTCCCTTATTTTCTCATAGGAAAAGGGCTGGGCGTGGTGAAACTATGTAATTTGGGGTACCTTTGAAAATTATTTGCAGGGCCTCTTGCCCGGTGTCATTGCCGTTCAGCACATTACAGAATTCCCTTATTAAAATTTAAAAAAAACAATCCTGAAAAAAAAAACAGTTCAGTCAGTGTTTGTAAATGTAAACCATACCTGTCTGAGCACCTTGTTTTAAATATGATATGATATGTCCTTCTCATTTATACTCTGATGCCCAGGGGAATGTGGTGCTTTATAAAAATTGAAAATAAATAAATAAATAAATAAATATGATATTATGTGGCATTTATAACGCGCCTGTACACAAGTGTTTCTAGGCACGATCCAGAACAAAAATATTAGCCAACTTCTGACTCAAATCAAATTTTCAAAAATATCCTTGAATAAATGGGCCCTGATTATCAAAGATTTCAAAAGCAGACAATACTGACATGCCTGGAAACACCCCAGATGTGCACCTCCTATGCTATGCCTAATTCTCATTGCCAAAAACCTCAGCACATTTTTGTGAAGCACATTAGCACATCAGCATCTCCAAGATACTCCAGGCATCCCATGATTTGCTATAGATTTAGGCTTTGCAAATAATATATAAATAAATCTGAGATGCCCATGGACGTTTACTCATTTGCTCCAGCAGAAAGCTCTGCACATCAGGCCCATGAAGCTCAAACACTTTGCAGCAAACATAGACAAAGCCAATCTGTTTGACCTATGTTTAAGCTTTTCCGGGATGTGTCACAATATGCAAAGGTTCTCCCAATAGTTGTCTGCTATGGGCAATATTTGCCATGGTAAAAACATCACTTGCAATAAATATACATCATAAACTCATCAAAAGGGTAGTTGCTACCACCAAAATCTTGATTATTCACGCCTTTTTTAACTTAGATTGCCATAACATGTCCACGTGCTCTCATGATTGTGAGCTATTAACATGAAATGCCCAGGGACTAACACCATCAGCAGGAAATGCCTTGAAAAGTCTGTCTACTCACACTATTGCCAGTTAATATCAAATGCCCACATAATCAAACCATTGACAAATATTCCCACAGCCAATGGAGCTCATGTTCCACGGAGCCGTAAAGTGAATGGAAGACGCAAAAGCCTTGAGTATGGCTTTAATGCCGTCCATTCAGGCCATGCCTCATTTTCAATACTTTGTATTACAAAGAGGAGTGTGAGAACACAACTAACATTTCCACAGCCTCCATTCCTCTCTGCCATACAAATGCTCGAGATTTTACACTGGCATGGATTTTCATACCGGCGCAAATGCTGGAAATCCCTATGGAGTCTGCCAGCTTTATTTACCAGCATAAAGCAGGCGAACCCCCATAGGGTTCCATTGGGAAACCTGTCTTCCATGCATGTACAATTACAATTAAACCCTTCCCCGACATTCAAGAAAGTCGGGGAGAGTTTAATTGTAATTGTGAACACTACTTACCATGCGCACATGATAAACCGTTTTCACAATTGAAATGAAACCCTCCCTAACATGTAAGCAAATCTCGGAGGGTTTAACTATAGATGTGAGCGCAATGAAAGGTAAACTCTTTCTGGCATGTAAGCATGCCTGGCAGTGTTTACTTACTTTGCATTCTGCTGTGCAAATGATAAAAATGTGGTGGCTGGAAGCCAGTTACAATGCAGTGCAAACGTAACGGCTCCCTGCGGTGAAATTACACATTGTTGTAACATGAGTTCCAATGTCTTCACAAAGGATGTATGCTGGAGAAGTGCAAATTGTTAGAGATCGATCTCCATTCAACCAGTCTCCCTCCTCTCTTGGTTTTGTGTAGGGTTGAAGTGTCCACAAGAAGGGGCGCATGTACCATCTATGAAAATGATGCAGTAATTTAAGAGTCAAATGTAGGATGATGTCATGACACCTTGAGTGCTACATTTCAGGCAGCAGGGTGCTGCACAAAGAAATATGTGTGCAGGGACAAAGTTATGTGTATATCTATATTGGGCTAGATTGAAGAGCCTGGCTGCAGCAGGTTGTAATAACACGTGTAGCAAAAGCTATAGATACATGCTTTCCTCCTGTTTGTGTATATCTGTACAGCAAACATATGCACACTCAGGGTGTAAGTGCCTTCAGTACTGGTGGAGGGCTTTTAGCTAGAGGTAGTGGTAGCAGTAAAATAGAAGTATAATAAGGATTAGTGTTATGTGTGTTAATGCACCCTGGGGTGGCCATCTTGGAGCAGGCCCAAGGAATAATTCATAGAAGCCATTATTATATTTTAGTTAAGAGGCCACAGCTCACAGTAAAATAGAATTTCTGCTTACATGTGAAGAAGCACTAGGTAAAACTGCCAAGGCCGAGATACGAGAGATAAATGTCTCATGGGAGGAGGTCCATGCAGAGGCCTTAAACCAGACACCAGGTGCAAGAGCTCTAGCAGTGAATTCAATACCAATTGAGAATAAAATAGCAGGAATTACTTTCCTGCAATGGTGTCTTGTGAGTATTTTCTAAGCAGAGCTGACATCGGGCGTGTGGAAGGGGGTGATTGCAGGAGCTGGAAGGATGAGGGAAACCTACCAGAGAGCTGGGATGACTGTAGCAAAGCTCTTTTTGTCTTTGGCACTATTATGCTGAGCTTGTAATAGCTTCAAACACAAGACTATGCCACACAACCATTAAGAGTTTTTCTGTTGGTCAGCTTAGTGATGTGATGTGATTCAGGGGCGGGATATGTTAATACTATGATGTCATGAAAGGGGTGTTCAAGGGTTTTGTTCCAGGAAATGTGTTTACCCAATCAAAGATAAGAAATGTATATAGCACTGTCAAAAAAGGTAGGAGGTGCTCCTCTCCAGAAAGAACATCGCATGATAACCTGTTCTGAGATGAGAGTTTGCAGCACACGCTTTTTGCTCACTGTACCTTTCACAGATGGGAAATATCCATTTGCATATCAGTCTTTGTCCCGCCCACATGGGCAGTCCAGCACCGAAATGTTATGGTAATTCCTCTCTGAACAAGAGTACCACCAGCAACCCCATACACGTGTTTCAGCCTTGTTGGGCCTCATCAGTGAGGTGAAGCTGTGCCTCTCTAAGCACAGTGAGCAGGGAGGCCACGTCTAGTTGCCCCCAGGTAACTTAGGGTGACCAACGCCAAGTTCCTTGAAAATATGTCAAAAAAGGTAGCAGGCGCTCCTCTCCAGAAAGAGCATGGCATGATAACCTGTTCTGAGATGAGAGTTTGCAGCACACGCTTTTTGCTCACTGTACCTTTCACAGATGGGAAATATCCATTTGCATATCAGTCTTTGTCCCGCCCACATGGACAGTCCAGCACCAAAATGCTATGGCAATTCCTCTCTGAACAAGAGTACCACCAGCAACCCCATACACGTGTTTCAGCCTTGTTGGGCCTCATGAGTGAGGTGAAGCTGTGCCTCTCTAAGCACAGTGAGCAGGGAGTCCACGTCTGGTTGCCCCCTGATAACTTAGGGTGACCAACCCCACGTTCCTTGAAAATATGTGCTGCAAACTCTCATCTCAGAACAGGTTATCATGCCATGTTCTTTCTGGAGAGGAGCGCCGGCTACCTTTTTTGAAATATGTATATAGCACTATAGGACCTCAGGATGTTTCACCAATCATTTGTTTAGGCCTGCCTCAAGATGTAACTGTGTTATGGAAATGGTGTGGCTTTTCCTTATAAAAGTTGTAACTGTGGTGGGAGGAGTTTAGGAACTTTTCAATCAGTTCAGATAGCAGGACTGCCTGAATTGCTGTTCTCCCAGCTGTGGGGATTTCATATATGTGTATTGGTTCCTGCAGAGTGTCATTCTTCTGTGGAGTGCGTTGTGTACCTTTTATTAGATTAATTATGGGAGTTGTCCCTTTTACAGATGGTGAGCCACAGCAACTATAGGCAGCAAGCTGGAGGCTCTCCTGTCGCATAACACTGAGGGCACTGTAAGGAACTCATGGTGGCAACAGTAAAGACAGACACAAATGATCACAGTAAAAGGGTGTTTACTAAACTGTATAAATGGTTGAGAAAAAGGCTGAATCTAAACCTAAATCTAAGATGGGAGCAAGTTACAACCATCAAATAATAATGTGGCAGTTCTTGTTGTGTCTTGTCAAATAAAGCGGGCCTATTCTTAAAACCCTATTGCCAATCCTTATCACTGAGTTACAAAAGAGTGTGGGATGATGTTCACCAGAAAAGAAAGAAGTGTTCACAAAATGATAAATCAGGGTCATATGGCTGGTTCTCCCTTCCCCACGTTTTACGCATGGGACAAGGCAGAACTCCTGAGCACAGCACAATCATGGGCCTCTCTAGTACAAGGTTCACAATTCCATTCAACAATACCATAACCTTCAGGGGCCAAGTTTCTTTTCTAGAATGTCTCTTGCCTTAGAAGGCCTGCTGGATCAGAAATTACAAACAAAAGTTCCTTTGGTGATCTTGTTGCTTGGGCAATTGCTTTTCGCCCTTTGGATCTCCCTCTGCCGGCTCAGATCCTTCTTGCAACATAGGCCTCCCTCTGCTGGATTCAATACAGCCTTTCACTCTGAATATCAATACTATAACGATGCAAGATTTACTTCTTTTAGCTTTTCTCTTGTTATCTCTCCATCGTGTTCACATAGCCATCTTTAACTCAGTTCATGAATTTCTAACACAGTTCATAATTTGCTTGATCTCATCAGAAAGTATGGTTTCCCATCTCCTAGCTTTCTCTTGGCAATGGGTCAGAGACTTTCGATTGTACAAGGGATTTGACATGACCCTTGTAGGACAACTCTTATAGCTCACAGTGGCCTTTTCTAGGGCCTTCTTGTACTTGCAGTTTCAACACAAAACAAAAAGGGGCCAGCGAGAGTCCTTCGAATGAGCACTCCTGCGGTGACTGACCACTCTGCAGCTGGCCCTTCTCTGTGCTTTCCCAAAAGTTCAAATACACACAAGCTCTTTGTTCCAAAGTTCCTTGCTTTCATATAATGTTGCCATTTGCAACATTGGGCCCAACATAGTTTGGTTTACTATCAGCTTCCTCTGACTCACCAGCTGAGCTGAACCTGTTGGTTTGTCTTGCTTCTGGAGTCAAGGACGGTACCACGGTAGCCAGCGTGCCTCCCCACCTGAGCTATCTATGCAGGAGGCCCCCATGCAGCATTGCCATCTGTTACTACACACGCCAGCTGTAAATTGCGGTCTTATGATTTCCCTTTTGGAGGCTTTGCAGGTCTCAGTTGAAAAGGGCAAATGGGAGTTCCCACTTCCTCGTCCCTCCAGGTCTCGCCACCTTTCTCCTCCATTTGAAGTGCCTGTCTGGTGTAGCTGTTTCTCATGTGTTCGGCCTTGCTCGTAGTGCTCTCCCATGCTCCGCCTTTTTTCCCTCTGGGGAAGGTAAAGGGCCCTCAGGTGTGTGTGAGTATTGTCAATTGCCTGACTCTGCCTGACCCATGTGTTGGGACATGTCAGGTAAACGGCTCTGGTGTTAGTCTGTTGTCTGTCATGGAGTAAGAAAGTGTTTGTGCCGGAAAAAAGGGGGTGGTGCGTCTAAATATCCTACAGGGTAGGATCAGCAAAAGGTGTTACTGGGAAGGGGGTACCGCATCCTAACCTTCAGAGTCCCACTTCCAGTCCATGAAGACCCCTCATCCAGGTGATCCTCCCCCACTGCTCTAACGCCAGGACCTGGATCCAATAGCGCTGGCCAAATCCTGGCCATCTGATAAAAGATCTCCGGGGAATAGTGGGTGAGACACCTTCAGGTTTCTCACAGCACAAAATGGGCCCTGTTGGACCAGATAGTCCTGAAGGAAATGGCTTGTTCCGGCCCTATTTAGCAAAACAGCTGCCTGGTATTGTGGCCTCTGCATGAGCCAGAGCGGGATGCAGGCCTTTTGACAGAAGAGAGTCATCTTCATAATTTATGTGAGTATGTACCATGCAGATAAGAAGTGCAATCTAGAAAATGTGTCATTTGTGTTTGAGGTTTATGTTTTGGTTAAGTGGTTTAAAGAAATGGGATACTTGTGAGGTAAGAGAACTTTACTTTCTTTGTTCAAGAGCAAACTGGTGTACAAAGTCTGTAAAGAGCTTCCCCTTTGGCAGATAAGGACACGGACGACCTGGAAATAAATATATTGGAAGTAGCACCTAAAACATTCTGAAATACCATTCTGCACCTTCTGGTAAGTCGAAGCCCTTTAAATTGCTGTTGTTGATCCTAAAGACCAATAAACATGTTACGTATAAGCTCAGCATGTATTCTGAGGAATGACAGATGGTCAATGTTGGCTTCTAGCACAGAAACAGAGTTATGGAATTTGGATAACTCTAACTTTACTTGGGATTGGGCAGCGCAGATTCATACATATGACTTTTCCAATAGAAGTAGAATGCATGTTGAACTCAGTGGACACCTTCAGAGGGCCAAAAACATGATCACGGTTTCTCTTGTTGTGAAGTATCTTTTGTTTGGTGCAACCAATAACATTATACATGCAGAGTCACCTGTAATGCCAACATATTCCTTTCAATGATTGAAAGGTATGGCAGATGGTATATTCATATAACCAGCTTCCCAAAGGAGAATGTGGTGGCTGGATAAGTCATTAAGTCCCTAAGAAATTAAATGCATTTGAGAATTTCTATTCAGGTATTAGAATCTTTCCTTCTGCTCAGATTTCCCATTTAAAGGTGAGTTCAATCATGAGTACATAGTTCTGTCTCATTTGGATCCAGCCATATGTATACATTTTCTACAAGTCAAGCAATCGTTGAGGTATTTGAAGTAGTTCAGGTAGTTGAAGAAGTTAGAGTGGCAGTAGTAGTTGATACCAAATTGGAACACTTGATAGAAGCTCTGGAAATGTAAGCACAAAGGTATCCTCCATGGCTTGCAGCGTGACACACATTGACATGTGCATGCTAGAGTACATGAAACACTTTTTTAGACATCATTTTATGAGCTGAAATAGTGGAAAACTGGCAAGAAATTCAGTATTTTGATTTTGATCACGTTCCCCTGGCTCGCGTCACATCCTTCTTGTAAGTATTTTCGAGAACATTGAGAGCTATAATCAACCCTTTATCTCCATTCCACTGCTTCCATGTAAGAGTTCTGTCACTGTATTGGGAGATTCCACAATGGTTGTTTGGGTTGAGACTGGAAGGTAAGTTGATGATTAAGTCACGGAATCAATAGTAATTATAACTTCTTGAATTTAGTATTGCCAGTCTGCACCCACAGAGTTTCATTTGCTAGTTCAGCATCTTCTTACTATCACTAGAACTCTTCTGTTGGCTTTGGAGATTCTGCAAATTATCTGTATGCTTGACATATCCCTCGGGGTCTGCTTGGAAGGAAGGAAGCTTAAAATCTCAAATACTGTTAGCCAGTCCGTTGCAAAGTTATGAATGCATTGCTCGATTTAGAGCCTAGAAGTGGAACAGGTCCCTGTTAAAGCAAACCTACAACAGCTGGAATTTCTGAGAGTTATTTCCTTCATCTATACAGGTTAATCAGCTTTTAGAGACAGTAGTTCAGTATTCAAAGGTTCCATTGAACTTGTAAGCTGTTCTGTTACTGCTACTTTTTTCTTTGCGGTATGCATACAAGTGTGGCAGGCAATGGAAAGGACATTAACCCAGATGTGCTTATTTTAAGCGCAGTCCCATTAAAATCCATTCCCATTATGAGGGTCCAATAGATGTGGGAGCCAATGAAGCCTGCTGATAAACAAAGACAAGGAAGAAAAAGTATTGTTTTTCATCCTATCTGTACCATTATAAAAGGGTGCCAGCCATAAAGGAATCAGACTTGGTCCTGCCACCAATAGGAGCAATTATCCTAAAATATTAGGCAAATGGCCCTTCTGCACGGGAGCACAATGACCCAACAGGTATTTCAGCCTACTTGAGCGTAATCAGTGAGGTCCAACTGTGTTTTCTGTGAAACGGCAAGCAAATGACCCCCTTCCTGACATACCTCTTTTCCAAATTAGGGAGACAAAACTAAAAGGGAAAATTAATTCATCAAAGCTTTTGAATTATATATAACTAATGGAATTGCGCTTGCTATTTTTCAAGAGCGTTGATGTGTGTCTTCCTACACCCTCACAGGAGGGAAGAATCATATGCAATTTAGTCCTGGTCCTACCATCAATGGCAAAAGTCCATCTGAAACTGTTAGATAACATCACCTTTGCTTTGGTACACAAGCAAACCGTGACATGTTTGGGACTTACTGGGCTCATTACTAGTGAGTTGCAGCTTGGTTCCTTGGCAAACGGGCAATGGGTCATATGCTGGTGCAAATAAAAGTGGGTCAAGTGGCACAGCGAGTAGAGCGCCCGCTTTGACACCCGTGCAGAGCCTGTTAACGCAGGTTCGAATCCCGGCGGGGCCAAACTCAGCCTTTCATCCTTCCGAGGTCGATAAATGAGCACCACACACCGTGGGTAATAATAAGCAGCGCTCAGATACCTGAGGGTTTGTAGCGCTATATAAAAGCCTAATTATTATTATTATTATTATTATTATAGTTGGAAGTATTTAAATTGATCCCACCAGCTGGTTTTGCTCTTATCAAATTCCATACCCGTGCATTTTAACCTATACGTACCAATAGGAAAAGTACTAGTATTAATCTTTGTCTTGCCACCAAAGGAATCATGCTGCTAAAATTACAAGGCATCTACCCCTCGGAAGGGAAGAAAAAGAATCCCTAGTCAAACCTCTGCCATGTTGGTCAATTAGGCACAGGTTGATTCCTTTTTGTACCACAAGCAAAAGACCCACAGCTTCACATACCTTCTCCCACTTACAGAGAAAAGCTATCACCAAAAGGTGATTAATGTTGCAACCTCGTTGTGCAAGATGCCGTGATAAATTGTGAGGCTTTGACAGGTTTTTCAAGTTTCTGTTATTTTAAATGTATTTGTATATCATTTTCTGATCTCACATACATTAAATTAGTACCCGGCACTCATGTCCACGGGATTACATTGAAAGGTGATTGGCTCATTCCCGAGCCCTACCTCAGTGTAATCCCATGGACGCACGTACGTGCCTGTGTTCGTTCCCGGCTGGGGGTGTGGCAGCCCCTTAGCCAATGAAGAGGCTTGAAACGGGGCAATCCCCGCTCCGAGCCTCCACAAGGTTGGAGGCTGCCTTTGTCCGCCGCCGGGGACTCAGGTATGTTTTTTGTTTCCTCCACCACCCTCCCCTGCAAACTACTCCTCCCCACCCTCCCAACCCCACTTACCTTATTTTTTCTTCTTTTCTCAGGAGCGAATGCGCTGGGAACACTTCTGTTCCCAGCGCGTCCGCTCCCGATGGCCACCATAGAAAGGGAAAACGGACTACGTTTTTCCTGGTTGTATACTAATTGACCTTTTCACAATTGACCTCCGCAGAATTGACCCCGGGAGAATTGACCTAATTTAGAAGGTCAATTAGGACATATATGCAGGGGGAAACCCCCCACAACCCTCCACCCAATCCAAAAACCCATGCAACCCCCCACCCAATCCCCTTATATTATTTATAATCCAAAACCAACCCAATACATATATAAGATAACTAAAATAATATAAAGGTCACTTGTGCAGAAGGTCAATTAGCACCACTATAATTAGGTTAATTGTGCAAAAGGTCAATTGTAATAGGTCAATTTGGGTAATACCGTTTTTCCTTTCCTGGCGGCCATTTTATTTGATTTTTTTTCTGTTCCAAAAAACACAGCAGCGTTTCGGAACAGAAAAAAATGCTATTATTACCCCGGTCTAACGGGCAGGGGTACTAATGGCAATAATCACCTCGACAGCAGACCAATACCGCCCTCGGTAATGGCCCCGGGGCTTCGTTAAGGCTTTCGCTAAACTCGGGCCTGTAACTACGGACCCAGGGGCATTACCTGGGGTGGTATTGGCCCACCGTCTCTGGGCTTATTGCCACATTATTAAGGTGTTGCTAGGTCTGGAAAAGATCCAGGGCTATGCTAATGTCAGACCTGTCAGGACCCGGGAATAGCTAGCCTTTTGGTTGTAGCCCTTGAGCTTCCATCCAGGGCTACAACCACAACCCAAAAGTCCCAGGGCTATAACCCCCTCAACCCCCCAGTGATGCCTCTGAAATTAATTAACCTTTTTATAACACGCATAATGACGAAGACCAGTCTCTAAACGCCGGACTGGGATTAGCACCTGTTTTGCTACAGGATTGAACATGTGTTGCTCGACGCTGTCTTGCTTCCAAGACAAACGCGTTGCCCCAGCGTTATCTCCTGGCCCTGGAGCAATATTAAAGTATCTGATTAAATTACTTTTCATAAGCACGGGATGGCATGTCCACTTTTTCTCATCGTCAATATTTAGTTTCCTTTTGGCTCTCCTTTTACATGAGTCAAGACATCATTGAACATGATGTGTGCAGTGTACAGCCATTGGAAATTTGGTAGGTGTCAATAGCATTGGGTTTGCTCTTTGTGTTTTATTTGGTCTTCGCTAATCGGGGGAGGGCATGTCTGTTTGAGTCACTGATTGAGGGGCTGTGTCATGGAATTATGTGTGCTGAGAAACAGGGATTTGTGCGCCATTCTGCCCGCAAATCCCTGTTTCACAAATGGGGATTTGCAAGCAGAATGCGTACAAAGCCCGTTTATCGGCGCACAAAATTCCATGAATCAATTAGTAAGTGTTCTCACACACCCTGGCCTTGATAACAAGTTATGGTCCATTGTAAAGAGAATGTTACACATGTATTCCTGAAAACAAAAACAATAGTTATCTGGGTAAGGTGTTTAATGGCAATAATAAAGTAGCCTGTGATGATCCAGCATTAAATGTGTGTTGTAATGCTCGCTGTGTTCTCATGAGACCAATGCCAGCAGAGAGTTGGTGTGGTTCTAGTGGACCATGTGGGCCATTATGTCATGAGTGTAGTGGGGTTTTTGAGACATACAGATGTTGTATAGAGTATGTGGTTGAGCTGTGGTGTTGTGGTGAGCTCTGTTTGCCTATTTTAACGATTCAGATGTATGTAATGTGACATTTAGAGCACAACACCTGCCACTTGCATCGTCGATTGCACTTAAGGTTGTGTAGGGCGTGATGCAGAGTAGATTAAGTGCTACCTGATGTGGGCTCCCCTTACAATGACTCCTGGTTGTGGTAATGTTTTGTGATCTCCGTGGCCACAGTCTATCTTATGACATGAATACCATTGGGGATGTGGTGGACAATGTTGATGTTCATGGTGGATGGGAATATTGATTGTGACGTGTGGCGTGATGACGCAATTGGTGCGGGTAATGATGTGGGTGGTGTAGTGTACAAGGAGGGTGCCATGGATTGCAAAGGCATTGTGAATGTTCCATGAAGTCCTATTTTTCCCCGTGGGAAATTTCGTACAACACCACCCCATTGCGGTTCATGAGTCTGGCTTGTTAGCTGAAGATGATCCTTGCCATTTTGATGCCAGTGTGTGTTTGTTCATCGGGCAACACTCGGTTCACAGCTTCCAATACCTACCATCTAAGAGACCTTAACTCAGCTAAGGCAGAAGTTACTCAACCTACTTGGAGAGTGTTGTTAGAGAGGGGACTCACCAAAGTAACTCTTTGTTATCATCTACTATGAGATGCCTTTATTTGTTGTATGGTTATAGTCAAATGACGTGCATTTTCCATTTAACAAATGTATTTTCCTAAACACTCAAAACTATTACAGGCTGTTCAAAAAGAGAAATAATAGAGTAGCCATAGTAGCGAGTACATTTTGTTTTTTTATGAATGTGTAATACATATCCATGTGTTTACTTATCTCTTTTGTCTTCTTTCTGCAAGCACATAACTGACCGAGGGAAGATCAGCGAGTACTGTGTGTGCTGTACCCTGCTCTCTTGCTAGGACAGCATGAAACAAAGTGTTGCAGTCACTCTGTTCCTGCAGGCTGTGCAGCCTGGCACTGTCTATCAGGAACCCCCAGTTGAATACTTACCTCGACAGGCCGTAATTTTTCAAGCCTTCATTATAAATAACTCATCCCTCAGACGCATCTTTCAGCATTTACTGGAAGCTATTAATCTAGTACTCATCGGAAGCAATTATTCTTATAATGAATGAAACTGTCTCGTCAAGTATTACACGGCGTCGAGTTTACCTTCAAAACATATTTACGGTTAAAAAAACGGAAAATGACACTGTTCCAAATGTTCGTGATGAAAATATGGTGCGACCATCTGTTAATATTTCGGGCGACAGAAGAGTCGACGTGGCACGCGCCGACGTGCACGAGCTATCTCGCGAGAGGAATTAGTGCACGTTCCGTGAGATGGAGCATGCTCGGGTGCAACCAACAGGCACTTCCGTCTTTTAAGGAAGAGTCTGAATGTTTCATGTGTTTACGTGCGTGTGTGTATTGAATGTTGATGTAAGTACGTTTGGTTATTTAAAATAAGTCTAAGAAGAAGTTAGATTCGTAGTCCCGGTCCCTCAGAAACGATAGGTGCTCTTTCAACACTGACATCTCTACGTGCAATGTGAAAACGAGTGCCGGGCCGTACTTACTCTCTTCCGATATGCGGTGCCCTCCTCCAAGCCCGATTAAAATCAAGGGTAAAGTTCCTTTTTGGTTGAGATCCATATGGCCATGTCAACAGCGACACAACAAACACATAAAGATATACATTTTCTTACCAGTCTTGCGTAACTGGTCCAAATATATTGTTCTAGGAGTAGGCAATTTATTTTATCATTGACCCATGCAACCCTTCCACAGGCTCATGTATTTGGAGAGGAGAGGGACAGGGAGAATCCTGACCATGTAAGCTATGGTGAGTGATGCACAGTTACTGAAGGTGCCGCCATGGCCCAACAAGAGCAACATAATTAGTGGCTGCCTTGTGGGCCATGGTGGGGCCTTTGTTTGTGTGTCGCCCCATAAAAGGGGACTGGGCTATGGCTTCATCCTCTCTCCCACGCGCCCGCACACAGAATAAATTGGAATTCAGTGAACTCCGTCACATGTTGTTGTCACTACCTGCAGTGTCATCCGGTTGCAAGTGGCTTCGCCACGCTCACCTGCAGTAATCCACAGGAGCGAGGAAAAGTGGAGGCTGAGTTCGGCAGTAACATAGGAAAACAATTTTATTGTATTATGTGGTGCAGGAAGGCTGTAGGAGGGGTAGACCGGTGTCAGCGTGGAAACCGCCGGGTGAATGTGCGTTGATCACAAGTGCTCTTGTGCGAGCCGGCATGAACGTGTGACGATCCCAGCCAAGCTGTGTCGCTAAACAGGGTTGCCGGGCGATTGTGCATTGCTCACAATTGCTCATTTGCGAGCCGGTGGAAAGTGCGTGCGATCCCAGCGAAGCTCTATCGGTTGGGTGGGTTCTGCCACTCCCAACCAACCATTGATAGGGCAAGTAAGGAAAGGCTGGTCTCTCCTTGCACCGGTATAGTGACAACTCCAGTCAGATGTGATGGAGTATTGCAGCATGTCTTCAGCACTTGGGCGGACCATGAATGTCTCATCATTGGCTTTCCCTCTTTCTCGTCGTTCATATCTTGCAGGCCTTTTGTTGACTATTCACAAAGACCTGCAATTCCTTATTGAGGCTGTGCTGTTAATACAGCGCCAATGCTGAGCCTGCTGTTTGCTGTATTGCTTTGCAGGAAATGCAAGGAACCGATAATTTGGCTGTGATAACACAGTGTGACAATAGTCGTGGCAATTGAAAGCAAGTGTGTTTATTTTAACATGGAATTCATGGTGGTTGTCTGTGACTACCTTTTTTCACCCCCCGCTGTTGCTTGGCGTCCATTTGTCTGGATTGCAGAACAGTTCTAACCGCATTTCAGACATTCCAGCTGTGTGGTGAAAATGTGTAAATTGTTATGTTAATCTTGTCACATGTAAGTTTTTAATTCAGCTTTGTGTCACATGCTAGAAGGCTCTGTGCATTCCACATTGAGTCCCTGTGTAATTAATGTCTCAGTTGAGTTGAGCAAGCACCTTTTGTCTGTAAGTCAGTATGGCACAGTGCTCTGCCATCAGGTTGGGTAGGTTCTGCCACTCCTATCTCAACCACGGCGAGGGCAAGTGAAAATACACAGGTCTCCCCTTGCACTGGCATAGTGACAAGGCTTCTCAGATGTGATGCAGGACTGTACCATGTCTTCAGCACTTGGGCAGATGGTGAATGGCTCATGATCAGTGGTGTCGCAAAAGAGGGCTTCTGGGGCGCAGCCCCTCCTTTCTTTCCCTTCTCTCTCTGTGTGAATCATATGCTAATGCAATGCTATGCCATTGCCAATGTTAAGAGGCTCTGCCAGTCTGCAAGGCAGATTGGCACAGCCTCACTCATTTCACTGAGTGTCTGAGCATGTGGGTTTGGGAGGGCGCTTTTCTGAACAGCCCCCCGCATCCCTGCCCCACATGAACGAATCAGCTGGCTGGGTCAGACCGTGCAAAATGATGTGCTAGCGGGGTGACTCAAGGCCTTGCCCTGTGTTGAGGGATGAGACATTAACCCCCTCTGTCCATGCCTATCATTAGTTGGGATGGGGTCAGGAGCGGCTAATCCCACCCCATCTAATGATAGGAAAGGACACAGGGCCAGGTGAATGTAATCTATAGACACGCCTTCCGTGCCATCGACTCCATGAGGCAGCACAATCCTCGACCCGCTGAAGGCCTCAGGCAGGAGTCTGCTGTCTGTGACCATCCCGGTCCCGGGCTGACCACACTGGTTACAGCCTCTGGCTGCTCTCCAGGTAAGTCCACTCCAGTCCTAACTTAGTTTCTGTACACATAATGTCTATCCGATACACATTATGTGCTACACATACCCGAGCCGTCGTCTGTGTTAATTAACTCAGTTAGCGACCCGAGTTCATTAATATAGAATTGTGTGGTGCCAGCGAGTATTCATACTTGTAATTTTCCTGGGGGAGCCCAGTAAACTACTTAAAACGAAAATCATAGCAATTATGTTTACTCCACCACAAAATGCAGTAGAGTATTCTTAACTGCCATGATTTTCACTGTGCTGATTATTCTTAACTGCCTTGATTTTCGTTTCAAGCTTCCTTGGCCCATTGCAACCGGGCCAGGCGCAACTGGGCCTGCCATCACCCAGTATTAACTCCATTAGATTCGTTTTTGTTCCCTGAGTTCAGGGAACGAAAACCAAATTAATGAAAATGCGGATGGTAGGCCCGGGTACACACACACACACTTGTGTGGCCCGTGGGCAAATCATTACAGCGCAGTTCTAAGAGTATAGCAGTTCTCGTAGCAATAGCACTTCTCGTCAGGGCTCAGTTTGTTATGTGGAAATTAAAGACGTGTTAAAAAGAGTGCAGTGCGGTACTAGGCGTAGATCCGTACTTGCACTTTTCGTCAGGGCTAAGTGCCATAACATGGATAGTACAGAAGTGTCATGATCTACAGCGCAGTACTAAGAGTATTACAGTAAGGACACTTATCACCAGGGTTAATTTGTTAATATGGAAACTACATACGTGTCATAACGATTACAGCGCAGCGCTGTACTTGCAATTCTCATCAGGATTACAGTGCTTTTGGTAAAACATTATCAACGCCTGACAGAAGGAAGCAGATATGCTGAGTGATCTTATTGGAACTAGCGATAATGAGTACCTGCACTTCCCAGAATGAAGCAGGTACTGTGAGTGCATGCATTTGTGTGACCCTTCTGTCCCTGACCATCCCAGTTTTATCGGTGCCCCAATAATGTCCTGGATACGTGTACGTGCAGAAAGTACAGTTTGCAGTGTCGTGGGAGTTCCATCTAACAGTGCTGTGGGTGGGTTTATGAGAGAAGAGCTGAAAAGCACACACGGAGGAGACTCCGGCAGCTGGAGAGGGGGAGGAGCATGTGAGGGAGGGACCTGCGGGTGGTACAAGCAGCCAATCAGCTGTCATAAAGGGTCCAACGAGGAGGGTGCATTGGCTTTCCAAAAGCAGAACAGGGGTGTCCTATAATACAGCAAACATTCTGAGAACGCGGACAAGTGGAGAAAGTAAAAGTGGGGAGAGGCTATGGGGTGCAAAGGGGGGAAACAGCGAGAGTTTGGAGGGGGGTCAGGGGCCCAGGAGCAGAGGGGCCAAGACCAGTGCAGAAAGGCGCAGGGCTCCGGGATACATGCACCCATGCCACTTACTTTGAGAGCCTCGCCCCCATCTCAAAAAGGAGCCATTCTTTTTTGCCTAAATTCAACAGAGAGCGTCTCCTGGATGTCATTGCCTTTCAGGCATCCCACAACACAAACCACCTTCACTCCTGCCTTTCCAATTGTGTTAGTGCTGGAAAGGTGATATCTCTTATGTATCAACCAGAAAAATGCAAAGATGTTATTCAATCCATTATCCGTTAGCCTTCGTGGATAATCACATCCATGCAAGTTGTGTCCCCGCCTGCAGGATTCCTCCAGTCTCTAGGCGCTCCACACGTCCCATGGCAAGCATGGAAGTCCTCCTTTCTCGAAGTGTAAGATGAGCCCTTGAATTCAGACCAAGTAGGTAGCAGGCACTTTAAGTCAATCGTTTGGTATGGAAGGCCAGAGGTTATTCAAATTGGTACCACATGCCACACCGGGGAGAAGTACCTGCGTTTGATGACGTTTTCAAGGAAGCTTTGGCCTGCTTACAGCATGGTTTTGGCAAATACACAAACATTATGCTGGATTTTTTGTATAACAGATTGCAGACTTCTTCTGAGTCTGTTGAATATTTTGGCACGGCCCTTACTGGTCTGTCCAGCAGCTATGCATTTATAATAAGGGACCTACTAATCTTGCAGCATCACAAGGCCAAGGTTTGAGTCAGGGACGTCATTTCACCAAAATGCCAGGGGTAGCGGAAGTGACATCACGTGACCCTTTACCCCAAAATGACATCACAGGAAGTGATGTCATTTGCCCCCACCCTGAATTGATATCGCGTGAAGAGATGGAACACAACCTTTCACCCGTTGAAAAAACAGAAAGTGGCATCAAATAGCATTGTACACTACGAAAAATATGGTTACGATATCACTATAATGTGATGTACATTTCATACAAGAATGCATCGCCATATGTATCGTTAGGATCAGTGTGTATAGGCCCATATTACCAAATTACTCTGAAAGCAAGCAGACGTCTATGACCAAATGATAATGATGTGTCATTATATAGCACTTACGCTTAAGTGCTTTATATAGAAACATAGGGCCTCATTACGACCCAGGCGGTAAGGGGTTTACGGCAGCGTAAACAGCGCCGACCCTTACCGCCTGAGTACGAGGTCCCTTAGCGCCATGGCGGATTTAACACCTGCTTTTAGCAGGTGTTAAAATCCATGGCGCTAAGGGACCATGGAGTTAATTACGCCACTGTAATTTACGGTGGCGTAATTAACGCCTTCCCCACTCCCATTATGCCCTATGGGGCAAAAATGGGAATGGGGAAGGGTAAATGGGGATTGGGGACTTACCGCCCCACCAAGGTCGGAATGGGGCAGTAAGTCCGCCAACCACCATGGCGTAAACGGTGGTAAAGTCACGGCCCAGGCGGTAACTTACCGCCTGGGTCGTAATGAGGCCCATATACACCCAATATCACCCAACCTGTGTTGGTACTCATTTATCGACTGCAGAAGGATGAAAGGCTGAGTTGAGGTGTTTAAGAACAGACTAAATCAGTGACTGTCCCCCTGAAGTGTGCCTGAAATAAACCTTTAACGAGTCTAGCAATTATTGCATAGAATTCCGGAAAGGCACATTTTTTGGTATTCCTATTTAGGGTCAGTGCTGAAAGTGTTAGACTTGTGCCACGTTTCTTCTTTTTTTTAAGGGGCCTGACCCAGAAGGTCAGCCACTCCAGAAGTAAAGAGCCACATGGTGCTGGACACAGTCCAGGAGCTTGCATTAAAAAAAAAAAAACTTTTTTTCTACTTTTTTTTAAGAGGTTGCAAGGGAGTCCACTGAGGTCGCTTGGGAGACCTCAGAGGTCGCATTTGCGACCTCTGGCGACCCCCAAATGACGTCCCTGGTTTGAGTACCATTGACTATTATTATGTAATGAGGATATACTGTTGTAACAAAAGCTTACCTGACGAATTTGTATGCTGAACTTGAAATTAGCTGTATTAGTTTCACCTGTTACAGCAGCAATTTAATTGACGTATTAAAAATAAATTGCCAAAAAGCTCTACATGCCCACATATGGGAAGCTTATTTAGCAGACGCAACGGGTCATAAAAGTACTGTGCTCTGGAAATTATAGATGACACTGCATATTGGTGTAAATGCCTTATGGTGAATGTTGCTTAAGGCACTGTGTCACATTTTAAAAGATGTATCAACAGGAGCTGGGTGCCTATCTTGCCTTAATCTGCCAAACCTTTCAATTACTATAAAGGAATTTCATAGGAATAAATACTATTTATTCCTAGGACATTCCGTAATTGTCACTGAGAAGTTTGGCAGATCGAGGCGAAATACATTCAAAAGCAGTTTTGGACATTCGCTGTCTGCTGCTTCCATGGGAGTGTTGCTTCCAAGCGAGTCTTGCATGTTTAGACAATCCTACATTAGCACACCTTATGACTTGAAAGCCAAGATATGTTGCCCTTTAGCTAGGGTGACCAGACGTCTGGGTTTTCCCGGGACAGTCTGGGGAAATCCCTGACGTCCGGGGGTCCCAGGAGTTTTTTACTTTTATAAACCCTGTCCGGGGTTTTGGATATGGTCCCTTTTTTTGCCGAGACCCGATTTCGAAATCCCGGAATCGGGTCCCAGCGCAAATCTTTTTGCACGGATGGGGGGGTGAAATGCTTTTCATGCCCCCATTTCCTCCCTCTTCCCCTCCCCGGCGCTCTCCTCCAATGAGAGGAGTGTGCATGTTAGCACACCCCTTCCGCCCCCCCCCACAACAGGCCAGTGACATAGAAGTAGGACTAAAGTTGTATGTGTATTTACCTTAGGCCTACTTCTATTTCGGTGGCCCATCCGGGTTTCTTTTTTTAATAATCTGGTCACCCTACCTTTAGCCAGTGTTGAAAGTGGGAAAAAGGAACTAGTGGTACTCTGGCTGCATCCAAAAAGGGGGGAGTGGGATGGTCAGACAGATGGGGGGGTGGGTTACGGGTTTTCGAACAGACAACTGTAAAACCAATACATTTTGAGTCTTTTCGTTTGAAAACGTTACTGTAAAATGCATACTTTTAACTCTTTTTTAAAAAAATGTTCGTGGGGGAGACCCCCCAAAGAGCCCTATTGTGGTTTCAGCTTGTTCACTACGCTCGCACACATGCACTTAACAGCGCCATGATGCCTCTGGGCTGTCTTGTGCGCTTTATAAATGCAAATAAATAAATTACTAGCGCCATGCTTACAGCCCCATCACTTCAATCTTTCACCAGCTGCCACTGCTCATGATTAGCGTTCCCTATTTTTCTTCTTTCTTATCTCGCAGGCCTTTTGTTAGCTATTCACAAAGACCTGCAATTCCTTTTTGAGGCTCTGCTGTCAATACAGCGCTGATACTGATAATGCTGTTTGCTGTATTTCTTTGCAGGGAAAGCAAGGAACCGAACATTTGACTTTGTTGAAACGGAGCGACAGCAGCCGTGGCAGCGAAGAGACCTACCTGGGAGCGCAGGTTGTGAGCCAATGTACATGGAAGATTTGGCTACTAGGCCCAGAAGGCCGTCCAGATGAAGATAGGGTTTTCTGTACACATGACACTGGTAATGAGCAGTGTGTTCTCTATCCCTGTCCACTGATACCTTCTGGTATTTAAGGGCCAGGTGATTAATGGGTGCATTGTTTTAATGCCACACAAATCATGTGCAAAAGAGCACACAGCGGGGAGGCTCGGAGCACTTGGAACCAACGCGCTGGGCAAGGAATGGAATTACTGATGCGAAGGCGGAATATTAAGATTGAAGAGGTGACGAATCATGGTTGGAGAATTTCCAAGAGAAATACAGAATTGACGTCGCCAAAGACATTTATCTCCAAGAGTTCAAGCTCCGAATCTTTGATTGTGATGGAGTTAAGACCAAAAGAAAGAAATGGAAATAAATAGCCATGTTAATGAGCGTGGACATTTATTTCTCGGATACCTTACTTGAACTCTTCTTGCTGGGTCAATACCATCCTCTCGTTTCAGTCACAAAGAATGAAACGAGGAAAAAAAAACCACACCGACTAACACATGAGCGATTATCAAAGATGTGCTGTCTGGCAGCCCCTTGCATATGTGCATGTAAGGCGTGCCCCCTGACGCCTTCACACTGTAGGCTCCCAGTAAACATATGGCCTCCGCAAGAGCATTTCTCCATGAAAGGCCCTTAAAGGCACAGCCATCATTAAAAAAATAAAGCATTGTATGCCGGTTTGAGGCATAGAAATGCAACCTGGACAGGTTCTACGAAAATGCTCAGAAGCATCATACATACCCCTTCTATGTATTGTGCAGCGCCCTGCCCTTGTTCCGAACAGGCACATCAGATGCGTTCCGATTTCACCCGTTTTTAAGCGCATCCTGTGACGTGTGGAGGAGTGGCTGATGGGATTTCAGTGTAGGCACCATTCAGTCTACTTTACTGGAAATGGATCTCAGATAATCGGCACAGGTTTTCCTCCCGGCCCAGCCTTCTGATCTAGAATCTTCTTGATCTTCTTTGTAGCTGAGCAGAATATGAATCTGTGCCCTCCTTGCCTGTGCCTTTAATTTATTCTGGCTGTAAGACAGTGGCAACAAGGATGCACAATGTGACCTTTCACTGCTGTAAAGATATGAAACCTTAAATATGTTTTTTTTTGGTTTCGACTTATTACAATATGTATTCTTTTTGGAAACTGAAAGTTGTGAGTACCAAAATTTGACTCTGAAGTGCTGTTAAAATATAGTATAAAAACATCCCCTCATTAGGGATGGAGTTTACTGTAAATATATATATTTTAATATTTCACTAAATAGCAAGTGCGGTTTCAAAGAAAGTATGTAACTGTTTAATGTATATAGAAACAGTGCTGCCCAGAGGGGAAAAACATGTGTATCCTCTGAAAATCGCATACATAAAGTAAACGTGATATGAGAAGCTCATGCACACATGAGCTCGGAGGTCACCAAGCATTGTGGCCAATACCCCCCACTACACTACTGATATTAACCAGGAGAAATGTCTCCACAGAGGATGGGGGCTGAATTACAGAAGGCCAGAAGGATTGCTCCGTCCCAACTAAGAGGCCGATTCATGGAATAATTAGCGCGGCGCAAGTGGCCAAAAGCGTGCGAATCGCAGTGGAATAGCGAAAATCGCAGTGCAAGTGCGAAAATCGCACGAAAAGCAGCGCACACCGATTCATGGAAGGCCGTGCGCGAGACGACCATCGGATGTGCGATAAGAAAGTGCGCGGCGCACGTTGGCGCACAGGCCATCTAACGGCGTGCGCCAGGTTACAGCGAAATTCGCACAGGCCACAGCGAAAATCGCACATAGCGTGGCGCATGCAACAAAAGTAGGTGTAACACGGGGCGTAACACTCAGAATGGGGAACAACTTGCCAAAAAGTGGGCATCACGGGGGAAGCACAGTGTACAAATGCGCGGAACGCCCACACGCTCGCCTCCAACACGTATTCATGGAATAGAATAGGGCAAAAAAGCGCACGCTCAAACCAGCGCACAGGCACAAACAAGACCGCCACAAGAAAGCAGGCGGTAGCGTCTGTGCGCCTGGAAGAAATGTGCGCCAAAAGGTGCGCCAACAAATAGCACCCATATACAGCCATGATGAATGGCCAATACTGTGGCCCTCCAGGACAAATGACGTGCAAAGGGGTACCCACAAACACAGACAGGCGCTGACAGAAAAAAAAACGTGCGCGTGTATACCGGGGTGCGCGGGAAGTCTCACACGCGATTAGGCAGGGTACGTGGATTTCAGGGGTGCGCGGGAAGTTCCACACGCGACATGGCCGGGTATGTGGATTTCAGGGGTGCGCGGGAAGTTCCACACGCGACATGGCCGGGTACGTGGATTTCAGGGGTGCACGGGAAGTTCCACACGCGATTAGGCAGGGTACGTGGATTTCAGGGGTGCGCGGGAAGTTCCACACGCGACATGGCCGGGTACGTGGATTTCAGGGGTGCGCGGGAAGTTCCACACGCGATTAGGCAGGGTACGTGGATTTCAGGGTTGCGCGGGAAGTTCCACACGCGATTAGTCAGGGTACGTGGATTTCAGGGGTGCGCGGGAAGTTCCACACGCGATTAGGCAGGGTACGTGGATTTCAGGGGTGCGCGGGAAGTTCCACACGCGATTAGGCAGGGTACGTGGATTTCAGGGGTGCCCGGGAAGTTCCACACGCGATTAGGCAGGGTACGTGTATTTCAGGGGTGCGCGGGAAGTACCACAGGCGATTAGTCAGGGTACGTGGATTTCAGGGGTGCACAGGAAGTTCCACACGCGATTAGGCAGGGTACGTGGATTTCAGGGGTGCGCGGGAAGTTCCACACGCGATTTGGCTGTGTGCTCCCAGGCATTACCTGTACACCCTTCACGGCCCCTGCAGGCAGCACACACCACAGGGTACTACCCTGCACACCTGCTCATGTCTCCCACCACCCCCACCCCCCAGGGGAAGCCTCCAACAGGCCCCCACTCATGTCCCCTGTCACCCCCACCCCCCAGCCACCAGGGGCAGCCTCCACCAGGCCCCCACCCATGTCACCCACCACCCTCACCCCCCAGCACTGTGGGGCACCTGCCAGCAGGCCCCCACCCATGTCACCCACCAGCCACCAGGGGCACCCTCCACCAGGCCCCCACCCATGTCACCCACCACCCCCACCCCCCAGCATCCAGGGGCAGCCTCCACCAGGCCCCCACTCATGTCCCCTTGCACTCCCACCCCCCAGCAACCAGGGGCAGCCTCCACCAGGCCCCCACCCATGTCACCCACCACCCCCACCCCCCAGCAGTGCAGGGGCACCCTCCACCAGGCCCCCACTCATGTCCCCTTGCACCCCCACCCCCCAGCAACCAGGGGCAGCCTCCACCAGGCCCCCACCCATGTCTCCCACCACCCCCACCCCCCAGCAGTGCAGGGGCAGCCTCCACCAGGCCCCCACCCATGTCCAACCCATGTCTCCCACCACCCCCACCCCCCAGCACTGTGGGGCACCTGCCAGCAGGCCCCCACCCATGTCACCCACCACCCCCACCCCCCAGCACTGTGGGGCACCTGCCAGCAGGCCCCCACCCATGTCACCCACCACCCCCACCCCCCAGCCACCAGGGGCAACCTCCACCAGGCCCCCACCCATGTCACCCACCACCCCCACCCCCCAGCACTGTGGGGCACCTGCCAGCAGGCCCCCACCCATGTCACCCACCACCCCCACCCCCCAGCACTGTGGGGCACCTGCCACCAGGCCCCCACCCATGTCACCCACCACCCCCACCCCCCAGCCACCAGGGGCACCCTCCACCAGGCCCCCACCCATGTCACCCACCACCCCCACCCCCCAGCATCCAGGGGCAGCCTCCACCAGGCCCCCACCCATGTCTCCCACCACCCCCACCCCCCAGCAGTGCAGGGGCAGCCTCCACCAGGCCCCCACCCATGTCCAACCCATGTCTCCCACCACCCCCACCCCCCAGCACTGTGGGGCACCTGCCAGCAGGCCCCCACCCATGTCACCCACCACCCCCACCCCCCAGCCACCAGGGGCACCCTCCACCAGGCCCCCACCCATGTCACCCACCACCCCCACCCCCCAGCATCCAGGGGCAGCCTCCACCAGGCCCCCACTCATGTCCCCTTGCACCCCCACCCCCCAGCAACCAGGGGCAGCCTCCACCAGGCCCCCACCCATGTCACCCACCACCCCCACCCCCCAGCAGTGCAGGGGCACCCTCTACCAGGCCCCCACTCATGTCCCCTTGCACCCCCACCCCCCAGCAACCAGGGGCAGCCTCCACCAGGCCCCCACCCATGTCTCCCACCACCCCCACCCCCCAGCAGTGCAGGGGCAGCCTCCACCAGGCCCCCACCCATGTCCAACCCATGTCTCCCACCACCCCCACCCCCCAGCACTGTGGGGCACCTGCCAGCAGGCCCCCACCCATGTCACCCACCACCCCCACCTCCCAGCACTGTGGGGCACCTGCCAGCAGGCCCCCACACATGTCACCCACCACCCCCACCCCCCAGCCACCAGGGGCAACCTCCACCAGGCCCCCACCCATGTCACCCACCACCCCCACCCCCCAGCACTGTGGGGCACCTGCCAGCAGGCCCCCACCCATGTCACCCACCACCCCCACCCCCCAGCACTGTGGGGCACCTGCCAGCAGGCCCCCACCCATGTCACCCCCCACCCCCACCCCCCAGCCACCAGGGGCACCCTCCACCAGGCCCCCACCCATGTCACCCACCACCCCCACCCCCCAGCATCCAGGGGCAGCCTCCACCAGGCCCCCACTCATGTCCCCTTGCACCCGCACCCCCCAGCAACCAGGGGCAGCCTCCACCAGGCCCCCACCCATGTCACCGACCACCCCCACCCCCCAGCAGTGCAGGGGCACCCTCCACCAGGCCCCCACTCATGTCCCCTTGCACCCCCACCCCCCAGCAACCAGGGGCAGCCTCCACCAGGCCCCCCCCATGTCTACCACCACCCCCACCCCCCAGCAGTGCAGGGGCAGCCTCCACCAGGCCCCCACCCATGTCCAACCCATGTCTCCCACCACCCCCACCCCCCAGCACTGTGGGGCACCTGCCAGCAGGCCCCACCCATGTCACCCACCACCCCCACCCCCCAGCACTGTGGGGCACCTGCCAGCAGGCCCCCACCCATGTCACCCACCCCACCCACCCCCCAGCCACCAGGGGCACCCTCCACCAGGCCCCCACCCATGTCACCCACCACCCCCACCCCTCAGCCACCAGGGGCACCCTCCACCAGGCCCCCACCCATGTCACCCACCACCCCCACCCCCCAGCATCCAGGGGCAGCCTCCACCAGGCCCCCACTCATGTCCCCTTGCACCCCCACCCCCCAGCCACCAGGGGCACCCTCCACCAGGCCCCCACCCATGTCTCCCACCACCCCCACCCCCCAGCAGTGCAGGGGCACCCTCCACCAGGCCCCCACCCATGTCCCCCTGCCCCCAGGTCCTGACGATACACAATCATGGCAGTAATGGGCAGCATACCCAGCACAAACACCCAGGCAAGGATTGCATCCACCCACATAGTGAATGCAATTACATGACACAACCCCAATGGCAAGTATGTAAATGAACACATGTCCGTCACACACACATACACAATGGCTGCAAGTGAATGTCAAAACCCATATCATGACATGTATGAAACCAAAGACAAAATAAGTGGAAGTAAAAATAAAAAATGTATTAAAGATGAAAAATAAGTAAACAAATCAAACATACAACTATGTGGATAACAAAATAAATGGTCCATGTCGGAGAACAAAAGTAAAAATCAAAAAAAAAAAAGGAAATCAAAAACAAATGTTGACCAAAGCAATATCAAGTAGAAGGAAAAGAATGAAAAACCATTTCCACATGGTGAACACAATAAAGAAAAAAAGAAAATGTTCCTTCAAAAAACAAACTATATACAGGAATGTACCAGGGTCCATGAGCCCAACACCATAAAGGAAACCTACTACTACCTAATGAAAAAAATATATACAAAAAAGTGGCCATTGTCCGAGCGGTCCAAAATAATAAAAACAAATAAAGGAAACCTAACACTAACTAACTATATAACTATATACAAAGGCAGCGGGCAAGTCCTGCGGCTCACTTGTTGATGTTGCTGGCCAGGGCATCATCGAACTCCATGTCGATGTCCTGGAGGCGGGACTCTGTCCTGGCCCCGAGGTCTCGCAGGGATAACCCCATGTTCAGCTCAAACTCCCTGCGAGCTTCCTCGAGGCACTCAGCCCGCCTCAACGCCCGACGCATGGAGAACTCCGTCCTGACCATGGCGAGCCGCTCCTCTTCCGCCCGCTGCCGCTCCGCACCTATCCGCTGGACCAACTGCTCCCACACGGAAGACACCACCATCCCAGGGTTGCCCTGCCCTCCGGCCGATGCCTGCCCCTCTGATCTTGATGGCCCCGAGCCATGATGCCTCCCACGTCGAGCCCGCTGCTGCCTCCGACGCCACTGCCTCTGCCAGCACGACGGCATCCAGGCTGATGGAAACCACCGACGCCTTCGTGCACGTGCCCTGCCTGATGATGCTGTCACATCTTCCATCTGCTGGGGTCCAGTTGCTGTGTTGTCCACCCCTGCTGGACCTCCGACTCCCAATTGTGGCAGGGATGGGATCCCCACCGAGCTGGCTGCATTGGTCGGGGCAGGTCCACAGGGGGCCCTGGTGGCATCTGGGCTGGAAGACGGCAAGGAGAACGACTGGTGTATAGCCTGCACAGAGGAGGAGAGGGCCGCCACATTGGCCAACACATGCAGGAAACCCCCGAACATGGCCGATCCCAATTGGGCCACGTCGGCACGGTGCACTTCGTGATGACGTGCGTGCTCCTCCCGGGAAGCACGCACGGCATCACGAATCACAGCCGTGGGCATCACGACCCCAATCAGGACCTTCTCCACACGGCCAGGGGTTCCCACGTCCGCAGGTGGAGGGGAGTCAGGTGACATGGACATCCCCTCTACCTGCGGACGGGCCTGGGACGGGGCATCCCTGCTGGTGCATGGTGGTGCACTCACAGGGTCAGGGACAGCGACATGCACAGGCCCCTCCACGGTGACCTGTGCTGCCTCCTGCCCCTGGCCCTGGACTGCACAACTTGCACCAGCAGGGATGCCCCCACCAGGCCCCATGTGTGCCCCAGTGGCGGCGTCCTCCTCCTCTGTGCAAACCACCAACCTGGATGGCTCCTCACCGTCTCCCACCGTAGCAGGCCCCTGTGGGGGCTCACCCACCCCTTCCGCTGCAGCCGTGGGGGCATCCCCGCCGCCTTGCTCCACAGCGCCGTCTCCGCCCTCTTCTTCACTAGCCGCTGCGTAGAGGGAGACAAAGAACACAAGCATCAGGGTACTGTACAATGGTCCCCTAGACAGGAAGCAATAGCAGATGACCACCACTGTCAAAGTACACTTCCATCATGTCCCTCCACAACACATGGGTCAGTCCAGGCAAAACACACACAGTAACAGGCATGCTGCATGCCATGGACATTTCCATGCATGTCCAATGGACTCTTGAAGCATTCAATGATATGGAACTCACATGCATCATGGCTCATGCCTTTCACATGCACACACTTCACCTCAGTCACATCCATCTGGCCCCAAACACAACAAACACAGCGGATACAAGGGCAATTTGGCTGCTTCACTGAATCTGTGCATTGTCACACACATGTGTCATGCATCCATGGCATGCACAAGTCACAGACACGCAGGTCAGCCACACAGACATGGCTACCACATATGTACCTGGCATCAGCACCCATCCCTCACCCCCACCCATGTCCCGGTACAGAGACTGGCATGCTCTCATGTTCAAAATCTGCATAGGGCTCCCCATGCGGCATTTGAACACATGCAACAACCATGTGGGTCACACATCACTGGTTGCACATGCATTACCATGATGTCCATGCACACATACATGCATACATGGCCTATGGCACACATACAGGCAAGTATCATAGACCCAGCACACAGCAACATGCCCTGTCTCACACAGTAATGCTTGGACACTTACCGCTCAACTCCAGACGGGCCTCCCTCTCAAGGATCTGGGCGTGGAGCGCTGGGCGTACGCGTTCCAGGACCCTCATCTGGATGGAACTCATGCGGCCCCGGTCCCCCTCCACGAGGCGCCGGGCCTTCACAAGGGTCCTGGACCTCAAGTCCTCCCAGCGCTTCTTGATCTTCTGGACGTTGCGGGTTGCCACCCCCTCCGCGTTGATGGCAACCACACAGTCGGCCCAGATCCTCTCCCGTCCATCCTTGCTGGCGCGGGACGATCCAAAGAGGGCATCATACTGCCCCAGGACATGCTCCACCAGGACACCAACTTCGGTGGCAGTGAAGCTGGTGCCCCTCTGCCCCTCTGGCCTGGGGTTGCCACTGGTGCCAGATGTGGAAGTGCCCGACATGGCAACCCCAGAGGCAGGTGTGGGTGGGCAACTGGGTCCTGGGGCTGGGCTGTGGAGCGATGTAATCCCAGTCGGGAGTCTTCAGTTCCAGCAGGGGTGGACACAGCAACTGGACCCCTGCAGATGGCTGATGTGCAGGCACCAAATGGCAGGGCACGGTGGCAGCAGGCAGGCAGGCAGGCAGCAGCAGATGGCACGTGGGAGGCTGCTCGGGGCACTGGGGGGCAGTAACTCGGCCTTCTGGGCAGGAGCGTGGTCTTCCGTGTGTTTTCGCGTGGCCAGCTTGATACGGAGTGATTTGGCACGTGAAAATTCGGCACGTCAGCGTGAAATCCGAGGAAAGGCCCTTAGCGCGTAAGCGCGTAAGCACGCATACGCGATTCTATTGGTCCAGAGTCCCTCAGCGCGTAAGCGCGTATGTGACGTGACCCGCACGGGTGTTCCCCACCCAGCACGTGATGACGGAGCACACGTGTAAATACTGCACGTCAGAGTGTCATCGCGTGTAATTGGACAAAAGTGCGCGTACACGCGATTGGCCTATGTACGTGTATTTCAGGGGTGCGCGGGCACTTACACACGCAAGTACGTCAGCGCACCTGTATCCCGTTGTGCGTGTGAATTTCCACACGCTATTGGACTGGGAACTGGATTCCAGGGGTGCGCGGGTCACACGCTCGCCTAGAACACGCGCAAAGCATGAATTTGCGCACTTTAACAATAACAAGCCAGACGCCAGGATGAACATACCGTTCCTAGCAGCAGTGGCAGTGGGCTACCAAAGGAGGAGGAGGAGGATAGTCAGGGCCAGAATATTCACACCCAGAACCAGCCTTTTTGGGATGCCTGATGACCAGGTGTATGGAAGGTACAGGTTTCCACCACACATAATACTGGACCTGGTGAGTGAGTGGGAGGATGACCTCACATCACCCACCCTGTGCTCCCAAGCACTCAGCCCCCTGGAGAAGGTCCTCAATGTACTGCACTTCTTAGCCACTGGATCATTTCAGCGGACAAGTGCCATAGTGGGTGGGGTGTCACAGGCCACCCAGTCACGCTGCCTACACCAGGTCTTGAACATCATCACTGCATGCCCATCAGTCCGCAGGCACATATACCTGCCCAGAACACCTGCAGAAAGGCATGCTGCCGCCCTGGATTTTTACGGTGTGGCACGATTCCCCAAAGTGCTAGGTGCCATCGACTGCACCCATTTGGCTCTACGTCCCCCCAGGCCATCTGAGCACATCTATAGGAACCGCAAGCACTGGCATTCCATCAACGTGCAGGTAGTATGTAATGCCAAGGGAATCATCACCTCAGTATATGCCAACTATCCCGGCTCCACCCACGACAGCTTCATTTACCGAATGTCCACCCTATGCCGGGACCTAGATGCTGGGCGGCATGGCGATACATGGCTGCTTGGTGAGTATGTATGCCACTGCACATGCATGCATGTTGGATACTGAGCAAGGTCACAACCCCACCAATGATACCAATCACCACCTCCACAGGGGACAGTGCCTACCCTCTCAGCCCCCACATGATGACGCCAATTCGGAACCCCACCACGCCACCCGAGGTAAGATATAACACAGCCCACATTACAACCCGGGGCATAGTGGAGCGCACATTCGGAGTGCTAAAGTCACGCTTTCGCTCCCTTGACCGTTCTGGCGGGCAGCTGTTATACGCTCCCCCAGTAGTGTGCAGGATCATAGTGGCAGCATGTGTCCTGCACAACGTTGCAACACGCCGGGGCCTGGCCGTGGACATGGTGGTGGCCCCACATCCCCAACCACATGCACAGCCGCTGCGCATGGGAGGGGAAAGGGCACGGGGGGAGGCAGCCCGTACACAGCTAGTGGCTAATTACTTCACATAGTAATCACACCCCTGTGGACTGCACACTGGCCTTGCACATTCCATCTGACAGTCAATGATGACTCAACCTGACACTGATCCTGAATGTCTGGAGATTCAACCGTGAAAAGCATATCAGCCTGAGATTGTTCACCTGGAAGTGTTACAATGTGTGCATCCCTACCCACACACACCACCAATGCAGTGTTGTGAAGAAACACATTCAAGCAGCTAAAATGAATACCCACTTGCTAAATGCAACAAGGGGACAGTGCCATGTCACCCAACCCATCCCCAGCACCGCCACACAACACACCGTGCCATGTCATGCTATGTGCAGGTAAACAAAGTAATCCCCACAACATGACAAGTGTTGCGATGTACAGTGTCCCCAATTGAAACTTGCTACACCTGAAATACTCACTGTAATGCAGGACCAACAACAAACTTGAGCAGGTACTACCATTGACATGACTTCACTAATGTGATAAATCAGTAGTCTCACCACCTGGAAATGCCTGCACTCCCACCACTTCCAACTGAACAGTGTTGGCGGCATGTAGAGTTGTAGGTGCACTGCTGCCAACAAGGACCCCATCTCCAGACTAGAGGGCCTTGTGTAGACATGAGGTAGGGACCTGCAAATTGGGAGGCAGACACAGATGATGAGTTACACATCAATGCAACATGCAGTGTACAACACAACAGCAATATGCACTAGGAATGTATACACAGTATTGACTAGACTACCCACACATGTAGTGGGAGTCCAATGTCACCATGTACTTCAATGTCACTTGGGCACACCCTTTGCAAGCCCATGGAAACGGGAAGCAGGAGGGGTGTGTGTGACTCAAACCCAGGCATCTGAACCTAATACATGACAAGCCTGCATGTGCCCAGCCACAATGCAGCGTATGCCCACAGGAACCACGGAAGCCAACAAATTGTCCCAAAAAAATTGGGAAAAATATAAAATTAAAAATAAAAATAAAAATAAAAATAAAAATAAAAAAAAATAAAAAATGGCCATTAAAGGGCCCGGGGGGGGGGGTTGGGGAGGCCACCCAGGAGGTCTGAGGTCAGGGTGCACACCAAAACCCACCTGTGTGGATCCTGGGAAAAAAAAACACCTCCATGGGCTCATGGCCCACACGGCTACCCTATTGTGGGAGTATCACTGCTGTCGCTATTATCACCCTGTGCAGCTGCATCCGGAGGTGGTTGCACTATGGGAGGCAGCCCACGCAAGGCCCTACTCTGTTCCTCCATGGCTGCAAGCATGCGGGTGTGGTAGGTCTCGTTCTGGAGGATGAGGGTGCGGAGGTCCCCATGCAACAACTCACGGGATGCCCGGACCTCCGCCCTCGTTGCTTGCATCTCAGCTGAGAGCGTACGGGTGAGACGCTCCAGCTGCTGTTCTGTCCTTTGGTGTGTTGAAGCCTCAAGCTCAACAAGAGTCGTCCTGAGTTGATGTAGCTCCTGCCTCAGGGCTTCCCTGTGGCCCTGGGACTCTATGGAGATGGCCTCCTGCAGAGTCGCCAGTGCCGCCCGCCTGTCCCTGTTGGACGCCAACATGTCCTCCCTGTGTGACTGGCAGATGGAGTCGGTTGCCTGCTCTAGTCGCTCCATCAGCCTTTCAGGGGGGACAATGGAAGTGGCCACCCTATCCATGGCCTGAGCCATCATCTCGGATGATGCTGCTTGTTGGGTAGCCATACCGTAAATGGATTGCTCCCATGCGGTATTGCCAGGTGGCGTACGGCCACCACGTCGGCGGGCACCACACCTGTCTGGGGCAAGGCGGACTGCGCCTTGCTGTGCCGGCACTGCCTGAGGCTGCAGGACTGCATTCCCCCTCTGATCTGCTGGCCCAGGAACAGGATCAGATGTCGCGGAGTGTGACCCTGCATCCGTAACCACCAAAGGCCTAGCTGCCAACACTGACATCCCCATTGAGGGTTCTGCAGGGTGTGCAGGTGGGTGGGACAGAACAGAATCCCTCCCTGGAACACTCACCTGCGACGGCACGTAGGTCTCATCATCCGAGTCAACAGCTGAGTACAGCTCGGGGGAGGTGCAGCCAGAGACACCCCTTGAGAGCACGACCTGCAGCACTTGTGGGTTCTCACCCACCAGCACACCACGTCCCTCACTGGTGGTTGGTCGGCCCTCGGACCCCTCCTGGCTCTGCACCATCTCCACAACCCCAGCAGTATCAGGTGCGTCTTCCCCTGCAATGACATAATGACAAAGAAATGGAAACACGCATTAGCACCATGGCACACAATGAGGGCTGAGAAGCAAGAGAACCAGTACTTGATTGACACATGTCCCACATGACTAAGACCCTCCCATGCATGCACCCTCACTGCGTATGAAGGGCAGGCAAATGGCACACACTCATGACACAAAGATGGAAGATGAACACATTTTCTGCATGCTGCCTGGCAGTGGCATCACACATTGGCCTGTGATTGCCAGGTGACACACACATGCCATCACACAGCTGGCATGTACCATTGCTATTGAGTGTAGATAGAGAGGAGGGCAGCACTTATTCATTCAGTCCAGTTCCCGCATGCAATAGCTTTTCTAATTCAAACAGGTCTGATTTTTCACCTGGAGCTGCCAGTCATATATGGTCCAATTGCACAGGGACATGTGTGAACATATGATATCCAGGTAACAAAGTCACTCCACTTTACCATAGCCATGCCAGACATGTGACCAGAGGACTGAGGAATGCCTAGTATAAGTGGTGGAATGCAAACAATCTGTCTGATTGAACATAGAAAAATAAGCAACAATGTTGTGACAAGGTGACACTACAAGGGCAACTGGGGTGCTGTTGGGCTAGATGTCTACTGTTGGCAGAAGGGATACTGCAATGGCCAAATGCAGCTGCGCAGGATGTATTGCATGAAGCACATGGCTGACCCATACGACTCAGGCGCACACACTCTCACCTGGCACACAAAAAGATGCCCTCACACACACACCATGCACATGGATGACACACACATGCATGTGCACTCACCGGACAATACCTCGTAATCAGGCAGATCTTCCACGCCTTGGATCTGTTCCTCCGTGACGTAGGTCCCAGCGACTGACTCATGTGGAGTGAGTTCCATGTCTAATACTGGAGACCCACCTCCAGTCACTAGAGTTGCGGCATGACTTGAGGCCAGCTTCTTCTTTGCCCTGCGCTTTAGGTCATTCCAGCGCTTATAGCAATCATTGGCTGTGCGCCTCACGATTCCAAGGGCACTTACGATGTCCGCAACGGTCTGCCAGTGTGCCTGGCGTTGTGCAGGTGTGGTCTTGGATCCTGCAACAATGACCATCTCGTTATCATGTCCGGACACATACTCGACAAGTGCATTCAGTTCGTCATCCGTGAAGCTGGGCTTCCTGGACGGGCCGGACTGTGTAGCCGTGTCTGGGGCATCAGCCTGTGCCGGACGAGCACTCTTCCTCTTCCGCTTGGAAGGTGGTGGTGATCCTGAGTGTCCTGCGCCGCTCTGGACACTAGGGGCAGGAGCCCTGGTGGGCTCTGTATCAGGTGTGTGGGATTGCACACTCAGCATGGGAGTTGATGCAGGCATTGGCTCTAGTGTAATGGTGTCAGGGGGAATGTCAGCAGGATGGACTAGGACCGACACTGTCCTGGCTGGGTGTGTGAGAGCTGGGGTGGATGGAGCCGCAGCTGCCCCTGCAGCCTCTCCGCCCTGCCTACTTGGGGCAGCAGATGACCTTGCTGCCCCAGATCCACGTGGCATGATGGCATCAACGTGCACCAGCGCACGTGTCGTAGCCCTGCTGACCTGGAAGTCAGCCATGGAGTCAGCCAGGTCTGGTGCCACAATGGGCTGGTCCAACAAGGGCTGAGCATGGATGGTGTCAGCCACATCAGCCTCAACGGGAGGGGGGGAGGGGGGGAGGGGGATTATGGGTGCCCTTGACTGGTCCTCCACACATGGGGGGACAGGCTCACCCTGCAAGTTACGACCACGTCCCCTACCGGATCCACCACGGCCACCACTTGTGGCTCGTCCACCTTTGCCACCCTTACGGAATCCTCGCCTCCCAGCCATGGCACTGATATTAATGTGCGTTTGGGAGTGGATGTAGACTATTGTCCTGGGCAATTGGGGGTCAAAGGGGTTGGGTACCAGATGGCAATTGTACCCTAGTGCTCTAGCAAGGCTGAATGTAACCCCTGGGGAAAGATGACGGGTCACGCAACGCACAGGAGGCCCAAAAAAGGGAGATGACGTGCACGCAACCCCTCCTAGACCACGTGTGCAGAAAGAAAAACCTGCACTACGCTGTGGCACCCAGGAACACAAGAATGAACGTATGCGTGTCACACGCAGCCTAGAATGACCTCTGAAGGGGTAGGCTACACACGGGCAAGCACAGAAGTTAGATACGTGCGTGACTCACCGTCTGCCAGGTAAAAGAGCGTGAAAAATGAGCGCGTTTGGTTGGCAACACCCCCGCCAAAAGAAGATTTGTACGCTGTCTGAGGAGACAGGACAACAGTAGAAGGGGACACTGTTTGAGGGAACAGGCCCAGGTAAACCAGTACAAGAGAAAAAAGAGAAAAAGCTGTCAGAGGTAACAGGGAGTACGAACTGGAAACGCTGTGAAGTAAATCGCGTGTGAAACGACAAGAAGTACAGAATTCACCCACTCGCTCTCCACGAAAAGCACGTACAAGGAAATGGTGTTCTACACATACCTTATATACAGGCCCACACGTACAGCGTCACTTACGCGGCGTGTACGTGCTAGGACCATTGCCACCAATCACACGCTTTGTCACTTCTACGTGTAGGTCCTTTTTCACCAATCACACGCTTTGTCACTTCTGCGTGTAGGTCCTTTTTCACCAATCACACGCTTTGTCACTTCGGCGTGTAGGTCCATTTTCAACTATTACACGCTTTGACACTCGGACGTGTCACGCAACATTTTCCTACGCGTGCACGTCGATTTACACGCAGACGTGTTTGATTTTCGCGTGCCAAATCACTCGTATCAAGCTGGCCAGGCGTTCACACACGGAAGACCACGCTCCTGCCCAGGGGGCCAAATTACTGCCCCCCAGAGCCCTGAGCACGCTCCCACCTGCCATCTGTTGCTGCCTGACTGCCTGCTGGCCACGTGCCCTGCCATTTGCTGCCTGCACATCAGCCAGGGGTGCTGTTGCTGTGACCACCCCTGCTGGAACCAAAGGCTCCCAACTGCTTTTCCGTCGCCCCACAGCCCTGCCCCAGGACCCAGTTGCCCACCCACTCCTGCCTCTGGGGTTGCCATGTCGGCCACTACAATAGGTGGCACCAGTGCCAACCCCCGGCCAAGGAGGCAAAGGGGCACCAGCTTCAGTGCCAGGGAAGTTGGTGTCGTGGTGGAGGCTGCCCCTGGTGGCTGGGGGGTGGGGGTGGTGGGAGACATGAGTGGGGGCCTGGTGGAGGCTGCCCCTGCACTGCTGGGGGGTGGGGGTGCAAGGGGACATGAGTGGGGGCCTGGAGGAGGCTGCCCCTGCACTGCTGGGGGGTGGGGGTGCAAGGGGACATGAGTGGGGGCCTGGTGGAGGCTGCCCCTGGTGGCTGGGGGGTGGGGGTGATGGGAGACATGGGTGGGGGCCTGGTGGAGGCTGCCCCTGGTGGCTGGGGGGTGGGGGTGGTGGGAGACATGGGTTGGACATGGGTGGGGGCCTGGTGGAGGCTGCCCCTGCACTGCTGGGGGGTGGGGGTGGTGAGAGACATGGGTGGGGGCCTGGTGGAGGCTGCCCCTGCACTGCTGGGGGGTGGGGGTGGTGGGAGACATGAGTGGGGGCCTGGTGGAGGCTGCCCCTGCACTGCTGGGGGGTGGGAGGGGTGGGAGACATGGGTGGGGGCCTGGTGGAGGCTGCCCCTGGTGGCTGGGGGGTGGGGGTGGTGGGAGACATGAGTGGGGGCCTGGTGGAGGCTGCCCCTGCACTGCTGGGGGGTGGGGGGGTGGGAGACATGGGTGGGGGCCTGGTGGAGGCTGCCCCTGGTGGCTGGGGGTGGGGGTGGTGGGAGACATGGGTGGGGGCCTGGTGGAGGCTGCCCCTGCACTGCTGGGGGGTGGGGGTGGTGGGAGACATGGGTGGGGGCCTGGTGGAGGCTGCCCCTGGTTGCTGGGGGGTGGGGGTGCAAGGGGACATGAGTGGGGGCCTGGTGGAGGCTCCCCTGCACTGCTGGGGGGTGGGGGTGCAAGGGGACATGAGTGGGGGCCTGGTGGAGGCTGCCCCTGGTGGCTGGGGGGTGGGGGTGGTGGGAGACATGGGTGGGGGCCTGGTGGAGGCTGCCCATGGTGGCTGGGGTGTGGGGGTGCAAGGGGACATGAGTGGGGGCCTGGTGGAGGCTGCCCCTGGTGGCTGGGGGGTGGGGGTGGTGGGAGACATGGGTGGGGGCCTGGTGGAGGCTGCCCCTGGTGGCTGGGGGATGGGGGTGGTGGGAGACATGGGTGGGGGCCTGGTGGAGGCTGCCCCTGGTGGCTGGGGGGTGGGGGTGGTGGGAGACATGGGTGGGGGCCTGGTGGAGGCTGCCCCTGCACTGCTGGGGGGTGGGGGTGGTGGGAGACATGGGTGGGGGCCTGGTGGAGGGTGCCCCTGGTGGCTGGGGGGTGGGGGTGGTGGGAGACATGGGTTGGACATGGGTGGGGGCCTGGTGGAGGCTGCCCCTACAATGCTGGGGGGTGGGGGTGGTGGGAGACATGGGTGTGGGCCTGGTGGAGGCTGCCCCTGCACTGCTGGGGGTGGGGGGGTGGGAGACATGAGTGGGGGCCTGGTGGAGGCTGCCCCTGGTGGCTGGGGGGTGGGGGTGGTGGGAGACATGGGTGGGGGCCTGGTGGAGGCTGCCCTTGCACTGCTGGGGGGTGGGGGTGGTGGGAGACATGGGTGGGGGCCTGGTGGAGGGTGCCCCTGGTGGCTGGGGGGTGGGGGTGGTGGGAGACATAGGTTGGACATGGGTGGGGGCCTGGTGGAGGCTGCCCCTGCACTGCTGGGGGGTGGGGGTGGTGGGAGACATGGGTGGGGGCCTGGTGGAGGCTTCCCCTGCACTGCTGGGGGTGGGGGGGTGGGAGACATGAGTGGGGGCCTGGTGGAGGCTGCCCCTGGTTGCTGGGGGGTGGGGGTGCAAGGGGACATGAGTGGGGGCCTGGTGGAGGCTGCCCCTGCACTGCTGGGGGGTGGGGGTGGTGGGAGACATGGGTGGGGGCCTGGTGGAGGCTGCCCCTGCACTGCTGGGGGTGGGGGGGGTGGGAGACATGAGTGGGGGCCTGGTGGAGGGTGCCCCTGGTGGCTGGGGGGTGGGGGTGCAAGGGGACATGAGTGGGGGCCTGGTGGAGGCTGCCCCTGCACTGCTGGGTGGTGGGGGTGGTGGGAGACATGGGTGGGGGCCTGGTGGAGGCTGCCCCTGGTTGCTGGGGGGTCGGGGTGCAAGGGGACATGAGTGGGGGCCTGGTGGAGGCTGCCCCTTGATGCTGGGGGGTGGGGGTGGTGGGTGACATGGGTGGGGGCCTGGCGGAGGCTGCCCCTGCACTGCTGGGGGTGGGGGGGGTGGGAGACATGGGTGGGGGCCTGGTGGAGGCTGCCCCTGGTGGCTGGGGGGTGGGGGTGGTGGGAGACATGGGTGGGGGCCTGGTGGAGGCTGCCCCTGCACTGCTGGGGGGTGGGGGTGGTGGGAGACATGGGTGGGGGCCTGGTGGAGGGTGCCCCTGGTGGCTGGGGGGTGGGGGTGGTGGGAGACATGGGTTGGACATGGGCGGGGGCCTGGTGGAGGCTGCCCCTGCACTGCTGGGGGGTGGGGGTGGTGGGAGACATGGGTGGGGGCCTGGTGGAGGCTGCCCCTGGATGCTGGGGGGTGGGGGTGGTGGGAGACATGGGTGGGGGCCTGGTGGAGGCTGCCCCTGGTTGCTGGGGGGTGGGGGTGCAAGGGGACATGAGTGGGGGCCTGGTGGAGGCTGCCCCTGCACTGCTGGGGGTGGGGGGGGTAGGAGACATGGGTGGGGGCCTGGTGGAGGCTGCCCCTGCACTGCTGGGGGGTGGGGGTGGTGGGAGACATGGGTGGGGGCCTGGTGGAGGCTGCCCCTGGTTGCTGGAGGGTGGGGGTGCAAGGGGACATGAGTGGGGGCCTGGTGGAGGCTGCCCCTGCACTGCTGGGGGGTGGGGGGTGGTGGGAGACATGGGTGGGGGCCTGGTGGAGGCAGCCCCTGCACTGCTGGGGGTGGGGGGGGTGGGAGACATGAGTGGGGGCCTGGTGGAGGGTGCCCCTGGTGGCTGGGTGGTGGGGGTGCAAGGGGACATGAGTGGGGGCCTGGTGGAGGCTGCCCCTGCACTGCTGGGGAGTGGGGGTGGTGGGAGACATGGGTGGGGGCCTGGTGGAGGCTGCCCCTGGTTGCTGGGGGGTGGGGGTGCAAGGGGACATGAGTGGGGGCCTGGTGGAGGCTGCCCCTGGATGCTGGGGGGTGGGGGTGGTGGGTGACATGGGTGGGGGCCTGGTGGAGGCTGCCCCTGCACTGCTGGGGGTGGGGGGGGGTGGGATACATGGATGGGGGCCTGGTGGAGGCTGCCCCTGGTGGCTGGGGGGTGGGCGTGGTGGGAGACATGGGTGGGGGCCTGGTGGAGGCTACCCCTGCACTGCTGGGGGGTGGGGGTGGTGGGAGACATGGGTGGGGGCCTGGTGGAGGGTGCCCCTGGTGGCTGGGGGGTGGGGTGGTGGGAGACATGGGTTGGACATGGATGGGGGCCTGGTGGAGGCTGCCCCTGCACTGCTGGGGGGTGGGGGTGGTGGGAGACTTGGGTGGGGGCCTGGTGTAGGCTGCCCCTGCACTGCTGGGGGGTGGGGGTGGTGGGAGACATGGCTGGGGGCCTGGTGGAGGCTGCCCCTGGTTGCTGGGGGGTGGGGTGCAAGGGGACATGAGTGGGGGCCTGGTGGAGGGTGCCCCTGCACTGCTGGGGGTGGGGGTGGTGGGAGACATGGGTGGGGGCCTGGTGGAGGCTTCCCCTGGTGGCTGGGGGTGGGGGTGCAAGGGGACATGAGTGGGGGCCTGGTGGAGGCTGCCCCTGGATGCTGGGGGGTGGGGGTGGTGGGAGACATGGGTGGGGGCCTGGTGGAGGCTGCCCCTGGTTGCTGGGGGGTGGGGGTGCAAGGGGACATGAGTGGGGGCCTGGTGGAGGCTGCCCCTGCACTGCTGGGGGTGGGGGGGGGTGGGAGACATGGGTGGGGGCCTGGTGGAGGCTGCCCCTGCACTGCTGGGGGGTGGGGGTGGTGGGAGACATGGGTGGGGGCCTGGTGGAGGCTGCCCCTGGTTGTTGGGGGTGGGGGTGCAAGGGGACATGAGTGGGGGCCTGGTGGAGGGTGCCCCTGGTTGCTGGGGGGTGGGGGTGCAAGGGGACATGAGTGGGGGCCTGGTGGAGGGTGCCCCTGCACTGCTGGGGGTGGGGGGGGGGTGGGAGACATGGGTGGGGGCCTGGTGGAGGCTGCCCCTGGTGGCTGGGGGGTGGGGGTGGTGGGAGACATGGGTGGGGGCCTGGTGGAGGCTGCCCCTGCACTGCTGGGGGGTGGGGGTGGTGGGAGACATGGGTGGGGGCCTGGTGGAGGGTGCCCCTGGTGGCTGGGGGGTGGGGGTGGTGGGAGACATGGGTTGGACATGGGTGGGGGCCTGGTGGAGGCTGCCCCTGCACTGCTGGGGGTGGGGGTGGTGGGAGACATGGGTGGGGGCCTGATGGAGGCTGCCCCTGCACTGCTGGGGGTGGGGGGGGTGGGAGACATGGGTGGGGGCCTGGTGGAGGCTGCCCCTGCACTGCTGGGGGGTGGGGGTGCAAGGGGACATGAGTGGGGGCCTGGTGGAGGGTGCCCCTGCACTGCTGGGGGTGGGGGGGGGGGTGGGAGACATGGGTGGGGGCCTGGTGGAGGCTGCCCCTGGTGGCTGGGGGGTGGGGGTGGTGGGAGACATGGGTGGGGGCCTGGTGGAGGCTGCCCCTGCACTGCTGGGGGGTGGGGGTGGTGGGAGACATGGGTGGGGGCCTGGTGGAGGGTGCCCCTGGTGGCTGGGGGGTGGGGGTGGTGGGAGACATGGGTTGGACATGGGTGGGGGCCTGGTGGAGGCTGCCCCTGCACTGCTGGGGGTGGGGGTGGTGGGAGACATGGGTGGGGGCCTGATGGAGGCTGCCCCTGCACTGCTGGGGGGTGGGGGTGGTGTGAGACATGGGTGGGGGCCTGGTGGAGGCTGCCCCTGCACTGCTGGGGGGTGGGGGTGGTGGGAGACATGGGTGGGGGCCTGGTGGAGGCTGCCCCTGCACTGCTGGGGGGTGGGGGGTGGTGGGAGACATGGGTGGGGGCCTGGTGGAGGCTGCCCCTGCACTGCTGGGGGGTGGGGGTGGTGGGAGACATGGGTGGGGGCCTGGTGGAGGCTGCCCCTGGTTGAAGGGGGGTGGGGGTGCAAGGGGACATGAGTGGGGGCCTGGTGGAGGCTGCCCCTGCACTGCTGGGGGGTGGGGGTGGTGGGAGACATGGGTGGGGGCCTGGTGGAGGCTGCCCCTGCACTGCTGGGGGGTGGGGGTGGTGGGAGACATGGGTGGCGGCCTGGTGGAGGCTGCCCCTGGTTGCTGGGGGGTGGGGGTGCAAGGGGACATGAGCAGGTGTGCAGGGTAGTCCCCTGTTTTGTGGGCTGCCTGCAGGGGCCGTGGAGGGTGTACAGGGAACACCTGTGAGGACCCACCCAGCCTAATCGCGTGTGTAACTTCCTACGCACCCCTGTAATACACGTACCCAGCCAAATCGCGTGTGATAATTCCCGCGCATCCCTGTAATACACGTACCTGGCCAAATCGCGTGTGATAATTCCCGCGCACCCCTGTTATACACGTACCCAGACAAATCGCGTTTGATAATTCCCGCGTACCCCTGTAATACACGTACTCTGGCTAATCGCGTGTAAAACTTCCCCCGTACCCCTGATATGAACGTTACCCGCTTTGCGTTCCTTGTTTGGCAGCCCTGTAAACTGGTCCAGGGTTAGCGCAGCCCTTTGCGATGATTTAGCGATTTTGATGTCTTTTCCTTGCGCGAGGGCGTTCTTGGGGGCGTTACTGGCGCTGCTGCAGGGTCGCTGCGATACTCTGCGCCACGGCTGGTTTGGGAGCCTAAAATCCATGAATACGCTGTGCGCGGAAATCGGTTTTAGCGCACGTGCCTGGCGCAGACAATCGCACGCGGACACTCTGCGCCAGCCGCTTGCGACACTTTTCTGCGAAATTCTATGAATTACCCTGTAAATCTCAACAGTTCAACTCTAGAATTACCTGGGGAAGATTACTGTAGTATTGCATTGGCTCACGATGGTTGCAATACCACTAGCTTCAAGATCAAATTGTCCGAAAGCCAGAGTTGCTGAGCTGCCCGTAACTGTAAAAGCTACCTTTTGATTAAACACAGATCCCATAACCTTCATTGACTTTAGCACAAGATAAGATTGTCCAATGAGTATCCAGTCTGTATTGCCCAGCACTCTTCCACGATGAACAGGCACACGCTCAGCTGTAAACTGTAATCACATTACAGACCAATGAGTGGAAGCCAGGGCTTCTTTGTATATTCAATAACCTCCAAGCGACCCGCCAAGGTGTACTGGGTAATTGATGATCATTCTCAATTCTTACAGCCTTTCTAATCATGTTCCTTTTTTACAGCTGCTCATTAAACTATACATAAACTTTTCTTAGCCGTGCTGCAAGGGGTTGTCCTTTGTACTAATGTGCAACACTAGAGCCTTCTTCTTTTGCCCAGAACATTCAAACATTTTTCAACTCATAGCTTGTTTGATCACTCTGCTCCTGACTGAGCACTGGCAGTGGGTTTAGCAGGGAGGCTCTATCTATGGTAGTTTGTGTGACAAGTTATGAGGTGCCAACCAGGAAGGAGTAGCTGGTAAGCATACATCAACCACCAGTGTCCTTTGGGTTTGTACTTTAGATCTAAAGGACAGGGATTAAGTGCATGGCATATACTAGCTTGCGTATATGGTAGGAAGATCTTCAGACATGTTCTCCTCCTCTTCTCTATGAATGGCTCTCCATAGGAGCAGAATTATTAACTTCATCCTAAACATGTGTGCTCTAGCAATTTGAACGTTCTTCTATGTACTAGATGGAATTACCAATAATTATCTCAGACCAAATAACCAGACAGACCAAAGGAAGATGGTAAAATACTGCTTTAATCTCAATGAAAGAAAGCAGGGTGATGTGACAGCTATCAAAGTAGATGTTCAATGTTCACACATAATTTAGCTTGTACATAGTTTATATACCTTCACATACGTCATTTAGGATGTCATCCTATCACCGGAAGGGATTGAATTAGGGGAACATATCTACTTATAGAATTATATAAGGGTTACTATCTAATTGGCTGCCCCTTGTCTGTAGGACACGCTCTGAGCTACTACGACGTATGTGCATACTGATTAAGGCAGAGAATATGGCAGCAGACTAATAACTGCAAAATTGGGCCTCATTACGAGTTAGGAGGTAGCCATGCCATTTTTAGCAGCATGGCTACCTCCTAACTCGGGTCCGGTTCCCGCAAAAGGGGACTTACTGGGCCATTCTGCCCAGTAATTCCTTTTAGCGGGACCAAGACCCATAGGGCTCAATGGGAATGGGGAGAATGCTAACAACGAGCCTGTTGATAACAGGCCCATTGTTATCATCCTGTACTGCTAGGGGGTCCCACTCTGCAGGTCTGGTCTTGTGGGATGTTTTTACCCATGCGTCCAAGCCCTACCATAAAACTGTGCAGTACTGGCATGGAAAACATCATGAGGGCCAGAACTCCCCAGAGAGTGCACAGGGAAAACATGAAGAATAGGCTGCCACCCATTTCTGCCTATGTTGTGAGCACAGGAGGGCACTGCCTAAAACCACCATTGGGCTACACACACAGTAGCCTGAAACCATTGGGAATGGCAATGCTGATTGCCAAAAAGCAACTCAGAACTGTGGGGAATTCATTTTCTTAATCCCAAAAATGGTTGCATTACCAGTACTCACCACTATCAGAAAGCCGGCGTTTTAAAACCACCAGACTTTTGGGTAAAACTGAACAAATGAAACAAAACCAGACCAAGGAAAGACTTGCTAAGAGGTGGATACAATGTAAAACTATATTCTGAAATGACTTGAAGGAAGTAATTATTTAATGTACAGGTAAAAATTGTCAGTTTGATTTGAATGTAGAAAACTGGGAACAAAAAGTGACATTTAGCTGAAACCTGGCTTAATGAAACTGAATTCTGCCTGACAACTACCCCCGACAGGAGTTGAAACTTGATCAACAGCCACTCTTCCCAGGCCTAGATGCATCCTGCCGCCCCTTGCCAAAAGGAGTTGACACCACTCTGATTAGATTAGTGGTGGAGCACCTGGGAACTGGAAGGGACCGAACAATGCAACTTCCTTGACCCAGGCAAATGTTGTATTGGGGGCGTCGTAAAATAGCTTCCTCTTGGGAGAAACTGGGGGGCAGCTGTGCCTCTGTGAACAAGCTGGCTTGGGGGAAGTGGATAAACGAGTTATTCCACCATGTGATGTGGGAAGCCACACCCCTTTTTGACCAGTGCATAATTTTAAAAAAAATGGATAATTCATAGTACGGACTTGTCAGAATTTTATAAGTAATACCATTATTCTTGTGATATTTCGGTGCACATTTTAAGAGGCGTTAGGACCATGTGGTGTATTCTGGGGGGTTGCTAGCGGAAAATAGGGTCTTACTCCAAATGTCTGCATGTTAAAAATCTGACACTTCATCAATTAATGTCCATACTCCTTGCGCACATGTGTGTAAATTTGGGCAAATGTCCGATATTGCAAAACCAGTTAAAAATCGCGAAATGTTGTCATTTTTTAATGCAAGCCCCCAGGAAGATCAGAGGCGGACAAGCATGGACCATAAGGAATATATAATGTGTACATGTCATTTCAACAAATTGTATATCTGGGAAAGATGTATTTGAATCAAATATAGATTTGTGGGCAAACTGACCAGGGGAGGATCCTCTGACCCATAAACAGACCTCATCATGATGACAATCCATTTCCTTCCCCCAATCATGGGAGAGGGGAGAATTGGGCCAATGACAAGTAGAGAGGGGTGCCTTCCAAAGGCAAAGGAACGACCTGGTGGCACAGATGCAGGCTCTTAGTCAGGAAAGGGATACCTTAGGCCAGGAAGTCTGCCACTTAAAAAGGAATATGGAAGAAAATCACCTGGCCCTCCAGGGACTGGGTGACCTCCAAAAAGAACACCAGAACTTGTTAGAGCACACCAGGAGGGTGGAGGATGCTCTGGCAAGAAAGGAGCAGGCCAATAGGGACACAGCTCAGGAGGTAACCCTCCTGCAGCAGAGACTGGCCCAGTACTCCAGGAACAATCAGGAGGCACAGAGAGAAAATGAGGCTCTCTGTCAGCACAATGATAGGCTCCAGCAACAGGTAGCGATGCAGGAGAGACTGATAAAGTCTAGTAAGGCCTTAACTGAGGAACAGAAAGCGCAGGCTCTTGCATTGCAACAGGGAGCAGGGGCTGATAGAGACGAGGTGCGCTGGGAAAGGGAAACGCCTGAGCATAACCTCAGGAGCCCTGGTACCAGAGGCCTTCATCTCTCCCAGTCACTGGACTCTGCCACCCCCATATCCCCTCGCGTACATGAGCCCAGGGCCACCGAGATGGCAGATTACTATCCAGCTAGAAGTATGGGGCTCATAGGCCAGTACTTCCCAGGAATGGATGGGCGGGCATCCGGGTATGGGCACCCAAGCACAGTGCAATTTAGTGGGGAACCCCAGGAGAGTAGGCCCATTAAGGGCATCCTGAAAACCTCTGCCCAGTTAGGTCAGTGGGGGGGTACCCATCAAATCCTGGCAGCAAGGAGGGGTCTGAAGACTCCTCTGAGCATTACAGGACACAGGAGACCAGGTCCCCACATTCTGCCAGCCATTCCCAGGCTCGCGGAATCCGGGAAAACCTGGAAGATCAGACGGGCACCTCTGGGAGCAGCGCTTCTGAGTCGGAGGATGAATGGACCAGGGTTACCCGAACCAAAAAGGCCAATAAGGCAAAAAGGGCCTTGCTTAAGGAACCATTGAAACAAATAAAGGCAATAAGGAGTGTCATCATGCCTTATCATAAGAACGGCAAGTATTCTGTTTGGGAACACTTGGAGCTCTATGAGCAAATGATGGAGACTTTCCATTTGAAGGAAAGCCAAAGCTGTATTCAATATGTAAAGTGGACCTTCTCACCAGAATACTCCAGTTTCTTTGCGGGGCTGGAGGATCAAAACCATTCAAGGTGGTCCACATACAGGGCGGCCATCTTGAAACATTTTTCCGTGCTCAGAAATCCTCAAGAGGCTCGCAAGGCCGCCTACAATTTGCAATGTGGGGAGTATCAGGCCCCACAAGAGTTTGTGCAAGAATCAAAGCATGCTTTTGCGCAGACCACCAGAAGGGTGCGCACGAATAGCAGAGAATTTATCAATACATTTTTCCATGCCTTACCCAAATACATAATGACCCAGCTCGTGAGAGATTTTCATGAGAAAAGATCTTTAGACTGGGTCATTGAACAGGCTACTCGGATCTATGAGGTGCAGAAGCCCATCGAAAATAAAAATAATGCGCCTAAAAACCGCAAAACCAACAGCACCCCTGCTGCCGCCAAGGTGGCAGAGGTAAAGGTTGCCCCCGTTTTAGATTTGGAGATGGGGGGGCCTAAAAACCTGCCTGCACCAAATAATTCACAGCCCAGAAGGCCCGCGGGCCAGTCACAGACAGGGAGTCGAGGAGGTAGTCCCACAAATTGGGTCCCCCACCCCCTTGACTATGGCCAGGCCTAGATGAATCCTGCCGCCCCTTGCCAAAAGGAGTTAACACCTCTCTGATTAGATTAGGGGTGGAGCACCTGGGAACTGGAAGGGACCAAACAATGCAACTTCCTTGACTCAGGCAAATGTTATATTGGGGGCGTCGTAAAATAGCTTCCTCTTGGGAGAAACTGGGGGGCAGCTGTGCCTCTGTGAACAAGCTGGCTTGGGGGAAGTGGATAAACGAGTTATTCCACCACGTGATGTGGGAAGCCACACCCCTTTTTGACCAGGGCATAATTTAAAAAAAAATGGATCATTCATAGTACGGACTTGTCCGAATTATATAAGTAATACCATTATTCTTGTGATTTTTCGGTGCACATTTTAAGAGGCGTTAGGACCCTGTGGTTTATTCTGGGGGGTTGCTAGCGGAAAATAGGGTCTTACTCCAAATGTCTGCATGTTAAAAATCTGACACTTCATCAATTAATGTCCATACTCCTTGCGCACATGTGTGTAATTTTGGGTAAATGTCCGATATTCTAAAACCAGTTAAAAAGCGCAAAATGTTGTAATTTTTGAATGCAAGCCCCCAGGAAGATCAGAGGCGGACAAGCATGGACCATAAGGAATATATCATGTGTACATGTAATTTCAACAAATTGTATATCTGGGAAAGATGTATTTGAATCAAATATAGATTTGTGGGCAAACTGACCAGGGGAGGATCCTCTGACCCATAAACAGACCTCATCATGATGACAATCCATTTCCTTCCCCCAATCATGGGAGAGGGGAGAACTGGGCCAATGACAAGTAGAGAGGGGCAGGCTTAGCTAGGCCCAGGCACACACCCATTTTCAAAACACATAAAAAGAGACTGCTGGGACAGGTAGAGAGATTCAATTCCATTTGCTGCGGAGCATGCTGACCGACGACTTCACATCCAGAGATCCATACTTCAAATCCATCAATCTCCAGAACCTGTAGCAGAAATTAACTCCAGAATTTGTAGCAGAGAGGCCTGAATCCACCAGCTGAATCCTCTTCAGCAGGCCTCAAAACTAACCAAACTATTCAACAGCCGGGCGAGCTGTTTGAAGTTTTGCCGAGAATTTTTGCAAGAACCTGTAGCAGTACCCAGAAAGCAGTGTTACATCCAGAATCCAGAGAGGCTAGACCAGCAGAGCAGAGCTGACCCAGATCACTGTGAGCAGAACCGGTGCCTGATTGACCCGCCGAGCAGACAGAACCGCAGCCGGACGTGTTGACCAGATCCGTGACGAGGCCTAGTTCAAATTTATATTGTGAGTACCTAGCAGAACTGTGCAGAACCAATCTCTTAGTTAAAATAATCTAATCCAAACTATTTTGACCTAAGTAGAACTGCCTCCTAGAAATCGTGTCATCTGTCATTTTTAAAGCTGCACAACTGTCACCTGTCAATTCTGCAGCTGCAAGCTGTCACCTGTCATTTTGAGTTTACTTTAAATCTGAAAAACTACCTTTATTTAATCGTCCGTATCTCTGGAACCGTTTGGGCTAGGAACGAAATTTCATCTGACAGCGTAGAATGTAGGCTGTTGAACGAACCTAGAACCAACTTCCTACTCCCTATACTTTTCCCGTAATCGCGAGACACGCACACGCGGAATTTACTGCGATTTGCGATTTGGCCCGATTTCTTCATCTGTAGAAATCAGCAGCTTTTTGCTTCTCTTTGCTAAAATTCGTTTGCAATCTGCTAATCATTCATAGAGTATTGTTAAAGTGAGCCTGAACTAATATCAAGTAGCCATCACCTACCCTGAACCTCAAGAGGGAATTAAAAGCAATTTTAGCACCTTTTCACTTCTTGCAAACCACATTAAAGTAATTTGCCTGTGTTTAAAACTCATCCCTGTTTTCCCTAAGCTTGCTGGGAGAACTGGAACTGTGTATTGCATTATAAGGTGTGATTTGTTGGGATGCTTGAAGACTGTGTGCTCTCCTTCCATTTCTTGTATTGCATAGGGGGGGAGTGAATTGTCAAAAGAAAAAGTGATCATATTACCTTTTGCTAAAATCATAACAAGTCATTTCTGTACTGCATTTTATTCCACCTTGCGTTTCCTTGAACCATATAAAGCATTCTTTCCCACCTTGTTCTTCTGTTCCTATTCATAGTTACCTTTTGCTGATTACTGCTCATATTCACAAGTGTAATATCCATTATCAATTTATTTATAGAAGTGTGATATATATATTGTTTAAATTTTCAAATAAACCTTTTAATTTGCAAAACAAACCTACTTCTTGGCTCAGTGGGGTCAGGGGGATTCTAAGAGGGGGGTGTTAGGGTTGTCATCCAGAGTACTGAACTGGATATAAAAATACCTCAATAAGGGTTTTCCTCAGCATCCCAGAATAGGCATTGACTTAGCTTTAGTGTTGATTGAATATCGCTTACAGTCTGGCCAGGCCTCCAAAGTGGGACCCGTTGCCGGACCTGTAATGTGGCAGCCTGGTATGAACAGTGCCGGTCCCGTACCGGCACCGTTCATACCGTGGCTGCCTACGTTGTAATGTGGCCCATTGTGTGTGAAAGTGCGTGGCAGGCCTTTTGATTGGTTGGCCACCCTAGCCAACCTGGACTTTTGGCTCCTTAGCAGCATGTGAACAGAACAAAACCTATGTATTCAAGCTGTTTCAACTTGCTCTCTTGTTTTCCCAACCTGATCCTTAGCCAAGGTCTATCGTTTGCAGAGGGCCTCATAGTCTGCTCACTGTTCTGGGACATTTGATGGAGTGTGACTCAAGCTCTAATGAATAGTTTTTGTTTGAGTTTTTCATCAGGTGTTTGAAGACCATGATTTTGTCAAGTTCATCCTCTCTATTACTGCTATTTGATTTTATTAAACAGGGTGTCACTACCCCTTCTGGCCTTTAGATACTTGCTCACTCCACCTCATATAGGCTTTTGCCTTCATGGTTGTCCATCATTTTGGCACCTGCAAATGTCCTTGTCTCTCATAATCTTAGCAGAAATATGTCACATGCACATGGTCTGTTTATTCAACTCCCTTTGTGCCTCACACCCATTTCTCAAAATAACCTCCTTGACTTAAGACCAACTTACTCCCTTATTCTGCACACAAAAACAGCTTATTCATCAATTTTTCAATTTACAAAACTATGCTCGTATTTTGAGGTAGCTGGGTTTATCCTTTAACATAGACCATTGTTCATTTTATTCCAATGGCCCTCCTAAATGTTGTGTTGATACTTCTTTTTTAGCAAGCTTCTATATGCTTTTTCTACCTTGTGTTACAGCGTATTTACAGTTATTGGTCAGCAAGTTCCTTCATCTTCTTATTTGCACCGTTACTTCATGCTTCAGTTACATCATCAGTCTTAAGTATTTTCATATTGTTTCAACACGGGTTTCTATATCCTCTTAATGACATCATTTTGCTGTCGTCAGACTTTTACTTTAGCGTTCATCCATGATTCTCATATTCACATTTTGTCACTTTGGCAGTGGGCATCCTTCTTGGTGACTTCCCTCTACTGTTTCAACACGAGGGTATCTTCTGAATGGGCTGTCTGAGTGCATATCATCTTTCATGCAATCGACGCAGTATGGATATGTTGCATGAACTCGTGCATGGGTTCCAAAATGTAGCTCTTCGTATGTTACTGCAATAAGACAGTCGTGGGGGGGGAACTAGAGATGAGGCACCCATCTCAAGTTACAAGCATTATTTATGTGTCCATCCACACTGCAAGTAATATATCGACAATCCCCAGCTGGTGAACAGAATATCCATCATCCCACACATCTCTTCCAATCTTGGAAATAGTAAAACTTTGTTCCTGGAGGTGCAAGAGAACTTTTCTTGATGTTTTCTCGATGTTTTTTTCAAGTACTTTCTTCAGTCTGTAATTTCTCTCCAGTGCCACTTTTAGTATTAATCATTATCTTAATTCCAATAGATTTCTAGTCCGCTTTCTGGCATTGTCCCAGATTACATTGATTCCTTGTATTGTTTCATTAATCGTATGCAGCAGTTCCTACTTATTGATTTGCAACCACTTGGTGTTTACTGCAGCTGGACGTAACAGTATAAATATAGATGCTATTATTATGGCAGTCTTACTGAATATTTTATGTTCATCAGCAATGTCTTCACAAAAGCCTTTATTGATTTTGATGAGAAATAATTATCTCTTTTTAGTCGACGAAGATGAAATGATCTCTTCCTTCTTTTGTATTCATTCATTTTTGGGAATTCCTCAATACAGAGGTCACTTTGGGGAATAATCAACATTGGAACCTATACATTTACAATGGAGCACACTCCTCCCCAAATCCTTAGGCAACTGCATGTAAGCTCTGGATCTGCAGGCCCAATATCGATCCATTAGTACTGCAGTTCATCCAATCATTCCTGGCACTTCAATTATTTCTACACAACCTTTGTTCTTTCAACATAGACCTTGCCATCATATTTGAAGCAGGTTGTAGAGGAGCAGCTGAATGCCGCTGAATGCCTCTTCAGGAAGTCCCGCCCCATTCTTTCGATATGTTGGGAACCGGAAATCGCGACATGCACAACATCAGTGATTGTGCAAATTCCACTGAGAGACTTCGAGAAAAGGTATCCGTTGAGAAGACCCTATATGATGTACCCCCGCATAGATGACAATCTTTAGGATGAGATCCCTGAAGGAATATGAAGATGAAAGAAAAAGAGGCTGGTGACATCACAAGAAATGAGTGTACACACTGAGAAGAATGGTCGAAGAAGAAGATGCATAGACCTTATAGAACCTGATGACGAAGTAAATAATCGAGTAAACGTTCATATGCAGAATGAAGTCTGCACGTCTGAAGAGTAATGCAGAAAATGCAAGCAGTTTTATAACTGTACAGATGCAGCAACACAAGTAGACTAAGTAATCTTAAGGCTAGCTATACGTAGTGAATAGACTGCAGGCAGTGCCACCATAGTATACGTTGTCACACATTTTTTAAGCTCTGACCCATGAAGAAAGAAGGATCGGAAGGCTATGTTGCAGCAAGAAAACAGCTGAAGATCAAGGAAAGGCCTGGAATAGCTGTCTTGCCTGGTTTCAAAGGATGGAACGGCCAAAAACCGGTTATCTATCCTTGAAGAACAGTGAACATGAGAAGCTGAATCAGCCCTTGTTAAGGTGCAAGAAAGAACACCATGAGCACCAAGTTTCTTAATTCAAGACAAACTTGAATGTTAGCATATGCCACACTTAGAATTGAGAACATTAGCCGGCCTCATATCTGGATGATTATTGTGAGGGTTGATGAGTGCCACACTTGGACAGACTTAGGTAGATCAGCAAGTACTACACTTAGACAGATCTGTGAATGCTAGCATGTCAAATGTCATCTAACCCACTAACCAATATAAACTCAAACTCTCTGCATACTTATCCCACTCAAAAAATTCACACAACAATCTCTCGCACAACAAGCTGCACTCACTTCACCACACTGCAACAACACATAAGCCGCACCAACAGCACATGCAGACTGACACCTATCCAATACTTGCACCAAAGCTCAGCACCCGGTGTCTACTGAGTTGAAGCTGCCAACAGTACACCACCCTCTCACTATCCTACTCCCTCTTCACCTTACTAACCTATCCCACCTTCTCGTTTTCCGATCCGCCAGAGAGCCTGGGGACCAATTCCATTGGTGACGGCACGATATATAAGTACCTTCAACATAACATAACATAACAATTAAATGTTGCAAAACAGGCTGAAATATGGTCTCCTGTCAAGTGAGTCAAGGATGGAAATGGGAGTTGAGCGTACAGTACAGAACTGAACAGCGATAAGAGTGTTCCTATACTCCCTTTCATTGTCAGGAGCAATGATACTTTGCAAGGACAAGTTCAAAGACAATCTGAAAATGCAGACGGCATGAGCAATGAGAGAATTTGGGCTAATTGGGTGGGGAGACACGGTCAAGTCCACCCACTGACACCTGGGGTACCAGTTTACGTGCTGCTAGTGAGTCAAATGTTCCAGAAGGGAACAAGCGTGCCAGCTAATAATAGAGGGCCATATAACTAAGGGATTTAAAGATTGATAGCTAATGGTGTACCGTGTATCTCTTAACTGATGAAGATGACTTGCACTAGGGGTGTCATAAATTGTCCACCTGACTGCAGAGACCCAATCACAAACCGATCCCTTAAAGAAAGTATACATAGATGTTCCCCTTAAGCCAATCACAACCCCCATAGGTTGTTTGCCACATAGTATGATGTCACGTATGATTAAGTTTTTGTATATAAATGTGTTTTTTATGCAAAATAATTGAGAGTTCGAGCAAACGTCTGTTGATGTCCATTGTAACTCCCTGTTTTAGACAATTGAAAATAAAACAGTCGGGAGAGACTTTTTGACAACTTCCTCAGTCAATCTTATTATTTGGTGTAAGAGTTATTCTGCATCCCATCCTGAGTGTGATTTAAAGGGCCCCCAAAAGGGTTCAAGGTTGTTGTGGTCTTCAATTGTAATATATGCACCGGTCCTGCTTCGTTATCAACCCAGGTTAGTAGTGTTGCATACTTGGCCCATGATTCCACGCATTCATCGTGTACCTTTTGCACCTTGTGGACAGTTTATTTCTTCAATAAATGTGCAGGGCATGATATTAGTCCATGTTCCCATCCATTACCGCTACATGCCCATACACCAACACCTGTGCTCTCTCCCAGCATCCTGGCTCTTCTGATCTTTCAATCATTCTTTGAGCAGTTAATTCTTTTCATTTCGACAGTTTGTACATTTTCTCCATGCTGGGTTGGATATATGCATTTATTGTTTGTTCATCCTAGTCCAGTCTCTATTCTTTTCGTCTTCATTTATGTATCTTCGTATGGAACAGTCTAGCTGGATCGCCGTCTCAGAGTTGCCCATTTTGCTTTGAATTGTCCTCTGGTGGAACATGCTGCCAGATGACTGAGACATCTTCCATTGTGTGAAGATATTTCTCTTGCAATACTTTTTTATAATATTTATTTAAATTTATATAGCGCACATCGGCCCTGTGGCACCGTAGTGCTTTTACAGAATACTTGCTTGGTACAGGCATCACTTAAGAAGGGTAACAGTGCAGACAATAATGACAAGATGCATGTTCATTGGTTATAGGGCAACACCATAACAGGCTTGAGAGAATGTTGCATGTTACAGAGATGTTTAGTGATTATTTGAACAATTTGGTTTTCAGCATTCTGCAGAAGACAGTGTAGGACTTTTCATTTCTGAGTGCAGTGGGGCGGGCATTCCAGTTTTTAGGTGCTAATTGTTGAAAACTGGAACCTCCTGCTTTGGACCTTTTCAAGGATGGTACATAGATCTGGTTAGTGAGGTGAGACCTTGTGGGTCTGGATGAGGAGATGAGGGTGATCCTTTCTGATGGGTGGGGGGGGCGTTAAGTAAAAGACATTTGTGTGTAATGGCCATAGTTTTGAAGAAAATGCGTTATTTAACCGGCAGCCAATGAGCGTCTTGCAGCATTGCAGCATGTTCTTGTTGCATTCATAGCATATGGTATTAATGAGCAGACATAACACTCTCTTCTCGTGTTATTTCTCCCACCTCTTTCATGTGCTGGTACCATAGAATATTGTCTAGATGAGCCAATTTACCTAAGTGAGTGAGTATTTATACTTTCATTGTATTTATACAAGAAAAATGTCTTTTAATATCAGGAATCAGTGGTGTTTTTGGACTCTTGATAGAGACAATGGGGATAACGGGAACAATCAGAGATGTTTTGTTTTCTTTCTCATCACTGATTATAATGTGTGTGAATGCCAACGTAATAAGGATGGCAGATAATATCAAAATACCACAAAAGGCTCCAATAATGGACTGCAGAGAAATATTCTGGGTAGAAAAACTAAATATTTTATCACCCAATGGTATGAATGAGGATTACATATTGGGAGCTTTTCTTTAATTCTTGGTGATTCCTTGATTTTTCTGAAATATCTAAAGTAGCTCATCTATTTATCGTGAAATGGTAGAGTGTGAGCATGATTTTTATTTTATAAACACCTAGTATTCGGGGATCAGACAATTCCCTCATGTCCAACTCACATATCTACATAATTCCCACCAGCGCCCAAGAGACTGATGACAGTACCCTAGAATATATATTATAGTAATGAGAACCACCACAAGCAGAAGTGATCTATTCGGAATTCTAAATGGTTTATGTACATCCCTACAGAATATCACTAGGAACTTGTTTCAGGAAAGATAGTACTATGCAAGAAAATACATCATGCACTCACCACAGACCCACAGAATAGACCATTAGTGGTCACTGAGTGACATAATGGGTTGCAATACGTTTGGATGTGCCTATATCTATGTTCACTAATCCTATTATTAGGAGTACAAGGGACTCAAGGCATGGTAAGTCACAATGTAGCCCCACTTGAGAAGTCAATAGGTTAAAATACCTGCCATCATTTAGGCTATTAGTTTAATACTAAACTCCAAAATGGAAGTTACTCCATGTCAAGACAGCATATAATTATTAAAAAAAAAGGATCAGGTTTCAATACCTGTTATCATTCAGGCTATTCTTTTAATTCTAAATTACTCCAGATTATCTAATGTGATAGAAGTTTGTCACAGTGTTTACAATATTAACGATGATGCAGGCGTGACATCATCATGCCATCATGTTACAACGTGAATAAACAAAAGTCGGCCATTTTGCTGCACTGCGTTTTTTGTGATATTGTAGACCCGAGATTCTTTCCACAAAAAACAGTATTTGGGAAGGTAAAACCACAATTATATTGAGGACTACAAGTCCTCAATGGCCGATTTTCACATTAAATAGAGGTGAACTTAATGAGACTTGCACTGTGTAATGTTACATAGCTCCCCATTTTAATCCATAGGATATGTGCTAGAGGGATAACTACTGCTCAGCCTTTGTGGATAAGAAACCCACTCTGCCCTGGAGGGATAACCACTGCCTAGAGAGTTGACCAGGATACACACTACAGCAGACCTAATTACTCTGAATGATTACTCTGGGTAAAATATGTGACTAACCACAATAAACAGCCAAGGTATTATAGAGAGTGGCTCTAGACTTATGATTTGATATTTGCAAAATACAGGCACGACATGAAGGACCTCTACATAGCACCTATCTAGGAGGGACATTACATACTAAAAATGTGTGTGACCTTCCACTACACAGCACAGGTAAATAAGATATGGACCTCTTTACTGGTTCTAAATACTTATAATAGTTGTGCCAGCTAAGCACATAGTAAGTCAAAGACTGCACGATCTGTGATTTCTGCTGAGGGTAGTACAGCATTTACAATTATACCTCTTATTGATTTTTAGGGAGTATTTTATGTTATGTCCAAATTTTGAGATTTGGATAGCAGAAAACCTTGGAATTAATTCCCAAGAAAGATATATATATATATATATATATATATATATATATATATATACAGGTGATAATAAGATAAAATATCATGACAGATAATAATGATGAATGGAATTGATGATTAGAAGAGATACCAAATTATGATGAATTATGCATTATAGATTTGAATAAAGAAAAAGGATTTCAATAGACAACTCCTGAAAAGGGGATTGTTTACACCCTGAAACGTGTAGAAAAGCATACAAAGATTGAATATATCATAGAATATAAACTGGTTTTGTCTAGTCATATGTGAGATTGTACTATATTCATTGTATGAAATTGTCTATCTATTTTTGAGAAATTATTTACGTGAAATTATTTGTTTGAACAAATTACAAAACACAGACTGTGTACTATAATTGAATGGTCCAGATACCATATGATGAAGTAAAAATATTTAATTTGTTTTAACAAAAATCTGAGTATGAATAGAATTATTTAATCTAATCCAATTTAATCTAACAAACTGCTAATGTATCAATTTGATTGTTTACACAATACCAACATGGGTGTGCAGGGGATGGGAGAGCTCCACAAGATTGTGGACATCTGTTGTCTTATATTCATTAGTACAACCCAGTGTCAGGGTTGGTTTTCTCCCCGGAACCCCACTACCTTTTCAGAAAAATTAAATGTTCGAATCACAACATGTGTGGACTAGGCCAACTAGAACATAGACTGCTGTGCCACTGTAGGCAATTCCCTTATCTTCATATCCTTTCAGCTGCCTAACTTTCTTACTTTCTACTTTCATCCTCACTTTACCAAGCATTCAGTGTTGCTTAGGTATCTTGCTCAGGACTTTAGTCCCCTTTCTACTCCATTGCGTTGATCACCACACACAATGGCCTTCCGACTGACAGTCCCTGCTAGCTGTGAAAATGACTCCATACCAAGGCAAGTACCTCAACTCTCATTCAAAGACGCAGCTAATCACCAGTCCTTGCATAAGCAAGTTTACTTGCACAGCCGAGTTATTCATCATTTTTATGCTGAATCAAAACAGAGTGCTGTCTTTAACTCCACCAAAAGACATGCCCTCTGTTGCATGTGACTCTAGTAGTATCACTCAAATTCCCACTGATACTCATAGCGCTCCTTCAACAACGTCATTCACTCTATCTGATCTGGCAATGGGCGCAGTTCTCACACCTCCTCCTATCACACCTGGCTCCGAGTTTTTTCAGACACCATCTGAACATCCTTCTGCCACGACAGGGTTTACACCACGAGCAATTGTACTCACCTTAGACTCTTCAACTTTACTGCCCCTGTATTCCCAAGTTGTTAAGATCTCGCCCCAGCCCAAAACTGATACGCACCAGCGAGACTCCTCACCACAAGAGCCCTCTGACTGTTCACTTTGCCAAATGTATTCTACTCAACTATCGCAAACAACTGCTTCACCCCTGCTCAACGATAACGTCTTCCAAACTCTCCCTGATCAACCTTCTCGTCTTTCTACATCTCCGAAATTGTTTTCCTCCAAAGAGCCCCCGGAAAGCATTTCGCCATCCTATTCACAATCCTTTATGGTGGCGCTCTTCCCTAAACCCACGCCCAGACTCTCTTTTGGCTTTATGCCACAGTCTTCCACAACTCTGGACACAACTCTCAATGCAATCAACTTGAGTGTCATTTCGTTAGTCAAACTATAGGAAGGTCTCACATCCTATCTCTTGAATCATTAGAAAGAAAACTAGACTGGATTGCTTGGAAACTATGCGATTTACCTGGACTATTCTCTACTCAACCGTCTTCCACTCCTTTGTCTGTGAAACCACTTCTTGATACTTCTGTAAGCCCACCGAAGACCAGGACAGAGAGTGGAGAGTGGAACATCCCCTAATTTTGAACAACAAGGCTCAGTTATTTCAATTGAATCCCCAAATCATGTAAGCAAAATACTGTTCTGTTCTCCACATGCTGTGAATCCTGAAACTCCCCCCAGCACAGATGCACTTGACTTTACTCTGTATGAGGGTTTCCAACCCAATGCCCAAAATAAAAACAAAAGAAAGAAAAAAAATCCCAAAAAGTAAACATTCTACAGACCTCTCCACTTATGCACTCACCAAACACTTCCTTCATCAATTTCGACAAATATGAGATTGAAGTGGAGCCTCCCTTGGCAGTGCCAGCTCTGTCCACTCTCCCTCATGTGTCTTCCTCGAAGTCGAACCAAGGTAACCTAAACTGTTTTCCTGCTCCAAATACTGCTGTTGAAAATGTTCTCCGACATGTGAAACCTCAAAACTCATCTTCAGCTGACCTCTCTAAAATGGCATTGAATGCTCCTGCGCGGAATGGCTCTCCACACATGAATGAACCAACTATGTCTATACCTGGTTGTATTTATGCTGAATTGTTAAACCTATCGACCTATCCAACATCCTTGCCACCAGTGACCAAATGTGTCCATCGGAGCCTACACTGTACTATACCTACACGCAGTGAATTCAAACAATCTTTTTGTGTTAATATTGATTTAGTCTACCCGACATTCAAGTCTTGATCTGTGATAATGGGTGCTAAGGTGGGAGCACAGAGTTTTACAAGATGTACTGAGAAGGTGTCTCCTTTACAATTGGATCTTTTGAGTGAAGGGATGGTCAGTAGGGTCTGCTATTGAGTCACTTGGTTGAAGACGAATTGGGGTAAGTTTTGCGGAGTGCTGGGGATGGCCGTGATAGCTGGACTCACTGTGATGGATTTAGAGGAAAGTGAGTCTCTTTTTGTTTTTATTTTCTCCTGGAGATTGATTGATTGATAGTTATTTGTATAGCACCTATTCACAATGGGCCTGATTCACGGAAGTGTTTTATAATGGTGCAATGCCATAGGAAAACAATCTATGAATCAGGCCCAATGTGTTTCAAAGTGCTTCAATGCAAGGGAGGGAACAAGGGAAATACAATGGCATTCTTACAGGGCCTTGAGACATTTAGAATGTAAAATTAACTATTGTACTAGGCCTGATGACATGTCAGATAGTGTAAGAGTATGGCAAAAATAAGGAGGGGAGTGGGGGGTGGGAGATGAGAACAGACAAGTGACTATCGTACTAGACCTGACGATATTTCAGGTTGTGCTGGAAGGGGAGCGGGGAACAGAGAAGGAGGCAGGGGGAAATCAAAAAAGCTACTATCATACTAGGTCTGATAATATTTTGGATATAGTAAGTGCAAAGAACATAGTAAGTGGAGGGAGAGAGGGGAGAGTGAAAAAATAGGGAGAGGAGAAGAAGACTGAGAAACGGTTAGTGTGGTGAAAGAGAAAAGAAGCAATGAGGGGGTGCAAAATACAATCGGAGGGCATACAGGCATAACAAGCATACAGAAAGGGGGAGCATAGTAACAAGGCAGGCAAGCAGACAACACAAGCATACAGCTAGGGGGGGAACGAAAAGAATCATACAGCAGTGGGGGCAGGGGAGCGGGGGGCTGCACCAGATGGCACATCATGATTGCATCAACACAGCCAGATTTGGAATAAGCTAAATGAATAAACACAGCCAGATTTGGAATAAGCTAAATTCTTAAACACAGCCAGATTTGGAATAAGCTAACTGTATAAACACAACCAGATTTGGAATAAGCTAAATGCATAAGCAAAACTAGATTTGGAATAAGCTAAATGCATAAAGACAACCAGAATAAATCAAACGTGTGGTTTCAAAACAATTTTGACTTTATGATTCCTTCCAGATTTGTAAAGGGACGACTTTGAACGTGATTTGTGTATAGATACATGCCACAGTTGAACAAACTTAAATAATAGTTCATTATACAGCAGTGTGGATCACAATATAATGTTTTAATTTCTCTGACCCCTTCCACAGCAGCCCACTGAGGATCCCTAGCATATTATAGCAAAGCCCATATTGGCCATTGCTGAGTGCCCACGAGGCCACTCAAAACATAAGGCCCACAAAAGAATCATAGGCAGGTAGCAGCGTAGCAGATGGGCAATGAGCACCAATGAAATGAATGCCCAGATGAAAGGGTGCGTTGCACAAAATAAATGCACTCTTCTGCTGATGCATTTTTCTTTTTTCTAAACAGTTGCGTGTCACACAGCAATAGAGATAGTGGCGCTCCTACTTCAAAGGAGATGGTGCTGGAGGCAGGGATCACCGTGTAGGCTGTATCAGGCTCAGAAGTGCAGGGAGCCAGGTCCATGAGACTTGGGTGCAAAAGGGGAAGAGGGACAAGATGCAGACTTTAGCAGGAAGTGGGCCTTTGGAGAAGGGTCCTGTTAAAGCCTGCAGGTCCCTGAAAGGACAGTAAACAGATGCAGCACCCAACCAGCAGCAAGTCTGCTGAATGAATGAAATCAGAGGAATCATCAGTGCAGCAAAGCCTATGTCAGCCATTGTTGAGTGCCCACGAGGCCAGGCAAAACATAAGGGTGCAAAAGAATCCTAGGCAGGTAGCAGCGTAGAAGATGGGCAATGGGCAATGAGCACCAATGAAATGAGGGCCCAGATGAAAGCGCACGTTGCAAAAAATAAACGCACACTTCTGCTAATGCATTTTTCTTTTTTCAAAACAGTCGCGGATCACACAGCAATAGAGATGGTGCCGCTCCTACCTCAAAGGAGATGATGCTGGAGGCAGGGATCACCGTGCAGGCTGCATCGGGCTCGGAAGTGCAGGGAGCCAGGTCCATGAGCCTTCGGGAGAAATAATGGAGAGAAAGAATTTTGTGAGACAGTGCATTTTGAATGGTCGTGCACCATGATTTATCTACTTGTGTAAGTGGAGTGTTCAGAATTGTTGATTCCAATTCTCTGAGAATCGAGAAGACATTTTTAGTATTAGATTCTGCATTGGATGTGCTTGTTGTAGTAGATGGATTTGAGTGACACTTTGTAAGTATTCATAGATAGGACTAGTCCAAGTCCATTAGTAGCTGAGTATTTTTTGTGTATAGATATTCCAAGGCACGTTTCTTATGGCATAGTACAATGAGTTCATAGTCAAACCAAATGTTGGCGGGTTTGTGTATTTTAGGGATTTTAGCAGTAATGGGAACATGTGTGTCTAGGGTGTTTTGAAGGCAGTAGTGATAGACATTGGCAATAATGCTGTGGTTGGTAGTGGTGGGATCATACTTTGAGAGTGATGATAAAAGCGTTTGTTTGAGACTTTTGTGAGTAAGATTGCGGGCATTTTTGACAAACATAGGTTTAGTGGCCGGTCTTGTTGAGAGAAGTTTATTTTTAGTTATCTGTGACTCTTTAAGTCATTTTAAAATTGGTCAAATAGATGTACTGTAATTCAAGACCCAGGCCCTGCAATAATTGCATAGGCCTAAATATGGCTGCATTTCTCTCACTGTCTTTGGCTGTTTAGTCCTTATAATAGCCTCTGCCCTTTCAGGTGTCACTTTTCTCCCTTCGTGTGGGATCAATTAGCCTCATTGCAGTACTTCTTCTTGGCAACATTGTAATTTCTCCTTATCCACGTTGTACCCTTTCTCTGCCAGTATAGTGGTACGTTTGACAGAGTCTTCTCTGCATCTTTCTTCTGTGTCACTGCATACTAAAATGTCTTCAACATATCGAATTATGGTACTTTCAAGTTGAACATTATGCAAGTCCATCTGCAGGACTCTATTAAACATTGATGGGGACTCAAAGTAACCCTGAGGCAAATTAGTATGTTTGAGACAAATTGTTCTATATGAAAAGGAAGTAAAGTCTTGTGAGTCTTCATGAAGGGGAATTGAGAAAAAGGCATTTTTAAATCAACAACAGTAAAATAATGTGCTTTCGATGGGATATTACACAATATTGTTGCAGGACTTGGAACTAAAGGAAATTATGTTTCGACTATATTGTTTAGGGGTCTCAAGTCCTGGATGAATCTCCATGACCCCCACATTGATTTTGTGACAGGGTACACAGAGAAGCAGATGGAAGCAAAATGCCTTGTTTCATTAAAGCAAAAATGGTTTTGAATATAACTTCATCTGCTTCTCTAGACATGGGATACTATTTTGCATGTGGCAGAATTGCTCCTGGTTTGAGCTTTATCTTTACTGCTCCCACTACTTTCAGTAAATACACATCATATGGACTTGTAGTCCATAAGATAGTTGGTACAATTTCCAAGTCTTTCTGAAAAAATTGTAGTTTATTTTTTACCAATACCATTCTCTGTGGCATTTCGACACTCTCTACTTTAATCCAATAAATAAGATTTATGAAAAATACTACCTCCTCATTTGAGTAGTCCATCAAATCTGTCAACCTGTATACTTCACCGAGGGCTATCACCATTCTCCTTCCCCTTCCCTCATGATCTATCCCATGAAGCATCACCTGTTCTTCTCTTACTATTGCTGTTTTTAGTTCCAAAGGGATAATTTGCCCTTCCTTGTCATCCGTAGGAATCTCTGGCCTGAACAAAAACTTATCAGACATCCTAAATATCTTACCGATCAATTTAGGCAAACATGATAATAAGATAGTCAATCCGTACAAAAGTACTTCCTCGTCTAGAGGTACTCCACGTAGAGCTTTCTTTCCTGTGAATGCTAGTATGACCTCCCTCACATTTACATAATGTGTTCCTGGAGTAGAACACACTATCTATTCATCAGTAAAAGATATTGGGCCTCATTCCGAGTATGGCGGTAAGGGATAGCGGCCACCGGTAACGAGACCGGTGGCGGTGATCCCTTACTGCCATACTCCGAGTTCCCTTTGCGCCCTCGCCCTTAACGCCTGCTTTGAGCAGGTGTTAAAGTCGAGGGCGCAAAGGGGCCTCCAAGCCAATAACGGTGACCGTAATGAACGCTCAATGGGCTCAATGGGAATGGGGAAGAGCCTTGGTGAATGGGGAATTACCGCCGCGCCAACCGTGGAATGGGGCGGTAATTCCGCCGTCCTCCAAGGCACTGCCGGTCCGGGTACGGCATCAACCGAGGCATTAATAGCGCCATTGGTTTGCGCCGTACTCGGAATGAGGCCCATTATCATGTTAAGTTTCATCATCAAATCGCGCCGTAGTATGTTTACTAGCATTTGTGTAGAGTATAATAATGGCATATGCATGTCATGCTCACCTATAGAAATTGGTAATTTGTCTGTAAATGAAACTAAATTCATTGCCTCAGAAAAACCCTGTGCATCCATGACAATGACTGACATTGGATATTTTCCCTCACTGACACAGAAACAAGTTGCTCCAGTGTCCACAAGAAATGAAAATATCTTGCCTCCTATCATCACCTTGACCCTTGTTTCGTCTCTGGGGTCCAGTGTTACAGATAGCACTGAGCACACCAGGTCCTTCTGTGGGCTGTCCATCCCGGTGACTGTGAAAGGACTTCCTCCCACCATAGTCATAGTCCCCGATTTGGGTGTGGCTACTTGCATGACTCCCATATCCATGTGCCGTTGTGATGCACCTGCCTGTTGAATTAGAATATAGTGTACTTGTTGTATTGGTGTCTGTTGTGTCTGAATAGGTACTGGCTGTTGCTGCCCTTGTGGTAACTGCAGCTGCATTGGACTTGTATGTGCTGTGTTCCAATGCATATGTCTGACTTTGCTTGTGATCTTGGGCAAAATATCCTGGTGAATCTGTATTATACTGTGGAGTAAATCCCAACCCCCTCTTGGAGATTGCCAATTCTATTGCTGCATGCCTCCCCTACTTCTGCATACTGTAGTTAAATGTCCTAATTTACTGCAACTCCAACATGGTGGTGGCTGTCTGCCATTAAATCCTCCCATTCCTTGAGGGTTTTGCAATGCACCTCATCTTCCTCCTAAAGGCCCATTTCCTATGTATTTCAGCATCAAATTATACCCATTCTGATCCATGGCAAATGTCGCATTATTCTGCTGCTGTAACTGCACTGTTTCTGCTGTTGCTCCCTCTTTGTTAGTCAATACTGCTTCTTCTATGTCGTATTTTGATCATTTTTTCTGCACCAACTTCACTTCTTCCTGCTTTCTTTTTGTCTTTCTCCCTTAAAATTCTCCAGTAATGCACAATAGCCAATTGTATCTCTGGCCAGAGTTTTGCTTCCGTTCCTACCTGTTTCTTTACCTGACGTTGCACCGCCACTGGCAGTCCTTGACATAAAACATGGTAAAATAATGCTACTGTCTTGTCCCATGATTCATGCATTTACAAATTCCATCTGCCCTGAATCTCTTGAATAAAGGCAATGAAGTCTTCAGTTTATCATAGATTCCTAGTCCGCTTTATCAGGATATTGTCATCGTGATCGCCATACATCTGCGCTACAATCATTAAATGGCGATCCATCATGTACCATTTTTTGTGCAGTGACTTTCAGGTATGCTGCTCTTGTCTAAACGCTGTCAGCTCTCGCCCCTAGGATGGCCGATAATAAGCCTTTAATTTCGCCTATTACTAAAGTTGCTCCTGACTTTCTTTTCTCTAGTTCAGAAATCCATTTTCCCACTCCTGCAGTTATACTTGTAATGTGTACTTTAAATTCTCCTTATGTATTTGGGGCCACGGAATATATTGTGGTCGACCCTACCCTTTCTCTAGGAGGGGGTATTGTGACAATCCTGATTCATAATCATACCCACCCATGGTCCTCAAGCAGTGTTGTTCTCATCCATTTGCTTCCATCCTAGTAATCTCATTAATCTGCTTATGTAAGTTGGGGATGTATCCCCTGTACTGGGTGATCGTGCTTTCTGTCGTACAATATGTGGTGTTGCTTCTGGTGTTTTTTCTATGGAGTCTTCTAAATCACACTATTTTACCTTTTTATCCATGCTTAATTCCCTTGAAAGTCTGAATGTGTCCTCTCTCTGCGCCCTCTCATTCTCCTTTCTTTCTTCATCTTTCTTCATCTGACATAATTATGCCCCAGCTCATGTGGCTGATATCTTCTTCTACATCAATATCTAGCCTGATTAAGGACATCATTCTATGACTGTCTGCTATGACATCCCCTGATTTATCTTCAGTTCCCTTTGCTCAAGAACTTTCAGTATTCTCTTGAGTCTCATATCATTCTTTGTACCTCATTTTTCTATATAATTTCCCAAGACTCTGCTCTATGTCTTCTGTATCCTGCGTACCAGCCCATACTGATCGAAGCATTTGTTGCTGCTCCCTTCAGAGCTGTTGTGATCCTCTTTCCTCTTCCGATCGTTCGTGTGCTTCTATAGGCACTGTGCTTCTTTGGCATAAACGTTCTATTTTATGATCTTTTAATCCCCAACTACTGTTCATTTCTTCCTTTCTTCTCCTTAATTCCCTTAACTCCCCTTCCTCTCACCTTTGTTGCAACCTACATACTTTCAATCTTTGGGTTTCCTACCTCTTTTTGGTTTCTCCTCTTCCAAGCTCTCCTTTTATTTTCTCATCTCACACCTTTTGCATTCCTCCCTTTGCTTACATTATCTGTTGCTCCTTTTTCTTTGTATATTCTCTCTTATTTTTTCTCTTTCTCACTTTTCTCTTGCTCTTACCTTTCCTCTATTCCCCGTATTCCATCAATGCCCTTATCGTCTAGTTTGAGCAATATTTGTTCTACCATTCATTCTTTCTGTATTATTGTCATGCCCTTAGCGACATCCTTTGTTCGCTTATGTCTTTCTGCCTTTTCCTCTATTTCTGTCTGTTTCTCTTGCCTTTCTTTTCTTTTATCACGCCGTTTATCTCAATTGTGTAATGATACATTTTTGTTTTCTTGATTCCTGCTCTCTTCTGAGGTGTCCTGATTGTTTTAAGCAAGTGGCTCATATATTGGATCAACATACTCTGCTGTTGCCTTTCATTCCTTTAAAGGATAACATTCCTTTTCTTCAATCTTTACATCTTGCTTTTCAGGAGGTAAAATAGAAGCTGAATGTGATATATCTTCTCCTTTATTCTGATTAAGCATCCACTTGTTTCAGCTGGATCTTCTTTCTCACTCTTGTACATTTTCCAGAGTTCTCGAATTGCCAATCTTTTCTCTAACTTCTTTCCTTTATGAGAGGCATATAAGTGTGTCATCATGTAATGCAATACCGCTTTTAATAATTAACCCTCTTAAGGCCACGACTTAATTGCTTTATTAGTTATGCCTTGACCCAATCGAAACAGTACTTCCTACTTTTGGCTGTATGTTTCCAAAATGTTCTGCATAGGTGTATAGGCGGTGTGTCCTCCATGGTGACAGGCCAATTCAGACTGGCAGTACTTATCTAGTCTGTTGTTCTTTTTTCTAGGTTTATTAAATATCTTGTTTTATTCTTTTTGAGCAAGCACCATCAATCACCGCTCGTAATCCATGAATCAAAATATTTGAAAAACATTTTACACCACTTTTCTTCTTACTCCTTCGTTTACACTTTCTATCAATTATTGTTATATTATTCTTGGTTTTTTAGTATCTTAAGGTTCTCTTATTTATTTGTATATCAATTTCATTTAATGTTAACCTTTTGATTGACTTCAATCCTTTGTTTTTATAACGTGCACTAAAAAATTGCCTATATTTATTTTAGAGTCGTTTAATATCTATCAGTTTAAATATACAGAAAACTTTATTAAGACATATCGTACCCATAAACATGTGCAATTTCAGGTTTTTCCCCTGTGTACGTTTACTATTCTCAGTAAATGTATCTCATCTCATATTGACTCTGTCTCTGAGTTTAATACGTGCCCTTCTTATTGGATGTATGCCTCAGGAATCCCTTGACACTCCTATATGGAGTTATGGCATGTATTCTTTCCATCACTCATGGGCCCGTGCAATCGAGATATATCCCTCTCCTTTTTATAATCCCTAAAAATCCAGTTACTCTTTCTATAAATATATACTCAACACACCATTATACAGTCCCTCCCCCTTTATTGTTTACCATATTCAATGGTCTACTCACATACGCTATTCAGCTCGAGTACCTCGACATTCACTCTTCCACAATCGACCAGTGCGCCTTCAGTCTGCTGGGTGCCTCCAGGGAGCGGAAAAGAGTTTCATCAAAGGGGATCTGCCAAACTGGAACTTGAACACGTGCACTTTAAAGCTCCGTTCTCCGCAGTAAACTCCGCAATTGTCTGGCTAATGGTATGAGCCGGCGACTGTCCGGAGTCTTTTAGACCAGAACCATCTGTACTGTACCAAATGTGCTCTAGCACCTTGAAGAGTCTTCTATGTGCTAGATGGAATTACCAAAAATTATCTGAGACCAAATAACCAGACAGACCAAAGGAAGATGGTAAAATAGTGCTTTAATATCAATGAAAGAAATCAAGGTGATATGACGGCTATCAAAGTAGATGATCAATGTTCACACATAATTTTGCTTGTACAGAGTTTTTATACTTTCGCATACGTCATTTATGATGTCATCCTACATGACATTTCATAAAACCTATCACTGGGAGTGATTGGATTAGGGAAATCTACTTGTATAAGGGTTAATATCTCATAGACTGCCCCTTGTGTGTAGGACACTCCCAGAGCTACTTCTAAGTATGTCTCAATCTGATTATAGCAGAGAATATGGCAGCAGACTAGTAACTGCAACATTGTGTATGAAAGTGTGTGGCAGGCCTTTTCATCGTTTTGCAACCCTATACAACCTTGGACTTTCGGCTCTTTAGCAGCAAGTGAACAGAACAAAACCTAAGTGTTCAAGATGATTCAACTTGTTCTCTTCTTTTTCCAGTTAGTCCATTGTATTTCATTGACCTGATCCTTAGCCAAGGTCTATCACTAGTAGTTGAGCTTATTGTCAGCTCACTATTAGGGGATTTTCGAGGAGGTGTGAGCACACCACACTCTTACCTCAAGCTCTAATGAATAGTGTTTGGGGGTTATTACGAGTTTGGAGGTTGCCAATGGCGCCTCTTATTCTTCTTGCAAGCTGAACCCAAACTCTTTCTCATCGATCAATGGTTCACAGTTTATATCTGTGTACACACTCTATTCAAGTTGGAGTGGTAAGACTGACTTCTTTCACTCATGATTGATGAAGGGTATCAGGATGTATATTAGGTTTAAAAATGGGATTTCTGTTCATTCTCACTGTTTCACGGTTTGAAGTTTCTTTCACGTCTCACTCCTGGTTTACTCTCCTGCCAGGATATCACAGTTCTTTTTCTTGGTTCAAGTCCCACACTCATACAGTGTCTGGTTTACTCTCCTGCCAGTGCTTTATAACCTTTAATGGGTGTGAGTTCCATTCTCACGGTATGCCTGGCTCAGTATCGCGCCATGGCTTTTCTGTTCTACACTTACTCTTTCTTTCATCTAGGAAATAAAGGATTTACAGTAGTGGGTCACCAACCCTTTCTCAGCAAAGTTGTTATTGATATCAACTCTTCTATTTGTTATACAAGGTAACAGAAGTTGTCCCTGATCTGGTTGTGTCGCAGCCAGAACTAGGGAGGGATATTCCCAGTTCTTTTTTTATGCTCAGTGAGGGAATTCGCACAAGCAGGCTACACCGCATGGTGACTGCTATGAGAGCAGTCTTCTGTAATGGAGTACAGAGGTAATAGGCTTATGCTACTTGGATGTGTCAAATTTGTAGTATAATCTATGCATGATTCGTCCAGTGGGTGTCAATTGAATGTATTTGAGCCTCCTGTTGTATTATCAGTGTGGCTTGCGGAGATGGAACATAAGGTGCGACTCAAGTCTTGCGAGTATCTCTATGGTAGAGTTGTATCCAGACACAGCCCACCTAGTGTGGGGATGTTAAACAATAATCCCTGAAGTGCAGAGCTTTTATTTGAGGTGGTGGTTAATACGTATCACAACCCATTCAACTGTTGTCAAGATGTCAATGAGATGGAAGTTATTGGGGCTTCTGGTAGAAGTCTCTGGGTGGCTTGCAAAGGCGGAACAAGAGCGATATCCTGATGCATCCCAGCCAGTGCATTGGGGTTGTACAGTAACCCTGGAGGTTCAAGGTGATATCATACACTAGCAATGGGGGCAGGGCTGTCGGACACTAGCCCAATCAGCCCAGTGGCACTGTTGACGGGGCTCTTGCTACTGAGGTTGTGGGGTACACTTGCATCCAATAGGCCCAGCAGCTGTAGACTGTGGGGGTGGCCCCTTAAGTTACTCATTGGATGGATATGTAGCCCAGGCTTGGGCTCTGGTTTGTCCGGTTGGACATTTGATTGTACAATTAACCCTTGAACAGCTCAGACAATGAGTAGGCCAAACAGGCAGCTGGTGGGTCAGCAGAGCTGCTAGGGCAAGGTCATGGTAACAGATTATGGTTCATGTAATACTATGTGGGGTCTCCATCATGAACTCTGAGAATTTTCTGTAATAAGCTGCGGCCTGTTTACCTTCAAAAATGATGTGGTACATCTTGTCAATACAATGTGTGTTTTATGAAGACATGGGTCTTAGGAGTGCACCCCTTTGCAGGTGCCGCCCCACAACGCTGGCAACATTAGGGGCTGCCTTGTGTGCCATTGTGGACCCTGGTTGCTGTTAGGGGATCTTCCGGGTTGTCTATGGGAGCGGCGTGGCTATAGAAAGGGGATCAGGCCCTTACCTGTATCCGGTGTGTCACCTCATAAAGGGAGCTGAGCTGCAGCTTCATCCTCTTTCCCTGCTGCCAGGATACCCAGAAGAAGATTGTCCACCCAACCCCTTATAGTGGCAGTGTTGGTTTAGTCATTTAACTGGGGTATCCTTGCTGTTACAATCATGTTCTGAAAATTGGTGTTTATAATTATACTGTGTGTTAATTTCATGCTGCATTTTGGTGTTGTTGATGGAGGCCTGCACAACGGATTATGAACATTTTCGGACCATGACCAAATGTTGAACTAGATGAACTATGATTTTCCTACCCAGGTTGTAGGTTCAGGGGTCCACTCGTGTTCCATAGGCCAAGCAGGCGTGGATGGCGGGGGTGGCCCCTCAACCACTGGGTTGAAATTTAGCCAACACTTGGGCTTTGGACTGCCCGGCTGGACACTGGATTCAGCAATTATCCCTGGATCAGCTCATACAGCTAGTAGGCCAGAAAGGCAGCTGGCGGGTCAGAAGGATTGTTAGGGCAAGGTCATGGTAACTGATTTTGATTGATGTAATAACATGTGGCCTACCCATCATGATCTCTGAGAATTTTCTGTAATAAAGTGCAGCCTGTTTACCTCCAAAAATGATGTGGTACATTTTCTTAATACAATGTGTGTTTTATGAACACATTAGCATTACGAGTGCACCCGTATTAAAATGTATGCCTCTGAGCAAATGGTCAGGCTTGAGCTGATGGGATCAAGGCTGCGGATGACCTTGAGCACTAGGCCAAATTGTTTTGAGGCATTTAATGACAACACAGATGAAGGCAGGAGAACCCCTGTTTGCTGTTCCTCAGGGCTCGGTACTAGGTTCTCTTTTGATTAGTCTTTGGACCATACCACTTGCCTCTACAATTACTGATTACAAGTTCTCTACCCTGTGCTGATGATACACATATTTTCTTTTCTGATCCCAATGATACACATATTTTCTTTTCTGATCCCAATTTTACTCCTTCGTTTCATCAACACCTACCTCATTGTCTCTCTGCGGTTAATTTCTGAATGTCTACTCCCTTTCTTCAACTAAACCAAAGAAAACTGAGACTCTTTTGTTCTGCCTTCATCTCCCTGTTGCTTTTTCTTTGCCTATTTAATTTCCTCCTATTCCCTTACCCATTTTTATAAAAGCTTGTAATCTGGTCTTTATTTCCAATGCTTCTTTCTCTTGTCAGCATCAGATCACTGCAGTTGTACCCACATGTTATCAGCTTTTAATATCAGAAAATGTGTGTTATTTTTGCTTGAACAATTAAGCTCCCCTTTCCTCTCATTTTAAATGGTTTTCAGTTCCATCTTAATTTGATTGCCCTTTTCTATGTGCTATCTGTAAAAGTGTTCATGTTTGTGATTTGTTTCTCTTTATCATTCCTCCAATTCCCTTCATTCTGCATCACAGGTTCTTTTTTCACCTCAACATCCCACTTATGTGTTGTTTCATATTTGTGCTTTTCAACTATTTCCTCCCAAAATGCGGAATGCATTTCCTCTTGAGATTCACTCTTCTACAATATCTTTGTCTAAAAAGCATTTTACAGATCTTTTGCCAAAAAACACCAGAAATGAATTTGTTGCCTATGTGTTTTGGATTTGGGACTCTTCCTGTAATCATTTTTCATTGTTACATTCAGGTATATGTTGCTGGGGTTATCTGCCTCTTCATTTTTATGTACTGTTTTTGTTAATAATTTGGAAAGCGCTTTGAATAAAGGTGCTACATAAAATAAATACACCAAAACGATATGTAATTTCCATAAACCCGGCTTGATATTGTCATATCAGTGAATATAACTATTTGCTCCAAAGTAGGATAGAAGGAAGGGGGTTATGATGTGCTGTGTGAGGAAACTTAGGGCATCCTCCAAACTACTCCCCTTGCATCTTCCCCTCAGGTGGCCAGGGTAAGGCCATTGCTCTTGAATTCTGACCCTGGGGGTGGACATGTGAGGGAGGATCACTTGGGTAGAGGCAACTTGGGGATTGGGGAGAGGATATCTTCAGGTAAGACATGGTATCCCCCTTTCCCTTTTCAGAATGACTCCTACCCTCCCCCTACCTTCATAGGGTATTGTCGGTCTTGATTCCCTCCATACACACCAACTGTCCCAAAATCATATTCCTTTCAAACTGGGACAAGGAAGAGGCAACTAGGAGTGATGCACACTTCTAGTCAGTTTCACCTCTTTGCTATTGAGACGAGAAATAGGACTATGGAGGAAAATCATTGCAAGAATCAGGCATGTCCCATTAATAGATGCAACTGTGGTCACGGAAATGACCTGCACCTGCAACCAATTGAGAGACCACAGATGCATAACATTAGAGACTGTCAGAGGGGAAGGGAGAACCTGCCTGGTGAGAAGGATACAGCTGTGAGGCAAGAGGCAGGCTGGAGAGATGCCGGTGGAGAGAACACTGTGTGTTGTCATAAGGTGAGATAGATGCCACAACCAAAATGGGCTGTGAGAGTGTCAGAGCCCCTGCAGTCCCCTGTGCCACGCGTTTCCAGCTGGAGCTGGTGAACATAGAAGACTCTGTATTGCCGTGGGTCACTGCAGCAAGGTTCACATGTGGTGACTGCTGATTGATGGAGCTCCAGACACGTACCGTGGAAGCAAGTGGAAGTTAGAGAGAACTGCGAAGACACCTGGAGGAGCAGCCGAGTACCGGGGTGCTCCAGGGGCAGGAATTTGACATTTGCAATTACCAATCAAACTGAAACTTCTAAGAGTGAGGTTTGGAAACCAAATATTTATTTTATTTTTATTGTATTGTGTATTTATTAGGCGCCTATACAGTAAGTCATTTCTGTTGTAAATAGAAGAATATTGAATACCAAACCAACTGCAAAGTACTTTTTGAAATGCACCAAGATTTATTGAACACTGAATTAAAGGGAAGATATGGAAATGATGTGCAGTTATTGAATGTAGTCAAAGACTGTTAGGAAGCATTTTTTAACAAAGTGAAAGCCTGTAATGTGCACTTTCGAATTATGTGGAAAGCAAGTGTGCACATTAATAGGCAATGTAAAAGCAAGGTGGTGGAAAAGGATGAACATCACAGAATGAATAGGATAAAAGTTGTGGCATAGCCAAAAAAATGCCAAGTAGAAAACTACAGTGGAAACTAGTTACTGACACAGGCCGGGGAGAAAACCTGTGTTGGCCAAGGAAAATCAAGAGCATTGCAAAGTGCCAAGGGTTCTCGGTTGCCTGACCTGTATTGGGTAGACTGTGAGGCACGACAATTGCACCTAGACCAAGTAACCCCTACATGGGAAAAGAACCAGGAAAAGCCATGATTTGAAGGCAGTGTTGTATAATAGGTGCTGAAGTGAAATAAATCATCTGTTTGAACTATTATAGAGCTAAGAGGATTACAAAGTTAATATGAAAGTATTATTGAAGGTCAAGAACTGATTGCAGTTCTGCTGAAGTAGCTGCCCTCTTGGGGAAGAGAACCCTGATACTTTGTGAAGTGTGTTGAATTTGGGGAAGGGAAGCCTGAGATATCATTTGAACTGTGTTGATCTTGGGCAAGGGAACCCCAAGGCTTCTTGAACATGTGTTGAACTTGGGGAAGGGAACCCTGAGGTGTCTTGGAGCTGTGTTAAACTTGGGGAAGGGAACCCCAAGACCTTTTTGGAACTATTTTTAACTTGGGAAAGGTGAAGCTGAACACTGATTCTTTTTGTGCTGACACCCCTACACATTCTAGGTCTTTACTTGTTAGGACGGGTATAGGTTTTGGATACAGACAGACGTTTGAGTTAAACTTTTATTACACAGATTGTACTTAGTTTCTTTAGGTAGAGAGATCCCACCTTAGCATAGGGCAGGTTAGGGCTTACTCCATCCTGACAATTAAAATAAATACATCTATGTGTTATGAAAAGTGAATATGTTGTCTGTGTCTTGCTTCATGGTGCCTTCAAAGCTGTCACATACAAAATAAAACAGGTTTTGACATAGACATTGATGTTTGTTGCATGGAGAATTAATGTAATCTTACTAGAAGCCACTATTTGTAACATTGGAAACTAATGAAGGGCATGGACCCACCAACGAGAACCACACAGAAGAGTCGTAGAGTCCTTCACAACCCTTGATGATCTTCACCTGACTTGTGTATTGAGATTAAGCTAGTAATTCCATGGTCAACATGCATCCCCTAAAGAGGTCCCTGATGCGACTCTATCCCTCCACCATACTAAGGAGAATGTGGGTATCATCAGGGTATGAATAAAACAGGATGCAGAAAAAGCAAGGGCATAAATTTGTCAGTTGAGGTGAATCTCATAGAGGATGGTGTCAAACACAGCAGATAAGTCCACTTGGAAAAAGGCTTTTACTCCATGTCAAAACCAGTTGATAGGTACACTGGTAAAAGGGCTGTTATATCATTGCCATCAGCAAGGAAACAAACATCATCATGGATGGAAGCAATCACCGAATCATTCCCTCTGGCCAAGTGAATGTCCTCATGATGGAGGTCGAGGGAGTTAGAAATCAAAATCACAATGAAATGCCCCTGCGAGATGGTAACTGATTTCTTAGTGCATAGAAATGGTGAGGGGACCTTCTAAAAATACAACAGCCCTTTTAAGCAAGGCAAAGATCTATGCCCATTTGAAGTTGACAAGCACACAGCCAGTGGAGAGAACAGAGTTTACAATGTTGATTGACAACAATACTGGCAAGTAGGACACATCCATTTGTTAATGTGGGTATCAATTTAGAAAATACATCAAATTCATGAGCGAATAGATGCAAAGTATGACTTACAGAAAGTAATAGAGATGAATCATGAAAAATTACATGGTCGTGATTGAGACCAGGTGGTAACACCCATCCTCATGGAGCTTTACTGGCTACCTCTTGACGCATGGTTCAAGTTCAAAGCAGCCTGCAACACCTGCAGAGCAGTCACCACTATAAGACATACCTGGCTGAGAAACTCACCATTTCCATAGGACAACACACCAATAGAAAATATTACTTTGATAGAATAGGAACAAAGAATTGTGAGAGAAATATAAGAATCAATACAGTTATCTTTGCAGATAAGACTGCACCACATACTCCTATCATTCAGGAAGGACTGGAAGACCCGTCAACTCAAAGAACATCTCTACAGTGGCTCCACTCAACCCTACTCCCTGCTCTCCTGAGATCCCCCACCCTCTGCTATTTCTTCCAATTAACGCTTCCCATGGTACCCTCACAAGCTAACTGCAACCCTGTTGTGCTTCCTCCATTCTGTATTAATCCCATGCATATATAAAATGTTGGACTCAACATAGGACAAATAATTCTGGAGGCACGTAACTTAGGCATGGTCAGACACGACCTGAAAAAACCTTCACAAAAAATATATAGAGCCAGCCCACATTTCTTAATGTTTTAAGAGGGTTGATTAAGGAGGGGCTCACCTTAGCAGACAGTGCAGCCTTATGGATTTGTGCCATACTTTCAATAGAAGACATCTGGTTGTGAACGCATGCTTTTGATTGTTTGGTACAGCTAGTGCTGCTGTTTGTTTTATATCTAGCTAACTATGTACATAATCATAATAGTGATATGTGGTTAACTGCTGTTTACAGACCTGCACACATTCTGTTCATTCATTTTTAGTAAGGGGTAAGCAGATTAGCTAGTTATAAAACAGCTGATTTGAGTTGTGTGCTGCTTGGAAACATTTTCCAAAAGGTTGTCATGGCTGTTTGTGGACTGAATGCAGTGCCCTCCAAACCCTGCACTGCAAACAATGGGGAAGGGGCATATTCTTACCCACTATAAGGGTATTCCGAACACCCAGAAAGGTGAATGGTCTAGAGGATTGACATAATGCATAACAATGCAAAAAAGACTGATTCTTTGATAGGGATTGTCTACCTTGTGTATGTTCTCATTAAATAAATGGCCTCTTAGGGGTTTCCCAACTCCAGGAAATATGAGAGAGGGCCTACAATTCCAGATCATACTACCAAATAAGAAATAAAACAAGTTTGGGCCATGGAGCTACTGTTGGAAAATTAGAGACTGGGCAAGGCAGCAGGCCAGGCCCGGGAACACATTCTGGAAGCTAGCCAACACAATGATGGAAAGTTACGAACCAGCATTCTTATCTTCCCTCGGAAATAGTAGGCCTCACATATTTCGTACATCAAGCCGTCAACCTCTGCCTATGTTGAGACCAAAATAGAGTATTTTTTCCATTCATCCACAAGGCAAAACAATTGAGGTTCTACATGTTGTTGCCATGTGATTGCATTTTTTATTGACAATGTTAAATATTCAGCACAACTTCGGGGCCAGATGTCCTTAATTTCCCTGCAAAGAAAATGAGCATGTGTCTGTTTGAATTATTTACATAGCCCATGAAAGAGTAAGTAAGCGGTCTTGCAATTCACTGGTCAGAAGAGTCTTCAAAATTAATCTGGACATTTTAAATTTTTGATTTCGGAGTGGGCAAGGCTTAATGGGCCCTTTGAATGTCCTTCCATAAAGAGATGCATGTGATCTTTGGTCGAAGACAATATTTGCATTGATGATCCACAGAAACTCTAAGCTTCACCGATCTCCCTTCTAACGAAACTGGAATTATGAAAATCTTTGGATTATTACAATGGCTGCAGGTCTCCAGATTATTTGGGATCAAAAGCAGCAAATCTTCATGTTGTGATATTGCCATATGGTCTCAGACTGCGCTAAAGATGTTTTGTAACTAGCACTTCTAGACATGCCTCATGATCTTAATTGTAACAGTGATAATGATTAGCACATTATTGATAGTAAAAAGTGATAGCTGAAGGTCTGCAGATGTTTTCTACATAGCATGATGTTTCTTCTGCATAGAAAACAGCACCTCTTGTCAATTTTTTTGCACCTGGCTCTTTCTTCCCTCTAGTGTGGCCGTTGGTGCAGCTGACAATGTTAGAATCTCTTGGAGATTGTCTGCGATTGTGTCGTGGTCCTGACACTAACACATGATAAATCATACAATCTGCATTTCTTTGCAGCCTTGTGATTTATGAAAGAGCAGCCATGGAAATTGGCATTTTGTCCCATTTTCAATGGTGCTACGGACGTATTTGAGATTATATGGTTCAAAACTGCTGAACCATTAAATAAAGTGGCTGATGGGACTACTAGGGCTTTGTTAGCTGGCAGAGTAGCAAGAACATCCTATTCTACCAGCACACCCAATCCATTCATGCCAGTTCTGTTTATTATTTTCTGGCCCATTACATTATTTACGTTATGCAATGTAATCTGGTCAGAGAGCCAAGTTATCACTCAAGGAAGACACTATCGGCAGGGGCAAGTAATTCCAAACTTGCAGGGGTATAGCACTGGAGGAGTTCTGTCTGATCCAAGTAGGCAGAAGCAATCACCATGTCAAATCCTGAATCCTATCTCTAGTTATGATATTGGTAAATGTTTTTGAATGCCCTTGCAGAAGGGGGATAGGTGGCATTTTCCCGGGCATTATGGCAAACACTATGGTTAATGCTATACGTATGCGTGTAAAAATATGTACAACCTTTATTGCAGGAACATCTAATGGTCTTAGCAGAGTGATTTGTGAACTGGTAAGAGTGGGCATGGAGAGTCTTTGTAGCATTTATACCTTAAGACTATTACTTTTTTAGAGATGCTCCTACTATAAGTGAGTAATTCCAATTTTTCTGCTTAGGTCTTTACATTTCTGGCAAGATTTGTAGTGGTGATCTATACTCTGGCAATGAAGGCCATTGTTGAATGAATTTGGAAGAATATGTATTTTCTTTTTGATGTAATTATGGGCTTCACGTTATGATGAGTGCCCCTGTCCTCTCTTCTAGGGAGGACACCCTATGAGAATTGTATCGTTATGGGTGATTATGCTTACAACATACATTAAGCCTATTACCTGAGCGCAGTGAGAGGTTGAGCTTTGTGAATTTTTGATTGTACTAAACTACATATTATAATTAATCTTTAGCTTCAAATGCATTTGTAGTCAGCCAATTGACCGAAACACATCCAGTTAAGATGGAAATACTCTTGTATGGTGTATGAGGCTTTGTTGAATGAATTGATGATTCATACATTTGTAATTGAATGCTATGATGAAATGGTAATTCAACTGGGATCAACCTATGCATGAAATGTATTGCTCATTTGCACTAATATACATTTGTAGATCATTGAATTGAGTACTGCCATTGATTTTTTCTTGATTAAATAATGTATTAATATTTCAACACTTTAGAGTTGAGCATCAATGGGCCCCCAGAGGATTCTGAAGGCCTTTCGGTAGGCTTTTATAATACAGTCATTTTCATGAATTTCAGGAGCCTTCTTCAATTCTCTGAACACCAGCTTGAATTGAAAAAGCTCCAGTAGTGGAGTCCTCAACACATTTCCCTGTAGGAGGGTAGCATTCCTCCAGGATATGGGTCGTTCTATTAGTTCTAACAGGTTGATTTTGAACATTCTGCATATTATCTACATCCTAAGGTTTCTGAGAACTATTCAAAATAAATATCAGATTCCGATCTTGTCTTGCTGTGATATGTCCTTGGTGTTAATGTGTGCCCTGATATCTGTGGGCTTTGGAGCGCAATAAACAAAAAGAAATAAAAAAACGAAATGACTTCATTGGCGGCTGTGTGGCGGGAGAATTTCCAGCTCTGTGTATGTGATTTTAAAGAAAATAAGGCATACTGAGCAATTGTGATTAAGGGTGGTAGCCATCAAGCAGGCGAGTACCGGGGTGCTCCAGGGGTGGGAATTTGACATTTGCAATTATCGATCAAACTGAAACTTCTAAGAGTGAGGTTTGGAAGCCGAGTATTTATTTCATTTTTATTGTATTGTGTATTTATTAGGCGCCTAGACCGTAAGTAATTTCTGTTGTAAATAGAAGAATATTGAATACAAAACCAACTGCAAAGTACTTTTTGAAATGCACCAAGATTTATTGAACACTGAATTAAAGGGAAGATATGGAAATGATGTGAAAAGCAGCACGAGTTGAAAGCAAATGATGTGCAGTTATTGAATGTAGTCAAAGACTGTTAAGAAGCATTTTTTAACAAAGTGAAAGCCTGTAATGAGCACTTTCGAATTAAGTGGAAAGAAAGTGTGCACATTAACAGGCAATGTAAAAGCAAGGTGGTGGAAAAGGATGAACATCACAGAATGAATTGAATAAAAGTTGTGGCATAGCCAAAAAACTGCCAAGTAGAAAACTACAGCGTATACTAGTTACTGACACAGGTCCAGGGAGAAAACCTGTGTTGGCCAACGAAAACCAAGAGCATTGCAAAGTGCCAAGGTTTCTCGGTTGCCTAACCTGTATTGGGTAGACTGTGTGGCACGACAATTGCACCAAGACCAAGTAACCCCTACATGGGAAAAGAACAAGGGAAAGCCATGATTTGAAGGCTGTGTTGTACAATAAGTGCTGAAGTGAAATAATTCATCTGTTTGAACTATTATAGAGCTTAGAGGATTACAAAGTTAATATGAAAGTATTATTGAAAGTCAAGAGACTTGAACTTATTGCAGTGCTGCTGAAGTAGCTGCCCTCTTGGGGAAGAGAACCCTGATACTTTTTGAAGTGTGTTGAACTTGGAGAAGGTAACCCTGAGATATCGTTTGAACTGTGTTGATCTGGGGCAAGGGAACCCCAAGGCTTCTTGGACATGTGTTGAACTTGGGGAAGGGAACCCTGAGGTGTCCTGGAGCTGTGTTAAACATAGGGAATGGAACCCCAAGACCTTTTTGGAACTATTCTTAACTTGGGAAAGGTGAAGCTGAACACTGATTCTTTTTGTGCTGACACCCCTACACATTCTATGTCTTTACTTATGAGGGCAGGTATAGGTTTTGGATACAGACAGACGTTTGAGTTAAACTTAATCACACAGACTGTACTTAGTTTCTTTAGGTAGAGAGATCCCACCTTAGCATAGGGCAGGTTAGGGCTTACTCCATCCTGACAATTAAAATAAATACATCTATGTGTTATGAAAAGTGAATCTGTTGTCTGCGTCTTGCTTCATGATGCCTTCTCAGCTGGCACATAAAAAAAACAGGTTGTGACATATATGTTTGTTGCATGGAGAATTAATGGAATCTTGCTTAAAGCCAATATCTGTAACATTGGAAACTAATGAAGGACATGGACCCACCAACAAGACCCACACAGAAGAGTTGTAGAGTCCTTCACAACCCCTGATGATCCTCAACTGACTTGTATATTGAGATTAAGCTAGTAATTCCATATCCACTTGTCTATGGTCACCATGCATCCCCTAAAGATGTCCCTGATGCAACACTATCCCTCCACCATACTAAGGAGAATGTGGGTATCATCAGGGTATGAATACAACAGGATGCAGAAAAAGCAAGGGCATAAATGTGTCTGTTGAGGTGAATCTCATAGTGGATGGTGTCAAACACAGCAGATAAGTCCACTTGGAGAAGGGCTTTTACTCCATGTCAAAACCAGTGGATAGGTACACTGGTAAAAGGAGGCGTTATATCATTGCCATCAGCAAGGAAAACAAACATCATCAAGGATGGAAACAATCACCAAATCAGTCCCTCTGGCCAAGTGAAAGTCCACTTGATGGATGTCGAGGGAGTTAGAAATCACAATCACAATGAAATGCCCCTTTAAGATGGTGACTGATTTCATAGTGCATAGAAATGGTGAGGGGACCTTCTAAAAATACAACAGCACTTTTAAGCAAGGGAAAGATCTATGCTCATTTGAAGTTGACAAGCACACAGCCAGTGGAGAGAACGGAGTTCACAATGATGATTTACAACAATACTGGCAAATAGGACACATCCATATTTTATTGTGGGTATCAATTAAGAAAATACATCAAAATCATTTATTGATTTATTTATTTATTTATTGAGCGCCTTACAGCAAGGCACTCAATAAATAAAATAAATAAAAAATCATGAGCGAATAGATGCAAAGTATGACTTACAGAAAGTAATATAGATGAATCCATGAATATTATATGGTCAGTGATTGAGACCAGGTGGTAACACCCATCCTCATGGATCTTTACTGGCACCCTCTTCACGCATGGTTCAAGTTCAAAGCAGCCTGCAACACCTGCAGAGCAGTCACCACTATAAGACATACCTGGCTGAGAAATTCACCATTTCCATAGGACAACACACCAATAGAAGATATTACTTTGACAGAATAGGAACAAAGAATTGTGAGAGAAAAATAAGAATCAATACAATTATCTTTGCAGATAAGACTGCACCACATAATCCTATCATTCAGGAAGGACTGGAAGACCCATTACTTCAAAGAACATCTCTAGAGGTGCTCCACTCAACCCTACTCCTTGCTCTCCTGAGCTCCCCCGCCCTCTGCTATTTCTTCCCATTAACACTTCCCATGGTACCTTCACATGCTATCTGCAACCCTGTTGTGCTTCCTGCATTCTGTATTAATCCCATACATATATAAAATGTTGGACTCAACATAGGACAAATAATTCTGGAGGCACATAACTTTAGCATGGTCAGACAAGACCTGAAAAAACCTTCACAAAAAATATATTGAGCCAACCCATATTTCTTAATGTTTTATGAGGGTTGATTAAGGATGGGCTCACCTTAGCGGAAAGTGCAGCCTTATGGATTTGTGCCATACTTTCAATAGAAGACATTTGTTTATGAAAGCATGCTTTTGATTGTTTGATACAGCTAGTGCTGCTGTTTGTTTTATATCTAGCTAACTATGTACATAATCGCAATAGTGATATGTGGTCAACTGTTGTTTACAGACCTGCACACATTCTGTTCATTCATTTTTATTAAGGGGTAAGCAGATTAGCTAGTTATTAAACAGCTGATTTGATGTGTGTGCATCTTGGAAACATTTTCCAAATGGTTGTCATGGCTGTTTGTGGACTGAATGCAGTGCCCTCCAAACCCTGCACTGCAAACAATGGGGCAGAAGGCATATTCTGACCCAATATAAGGGTATTCCGAACACCCAGAAGGGTGAATGGTCTAGACGAGTGACATAATGCATAACAATGCAAAAAAGACTGATTCTTTGATAGGGATTGTCTACCTTGTGTATTTTCCCATTAAATAAATGGCCTCTTAGGGGTTTCCCAACTCTAGGAAATATGAGAGAGGGCCTTCAATTCCAGATCATATTACCAAATAAGAAATAAAACAAGTTTGGCCCATGGAGCTACTGTTGGGAAATTAGAGACTGGGTAAGGCAGCTGGCCAGGCCCAGGAAAAAATTCTGGAAGCTAGCCAACACAATGATGGAAGGTTACGAACTAACATTCTTATCTTCCCTCGGAAATAGTAGGCCTCACGTATTTCGTATATATCAAGCCGTCAAACTCTGCCAATGTTGAGACCAAAATAGAGTATTTTTTCCATTCATCCACAAGGCAAAACAATTGAGGTTCTACATGTTGTTGCCATGTGATTGTATTTTTTATTGACACTGTTAAATATTCAGCACAACTTAGGGGCCAGGTGCCCTTAATCTCCCTGCAAAGAAAATGAGCATGTGCCTGTTTGAATTGTTTACATAACCCATGAAAGAGTAAGTAAGCGGTCTTGCAATTCACTGGTCGGAAGAGTCTTCACAATGAATCTGGACTTTTCACATTTTTCATTTCGGAGTGGGCAAGGCTTAATGGGCCCTTTGAATGTCCTTCCTTAAAGAGATGCATGTGATCTTTGGTGGAAAGCAATATTTGCATTGATGATCCACAGAAACTCTAAGATCCACCAATCTCCCTTCTAACAATTCTGGAATTATGAAAATCTTTGGATTATTACAATGGCTGCAGTTTTCCTGTTTCTTTGTGATCAAAAGCAGCAAATCTTCATGTTGTGATATCGCCATATGGTCTCAGACTGCGCTAAATATGTTTTGTAACTAGCACTTCTAGACATGCCTCATGATCTTAATTGTAACAGTGATAATGATTAGCACATTATTGATAATAAAAAGTGATAGCTGAATGTCTGCAGATGTATTCACCATAGCATGATGTTTCTTCTGCATAGACAACAGCACTTCTTGTCAATTATCTTGCACCTGGCTCTTTCTTCCCTCTAGGGTGGCTGTCAGTGCAGCTGACAATGTTAGAATCTTTTGGAGATTGTCTGCGATTGTTTCGTGGTCCTGATACTAACAATTGATAAATCATGCAATCTGCGTTTCTTTGCAGCCCTGTGATTTATGAAAGAGCAGCCATGGAAATATGCATTTTGTCCCATTTTCAATGATGCTGCAGACATATTTGAGATTATATGGTTCAAAACTGCTTAACCATTAAATAAAGTGGCTGATGGGACTACTAGGGCTTTGTTAGCTGGCAGAGTAGCAAGAACATCCTATTCTACCAGCACGCCCAACCCATTCATGCCAGTTCTGTTTACTATTTTCTGGCCCATTATATTATTTACGTTATGCAATGTAATCTAGTCAGAGAGCCAAGTTATCACTCAAGGAAGACAATATCGGCAGGGGCAAGTAATTCCAAACTTGCAGGGGTATAGCACTGGAGGAGTTCTGTCTGATCCAAGTAGGCAGAAGCAACCACCATGTCAAATCCTGAATCCTATCTCTAGTTATGATATTGGTAAATGTTGTTGAATGCCCTTGCAGAAGGGGGATAGGTGACATTTTCCGGGCATTATGGCAAACACTATGGTTAATGCTATACGTATGCGAGTAAAAATGTGTACAACCTTTATTGCAGAAACATCTAATGGTCTTAGCAGAATGATTTGTGAACTGGAAAGAGTGGGCATGGAGAGTCTTTGTAGCATTTATACCTTAAGACTATTACTTTTTTAGAGATGCTCCTACTATAAGTGAGTAATTCCAATTTTTCTGCTTAGGTCTTTACATTTCTGGCAAGATTTGTAGTGGTGATCTATACTCTGGCAATGAAGGCCATTGTTTAATGAATTTGGAAGAATATGTATCTTCTTTTTGATGTAATTATGGAATTCACGTTATGATGAGTGTCCCTGTCCTCTCTTCTAGGGAGGACACCCTATGAGAATTGTATCATTATGGGTGATTATGTTTACGACATACATTAAACTTATTACCTGAGCGCAGTGAGGGCTTGAGCTTTGTGAATTTTTAATTGTACTAAACTACATATTATAATTAGTCTTTAGCTTCAAATGCATTTGAAGTCTGCCAATTGACCGAAACGCATCAAGCTAAGATGGAAATACTCTTGTATGTTGTATGAGGCATTGTTGAATGAATTGATGATTCATAAAGTTGTAGTTGAATGCTATGATGAAATGGTAATTCAACTGGGGTCAACCTATGCATGAAATGTATTGCTCATTTGCACTAATATACATTTGTAGATCATTGAATTGAGTACTGCCAATGGTTTTTTCTTGATTAAATAATGTGTTAATATTTCAACACTTTAGAGTTAAGCATCAATCGGCCCCCAGAGGATTCTGAAGGCCTTTCGGTAGCTTTTACAATACAGCAATTTTCATGAATTTCAGGAGCCTTCTTCAATTCTCTGAACACCAGCTTGAATTGAAAAAGCTCAATTAGTGGAGTCCTCAACAAATTTCCCTATAGGAGGATAGCATTCCTCCAGGATAGGGGTCATTCTATTAGTTCTAACAGGTTGAATTTGAAAATTCTGCATATCATCTACATTCTAAGATCAAATAAATATCAGATTCTGATCTTGTCTTGCTGTCATATGTCCTTGGTGTTAATGTGCGCCCTGATGCCTGTGGGCTTTAGAGCGCAATAAACAAAAAGAAATATAAAAAAATAAATGACTTCTTTGGCAGCTCTGTGGCAGTACGATTTCCAGCTCTGGTACCATCTAAGCATTTTAAATGACACAAACAATGTTCAGTTTGTTAAGGTGAAGCTAATCTAAACAGAAAATGTTAATCCCTTGGTACTCCCCCAGATTTAACTACTGTGTATGTGATTTTAAAGAAAATAAGGGATACCGAGCAATTGTGATTACGGTTGGTAGCCATCAAGCAGTGTCCCAGGTTGTTAGTGTTCCTTTCCACTAGCTTCCTCTTCTGAATACTTGTTTCCCTTCATGTGGTGGTATTCTTGAGGTGGGATAAATTAACCTGTAACTCATACAACAAAGCAATTACCTATCTTCCCAAATATGTTACTTCCCTCTCTCAAAACCAAAAAGGGATACAGGAACAACCGTAATCCGACCTTTTGCGCACAGTACGTAATTATTTAAACTATCATCATATTTGAAATGATTTAGTCCATTACTAAGTTCAACGACATATTCCTTTACAAGATACCAATAGGTAAAACTCAGTAGGTATGCATTTCATCTTTTCAAAATGCAGTATGCAGTGCAGAAGCCAAGGCATTTCTGAGTGTTCTTCAGTGCTAACAACAGCAGTCAAAGAATAACATCACGTGATACTGATATTTGTCATCCCACCAAATGGTGGTTGTTATAAAGCGCTGGCATTTTAGTTGAATATTGCCTCTGTGAGGAGTCATTATGTTTAAGGTGAAGGCACATGCATATTCTTCAATCTCTATGATGATTTTTTTCAGATTTAGAATTCCTCTAAAATCATCTGAATCGCAAAGAAAATAATACAACTGGGTCTATTGAATGGCGTAACTGGATCCTGCATGTTTCTTTGTGACATTAATGATTATTGTTGCAAGGCCTAACCCTGCATGGGAGATGGCCTTCTGTGCTGGGTTGAGTCAAACATGGCTGCCAAGAGTTGATTTTATCAAGGGACCGCAAACTTCTTCTATGCCATGAGACTTGCACTATTTTGTCTCAATATGTGTAGGAAAAGCATAGTTAGATCTATACCTGTGTCTCTGCCTCTTTCTGACTATTCTACGTATTTTACAAAACAGAAAGGACTCGTTAATGCTACCCTTATTTGTTGTGTTTATAGAAATAACTATCCCAACGTCTTGTGTCTGATACTACATTGTGTTTCATTTGTTTGAAACTTGCTTCTCTAATCATAGTGTCTAATGATGTCTGTTCTTCATTGTATTTAATGCAAGTTGAATCTGAGTGTTTATGACACGCTCAGCATTGAGGGTTACATTTTTTTTAAATCCACTGGAATTCACTGTTATCCTGTTTGGAGACTTATATTTGGGGACCTGCCCCAGGTTCTTCCACTAACCGTAGCAATACATTGTTGTCTCCAATTGGGAGAAGCCTTTCACCTCTGCCACAAGCCACTATGAGATGGAAACCAGACGTTTTCCACATATTTTTATTTATTTCCTTGTTATGCTGCATCGCCAAAGCATTTTAACAAACAAGACCCCCCCCCATAAATCACCCCTCCCCCCACCAGAATTATAGTGTAATTTTCTATATTAGTGTAATTGATCTCAGGATCCCACTATATCCAATATCTGTATCTGTAGGTAGTTCAATACTGGCCCCCAGTCTTTTCGACACCTATTTCCTATGTGAAGTACTGCCATCTCCCATTGTTACAAGCACAGTCTTAGGAGTAACCTGATCAAGTTTTGGAGATTGTGGAAAGCATGCCCTTGTGAAGGAATTAACCATACATTTGCACCAGATGACACAATGATTAACACATATGTTCTCAATGACAGTTTCTGAAAGAGAACGAGCTACTAAAAAAGTTAGCTTTCCTACTCCTGGCTGTCTTAGAAATGTGTGAAGAAAAACACTGGGTTAATGAGGTGCACAACTGAAACAGTCAATAAAATTAAGGATAGCTCAAAGTATTCGATCTTTAAATAGTTTCCGGGTGCAGCAGGGTAAAGCCCACTGACCATACGGGACCTCCGAAAAACATTGAAAAGAATAAACCCATTGTTTACAACGGGTGACCCCTGGTGCACTCCAAAATAAAAAGACCAATAAATATTTTGAAAAACATTGTGTAAGCTGAGCGTGTCCATGAAATATCTAATCAGCATCTGTGCAGCATGACAGTTTACAGATGCGGGTAAGTGCATACTTACGGTTCTAGTTAATGTGGTATGGCTTACACAATGTTTTCCAAAAGATGTATTGGTCTTTTTATTGTTCTCTTTGGCTTCAGGTGTTTCCCCACATGATAGGCGTTACAGCCGGCAGGTTAGTGTTTGAGATGACCTTCACCCTGATTCATGGTTTATTTGCGCTGAAAAAAAACAGGATTTGTGCGCCATGCTGCCTGCAAAACCCCATTTGTTAAACAAGGATTTGCGGGCAGAATGGCACACAAATCCCATTTTTTTTGGCGCAAATAATTCATGAATCAGGGCCTTTGTGTCAATAATTGGAAATGATCATCAATGAGGTGTTAGATGTTAATAATTGGTTATAGTGCCTTCTAGTTCAAAAAAATTTGGAAAAGCAATAAAACAGCCTTGAAAATGGACATTGGATCCAAATTGCATCGAAAATTGTGAAGTGTCAACACTTAACAGCATAAGGTCTGAACACCTCTGGTTTAGCTGCTTGGTGTTTTTAGAAAACCAATTGTTTTGTTTACATTTCTGTCCTTAAAAGTGAATGGCTGCAATTTACTTGAAGGTCTTTTCTTGTACGCGTATGTACATTGGTGTTTATCTGAAAGATATTCCGTAAAACTGTTTATTTTAACTTTCTTTGTAATACCCAGCACCTGAACCTGTGTGGTTCTGTTTAATTAAACTTGATTTTGTTGTATTCAACTTCATTTCTTCCTTCTGAACTTGGGTAAAATATCTCTTTTGAATTAAGAACTATTTGTACATCTTGTTGGTGTTATTCACATATTCAATTGTACTGGGACTATTCCCACAGGAGTGCACCAGGGGTCACCTGTTGGAAACAACAGGTTTATTGTTTTCACTTCCTTAAAAAATGTGTACATATGTAAAAACAAAAAAGTCAAGCTACTTAGTGATAGGTACTTATGCCAGCCACATTGACATTCCTGGTTACCTTGCCAAAAGGTTAACTCTCTCTGGGTGTTCTTCAGAATGTATGGGCCTCAGTGTTGTTAGATTGATAGCCCCAGGTTTAAAATAAATAAAAGTAAGAAGCAGTCTTTCCCTGGCCTACCAACATGCAGTTGGAATGTTATTTTAGTGGGTTTGCAGTTTAATCATCCCTTTTTAAGATTACAAATTGGATGTTTACTTCTGCCTTCGTGTAATGTGGTATGTCTTTGAGTCTTAGGTATATCTAATGTGATGAATCAATGGTATTTACCCCTTCTCCCAAAGGGGGAGCCACCAATGTCCTTTATCAGTAACACGTCATAAAATGAATGGGATGCAGAGTAACTCTTACACCAAATAATAAGACTGAATCCGGAAGTTGGCACATTCTCAGCCAACTGTTTTAATATCAATTGTCTAAAACAGGGTGTTACAACGGACATCAACAAACATTTGCTTGTGTTCTCTCAAAGCATTTAATAAAAACAACACTTTTGTAGTAAAAACTCGTCATACATGATGTCATACTATGTGGCAAATAAGAAAAACCTATGCAGAGTTGTGGGTCATTCAAAGGAAATATCTAAGTATACTTTCTGTATAAGAATGGGTTGTGATAGGATCTCTATTATCAGGTGGATAACTTATCAGGTGGATAACTTATCCACTTATGATGGTAATTCTACTTGTACCGTAAAAATGATTAGGTACACAGGATACTATTGGTTCTTAAACTATAAATCCCTTCATTATATGGCCCTCTATAATTGGTTGACATGCTTCATGCCATGTCTGGAACATCCGGCTTACTAGCAGCATGTAAGTTCAGAGCCAGGTGCCAGGTGGAGAACTTGACTTTAGATCCCCACCCAATTAGCCCTTCATCCCTTATCACCCATGCCTTCTGCCTTGCAGACTGGTCTTTGAACTTGGCCTTCTAGTAGTTTAGATTCTCTGGGAGTACAAGGGAGTATGGGTACATGCTTATCACAGTACTGGTCCCCATGCCCACATCCTATTTTTATCCTTGGCTCAGGTGTGTAAGGATATTTGGCGTGTTACAGCACAGAGTACAGCACTACTGCACAGGTAGCATTTTTTTTGATGCAGCACCACCACATGGGTGTGGTGCATTGCTATATGTGTTGCCAGATTAACATGGACATATAAGTAAAGACAGGCTATTCAGTCAAAAACGATTTTAACATATAAGATGCAAATCTATTTTTACAGTTAAAAGCACACGTGCACATTCAAAAATGCACACTATTTTTCACCTGAAATGCCTATGGTGCAAGAGACACATTTGAAAATTAATAACTAACCTTATTAATAACTAACCTGACTAATAAACCTGCATTTAACATAACCCACTAATAAAAATGTGTCTCCACTGCAGAATTAGGCCTACTCTGAAAGTGAACTTTTAAACGCACATTCATTTTTTTCTTTTTCTCTGCTGCTCTGTCCACATAACTACAGGAAGCAAAGGGCTCGAAGGAACAGGAAATCAGTTGGTTACAAATGGTTACTGTAGAAATGAGCCATTGTGTAGTGAGGGAGGGTGTAGTGAGGGAGGAGATGGCATGATTGATTCTGATTGGAGCAGCGTCATAGCAAGTATCATGCTAGAGGCAGTGATTAGAGTTTTGCTGGGGGAGCTTGAGGAGAGGGGGAGGACAATCGAGATTTGGCAGAGCTGGGAGAAGGACCTGTTTCCTGGCTGAAGCATTCCTGCTGCAAAAGCTGAGAATTCCAGGCAATAACCCCGGTTTGAGAATGAAAGACGCTTGTTTTCACTGGGGTTATTCTTCAAGGGAGCCAAATTCAGAAAGAGAACAGCTGAAGAAAACTCATGCTGAACACATAAGGTAATTACAGAAGTGTGGGGGCTGAGTGTGTACGAGAATATTCAGTCAGTGTAGGAAAGGAGATTCCTGTGCTTTACTCACATGTTTAATGTTGCAAATTGAGTTCTTGTCTCTGCCACACTCTTTTCAGTGTATCACAGACAATGCTGTTACTGTGCTATTTTATTTATTTCTGTAAAGAGTGAGATCGTATTTAAATGCAACTTTTGTAATACACAAAAATATTTGAAAGCAGACGGGTGGTGTGTTTTATATTTACCAATACAGTGCTGATGATGTGGGGAGATGTTTAGACAGTGCAATTGTCATTTTCAAGGTAGCTAAACATCCAATTTGGCTGCAGCCGTGTGCACAATGTAATTCAGTATGAGCAATTATAACTAACTGTGTGTGTTGTAGTTTGTCGGAGGTCTATGAGTCGGCAAAAAGGGAGGCCCGGGACATAGTTCACTACTGTATATAAGATAGTGAAAATACCACATGATAGCTCGCTGCCGTAGATAAGACAGAGAGAAATTGCCCATGGTGGCACACTAAAAATGAAAATGTGGTGTTCCTGAAATGCAAGCCTGAGGTCTCACTAGTGATTACACGAAAAATCTAAACAGAAATAAGGGGTTCTGGATATTGGGGCCACAAATAAAACAAGGTAATTATGCTCACCAAAATACCACCAACCACGCATACCAACCACGCATACCAAATACGCATGTCTGTGTGCTGAAATAATGCATGTCCACTGTATTATTGTTGTACATGGCCCAATCTGAATACAAGGAGTGATTGTTGCTAAGTTATTTTTCGGCGGTAAGAAAATACCGTCAGGCCCCAAATCTCCACAAAATACCCTACAGGTGACAGGAGACCAATATTCTGCCCATTTCATAGCATTTAAATGTCTTCAATTAATAAACTTGGCACTCATGGTGTTCCTTCCTTGTGTCTAAATCAAGGGATGATCTCGCTTCTCGCGTTTTCTGCCTTTGAGAACAGATAACCAGTTCTTGGCTGGTTCTGGTCTTGACATCAGGCCAAGCAGCCTTTCACCCTTCCTTCATGCTCCCAGCTAATTATTTGCTGGGACTTTGTTTTCTATCCTTTTTCTCTGTGGGTATGGGTTTATTGAAATTTTAACACCGGTGTCGAGTTCCTTTATATATATAATGGCCGCTTTGCCTGCAATCTATTCACTACATATTGACAGATTCTATATTCACTTAATCTACTTGCGTTACGGCATCTGCACAGTTATTAAATGGTTGGCATTGTCTTCAGTGTGTCACGTGTACACATGCAGTCTTCTTTCCTGCATAGGAACGTTTACTTGATTCCTTATTTTGTCATCAGATTTTATAGAGTCCATACATTCTCTTCTTCATCCACCTTTATCAGTACGTCATACACATCTTGGTGACATCACCAGCTTCTCTTCTTCTCGTTTTCATGTTCCTTCAGGGACCTTTTCCAAGAGATTATCCTCTATTTGGGCATACATCTGGTAGAGCTTTCTTGACGGATACATTTTCTCAAACATTTGTCGCGGTATCGTTATAATCACTGGTGTCAACCATGGTGCAGGTTCAGGCTTCCGATATACAGGCAGTGGGGGGGCCGGACTTCCTGTAGAGGCATTCAGCTGCTCCTCTACACTTTGAGGCTAGGGGGGTGAGCCTGGCCCACAAGACCCTCCATAGGGATCCGGGCAAGTGGGACCTCACTGGAAGTGACTCCCCTTAGGTTACAAGGACTCGCATTCCTGTGAGGAACTCCCTAGACCAGTCATACTATTAGCATATATGCGATAGCCTACTGGGAAGAAGAATGAACCATTCTTATATGTGACTGCGGGAAATGCTGAAGCAAAACTATCAGAGAACATAAAAGAAGGTGACCCTTTTAGACTCCTGCACTTAACTGAGATGAGTAGAGAGACCGTGTTGGACAAATTGGAAGCCCCCTGATGTGATCACTCCAAGAAGAAGCAGACTTGATAATTGTCACGTAGCCCTCGACCTTTGAACAGGTGAGGATCAGAGGGAAGAGAGACAGTATCGGACACAGGGAAGCCCCCTGACGTGATCATGCCAAGAAGAAGCAGACTTGATAATTGCCACAGAGCCTGCTACTTTTGAACAGGTGAGGATCACCTAAGGGAGTCACCAGGAGACCGGCAAGCAAGACACTAGAGAAAATGCTGCCCGACAGATAAGCTGTGTCCAAGACCTGGTATTGGTGTGGCCATGAGCGAAGTGTGGCGGGCAAATCACCCTAAAAACTATGCTGAGACCATCACTGCTGGGAGCAAGTAGAGGTTCCTGACTACTGCATCCGGAGAAGTTAGCAGCCCGGGAAGAAGCCGAGATCTTGACGCTGATGAGAGCCGAGTGGGAGGAATTCAAGAACCGAGAAGAAAACAAGAGTGAGTTCTGAGCCCTGCAAAGTTCCCATACTCACCTGAAGGTACCAGGGAACATAAAAGCGGGAGGCAGCGGGGGAAGGAACACATGAAGAGTACAACTTATCCCAGTCATAAAGAAAAGTCAAGAGGAATGCAATAGTTGAATTGCCAATGAGAAAGGTGTCCAGAGCCAATAACCAACAAACCTGTAAGGGGAAAAAATGTGCATGAAGAGTGTAACTCGCCTTAGTCCCATAAAGAGACGCAAGGACTAAAGTTGTTTAACTGGCAATGAGAAGCGCTCATAGAGCAAATACGAAATAGACCCAAAAGGGTAATAGAGAGAGACTGGAGAGAAATACCCTGGGAGGAACGGATAATATCTCATAAGCCAAGGGACGGACTGGAGAAAACGTGCACCAAAGCTGTGTCTTAAGAAATATGGTTTCATAGTACCAAGAGGGCACGAGAATAGAAGCGAAAGTACTAAAGACAGATCCAAGAAGAGAAACATTATACAAGGGGATCAAGTCCCACGTAATCTAATCAAAGGTGAAGATAATAAACCGAGAGACAAGAGTGTTCAAAAGTATGTAAAGACTCATTGGCCACAACCTATCCTACAATAAAGCATACAACCCAGGAGTGTTGTCCAAGAATTAGGGTCAGGTAGAGTTAGAGGTAGAGTTAGGTTTTGACAAAGGACATTTGTATTTTAGGCATTCTAGACGACTGCTGATTACTGTTAGTCCTTTTAGATAGATAGGGTGCAACCTTCAGCAATATTTTTTCTGTAAAGCTGTACTGTTCTGGATGTAGCATGTAACCTGTGATTTAGGTATGCATCTTCAATTTTAGATGTCTATTTACACTTGTCTTCAGAGCTCCAATGCCTTTTTGGCTATGTGGTTTTTCCCAAAAAATATTAATAAATAGATACTTGCATCAATTAATAATTTCATTACATGAGTTGGGGGAAGAAGCATCCTGAGAAGATTGAAGTGAGTTGGGGAAAGATGCAATAACTCTGTAGTACCTGAGTGATTGATAGAGATCTGGGGTCAGATTACAGAACCTTTGCACCGGTGCAAGTGCAAAGTTAGCATGGTAGTAGCACTAGGGTAAAGTTTGCCCTATTTTTAAAAACAATGGGACACATTAAAAAAACATGACACCTCGACAAGTGCAGCTTGGCATATTAAAAGCACCAGCACAAAAATTGCCCTAGTGCAAAAAAGATGCATTTTCACTACATTTTTGCACCAGGGCAAAGTTTACCCTAGTGCTAATACGGAATGGTATTAGCACTAGGGCAAACTTTGCTCTGATGCAAAAATGCATCAAAAATGTATCTTTTTAGCACTAGGGCCATTTAATCCCTGGTGCTTTTAATACACAAAACTGCACTTGCCGAGGTGCAATGGCTTTTTTAATGTGTCCCAGTGTTTTTAAAAATAGGGCAAACTTTGCACTAGTGATAATACCGTGCAAACTGCTCACTTGCACCGTGGAAAGTTTCTTTAATCTGGCCCCTGATTGTGAATGGGCACAGTTTATCCAAAGAAAAGGCAGCCATCTCAATACACAATTGACTGCTCAGCCTTGTTACCATCAAGAGATTGTTTAAGTTAAACTCTAGTTGAGATTGCCCCGTTGCCCTACGTTGGCTACTTCAAGTTCTACTTCACGTGGAGATTTTGAAAAAAAAAACTCCTAACATGACATGCCCAGACTGTTTTGCTCCATGCAGTATGGCCAAGGATGAACACTTTCTTACTGTGTCACAGCATGTTTAACTCATAGCAAAGGTAAAGCCAACATGATAAGTTCACATGTGGCCATTCAGGCTTACATTAGCACACCCAGTCTGGACATGTTTTATTACTTGGACATGGCATTTTCTAATGGTATCAAAAGTAAAGCTGACATGATGAGTGTTCGTATGAGGCTATTCTGCCCTACATTGGTGCAGCTAGTCTGGACATGTTTTAGATATTGGCTTCACCAATTTAGGCATGTTATTACAAGTAAGAATACTTTCTTACCTTGGCATGACATTTCTACTGTCATCAGGTCACCTATTACATCAACATGAGGAGTGTTCATACATGTCTAAACTGGCCTACATTGGAGCAGCCAGTCTGGGCATGCCTTTTAACTGTGGCATTGCATTTTGTACTGGCACCAAGGATAACATCAACATGATGAGCTTCTTGCATGGCAATACTGGCAATATTGACCTGTATTAGTGCAGCCAGTCTGCATAGGTTTTCTTACTTGCATGTCATTTTTTAATAACATCAAGGATAAAGCCAACATTATCAATATTCTTAATTGGCCTATATTGGTACAGCTAGTCTGGATATGCTTTCTTACTGTGGCATAGCATGCATTCCTTTAATCAAGCATAAAGACAATGTGATATGTGTAATTTCTGCCTATACTGTTCTACGTTGGTACCACAAGTAACATATTGTATGTATATATGTTTTCTCCCTGTGGTACAGCATATTTTGTTCTGTCATCAAGGGTAAAGTCAAAGTGATGAGTGTCCTTTTATGAACATACTGTTCTACATTGGTGCAGAGAATTTTGACATGTTTTCTTTTAGTGGCAAAGCATTTTTACTGGTAAAGTCAACAGAGGTATAATCTTATGTGGGGATACCTGCGTATATTGTCAGAGCCACCATCACAGACATAAGTTCTTATAGTATCATTACTATCATGATGGGCAAAAGTAAACATGTATGTTGTTATATTGCAATGCTGGCATACATTTGTGCATATAGCATGGATATGTATGGGTAAAGACAGCATGGACATTTTTTTTACTAGCATATAAGCATATATTGTGGTCACATGCCTAAGGAAAATGAGTTGGATGATGCTCTTTTCAAGGTGGGTGACTTCACATCTATTAGATCTTTCCATGTATTATCCTGAAAAAACAATTTCCACCGAATGGCTTTTTCCACAGTTTTTCCACAAAGATGTGTTATAAAATGCTGCATTTAACACATTACTATGAACATGTTCTCATAGGGAGAACGACCATACACCCCACTTGGTTGCTTGTGCTTCCTAGGTATGACAGGACACACCCACCTAGTAATGGGAATCATTTGTGCCATTGCAATTGAAAAAATCACCAGCCGCTTCTGAAAATAATCAGCAAATAGGTTTACTACACAAACTTTGGCATCCTTGCATTTTACCCATGGACCAAAAATTATTTTTTCAGATTTTAAAACTGTGGAATTTACAAGAAATATAACTGGAGTATAATTCATTCTACCATGAAATTGCATATTTACAAAAAAGAAACGTTGTACTCTGCTTGAACATTGTTTAATTGTTTAAATTCCGAAGAGGTGGAGACAATAAAGGAAAGTGTTAATTGAAAAGATAAGACTAATTCGATTTTAATTAAAAGATAAAAGATATGCATATTTTTGATTTCAGAAATATGTTTGAAATAATGTTTTACCATAACATATACTAAACAGACTCTGTTGTATCTTCAGTGAAGATTAATATTTATATTACAGAGATAAAGACTGTAAACAAAGTCAGTTTTCATTTATTTGTTGCTGAAAGGCACAACAGTTTGTTCCCAGACCTATGCTGATCAAACATGCTTATGCATAGTAAGAAGCCCAAATAATGCTAAAGGAATATGAAACTCGACACAAATATGTCATCGGACAGGAAATTCATAAGGAGTATGAAGACTTGTTGGGACTATAATATCCAACCACAACACTCATTTTTAAAAGTGATTTCTCACAGGGAACATACGTGTTGAATGCCTCTACGCGAATCTGCATTAGGCTTATGAAAAATTAACAGTGCTGTAGCATACTGGATGTTCAATTATTTAAAATGTGCCCGACTTAGAAGCACAAATACATAGACTGTGAGTGTGTGCCTATGATGGAGTAAGAGAGATGCCATGACTTTTGTTACTCATTTCGTTCCGTCACCTCAGGTGCCACGTATGACCTCTGATCCAGATTACTGGAAAGACAGAGCAAGCTCATACTTCCCCCATGCTTCCTCTACCATTGGCAACTGGGAACCAATATCAGGGGTCATTGAAGTACACCAGAGAATGTACCACTTAGCTTATTCTCCATCAGCTTGGCATTAAGGGCATGAGTTCCTCTCCCAGGCAAATTAATATAAGTGCCCATCCCCTTCCCATTGTGGAAAACACCTGACAAAGCCAATGAAACGTTCTTCACAGGGTCTTGACATGAAGTTGCAAAACGCGACGAAGAGCACAGTTGCTACTCATCCCTAAATCTTGTTCTCTCTTGCCTGCATCATTATGGCAACCACTGCTAGATGCAGTGAGGGTCGGGGGTAGACTTCCCATGACTTCTCTCTCCCTAGGCCTCTTAACTGTGTATAACATGCTATGAAGATGGGAAGGGTAAAACCAAGGGCAGGAAGAGGAGCAAGTAAACAGGGATTATTTGCCTTCTGCTCAGTGGTAGATTTATGGGTGGTGTGTAGCTTAAAATAGCTAGAACATGGCAAGGGAACAATCACAAAGGGGATGGCTGAACACCAGAGACAAGCATCACATCATCTTCTCATTAAAGACACAGTTGCCCAAGGATCCACCTTTACAGTTTATACATACAATTGATATGTACCAACATAATGTGTGGCTACTATTCATGTCACCATCTCCTTATAGACATCTAGACTGCAAATGTAAATCAACTTTTCTATCATTTACGTTTCCACATATTTCAAGCTAGCACCCCCACATCTTCCAGTGCGCCTTTCACTGCCATATAGAGAGTTCTGGTTCGCTGCTCGCTACATCACAAAAGAGTTCCTCTCTTACCCCACAAACCCACTTGTTTCGCTCTTGGCTTCAACTTTTTACTTTGATTCCTCTACTTCCATCTCACTCAGTTCCTCCTCCATCTCACTCAGTTCCTACCTCTTCTTCATTTCCATTAGTTTTTGCTGTACACCTATCTCCTTCTGGTTCATCTCTCTCACCATTTGCCTCTTTGCAAATTCCACTCTCAGATCCGTAACTCCCAATATGCTCTTGATCCCCATCCACATCTCTCTAAGATGTTTTTCCACCCCATCACCGCCTCCCAATTCATTCTTTCAATTTGTTTGTTGTTTTTGTATTTGTATTTAGTTATAGCGTTTTGCGGCAAAGCGCTTTACAATAAAAGACGGTACATCAAAACAAAATGAATAGACCAATTACATCATCATGAAGAAAGAAAGTGATCCTTATGACGGGATCTAAACAAAAGATGAGAAGAGAGAGAGAGCAGAGTAACAGAGGAAGTGCATTCCAATGAAGAGATGCTAGGAGAGTACATGAACGAAAACGCGACTGTGCACAAGGGAGGGCGAGGGACAGTGAAAAGAAAACGAGACTGAGAACACAGAGAGCGAGAGGGAGAATAGAAAGAAAGCAGTGAAGAGAGACAGAAGAGGAGAGATATTATGCAGTTATTTAAAGACCGAACCTAGAATGATGACACGTGTGAAAGGGGAACCAGTGCAATGACGAAGGGGCAGAAGAAAAAGAATCACGTGCAAACAGAGAAAACAGGAGACACATAGAATTATAGATAGAATAGAGTGGCAGTAAGTGGGAAGCAGGAGGACCAAAGATCAGAGACGAACAGTAAGCAAGCTGAGAGAAAATCAGAGAAGAAATTAAGAGTATAGTACCATTAAAGGTAAGAAAAGTATGAGTCTTGCCAATGTTAAAGAGGTAGACCCGACAAGAACGAGAGAGAGGAGATATGAGAAGAGAAAGAAAGGGCTGGGTCAAACTGGACTCCTAGATTGCAAGCAGAGGAAGAGATAGGCATAAGTGATGGAGGAAAGGAAATGGATGCTGGGGCAATAGGGGGGCAACAACAGAGACAGGAAACAATAGTTTTAGAAGAATTGATACCAAATAGTGTTCAGACATCCAGGATTGGATGGCCGACAAGCAGGAGATAGCTGTAATGATCACCTGTTGGAACTCTGTAGGGGCATGATTTTGAGTTATATAATATTGTAGCACAGGCGCAATACGCTGGACATTGGTATACCTCTTCCTGTGGGCCGATACGCTGTGCCCTAGAAAATTACAGTGTGGCAACGTAGAATCTTAGGTCGATCATCCTTTCTGACTGTCATGCAGACTGATGCACTTTGGATCCAGTCCGCACAACAGTGTTCGAGAATATTCAAGAGATTAGGGATCACCGCTCTGTACTGCAGGGTGATCCCCTTTTGGAATTGCTTAGGGCTCCCCCTGGCATTCAACCTAGACATCCAAAAGTCGTGGGGTGTTGATAAGCACTGTGTCCTATGGGACTGCATACAAAATCTGCACACACTCAGTGAAGAATGTACCCAACCTCAAGTGTCGAAGAACTCCAAACAGAAATGTTCACGACACAGAGTCGAAGGCCTTTTTGGCATCAAGGGAAGAACTACTGCCCTGGAACACAGGTTAATCTATGACGTTATGCCAAACAGCCTCAGAAGGGTAAACACAGTCGAGCTGTCCGGGATAAATCCTGACTGGTCAGGATGCACTAACATCAAGATTTGTGGCAAGAGTCGAGTGGCCAATGCTTTTGCGAATATCTTAGTGTCTGTTTAATCAAACACAATGGCCTGTATAAGGCCATGTTCTGTGACGTTTTTTTCAGCTTGAACAGTACTGTGATGATGGCCTCGGACAATGTTGGTAGGAGCCTGCCTTATTCCAATGATTCTTCCAATAATTTCAGCATTTTTTGTGCAAGAATCAACCCAAGTTCTTTATACAGTTCTATGCCCATGCCCTCTGAATCCGGGGCTTTCCCCGAGCCTAGCACTGTTATTGCGTCTGCCACCTGCTATCTATCTATCTATCTATCTATCTATCTATCTATCTATCTATCTATCTATCTATCTATCTATCTATCTATCTGTCTATTATAGTTCTTATACAGCGTCCTATAGCCCATGGGCCTCAGAGCGCTCACATTGAAAATACAACATAGAACAGAAAAGTAACAAGAGACGGAGTAGAGATTCTATTAGATTTCCTCTTCCTCAAACAAGTGCGTCTTGAGCAGTTTCTTAAAGATGGTAAGAGACATGCTGTTTTTAATCAAAGATGGCATGAAATTAGTGCCACCTACTCTTTCCAAGGTTTTGCGTGGTTGTTGTAGGTTATAATTTTTGTTGAATCGAAGATTTCTTCGGACTGGATCCTTGGTTAGTGTCATAGCAAGATAGTTGGCGACGGTGCCTGTCAAACATTTAAAAGTCATAACAGAACATTTGAATTTTATTCGCTGTTGGACAGGTAGCCAATGACTTTTTTTCTGGCTACTGAAGTTTTTTCCCGCCGACATAAGCCCAGGACAGCCCTGACTGCACCATTCTGTATGATCTGCAATTTCCTGATGTTACCCTTCGAGGTGTCCATCAGAAGGCTGTTGCAGTAATCCAATTTCGAGTTAATTATGGCTCCTTCAATCAACGCTAAGCTTTGGTTTGATAAATATGGTCGGATTTGCCATATAAGATTAGTGTAAAATGCGCATGTGGATTTTAAATAAGAAACATGTCTCTTGTACGAGAGATGAGAATCCATGAAAATGCCCAGGGTCTTGACATGCTCTGATACTTCAATGAAGCTGTTATTTACACATCCTTTTCGTAGGAACCAGATAATTCAAAAACCAGCTGGGTGTCATCAGCGTAGTTTGTGAATTGGACATCCATATTTTTAAGCATATCACATAGAAGTTTCGAGAAAATATTAAAAAGCAGAGGCGACAAGCATGAGCCCTGCGGAACACCACAGGTCAGAAGCGTTTTCAAGGAACTGAAATTACCCTTTACGACCGCGGCCATCCTTGGGACTAAGAAAGATTTAAACCAGTTTATTGCGAGAGGAGAGCATCTGCCAGTTGTTCTCAATCTCTCGCCCAGAAGATCATGATTTACAAGATCAAACGCCAAGGAGAGATCAAGTAGCATAAGTAAGGCAGTGTTTCCTTTTTCAACAATACTAGCAATATTTCCCTGGAGAGCCAAGAAAGCAGTCTCGCTCCATCTTCGGCAATAAAATTGGATTGCTCATTAGACAAGAGTTTGTTTGTATCTATGAACTTCTGGTATTGTAAGTAGGCAATCCTGTCGATGATTTTAAGCAAGAACGGCACTTTTGTTATAGGCCTGAAGTTGCCCAGTGTAGATGGATCCATGTTTTCCTTTTTTATAAGAGGTGTAATCCATGCTTCCTTGAGATTAGCAAGAACATAAGCTTCTTCAAAAGATTGATTGACGAATTGGCCAACCCAGGGTGCTAGTGTATCCTCTACTGTAATTGGCACGCGCCTACTCTGACAGAGCTGGGAGAGGATCATCTCATCCGATATACCGATCAATCTCGTCCTATGCGCATCTGTCTAGGTTAGCATATAAGGTCTCATAATAATCTCGGAATTCCCCATTAATGCCCTTGTCCGTGGTTTGTATGTCCCTGGCACGTCCCTTAGTCCCAGTGATATGTTGCATGCCTCTCTCGCCCTGAACCACCCCGGCTACCAGGTGACCTGGTCTGTCTGCTTCTCCATATCTGCATGCCTGAGAAGGTCTTGCCATGCATCAGACCTTTTTGTCCGCTAGGTCACGGAACTTCAAAAGGTTTCCTTTGATTAAGCATAAGAGTGCCCTATCATTATCAGACCTATATCAGTCCCGTTCATTTCATGCAGGACCTCCCTTTAAACCCTGGTGGTCATGAACTTCATTTCCTCACACTTCCATACCTTAAAGGCCTTCCACACCACTGCGTAATGGAGCACTGATCCCTCGTTCCTCTCAAAGAGACCCTCAGTTTTGTCCTGTAATGAAAGCCACAAATTGGCATCTTGCAATATTGAGGGGCCATCCTCCACAGAGGCTGAGATACAGTGGATCCCTCCCATCGTATTATCTCAACAGGTGAATGATCAGAGAGGATCCTTTTGTTAATCATGCAATCTTGCACCCGTGTCACCAATGCAATGGACAGTAACCGATAGTCTATCCTGAACTGTGCATTTTGGACCTCTGAGTAATAAGTTTACTCAGCAACCCCTGGGTTTCGATCTCTCTAGACCAATTCAATTTGAGCCATAAACTGTGTGACCATACATGCTGCCCCGGTCAGACTTCGCTGATTGGCCCTGTATCAGTCCAGTACATTGTCCAGAACCATGTTGAAGTCCCCTCACCATGTTATCAGGTTGTCTGTCCCTTTTGTGAGTATCTCAGCCAGGTCCCCATAAAAACCTTTGTAATCTATGTCTGGCCAGTATGTGTTTACCAAAACCACCATCATGACCGACAGTCTTCCCAATACTATTACCTAGCGACCCTGTGGGTCGATGCTCCTTTTTTCCTCCTGTAAGCACAATGTCTGGTGAATCAAGGTAAGCACCCCCCTTGCCTGTGTCGAGTATTGTGTGTAGTACCGTTGATTCCCCCATTTGGGTACAAACTCCCTTTTGAAAGGCCCTTGAATGTGCGTTTCCTGTAGCATTACTACTCTGGGCCAGTGACGGACCAAATACGCAAGAACTTTTCTCGCCTTAATGGGGTTGTTAAGCCCCCGGATATTCCAGGTCATTAATTTTACCTCTTCACCTGTGCCTTACGGGGGAACTTTATAATTTTCACCTGCCATCCTTCAATTACCGCAGATCAAACCACAAATATCAAACTAGTATCACCACTGCCAACTTTTTAACATAAATCCCCTCATCCTCTGCCCTTTCAAGTCACTTCACATAAACCAGGTGCTCATACCCTTGAACCCGTGTGTGCCCTCTAAGACGAGGTGGCTCTCTTATGGGATGGATGGGGATGCAGAAGTCACTCAAACATCAATAAAAAGATTTACTCAGGAAGTTGGCAAAAGGTATGCTGTTTTATTAATAATTATCTAAAACAGGGAGTACAACGGATATCAACGGACATATCATAGCAAGGTCTCTCTGATTTACATAAAAACACACTTTTATAGTAAAACTTTTTCATCACTGACATCACACTACGTGGCAAACTGTAAAACTTAAACTGGATTGTGGTTGGTCTTTGTGAAACATCTATGTATTCGTTCTATGGGGTGTGTGGTTGTGATTGGGTCTCTTCTGTCAGGTGGGCAAGTGAGCCCTCCTTCAGTGCAAGTCATCTTCATCAGCATAAAATACATGACGATTTATTGGTTCACAAACTATAGGGAATTTTGATATGTTGCCTTCTATAATTGGTTGGCAGGCTTGTACCCTTCGGGATATTACACTTGCTAGCAGCATGCATGCTGGTACCCCAGGTGTTGGTGAGTTGGGCTTGACTATGCCTCGCCACCCAATTAGCCCAACATCCATCATCACTTTTACTTTCTGTCTTTCAATTAGCCTTTGAACATTGCCTTACAAGCCTCACAACTCCTGGGAATAAAGAGGGATTTTGAGCATGCTCTTGTCTTCTCGCTTCAATGTCGTCTGCCCAAGTGGTTTTCCATCTAGGTCACTTGACTGGAGACCACGTTTCTAGCTTCTTCTCTGTATTTAATGATTTTAAAACAAATACAACTTGTCACTCATTGTCTTTTTGCTGTACCTTGGCAAGGGCTCAGCCCGTCTCTTGAATTCATTGTGTCTCTTGAAGCTTGACAACCAGTTCTCGGCTGCACTGGCCTTTTGACACCAGTCCAACCAAGCCCTCTTGAATTCATCCTTGCTCGTCAGCTACTTTTATTAACTGCGTCACACTTTCAGCTTCTCTGTTCATGGGGTCTCAGTTTGCTAAAACGTGGTGTGGAACATCCAGATTTCTTATGCATATATATATATATATATATATATATACATACCTTGGTGCATCGCCGCAATCTATTTACTACGTATAGCCAGCCTTTATGATTTCTTAATCTAGTCGCGTTTCCAGCATCTGTACAGTTATAAAATGGTTTGCATTTTATTCCATGCTCTCAACACGTGTAATCTTCATTTTACATGTGAATGTTTACTCGATTCTTACTTCGTCACCAAATTATATATGTTCTCTTTACTTTCTCTCATGCTATCTTCTTCTCAGTGTGTCACGTTATGTGATGTGATGTCACCAGTCAGCACTTTTGTCCATCTTCTCTCGCTCTTCAGGGATCTTCCCCCAGAGACTGTCAGCTCTTCGTGGATACATAAAGAAAGGTTTTTTCAATGGATACTTTGCTTCAAAGGCTGCTCGTGTTGTTGCCATCATTATAGGTGTCTTGCTTAGCACTATTTCCGGTTCCCAACATTTAGGCAATTTAGGAACGGGACTTCTAGTAGAGGCTTTTGGCTCCTTCTCTACATTCCCCCCACTGGTTGATTCATCAACCACTCTCCCACCTATCTCCACATCTAGACATCCTCTGTTGAAAAAGTGCTTCTTTGGGGTCCATATCTTCATCACACCCTTCAAAGATCCTGCTGATTTTACTTGAACATCAACACTCCAGGTCATAAGCTTGCATTGTCCACTGGGACTAAAGAAGATCCATCTTCCCACATACTTCTTGTGGTATCTTGGATAAATGAACTTTCTTCCTTCAGGTGCATGGACACTGGCCTTCATACAGCCTCTGATCTCTTCATAAGTCAGTTCCTTTTGTTCTAGCCCAGAATCAATATCGATCAGAATCTGCATTCCTACTGATTTCTTTGTTGTCTTCTTGCACTATGTTATTATCATCCTGATCACGCAGAATCCAAGAATTATCATCACCAGTAATGCTCCAAGAAACGTGAAAATATTCGGCAACCACTGTGGAACCCATGAGAATATCGATGCAAAGCAGCTGTCGTCTGCCGTGTCTTCTACATCATCTTCCATCTTGATGTGTAAATTCGTCAGCATTGTTATGGCCTCTGTCAAGGTCCCATTCTCCTCATCTTGAGAAGGTCTGAATATGCAACATGATTCACAAATTTTGGCATACACACCTACATCCATTGATGTGATCATGTCCAACACATATCTATTCTGTAGTGTCATCAGCCTTACAGCTCTGAGCTCTTCCTTGATTATGTTGAATCCCTTTATGGTAGTGTTGATCGTCTGCAAATGCTCTAATCTGGTTATTTGTAAAAATTTAGCATTCACCATCGTGTGGATCCCTGGCATAAAGATAGTTGTGAATACTGATGCAGTCTTGCTGAGCAACCTGTGCTCATATGGAATAACATTGAAAGTTTCTATTGACTTTGCTGAGAAATAGATTTCCCTTTTCGTTCGATTGAGAAATATAAGTAACCTCTTCTTCCTTAGATGAGCATCAGCCTTTGGAAACTCTCCCATGTTCAAGACGCTTCTCGAAATCACTATGCTGGAATATGAATGATGACTATAGAACATAGTCCTCCCCAATCTCTGGGTAGCTTCATATAAGCTCTGGATCCACAAGCCCAGTAGTGGTCCATTATCACTACTGTCCCATCCTTCATTCCTGGCACATCAAAGATTCATCCGCATTATTGATTCTCTCCAACTTTTCTTGTGCCATTGTTTCTGAAGCAGAGTTCTGCACTTGCCAAGGGTACTATCTGCACTGGGCCTCCATTATCTTTAACCCAGGTCAGTAGCTTGTCAGGTCTTGCCAGAGGGGTTTTCATCCTGTCGCCAAATGATCTATAACTGGTTTGCGATGTCCAGTTACTGCCACTGTTCTGCATATGACTATGCCTTCTTTCCATGCATCTGGTGAAAGTACTGTTCCCCAAATCTGCACCTGTCCTCTCTCTTTACATCTTTGGATTGCTTCTTCAGTCTTTCCTTGGCAATTAAGCTTTTTATTTATCTCCCATCTAATTCCTGCTCATTTCATTCTAGGCTGTTCGTATCTTATCACATGATCTCTGGTGTGTGTTCTTGCTCTTGTTTTCAAATCCTGAACATAATCATCTTCTTCTGGAGCTGGCCATTCTGTCACCCATACCAAGCATGCTGTTCGACCCTGGAACTGACCTCTTGTATGACAGAGTGCAAGGTGTCCTAGGCAATGAGCAGTCTGGACATCTATTTCTATAGCTATGAATATCTTAGAATTCCCCAATGCATAAGGTAGGAGAGCACAAACATAGCAACTCTCCTCTGAGGTTCTTTTGCATACTTCTTTCATGTGTTGATACCACATGTTATTCCCCAAATGTGCTCTACTGTCTAGATAATCATTTAACTCATGAGCATCTTCTCTTATACCTCTCTTAGGTCTCTTTCTTGATAAGTGAGTCTGCACATAATGATCATGGAACAAATCAAAAACAGAACTCCCTCCAAAGGGAAGTATAGGGTCATATGTCAAAGAAATAGGTGACGTCACGTGTCATTAATGTAGGGATAATCACATATGACCTCGGCCTTTGAACAACAGATCTGTCTGTAAGGGTCACTGGTGTGGGAAGAATCAAAGGAACTGCTGATCTTTTTGGACCGACAAAGTAAACAGTGTGTACCAGAAGAATCAGGAAAACAATGATGAAGGCTCTGCATGCATATATCAGGCACCCCTACAATAATCCTCACCAGCGATGATTCCGCATACGTCGCTGGGTTTTTTAGTTGTCTACTACCGTATCCCTATTAGAACTCCACATTTTGCCTTTGAAGTTGTTTTTAATGAAGGACAAACCTCTTTAATCAGGCAAATTAGTCAGGTAATCAGGAAGCTGTAATATTTGCTTGATTATTGCTGAAAGCAATCTCCTAATAACTGGACCATACTTAGGATCATGCAGGAAAACATGAGTGTCAGTACTTCTCCCCACCAGTGCAGGATATGCTCAGAATCATTAGGGAGACCAAAAAGAAATTCAGTGAGTAACGAATCTGGAAACTGCTCCCTCTTCCTGTCGTTAAACAAGAACTCAAGATCTGGCATACTTTTCAGGACTTCAATACTTTCTAAAGTCCAAGTTCAATAGATTTCTATGGCTCAAGCAACACGTGTGTACGCCTGCTATAATATCTATAAGGAGTATTAACGGAAAGTCACAGTTCAAATGCACACTTTCATTTTTTTACTCAGTATTTACTGCACCCTTCTTCCTTGTGATCGATCGAGTCTGCAAGTGCTGAACTACTTTGTGTTGGCTTGCTTCTGAATCAACAGGTGGGGTGGATCAGTCTCACCAGCATATGGTTTAACATCGCCCAAGTGTATCTAGGCACGCCTTTCCTGGACTTTTACTGCTAAGGGATTAATGTTCTCAATGACCAACAAATCGGGGATCATGCCACTTCCTAGTGAAATTGTAGACTAGGATTGGGTCTCCCACAAATAATCTAGGTACGGGTAAAAGTTCTGGTAGTCTGGTTGCTGAATGTTCTTCTCTTGCATCCTGAGACTGACACCCCTTGCTTCTGTTTTGATCTGAAATGACAGAGATACTAGTGGTCGTACATGTCATATTATCACGTATCTAATTTCCTAAGTTTTCTGCTGTCTTCTGGGCATCACTTCTATTCCCCAATGGAGGATTCAGAGACATTCTCATTCATATCCCTGTTACTAGTTCATGGGGTTTGAGGTGTGTGTCCGTTGCAGGCTGATTTATTAATGCATATAATGCTAGGGGTAGACAATAAAGAAATCCCTTCTTGAGTGTCAATTTTAATTTTGCGATTCTCTCTTTGAGAAGACTGTTGAGTCTCTCACATATTCTGTTTGCCTTTGGGTGAAAATCAGAAGAAAACATTTGTTTTATATTCAATAACAAGCTAATCTGTTTGAATAGTTCATTACAAAATGTGGACCATTGTCGGATCTCAGCACCTCACATATTTCCCATCTAGTAAGTACTTTCCATACTAAAAACTTTGCTGTCAGGATGTGTGCATGGACCAGCTACAATCCATCTCGAAAAGGGGCACACTACCACTATCATATACCTATATCCACTACATACCTGCACAATATCAGTCAATATGTAAATACTGAAAAGAACCATTCAACCTAGGGATCACTCCCCATGATTGTTTGCAGTGTGTGCCCAGCAGTAACCTTTTCACATATAATGCAAGTTACTATATAAAATGCAACATGTTATAACAGGTTTGGTACAAACCAGTCCTCTGCTACAGTAGCTGCAAGGCTTTTCCTAGTTACATACACAGGGTAATGCAGCTGTTCAAGCTCTACCTTTAGCAATGCTACTGGCATCACTGCCTTTCCAGTGCTGTCTTGCCACCATAAGGCTTCAGTGGAGGATAAGGAACACCCCCTCCTTTCCCACAATTCCTTCTCATCTTGTGAAGCATTTCCTTGAATTTCTATCAACTGCGTTTTCGGTAAATCCCTATTGCATTACCATAGCCATAGTCACACCCCTCTTTATACTAGGAGTGTCAAAACCTGAAGCATCTGAAGAATTTGCAACCCTTTTGGCTTATTCATCTGCAGCTTTGTTTCGGTGCAAAATCAGTTCTCTTAGTATGTACTACGCATTTAACTATTGCTGCTGGAAGCTGTAGTACCTTAATAATAATGTCCAATAATACTGCGAGTTGCTCTGGAGTGCCATCCGATATGGAGGTAGCCTCTCCTTTTCCAGCATGCTAACCCTGCGTGCACCGTCAACGTCACATAGGTGGAGTCGCTGTACACCATCACTTCCTCCCCTTCATATTTCTCAAGCGCAATAAGAAGTGCCACCAATTCTGCTGCTTGTGCCCATTTGTTCTGTATCTCACCACAGCTGAACCAGTTTTCCTTTCTCCATTATTTTGATTGATTTTCGACGACCCATCAATAAAGAGAATCTCCCCTTCTGACAATGCGTTTTCATTTACACGCGGTTTGTCATCATATGACTCTTCATAGCTAGCTCAATCATGCACATGTTCACCCTCTTCCACGGGCTCAGTTACAAATGTGGCAGGGTTTACTATCCTGCATCTGATTAATTGCAGGATTCGATATAGCCACTTCATATGCAGATTCTCTCTGAGGTGCTAACGTACCCTTGGGCTTTTCCAAATAGCAAATAAAGCATGCTCAACGAATAAGGTTATAGAACAACCCATCACTATGCTTGAAGCCTTCTCAGTGGTGAACATGGCTGCTGCCAGCGATTGTTCACAGTAAAAAGTGTCCTCTCATAACTGGATCTAGAATCCCACTGTAATGTGCCTTGGGTTTATACCCCATGGTACTCCTCTAAGTAAGCACCGCTGTCATAACTGTCCCATTTGTATGCAGAGATAAGTAGAACTCTTCAGAATAATTGTGAATCCCTAAAACTGGATCTGTACAAATAGCTTTATTTAATTTCCTCAGTTGATTCTATTTATGATTACCCACTTGTGCCTTTTTTAATGCCCGCAAAAGTGGTCTTGTGCATGAACTATAATCAAAAACTCATGCTCTAACAAAGTTTCATAGTCCCAAAAAACGTTTGCATCTGCTTTACCGTGTGCGGTTTTACTTTTTTCATAATTGCCTCTGCTCTTTCAGGTGTACCCTTCTTTCCCTCATGTGAGATCAACTGGCCTATGTACAACACCTCCATATGACAATACTGTCATTTCTCTTTGTCCACTTTATATCCCTTGTCTTCTAGGATAACCATTAACTGAATTGAGTCTTCTCTGCACTCATCTTCTGTCATGCTGCAAACTAATATGTTGTCTACGTACTGCAACACAACACTTTTCCCTTTTAATTCAATATTGCCTAGGTTCATCAGAGGACCCTATTAAAAATCCATGAAGATTCACAATATTCTTGAGGTAATCTTGTGCTTTTCCGCTTAGGCTGACAAAATATACATGACATCAAGTCTTAAGAATCCTTATGCAACGGGATTGAGAAAAATGCATTTTTCAAGTCAATCACTGTGAAATAACGTGCCTCAACAGGGATACTACATAGTATTGTCACAGGATTTGGAACTAGAGGAAACTCTGCCTCTACAATATGGTTAATGGCTTCATGTCCTGAATTAAAACGCCATGACCCACCTTTCTGTTTTTTCACAGGATACACTGCATTATTGCACAGTGACTCTGACGTCACTAGAATACCCTGTTCCATTAATGCTGAAATAGTCTTAAAAATACCTTCATCTTCCTCTCGAGACATGTGGTACTGTCTTGCTTGAGGTATAATTGCTCCTGGCTTCAGTTTAATCTGAACTTCTCCTACCCCCTTCAATAGGCCTATGTCAAACGAGATTGGTACTTTTTCTAAGTCCTCGTTAAAATATTCTGGATGTTGCCACGCTACCCTCATTCGCTGTAGGACCTCTCTTTTCTCTATTCAAATCCAATAAATAATATTCATTTCAAATATCAACTCATCGTCTGCTGGATCGTCTTTAAACAACTCCTCATCTGTGACATCAGTCAATCTGTGCCCTTCCCCAATAGCAGTCACTGTTCTCCATGGCCTGCCCTCATCCCATCCTTCGAGTAGGGCTAATTCCACTTGTATTATGGCTGAAACTAGTTCTAGAGGGATGTCTTGTCACTCCTCTTCGTCCATAGGTATCTGTGGTCTAAACAGAAACTCATCAGGTATTCTCATAATCTTTCCCTCTAAGCCAGGCAACCATGTTAACAAAATAAATATCCCATACAGAAAAACTTCAGGTTCGAGTGGCATCCTCGCAAAGCCATATGCCCTGTAAATGCCATTATAAATTCGCCCACGTATAATAGTATAACCTAGTAGTAGAACACACTATGCCATCATCAGTAAATGAAATCGTGATGTTAAGCTTTGTCATTAAATCTCACCCTAGGAAATTGACTGGTGTCTGCCACGAATACAATAAAGGGGCAGGCATGTCATATTTTCCCACATAAATTGGCAATTCATCAGTAAAAGGAACTCTATTTGTAGCTCCAAAGAAGCCTGGAGCATTCATGGCATTTCCCGATAAGGGAAATGTTCCTACCCGTATACATGAGTGAGTTGCACCTGTGTCTACTAAAAAAGTTAAAGATTTGACTCCTATTGATATATGAACCCTCATCCCTCTTGGGGGTCTGGTGTTACCGATAGTACTGAAAACATCAAGTCGCCCTGTGTGCTGTCCTATTGTGGATATATACTCATCCCAGTACCTGTGAAAGGACTCCCTCCCATCACAGTGGCACGTCCCACTCTAGGCGTCATGAGCTGTCCCGTGTTTGTGTTCTGTTGTATTTGCATGGGTGCATGTTTTGACTGTCCCTGCAGTGGACTCTATGATGCTTGCTGTAACTGCTGTGCTTGTTGCATTTGAGGTGCTTACTGTTTATACACTGTCTGATCTTGTGCAAACCCATTTCTATATTGAAGCCTATATACTGGAGGGTAAGTTGCGCCCCCTCTTGAAAATGGCCCATTCTGTACATACACTTGACTTCCACATATATGCGCAATGTGGGCTGTCATGCAACATGCCCAACATACAAGAGGCGTTCTTCGAATTTTCCCTCCTTGCATATTCTGGTTTTCATTCTGCACATTCTGAACATTATTTTGATTATTTTGAAAACCACCCCTACCTCTGAATCCCTCCCATTCCTCGGCCTCTTTGCACAATACCCACTTCTTCCTTGATCCGTCTGCCGCTGGTTATTTACCTACGATACACCCATGGGTTGCAGCATTCCCAGCCCATTTCTGCTTGTCAAAACTGCCACAACTACATTTTTTGACAATATCATCTGAACTAGCTTGGCTTCTTCAAGCTTTCTAGCTTCTTCACGTTTCTTATTCTTCTCTTGCAGCAGTCGACAATGATGCCCTATAGTCAACTGTATTTCTGCCCACGGTTTTGCTTCCATACCCACTAATGTCTTGGGCTGCCTCTGCACTTGCTCAGTCCTTGACATAAAATGTGGTAAAATAGTGCCACTGATTTCCCCCAAAGCTTGCGAGTCTCCATGGTACACCGATCCTGAATACTTTGAATGCAAGCAGGTGGATCTTCCCCTTCTTGCATCTTATGTGCAATAATTTCACCCATATCTGAGATGTCAGGATACTGCCTCCTCAACGCTCTCCATATGTCTGCCCTACAATTATTAAATGGCACTTCATCATGAGCTGTAATCTGTGCTATGACACTGGAATAACCTGCTTATGTCCAAATGTCATCAGCCTTTCCCCAAGAATGGCTGCAAGGAGACCCTTAATGTCTCCTATAGCTAAAGTATTTCCTGCTGTCATTTTTTTCTAACTCATAAATCCATTTTCACGTACCCATCATTAAACTGGGAAGTTTACATCATAAATTATCCTCACCCATCTGTGGCTATGGGATATACTCTAGCCTATCTCCTCCTTTCTCTAACAAGGGGAACTGCGTAAACCCAGCTCCACCCTCGGTTCCCATTGTCTGCCTATCCACAGCAGGGACAATGGTTCTGCATCGCCTGCTCCCTGGCAATTACCTTAATCTGCTCACTTATGGTGGTGATTCTCCTCTCTCACTATGCGCTCATCATTTGGGGCGCTCCGGATATGCTATAGGACCAGGCGTCCTATCCTTATGTTGTTCTAAATCTTCCCATCTCACATCCTTGTCTAACAGTATGAATCCCTCAGGACCACATGTGTCTTCTCCCTCCTCCTCAAGGAATGCTAGGCCATAAAGACTGCATATGGAAACTAAGTCACAATAACCATATACTAAAATGACACGTCAGGCGTGTGGTTCGTTTTCCAAACAAGTCTGATTTATTTTAAAGTATTCTCAGTCGGCCGACTGGGTCTCTCCGCCTCACGACGTGTGTTCCCAAACACTGTGAGATGCGAGAGAGTGCGAACAGCGCTCAAGCAGCAATATATATACATTGGACACATCCTTTGCTAAGGCAATTCGACCCGCCCTCATGCATGTCATACAGGCTAGGGTTCAGTGATTGACAATTATGACAATTATGACACATTATGACAAGTCTTCATTCAGCCTAAACATAGTTATTTTAGCAAAGGCAGCAGAGACAGATTTTTGTTATGGGGAACATGGAGCTCTGGCTCAGCAAGGATATTGTGTTTATTTATTTATTTAAATGTATATATCGCGCCAGTAACCCATGGGCATTGAGGCACTGTTACTTTCAAGAGCTTAGTTACAGGCATAGAGTCATTCAGTGGTACATTATGCATTCGACAAAGCATAGAGCTGACATTTTGGTTGGTACAGTTGGTCATTACAGTACAGTTTATGCATTGGGAACAAATGAGATGTATTCGACTGGTGCGAGGCATCTTATGTGAATAAGATGGTTTTCATGGTTTTGCGGAAGGTGCTGAGGGAGGCCTCACCTCGGATTGTGGGGGGTAGGGCGTTCCAGTGAGTGGGTGCGAGATATGGGAAGCTGGATCCGCCCGCTCTGACTTTTTTTACTAATGGCACAGAGGCATGTTAGTATATGGTGATCTGGTTGGCCTCGTAGAAGAGACGGGATGGATCCTTTGGAGAGGTAGTCAGGGGCAGTAAGGTGAGTGCACTTGTGGGTCAGTGTCAGAGTCTTGAAGATGATCCTTTCTTTTATTGGGAGCCAGTGTGCTAGTTTTCTAGCCTCCGAGATGTGTTCTCTTTTGGTAATGCCTTGGGCTGCCCGGAGAGCACTATTCTGAATGATTTGTAGCCTCTCTAGGTTTTTGTTAGAGGTGCCTAGAAAGAGTACATTACAATAGTCAAGCCTAGATCCAGTGATGGCTCTGGCTATGTTAGTGCAGTTCTCTCTGGAGAGAAAGGGCCTGACTGCGTTGATAAGTTTGGCATGGTATGCAGCTGCCGAGGCTATAGCGTTGACTTGTTTATCCATGGATAGGTTGGAATCCAAGTAGACTCCAAGAGTTTTGACTGATTCTGAGACAGGTATTTTGATGGAGACAATGGTGAAATGACTGAATTGGGAGTCTAGATTTTTCAGCGTGTCGGGTGAGTCTACCAGAAGGAGTTTGGTCTTGTCTGAGTTGAGGCATAGTCCCTTGTCTGCCATCCAGGCTTGGATGGTGTTGTAGAGGTTGTTGAGGGTCATGGAGTCAGTGTCCTAGTTGCCAGTGAGAGTGAGGAGGATCTGTGTGTTGTGGGCGTAGTCAGTGTATGAAATGCCCATGGCGTCGAGGATGAGAAAAAGTGGTCGTGTGAAGATGTTGTAGAGGGTGGGTGAAAGGCAGGAGCCTTGGGGCACACCGCAGAGAATGATGGTTGGTGATGCGGATGCTAAGTCCGAGAATACTTGCATGGTTCTGTCTTGTAGGAAGGAAGTGATCCGTGCTGTGGCTTCAGGGGAGAATTTGGCAGTAGAGGAGAGGTGGTGGCATAGGACGTCATGATCCACGAGGTCGAAAGCCGCAGATAGGTGAAGAAGTAAGAGAAGTGCTGGTTTGCCCATGTCTCTGGCATCATCCATTTGGTTTTTCATGTCAAGTAGGGCGGTTTCAGTCCCGTCTCCTAGGAGTTTGTTCTCTTCAATGAAGTGTTGGACCTGCAGGTAGGCTGCTTTGTCCAGTATTTTGAGGAGGAAAGGGACAGTGGTGATAGGTCTATAGTTGTTGGGGGATGTGGGGTCGAGAGTAGGTTTTTTTAGGAGAGGGTGGACCCAGGCTTCCTTGAGGGAGGCAGGGACTTTCCCAGAAGCAAAGGAGGCGTTTACAAAGGCTGTAAGGAAAGGAGCTAGCGCTCCGGCGCAGTCTTTGATAATGGTGGCTGGGCATGCATCACCTTTGCAATTTTGCAATTGGAGGGTTTGATGTTCCTCATTATGTTGGTGATGTCTTTTTCTAGAATGGGTTTGAATGAGAAAGGTTGGGGGGGGTCCGGGGCTGGTGGTGGGACAGGGGTGTGTGTGTTGGGTAGGGCTTGCTTTGTGGCTAGTATTTTGTTTTGGAGCAGGCTTAATTTATTTTTCATGGCTGTTTGTATATCATCACACCAGGCCTTGTCTTTGGTGAAGTTCTGGGGAGCGGGTGTAGGTGTTTCAAGCTCCCTAAAAATGGCAAAGATTTCTTTAGTGCTGGATTGTGCTTCAGAGATTCTGGATTCAAAGGATTTGGCCTTAGCTAGGGTGATTGCTTTTTTATATCTAGTGGAGCATGATTTAAAAGTCATCTTCTCTTTGTCGGAGTGAGACATTTGCCACTGAGTGAGAGCGGCCTTTTTTCAATGCAGAGTGCGAGGAGGTCCGGGGTGAACCAGGAGTTAGAGTGGGTGGTGGGTTTGGACTTACAGGGGTTAAGGGGGGCAATGGAATTAATGGCTGCTTTGATTGCAACTTCGTAGGCTGTTGCGAGTGTTTCTGAGTCTGTGGAGAAAGGGGGTCTGAAGGCTGGGCCTTGGAGGAAAGGCAGTACCTTTTCCTTAGTGAGTTGGCGGGAGCTTCTGGCAAGGCAGGGTGGCAGTGGCTGAGGTGGGGGGGGGTGGTGGAGCAGGTGGTGAGGATGCTGAAGGTGATGATGTGGTGGTCTGACCATGGGGTGGGAGAGTTTCCAGTGATGATGAGTGGGCAGTTATGTTGCGCAATCCAGTCAAGGGTTCTGCCCTGGGTGTGGGTTGGGCTAAAGATGATGTTATTGTACCCTAGAGCCTTGAGGGCTGAGTCAAGGGATTTGGCTGCTGGGTCCTTCCTGTCCAGGAGACCTAGGTTAACATCCCCAAGGAGAATGGCTTTTGATTGATTTTTGAGGTTGTCAGAGAGGAGGTGGATGAGAGAGGCTTGGAAGTCACCTGTTGGGCCTGGGGGGGGCGGTAGACAATGTGGATAGCAATGGTACATTGGGGAGATAGGTTAATTTTGACTTGGAGGCTGTCACTATTGTGCAGGGATTTCTCTGCCTTCCTGATAGGAAGGCAGTCTTTGGCAATAATTGCTACACCTCCACCTTTGGAGAGACGATCTTGTCTAGTGATGGAGTATCCAGGTGGTAGTGCGAGGGCGAGTGCCGGGCCAGAGGCCTTGTGTAGCCATGTTTCTGAGATCATGAGCAGATCGAGGCCATGGGTGGTTAGGAGGTCGTGGATGTCTAAAGCGTGGGCATTGATGGACCTAGCGTTAATCAAGGCGCATTTTAGATGTGGTTCGGTAATGGCTGGGGGGGTTGGACACAGGTGGTAACACATTTGTAACAGTAGAATTCAAAATGGTGGTAGAAGAATTGAAAACCACAGATTTTACACTGGGTCGCTCATTTTCAGTGGTGGTGGACACAGGTGGTAACAAATTTGACAGAGTAGCATTCAAAATGGTGGTAGAAGAATTGCAAACCACAGATTTTACACTGGGGGGCTCATTTTCAGTGGTGGTGGGCACAAGTGGTAACACATTTGGCACAGTAGCATTCAAAATGCTGGTAGAAGAATTGCAAACCACAGGTTTTACACTGGGGGGCTCATTTTCAGTGGTGGTGGGCACAAGTGGTAACACATTTGGCACAGTAGCATTCAAAATGGTGGTCGAAGAATTGCAAACCACAGGTTTTACACTGGGCGGCTCATTTTCAGTGGTGATGGACACAGGTGTTAACACATTTGGCACAGTAGCATTCAAAATGGCGGTAGAAGAATTGCAAACCACAGGTTTTACACTGGGGTGCTCATTTTCAGTGGTGGTGGGCACAGGTGGTAACACATTTGGCACAGTAGCATTCAAAATGTTGGTAGAAGAATTGCAAACTACAGGTTTTACACTGGGGGGCTCATTTTCAGTGGTGGTGGACACAGGTGGTAATACATTTGGCACAGTAGCATTCAAAATGGCGGTAGAAGAATTGCAAACCGCAGGTTTTACACTGGGGGTCTCATTTTCAGTGGTGGTGGACATAGGTGGTAACACATTTTGTATGGTGGTGGCATCCATATTGTCAGTATTCATAGAAGCTGTAGGCTTTTTGCGGAAGAGTCTAGCTGTGGTCACATGTGGCGGGGACGGCAAGGTGCGTGAGCATAGCCGGGCATTGCGGGTGTTCGTGGGGAGGGGATAGGACTTGAAGGTGGCCTGCAGCGTGCGGTTGCGCAATCTGAGGTATCTAGTATGAGGGCATGGGTATGCGCGAGTTGACTTGTAGTTCTGACTCTTACCTCCGAGATGCGGCCTAGATTCCGGGCAGGCTGCAGACGAGCAGCAAAGAGCTGATAAGAGCATGGGAGACCTATCCTCACGGCCTTCCCTGCTCAGCTTCGCCTCTCGGCCCTCTCCCCCTCCATTTAAAGCAGGAGGGGAGGGGCAGGCAGAGGAAGGCAACAAATGGGCGCTCGGGCCCGCGGCGGTGATTGCAGCTGGCTTCTTTGTTGTGTTGGCGTCCATAGCAACCATGGACGCCATTTTAGGAGGTTGCAGAGCCGTGGAACACGCGGCGAATGGAGAAGAGTGTATGAGACACTCTGATGATCCAAATGCGATCGGATCAGCTCCCAGCTGATCCGTGTGTCGGTGAGCTCGCAGCAGAGCTGATAAAAGCATGGGAGGCCTTTCCTCACAGCCTTCCCTGCTCGGCTTCGCCTCTCGGCCCTCTCCCCCTCCATTTAAAGCAGGAGGGGAGGGGCAGGCAGAGGAAGGCAACAAATGGGCGCTCGGGCCCGCGGTGGTGATTGCAGCTGGCTTCTTTGTTGTGTTGGCGTCCATGGCAACCATGGAAGCCATTTTAGGAGGTTGCAGGGCCATGGAACACGCGGCGAATGGAGAAGAGTGTATGAGACACTCTGATGATCCAAATGCGATCGGATCAGCTCCCAGCTGATCCGTGTGTCGGTGAGCTCGCAGCAGAGCTGATAAGAGCATGGGAGGCCTTTCCTCACGTCCTTCCCTGTTCTTAGCAGGGAAACATTCCTTACTACGTCATCTGTGTGTTTCGGCTCATGAGCTAAGGGTCAGATAGTTCTGAAGAAGAAAAAATCTCCCTCCGCGAAGGAGCACCGCTAGGAGAATATAATTCATGTTTAACTGCCTTTTACAACAGCGCTTGCAAGACAAACCGGCACCTGGACTTCTGATTAGATGCAGCTTCTGCTCGACTTCAGGGACTTAGAGAAAGAGAAAAACAATGTATTTCTGCACAGTTTGACATTCCTGTCTGTGTTAGTATTTCAGCGTTAAAGCCGTGGCCTCGCACGGTGTGTGAGTCTAAAACATAGAATACATTTGCAAAGCGTTTTGACAGAAAATAAAAAAGCAAATGGCTGACATTTCACAAAATGGACGCCCTTTGGTTACATTGACGATTCTTAGATTGCGATGTTTGTCACATGATGCGATTGGCTTCTGGCCAACATATTATACATATAATTCAACTATAGGGTTGCTTTTCTGGTCTAACAGGAAAGTTTCCCTGTCTTCATCTGACATATCTAGTCCCCAACTAGTATGACTCTCTTTCCTTTCATCTCTGCTCAAAGTTAGCCTGTCTAATGGCAAGGTTCTATGCTTGAAACTAAACATGCTTCCTTCTTTGCCTTGCGACTGAGAAATTATAGATCGATCTTCCTTTCCCTTGCTTCCGGATTCACCTTTAATTCTCATCTCCTGATAAACTTTATTGTTCTGTCTCTGATGCTTCCTATCTCAAAACTCTCATCTAGTTTTACACTAGATGGTCCTGGCATTGCCTCCTTTAACGAGCAAATTCCTCTAGGCTTATTTCAAGTGGTTCTGCTGCTGCTCCCTGTGGTAGAAGAAACCTCTCTGTATGGTTCTATGATATATCGTTGGACATGGTTCCAATAACCCCTTTTGAATTTGCTCAATGTTGCATTCCCTTTGCATTCCTTTTCGTTCAATTTCTTCTTCTCATTCCCTTCATTTTTTTTGCTTCCCTTTTAAGCCTTTACTCCTCTTTTCTTTTCTCTTCCCTTCTTTCATTTTCTCTATGCACTTCCTCCTCTCTTCGTCTTTGCATTCTCTTATCCCGCAATTTCTGTTCTTCTTCCTCTTTTCTCTTCTTTTCTAGTCTGTCCTGTTCTTTGAGTGCTCTCTGCCTGTTGTCATATTTTCTTTGCTCCTCTGCCCTTTCTTCCTTTCTTTGTTGTTCCTCCTGAAAAATGTTTTTCTTCCTGCTGTCTATTCTTTCTTTTATACTCATCTTCCCTCAACCTTTTTTCTCATGATGTATTTTCTTCCCTTTGCCTAACTTCATCAATACTTTTCCCATCAAGCTTAAGCAATATCTGTCCACACATCCATTTGTTCTATACGAACGTTATCTCGTCAGCTTTATCCGTTTCTCCTTTACATATCTTAATCTCTCGTTCTATATCTGTGTTCACGTTTAATCATTCATTTTTCTCCTCCTTGTTCTGCAAGGCCTTAAAGATTTCTTTCTTTTTCTCACACTTCTGCCAAACGCAGGTGGCTCATATATCGGATTACTATACCCTGTTGACGTTTTCAGTTCTCTCAATGCATATAGTTCTATATCTTCCGTACTATCACTGTTTATTTCTGATGGAGTAGAGGGAGCAGAAGGCTCAACACCCTTCTCCTATTGCTCTGGTTAAGCATCCATTCCTCAGGGGGTGGATCTTCTCGCTCCTCCTGATGCATCTTCCAGAGCTCTAAAATAGCTAACCTTTTCTCTAACTTATTTCCCATGTACCCTGCCTGCACGTATGTGGTCATATGCTGTAATACTGCTTTTGAAAGTGATCCCACTTGTGGCCACGGCATGAACATTTTATCTGCAGTGCCTTTTACCCATTCTGCACTGTACTGTTTAATCTTGGGCATGTGTTTTGGCAAGGTTTTACACATATGCATTAGTGGTGTGACTTCTCCCATTTTGACAAGTCTCAATCGACTGTCTATACTTACCAGCATTTACACAAAATATGTTTCAGAAAAATAATCAAATATGAGCATGCTCCACACTCGCCGCTCAAGCCTTTACTTCTCAATGCTTTCAAACTGCGCTTGGGTCGGCGCCGACAATGACCCAAGATAGATAATATCTTTTTGCATCTATTCAACACAGCCTATTCTTGCCGTCTCTCCCAATACTTCTTTAAAACATAAAAACTAGTCGACTTTCACATGCACGTTATGACACCTCTTTTCACTTAAAAAACTCCCATGGAGTTTGAATTGTCTTCTTTCACAGATCTGTCTGTGTGTCCCCACTTGGATTTTAAGATTATACTTTCTACACTACTTGAGCGAGGACTACAGGTTTTCAGACACTATATGTCTCACTGTAAAACTTTATCATATACCTTGCCGTTCCTCATCACACACTAAAATAACCCCCGTTACTTTATATTACCACATACCACCCACACAGTTTGCCACTCTCCTTAGCGTACTCACCATTCGTGTTTCAGCATTAGGCCCTCGGTATCGTCTCCCCTCCTTCAATCTGGCCACTGTCGCCTTCAGTCCACTCGGCGCCTGTGGAAACCAGGAGGGATTTTGTGAAAGAGGTGCCCGTCCCACCTGTATCTTCTTTACTTGCAAGCTTGACTATTTCAGCCGTTCTCCACACAAAACCTTGCATCCTTCAAGCTAGATGGCAGAGGATATCGGATTATCTGAAAATCACAAGCCTACTAAACCGACGGATATTTTATCTAACCATCCGACCCGCTACCACTTGAACCCGCATGGGCCCTCTAAGACGAGGTGACGCTCTTATGGGATGGATGGGGATGCATATGTTACTAAAACATCAATAAAAAGATTGACTCAGGGGGTTGGCAAAAGGTACGCTGTTTTATTAACAATTATCTTAAACACTGAGTACAACAGACATCAACGGATATCTCATAGCAAGGTCTCTCCGATTTACTAAAAAAGCACAAGTTTATAGTAAAACATCTTCATCACTGACGTCACATTACGTGGCAAACTGTAAAATTTAAACTGGATTGTGGTTGGTCTATGTGAAACATCTAAACATACTTTCTATGGGGTGTGTGGTCTCTATTGTCAAGTGAGCAACTAAGCCCTCCTCTAGTGCAAGACATCTTCATCTTCATAAAATACACAACGATTTATTGGTTCACAAACTGTAGCGCTCTTTGATATGTTGCCCTCTATAATTGCTTGCATGCTTGTACCCTTCTGTAATATTTCACTTGCTAGCAGCACGCAAGCTGGTACCCCATGGGTTGGTGGATTGGGCTTGACCATGCCTCCCCACCCAATTAACCCAACATCCATCATCACTCTTACTTTCTGTCATTCAATTAGCCTTTGAACATGGACTTGCAAGCCTCACAACTCCTGGGAATAAAAAGGGAGTGGGAGCATGCTCTCGTCTGCTCGCCTCAACGTTGTCTGCCCAAGTCTATTTCCATCTAGGTCACATGACTTGAGACCACGTTTTGAGCTTCTACTCTGTATTTAATTGTTTTTAAAACAAATACAACTTGGCACTCATTGTCTTTTTGCTGTACCTTGGCAGGGGCTCAGCCCGTCACTTGAATTCATTGCATCTCTTGAAGCTCGACAACCTGTCCTCGGCTGCACTGGCCTTTTGACACTGGGCTAACCAAGCCCTATTGAATTATTTCTTGCTCGTCAGCTACTTTTATTAATTGCACCACATTGTCAGCTTCTCTGCTCACGGGGTCTCAATTTGCTAAAACACGATGTGAAACATCCAGATTTCTTATGCATATATGCTACCCTGGTGCACCGCCGCAATCTATTCACTACGTATAGCTAGCCTTTATGATTACTTAGTCTACTTAAGTTTCCAGCATCTTTACAGTTATAAAATGATTTGCATTTCTTCAGTGCTCTTCACACGTGTAATCTTCATTTTGCATGTGAACTTTTACTCAATTCTTACTTTGTCACCAAATTCTGTATGTTCACTCTACTTTCTCTTCTGTTATCTTCTTCTCGGTGTGTCACTTTACGTTATGTGATGTCACCAGTCAGCTCTTTCATAAATCTTCTCTTGCTCTTCAGGGATCATCACCAAAAGACTATCAGCTCTTCTTAGATACATAAAGAAAGGTTTTGTCAATGAATAATTTGCTTCAAAGGCTGTTTGTGTTATTGACATCATTACAGGTGTCTTGCTTGTCACTATTTCGGTTCCCAACATATAGGCAATTTAAGGGCGGGACTTCCAGTAGAGGCTTTTGGCTCCTTCTCTATACCCTTCACAGCTCTGTGTCAGCCCCCTACACCCACATCAACTCCTCCAAATGGTTGATACTCCTCTATCCCACCCTTATCATCTCCCCCAACTTGATGATGCCATCCCAATTCAACAGTGGAAAACTCCTGGGGTGCATTGTGAGCAGCAAAATCTGGAATATGGCAGTCATCTAGCCTTGCGCCCGGCGTCACCTTTAGTCCTGCATTATATTGCATTATTCTGTTTTAAACAAGGATACAGATATAAGGATTTCCAGATGAAACTCCTCCATCTGCCTGTGCATTTCCATCTCCCGGATCTGGACTACGGTTGTCTCTACGATCCCGTGTTGGGATGGGGTTTTCTAAAAAGTGTGTGCGGCCTCCATATTGCATCCATAGCTTGACTGGAAACATCAAGGCATATGGGATGTGTCTTGCTCCGAGAAGCCTTTTCACCGGTCATATGGTCTTGGAGGACCTGGACTCCCAGCACCAAAGTCTGGGTAGATGTATATATTGTTGCCTTCATGACAGAGTGTACCCTTTTCTATGGATAGCTTCAGGATCAAATCTCTGTTCCTGTAGTTATGCATTTTTGCTGTAATGGTACGTGGGGGCTCCAGGCTTGGAGCGTCGGCCATGATAAAATGAGTACACTCTATTAAAACGTGCGCAGAGAACACTATCTCTCCAAACAATTTCTTCAATAAAACCTCTATGAACGGCTCCCTAGGCCCTTTGCATCATGACTTATATGCTATGTACATTATTCCATCAGGAAGGTGATTTCAGATCATCGCACTAGCCCTTCTTCTTGCCCAGCTCCGACCTCAGGTCTGCTATGGCTCGGTCGTGTTGGTCCACCTTGTCCTCCCCAAGCCTAGTCTCAGCTTTGGTTATACAGTCACTTTCCTTTTCCAATTTGGATTTCAATGAGAAATATTGTCGAATTTGAAGCCTTTTTGCATAGCAGCCATCAGTTGGCTGTCCCGAGTGTTCCCTGGCGTTGTACTAGGTTTTCCACTTGCAGCTAGGCTGCCAGACCCCAAAGGCTCTTGCAGGGTTGTCAGTAAATGAGTCCATAGGGCCAAGTCTCTTCCCTGGTCCCTTTGTTGTGATGTTTCTCCACCAGAGTCTTGCAAATGGTCGGGGCCAGGGGACAGTTTCCCCAGCCAGTTCCTCAGTTAAGCACTCCCGGCGCCTTCCACTAAAATATGACTCCTTTCCCATTAATGTTTAATTAATAAATTGTATATGGGCCCCCTCACATATGGGTCACAGTGGTAGTGTCCCGACTCTAGGAGCTCACCGCCAGTGCATGCATGGCCCGGCCACCCACTGACAAAGACACTGTTCCAGACACAGTACCAGTGCAGAATCGAAGAATCTTAGCAGAGCCTTTAATGGTCAGACCCCTGGTAGGTGTTTATCAACGCTGTCATGTCTGCCCCTCCTCTGTAGGCTCCGGTCTCACCCAGGGCCCTGTTTCAGTGAAGGTGGGCCAGCTCAGGTAATGGGAGTTCATGGCTCTTCCTTCCCATAGGCCTTTCCAGTTACAGGCAACCTCAGCCTCACCTCGGTGTAACTGCAGGAGTACAGTGCCCGTCCCGCAACACTGTCCTGTGTGCATGCCCACCTTCCGGGCAGCCCACCAAGAGGGCAGGCATGCAGAAATCTTCAAATATTACTGCTCCAGCCTCCAACCTTTATTTCATATCAACATTGCAGCCCCAATCTCCTCACCTCTGTCAGTTCTGTGACTCTCCCGGATCCTCCGTCTCAGCCCCTGAACTGTGTTACGCACCTCTCTACCATCAGAATATCTAGCACCTCTTACGCTGTCCAGAGTCTGTAACTCGGGACCCCATCAAATGCTGCTCTTAGATCGATGAAGACTCTATATAGTTCCATCTTCTTCAAGTAAACATTCTCCTGATGCAGGAAAAATATTCTAAAGGACTGGTCAACTGTGCTCAGGCAAGGTTGACAGCTGGTTGAAGGCGAATAATTACCTTTGTATCCCTGGCGCAATCGGCCAATTGGTACAGCAGGACATGTGCATAGTTCTGACTTGCCATCTATAATAGAGAAATTTGCCTATCATTTCCTGGGTTCTCAGAGTCCCCTTTCTAATATATATAAGGACACTTTTTCCCCCATGTCAACGATTTTGGAATCATGGCAGAGCCTGCAGCTGTGTTGTATAGAAGCAGAAAGACAGGCACCCATGCCTTCAAGTCGTTCTTAAAGGTGACTCCTGGTATCATGCCAGGGTCCATTGCCTTTTCCCATTTTTTTTAAGTTGATTGCATCTTTCAGCACTTTCAGCTCTTTCAAGGTAAAATGCAGTGCCAACTCTTCCCGTCGTTGGGCTTCAGGTGTATACTCTGTGGCATCTAAAATCTCACATGGGCTTAGAGTAAAGTTCTGAGAAATGGTTCAACCAGATATCTTCATGTATATTCCCATGTAATGTTATCCTAAGTGTTGGGGATGTTACCCTTTTCCAAACCCTGGCACTATCTTTGTTATTTTCTGCATCTATAAGTTCTTGCCATTCATTCTCTACATTTTTTTTTCTCAAACAGTTCTTTATAGGATGCTTTAAATTAACGAAATATAAGCCTGTCAGGGCCATTGATTTTCTACAGTTCTGCTTTGAGCACCTTTTTGGCTAAGCAGCAGTCATTGTTGGACCAGGTAGAGCACCAAACGGTAAAGGAATTAACTATCTTCTTTGGTTTTGCCACAAATGGTTATATCCTTAAAATGAATTCCTCATAAATTGAAATGATCATAGGGTTGCTAAGGTTTTTGGTAAGAAATGGATCCAATAGTAGGAATATATCCTCATAGATTGCAGGCTCAGTGTTGTTATTCGCACTGTCTAGCAATTTCACTTTTTGCCTAGCATTGCACTTAATCGCAATATTAGAATTTGAAGCATAATGGGTGGGGCTATCCTTGACAGCAGGATTTAGGCAAAGTGGCTGTTGATCAATGTCTGTGCGATCATTGGCATACATCGTTTTGATAAATATTCACTCAATATGAGCGTTCTTTTCTCCATTCACAAATGTTAGTCTTCCAGGTTAGTCACTAACTACCATGCCATTTCATGCTCTAAGTTCTAGAATGGTGAGAATGTGAGTGAAGGCTGCATTTTGTGTTCTTTTCAGATACTTAGCCTTGAGCTCTGGAATATCCTAAACAGCAACCCCCTCCTCATACAATCCCTTCAATATTTCAAGTGATTCAAAATGTATATTAAAGTCACCTGCCAGGAGAATAATGGGTTCCCTGTGTATTCTTTTTTAAATAATACTATTGCATAACTATTTATACAGTGTTATGTTTATTACTAATATTAGGTTGATTATAGATTTTGTAGGAGACATTTATGGGGCAACAATTAATGAAGGGGTTTCGCCCCCTGCCGCCCAATCGCAAGCACCAAAACAATATCTAAATATGTTTTGGTTTTTCACTTAAACTGTCTTTAACATATATAACACCACTGTTATCCCTCACAGGTTTTCCAATAGGCAAACCAAGAATCAGGCTGGTGTGCAGAAAGAATATATATTATTAAGTAGACAAAACACATTAAGTATCAAAATGCACGCCACCTTACTTGCTGGCTCACAACCTTCCCTTCCAACAACTTCAATACAAACAAGTTGGATACAATTCACTTTGGAAGTAAAATTTGCTGAATATCTATGACAAAACAACATGTGCATTTTTCATCTTTACTTTCTGTTCTACATAGTCATATTGAAACACAGGTCTATAGAATACTTCATGTACTTTGTTCACTCACAAAATACTATTGATATCAAGGTAATTTAGGCAACGCCTGAGAGCATTACATGACAGTTTTGATTTCCTATATAGATTGTAAATGGTCTGACTTTAAATGAAACATAAGGCTTTTCTATTTGACAACAGTATAGACATGTGCAGTGCCCTTTAGTTGAGTCCTCCCTGCACTCTTTTCAGTTCGAGCAAGATATTAGCACAACTACATTAATCAACACTCTCTTTTCTCAATATATAATGAAGCCTTTTCCTTTACCAGAGGCATCAAGCAATCTCTCAATCAATTTGGATTCTCTTACACACTCTCATTACAGAGTGGGCTTTTAAATCAATTGTGTTGATTTGCTTAAACTAGCAAACACTTTTCTGAACAGCACAGACAAAGATAGTCAATTGATATGCAGCAACCTGTCTGCTTTAATGCAAGGCACACAGAGTTTTCAACAGTTTGAAATTTCATTTTGCATCCCCCTTCCCTTAAGGAAAATGTTGAGATTTGCAACAGGCATACACGTGGTTGAAAGTTACTTCATAGTGCTATACCGTTATTCACACTTGGAGAGAAGTTAGAGATTTTGAACTTCTCCAAGATCACCCTGTGTCATTTGGCTATGTGGGAATTAATTGAATTATTAATAAATCACAATGGCAAGCGATATACTCCTGGATGCTATCTCCTCAAATGTGTATATGGGAAAAGATACCAATTTAACAAGACCCCCACCAATTATTTGTTCTGTTGGGATTAGGTAATTAAATTGAATATATGTCTGGATGTATACTCTGGAAAGTCATCACGCTTCAAGGTTATCTCATTGAAAGCATATAGATCTGATAAGACTGCCACTCCAGGCTCATTTATAGATAGACTCCGACATCAACCCTGTGTCCTAGTTCCGTCAGGAATTTAGTATTTCTCCTGCTCTCAATCACCTCCTTCTGTCTCCATTCCGATAGATTTATAGACCCGCAGTCAGCTTAGACAGCTCTCCTCTTTTTAGTCATCTCCTTATTCTGGACAGACCACCCTCATTTTCAAAAGCGACTCTTTTCCCATTCTATGTCTACTTTTAAATGCATAATCACACCCCAAAATATCTAAATTATGCGTTGCTGTCTTATTGGCACATGATTCAGATTGGACATTACTCTGAATAGTCTCTTTTCATTAGTAGATTAAAATTGTGGGAGTTGTGGTCCACCCTTTTGGAATGGCATTTCTAACCACATTAAAAAGACTTAAAATCTTCAACATGACACTTTTCTTCTTTTTGTAAATAACTGCGCCAGCTACCTAAAAGTTAGGTGCACTTTATAAATGAATGAATAAATAAATAAATAAATAAATAAATAAACGGTCACAAACTCTACATTTCTGAATTGGTCTGATCATGCCAGTAACAATGCACCGTGTTTCATGTTGGAATGCTGTTGCAGATACAAATGGCAGATTTTTAAAATATTTTTTTTCAAATAGGATAAAAGTTAGCATCACAAGATTTTACAGATAGGTATCTAATTTAATATGCTACCATTGTCTCGACTCTCCGTACCAAGACCCTTTCTGGGAAGCTATGATCACATTCAAGCTCATAACTCTGGTTCCTAAGGTTGAATTTTGAGCGAAGTTGTATCACCAAATGGGGCTTCTCATGAGCTTTTCAAGCAAATTAGAACCATTTTTGTAAGTGTCACAGTTCTCAAGTTAATAGACAGAATGTGATTCTCTATATAACCCTATGGCAGATTTATTAATGGCATGCATACCTTTTTTCACTTAATCAAACATGTGTTCTTACCAAGACCCTGATGTAGTCCTGGGCACTCAATGTTGATTCAGCCTGCAATAAAACAATGAGCTTATTTCAAAGTTAATGACCTGGCCATGGTCTCCTTATCTCCTTCGAACAGAGGAGTACAACTAAACCCCTTGGCTCATTTGACATTCTCTGGTGCATGTCAATTTTCATCAGCTCAGGGCTTCACTGCAAACTTGGATTTCCATTTGACTATTTTTCAGAGTTCACATTCATTAACAGCAGTTATTGTTGACTCGGTGGTCGTCTGTTCACCCCAATAAACCTTTTCCCAGTCACAACTCTGCCCCCTTCCTGGCTATGCAGAAGTTTCAAAGAGAGATTGGTCATCTCTGTCTGATCATTTTTGGGGGAAGGTCACTGCTTGGCCTTAGAATCTGGTGTGGGGGATGCCTCTTTGGGTTAAACCACAGGTTTTAAAGTCAGCTCTGATTAACAAAATTAGTATTTTAATTGTTATATTTACTTTCTTTATACATGGGTCCATCCTTCGTATCTTACATCAAACAATCTTTGTTTGTTTGTTTGTTTATTTATTGGTAGGGCGCACCAAACCCTTAGGTAGCTGGGCGCACGTCACAAGAAAACTTACAGCTTAGTTACAGATATGCATATAGGTACAAATACAGTTACAAACATAGTTAGGTACAGAGAATATAGGTGCTAGGAGGTAAGTTAAGGTGGTGGCAGACATGTAGGACATATAGTTGCGTTCGTTAGATCTAGTGGTCATTACGTCGTAACCAGGTAGGGGTGTTGCGCCTGAAACTGAAGTAAGACTGATCCCTCTGAGCTCTACTGGGAGTGCATTCCATTGTTGGGCTGCTTTTACTGGGAAGCTGTTGCCTCCTGTTTTCTTTTAGTCTGAATCTGGGTATTTGGAAACAGTAGGAGTTGGGTATTCTGGCAGGTCGTGCAGAGGTTTTTCTGATTATTCTTTCCTTCAAGTATGGAGGGGCTGCATTGTTGAGGCATTTGTGGGTTAATGACACAGTTTTAAGGAGGATCCTATCACTGATTTTCAGCCAGTGCTGGTTTCTCCTAGCATTAGATATATGCTCTCTAGTAGGGAAGTTCAGAGCCATTCTCAGCACATTATTTTGCAATGTCTGTACTTTGTTAATGATGTATTTGTTGGCTCCTAGGTACAGTGCATTGCAGTAGTCCAATTTCGATAGGATGAGGGCATTGGCTAGGATAATGCAGCTAGTTGATGAAAGGAAAGATCTGCATGCTCTAATGAGTTTGCCCGTATAGGCAGTGGATGAGGCCAGGGAGTTAACCTGTTTTTTTAGAGCTAGCGTGGAGTCCAGATAGAAACCAAGTATCTACTCTTCTTTGGCGACTGGAATTATGTTGCCATCAATATTGAAGGCACTATAGTTGGTGTCAAGTTTATTTTTTGTTTCGTTTTCTTCATTTTTTCTGTTGTACCATGCCATCAATGTTCATTTGTATGTCCTGATATATATTCACTTTACTCTGGCAGTGGAGATTCATTTAATTGGTATACGCTGCAAACTGTACACAATTCCATGTTAGCTCTCTGTGTTAGCAAAGCTACACTTTGGGACTCGGTCACATGCACCGGACAGTAGGCCTCCAGTTTTGGGCTTTGTTATTCAAACACAGGTCCCACGTAATTAAATGTTTCCTTTTTCTCTAACCAATATTCAGTTACTTGATAGTTCAGAATTACACGCTGGGCTTGTCTCAACTTGTCTCTGCCAATAGAGTGTTTTCACAGTTCTGCACTTAAAGTTCATTTGTATTTGGGGCCGAATATACCCCATAGAAATCTCCCAGGCTCTTATCCCATGTTTTACTACCATGAAAGAGCATGGGAAAGTGTGGGTTGAATGGCCCATGCTCTGTTTATCTGGTAGTGGGTGGTAGTGCTTCCATCCATCTTCTGGATTCCCAAGATTTGGAAGGGCCTCCCTACTTCCTTTCTCTCCTCTTCACCATTAATTTCCCTGTTTTCTGGCCGCTTTCTGGACTCCTCTTCTCCTGGTCCCCAGGCTGGAAGGACTTTACGTTAATTGTTCTAAAGAGAGGAGTAAAAAGTGTTGTGAAGCAAGTTTTGTTGAAACATTATTGCCCCGGACATTATTGCATGAAATTCTGAAAACGCATCTCCTAATTTACATTTACTATCAAACATGAGACATTTTTTGTTTTACATCAATCATTTCAGATAAGGTACTTATTCTCCTGTTATATATTTTAGTTTCCATCCTGGGTTTTGATCTTACCTTTTATTCCTCAGACGGTTTACCTTGGCCCTAACTTAAGTGGCCTCCTCAATCACTCTTAAAGATAATTGAGGATGACATCTTTTTAACTGAATGATATGGACTCACTTCTCTTCTGTCAGTTCTCCTTTTGGGAGGCAGATCTTACAGGTAACAGGCAATATTGTATCCACAATCTCAAAACTGTTGAACCAAAACGGAAGACTTTTCTATTCCTTGGTTTATCTGAAAATTGTAGAGATAAACCTTATAACCTACCTCATACTACTTTTTTGTGGTCTTCAAACCATAGTATGATTTCATCTCTTCAGTCAACTCTTCTAAGTTGTGCTGGGCATAAGCAAAAGAGTGCCAGAGTTGTTTCCTTTGATTCTCAATGTACTCATCTGTGGTGGACACATTTATACCCATCGGCTCCTGAGTTCTATAGAGCAGATGCTGAGGTAACAACCCGTTTTTGCCCATTCAAAAGTTCAAACGGAGACATCTTGGTTGTAGAAGATGGTGTACATCAGGAGAAGCGATCATCAAATATCCCAACTGAGTCCAGAGTCAGCCACCATCTTTAGAATGCTCACAATGGCTTTTTAATATCTCTCAAATCCTTTGCTTGATGGAGGGCGGTATGCGATCTGGATTTATGTTTTCCCACATCTTGGTCATCACCTCACTGGTAAAATGACTCTGTTCGACCAAGTCCTTTGCAGAAGGCTGAAACAAGAGACTATGTGGTTTATCATTAGCGCGGCAGCTGCCAACACCTTACAATTCAGGGCAGGAATACGGTCCTATGTTCATTCATTGACAGTGTTTTCTTCTATGGGTTTTCTGCTGATTTTTGTTATTTGAAAAAACTCAACAACATTTTTATTTTTAGGGGGTTCCACCTAAACCTCTTTCACCCCTTTTCATTGTACACTATTGCAGACCACCCACAGTTTATATATCCTCACCCATAACCCCAAATATTTTACAATGAGTTTTTCCATAAATTACATCAGAAATAACCCAGCAGAAAAACACTGTTGATGAAAACGTTGTATAAGGAGAATACATTCTACCAACTTTGTAAACATGCATGTTACCATCAATATGTACTTGTTTACTCTAGAGGAGCGAATAGCTGGGCTGATCAAATCGACTTTCAAATCTGACAAAGGCAGTGTCATTCCCATTTGTTCTGAGTGAGCTCTGCGTATCAGGGAAGTTGACTGAAATTGTGCACACACAAGACACCCCTTTAGATATATGTTGAGGTCCAGGCCCATGTTTGACCAGTATGCAACCTCTCTCAAGATTTCTAATATCCTTTGAAAATCCTGATGATCATCAGTAGCCATGTCAATGAAAGTGATTCAACATCAGGTTCTGGAATGAGGGAGGGACCACCCACTCCTCACACCCAGATAGATCTCCTTTCCAACAAACCGTCTTGGATTCAAAACATCTTGGAAAATTTCAACAACACCTGAAGATCTTCTTTACTGGTATAATCCGGTTCCGTTAGAGGATCACTCCCTGAGTCTTCAATGTGTTGATTGTATTTTCCAATAATCGGGTCCTCTTTTTGTGCAGTTTTCAAATCTACTTCTGAGGTGTCTTTACACCACTGAGCAGTTGAGAGTTCACTTTTGGCATGAGTTTGAGACCTGCTCACAGCTGCAACTTGGATTTCACCCAGTAAGATCATTGTCACATTGTCCATCATTGAGGGACTGGGTCAGTTTTCCATGTTCTAACGTTTTTTTGTTAGCACAAAGCTTGACTCAGTTCTTCAGTTGATCAGGTTTTCCACAAACCCATTCCTGACATAGTCGGGGGTGATCACCAGTTCTTTGAGTTGGTGGTGTAATTCAGTGAGGTTGGCTTGCTGAACGACCATGAACTCTGCCACCTGACTACTTTCGGGTCCTATTTTGTAACCAGCAGTGGGCTCTGGGGTATCATTCACTCTTGCATTCCCAATGCTAGCCACTATTTCATTTTCCCTGTTATTGGATACACGGTAAGAGCACCCGTCCACATAAACTGTGAATATCCTTTGACAAGTGTCTTCTTCATAGACTTAGTGTGTGGAAGTGAGGTACACCTCCATATTGTCTTTGATTATTAGACTTTCATCCTCAAGACAGTTTTTTTTGCACAATCATGCAAGACTGCCAATCCTTACACTACAGGATTCTTCATGTTTTGGCCATAACTTACCTCCACAGGAAAGCCTTGCATGAACAGAATCCAGGAAGTTAATCTGGAATTACTTACATTCCCATCCTGGATTCTGTTACTTTGTAAATACTGCAAGGGTTGGTGAGGAGGAGTCTCTACAGTGATATGCTCCCCCCTGGATAAACAGGCAGTAGTTTTTCAATGCCCATACCATTGCCAGGAGTACCTTTTCATAGTCATTGACGTTTCTTTTTCTCCATGGAGGACAAAGTTTTGCTCGCGTATAAGATAAGTTTGTTGACTAGTCGTGCTTTTGATACAATACCGCTGTCAGGCAGGCATCGGAAAACACTGTCTCCAAGAAAAACTCCTTATCCTTAACAGGGAAAACCAAACAATGAGGTTGAGAAAGGCTTATTTTCGTTTATTTAACTGTATCGTTGTTCTGGACCCCACTCCCAGTTGAATCAGGTCTTTAATAAATGGACCTTGGGTTGAGTGACATCGGCGTAGTTGTCAATGAACTTTCGACTATACTCAGTGAGTCCCAGAAGGCTACTCAGTTGTTGCAGAGTGGTAGGGTCTTTGAATTTCAGTAAGGCTTCTACTTTCTTTGGGGGTTGAGACCATCAGGGGTGATTTTGTGCCCAAGAATGTTAACTCAGGCCTTACACCATTGTGACTTCTGAAAGGGCAGCTTTGCTCCGGCTTTCTGCAACTGTGCGAAAACAGTGAATTTCGGCAATATGTTCTTCCACAGTTGAGCTCTTGATCAAAACATCATCTACATAACAAGGTTTCATCTTTTGCCCAAATGGGGCATGGCTTTCCGAAAGGAATATATTGAAGTCTCATTTCCAGAGTTTATAAATCCAAAGGGTATTCATAACCATGTATATTTCTGCCCCCCAAAGGGAAAGGTAAGCTTCTAGTAGTCTTCCCTACTTATTAGTTCCATCCAGTAACCATTAATCAAACCAAGGGTTATGTACTCTTTAGACCCTTGGATCTGCACCAGCCCTTGATCGATGTAGGGATGTGGCCATCAACACATGTGGACCAGTTTGTTCTGCTCTTTCAGGTCTGCATATAGTCTCCATTGCCTATTGGCTTTAAGTAACCCCAGTACCGGGTTGTTCAAGGTATTGTGGATTGGACAAATTATGCCACTTTATTCCGAGTTATTGATAATCTCTGTGAGTGATTCATTGTATGCGTGAGGTAACCAGTATTGTTTCACAAATACTGGAGCCATCTCTGGGTCCAGTATTTGAATGAATAGATGTACATACATAGTCATAAGAATAGACCAAAAGGATATCCTGGAAGTCCAGGAATACTTGTTAAAGGTTCTGTCTTTGCTCCTCAGTCTCACAGACATCAGCAAGCTTGATCCATTCCTCGACCATCTACCTGAAACCTGGGAAAACCTTGGGTTTGGAAATTTCAGCTCTTTCCTCCAGTTGTGTGGAGAGATCTCTCTTTACTTTGTTTACCTGGACAGGAGGGTCCATAGATTTGAGGTAGTTGTTTTTTACTCTAAATAACAGCTCATCCTTTCTAATGTTACAGGTTACCTCTTCCACCCCATAAGGGCATGAAGAGTACACCAAGAAAATCCCCCATGACAGGTAAAAATATTTTCTGTAGAGATACCATCACTGGTGTCATAACAGTTGTTTGGAATGGGTGAGATGATTTAATTTCCTATATCAATAGAGTAGGCTTGGGCATCAACCGCCATTCCAATATAGGTGTCTCCGCCCAAAGTAATACGTTGAGAGTCGCTGTTATTGACCAATATTCAAATGGTGTCATCTTATATATCCAGTAGGGGTGTTTGATATAAGTACAAACCTTGTTGTTGGGGATGAGAATTCAAATGTATGTACGCATCCTGGTGTTTACGTTTCTATCCTTGCTTCATTTTAAGGGTGATAATGAATTGTCACACTTGTCCTGGGATGGTAACCTTTTCTCCCACTTGGGCTTCAACCACATAAGGCAGCGATTGAGCTGAGCAAAATACCCTCTCAGGGTTGTCAAAGTCCATGGGGTTACACCACAGTCGTGACCAGGCTTTGTTGATAATCAGATCTAGGATAATTGTGAATTGATTGAGAATGTCACTACCCAATTAAAAGTCAGAAGGGACATCTATAAAGACCCAACAATGATATTCTATATTGTTATTGTCAATGGAATTATTTAGCATACACATGCTAGGCAGAAAATGCTTAGAATTTGGTGTTCCCAAACCCACTTGCCATTAATCAATCAATTTAAATGTAGGAATGACATAATCTTTTGGGAGTTTCCTGAATAATCCTTCATTGATAAAGCTTTGTCCATAATTCATTCATATTCTGGAGACTACTGGCTCCTACCCCTCATTTATCGGACTGGGGAAAGAGAAGTGTCTTCCCTATTTCTGAATATCGGTCAGACTTTGAGCTGGTTTTTCATTGTCCTCTTTCAAGGGACATGGTGTTTCTTTGACATTTTGATTTGTATGAAATCTCAAAGTATTCCCTTGATATGAAATGACATGATGTGGCATTTATAACGCTCCTATACACAAGTGTTTCAAGGTGCGATGCGGCAAGGGAGGGGGACAGAGGGAGGACAGACAGCGATCCTACTAGGCCAGGTGTCATTCAAATTGCGCAAGTGCGTGGGAAGGGGGCAGGGACAGTGCAGTACATGGGAATAGATAGACAGTAAGTAAGTAACGGCAGCATGTGGCAAGTGCATGGGTAAGTGCAGACATCAGGTTTCAAAGGCTGGTAGGCAGAGTGGAGGCATACAGAAACAGTCCCCAAGTGCGGGGGTTGCCGAGAGGGCAGTGCAGGTGTGACGCTGGCGGGGGTGAGGAGGGATTAGGCCAGAGATCAGAGGGTGTCCAGGTAGCCAGTGCAGTTCCGGTTACAGCCAGGAGGTGAGCAGAGGTGAAGAGGAGAAAAATCAGAAGCAAAGAGAAAGGTTTTGAGGTGCTTCCAGAACCAGAGATGGTTCTCCTCAAGTTTAAGGGAGGCAGGGAGGCTGTTCCAGAGGGAGGCACCAGCCGAAGAAAGAGATCTACCACCAACTCGCTGCTTGGAGAAGCGGCTGCCCTTGAGGGAGTTGGAGGTGGATGAGCGGAGAGCTTGAGAAGGAAGATATATAGGGAGAGAGAGTTGAAGGTATTGAGGCCCAGGCCCCAGAAGGCCTTGTGGACGATGCAGAGGGTTTTGAACTTAATCCTCGCAGCCACTGGGAGCCAGTGCAGAGATTTCAGTCCTAGAGAGATATGATCCCTGTGCTTGAGGCCAAGGACAAGTCTCGCAGTCCTGTTCTGGATAAGTTGCAGAGGGCGGAGAGTAGAAGCAGGTAGATTTAGAAAGAGGCTGTTGCAATAGTCCAGCCTAGAGAGAACCAGAGCTCTGGAGACAGTGAGCTTCTGGGGGAAGGAGAGGAAAGGAAGAATACCTCTGAGGAGGTGCAGCTGGTAGTGTGACTTCTTAGAGACATCAGAGATGGGAAGGGAGAAGGAGAGTGTGGAGTCAAAGATGACCATGGGGTTTTTTGCCTTGCAGGTGGGAGCAGGAAGAGGGCCAAGAGAGGCCAGTCAGAGAGCTGCAGGAAAGGAGGGAGCAGTTGTGTGGATGAGGAGAATCTCAGTCTTAATGGCATTAAGGCAGAGGTCATTGGCGGCACACCACTCCTGGATAGCAGACAGACAGTCCTAGATGAGGGAAGGAGAAGAGGCCGAGGGCAGCCTGAAAATGAGCTGGGTGTCATCCACATAGCACTGAAAGTTGGGGCAGAGAGAGGCGAAGCAGTGGGCAAGCAGTGCCAGGTATTGGTTGAACAGCCAGGGAGAGAGGTTAGACCCCTGCGGGACTAGAGAAAAAGATATCAGAGAGGATCGAGGAGAGGAGAAAGTGATCACTCCAGGAGAGAGGAGTGGAGAGACGGACAGAGAGGGGAAGGTCTGAGGAGATCAGAACATCCAGAGTGTGCCCTTCCAGTGTGGAGTACCATTTAGTTGATTTTCAATAGTTAAGAAGGATTCCAGTCGCCAGTCTGTTCTCCGACAGAGAGGATGGTGATTTCTGGGACTTGATTGTTCTGGAAGTGAAATTTCACTTCCAGAACAATCAAGTCCCAGAAATCACCATCTCTGTCCGTCTCTCCACTCCTCTCTCCTGGAGTGATCACTTTCTCCTCTCCTCCCACCTCACCCTCCCTACCCATCAGGGCAAGCCTCTAACATCATTGCCACCCACCTTCTTGGTCATCCGACCCATGGAGCATGTGTCAATTGAGGCTTTTGCCGCCACCTTCTCACACCCCCTCCACTTTTGGCTGAATCTCACCCTGACACAGCCCTCTCCATGCTCCACTGTGCTATATCTGATACTCTCGATATCCTTGGCGCTCAATTAAATGGCAGTTGCCATTCAGGCTCACCTTATTAATGCTTTTCTTGAGTTTTTTGGGCCAGTTAATCTGGGTCCAGAGGACCTTGTTCACATAATCAATCAGAGGTGATAACCTTTGAAGCAAATCGTTCCCCAGATAACATGGGGTGCCCTCTGGAGTCAAAACTATCACGAGGTGCTTTAAACAGTGTTCTTCCATTTTTATTTCAAGATCTGCATTTTTGAAGTTGTCCGGAAAGAGGTATTAGGGGAATTTGGTGACTCTCCCACCTTCCTAGATTCAGATGATCAAACGCCTTTTATGGACATGAGAGTAGCTTGGGATCCAGTATCCACCAGAGCTGATGATTCACACTGACCCTGTACCTGGACCAGGGCATAAAATGTAACCTCTTTTTACTCAAGGGTAAAAGAAAAGTGTGAGTTTGTTGCCAAGTGGATGGTCATTTTCATAATGTTGAACTCCATCACTGTATGATCTTGGGCGGTTTCCTGTGTCATAGATTGGGATCTGTAGGAATAAATCTACATTTTGAAATGTTTGAAGTCTTCCGAGATTCTTTGCTGTCCTCTTTTGTCCGAAGACAGTTCTCAGAGTCTGATTTTGGGAAGGATATCATTACCGTCTTTTTATGATCTGGCTTGCATGGATGTGGTCTAGGTATTTCTCTATGTGGATTGGTTTCCAAATCTATACTTGTGGACTCAGAGTCTCTTGTGGTCCATTTTTCTTTGGGAGGGTTTCCCCCATTGCTAAAACAGAAGATTTGCTTAACTGAAATCTTCTCTCTCAACAGGGATTATATGTTTTTCCCCCAACTCAAAGTAATTTTTTGTTCGACCTCTTCTCCCTGTGTTCTCTGGGTTCTATCTTCTCATTGGTAGAAGAGTCACTATCAGTCTGAGAGGTTTCGATCGGTTCTTTTCTTGGGAGAAAGGAAGCTTGCTTAAGGGTTTGGCATCTCCCTTCAGCCATAGCCCCATCCTCAGTAACCTTTTGATTGGCTGGACATTCTTGCACTCCTTTCCAGCCTCCTGGGCATCAGACCTAGAGGTTGGGGTGTTCTAAGGAACCTGATTTTTCTGAGGGTTTGACTGAGCCCTTGTCATACACCCCAAATTATCAGTCAATTGTTGGACCTGTTGCTCCAATAGTGTCACTTTTTACTTACCTTCATGGTTGTAGGGGGGGTCTTTGATCATACATGACAAATTCCCCCCATAATTTTCAGTCCTGATTCTCCCTTCTTCTTGGTTCAGGGATCTATTGTCCTGGAACCGTGGAGAAGAGGATTGTTTGGAAAATTAGGGTTTGGTGGGTACTTGTTTGTGAAATTCATGTGGGGAGGTGGTGTGTTACTCCTTTCCTGTGGGAAATTCAAATGAAATTCCCCAGGGAAGTACTTACCTGGTTTGAATTCTCCTCTCTGTGCCAGGTGAGTGTAAATAAACCCTGGGATCAGCCTCATACCTTTATACTGAGGACTTAAGTAAGTGGTGGGTTCAGAAGGGTCATTGTTCTGATACTCTGCTTGACTATCATTTTATTTGGCCTGGGCGGATGGTCACCTCTGCCTCTTGTTCATCTTGCCAGCTGGAGGAGTACTTTTAGGCCCCCATCTCCAGGTCTAAGTAAGGGGTAGTTTTCACCTCTGCCACTTTCACAGTGGCAGGTCTGTAATTCGGTTTTGATGGTTTGAGGTTACATTTATTGTCTGTGGGTTTCTATACCTCAGAAATCCGGGTGGCTTGTTCTATTACTGAATCCAGTGTCCAGCACTCGTGGAAGTCTCAAACTAGTTGGCTAATAATATATTTGGTGAGGGCATGAAAGTATGTGGTCGCACATTCCCTAGTATTTGTGTTCACCAGCCTTGAAATCTGCACAAATGCAATTTTGAATTCTTCTGCAAGCTCCTAGGTACTTTATACTCTCCACATTGTAAGTTATAGGCTGCCTCATGTACCTCTTGTGGGTTCCTGTGAGTTGAAAAGTGTTTTAAAATGGTTACCTTATCAGTGGACCATTTATAATGATCCTGGTCTTCCAGTCTCACAAACAAACTGGAGTACTCAGGGAAAAACATCAATTTTGCAAACTCCATACAATCAACATCATTTTTTATTTCAAATGATGACATATTTGTTCATTAAGCTCCTAATGTTCCTACACTGATTACTTAGCATTCTCGTAGAATGGGGCCAAGACTATTTTTTTATGGCTTTAATGTGTCTAATGGGATCCTTAACAAAACCTTTTCTCTGTTTTGTATTTCTACTGCACCTCTGGAACCTGAGCCCATACTCCCTCGGAATCAGAGCTGCTCTTGGAGCTCCCATCCCTGTCTTCTAGGCGTTCCCTATCTCTGCGAGAAGATGAATGCCTAACACAAGCACAGGATCCAGATTCCTCCTTCACCTTGGTTTCTGTGAGCTCTCTCACTTTCCCTATAATATCTTTTTGGCACAGGATAATACACAGACTCTTCTTCAGACTGTTGTCAATGTCTACTATCGCTACTTGTGGTTTGTCTGGGGGCATCCCCCCATCCACCAGAATGTGTGGAGGTTTTTAAAATGTCCTTTCTAGACTGAAGCTTTTGCATTTCTCTTTAAGCTAAGAGGGCTAGATGGTCTTTTTGTAGGATAATTTTCTGTAAATCTAATTCTATGATCTTTTCATCACCCAAACCCCCATTCCCAACCCCCAAAAACCCACCCAGACATTTCCCAAAAATATTTAACCCTTTAATGCATACCTAAATGCAGTCACTATACAGGTTTTCACTCTAAAATATTTGATATATGTTCTTTCAATATAAAATATTTCGATCAATATAAACACTGTAGATCGTTCAGAAGTATTTGCATGACTGTCTTTGACCTCCCATGACACACCTTCCCTGCTTTTTGGGAATGGTGAATCTCCATTGATATCAGATAAGAACTGACTTCCTGATCAGATTGGCTAAGGATAGCTGCACCCACCTGCCTCGTGTCTCCCTGCACTCTATAAGTGTCATGTATGAGATCATTTCCAGTCAGTAAATGGGAAGTATTAGATACATGACATATGAGCCTTCATGTGAAGGGCTGCTCTCACCCATCATAGGACCCTATCCCATACTCTGGTGGATCAGACTGTCTCAGTGCCAGTTTATATTTTTTAATGTAATTGTTTATTTTCTCACACTTGCTTCTCTCTACCAGAAATTCCTGCTTACATTCAGAGAATTGAGCTTTTAAATCTGACACTGACATTTGTCAGGCTTCAAGCACACTGCACTGAGCCACCAATCGACCCCTTACTTTCTATAGTTCATCATGGATGATTTCATTATCCCTCCGACAACCTTGTATTATTCACACATTTTAATGGCATTTTCCATTTAAAATGACACGTTCTTTCTCATGAGCGTCTCTACAATTTGCTGCCTGTAACAGGCCAGCCTCTGCTTGTCTCAGATGCTCATTCACATCTATATGTTCCTCCCTGATTCTGGTCAGTTCCTGATCAGGCTGACCCTTTTCTACATCCATTTTAAATTGTAGGACATATTTTTCTTTGATCAGCTTTAATTTCAGTTGCTTCAGAATATTTAAATTCTAATGCATTTGATCAAACTCTTTTTGTGAGTCAGTCAGTCTCTTTTATGATGAGCTGTTTTCAAGTTTTAGTTCATTTGTGGAGTGTTTGGAGGCCATAATTGCATACAGCAAAGAACTATTGTATGTAGTTTAGTCATTCAACTTGTGATGCAGTTGACTTAAGGTTTCTAAACTGTCTTTATGTACATCCTGCAGCGTGGAGAACTCAATGTAGTGCTATGCACTGGGCAGTTTGAGTTTTTTACCTAATGTGTAAGTTGCTCAGTTAGGTCTTCATGTTTAAGCTCACAAATTGGGCTCTGCTTTTATTTTTGCTCTAACTGCATGATTGATTATTGGGCCTGTAGGATACTAACATCTTTATTTTTCAATCCCTCTTTTATTAATTATAAATGAAAATACAACTGAGCAGTGAGTTGGGTCATTTTAATTTGTTCCTCACAGATATTTTGGGTCATGTCGAATTCTACTAGGGGTTTATGCAAAACCCCACCATCCTTCCAAATATCAGTGCCTAATAATGTAACTTCCTGTATCATTCTGGCTTGCTAGCGCCCTGCCTCCATCTCTGGCCACTCACCAGTAATAAAAAGCTTGGTTAGGATGTGTTATCAGGCATCTTCAATCTGTATATCATGAATTTTGAGTGTGGGGTTTACACAACTCCCTAGATCTCTCGCTACCCAGTATCAAAAACCGTGCACTTTATTTTACAACAACCAATGCTAAATCAATTTTTCTTTGCATTAACTCTAGACAATATTATTGTCATAATCTTTTGGGAGTTTCCTGAATAATCCTTCATTGATAAAGCTTTGTCCATAATTCATTCATATTCTGGAGACTACTGGCTCCTACCCCTCATTTATCGGACTGGGGAAAGAGAAGTGTCTTCCCTATTTCTGAATATCGGTCAGACTTTGAGCTGGTTTTTCATTGTCCTCTTTCAAGGGACATGATGTTTCTTTGACATTTTGATTTGTATGAAATCTCAAAGTATTCCCTTGATATGAAATGACATGATGTGGCATTTATAACGCTCCTATACACAAGTGTTTCAAGGTGCGATGCGGCAAGGGAGGGGGACAGAGGGAGGACAGACAGCGATCCTACTAGGCCAGGTGTCATTCAAATTGCGCAAGTGCGTGGGAAGGGGGCAGGGACAGTGCAGTACATGTGAATAGATAGACAGTAAGTAAGTAACGGCAGCATGTGGCAAGTGCATGGGTAAGTGCAGACATCAGGTTTCAAAGGCTGGTAGGCAGAGTGGAGGCATACAGAAACAGTCCCCAAGTGCGGGGGTTGCCGAGAGGGCAGTGCAGGTGTGACGCTGGCGGGGGTGAGGAGGGATTAGGCCAGAGATCAGAGGGTGTCCAGGTAGCCAGTGCAGTTCCGGTTACAGCCAGGAGGTGAGCAGAGGTGAAGAGGAGAAAAATCAGAAGCAAAGAGAAAGGTTTTGAGGTGCTTCCAGAACCGGAGATGGTTCTCCTTAAGTTTAAGGGAGGCAGGGAGGCTGTTCCAGAGGGAGGCACCAGCCGAAGAAAGAGATCTACCACAAACTCGCTGCTTGGAGAAGCGGCTGCCCTTGAGGGAGTTGGAGGTGGATGAGCGGAGAGCTTGAGAAGGAAGATATATAGGGAGAGAGAGTTGAAGGTATTGAGGCCCAGGCCCCAGAAGGCCTTGTGGACGATGCAGAGGGTTTTGAACTTAATCCTCGCAGCCACTGGGAGCCAGTGCAGAGATTTCAGTCCTAGAGAGATATGATCCCTGTGCTTGAGGCCAAGGACAAGTCTCGCAGTCCTGTTCTGGATAAGTTGCAGAGGGCGGAGAGTAGAAGCAGGTAGATTTAGAAAGAGGCTGTTGCAATAGTCCAGCCTAGAGAGAACCAGAGCTCTGGAGACAGTGAGCTTCTGGGGGAAGGAGAGGAAAGGAAGAATACCTCTGAGGAGGTGCAGCTGGTAGTGTGACTTCTTAGAGACATCAGAGATGGGAAGGGAGAAGGAGAGTGTGGAGTCAAAGATGACCATGGGGTTTTTTGCCTTGCAGGTGGGAGCAGGAAGAGGGCCAAGAGAGGCCAGTCAGAGAGCTGCAGGAAAGGAGGGAGCAGTTGTGTGGATGAGGAGAATCTCAGTCTTAATGGCATTAAGGCAGAGGTCATTGGCGGCACACCACTCCTGGATAGCAGGCAGACAGTCCTAGATGAGGGAAGGAGAAGAGGCCGAGGGCAGCCTGAAAATGAGCTGGGTGTCATCCACATAGCACTGAAAGTTGGGGCAGAGAGAGGCGAAGCAGTGGGCAAGCAGTGCCAGGTATTGGTTGAACAGCCAGGGAGAGAGGTTAGACCCCTGCGGGACTAGAGAAAAAGATATCAGAGAGGATCGAGGAGAGGAGAAAGTGATCACTCCAGGAGAGAGGCGTGGAGAGACGGACAGAGAGGGGAAGGTCTGAGGAGATCAGAACATCCAGAGTGTGCCCTTCCAGTGTGGAGTACCATTTAGTTGATTTTCAATAGTTAAGAAGGATTCCAGTCGCCAGTCTGTTCTCCGACAGAGAGGATGGTGATTTCTGGGACTTGATTGTTCTGGAAGTGAAATTTCACTTCCAGAACAATCAAGTCCCAGAAATCACCATCTCTGTCCGTCTCTCCACTCCTCTCTCCTGGAGTGATCACTTTCTCCTCTCCTCCCACCTCACCCTCCCTACCCATCAGGGCAAGCCTCTAACATCATTGCCACCCACCTTCTTGGTCATCCGACCCATGGAGCACGTGTCAATTGAGGCTTTTGCCGCCACCTTCTCACACCCCCTCCACTTTTGGCTGAATCTCACCCTGACACAGCCCTCTCCATGCTCCACTGTGCTATATCTGATACTCTCGATATCCTTGGCGCTCAATTAAATGGCAGTTGCCATTCAGGCTCACTTTATTAATGCTTTTCTTGAGTTTTTTGGGCCAGTTAATCTGGGTCCAGAGGACCTTGTTCACATAATCAATCAGAGGTGATAACCTTTGAAGCAAATCGTTCCCCAGATAACATGGGGTGCCCTCTGGAGTCACAACTATCACGAGGAGCTTTAAACAGTGTTCTTCCATTTTTATTTCAAGATCTGCATTTTTGAAGTTGTCCGGAAAGAGGTATTAGGGGAATTTGGTGACTCTCCCACCTTCCTAGATTCAGATGATCAAACGCCTTTTATGGACATGAGAGTAGCTTGGGATCCAGTATCCACCAGAGCTGATGATTCACACTGACCCTGTACCTGGACCAGGGCATAAAATGTAACCTCTTTTTACTCAAGGGTAAAAGAAAAGTGTGAGTTTGTTGCCAAGTGGATGGTCATTTTCATAATGTTGAACTCCATCACTGTATGATCTTGGGCGGTTTCCTGTGTCATAGATTGGGATCTGTAGGAATAAATCTACATTTTGAAATGTTTGAAGTCTTCCGAGATTCTTTGCTGTCCTCTTTTGTCCAAAGACAGTTCTCAGAGTCTGATTTTGGGAAGGATATCATTACCGTCTTTTTATGATCTGGCTTGCATGGATGTGGTCTAGGTATTTCTCTATGTGGATTGGTTTACAAATCTATACTTGTGGACTCAGAGTCTCTTGTGGTCCATTTTTCTTTGGGAGGGTTTCCCCCATTGCTAAAACAGAAGATTTGCTTAACTGAAATCTTCTCTCTCAAAAGGGATTATATGTTTTTCCCATTCCTCAAAGTGATTTTTTGTTCGACCTCTTCTCCCTGTGTTCTCTGGGTTCTATCTTCTCATTGGTAGAAGAGTCACTATCATTCTGAGAGGTTTCAATCGGTTCATTTCTTGGGAGAAAAGAAGCTTGCTTAAGGGTTTGGCATCTCCCTTCAGCCATAGCCCCATCCTCAGTAACCTTTTGATTGGCTGGACATTCTTCCACTCATTTCCAGCCTCCTGGGCTTCAGACCTAGAGGTTGGGGTGTTCTGAGGAACCTGATTTTTCTGAGGGTTTGACTGAGCCCTTGTCATACACCCCAAATTCTCAGTCAATTGTTGGACCTGTTGCTCCAATAGTGTCACTTTTTCCTTACCTTCATGGTTGTAGGGGGGGTCTTTGATCATACATGACAAATTCCCCCCATAATTTTCAGTCCTGATTCTCCCTTCTTCTTGGTTCAGGGATCTATTGTCCTGGAACCATGGAGAAGAGGATTGTTTGGAAAATTAGGGTTTGGTGGGTACTTGTTTGTGAAATTCATGTGGGGAGGTGGTGTGTTACTCCTTTCCTGTGGGAAATTCAAATGAAATTCCCCAGGGAAGTACTTACCTGGTTTGAATTCTCCTCTCTGTGCCAGGTGAGTGTAAATAAACCCTGGGATCAGCCTCATACCTTTATACTGAGGACTTAAGTAAGTGGTGGGTTCAGAAGGGTCATTGTTCTGATACTCTGCTTGACTATCATTTTATTTGGCCTGGGCGGATGGTCACCTCTGCCTCTTGTTCAGCTTGCCAGCTGGAGGAGTACATTTAGTCCCCACATCTCCAGGTCTAAGTAAGGGGTAGTTTTCACCTCTGCCACTTTCACAGTGGCAGGTCTGTAATTCGGTTTTGATGGTTTGAGGTTACATTTATTGTCTGTGGGTTTCTATACCTCAGAAATCCGGGTGGCTTGTTCTATTACTGAATCCAGTGTCCAGCACTCGTGGAAGTCTCAAACTAGTTGGCTAATAATATATTTGGTGAGAGCATGAAAGTATGTGGTCGCACATTCCCTGGTATTTGTGTTCACCAGCCTTGAAATCTGCACAAATGCAATTTTGAATTCTTCTGCAAGCTCCTAGGTACTTTATACTCTCCACATTGTAAGTTATAGGCTGCCTCATGTACCTCTTGTGGGTTCCTGTGAGTTGAAAAGTGTTTTAAAATGGTTACCTTATCAGTGGACCATTTATAATGATCCTGGTCTTCCAGTCTCACAAACAAACTGGAGTACTCAGGGAAAAACATCAATTTTGCAAACTCCATACAATCAACATCATTTTTTATTTCAAATGATGACATATTTGTTCATTAAGCTCCTAATGTTCCTACATTGATTACTTAGCATTCTCGTAGAATGGGGCCAAGACTATTTTTTTATGGCTTTAATGTGTCTAATGGGATCCTTAACAAAACCTTTTCTCTGTTTTGTATTTCTACTGCACCTCTGGAACCTGAGCCCATACTCCCTCGGAATCAGAGCTGCTCTTGGAGCTCCCATCCCTGTCTTCTAGGCGTTCCCTATCTCTGCGAGATGATGAATGCCTAACACAAGCACAGGATCCAGATTCCTCCTTCACCTTGGTTTCTGTGAGCTCTCTCACTTTCCCTATAATATCTTTTTGGCAAAGGATAATACACAGACTCTTCTTCAGACTGTTGTCAATGTCTACTATCGCTACTTGTGGTTTGTCTGGGGGCATCCCCCCATTCACCAGAATGTGTGGAGGTTTTTAAAATGTCCTTTCTAGACTGAAGCTTTTGCATTTCTCTTTAAGCTAAGAGGGCTAGGTGGTCTTTTTGTAGGATAATTTTCTGTAAATCTAATTCTATGATCTTTTCATCACCCAAACCCCCATTCCCAACCCCCAAAAACCCACCCAGACATTTCCCAAAAATATTTAACCCTTTAATGCATACCTAAATGCAGTCACTATACAGGTTTTCACTCTAAAATATTTGATATATGTTCTTTCAATATAAAATATTTCGATCAATATAAACACTGTAGATCGTTCAGAAGTATTTGCATGACTGTCTTTGACCTCCCATGACACACCTTCCCTGCTTTTTGGGAATGGTGAATCTCCATTGATATCAGATAAGAACTGACTTCCTGATCAGATTGGCTAAGGATAGCTGCACCCACCTGCCTCGTGTCTCCCTGCACTCTATAAGTGTCATGTATGAGATCATTTCCAGTCAGTAAATGGGAAGTATTAGGTACATGACATATGAGCCTTCATGTGAAGGGCTGCTCTCACCCATCATAGGACCCTATCCCATACTCTGGTGGATCAGACTGTCTCAGTGCCAGTTTATATTTTTTAATGTAATTGTTTATTTTCTCACACTTGCTTCTCTCTACCAGAAATTCCTGCTTACATTCAGAGAATTGAGCTTTTAAATCTGACACTGACATTTGTCAGGCTTCAAGCACACTGCACTGAGCCACCAATCGACCCCTTACTTTCTATAGTTCATCATGGATGATTTCATTATCCCTCCGACAACCTTGTATTATTCACACATTTTAATGGCATTTTCCATTTAAAATGACACGTTCTTTCTCATGAGCGTCTCTACAATTTGCTGCCTGTAACAGGTCAGCCTCTGCTTGTCTCAGATGCTCATTCACATCTATATGTTCCTCCCTGATTCTGGTCAGTTCCTGATCAGGCTGACCCTTTTCTACATCCATTTTAAATTGTAGGACATATTTTTCTTTGATCAGCTTTAATTTCAGTTGCTTCAGAATATTTAAATTCTAATGCATTTGATCAAACTCTTTTTGTGAGTCAGTCAGTCTCTTTTATGATGAGCTGTTTTCAAGTTTTAGTTCATTTGTGGAGTGTTTGGAGGCCATAATTGCATACAGCAAAGAACTATTGTATGTAGTTTAGTCATTCAACTTGTGATGCAGTTGACTTAAGGTTTCTAAACTGTCTTTATGTACATCCTGCAGCGTGGAGAACTCAATGTAGTGCTATGCACTGGGCAGTTTGAGTTTTTTACCTAATGTGTAAGTTGCTCAGTTAGGTCTTCATGTTTAAGCTCACAAATTGGGCTCTGCTTTTATTTTTGCTCTAACTGCATGATTGATTATTGGGCCTGTAGGATACTAACATCTTTATTTTTCAATCCCTCTTTTATTAATTATAAATGAAAATACAACTGAGCAGTGAGTTGGGTCATTTTAATTTGTTCCTCACAGATAATTTGGGTCATGTCGAATTCTACTAGGGGTTTATGCAAAACCCCACCATCCTTCCAAATATCAGTGCCTAATAATGTAACTTCCTGTATCATTCTGGCTTGCTATCGCCCTGCCTCCATCTCTGGCCACTCACCAGTAACAAAAAGCTTGGTTAGGATGTGTTATCAGGCATCTTCAATCTGTATATCATGAATTTTGAGTGTGGGGTTTACACAACTCCCTAGATCTCTCGCTACCCAGTATCAAAAACCGTGCCCTTTATTTTACAACAACCAATGCTAAATCAATTTTTCTTTGCATTAACTCTAGACAATATTATTCCTCTGGACAAATCCTGATTCTCAGAGGTGAAGCAAACAATGATGCTTTAACAACTGCATTCAAATCTTGCCATACCCCTTACTGACATTGCTCTACAATTAATATCCATTTAACAATGCAAATGTCATGAAAGCAGACAGCTGGATCCTGGCCCATGCCCCCTTTCTGTAGGCAATTTTAATTGGGCAACAATTAGTGCAGGGAGTTGTATAACCCCAATATCTAAATATTTTTGGGTTATTCACTAACACTGTCTTTAACACATTTGACACCACTATTATCACTTACCCCTTTTCCAATAGGAAAACCAAGAATCAAGCTGGTGTGTAGAAATAATATATATTTATTATTTAGTAGACAAAATTATTATCACACAATAAGTATCAAAATGCATGCCACCTTGCTATGTGACTCGCATACTTTCCTTCCAACACCTTCAATAAAAACAAGTTGGAGACAATTCACTTTTGGGAGTAAAACACACAGAACATCTACGACAGAGCAACATGCACATTTTTCATCTTGACTTTCTGTTACCCCATATTAAATAGAAAAACAGGGCTATAGAATATGATGTATATATTTGGTTCACTCACAAAATACTGGTAACATCAAGTTAAATTAGGCAAAGCCCAAGAATATGACATGACAGTTTTGCTTCATCATATATATTGTAAATGGTCTGACTTTAAATGAAATGTAATACTTCTCTATTTGGCAGCAGAATTGACATGTGCAGGACTATTTATTCCGGTCCTCCCAGCACACTTTTCAGTGCTAGCAAAATTCTGGCACAACAACATTAATCAACAACCTCTTTTCTCAAAATCTAATGAACCCTTTTTCTTTACCCGAGGCATTGCACTCATTCGAGTTGCAGTTTCTTTCTCACTCTCATTAAAGTGTGTGCTTGTAAATCAATTATTTCACTTTGTCTAACCTAGCAAACACTTTTCTGAACAGCACAGCCTCAGATATTCAATTGGTATTTGGCACACTGTGTGCTATAATGCAAGGTGCAGGGAGTGTTCAACAGTTTGACATTTTATTGTGCATTCCCCTTCTCTTAAGGGAAATGCTGAGGTTTGCAACAGGGATACAAGTGGTCAGAATTTACTTCATAGGACTATGCCATTATTCACACTGTGAGAGATGTTGGGGATTTCAAACTTCTCCAAGACCACCCGTGTCATTTAACTTTGTGGAAATTAATAAAAGTAGTAATTAATCACAATGGCTAGGGATCTACTCTTGCATTATCTCCCAACAAATGTCTATATGGCAAAAGATACCAATTTAACAAGACCCACCAATTGTTTTTTCTGTTGGGAATTGTTACTTTTATTGAATATCTCTCTGGATGTCTGCTCATGAAAGTCATCAAGCTAGAGGGTCATATCATGGAAGGATTAGGGATATAGTAAGATTGCCCCTCCAGACTCGGTTATAGATAACTTCCAGCTTCAATCCCTCTGCCTTGGTCCGCTCAGGATTTTAGTCTTTCTACGCTCATACATCTCTTTCTGTCTCCCTTCCATTAGTTTTATAGCGCTCCAGTCAGCTTAGACAGCTCAGATAATTTCAGACAGTTCTCCTCGTTGTAGTCATCTCCTCTTTCTGGACAGACCGACCTCATTTTATAAAGAGACTATTTTTCAATTGTGTTTCTACTTTTAAACTCATAATCACACCACAAAATATCTAAATTGTGAATTTCCAGTCTTATCTAAATTATGAGTTTCCATTCTATTGCCAGCACATGATTTGGATTGGACATCTATTTGTCGTCCCCCTTAAACAAAGACTAGACCCTTCTCTCTGATGTGTCCCTTTTTGTAACTAGGCCCCATTTCTAGGATCTATGGCTCCACCAATTTGGAATGGCATTTCTAATCACGTCAAATGGACTTACAATCTTCAACATGACACTTTTATTCAATTTATAAATAAGCATCACAAACTATACATTTCTGAATTGGTCTGATCATGCCAGTTGCAATGTACTGTGTTTCATGTCGACACATGGAAGCAGGTGCGAATGGCAGATTGATATGATTAATTGAAAAATGATAGTATTCAACATCACATGATTTTATAGATATGTATCTACTTTAATAAGCTTTGATATTCCAGACTCTCATATCATCAGTTGGGTCTTTTCATTAGCTATTTCAGAATATTGAATCATTTTTGTAAGTATCACTTTTCTCAAAATAATGGACAACATATGATTCTCTATATAACCCTGTGGCAGATTTAGTAATGACATTCATACATTTCACTTCACTTAATCAAACATTGTTCTTCCCAAGACCCTAATGTAGTCCTGGGCTCTCAGTGTTGAGTAAGTCTGCAGTAACACGTTTAGCTTTCTTCAAAGTTAATGGCTGGTCCCTTGTCTCTGTATCTCCTTTGAATGTGAGGGGTAAAACTCCACCCCTAACTCATGTTACATTCACTGATGCATGTCAGTTGTCATCAGCTCCTGGTTTCACTTCAAAATTGGATTACATTTTGACTATTATTCAGAATGCACATTCATCAGCAGCAGTTTTTTGTTGATTCAGTAGTCACCTGTTCACCCCAATAAACCTTCCCTCCAGGCATAACTCTGTCCCCTTCCAGGGTCTTCAGAATCTTCAAAGAGAGATTGGTCATTTGTGCCTTTTACATGTAGGGGGAAGTCACTGCTTTGCCTTTGAATCTGATGTTTGGCAAGGCCTCTTTGGGTTTAACCACAGGTTTTAAAGTCAGCCCTGATGAACAACAATTAGTGCTTTAAAATTCACATTTTCTTTCTTTATACATGAGTCATGCATGCATATCTTACAACACACAATATTTGTTTTTCTCCTGGATCCATGCCATCAATGTACATTTTTACATCCTGATATATATTCACGTCATTCTGCCAATGGGGATTCATTGTCCCTGTGTTCATTGTTCTAAGCTGCAAACTGCACACATTTCCATGGTAGCTCTCTGTGTTAGTAAAGCTGCATTTTGGGCCTCGGTCACATGTATTGGACAGTAAACCTCCGGCTTTGGGCTTTGTCATTCGAACACAGGGTCCATTTAATTTAATTTTGATTTACAAAACTATATACTATGTATTCACTATGTGAGTCAATACATTACCCACCTCAGCACCCACATGCACAGTATTCATTTAACAATGCATACCCATACTACCAACATCACATTGCCAGATGAAATTGAAGTTATACTTAAAAAGCCTTTCCAGTCATTTTTACAAAAATGATCAACTAATGCAGTGCTGTAGTCTACGGGTGGGCAGCTTCATAAAAACAAGCATGCCCTCTTACGGATGAACAATTATTCAGTAAATGCACTTTCATGTAAGGATTTGATTGAAAATCAGCAGCAATCCAAGATATGATAGAACTTTAAAACAAATCATATATAGCTGCTATCATTGCACAGACCTACATGAAAGCAGGCAGTACTCGAGTAAACCTTTATAACAACTGTTAAAAAAGAAACGGCTGACAATGAGTTAATACAGTTCGCAGCAGCATTTAATAGTAGCAGTAAACACAATTCGAAATCATTTCAGTCCACTCATTCGCTCTTGCAATTCACCAAGTCCTTAATTAATTGAGTTGTTTATTTCACTTGATAATGTACCGAGAGGCAAGTGTCATTGGGAAGCATATAGTCCACATATTGTTTTTACAAGGTACCTACAAAAACAGAATGTGGCTGCCTCCAGTACTGAATCTTTTCTACACAAGTGATAAATGCAACACATGTAGGCATACAATTGAGGGGATCCCGAACTTCCAAAAAATAAGACAATATAATGCATCAAATCATGTCTTAATGGTGAATCTAGATTGATAATAACATGTATGTGTGGCAATAGCTATTTTGGGAGTACTCCACAAATGTGTCACATTTGTGGGTCACATTCTTTGGCATCCACCACGCCATCACGTGAAAGAAATAATTCCTTATAACCAGGAATTCTCTAGCTTCTGCTGTGGCGTCTTTAGTATAATTTCCATCCAATCAGGAAGTATTCAATACCACCAATACCGTATTCCACCTATATTACAAAAGCACACATTAGCAGTAGTGACATGGTATGCAATAATATAGTCCTTCGCTTATTGTACATCATCTTGCATAAGTGCCTTATTAACACCAATATTGGTCACTCATAATTCCATCAACTTTAAATGCACACATCTTGTGTGTGGTTGCTTGAATGTTCTCTATCTCTGCAACATTCATCAACTTTGGTCCACATGCACACTGTACTCAAAGCAGCACAGTCACAACAACACAGTCATTGGCACATTGTAGACCATCACTCATAGCACATACAATACTCCTATCCAGGCACCATCAGAATAATTCACCATGATTGTAGCGACTCCTGCTATCAATGTGTACAACTTTTATCTCAGGTAAACAATCACACAGTACTAGTATCAGCAAAGTATTAATTGAAATAGTCCATTAGACATTGATGGAAGTGTGTACAGGGTGTTACATTCCACCAAAGACATGTTTTATCAGTTACCATTCCATTTAGAAAGGAAGAACTTTATCGTAAGTGTGGATGTTACAATTGTGAATTCCCCTTGCTCCAGCTCATTCCCATTGCACTGCGAGTTAGATTAGATTGCCTATAGAGCTTAGCTTGATTGGTTACAACATAATTGCTAGGTTTGGTCATATGATATGTCTGAACACTCTCAGTGGCAGGCGGAATGCCTAGATATGTATTTCTGACGAAATCATCATAGAGGCCAACCATGATCTAGAATACCACTCAAAAATGTTCTCTCTACTGCATGGATAGCAAATTCTCCTTCCGGGTCTGCTTCAATAAGCATCTTTGCCTTAGGAGTTAGATGTGTCTGACCTCTGTAGAGGCCAGATGACAGTATCTGTTTAGCATTTCCCCTGCCGAGTGAGAAATCTGATGAATGTCATGCCATCTCCTGACTGTGGCTCGGGGGGGATGTTTCTCCTAATGTTGTCCCAGTGGGGAGGAATTGTACCTAACAGTGCCAACAGAGAATTAACATTAGAAGTGGTGCAGGTTGGCCCAGAAGACCTTCGAAAGAGTTGTAAAGTTCTCCTTTGGCATACTCTGGTCTTGCTCACCTTAACCCATCAGACACATCCTTCTGGTCCAGGCTTGGTTTTAATTCCAAAGAAAAGGGGCAATGTGGGAGTTGTAGTCTTGTTTTCCCTGTTATTAAACCACCAGGTCCACCCAGCTTGATTTTCCAACATCTATTCAACATTCCCTCTGCATTTAGAAACCTTGGCTGTATTCCTCCATTGTCGTCCTCCTCCTGAATCCATGAATGCATGTTCTGGATCCAACATAGATTGCCCATACAAACACGAGGTAGATTGTGGGTTTTATTGTGTCCAGAATTTGGGATTTCCAAAAAGCACTGGGTGACCTGACATGGAGATATTGCTGATATCAAAAACCTGAAGATGGCATCTCCAGGTCCATATTACAGTAACTGTGATGTCACTTCAACACACCTCCCAACCACTGACTTGTCCATTTCAGGTTTCCCTCATTTCCCACTAAAATAAACAATGGTTTCGACATGACACTCTAGCCCCTTTCCTAAGTCACATCAAGCTATCTCTAGTCACTCTCTCCCCGTTTCAGGCCTCCTATAATGCCCATGAATTTTAGGAGTTAAACATGGCTCGCTGCTCCCAGTTTGAACAACACTAGCCTTATTGTGCATTTGTGCCTGCCAAACCCCATTAATCAATACTACCTTTCAGGCCGTGCTTACCCAACACATTCTAGCTCCATCTCCTCTTCCTTGTCTGTTAAGGAATGTTTCCTGTACTCCTCTGACATATCAGAAATTACTGAGGTGCTGCTCTTGTTGCTCGCTACCTTCTCTCCTCCTTCCTACTTCCATATTGCAGCTGAGGGTCTACTGCCAATTCTCCTTCAATACTTGTGCCCCATTGACCTATATGCTCTACAGCTCGTACAATCACCCACCCCTTTTACCTGCTCCCCCCTCTCTCCTTAAACTCTCTCTCACGACAGGCATCCTCTCTGCCTCTCTCAAAACAGTTATGACACTACCCAATTGCAAAGCACACTGAGCTGCCTCTTCCATCCCTTTGAACAGTTGTTGTGGCTCCCTCCTACTACACTATTTTACATTTCAAAATGTCTTGAGTGTGCAGTATTCAACTATATCACCAACTACCTCGAGGCCAAACATCTCTAAACACGCATTCAATCTTTCTTCAAATCTCGCCCCTGTACAAAAGGGGCACTAATCCATGTCTCTAACTTTCTCACCATTGCACACTGTTCAAACACTCATCTATTCACATCCATCTCGAACTCTCAGAAAACGTTGCCAATATCAGCCACAACTGTCTCTTTCTAGCACACTTTCTGTTCTGTTTCCTAGGCACAGATATTGACCGGAACGCCATTTTTAGTTAAGATTGTACTACTTGCAAATTTCTCTCAGATTTAAAATGGCCACCTAGCATTTCTGCTAACTGATTTGCACCTTGCGTGACATGTCGGTGATTGTGGTCATTTAAACCTCACTCACATGATTCTCTCGATGTGTTTCTGAGGACATGGTGGGTTGCTAAGACTACCAGTGCCAGGTGAATTCCAATTCCACATTCAAATGGACAAAGCAGCAGTACTACCTCAGCAGAGTACTACTGCAAGGAAACATGTATCACCTTTCTTTTTCTGTAACTGGTAATTTGATTATTTCGATGTATCCTGAGCAGGCAGGTAGAAGTGGTACCTCTTATTAGGAGTTCAATGATGCATTAATGTCCATCATTATTCCTAATGCAGGGCAGCAAATCAGTCATGTTCATTCTTTGAATGTGTTTTCATCGCTGGCCTTCTTCCTCGTGGGAAGGGTAGACATTCCCATATAAGGGCATGCGTTTACACATGCATGTTCCAAGGATCCCAGGAAATTGTACAGTTTGTTTGTGTGTTAATTTGATGGAACTGGCTGTTCATCAAACAAACTAGCAAGATTGATGCCACTTCTGTTTGTCTACTGCTAAGGGAGCTGACTGACAGCCACAATCTGTTATGGAAAAAGAAATGATCGAATTGGTGACTCCTGGTGGTTGCAGTTAATTCAGCTGTTGCATGTGGATACCGTAGTAGCAGCTCGTTGTTCTAGGGCAAACAAATACTCAGAAGATGTTCTTAGTAACATGAGGGTCAAACGAGACTGCCCGCTCCCACCGCTTTTATTTCTCTTATGTATGTCTGATTTTAATCTGCATGATTATTAACCTTACTTAGTCAGCTTCAAAATGTTTCTCAAATTATAGGAAACACCAATTACTCACAATAACTGTAATGCACACTCATGCCATAGAATACAGGAGGCAGAACTACCATAGGTGTAAACACACACCCTCTCTCTCATAGCGTCTGTTTTAGTACGGACAAGACACGTCCCAAAAGGCACTTACTATGCATGACGTCCCCCGTAACGCAGTGATGCCATAACCATGATGTGACAAATCAAGTTCTCACCAAACTGCATAAGCTTGTTGTGACACCACGCACACGTATACAGGCCAACCCTAAGATGATACTAAACCACCAAATGCACATCCAAAGAGACATGTACTGTGCATGATGTCCCCTGTAACCCAATGATATCACAGCCATGACGTCACAACGCCTGCTCTCTCCAAACCATATACGCACATTGTGACACTGAATAAGCTTATACAGGTCAGCTTCAATATGGCGCTAAATCACTAACCGCCACCGGATCTGTACTGTACATGAAAGGGGGCATTACTACGTTTTACAAATAAGGGTGGGCCCCACATATGCAAGTGCTAGAGCCAGGGGATTGTGACAAATGCTGGGCTGCTGTTCCCTAATGTTGATAGGGAACCACAAACATAGTTTCTCTTCTCCCACTTGTGTTTTCTATAGGGACCTGTTGGGAATCAGAACAAAGCACACGTGCCCCCTTCCCACACCATTAACAATGACTTGGCTCTTGAAGTAATCACTATTGACAGCTACTAATGCTTTGTAAGTAATGGTCCTCCACTCTACATTTAATTAAACATTTGAAGAAGGTAATAGTAGCTGTGACTTAAAATATTATAACTTCCAGGTAAAAAAAAACAAGAACAGAACCATAGCAGGCCACGATCTTCAAATATTTTCATAACACACACAGCACAGAACCCAGGCTGGATGCAATAAATGAAGGTTAGTCAACATGCATTTGATAAATTGTCTGTTCTTGGTTTTCATGCATTGAATTACTGTTGGATCTGAATCTACTTATGTGACCACAAGGGAATACGTATGTACATCATAACAACCAGTAACCCTATTAGGATCCACTTATATCCAAAATTACTAATTGAGATACCCGTTTTTTTACAGCAGATTTAATTTCCTAGAACATAACAACAGTAATGTGCTCACTGTTTTACATTAGTATTTTAATATAGGCACACCAAATGAGCACTTAACACCACACTAGTAAATCTTTTTATTATTTTTTTGTATTTCTCCCTTTTTTAGAGTTTCCCATGAGACACAAAAACTCTGAGGAAGACGTGGGAGGGATGGAAATTAATGCATAAATATATTGCTGTCTGCATCTAGAATTTGCCTAAGAATTGCAACGCCAAGAAACTTGAGAGTGGCACTCATTACCCCATCATCCCCCTTGGTGTTCAAACACGCTTCAGTTGGTTATCAACATGACCAATTTGCTTTTGCTATAAATAGGACTAACGCGCCTTCTCTGTTTAAAAACATGTGAAATGACCATGCATAGAAATTGCCTTTGCCTAACTTAATGTAAATGTTACTTTACTGTTGTGTTGGTTTTGTTTGCCAAGTACTCATTAAATGCAATGAATGATCTGAACCATTTTCTGAATTGTGAATGTTCATAACCCTAGACCAGACTAAGGAACATTGATATTTTGCAAATTAGAGAAAAGTCCCACAATAAGCCACAGTTTTTCAATTTTTAATATTTGAGTATTGATTTGTATCTCGATGATGCATCAGCCAGAGTTATCCAACCCTGTCAACCCCAATTTAAATAGGATTTGGTTTAGCGCCGTGACGTACGATGATCATACTGTGCTAATTGATGTTACAGATGGGAGTCTACAGCAGTGTATCCAGTATAGTCTACAAATACTGGAGGTCATACATCGACATGAACCCCATGAGAATCTCCAACATAGACTGGACAGGAGAGAGTGCTTCTGGATAGATAGACTTGGGACACTTGCCCCCAGAGGGCTCAATGAGGAGATTAATTGGTCTTGTTACCTTTAGGGTACAGATAGTACACGATCATCCACATACCCATGTACATTGTGGACATGTTATTTACTTTCACTTATTTGTGTTCTGTTATTCAGTTCTGTCATTCTATTCCCAGTCTATTTCTTAATGTATATTATTTTTGCATAACTATGTTTTTTAACTATGAGCTACATGTACAATGTACTCCAAGCCTGTAACACAGTAATTACTACCTCCCATTATCTAGTGAGCAGGTATGAATACTCCACATTTATTTAATTGCCATACCAGTCATTGACATCCCTGACTTGAATGCAGAGATACGATCCAACATGCTGAATCATCACCACGGTGGTTCCGGCTTGTATAACTATGCGCTCTTACCTTTTACATTGATCCACATGAGCAAGTGTTTCTAATACTACAATTATTCAATGTTCATTCGAATGGTTATTCCTCATTCCCGTACTCCGAACCCCTTGGAGATACGGGACGCGAGGCACTGCCACGTCAACACGCTAATTGACGTTGCGCAGTGCCGAGCAGAGGAAACCATGGCAACCAATAAAACAAGGAAGTGAACGCTGTTCACCTCCTTGGACACACGTACTTCTCGTGCTCCGACATACATTCGAGTGATCAGGTAACCATTATAGGACGCGTGGCTATATGTAGCGTTATTCTAGTATATTTACTTCAGTAATGACATACTTGTATTATACTTGTATTAAGTTACGCGCATATTCCATTCTTATTTACTTTTCTGCGCAGCATTCAAGGGAGACAATTTTACTCCACACACTCGACCTGGATAAGAAACACACGGTATATTCAAGTTGAACTTCAGGTACACTTACTTTTTTAATCCTGTTTGGGCATCATTGTTAGTTTACTTAAGAAGTTTTACACACAAATCCTTTGCACTCATTTGCATTTTCTCTATTTTTATTTTCATGTTTTGCACTCCTGTTTCACTACGTCCTGTGTGCACGCGGGATGCGGTATGTATCTGATATGTACACTACCTTTGATTCTACCCTATGTGATATATTGTGAACATTCCACGTGTATGACATTATGGACTTAATTTGTTTAACTAATTAATTTTTTTTGGCGTTCATTAGAAAAAGCATATTACGTTATGGTTTTAGCCCTGAGGAAGGAGCTAGACTCCGAAATGCATGGGCACTGTTAACCATATGTTTTTGGCAATCGACTTGGATGGTGTTGAGTTTACTATGCACATTGATCAACGCAACAATCAAATACATTTTGAATATTAATTAAATTGTGAAGAAACAATTTACAAATGGAACTCTGATTGACTCTGTTTAGAAAATAATTATATCATTCAGTTCTCGGAACAGAAGCGTGAGCACCAGTCTTGGCTGGATGGTTCATCCAGCCTCTTCATTTTTGTTTAGTCTACAGCAGAGTCTCTTATATTCACATTTATCATTCAGGGGCCATGGTCGGATATTAAATTTGTTAAAAACAAAGATTGTGGTCTTTGAAAAGTGTAGGGTACGGAGCAAATGCAGCCTATACAATGAGAAAATAGAGGTGGTTACATTCTATAGATATTTGTGGCTGGTGTTTTCCTATGACGGCAGCTAGGATATGTCTATAAAGATGTTGGAAAAGCAGGCTACAATAAAATTAAGGGGTCTTCTACATTTGTATCATCTTCGTGGGGGAACAAGACTGGATAAATGCGTTTCTGTTCTAAAGGTTAAAACGCAGATGGCAGTTTTAAAGGGTGAGTTATGGGAGTTCTCTTCCTGCACATGGCCTGAGTTTTTACAATTTACATTCTTAAAGAAACTGACAGAGCTATCGCCTACTTTGCCTCGAGACGCACTTCGACGTGAGCTAGGTGTGGCCCTTATCTGTTGTCAGGCACAGAACAGATTCTTGGAGATTTCCTTAAAGTACAGCTTGATCCTTTACTAAATCCCAACAAAGGAAATGCCTTTTTATAGATGGTTACATCGCCCTTGCAGGGAAGTTTCCACTGGTACTCAAAAGGTATTGCCTTAATAAAGAGATGGGATTGAAGCAGATAGTGCTACTCAGAGTTATGTTGAAACTGCAATGGAAAAATGTACTTAAGACGTGTGCTGCACTAGAAGAGTTTAAAAGAACCCAATGCTGTATTTTGAAGCTGTCGTCAGTAAGGCTTTATTGCAAGGCCGGTGTTGATGTAATACCATCGAATTGTGTAACCCCTAAAAAAATCATAGGATTGTAGAATGTTTGTCCTGATCATTAACTAAACTTACTGCCTGTAAAGACTAGAATAAGGTGGACGAACATAGATAGGCGATGTACTTGTTGCCTGGCTAAGGATGAGGATCTTATGAATTTTTTATTAATTTGTACTTTTTTATCGATCTAAGAAGAAAATGGCGTAGGCCACATTTTATTAAGAACGATATTAGGTTGTGTTCTGATTCTCTGTTTCTATGTATGCATTACAATGATGACCATTTTATCTGTGATGTTTTTAAATATATAAATAAGGCTTTTAGAAGTCGCTAACGAGTTATTTGAGGTTTTTAAGACAGTTTAGATTACCTATGATGTATAAAATATGTATGATATGGTGTGTTATTTTTGATTTGTTAATGGTGTACACCAAATAAAGAATTATTGACCGACTGATAACCATATGCTGTTTGACTGCAGATCCCTCAATTGATGGGCTGGCGACAACCCCAGCCAATTTCTACATAAAGGGAGTGGGTCAGAGCCATTTGGGATGTCGACCACTGGATAACACAATCCAAAGCTTTAAGGAAGACTTAGAGATACCAGAGAACTGATGCGGGATCCACCACAGGCCAAGTACGTGATTACACAGCAAAGCTCTGCACTTTTTACTTACAATGCTGACCTTTAATAAATGTCTCCTTCCCTTGGACTGGTGGTTCTAGCTACTCTCTTGTCCTGCTGTGATGTCCTCATATTCAGGCGCACAGGCGATCTACTTGGTCTGTATCTGGCTTGCATCTTCTGCAGTGGGGATCTCATCTAGCCTAGGGCTGGAAATTCCACAATCGCCCTCTTCACAAAACCTGAACCTTGTTGCACCTGCTGCTCTTCACCAATGAAAAGGGCCTGCCTTGACCCTTTGTCCATGTTTTCTGTAGAACCATTCCTGCTTCTCCTGCTGGCCCTATGCTGTGTATATCCAGCTCAATCTCTCTTCTGCTGTATCAGGATGTCCTCCAACATTGTGGGAATTCAAAGCAGTGTTCTTCACTTCAGCAAGCATTGCAACCCGATAGTGATCTCCTTCAAGAGGTCACTGATGGAGACCGTAATCACTGAATTATTGTTCCCACCTGCCAAACATGTTTTCCTGGAAAAACCTTCCACCCACAACCCATGGTCCTCCAGCAACAGAACTAATTCGGACTTTTCTGGGGTCATTGTTTCTTCTGGTTGGGATTTGAGGCCTGAGATATCTGCTTGTCTTTGTGGTACCCTGTTGCCCCTAAGAAAATATTTGGTGTAATGTCCACTTAATCAACAACATTTGCCTTACCAACGGTAGTGTAAGCTGGGTGTCGAAAGGCTCTCCGTTCATCCCCAGGGTGATTGTGACTGGTAGCTTTACTTTTCGTTTATGGGAACTTTGATTAATCAGTGGAGCCCCGTAAAGCATACCTGGGACATTTCTAATTGTCTCTAAAATCTCTTACAAATACTTTAAACCAAGGTACTTAACTGATGAATTTTTGGACACTGCTCTTAGGATAATGTAGGGCACTAGGAGTAGTTTGGTGTTGTCTTATATTGTATACGTTTGGTAAATTTATCTAACATCACCTTTCTTTAGCTGTGAAACAGCATTCATACAAATTGTATTTGAAATCTGAAGTGTGGTGGGTGTTACAATGTCTGTACACCCAAATGTGATGGTGTGTAGGTACATATAGGGCCTAATTGAACAGGCCCACAAGGCATAAAACCTAGGTGAAAATCAGGCATAAATGGTGGATGCTCCACCTCATAATACACAATGCTAGTAAACTGGTACTCTTTATGCCTCACGAACGAAACATTATAGCAAGATGGTGAAACGCTTTATGTTTACTGTTTACTTTAGACCCTGATTTAATGCTCCAATTTAACACTTATGAAAAATGCCTCATCTAATGATGCAACATCATACAACTTTACCACCTATCTTTACACCTTAAACAAGCAACTGCTCAAGGACAGTGGCATGTGTTTGTGCACATGTATCCATTCAAACAGTTGGGTCACATCAGCTCAACAAGCACTCCAATAATCAACAGCAAGACACATATAAGAAGAACAGGCAAATAGGATGTTGAAACAACACATAAAATACAGACACAACCCAATCTCACTTTTAGACCACCATGGAAAGAGCAGGACCATTTGTGCAACAACTCAGCTTGCTAAGAATCCTGTCCACTAGGAAGCAGGCAAGGCTCCAGCTGAGGGCAGCCAATAAGCCTGCACATCAACCCTCCCCCATCAGACAGGTCATTAGCCAGTACTGCAGACCGAGCCACCCCACAAGAAGTCCATCAACCTGCACCCTAGGCCAAGCTACAGGAAGGCCATCAAGATGATTGATAGGGCCCACAGCAAGAGGCCACCAGACTTCACCCCGGTCCTCCCTTTTTCAGCATAAGAACACAATATAGAGCTGCAGGAGAGATCAAAGGCCATACAAACAAAGAGTGTATACTCACTGGCTGTCCCACTATGATCTCACATCCAGCAGGTCCTTTACACCAACCACTTGGATCTGGAAACTATGTACAGCTTACAAGACGAAATTTGAGTTCTTCATTAAGACCAAATGGCAGACTCAAATGTAAATCCCCAGCCATATTGAAGAGTAATAAAGGGGAGGAGGACATTCAGGAAGGGATGAGAGGGACAGGGAAAAGGGAGGAAGTCCACAACGAGTGAGTGAGTGAGTGAGTGAGTGAGTGAGTGAGTGAGTGAGTGAGTGAGTGAGTGAGTGCTAAGAAGAAGGTAACTAATAGCAGTAGGGGAAATGATAGTTGATTTGTCAGCACCATACCATTTTCTATTGGTTAGTTGTGAGGCCACACAGAGGTGAGAATCAAGAAGAGAGTGTATGGAAATGGAGAGTATGGAAATGCAGTGGCAATAGATGGATGCCTAGGAGCAGAGGGCCACTGACTAGCAAACAAAAGGAGAGGCCAAATACTTTGTTGGCAATTATTGTGGGGACTGAGGGGACCATGTATGCAGGTTACAGAGACACATCACCTTCATTGACTGCACAACTGCACATTGCACCTAATGACAATGTTGTACAACAAAAAACACATGGCCATCATGAGGCAGATATTCTCTGGCGCATGCACAAATACACCAACTGTCTGGTACAAGCATTGTGGCAGGGCTTTCTTTGTTTCCAGGGATAGGAAGAGGTCTCAACTGCCATGGACACATGGGTATCTGATGTCACCTGTGAAACAGAAAGTACAGCAATATTGGTCATTCCATTGTGGGTAGGGCATAAATCAGTAACAGCCTTGTGTGGAAATTTGGAGGAGTGCGGGGAAGAGTAATGGGAGGCTTGATGGCTAAATGACCTACTCAGCTGCATGTATTAAGATCCTGCATATCTTTCGTCACAAGTCTTGAGGGTTCCTTTTAGGCGGACTCTACATTCCAATAAAGATGTCTCACTCTATCAACCTTGAGTTCTTCTAAAAAAGATTGGTGGCTCTAGCTTCAATGCTGGGGCCGAGTCTTTGGAACTCATTACCATCCGATCTCAAGGTATGTGTGTCGACTACTCAATTAAAAATATTTCTAAAAACATATCTTTGATATGGGTAATAGGTTAAATTACCCTTTCTGACTGTCTTGTTTCTCTGCATCCCTTTTTTATGTTTTTTGTTGTTGGACTTTTGAGTGCTTTGAGGTCTTTGGGTGAATGTCGCTATCAAAGAAATATATACAGATAGATAGATAGATAGATAGATAGATAGATAGATAGATAGATAGATAGATAGATAGATAGATAGATAGATAGATAGATAGATAGATAGATAGATAGATACACACTACAACTAAACCAAGAGGGATCCCACTCATAATGTGAAATAGACACAGCCCTGCATGTATACCTCTGTTTGCCACATTTAGTAACACAGGCAGTGGCAGGCTGAGAATGCAAGCTTATAGTAGTAGCAAACCAAACAGCACTAGTTCAGTGGATCACAAAAAAAAGAAAACGTATGCCCAATCATGGTTCTCGTAAAATAGGAACTTTAATAAAACAACCAATGAAAACAAACTAGTTAAGAACACTAAAAAGCCACCTTGTAAAAGAAACACGGAGAAAGGGGCACTAAGTGTGTGAATGTTCTATTGTGCATTTTATAGTTAGCATTGAGGAGCGTGCCAGATACAATTTAGAATGTATTATTTCATTTAGACTGAGAGTGATTACAGGGACTTCATCCCCCAGAGCCACGTGTGCCTGACGCATCTAGAATGCGTCACTTTCAGCCAATACAGGCTGATGTGAAACCTGTTTAGGTCTGTTTGCAGCATGTGAGTCAGCAGTTGGCAGGATACGCTGCCGGTCTGCAGCTAGTCCTAGTGAGTAGAAACCGAGGTAAGGCATGGCTCCTCAAAAGGGAGAGGGAAGTAGGTTAGAGATACTCTGCCCTGGCCCTGACGGAGTTGGATAATGGGAGGGTAGTTTGGTCCTCGGGACCCTCAACAAGATTCAAATGCTGGGAATTGATAAAGTAATGCAGGAGATTCCAAAGGTGGAGGTCAAGGAGGAGGAATCCACAGTGATTAAGGCCGTGCTAGTGAATGCACAGTCTGCAGTGGCACATCCGGTGGAGGTGAGGGAATTGATTGATGAATATGATCTCAACCTCTTATTATTGACCGATACATGGTTCACAGCGGGAGCTCAGACCATTTACCATAAATTAGTTCCTGGGGAGCTACAGCATCCAGACTATTAATCGGGTGGATAGGAGAGGGGGAAGTATTGCAATAGTCTACAAATACTCCCTCTCCATCTCTCATATGGAGGAACTGGATGGGTGTGTTGACTCACAGATGGGACAACTTATTATATTATTGTCCCCTGTGAGATCAGTAAAAGTGGTTTTGGGTTATAGAGCACCCGGGCCAGTAGGAATATTTGTGGAGAAATTGGATCTGCACCTAACGCTGGTCGGGAGCAAACATAAAGAACTTCTCTGCCTGGGGGATTGGAATATTTGGTTAGATTGTACTATACATCCAGACTCAGTTGAATTAGCCAAGCTTTTGGACAACCATGGCCTGGCTATCATGACCAAGGCGACATCACATAACAAAGCCCATTTTGTGGATCTAGTAGCAGCAAGAGGAAAGTCTGTATTCTTTTTTGAGACACTCCCAATATTGTGGTCTGAACATTACACCCAGTTGTTTGGTATGGTGGAAAGGAGGTGCAGTTGGGGGGAAGTAAAAATAGTATGGATACACAAAGCATGTGACCTGGCCAAAATTCCAGGGAAAGAAGTGCAGGCTAGGTTAGCAAGTATTGATTCAACCCTTCAATGTGAGGAATTCTTCAACACTGGAACTGCTATATTGGGTGATATATGTTCCAATTATGCCCCCCCACTCCCTGAAACTGAAAAAGAATAAGAAGTCTAAGTCCTGGTTTAGGCCCGATTTGACTCTGTTTTGCAAACAGGTGAGGTGGGCTAGTACATTTTGGAGATCTACAAAACTGAGCACTGATGCAATTAGAGCTAGGATAGTACTAAAGTTCGATAAAGTGGCCTTATTTGAAACAAAAAGGGACTTCCTCCATAGGGAGATTGATCAGGCAGAGAATAAAGTTAGGGTGGTATTTGCTGTGGTGTCTAGATTTGGTAGCCCAGCTTGTACTCTGGGCTCCCTTACCCCCTCACAGGAACAAGCAAATAACTTTAACACCTTTTTTAAGGAAAATATTGTGACCATCCAGAAGAGCATTGCCAAAGGGAGGGATCAGGAGAAATTGGGGGACATTAATAAGGAGGAGGAAATATTGGGGAAGCGGGTGTTGGAGGATGGTTTTAGTTTCCAGTATGTGATGGAGGAACTGATACACTCCCCGATTCTCCAACTGAAACCAACAAATGATTTGGCATTTGCAATGCCCGCCTGTGTAGCTAGGCGACTGGCGGGTAATGTTACACCCTTTGTAACGCTATTCGTGAACAAGTCCCTGTTAGAGGGCCGGGTTCCAGATGCATTAAAAAGAAGTATTAGTTAAAGCCCTGCAAACAAAAAAAAACAAAAATCTGTACCCAGCAGTTCCGAAAAACTATCGTCCAGTGGCCAATTTGATCTGGCCAGCTAAGATTCTGGAGAAGGTGGTTTCCTCTCAATGTCAGGCATTTGTGGACAGAGAGGGGCTACTAAATGAATTCCAGTGGTTTACAACCCAAACATGGGATGGAGACAGCACTGTTGGCGGTACATGATGATCTGTTGGAGGCCGCTTACGGTGGGGGATCTACAGTATTGTTGATGCTGGACCTGTCTGCGGCCTTTGAGTGGATCATCAGGTAATGATACAGCGTATCAGAAGTGTGGGGAAAGCATCAGGACAAGTTGTAAGATGGTTCAGATCTTTCCTGAACAGAGTTCAACAGGTGTTGCTTGGGTGTTTCACCTTGGAGGTGGTGCTCCTAGACTGCGGCATACCTCATGGGTCATCTTTATCTCTGCTGATTTTTTATTTGTATATTCGTCCAGTGCTCAATATATTGAGGAGGAATGGTTTGAGTTTTCACTCCTATGCTGATGGCACACACATCTATATTGAGACGAAAAACATTGAGGACGTTTTCGCAAAAATCAATCAGTGTATTGTAAATATCAACAAATGGATGGCATGTAATCAACTCCAGTTGAACGCAGTAAAGACCGAAGTTGTATTGTTCAGTCCTAAAGGGAAAATAATGGATGCGGACAGGCTTCCCCCCCTTCTGTCCTGGGCGAGGAACTTCAGTTTGCCCAGAAAATTAAAAATCTAGGCTGTGTCTGGCAAGAGAACCTGGGCAGTGAAGCCTAGGTGGGGCCAAATGTGAAGGCAGTGTATTATTCTTTGCGGGTACTTAGGAATGTCCTCTCCTTTATACCTCCAGAAGATCATGTAGTGGTAGTGGGGGCAATGACTAATACATACCTTGACTACTGCAATAGCCTGATGGCAGGCATTGCAGCAAAGCAGGTAGCTGGACTTCAGCTACACTTCAGAAGGCCCAGAATGTGGCAATCAGATTGATTAGACGTTTGAGGAAGGGGGATCATGTATCTGCCCTGCGTAGATCCCTGCACTGGTTAATGGTAGAAGACCGAATAAAGTCCAAAGTGGCCTGTTTGATGTGCAAGTGCATTAAAGGGTTAGCCCCAGATTATCTCAGTACCAAGGTCCTCCTGTATCACCGAACTAAAGACCTTCACATAAATTACTGGTGACTGTCCCACACTCCAAACTGTTCTCCAGCGGGGATAGGAGATTTGGAGTTTTGGCCCCTAATTTCGGAATAAACTCCCATTGGAAATCAGAGCCTGTCAGTCTCTGGGATAGTTAAGAAAGATTTTGAAAACCTATTTGTTTACATAGACAGCTCTATTATGGATTTCACATAATGTTCAGGTCCTATTAGCATTTTGCGGTAGTTTTCATATGCGTCTGGATACAGTCGAGTCTGTCTTGGATCGCTATATAAATAAACAAAATCAAAATCAAAAATGCAGAACTTGATGTGAAAGAGACCTCTGAGCTGATAAGCATGGGTGTGCAGGCCAGGCTCTTCTGCAACTGCTGATGATCAAGGCTATGAACTTGTAGAAATAAAAGTAGAGAGTGAGTCATGGGTACCGAAAAAGGGACCCTTGACACATATACCACCTTTCAAATAGGACCCACACCAGACACATGATCAGTCAGAGTCAACAAATGGCTCACCAGGGTATTCCAGGATACCATAGCACAGCCCAGTACATCTGGAATGCGACATGAGCTGATCATGCCAAGCAATGACATTTCAGAAAACATTTCATAAGAGTTAATAAATTCATGTGGTTTTTTCCTGTGGGGGCAATATAAGGCCCAGCATCCTGGTACCATGTGCCGAACATTACAGTATGCTAAGGTGAATGGTTCTCCTTGGTCGCCACTTTGTGCCCCCTAAAGAGCAAATAAAGGATTAAAAGCTTGCATGGTCAAGAAGTGATCAGAAGAAGACTTAGCTGGTCACAAGAAACTACGCTATAAGGCAGTCCGATTCCTCCAGACCCAAATCACCAGGTATGCTGCAGAAACAGATGAACACAAGGGGAGGTTAGTGCTTCATCTTTAAGAAAAGACGTGTGCCCCCAGTATTCCATTTACCTGGTGCATTTAACAGCATGTTCAGGGGGGTTTAAGCAGTCACCTATAAGGGGAGGATCAGTAGAAGGGTTAGAACTTATGTTTAAGACACCAATGCAGTAACATTTAGGAATTTGCAAGAAACACATGATGTAAACGAGAAGAGACACAAGGTGAAGCTTAACCACTATGTTTATTGACATTATCTTGCTGGTTGTATAGAGAACATTAACTAGTACATGGATATCTCCATTTGTTGCTAGGCAAGACTGCAGTGGAGTGGATTGCCATTTCCCTGGGCATCCTCTCATGCATATATGCACTAAGTATTGCAGGGGGAAGGAGGCCTGAGATTGGCAGGCAACCATACAATGAGTGTGTGTTACGATTGTCACCATTTCTTCCCACAGAGACGTCAGAAATCAGAACACAGAAATCTTCCCAACCTCACCCCTAACTCGGTACTCACACGGTTGTTCTCCCCATCAGCCTGCTGGGATTCCATTAAGGGTGGAAAGGCACAGCCATATATTAGATGTCAGAGGTCAGAGGTCAGCTCTGTGGCACCCTTTGAAGCTGGTATCCTGGTAGGATGTAGGATGTAATGGGGGACCCAACAAGTCGATTAGAGATAGGTGCCTCTAAACACTTTTTCTATACTTGAGCTGATGTCAAGACTTTCAAGTAAATGTGATCCCACTGGCAGTCTGCATCCAGTGAGTTTAGAGGTGCAGGCTCCCATTGCATTGAGTCGTCATTGCAGATGGTTGAGACAATTGAATCCAATCGTTCACCGTGTTCATTGTGTTGGCAGCAGGATGATGGCTCTGCTGGGCCAAGTCAGTGTTTAAGATGAACAAGTCAATGGCTTCCAACAGTCGAGTCATTGTTCAAGTCAGTTGAACTCCTACGATGTCAAGCACCAGATCTGGCCAAGATGAGGCAGCCCGCTTCAATGGTTTGAGATGGCATTTGTATGGCTTGTAGTGCAGCAAGTGCTTTGAAGTTGTATAGAGTACTCAAATCAGCACCATTACTCCTTAGTTGGCTCAAAGTATTTCAAGCATGGGCGATCTAGGTGGAAGATGTCCTGAGGCAGTGAAACAGGATTGTATGCTGCTTCTGGACCTCTGGGCTACTGGGAGGTCTAATGCAAATCCTCCAGGAAATGTTGTGTCTTTCAGTTGTAAGATCCTTTCCTGGATGTTGGCTGGCACATACAGGGGGTCCCTCAATTCCAGTAACCAGGATCTTTGATTCAGTGCTGCCATCAGAGAGGCCTTCATCCACAACAGTTTTCTACTACTTTCCTTTGGGATGGTTGGGGAGCAGATCTTGTTCAGACTTGGATGCCTTCTGTGGCAGCAGACTTTCAGATAGGCTGTATTCCCAACAGAGGTCCATTGATTTATTTCCTTATCCTAAGAGTCCAGATATGACTCTTAAAAAAGATGAGGTGGCCGTTACCTTTTAAAGGCAAAATGTTGCAGGAAACTTGTCCAAAGCAAGCCTACAGTAAATCATCTAATACAGTGTGTTGTAATAAGTGCCCTTCCCCTTCTGATATCAAATCCAGAGTGCCTTCCATTGCTGTAAATGGGGGAAATGAAGTTTATAGAGCTCTAACAGAAACTAAGATGATGGACCACCTCTCCTAGCTGCCCTCTCTGCTATATCTACTCTAACTCTGCCTCCTTTTCATGTCTACTCATTTGAAAGGCACTGTAGAAGTCAGCACCTTGGTGTGAGTATGGCTTTGTTATGTCAATGCTGCCTCTGAAGCACTGTTTCCCAGGAGATCTCCTTGGTAGTTTTCGTGTGGCTTTAAAACAATGTTTAGCCCTTCCTCTAGGGGCTCAAAGAAGCAGCACCTTGTCCATTGTTTGGCAGTACAGTTATGGAGATACCTAGGCCAAATGACTAATACACATTACCCTGTCATAGCTGGGCCCTGCTCAGAGAGCTAACAGTAGTATGATGCTGATTTGCTTAGCTGTATGATTGTAATGTAAAATGAATGCAACATAGTGCTACAACCCAAAGCTATCTAAGTGCTTGACTGAGTTTACCACACAAAGGCACAGCTGAAAGGCTAAAATAAAACCACACAATGCTTATATTTAAAGATGTATATAGTGCCAGGCTGACAAGGTTACACAATTGTTAGAGTTTGATACTGGGGTGCAGATAGTAAAATGCTGCCTCTATCTGCTATCAATCTGTGTTCCAGCTGCTGTCAGTATTTTAATTGTGACCTTTGAACCTTCCTTGTTCCACTTTGTCAAGGGTTGTGACCCATTTTGAATCCTTAGACTGGGTAGATGTGGGGATGAGCTGTTGCCGCCCATTATTCTATCCCAGAACAAACTAAATCAATAGACTGGGTGGATTTGGGGATGAGCTGTCGCCGCCCACATTCACGCCAGAATCCAGGAGAACTGCGCAGTTGGCACAAGACCACTCCAAAGATACACCCTTCTTGTGGGGGGTTCCACATCACCACTCTACTGTAAGGATGCCATCAAAACAATGTTAAGCAAGGGTCCTATACTATCAAGCAAAAGACCACTCTATTGAAATGCAGTAATTCAAGACAGATCCCAAAAATGGATGCAATACCGGTACTCACCACTATCAGAAAGCCAGCGTTTTAAAACCACCAGACTTTTGTGTAAAACTGAACAGAGGAACCCAAACCAGGAAAGACTTGCTAAGAGGTGGATACAATGTAAAACTATATTCTGAAGTGACTTGAAGGAAGTAATTATTTAATGTATATATAAAAATTGTAAGTTTTGATTTAAACTGGGAACTAAAGTGACATTTAGCTGAATTCTGCCTGACAACAACCCCCGACAGGAGTTGAAACTTGATCAAACTGCATCCCCAGGCCTGGCTGCCTCCTGCTTCCCCACCAAAAGGAAATTACACCTCTCTGATTAGATTAGGGGAGGGGCACATGCAGGAGGTTGAACAAAGCCTTGTCCTGGACTCAGGCAAATGTTATATTGGGGGGGCCGTAAAGTGGCTTCCTCTTGGGAGAAGTGGGAGGAGAAGTGCCTGTGAGAGCCAGCTGAGCTTGGGGCAAGTGGATAAACCAGTTATTCAACCATGTGATGTGGGAAGCCACACCCCTTTTTGACCAGGGCATAAGTTAAAAAGATGGATAATTCATAGTACGGCTTGTCAGAATTATATAAGTAATATCATTATTCTGCTGATTTTTCTGTGCACGTTTTAAGAGGTGTTAGGACCCTGTGTTGTATTCTGGGGGGTTGCTAGCGGAAAATAGGGTCTTACTCCAAATGTCTGCATGTTAAAAATCTGACACTTCATCAATTAATGTCCATACTCCTTGCGCACATGTGTGTAATTTTTGGTAAATGTCCGATATTGGTAAACCAGTCAAAAAGCGCAAAATGTTGTCATTTTTGAATGCAAGCCCCCAGGAAGGTCAGAGGCGGACAAGCATGGACCATAAGGAATATATAATGTGTACATGTAATTTCAACAAATTGTGTATCTGGGAAATATGTATTTGAATCAAATATAGATTTGTGGGCAAATTGACCAGGGGAGGATCCTCTGACCCATAAACAGACCTCATCATGATGACAATCCATTTCCTTCCCCCAATCAAGGGAGAGAGGAGGAATTGGCCAATGATAAGTGAGAGGGCAGGTTTAGTTATGACCAACGCACACACCCACTTTCTAAAGACATAAAAAGAGCCACTGGAAGCCAGACAGGACATTCACTTTCCACTTTCATGCGGGACGCTTTGCCGGTGGACTCCAGACTTCAAATCCATCAACCTTCAGAGACCAGAGATCCAGAGAGACCAGAGATCCAGAGAGACCAGAACTGTGCACTTCCTACTCCTTATAGTGCCTCCGTAATTGCGCTCGACACACGCGACTAAATTTGCCGCGATTTGACATTTTGCACAATTTCAGCCACGTGTAAAAATCAGCAGCTTCTTGCTTTCCTTTGCTAAAATTCGTTTTAACCTGCTAGTTAAACATAGAGCATTGCTAAAGTGAGCCTGAACTAATATAAACTAGATATCACCCACCCTGAACCTCTAGAGGGAATTGAAAGCATTTTAGCACATTTCTCACTTCATTGTCATCACATTCAAAGCATTTTGGGCCTGTGTTTCAAACTTCTACCTGTTTCCTCTAAGCTTGCTGGGGGGGGGGAACTGAATTTCATATTGTATTTGATTGCATTCCTGAGAACTGTGTGTTCCTCTTTCCATCTCCTTCCATTTATTACATTGCATAGGGGGGGTGAATTGCCAGAGAAAAATCGATTATCTTATCTTTTGCTAAAATCATATCAAGTTATTTCTGTACTGCATTTTATTCCTCATTGTTTTTCCCTTGAAACCATAAAAGTATTTTTGCTACCTTATCCATCCTATACTAACTCCTCATTGATTGTAAAGAAGTGTTCTAGGGCCAGATTACCCATTGTTGATCAACATTATATCCATAAGTGTGATATCAATTATTAATTTATTATAAAAGTGTGATATATATCTTGTTAATTTTTCAAATAAACCTTTTAATTTGCAAAACAAACCTACTTCTTGGCTCAGTGGGGTCAGGGGGATTCTAAGAGGGGTGTGTTATACAAGGGTTGCCATCCATAGTACTGAACTGGACATAAAAATACATCAATAAGGGTTTTTCTCAGCATCCCAGACTAGGCATTGACTTAGCTGTAGTGTTGATTGAATATTGCTTACAAAGTGGGGGCTCGGAGCCGGGATCTTCTGGGTTAGATTTAGCACTTGTGCAGCTTAATACAGTGTGCTAACTGACGGGATACATACATCCGGTCGGATCACCACGCTGCGGTACGCTGTAAAGCACTCCTCAAAGGAACGCTCTAAGGAGAAGGTCTGTTTTGCAAAATAAAATACAAACTTCTGTAAGTCAGGAAGGAACTAAAATTCCAGAGTGACGACACTGGTAGACATCAAAATAGCCAGAGAGCACTTCTTACATAAGCTATTTGTGAGAGGTGAGTGGACTCATCAGGACCAAATGGTCTGGTTGCAGGTAATCGCTCAACAGGTCACTGAAACAGGGTCAGATAAATAGAGAGATCAGGGTCCATTACATGTGGCCCTGAGTGAATTATATATGGCTCCTAAAGCTAAAGATAAACACGACAAGATGGTTAGGATAGTGGCATATTTGTATCTATATATGGGAGCCATGCAGGACAAATGTGCTGAAGGCCAAAATCTGGCAAATAGGCAACAGATGGCGTTAGAGAAGGCCCAATCTGATCTGGACTCTTCTGAGCAGAGGCTGCTCAGGAGCCAGGAGTCAGAAAAGGACAGCAGACAGTACATCACTAAAATAAAGGAGGATATGGATGTGCTGCAACAGGAAAAGGCTGACCAGGATGCCAGATTTCTGGCCTTGCAGAAGGAGTACCAAGAAGGTTTGGACTCCCTACTGCAGAGCCAGAAAAAGCTGGAGCAACATTTAGACTTCAATAGGGCATGTACTGAGCAGGTAGTCACCCTGCAAAGCCACCTAGATAGGGAGAAGGCAGAGAGCAATAAACTGATTTTTAAAGACCTGGATACCCAGGCAGAGTTTGACCAGGAGCGCCAGATGCCTTCCAAAGGCAAAGGGACGACCTGGCGGCACAGATTCAGGCTCTTAGTCAGGAAAGGGATACCTTAGACCAGGAAGTCTGCCACTTAAAAAGGAAAATGGAAGAAAATCACCTGGCCCTCCAGGGACTGGGTGACCTCCAAAAAGAACACCAGAACTTGTTAGAGCACACCCGGAGGGTGGAGGATGCTCTGGCAAGAAAGGAGCAGGCCAATAGGGACACAGCTCAGGAGGTAACCCTCCTGCAGCAAAGACTGGCCCAGTACTCCAGGACCAATCAGGAGGCACAGAGAGAGAATGAGGCTCTCTGCCAGCACAATGATAGGCTCCAGCAACAGGTAGCGATGCAGGAGAGACTGATAGAGTCTAGTAAGGCCTTAACTGAGGAACTGAAAGCGCAGACTCTTGCATTGCAACAGGGAGCAGGGGCGGATAGAGATGAGGTTCGCTGGGAAAGAGAAACTCCTGAGCATAACCTCAGGAGCCCTAGTACCAGAGGCCTCCATCTCTCCCAGTCCCTGGACTCTGCTACCCCCAGGTCTCCTCACGCACATGAGCCCAGGGCCACGGGGATGGCAGATTACTATCCTGCTAGAAGTATGGGGCTCATAGGCCAGTACCTCACAGGAATGGATGGGCGGGCGGGCATCCGGGTATGGGCACCCAAGCACAGTGCAATTTAGAGTGGAACCCCAGGAGAGCAGGCCCATTAAGGGCATCCTGAAAACCTCTGCCCAGTTAGGTCAGTGGGGGGGGGGTACCCATCAAATCCTGGCAGCAAGGAGGGATCTGAAGACTCCTCTGAGCATTACAGGACACAGGAGACCAGGTCCCCACAATCTGCCAGCCATTCCCAGGCTCGCAGAATCCGGGAAAACCTGGAAGATCAGACGGGCACCTCTGGGAGCATTTCTTCTGAGTCAGAGGATGAATGGACCAAGGGTTACCTGAACCAAAAAGGCCAATAAGGCAAAAAGGGCCTTGCTTAAGGACCCATTGAAACAAATAAGGGCAATAAGGAGTGTCATCACGCCTTATCATAAGAACGCCAAGTATTCTGTTTGGGAACACTTGAAGCTCTATGAGCAAATGATGGAGACTTTCCATTTGAAGGACAGCAGTAGCTGCATCCAGTACGTCAAATGGACCTTCTCACCAGAATACTCCAGTTTCTTTGCAGGGCTGGAGGATCAAAACCATTCAAGGTGGTCCACATACTGGGCGGCCATCTTGAAACATTTTTCTGTGCACAGAAATCCTCAAGATGCTCGCAAGGCAGCCTACAATTTGCAATGTGGGGAGGATCAGGCCCCACAAGAGTTTGTGCAAGAATTAAAGCGTGCTTTTGCGCAGACCACCAGAAGGGTGCGCACGGATAGTAGAGAATTTATCAATACGTTTTTCCATGCCTTACCCAAATACATAATGACCCAACTCATGAGAGAATTTCATGAGAAAAGATCTTTAGACTGGGTCATTGAACAGGCTACAAGGATCTATGAGGTGCAGAAGCCCATCGAAAATAAAAATAATGTGCAGAAAAAACCCATAACCAACAGCACGCCTGCTGCTGCCAAGGTGGCAGAGGTAAAGGTCACCCCCGTTTTGGATTTGGAGATGGGGGGGTCTAAAAACCAACCTGCACCTAATAATGCCAAGCCCAGAAGGCCCTCGGGCCAGTCACAGACAGGGAGCCAAGGAGGTAGTCCCACAAATGGGGTCTCTGACTCCCCTGATTATGTCAGTCCCTGCTACAAGGGAAACCGACCCATCCTGGGTTATGTGTGGACTCCTCCAGCCCAAGGGGGGGATCCAGCCAAGCACCTAACCCAGGGAACTTCCCTCCCAACTTCCCACAGGAGGGCAGAAATTCTCCAAATCCTGGGCAGAACTTTTTCCCCAGGTATCCACCCAATTTCCAGCCCCAAAATCATCCATCCTTCTTTCCCCAATTCCCTGAGCCCAGACCACCTAATCCGGGAGAGGGGAGGCCAAGGGTGGAGGGGTACCCAAATCTTCCCAATCTGGGGTATTACCAGAGAAGGGATAGCTACCCTTCCCGGGATCAGCCCAGGGGAGAAAATAGAGCCCCGTATCAGCCTGAGCGGGTTTCACAACTTGAGCGCCAGGTCCAAAATATGGCACGAGATCTGGGTCACATACTAAGGGCTCAACAGAACCCTCAGATGAGCATGCCACTGCAGAATGCCCCAAACTCTGGACCTGGTGCTCCAGAACAATGACGGGGGCAGCACCCCGATAACCCCCCGGGTCCCAGGGAGGAGGCACAAGGGGAAGGGGGGTGTAAAGCCTTGGAGGAAGCTTCCTTCCCAACTTGTAAACAGCCCCTGGAAAACCAGGAACCGGAAACAAAATCTCCTGCCCCTGAAAGCCTGCCTCCCAACGGGCAGAGGGGGGGTAGAAGAAACAATGGACCCAAACAGACCCACTTTGTGGAGGAGGTACAGGTCTTCCAATTTGAGGGAGAGGGATACTCAGAAGATCCTGGGAAAAGGATCTTCTCCTTCAGAGATGGGGGAACTACTCACAAGGAAAAATGCGTCCCAAAGGATGCCAATTCAGACTGGGGAGTGTGGAAACTGAGCTACCGCTGCCCATCATCTCATCCCAGAACCGACAATACCAAAATCCCATGGGTCAAACCCATCCTGATGACTGCCTCCAAAAAGGGGGGGCGGACCAGAACCCGAAACCATTTCCAGTTGCCAACTTTTTCTTTCAGATTCCCCAGGCTCTCCACAGAATTCTGCCCAAATCTCTTCGCTTGCAATGTCCAAAACCTGAAAGTTAGCACACCAGTTGTCCAAAAATGTGCATTATCTGTGCCCCCTTAAGGAGAAGGAGGGAAGATATTATGCCCCGGTACAAGTACAGGGGCAGGGTACAATTTCGGCACTGGTGGACACTGGATCCCAGGCTGCCCTTCTGTCCAAAAGGGCCTTTGATGAACTAAATGCTGGAAGGGGGGAGAATTACCGTATTCCTCTCACCTCTCTTCCTGGACAACTGCAGAACTTTGACGGGAAGGAAATTCCTGTCGAGGGGACTGCAGATTTGGACATCAAAATTGGGCGACACAAGGTGAAACACCCGGTCATCGTAGTGACTCCAGAGGACACCCCTTGATTACTAGGGAATGACCTCCTGAGAAGGTTGTCACCCCTAATAGATTGTCTAAACAAGGTCCTCTGGACCCAGATTAGCCGACCAATAAATTAAAACAGTGTGTCAACCATGTTAGTTTAAACGGCACCTGCCACATGGTTGAACAAAAATCTGACCAAGTAGAATTTCACTTCCAGAACAACCAGATTCCAGACGTGACAGTAATAGCAGTAGGACAACAGACTGGTGATGGGGGGTCCTCTCTATTTCTGAAAATCAACCTTCCTTCCAGTTTAAGGGGGTATTCCACACTGGAAGGAAACACTCTGAACTTCTTTACCAATCCACAATCAGTCACTCCCACTCCTAAAGTCCAGAAAGAGGTGAAATCAGCTCAGAGCCTGGCTGATATTCAGCAAATTGGAGAGCAGTTGTTCATCCCTGTTCAGTTAAATGATGGGAAGGACTCTGTTCTCGCCCGAGGGTGTGTGAACAACGGTAAGAGCTTCATCAGCGAAGCCATGTTCCGCCAACTCCCAAAAGATCCAGCCATTCCCACATTCAAACTGATAGACAAATGGGAAATGGACCTGGAAGCACCCAATTCGAAACATCTCCTGCCAAGCAGGTGTATGCTCAACATAGCCATTGGCAACAAGAGCATAGTCCATAATTGTTGGATTGTGCGAGACGTCACTGCCGCCTTTTACTTAGGCAGTGACATTCTCAATCGCTTTGCCATTAGTTTGGACCTAATAAACTTCAAAGCTTGGTCCCGATTAGCGGATAATCCCATGGGCTTTGATGATCCAGAAAAAGCATTTAGGTCAGCTCAATTGCTACCTCATGCAGTTGAAATTCAGATTAAAGAGGAAGTCACCATCCCAGAAAGGTCCCGACAATTCTCCCTGGAAGTGAAAGTTAAAAGAGGACAAAAAATGAAAAACCCTGATGCTTATATACATCTAAATGCTTCTCTCCAACAGCAAGGGTTGTGGGTAAACCCAACTCCATTATTCAACATAGAACATGACACCATTCCAGTAGAGGTGGATAACAGCGACTTAAAGAGTATTACTCTAGACGCAGGCACCATTATTGGAATGGCAGTTGATGACCGACATTTCTCCATTGATTTAGGAAATGAACTGTTAGGAACAATCCCCAAGGACTGTTTTGACAGTGACAGTGAGGACAATACAACACCAGACAGGATTTTCACCCGGCATGGGGGGAACTTCCTGGTGTACACTTCTTGCCCTTATGGTAAGGAAGATGTGACTTGTGACTTCAGGAGGGATGAGGTGATTTTCCAGGTCCATGAGGGCTGCCTTACCCACCTGAAGCCTCCAGTCCAAATCAGCACTCTGACCAGGGACTTCTCCACCCAGCTGGAGGAGGCCGCTGAAATAGCCAAACCAGAAGTCTTTCCAGGCTTCAGGCAGATGGTGGAAGAGAGAGTCAACCTAGCTGATGCCTGTGTGACTCTGGAACAAAAGCAAAAGTTGAAACAAGTTTTCTTGGATTTCCAAGATCTCTTTGCGGTAGACTCATATGACTGTGGTCGCACCGACATCCACACAACAACAATCCCCACGGACCCTGGCATGACTCCAGTGTTTGTGAAGCAATATCGCTTGCCTCTCGCATCCATGGAGTCCTTTACTGAAATAATTAAGAACCTTGAGTCCCGCGGAATAATACACAGCACCTTCAATAATCCGGTGCTGGGAATATTGAAGCCAAACAGCCAGTGGAGACTCTGTGCCGACCTCAGGGAGCTCAACAAACGGGTCCATACTTCCCGATGGCCTCTGCCCTACATTGACCAAGGGCTGGCCCAGATCCAGGGGTCACAGGTATTCACAGCAATAGACCTGACCAATGGAGACTGGACCGTGCCTGTCAGTAGGGAGGACCAATACAAACTGACTTTTACCTTTGGGGGCCAGCAGTACACATGGACCCGGACTCCCTTCGGATACCTCAACTCCGGCAATGAATTCAACATTTTCCTACATAAGGCCATGCCCGACCTGGGTGCGAGGGGTAACCTGGCTTATGTAGATGATGTCCTCATCAAAAGTTCATCTGTGGAAGAACACATAGCGGAGATCCGTTATGTTCTGACACAGTTGAGTGCCGCCGGAGCAAAACTTTCCTTCCAGAAAGCACAGTGGTGTAGAACCCGTGTTAATTTCTTGGGGCATGAGATTACTCATCAGGGTCTCTGTCCCCAAGAAAAGAAAGTGGAAGCACTTCAGAAGCTGAAAGACCCCACAACTCTGCGGGAACTAAGGAGCCTCCTTGGACTGACTAATTACAGCAGAACGTTCATTGAAGGCTACGCAGAGATCACTAGACCCCTGATTCATCTCTTGAATGGGGGGGGTCAAGTAGGAATGGGGTCCAGAACAATCCGAGGCAGTAAGAGAACTCAAGAGACGCCTCTCACAAGCGCCTTGCCTAGCTTACCCTGTCAGAAACAAGGAGTTCTTCCTGGAGACAGGGTTCTCTAATACGTGCTTGGCGGCAGTATTATACCAAAAGCATGACAAGGTCAATAAAGTAATCTCCTATGCGAGCAAAAATTTATCCTCTGTGGAGGAAAAATTCAATGATTGTGAGAAGGCACTCCTGGCAACGGTGTGGGCATTGAAGAATTACCTCCCGTTTATCCAGGGGGAACACATCATAGTGGAGATTCCACACCAGCCTCTGCAATACCTCCAAAGTGATAGAATCTGGCCCGGAAATGTGAGTAATTCCCGAATTACTTCCTGGATTCTGTCAATGCAAGGCTTTCCTGTGGAGGTCAGATATGGCCAAAACAAGAAGAGTCCCCTCGCGCAAGGTCTGGCTGACTTGCATGATTGTGCCAGAGAAAACTGTCTCGGGGACGAAAGTCTAAAAATCAAGGACAACATGGAGGCATACCTCAATTCCCCACACAAAGTCTTTGAAGAAGACAAGTGTGAGGGAATGCCCACTGTCTATGTGGATGGATGCTCGTACCATGTTGACAACAACGGAGAGAAAGAACGGGTGGCCGGCGTAGGGAATGCATGGGTGAAGGAGTTTCCAGAACCCTCAGCTGGATACAAAATTGGTCCCCGAAGTAGTCAGGTGGCAGAATTGATGGCTGTGCATCAGGCTATCCTCACTGATGTCCAACATCAACTCCACGAACTGGTCATAATCACAGATTCGGATTATGTAAGGAACTGGTTCGTGGAGCACCTGGTTAATTGGAAAACCAGAGGCATGTTATGTGCTAATAACAAACCCTTGAAACATCGGAAGTTAATCCAAAATATTGATGATCTGGTCACATCGAATGGGATGACCATCTATTGGAAAAAGATCAACGGTCTTTCCAAAGAAGAGGGACCAGACAAAACTGGAAATGACTTAGCTGATCAGCTGGCCAAAACCGGGGCCATCCAAGGGGATCTAATAGAAATAGAGTCCCTGTTGGGGGAAATCCAGATCACTGCCATTACTAGGTCCCAGACCAATGCTCACAATGATCTTTCAACTGCACAAAGGAGTAAGGAGACCCCTGATGCTGATTTAATTACAGCTCAGAAGGGGGATCCAATTATTGGTAAGTTTTACCAACACCTTGAGGACCCTGAGAACTTTCCCCTGACGGTTACCGATTACATTGGGAAAGAGGACCTAAGAGTGTTGATGAAATGTCCAAAAATGTTCCGAATCCAAGACGGTTTGCTGGTAAGGAAATCCAAAGCTGGCCATGATCAGTGGGTGGTTCCTACCTCATTCCGAAGCCTGATGTTAAGTCACGCCCATGATGCGGCCACCGCTGGTCATAGGGGGTTTCACACAACACTGGAAATCTTAAGAGAGGTTGCATACTGGCCACACATGGGACAGAACCTCGACCAATACTTGAAGGGGTGCCTTGTGTGTGCACAGTTTCAGCCATCATCCCTCACACAACATGCGCCTCTCCAAAAGAGGGGGATGACACTGCCATGGTCAGATTTGCAAATCTTTGTAGGCCCTGTAATTCGCTTGTCTAGAGGAAACAAGTACATGTTGACCGTTACATGCTTGTTTACCAAGTGGGTGGAATGACTCCCGGCCCCAAACTGCACGGCAGAAACAGCAGCTGCCCTGATGATTAGCCACATCTTTTCCCGTTTTGGTCTACCTCAAAGGATTGAGTCAGACAGAGGTAGCCATTTCACCAGCGAGGTAATGACAAAGATGTGGGAGATACTGGGGGTCAAAAGGAAGCTACATATCGCTTACAGGCCAGCTTCTTCTGGAGCAGTGGAGAGATATAACCGAACTATTGTGAGCATCTTAAAAAAGTTTGTGGCAGATTCTGGGCCAAGTTGGGATATCCGACTACCTCTGGTCCTAATGGCCATCAGATCTACCCCTTCATCTGCAACTAAAATGTCACCATTTGAGTTGATGACTGGACGCAAGATGGTGCTTCCCCAGCATTTGCTCTACAGAACCCAAGAGCAAACGTTGATAAATGCCTCCACAACTCATGAGTATGTGGAGAATTTAAGGAAACACCCCCAACATGCTTTTGCCTATGCTCAGCGGAATCTAGAAAGATCAGCTGATAGCATGAAGACCCACTACGACCTGGAAACCACCAGGAATGTATACGAGGTGGAGGACCGGCTCTATCTATACAATTTCCAAAGGAACCAGGCCCAACAGCGAAAATGTTTGCCTACATGGAAGGGACCGTTTGAAATTATAGACAAGATCTCCCCTGTAGCGTATAAGATCTGCATCCCCAAAGGTAGTTTGGCAGAAGGGGAAGACAAGTGGGTACATATAAATCAGCTAAAGTGTTGCCATCCCAGGCACACTCTGCAGCAACTGGAGGAGTCCTCTGCAATACCAGAGGGGACCGCTCCAGATTAATTCAGTTCCAACCCTAAGATATCCCACATATAGTCTCTAAAATATTATGACGCTTGTAAGCCACTGTCTCGGAATTATATCTTGTTTTTCAAAATTGGAATGCTATGTCTATTAAAGTATAAAATGTATATGTCGCCCCACTATATCAATAGTGGGGGAGAAATGTCTATGAATAGGTATTGCAGCTTTCCTTTGTCATCCTAGGAGAAAGAAAACCTGGAGACTGACCAAGGAGGACGACCAGGGACCGGGAGCATAGACACGAGGGGCCCGGGGTACCGCCCAATATTCCCATCAGGACCGGCGAGGAGAACCGATCGATCCAACTGGGTGGAGGAAAAGATGCTGAACTGTGCCATCTACAGAATTGGAAGAAGATAATGCGGACATACCAGCACAGGGCTCAAAACATCCTTGGCACCCGACTGCCCCTCGACTCGAATCAAAGCGCAATCGGGCTGGGGTGTTTGTCAAGGGTTGTGACCCATGGTGAATACTTAGACTGGGTAGATGTGGGGATGAGCTGTCGCCGCCCATCATTCTATCCCAGAACAAACTAAATCAATAGACTGGGTGGATGTGGGGATGAGCTGTCGCCGCCCACAGTCACGCCAGAATCCAGGAGAACTGCGCGGTTGGCACAAGACCACTCCAAAGATACAACCATCTTGTGGGGTGTTCCACATCACCACTCTACTGTAAGGATGCCATCAAAACAATGTTAAGCAAGGTCCTATACTATCAAGCAAAAGACCACTCTATTGAAATGCAGTAATTCAAGACAGATCCCAAAAATGGATGCAATACCGGTACTCACCACTATCAGAAAGCTGGCGTTTTAAAACCACCAGACTTTTGCGTAAAACTCAGCAGAGGAACCCAAACCAGACCAAGGGAAGACTTGCTAAGAGGTGGATACAATGTAAAACTATATTCTGAAATGACTTGAAGGAAGTAATTATTTAATGTACATGTAAAAATTGTAAGTTTTGATTTAAACTGGGAACTAAAGTGACATTTAGCTGAATGCTGCCTGACAACCACCCCCGACAGGAGTTGAAACATGATCAAACTGCATCCCCAGGCCTGGCTGCCTCCTTCTTCCCCACCAAAAGGAGATGACACCTCTGTGATTAGATTAGGGGAGGGGCACCTGCAGGAGGTTGAACAAAGCCTTGTCCTGGACTCAGGCACATGTTATATTGGGGGGGCCGTAAAGTGGTTTCCTCTTGGGAGAAGTGGGAGGAGAAGTGCCTGTGAGAGCCAGCTGAGCTTGGGGGAAGTGGATAAACCAGTTATTCCACCATGTGATGTGGGAAGCCACAACTCTTTTAGACCAGGGCATAAGTTAAAAAGATGGATAATTCATAGTACGGACTTGTCCGAATTATATAAGTAATATCATTATTCTGCTGGTTTTTCTGTGCACGTTTTAAGAGGTGTTAGGACCCTGTGTTGTATTCTGGGGGGTTGCTAGAGGAAAATAGGGTCTTACTCCAAATGTCTGCATGTTAAAAATCTGACACTTCATCAATTAATGTCCATACTCCTTGCGCACATGTGTCTAATTTTTGGTAAATGTCCGATATTGGTAAACCAGTCAAAAAGCGCAAAATGTTGTCATTTTTGAATGCAAGCCCCCAGGAAGGTCAGAGGCGGACAAGCATGGACCATAAGGAATATATAATGTGTACATGTAATTTCAAAAAATTGTGTATCTGGGAAATATGTATTTGAATCAAATATAGCTTTGTGGGCAAATTGACCAGGGGAGGATCCTCTGACCCATAAACAGACCTCATCATGATGACAATCCATTTCCTTCCCCCAATCAAGGGAGAGAGGAGGAATTGGCCAATGATAAGTGAGAGGGGCAGGTTTAGTTATGACCAGCGCACACACCCACTTTCTAAAGACATAAAAAGAGCCACTGGAAGCCAGAGAGGACATTCACTTTCCACCTTCTTGCGGGACGCTTTGCCGGGGGACTCCAGACTTCAAATCCATCAACCTCTAGAGACCAGAGATCCAGAGAGACCAGAGATCCAGAGAGACCAGAGATCCAGAGAGACCAGAACTGTGCAGTGCTGAGAGCAGAACCAGAGACCAGACCGCTGTTCAGAACCACCCACCGGAAGTCCTGTCCAACCTGACCAGACCTTGACGGCTTATTTAAAAAATATAGTGTGAGGACTCACTGTGCAAAACCAATTTCTTAGTTTAAAATAATCTAATCCAAACTATTTTAGCCTATTCGAACTGCCTCCTAGAATCGTGTCATTCTGTCATCCTTAAAACTGAAATCTGTCATCTGTCATTTTGAACTTTTAAATTTCAAATCCGAAAAACTACCTTCACGAAATCGGGCGTATCTCCGGAACCGTTCGCACTCAACTAAATTTGCTGCGATTTGACATTTTGCACAATTTCAGCCACGTGTAAAAATCAGCAGCTTCTTGCTTTCCTTTGCTAAAATTCGTTTTAACCTGCTGGTTACACATAGAGCATTGCTAAAGTGAGCCTGAACTAATATAAACTAGATATCACCCACCCTAAACCTCTAGAGGGAATTAAAAGCAGTTTTTAGAACATTTCTCACTTCATTGTCTTCACATTCAAAGCATTTTGGGCCTGTGTTTCAAACTTCTACCTGTTTCCTCTAAGCTTGCTGGGGGGGAACTGAATTTCGTATTGTATTTGATTGCATTCCTGAGAACTGTGTGCTCCTCTTTCCATCTCCTTCCATTTCTTACATTGCATGGGGTGGGGGGTAGGGTGAATTGCCAGAGAAAAAGCGATTATCTTATCTTTTGCTAAAATCATATCAAGTTATTTCTGTACTGCATTTTATTCCTCATTGCTTTTCCCTTGAAACCATAAAAGTATTTTTGCTACCTTATCCATCCTATACTAACTCCTCATTGATTGTAAAGAAGTGTGCTAGGGCCAAATTACCCATTGTTGATCAACATTATATCCATAAGTGTGATATCAATTATTAATTTATTATAAAAGTGTGATATATATCTTGTTAATTTTTCAAATAAACCTTTTAATTTGCAAAACAAACCTACTTCTTGGTTCAGTGGGGTCAGGGGGATTCTAAGAGGGGGGTGTTATACAAGGGTTGTCATCCAGAGTACTGAACTGGACATAAAAATACATCAATAAGGGTTTTCCTCAGCATCCCAGACTAGGCATTGACTTAGCTGTAGTGTTGATTGAATATCGCTTACAACTTCAGGACTATTGCTGGGGATGTAATTACACTAACTCAGCATAAGCACATAACTACACTCTGATTTTCCCATGGAGGTTTATGAAATGGGGTTTTATTACCAGACCACCCTTCAGAAACAGTTTCCCACAACATTTTATATGAGCAAAATCAAAAAAGCTTGGGCTATCCCACCCTTGCCAGATGTTCATTGTGACATAATATGTAAGGGGTGGAGCTGACTCTGTTGCAAGTCTAGGAGTTTGGAGGTAGCAGTGGCCAAATCACGGTGCCAGAGCAGGTGTTTAGATGGGGAAAGGAGAGGCATTCCTCTATTTACAGGGTCATATTCCTGACCCCGTAACAAATTGCAAAATGGTGGCATTATCTCTAAGAGAGGGAAGAATGTAGCTAGTGCTAAAACTCTTGACAATTGTCAAATGTAGCTAGAGAAATGAGGAATTCATTAGTTACAGCCAATGTGTCCTAAACGTGTTGCACTCCATGCTTAAGCAACTTGAGACGAAGGCACGGCCACAGACCTGCATGCATCTCCCATCATGGACCACTCAAAATCACTTTGCACATCACCCCTGCCATAAGAATGCAGGTATTTCTCTCGGCAAACATTCAATATATAGCTGCTCACATAATGACTATCTCTCTCTCGCATACCCGCTCGACTGCCTCTTGCTTGCCACCCATTTACATGCCAGTTTGACATTGGTGGCTAGCAGGGATTTGGCCTTCCCTTGCATAGCTTTCTGCTGGCCCTTATGCATACATGCATAGTAGCACTTCTCAATTTGTTCCCATACCTGGACTTCGCACATCCAAGGGCATTCATCCTATTATGCATTGGGACCATACCAATGGTGAAAGGTGCTATACAAATGATACAATACAATACATTAACGGTGCAAACTATATCCAGCATTAACACTAGGATTTTATATTGTACAGATAAGCAGTCTAGTAGTGTCTTTACCTACCTCTAGTTCATTGACATTAATGCATATATGTGTCAGACAAGTGGAAATGACATAAAGGGCACAATGAATTTTGTGACCATCCTTGCCTTTTTGGTGAGTGAGGCCTTTTTAACTTCACCTGTCTCACCCATATGGTTATTGGAGGCACCGTTGAGCCCTTTAAGCTAAATGTGCAGCCGTTCCCATTGAGCAGTTGGAGCAGCAACACTACCTCCCTTATAGAGTGCACTGCAGGATATATTATTTCATCTACCTTCTTTTGGAACTTGTATTTTGATTCACTAACAAAAACATTGTTAACATTGATGTCATGGGTGTTAGTCCTTGCAGTGCAAACTGGTGGCGCGAATTATGATTGTTTAGCTTACCATAACTGGCGAATTTTGTTTCTTTTTCAGTTTTACCTGTAAGCATAACGCCATTGTCACATGTCATAAAATGGCACAAATACACCTCTTCGCAATGTACCGTGCTATCTCCATTTGCAGACCAAATAGAAAATGACGCAGCCACATCAGTGTCTGCATAATGTGATAGAAAGTTATGCAAGAGATCGGAAACCAACGCATGACCTGGGCAAGTGCCTGTTTCAACATAAACGGCAGTAAAACTTGTGTAACATGCTGTGCAATTTCCCCTCCACAATGAACAAGAATAATATCGGCATGATTGTGTGCCACCAAAGTGTCACACAGACAAACAAAAATCAGTCACTTCATTGTAGGTACTCAATAGCGATACACATCCACATGATAGATTCCAAAATGAGAAGCCACTGCACAGTGTTTTCAATTCACTTTCAGGCAATGTATTTCGAACTCCCCTAAAACCTGCACACTGTGGCTCATGAAACACACAGCCATAACCACACCCTCTGCATTTCTGTCGACAAATACGCACAGTCTGTGCATATACACCACACCCAGAAACCTTATTGACCAATCCAGTAACCTCTACAGGCCCATTTATATGGCTGTCATCTGCACAAGGGGTCTATCTAACACGTGCCACCCTGCAACTATCTCAATGCTTGCTGATGTTTTGTGATTTGCGCGCGTGGGAGTGGGGGCATAACTTTCAACCAGGGTATGGGAGGTCATTAGTTGTGGCGGCTCTTAAAAAAGCCTTCATTTTTTTAAAGGTGCTTCCATAGAAACACCTGTTGTTGTGGTTTTTAAAAGTAAATTTGTGTTTTCAATATCAGGTCACATTCTTACAATAGGGTCGTCGGTGCAGCCTGTAGATTGTGAAACAAAATGTCATTGCCACTGGTCAACAAAGACATGACATTTGCCTTGAACAGTTGTATATATTGAGAGCCAATGTTCCCATTCTCACAGGAGAACATCCCAGCAGCACTCAAGAAGTCACACATGCTTCTTTTGATGAGACCCCTTCCAACCTCTGGCTGGCGAAAGGAATCATTGGAATACTCCCACACTATCTCGGGGGTATACATGAGAAAATCACCTTAGCAGTGGGAAAAATGTGCCGCACTGCTTTCATCATCTTCTTCAGTTGGCGGTACACACAGGAGCAAGACATGGGACCCAAAAAGAAGGCTCCAAAGTGCATGACCACAACATGTACAGTTTCCATGCATCACCATTCTACAAGCACTCCACCAAAACAGCACGCTTTGACACTGCACCACAAAGCGTCGACTCCCTCCAAACCAAAATTGCCACAAAAGCCTTCTTGGAAGGCATACACTAATAAATCACAAAGGAATCACCCACAATGAAAACTCTGCATCTTGACATGTTTGCCAGCCGGACAACACAAAGTAGTGGAAAAAATGATTGCCGTCCTTTCCTATGACGCACACCCTGAGCACCTGATTGGACATTCCCCACAGTCCCCTTTCCATTGGCCACCATGGTGAGAAATGCAGAATTTGGCATGTGCCTTTCCCCAGTTACCGTGAGGCCCGCGCCCCAGTGAAGCAGTAGGAGTCCTTCTCCCTATTTGTGATCCTTACAGTGACATACACCCTGAGCACCTGATTGGCCAAAGGCCATAGTCCCATTTCCATTGGCCAGCATGGTGAGAAGTGCTGAATGTGGCACTTGCGGTTCCCCAAGTACGGCGAGGGCCGGGCCCGAATGAAGCTGGAGTCCTTCTTCCTATTGCCGCACACCCTAAGCACCTGATTGGACAAGCCCCACAGTCCCATTTCGATAGCCACGACCCAAAATATCCCCAGATGTGGCTTTCGTGCTGAATGCGGGCGTGGGGGATTAACTTGCAACCGGTAGGGGGAGGTTGTGGTAAGGGGTGGCTCTTAAAAGAGCCTTTTTTCTGTTTAGATGCTTCTAGAGAAATACCTTGTTTTGGATTTTATTTGCTTTTGTGTTTTCTTGTGCTCACATTAGTACATTAAACTCTTTACCGCATCCTGTAGACGGGCAAACATAACTGCATTGCCAATGGGTGACAACAAAATGCCATTTACTTGGAAACTAATGAGCTCATTGTTGCAGAAGAACATTCCACGAGTGGACAAAAAAGTATAGATGCTTCTGTTGATAAGACACCTTCCTGCCTCTGGCTCGGAACAACATCCATGAGCAGTGGCTCATACTCTTTGTGGTATTATGGATTAGAAAAGCACCTTGGCGGTGGGAAAAAGCATCTTCATGACATCCAGCAATCTCCTCAGTCTACGGAACACATCTAAGCAAGCCAAGTAACCCACATGCATGCCGCCATAGTTGATGACGATAATATCTACTGCTGCAAAAATGGCCAGTACTTTGCAAAGTGCATGCATATCGGCAAAATTGCACTCATACACAGCGTTCCACAATGTGTCCACTCATTCCAAGCCAAAATTGCTGTCAAAGTGTTTTACCAGGGCACAGTTGCGCAGATCTATGACAAAGGGATCACCTAGAGTCAACATAATGTGTTTCCCCATGTCAGCCACCCTCAGTACGCAGAGTATAATGTACAACAGTTTCACCGCCCCTTCCTGTTAACCACACCCACAGTGCCTGATTGGCTAATCCCCACAGTGTCATGTCAATAGGGCAACATGGTGCAGAGGGCAGATTGTGGCACATGCATTTCCCAAAGAACCTTGCGGGACCTCTGCAGCACTACCTCATTGGGCTACCTGTAAATAGGCACATACACATCCACCAATCCCATCAAAGCCACCATCATCCAACACTGTTACTCCTGTTCAACACTTCTAATGTACTGTTACACATTTACAGTACAAGTGGTGTGCCATTCCAAAGCACGTCCACTACAAAGTTCAGTGAAAGTATGTAAGATGTCTCCATCTGCATACATCCACATGGGCACCCAGGATGTTGCACTTGTAATCCTCAAAGTACTGCAGAATCCGCTACCTTTTCATGATAGTGAGGGTGGTTGGGGTGGGGGGTAAGTGGCGGGGTAAGCAATATCAAGCTGTGTAGGGGATTGTGCCTTCCATCGTAGATGTATAAAGGTTTTTTGCGTGCGTTTCTGTTTGCGTCTCCTCACATTTTTACCACATTCTGGGCAATGCTTCTTGGACAGTGCAATAACTGCCATTTCTACAGAACCACTGTATTGTGACCTCATGATCTCATAGTGGGTGGAGAAAATGCCAGCAGTCTGCATAAATTCATGCATAATTCTGTTTATATCACACCTTCTGACCTCTGGCTGGGGACAAATTACACCATCATGGGCCTATACTCCTCTTGGTGTTATGAATGAGAAAACAACCTTGGCAGTAGGAAAAATCAGCATCACTGCGTTCATCAATCTCTTCAGTTGACGGATTAAATGTTCACATGACATGTCATCCAAATGTAGACTTCGATAGGGCACCACGACAAAGTCAATGTTTGTGGTGGGCACCACATATCTACAAAGGCGAACCATCCTGCCGAAACTGAAGTCACCCTGACAGTCCCAGAAAGCCTCCACTGCTTCCAACCCGAAATTACCAGCAACACCCTTTTGCACACGACACCTCTGCAGATGGCGCACAAAGGTATCACTGACAATAAGCACTGTGCGTCTCTCCATCTCGACCAACCTCACGACACAGTATTAGGATGAAATAGTACTGCCCCTTCCTTTCAACTACTCCCTAAACACCTAATTGCCTATTTCCCACAATTCCATTTCCATGTCCACCATGCTCATAATGGCAGAATGTGGCATGTGCACTTCCCCATCTACAGTGAGGGCCACGGCCCAGTAAAGCACACACAATAATTCTTCCCTTTGCACAAGCATTTTTGCAGCACTTCCCCATGGGGTGCTGTCACCTTTTCAAACACGCATGCAGCAATCACATACAAAACCTCTGCATTTCACACTATCATTTCTGTACACCACTACATTTTTGCCATTAAACACTCTCAGTACACGTTCCATTTGATTCCAAAGCCCCTTCACCAGAAACTTCTGCTAAAGAATGATATGATATGGCATTTATAACATGCCTATATACAAGTGCATGATTGCAGTATCCAGAAAGATCCTGATGCGCACTCAGCACACCTTTGGCCATGCACACAACAATGCAGGCCCTTTCCACATCCACCACAACACTATGGATCCATGCATGCAACCATGTGGACACCTAACATTATTCACAAACGTGACATACGTAGCAGCACTTCTACCCAACTCCCCCACACCATAAAACACCCATCCACTAAAATGTGTCACAATTAGCAGAATCCACAAACATACCACAGCCTGCACCGACCCTACCCACTGCCATTCACAAAGTATTGTGTCACTGGCAACCTATGCACAGTAGCTCCACAACATTGGGCCTACTTCAATAAATCTGCACACAGCAGAGTAACCCAACACATATAAGCGGCACTTCAACCATACCTTCTTCCATACTCACATTACATAAACACTGCACCCTGTGGCCACACTACACAACCTCTGACTGCAACATCTGCTGCTGTACACCAAATACTGTAACATGTTGCAACTATTACCACAACCATGGAATGCACAATACATGCTTTGCAGCTCACTTGTGCTGCAGTAGCACATCTACAATGTGCTCCACACCCATTTTCCAAAGATCACCACACTGTGCCTGATGTACTGTCAAACCTGCATTGCTGCATTGGGTGTGCTCCTGGCAAACATTCCCTGCAATGTACTGCAACCATGCATGTCAGCATGTCACCAACTACCACTATGCACATATGCACCACTGGCACCAGCACTCCTAACCAACCTCCACACTGCAATGGATATGCACAGCGTTAAATGCAACAGTTACCAAAATGTACAAACATTACACTGTCTCCGGCACCCCTACGCCCTTTCATTCACATATTATTGTCTTACCCACTTCCACTCTGAGAGTATTGTCACTGCCAGCCTACCCACAAAAGCTTCACACCATTGCCCATACTCCAAGCAATCTGCACACAGCACACTATCCAAACACATATAAGATGCCCTTCAACCATACCCTCTACCATAGTGACAGTATGCAAACAATGCACCCAGTGCCCACACTGCACCATCTCCAACCACACATGAAAAACTTTACAATGTTCCAACAGTCACCTGACCTGCGAAACCAAACATACACACATAGCAGCTCACTTCTGCTGCTCTACTCTGAAATATGCTCCACACCTGTTCTGTACAAGTCACCACCCTCTAACTGATGCAGAGTCAAAAATGCATTACTGCTGTGGGTGTGTTCAATCCCTAGACTCTTGAGTGCATGCCCTACAGCCTACAGCCTTCGGCTGTGCACCCAATAGTCTAGATCTTGCACACACCCACCGCAACGTAATTCCACCATGCATGTGACAATGTCACCAACTACAAAAATCCACATACAGAGCACTGCCACCAGCACTCCTGCCCAACCTGCGCACCAGCATTGGAGCTGTGCAGGAAAAAGGAAAACATTGCAACAGTTACCATAATGTACAAATAAAACACTGTCTTCTACACCCCTGTGCACTTTCATTGACATACTACGGCCGTACCCACTTCCATTCACAAAATATTGTGTCACTGCCATCCTACCCACATACTGTTTGCAACACTGGCCCTACTCCAACCAATCTGCACACACCACACTATGCAAGCACCCCCCTCTAATGGATACAGAGTCAGACATGCATTGATGCGGTGGGTGAGCTGAGACCCTAGGCTCCCTTCCCAACATCCACACCGCAATGGATATGCACAGCCTTAAATTCAACAGTTACCGTAATGTTCAGACATTGCACTGTCTCCGGGAACCCCTACTCCCTTTCCTTCACATACTATTGTGTTACCCACTTCCACTCAGATAGTATTGTGTCACTGCCAACCTAACCACAAAATGTTCACAACATTGCCCATACTCCAAGCAATCTGCACACAGCACACTATCCAAGCACATATAAGCTGTCCTTCAACCATACCCTCTACCATACTGACAGAATGCACACACTACACCCAGTGCCCACACTGCGTGACTTTTCACTGCACTATCTGCAAACACACATGAAAAACATTACCGTGTTCTAACAGTCACCTGACCTGCAAAACCAAACATACATGCATGGCAGCTCACTTCTGCTGCCCTATTGCGTCTGAAATGTGCTCCACACCCATTATGTACAAGTCACCACCCTCTAATGCATTGCTGCTGTGGGTGTGCTCAAGCCCTAGGTTCTTGAGTGCATGCACCCAATAGTTTACAGCTTGCACACACACACCGCAAAGTAATGCCACCATGTATGTCGCAATGTCACCAACTACGACAATCCACAGGCACAGCACTGCCACAAGCACTCCTACCCAACCTGCGCACCGCCATGGAGCTATGCAGGAAAAATTGCATCAGTAACCATAATGTACAAATAAAACAATGTCTCCTGCACCCCTGTGTACTTTCATTCACATACTACGACCATACCCACTTCCATTCACAAAGTACTGTATCACTGCCAACCTACCCACATACTGTTCACAACATTGGCCCTACTCCAACCAATCTGCACACACCACACTATGCAAGCACCCTCCTCTACCGGATGCAGAGTCAAACATGCATTGCTGCGGTGGGTGAGATGAATCCCTAGGCTCTTGAGTGCATGGACTACGGCCAACGGTCTTCGGACATGCACCCAATAGTCTAATCCTTCAACAGACCCACCGCAACTTCATGCACCCATTCATGCCACCATGTGCCCAACTACTGCTATCCATCCACATAGCACAGGCAACCGCACTCCCACCCAACCTATGCCATGTGCAATTCACTCCCCTGCTGAAATTCACCTGCCAGCACTCACCACGGAAAGAAGTCGCCGAAAACAGGTCGCGGCAGAAGCTATCCAGCTGTTACGACAGCTGCCTCCAATCACCACACAAAGTAGTCGCCTGACTAGGTACCAGTGAATTGGCACAATACGCACGAATACTGCATCCACTCCCCCGTCTTCTTCCACATATTTACATATGTCACTTGAACCACTTCTCACTCCCCCACCCTTTCTCTCCCTTCTTGCCGCCAACACATGGCGTACGGTATATTTTGCAGACCCTTCCGCTGGCGCACTATCCTCCAATACACCATGACACCGTTTGCCGAAATGTTTTGTCGCAGAGCACGCTTCCCTCCAGCCAACCACCGGCTGCGTCCAAAGTTCTCCAACAGAATGCCATACTGCAAGCCAATGACACTTCTGTCCGTGGAGCGAAAAAAGGGAAATGGGTCCGCAGAGCGGACACAGATATCACACATTTTTAGAAAAGTAGATTTCAGTTGTTTGCAACAAAAGTACTGATCGGATTCCCACCAAACACACAAAAGCACGCTTTCTGACCCAAGCCCCGCTCCTGCCGCAAATCTGGTGCAAATCCGTCCAGCCGTTCGGGCTATAGCCATGAGCAAAGTTTTTCCCCATGCAGTCTATGGAGAAAAAAAAATAATTGGGACCCCCTATAACTTCCCCCAGTCCCTGCACGAAACCTCAACAAAGTTGGCGAAAAAATTCAAGTTTGGTGAGGATTTTTCCCGGGGGAGCTCAGTTCTAAGCCACCGAAAAAGTGTTCTTCCTCTGAGTTTAGCAACTTAACCATATCTACACGCCTGCTACCGCGGGCCCTGCAATTTGTTTGAGGTATCCCAAACAGGCTGATGGCAGTGTTACCACTTTTTCAGATATTTAAAAGTGTTGTCATCATCATTTTGTTACTAGAGGAAATCATTTTGCCAATTTTTACAAACAAAATAGAAACCGCTTGTGGATAATCACTAATAACCACCTACCTGCTGGCAGTCCTCGAGTGGTTCCCCTGGTCTTTCTCGACCCTGGAGACTCTACCTCCGTTACCACTGGATGGGTCTACAGGTTCATGGAGCACCGCCTCGCGTGGGAGCATTTCGCTGAGTCCTGAGCTCTGCGCATGCACAGTTGGGCGGCACCGCAGAGCTTGCGTTGCAAGCCTCGCTTTCACGCCGCAGGCTCGCACGAGGAGGAGGCGTTGTGTGCCTGGCCTCGTTCTCGTGGGGACTTTCTTATTATGCGGTCGGGTCGGGAACTCTTCGCTTCTCAACGCGGCTTGGTTCCCGACCCTCCGCATAGCTCTTGTGAGAGTTCTGACCCGCTCAGTTGCTCTGCCTCCCCCTGCCCTGCTGGGTAGGGTTCCCGTCCTGCTTCCCCTCCTGTCTAGCTTGGGGGGTTGTTCCCTGCTCCTGTCTGCTCTTGCCTTGGTTCTGCCCTCTCCTGATTCCTTCCTTCCCAGGTCCTGTCCTGCTCCCTGTTCCATCCTTGCCTAGAGTCCTGCTCCCAGTCCACTCCTTCCGCTTGGTGGTTACTGCCTTGGGGTTCCCACTTAGTTTTCCTCTTCCTGATCCTGTCTGCTGTTCTCCTCTGGCTTGGGCTCTTGGTCAAGCTTGTTACCAGCATCCTTCATCACCTGGATGCTACTTCTGGACCTGACATCTACCAGCCCAGTAACACGCTGGAACGGCCTTGCCAGTCAGTGCTTGCACTGTTCTGGCACCACATTCAGATCCAGGGAAGCGCCTCATTTGTGGCGTCAGGAGTTGGATCCCTTCAGCCCTGTGCCATTAAGATGGGAGTGGGGCTGACTTCTGGTGTCATCTTTCTTCGGACTTCCAATCGATCGGCAGCCTGGCATCTCCTCAACGTGCATCTCCTGGAAACTCAGGTACGCAACGTCCCAGGGACGTATATCTTGACAATGCATTTGCTTTGTTGACTCTCTTTCTCCTGGATAGAGTGTGAAGTGATGATATGAACATGAACTATCACAGGCTCCTTGAAAAAATAACAAGAAGGTGCACAATGTGTAAGAGGACTTGCTGAACCCGAGTTTTTACGACAGACATCTTCAATACACAAATCAACTAGAGTTATGCCACAGTTGTAGGGTAGTTGCTGAGGTGGCTGGGTGTTCAGGAAAGGATGGCGAATCTCCGATGATGCTTACATTTACTTCTATTGATGGAATGAGGTTTCTCCCAACGCAATTTCTAGATAAAAGGAGAACAATGTCAATCACTGCAGCCAAGAATTCAAAGCTGGTGCAAAGCCATATAGGAGCCAGAGGGCTGGTGCTTTAATCACCTTAGGCCAACCCAGACACCACAAAATTAATGTCTGCTCTTTCTCTGACAGGGGAGATCTTGAAGAAATGCCACCCACCCATGGATGAGTGAGCCTAAGTATTCTTAAATACAGCATCGGGAGGATAGCTCACGGGCAATGCATGTGTCTTGGAAGCAAGACAATGCATAGCAACACAGGTTTGAATACCAGAATCACACTTAGAAACCGGTCAGTATTAAACGTATTATAAAATAACAATTCATAATTACACATCCCATGGAGCTTGAAAGAATTGTTCCTCTGTCTGTCTTGCAACCAAGGGAGTGTGGTCCACTTTTTTGCCTTGCCCTCACCTAATCCTGGGGCTGGAAATCTTACAAGCACACTCTTCATGGAATGAAATTGTGTCACTCGTTTTCTGCTGCTCTTCACCAATGAGATGGCCAGCCTGGAGCCTGAGTCCATCCTTCTTGATGCATTATGCCTGCTCATCTTGTCCCTGTTCTCTCCACCTGTATTTCCCAATTGCTGCTTCATTGGCGGAGACTTCCAACACTGATCGCAATTAAAAGCACAATCTTCTTCACTACAGTCAGTAAGGGGGGCAGCCTACTGGTAGTCCAATCCATTAGATCAATGATGTAGATCGGAACTGCTAAATCATAGGACTCTGCCATCAAACTTGTTTCCTGAAGAAGCCTGTCACCAGCGACCCAAGGGAATACAGTAATATGTTTAGAATGTGGTCACCCTCCACATGAACTTGCGCCACAAGGAGATGTGTGTAAATCAATGTTTTTATTTGTACAGACTGTTGTGTATGTACATCGAAAATTGACCTTAGATGACATGTGTTTTGGCAAAACTCTTTGGGCCTCATTACGACCCAGGCGGACTTCGCGGTGCTAAATGCACCGCGAAGCATGGCGGAAAGCCGCCGATAGCGCCATGGGGGTTGGCGGATTTACCGCCCCATTCCGACCTCGGCGGAGCGGTAAATCCCCAATCCCCATTCTGCCCTTCCCCATTCCCATTTTTGCCCCATAGGGTATAATGGGAGTGGGGAAGGAGTTAATTACGCCACCGTAAAATACGGTGGCGTAATTAACAACGAGGTCCCGTAGCGCCATGGTTTTCTCCGGCTGGTAAAACCAGGCGGAGAAAACCTCCATGGCGCTACGGGAACTCGTAGTATGGCGGAGAGGTACGCCATGCACTACGCTGGCGTAATACCCTCTCCGCCAGGGTCCTAATGAGGCCCTTTGCCTTTTTCAAATCTGTGCTTATTTGACAACGAGTAACAATCAAGTAAGAAATAGCACATTTGTCTAGCAGTCCTGGATATAATAGAAGGTTCGATAGCATAAGTAATAACAGGAATAAATCCCATCTGCAGAGATGCACATTGATGGCGTGTCACATTACAGTAGCTTTACTCGCTATCAAATAAGGCCAGATTTGAAAAAGGCAAGGAGTTTTGCCGAAACACGTGTCATCTAAGGGCAATTTTTGTTGTACATACATGACAGTCTGTACAAATAAAAACATTGATTTACACACATCTACTTGTGGCACAGGTTTGTGTGGAGGGTGACCAAATTCTAAACCTATGCTCAGAGGTGGGGTGTAGACCTCTGTTCCTCCTCAGACTGTGAAACCCACCCAAAAGGGTCCACGTATTTGGTTGCAAAGTGCAAAGAAGTTGGTGCAACAACCCCAGTTCTCCCAGTGGAATGCAGTAACATAACAAACGGTGAGAGCAGTTGTTCCTTACAATTCCAACTTGTCTGGTGTCATTGGCTCTTCTGAATGGGGTTCGAGAAACTAGGTTTCCCACCAATCTTTGGGTCCCCATGTTCTCAATAGGACACCATAGAGTGTGAAAGTCCATTTAAGCAGCTATCTTTGTTTTACCAGAGGCATTGGAGCCTGCATCTACAAATTGTTTCTGGAATCTCATTTGACAACTGAAACTGGTAGCTGCATTTTCCTTTCTCCATGTTATACATTTTCACTAAGTAAAAACCTGACTAATGAAATGAGCCAGTGTATCTCTATGGGGGAGTTGTGTGTGTCATCTCAGAAAATGTTTGGACATTTTTCTTTTTCTAGGAAAATACTTTACCTTCTTCAGATTTGATGCTACCTTACATTAATAAGTTGAATGTGAATTTGTTTAACATCATCTTTCCCCCACTTTTGCTGTTTAGCAGTGTTGATAACCACAGGGTTACATCCACTCCCCAGTGATGATCTTCAATCTATACATAGAGCTGCTGGGAGCCCTCCTAGCCACACATAACATCCACACCCACCAATATGTCGATGACACACAGCTATACCTCAAGATCGACTCCAACAAGGACATCCATAGGCACAAAACCTGCCTCTCACTTATCAAGTCTTGGGTGTCCAGTGCATACTTAAAGCTCAACCCCTCCAAGATGGAATTCCTACTCCTCACCAACAACACCCAACATCCAGACATACAGACCTGGCTATCAACCATGAACTCTGAGGGCTTCACACCTGAGCTCACCTCCTGCACCAAGTCCCTCTGGTTCCACCTCGACTAACACCATTCCTTCAAGACACGTATAGCTAGGAAAACTCAGAGAGCTTGGTATCAGCTCTTCCTTCTGTTGAAAGTCAAGCCCTTCCTCCCTCCGGATAGATTTAGATCTACCATTCAAGTACTGGCCCTATCCCACCTGAATCTGGGCAATGCACTCCTCAAAGGCCTCCCGTCGTCCTCCCTTGTGCCCCTGAGAAGTGTCCTACATGCGGCTGCACGCCTCATCAAGGATCGATGCAGATACGATCACATCATGCCGGCCGTCATTGACGTTCACTGGCTCCCACTGCACGTATAAACCACCTTGAACTCTTGTTGCATCATCTATAGGGCAGTCACCTGCAACTCACGCAGCTACCTTGCCGAGAAACTCAGCATCTCCGGCGGACAGCGCACCACTTGCAATCTATCACTGCAATAAGGGAAGGACCAGAAAACAAGCCTTCTCTGCTTACGCCCCAAGACTATGGAACCTCCTCCCCGTCAGCATCAAACTTGCTCCCAGACTTCTACAATTCAGAAAAGAACTCAAGACCCACCTCTTCGAGGAATCTCTCCTCCTCAACACCTTGGTCATCACATTGCCCCTCGTGCCAAGTGACTTGCTAGAGACCGCCTGTCCCTCTCCTCCCCACCTCCTGGCACAGTTGTATCCCTTTTCTGTGCCTCTCTGTATCCCACACATGCTTTATATCTGTATTGCTAGTACCTCTGAAAAGCACTCCGATATGCATCTGTAGTTTTGTATACATCTGTAAAGCACTCTGTTATGTGTATGCATTGTTGTGTATCTCTGTAAAGCGCTCTGTTGATTCTCAAAGCTAGGTCTGAGCTCAATAAATACAATAATAATAATCATAATCATAATAATAATTGATACAAACTGCACTTGAAATCTAAAATATGGCACGTGTGCCAATTTCTGTAAAAATGTGGTTGTGTATGTTTGAGCATGTAGTGTCTTTACTTACTTGTGTAGTTTCCTTATGTCATTGTGTGTAAAATAACTATGAATATTGTATACCTATTTGTGGACAATCAATTGCTTATCAGTCTTTGTGTATGTCATCTGTATCTTTGTTATACATTTGAAGATTGTAGACAGAGTAGCCCTTTTAAAAAAAATAAAAAACAAAAAGGCTAAACTACAGGCTGTATTTTTGTTAACTGCCCTATACATGTACATACGATCTACATGATGGTTGTTTTGGAGTTTTTGTGTACTGGCAGTTAAAAAAGTTACATGGACAATGTTTTTCAAAAAGCTGATGCCATTTAAAATGTGTAAATCTCAGAATCACATCATATTCTCTATTTGCATTACTATTCTAAAATGGTCAAAATTGTTTTTGATATATCATCATTCAAGTCACATTCATAATTATTGCTTTGAATTACATGCATTCTTGGTATGGGATATACATTCAAATTGGTTATTTACTATAAAAACCCATACCTGGCTACCGTTCTCTTCAACTTTCTTGAGGGTCACCTTGAGACCAGATGAAATATTTCCTGACAGACGGAACAAAACACATCTTTTCAGATGAAACTCACAAATACCCACGTTTGGTGTTCCACAAGGCTCTTCCATCCCACTATTTTTCAAAATCTCTATCAGGAAATGCATAAAAAGACACAGGCATATATGCAACAACTATGTAGATGACACTCAAACCATCTACAAAATAGTCACCAGCAAGGATATAGACCAAAACCATGTCAATTACCTCTTAAAAATCAATGCATGGATAAGGAATAGTAACCTTAAACTCAACCAAAACAAAACAGAAAGCATGATCACACCCAACAACCATTCTATCCAACCACCCATATTGTAGCCTGCAGAAATGAGAATGAGACCAAACGTATACAAAGTGGTTACAAATCTCAGAATCCCGATGTGTAATGAGCTAAAATTAGAACCTCAAATTACAGAGTGTTTTAAAAAACTGCTTCTAGCACCTATGATGTATCGTACAGATAATACATGTTCCCACTTTCCCAAACAGATGACTTGCCATTATCTTACTTATCATGCAAAGAATAGACTATGCCAACAGCACCTACCTTGGCACGCCTAACTAAGGAAGGCAAGTCCCTGTTATGCTCACGCTAGAAAGAATACAATCCTCTAGGGAAAAAAGGCCAAGAGATTGGTTGCAAGGATAACATGGTTTAATTGTACAACAAGTAAAGGGGTCAACAAGGGACTCTGCTGCTTGAGAATGTTCTGCCTGCATTTTCCTCATCAGTAAGTTATAAGAGTACATAGCATCACGGAAGACGTCATCTATAGGGTCTAATCCGCAGAGCTGATTCGTAAGACTGTGTACATGGACCTGTTCCATAGGGGATACCAGGCTATGATTGTTTATCACCTCTGCCTCCTGCCTGTCTCCATGTGGGTCAGCTGGGCTCATCTGTCCAGGGACTGATGGTCAGGCGCTTCACATCTTGCAGTTCCAAGGCTGCGATTATGAGCTAATTCTACTACTACATCATTATGGCATGCACCTGGGAGGCTTATGAACTGGCACCAGGTGGTAAGGGAGAGATACAATCAGGCTGACCCACACACTCTGTGCTCTGTCCCTATAGAACTTTTCACACCCAAGACTTCCATCCTCGTTTTGATCTATAATGTATTCCCTCACTGTACCTCGCACTACAAAGGGGTGTATTTATGGGAAAAGGTAACATGGTCATGCATGTTCAGATCTTTTATGACCATTGGTTTAATCGCTGGTGAGCTGGGGTCACTCACTTTCGTGGAATGCAGGGGTTCTTGGACTGGGTGAGTGGGGGTTAGAGGTCTGCTGTTGGCCTGGTTGTAATGAATGGGCATTGTGAGGAGCCTGGTGCTGTCTCATGGCATTGCAGGGCACATTCCTCTCTCTAATACTAAATAATTGCAACAATCAGGGGACAAGGGGAAGTTTATGTGGGAATAACCAGCACAGGCTCATCTGTGCTCAGTGTTTGGGCCTGCTCATGATTCACTGTCGCAGCCAATTAGGGTTTCATGTGTCTTCCACTAGTCTAAAATGGCATCTCGTTTATATGCGCCAAGTCTATGCATATATAATGATCATGAAATTGTTGTCGTCCTGTGTTTCTTTAACATGGCTCTTTCCCCACTTGCACATCACACATCTGTCTATGGGATTTGCCTCACTCTGAAACACCTAGAGGGGTGGGACAGACTAATTTCTATCCCAGGAAAAAGGAAAAAATTGCAACAGTTACCATAACTGTTGCAATTCTACAGTAACAAATACTTCCCCATATTTACGATTGTTCTCACTTCTAACTGCTGCTTCACAGGGGGTGTTCCCTTTATTGGCATCCATGCCCTACACACATGTCTTAAGCTCTCTCCTGCTTGCGCATACTCTTCAGGTGTACATGTCATGTAAATGCAGCCCCCATCCCCTGCTTAATCTACCCATACTTTTTTTTAATGTTCGGGGTCTAGGAGAGGGACCATGGTTTGGTGATATAGTCCGTCAACTTCATCTCTATAGGGGATAGGGACCATTTGGGGAATGGGGTGGTCAGTTAGTATCTCTACCTCCATTCTGCTGCAAGCCACCTTTGGGGCACCAATTGAGACCATCGTCATCGTGCTGTTAGGTGCTGCTTTGGCAGAACACCGGAGACCCAACTGGCACATGCAGAAGATGACCAAGCCAAACGCTATGATTGGCACAATCATCTTCCCCAATGTTCCGAGCCAGGAGAGGGACCAACTAAAAGTGAGTGCAAATCAATCTTCCTCCTGGTCACCTTGCTGCATGTTATGGTGGGGATGATAATGTTGCACTGCATGTTGCGGGTGCCGCATTGGAGGGGGACCAGGCATCTGTGGGGGTGGATGTGTGTAGATTTGATGGAACTCATGCGGTATCAAGGACATCCTAGGGGAAGGACATGAGGGGTCCGCTATGGTGAGGGGCCATCATTTTGCTAACTATAATTATACCCTATACCCTGTCTGCTCCGGAATTCTCTCTAAAAATGTCCCCACTTCCTGCATGTCTAACACTGCCCCATACCCTTTTGTATTGGCCACATACCCCAAGCCCACCTCCTATCTGCCCTCGAAACAAACCTTGACCTCGTTGTTGTCCTCCTTACCATTGTGGACCATAGGATTGTGGGTTTCCGTCCCACTGTCCTTGCCCTCCTTCAGCCCACACCGCGGTTATTCTGGCATTTTTAGCATTAGGGGCATACCCTTCCTCTTCTGTCTGTGTGCCTTCGGTCCCGACGCCACCACAGCTACTTTGGCTAACCTATTTTGAACTAGTTTGGTTAGACTTGGCGGGCTGAAAGGCACCAGCTGGCAGAACTCATAGTTTGGCGGACTGGAAACAGCGGTACCGGCAAGCTTATCAGTAGCTTTGTTTCCAGAGCAGCAAACTTGTAATGACCCCCATTGACACTCAAGGAACAAACCTCTACTGGGGAAGTGGTGGATGAAGTTGTTAAAAAGGGAAGCTACAAAAAGAGTGCCCTTTGAATGTACGCTCTTGGTACACAGACTCAAAGAAATATGGGAGAAATACCTAGGTCTCTATTTCGGAAAACACCTGTTTTATGCAAATATGTTCTGTTAGAAAGAACCATGCTCTCTAACTGCAAATGCTTTAAATTCGCAGTTTTGTGGGGTCTGAAAAAAACAAAGGTAAACCACTGTGTCTTCCTTTGTTTTCTTCTCTCTTTCCGCACCCCTACCAACTCCTCTTTTCCTTAGCAGTTTCCCCACGTTTCCCCACATACAATCCACCACAGGTTGCAAACTACTCTAACCTTTCAAATGACTCATACAACTTTAATTAACTTTAGTATTCATTCATCTAAGCGCATAAGACTGAATCACACACATTCCAATCCACAAAGGGACCAAAGTAGATTGGGAACGTACACCGGAAACTTCACTACACATTTGTGGCACCTCCCAAACACACAAGATACTCAAGGAGGATTAGAAAGATGGTATAGAGATGCATTCACTGACCACTATCAGTCAGATCAGATTGGAACTATTGGATTATTAGAGACACACGACTAGCCACCAGCAGTCAAAGCAGATTAGTGACCATCACCAGTCAGAGCAGAAATTAACTATTGGACTATTATAGACATATTCATTGACCAGTACCAGACAGAGCAGATTGGAACTATTGAACTATTAGAGATACATCAATTGGCCACTACCAGTCAGAGCCGATTGGAACTTTTGGACTATTAGAGACACCGTCATTGGCCACCACCATTCAGAGTTGATTGGAATTATTGGCCTATTAGAGAAACATTCACTGGCCACACCAGTCAGAGCAGATTGGAACTATTGGACTATTAGAGACACGTTCACTGGCCACAACAGTCCAAGCCGATTGGAACCTTTGGACTATTAGTGAAACACTCAATTCCAATCACTAGTCAGGGCAGTTTGTAACCATCGTACGTTAGAAAACAGAATCTTTGCAGGTCTATAACATAACAGTTAAATATTGCAATGTGTTTACAGGAATTGCGAAAAGCAGACACTCATGTTCATAAAGGGGACTGATATAGAGAGGTTGTTTACAGAAGCAATATAGGGAACGTTTGTGTTCTGAACATTTTAAAGCCCTCTTCTATGTTTACTTCTTAATATTCATTTCAGAAGAAAAATGTTGAAGCTTTCACTTGGCATCAGCTGGAATGCTTTTGAAGTTAGACCTTTCCTTGTCCCCATGCTCACTCACTCTTTCTGTGCATGCCCACGTATGCTGGCTGAAAAGGTGCTTTGTTGCTTCTGTTTTGTTGCTTGTGTCTTTTGAAAGAGTAAAGTTTAGCTGGCACGGTGCCTGGTGGGCACATCGTTTCCCGCTCTAATCTCTTCCTCTCACGATTCTCCTGCATTCTTGGAAGGTGACACATGGCACACACTTATATCCGCCCAGGAGAAGGACGTATTTTCCCTTTTTCTACCATGTCATATCTTGAAGGAAAACAACATTCAAAAGGAACAAATGTATTCCGAGCCAGCTCTGAGGAGCATGAATTATTTATTCTCAGAACTCGGTACGATCTCTGCGTAAAGCAGACCCTATTATGAAATGTGAGACGTGTTTTGCGTGCATGTGAATACACTTCAAGATCAAAATTGGCTGTTTCTTTGCTGTTTCCATTCTTTGAAAAAGGAACTCCCCCATTTTACAGAGAAAAATGTCAAAGATGTGACTATATCTTGTTAAAGTGTCTTAATTTTTCAAGAAGGCAAAGAGAAATGCATTCTAGAATTTCATTCATCATTGTTTACAATGCAGGCATGCAAATGACGGGCAGCAACAAATTATTGATGTTAGTGTAAAGTTGTGTTTGTATGCTAGTTGTCACTAATTTCAGTTTTTCAGACGGAATGTCGCAAAATTTTACAAAAAGCTTAGATTTTCGACAAACAACGGAACTTGAGGTTCAGACCACAATTCCTGACAAGTTCACAATTTAGAATGTTATGATAAATGAACACCCTCTTTAGTCATGTAAGCCGACCTGCGAGCCCTATAAGTGGACATTGTCTTTTGCGTTCCAAGATGGCTGTTGGCTGCTTTCACCTGCTATCTTGAACTCAGCCTCCTCCTTTATCCTGATCAACCCATTCTACTGTTCTCCCGCACCAGCTTCATCAACCCGTCATGCTATATCATATTTTCTCTGTGTGCCTGTGTGCTCTCATGAAAATAGAAAAGGGGAATGATCGAGTTGGAACAAAATAACTTTTCGGTTTATCTGATACAATTTTTTGTCATTTTCTTTCTCTTAGTGGCAAACTTTTCACCGAGACCTCCCCCATAAAAGAAAATCTATTGCCCATGAGTGATAATTGCAAAACTGGCAGGTATGGTGCACTATACCAGTCGGTAACGTCTCTGCAACTAAAGTTAAAGGCAATGGCCGAGCTAGGACTATTAACTCGCCAAGCAGACTTTTACATACCAATAGAACCTATCAAGCACGTCAGATGTCAGGCATCCATTGAACTGGATTGGTCGATCACGCCGCCATATCTGTACAGATTACTTGATATTCAACAACAAAGTTCAGCAGCTGTCCACATTAAGTTTTTGACGCTCCTTCAAAGACATTGGGCCTCATTATGAGGCTGGCGACCGTGGTATGAATGGTGCAGGTAAGGCACTGGCACCATTCATAACGGGCCGCCACATTTATTAACGGTGCCCGCGCATCCATACTCCCCATCCCCATTTTGCCCTATTGGGCAGAATGGGGATCAGGACCCCGGCATTACCGCCTCCCGCGAATGGGCAATTAGCGGCCCACTCATCTCGTAATGGGCCAGTTATTGCCCAATCGCAGGAGGTGGTGCCGGATGCGAGCATGGCGGTAGCTGTGCCTGCCATACAGGCACGGCTACCGCCATGCTCGTAATGAGGCCCAATTGCCTTAAACACTTTGGCTATCAGCCTTATTTTCTTGACAACCCAGCTCAGATCAGAATTCAATGATGAGTTATACTTCACCAGCTTCAAGCACAACATAGGCATAGTCTTATGAGAGAAAAAGTTAACAATGGAATTTTTTATAAACCAATTAAGTATGAATTTTATATCAAAAACAAAATGGGCCTCATTATGTGGTTGGAGGTAGCCTTGCCGGTTTTACCGGCAAGGCTACCTCCAAACTCGCATCCATGTCTGGCACCCGCGAATGGGCAATTACCGGGCTATTCCAGCCCAGCCGGACCCAGTAATTGCCCTTTTGCAGGTGCCGGGCCCGGTAGATCCACATTCCCATTTGAGCCTCGTAGTGCTCAATAGGAATGGGGAGGGTCGGAGCACTGATACCGTTAATAACGGTACTGGTGCTACCATTATGGTCTGCTTGCGGGTGCCAGTAGGGCCACCAGGTCAGACGTGGTGGCTGCAAGGACACCCGCGAGCAGAACTCCTTGTATGGCGGTACGGTAGCAATGGTGCCAGTAGAGATACCGACGCTGTTGTTGCCTTACCGCCATACTTGTAATGAGGCCCAATGTATGCTCAGTATCCACCTGAATGTAAGCGTTAATATGATACATGAGGTTCTTCATACACAAACATTAATTGTCAAGTATTACATTTTTGATTGTTTTGACAATATCAATTTGAGTATTTATAGTGTTTTATTTTATTTCTGCTTTCTGACCAGAGTTCTATTCTTCACTTAAGTTTACATCAGAGCCTAAATGAGTTTGAATGTCCAATGTTGGAGAGTGTATGCAGCTTAGATGTTTTAAAAGTTTTGCGCAGTATATCATGAAAGTAATATTAAAAAGTGCTTCCCGAATGTTGCCAAGGTTCTCGGTATCCACTTTTGTGATAACCTGTAGCCAAATACATGATTACAAACTGGTACTAGCGCCAGGTCTAAATCTTGAAGATATACCAGCTCAGGAATCAATTACAACATAGGCACTCTCCGATACACATGCAAAATTAAAATTGCGCTGTGTAAGGATAACAACAATGAACCCTGTTCTCACAGGGACGCATGCAAAGCCTTTATTAACAACACCTCTAAAATCAAGTCCCACATTGGAAATTCTACTCTCCCTCTCTAAACCAGTACCTGCATTGACCCCCCAATGGAAGGTTCAACATTGGTCAGATTTCAGGTTCATCTCAGGGAAAGAATGCTTGATGATGTCACAACCCTCTGGCCAATGACATGTAGGTACTACTTCCTTTTATCATCCATAATCAAACTCTTCAAGGGTCAACCAGGCTTGCCTCTACTGCACATAATCAATTTTGACCTGTCTTACGTGCGCTTCAGCTGGTCACTAAAAACAGGCTTCATATTCTAAAAAGAAGTGAAAGCCTTGACACAGACAAACTGTCAAACTATTACCCAATTATCAAACTTCAATTTCTGGGAAATATGAAAGCAAAAATAGTCACGCTGAACCTACATGAACCACATGAACAAACAGACCAACATGACCTATAACAAGACTTCAAGACTGGTTTCAGACTCAGGTATAATACAAAGTCAGCAACCAGACAGTTTACCAGCAATGCCTTAGCTCACATGGAGAAAGGCGACCCATGTCTGTTGTTTTGGAAGCATTGAACATGGTTCACCACTCATCACTTCTCACACTACTCTTTAAACACATGTGCCCCTCAGATTTTGCAAGAGCCTGGCCCATATCCTATCTCATTGAGAATCACCAGTTAGTCCAGATGGGAAAACACAGGTTAATGCACTGTAAAGTCACCAGCAGTATACCCCAACTACTCATCCTAGCACCATAGATCTCCAGTCTCTATGTATAGACTCTAGGAGCTCTCCTTTAGGAGCACACATCTCCTTGCACCAATATGCTGTTTGGAGCTGCTCAGCACTAGTACTTCTGTTGCTTTCTGTTCTCTAGTGTGCCCAGCTTCCAACCACAACCAAGGCTCAGAGGGAAGTAAGAAATATGTACTTTTGTTACTGATGCTGTTCATGATGGTAATGAGTGAGGACTGTTGTGTTTTATCTGCACACTACATTGCATTGCTCTGCATTTCAAGTGTTTTCAGTGGACTGTATGGGCCGTGTTGGGTGAAAATACAGCCCTAGAGTGACAAGGATTGAGAGGCCATGCAAGACCCCATTGTAATAATAAATCTGGCTGATGGAGATACACATTGGAATATGCAGGCAAGTCCAAATCACTTCTTTTCCAACATGAGGCCTAGTGAATTAATGAAAATGGCCTCCCTCAACTTTGTAAAAATGGAAAGACACTCAGCTGAAGGAGAGTGTGCCTCAGAACTGTAATATTGCTAACTGTGTCCAATGGATTCCAAAAAGACATGTGGTGCTGCAGATGCTGACTTTGTGTAAACTGGGAAAAAGCACATTTTCACAGATTCAAAACTGCAACAGTACACATGGGAAAATATACATAAAAATGCTGTACATTTGAAAAATGAAAAGGAGGAATTGTGTCTTACATTTAAAACATGAAGCCAAGTAACATATTTCATTTGACACAGAGAAATACACTTACTTTCCACAAATAAACTGACATTTAAATGGAAAGGCCTACTTTGTTGAAAATGAACAATGGTTTCCGTTGTTAAACAATAACCTATGTGAGGAAAAGTCAAGGGGAATACTCATGTTGTTTCAAACATCAGATTAAAGAAATATATTAACACATAGACAGAAGCCCATAGGCAATGTAAAATGTTACATGTAAACACATCTTTTTGATTTAAAACTCTATTTTTCTCTGAATTATAGCTGTAAATGGCTGCTGCTTCTTCCCGACTGAATTGCTCTGTATCTGGAACTGTGACCACCAGACCTCTGGCTGAGGGCCACTAGGAGGACACGTCTGGTTTACAAAGACATATAAAGAGTTATATCATAATTGTGGAGGTTTCAGATAAGCCGACCAACAGAAATGACCTTTTATGGCTGACTTGACCCCAATAAATGGCATTGCATAGCCTTAATGGATCTTTAAACACTGTGTAGAAACAGGCCTCTCTTGATAATGAGATGTTCAGGTCACATGTGACTGGGGAGAAATGAAACTCATGAGGGGCTTTGTTGGGAATATGAAACTAAAACCTTCCATGGATATGCATTGCTACTGATTAACATTGTGCCCCATTTTCTTGAATAAAAACTTGAATTGTGCTTCCCAGTGAGCTCATCCAGGACTCATATTAAATGGCATAAAAAGACTGCCGCTTCCATGTCAATATTAACAATGTGTGATGTATAGAATTTGAGTTAGAAAGAAAATCATGATCTAGACTTCTCATAATTCTGGGGAACTGGAATGTTGGTGAGGTGATATATTGTAAATTTTTGTTTGGATTGTGAAGTGGCATATTTTTAATTATTTCAGCGCAGAAGCAAATCGTGAAAAACAGTAGCTCCTCTCATGAAGGTCGTGCGGAAATGAAATTAGTATTCCCACAGAATTCTATAGATGTTTATCTACAGAATATATGTTTATGCAGTTATCTGAAAAGAGAAGGTAGTTGCCATGTTTTAGGAAAAAACAAAATGTAAAAACAACATCTCTTATTGAAATGATGCATCTTCCTACTCCCCCATCATCCATAATACAGACCTCTAAACTCCTTGCCATATCAGATGGCAGTGAGGATATTAGTGGGAGGGGGAGAAAGAGAGATGCCAACCCATAGTGTAGAAATATTCATATTATTTTAGTGTCATCAGCACTATATTATATCAGTTTTCAATATAAAGGACGACAGAAGGAGAAAAATGAGGAGAGCAGACTGACAACAACAGAGAGCTGAAAAAAGTTAGGCTGGCACCCAGGAGAGCAGAAAGACAAGAGACCCTGGGACACTTGCTGGGGATTATTGCCTGCAAGCTGGGAGCCCTATCTGTGAGAGAGGCCTACAATCTGTCTGAAGGGACCGTGCTGTGAATAGAGACCAGAGGTGTGAGCTGCCTACCTATTCCTTAAACAGGGTCTAAAATATGGCTGGCCTACTGAGCTAAGAACAGAGGTCACCCATGTAAGTAGATATATCCCAAAGATATCAATTGTGTGGGGAGCTACCTGTCTTAATCCCTTTCCATTAGTGGGTGGGGGACAAAACTGTGTAGATCGTGATCATATTTGACTTAAAAATCACTTAGTTATTTCCCTTATAGAAAAAAAAAACATATCCGTTTTAACCGGAAGTGTGAGAGGAAGCTGCCTGTTTTAACCCACTCCTTTTCATTAGTGTGTGCCCTTTCATTAGTGGGAAGGGGGTAAAAAGTGTTATTACCTTAGCTTATTTGGGAAGGGGGGTAAAAAGTGTTATTACCTTAGCTTATTTGGGTCAGCTACCACAGGGTGATGTTGTTTTGTCAAAAATCAAAATTGACAAAGATTATCCCAGTGCACAGTACATGAATCTAGTCTGTAATGTAATTGGGTAACCCTGCTGTTCATTTCAATGTGCCAGTGTCCCCAAAATGAAAATCCCAACACCGTGTGAAAACGAATTGTCCCAACAAAAATTCCCCATGCAATCCAAATTCCCCAAACCCTGCATTTCAATTGAATGTGTGTTCCCAAAATGATGTTCCTATCGTGTTCATTTCCCAATCCTTGCCTTTCAAATAAAAGCCAAAATGAAATTCCCATTATATTCTCACTCCCTGTACCTTGCCTTCAATCTAAGGGGTCATATATAAGTGATGCCTGGGGGCGGGGTATGCTGGGAGAGAAGAGCATTGTGATAACCCAAGCAATCACTGTGTGTTGTTTAAAATGTCCCATCTGTTAATGTGCAAAGACATCCTATGTGTGTTTTGATTTCAAATCTTCAAATTCAACTTGTGTTTGTTGTGGTAACTGAAAGTATATTAAGAAATATATGTGAGTCAATTGATGCCAGTAATCTGCATTTGTGATTATTGTGTTGTGTCACAGAGTTGGTGGCTGATGTCCGCGTTATTTATTAATCATTCATTGTAGTTAAATATAAATAAATATATCTATTATTACTATACACCAGCCTGGTTTCTAGCTTATTGGTGATACAGAGGGTATCTGCTGAATAAAGTTATACAGGTCGGAGGCCTAAAAAAATGTTAATCTGCAAAGCGCTTTGTTGTGCGCCACCTTGCTGGGAGAGGGGGACTCCCTGGGTTGAGAGTAACTGTCCTATAAACTGTGACAGCCATCAATTTGTTATCCAAATAAACTGGCTAGGCTTGGAAATCATTATTGGAAATAATACTGGCTTAATACTGACTTAATTAATTTTTCTTATCTTGCCTCACTGGGCCTATCTGGATGCACGCTGATATTTGGGGCTATTGCAACGGGTTCCACGCTAGGCATACAAGTGCTAGGTTTACACAGAAGCAAATTGGACTATGGATGCCCTTTAAGCAGGTTGTGCATGCCTCGCTCCATGCCCTACCTTCCCTGTACTTTTATCTTGTTGGCTCTCATGTGTGTAACCTTTCTGTGTTTTTATTCATCTGAATTCTAATGGTTTTTGCACATATGTGTATTTGTTTACATCCGATAAAATAGGCTTTCCCCTCGCTTAGTTTTTGCACATGGCACCTTATCATATGTGGATGTGCTTTAATGTAGGACTGCCACCTGAGCCAGTGTTAATAGTAATAGGCATACACCATTACCAATATATCAGGTTGCACTTAACACTTTGTGACAAGTCAGACCTGGCAGGGCTTTGGCCCTTATCATTAGTGCCAGCCCTCTGTTCTATTACTTCCGTACTATGGCAAAGAAGAAGGCAACCAACTGAATTTCACCTAGAGAGGGTACAAAAAAGGTATATACAATGTTTGAACCCCTTAAGGATGTTAACAGCTTAATTACTGAGATCAAATATCTGTTAAGTGATTTTGAAGGCCTTGGTGGATGGAAAAAAGTAATAACAGGGGTGCCTCATCTAACTGTGAATTACTCAGTGCTGAACCCAACTCTCCCATCACCTATAATGTAAACCCCCACCCCACACCAGAGTGGATTCAAAATTGCTACCAAAAACCCATTACAACAATACAAAGTTGGGAGAAAGGAGGTGCAGCAGGTGGGGGAAATTATGTATTACCTGCTAGTTTGACAGGGGACAAAGGAATTATAACAGGCAATGTTGTTGAGGTGCACATGTAGGCAGCAGGTGCACAAAGGGATTTCCTTTGATGCTGAACCACCCCTGACAACAGTGCCATTTCCTTGACGATAGAAATCAGGCCAAACCCACTGATGAGGGTGTTTGCATCAACATACCTACCTCGAGCAGGTTTCAGGTTTTATCAGAGGGAGAGCTACTTCTCATTTTTGATCACATAGAAAAGGGCTTTAACAAATGTTGTGAAACTGAACCCACTACCACCACTAGAACAAAACATATAAGGGTATCCCCTGACAGAGTGTCAACTAGAGTGCAGACAGACTACTTAGAGCCAAAGTGTGCTCATTGAGGGTTTACAGCAATTGCAAGATGAGATTATATCACTCAAGGAAGCGTTTCTGTCTTTAAAAATGAGGTTGGACCAACAGGGTGTATCCCCACTGGAAACGATTGGCAAATGTGGTAACTATGCTACTGAAACTGAGTAGATATTGTACCTTCAATTATGGCCCATACATCACCACAATTACTGAATATGGGGGAGCCTATCGTATGGGCAAGTAACCAGCAAAGGACTGGGGGGAGAATTCTACCAAAGCAGGGTACAGTAGCCTGCCAGACATCACCAGCTAAGAGTACAAACAAGCACACAGCCAACAATCACTCTCATGCCAATCTTAATATCAATGGCCAGCCTGCCTATAGCAGTGCAAGGAGGGAGTTTCAGGGGGCCATTAGGGGACGTATTCCACCTAACAACATAATATCTGCACCAAAGCTGGAGTATAAAAATCTCGAAGTTGGAAAGCTAGCCATAGCTGACACTATAGACAAAGCTGCCCAAGTTAACCCACCCTGGAAGCTACCAACTAGTAGCAGACCTAATGAGAACTTGGCAACTAATGGGTCCTTCTATAGGCCCAATTGGAACACTATGTGCATGGGAATGAACGGCCAAGGGGAGATCAGTACATCTATATCTACAATGTACCTAGAGTGACACCAGTTACCTTTGAAATCATGGAAATGCTGATACATAATAAATTAAACCATTTATTGGCCACGCCATGTCAGAGTAAGTTCATCAATTATTAGGTATGACACTATTCAAAGAGTGCGTGGCAGATGCTAGTAGGGTTACACAACTAAATACAGGTGGCCCAGACGTATAGCGCCTTGGTTGAGGGTCTCTTATCCATTGATCCCTCCGAAAAAATCTACAATTACATTAAGACCACACCATCCTAAACCTGTTGCATTCGAGCAGAAATTGTGGGAGGGGCCATCTGCAAGTGTCTAATCCACCATAGGCTGAGGTTTAGAGGGTGTGCATTGACTAATTCCAATCCCAACTAAAGTTGACATCCCGTCACCACTCATTTGTAAAATCCCTACATGCATGGAATATAGCAGGTTTCGGAAACATCTTGATGATGCTGACTGGATAGAATTAATTCATGGATAGGCTCTAATTTGTCTGCAAGAAAAATGGGCAACTGAGGCGATAGAGATTCAGGTCTATCATACTTTTCCAGAAGAAAAAGTCCCTAAAGGAAGGCCAAGAGTTGGCCTATTGATTTGGGTAGGATCTAACATAAACTGTGCTATATATCATCGCACCACTGGGACCCCGACATGAAATTCCTTGTAGTAACCACTCCAAAGGGTCTGAACATTTTGTTGTTTAACATCTATTACGGGCCCATTAAGGAGAAACCCTTGAAAAGTCTGGTTATGATGCAGGTCTTTGTCTCAAACTGGGAAATCCCAGGCAAACCCCCAGTCCCTACTTATCTTGGCTGTGGATGACCTGAACCTACAGTAAGAACCCTGTTGGCTGATTTCCTGTGGAAGACACATCCCCAGGCTTTGAAAGCTACCCATATTTTCTGTTGGCTTGAAACTCAGGGCATGCACTGGGCAAATTATTTCAGAACAAACGGCCAAGATGGCTTTTTTTGGCCACCATGGTAAACCGAGAATGGATTGTATTTTAATAAGCACTAGAGAAGGGGACCAAGTTGACAAATTTGAAGTCTTAAACTGCTGTGACAGTGACCATCTCACAAGCATTGTTCGACTCACAAGCTAGGACTCCAGTGGAATGCAAGAGGCAGCAAGGGTGACACAAATAGCAGTCAGGGGACATGCTATCAAACGATAAAATGGGCCAGCATCAAAGGAAACAATCATAAATCGGTTATTTTTGGTGCTATTGTGGAAAATATTGAAGCAATTTGCCACAGTGTGTACCATGACCAGAGAACATTGCTGGAATATAAGGGTTAGGCCAAAAGGAGCAATGTTAAAAGGTTTGAGCACCAAAAAGTCCGACCCCCATTTGTTCACATACGTATATGTGGGGGGTTTAAAGTAATATAAAATGTATAGGCGTAAGGTGGGAGGGCTATGGGGGGTCTCACCCCAATATATATATATATATATATATATATATATATATATATATATATATATATATATATATATATATATAAACAAATGGGGGAAAAAAGAAAAAAAATCATACTTTTGGTGGTCGGACTTTAAAACTCGGTCATTTCACGCAGATCCGAATATTTATCTTTGGTTTAAAAAGTAAACCTCCTCCTTACAAAACCTGTCAGGAAGATTAAGCAGAGTATGCAGAAGAATAAGGGGTGGTTTGATGACAGGTGCAGGATAGCCAAGAATGAAATTGTACAATGTCTTGAAGAGGGACCACCAGTAGATAAACCACAGCTTTGTGATCTTCAACCCCTTACAAAAATATTATCAAAACCAAAAAGGAGTCCTTCCATAGTGAAAGATGGGATACCCTGCTCCATGAATGCAAGAGTGTAGATTAATTATTGTTTGTTTAGGAAGCTCATGGTGGGAAAAAATGTAAACAAATCTTGTTACATGCAGTGCAGCATAGGGCCTGATGATTGGCAAAATCACTTTAGCGAGTTGTATAGGTATCCATTGACATCCAGATTTGAAGGTATTATAACCAGCAAGAGCTTGCTGATAGAAGAAGTGAATCTCAGCATTACTGTGAAGGAAGTAGAGGTGGCAATTAGTGCATGGGGGGTCGGGAAAGCCCCCAACCCAGACAAGGACCCAATAGACATACATAAGGATGACGTATCTATTTTGTGGTCAGTGCGATGCCGCAGCTTTAATACAGTTAATAGTCTGGTAACAGTCCCTAATTCATGGTGGAAGGCAGAGATAGTTCCCATCTGCAAGACGAATGGGAGGGAATTACCGGGGAACTCTTGCCTAATATCATTATTAGACGCTGCAGGCAAGAACTTTTCCAAAGCAACCCTTGTGTGCCTCTAGGACTGGGTAGAGTGTGCAGGGATCATATGTCATCTACAGGCCAACTTCTGGCAAAGTATCAGCACTCTCAATCAGATCTTCCGGCTTGACATAATGTTGATGAAATATACAATGAACAACAGAGCCAAGGTCTATGTGGTCTTTCTCGGCTTTAGGGTTGCATTTTAAGGTGTCTCGAGGAGGCGATTGTGGCAGGTTCTCGCCAAGCATAACATTCCCAGCTACCTGCTGGCTATTATCCAGAAACTTTAGTCTGGAAACAAGGGAATAGTTGCTGGGCTCTTGGTGGTGAATGAACCCAGCCTTTCGATGTTCAGAGGTGTGTAAGGCACGGTTGCGTACTGGCTCCACTCCTCCTTATCCTACATATCAATGAGGTTGTTCAGGAGATGGCCGTGTGTTGTCTGGATCCCCCTAAAATGGGCAATGAAAAATTCATTGCTTTTGCAGATGACGGAGTGCTTTCAGCAACTTCCCCAATGGGTCTCAAGCACACTTTGGCCATCTTCACCAGCAAATGTAAAGAGCTATGTCTGGAGCTGAATAATTCAAAAATCAAAACTATGGTGTTTAGGCACAGTTTAGCTAAGTATACTAATCTGGACATTGAAATTGATGTTATTAAACTTGAGCAGGAAACCGTAAATGATTACCTGGGCACCTGATTCTCCAACAATGGGCTTGGACGCAACCGAGGACGAAAGACACTGTGACTTTTTATAAGCACAGTATTAGCATTAGGAGATTTTCGGCAAGCCACGTTGGGGGTGCAGTTACTCCAGCACTCCAGATTTATAGACTTCAAGCCATGCCCTCAGCCACCTACGGCGATGAAATCTGGGGATATACACATGCTCAGGCATTAGGTATTGTGGGAAAAAGATTGTGAAGGCACTCCTTAAACTACCAATGGGTATTCCAAACAATGTTTTTCATCTGTAATACAATCTTTTTCCCCATTGAAGAGCCTATTAGTCTGAAACTCCTATATTAGTGGGTAAGGATCTGGACTGCTTTGGGACTGTCCTGGTACAGAGATGTGTTTAAGACACATTCTGACCCTATAGGGATGTCGATCACTTCCATGGTTTAGGCATGTTAAATTCTGGCTAACTAATTTGAACCTGGATGAGCTCAGGGTCTCTCCAAATGACATGACTAGAGTGTCCAGTGAAAAGAGCTGGCATTGAGGCCTCCAGACGATTCATAGAAGGTGCATGCCACAAGCTCAAGTGGATTGACCTATATGAGAACCAAACAGGATTTTGGGTTTGAGAAATATCTGGATGTTGTCAGGCCCTGCCTTGAACACACACTTTAAATTGAATTCAGGTCTAATAACTTGAGAGTAGCAAGCTTTACACAAAATTGGCATGGCTACAATGGTGCAGCTTGCCCGGTTTGTGGAGTCCAAGTCAAGTCCCTTGTACACTTCTTGCTGTTCGGTGTAGGCTACAAGGATATAAGAGCCAGATCATTATTCCTATTTTTCGATAAGCGAGTATTCGATGGCTAGATGAGGCAACAGTCTATTGTAAAATCTCTGGTAATCTTAAATTGTCTACTTTGTTGCCGAATTTCTCCACTGTGCATGGCCGAGGGGTCTCAGGCTGATCAAAAACAACCCCACTGCAGTGGTTTAATCTACATAGTGATTTTCAAAACCTTTTACCTGGTACTGCAATATGGAGTTTGCTATACTGCTGCACTGCAAGTGTTTTTTAATTGATTTGTATCAACAATGGTTTATTTAATGTAAAATGTTGTTTGTTCTTGCTTTTAATAATGGGTTATTCCCTGTGATTTACAATTTTGTAATATGATGTTTGCTTTGATGGTTTATACCGAATAAAGCTGATTTGATGATGATGGATAACAAACTCATATCATGCTACTCAGAAATCAAAATAGTCAACACTAGGTAAATTATGGCTAAATAAAAGTAACCATCAGGAATTTGCACCAGAGCTATTCTCAAGCAGCCAAATCATTAGGCTTCAATATTGATGGCAATCTTTCCATCAAACAAGATGTTGCCAGAAAGACACAGTTGCCCTATTCCCAAATAGCATTAGTGCGTACATTCAAGGCTTTCCTGACACATTCTGACTTCAGGATTTCTGTACAGTCTGTGGTTCTGTTTCAACTGGGCAAAGGAAGTGAACTCCTCTCTGACATCCCCGTTTCAACACTCACACCACTCAATAAAGTACATCATACCCAGAGGGATTAATCACTGGCCAAATTTGAGCATGGTTTTCCTATCCTGATGGAGCTATGCTGGTTGCAAATGCCCCATTGGTAAGAAACAAAAAAAAAACATGCCAAAATGAAAAAAATAAAATAAAACTAAGAGACGGGTCATTTCTCCTTAAATCTAGCACTGTGGGTTGAGCGCCACAACAACCCACAATCACATGGCACCACAGGTTCTGTGTTGTAGGTTCATTCGCTCTCAGGATACCACGACTGGACCAAGTGTAAGAGATAAGCACCATTATTCCAGTGCTTCCTTCTGGTCCCAAATATGACACAGGGACCTAAGTAATTAGAGTACAACCACTAGCATCCAACACCCAGCTAGTTAGCCTCCAACTGCCACTCTGTAGAACACCCACTCAGATTCACACCAACATTCAAGGCATGCATCACCTCCATATGCCAAGATAACAGTAGAAAAAATACTACACCTCTCCCTCCATACATATTACAACATGCCAATGGAAAGGTGACTTTAAATCTGAGACTCCAAAAACATAACACTTTGCACCAACAAATCAACTCTCAGGAAGCCATCTGTGGCCACTAAATGACACATGGGATAACCACATGAATCAATACAGCCCTTACAATCACGAGTGAAGTTCCCCACAACTCACACAAATAACCTGCAGTCACAACCAACAGAACTAAGGAAAACACCAACCATCATCCTTCCTAACACTGCAAGCAAAAGCACAACAGCGGCAGCACATATGGTCCACCAAAATAACCAAAGGACCAACTACACCTGTCCACCAACCGACATGATAGCAACATGAACAACATACAACAACACCTTCCACCCTAAGCTACCACTCCAGAGTCACAGGTCTGCCACGCCTGAGCACAGACTTGCTCTCCCTGAGCAAAGAAACAACCGGTGCACCTGACCATCCCAACAAACTATACTCCTTACACTCCGGGTTGCCACCCCGAGATCACAGACCTGCATACCCAAGCGCAAACCAAATTGCTCACCTGTGAGCAAACACATAGCAACACACACCACCTGCTGGACCTGTAAACCACAACAGTACCCCCACTACACCCCAGAAAACATTTGAACAGCACCAGCACTCCAAGAAGACTCGGCATGTTAAAACGAAAACACCACATGTAAACTGGCAACACAAGCAACTAGAAAACTGGGACAGGACAGCTCCAAATGTAAAAACCTTCCTCGCCCAAGCTGACAAGCTACTAAAATCTTAACTCCAACAGGGATGTTACCCATCACAAAAATAGAATGGAATGCAGAACGCACTTAATAACAGGCGCTCTGCACAACCCTTGAACAAACAGAGCCAAAATATACAATGAAGCCACCTGCAGAATGAGACCCTTGTCTACCCAGACACTGCCAACTGATCAACCAGGGCAAAAGTATGAAACAACGTACCCATGGAAAACACACCCCAAACCCTATTGGAAAACACACAACCAGTGCCTGGTAGAGACCAAGAAATGTATGCCCAAAAACTCCAGCAAACGCTGCGAAAGGCACTGCACCTAACACACAGCCAGTGCCTAGCCAAATGGATCAGAAATTGGAAATAGAACCTCACGACACCCACACCAAAACCACAACAAAGTCAACTAGTAAAACCCATAACCTAAAGCAAAGCACAGCACTGCATATTATCCACGCAATACCCCTGCAGCACTATACTGCACCATGACCCAACATATCGAAAAACAAACAAATTAACATTCATCCACCTGGAGGTGCCACAGCACTTCATTGTGCCCATCCATACCCCTTCACAGCAATACATGGCAAAATACAAACACACACATACAGTAACAGCAACTCACTGCACCCATGGATACCCTGGCAGTACCTGCTCTGCACCAGGACAAAGGACTGGACAGACACCAATACCGATAAAGATCGATCCCTAGAGTCCATATGCAGACTAAAACCACAATTATAAATACATGCCCAGGTCCAAATACAGAAACATTACCAAATTGCGCCAACACCCCTCCCTCGTGTCCATGTCCCAAGGAAACGTAAAACTTATAAACTTAGGGTAAATACAAATACTAATAAAAGTGTCCCATGGTGACAACAATATTCAAACATGAGAAAATCCAACCCGCACACATGTCCAGTTCAGCAGAGAACTGAGGACCTTGAGACTACTGCTGTTTCACTTTAAATGCTAAAAAACCTGGAAAATAAACGTTCTGGTTCCCTCTTCTTTTTTACTCAACTATTGTAAATCAGTTCCCTACTTACTATCTAGGTTTGTGGGATAGTAGTGCCCTAAACACATGTTTCAATACATACTGATTGCCCAGACATTACAGACATACATAAAGGTTCTTAATATAAGTATTTGCCGGGAATGTGAAATTTGGTGATTGAAAAAAAGGACTAAGGTGATAAACACCCCCAAATATATTTAACAATTTTTCGGGGCAGATTGTTGCCAACATTTTTTAGTAAGATGTAAAGTGGGCAGTTATTTTTTGTTAAAGTACCATAGATGTGAGTGAGTAAGTTAAGGAGTGTGCGGGTGAGCATGCAAGTCAGTGAATGAGTGAATATGTGAGCAAGTGACTGAGAGTGTGAGTGGTTGATTTTCTTTGTATAGTCTAGCAACGGATACTAAATCACCACAAATGCCTTTCAGCCGTAAGGCCTTAGGCATATTCCATTATTTTCAGAAGGCTAAGTGATATGATTCAGTACAAACGCCAACCAAGGGCGTGACCCGTAGCCTTATTGCGCTGAACTCTGGTATCCACATCTACAGAGTGTTCTGTGCAGGTCATGTAGATGTTGGTTGGCAGAACCGAGGGAGCATCCTGACAAGCTTTTTTTTAGCCTTTTTTGAGCTTTTGACAAATAATAATTTGTGGTAACGAAAGAGGGTCTATGTTATTTTCAGGAGCATCCTCACCAAGCAAATGTGTTCTTGGTAATGATTTGTTCGACTTGCAGAGTTACTTTGCAGTTTTCAGTCTGGCCACAGGATTCTGGATGACTTGAAGATTGGATATTTGTTTTTCAGGCCAGTGAATATTTACAAATGCATCGTCTATGTGTGGCTGTCACATTAATAATATTGGTAATGTTTACTTTGTTGCTGAATACAAGAGCATGTGCAAGACTTTCGTCTAATCACATATATTGCACTGCATATGGAAGTTTGTTCACCAGTACTCAGCAATTCAGCATCAGTTTTTGCAAAAACAAGAAAACTGCACATTGCGGTTTTTTGCAGTCATGTCTCAGAGTGAAGATGTCTTTGCTGCACTGTCCACTTAGTTTCATGCCATTTTTGCAATTATGGGTCAGTATAATTGGCAATGCAAATTTGTTCATGAGCGTGGCAAAATAACGCATCACTGTTGCAATTCATGTTATATGTGTCTCTCCATCATTTCATTCAAAATGCTTGCATTTTACTTTTTAAATTCCACTATCAAAGATTGGTATTTGAGTTGTTAGTTCTTATTATTCTTATCATTATTATAAGAATACTATTATACTATTGTAATTGCTACTATTATTATCATCATTATCATTACTATTGCCATTTTTTATGATATGTGGCTATTCAAAACATCTTAAATACTACATTGCATGATCTTTTACTGAATTACATGTATTGTTTTAATGTGTTACACCTTTGAGATTCACAGCATGAGATAAATCTTCCAGGCAGGTCTAAGGCAAAACATGACTGTCACTCACAATGGCAATGTATGTCTTGATGTAAAAAAAAAAAAGCCCTTTACATCTTTCATTTGCGGTATTTCTTGGCAGTAAGTTTTGGTAGTATTTGTGTTGGTATTTTTGTTGTATAGTGGTGAATCTAGAATATAGAGAACTGCCTGGTGATGGTTTTTATACCGGGGTCACTAGCAGTAAGTCAACACTACACTCTAGAACATAACTTCATCCCCTAGCAGTATTTACTTACAATACCATGTTATGCCCTTTTGGCGGTATGTCAGAACACATAATCCATGTACACCAAATGTGCACATTCATTCAGAGCCTTAGAAGAAAACTATTTACATTGACCATATTTGCTTTGTATTTTACCACACATGGCAATATGAATTTACCGCCTGTGGTAAAATGAATATACCCTTTGCTTTATAAATACCAACACAAGGAACCAGAACACATAATAAACAGACCGAGACTCATGAATAAAACAAAACAAAACATGTAATGCACAGAAGAGATATGTACATGTGTTCACTTGTCAATGGTGATTTCACAAACTGTTAAAAAGATGCAATGCATTTACAATTCCAGCAGCAATATTTAGCACAAATTGTGCTCTCGTCCACCCCAGGTGATGATCCCTCCAGAGGTTCAAAGAATTACTGTAGTCCTCTCTCCCACCTCTAACTTGGCAGAGAACCCTATGCAACAACCTTGTGACACTTATCCCTGAGAGTGGTAACTTTTATTCTTTGTAATTATTATTTTTTGGCAACTGATTTTGCATTGGGAAATGCACTTCACTTCAGTAGAATGGGGTACAAACAGACTTTGGGTTGCCTGATATGTAGAAACCCATGCAAAATCAATATCTACATTTGTGGTTTTAAAACTACACACACACCTCAATTATGCTTTTTATGCTCACCTAGAGGATTTCTGGTTCAGCGTGTGACCGGACACAGCAAGGTTGGGATGCCCACTCAGATCGCCTGGTTAAAGAAAAAACTCGGCAGCCCTCTGGACAGTGTTCGCACTGGGTCTTCCTTTATCTGCCTTCTCTCCTTTGTGCTTCAGCAGTGCAGGCAACACTCTTCCGAGACATAGCCGGCACACCACAAGCAAGTGCCCCATGCTCCAAACGACAGCCCAAGAATAGCCCCTTTGACATCACTGCCCGACCCTTTTAAACCAACCCCAGATATCTGCCCTCTGATGTATCTTCCCTTAAAGAAAATGTAAGAAAAGCCTGCCTCTGATAGTGACATAATTTGTTCATCAAAAACCACCTCCCTTTGGAAAGTTCCAAAGAAACATGTGTTCTGCCTGCCAACTTTGACCGTGATCCAGGCTGCAGCAACAGATGCAAATAGCGACATCTCTGCCCTGCATGCCTGCTCTAAAAGTCTTTTAAACAATAAAATAGTTTTGAACAAAACGGATTTCACATTTTAAAATTCTAACTTGTCACGTCTTCATTCAAACCTAGCGCAGTCTTAATGCTGCACGTTTTATTTCTTGCATTTCCAAAATAACCTTGCATAGCCCATGCCTTGCACATTCAGTTTAGCAATCTGCCCTGAATGTTGATGGGGATATATTAGAGATTAGAGGATAGTAGGATAACTTAGTGCATGTTAGTCTCATGTTCTTCAGTGCAACTCAGCCCATAACTGTGGTGCAGTGCTGCAAAAAGATAACATCATGTCATACAATGCCACATTCAAAACCTTCATTTATTCTGGCATGTGTTCTGTGCCTTCACAATACTGACATCTACTAGATACAACCTGAGTCTCACACTGTAAGAGGATTCAATTCAACACTACAGCTAAGTCAACGCCTACTCTAGAATACTGAATGAAACCCTTATTGATATATCTTTATGCCCAGTTCATGAGTTCTGGATGACTACACCTGTATAACACCCCTCTCTTAGAATCCCCCTGACCACACTGAGCCAAGAAGTAGGTTTGTTTTGCAAATTTAAAAGATTTATTGGAAAATTAAACAATATATATATATGTATCACACCTTTAGAAATAAATTAATAATTGATAGCACACTTAGACCTATGAACAGTAATCAGCAATAGGTAATCCTACAATAGCACAGTTCTGGTGACTTATGACTAGGAACAGGGGAATAAAGTATCAGAGAATGCTTTATGGTTTCAATGAATTGCACAGATGAAAAAGAATGCAGCACAGAAATCGACTTGATAGGACTTCACTAAAAGACAATGTAATCACTTTTCTTTGAAAATGCACTCCCCCTTTATGCAATATAAGGAGATGGAAAGGAGAGCACACAGTTCTCAGTAATGCAATCAATACAATACGAAATTCAGCAAGCTTAGAGGAAAACAGGTCGGAGTTTTAAACACAGGCCCAAAATGCTTTGAATGTGGTTTGCAAGGAAGTGAAAAATATGCTAAAATGCTTTTAATTCCCTCTAGAGGTTCAGGGTGAGTGATAGATACTTCCAATGAGTTCAGGTTCACTTTAGCAAGGATCTAGAGATGGTGATTAAGAGGCAAACGAATTTTTAGCAAGGAAAGAGATGACTGTTGATGGTTACACGTGGCTGGATTTTTAACCAAATTGCAAATTGCGGTAAAATTTGCGAGTGCGAGAATCGTGATTATGGCAAAAGTATAAGGACTAGCAAGTCGGTTCTATGCTTGTTGAAAAGCTGATATTCTAAGCTTTCAGAGGAAAGTTAAACCAAGTTCCTAGCCCAAACGGTTCCAGAGATACGGACGAAAAAATAAAGGTAGTTTTTCGGATTTGAAATTTTAAAAGTTCAAAGCGACAGGTTACAGCTTGCAGCTAGAAAATGACAGGTGGCAGCTTTGCAAATGACAGGTGACAGTTAGGAGGCAGTTCTGGTTAGATTAAAATAGTTTGAATTATATTATTTTAACTAAGAGATTGGTTCTGCACAGTTCTGCTAGGTACTCACAATATATTTAGAAATAGGCCTCGCCACGGATCTGGTCAGGTTTTGGACTGGACTCCGGTCTGGTCTCGGCACATCACAGTGATCTGGGTCAGCTCTCTGGTTCTGCTAACAGCGGTCTGGGTCTAGCCTCTCTGGATTCTGGATACTGCTCTGCTTTCTAGGTACTGCTACAGGTTCTGGAGATTGATGGATTTGAAGTCTGGATCTCTGGATGTGAAGTCGTCGATCAGCATGCTCCGCAGCAAATGGAATTGAAGGTCTCTATCTGTCCTGACTGTCTGCTTTTATGTGTTTTGAAAGTGGGTGGAGAGGCTAGCTTTCTAGGCCATACCCCTCTCCACTTGTCATTGGCCACTTCCTCCTCTTCCCCTTGATTGGGGGAATGAAATGAAGTGTCATCATGATGAAGTCTGTTTATGATACAGAGAACCCACCCCTGTCAACTTTACACACAATCTATATCTGATCCAAATACATACTTCCCCGATAGACAGTAGTTTGGCGTTGCATACACACATCATGCATTTACTGATGGTAACCCCTGTTCCAATTCTGTCATTTCTAGGAGCTTGGGTTCAAAAATGGCAACATATTTCACTTTTTGGTCGGGTTACCAATATTGGATTTGTCCCCGCATTTACACAAATGTTCGCAAAGCATGTGGGCATTAGGTGGTGGAGTGTCAGATTTTTAACATACATACATTTAGAGTAATATCCTCTTTTCCGCTAAAAACCCCCCTGAACATACCACCGGGTCCTAACACGTCTTCAAATGTGCACAGAAAAATCACAAGAATAATGATATCACTTATACAATTTTCACAAGTCCGCTCTATGAATGATCCATCTTTTTAGATTTATGTTCTGGCCCCAAAGGGGTGTGGTTTCCCCCCAGCACAAGGTTGAATTTCTGGTTTTTCCAGTTCTGCCAAGCCAGCTTGCTCTCACAGGCAGTGCTCCTCCCCTTTCCTTCCAGGAGGGAGCCACTTTTACGACCCCCCCAATAAAACATTTGCCTGAGTCAGGACAGGGCTTTGTTCAATTTCCTGCAGAGCCCAGGTAATTCAATCAGAGAAGTGTCATATCCCTTTTGGTGGGAACAGCAAAAGGCAGCTAGGCCTCGGAACACAGCTGTTGTGCAAGTCTCAACTCCTGTCGGGGGTAGCTGGTGGGCAACATTCCCTCTCTTTTTAACCCAGGCCTCAGCTAAATGTCTCTTTGGCTGCCGGTTTTCCTGTCCAAATCAAACTTCCAATTTTTACGCATGCAGCTAGAATGCTGATTCTAAGTTTAAAACTATGACATTTAAACAATTGCAACCTATGTGACACTCAAAAGTAGGTCACTCATTTCTTTTAAACATTTAGATTTTTAGTGTCTTTCAGTCCAAATTTACTTAAACTGCTGAAATCCACAGCTCAGCCAGTTTTGCTATGAACATTATTTTAGGCTCATCCTCTTTCCAGATTTTGTATGCCCACAAGACTTTATTCTGTCAAATGTCTGCTGGTGTTCAGTGAGATTGTTGGATATTCTGCAATGTTTGAAAGGGGCATTCTGAGCTTGCCTTCAGAGAAACAAAGGGTGATTTTTAAAGTGCTTTCTAGCGAACAGGCACTGCTGTTTTTCTCTTTGGCACCCCATTTCACTCATGGCTCTTCTGACCCAGCACACCCGCACCGGGGGTGGCAAGTCAGGCGACCATTTTGGTGTGCGCACAAACTGCGCGGTTTTCATAGATTCTGGCGCACATGTGGGCTTTTTCAGCCATCTTGGATTTCCTAAGCCCACAGCACCAAATGTTGTAGCATAATAGTCCAAACGTGGGTCAGAACACCCAACAAACCCCCCCGCCCGACTGCACTTGGATTGAGTCGAGGGGATGTCGGGTGCTAAGGATGTTGACCCACGTGCTGGGAGGTCCGCATCATCTTCTTCCAATTCTGCAGATGACAAAGTTCAGCATCCTTTCCTCCATCAGGGGTGGATCAGTCGGTTCTCCTCGCCGGTCCTGATGGGAGTATTGGGCAGTACACTGGGCCCCTTGCGTCTCTGCTCCCGGTCTCCAGATCGTCCTCCTTGGCCAGTCTCCAGGTTTTCTTTCTCCTAGGACGACAAAGGAAGAGCGGCAATACCTATTCATGGACATTTCTCCCCCACCATTGATATAGTGGGGTGGCATATATATTTTAGAACTCAACAGATATGAACATGCACATTTTTTTTTAAATTAAGAGACAGGAACACATAAACTTGAGAAACACAGAATTTGATAGGCTATATGTAGGATCTTTTAGGGTTGGAATTGAATTACTCTGGAGCGGTACCCTCTGGGATTACCGAGGACTCCTCCAGTTGCTGCAAAGTGTGCCTGGGATGGCAACACTTCAACTGGTTTATATGGACCCACTTGTCTTCCCCCTCTGCCAAACCGCCTTTGGGGATGCGGATCTTGTAGGCCACAGGGGAGATCTTGTCTATAATCTTAAAGGGTCCCTTCCATGTAGGCAAACATTTTCGCTGTTTGGCCTGGTTCCTTTGGAAATTGTATAAATAGACCCGGTCCCCCACCTGATATTCCTTCCTGGAAGTTTTCAGGTCATAGGGGGTCTTCATACTCTCAGCTGATCTTTCTAGATTCCGCTGAGCATAGGCAAAAGCATGTTGAAGGTGTTTCCTTAAATTCTCCACATACTCATGAGTTGTGGAGGCATTTATTAGTGTCTGCTCTTGGGTCCTGTAGAGCAAATGCTGAGGAAGCACCATCTTGCGTCCAGTCATCAACTCAAATGGTGACATTTTGGTTGCAGATGACGGGGTAGATCTGATGGCCATTAGGACCAGAGGTAATCGGATATCCCAACTTGGCCCAGAATCTGCCACAAACTTCTTTAAAATGCTCACAATTGTCCGGTTGTAGTGTTTCACTGCTCCAGAAGAAGCTGGCCTGTAAGCAATGTGTAGCTTTCTCTTGACCCCCAGTATCTCCCACATCTTTGTCATTACTTCACTGGTGAAGTGGCTACCCCTGTCTGACTCAATCCTTTGAGGTAGACCGAAACGGGAAAAGATGTGGTTAATCATCAGGGCAGCTGCAGTTTCTGCCTTGCAATTTGGGGCAGGGAGACATTCCACCCATTTGGTAAACAAGCATGTAATGGTCAACATGTACTTGTTTCCTCTAGACGAGCGAATCACAGGGCCTACAAAGTCAATTTGCAAATCGGACCATGGCAGTGTCATCCCCCTCTTTTGGAGGGGTGCACGGTGCGTGAGGGATGATGGCTGAAATTGTGCACACACAAGACACCCCTTCAAGTATTGGTCAAGGTCCTGCCCCATGTGTGGCCAGTATGCAACCTCTCTTAAGATTTCCAGTGTTGTGTGAAACCCCCTATGACCGGCAGTGGCCGCATCATGGGCGTGACTTAACATCAGGCTTCGGAATGAGGTAGGAACCACCCACTGATCGTGGCCAGCTTTGGATTTCCTTACCAGCAAACCGTCTTGGATTCGGAACATTTTTGGACATTTCATCAACACTCTTAGGTCCTCTTTCCCAATGTAATCAGTATCCGTCAGGGGAAAGTTCTTAGGGTCCTCAAGGTGCTGGTAAAATGTACCAATTATTGGATCCCCCTACTGAGCGGTAATCAAATCAGCATCAGGGGTCTCCTTACTCCATTGTGCAATTGAAAGGTCATTGTGAGCATTTGTCTGGGACCTAGTGATAGCAGTGACCTGGATTTCCCCCAACAGGGACTCAATCTCAATTAGATCCCCTTGGATGGGCCCGGTTTTGGCCAGCTGATCAGCTAAGTCATTTTCAGTTTTGTCTGGTCCCTCTACTTTGGAATGACCCTTGATCTTCTTCCAGTAGATGGTCATCCCAATCGCAGGTGACCAGATCGTCAATGTTTTGGATCAACTTCCCATGTTTCAAGGGTTTGTTGTTAGCACATAACATGCTTCTGGTTTTCCAATTAACCAGGTGCTCCACGAACCCGTTCCGTACATAATCAGAATCTGTGATTATGACCAGTTCGTGGAGTTGATGTTGGACAGCAGTGAGGATGGCTTGATGCACAGCCATCAATTCTGCCACCTGACTACTTCGGGGACCAATTTTGTATCCAGCGTAGGGTTCTGGAAACTCCTTCACCCATGCATTCCCTACGCCAGCCACCAGTTCTTTCTCCCCGTCGTTGTCAACATGGTAAGAGCATCCATCCACATAGACAGTGGGCATTCCCTCACACTTGTCTTCTTCAAAGACTTTGTGTGGGGAATTAAGTTATGCCTCTGTGTTGTCCTTGATCTTTAGACTTTCGTCCTCGAGACAGTTTTCTCTGGCACAATCATGCAAGTCAGCCAGACCTTGCGCGAGGGGACTCTTCTTGTTTTGGCCATATCTGACCTCCACAGGAAAGCCTTGCATTGACAGAATCCAGGAAGTAATTCGGGAATTACTCACATTCCTGGCTCGGATTCTGTCACTTTGGAGATATTGCAGAGGCTGGTGTGGAGTCTCCACTATGATGTGTTCCCCCTGGATAAACGGGCGGTAATTCTTCAATGCCCACACCGTTGCCAGGAGTGCCTTCTCACAATCGTTGAATTTTTCCTCCACAGAGGATAAAGTTTTGCTCGCATAGGAGATTACTTTATTGACCTTGTCATGCTTTTGGTATAATACTGCTGTCAAGCACGTACTAGAGAACCCCGTCTCCAGGAAGAACTCCTTGTTCCTGACAGGGTAAGCTAGGCAAGGCGCTTGTGAGAGGCTTCTTTTGAGTTGTTTTACCGCCTCGGCTTGTTCTGGACCCCATTCCCACTTGACCCCCCCCTTCAGGAGATGAATCAGGGTCTGGTGATCTCTGCGTAGCCCTCAATGAACTTTCTGCTGTAATTAGTCAGTCCAAGGAGGCTCCTTAGTTCCCGCAGAGTTGTGGGGTCTTTCAGTTTTTGGAGTGCTTCCACCTTCTTTTCCTGGGGACAGAGACCCTGAGGAGTAATCTCATGCCCCAAGAAATTAACACGGGTTCTACACCACTGTGCTTTCTGAAAGGAAAGTTTTGCTCCGGCGGCCCTCAACTGGGTCAGAACATAACGGATCTCCGCTATGTGTTCCTCCACAGATGAACTTTTGATGAGGACATCATCTACATAAGCCAGGTTACCCCTTGCACCCAGGTCGGGCATGGCCTTGTGTAGGAAAATGTTGAATTCATTGCCGCAGTTGAGGTATCCGAAGGGAGTCCGGGTCCATGTGTACTGCTGGCCCCCAAAGGTAAAAGCCAGTTTGTATTGGTCCTCCCTACTGACAGGCACGGTCCAGTATCCATTGGTCAGGTCTATTGCAGTGAATACCTGTGAGCCCTGGATCTGGGCCAGCCCTTGGTCAATGTAGGGCAGAGGCCATCGGGAAGTATGGACCCATTTGTTGAGCTCCCTGAGGTCGGCACAGAGTCTCCACTGACCGTTTGGCTTCAATATTCCCAGCACCGGATTATTGAAGGTGTTGTGTACTGGACGAATTATTCCCCGGGACTCAAGGTTCTTAATTATTTCAGTAAGGGACTCCATGGATGCGAGAGGCAAGCGATATTGCTTCACAAACACTGGAGTCATGCCAGAGTCCGTGGGAATTGTTGTTGTGTGGATGTCGGTGCGACCACAGTCATATGAGTCTACCGCAAAGAGATCTTGGAAATCCAAGAAAACTTGTTTCAACTTTTGCTTTTGTTCCAGAGTCACACAGGCATCAACTAGGTTGACTCTCTCTTCCACCATCTGCCTGAAGCCTGGAAAGACTTCTGGTTTGGCTATTTCAGTGGCCTCCTCCAACTGGGTGGAGAAGTCCCTGGTCAGAGTGCTGATTTGGACTGGAGGCTTCAGGTGGGAAAGGCAGCCCTCATGGACCTGGAAAATCACCTCATCCCTCCTGAAGTCACAAGTCACATCTTCCTTACCATAAGGGCAGGAAGTGTACACCAGGAAGTTCCCCCCATGCCGGGTAAAAATCCTGTCTGGTGTTGTATTGTCATCACTGTCACTGTCAAAACAGTCCTTGGGGATTGGTCCTAACAGTTCATTTCCTAAATCAATGGAAAAATGTCAGTCATCAACCGCCATCCAATAATGGTGCCTGCGGCTAGAGTAATACTCTTTAAGTCGCTGTTATCCACCTCTGTTAGAATGGTGTCATGTTCTATGTTGACTAATGGAGTTGGGTTTACCCCCAACCCTTGCTGTTGGAGAGAACCGTTTAGATGTATGTAAGCATCAGGGTTTTTCAAATGTTGTCCTCTTTTAACTTTCACTTCCAGGGAGAATTGTTGGGTCCTTTCTGGGATGGTGACTTCCTCTTTAATCTGAATTCCAACTGCATAAGGTAGCAATTGAGCTGACCTAAATGCTTTTTCTGGATCATCAAAGCCCATGGGATTATCCGCTAATCGGGACCAAGCTTTGAAGTTTATTAGGTCCAAACTAATGGCAAAGCGATTGAGAATGTCACTGCCTAAGTAAAAGGCGGCAGTGACGTCTCGCACGACCCAACAATTATGGACTATGCTCTTGTTGCCAATGGAGATTTTGAGCATACACCTGCTTGGCAGGAGCTGTTTGGAATTAGGTGCTTCCAGGTCCATTTCCCATTTGTCTATCAGTTTGAATGTGGGAATGGCTGGATCTTTTGGGAGTTGGCGGAACATGGCTTCGCTGATGAAGCTCTTACCGTTGTTCACACACACTCGAGCGAGAACAGAGTCCTTCCCATCATTTAACTGAACAGGGATGAACAACCACTCTCCAATTTGCTGAATATCAGTCAGGCTCTGAGCTGATTTCACATCTTTCTGGACTATAGGAGTGGGAGTTTCTGATTGTGGATTAGTAAAGAATTTCAGGGTGTTTCCTTCCAGTGCGGAATACCACCTTAAACTGGAAGGAAGGTTGATTTTCAGAAATAGAGAGGACCCCCCATCACCAGTCTGTTGTCCTACTGCTATTACTGTCACGTCTGGAATTTGGTTATTCTGGAAGTGGAATTCTACTTGGTCAGATTTTTGTTCAACCATGTGGCATGTGCCGTTTAAACTAACATGGTTGACACTCTGTTTTAATTTTATTGGTCGGCTAGTCTGGGTCCAGAGGACCTTGTTTACACATTCTATTAGGGGTGACAACCTTCTCAGGAGGTCATTCCCTAGTAAACAAGGGGTGCCCTCTGGAGTCACTACTATGACCGGGTGTTTCACCTGTGTCGCCCAATGTTAATGTCCAAATCTGCAGTCCCCTCGACAGGAATTTCCTTCCCGTCAAAGTTCTGCAGTTGTCCAGGAAGAGAGGTGAGAGGAATTCGGTAATTCTCCCCCCTTCCTGCGTTTAGTTCCTCAAAGGCCCTTTTGGACAAAAGGGTAGCTTGGGATCCAGTGTCCACCAGTGCCAAAATTGTACCCTGCCCCTGTACTTGTACCGGGGCATAGTATCTTCGCTCCTTCTCCCTAAGGGAGCACAGATAATGCACATTTTTGGACAACTGGTGGGCTAACTTTCTGGTTTTGGACATGGCGAGAGAAGAGATTTGGGCAGAATTCTGTGGAGAGCCTTGGGAATCTGAAAGAAAAAGTTGGCAACTGGAGATCAGAGCCGTTGTGGGTTCCCCTGGTTCCGGTTCTGGGCCGCCCCCCCCTTCTTGGAGGCAGTCACCAGGATGGGTTTGAACCAGGGGATTTCGGTATTGTGGGTTCTGGGATGAGATGATGGGCGGCGGTAGCTCAGTCTCCATATCTCCCCAGTCTGAATTGACATCCCTTGGGACCCATTTTTCCTTGGGAGGAGTTCCCCCATCTCTGAAGGAGAAGATCCTTTTCCCAGGATCTTCTGAGGATCCCTCTCCCTCAAATTGGAAGACCTGAACCTCCTCTACAAAGTGGGTCTGTTTGGGTCCTTTGTTTCTCCTACCTTCTCTCTGCTCCTTGGGTGGCAGACTTTCAGCGGTAGGAGATTTCGTTTCCGGTTCCTGGGTTTCCAGGGGCTGTTTACAAGTTGGGAAGGAAGCTTCCTCCAAGGCTTTACACCCCCCTTCGCCTTGTGCCTCCTCCCTGGGAACCGGTGTGTTATCGGGGTGCTGCCCCCGTCATTGTTCTGGAGCACCAGGTCCAGAGTTTGGGGCATTCTGCAGTGGCATGCTCATCTGAGGGTTCTGTTGAGCCCTCAGTATGTGAGCCAGATCCCGTGCCATATTTTGGACCTGGCGCTCTAACTGGGAAACGCGCTCAGGCTGATACGGGGCTCTATTTTCTCCCCTGGGCTGATCCCGGGAAGGGTAGCTATCCCTTCTCTGGTAGTACCCCTGGTTGGGAAGATTTTGGTACCCCTCCACCCTTGGCCTCCCCTCTCCCGGATTAGGTTGTCTGGGCTCAGGGAATTGGGGAAAGAAGGATGGATGATTTCGGGGCGGTAAATTGGGTGGATACCTGGCGGAAAAGTTCTGCCCAGGATTTGGAGAATTTCTGCCCTCCTGGGGGAAGTTAGGAGGGAAGTTCCCCGGATCTGGTGCTTGGCTGGATCCCCCCCCTTGGGCTGGAGGAGTCCACACATAACCCAGGATTGGTCGGTTTCCCTTATAGCGGGGACTTACATAGTCAGGGGAGCGGGGGACCCCATTTGTGGGACTACCTCCTTGACTCCCTGTCTGTGACTGGCCGGAGGGCCTTCTGGGCTGTGAATTATTAGGTGCAGGTAGGTTTTTAGGCCCCCCCATCTCCAAATCCAAAACGGGGGTGACCTTTACCTCTGCCACCTTGGCAGCAGCAGGGGTGCTGTTGGTTTTGGGATTTTTCTGGGTATTGCTTTTATTTTCTATGGGCTTCTGCACCTCATAGATCCGGGTAGCCTGTTCAATGACCCAGTCTAAAGATCTTTTCTCATGAAAATCTCTCACGAGCTGGGTCATTATATATTTGGGCAAGGCATGGAAGAATGTATTGACAAATTCTCTGCTGTCTGTGCGCACCCTTCTGGTGGTCTGCGCAAAGGCACGTTTCAGTTCTTGCATGAATTCTTGTGGGGCCTGATCCTCCCCACATTGCAAATTGTAGGCTGCCTTGCGAGCCTCTTGAGGATTTCTGTGAACAGAAAAATATTTCAAGATGGCCGCCTTATAGGTGGACCATCTTAAATGATTTTGGTCCTCCAGCCCCACAAAGAAACTGGAGTATTCTGGTGAGAAGGTCCACTTTACATATTGAATACAGCTTTGGCTGTCCTTCAAATGGAAAGTCTCCATCATTTGCTCGTAAAGCTCCAAGTGTTCCCAAACAGAATACTTGGCGTTCTTGTGATAAGGGGTGATGACACTCCTTATTGCCTTTATTTGCTTCCATGGGTCCTTAAGCAAGGCCCTTTTTGCCTTATTGGCCTTTTTGGTTCGGGTAACCCTGGTCCATTCATCCTCTGACTCAGAGGCACTGCTCCCAGAGGTTCCTGTCTGATCTTCCAGGTTTTCCTGGATTCTGCGAGCCTGGGATTGGCTGGCAGAATGTGGGGACCTGGTCTCCTGTGTCCTGTGCCGTTCAGAGAAGTCTTCAGATTCCTCCTTGCTGCCAGGATTTGATGGGTACCCCCCACTGACCTAACTGGGCAGATGTTTTCAGGAAGCCCTTAATGGGCTTATTCTCCTGGGGTTCCCCACTAAATTGCACTGTGCTTGGGTGCCCATACCCGGATGCCCGCCCATCCATTCCTGGGAGGTACTGGCCTATGAGCCCCATGCTTCTGGCTGGATAGTAATCTGCCATCCCTGTGGCCAGGTGCTATGTGCGCCAGGGGACATGGGGTGGCAGAGTCCAGGGACTGAGAGAGATAAAGTCCTCTGTTACTAGGGCTCCTGAGGTTATGCTCAGGAGTTTCCCTTTCCCAGCGAACCTGGTCTCTATCCGCCCCTGCTCCCTTTTGCAATGCAAGAGCCTGCGCTTTCAGGTCCTCAGTTAAGGCCTTACTAGACTCTATCAGTCGCTCCTGCATCGCTACCTGTTGTTGGAGCCTATCATTGTGCTGACAGAGAGCCTCATTTTCTCTCTGTGCCTCCTGATTGGTCCTGGAGTACTGGGCCAGTCTCTGCTGCAGGAGGGTTACCTTCTGAGCTGTGTCCCTATTGGCCTGCTCCTTTCTTGCCAGAGCATCCTCCACCCTCCTGGTGTGCTCTAACAAGTTCTGGTGTTCTTTTTGGAGGTCACCCAGTCCCTGGAGGACCAGTTGATTTTCTTCCATTTTCCTTTTTAAGTGGCAGACTTCCTGGCCTAAGGTATCCCTTTCCTGACTAAGAACCTGCATCTGTGCCACCAGGTCGTCCCTTTGCCTTTGGAAGGCACCAGTTTTCTGGCGCTCCTGGTCAAACTCTGCCTGGGTATCCAGGTCTTTCAAAATCAGTTTATTGCTCTCCTCTTTCTCTCTGTCTAGTTGGATTTGCAGGGTGGCTACCTGCTCTGTGCATGCCCTGTTGAACTTGATCTGTTGCTCCAGCTTTTTCTGGCTCTACAGTAGGGAGTCCAAACTGTCTTGGCGTTCCTTCTGCAAAGCCAGAATTCTGGTATCCTGGTCTGTCTTTTCCTGTTGCAGTATATCCATGTCCTCTTTTATTTTAATGATATACTGCCTACTATCATTTTCTGACTCCTGACTCCCCTGCAGCCTCTGCTCAGAAGAGACCAGGTCAGATTGGACCTTCTCTAACGCCATCTGTCGCTTATTCGCCAGATCTTGGCTTTCAGTACATTTATCCTGCATGTCTCCCATATATAGGTACAGGTATGCCGCTATCCTAACCATCTTGTCTTGTTCATCCTTAGCTTTAGGAGCCATGTATAGTTCACTCAGGGCCACATGTAAGGGACCCTGATCTCTCCATTTATCTGACCCTGTTTCAGTGACCTGTTGCGTGATGGCCTGCAACCAGACCATGCGGTCCTGGTGAGTCCACTCACCTCTCACAAATAACTTATGTAAGAAGTGCTCTCTGGCTATTTTCATGTCTACTAAGGTCGTCATTCTAGAGATTGGTCTCTGTCCTGACTTACAGAAGTTTGTATTTTATTTTTGCAAAACAGACCTTTTCCTTAGATCGTTCCTTTGAGGAGTGCTTTACAGCGTAACACAGCGTGGTGGACCGACCGGATATGTGTATCTGGTCAGCTGGCACGCTGTATTAATCTGCACAAGTGATAGATCTAACCCAAACGTCCGGCTCGAGCCCCCAATTTGTAAGAGGATTCAATTCAACACTACAGCTAAGTCAACGCCTAGTCTAGAATACTGAATGAAACCCTTATTGATATATCTTTATGCCCAGTTCATGAGTTCTGGATGACTACACCTGTATAACACCCCTCTCTTAGAATCCCCCTGGCCCCACTGAGCCAAGAAGTAGGTTTGTTTTGCAAATTTAAAAGATTTATTGGAAAATTAAACAATATATATATATGTATCACATCTTTAGAAATAAATTAATAATTGATAGCACACTTAGACCTATGAACAGTAATCAGCAATAAGTAATCTTACAATAGCACAGTTCTGGTGACTTATGACTAGGAACAGGGGAATAAAGTATCAGAGAATGCTTTATGGTTTCAATGAATTGCACAGATGAAAAAGAATGCAGCACAGAAATCGACTTGATAGGACTTCACTAAAAGACAATGTAATCACTTTTCTTTGAAAATTCACTCCCCCCTTTATGCAATATAAGGAGATGGAAAGGAGAGCACACAGTTCTCAGGAATGCAATCAATACAATACGAAATTCAGTTCCCCCCCAGCAAGCTTAGAGGAAAACAGGTCGGAGTTTTAAACACAGGCCCAAAATGCTTTGAATGTGGTTTGCAAGGAAGTGAAAAATATGCTAAAATGCTTTTAATTCCCTCTAGAGGTTCAGGGTGAGTGATAGATACTTCCAATGAGTTCAGGCTCACTTTAGCAAGGATCTAGAGATGGTGATTAAGAGGCAAACGAATTTTTAGCAAGGAAAGAGATGACTGCTGATGGTTACACGTGGCTGGATTTTTAACCAAATTGCAAATCGCGGTAAAATTCGCGAGTGCGAGAATCGTGATTACGGCAAAAGTATAAGGAGTAGCAAGTCGGTTCTATGCTTGTTGAAAAGCTGATATACTAAGCTTTCAGAGGAAAGTTAAACCAAGTTCCTAGCCCAAACGGTTCCAGAGATACAGACGATTAAATAAAGGTAGTTTTTCGGATTTGAAATTTTAAAAGTTCAAAGCGACAGGTTACAGCTTGCAGCTAGAAAATGACAGGTGACAGCTTTGCAAATGACAGGTGACAGTTAGGAGGCAGTTCTGGTTAGATTAAAATAGTGTGAATTATATTATTTTAACTAAGAGATTGGTTCTGCACAGTTCTGCTAGGTACTCACAATATATTTAGAAATAGGCCTCGCCACGGATCTGGTCAGGTTTTGGACTGGACTCCGGTCTGGTCTCGGCACTTCACAGTGATCTGGGTCAGCTCTCTGGTTCTGCTAACAGCGGTCTGGGTCAGCTCTGCTCTGCTGGTCTAGCCTCTCTGGATTCTGGATACTGCTCTGCTTTCTAGGTACTGCTACAGGTTCTGGAGATTAATGGATTTGAAGTCTGGATCTCTGGATGTGAAGTCGTCGATCAGCATGCTCCGCAGCAAATGGAATTGAATGTCTCTATCTGTCCTGACTGTCTGCTTTTATGTGTTTTGAAAGTGGGTGGAGAGGCTAGCTTTCTAGGCCCTACCCCTCTCCACTTGTCATTGGCCACTTCCTCCTCTTCCCCTTGATTGGGGGAATGAAATGAAGTGTCATCATGATGAGGTCTGTTTATGATACAGAGAACCCACCCCTGTCAACTTTACACATAATCTATATCTGATCCAAATACATACTTCCCCGATAGACAGTTGTTTGGCGTTGCATACACACATCATGCATTTACTGATGGTAGCCCCTGTTCCAATTCTGTCGTTTCTAGGAGCTTGGGTTAAAAAATGGCAACATATTTCACTTTTTGGTCGGGTTACCAATATTGGATTTGTCCCCGCATTTACACAAATGTTCGCAAAGCATGTGGGCATTAGGTGGTGGAGTGTCAGATTTTTAACATACATACATTTAGAGTAATATCCTCTTTTCCGCTAAAAACCCCCCTGAACATACCACCGGGTCCTAACACATCTTCAAATGTGCACAGAAAAATCACAAGAATAATGATATCACTTATAAAATTTTCACAAGTCCGCTCTATGAATGATCCATCTTTTTAAATGTATGTTCTGGCCCCAAAGGGGTGTGGTTTCCCCCCAGCACAAGGTTGAATTTCTGGTTATTCCAGTTCTGCCAAGCCAGCTTGCTCTCACAGGCAGTGCTCCTCCCCTTTCCTTCCAGGAGGAAGCCACTTTTACGACCCCCCCCCCACCCAATAAAACATTTGCCTGAGTCAGGACAGGGCTTTGTTCAATTTCCTGCAGAGCCCAGGTAATTCAATCAGAGAAGTGTCATATCCCTTTTGGTGGGAACAGCAAAAGGCAGCTAGGCCTCGGAACACAGCTGTTGTGCAAGTCTCAACTCCTGTCGGGGGTAGCTGGTGGGCAACATTCCCTCTCTTTTTAACCCAGGCCTCAGCTAAATGTCTCTTTGGCTGCCGGTTTTCCTGTCCAAATCAAACTTCCAATTTTTACGCATGCAGCTAGAATGCTGATTCTAAGTTTAAAACTATGACATTTAAACAATTGCAACCTATGTGACACTCAAAAGTAGGTCACTCATTTCTTTTAAACATTTAGATTTTTAGTGTCTTTCAGTCCAAATTTACTTAAACTGCTGAAATCCACAGCTCAGCCAGTTTTGCTATGAACATTATTTTAGGCTCATCCTCTTTCCAGATTTTGTATGCCCACAAGACTTTATTCTGTCAAATGTCTGCTGGTGTTCAGTGAGATTGTTGGATATTCTGCAATGTTTGAAATGGGCATTCTGAGCTTGCCTTCAGAGAAACAAAGGGTGATTTTTTAAAGTGCTTTCTAGCGAACAGGCACTGCTGTTTTTCTCTTTGGCAACCCATTTCACTCATGGCTCTTCTGACCCAGCACACCCGCACCGGGGGATGGCAAGTCAGGCGACCATTTTGGTGTGCGCACAAACTGCGCGGTTTTCATAGATTCTGGCGCGCATGTGGGCTTTTTCGGCCATCTTGGATTTCCTAAGCCCACAGCACCAAATGTTGTAGCATAATAGTCCAAACGTGGGTCAGAACACCCAACAACACATGAGTCTCACACTCTTGCTTATGAAAGGGGTCAGTCTTTACCCTAGTTGACATGTGGAGCCCCCTCTCCCTACAGGTATGCCTCATTTTCAATCGTTTGTAAGGCGGTGAAGAGGGGCCGAATGCAACTTGTGCTTCCAACACTCCCTTCCTCTCTGCCATACAAATACTCCCAGCATTCGCTTTGGATATCTGTATGAACCACCAAAAAGCAGGCAGAACCCACAGGGATCCATTGCAAACACTGCCTGCCATGTTTACATGGCAGGCAATTTTTACTTAATTTGCACAATCAGAGTGCACAATTGCAAGGCAAAAGCTGGAGCAAACGCTTGCCCTGCACTTTTGCATCCTGCCATGCAGATGATTACAAATCGGCAGCAGGACCCACCTGATTGTATGTCTACAGGTAATGGGTCACAGCCACTGAAATAAGTGATCTCCAATGTCCCTTTGGCTGCAATGTGATTGACTGTTTATCATGCTCAGTAAAAGAAAGTTCTTTCTTGCCTCCCATGCTGGTATGCCAAAATCAGAAGCACACCGTTTCTTGCAGAACCATGGCAGACATCTTGGAATGGTGATTTCAGCCATTCCCCTTTAAAGAATGAGCCACAATTTTTACTATTTCCATCATTAATTTTCTCAATCAATGTGCATGTATACCCACTTTTTAAATTCTGTTTATGTGCTGTTGTATTTGTTTTTTAAAAGAACTGCTTCTATTGTTTAACAATGTTGAAAAACAAATATTATAGAAGGCACTACTATCCATATCTCGCTTGACAATATCTGACTGCATTCTGTTTGTGTCTGCAATGCTCCTTTACATTTTTTGAGTGAACAAGGAATGCAGGATCGTGAGTCAGAAAGGGAGTAAGGTTTTGCTTTGTTTCCAGATCGCACCACCCACTGGCCTTTAGATGGCTGACAATGCAGTGGTGATGGATAGCTAGAGTTTAACACAGTACTTGGTCAATATTTCAATGAGGGATTTATCTACTTCATTGCCCTCATTTTCAGAAGCATTTTAAATGATAATCAAATGATATCTACAATTGCCATGCTGAGGTACTATGGCTGATCTCGTCAAAGATGAGGAGGCCTTGATTGTATCAACACAACACAAACACGTCCATTCCAAACTCCCAAATGAGGTTGTGGGCACTATGGAGTAAATTCCCACATGCAGCAGTTCTGGCGGAAAAAAACAACAAAAAAAAACAATACTTCAGCGGCATGATATGCGTCATTAATCATTTGACTATACATATACGGAGACAGAAGCCAATTGGGTGTTTATTCATTTAGTCGCTCTTCACTGCAATAGTTGCTGTAGCAAAGGACATTTGCAGGTGTCTGTTAGCCATCACACATTTACTGATGTAGACGATGTGTAACACTGTTTTCATTTTTTCATTTGTAAACACTCCTGTCAGATTCTGATGGATACACACCAAGTCACTGGCCTCTCCTTCAACTTCCTGGTGTTAAAATCATCTTATACAACTTACGAAAAAGTGAACATTTAAGCTTATTGAGTTGTTCCCAATTCTTTATCTTCTTGAAGTGACACATCATGTGCTGCCATTCAGATCTTCGTCATAATCTAAGGTGATCCAGTGGCAGTGGTGGTGGTAAGAGCAGTGGTAATAAAACATAATACTCCTAAGGTTGTCCTAAGGTTGTCCAACATGAAAGGAATGCTCTTTACAATGTTGGCAAGACAATGTATCAAACTCTAAAATATCAGAACCTGATTATCAACAGCAAAGTGATATCTTTGAGGTGTTCTGTGAATGCATTGGATCTGATTGAGGACTGAGACAGTGGTCGTATTTGCATGCCTTCGAGAGATAACCAGAATCCTCTTAATTAGGTGTTTTTATAGGATAGATATATAGGAGATGGTCCATCCCTCTCATAACCGAAAGCACTTAGGTAAGAGTTCAAGAACATAACCAGAGACAATAAGATTCAATGTTTGGAAGAGATAAGTAGAACCATGAACACGCACAATTAACCAAAGAATATGTAGCAACAACACACAAGCATTAATTACAGAATAATCATAGTTTATTAGGTTTTAATTGAATACTGCATATTTCTTTTCATTGTAAATGTTGCCCTTGCACTTCTTGTTGCTGCCCACACACTTGTGTTGTCATCTGAGCTTGTAGTACCAAGCTCTGAGATAGAAATAATGTATTTAGATTTAGACATTGGTTATCTATATCATGCTTACATCCAGGCTCCTCCAGCTACTAAGCAAAGGGCTGGGGATCTAACTCATGATGCATAAATTAGTCTTGTTCCCAAGGCAAGTGTATTGCTGCTGAGCTCTCCTCCTGACGTAAATCTATATTGATCCAATTTTCATATGCAGTTTCCTAGCATATCTTGATCTGAATCACCACAACAATCCTGGCCACTGTTTCTCCTTTAACACCCGCAGAAACACGCAGTAGACTGCTTGCTAGGATAGTCAATTCTCCAATGTGACTAGACTACACTCGGAATTGATTATGGTACATTCCAAAATTGTAATGACTACTGTATAACCAATGGTGCAATTGCAGTATGGGCTATGAAAGATATCTGTTTGAAAACGAAGACTAGCGTGCACGTGTCTTTCCCTGATCAGTATATTTGTAAATCGTGCAAAAGAATTGTGCCTGGAACTCTGTCTTAGGTCTTTCAATGTGTTTGTCTGTCCTTGTCATGCTCTTCCTCTCATCATGATTTTCGCTAATGTGCACAACTAGAAAGCCAATGTTCAGTACTTCTAAGTGAGTCATTTTCTAAACAATGGTAATTGCATGCAGGCGACCACCAACTGTTGAACCCTGCATGCAATTTTAAAGACTTCTATAGTGAACTGTAAAAGTAAAGAGTAAATGAAGGGAAAATTGCCTTTACTCTTCACTTTTACCCTCCGATTTGGAAGAAATTTAAAACTGACTGCAATTTTGCTTTGCAGGTGGTGTTCAGTCATGGATTCCAATAAAATCCACCTGCTAATTATCAGATGAGGTGAGATGATAGGTTATTTACAATGCACTAAATACCCAGAGGTTTCTAAGCGCAGACCTGGGGATCAAACCTGTGTTGCTCCGTTTTGTCTTGCTTCCAAGGTGAGCACGTTGCTGATGAGCTATCCTCTCAACGCAAAGCCGAACCAGGTTCTATCTATCCAGTTCTAATGAGAGGTGTATTGTAGTGGATTCCTTTGGTTTTACGCATGGATGAACATTCCCGGCAGGCGTTAAACCAAATGCTCTCCTGAGAAAGAGGAGGAAAGCAAAGCAGAAATGCCATCTCTACCTATGCCTTAGAATGGCAGCAAAATGTGCTGCAGCGTAAAAGTGAAGTGAAAAATATGTGTACAATTTACTTATACACTCCAGTACATTCTAAAATGAACCCCTAAGAAGCTCTTATTGTAGTCCCTCTGTAATTTGGCTGGGGTGCCTGTATACATGCACTTTGGTGTGCACAGGTCATTTGCATGGTGGAGTGCATAAGTGCAGGGCAAAAGGCATCATACAGGCATATATGCCAAGTATGCATGGCAAGTGGCATTTGACAATCGATCCCTATGGGGCCCGCCTGCTTTTTGCTGGCACATAAATCCGGCAGACCTCATAGGTATCCCAAACATTTGCTCACTTATGAAAATGCATGGGGGGGGGCAAATGCTGGGAGCATTTGTATGACAGAGAGGAAGGGAGCTGTGGGGCCGCAAGTTGTGACCCGCCCCTTCTCTCCGCCAAACACATTGAGGAAAATGGGTTGCACAGTTAATTGAAAGAGTAAAATATGCTTTCAAAATAACGGTGCACCATTCCCATGAGTGTTTTTGTGTGTTGCCTTGACTTTCCACTATATTTATATTTTTTTGTGCAGATTGTTCTTCATTGTTTATGTTGTATTCATGTATGTGTCTTTCAGAACCTCGTTCTTCAAAAGAAACACCATACCGGGTGAGCAACAGTAAACAAATGTGTGTGCCAGCTGAAAATGGTTAGTGACTACAGCGGTTTTATTACAGATCGATTAGGCATTGCACAATTTAAGGGTGCGTTTACCAGTAGGGGAGGAATATTAAAGAGTATATATTTTTTTTAATGTCAAAAAGTATCTTGTTACAAAATGTGCCTGTATTGTGCATAAACTTGAGCAAACAATGTGTGATTGAGTTTTTTTGTTCAATTCCTCATTATTGATAACAAACTATTAATTCATGTCCCTGCTAAGGAACTAAAATAACTGTAATCTGGATACTTGGTAGATATTATTATAGTCTGGCCTGCGGGTGATTCACTCGAAGAGTTTCATTAGGGTCTGTTATTTTCTGCTAATTTACACTTTTGCTTTTATTGATGCTTGTCAGCCCAAACAAATATGTGTGTCTGTGAAGTGTGAGCTTATGTTGTAGTGTGCTTTATATGTGCTTTACTTTGCCTTTGCTCTTTTATTGAACATGCATACCTTATCCTTATTGGGCTTGATAAATGTTAAAAACAGACCTTCATGTACATTTAAACAAAAACACACATTGTGTTTAAGTTAAGTACAGAAAAATGATACCCTTCTGTCGAACAGAAAGGACGGAATGAGCCTGTAGGATTTAGCAACTTTATTCCTGAAGTAACGTTAGGCAGTTAACAAATGAGATGGGGATTTAACATGTACAGGAACTGCAGCAATTAAACAATGCAGTGAGGTGAATCTGTTGATATCAAGAAATAGTCTTTTAATAGCCCCCATAAGAGGAGCGCTGGGAGCATGACCTGCTCTGTGTGGTTTGCGCCTCAGAGTGTTTTATTGCGCGCTTTCCCGGCTCTCGCCGGGTCCGCTCTGGAAGTCTCGCGAGATTCGCGGTTGCGCAGCTGGCGAGGTCCCAACGCCATCTCTTCATGCCCCAATACCACACCTATCCCTTACCCCATATTTCCTTACCCAAACAGCCCTCTGCATTTTGCGGTAAAAAAAAAAATACATCAGTAAAAAAGCATCAGGGAAAAAATAGCTGTCATGAAAACAAATGCAATAAAAAGACTGAATAACGAAGTCAGAGTGTGTCAATTGCCTGCGTTCTACTTGACAAGAAGAAGTGAACGCTGCATAGTCCAGTTGTTGCAGACCCTCTATAAGAACGTACATGAAAAATAAATCTGAAGGATAGAACACACAACTAATTATTTTGCCGTGTGAGGATCCTTTACAATACACGCTAAAGGGAGCAGGGATTGTGCTGAGTCTTACTTGCTATTGCCATTTCATTGAAACACAAAGTTTGCCATGAGCGTTGCTCAACAGTAAAAAAAACTAAAAAAAACACATTAGATTTAAATGTCACAGACCAGACGATATCCACTACTTGTCAAAACGATGTTATTAATGCAGTATTGTATTTTACAAATTATTACAAAATCATAATTTCTTGATAAAGCATGTCTATATTTTGGAAGTATTACCTGTAAATGCATTGCAAGACATCCATCTACATTTAAACAAAAGCACAGCGTATTCTTTACTTGATGGAATCAGTAGAATAAGTATTATTTAACTGAGCCCAGACCGTATTGCTCCTTTTATACTCTTTCTTATGAGAAATTAGACACTGCATCCCCCTGCCGTATCGTCGCATGGATAGGAGAGCATTGCACAGCCCAACTGTTGTAGGAACACTACATTGTTTAACGGAAACATAAATCTGACGCATATCACACACAATGTATTATTCTGACGTGTGGGGATTGATCATAATTCAGAGTAAATGGAGCTGGAATTCTGATGGGCGCTTTATTTACACTTAACATTGCAATACAATGCAAAGCTTGACATGATCATTTCTCTACCGAAAAACTAAGTTAATTATAAAATATAACCGAAAGCCATGGCTGCTCCTGTACCTGCTTAGTCTCTCTCAGTATAAAGAATTATGCACCTTCGTGAAATAATGTGACACCAATTTCAAACGTGTTTTGCCTGGTGTACAACTATCGTTGCTACGATACCAGAAATGCAATCATTGCTTTGAAGTAATATGTGGACACTTCGAAAATTAACATTGTGGACATTGTTAACTTTCCTTTTTCAATAAGTTGGATTGCCTGCCTGCTATTTCTTTAGGTGTGACTTCTAATGGGAGAAGATTCTAAAAAGAAGTTTACGGGTTCCTCAATCTTGTTCAGAGGTTCGAGTGTTTTGAGAAACATTTTGAGTGCCCTGGATACTTCATGAAACACCGAGCAAAAACTTCAAATCCTCAGACATAGGTGACGTATAAGAGAGCTATAGAGGTTCAGGGTAATGTTGGGGTTCAGATAGGAAGTCTGAGATACTTTGCTATAGACATCCTTTTATATCATCCCATAGATACGTACATGCAGGATGGATGCAGCCTTGGACCCTTCTGAAGTCAATGAAATGAGTACCACTGAGCTGAACATGAAGTCTGTTCATGTGAAGTTCCACAATCATGGCTAGAAAATTCCTAACATACCACACCTAGTGAGCCCACTTCATATGAACAACCTGTTTCACACAAGTGTTCAAAATCTATGTAGCACAAAAGGGAGAGAACAATTTCTATGCATTAGATTCCTAATGCCTACACTGGCTATGTTTCCCTACAGAAAGGCTGACTCACCCCGCCTCTACCTACTGGCCCCAGATAGCAGTAGTGGGCCACCTATTTAGACAGGGTAAGCAACAAGAAGGCTAACCCTATTACTTCAGTGTCTAGATATGTGAGGTACTCCCAGTTAGCTGGTTACGGGGACAGCCCAGTTTCCAGTTGGCTAGTTATGGGGACGACCCAGCCTCCAGTTCCCTGGTTACGGGGATGCCCCACCTTAGGAATGGGTTCCATTAGTCATAAATGGTTACAGACTGGATATGGATGTCTGTGTTTTGAGTGAAATATGTGTCTTTCAGTTTGCCAGTTTCTGTACAGAATTTGGGGATATAGACCCTGCATGCCAAGTTGAAAAGAAGCATGATGCCTTGAGTCCAGGTTTTGTCATAGCAGACACATATTTCAATATTTTGCTTACACATGGAACATTTGGTAGAGGTAATGTGTGTTAAGGTTGGAATTGTGGCTGTGAAACACCTGCTGTTTCAGGGTGGTTGAAGTACTGGTATACAGATGGATACCAGTATGAAATAAGCTAAAAAATAAGAAATACTATGGTGTATGTGATATAGGCATGACATGTAAAGGGGCACCTGCGTATTTTATTTATTTTTTATTTTTTATTTTTTTAATGCGTAGTTCTAAACATTAAAGGGTCAAGCTTTCACGGTGATATTTCTGTTGGGCTGCTCAATTGATGCAATTGGTCTGATGGGAGTGTCAGTGATGCCAACTGTAGGGATATTTGGGTGCTGATTCATGCACATAACAGCACATGTGTACAGATTCCAAGGGAAGCAAAATGGGTGCAAATGGCAGCTTTTCTCAGTTTGCAGCCAGTAAAATGGATGTTCATTTTTAAAAAAAATACTCAAGCAAAATGATTTCAGTTTTTTTTCAGTTTGCAGTCAGCAAGATGGGTATTTTCAAAAGCATTCAGCAACATGGGCAGCCATTTTAAAATGCACATGGGTACAGATTAGCAGGGTAATGGGGCTAACCTGAAGGTAGGAAAGAGATGGGAAGTTACATGAAGAAGATTAAATGCCATATTAGGCTTTACATAAAAATAAAACAGAATGCAAAAAAAGACAGGGTCAGTGTGCCTATTTACAAATTAGGTATTTTCTATCTGTGACAAACTGCATTGTGGAGATAACCTATATATAACAGAATATACTAACCAAAAACCCCGTAACCAACTAATTGTCCCAAATTAACATTGCAATGCAAATGATAAACACAGATGAAAATTCATTCTTTTTTAGCACTTTTCTATGGAGAAGAGAAAATATGCACAGCAGGAAGCTAGATGAATAGCTGACTTTTTGTACAAAAAAAGCTTCCATTGTACTGGCAGGAAATAAGTTGTTACATCAAGGCTCTTGTAATGTGATTGGTAGAAGTCTGGGGGTGTTAGAGCCACATCAGGGAAGGCTGGGTTAATTTGTGATGGACGACAGAGGAAACTTAAGCAGCTGGAAAGGGGTGTGGAGTCAGTCAGTCGGAGATTTGGTTCCTATCAGCACACTGTGTGATTGTGTACTCCAGGGGCTGCTGTTGGAAGAGTGCCTGAAGACAGGGCAGAGAGAGAGAGAGAGTGTCGTCCTGGCTTCGGAGTGAATGAAATTCCAAAGGCAGTGTCCGTGAACTGTGTGGGGTTCGCACAGGTAAAATCTGACAGCACGAGATTCAGACCTTGCATACTCTGGTGAGTTAGGTCTTAAAATGGGTAGCGTGAGAATGTATGGTATGCATTGTATTTATTGTCAGACAGTGTAGTGAGTTAGGTTAGAAAACAAAAGCATTACATTTTTTTCCTTCATTTCTGCACTGGGTAAAAAGAGCTGCACACCACGTTTAAAATATTTTCCATGTTGCAGTGTGTTTGTTTTTCTTATGTTTTAGCGGCACAAAGCTGTATCCACTGTTGGTAAGAGCATGTAATGGTAATATCATGTAATGTCATATTAATATTTTTGGTTGTATAATCCAGGATGTGAGATAATAATAACATCATTTGAAATTACGAAACTAGACTTGGTTGTTTATTTGTATGACTCATTTCATGCATCTGTGGGTCACTGTTTCAAAGGGGAAAGAATAACTGGGAGACTTTTATGTTTATACCGCAGTGGTAAAACATTTATCACTTTTTCTTACTGCAAAAGGTACATTTTGAAAACAAGGAAGAATACATGTATATGTAAAACAGAAGGTTGTGTGTGTGTGAATGGGCTTTCTCTGCATGTTGAAGAGAACGTGGTGCCCTCTAAGGCACATAGGTTACTGATGTAAATAAATCAGTAACATGAGCTACATGCAATAAGTGGCATTCTATATGAAATTTCTGGGTTCCGTAAAAGTGTGCTAAATCCACGGTTTGGTTATTGTCAGCCCAAGGTCTATCATAATTACAAAGAGGGAAAGTTTGTCTTATTATGGGGCAGTATTGTAGAAAATAAGATACCAATGAAATTACCACTATACCGCAAAAATAAGATACCACTAAACATTATCACCAAAGTAGGCTAACACTAGATTACTACCAGAATAAGATAGCTATCCAAAATAGAATAGTACTGAATTACCACCAAATGAGCTAAGGCCAATTTACTGCCAAAATACCACTGTTATAAAATACTGCCAAATCCAGAATTTGCCACAAAGTTAAAATACCCAACATAAAAATGTGTGTTGGTCCTGTGGGAAAAGGCGGTAGTGCAATTACTGGGCATGGCAAGTGTGTCCCACACTGCCCTACGTGCATTAAAGGGAACTCATTTTGTGAGATTAGTGTAACACTGGACATTGAAGTCAGTCCATGATGTCTCAAATTGAAGCCACATTACCAGAATTGGTGAAGTACTAAGAGGCAAAATTATATGCACATGGAATATGGTTGTCAGATAATGCCATACAGTGGCATGACCGCCTGCGTGGAGAAGTTCAGAAAGAACCACTGGACAGCATTTTTGAAGAGGGCAGCATAATTCAGGTGTGTCTGTTGATATTATTTAATGCTGCTGACAAAAAGTCTGAGAGAGGCTGTTTGATACGGCTCTATGCCAAACGTGGTTCATTTTAAATAGGTCTCTGCGAATGCAAGAACACTATGCTAAACTAATTAGCAGACTAAAAATCGAATTAGATGGAGCTAATAAACAGGAGAAATGTTAAAAGCAGAACTGGAGTTATGTCAAAAAGACATGCAATTGAAATGCAGAGAATTTAACACCCAATTGTATCAAAGAAGAAAACTATTTTAAGACAGTGAGCAAGAATCGAAACACCTAAAAGGGTTGGTAAACCAATTAGACAAGGCAAAGAGGAGGTTATCTTAGAGATGCAAGCTTTACAAGGAGGGAATCTAGAGAAAGAATGTGAGCTCCAAGCCATTGATCAAGATATAGCTGAAATGTTTCATGAAAGAGACAAAAGGGACAAAGAATTTGATCAATGCCAAATTAAAATAAGTCAGATGCAGAATGTGATTAATACAATGGTTGATGAGAATACTTATTTGGGTCAGGAGGCAGACCGGCTCCTTAAAAAGTGCAAAGATTTGGAACAGCAGATATGCGATTTCAGGTCTCAGGACAAGCAACAAGGTCCCACATTGAATGGGATTGAGGTTAACTCCATTTCTACAAAGGGAAATAATGTCCTGGTGGCTGTGCCAGTGTCTGGGCCTGATTGCAATGCCTTTGGGGGATTTGACTCACCCATTGGGGGTTGCCACCAATCCCACACACCTGAAAAAAGGGTTGAACCACAGAATAATACAACTCCAAACATAGCATCAAGCCAATCAAGATAATGAAATCCACCAAGGCCCTAATCAAACCGTTCAAGAAAGGAGGGGAGTGCTGTATAGAAGATCATCTAGAAGCAGTTCATGATATATTTAAAGTCTTAAATATACCCAAGGAACAATATAGAGAATACTTTCATTTAACTCTTGATGCTGCCACAGAGAGTATTATCAGAGGTTTGAATGAACAGGAAAACATGTCCTGGGCAGAATTTGAAATGGAAGTTAGGCACCATTTTTCTCCATGTCAGTCATTGCAGGATACAAAGAAAGCTGCATACACGATGACAGCTGGGCCAAATGTGTCACCTCAACAATTTCATCAAGAGTTCAAGAGAGCTTTCTCTCGCTTTGATGTATCTTTTAGTCTTAACTCGATTGAGTTTATGACTGCTTATTTCTATGGATTGCAAAAAGATATTATATAACAAGTGATTTGTGAGTTGATCATGAGAAACCCCTTGAATGAATTGTAGACCAAGGTACTAAATTATATGAGGTGCTATATTGCCAGAATGGAAAGGGAGATAATGTAAAAGAAACAAGATCAAAATCTAAAGACTCCTCAGCAACCGTAATGGAGATAAGGTCTGCCAAAATGTCACTTGAACCAGCCCAGACTCCCACCAGATTTAATGTGGCATCCGATCAGAGGGGTGCACCACAAAGACTGCCACCCCAGGTGCCGATGTTTCAATCACACAATCCAAGCAATAGAGAGAGTTTGTTGTGTTATGCAATGTTGGTGGGTGCTGCAGTCCAATGCAGTGTTTGCTTATTATAATTTGTTAGAAGGGTTTTGTTGAAAGGAAGCACGCTTATGTAATGTAGTGTGGGCAACAGTAATGCAGGTTGTGGGGTGGTTGCATGGTACATAGGGGAAACATGGTATTATCTTTATATTTGTTTTTTCATTATAATTTCTATTGAACAACTTTAAGGAACAACAGAAGGGAGGAAGAAAACAACAAAAATCAACAAGACGTAGTTGGTAAAGACAATGACACAGATAGCAATCACTACATTGAGATATTCAGACAATTGTGTTGATAAAATAAAGTAACAAGGTGACTGAAGACTGCTCCTTGAGTTTTACATTTTAGCAACAATCACAACCCGAGACCATTAAGTTTACTGTAATATACAACTCTGAGTATATAAACAGGATATATCATCATTCAGAGATAGGTTAGAACAGTTAAGCCACAATATTAAAGATGAATGTGCCCCATGGCCCCAAAAACATGTTCTCCTTGTCATTAATTCTGTAAAAAGCTCTTGTAAAAGGTCAATTTCCCAATTTCAGTTTTCCAATCTTCAATAGAGGGACTTGAAATATTAAACTTAGCCATCATTAATGCAGCAATTACCCAGTGAGTGTCATGTTTAATGGAGTTTCCATTAGCTAAAAAGTCATATAAGATGGCGGTGACTCATCCTTCTCAGTGACCCAAAATAGATCACGACCATCTGACATATTTCCATCCAAACGTTGTTAAAGATTGCAGAGCTTCATAGTTTATTTAATATATCCACTCCCTCCTCCCCACATCATCAACATACATCTTTTTAGTGTAGACCAGATCTAACCAGCCTTAATGCCAGTACAAGTCATGTAGTATCTTATACTGTGTAAGTTTTACTTTGGCATCTTTAATAGCTTCAATATTTGAATTCAGTGCTATTTTCCATTGACAATAAGGGAAGGAATATTTAAGGCATGTTTCCCATCTGTCCAACAGATCTGATTGTGTATTTCTCAAATATGATATTGTTATTCGAAACGAATAAAAAACAGAAGTTGTAATAGTGTTGGTAGCATGCTGCTCCAAGAACACGATAGTGTTAAACCATATTCACCACTTCCTTATCTACCTATTCCCATTGTTTTACCTCTTCCCACTGTCGCACCTCCTCCGGTAGCAATTCCTGTTTTTCCTGTTGCTCCTCCGTTGCCAGTTATTGCTACTCTTCCTATTGTTTTTCCTCTGCCTGTACCTCCACCTTTTCCGATTGTTACTATTACAGTAATTCTGTCTTTTTTACCAGCGGTAGTGTCTCCACTACCTGTTGTACAGGATCTGTATACTCTCTGTTTCCCAAGGGGTTCTGCTCCACTTGTAGCTGATGAAGGGGCGAGTGCTGAATCAAATGTAGTGACTCAAAGTACAGTTTTCTAAAGATAAGAAGAGAGAACTGTATGCATGGGCTAAGAAATGTATAGACAAAGGTAAAAAAAAAAATCTACTGTTTTAGCTACACTCCTTAATTTAGAAAGTGTTCCCAAACAGAATGTCTTTATTGAGGGGATGGGAATACATTTGGTTGTAATGTGGAATAAATTGACAGACATAGATGTCCCACAAGGGTTGAGGAATTTGAATGTTTTAGCCTATTCAAGGGATTCTGCAGAGAAAGTAAAAGAGCATGTCGAGAGGGTTTTAGAGTTAAGAAGGAAGTTAGAACGGTTACAGAATAATGAAATAGATGGTGATAGTTTGGGCGCTTTTTATGCACAGAAACGGTTCCTTCTTCCTTGTAAGTCGATGAGTGAAGGAATGTGAATTTGCACAAGTGATGCGCTTAGATTGATTTTGCATGTGTTGGTATCTCCCACAGAAGTATATGCTACATATAGTCAGTATACTCCAGAAATGAAGAGGAAAGTGTTACAGGTAATGGTAGAATACCTGAAGGATGAGTGTATGAAAAAAGAATTGTTGTCCCGCAGAATTGATGATTGTTTATAAGAGAGCCTTTTTGCACTCGATACTATTCCTACCACCCTTTTTAGCGCTCCATCTGGCTTTGTTCCCTCAACAAACGTTCGGAGTTGCCTACTTCTCAGTTGCCTATGAGGGAGGGTCCTCCAACATTTATTCTTAAATTTGAGATTCAGATAGTTAGAGGGACTAGAGGTGGGTGTACACAGTTTTGAGGTCAGTCTATTCCACAGAATAATGAGCAGTTGGATCCTGTAAACATGAACCAATGTGTATATTGCAGACAAGAGGGTCAATAGAGAGCATAATGCCCGATCCTTCAGCAGAGGTCGGATAACACATATGGGGCAGGGGGTCCTGGTAGGAGCAAGTTCACTCAGAAATTCACAGTCATTCTCACAAGATAATCAGCAACCTAGTATAGATAGCAGAAATAGTTTCGATAATTCTTCAATTTCTTATCTTTCTAAAGATCTTGTCTTCAATGATATATTGTTTCGTTAGGACAGCCCGAAGCAGGGTCTGGAACCAACGCCTATTCCCGTTAATCAGAAAGGTCCCTACGTTGAGATGATGGTAGGAAATAGGAAGCATCTATTTTTGATAGACACAGGGGCACAGAAGTGTTCCATTGACCAGTCACAGGTTCCAGACATTCCACTGTCAAGGCAGACTAACGTTTCTGTAGGGTTTTCTGGTACGCCAGTGGTTAGTCCAGTTTCTCAGCCGGTACCAATTTCACTGGGGCCATTCACGGATCACTGTCCATTTCTTCTAACGACGAATTGTGGTGATAATTTGTTGGGGTTGTATCTGTTGAAGCAATTAAATGCGGTAATTAATTGTTTTTTGGATGGAGTACGTTTGACGATTTCACCCCAGAAATCTTCTTCTGCCTCACAGTTTTTGACTAGACCTTTACCGTTTGAATTTAGTAAAGTTCTAGCATGTTTATGGGCGGTTGATGACAATGATGTTGCCATTTTGCAAATTGAACCTGTTAAAATTGTTTTGAAACCGGGAGTTAAGTTGCCACGTATTCCACAATATAAGATTTCAGTTGATGCTAAGCAAGCTCTGAAGTGCATAGTTTCTGATTTTGTCCATCGTGGAGTAATCGAGGAAATTGCAGGAAGTTTGTGCAATAGCCCGATTTTACCAGTGTATAAGAAAGGGGATAATGCAATTCCCTTCAGTTGTATCATTGATTTGCGTGCTATCAATAAGATTGTTGCTCCACAATTTTCAATTGTGCCTGATGTAACCACGATATTAACAATGATCCCAGCTTCTGCTATTCATTTCAGTGTGGTGGATCTTAAGAATGCCTTCTTTAGTATTCCCGTACATGTGGATAGTAGATATTTGTTTAAGTTCACCTTAGGGGGACGCTCGTTTACATTTACTTATGTGCCACAAGGGTACACGGAGAGTCTGAGCATTTACAGTAGGGCTTTGAAAGAGCAGCTCGATACACTTGAGTTGTCTCCTAATTGTACATTATTGCAGCATGTTGATGACCTTCTTTTAGCTACAGACTCAGAAGTTGCTTGCAAGGAGGGCACAGTGTTGCTGCTTATTCATCTAGCAGAGCATGGGCATAAATATACATTGAAAAAGTTTCGATATTGTCGATTGGATTTCGCCTATTTAGGCTATCTCCTGTCAAAGGAGTGAAGATGATTGACACCTGAACGAATAAAAAAGCATTTCTAGCATGTCTGTCCCAAATATACAGAAAGAAGTTAGAGCCTTGATAGGAATGGCTTCTTACTGTAGATAGTGGATCTCAAAACCAATGTTGGCATTGACAAAGAAGGGCATTTCTTTGCCACTACCGTGGAACTTGGAACACCAGAAAGCTTTTTATCTGCTCAGGACTGCGCTGTGTTCAGCACCCGTTTTGGACACACCAAAGTATGATAAGGCCTTTGTGTTGTATGTGCGTGAATGTGATGAATGTGCTTTGGCTATGTTAACGCAAGAGCATGAAGGGGGGGAGAATAGACCGTGTGGTTATGTTTTCCTCCACACTTGATCCTGTTCCGTGCGCTTTTGTTGCGATGTCGGAGAACTGTCGCTGCTGCTGCTGCATTCGCGAAGCAGAGTGAGGCAATGGTTCTAGGCTATATTTTAACTGGCATGACAGCTCACTCTGTAGATGTTCTATTAAGTACAATGCAAAACGTAACACCTTACTTCCGCTCGACCAACTAAATATGAACTGATCCTATTTGCACCGCATATTCAAATTGAAAGGTGTTGCGTATTGAATTTGGCTGAATTGATTCCTCTTCCACAAGATATTGCTTGCAGTGATGAAATTTCACATGACTGCCTTTATACCACAGCGTAAGAAATTAAAGGCAGGATTGATTTAAATGATGCACCTTTGAATGATCCACAAGGGGAGCTGTTTTTTGATGGCTCCTGATTCTAACTTCCGGATGGTACATCCACCGCTGCTTATGCCATCACTACACTAAGCATGATTGTGGAAACCAGGAGAATTTCGCATAATTTAACGCAGGCCGCAGAGATTATTGCACTGATTTAGGCTTGTGATCTTTCAGAAAAGCTTAGAGTGAATATATGTACAGATAACCGGTATACCTTTGGGGTGGTTCATAACTTGGGTTGACTATGGGCAGAGAGAGGTTTCTTGACCTCACATGGAACTAAAATTTAACATGGTGCCTTGATAGTTCGGCTACTCTCAGCACTTGCACTTCCCAATCAACTAGCAATTATGAAGTGCACGGCACATCAGAAAATAGTAGATGATGTTGGAAGGGGGAAAGCTTTTGCTGACCAGATATCCAAACAGACTGCTACTGACATCTATTCAGATATGTATACTACACAGGAAGCCACAAACATTTGTACTATACATGAAGGGATTGATTCCATAAAAGATATTCAAGCAGATGCCACTCCAGAAGAAACCAAGAAATGGGCGGAGGGCTTGGCGAGGTTGGATGAAGATGGGTGTTGGGTGGATAACTCAGAGGGAAAATGGATGTTGCCAGATGCGTATGTTACTATGGTGATTTCAACGGCCCATGGTCCCACTCACATATGCGCTAGGAAGATTTGCAAAATGTTAGAATCTGTCTGGGTAAATATTAACATCCCGAAAACTGCTGAGCGTTTTGTCCAGAGTTGCATGGTCTGTCTACAGCATAATGTGGGGAAGGGGACATCGGCACCAAGGGGTAGTTTTGGCCGACCTTCTGTCCCTTTTGAGGTAATTCAATTTGATTTCATTGAAATGGAGCGCTGTAACAATTTTAAATACGTCCTGATAGTCATTTGTGCTTTTACTAAATGGGTTGATGCCTTCCCTGTAAAAGATGCCACAGCAATGACAACGGCAAAAACCATGCTTAAGTAATATTTTCCTAGGTTTGGTTTGCCATGGGTCATCTGGTCGGATAATAGTCCACATTTTATCGCTGCTTTTATTCTGCAAGTATGAGCGGGATTACAGATCGATAAACGTTTCAATTCGGCTAGACATGCTCAAAGTGATGGACTTGTAGAACGTCACAATGCTATTCTGAAAAATAAAATTGCAAAGGTTTCCACCGGCACCAATTTGAAATGGCCGGACGCCTTACCAACAGCTCTCCTTTCAGTGTGCACGACCCCACAGATTAGGACTGGGCTCTCCCCATATAAAATTATTATGGGGAGACCAGCTAACATTTGGAATATCCCCAAGCCTAGATATCTAAGAGATGTGGAGCACTTACTTCTTTCTAAATACTGTGATCGGTTAACTCAAAACTTGTATTTGATTTATCAACAGGTGTGAGAAGCCCTCCCAGTTAAATACAAGGGGCCAGGTCACAGAATCCGACCCGGCGACTGGGTGCTCACAAAGTCATTTGAGAGAGCATCCAGTCTCACACCGCGCTGGAGAGGGCCTTTCCAGGTCCTATTGGCCACACAGACTGCCGTACAAGTAGCTGGAAAGAGACACTGGATCCACGCTATGCATGTCAAGAGGATACCTTTTCCTTTACCACACGATGGAGAAGATAAGAATAAACCTGCTTGCTTTATTCCCAATGATCAATCAGTCTTGAACAGCATCAAGGGTGTTTCAGAGACGCTTCCTGAGCCCGTGGGGCCTGGGGAGACTGCTGCTTTGTCTCTGAACACTTCTGCGGATCCTCCTGCACCCTCACATGATTCTGTTGTTATTTCATCACTTCCATCAGGAAGCAACGACACACTGTTTGCAGATCACACAGTACCAGGAGTCTCAAAGTACAATCTGCGTCCACGGCACTAGATTTACGGCACGGCTGTGCCCACCGGAAACAACTGTTGAGCTTGTCCTTTGCCACTTTTTGCACTGAAGTATAAGCAAGTGGCTGGGGACTGGGAAAAACTGTCTTCAATCAAGAAATCATGTGATCAGGAGATCACCAGCAAACGGACTACAGAGTTTTTCGCAGGAACTTTTCAGGAAAGAGCTTTGAGGAACAATGGCTGTCGTTATCTCTACTCGTGCGGAGCAACCAAACAATTGTGTGGCCAACAAAGACATTGGACAATCAAATACATGGTCCTTAAGGACGTATTGTTTTCTGATAACTGTGTTAACCAGTCTTACAGTATTGATTGCTTTTGGGTTCTGGTATATAGAAGTGCGCCCACTTGAAACATTTTTGCCTACTGAAAGTGTTCCTACTATGTCTACACCTTTCGTGCACCTGCACACCCTATCTACGAGGGACTCCCAACATAGACAGAGCTATCATAACAATACACTACTGTTAATAATTAATGCAACTCACGCAATTCTGAATAGAACAAACTGTTGGATCTGTTTGCATTTACCACACCATGGGGAAAAAGGGTTGGGCTGGTATATTCATCCTTTGCCTTTAACTACTGCATGTTATTCCTCTCTAAGGGCACTATTCTTTGGCCGTTGGAATGATAGCATCTCAGGGAACTTTGACGGGACTAATTTGAATGAATTTGAAAGGCAGGTCCTACCGCCTCTTGGATGCTCACTCTTTGCAAATAGGAGCAAGCTTAATGTAGCTTCCATTAGGCCTTCTGATAGACTGTCCCGACCTTTCCAATCACTTATCTCTTTCAAGATGGCTCATATAGGTAACAGGGATGCCACGCCACCTTCCTACACTGTTAACCCTAGCCCCAACCTTGTCTCCTTCTGCATACACAGGAATGGAACTCGGTCAATGGGCAATTTTGAGGTTTGTACCAATGTTGCGAACTTGACCAGTGAGGACAGACCTTTGTAAGTAGGTGAACCTGTCTACTTCGTTTGCGGTAATGAGGCTTATCCGTGGTTGCCTAGATAGTGACAGGGAAATTGTTATTTGTGTATCCTGCTACCAGTGGTATATGTAGCTAGTACCACTGAGATGTCTAGGGCTCGTCCAAGGCGGGACGAGAACGGTGGTACTCCTTCACAAGTTCTGGGTGATGTAGCAAAATCCTTTGTACAATTTTGGGGACAGATCATGAATTCCAAGGATATCAGGAAACTGGCAAGAGTACTGGAGAGAACCATCAACCGGACCACTGACATACTCTACAATATGATGTTAGAACAAAAAGTAATTAGATTACTGGCTCTAAAGAACCGGATGGTGTTAGATGTCATCCTGGCTGAGCGTGGTAGAGTATGTAAATTGTTGGGATCTGCTTGTTGTGTTTTCAAACCTGACTCCTCCCCTACCATATTCAAGGCAATTCAAAATCTATATAACTTGAGTACTGAAGTATTGAAGTACATGTCTGAGAGGGAAACTGTAATCTTAGTACTTGGTTCTGGGACTTATTACGATCATGGGGTTGGAAGATCTTTGCTGTCCTAATGGTGATTCTTGGTATTCTCCTGTTCTGTTGTTGTTGTGTACAATGCCTCCATGTCATATGTTCCATGATAGGAGGATGTTGTACACAAGCAATAGGTACGCTTGGACCTAGGATACAAATGCCTGAAAAAGCAACCAATGCCTCAGTAATTCAGGAAATAACTATTAAAGCGTTAATGGCAATTGATGTTTTTGAATCCACCAACTCAGAGTGTTCTGATTATGACACATGGTTATTGTATGATCAGACTGTTTGAGTTATGCTCTTGGCTTAGGCCAAAAGTAGGGTCTGTTAAACCATATTCGCATAAATATCATCTTATTATGAATATTGTCCTAAGCCAGTCCGCATTTGTATTAAAACCTGCAGTTAATTAGAATTGACTTCAAACACCATTTTGGAAAATATCCTCCATCTTGATTCTGACTCTTGCTCCCTATTCAGTAATGATTAACCATGTTTTCTGCTGCCAGAGCAGAAACGACCTTTGAGCCTATGTCAACACTAGGGCTGTCAGAGCAGACTATTTGTCCTATGCAAACAGACCTTGTAGTCAGAATGAACTTTCATTCAAAGTGTTATCTTTGTCTACAAAACTTATCCTCCCTCAAACAGTGATATACAATGCATGTAAACTAATGCTGTGTGTTTTTGAAGGAATCCTTTGTACATTTCTTGAAACAGGATTTATTCTAAAAAGCTAAAGATCCACACAGCTGACTACAACACAGTTTGTCAGTATGTTTAAGGAACATTGGAGCCAAAGTGAACTTCAATTTAAAGTGTTGCCTGCATCAATAGCCTCAGCCATATTCAAACATATGAACTGAATGGTAGACCAACTAGAACTATGTACCTTAGCCATAAGCTATTGAATTTGTTTCTTGAAACTAGGATCAACCTAAGCTGGAGAACCAACAACACCATTGAATCTTCAAGGATGGGACAACATGTCAAAAGTACAAACCAATATTGTATATTTGTTATGTGAACCGGGCACAAACCCAAATTTGTAACCTATTAGTTTGGAGATGGGCTGGGCTATGACCAGGACTGTGTATAGATACTGCATGTTTTGTGTTGATCAGTACTCACTCCCCTCACAGTGTTTTCTGGTACACACTGCAAGGTATTGAGAGCCAGATAGCTATCTGCTTTGATATTTGAATCTGTACAGAATAAATCTATATTCTTTTTGACTTTGTGACTGGTGGATCCAATTTTCAATGGTACCAAGCCTCGATATTCCTTGCTTGAATTTACAATAGGAGGAATGCAAGTGGGCCCTGCTGTAATAGAGAAAGAATATGTTTGAAGCAAATGTACATTTGAGATGTAGACCTAATATTAATCAATTGATAAATGACACTGTAATAATCATTCTGAAAAGGGCTTAATTTGAAGTTCAGTATAAATGAGTTGCATAATACCTGCGTATTTCCTAATATGGACATAGCTATAGAGTGGGGATTATTAATGCACAAATATATGAATAGGCATTAAAGTCTGAGTTCAATTTAAGATGTGTGCCTTAGTTTTGAGGATAGGGTGACTGAGTTTACAAGATGGAACAAGGAATACATAATGACCCCACCATGCCTATGTAATTCCCTTTCTAACAAAAACAGTTGGGGTGAATTGTTTTGCACCTAATACAATTATGACAAATGACAAAGTTGAGCAGACACTCAATATATTTCCATATTAGGTAACCATAGACCACCAAATTGTGGCTCTCCATATAATGTTGCCCAATGGCTTGGATTCACAAATAATACATTGAAACTGTTGAGCAAGTAGTTGATCACCAATCACCCTGAGATTGGTTGCAGATCGCTTACAATTTACTACATGCTTCGTTGAATGGGGAATACGGTCTGCTATTGGAAGGTTCAGCTCAAACGACCCAGAGGTATTAACTTTAGGGACCACCATGGCACTTCCACTATTGGTTATATTTGTTTATCAGTGTGCTAATGGGCTGACATAACTGATTTTATAATTTTCCATGAGTTAAATACTCATCATTATGCTATCTTGCTCGAAGTCTCAGGAAGATAGCTCAGTGGCAACGTGCTCACCGGGGAAGCAAGATGACACAGAGCAACACATATTTGATGCCTGAGTCTGCACTCAGAAACCTCTGGGTATTAAGTGTGTCATAAATAACAAATCAGAACAATTAACTTGGCCCTTAGCATGGAACATCTCTAATAACATTCCTCTATCCTCTAGTTGTAGCCGTCAGCTAGATCCATCACAGAGGAGAATAAAGTGGTATAAGCTCAACACATTGGAAACTCAGAAGCGAAATATCCAAAACAACATAGGTCTAATTCTTGATAGACTTAAGTATGTCAAAACTGCAATGGTTTTTGCTAATGTCTTTAAGGATCTGCTAAAGGCGGCCTCCCACATGCAGCCTATAATATTATGCAGGGCCTATGTTGGTTTGATAAACTCTGCTGTATAGCCAAGACCAACCTTGCTAATGCTCGGGGAAATCCATCCACTGGTAGATTGACCATTGTGAGTCTTCGTGCAGCATACACAACGAATATAGCTCCCCACAAACTTACTTTGAAAGACCAAGCATGGGAAGACCTTTGTACTGCAGCAGAAATGTCCACATTCAAGACAGTTTTGGGAAACAGTTAATGATGGCCCAAGGTGTCAATCACGCCTTAAACTGGCAGAAATGAATGATCAGGATAACAGGTGGAATAAACAATGTATGACACTTCTTGCAGATACCAAGTGTTTATATATCACATTTTGGTTGTACTGATCAAAAGAATGCACAACTTATGTTACATGATATAATATCCCAAAATGCACGATAGCAGAATTACAGATCACGTGAAAGAAACAGGCTTTGACCCGAGGTCTGGGCCCTGATTGGACACCTGTTGATTTATTTAAAAGCCCAGACAATTTATGGGTACAACTTTTAACTGTTGGTTTTAATACAATGTTAACAATACGTTCATTACCGGATACATGGAGCTAAGCAATAACCTGCCCCATATATAATAATGCTCAGAATAATTGACCAACTCCTTGCAGACCCATATCCATTCTCGATCTGGAAGAGTAGTACTTGCTCCGTTACAAGACAGGGTGGATGATGATAACATACTGGCTACTTCACAGTTGGGGTTTTGTGACAACAATACTGATTGATTAGTATCAGGTCATAAATGACTTAAAGGGCCTCATTACGACCCAGGCGGTAAGGGGTTTACGGCGCCGTAAACAGCACCGACCCTTACCGCCTGAGTACGAGGTCCCTTAGCGCCATGGCGGATTTAACACCTGCTTTTAGCAGGTGTTAAAATCCATGGCGCTAAGGGACCATGGAGTTAATTACGCCACCGTAATTTACGGTGGCGTAATTAACGCCTTCCCCACTCCCATTATGCCCTATGGGGCAAAAATGGGAATGGGGAAGGGTAAATGGGGATTGGGGACTTACCGCCCCACCAAGGTCGGAATGGGGCGGTAAGTCCGCCAAACACCATGGCGTAAACATAGTTTACGCCATGGTGGTAAAGTCACGGCCCAGGCGGTAACTTACCGCCTGGGTCGTAATGAGGCCCAAACTGTCTGGTTTTAGAATGGGCAACATTATGATGAAAGTTTGTACCAATTTTGATTACCTTGGCTATACTTTTACATTTAAACTGCAGGGGAGCTTGCACATTGCTAACAGGACAACTAAAATGTTACAGGCTTTTGGTGCTTTAACAAGATGTATGTGTGGATTCATTTGAACGCCAGCCCATTTATATGGTTTTGAGACTATGTGGTGCTAAATCTATTTACAAAATACAGGGCCAGTATATGGAAAGTGGCAGATACAACCAATCTCCAAATTGTTGGGAACTCGTTCTTAAAATCTGTACTCGCCCTTCATTATTCATTATTCAGCCCCCACATTCTCAGTCCATTGAGTAGTCAGTTTGGGCATAATTGGCAAACAAATGTTATCGATAACTCTACTTTGATTTTTTGCATCAGTATTACAAAACATTGAAAATTCAGTGGTATCAAATCAGGAAGATCTAGAAAATATATATCTTACCACATTCACTTTGTATTATCCACTCAAAATGTTGCAGATTATTTTATTTATTTATTTATAAATTTGTATAGCGCAGAAAACACTGACCCTAAGGCTTAAGGGCGCTGACAAACATAGTGCAGACACAGGCTAACAAGCCACAGGAGAGAAGAACAGGTGTAGGAGAACATTCAAAAAGCCATAAAGTGTTTAATTAAACAGGTATGTCTTCAGTCCTTTTCTGAAAACTCGATTCAAATTTTCATCTCTCAGTTTCAAGGGAAGATTGTTCCATGCCACGGGAGGTGCAGAAAAGAAGGCACAGGCCTTAGTCTGCGATAACTACATGCCGGGACAATTAGCTGAGAGTGCTTATTAGATCTGAGATTGTGTTCACTCCTCTTAAGCCTTAATTCCTCATTGACATAGGCGGGTCCAGAGTTTTTCATACAATTGAAAGAGATGGACAGGAGCCAAAAGATAATTTGTTGCTTAATGGGAAGCCAATTAAGTTCCCTTGTAGCCTTAGAGATATGATCTGATCTCCTCTTGTCCATAACAACCCTAACAGCGTTCTTCTGCACCACCTGCAATCTATTCAGTTCGCAATTTGGAAGGCCAATCAGGAGGCTACAACAATAGTCTATCCTGGAGTTTATCAGTTCTCATGCTAGTGTTTCCCTACTGGTTTGTGAAAGAAAAGGGCAGGCATGCGAAAGCAGTTTAATATAATAGGAGGACGAAGCCACCAAGCTACCATCCTGCCCTTTCATGTTAAGGTTACAGTAAAGATAAATACCCAATGTCCTGACTTTTTTCTTGACCTTTATAACACAGTCATCAATTTAGAGTATTGGTCTTCGAGTTTGTGAATCCTAGGATCAGTACCCACACGCATAAGTTCTGTCTTGCTTGTGTTAAGAGCCAGTCCATTAGAACACATCCATTTTTGGATGAGAAGATAAATCCTGTTGATATTAATGTCATCATCCAAAAAGATACCAGTGATGGGTATAATACGCTGGGCATCATCTGCATAGTTTGTAAACTCTATGTTATTACTGGCCAGGAAGTGCAGAAAAGGCACTGTAAAGATGTTATAGAAGATAGGAGAGAGACATGCTCCTTGAGGGACGCCTTGAGTCAGCTCATTGGTGTTAACATCTGCCAGATTACTACTCACTCTCCATTGGCGGTCTTTCAGAAAAGAGGTAACCCAATAAGCCGCCGACGCTGAGAAACCCACCACCTCCTTCAACCTGGAGACCAGTACAGTATGGTCTACCAGGTCGAAGGCGGCGGATAGGTCCAACAGCATCAGCATGCTGGGGTCGCCTTGATCCATGTGTCGGAGGAGCCTAGATTTCAAATCCAGCAAAGCAGACTCAGTGCCATGATTTTCCCGAAAGCCAGACTGTCTCTTATTCAGGATGTTACCATTTCTCAAATGAGTCAGTAGTTGAATATATGCAACTATGTCAAGAATCTTAAGCAGAAATGGGAAATTAGAGATAGGGTGATTGTTAAGTGGATCATGAGGGAGGAGACCTGTTTTTTTTAACAATGGGGTCACCCAAGAGTGTTTGATACAAGTGGGTACCGCACAGTCCCTGAAAGAGGCATTGACAAACATACAGAGGGTAGGGATGAGCGAGTTGGCACATGCTTTAATCGTTAGAGCAGGACAGACATCTCCCTTACAGTTTAGTTTAGTTTATTTTTTTGTAGAGCGCACCTAGCCCTTGGGCAACTGGGCGCTTAGTTTACAGGTTACAAGATACAAAAAATGCAGGTTATATGTACATGGACAAATACATACAATGTACATACAATGAGCATACAATATACAGTGACAGGTTTGTACGTGGAACCCTTTAGGAAGTGTGCATCGGAACACAGAGCACAGTCAATGGAATGTCTGTCTTGTTTGTGGAGCCAGGATTTGGTCTTTTTCCTGAATGTGTAGTACAATTGTTCTTCCCTAATGGCGAGGGAAGAGCATTCCATTTTCTAGCCGCTAGGACTGGGAAGCTAGCTCCACCTGCACGTTGTTGCCTAAATCTGGGTACAGTGACACAATGCCTCCTGGAAGACCTGATGGGTCTGGATGATGTAGGGCGAGAGATGGAGTTGGCCAGATAAATGGGTGCTTGGTTAGAAAGGCACTTGTCAAGATGGTTTAAGATTTGAAGATACTGTAAGGTCTGCCTCAGTAATGGGTTTGAAAGAGAAAAGTTAATCTTCTTTCCAACATTTCAAGGGAGTGATAGTGTCCTTATGACCCTTACACGATAAATATGCTCTAGCTTCTGCGATACCTTTATTGATTTTATTAAGCTTCACATCCATAGACTCCTGTACTTGGTTACACCAACTAGTATCTTTCGTAATGGTGTCCTACATAGTGTTCTTTTTTGTTTCCAATTCTTTGAACACTTTAAAGAGCTCCTTGGGAATGGACTGGGCTTTGGCAATCCGATCACCAAGGTAAGCTCTTTTTTCAGCAATCACTGCTTTTTATAGTCCCTGACATGACTATTATAGATATCTTTGTCAGCTGAACAAATTGCAGTTATGAGATAAAACATTGGCCACGTTCCATTTACCCCCATTGAGAGCGGTCAGTTAATGACAGACTAATAATGTGGACCAACCAAATAACTCTGATTGTCTATTTTGTAATATCTAACATGTTTTGATGTTCTGTCCAAATTATTGTCATATTAGGAATAGAACAATCATGCCATTGTTAAGGCAATTGTTTTTGAGCCAATGCAGACCAATAGCAATATATCTTTTAATGGCTAATACCCTCTGGAAGCTTGGTCCTTACTTACTTATATTCATTGTGCACTAAAGCAAAGCACCGTTTTAATGAGTTTTTTTAATGATAATCCTAATACAGTGGTTTAAACATATTTGACATGGTATGTTGATATTGTCTGGTTGATATTACTGTACGGTATTGCTGTGCATTTGATTGGTTTGTTCTTTGATGGATACCTTGTTTATCCAAATAGTATTTTGACTGACACTCCGAGACATGAAATTAGGGTGGCACCCTAATTTTCAAACAGAAGATCCAACCTTATAGAGATATATTCAAAAATGTTCATTTATTTAAATCGATAGACATTTTCTCCCAGGTGTTATCTAGACCCTTATTGAATATGATACTGGTGTTTTTCGGGTCATTATCTTCCCATTTAAAAAAGAAAATCTGCTATAATTAATTTGTATTATTAGAGGATTATGGGAGTGGCTTACTTTTACTCCAATTTACTATACATCCTGACAAGAATGCAAAGTCATGAAGTAAGTTAATAATGGCAATATCGAACAGATTGATTTGAATCCAAGTATTAATCACTGTGGCTGTTTCTTTGAAGAATAGTAATTTTACCTTCAAACTACAGGTATGTCCTAGTCCAAATCTTTCCAAAGTGTCTAAAAGATGTGTCCATCCTACCATATGAAATGCTTTTTCTGTGGCAAACCACAGCACACATTTGAAATCTTTTGCATCAAAATACTTCAATATTATTTGCAATATAGTCATCATGCTGTCTTGTCTTAATCTCTCTAGTACACAACCTGACTCTGCATTATGGATCAAATATGGAGTGTGTTTCCTCAATCTGAGAGCAAGGGCCTTTGCTAGGATGTTCATATAAGAATAATAAGAGATATGGGCCTAGCATTTGAACAGAGTGTGGGGTCCTTTTCCAGGATTAGGGTTCACCCAGGGCACTGTCTGGTTACATTCTGGCCTAGTGTCTTGGTTTTTTGGACCTGCTAGCAAATCGTCTAAAACCCACTCTGAAGCTCATCCACTCCTGGTGCCTTAAGGTGAGGAAACCTTTAATAGTCTTTCACTCATGTGTTCTTTAGTAATTTGTTGACCCAGTAGGAGATTGTCTAAGTATGTAGACCAATTAAGAATTCCATAATCCTCTTTGTTTAGACTGGCCCTACCTGTGACTTATAATATGGTTAATACTCCAACATTGGCCATCCCATTCAATTTAGTAAGGGCACAAGGAAATAGGTCCACCTTGACTGGAACTGCATTGAAGAATGAACGTATGCAGACATACCATCTCCAACCATAAAACATAAACACCATTTAGACACCACTTTAGCACCTTGAAGGGTCTTGCAGTTGTGGTAACAAACGGAGATCTCTCTAAAACAAGACATAGAAGAATGTGTGAACTCAGGTTTTTGAAGATGCTTGACCTAAAGAGCAGACGTACATGGGTTTCATGGCACACTAGGGTCAACATTGACACCTATCCCACCAGGCAACATAACATGTGAACACCTCTAATATTACCACAGTTTCAAGTATTTGCTAGGGATTATACTCCTTTGCCAAGACAAAGAAGTCACACATCATTTGCCCAGACAGCACAAAACTGACAGTTCATTATGCATAAAAATGCAAAGCACCTCTTGCAAAATAGAACCACTGCAGTCAGTCAGTATTGGAAGTTAGATATAAGCAGCCAGGACTTCAAATTCTTCATTGTTTGTGCAGATGTTTTCAGTAATGCAATTTTACATGTTAAGTGAACACACTATAACACGCGCTTTTCTACCTCTTTCAATTCTGCAGTTTTAAACATATTGACCATTAACAGAGCAATTCATACTGTAAAAAAGAGAAAATAAAAAACATTTCCCTCATGTTTATATATCTACAAGGACTGGACTTGATAAGCCATGTAAATGCGAGCATTCCATGTTTTAACATTGACACATTTATAACTCTGTGCAAGAAAACCGTTCTTTATTGTCGATGCATAACTGATAGATATGACATCAGAGCACTGCATTACTTGCGTGCCAGCCTTGTAAGTAACTGCCACCTTATGCTTCCATTCCCTTAATATTTGCATTTTACCAGTTGATGAAATAGTTTATTGTGTCTTCGAAAGCTAAGGCATCATTCCATCTCCACATAATATTTTCAGTTGGTAAAAAAAAAAAAAAGGTATCACAACGCCAAGTTTTTCATTTATGATGAAAAACAAAGTTGTATTTTACTCAGCTGAAAATTGCAACCAGACATGTGGACCACTAGAGTGTATCTTATTTACGGGCATTCATGCAGCTCTTATGAGGTGCTACGGCCATATTGGAACTAATTTTTTCAGGGGTGCAAATGTGAACCATTCCCAAGTTGGACACCTAGTACTTTTTTCTTGCAAGTCAAATGGGGGACTCGTGTCGAGTGAGCAGCATGGTGCTGTTGTTTTTTGGGAATACGGACCACATTCTTTCCAACGATAACCCTAGAATTATACTAAAACGCACAAAATCAGTGTGCCACGTGTGGTATGCACGACCTGGCATATGCATGCCTCTAATGTTTCTTGTCCTAAAATCAGCCCACTGCATTTCTACAAAATGTGGGAGAGACATGGGCCTCATTCTGAGTGCAGCGGTAAGGAGTTAACGGCGCCAGTAAGGATGCCGGTGCTGTTAACCCCTTACCGCTGCATTCCGAGGTCCCTTAGCGGGAGCTGCTAAAGGACCAGGGAGATAATAACGGGCCCGTTATTAGCTCCCTCCCCATTCCCATTGAGCCCTATGGGGGCTTGAATGGGAATGGGGATGAGTATTTTGAAAGAGGAATTACCGGGTGTTCCAAGGTTGGAATGGTCCAGTAATTCCTCATTCAAGGAACCCGGACCCGGACCGATTTTCGAGGCAGCCATGGCACTAATAGCACCATGGCTACCTCCAAACTCGTAATGAGGCCCATTGGCTGTTGCATGGGCCTGCAGTGCCGTCAGAATTCCATGGGCTTTGAAAAACAAGGATGGCTGCAGGAGCAGTCACATATGTTGATTTATACATGAAGTCTCTGTTGTCCGTCTAGAATGCATGAAAGCTATAGCAACTCTTATGTTGACTACTGATAATGGCAGACGGTTACTTCCACTTCTGAGGCACAAGAGAAAGTACAGCATACGTTGCACCTCGGGATTTCCTTTCAATGCATTTCAACATTAGTGATTAATTATTGTGCTCTGTTTTTGTTGTTGTTGTTTTTTTGCATTTCGCATTCAGCTCTCCTTATTAAGCATCATGTTTTATCTTGACTCTTGTTTTCCTCTGAAATGGTGGCTTATCATATTAATGTATTCTGGGCTCCTAAGACTCCTATGTCTGGCTTTCTTTTTCCTGGATCATTCTGCAAGACACATCCGCCCTTCCCTACATTCCATTCCCATAACTCTGATAAAAGTCCTGTTTATATTGACTTTCATATTCTCTGTCATCATTCATAATTCTGTTTGCTTTAAAGTGAATGCTAATTCCCTGTTTAGTGTCAGGACGTTCATGAGTATCTCTGACATTACCTCTATTTTTGTAGTTTCTCAGTGCAGTCAAACAGATCGAATACTTCCCTGGGATGGGATTGACATTGAAACATGTCTTTTTCGGATGGAATGTTTCAGCAGCTTGACCCCTGCAAACTACTACTACAATGCACATTCCTTCTCACTAGAGACCTACATATCACACAAAACAAGAAAGTCAGATGTTGCCTTAACATGCCACCGTTCACACAAATGTCATCAAATGAGCAGATACAACACATTCCTCAAACCTTGACAACCCACATTTGCCCATGTAGGAAGGCCTCATGATTCAGGACATACAGAAAGAGGTTTTGTGGCTGGATACCAAGATATGCAGAAACATTGCATGCAATGAAAAATAACAAGCTCCTCCTCAACCATATTTGGTCACATTTCATTTAATCTCTATAGACTATTTTTCTGTGAGTTCTCGAATCAGTTCAGGTATTTAGCCTCTGCAAGATGCGGGTCATTTCAAACATGATGTGCAAGCGAAGATCTGGTCACATTTGTAGAGTCTTCTGTACGACTTGTCCACTTTTACTAATGACTTAATATGCCAACCTCACTATGGCATTCACAAACCACGTTTCACACAAAACAGACACAAACTATAAACTCTACATTTTCACTAATTCATAGCATAGTCCAACAAAGCGCGCAGATCACTTCCTTGCATGTCTCCCCCACTGCCCTTCTTCATCAGAGTTTCAAAACCTAACACTAGAGAGCTGGCTATGTATATTTTGTGTCTGTCACTTCCCAAATCTTTGTTGATGCAAATTAGAAAACCATTGTTCTGCACCGTCTATGCCAAATAACTCATAGCATAGAATATCCAAGCATTAAAGCACCATTGAGCACGATGTCTGAAAATGTGCAGTGGGCATGAGAGGCTTTTGCAGCAGTTACTGACTTGACTGACATGACTGACATGAGATCACCTACAATATGATCTAGCACAGATTGTCCCACACTGCATGGCACTAACATGCAGCCATGCATTCACTCTGGTGTGCATGCTCGGATGGAGACTAGATTCCTGATAAAAACTACCCATGCCAAAACCTTGAAAATAGTACCACTGATTTATGAACACTGACGATAAGCTCCCATAATGCATTCATTTAAGTACTATTAGCAAAAAGTACCCATTCTCCAGCGGGTTCTCTAGACAGACATGATGACACTCTCATCAGTTGTTGAAAATCAATGAGCCTGTAGGTCGCTGTTCCGATGTTTAAGGGTTTAGGGGTGTGGATGAAATGTTGACAGATGCTCTGCATGGAATAATGAATATGGGTTGAAACTGGCAAGTGCGGTGTGACTCTGTGGCAGTGCAATTTATTTTATTACAAACTAGCAGATTCTGTAAAATGCTGTTCTGATTTGCTTATCACTTGATGTGCTTTGCGCCCTGAAGTAAACTGCTCTGAGAATGGGTGCGTGTGTCTGGCTGACATACCACAGAGCAGATGTTGCGTGGAGGCGAGAGTCGGTGTGCTGATGCATACTGGGACGTTCTGTGCTCTTTCGTCATTGCAGTGCAGATATTTCAGAAAGCATGCATTTTAGGCCCTTGCAACATGGTTTTTGAGATGCCATAGGCACCTCACGTTTTGTTCCTCATGTCGTGACCGGTCCTTCTACAGCAACATTGATGTTGATGTTTCGCCGATTTCCGGCAAACATCTAATGTGTGAAGGTGCTGATATCCAGGGAAAGGGGTGGGCCAGGGATAGGTGAAACCGTGTGGAATTGTATAAGGAACAACGCTTCACCAAGCCACATACCCACAAATCCACAAACACATTTTGATTTTTGCTGAAATCTGGGGCAAGGGGTGTGGTGTCCAAATGTAATGTAGCCAGTAATGTCCAACAGGTCCTAACAGGTAACTCTGCAAGATGTAGTGCAGATGGGCGGAAACAGTGTGGAATTGTATAAGGAACAATGCTTCACCAAGCTACACACCCACACATTATGACTTGTATTAATATATATAAATAGAGATAGATGGATAGATAGATAGATAGATAGATAGATAGATAGATAGATAGATAGATAGATAGATAGATAGATAGATCTTGAGAAAGCTACAGTAAAACATGACAAGTTGGAAGGTAATGAGAGGATCTGGAGGCCATATATACTGGAATTTCCACCAGATGGAAATATTATCTTGAGACTAAGGAGTGCCTCAGTGAAATCAAAATGGCTGGCCGAGTAAATCAAGGTGCACAAGTCTCCATTACTGTTACAACAACTTTGAGGTGGATGAAAATACACCTGCACTTACACTGCCTCTTGCCTCTGTAAACTATCCTGCAATTGACGGAGTAGCCAGTTCTGCTTCGCCTCTGCAGAAATGCTTGTCCCTGGGTTGGCAGGTTATCATTTTGTAAGATGCATTGTGTGGTGTAACGCTCTTCTGCCCATAGTGCCACAGAGTTGGTCCGTTTTGGAGAACCTCTGAAGAGGAAAGTAGAGATTTTAGAGTTCAGTAGTTCATTGATTTAGGTGACATGGGGTGTAATGAGCGGGTGAGGAAGCCCCTGACTAAATCACAACAACAATGGCCATATGCAATTCACAGGTGGACCATGGCGAGCTGCTTCATTACCTAACATTCTTACCAGTATATAGTAAATCTTGTGGACAATTGAGAGTGGGTTACACTGCCCATACACTCAGATATGTTATTATGAAATTACAGGACCCCCACGGTGGTATTTTGTTTTTCATTTGCGAGGCACAGGCTCTTGAAAACATCAATAGCTCTGTGACATTATGCCCTTACTGTCATCAATGCATTGCTAAAGTCAACCGGGTGAATATATACACATGTGGGTCAGTTGTCATATTACATAACAAAGCCGTACTTTGCACCAGTGAACAATGGAATTAAAATGAAAAATAATACGTCTCACACTCGATAGGGACTTTTTACCTTAGAGCTCCTAAGAAGCACGTACAACTACAATAAGCATTTTTGTGGTAACAGATAAATCATACCCTCAATATCCCAAAGACCAATTACGCAGTGATATCGGCACGATTTTCTAAGCACTACCGAACACAAAACATTCAATATCTGCACTTGATAAACAAGATATTGAAGAGGTACACGGTAAAAATAAATAGAGAGTGTGGTGAATGAATGACACAGAGGATTGCATGAACACCTTGGAAAGAAGATGGAATGTTAGAGCACGTGCATATCATAGGGCATGATACAGAATCGTGTGCAAACATGGAAGACAGCAACAGGAGAGATAACAGTTGATCTTTTGGTATACATGAAAAATGTAAGTGAGCAATGTTATTAAATTCATGGTATTCTGGATACAGAATTCTTAAACATCTTCTTTGAATAGAAACATACCTGAAGAAGCCAGCTCAGTGTTCTATCCAAGAATCGGGTGCCACCTGCAAGGCCAGCAAGCCATGCTCCCAAAACATGCAAACACTTGAGAACCCAGGTAGGATGAATAACATTCTCCTCCTAATCCCCCTATTGAGGAATGCCTATCTCTGAAGACAAGGCCAAAGCTATGGGAACAGGGGTACATAACAGGTAAACCAGGTAACACCGCTGAGAAAACCCCTATTGAAACAGGGGTACATTAACGGTTTTGCCCATGCAGCCGGGCCAAGGTGATCCCATCTTTCAAATAAAGACGTCAATGGGGGCCCAGATCAAGATACAGACAAACAAATTCATGGAGTACAACATCAAGATGGCAGAAAAAATCAAAACAATCTGAGACTATGAGTGACTTTAAGGACAATGTCCTGCATACAAACGCATTGGGCCTTTGGGATTTAGATCATGGAATAACACATTGGAACTCATACCATTAGGTTCTTTAGAATTGGGTTGCACCACGTTTATCTGTGAAACCTCCCTCGTGATGTAACAGCTGACCTAAAGGCATTTCTACAACCCCTTAATTAATGTAGAGTGGATCCCAGGTCTAATAATAAATCATATTTTCCTTATATGTTATAATTAGTCAAACACTTCAATCTTATTTATACAAAATAGCATCACCGTTGCCAACAACTAGTACAGCAATTATCATGATTCAAAACATATTGCTATTAGGGATACATTGGTGTGTGTAATCTTCTCAGACCAGCTGTAAAAATAACTATTTTTGGAGGAGGATATTTACATCCCTACCACTCAATATCCTGATAAGCCCTCTTCATTACTGAGGAAATTAGCAGAAAGGAAGTATACATATGTTTAGAATAGTCATTACCCAACGCCAGAGACAGTGGGGTCTTAGGCAGTCTAGAGGGCTTGAATCTGTCAATGGATACAGTTACCACCCCAGCGTTGGTGCAGTCTTATTTAGTCTATGAGACCTGAATCTGTCAATGTGTACACTTGTCCATCTGTTAGCTGGTTAGAAAAGTCTGTAGTCTTAAGCAACATTGCTTTTATTGTGAGGCACTATCCAGTTATAAATCCTCAGTGGTCATTCCTTTCACTAAGTGAAATGTTGGTCGGACATGCAGTACTGTGAGCTGCTGGTAAAATCTTGTAGTGTTCACCAGTGCGTGCTGAGAACCACACCTGGACAAACATATTCACTAGAACTTCGATTCACCCACATTTAAGGTGTTTCCAGCAGGTTGACATTGGAGACACATTTTAAAATGTATTGTAATTGTAATTGGTTATTTATAACATGCGTAATACCCCGCGGTTTCTAAGCACGGACCTGCAGATCAAACCTCTGTTGCTCTGCGTCGTCTTGTTTCGAAGGCGAGAGCATTGCCCCTGAGCTATCCTCCCAGCCCGAAGTTTGTCTACAAATCTTAGAGGGAGACATGTGGTTAGATATCTTTTTTAGTCCTTGGCAGCTCTCAGAGATGCAGGGAGTCATTGATGGGGGCAACCATGGGATGTTTAAGCAGTGGGGGAATAATCTGCAGTGCAGTTACATAAAAAGAAATAGGGGTAGGGAGAAGTCATGAGTGACTGGGTAGTTCGAGAATCAGATTAGGGGTAGCCTGGACTTTGCCGCATTGTCTGACACTTTCATTGATTTAAGTGCGTGAACAAACGAGTGGCATCTGGTATGAGTGTAGGCAGAGGGGTCCCTGTGAGCGAATGCTGCTTGGGAGACTGCAAGACCATTTCTCGAGTGACAATGAGGGCTGGTTGTGGGAGAGACATGCTTGGTTGACTTTGGTGTAAAGTAGCAGGAACAATTCAGGGAGGCAAGTGACCCACCACGAGCATCTGTCTCTTAATGTGAGTGTACAAACCATGTGCTATCAGATGTCACGTGGGAGTAGGATCTGGAGGAGCTGGAGGTCATAACAGGTTATGGGGGGGGGATGGGTGCATGACTTTAGTCGGAGGAACAGCAGAGATTCGGGAATACTGATGACACTACTCAGTGTCAATCAGTTGCATTGAGCGAATGCGACACATGACATTGGATGCGACCTGGGATCTGGAAATCAGAAACAACTTGTGGTAGAGCCACAATAAACAGATTTTGTTTGGATGAAGAAGCAACGATTGGGGAGCAGGTGATACTCTATTCAGTCTGTGCCACTTGATGTCAGTGTACAAGGCTTGTGCATCAGGTCAAAACTGATAAGAGGAGGATCTAGTGATTCCTATAGGCAACTTGTGGGAGAGTCATGCTTGCTTTATTTGGTGGGAGCAATCAGCAAATATTCAGAGAGTTGCATGACGACACAGTAGTCAGCGTCCTTCTCTTGACATGGGTGGATGAGAAAATTGCCATCAGGTGAAACATGCTTGTAGGAGCAGGAAGAGCTGGGAATCCAAGAGGGCTGCTTGTGAGAGAGCCACGCTCAATGACATTGGTGGGAGTAGCAGAAGAGATTCATGGAGGCAGGTGACACACCAGTTAGTGCCTGGCTCTTGAGTGGAAGAGGTATATTTCGTCATGTTACACCTAAGAGAAGGAGTAGAATAAGTTAGGATCCCCGATGACAGATTATGGGAGAGTCATGGTACCAGATTTTGGTCAGAGGAAAAAGTAGAGATTGGGTTCAATATGTGACAAACCAGTCAAACATTTGATGCATAATTTGGAAGGAAATATTAGCAACCAAACAGGTTAGAGGCAGGAGCAGAGATGGTATTTTCACTTTTCAGCAGCACTTGCTGTGTGCATAGTGGATGCCAGAATTGTATGAGGGCAAAGGATGGCATCATGTAACTTAAGTCCCACATCCAGCCACCACAGGTAGCTCATGAGTACATGTACCAGTACAAGTAAAGGCACTGGTATTACACTATGATGATTAGCCTCCACCGAGAACTACAGAGGAAATGCCCCATCAGTTAATTTGACTACCCGAGGGGCAGAAGGGGAGGTTTTCCCATCTTTTGTAAAGAGGATCAGGGGTAAACATTAGTGTAGTTGAAAAGGTTTGGGTCTATTTGACCTAAAACATTTGGCCTAATCTCATTTGATCAAATGTATTTGACCTTTTTTCACTCTAAAATGCGGGGGAGACCCCTGCAATCCCCCCACTTCCTCTTAACGTAATCTATACCCTTACCCACCACCATATATATATTTAATTACATTTGGCTGAAAAGAAGTTTACAAAAAAAGCAATAAAATGTTTTAGGTCAATTGTTTTTAGGTCAATTATGTCAATACCGTTGAAAAGCAAAAGGAACATGACCATTGAATTACTCTGTTTCCACTGACCCGAAACTCTATGAAATCATTCAATAATGATGATGTGATTTATGATGATCAAGACAAAGAATAAGAAACATAAGGGAATTTGTGTTTCTACTGGAAAGTGGTGATTCAGATGAGTGTGAATGAGGATGATGACCGATACAGAGGCTGTAGTACTAATAGAAGTTGACTTCCCCGTCCAGAGTCACGTTGACACACAGCATTACTGTCACTGAGCTCAAATCACATCACATCATTATGTGGCATACAGAACACCATAGCCAGCTTCATCATCCTCAGAGAAGCACCGGCTGTGTGTTGCAAGCCAACAATGAAAGTCAAAAGTGTGGTAGAACTTCACATAGAACAAACAGCAATCAGAACTGGCCACTTGCGCACTTTGCAGGAAACATTTGTGCTGAGGGAGGGCTGTGGCCAAGTAGGGTTCTACATCTATGCGTTCACATAAGGGGTGACACCTTGTAGATATGTAAATAAATCAAAGGATCTGGAGTGCTTTTTACCTCATACCTTTAGACAAGCAGCATACACCTAATAGTCCCCACAATTGCCCCTGAAAATGCTGCAGCATTTTCCATCTTCTGGATTTGAATGCCACACCCAAGTCCTTGCAACCAATCAATGCATGGTGGTGATCCCAATTGTGACAGTATAGTGTGGTTAAGTTATTCTATTGCAATGTCATGATTGATCAGTATGGTTTTAAACATTTTTTTTGGCAAACAATGGATGTGCAAAGTAACTTCACTGTGTTGGTGTTGAGGTCATGCTTCCAGCCCACTGGACAAAGGACCAAACTCCTTCAAATCATGGTGTGCTACATCATCTCCTGAAAGAAAAGTTGTGAAAAGTGTATTACACAAATGCCACAAATAGTAATCACATGTGCTGGGAAATTGCTAGTCTATATATATAAAAGTCAAAATGTGTTTGTGGCCGGATTTGTGGAAAAGCGTTGTTCGCTATACCGTTCTACACTGTTTCACCAATCTACACCACATTTTGCATAGTTACCTGTTAGGACCCTCCGGAGATTACTGGATCCATGGCATTTGGACACCCCACCCCGTTCCCCAGATTTCAGCACAAGTCAAAATTAGTTTGTGGGTTTGTGGCTTGGCGAAGCATTGTTCCTTGTACACTTCCACACTGTTTTACCAATGTGCACCAAATTTTGGAAAGTTAACTGTTAGGATCCGCCGGACATTACTACCTACATGAAATTTGGACACTCCACCCCTTTCCCTGGATGTCAGCGGCGTCACATATGAGACGGTTGCCTGAAATCAGGGAAATGGTCCTGACACGAGGAACACAACTCAAGGTCCTGGCCCTAGGATGCACAGTTTCCAAAATATTTGCACCTCTATGTACCACAACGAACTGCACCATTCCAGGGTGAGGTGACACGTGTGGAGAGAGCACAGAATGTACCAGTATCCAGCAGCACACCAACGCTTGCCTCCCCTCAACGTTTGCTCTGCGGTATGTCAGCAAGCCACATGCGCCCATTCTCAGTGCTGATTACTTCAGGGTGCAAAGCACGTCAAGTGATAAGCAAATAGGAAAAGTGACCTTTTACGGTTATTATGTCTGTCTACACAACCCATTCAAAGAATGGCTACTTCTGCTAGTTTGTAATAACATAAATTGCACTGCCACAGAATGCACACCCTACTTGCCAGTTTCAAATCCATAATCATTATTCCATTCAGAGCATCTGTAACCATTTCAACCTGTGGGATGTATTTACCCATGCATCCGAGCCCTACCTCAAAACTGTGCAGTACTGACATGGAAAACCTCATGATGGCCAGAGCTTCCCAGAAAATGCACAGGGAAATGCAGGAAGAATAGGCTGCCACCCATTTTTGCCGATGTTATGGGCACAGAAGGACACTGCCTAAAACCACCATTGGACTACCCGCACAGTAGTCTGAAACCATTGGGAATGGCAATGCTGATTGCCAAATACAAACCCATAACTGTGGGGAATTCATTTGTTAAATCCCAAAAATGGGTGCAGTACCAGTACTCACCACTATCCAAAAGCCGGAAGTTTAAAACCACCCTGTGTTTCTCTGAAGGCAAGTCAAAATGCCTATTTTCAAACATTGCAATATGTGCAAAATATTTACTGAACACCAGCAGACATTTGGCAGAATGGAGTGTTGTGTGCCTACAAAATCTGGGAAATGAAGAGCCCAAAACAATGCTTATAACAAAACTGCTATGGAGTCAGCAGTTTAAGTTGCACTGGATTTAAAGACACTAAAATCGAAAATGTTTAAATTGACTGAGTGACCTACTTTTGAGTATCACATAGGTTGCAATTGTTTAAATGTCATAGTTTTAAACTTAGAATCAGCCTTCTAGCTGCATATGTGAAAATGTTTAGTTTTATTTGAATGCAGGAACTGGGGAACAAAAAGTGACATTTTATCTGAAACCTGGCTTAAGGAACTGAATTCTGCCTGGCAACTACCCCCATCAGAAGGGAAACTTGAGTCACAGCTGTGTTCCCAGGCCAACCTTCCTTTTGCTGCCCACACTAAGGATATGCCATCTATCTGATAATTGAATTATCTGTGCTCTGTAGGAGAGTGAACAAAGCCCTCTTCACTCAGGCAAAGGTTTTTATTACGCAGTCGTAAAATGTAGCTTCCTCTTGGCAGGAGCTGGGAGGGGCACTGCCTGTGAGAGCAAGCTGGCTTGGCAGAACTGGAAAGACCAGTATTTCTACCTTGTGCTGAGAGGAAACCACACCCCTTTGTAGCCAGAATATTGTTTAGAAAAAGATGAATAACTCATAGTACGGACATGTGAAAATTTTATAAATGACACCATAATTCTTGTGATTTTTCTGCCCACATTTTAAGAGGTTTTTCGACCCGGTGGCGTGTTCAGGGGGGTTTTAGCGGAAAAGTGGATATTACTCTAAATGTATGCATGTTAAAAATCTGAAACTTCATCAGTTAATGTCCCTACTCCCTGCGCACATGTATGTAAAGTTGGGTCAATGTCAGAAATTGAAAAATCAGTTAAAAAGTGAAATATGTGCCATTTCTGAATGCAAGCTCCCAGGAAGAGCAGAGTTTGAACAGGGGATACCTCCTGTAATGCATGATGGGTGCATATGATTTTAAAACAATATGTACCTCTGCAAATATGTATTTGTTTCAAATCTAGATTTGTGTGTAAGTTGACAGGAGGAGTGGACTTTCTGCAGGCTGTAAAATGACATCACGCTGACTCACAGTTCATTCCCCAATCAAATGATAAATGGAAGTTTGACCAAATAGAAGCTGAGAGAGAGGTAGGGTCAGTGATGCTAGAACACACCCACATTCTAACACATAAAAGCAGACAGACAGGACAGATAGGGACCTTCCAAATCCATCTGCAGCGGGACGCTCTGCCGGAAAAATCCATACTTTACCTCCATCAACCTCCAGAGAGCCAAACTAGAGACTTCAATCTATCCAGAACTAAGAGACCAGACCAGAGAGAAAGCAGTGCTGTACCCAGAGAGACCCAGACCAGCAGAGAGAGCTGACCCAGATCACTGTGAAGTGCAGAGGCCAGACCAGACCAGACCAGAGTCCAGTCTAAAACCCTGACCAGATCCGTGATGAGGCCCATTTAATTCAAGAATATAGTGTGAGTACCCAGCAGAACTGTGTAGAACCAATCTCTTAGTTTAAATTCATCTAATTCAATCTATTTAACCTAAGTAGAACTGCCTCCTAGCTGTCACCTGTCATTTCTAGTTGCAAGCTGCACTTGTCATTTTGAGCTTTTGAAATTTGCAAACCCAAAAACGACCTTTATTAAATCGCTCATATCTCCGCGACCGTTTGGGCTAGAGACTTGCAGTAACTTTCCTCTGATAGCTTAGAATCGTAGCTTTGAATCGTACCAAGAACCGCATTCCTACCCCTTATAGTTTTACCGCAATCGCGTAACACGCATCCGCGAATTTTACCGCGATTTGCAATTTCTTCACATGTAAAAACTGCTGCTGTTTGCTTTCCATTTGCCAGAAATTCGTTTAACCTGCTAACTATCCCTGCATCATTGCTAGTGTGAGCCTGGACTAATATTAACTAGATACCACTCACCCTGAACCTCTGTAAGGGAATTAAAAGCGTTTAGCATATTTTTTTAATTCATTGCCAGCACATATCAAAGCAATTTGGGCCTGTGATTTCAAAACTCCTATCTGTTTTCTGTTGTCTAAGCTTGCTGGATTGAACTGATTACATTGATTGCATTTCTGAGAACTGTGTGCTTCCTTCCATTTCCTTGCATTGCATAAGGAGGGGGGGAGTGAATAGCCAGAGAAAAGTGATTACATTGTTTGGTTGAAATCCTATTGAGTATTTTCTGTACTGCATTCATTGAATATTGCATCCACCTGAGCTTACATAAAGCATCCTCTACCACATTATACTTTTGTTCCTATTTACCAGTGTGCTACCTTATCCATTCCTTGTCAACTCCTTATTGATTATAGAGAAGCGTGCTAGTGCCAGATTCTCCGTTGTTGATCTATATCATATCAGATTAAGTGTGCTATTCAATTATTAATTTATTATAAAGTATCATATATATATCTATTGTTTAAGTTATCAAATAAACCTTTTAAACTTGCAAAACAGAACTACTTCTTGGCTCAGTGGGGTCAGGGGGATTCCAAGAGAGGGGTGTTATATAGGGGTAGTCATCCAGAACGCATGAACTGGACCTAAAGATATATCAATAAGGGTTTTCATTCAGTATTCTAGACTAGGCGTTAACTTAGCTGTAGTGCTGAATTGAATCCTCTTACAAATTGGGGGCTCGTCCGGGATGTTGGGTTAGATTTACCACTTGTGCAGCTTAATACAGTGTGCTAACTGACGGGATACATACATCCAGTCGGATCACCACGCTGCATTACGCTGTGAAGCATTCCTCAAAAGGGACACTCCAAGAAAAGTTCTGTTCTGCAAAACTAAAATACTAACTTCTGTAAGTCAGGACAGAGACCAATCTCTAGAATGACGACCTTGGTAGATATGAAAATAGCCAGAGAGCACTTCTTACACAAACTATTTGTGAGAGGTGAATGGACTCACCAGGACCAAACAGTCTGGTTGCAGGCCATCACGCAACAGGTCACTGAAACAGGGTCAGATATATATAGAGATCAGGGTCCATTACACGTGGCCCTGAGTGAACTATATATGGCTCCTAAGGCCAAAGATGAGCACGACAAGATTGTTAGGATAGCGGCATATTTATATTTATACATGGGAGCCATACAGAATAAATGTGCTGAAGGCCATGATCTGGCAAAAAGGCAACAGATGGCGTTAGAGAAGGCCCAATCTGATCTGGACTCTTCTGAGCAAAGGCTGCACAGGCGCCAGGAGTCAGAAAATGAGACCAGGCAGTACATCACTAAAATAAAGGAGGATATGGATGTGCTGCAAAAGGAAAAGTCAGAACAGGATACCAGATTTCTGGCCTTGCAGAAGGAACACCAAGAAGGTTTGGACTCCCTACTGCAAAGCCAGAAAAAGCTGGAGCAACAGCTAGACTTCAATAGGGCATGTGCTGAGCAGGTAGTCACCCTGCAAGGCCACCTAGATAGAGTGAAGGAGGAGAGCAATAAACTGATTCTGAAAGACCTGGATACCCAGGCAGAGTTTGATCAGGAGCGCCAGAAAGCTGGTGCCTTCCAAAGGCAAAGGGACGACCTGGCGGCACAGATGCAGGCTCTTAGTCAGGAAAGGGATACCTTAGGCCAGGAAGTCTGCCATTTAAAAAGAAAAATGGAAGAAAATCACCTGGCCCTCCAGGGGCTGGGTGATCTCCAAAAAGAAAACCAGAACTTGGTAGAGCACACCAGAAGGGTGGAAGATGCTCTAGCAAGAAAGGAGCAGGCCAATAGGGACACAGCTCAGGAGGTAACCCTCCTGCAGCAAAGACTGGCCCAGTTCTCCAGGACCAACCAGGAAGCACAGAGGGAAAATAAGGCCCTCTGTCAACACAATGATAGGCTCCAACAACAGGTAGCGATGCAGGAGAGACTGATAGAGTCGAGTAAGGCCTTAACAGAGGAACTGAAAGCACAAATGCAGGCTCTTGCATTGCAACAGGGAGCAGGGGCGGATAGAGATGAGGTCCGCTGGGAAAGAGAGACTCCTGACCATAACCGCAGGAGCCCTAACCCCAGGGGCCTTCATCTCCCCCAGTCCCTGGACTCTACCACCCCCATGTCCCCTGGCGCACATGAGCACAGGGCCGCAGGGATGGCAGATTACTATCCAGCTAAGAGTATGGGGCTCATAGGCCAGTACCACTCAGGAATGGAGGGGTGGGCATCCGGGTATGGGCACCCAAGTACAGTACAGTTCAATGGGGAACCCCAGGAGAGTAGGCCCATTAAGGGCATCCTGAAAACCTCTGCCCAGTTAGGTCAGTGGAGGGGGTACCCATCAAATCCTGGCAGCAAGGAGGAATCTGAAGACTCCTCTGAACTGCGCAGGACACAGGAGACCAGGTCCCCACATTCTGCCAGCCATTCCCAGGCTCGCAGAATCCGGGAAAACCTGGAAGAACAGACGGGAACCTCTGGGAGCAGTGCCTCTGAGTCCGAGGAAGAATGGACAAGGGTTACCCGAACCAAAAAGGCCAATAAGGCAAAAAGGGCCTTGCTTAAGGACCCCTTAAAGCAGATTAAGGCGATCAGGAGCGTCATCACGCCTTACCATAAGAACGCTAAGTATTCTGTTTGGGAGCACTTAGAGTTGTTTGAACAAATGATGGAGACTTTCCATTTGAAGGACAGCCAAAGCTGTATTCAATATGTAAAGTGGACATTCTCACCGGAATACTCCAGTTTCTTTGCGGGGCTGGAGGACCAAAATCATTTAAGATGGTCCACATATAAGGCGGCCATCCTGAAACATTTTTCTGTTCACAGAAATTCTCAAGTGGCTCGCAAGGCGGCCTACAATTTGCAATGTGGGGAGGATCAGGCCCCACGAGAATTTGTGCAGGAGTTAAAGCGTGCTTTTGCGCAAACCACCAGAAGGGTGCGCACAGATAGTAGAGAGTTTGTCAATACGTTTTTCCATGCCTTGCCCAAATATATAATGACCCAGCTCGTGAGAGATTTTCATGAGAAAAGATCTTTAGACTGGGTCATTGAACAGGCTACCCGGATCTATGAGGTGCAGAAGCCCATAGAAAATAAAAGCAATGCCCAGAAAAACCCCAAAGCCAACAGCACCCCTGCTGCTGTCAAGGTGGCAGAGGTAAAGGTCACCCCCGTTTTGGATCTGGAGATGGGGGGGCCTAAAAACCTACCTGCACCTAATAATGCTAGGCCCAGAAGGTCCTCGGGCCAGTCACAGACAGGGAGCCAGGGAGGCAGCCCCACAAATGGGGTCCCTCGCTCTCCTGACTATGTAAGTCCTCGCTACAAAGGTAACAGACCCATCCTGGGTTATGTGTGGACTCCTCCAGCCCAAGGGGGGGGATCCAGACAAGCACCTAACCCAGGGAACTTCCCTCCAAACTTCCCACAGGAGGGCAGAAATTTACCAAACCCTGGGCAGAACTTTTTCCCCAGATATCCACCCGACTTTCAGCCCCAAAACCATCCATCCTTCTTTCCCCAATTCCCTGAGCCCAGACCACTGAATCCGGGAGAGGGGAGGCCAAGGGTGGAGGGGTACCCAAATCTTCCCAACCCGGGGTATTACCAGAGGAGGGACAGCTACCCTTCCCGGGATCAGCCCAGGGGAGAAAACAGGGCCCCGTATCAGCCTGAGCGGGTTTCCCAGTTAGAGCGCCAGGTTCAAAACATGGCGCGGGATCTGGGTCACATACTGAGGGCTCAGCAGAACCCTCAGATGGGCGTGCCGGCGCAGAACGCACCCAACTCTGGACCTGGTGCTCCAGAACAATGACGGGGGCAGCACCCCGATAACTCACCGGTTCCCAGGGAGGAGGCACAAAGGGAAGGGGGGTGTAAAGCCTTGGAGGAATCTTCCTTCCTCACTTGTAAACAGCCCCTGGAAACCCAGGAACCGGAAACAAAATCTCTTGCCCCTGAAAGTCTGCCTCCTAAGGAGCAGAGGGGGGGTAGGAGAAACAAAAGACCCAAACAGACTCAGTTTGAGGAGGAGGTACAGATCTTCCAATTTGAGGGAGAGGGATCCTCAGAGGATCCTGGGAAAAGGATCTTCTCCTTCAGAGAGGGGGGAACTCCTCCCAAAGAAAAATGGGTCCCTAGGGATGCAAATCCAGACTGGGGAGATGTGGAGACTGAGCTACCGCCGCCCACCATCTCATCCCAGAACCAACAGCAAGAAAATCCCCGGGTTCAAACCCATACTGGGGACTGCCTCCAAAAAGGGGGGGGCGGCCCAGAACCGGAACCAGGGGAACCCACAATGGCTCTGATCTCCAGTTGCCAACTTTTTCTTTCAGATTCCCAAGGCTCTCCACAGAATTCTGCCCAAAATTCTTCTCTCGCGATGTCCAAAACCAGAAAATTAGCCCACCAGTTGTCCAAAAATGTACATTATCTGTGCCCCCTTGAGGAGAAGGAGGGAAGATATTATGCCCCGGTACAAGTACAGGGGCAGGGTACAATCTCGGCACTGGTGGACACTGGATCTCAAGCTACCCTTCTGTCCAGAAGGGCCTTTGATGAACTGAATGCAGGTAGGGGAGAGAATTACCAAATTCCTCTCACCTCTCTTCCTGGACAACTGCAGAACTTTGACGGGAAGGAAATTCCCGTCGAGGGGACGGCAGACTTGGACATAAAAATTGGGCGACATAAGTTGAAGCACCCGGTCATAGTCGTGACCCCAGAGGGCACCCCTTGTTTACTAGGGAATGACCTCCTGAGACGGTTGTCACCCCTAATTGATTGCGTAAACAAGGTCCTCTGGACCCCGACTAGCCGACCAATAAAATTAAGACAGAGTGTCAACCATGTTAGTTTAAACGGCACCTGCCACATGGTTGAACAAAAATCTGACCAAGTAGAATTTCACTTCCAGAACAACCAGATTCCAGACGTGACAGTAATAGCAGTAGGACAACAGACTGGTGATGGGGGGTCCTCTCTATTTCTGAAAATCAACCTTCCTTCCAGTCTAAAGTGGTATTCCACGCTGGAAGGAAACACTCTGAAATTCTATACTAATCCACAATCAGAAACTCCCACTCCTATAGTCCAGAAAGATGTGAAATCAGCTCAGAGCCTGGCTGATATTCAGCAAATTGGAGAGCAGTTATTCATCCCTGTTCAGTTAAATGATGGGAAGGACTCTGTTCTCGCTCGAGTGTGTGTGAACAACGGTAAGAGCTTCATCAGCGAAGCCATGTTCCGCCAACTCCCAAAAGATCCAGCCATTCCCACCTTCAAACTGATAGACAAATGGGAAATGGACCTGGAAGCACCTAATTCCAAACATCTCCTGCCAAGCAGGTGTATGCTCAAAATCTCCATTGGCAACAAGAGCATAGTCCACAATTGTTGGGTCGTGCGAGACGTCACTGCCGCCTTTTACTTAGGCAGTGACATTCTCAATCGCTTTGCCATTAGTTTGGACCTAATAAACTTCAAAGCTTGGTCCCGATTAGCGGATAATCCCATGGGCTTTGATGATCCAGAAAAAGCATTTAGGTCAGCTCAATTGCTACCTTATGCAGTTGAAATTCAGATCAAAGAGGAAGTCACCATCCCAGAAAGGACCCGACAATTCTCCCTGGAAGTGAAAGTTAAAAGGGGACAAGAGTTGAAAAACCCTGATGCTTACATACATCTAAATGCTTCTCTCCAACAGCAAGGGTTGGGGATAAACCCAACTCCATTAGTCAACATAGAACATGACACCATTCCAATAGAGGTGGATAACAGCGACTTAAAGAGTATTACTCTAGCCGCAGGCACCATTATTGGAATGGCGGTTGATGACCGACATTTCTCCATTGATCTTAGAAATGAACTGTTAGGACCAATCCCCAAGGACTGTTTTGACAGTGACAGTGATGACAACGCAACACCAGACAGGATTTTTACCCGGCATGGGGGGAACTTCCTGGTGTACACTTCCTGCCCCTATGGTAAGGAAGATGTGACGTGTGACTTCAGGAGGGATGAGGTGATCTTCCAGGTACATGAGGGCTGCCTTTCCCACCTGAAGCCTCCGGTCCAAATCAGCACTCTGACCAGGGACTTCTCCACCCAGCTGGAGGAGGCCGCGGAAATAGCCAAACCAGAAGTCTTTCCAGGCTTCAGGCAGATGGTGGAAGAGAGAGTCAACCTAGCTGATGCCTGTGTGACTCTGGAACAAAAGCAAAAGTTGAAACAAGTTTTCTTGGATTTCCAAGATCTCTTTGCGGTAGACTCATATGACTGTGGTCGCACTGACATCCACACAACAACAATCCCCACGGACCCTGGCATGACTCCTGTGTTTGTGAAGCAATATCGCTTGCCTCTCGCATCAATGGAGTCCCTTACTGAAATAATTAAGAACCTGGAGTCCCGGGGAATAATCCGTCCCGTCCACAGCACCTTCAATAATCCGGTGCTGGGAATATTGAAGCCAAACGGCCAGTGGAGACTCTGCGCCGACCTTAGGGAGCTCAACAAACGGGTCCATACTTCCCGATGGCCTCTGCCCTACATTGACCAAGGGCTGGCCCAGATCCAGGGGTCACAGGTATTCACTGCAATAGACCTGACCAATGGATACTGGACCGTGCCTGTCAGTAGGGAGGACCAATACAAACTGGCTTTTACCTTTGGGGGCCAGCAGTACACATGGACCCGGACTCCCTTCGGATACCTCAACTCCGGCAATTAATTCAACATTTTCCTACATAAGGCCATGCCCGACCTGGGTGCGAGGGGTAACCTGGCCTATGTAGATGATGTCCTCATCAAAAGTTCATCTGTGGAGGAACACATAGCGGAGATCCGTTATGTTCTGACACAGTTGAGGGCCGCCGGAGCAAAACTTTCCTTTCAGAAAGCACAGTGGTGTAGAACCCGTGTTAATTTCTTGGGGCATGAGATTACTCCTCAGGACCTCTGTCCCCAGGAAAAGAAAGTGGAAGCACTTCAGAAACTGAAAGACCCCACAACTCTGCGGGAACTAAGGAGCCTCCTTGGACTGACTAATTATAGCAGAAAGTTCATTGAGGGCTACGCAGAGATCACCAGACCCCTGATTCATCTCCTGAAGGGGGGGGTCAAGTGGGAATGGGGTCCAGAACAATCCGAGGCAGTAAGACAACTCAAAAGAAGCCTCTCACAAGCGCCTTGCCTAGCTTACCCTGTCAGAAACAAGGAGTTCTTCCTGGAGACGGGGTTCTCTGATACGTGCTTGACGGCAGTTTTATACCAAAAGCATGACAAGGTCAATAAAGTAATCTCCTATGCGAGCAAAACTTTATCCTCTGTGGAGGAAAAATTCAACGATTGTGAGAAGGCAATCCTGGCAACGGTGTGGGCATTGAAGAATTACCGCCCGTTTATCCAGGGGGAACACATCATAGTGGAGACTCCACACCAGCCTCTGCAATATCTCCAAAGTGACAGAATCCGGGCCGGAAATGTGAGTAATTCCCGAATTACTTCCTGGATTCTGTCAATGCAAGGCTTTCCTGTGGAGGTCAGATATGGCCAAAACAAGAAGAGTCCCCTCGCGCAAGGTCTGGCTGACTTGCATGATTGTGCCAGAGAAAACTGTCTCGAGGACGAAAGTCTGAAAATCAAGGACAACATGGAGGCATACCTTAATTCCCCACACAAAGTCTTTGAAGAAGACAAGTGTGAGGGAATGCCCACTGTGTATGTGGATGGATGCTCTTACCATGTTGACAACAACGGGGAGAAAGAACTGGTGGCCGGCGTAGGGAATGCATGGGTGAATGAGTCCCCAGAACCCTCCGCTGGATACAAAATTGGTCCCCGAAGTAGTCAGGTGGCAGAATTGATGGCTGTGCATCAGGCCATCCTCACTGCTGTCCAGCATCAACTCCACGAACTGGTCATCATCACAGATTCGGATTATGTACGGAACGGGTTCGTGGAGCACCTGGTTAATTGGAAAACCAGAGGCATGTTATGTGCTAACAACAAACCCTTGAAACATGGGAAGTTGATCCAAAACATTGATGATCTGGTCACATCGAATGAGATGACCATCTATTGGAAGAAGATTAAGGGTCATTCCAAAGTAGAGGGACCAGACAAAACTGGAAATGACTTAGCTGATCAGCTGGCCAAAACCGGGGCCATCCAAGGGGATCTAATTGAGATTGAGTCCCTGTTGGGGGAAATCCAGGTCACTGCCATCACTAGGTCCCAGACAAATGCTCACAACGACCTTTCAATTGCACAATGGAGTAAGGAGACCCCTGATGCTGATTTGATTACTGCTCAGAAGGGGGATCCAATAATTGGTAAATTTTACCAGCACCTTGAGGACCCTGAGAACTTTCCCCTGACGGATACCGATTACATTGGGAAAGAGGACCTAAGAGTGTTGATGAAATGTCCAAAAATGTTCCGAATCCAAGACGGGTTGCTGGTAAGGAAATCCAAAGCTGGCCACGATCAGTGGGTGGTTCCTACCTCATTCCGAAGCCTGATGTTAAGTCACGCTCATGATGCGGCCACCGCCGGTCATAGGGGGTTTCACACAACATTGGAAATCTTAAGAGAGGTTGCATACTGGCCACACATGGGGCAGGACCTCGACCAATACTTGAAGGGGTGTCTTGTGTGTGCACAATTTCAGCCATCATCCCTCACGCACCGTGCGCCTCTCCAAAAGAGGGGGATGACACTGCCATGGTCAGATTTACAAATCGACTTTGTAGGCCCTGTGATTCGCTCGGCTAGGGGGAATAAGTACATGTTGACTGTGACATGCTTGTTTACCAAGTGGGTGGAATGTCTCCCAGCCCCAAACTGCAAGGCAGAAACTGCAGCTGCCTTGATGATTAACCACATCTTTTCCCGTTTTGGTCTACCTCAAAGGATTGAGTCAGACAGAGGTAGCCACTTCACCAGTGAAGTAATGACAAAGATGTGGGAGATACTGGGGGTCAAGAGAAAGCTGCATATTGCTTATAGACCAGCTTCTTCTGGGGCAGTAGAGAGATATAACCGGACAATTGTGAGCATATTAAAGAAGTTTGTGGCAGATTCTGGGCCAAGTTGGGATATCCGATTACCTCTGGTCCTAATGGCTATCAGATCTACCCCTTCATCTGCAACCAAAATGTCACCATTTGAGTTGATGACTGGGCGCAAGATGGTGCTTCCTCAGCATTTGCTCTACAGGACCCAGGAGCAGACACTGATAAATGCCTCCACTACTCATGAGTATGTGGAGAATTTAAGGAAACACCTTCAACATGCTTTTGCTTATGCTCAGCGGAATCTAGAAAGATCAGCTGATAGCATGAAGACCCACTATGACCTGAAAACTTCCAGGAAGGAATATCAGGTGGGAGACCGGGTCTATCTATACAACTTCCAAAGGAACCAGGCCAAGCAGGGCAAATTTTTGCCTACATGGAAGGGACCCTTTGAGATCATCGACAAAATCTCTCCTGTGGCCTACAAAATCCACATCCCCAAGGGTCCTTTGGCAGAGGGGGAAGACAAGTGGGTCCACATAAACCAGTTGAAATGTTGCCATCCCAGGCACACTCTGCAACAACTGGAGGAATCCTCTGGAATCCTAGCGGGTACTGTCTCAGACTAATTCTGTTCCAATCATAAAACATACCACATCTAGTCTCTAAAATATTGTGATTTGCATGAAACTGTCTCTTAGTTATACTGTTTTTTTTCAAAATAAGAATGTAATGTTTCGTGATGATGAAATGCATATGCTGCCCCACTATCTCAACGGTGGTGGAAAAACGTCTATGAATAGGTATTGCCGCTCTTCCTTTGTCGTCCTAGGAGAAAGAAAACCTTGAGACGGGCCAAGGAGGACGATCCGGAGACCGGGAGCTGAGACGCAACGGGCTCGGGGTACCGCCCAATATTCCCATCAGGACCGGCGAGGAGAACCGATCGATCCGACCGGATGGAGGAAAAGATGCTGAACTGTGCCATCTATTGGAAGAAGATGAGGAAACATCCCAGATCTTGCAAGTCCCATCAGTGAAACCGAATGGCCATCGCAAGAGGGGGGCTTGTGGGATGTATTTACCCATGCATCCGAGCCCTACCTCAAAACTGTGCAGTACTGACATGGAAAACCTCATAATGGCCAGAGCTTCCCAGAAAATGCACAGGGAAATGCAGGAAGAATAGGCTGCCACCCATTTTTGCCGATGTTATGGGCACAGAAGGACACTGCCTAAAACCACCATTGGACTACCCGCACAGTAGTCTGAAACCATTGGGAATGGCAATGCTGATTGCCAAATGCAAACCCATAACTGTGGGGAATTCATTTGTTAAATCCCAAAAATGGGTGCAGTACCAGTACTCACCACTATCCAAAAGCCGGCAGTTTAAAACCACCCTGTGTTTCTCTGAAGGCAAGTCAAAATGCCTATTTTCAAACATTGCAATATGTGCAAAATATTTACTGAACACCAGCAGACATTTGGCAGAATGGAGTGTTGTGTGCCTACAAAATCTGGGAAATGAAGAGCCCAAAACAATGCTTATAACAAAACTGCTATGGAGTCAGCAGTTTAAGTTGCACTGGATTTAAAGACACTAAAATCGAAAATGTTTAAATTGACTGAGTGACCTACTTTTGAGTATCACATAGGTTGCAATTGTTTAAATGTCATAGTTTTAAACTTAGAATCAGCCTTCTAGCTGCATATGTGAAAATGTTTAGTTTTATTTGAATGCAGGAACTGGGGAACAAAAAGTGACATTTTATCTGAAACCTGGCTTAAGGAACTGAATTCTGCCTGGCAACTACCCCCATCAGAAGGGAAACTTGAGTCACAGCTGTGTTCCCAGGCCAACCTTCCTTTTGCTGCCCACACTAAGGATATGCCATCTATCTGATAATTGAATTATCTGTGCTCTGTAGGAGAGTGAACAAAGCCCTCTTCACTCAGGCAAAGGTTTTTATTACGCAGTCGTAAAATGTAGCTTCCTCTTGGCAGGAGCTGGGAGGGGCACTGCCTGTGAGAGCAAGCTGGCTTGGCAGAACTGGAAAGACCAGTATTTCTACCTTGTGCTGAGAGGAAACCACACCCCTTTGTAGCCAGAATATTGTTTAGAAAAAGATGAATAACTCATAGTACGGACATGTGAAAATTTTATAAATGACACCATAATTCTTGTGATTTTTCTGCCCACATTTTAAGAGGTTTTTCGACCCGGTGGCGTGTTCAGGGGGGTTTTAGCGGAAAAGTGGATATTACTCTAAATGTATGCATGTTAAAAATCTGAAACTTCATCAGTTAATGTCCCTACTCCCTGCGCACATGTATGTAAAGTTGGGTCAATGTCAGAAATTGAAAAATCAGTTAAAAAGTGAAATATGTGCCATTTCTGAATGCAAGCTCCCAGGAAGAGCAGAGTTTGAACAGGGGATACCTCCTGTAATGCATGATGGGTGCATATGATTTTAAAACAATATGTACCTCTGCAAATATGTATTTGTTTCAAATCTAGATTTGTGTGTAAGTTGACAGGAGGAGTGGACTTTCTGCAGGCTGTAAAATGACATCACGCTGACTCACAGTTCTTTCCCCAATCAAATGATAAATGGAAGTTTGACCAATTAGAAGCTGAGAGAGAGGTAGGGTCAGTGATGCTAGAACACACCCACATTCTAAACACATAAAAGCAGACAGACAGGACAGATAGGGACCTTCCAAATCCATCTGCAGCGGGACGCTCTGCCGGAAAAATCCATACTTTACCTCCATCAACCTCCAGAGAGCCAAACTAGAGACTTCAATCTATCCAGAACTAAGAGACCAGACCAGAGAGAAAGCAGTGCTGTACCCAGAGAGACCCAGACCAGCAGAGAGAGCTGACCCAGATCACTGTGAAGTGCAGAGGCCAGACCAGACCAGACCAGAGTCCAGTCTAAAACCCTGACCAGATCCGTGATGAGGCCCATTTAATTCAAGAATATAGTGTGAGTACCCAGCAGAACTGTGTAGAACCAATCTCTTAGTTTAAATTCATCTAATTCAATCTATTTAACCTAAGTAGAACTGCCTCCTAGCTGTCACCTGTCATTTCTAGTTGCAAGCTGCACTTGTCATTTTGAGCTTTTGAAATTTGCAAACCCAAAAACGACCTTTATTAAATCGCTCATATCTCCGCGACCGTTTGGGCTAGAGACTTGCAGTAACTTTTCTCTGATAGCTTAGAATCGTAGCTTTGAATCGAACCAAGAACCGCATTCCTACCCCTTATAGTTTTACCGCAATCGCGGAACACGCATCCGCGAATTTTACCGCGATTTGCAATTTCTTCACATGTAAAAACTGCTGCTGTTTGCTTTCCATTTGCCAGAAATTCGTTTAACCTGCTAACTATCCCTGCATCATTGCTAGTGTGAGCCTGGACTAATATTAACTAGATACCACTCACCCTGAACCTCTGTAAGGGAATTAAAAGCGTTTAGCATATTTTTTTAATTCATTGCCAGCACATATCAAAGCAATTTGGGCCTGTGATTTCAAAACTCCTATCTGTTTTCTGTTGTCTAAGCTTGCTGGATTGAACTGATTACATTGATTGCATTTCTGAGAACTGTGTGCTTCCTTCCATTTCCTTGCATTGCATAAGGAGGGGGGGAGTGAATAGCCAGAGAAAAGTGATTACATTGTTTGGTTGAAATCCTATTGAGTATTTTCTGTACTGCATTCATTGAATATTGCATCCACCTGAGCTTACATAAAGCATCCTCTACCACATTATACTTTTGTTCCTATTTACCAGTGTGCTACCTTATCCATTCCTTGTCAACTCCTTATTGATTATAGAGAAGCGTGCTAGTGCCAGATTCTCCGTTGTTGATCTATATCATATCAGATTAAGTGTGCTATTCAATTATTAATTTATTATAAAGTATCATATATATATCTATTGTTTAAGTTATCAAATAAACCTTTTAAACTTGCAAAACAGAACTACTTCTTGGCTCAGTGGGGTCAGGGGGATTCCAAGAGAGGGGTGTTATATAGGGGTAGTTATCCAGAACGCATGAACTGGACCTAAAGATATATCAATAAGGGTTTTCATTCAGTATTATAGACTAGGCGTTAACTTAGCTGTAGTGCTGAATTGAATCCTCTTACAAACCACACCCCTAAACCCTCAAACATCTCCAAGACAAAATAGCTGGTGTAAACCCTTCAGCCATCTCAGAGTGTTGCTATTTAGCACAATGTAAGTTACCTATTTTGCTCAAAATGTATTCCAGTTACTAATTTTTCTTTTGGCTGACTTTGAGATCAAATGTTTCTGGGCTCTATTGCCCTTGAGACCAATGCATGGTCTAAGTCATTTTTCAACTTGGTATTTTTGGTGAGCACAAGTCAGTTAGAGAAGTATTTTTTTAAATGTGTGGCTTATCGGAGATGGAATGGGGACTCAACCCCATCTCTAATTTATGAGCCACAACACCATGTGTGGGCATCTGATTTTCAGGGGGAAAAGAAGCATCTTAAACAGCTGCAATGTTCAGGCAAGCTCCGATCGCCACGTGATTCCCCACTCCCAAAACATGTTGCACACATGTTCTTCACTAAACAAGCTGATTATGTTTCTACAAAATAGCCCGTTCTGGGGTTAGTCCATCTACAAGCTCTACATCATAATCCTCACTTATTGTTCATCTCATCACAGTAAGCAATGCATTTCGTTGTAGTTCAAAATGTATGGGAGGTGCAATTGACAACCTGACTAGTTATTGTGTGGGCATTCTACCCAATGGCATTGTGAACTTGCTAGCACACAGCTGCCAGGGTAGGCAAGGGTGCCAAGTAGTTCAACAAGGGAGTTATGGGTGCACACCTCTTCCTTCGTATGGAAAATAATGTTTTGAGAAGAAGTATATTCAAGATCCAGCACTGCTGGCTTAAGGTATTGAAGGTGCAGGGGAGGAAAGGAGGCGCTGGCACAAGGCCCCCACTATACACAAGAGAGAAAAAAGAGGATCCAAGATTGGAATGCTCCCGTCCCTGCAGACTCTTTGCTACCGCCTCTAAGGCGGTTAGTAATTCCGCATGGACCATTCCTTTAAACGTTAGTAATGTGCAGTTCCATTAACCAAGTTCATGAAAAAATCGTTAAACCAAATCTTGTCCAGCAAAAAAGGCAATTTAATTGTGAAGAATATGCAAGCAAGATGTGTTCAATAGTCCAATATATTCAGCTGCCGCGTTTCGAGGGGATTCCTCTTCTTCAAAAGCCTAATTGGACTGTTGAAAATACATGGAGAAAAGACACAAGTGTGTTGTAACTCATGTCTCTACAGTCAAATCATTCTGTAGACAACAAAATTATCAAAGATGCGAGATACAAACTGATAGTTTTCATGTAATAACAATATCATCAATCAATTGGGAACTTCATTTCATACCGGGGAACGACACAGTCAAAGTGAATGAATTGCAGGTCATTAATGTCTAAAGCTATTGCTGGCCACTAATGGCTCAACTGAATTCAGACATAGTATAGGTACTACTAAATAGACACCAGTACCATTGATTGATGGGGGACATAATTTCATGTGGGGAATCAAATCTACAGGTACCATGGGAGTGTAGCTAGGTATATGGGATGCATTGCACTGGAAGTCCAATTGGGTTCAAAACTGTAGGTGGGTACAACTGGATGGGCCTAGTTGTCCCTTAAATATTAGAGAGGAGAGAGGTGAGGATAAGTTAGATGCCATTTAGGAGCAATATTATCAACATAGCAAAATATTTCTACCTTGTCCAGTCATAATCTACAAGGGGATAAGGACTCATAGTGCACGAGACAATGTGTTTAATGACAATATCCTCGAGATGTGTGAAAGAAGCTTTACCCATAGTTGCCCGGGTAGTTAAAATGAAGAAAACTATGAGAGGTCCTTTGGCAGACATGATTTCAACTCACCACTGGGTATATTGTCTGTATATATCTGCATCAATAGGGTATTCCCTTAACCAAGAGGATAAAAACGCTTTATATTTTTCGGGCTCATGTAGAGGGTCCGGAACCCTGCTGAAAATTACATATATCTGGTCAGCCTATATTAGGTCTGTTCCTGACATCATTATTTAAACAACTTCAGAAAGTTTGGCTCAAACTTGATGTTCACTATGGCAGACAGTAATGTTCCACTCGGTTATATGCGGGCTATCCTGCGGTTCAATGCGATGTCAGGAAAGATGATCCTAGACAGGGCCGTATCTTCTAGGTTAGAAGTATGGATGTTAGGATTGGGTGGATATGGCTACTATAGAATATTATGATGTTGGATCGCTACGTATCAGCAGAAGGTGAAGAATTTACCTGGTGAGCGGAGGACGTGCTCCTTCCAGTGGTACTGCAGCACGCGTGGCGTCGGTAACCAGGGGAACAATAATGTGTGCCGATCGCCATCTTGTGTCCTGAAGACTTCAGTGAGTGTAGATAGGGAAAAAGGACTAATTCATCCTGTATGTCTTAGTTTGGGCAGACGATTTTAATGTTTGGCATACGTTATCAGTCCCGTACTGTGCAAGTGTTAGAAATACCTTAAAGGTGTCAATCTGTGCATGTGATGACAATCCCTTGCCTATTGTAAGATTCTCTAATTGGGCATGTAGTGGTGTAACCTGACATATGCCGACATTTGCGTGCATCGGTAATACCTTTGAATCAAGGAAATGGAAATGGAGTGGTAGTCAATGCATATTATATGTGTACCAATCTAGACGTACAATAGCAAAAGAGCATGTGAGAGCCTGAGCATATGGTATTATCTGTAATCAGTGGTTTTGGCACTTGATGCTAATACCTGCCAGCAAGTACCTATGCATATTTCAGCAAAGCCTTCCATATAGCAGCAGTACCTCCCAGGGTATATGATGGTAAATCTTAATAAGCGAAGACCTCATCATAGAATGGACAGGCCTAGCATGTGTTAGGTGTGCTTACCTCGCAAAATGAAGCCAATGCCTGGCCTTTGATGCTATGACCATGGAATTGTAATGCCAGATTAGTGACCGGAGTACATGCCCGAGCACATGATGGCAACATCTGAAAAGGGGCTGCAGGTCAATATCAGTCCATAGCCACAGTTACAGTGTTATAGCATTTGTGGGAAATGTGGAAACGAGCAACACATTAGCACCCATTCTGGGGAAATAAGTCAATAGCATTGACATGTGGAAACTAGAAGGCAATGTTCAGGAGACAGTGTGAAACGGGAATGTCAATAGCTTTGGGTGCTGTAATAGCAGACATGAGGCTATGTACACATCCTCCACAGCCCACCCTACCTTAGACTGGGGGCCCGATTCTTAACTTGCCGCAGCGAATGTGCTAAAGAGCACGATTCACTGCACCAAATTGGGATGCCCAGGCTCCACCAGTATTCTCAAGTGGGCATGGGAGTCCTCGCAGTGCACGACAGTACACCTTCAGGATTGTGCCTGTTTTTGTCATACTGGCGCAATCCTGAAATCTCTGCAACATTTTTGTGAAATAACAACATATTCGTTATTTTACAAAAATGCTGCTGAGAAAAGGAAGCTGCTTGCTTTGGTGTATGTGAAAGTGTTCATATACACCCTTTTGGTGTATATGAACACCTTCATATACACCAAACAAAGCAACTCCAACGTTGCAGAGTACAAGTGAAAGTGTTCATATGCACCCTGCCATGGCACCGGCTTCTTCTGGAACTCCTCCATTCTAACAGCACCAAAATGGTACCGTATATGTGTGCTATTTTAGCACACATATTAAACTGGAGGAGTGCCACAAGAACACCCTTCAAAAAAGCCAGGTTACGAATGTGGTGGTTGCTAAATTGGTTTCCAACCCATCCTAGCAACTGCCACATGTATTCCGAAAGTGGCACATTCCTTCCAACTTCAGAAGAATGTGCCACCTACAGAATAGGTTTTAAGTACTGAAAAGGTTGTTAACCCTTTTAACAACCTTTTTGGTACTTGACATCAGGATGAGAATTGGGGCCTGGGTGATCTGATGCCCACTTTTTCCTCCCCTGTTTGCTTATAGATCCCTTGCTGAGAAACTAGCCCCCTCCCTTTCCTCTGTTAGCTCCTCCATCCCTTGTTTCTCTGCTTCCCTCGCCATGAATGTTCTTCCCCCTATGATTGTAAATCGCTCTGATGCTTCCAGAAGGGAGGTGTGCGCTCAATAGATACCCTATTATATATAATAATCTTGGGAACTAGGAATCTGAAATGACAATGTGAAAACTGCCATCAAAATTCCTGAGAGATTAACATGACAATTGTCTACTAAACCTGGCTATCCCTGTGGTCTGCCTTGCTACCATTGTCCAAAAAAAAGAATATATATATATATATATATATATATATATATATATATATATATATATATATATATATATATATATATATATATATTTTATATATATATATATATATTTTTTATATATATATATATATATATATATATATATATATATATATATATATATATATATATATATATATATTGGAATGGTAGCACCTGGGCACTGGAGTAGCGGGGTCCCTGCCACATCAGATCTGGGTGGCCCCCAGCCCAGTCCTCGACCATCAGGGTGAAGGCTAGGCCAGGGCTTGCAGCGTGAGAAGGAAACGCTCAGTAGGGTGAGCAGACCATGATATTTGTCAGTTGTCACATGCCACGTTCAGCTCCAACCCCTTCCACTGATGCTTCCTCGTGTCTTATATGCAGGAACCAGGAAGCTCTGCCAGCTTCCTGGTTCCTGTTTGTGAGCAACACGGAGGAGTCGAAGGTGGTGTGGAGTGTTGGACCAAAGCTGGAAAATCAGGTAAGAAGGCTTTTCTTTTTTTAGATGTGATGTATATTTTGCATGTGTGAAGTGCGTGTCAGGTGTATGTTTGTGCTATGGGTCAGTGAATGGTCGGTGAATGAGAAGAAAGGTGCTAGTGCATGTGTTTAAATTATCTGGGTGGGTGTGTCTGTGTGGAGAATGCAATGAGAGTGGATGTAAGAGAAGGTATATGAGTGCATGACTGGTGGATGAAGGAGTAGGAACGTGATAGTGTGTGCTTGAATTTTCTGGTTGGAAACTCGAGTGTCTCTGAAGGTCATGTGCAATCACTTCCCGTAATTTCACTTGGGTTGGGGTTAAATGACATCATTTCCTGTGATGTCCTCAGAGGTCGGTTGTGATGACACTTCCGCTACCCCTGACATTTTGGTGAAATGACGTCCCTGCATGCAATATGTGTGTATATGAGCAATTTCAAAGTGAAATAACTTTATGGAAAGTAGCATAGCTATCCTCTCGGGTAGTGTGAAAATAATGTGACAATATTCAGGGGAAAATGTAAAAAATGAAATGAACATATCGGATAAACTGGGGCAATAGAAAACTGGCACAATAACGGTGAAACTGACATGACCATTTCAGGGCACAGAGTACAAATATTGGGATGGCTCATGTGTTCTAATTCGGAACTGCAGCTATGCTTTTTTTTTAAGCTAAGGTCATTTGAAAATGTGGCTCGATGACTCACGACAATGGAATTTTTACACTGCTGTCTTGGTGGAGCATACTTGCCAAGACTTTCTCCCTGTGCATGCTTTTCACTGGGCACATTGAGATAATAACGTATAACCCGACACCAGCTGACGATTATTATAAACATGAAGATATGGTCGTTCTTCCTCAAGAAACACAGTCACATGAACAAGAAATTGCATACATACACAATCTTTTTGTCAAGAACTGCCCTGCTTTATGCAACATTGCCTTTTATATCTATATACTTCTGGAGTGATCACTTCTCATTTTGCAAGTCGCATCCGTTTGCTCAGTGTTATAAATAAATTAGAATATGTTTGAAATAGGATATTTTGGAGTGACTTGTTGCACTGGTTTCCATTTTCATCTGTATGTTGGCGTATGGTTTAAATGGCTTCATCCATAAAATATCTCCTGATCTAAAACAATGCTCCAATTTATATTGCCAACGTAGTTTAGCTAACGAAATGGTGTGCAAAAGGTATAATGTCGGTTTAAGCTGGCAGGGTGACCTCCATATAGTACCATTTGGTCTGCTCATTTGAAGAGATAAAAAAAAATATATATATATATATCCTGTTGCGGGAATGATTTTTATTGGCTTCAAGTGAAATGCTGTAAGACGCAAATACTTTTAAAATTAGAAACATTCTAATCATTTGTAAATGCTATAAAATGCGGGCTTTCAGGTCACTAATCTCTTTTACATCCAAGCACTGGAAAAATGAGAAACTTTATAATATTCAAAATCACTCTTCTGTGCAAGCCTTAATGATTTCCACACTAAAGGGCATATGTATAAAGGAGATGCAGACTTGTAACTTTGCATTAATTCGTATGCATAAGGCGAGCATCTTGAATGGTTCTGGGCTTGCTATAGCACGCTGCAGTGCCCTTCAAAGCAGTATGTGTAATATAGAAAGATTTTAAATTATAGACAAGTTGCTTGCAGGATTCCCTCTGGAGTAAATGTGTGCTTAATTTGAAGGCTACCATTATTCCCCTTTAGCGTGTTCATATATTTCCTGCCGAGTTTAGATGGTCGAAGGACGAGTACTGCTTTGTCCTCTAGAAAAAAAAAGAGCTGCCACCTCAATGGTTGCCGAATACAATGTTCATATCATGTGCTAAAGCTGTGTAGCATTCTAATGTGCAGGTGTCTACACATCGCAGTTCCTTCTCTATCAATCCAGGCACAAACTCTTATCAGATAATCATGCACACATTGAAGCCACATGCTGCAGGCAAGGGGGCCATCAAATGGGCTTGGGCAATGGAAAAGAGGCCCACAGTCGCAAATGGCAATTCATTCACTTTGTGACAGACTGTTTGAGTTGTAGCCAAGGAGGAATTGTTTTGGTAAAATGTGTTGCAAATTGTGCATTGTAAATATTATGTGTTCGGTAACACTGGTGAAAACTACAAGCTGCACAGTAAAGTAACTCATCAAACTGGCTGAGTTGGGCAAAAAACGAGCCCATTTGACCAAACTAACTGGTCCACACTAGACTCTTGGGCCTGCACTTTGAGCATTGCCCGGTTGCCATATAGCACAGTCCAAGCTTGGTTGCAGGTACAGATTGATTGGTCTTATTTGAATCCAGTATTCAAGGTGCGGATCAAAACGATCAAGTGTTAGCAGCTAACAGTGAATCTTGATCTCTAGCCAAAAATGGATTAACACTCTGTGTACGCACAGATTAATTTTGTTTCCTATTACATTGTTATGCAATCAGCCATTTGGGAATCAAGGCAACATTAGGGCCATATATCCATAAATAAAATAGGACCATAAACATCAGTGGGATACCCACCACTGGGTAGTCGAGCAAATGTCCACTGTGCTACATATTCTGATACATGTTTCGAGTCCCCTGCAGCCGAAATAAAGTTGATACCAATAGGCATGCAAGTGTTACAGCGGAATCCACCTCTTTATGGTCTGGGGGATTTTCAATCTTTTTATAGGCAGATTGCGGGCACGGAACAGGAGTACCGTTTCGCCTTCCCAATCCTGCAAAAAAGAATTGGTTTCATGCCAGCAAGACATCTTCCTGCTGGCGTGCAACAAATGGATTCCTATGGAATCAGTCATTTTTTAGCACCTGAAGAAAACATGCACATTGCTTGAAAATCCATTGATATGGATATTTTATTTGTATCACACTCGTACACAAGTGTTTCACATTGTAAACGCCATCGTACACATTTTAAATGCCTCCAGTAAACATCACTGGCAGGCAGTATTTACATAACTTTGCAGTGAAAACAAACAGGGTTAACACATTCGGTTTTATTGTGGAAGATATTGACCCCACTAGAAATGTAATTTATTCTACATATTCACACTAGAAAATAGCATGTATTCACAACAAGCAAAAACACTTAGATGCGAGATTCCCAAACAGAGGGAAAAAGCATTGGTTTCAACATACATCAGAACAAGCAAAAACATCTAAATGTGAGATTCCTGAGTAGAGGGAAAAGCCTAGGTTTCAACATACATTAGAGCAAGCAAAAACACCTAGATGCAAGATTCCAGAATGGAGGGAAATAAAGCCTAGGTTTCAACATAGATCCGTGCAAGCAAAAACACCTAAAGACGAGATTCCAGAGTGAAGGGAAAAAACCTAGTATTCAACATACATCAGAACAAATAAAGCACCTAGATATGAGATTGCTGAATAGAGGTAAACAAGCCTAGGTTTCAACATAAATCACTGCATGCAAAAACAACTAGATGAGAGATCCCTGAATAGTGGGGAAAAGCGTAGGTTTCAACATATATCAGAAAAAGCAAAAACACCTAGATTCGAGTTACCTGGATACGGCCCAATTGCCCAAGATAGGCAATTACATGTGTGGGTGATGTGCAGCAGACTTAAGCATTGGTAAAAAGAGTAATAAGAGAGGTGGAACAGATTAATATGGAGCAGTAATGGCTGTTGCCCCTGCCCACACCTTCTTACCTTTTAAGTCATTGCTGGTTGAAGGTTGCGCTGCATGCTCCACAGGTGAACAGAGTAGAGGGAAAAAAGCCTAGGTTTCAACATACATCAGAACAAGCAAATACACGTAGATGAGAGATTCCAGAATGGAGGGAAAATGCCTAGGTTTCAACATACATCAGTTCAAGCAAAAACACCTAGATGCAAGATTCCTGAATAGAGGGAAACAAGCCTAGGTTTCAACATACATTAGAACACCTAGATGTGAGATTCCTGAAAAGAGGGAAAAAAGCAACTTCAGGGCCAAATCCAGAACCATCCCTCCTTGCCTGATATTATACTCTGTATGTGGTGGTGGTGGTGTGCGTGTGTGTGCATCTGGTCTCCAGACTCAAAAGTGACCCTGACCCCTTGGTATGAACTATATATATATATTAGGACTACCCCTAGCTGTGGGCAGACCCATTATGTTGAGCCGATAGTCAGTGGGAGTAAATCTTGTATGCCAGTATCGTGGACACAATGTGACCAGCGTGGCTTAGTTTCAAAGCTCATAAATGACACTTTGCCCAGCTTGGAGATATGTTTGAACTCTTCAAGTGACTCTCAACAGGTTTTAGATGCATGGGGAATATAATGAGGGTGGGTGGTGAGGCCGTTCTGCAGACCTATATAAAGACTAGACGCTAACGTGTAAGTGTAAGTCTTATAAACAATCACTTCTTTTAGCTTTAAAACACCCTGGTAGGAGTACCCTCAAAAATGCAGAAGCTAAGCATATCTACAAACGTTTCATTACAGAGAGGAAAGCTTATAAGGCCGGAAAATGTTGGGTAGACTTGGAAATGGTGGCAGCATTGGATAACTCTAAACTCTATTTGAAGATGATTACCACTGGCCTGAGTGATAACTCATCTTCTGATCAAGATAAAGCCATGGAAAAGTCCCTCTGAAATGGTTTGAAAATTTCTAAAGCTTATATAACTCTTTGAGCAATTCTCCATCCTTGGGTTGTACATGCAAGCCTCAAGGGGAATAGGCAAATAATACACCCATAGTACTGGTGACTGTCTAGCACAATCTGTGGAAGATCTTCAGATTGCACTAAAAAAACATGGCCAATGGGAAATCAGTAGGCCCAGATTTGCTTAGGATTAAGCTCTTCAAGTTTGAACGCTTGATCTGGTCGCCAATTTTTACAATGGTATTTTATATTTTATTGCATCATAAGTTCATTCCTCGTACCTGACACCACGCAATTACACTCCGAATCTTTAAGAATGGCAACTTGGCAGATTCAACATGCTATTGCCCAATGTTTGTAATTGATACTACAGTGAAGTGGTTTTGTAGGGTTTTGTATGGAAAAATCACAGAATGTGTCGCGGACAAAGCTATACTCTCAGATATTCAATATGGCTTCCGTAAGGGCATAGGAACCGTTAACCAGATCCAAAACCTGAATTTAACTTTGGAGAAGTATGTTCATGGATATGGGGTTTCAATTTACATAGCTTTTATGGTTTTAAGTGTTGCCTTTGATTGTGTAAATCCTGGGAAATAATGGGCATCATTGCGGGATCTCGACATGCTGTCCTCTATGTTGGATTCATTGGTTGAAATGCACAGCAACCTGTCAGTTAGAGTACATCATAATAGTCTAGGCCAATTAACAGACCCAATCAGTTCAACACTAAGTGTCAGACAATGTTGCGTGTTAGCACCATTATTGTTCAACTTGTAAATTCACAATCTTCCACATTGATTCATTTGTCCATTGTGGTTCCCAAAATGGGTGGGAGGCATATTCCAGTACTTATGTACGTGGATGACACCATCTTCATTGCAAAAACAGAAAGGGCCTTCAATCACTGGTAATGTATTTTAACGAGTATTTGATGGCAAGAGACTTAATAATTAATAGAAAGAAATCTAAAGCTATGTCTATTGGTACCACTGAAAGATCACATAGAGATATTATAATAAAGGGATGCAGTTTGGAATTGTTTAACACTTTCTATTATTTGGGTGTTAATTTATTGAAAGGGCTAATGTGGCATACGCATATGAAAACCCAAGCAAATAAACTTTGTCAAATACATGGCTATACTAAGATTTGGGCATAAATTGGGTGGGGGGTCTTCCAATGGACCACGCCATACAGATCAATAGAACAAAGTCCTTACCAGTGGTTATGTATGGCACAGTAGCCTGTGGGTATGAGCGATAATTGTTTTCTTAGAACAATTATGGGAGTAAATAATGGCTTCCCAGGCCATTCAATACATCAGGAATGTAGTTTGACGTACATGTCTGACCTGATCCAGCTACAGCCTGTGATATATTGGACATGTTTGTAGGCTGACCCAAACCAAAAGTAACTAGGCTGTTAATCAGTGATATTTTGGGCTCAGACATGCATCATAGGTCCACATAGTTAAACTATGTACAAACAACACTAAGTTCTCCTGGTCTGGCAGAATATTTCTACCTTAAAAATAGCCAGGAACAAAGAAGATTTAACATTAGTGGTGAAGGCCTTTTTGACTTTTAAACAAAGTGAAAGAGAGGATTCTGAGCAGCATAAAATGAGCATCTTTGGCTACCTTAGAATTAGGTCATTCTTGGGTCGCCCAGCTACATTTATTTCTTTAGAAATCCAAATAAGAGGGCAATCCTGTTGAGGCTGAGAACCAACCTGCTTTTCACGAAAGGTACTGCTCTTATATGGGACAAAAGCAGCCAAAGTGTGAGCAGATGTTTTTCTGATTGGCATGATATGGATGACTTGATTTGGAGTGTGGCTGCGAGTGTGCAGTCTCTGGCAGTCTCTGGCAGTCTCTGGCAGTCACTCTACTCTTTCTACTGTTGCTGTGGGTGGTGCTACTACCCTCCTGTTCCTACAAGAACCCTTGTGTGGCTGCGAGTGTGCAGTCTCTGGCAGTCTGTGCATGGCTGACATGGCGGCCGGTACTGAAACTTCACCACTTTTGGACATTGCCTCTGTTACCGTGTCAGACTCTACGGATCTTGAGGAGGGCCGTTTGCTTAGAAGTGCACGGCCCCGAATTGCACAAAAACAACACCTTCACCCTCGAGGAGTTTCGAGCCTTTTAACTTCGGATTCATTATATTGCCAACTACAATTTCAAGTCCCCCCCCGGTGGCGGGCCGAAAGTAAAGAAAACAAAGATCCAGCCGCAAGAAAAATCCCCGCCACAATGGCGCGAGGAAGTCAGGCTGACACAGAAATTCAGCGCGATGAAACACAGCGCGTCGCAGCTCCTCACTCACCTCTTGGTCCTGTGGCACCGCGACTCCCGTTGTCACTTCTGCAGCCGTGGATTCCTCCCTCACAGCTCCGAGCCTGGGATGCCTCCGGAGGGAGGACCGAGGCCCGTGAGTGGGGCAGGAGCCCGCAAAGTGCTCTTCAGCCACCCGCAAATCGGATCCCATTCAGGGGGAGGAGCCTGAAGACGCCAAGGAGGTGGCTCCAGCTGAAGCATCGAGCGTGGAGAGCAGTGGGGGGAGGGGACTCCTTCTCCCGCCCCCCACAAAGCAAACGCCACCATCGTCCCTCCTTGTGCGTCTGGACAAGTCCCCTCTGGAACAGAGGGAAAACAGAGATCTGAGAGCTGAATCAAGTCCTCAAATTACTGTCGCCAACGCTTTGATACAAATCGAGGCGCAGGTCCATTTGGGCTCGGACTCACCAGGCCCTGTTTTCCTGGAGGAAACCTGCCCCCGCTCTCCGGCGGACCGGAGGGGCGCGGGATCTCAAACTGTCAAACTACTCGATCACACTTCATTTCCGCTCGCGGAGACGTGCCCTCCCTCCTGCACAGAAACTTTAAATCCAAAAAAACGTCGCTGGAAGGAGGTGGAGGCATCTGATTCCAGAAAACCTCGTTTTCCCAGAAGAAAAGGCCTGCTGAAGCAAAAAACACAAAAAAAATCTTCACAAGTCTAGCGTCGAACAAAACTAAAACCAGCGGCCATTCTGTAAAAAAAACATGGAATCCTGAGTCCATAAAGCCCTCAGTGGCAAGTCTAGTTACAGACTTTTTCCACGCCTTCGCTCCGGATTCGCGGAGCAGACAAGTGGACCTTACCGATGAGGACATTTTGCAGGCAGTTAAAACGTGTCAACCCCCAGAAAAAAACAAGGAAAAGGTCCCCGGCGCCAGATCAGCTGTCAAAGATGAAAGACGCCTCAAAGCCGCAAACGGCTCAAATCTCTCCAACTCGGCTGCCGCGGGCTCAATCCCCGAAGGAACCTTCTCCCGACCTGCCTGGCAGAGTCTTATCAGCTGAACCAAGCGACAAGGGCGCGGTCGCCCAAACTACACCGACAAACAATAGTGATAAGTCTCCTTTGGTCCTCACGGGAAAACCAGTTCTGGTCAACCAAACAAATACACTTGGCACGGTACATGGTTCTACTCATTCAAACAAGCAGACTAACAAGGACCCGCCGGGATGCTCAAGCCCAGGTCGGCCCCATTCCATTCACCCTTCAACTCCCTTAGACCAAAGGGTGGTGGCACCTCCAAAGGCTCGGATGCTTGAAACTACACCACAAGCGCTATGCCAAGCATCTGCTGACATAAGGCAGCAATCCCGTCTGTATCAGGACAGCCTGTTGGCCGATCTTCAAAATAAACCGACTCACTCGGACAGAATCAGACGTGGATCCTTAGAGCTAGCATCCTCTCCTGTTGTAAGAAGACTTTTAAATGAGAGTCAAACAACAACTCCAAACCCGAAAAGCCTCACGCATCAACCAGTGCACCAAACGGACTCTCCTTCGCAAAACAAGAGGGACTTTCTATCAATTATGTCAGCGGTCACCATAGCACTAAATCCGTTTACTAAACTCTACGAGGGGATAAATGAGTCCTTAAAAGACCATACCTCGATTCAAGCGAGGATGTATACAAAATTAACCTTTCTAGAAGGCTATATCACCGCCCTCGATGGCAAATTGTCAAGCTTAAAATCGGACGTAGTTAAAGGAAATAAAGCTTTCGCGGAAGTCAACACAGATAATCAGATGGAAGTCGGGGCGGGTGTTCAAAATAGGCTGGCACAACTTCCTACCATAGCCTCCACCTCGGCTATTCAAAGGCCTACCACTGCGGCTGCAAATAGATCAACACCGGAAGAAGTAATTGACATCACAGATGAACCACAGTCACTGCCTCCCCCCCCAACATTTTCCGGGAGGAATAGAGGAACGTGCGTATTCAATGTTCTCTTCAACGAGACCAGACCTCCACCCACAAAGAGGTGTGGTCCAAAAAAAAAAAAAAAGAAAAACAAGCTACCCCGCGGATCTCTACTCCAATTCTAAGAACTGAGGCAACTGAAAGTACGGCTCAAATTTCGGTTCTCCCACCGGCCACATAAAACTTGAACAAAGCCTCACCCCGTTCAACGGAGGAATTTCTGGCAGAGGCGGACATGATGAACCTCTCTCAGCATCTTGATGATCCCCAAGCCCAGCAACAACTGAAGGAAGGAAAGAAAGCACGGGGGCTTCGCGCTGCTGCTTTGCCAGTGGTTCACGGCGCTTTGGCTGACCTGAAAATTACTGAAGATTTATCAGAAGACGAATCATCACCAAAGTTCAGCACCCTGGAAGATCGCAGGAAGAAATTACACCAGGGGTCCAGACATAAGCTCCCTAGTTCCCCTAACTTTCGAGTTGTGTCATTTGCGTCCCCCGGGGACCAAGAGCGCACAAGGCGGATCCCCGGCATACAACAAGCGCGAGAGAAGGTGGGCGTCACGGTATCCAACAGGTACTCCACGTCACAAAGTACCAAATACTCGGGTGGAAAAACAAACGATAGAGGGAAACACCCAAAATCCCACTTTTCTTCACAAACTGAACAATACCGAAAAGCCAATTCACACGCAAGAGCGTCTCCTATCAAGCTGGCCCAGCATCCCGAAAACAAAGATGATATAATCCTAAATAGAAGAGGATTACTGGCATTGTTCAGCCTCGTACCAGCTCTATGTGGGATTAAATCGTCAGACCTACAGTTAGTGGACCCTTACCACTCAAACTTCCGAGCATAAGCCTATATTTACCTTGCCTCTACGAGTGCAAAAAAGGAAATTGTTCGAGCTGAAGAGGATTTGGCATTCCTTGGTTTCATTTTGGAAAAGCAAAATCAGAAATCTCACTCTCACCAGTCAGGAAAACGAGGGTGCAATTTGAGAGGCAACGTCAAAGGTCGCGATAAAGAAAACAGGAGTGAAAGGAAAAGTCACTCCGATCCCAAGCAAGTTTCTGAAAGCCACAACCAGAAGCCCTCAGCTTCCATCAATGCAACTTCAAACCGAAAATCTGCCCCGCGGAGTTTAAAGAAAAACTTTGACCACAGGGGGCCTTACTCGGCTAAAACGAAAGTCGCAAAGGTGACAACTATACCTGATACTTCCACCGTTCCGAGCAACGCCGCCCACTGTTTAGCTAATAAAGACCTTTCGGACAGCATCAACCAGTCAAAAGACAAACTTCAGAGTTTGTGGGCCTGGCTCCCAAAGGCTCTCACACTCAAGAAAAAATAGCAATGCGCAGGTCGGCCAGGAGGGCTTTCGGCCACTTCGACTGCCGACCCAACCCCACCCCCCCTTCATCTCTGCTCTTGGAACACCCGTGGTCATTTGCACCTTACAATGCCGGGCGACGCAAACCTGGCTGTTTTTGATATCATCTGCCTACAAGAGACATGGCTCGAGAAATCGCCTGCTATGGATGGCTACGTCGTCATTTTGGCACCAGCTAACAAAGGACTAGTGGGCCGCCCGACATCGGGTCTTCTCATCGCCTACCGGCAGGGGAGGGGTCTGAAGATCAAGGCCACTCTCCTATCCAACCTTTCAATTCTGGCAGTATTACTTGACTGGGCGGATCAACCAAATTGTGGGCCCTCGCAAACTGCAATTATTAACACCTACTGGAACCCAGCAGCCATAAACCAACAGTCATACTTAGCGATGATGGAAAATCTAGTAGATGAAATTCAAGCTTCCAACCAGGTCCCTTCGATCATCGTTTGCGGCGACCTGAACGCCCACTGCTCTGACCACCGCACAAAGTTGGGCAAATCTTCTTCGAATCCCGCCGCAAAAAGAGGGAGCCTGTGGTCAACACTGATGACATCAAGAAAAATGGAAAATTTGGACTCAGTTTTCCCCAACGCTGACCGTCCTCCCACTTGGGAGCAAGGTGCTCACCACGCCACTATTGACTACATTTTTGCCTCGCGCTACCTTCTTTCAAAGGTAAAAGACTTCGAGGTTCGCAAAATCAAAGCGAGCGATCATAACCAGCTCACCATGTCTCTGCAATCCCATTTTAACCCACCGGCACCGTATGTGGTAGGGGTTGACTCAAATTCACGAGGCAATCGCTTGAATCTGACAACGAAATCAGTCTTAGATCTGTCTGCAAAATATGCGTTGGGGTTACGTTCTGGCGGAAAAGATTCATTGGACTGCGTACCTCTTCTACTACAATACAGGGCCAAATCAAAAACGTCGGCCCCTTCACTTACTGTTCCGAGACATTCTTTTGATGCAACACTGGTAGCAAAGAGACGCGAACTGCGCAGGCTGAAACGGATGCTTGGGACCCTTCCACAAAATCAAGACCAACTAAAGTCAGAAATAAAGGCCTACAAAAATTGGGCAAAAAACCATCGCCACAACTTGTACCAGCAGGACGCTGAATCCATGCTAAAAGCAATCTGCGGAAACAAAGCAAAAGATTTCTGGTCTCTGCTAAAAACTTCAACACCTTCTCTAAACAACACGACCATCAACGACACGGCGGAAGCAAAATGGATCAGCCACTTCTCGTCCCTTTTTCAAGCTCCACCCACCACAGGCTTGCCTGATTCGAAATCGAAAAACGAAAACTGGCTGAAATTGGACGACCTGGCAGAAATCAGAGATCAAATGAAAAAGCGGAAGAACTCCAGAGCGACGGGTCCGGATGGAATCTCAAACATAGACTTGAAAAAAAATGCAGACGAATGGGCACCATTTATCCTGTCTATCTTTGCGCAGTGTGCCGCCCAGAAATCGCTCCCTCTATCGTGGACGAGGGCGGTTATCATTCCAATTTACAAGAAAGGCGACATCACCGATCCACTAAATTACCGCCCTATAGCCCTCTTGGACTGCATTTGGAAAGTCTACGGGAGCCTTCTTTTGAAAAGATTTGATGCCTGGTCAAAGTCGGCCCCCTGCAATGACAGGTTCCAAACAGGCTTTAAAAGAAATGTGGGAACAGCGGCAAACATACTCACCATCAGCGTACTGAAAAGCCAGGTCTTGGAGGGCAAACCAAGGATCTTTGTGGCCTTTGTCGACCTCTCCCAAGCCTTTGACTTGGTTGACAGGCAGCGCCTCTGGAACAAACTCGAAGGCTGGGGGTGCCCCCAGGAGATTCTGCAACCAATCAAGGCTCTCCACTCAGAAACCACCCTCAGGGTCCGATTGTCACAACTGGGCAACTTGTCATCTGAAATCCAGACGGGTCGAGGGGTGAAACAAGGTTGCCCCCTAGCTCCAGCACTGTTTCTTGCCTATATTGGTGATTATGGCATCTCAGAAGATCCGTCAAGGACTTTTCCGCCATCCCTGGCCACAGCAAAAATAAGCCACTTATTGTATGCTGATGACCTCATCCTACTCGACCAGACCCAGATTGGCCTCCAGAGGCAAAAATCAAACCTCCTGCGTTACATGCTGAGAACAACCTAAAAAAAAACAAAGAAAAAACTAAAATCATGTCCCTGGAGTCCGGCCAGAAAAAAAACGCAGAAAACTTTAAATGGTATCTGGAAGAATATGTGATTGAGAAAGTCACAGTATACAAATACCTTGGAGTCGTGATGGATAGCACCAAACACGAAAGTTCAATGCAGGCCAACCTTCAATTCAGAATAAAGAAGTTGACATCTCAAGGAAAGACGATTGACACAAAATTCGGTAAATTCTCTTGTATCCCTGTGATCGAATTCTACAGAAAGAAAGTCATCCCCTCCATCACTTATGGAGCCGAAGCCATGCCTCTGATTCCAAGTAAAATCTGGCAAAAACGTGAAAGTGTGTTCTGGAAAGGGGTCTTGTCCCTTCCAAAATCAACGTCCATACCTGCTATCCGGAGAGAACTGAGCCTAGTGTCTTTAAAGACAATAGTTGACATTAGTTCCCTGAGGCTGTACCGAAAATGCATCATGGATGGGAGTGATGATATTTTTGGTCTCCTAAACAAGGAGTTAAATTCTGGCAGGGTGCAAATGCTGGTAGTATGGAAAGAAGCAAACTCGGCTTTACTCAACTCAGTCGCTTGCTCGGAAACCGACCTCTCCTCACATCCAACTAGAGTGTTCAAAAAATTGAAAGAGCTTGACTGGATTCAAACCCAGGAGTCCGCTTCAAACAACAAACTTCTCCAGCACTTGCCTCCAACATTCTGTAAGCTCAATGAACCAATGAAGTACCTTCAAAAATTCCCCAACAGGGGGGCTCGGAATGCTCTTCTAAGGATAAGGATGAACTTGGTGGCCACAAACGAAATTCGCAAGATCAGAGGTTTATCTGATACGAGCGCCTGTCGCTTATGTGAAAATAAAACCAAATCCATCAGTCATTTGCTTCTGTCATGCCCGAAAAACCAGAACCTGAGAGGGGCTTACCTGAATCATCTAATAGTGGACGATCGAGGGTGGGACGACGATACCTGGTGGAATAGACTGATCAGCGGAGACAGAATAACCTGGCTCCTGGCAACCGAGAAAATATTGGAACACACGATGAAAATGACAACAGCCACAGGGTCCCACCCTGGCTAGTTATCGTGCAATTTACTGCTTTGGTTCTTTTTGTTAAAGTCTTTTGAATATACACAAATAAAAAAAAAAAAATTAAAATAATTATTTCCTATTAGTATACCCTGTTCATGCAAATCTGAGGTTCAGATATCTCTGTCTGATGATAAGAAGTTGGGGGATAAGACAGTTATCTGTAGTTTTTAATAAGATTTTATCACTTCAAGATTTAAATTGTGCACTTAATGTCTATATTTTCATGGAACGTGCACTGGAATTGAGAGTACATTTATTACAGTGTAAGCAGTTTTAAATTGGAATGTTAGCAGTTTTTGTGATACTCTTTTAGGTAGTTTTATCATGCTTTGTACACATTTTATATAGTATTAAAATGTATGTAATGCGATTTTATTTATTTATTGTTATCTTTTTTGGGTCAAATGTGCCCAAAATAAATATTTTCTATATCTCTATGATGCATACTTTCAATGCAATTTCCCATTTTGATGCCCCAAACTTTCTCAACTCTACTGAGAGTTGTGAGCTGAAAAAGAGATTGCAACATATGGTGAGGGATACAATGAAGACAGTAATTGTGAAACCGGCAAACAGGTGTTTTATGATTTTAGGCACTGATACCGTTATGGATAATTTGTTTTGGAGTAACGGTAAAGCCCAAAGGTGGCCCATAACTATTGCCCATTTTAGCTGTTTACTTTTAGGTGAACATTTATCTAAAGGATCAGGGCAAGAAGCTGTGGCAAGATGCTCTATGTGCCATGCAGAAGTCGAGGATATGTCACATTTATTTTTCTTCTGTCCTGCATAAGTGAGTGTTTTTGATAATAAGACTATTGGTGCCTGCGTTCAAGGGTAATAGATTTCCTAACATTGTCCAGCACTTTACTTTTTGTTTTAACGTGGAGTCTCTTGTCGTGGCTTAGGAACTGTACGTCTACATAAAACAGCTTGGAAAATATGAGGACATTTTTTAGGGGTGATTTCCAAGCCAGACGATGAAGACTGAAGATGGGCTCTTGGTTTTTGGTAGTTATTTTAGTACCATTCATTCTTCTTTCAAATGATGCTGAGCTATTGTATGTCTAGTCATAAATCAGCGCCTTAATTCTGGTCTTCTTCTCTTTTAAATTTTAAAATGATGTTATGCATATGTTTGATAGATGCCTTTTTAATCAGTGATTTTGTAAGTGTTGTTTTATGTCTTACATATGGGATATTTGTGTCATGAATTACTGGATAGATAGTACTAATTGATACTATGGATGGGTTGGATACATTAGTTGTGAATATGTTTAACATGATTTCTTGTTGTGAGACTAGATATGGATTTTGTATTTATCTAGTCTTGTGATTGATTATTGTACTTCTTTTTCTTTTTAGGGAAATATGCTGAATATCTTATATCATATCTTTCTTATGGCATGTGGTTGCTTCTGCTTTTTATAGATATAATTTGTCCAAAATAAAGTAATTTGACTCACTGTGCATCTGTGGGGTATGTGGCCCAGGACTATGCACATCATTATTGCCCATTATTCGTCAGTCCTATGCAACATTTCACTCTGAACCATCTACTGAAGAAGTCTAGTGTACTATGAATGCTAAACGTTTTGTGTGATTTTAAAACTGGACTATGATAGTGTTTAACCATTTTTGCACTGATCATATTGTGGATAACACAAAACAAGCAGCGGAAAGAAAAGGGTATGTACAATACAAGAAAAACAGTTCACTCCACTCCTCCAATGTGGGAGGTGGTGACTGGATGAAGGAAGGGCTCAATGAGATTTCCACGATCTGTAGAATGGTACATTACAGTACAAAAACTCCTATGTGGGGTAATACATGACATTACATTACATTCAGTGGAGGCAGTGAAATGAATGCAAATGGCAATGTGCTGTGCACGTGTAAAATGATGTAATAGCCCTCAGACAAAATGCCTAACAGATCACATAGTGCACCTTGCACACATGAGTAATTTAAGAAAGGGAGCAACTATGTCCTCACAGATGAAAGTAGGGTATGAGTATATAGAAACTAGCCTTGTACTGTTGGAAGAATGCAGAACTCAATGCCACAAAGCTGCAAGCAGCCAAGCTTGGAATGAGTCTATTAATGTAGTTGAGGACTCCTATATGGTTCAAGATTAAACCTCAAAAGGTGATGTGCACAAAATGAGCAACACACTGGGCGAGACATTCTCTTTGTCTTCTCAGCAAGCCAGTGAAAATAACAATAGCCTGAACCGATAATATATTTTGGATACAGGCAACCCAGAAGTAACTCATCAGACCTGTTCCAGTAAAGGAATTTCCCAGCAGATTGTGATACTTTGAGGTGAACAGCCTTGAAGTGAAGATTGAGTACAAATTTCAAGGTAATGAAGTATGCAGCGCCAGTTGTTATCCACCAGGCTCCAGCATCAGGTTGCATGTGACATAGCAGCATGAGATTGATCTCTACCTCTAATTCCTGATTTACCTCTACCCGTCTGCCTGCCCGCACATTGGCTGGCTATCTATTGCAGCCTTTGACACCGTGGATCATTGCACTTTACTTTCAACTCTACATCCACTTAGTTTCTCAGGTACTGTTCTGTCTTGGTTCAGGCCCTATCCCAGTGATCATTATTTGTCTGTTTCTTGGGGTGGATCCAATTCCCCCCTTTCCTCTTATTCATGGATTTCATCTGTGCTCACTTGTAGGTCCTCTCTGTTTTTCTTTATGCACTGCTCCTTCTCTGCTATAGTCCCTTCGTTTGCGCTGTTGGCACACTTCTATGCAGACGACTCACAACTTTGTATATCCTCTTCTTTGTTTTCTGGCTCTTTACATTCTGTTATCTCTGAATGTTTAGTTGCCATGGATGCACACTTATTTTCACATACAGCGAGGAGAGAACTCAGCATAATGATCAAGACAGGGTCGTCCCTGATTTATACATGACACAAACTTGATGGACCCTACTTATTAACATTGTGGCAGTTTCAGACAAGTGAAAATATATCAATGTTGCATTAGTGCTGATAACCTCTAAACAACCAACTTTGTTAATATGGCTACAAGAATGTTGGGTTAATCAACTAAAAGTGAATACCATCATATTACAAAAAATGTACAGGGTAATTCATAGAATTCAGCGCACAAGTGGCACATGCGGCTGGCGCACAGTGTGCGCGTGCGACTTCCTGCGCCAGCCGCGTGCGCTAAAATCCATTTCTGCGCACAGCGTATTCATGGATTTTAGCCTCCAAAACCAGCCTTGGCGCAGATTGGTGCAGCGACCCTGCAGCAGTGCCAGTTACGCCCCCAACCCCTCCCTGTGCGCCATGCACAGCGCACAAATCCCGTACATGGCGCACAGGCCCCGAACCACGAAAACGGCAGTATAACTTCCCGCGCACCCCTCCGAATACATGTACAACCCGGCGCGGGGAGTTTCCCACGCGATTCGCCAGGTGCGAGCGGGGTACATGTATTACTGCGGTGCGCGGGTACTTTCACATGCAATTGTTCATGTGCGAGCGGGGTACTTGTGTTACTGGGGTGCGTGGGAACATTCACATGCGTTTGGCACTGTGCGAGCGCGGTACGTGTATTACTGGGGTGCGTGGGAACTTTCACACATGATTGGCCATGTGCGAGTGGGGTACGTGTGTTACTGGGGTGCGCAGGTACTTTCACAGGCGATTGGCCCTGTGCGAGCGGGTTACGTGTGTTACTGGGGTGCGCGGGAACTTTCACACGTGATTGTCCCTGTGCGAGCCGGGTACGTGTGTTACTGGGGTGCGCAGGAACTTTCACATGCGATTGGCCCTGTGCGAGTGGGGTACGTGTATTACTGGGGTGCGCAGGAACTTTCACACGTGATTGGCCCTGTGAGAGCGGGGTACGTGTGTTACTGGGGTGCGAGAAAACTTTCACACGCAATTGGCCGTGTGCGAGCGGGCTATGTGTGTTACTGGGGTGCGCGGGAACTTTCACACGCGATTGTCCCTGTGCGAGCAGGGTACGTGTGTTACTGGGGTGCGCGGGAACTTTCACATGCGATTGGCCCTGTGCGAGCGGGTTACGTGTGTTACTGGGATGCGCGGGAACTTTCACACGCAAATTTGCTGTCAGAGCGGGTTACGTGTATCCAGTGTGGTGCGCGGTGAGTCCTACACATGAATTGGCAGTGTGGGTCCTCCCAGGTGTCCCCTCTACCCCCTCCATGGCCCCTGCAGGCAGCCCACACCACAGGGGACTACCCTGCACCCCTGGACATGTCCCGCAGGCAGCCCGTCCACCATGGCCATGCCCCTCAGCCAGGCCACTTGTCACGTTGCACTAGTGATCACCAACTCATGTCCCCCATCACCCCCATCCCCCAGCAGTGAGGGGCACCTGCCAGCAGGCCCCCACTCATGTCCCCCAGCACCCCCACCCCCACCAGTGAGGGGCACCTGCCAGCAGGCCCCTCCTCATTTCCCCCCCAACATGTCAACATGACCCACAACCATGGCTCTCATGGCCACCAAAATCCCACGGAACACCACCCCTTCCCAAATAACCCACCAAGCATAATATCCACCCCACATTGAAATTCCCATTACATGAAACAACCCAAATGGCATGTATGTACATCAACACATGTCCGTCACACACACACAATGGGTGCCAGTGAATGTGAAAACCCACATCATGACATGCATGAAACCAATGAGAGAATACCACACATTGAAGTACGGGAACAAATGTATTGAACAAAAAATGTGGTGAAAGAAAATCAAATAGCAAACAATGGACATAAGGAAAACAATGCAGAATGTCACATAATGATAAAAAAAGGAAATCATAATCCAAAATATATGAAATCAAAAATGTCTCCAAAGTCTCCTTCCAACAAAGCAAATCCAAACAGAAATGAAAAAGTAAAATCCATTGCTCCATGGAAAAATCAAAAAAGAAAATGCCGACAAATCCACACTCCAACTATTTACAAGGATGAAATCCTGGGTCCATGAGCCCAACTGTCCAAATGAAACCTACAAAAATACACTAACTAATGAAGAACTATATACAAAAATGTGAGGTATTGTCCAAGCGCCCCAAAAAAAAATGAAAACCAAAATGAAACCTAACACTAACTAACTAACTATTTACAATGGCAGCAGGCTAGTCCGACGGCTCACTTTTGGATGTCCCGGGCCAGGGCATCATCGAACTCCCGCTCACTGTCTTGGAGACGGTCCTCTTCCATGGCCCCGAGGGTTCGCAGGAACGATGACATGTTGGCCTCCAACTCCCTGCGAATTGCCTCGAGGCACTCGGCCCGCCTCAGTGCCCTCCGCATGGAGTTCTCCGCCCTGACCATTGTGAGCCGTGCCTCTTCCGCCCACTGCTGCTCCGCATCTATGGCGTGGCCCAACTGCTGCCACACGGAAGACACTTCCAATCCTGGGTCCTTCTGCCCTCTGGCCAATGCATGCCCCTCCGATGTTGAAGGCCCCGAGCCATCATGCTCCCACCATGTTGCTTCTGCTGCTGTGCCTGTGCCTGAGCCCTGGCTCTTGCTGCCTGCACATCCTCCCCCGGCTGGGGTGCAGTTGTCGTGGTGGCCAACCCTGCTGGACGTCTGACTCCCGACTGTGGCAGGGATGTGTCCTCCACCAGCCTGGCCGCGGGGTCAGAGGCAGCTCCACAGGGTACCCAGGTGATACATGGGTGGGAAGATGGCATGGAGGATGACTGGCGTGTAGGGGGTTCAGGTGAGGAGGGGGTCGCAAGAAGATCCAGCACACGGAGGAGAATCCAGCACTGGTGACCCGTCCCAGTAGGTCAACGCGGTCAAAGAGGCATCCGAGATGACGTGCAGTGTCTTCACGAAAACACTGCAGGTCAACTCACATCCCCTGTTGATGCAACGCTATCCCAGCCAGGACAGGCACAACACAGTCCCGGATAGCCACGTCCGCAGGGAGAGGAAGGCCAGTTGTTGTGCGCCCATCCCCTCCCTGAAAACGGGTCTGGACGTAGGCATCCCTGCTGGTGCCGGATGATGCAGTCACAGGATCAGGGACATGATTACACACAGGCACCTCCGCAGCGGCATGTGCTGCCTCCTGTCCATGCAAACACACCAACACACTTAAATGCATGTTGGCATGTCCACCAACTGTCAGAGTGATGAGATTGCCATCCATGTCACATCTGGCATTCAGCCTTCTACATGTCAGTGCCACATGCATCCATGTTGCATCACATTTGCACACTTGTCAAATACACACACATGCACATGTACACAGTGCAGATACATGCAGCTGGAACAAACATCCATGTGTGACACCACAACCATGCCAACGTACATACACAGTAATTCAAACATGTGTGCTCCGACATCTGCATTTGGCCTGCATGCTTACCCACACATACACCATCCATGTGTCACACACATGACAGAACTCGCATGTGTCTGCCTCATGCCCCTGTACATACACATCCATACATGGCCCTACAAAAACACATGTGCAACCTGCACACTACTGGCACACCATGACACGCACAGCATCCAATCAGTATGCATGTACACTTGCAGCTCGACTCCAGACGGGTCTGCCTCTCAAGGACCTGGACGTGGAGTGCTGGGCATATGCGTTCCAGGCCACTCATTTGGTGGTCAGACAGGTGGCCCCAGCGCCCCTTGGCATCCGCTGCCTTCATGAGGTGCCGGGCCTTGTCGAGGGTCCTGGACCTGAAGTCCTCCCAGCGCTTCTTGACATGTTTGTGTCGTGGACTGCCACTCCCTCCTCGTTGATGGCAGTCACGATGTCCATCCAGATCCTGGTCCGTCCTTCATAGTCGGCACGAGAACTTCCAAAGAGGGCATCATACTGCCCCAGGACTTGCCCCACCAGGACACCAACTTCCCTGGCACTGAAGCTGGTGGCCCTCTGCCTCTCTGGCTGGGGGTTGCCAGTGGTGCCAGATGGTGGTGTGCCCGACATGGCAACCCCAGAGGCAGGTGTGGGTGGGCAACTGGGTCCTGGGGCTGGGCTGTGAAGCGATGGTATCCCAGTCGGGAGTCTTCAGTTCCAGCAGGGGTGGTCACAACAACTGCACCCCTGCAGATGGATGATGTGCAGGCAGCAAATAGCAGGGCACGTGGGCAGCAGGCAGGCAGGCAGCAGCAGATGGCAGGTGGGAGTGTGCTCGGGGCTCTGGGGGGCAGTAATTCGACCTTCTGGGCAGGAGCGTGGTCTTCCGTGTGTTGTTGCGTGGCCAGCTTGATACGGAGTGATTTGGCATGTGAAAATCTGCGTGTAATTTGAGGAAAGGCCCTTTGCGCGTAAGAGTGTCAGCACACGTACGTGGTTTCATTAGACCAAAGGCCCTTAGCGCGTAAGCGCTTCTGTGACGTGACTCGCGTTGGCGTTTCCCTCGTGACGTGGGCATAGTGGTTCAGCACGCGTGAAAAACTGCACGTCCGCGTGTAAATGCGTGTAATCCGAGGAAAGGGCCTATGCGCGTAAGTGACGTGACTCGCGCGGGGGCATTTCCATCAACACGGGTGCATGTTCATCATACAAGTCCAAAAACTGCACGTCTGAGTGTCATTGGAGGAAAGGGCCTTAGCGCGTACACGCGTAAGTGACGCTGTACGTGTGGGCCGCTTTAAAAGGTACGTGTAGGACCCCATTTCCTTGTACGTACTTTTCATGGAGAGTGAGTGGGTGAATTTTGTACTTCCTTTCGGTTCACATGTGATTACTTCACAGAATTTCAAGTTTGTACTCCCTGTTACCTCTGACAGCGTTCATTTTTTTTTTTTTGGGCCTGTTACCTCAAACAGCGTTCACTTCTTCTTTTGTCCTGTCTCCTCAGACAGCGTACAAATCTTCTTTTGGTGGGGTTGTTGCCAACGCGCACACGCGCGTTTTTTTCACATTCTTTTTCCAGGCAGACGGTGTGTCGCGCATGCATTTATTTTATTGTAGGCTGCGCGTAACACGCGTATGCTTATTTTTGTGTTTCTGGGTGCCACAGCGTAGTGCGGGTTCATTTTTCCACGCACTTGGTCTACGAGAGGTTGCATGCACGTTACTTTTTGTTTTCGGGGTGCCTGTGCGTTGCGTGACCCGTCATCTTCCCCCAGGGGTCACAGACAGCCTTGCTAGAGCACTAGGGTACAAATTCCATCTAGTACCCTACACCTTTCACCCCCAATTGCCCAGGACAATTGTTTACTGCAACTCCCATATGCACAACAACATCAGTGCCATGGTTGGGAGGCGACCAAGCGGTAAGGGAGGCAAAGGTGGCCGACCTCCAAAAGGTGGGCGTGGTGGGCGCGGTAGGGGACGTGGCCAGGATTTGCAGGGTGCCCCTAGAGCACCATGTGTGGAGGACCAATCAGGGACACCCATGCCCCCCCATGGTTGAGGGAAACGTGGTTGATACCATCCCAGCTCAGCCCTTGTTGGACCAGCCCATTGTGGCACCTGACAAGGCACAGGATGACTCCCAGGCTGACTTCCAGGTCAGCAAGTCTAAGCCACGTGTGCCGGTGCAAGTTGGTGTCACCAGGCCACATGGATCTGGGGCAGCAATGTCATCTGCTGCCCCAAGTAGGCAGGGTGGGGAGGCTGCAGGGGCAGCTGCAGCTCTATCCACCCCAGCTCTGAGTCTCCCAGCTGGGACAGTGTCGTTCGTGGTCCATCAAACTGACATTGCCCCTGCCAACATCACACTTCAGCCAATGCCTGCACCAAGACCTATGGTCATTGTGCCTTCGCACACTCCCAGTACCCAGTCCACCTGCGCTTCTGCCCCTACTGACCAGAGCGGCGCAAGCCACTCAGGCTCTGCTCCACCTTTGAAAAAGAGGAAGAAGGGTGCTCTGGCACTACAGGCTGAGACCCCAGACACGGCTTCACAGTCCGGCACGTCAAGGAAGCCTAGCTTTAATGACCCTGAACTTGATGCACTTGTGACTGCAGGGTGCAAGACCACACCTGTTCAACATAGGGCACACTCGCAGACCATCGCGGACTGCATAAGTGCCCTTGGATTTGTGAGGCACACAGCTGATGATTGATACAAGCAGTGGAATGACCTGAAACGCAGAGCAAAGAACAAGCTGGCCTCAAATCATGCCGCTACTCTGGTGACTGGCGGTGGGTCTCCACCAGAGGACAACAAACTCACTGAAAATGAGTCTGTTGCTGGGACCTTCGTCACAGAGGAACAGATCCAAGGCGTGGGAGAGCTATCTGATTACGAGGCATTGTCCGGTGAGTGCCCATGCATGCGAGTGTAATCCATGTGTATGTTGTTTGGGTGACGGGTTCTGATTGCGTGCTAGGTGAGGGTGAGGGTGTGTACTCCTGAGTGTTATGGGTCACCCATGTCCTTCCTCCAATACATGCATGTGCCTTTGATATGGGTATGACAGTATCCCTTCTGCCTACAGTAGCCAATTAGCCCCACATTACTGCGGTTGCACTTGAACCATCATCTTGCAACAACATTATTCTGATTTTTTCTGTGTTCATTCAGGTTGATTGTTTAGATTATCCCATTTTTCATATGCTTTTTTCATCCCTAAAGCCACATATGTGACATGCTTCTGTCATTGTTTACACCCCACATTGTGCCACTTTAGTTACCTGGTTATGTGAATGTTTAAACCATTCAGGGCGAAGGAGTATTGGCCTGCTGAAATTTATTTTTAGGGCTTGTTTGCATGTGGAACATGATAGTTGTTTCCTGTCATGTTGAAGTGACCAACCATTGGTGTGTACATCTGCCTACAATCACTGTCTAATTGTACACTGGATGTGTTGCAGTGTGCGGCACATGCATATTTTGCAACCCTATTCTGCATTAATCTTCTCATCATGTCCATGTGACATGGATGTGTGACAGTACTCATTCACTGACATATCACTGTAGTTGTCTAATTTACCATGGCTATGCTACATGACATCTGTGTGCTGGCATGTGTCATGTATGTGTATTGGACATGCCACTCACAGGCTGATGTGTGATGCCAGTGCTACACAACATGCTGCGAATGTGTTGCTTTTCCATCTTGGTGTCCTCATTGTCTGCCTTTTTGACTCCCCTTCAGAATCATTGACAGTGCATGCATGCCAGGGTTATGGTCATGTGGGACATGTGTTAACCATGTACAGGATCTCTGTCTTGTCAGGCCTATGTGTGTGCTATGGTGCTCATGCCTGTTTCCATTTCTTGTGTTTCATGTTTTTGCAGGTCACAACGCACTTGATGCTGGTGAGGTTCAGGAGATGGCGCAGACCCAGGAGGATTCTCAGCCACGACCAGGCACCAGTGGAGGATGTGGTGTGGTGGTGGGTGAAAACACTTTGGTACTGCAGACCATACTGTCGAGGGGTGCCTCTGGGTGCAGCTCCCCAGACCTCTATTCAGGTGCTGAGTCGGATGATGAGACTTATGTGCTGTCGCAGGTCAGTGCTTCTGGCAGGGATTCTGTTCTGTCCTACTCACCTGGACCAGGGGTAGAACCCTCTATGGGGATGTCAGTGTTGGTAGGTCTGCCCTTGGCGGTTACGGATGCAGGGTCACACTCCACAGCATCTGATCCTGTTCCTGGGCCAGCAGATCAGAGGGGGAATGCAGTCCTGCAGCCTCAGGCAGTGCCAGCATAGCAAGGTGCAGATCGCCTTGCCCCAAACAGGTGTGGTGCCCGCCGACGCGGTGGCCGTGTTCCACCAGGCAATACTGTATGGGAAAACTCCATGTAGGGTATGGCAACCCAACAGGCAACATCAGTAGAAATGATGGCTCAGGCAATGGAGAGGGTGGCCACTTCCATTATCCCCCCTGAAAGGCAGATGGAGCAACAACAGCAGGCAACAGACTCCATTTGCCAATCACACAGGGAAGACATGTTGGCGTCCAAAAGGGACCAATGGGCGGCACTGGAGACTCTGCGCAAATCCATATCAATAGAGTCACAGGGCCACAGGGAAGCCCTGAGGCTGGAACTCCATAACCTCAGGCAGAGTCTGCTTGAACTTGAGGCTTCCCAAAATGTTAGGGCAGAACAGCAGCTGGAGCAGCTCACACATTCGCTCTCAGCTGAGCTGCAGGCAACACGTGAGGAGATCCAGGCATCCCGTGAGGCCATGCGTGCAGAAGTGCAGGCGACCCATGACATGCTGCATGGGGATCTCCGCACTTTAATCCTCCAGAATCAGACCTTCCAGACCTGCATGCTTGTTGCCATGGAAGACCATACCAGGGTTTTGCGTGGGCTGCCTCCCATAGTGCCACCACCTCCTGATGCAGCAATAGAGGGTGAAGAGAGTCACAGCAGTTCTTCCACAATGGCATAGCCGTACAGGCCATGAGCACAAAGAGGTATTTTTTTTTTGCAACATCCACACAGGTGGGTGTTGGTGTGCACCCTGTTCTTGAACCTCCTGGGTGGCCTCCCCCCTGACCCCACATGGCCATTTTTTGATTTTTTTTGTTCTTTTTGTTTTACGGTGTGTTGCCTTGTGTGGCTCCCGTGGGCATCCACTGTATTCCGGCTGTGCTGAGTTTGGGTTAGATGCTTGGGTTCGTGACACACACACCCCTCCTGCTTCCCGTTTCCATGGGCTTGCAAAGGGTGTGACCAAGTGACAGTGACTTACACAGTGACATTGGGCTCCCATGAGCTGTGTGGGCAGTCTGTAGTCAATACTGTGTAGACCTCACTAGTGGGTATTGTTGTTGTATTGTACACTGCATGGTGTATTGATATGTGCTTGTGCATCCATGTCTTCCTCCTAATTTGCAGGTTGTTCCTCATGTCTTCACAAGGCTGTCTCCTTTGCAGATGGAGTTCATGTTGTATGCAGTACACTGACACATTTGCATGGCAGCAATACTCTACAGTTGGAAGGGGTCGGTGTGCTGGCTTATTCTGGTTGTAAGACTACCACTACTTTGAATTAATACTGTCATGTTTTTGCAATGTTTCATGGTGTGTTGCTGTATTGTGTTGGTGGTAAGTATTTGTTCATGTGTTTGTTATTGATTACTGGGAGCATATTGTCTGTGGGCAGTTTCTATTTGGGACAGTGCACTTTGTGACACTTGTGTCAGGTCTTGTGCATTGCTTTGTTTGCTTTCACATTGCATGACATGCCATGGTGTGTTGGGCGGCAGAGCTGGGGAGGGGTTGGGTGACATGGCTCTATTTTCATGTTGTATTTTGCAAGGGGGTAGTCATTCATGCAGCATAAATATGTGTTTTTTTGTGACACAGCATTGGTTGTCTTTTGGCAGGTAGGGATACACACAATGTAACAATTCCAGGTGACCAATCTCAGGCTGGTATGGTTGTGACAGTTGACTGTCCCTTATGTCATCATCATTGATTGTCAGCTGGTATGTGCCAGGGCTGTGTGCACTCCACAGGGGTGTGATTTTAGGTCAAGTAATTAGCCACCAGCTGCGTATGGGCTGCCTCACCACGTGCCCTTTCCCCTCCCATGCGCAGTGGCCGTGCTTGTGGTTGGGGATGTGGGGGCACCACCATGTCCATGGGCAGGCCTCAGCGTGTTGCAACATTGTGCAAGACACATGCTGCCACTATGATCCTGCACACTACTGGAGGCGCGTATAGCAGCTGCCCACCAGAGCGGTCAAGAGAGCGAAAGCGTGACTTGAGCACTCCGAATGTGCGCTCCACTATGTCCCGAGTTGCAATATGGGCTGTGTTGTATCTTACCTCGGGTGGTGTGGTGGGGTTCCGAATTGGCGTCATCATGTGGGTGCTCAGTGGGTAGGCACTGTCCCCTAGGGAGGTGATGATGGGTATCATTAGTGGGGTTGTGACAATACTCAGTATCTGACATGCATGCATGTGCAGGGGCATTTATACTCACCAAGCAGCCATGTATCACCATGCCGCCCAGCTTCTAGGTCCCGGTTTAGGGTTGACATTCTGTAAATGAAACTGTCATGGGTGGACCCTGGATAGTTGGCATATACTGAGGTGATGATTCCCTTGGCATCACATACTACCTGGATGTTGATGGAATGCCAGTGCTTCCGGTTTCTGTAGATGTGCTCAGTTGCCCTGGGAGGACGTAGAGCAACATGGGTGCAGTCAATTGCACCTAGCACTTTGGGGAAGTGTGCCACCTCGTAAAAATCCTGGACGACAGCCTGCCTTTCTGCAGGTGTTCTGGGCAGGTATATGTGCCTACGGAATGATGGGCGTGCAGTCATGATGGCCAACACCTGGTGCAGGCAGCATGACTACGTGGCCTGTGATACCCCCCCACTATGGCAGTAGTCCGCTGAAATGAACCAGTGGCCAAGAAGTGCAGTACTTTGAGCACCTTTTCAAAGGGGCTCAGTGCTTGGGAGCACAGGGTGGGTGATGTGAGGTCATCCACCCACTCACTCACCAGGTCGAGTATTATGTGAGGTGGAAACCTGTACCTCCCATACATCTGGTCATCAGGCATCCCAAAAAGGCTGGGTCTGGGTGTAAAAATGTGGGACTGACTATCCTCCTCCTCCTCCTGCGGTATCCCACGACCACTGCTGTGAGGAACGGTATATTCATCTTGGCGTCTGAGCTTGTTTGTTGTTTGCGTGCACTTTTATGCTGTGCGGGTCCACGTACGCCTGCTTCTTGCTGGCGTACGTGTTTCCGGATTAGCGCATCTTTTTTGGTGCACGCGTTAGCCCCGTTCGATTCCATGAATACGTGTTGTAGGCACGCATGTGGGCGTTCTGCGCATTTGCCTCCTGTACTTCCCCCGTGATGCCCACATTTTCATGCATTGTTCCCCATTCCGCGTGTTACGCCCCGTAATATGCCTAGTTTTGTTGTGTGCGCTTCGCTATGTGCGCTTTCGCTGTGCGCGTAGCGCACGCTGTTTGAAGACGTGTGCACCAGGGTGCGCCACACAGGATTTTAGCGCACATCCATGGATTTACACACGCACAGACTTCCATAAATCGCAGTGCGCGGGTTTCGCTGCGATTTTCACACTTGCGCTGTGATTCGCACACTTTCGCACGCTTGCGCGGGAATTTTCAGTGCACATTAATTCCATGAATCAGCATCTTAATTTTTATTCAACAATTATATTAAAAAACATAATTATTTCAATTAACCAAAGTGACATGTGCACTCCCATAAAGTGACTTGTGTATTATCAGCATATTCTGCCGACTTAAATTAATGTAAAAGATTACACAATAACGCTAACAGATTTCAAATGTAGCAAAATGTTATTCGTATTACAGTTTCAGTCTTGATGCAGCTTGACCGTGGCTTTTATTTGGTCCTAGTCTATTGATGTAATATAGCTTGAAGCGTGTACCCAACATGTTTTGTTCCCTCTAAACAGGTAGGCTTATTGTGGGAACTTCTTCAGGGAATTTTAATTGTCTCAGTAGCATTAACAATTTAAAAGAACACTTTTAACACAGTGTTCGCAATATATTCAATCATCAGCTATAGGTTCTTGGTGAACAATCACAGCTGGTCTTAAGGTTTGCATGCAACACAGTATAAAACAGCCTAGATTAGTGTTGTACCAATTATTCTATTTTGCATTAATCTCGGAAATTAAAACCTAGATTAATGCTTACCTGTCTCTGTTCAGTGACATTCTGGTGTGTCAAGTGCCTATTAATTAGGCCTTCACCTATGAGCAAAATAAAACAGACATACTTACTCAGGGACTAACCATCTATCCCACTGTATTAAAGCTTTATAAGCAAACGTCTATCTCAATATAGGAAGGTAACCAGTATTTACTGTCCAAGGAGGAGTTCATATATGGCAGCGGCCACAAAGCATCCTTAATGAACAAGCTTGGGATGTGGGAAAAAGGAAAAGAGGGGAAAATCCTGATTCAGACACCATTGCATTTTTATCCTGGTTCAATCGACCATATTTTGAATTGCCATAAAGACGTCTATGGTGCTCACATCTGTTTGTGTTACTTTCAACGAGATCCAACAAGATCCAGGTGCCCCACATGGTATATGTTATTTGAATTTTAGATATCAAGTGTGCCCACGGATTCATTTATTTATTTATTTTTATATTTATAGCAGCGTACAAAACCCTCAGGCATCTAGGCGCAAGTTACAGTAAGTGCAAGGTAATAGTTTACAAGGAGCACAACCACGCTTAAGGGTTACAGCATGTGATGGCTCTTGACAGGCATACTTAGGTAAAGCCTCACTTCATCGTACGGGGGCTCCATCAGGTGTACATGTAGGCAAAAATACAAAATCAGTATGGGTGCGTATTCTAGTAAATCCATACCTCATGGAATGGGGGGTTACATCAGGTGTACAAGTAGGCAAAAATACACAATCGGTAAGGGTCCACAATCTAGTAAATTCACGCCTCATGATACGGGGGTGGCTACATCAGGTGTACAAGTAGGCACAAAGACAAAATCGTTAAGGGTGTACAATCTAGTAAAGCCACTCCTCTTGGTACGTGGGGGTACAATAGGTGTACAAGTAGACAAAAAGACAAAATTGGTAAGGGTGCATAATCTGGTAAAGCCCTGCCTCATGGTACGTGGGGCTACAATAGGTGTACAAGTTGGCACAAAGACAAAATCGGTAAGGGTGTACAATTTAGTAAAGCCACGCCTCATGGTACGTGGGGCTAAAATAGGTGTACACGTAGGCAAAAAGAGAACATTGGTAAGGGTGCATAATCTGGTAAAGCCACGCCTCATGGTACGGTGGGCTACATCAGGTGTACAAGCAGGCAAAAAGACAAAATCGGTAAGGGTGCACAATCTGGTAAAGCCTCCATTCATCTAATTACATTGCTTGAAAAGTAACAGAGGTAGCATTATAGGTTATGAGAAGGCATGGTATTGTGCAATGCACAGATAAGATTTTAGTTGTACGCTAAATGTTCAGTGCCTCTCTTGTCAGTTATAAGGATTACTGCGATCTATAATAAAAGTACAATATGCACATGTATCAGTCGTTTGTGTTCCATGTCTCTCAGCAGTTGCTTAACTAATACTTTTTAAATATCCCGAGCTGGGTCCCTCCTCTTTAGTGTCTTACCTTTTGACCGCTGTGTGGTAGACTCCATCGTAATGCCAGTCTTCTTGACTACTGATCAAGCACAGCTGTCGGCGCTCTTATAATCGTGTCAGGGGTTACGTGCATCCCATGACAATATCACGTGATGACGCAATCTCTACTGATGTTACCCATCAGTCTGTACTCATATGACGGCCATATTGGACCAATAGAAAGCTACACATTCTTTATATTAAGGACTAGGTAACTTATATTTTAGCTCCCAGAGCGATCGGTGCAGCATTCATAAACGTCTAGTTACAACAAATTATTAAATTTACATATCTTTACATAATTTGTTTAATACTCGTAGTGTCATTTCAATTGTACTTTTAACGCAGCCTATCTTGTGTTAAGCAATTGGGGTAGATTTGGCTAGTACATTTTTCATGTGTTCTTAAATGAGAAACAGAGGCCTTGTTTCAGATGGTTATGTGTTAGAGGAGGTGGTTTAATTGGTATTAATCGAACCACATGCAGTGTGCAATTACTACTATCCTGTGGTTAGTTCTTACTCCCATTTGTTTTAATATAGTGACATATTCAGAAGGAGGTTGTTTATAACCTATGCCATTCTAGACTTTAATCTAAACCATTTTTTGTGGCTTTTGGTCAGGTAAATTAGGCACTGCTCTTGTTCAGAGAGCATGTTATTGTCTTGAGCTGTGTCTGCACATCGGTGGATTCTCATCAGTACAGTCCACTGAAAGTTCATCACACTTGTGTGGGTGCATTAAGTACCTGGTTGCATGTACAACTCTTGTGCTTACTTATTCTGATCTTCATCATTCATTCAGTTGTTCCTATCTGTAGTTTATCACAGGGGCTTCTAATGGCATAAATGACCATCAAGGTGTTGCAGTTTGTTAATGTTTTACCATTGTCTTTTGAGGTCCAACTCCACAGTTATATCTCTTCTCATCTGGGCACAGCAGCTGCAGTGTCCACAGGGGGCATGTCCCCGAGGTTTAGGCATACCCCATCTTTCTGAAATGCTCATTTGATTCACCACTGGTAGGTGGTAGTAATGATTAGTTAGCATTTCTTTTAGCTTCATCCCTCTTCTGAAGGCACATCTAGGTGGAGACAGGGCATAGTCCTTCGGGGTAGGATCTGCCAATTCTTCTTAATGATGATATTAATCTTGTTTGACAATGGGTTTTATGTACTGACAAACACAATGTTATCTTGTTCCTCTTGCTTTTGGTTATATTCTAACAGTGCTTCTCTGCTGTTGTTGTTCACCCTTTTACATGCATGTTTAACTATTCTTTTAGGGTAACCTCTCTATATGAGTGTAGTGCTCGATTTCTCTGCTTCAGTGACATACAATGGTTTACTGGTGCTATTACATCATAGATGTAGAAATTGGCCACACAGGTACATTTTCTCTTGTGTGATGGGATGGAAACTTAAAAATAATAGAAGAGAATTTGAATCCGTAACCTTATGATAGGGTTTTACAATACATGTTTTATTTTCTCCAGGGCTGCCAGAATTGTGATATTTAAGAAATTTATTTTTGAGGTAATTTGATTCGAAGTAAATGTCAAGAAAGGATTTTGATTGTTTAACCAACTGAAAGCGTCATCAAACTTTGACTTATCTCCATGCCACACCAGCAAAATATAGTCGATGTAGCGCCTCCATAGTTTGATGTGTTTAATAAAGGGATAGTTATCTGTGATTGTTTGGTATTACCCAATTTGCTCATTTATTTGTGTTTGTTAGTTTTTCTTTTTACCTAATTATAGCTGTATGTTTTTACCTTCTTCCCCTTTGACCTACTTACCTGAACATGAGCAGCAGGGGTAGCAGGGGTGTCCCCCGCTCCTCATGTTCAAGTATCTGCATCATCAGGAGTTGCAGGTGTGTCCCCCACAACCTTAACAATGGAGGCGGTGGACACAATTTTCTTGGGCCCCCATGTTCAATGGATGGTCAAAACGGGTGTCCGAGCATTTTTACTGCATGCAAACTGCCCACGAACAAAACGTTTGCGGTCAGATCACATACATCCAATTGTTTTACTCATTTCAACATAGAGATTAGCTAGGGTTGGTGCTACCACTGACCCCATAGCTGTTCGATGTATCTGGTGTTAGAATTTGTTATTAAACATGAATTCGTTTTCAGTTAACACTAGTTCTGCACCATACGATGAAGGAGTTGGGTGTGGGACTTTTCTGCTGTTTGTTTAGTAACAATTCTTCAATTGTCTCCAAAGTTGCAGCTTGTGGTATGTGTGTAGAGACACTATATTGCCCCAAGTCTGGTGGTCTGGAAATAAGGACGCCCACAGCTACATATTGGCATCCTTTCTCGACTGCCAGACTACAAGAATGGCTGCAGGGGCCGGAGCTCCAAGCAGGTGACCGGCCGGTAGCACCGGTCTCTGCAGGCATGGTTTTCATGGAAGTACCAGCAGCATTAGTAATGGTACTGGTGCTTCCGTATCCCCATTGGGAATGGAACTTACAGTTCCCACCGCCTGACATCCCTGCCCACCGGGACTTGTAATATCCCAGTGGCACCGGGATATCAGGTGGTGGAAACAGTGTTACGAGGTCAGAGGCAATCTACTGGTAGCAGTGGCGGGTGACAGCTGACCTCATAATGGGGCCCATCTAAACATACCAAGAGGTCTTCGGTCTTGTCAAAAGGCTAACCTTCTATTAGGTTAATTACTTCAGCAGTGTATTAAATAAACAAGTACATTTGTATCACAAATGGTTTTAAATCCAAATCAGCAGATTTGGACAGCGGTTCAAGGTTTGATCCCTTGTCTGATACTTTTGGGTGGCCGGTGGGTTAAACATTGTTTTATGGACTCTTCTGCAATATATAAAATGTGGGTATGCTTGGATTGTCTGCAATTCTTGCAATTATTGCTTAGAAATCCAACCTCTCTCAAATGACTTTTCAACTTTCAAGGTAATTAGAGATTTTAGATGATCATTGGGGTCTACATATATTTCTTTGTAGAATTACCTTTCTTTTTGATGCTGTTCACATTCACTGATATACATTGACCTGTCTTGCACTACAATTTCTCCCCCATTACCAGCTTTCCTCAATCTTATGTTATTGTTATTGGAAAAATCCTTCTATGCTCTGTGTACTCGACTAGACACATTTTGAAAACGTTTTTTGTTCTGTTCTATTGTTTCTAACACTGCAATATCTTTCATTATCCTGTTCTCAAATACTATTGACTCAGAGGAGTGACTAGTGCTGGGAGGGCAGAATGTGGAAGATTTTCACAGCCCACTTCAATGTGCCTGTGCATCAAAGGAAGTATGCATGAAATATAGTTTTTAATTCATTTTCCGGAGTAGTTGTACTTCTAATCTCTGTTTAAAACTATCATATGGTGCAGTAGGTGCACACTCATTTTCCCGATCGTAATGCTTCTAATATGTAAATTCTCTTTTTCCCTTCCTCTACTATCTCTCCCTCTCTTTCTCCCCCTTCTACCACTTTACCACTTGTTTGCCTTCCCTTTTTGTTGCTCATGCCTTAATCTAGGTGTTCTGTTTGGTTCCTCTCTTTCCTTTATGCTACATATCTCCAATACAGGGCACGATCTTGTCATTTTCATCCCTTCAATATTAGAAAATCTTGTTTATTCCTCAGTTTACATGCTACAAACTGTTGATTGCTAACCTTGTTTTCTCCCGCCTTAACTATTGCTCATGTCTTCTTCTTGGTCTATCTGATTCCCATCTGTCCCCCCTGCAATCTATTTTTAACTCTGCTGCTCATACTCTTTGTTATATCCCTGTGTTCCTCTATCTCTTCTGCTCTTCTTTCTCTTCATTGGTTATCCTTCATAGCTTGTCTTTAATATTCTTTCATCTGCATTACATTAAAATGTGTCCATTGTGGCTAACATTGTGTTATCTATGTTCCTTGGTTTCCATGTATTACTCCTCTCATCCTCTCTGCTCTGAATCCCAATTCTTCTATCTCTCCCTAAGATCCCTTGTACTCAGTCTTGTTTCCGTTCTTTTGATCTTCATGCGCCCAAGTTCTGCAATGTCCTACTGCTGCACATTCGAGCTATCTCTTCCTACGGTCTCTTTCGTACTCCCTTCAAAGCTAATCTTCTCTCTGCTAAGTCTTAACTCCACTGATTTGGTTGAAATGTCTTGTTTGATACTGCAATTATGTGTACCATTTTAATATGTTATGCACAGTGTTTTGGCAAAAAAACCTTATAACTCAAATAATCAAAATAAATCACAATCTATGAGACAACGGTCTAAGTTCAAACCTCTTCTCATTATCTTCAAAAATGTTCATGGATTTACCCCACGCTATCTATTTGCTAATCATAAGCACTACCATACTCCTCACTCTTTACAATCATCATCAGATCACTTCCTTGCCACCACTCAAGCCTTTTGTGCTCCCTCTTGATTCCGCTCTCTCTCTCTCCTTGCTCCCCTACTCTGCAATGCTTGTCCCCTCCCTCTCCGTACTACTCCACCTCTACCACTATTTAAATCCAACCTCAAACCTATTCTTCTTTCTGAAAGAAAAAACATGTTTCCTAGCACTCTAGGCTTCTGCATCACTCTGTTTTCAGCTCTCCCTAACCTTCACAGACAACCCTAAAGAATTTTTCCAACACCCCTACACCCTTAATTTAGTACATGCTCCACCAATCGGTTCATATGGCATTCGGTCCTGTCCTCGTCCCTGGTTTATGTTCCCACCATCTCGAGCAACATCTGGTCTTCAAGACACATTCTCTCCCCCTGTCCGCTCTGTTATCAACTGTAAATGATGTGCCATGAAAGTATTGCTTAACCTGTGTTTTTTATAAATGTATAAAAAAAAAGAAATAAGGTAACTTGCCCTTGTAGATAAATGCCAAGGCGTGCAAAAGCACAGGAGCACCTGGGGACCAGTGAGGGACACACATCCTCCAAAACCGGCTTTTAGCCACGTCTTCACCACGTGTACTTTTCCCATTTCCCCTGAGCTCCTAGCTGCTCTGTAACACTAATAAAGTAGCAACAGCCTCTATTCTGCCTCTGAGGTATTCTTGTGCTGTGCAGTACAGAAGAACATGGTAGCTTGGACCACAGTCGATGCACAGCTGTGCCCCCCTGGCTTCTCATACACAGCACTTAGGCGCAATCAAAATAGAGCCTCAAGTTCCTGACAATCCTTTTCAGTGCACCCATAAACTGTAGAATGGCACATATGCTCATTAACTCAGAAGAGGGGCTGTGCCAGAGGTACCTCCCAAATTGGCATTTCAGGGGTGTTAAGAACCCGTGGCACTGTTTATTTTAGAATGTGTAAAGTACTTAAGGGGTGCACAATAAAGAATACTGATCATCATTTGCAATAATGCCACCGCCAGCATTGCAACTATGTGAAGGACATGTGTCGAAGCCAGAACTCCAACAGAAAGCTAACAGAGACTCCATTAAACTCCTCCTTTACATGTGTGTTCACAGCTTTGCATTTCAGCAAACAGCTCTGCAACCAAAACCTGCTAATATGGTGTGCCTTCTTCCGACTTCCATTGGCCCTGAATCAACCACAAGGAGACACTGACGAACGTAAGGCGGTGCCGCGTCAAACAGATATGCCAAAGGTCATTGATACGGTGGCATACTCGCCACGTGTGCATGCACCATAGCTGTTAATGGAATTTACATTAATGCACAGAATTATATCATTGACAGAATTTGGTATTACAATCGAGTAAAAAAATGCTTTAAAAACAGTAGTGTTCAAAATTGAAGAACAATTGCTCAATTGTCACACACCAGTAATGGGTATTTCCCCCGTTTGTGACGTTATCGAAATGGGTCCACTGGTGTTTGTTAAACAAGTGAATCAAGAAAGATCATGTTGCTAAATAATAAAGTGTCTGTGGCAAAAGCATTCTTCAACCAGCCCTCTTTAGCTTAATAGTGTTTAAAAAATGAAATAAGCGTTTCAGTTCTAATGAACAACCTCCATTTCCCTTAATTAGTTCACAGATACTCCTCTTGTAGTCACGAGAGTAAGCCCATGTTTTGTTTTAAAATGTAATAATCGCAAATAAATTCCAAACCAATAATCTCTCTGCTGTTTAAATATGTGCAATGCTTTTAGGTATTGCTAAATAGTGAAATGCTAATCATAGTTTCCCAATGTTTAAGTGCAGCCTAAAGCTGGCTTCTTTGGTGTGTTCAATTGTTGACTCTCGAAAAGTTAAAAGGGGGTCGGCCATGTTTTCGCCTTTTGCTAATCATAGCCGAGCCTCTTCACAACAAACACATGACATTTGTGTTCCAAATATGGAACAGAGTTAAATGCAATGTACACAATGCAACATCATAAGAAAACGCTTGCAAATTGAAATTGTAGATCTCCTGAAATAAGAGATTCAAAATGCATACAGTTAAGACAGTTAAGTATTTAGCAGGAACACAGTGGGCACACATGGACATATGGACGCTCTTTTGATTTAGCATTCAGGAATGGAGTCTAAAGAAGTGTTCTTTAGACTCCCACGGTGTTATTGAGCCTCGAGTAAACTCTGTAAAAAACATGAGGCTGATCTCAATAAAAAAATAAAAGGTGAAGATGGGGGGGGGGACTGCGAGCAACACGGACAGTTGTAGGATTCAGAGTGGTGGTAGATATTAGCAGCATGGAAAGGCAGCTGAAGCACAAAGGCACATTTTAAGGGAAGGAGATGTCAGAAACACAACTCTGGGAGGAGGCTGAAATGCTATCAGTAGCTGGAAGAGTGATCACAGGAACCATATGTGGTGCAGGAGGTAGTTGTCCCAGAAGCCAAGGGGACATTCACAGGAAGAGGGGCGACTAAGGCAACGCCAACAGGATGAAGAGTGCACGTGACCCATTCAGTGCCTAGAAAAGGCACAGATAGTAGATAGAAGGGTCCAAAGATCCGGAGCAGTGTACACCAAATTAACATGTAGCTTGTTCCCCAAATGATACAAGTGTAAAATGTGTTTATAGCATGGACGCTAAAAAGAGGTCAAGTTTTAATAGGCGTGGATCGTTTAGCCACCAAAAGGACATTTGAAAGCACAACTTGTAGAAAAAAAAATAATGAGACTGTACATTCTGGGGAAGAGCGAAGTGTGGATCAGTTTGCTTCTGACATGCATTATAATGGCCACCTATTTGATAGGCCCCTTGTAGTGAATTCGGTAGATGATGCAATTAATTATGTAATAGTGCTGTAATAAATAATAATGTTTTTTGTAGTGGGTAGAGATCAACGAGATGTGCAAATAATGTGCAGAAGGCAGAAACCTATGAGAAGGTAAACAATAACTGAGGTGGTGGGTCAATGGATGAGTTGGAGATCAATATTGACACCAGTGAGGAACCTAGAGGAAAACATGCATTTTATATGCTGGGGTCCTCCTGGCAGGAAGTCTAAAAGGAGGGACATGTATCTCAAGCACAGCAGCAGTACCGGGAAAACTCGGTGTACACCTTAATGTTTGCATTGCAAGGGTGTACGTTGTACAGTAATCAGTGTTTCCAGAAACATCACCAATTGACCCTCCATGATATTGCAAGGGATCACATGTTGAATGCGAAGTCAGGGAAAAAGTAGGCTGTAGATGGCAAGAGGAGGGCATTGCATTTGGCTCCACACAGAAGAAGAGCTGGGAGAGTGTGATGACGTGTGAGTCAACAGGTAGAGCCACAGTGTGTGGGGAAAATGGGATAGGACATTATAGGGGCAACTGAGGCTAAACGAGGTGGAAAAAAGGGGTTGAACAATCAAGGAACACATATAAGAACAGTTTAGATAGGGCATTCCTAAGTATGGAAGGGGAAATCCTGCATCGACCGGTACCAGAACATAAGGCAAAATCCCAAACACTAATAACGAGGTCCCACCTTGCTGTCAATTATATGGATGGCCATGGGGCATGCAGATAGCTGATCTGCAGTCACGTGGCTAGTGACCTGAATTGTACAGAATAAGATGTAACATGTCACATTGACAAGTAACACATTGGTTGTGTGAGATTACCTATTGTGGGGTCAGCACTAGGTATGCTTATACTGATGGCATGCTTCTCAGTTTAGGCCATCACTATTTTCAACAGCAAGCAAGGACATGCTTCATTACTCAAAAATGAGTGACTGGTCTGCTGTTTCCTCCTACTTGAGTGTTCACTAGAGGGCAAAAACGATGACAATAGCCCTACGTGATATGCACCTGAATGAACACAATCATGAAGACTGCAGGGAGAGACCTGCTGTGCAAGATACTCAAGGTAAACACCTTGGACTTGGCTCAGATAGAGACCCTCATCATCCTCGTTTCCAGACGACGCCTAGATCTTGCCTTACTCCGGGAGGATAACATTTGAAACCTGAGAGCATTTCCATAAGTATTTTCAAGAGTGACGTAAAGTGTTTCATAGGTCATTCATGCTTAGATTTTGGCTTTCAAACCTGTGAACTGATAAATATGTATGCCAAGAATGTGTCATATACTTGTTTGTGGCATGTTTTAACGTGAAAGCACAATTTTTGATTAATTTAAATTCACAAACATGGTCCACATACCATCCAAAAATAACAATTCAATGTACATCCCCCGCCAACTACTATACCCCGAAAACATATTAATGCGCTTGGTTCTAAGCTAAAGAATGTAATTCGTGCCAACACAGTTGGGTATGGGGGACTTACACTACAACAACCACAAGGAAAATCATTGTACACATCGCCTGCATCAAACAACGTACGCTCCACAATCTTGTTTGAAGAGTCTCTGCAGACACGATTTTCTTGTGGCAGGATTTGTCAGTGTAGTTCCTCAAAGGAACGGGTAATCATCTAAACAAAATTGTAAACAATTTCAGCAGTATTGTTTTCATCTGGTTTTCATCTGGTTGAACATCCTTTTACAGATGGAAATGTTTAATATCAAGATTCTGATGGGTGTATTGTATGTAAGAATTCCTAACATTTATATGATCTTATTGAGGAATGTGTGCCCTATTATTTTGTGAAATACAATACGTTATCAAGAGGCTGAAATTCATAATTTGGATGAAAAAGTTGGTAGCATAAATTTTACTGTTAGTTGTTAACAGGATAAACAGCTTGAGTCGCACTGCGAGTAGAACTCTGGCAAATGATTGTGCTCCCTTATGTCCCAATATTTCTTATTGATTCTGCTGGGATATTCTAAAGCACGGATAGAAATGGGTACAACGATGTTTATGATTCTATCATTGTTTTATAGCATGATGTAATAGCATACTATTGTGGCTGGTAAAGGCTCAGAGACCAGGATATTACCTCAAGTGTAGTGAGGACCAACAATGTACCTATGGAACATTTAATGCATTTATCGTGTGATATGGTGTACTACAGGTATATTAGAATATGGGCATATTGCTCGGGTTTTTCTTGGGTCAAAGCCAAAGCAAAAACTCTGATTGCATTTTGATTGCACTGGACTTGGCACACAGTCAACTTGTTCAGATTCAGTATTCTCCATGGACAAACGGACACCAAGTGAATGGAAATGGAACCTACATTGGAAAATGCGCAGTCCTTTTCCATTTCCAAGGAAGCCAAGACGTGATTCGCATGCTGAGAAGGTCACTGATAGAAGTAGATTATGAAGGAGCAACCAGTGAGTGAATGAGAAAGCAGGTGAGTGGTGCAGTGGCAGACACTGCTTGCATGAAACTCTGGAATAATACCACCGTTATTTCCCAGGCTGCCACCCTCCTGTTCGGTGGTGCCACAGTTATGAATGCTAGTATATAGCAATGTTCACAATACAAGTGAAATAAAAAATAAACTCATGCATTCATTCTTGAATGACAAGGATCATCAGTAAACTTATTGTTTGCTCATTTGAGCTCTGAAAAATATAGCATCATATGTATCCATATTCTTCGCCTTCAGTATCTGGCAGTGTTTTCTGAATATATTGCTTTTTGCGCTGTATTTGCTGCATCGGCCAGAGGTCTTGGTACTTGTTTGGCCCCATTTTATTTTATTTGTTCAATATTGACAGTGCATAGTTTTTCAATATGCTCTTTATCATTTCACTACTGGGTTGCCCCTGTTCGTTCAATGGAGGTGGGAACACAGGCTCTTTCATGCACTCGCTCTGGCCACAGGCATACTACTAATGGAAGGACAGTGTGGTATAGGGAGGTTTTAATGCCTACCTGGTTTACCTGTAATAGACTGGTGACCAGAGTTTGAATCTGGTGTGAACCTCATCAATTGAGGGACTCCTGAATCAAATGGCTCCCAGTATTTGATCTGCCATGTCTACTTCTAATGCATTTATTTTTACACTTATGACATTATTGTATTGTATTTGTCCTTTCTGGTTTTAATTTGCCCCCTACCGTTTTCATGTGTTTTTACTATAGACACTATGGTGACGCCTAAGGACATGTTAAGGTACAGTGTAGTGTATACTCCCCATGTATGTCAGCTAATCATTCGCAATTGTTATGCATGCTTACAAGATAGCTGAGGAGAACAAATACACTTTCTGTTATCCACGCCCCTCGGGCCGCACACTTGAATTCCCTATCATTTACCCCTCTGGCGCTCTTACCGTAGAGCGGTGCATTCATATCTGATTTTCAACCACTGTCCTGACAGGGTTTCGGTAATATCCCTTTAAATAGACCCTAGTAAGTGGGCAATCATGTGCCATGCATCCTCTCTGGTGCCTTCACTTTGATGTCACATACAAGTGACAGTTGAAATGGTTATGTCCCTCCCCCAAAAGACAGCTCCCTGACGTGCATTTGGCAGTAGCTCTCTGGTAGCATATCTGGTAAAAGATGGAGTTGGGTGGGCAGGTGGCAGGTAAGATATGTCCATGACCATTCAATGCACCATTAAAAATTGAACCGTTATATACTAGTTGGTTTTTCTTTTCTTTTTATGAGCAGGTATTTATTACTATGAACAATGCAACACCAAAAGTTGAAACCACAGAGTCTGAGATTATGACGAGCTGAACTCTCAGACACAATTCCTGTTCCATCGGAGAACAAGACAGCATGGTTGTTCCAAATGGATGATTTATGGTCACCTCCTAGTGAAATATGCTGCTATCACATCACAGCATTTACAGACTGGAAGAGCATATCTGTAGCAAGATGAAAGGGCTTTGTTGCCACTGCACTAACCATGGATTTACTTTTACCATCCTCCGGTGCTGGGGTGAGTTTGTGCCTGCCTTAGGCACTAAAATCACTTTTTCTGCCATCACTGTGCTGGCGCCATAGGACGTGTGCCTTCCACTCCCCCTCCCCTTATCGGTTTTTCCTGGTTGCTACCCTCAACGGCACTCACAATAGCCATCTGGCCCGACCTGCAGTAAGGGTTCCTCACTCTCTGCTCCCAGCACCATTGCCCATCCTCCGGTGCTGGGGTGAGCTTGTACCTGCCTGAGACACTAAAATAACTGTTTCTGCTTTTACTGTGTTGGCACTGTGGCACGTGTGCCTTCCACTCCCCCTCCCCTTGTCTCAGTTTCCTGGTTGCCGGCCTCCCCCTTCCCTCCTGCCCACTGTGCTCCTATTGGTCATCCGCCTGACCTGCAGTGAGGGTTCCTCTCTCTCTCTGCCCCCAGCACCATTTCCCATCCTCCAATGCTAGGGTGAGTTTGTGCGTTCCTTAGGCACTAAAATAACTTTTTCTGCCATGACTGTGTTGGCGCTGTAGCTTGTGTGCCTTCCACTCGCCCTCCCCTTGTCTCCTTTTCTTGGTTGCTAGTGTGCCCCCTCCCACCCGGCCACTGCGCTCCATTTGACCATCCTGTCCCTCATAGACATCCACCGTAGGCAGCCCCTGCCATGGCAGCACCCCCTATGCGAAGGACCCAGAGGGACTGGATGGCTCCCATAAGCAGCTCCAGATAGTGTCTGCCAGTGTCCACCAGGGAAGCATGGAGCCTGCAGTCGTCAATCTGCTGTGACGAATCAGGAAAGTTAAATCTGGGTGTTTTACATTGCTGCTGTGTTAAAAAAAAAAACGAGGCCTTTTTCCCCATTTTAGGAGAGTTGAATCTGTGTGTTTTATAATGCTGCTGTGTTTAAAAAACAAGGTAATCTCTCCACCCCCTTTTGGAAAGTTGAATCCGGGTGTTTTACATTGTGGTAACTGTGGTACTGTTAAACATGTTCCTTTAGTGATCCCTTCCACTCCCTAGGTACCACACCCTCCAAAGGGTGCCGTTGTACTGTTGCAATCACTAGTTTTTCTCCTCCTGTGTCTTCCCCTCTCAGGTGTGATCCCAGCGCCTCCCCACCACCCTGCGCATCCTGCATGGTGTGCCGCTGGGCTCTGCATCACTCTCTCTGCTCTTGTGCCCTTCTCTTCCCACCTTCCTCCTATGCGCCCTATATTGTGCTCTCTGTTTCTCCCATATTCTGTGCTGCACTTTCTCCTATCGTATCCCTCTCACTATATCTGGAAGTAAGACTTTCAAGTGGGACATCCTGGTCTCCAACCCAGGCCTACACCAGTGCTCCCTCTAGACAGAATCTCACCAACATCCTCTTTATCGTTCATTCACCAGACCTATGGAGCCTTCATATGGTCTTGCCTCTCTCTCCTATCTCGTCCTCTCCCATTAATGGTGGCACTCGGTGGGAGGCCCTCTTGGCCTCCTTCCACTCATCCAAGTTCCGCAATAATGTCTATCTGAATGGCACCGTCTTAGTCCAGGGCCCTCAGCCCAATCTCCTCCTGTTTGATAGGAGTCTCCTGTGTCTTATCAACTTCCGTCCTTCTCCCACTACTGTTGCTAGCACCCTGTTAGTTCCTCTGCCACCTCTCATCTCCACCTATGCCCACTTTCAGGCCCCTCTTCCAATTCCTCTGCGTGCAGTTCAAGCCTGTACCCCTCCCCGGGTGTCCTTCAAATGTGGCAACCTACTCCACGTTGCTACTCTCAACTCCCACTCTGCTGTCAAACACTCCTCTGACATCTGTCTCTTTCTCAAAGAACTTGACCTGGATGTCCGCGCTCGTACCGAGATATGGTTCATGGACAGCTCTGTCATGAGTTTTGACACTCCCATCCCTGACGGCTGCAAGATTATCTCCAAGCCCAGAACAAACTGACCCAGAAGTGGAGTAGCTCTGATCTTTTCTGAGCGGCTCCTGGCTTCTGCCATTCTGACGCAGGCCTACTCCTCCTTTGAATGCCTGCTCTGCAGGCTCTGTATCTCTCCTGGCCTCTCTCTGGCTGTATCCTCTATCTAAAGGCCACCTGGCCAGGTTGCCCTCTTCCTCTCAGACTGGGCTGACCTCTCCTCTTCACTCCTTCCCTCAACCTCTCAACTTCTCCTCCTCAGAGACCTCTACATCCATGTGGATACTTCTCATCCCTTCTCTGGCCGACACACTATGTGGGACATACTTTGGATGTTCTCATCTCCTCAGACATCTGTCTCTATAAACCCTCTGACCACTCCTCTTTCTTGGACTGAGCATGTTCTACTCTCCTCTCATCTGAAACTCTCTACCCTTAAGGTAAAGCCCACCCCAGCACTGTCACCTACCTTTGCTGTTATTCGTCCCATGAAACGTGCGTCAGTGGATACCTTTGCCTCTACTTTCTCTTCTCCTCTTACTCTAATCTGCATCTTTCTATCTCCAACACTCTAGACATACTTGCCCCTATGATGAGAATCCGGCTGAAGCCTACCTCCAAGTGCAACTCTTGGTATGACTCCGATCTCGCAGTCCAGACACGCAAGTGCAGGGGGCTGAGAGGAAATGGAGGGCTTTGGGTGCATCCTCTGACAAAGTGGCCTGCCAGCTGCTCCAAATGTAATATAGACTCTCTGCCCTGTCCAAGAAGAGAGCCCACATTCAAAGCCACATCTCTGCAGCTTCTAAACACATGGCCAAACTCTTTATAATCTGCAAGAAACTGGCCAATCCTGCTGCAATCTCTACCTCGCATGTTCCCTCCCAGGCCCTTCTTACGGCTCTGGCCTCTCACTTCACCACTAAAACTCAGGACATCCTGTCCTCTATCTCCTCTTCCTCTTCCTCTCCCTCTTCTGCTCTCGGCCCCCCTTTGGCAAACTCCCCCTCTCCTCCTTTTCCCTCTTTCTCTCTGACAACACCTGATGAGGTTTATGAAAGTGTCACCCAAACAGGTCCTTCCCCAGAATCATCAAGGATGAAATTGACACCCTTGCTCCAGCCGATTTCTGTAATCACTCTTTTGCCACTGGAACTTTTCCCTCTCTCCTCAAGCACTCCCCTGTGCACCCCCTTCTCAAGAAGCCATCAGCCTATCTGACTTGTCCGGCACACTGTCACCAGATCTCTATCAACATTTCCTGGGTAAACTCCTGGAAAATCTGGCCATCACCCAGCTTACTCTCAACAATGAATCTGTTGGTTGTCTCCATGGCCATCAGTCTGGCTTCAGTGCTGCCAAAGGCACGCAAATTGCTCTCCTGAACACCCATGAAGATTTGCTCTCTAACCTTGATTCCAACACTCCTTCTGCCCTCATCCTCCTTGATCTTTCCTCTGCCTTTGACATGGTCAACCACACCATCCTGATCAATCGACTTTGTGAGAACCTTGGCATGATGGATCAGGCCCTTGAGTGATTGACCTCCTTCCTTTTGGACCATCCCATCCAGGTCCAACTTGGTTCCTTAATCTCTGCCATTGCTGTCTCCACCTGTGGTGTTCTCCAGCGCTCTATCCTCTCACCCTGGTCTTTGAACCTCTACTTGGCCCCTTTAGCCTCTGTGATCTCTACCTTCTCCTATAACACACATTCCTGACTATCTATCCGTGATTCAGGATTGGTGAGCCTCCAACAATCGTTGCCTTAATGCCAGTAAGACAGAGATCCTTCTCATTTGGACTACTGCTCCCACTTTCCCCCTCTCCCACTGGCTGCCCTCCTTGGGCCCCCCTCCTTTGCCTTTGTGTGTGGCAAAAAACCTTGGTGTCATCTTTGACTCCACTCTCTCTTTCTCTCTTCACATCTTGGATGTTGCCAAGAAGTCCCACTACCAGCTGCACCTCCTCAAAGGCACTCTTCTCTTTCTTACTTTCCCCCAGAAGCTCACTGTCTCCAGAGCCTTGGTCCTCTCTAGGTTGGACTACTGCAACAGCCTCTTTCTCAATCTGCCTTCTGCTACTCTCTGCCCTCTGCAACTAATCCAGAACGGGACTGCAAGAATTATCCTTGGCCTCAAGCCCAGGGACCGTATCTCTCCAGCCCTGAAATCTCTCCACTGGCTCCCGGTAGCTGCAAGGATCAAGTTCAAGACCCTGTGCATTGTCCACAAGGCTTCCTGGAGCTGGGGCTTGCACTGCATCCAACACTCTCTTACTAAATACCTTCCTTCTCGAGCCCTTTTCTCAGCTACCTCCAACTCTTTAAGTGTCTGACGCTTCTCCTGGCAGAGAGTGCAGGGTAGATCTCTCTCCCCTGCAGGTGCCGCCCTGTGGTATGGCTTCTCTGCCCCTCTCAAACTTCATCTAGGCCCCCTGAAGTTCTGGAAGCAGCTGAAAACATTCCTCTTCTCTTCTGCTTTCTCTCTCTCCCTTTCCTGCTGGACTACCTGACCTACCTGTCTGCCGCACTGACTGGTTGCTTGGCTACCCTCAGAGCCTCACTGGGTACAAAGCTCTCTCTTGATCAGTCATCCCTGCACTACCTCTGGGCTTCCACGTACTTGGGGGCTGTAACTGTAACGTCTACAGTCCCCTGCCTCCTTGCACTTACCCAGAGCCGCACTGCCCCTGTGCTGCACTTACTCTGAGCATTGCTGCCCTGACTTTCCCTGTCCCTCTCCCTGGCACTTCTCCTGCCTTCCTCTTGCACTTCTCATTCTCACACTTCTCCCCCCTTCCACTTCTCGTTCTCGCACTTGCATGATCTGAATGACACAAGGCCTGGTAAGATTGTTTGTCTTGTCCTCTCTCTGTCTTCCCCCCTTGTCTGTTCATGCCTAGAAACACTTGTGTACAGGTGTGTTATAAATGGCTTATCATGTCATATTAGCCTTTGGCACTCCAGATGTTTTTGACTATAGCCACCATCAGCACACGTCAGCTTGGTCAATGGTGAGGAGCCAAGGGAGTTGTTGTACAAAGCATTTGGGGAGATTCAGGTTGCAAACATCATCTTTTATTTCTATGATATTGGTTTACTGTACAGTCCATTCAAGGCTTGACTACCTTGCATGCATGGTCTTTGTATTGGTAATCCATTTTAAGATTTCTTAGCTGGGTTCTGAAAGGTACACGGATGTGTACAGAGCATTTTGATATTATACTGATCAGAGGAAAGGGCACAGCAGAACATCCAGTGTAACAACATGTAAACAAAGCTACACCAATATTGTATGGCCTACCTGCAGACACATATTGTAAACCAGCCTCTGCCATTCAAATCTAGTATTGTTTTGATTCTTTAAACAGACCCAGTTCCTGTGTCTGAAGATAAGAACTATTTCTAAATATTGCTTGTCTAAGCCAACTGCATGCTTATACGGACGAAGCACCTGTCCTTCTTCAGGAGAGAAGGCCACTTTTCAGTGCAATGCAGTGCATTCCCTCACATTAAAAGATTAACAAGACACACTGAATACTGTAAGAACAATCAGCCACTATCTTCACTTACACTCCCATTCAAAGAAAGGATGGTGTTCTACACACATATTTCTGACTTTGACCCCCTAGTGCCTCATCTATTTTACCTCATTTCTTTAATTTGCTCACTTAATGGAAAGTGCAGCATTTAACATATTGCAGTCTATGTGGCCTGGACAAAGGGCTGAATTGTTTAAAACCCCAAGCAATATTCCAATTGCTCACCATTCTTATTCGTATTGGTCCCTCATCATGTAAGAAAAGCATAACGAGTATTATTAATACAGTGGTAGGAGTGCTGAAGTAATTAGAATACACTTTGTTATCTGACACGTTTTCAGTTAATCACTAGCAAAAGTACCCATTATCTTAACGGGTTCTGTAGACAGACATGCTAAAACTCTCATAAATTGTTGAAAATCAATGATCCTGTAGGTCGCTGTTCCGATTAGCTTATTGCTTGATGTGTGTTGCCCCCTGAAGTAAACTGCACTGAGAATGGGTGTGTGTGGCTGTCTGACATACAAAAAAGCAGACATTGGTGGGTGGTGAGAGTTGGTGAGCGGCTGCATACTAGGACCTTCTGTGCTCTCTGCTCACCCATCGCCTTACCCTGGCATGTTGCAGTTCTTCGTGGTGCATTGCAGTGCAAATATCTCAGAAACCAAGCATTCCAGGGCCTTGAAACGTGGTTTTCGAGGTCTTCCTTGTGTCGGGACTGGTTCTTCTATGACTACATTGATGTTTCGCCGATTTCAGGCAACGGTCTCATGTTTGAAGTTGCTGAAAGCCAGGAAAAGCGGTGAGGTTTCCAAATGTCATGTAGCCAGTAATATCTGGATAGTCCTAACATGTAGCTATGCAAAATGTGGTGCAGATTTGTGAAACAGTGTGGAATTGTATGAGGAACAACATTTTGCCAAGACACAAACCCACAAACAAGTTTTGACTTGTTCTGACATCCGAGGAACGGGGTGGGCTGTCCAAATGTCTTGTAGCCAGTGCTGTCTGGATGGTCCCAACAGGTAACTATGCAACATTTGGTGCAGATGGATGAAACTATGTGGAATTGTATAAGGAACAACTCTTTGCCACAATCCAGCCACCCACTCATGTTCACTTTTATAAAAATAGATATAACAATTAGTCTTTATGTCTATCTTGATTAAACATGTTTAATAATATATCTCATTCTTTCTTTGAAAAACAAATCTCTACATTTGTTCCAATCTTGTAAGATTTACATACAATCTTAATTCTTCAAGAAAAAATATTCAAATTGAATCATGACAACTGCAAGTCCATATCAAAAACAAAATAAAAGAAGCAACACCATAATTTTAGTATTGTAGCCTGTTTATTGCCTGTTTATTGTAATTCAGTAATTCAGTAGACCACATCAGTAACACAAAACAAAATACAATACATACAAGGTCAGAATGCATTGTAACATATGGTTATGTGTTGATGCTCTTCTATGCTTCTCCTTGATTTACCTTGAATGCTTTGGATGTGAATTGTTAGGAGTTTTCATCTCTGGCAGACCATCCGTGAAATGTATTGCCTCTGACACGATTTTACTATCAGAATGTAAAGTGTAGGGAAATCTATACAGAAATAAGTATGCAAAGAAGAAATTGCTATTTTAAAAACAAACATGTGAGATGCTGCCTGCCCAGAGCATCTGAAAAACTGACATGTGCTAGGGAATGTGCATTGTTTGCAGCCAATCTATAATTACTGAATAGCTCCAAGGTAACTGATTAAGCAAAGAAAATATTCCTTACACTTACCAGAAAGTATACAGCAAATGTTATTAAAATGGAATAATTGAGATTTCAACAAACAATTTGTGACAGATGTTTATTTGCAAACAGAAAGTTATAATGCTGCCAGTTTCGTGGAAATGTAAAAGCAAGGGGAAAAGAAATTGTGGCTGCAATTGTGAATGACTCCAACCTGAATACAACTAGGCCTGAACTGCCAAATAGCCTTCCATCCACTTACAAACTACAGACCCAGACTGAGAGGAAAGTGTGAACACTGGCTTTAGAAGCTCACTATAAAACCTTAGGGCTTTGCTTGGATCCTTGGTTCACAGAAACATGTCTACATAATAGAACAATGGCAGCCCATTATCAACTTCCAAGTACCCTAAATGTACAATAAATAGGCTATCTGCAGTAGTTCACTCTCAAGAAATCAAATCCCCATCTTTCAATAGGAAAGAAATGCACACTTTTAGAGACTGGATGTCTGATAACAGGGGAAGCCACATACTGGGATCACTCAAGGGGGTGAGATGGAAGTCCTAAATGGCCATGCCAGCCGCCTAACTTCAAATATCGTGTACCATGACAACAGCCTTCACATAATTCATATATGCCCCAGCTTTAAGCTTCAAAAGGAACTGATAGCAGATATTCTGTTACTGGGCAGAGAAAGTGGAATTTCCATGCAATATTTTGGAAATAGTAAAAAAACCTTTGTGTAAATTACATTTGAAGTTAAATTATTATTTGTAACTTCTCATAGAGAGTTAACTTCTTAAAAACATATTTAGGATGAAAAGCTCTATAAACTGAAGGTACAACTGTGTTTATGATTAGGTAATTATGAACTTTAGGCAGATATAAATATGTTGTACCAGAAACAGTGCATGCCCGTGATTTATATATCCTAGGGCTTGTGCCGGAGAGCCCATTATTCTGTGCTGGAAATTGAATTGTTGTGTAAAATTATTGGTTAGAAAAAAAAGAAAAATCTATAACACACCCATCACTTGGCAGGTCAAGATGAGATTCAGATCATTTGATTCGCCTGAGGGATAGCAATTTGATTAACTGATTAGTAGCATGATCAGGTCTGAGGAATATGCTGTTTTAGAAAGTTAACAAAGTTTCATGTATAAATCTCCATGATGACATCATATCAAATGGGAGGGAATATATGTGAATAAATCAATCCCATAAGACTGTCCTCTTCAGTAATATTCCCAATAAGTAGAACAGGGTTGGAGTAGTGTGATGTCACTTTTAGAACATGGTGATACACATGCATTCACCAATAAGTTTAGAATAATTATACACACCTTTAAGGTGAGTGGTATCTGCACTATAAAGGTTCAAACCCATAGATTCTAGGGACAAACTCTCACTTGCTCACAAACTGACTCGATGACTAAAGAAAGAAAGAAGAATTGATAACAACAGAACAGAACATGCAATAGATTGCTTTCCTTTTTACCACTTGTGGATTAAAAACAGAGCTAAAAACTGAGCACTGTAAGTGAGGCCGACCTGGAGTTAAAGACCCAGGTCTTCGTCAGTGGAAAATACAGCAGACAGGTCCTAATACATGAAGATGGAGACTGGGCTGTGGAGGGATGCTGACCAACATCTTGCTTAATTGATAACTACCTCTTCCTTGAGCAGGAGAATGGAACCAGTCCTTAGGAGAGTGCCCACCTCCATGTGAGACTGCAAAAAGAAATTCATATATATGTATGATATTATTTATTAGTGAAAGTACTGAGGGGGCGGGCTATGCAAATTGACTAGACATAACAAGAAATTAATTAATATTTTAGACGTCTATGTGTGTCTGTAATTATACTGGGAGAACTCCTGAATCCTTCTCTGTGCAATGATCAAACACAGAAGAAGTATTCATGGTGGAGCTAAAAGGACATCTCTCTGTCTGCATACTTACACACATCAGATAATTGAAGTCAATTCTTGGTTACATCAATAAGCAGAGTGTTGAGTCTTCATACTTGTATTGATCGATTTAGGAAAACTGGGAACAGGTGACTTAATTTTTGGCTTTAAGCTGCCCATTGAACATGAAACATGTACAATTGTACACATTAATTCAAGAAAAATACTAGTGAATTGAGTTTTGCACACCTATATTTTCATTGTGTAAGTGATTCACATGCAGGAATGTTAATTCCATTGAGTTATCTAGAACATGGTCTGAAATTCTGACATGTTCATTGAGGTGGGGAAATGTTTATTTGCAATGAATAAGAAATAGAGAGACTGGAATGCGCTGATTAAATTTGGTTTTCAACAAAATGTAATTTTTATCCTGAGCACTGAAACACTGTTTGACACATGTTGGATGTGGGCTCAGAAAAAATCAAATGTAAATATAGTGATGATTGTGCTTTCAAAATGTACTTTCATGTATATTCCATTTTGACAATTGAAGCTGTAATTTCATAGATTTATTTTTCTTATATTTAAATGTTATTAATAAAATATGCCTTAGGGTATCAATATTGTTAAATTTGGGAACCCAGGTACATAAAAATGACTGCATTAAACAAATAAAGTGTGTGGTGCTTGGTTTGGGGTGGGTGAAATATTTCCCCCCATTAGATGTCATTCTATTAACATATTCTGCAGTAGTGCATGTCTCTTTCCATGTCTACTCTTTGCGAATTAAGCTTTGACTTTTCAAAAACATAAAAACATATGCAATTTAAACAAGTCAACTAAAACTAGTATTGGATGGTAATGGGCTTTTACAAGTGGCAAATAGCATAGGAGAGGAACTTTCTTGTGTTGTGCCCTTGCATGCGTTTTGCAGTCTGCCATTAAAGTCATAAAATGAACTGTACAATACATTGCCTGTGACATCTAAGACCTAGTTCCACAGACACACCACTCACCACCCTACCTGAGAATCAATGATCTGTTACTCAATGTTTCCTCCCCTGGTTGCTTGTAGAAAACTGGCTCCCAATTCCCCGATACTCCCTTGTTGTTAGCTCTCCGCTCCATTTTTCTCTACTTCCCTCACTGTGTGCTTGCCCCCTATGTTTGCAAAGCTCTCTTTTGCTTCCCAAAGCTAGTTCTGTGCTCAATAAATGCCATTATAATAAGGATAATAATGATAATGACACCAGTTTGCTTATTTGAAATCAACATGCACTAGGCTTGGGATAAGACATGTGAATGGGCAGCATGTTTCCAGTTTAGCATCACACCATGGAGAGAGTGTAAGATGGCAGTTAATTTCTGTTTAGGTTTGTTGGGCAAAAGGTAAAAAAAAAACATGCAGGGTGTAATAGATGAGGCAGCAAATCCCATATTAGGGCAAAGGTTGCATCATGTGTAGGCCTGTATTTCAGCGCTTGAGGTCAAGTACTGTACAGCCCTTTGTGTGCTTCTTGGTAAAGGAAGGGTGGGGGGGATAATGCATTGAAGTATTTATGTTTGCGTACTATTATTCTAGTTCACTTTGTCTAACACTATTTGCAGAGTGTAAACTTAGACCGCTCAGGGCATTTGAGGCAGGCTGATAGCTAAAGGTCTAATCATGTTTGAAATTAATTCAGAAAAAGGAGACTATTCAGATGTTTTCTAAAGCACAGATGGTTAACTTGTTTCCAGAATCTAATGCAAAGGGAGTTCTACAATACCACCACTTGAACTGAGAACCATCTGCCCAACCCTCAAAGTGTTTTATGGACCTTTGAAGATGAAAGAGAAGATTGTGGGTTTCTAAGCAAATAGATTAATTAGAGAAGATTGTGTATTTTATTTTTTATTGTAAAGATTGGACCATTATGACATAAGGCATTAAACAACAAGTCATTACACTAGTTAAAAAAAAAACTCCTTTCTATTGAATTTGCATAGAATAAAACACACTGGGCCTCATTACGACCCAGGCGGATTTCGCGGTGCTAAATGCACCGCGAAGCATGGCGGAAAGCCGCCGATAGCGCCATGGGGGTTGGCGGATTTACCGCCCCATTCCGACCTTGGCGGGGCGGTAAATCCCCAATCCCCATTCTGCCCTTCCCCATTCCCATTTTTGCCCCATAGGGTATAATGGGAGTGGGGAAGGAGTTAATTACGCCACCGTAAAATACGGTGGCGTAATTAACAACGAGGTCCCGTAGCGCCATGGTTTTCTCCGCCTGGTAAAACCAGGCGGAAAAGGCCGCCATGGCGCTACGGGAACTCGTAGTATGGCGGAGAGGTACGCCATGCACTACGCTGGCGTAAAACCCTCTCCGCCAGGGTCCTAATGAGGCCCACTGTCACTGAACAGTATAAATGTTCACAACATATTGCTTACACCCCAGAGACCTCTCCCATCTCCAAAACCCTTACCCAATAGACACCTCTCCTGCTGCACCACCAGCCCCTCTTTAGTCCAGTTTAGATCTGGATGCCCACTACATCTCAGTGCCCCTTTCCAACACCTCTGGGAAACCACACATCTGTCTTTTGTCCACCCAGCATCTCTTTCCCAACATACTCAAAATTGTCCAGTTCAATGGGGCTTCAAGTCTGGGATGGAAGCCAGTTCATTCAACAGTTGCCCCCAGTCCATTTTCATATTGCTTTCCCCATCATAGTCTTTCTGTTTACTCAGAAATTCTACCTCTGTCAAGCCACATCGGTGCACATCCTGGAGCCATTGCCTCAGCAATGGGCCTGTCACCATTTGCCATGAATGTGCAATTTGCCACTTGGCTACAACTAACATAAATCTTACTATTTTATTCTGTACAGTATGCCTCTTTCTCCCTGGCAAGAGTCCCCAAAGACATACCCTGTGAGTGTGTTCATAATTACTTCCCAAATAACTGGTTAAGGTGTACCACCTCCTCCCAATTTCCAGTGATCACCAGACAATCCCAGACCATGTGTCGAAAACCACATGGCCCACCCTACACCCTGGGCATTCATGTGACACAGAGGGGTTTATTATGTGAGTTTCTCTGGTGTCGAATACACCCTCTGTAAGTAATTCAATTGCATCAATTGGAATCTTGCATTCCATGACACCTTTTTGATCTGTTCCCACATCTTCACCCTTGTTTTGTCTGAAATCGGTGAACCGCTAATTCTCCATCATTTTGTATGGCTTGTAAGGCTTGTAAGGCCGTCTAAATCCTGGAAATCCTTCTCCTGCCTTCCGCTAGTGCCAGCATTGTTTGTACCATGGTTCTTGGTACTGTTCTTATGAGATGCAATCCCTTAACCTTTGTACCACTTTTGCATATCTAGGAACGTGATCACTCGACAACTCTTATGTCTGTTTCCATTCCTCAAATGTCAATACCTTCCCACCGCAAGGAGATCCCATAATGCCATGCAGTGCTTTTCCTTCAGGGCTGCACGCCCTACAATTCCCAGTGTCATTCTGATTGCTCTGTAAAATCCTATGGGTATATCTGCGCCAAATAGGCTTCCAACTCCGATTTTTCACAAAAGCGTTTTCCACACCTCAAGTACCATCGTAAAGACATTTGTGTCCCCTTTAGCACCCACAGGATTCCAAAATAGTTCCATACCATGTCTGCAATCTGGGATCCATCCCAGCAGGCCGGCGATCTCACCACCCATGGTCATGTTCCATTGAGCTACTGATTGCAGTTGAGCTGCTATAAAATCTAGCTGAAAATACTGCCTATTCGGTCCACCCCTCCTCGTTTCTATGTTTCAGTGTCCTCATGGCTACCCTGTATCTCTCCGTGTTCCACACTAATTCCCCTAGCATCTTATCCAGCTTCCTAAAGAAGACACTCTTAATGTCATATGATTGAAAAATACAACAACCTGGGGAGCACCATAATCTTGCATATAGCCACCTCCACATTAATGAAAGAGGCAACTTCTTCCAGAACGGTACTGTGTCCCCTATCCCGGTGAGCGCGAGCCCAGTGATGTAAACTAACATCTCCTCAATGTTTTGAAATACCTGTATCCCTAAATATTTAAAGGACTCGCGCTCCCACCTAATCCCCCAATCCGGGAGAGTACCATCCTTCTTTGCACACAAACCAGCTAATGGGAAAAAAACTGATTTTTCCCTATTCATCTGGAAACCTGATAGTTTCCAAAAGTTGGCTAGGATATCCAAGATAATTGGTATATTCAACAGAGGGTTGCTCACATACAATAAAATATCATCCGCACATAACAAAATTAGGGGTGTACCGAAATTCGGCTTTGAGCAATTATTCGGCCAAACTCCGGATGAAATGAGCTATTCGGCAATCGGCCGAATAATTAATTAATTATTACTCGAAGCCGAAGTTACACCCCTAGAATTTAAACATTTATATCGCAGATTGTGTTCATCAGGTGTACTTTTCCCCGCCGTGGGAATGCTTGCAACAGTGCACTTTGACCGCTAGGTGGCGTTCACGGCTCACTCCTTACGTGGTTGCTTGTTTCTAGTCCCCGGCTGTGGCTCAGACAAGCCCTATTTCAGAACCACAACTCATTTACTCAATAAGGGATTAAATTGGAAATGGGCACTGGTAATCCATTTTGAGGCCATTTTTTAATGAAAGCTTACCATATTGTAGTGGCCACTGCAAAACTGTCATTTTACCAACAGGGTAATAGGATCAGGACACCACTGGGGAGAGATGTTGGTTGTGCAGCAATGCCTATGAGTGCTTTTGTAACTCACAGCCTATCATTTAAACAAAAAAAGACAAGCATAGATAATGCAGCCGCCATTAAGCCCATGCCACTCTGCATTGGACAAACTGCATGACACGTTTATAATTCGGTGCCTCATTCTGACTCACACAGTAAGAAGCAAAATCATGAATAATGGCCTTCACCTCTTCCGAGAAAGCCACACCCGAGCTTTGTGAAGAGCAGTAGCCTCACCATAGCTCACGGTCTGTTGGATGGTCAGTTGCCTCCTGATGCTGGGCCATTTCCTCTCAGCTGCGCCTGGTGATGCCCTGTGAACATCAAAAAGGTGGTGGGGGTTTATCATCCTTTATCACAGCCTATGAATACTGAGCAAGTGTAAAGCCAGAGACAATGTTGCAGTGTCTTTCAAACGGAGCTGCGGTCAAACTGCAGTTCAGTTTTCTGCTTGGGGCAATGTTTACATACACCACAGGAAACAAACAGGAAATTGGAGGCCTTTCAGAAGCCTCTGTGACAAGTATTTACTGCGTCTCTCACACTGAGCTGCGGTCAGACTGCAGCCGAGATTGCAGAATCTGGACAAAGTTTACATACGCTGCAGTAAACAACCAGTTTGTCGGAGGCTTTTCAAAAATCTCTGATCAGTTTGCAGCACAGAAGAGGTGCTGCTTACACTAGAGGAGATATAGTCTTCTGGGCTCACATTTCTGAATGCCTTCTTTTAAAATATTTACAGATTTACACTGTGCAAAGCTTTATTCACCAAACACCACAGTTTGTTGCCTGCAGATGACCTGCTGCGTGCTTCACTAGACGTACACTTATATATTTATTAAACTCATTAAAAGTCATTCCACCTCCTTTAGTCCCTGGAACTGACCTTAACTATTTATAAGCATATCCTGCACTGAATTCCTGTTAAAACAAGCATTGGAAAAGCCAACTGTTTTGGCTTGTTTGGTATATCTTGACACATTCCAAGTAGTAATCTACTATTCGGTCGCTATTCGGTAATTATTCGGTAACTATTCAGTTCCGGACGGATAATTAGTTGAACTATTCGGTATTCGGCCGAATAGCACATTTACTATTCGGTACACCCCTAAACAAAATATCACTCCTCCCACTGATATATGTCTGAAAATATCCAGCCATATGCTCAAGCGCCATCAAAAATAGGATGGGTGACTCGAGACAACCCTGTTGCATGCCAAGTCCCAACGACCAACATGAGGATACCGATGTGCCCATCTTCAATCTAGACATCAGGCTGCAATCCAGGAGTCTCAGCCAACCCATAATTCCATCCTCAAACCCGTAGGCCTCTAGAACCTTGTACAGCCATGGCCATTCGAGCAAGTCAAACTCTTTGACCACATCGAATGTGGCCAGAGCCAGTTCCCATGGAGAACCCTTGAATTGATCGATCACATGATGTAGTCAGCGCAAGTGCATGCTAGTGTTATGCCCTCCTAGGAACACGCATTGGTTCAGGTGTACCAGATTCGGCACTATACTAGCCAGCCGTGTTGCTAATATCTTCCAGAGAATGTTTGCATCCACATTCAACAAGGGGATAGGCCGGTATGAGGTGCATTGGCTCGGGTCCTTGTCCTTTTTTAAGAGCGCAGTAATTATTGCCTCTCTCATTGTCTCAGGCAGTATACCCTTGTGGAATGCATTGTCAGACACCCTTTTCAATTGTGGGACCAGGATATCTGCACATTCTCGATAAAACGCTACCAGGAACCCATTGCTCCCTGCAGCTCTGTTAGTTTGCATGGATTGTATGCCATGTAATATCTCCCCTTCTTCTATTGGGGTTTCCAACCCCTCCCTGGGTTCCTCCTCCCTTCTCAGCAGTCTCACTAGTTCTACCTAGTGTGAAGCATTCAACTACAAATAAGTTCCCCCCGTCGAATAAAGCTGCTTGTAATATTCCTGTAGCAAAACAAAAGAGGTGATAGATGGAAGGTTTAGAATTAATCTTAACCTCTGGTATTGCTGTGGGAAACCCTCCAGGTCATCTTCTTCGCCTGCTAAGCCATTACAAAGGGGAAAAAAAAACATTATTTTTATTGGGAAATAAGGCCAAAACAGGGCATGTCAATTTATTAATTTGTGGAATCAGGTGGATATCAGAGTCACATGTAACACCCACTAACTTTCTCATACGGTGATAGGGGGTGGGGTAAAAGGACGTCTGGTTAAAATAGTAGGGGTCAAGTTAGACATTCAAAGTTAGAATGACATGAACTTGGTTTTGCTAACATTGACTTTTAAACAATTACTATGCCGCTGCTAAATGTCATCATGCAACTGACAAAAGTAAAATTGTATGAAAATGACAGCCAGTCCAGATGTTGAAGATTTTGGGTGTTTTGATTGATTCATAGTTTATTTGTATAGCGCCTATACTCAGTGTATTTCAAAGCACTTCACGGTAGGGAGGGAACAGGACAGAATACAGTGACATGCTTACAAGTCCTTGATACATTTAAGAATGTGAAATGTACTACCATACGCAACCTTGCGACATTTTAGATAGTCCAGGAACTTAAAAAATGAAAACGAGGGGAGCGGGGATTGGCAAGGAGGATGAGGCAGACAAGCGGGAACATTACTAGGCCTGACAATTGTGGTAGTGCTGTCATTTTACAAGAGGTGAAGGGGCGTGGGGGGCAGGAGGAAGGAGAAGAACAAAACAAGCAACTATCATACTAGGCCTGACAACATTTCAGAATAGTGCTGGAGGGTGAGATGGAGGAAGAAACAAGTGGGGGAGGGAGAAGACAGACAAACAGCTATCATACAGGTATGGTGACATTTTCTGATAGAGTAAGTGCTAAGGATATAGTGAGGGGAGGTGGGAGACGAGAGAGGAGGGGACAGCAAGGAGAAGGATTCAGAAACACAGACATCACAAGAAGAAAAAAAAACAACAGGGGGCAAGATACAACAGGCAGGCATAGAGGCACCCTGGAAAACACAGTCAAACCTGGAACTAAGATAAATGCATGAAAACACAGCAGAGCTATACACACATGTGTCAGAGATACACAAAAGCTTGCTGAAGGGGTGCAAAGAACAATAAAACATTAAAAGAGTAAGGGTGAGATAGCATCACACTGAGGAATGTTATATCAAATTGGTGAAGAAGGAAACTCCAATTTGACATTGGACACTTATTGTGTTCTGCTTGACACAAAGGGAGACAGCAAGGCACGTGGAAAGACAGTGATCCCAAACTTGTGGAGGTGACACAGTCAGATGAAGTGGTTGAAGGTGGCAAAGACAGCCACACGATTTAAAAGTACCAACACTCCAACACCACATCCATCACTCAGTCTCCTGATATAAACAAACATGTAGATCAGCACTTTCGCAGTATTGAATCCAGGGTGAAATCAAGCTTGATCATCATCTAGGATATTTAAAGATTCAACTTCAATAAACACATCCAAAAAAGAGAAACCTTTCGGATCAGAAGATAGTTTGCACAGCTTGGCTGATGGGCTCTTTTCTGTTTAAGGAATCAGAGGTGTGTGGCATGTTTAAGCAAGAAGGGGACTTGTCCAGTGCCAAGCAATTATTTAATGAGCACTGTAATCAAGCCTTGAAAGATGGAAGAAACGATTTTAAAGGTTTTAACAAGCATACATCTCTCAGTGAGTCTGAGGGTCTGACTCTTGCCAAATGGTGGATGGTTTCAATGTTTGGTAAAGGGGAAAAGATTCTAAAGGCATAGGATTAGAATCACAGTCCCAAAAGTCAAGAGAGACATCACTGTCAGCGGAATTTTACTTGCATTTCTTTTATTATTGCCCTTGATCAAGAAACTTGCAATTTAAAAAAAATATATATGCTTGTGGACGTTGTAATGTCAGCTTCAAGGGACTTGGTAGCATTTAGTTCTTCATTGAATTTAAACTTTCCTTTGTGCAACTTTCGGGGGAAATTGTGAAGTTTGGATACTTTTTTATAATTTCAGTGTTTTGTGTCAGTGTTACGCAATCTTTAATTGATTTAGGAAAGGCCCCTTTGTCCAGCTTTAATTAAACATTGTTTTTAATCTTATGAAGAAGTTGGTTAAGGAGAAGGAGGTTGATTGTTTTTCGTTCTTTACTCAGATACCAATATTGTTGGTGACATATGATCTAAAATAGAGAGTCTGCTGTTAAAAGAGATTTTCAGATCATCAATGTCCCAGAGTGGTGTGATCTGAGGAATAATTGTGGATTTTTAATGTCTGATCAGAATATTGTCATTTGGTGGTTAAGAGATTTAGAATTCAATAAAAATGAACAATTAAATGGAATTCCGGCTTGATCAGTCCAAGATAAAGGGTGGGACCCATACTATTAGCATCTATCTTGCTTTGCCAGGTTAAATAAATCACATGCCTTAGGAAATGATTGATTTCACTAGTGTATTGTGTTCCTTTAAAGCTTCTTTATGCATATTAAATCCATAGATTTAGTAAAATAGTACTATGGAAGTGCCATATGTCAGAACATTATCAATTAGTACCCTGAAGGGAGTGGCGACCAATCAAGTTCCAATTATGATCCAAGTCTGCGTTCTGAGCAATATCTGCAATGCATGCGACCACCTCCCATCTGCCCTCCCTCACGCCATTGATTCCTCTGTCGTCTTCTCCCCTCTCTCTTAGCCTGACTGGCTCACACCTAACTGTGATGTCATGGTGCACGCCTGACACTTGCTCTCATCACCACTGAAATGGAAGGGGGGCTTTACGTGGAGCCCCACCCTCCATCCTCACGGCGTCTATGTTAGGTGAGGATTTCTTTGTGTTATACAATGGGTTGCCCACATGCTGTTCCCCATTATTTCATGAAAATCATTGTTTTCAGCACCGTGGATTGAAGTTCAGGGTGTTGATAGCAATAACGCCACATTCCATGGACTTCACTGGTCAATAACATCACAGGTTGTACAACCTGGGCACCAGCCTTTTACTGGCGAGTGAAGAACAAAGACAGGGTATTATTGCTTACATCAGGGCATTATTGCTCAAATAGGTCGCTCACAATAGGTCAGAAGAAGTCAAACAATAGGTGACCACATTTCCAGCATATGCAATTCTATTGAAGAAGAAAAATATCCAATCGAAAATAATTCGGCTATTAAGAAAAGCTATCTGGCAGAAACAATCATTTATTAAGGACAGCCCAGTTCTATTAAAAAGTCAGCTGTCTGAAATGAATACATCACAATAGGTTATACGTTTTACCAATTTTGTGTCAAGAAACGTGTGCATCAGTTTTGATGAATTCATTTTCTCTAATCCTCTCTTTCCTCTCCAGTTCAATACTTTTGCCTGTGCATCTTGAAACTACAGCATGTGTCTTCTTTATGTCTTGTTTCCATATTCCATGTCATATTCCATTGGCAATTTTAGTTCTGCCTTTATTCTTCTCTAATATTATCTTCTTGACTAATCAGCAGTCATAGACAACTTGGCACGTTTGTTAATTTCAGGCATCCATGATATTCACACATGGCCTGCCTGCTTTCAATAATTCCAACTCAAAAGCACATATTGGGCCACCTACCAGAATACTTTCACATATGCAAGCACAATTCCGAACAGCATTTGCACTCATCCAAAAGCCACCGTACGTGTGTGCTTCCTTGAAATGAGCTCCGCACTAGTGCAATGTTTCTGAGTTTTGGCCCATATGGGCCAACATCTCCCAAATGGAAACCAGTAACATACTATGCACACAGCAGCACATTATCTGTGGTCGTCTGTTTTCAGCAGGTCAGAGCTCACTGCAGAGTTCCTATGATAAGTGTGAATTCAGTAGGTCACAAGGCATGATCCCTGCGATGATTACATGCTATTGCTTCCTTGTAAGGTTGATAAAAGCAGCATTAGTTATTAGTAGGAACACCAAATAGCTGTGCAACAGTGAACAAGTCACATTGAAATTGCACCTTTCTTATCACTAAAATGAATTAAATGAGTTCATACTATTTTGTTGGGCCAGTGTTCTTTCATATTGTGACAAGATTTCAGAAGATCTGAAAAGAGGATGATATATGTTGACAGGGCATGCATCATGCAGTTGTTTCCTTGGACGGATTATGCAGGTGCTTTAAATGACCTGTGCATCCAAGAAAAAAGGTGTGCATTTCTGTGGTGTGAGCTGGATTTCACAGAACACTTTTTTGCATTATAAATTTGTTGATTATCAAAGAAGCATACAAAATATATTCAAATATATTTTCAAATGAGCTTTTAGACTCCTTCCCTAGTCTGCCTAATGCCCTTTAATGTGTTCCTGGCATTGCTGTGATTGATGATGTGTTATTTATTTATGAATGTCATATTGTTATAATCCATGATTTTGAACACCCCCTCCCCCTTTGCTGAATTAAATATGTGCAGGAACCCAAAATAGAAACAATTGCTATGCAGTTTCCTTCCCATTGCAAATAGCCTCTCACATGGCAAACGATGCAGCTGTTATAAACACGTGTGAAGACCTTCCTTCTGAACTGGAGACCAGGTGAAGAAGAAGGAAGAGATCCTGGAAACCTGACAGGTTACACGACGACTCCATATAGAATTCAGAAGAGATCTGTCAGAGAATTAATTATTAGCTACTTAGGATTCGATGCTCTCATGTGTGCACTATAGCAACATGCATTACACGCGTTGTTAAATGATGGCGCTTAAGAACATTTTGAACACGTTTTATAAGTGTCTTCAAAAGTATTTGAACGAGAAGAGCAACAACAGACGCCAGTAGGGTCTGGCCTGCAGTAAACGGGGCTATTTCATGATGTAACCTACACAATAAGGATTTTTGTGCTGCCTTTATCCCTGAAGGAGTCAGTTACAGGCTGCAGTTGAGGAGGTACAACTTTTCAGGGAACAGGCGTGCAAGAGCATTCAGTCTTTTCTGGGCATTGTGCACTTCTTGAGGCCACGCTGTGAATGATGGCTGTCAGTCAAACCTAATGGTTGCACAGAGATGGTTCATGTTCAATAGTTGAGAAATCTTGAGGGAAGGATACTTATCCTGTAAGTATTTTATCCTCAAGAGGCACCACATGAGGTTATCATATGCTAGAAGATGTGTATCGTCTTGAAGAGTCTGTGCTGTGTAAATGAATACTTTGAACACTATGAAGAAAGTGAGCTTATCATCAAAAAATCTGATGGCAATAAGAAAAATACAACCGGATGGAGCAGTTCAGCAGTTCAACCGACTGTAATACAGATCCACAAGAGGGTATATCATGAAAAACGTGGGCTTCCTCTATGCTCATGAGTTCAAGAGGTCTACCCACCACTGCTGGAAGCCTTTAACCAAGCTACAGTTTCTAGGCATTCATCCAATGTATCTGACGTAAACTATTGTTCAAGGAGTCAGAATATCCAATGGTCATGCTGGTGTGTGGGGGGCCCTGCTCACTTTTCCCTAGGGATCTGAAATGTCAATATCCATGCAGTAACGTGACTAGCTGACAGAAACCAATTAGCCCATAAGGCTGTGCAGCTGTGATGATAAAGTATTTCTGAGGCACAGGCAGCGGCGTCATTTCACCAAAATGCCCTGGGTAGCGGAAGTGATATCACATGACCCTTGACCTTTGATGACATTACAGGAAGTTATGTCATTTGACCCCACCCCGTAGTGTCATCACGGGAAGCGATGGAACATGACCATTTTCCCCTTTGACAAAACAGGAAGTGGCATCACGTACCATTGTTTCTAAGTACACTATGAATAATATGGTTACAATATCAATGTAACGTGATATACATTTAATACAAGAATGGATCAACATATGTATCAGCAGAAAAAAAAAATGCTATAACTGCATAATACATAGTCCGAAATGGATGCTTATTCTACTCGAAATGCTTTTTGGAGGATTTTATCTGCATTGTGAATTTGAGGTGTTTCAGAACAGACTAAATCAAGTACTCACCCCCTAAAGTCCTCCTGAAAAAACCATTAATGAGTCTAGCAATTATTGTTTAGAATTCCAGAAAGATAAATTATTTGTTATTCCTATGCTTTCTTATTTAGGGTCACTATGTAACACTTGTGGAACCCCCTGTTTTATTGAGAAGCCTGAACAAGAAAGACAGTTACTCTAGAAATAAAGAGGGACATGGCACTGGCCACATCCCAGGAGCTTCAATGTTTTCTTTTTTTTAGGGGTAGCAAGGGAGACTACAGGGGTAGTAAGTGAGACCTCAGGGGTCACAAGAGCAATCCCTGGCAATCCCTAAATGACGACTCTGGGAACATGCACAGCCAGCGACATGTGTCATGTCAAACATGAGGGTGAGGTACCCGTGCATGAGAGCTGGATTTAGGTGTCTTCTGGGTGATAGTCACTCAACTGGGGCCCGTTTCCTATTATGGAAGATCCACTGCAGCTGGAGATAGTGTCACATTGGCAACCAAAGCAGAATTGCACAGACCTAGCATGGAGCTCTTAGGCCATGGCCCTCATGGTCAGGGGATGTTTTGTTAGGAAGCTCATTGTTAATGTAAGCAACACAATGTATCATTCTGATTTCTATATGAGCTGAAGATGGAGCCAAAAATAGATGAGGAGCAGAAGGCAGATGACAACGAGGCCATATACTGTGTTAATGGCAAAACTCTTGAGAAATGAGAGAATTTAACTCCAAGAAGTGGAAAAAGGGTGTGTTCTGGGCATCTAGGAAAACTGCATCTGGGAGGGTTCATGCTAGAACATTTGAAAAAGAAAAAAGAATAATGAAAAAAGAGCAGTCAAACGAATGTGTATTTTAGGAAATGAGTGGTAAGGCACATTATATGTCCACCTATTATCAGCCAAGAGCACTCAATCAAAAGGAGAAGCTCCTCAATAATGTGGAATGTGATGATATGTGTGTGTCGAGGGTACAAAAGAGGACACAGAATCAGGAATATGTGGTTTAACGATATGAATGATAAGGTGAGGAACATGCTAGAGAAAATGTAAAATAGACAGATGAAAGGAATGGCATCAGAAGAAAGAAACAGCACCTGTCTAAGCTCATCTCCCATTACTTCAATGAATCCTCAGCGAATGCCAGAGTGTAAAACTGTGGAAGAGGATAAGGTGGAAGAAGAAGGGGTCATTAACGAGATGCTAGGTACTTCAACACAAAGTGCTATGCCATGCGTGCTTCCACCGCAGGAGCGATTCACCCCCAAGTCACAGCCGCACCACAAACAAAACCCTCCCCACGTTATTGGCATCCTCGGATGGGTAAATACAGCCACAACCCAAAATAGGGTGCTCCCCGCACATGAGCAGTGCTGCCACGTCTACCACAAGCCCCACACACACCCATGTCCGCACTGGGTACAGTGCAGCCGGTGCACACATGTAGACTCACTTCTGTCGTTTTCCAAGGGTTGGAAGAGATGCGGCTACTAATTTGGTAATTATATTTGCCCCATGGAGATATGAGAAAAGCTGTTTAAAGATTTTACAAATGCTGCGCAAGAAAATGAGAATTGTAGATCTTAGGATCATCTGTTATCCTGCGGGGCTGATACGAATAAGCTTTTCAGGCACTCTTCTATCTCTTTCCTACTAAGGTATGCCAATGCTTAATTCAGTAGAGTGTTGGCCCAATGAGGATTGTGGAACAGGTGCATAATTGGCACAAGTGATATATAATACCATACAGAACATTGCAAAGGTGTGCCCTAGAAATAATGATTTGATCAAGATCAATAAATAAAAAAAAAACTTTTTAAGGTCGAGTCTCCCAGAGATGGTCAGAATCATTTCAACACTCTCTTCACCAAACATTCAGGGACACATTAACTGGCTGAAAGAGCACACGCGATTGTAGTGGCAGCCTTCATCCACGGTTTAATGCTTTATCAAAAGCGGAAGACATTTTGCATGGGGTGGAATGCCCAGGGCCTCGGGGAACTTGTTACAGTGGCAATTGTTTTTCTTTCTTGCAAAGCAGAAAATAAAGAGATTCCAAAATGTAAACTAATGATTCTTCGCGTACAGAATCTTCAAAGATGGGGCAGAGAATTGAGCCTGAATAGGTTTTTGAATACACATGTTAGAGGTTGGGGGCCAGCAAATTTCCTAGGAACCAGGCGTGGACGAGGAAGGCATGAGGAGATAGTGGTGATGCCCCTGAGCGTCAAGGTTCACAGGGATTGCAACATGGGCATATGACAAGTAATACGTCATGGCATTACTGTAAGCAAGAGGGAAATCGGACGTCTGAATGCCCAAACAGGCGCATGTATATACTGGCAGATCCTCTACGGCCCCTTCTCCCCAGATGTGAATGCACAAAATATACATACTTAAACAACACGAGAATACTAGGCTAGGCCAGGTAAATATGATGAAGGCAACTGTAGAGTTATTGCCAGCAGCTCAATATGGACCTTTCATTGCGATCAAATGTGAAGGTATAAGTGTGCCCTGTTTAATAGATACTGGATCAAATCTAGACGTGCCAATTGTTCTACTACCGCCAATGCATTTAGGATCTCTAATAATCCAGTGATTCACCTTGTTAATACCCACCTGCCAGTGACTCCATGTCCCCTCTCAGATAAACATGCATATGCTCTAAGCCCACTCACCCCATTCATTGTATTGTGGTAACACCTGCAGTGCAAATAAGGACGAATGGTTTACTATACTGCAGAAAGAGTATTTTTAAGATAATCCCAGAGATGATGAAAATAAGCAGTTTGCTCTGGTCCACTCAGAATCTATATCTTTAACAAATGATAAATCGAAAAAAGGATTTGGAGGTGTTAGCCAAAGTATGTTGTTCACAAAATGCAAATGAGCGTGGTGGGTCTTATCAGAAATGATGAACCAGTATGAATTCAGGTTGACCTGGTGAATCCTTTACTAAGAGAAACCCTGTCTCCTCTGAAATGTGAAGTAAAGAAACGAATCTCCATAGTTATTGAATGCTTATTGGAAGAAGGAATTATAGTTCCCATGACTAGCCTGTGTAATACACCAATAATATCAATAAAGAAGCTAAGAAGGGACACATATTGGTATGCATACGATTTTGGAGCTGTACATTCAGTGGAGTTGGCTTCTTTTTCAGTGATGCTGCACATGTTTCTGTTGTTGATTTTTGTTCTGCGTTCTTTTTCATCCAGAACCACCCTGATATTCAGTATGTATTTGTTTGTTGCCCATCCTACATTGCCATGCACGTGGACCAGTCTCCCATAGAGGTACACCAGGAGCCTTATCCTTTTCTCTCTTAAAAAAGCACTTGATGATAAATAATTTCCCTGGATCAGTGCACAATTTACACATTACATTAACTTCAAATGAAATGTGTGATTTTAACAGCACTTTCAGGTGAAGAGCAAAACATATCCAAGAAAGAACATTACTCAGGGCATGACTTGACAGTGTGTGCAAAGTGTCTAACAAGCACCCATGTTGAAACTAGTGTATTGCTTAACAAAACAACAACAATCAGTCAAATGAGATCTTGCCTGGGGGCAAATGGATACTGTTTTTAATGGATAATGGATTATACAACCATGGTGGGAACTTTACAGGGCATTTCGCATTTGTATACACCAGAGCCCTTGGCATGGACACTAGAGGCAGATCAAGCATTCAAAGAGGTATAACGAGTGTTTTCCTTTTTCTGTTATACTGACACAAGAAAGGGACAATGCACCAGCTGTGTTCATGCAAACACATGATGACAGAGATAGACACATCGCATATTAAAGAACTGGATTAGCTCTTGCAGTATCCCGACTGATGTCTTGCCTGCGGTCAGTAGTAGCAGCAGCTTTAGCTGCACAGTCCTTAGATATGTCGGTGCTTAGTTCCCCCCTCATTGTATAAGTGAGCTATTCAGTTACTGCAATGTTATTACAAACAAAAACAGCATTTATCTGCTAGGCATTTCTTGAAATATAAGTTTGGCTTGATTTATATCAGGATTTGACGCTGCCAAGCCTGGTGGGCGGTGATGCCCATGATGGCATTTTGGTGACAGCAGGCTTACCAAACCTCAAAACGATGGAACGTATAGAACTCTAAGGAAGAATTGCATGTATGTGTGTTGTGTCTGAAACATGACATTGGGGAATCAAAATAAGGATTTGGAGGGTGTACCACAAAGGAAGTGATTGAATGTACTGCGCTTCCCAGTGTATTTGCTACTCAGCGGAATTAAATGAATTGACTGAAGAATGAATTCTAGATGAAGGGTACAGGGCTACAATATTTACTGACTCCCGCTATGCCTTATGGTTGTGCACAGTTATTGCTTGCTTTGCGGTAGGGGCGTCCAAACTGCAGCAGGTGTGCCAATCAAGGTCAAACCATATGTAGATTCTCTCCTTCGTTAATGTTGCCTAGTGGTGGATAAATGTGGCACACACCAGACCACTGGAGATGATGTCTTACAAGGAATTCCCCCTCACTAATAAAATGGCAAAGGAGTCCACATGTGTCCCTGTTTTCCTGTCTGAAGAGCTACTTCCTCAAGCAAGGTTGCGTTCACTTAGCCTTCTGTATTGTACACCTAATGAACCTACTGAAATACAAGTGTGTGCAGGTGACGCAGAGAAACATCTGTCGAGCATGGCATGATTTGTCCTTCATAGTGTAAGGCTACGCTGAGCCAAAGGCTATCTATTAGGGGTGCCCATATCTCACTTGCATTATTTTGTATATGTTGTACATGAAATCGCACATTTAGGCAAAGGGGGGATTGCTAGTCAGTTATGGAAGAATGGTAGGCACCAGAGTTTTCTTCAGTGGTGTGACATTTGTGTAAGCAATGCCTAATATGCCAGCAGAAGAATGTTAGATAAAGCATTTGTGTCGGCCATGTAACACAGCCCACTCCCTGGATATTATTTGCCAATGCCAAACAGCAGAATGTTGCCAAAAGCATGATAGCCAACCAGTGAGCACTCACCAGCCACTGCATGCCATTCCCCACGATTCTGTGTAATTGTATTCTACTATCAATGGTGGCGGGCTGGCGGTATGTGTTGGCTATAATTGACATGTTTTCAAAGTGGATCAAATCCTACCCCAAACTCAAAGAGCATAGAAAAGCAGTGTTGATGCACTTAAAAGGGATTTCATTCCTTGTTTCGGAGTTCCACTGGCTATGAAAAGTGATCACAGAGCACTCTTCATGGGGAAATTGATTCAGAACCTTATTATAGTGTTGGAAAATCAGGAAAAGCTCAATTGCACTTATTAAGCACAGTCAGCAGGAGTGGTGGAATGACAAATTAGATCTTGAAAAAAAACTGCAGAAACAGGTTTGAAGTGGTCAGATGAACTATCACTTGCCTTAATATGTATGCAAGGCATATCAATCAGGAAAAGAGGCAGGATTTTCCCATATTACATTATCACAGGCAGGCAGATGCGGTTGCAACAACCCCCCCCCCCCCCCAGCTGACAGCGTGCTGCACGTTCCTTTGTTGCAGCTTGCTGAACCTACAAATATACACACCTTATAACTCCTACCTATTTTTTTACAATACTGGGTTTTTCCCATAAATCATGATAGAAAATGTTGGGAAATGGAATGCACTCACAATGGTTTACACTAGTTAACACTATATTCGGCTAAACTCATCTTGTTTATCCAACATTGATTTCAAAGTCTCAGTTTCCAAATTGTTCTGCAGAATCAGCAATGCACCTGCCACATCTAAAGGACATGCTTATGATCAACAGCAGGAGTGATAGGGACCAGAACAATCACATTTGGAATGTAGACAATTTGGTTGGCTTTGCCTAGGATGTCTACTGCATGCAGTTGCATGAGGAAAGGTTGGTACAAATGGAAAAGGCCACAGGATTGAGAACAAGAGCACAGTTGTCAAACATAGCTGCAGGATTACAAGTTCTTCCTGTGATAGGGGTTTGAGGAGAATCAAAAATAATGTGCTAACCAGTCGTATAATTAATATCAAAGCAGCAGGAAGAAAGATCGAGTAGGGCATTGCATGTGGAGTGGCTCAGGATTACCTGAACTACCGGCTGAGAATGATGTTTAATGACATCAAGCAGCAGTACTGGCCACAGACCATATATGAATACTGGCTGTGCTGTGGTCATGCCAAAACATGTGGAATTGTACGGCTGACAGTGGGACTTTGGGATGGAACAGCGTTCTTCTGATGCCTATCGGCTCTTCAAAGATACAGGCCACAAAGTATTGGATAATGCCTGGCATGTGAGCAAAGTACCCACGGGACAGGGGGATGCACTGAGCCATCTCAGAAAAATAAGTTCACAAACAACCCAGTCACTATGTCTTGAGTGTCCCAGAAGTGAAACCAGATGTGTGGTTTTGAATGGGAAGTGAATAGACTCTGTGGCTGAAAGAACCATCACGCCTCCCATAAAAGAGCAAAGTAAAGCCTGCCAAGGTATGGACTGTTAAATGACAGGTAGGCTGGGAACATGCTGGCACATGCTTGATGCTGGATGCATGTAGTATATCATTGCGAACAATAGCTGTGTTCACCCAATCGCAGAACTATTGCAGAACATGATGTTGATCACACGAACTGACAGACTTTATGTCTATTGTCCTGCAGAACTGAAGTGCTGAAGTTCATTTAAATATGGGATCATATGTAACTGGTCAACTATAAGGCAATATCGTTTTGCTAATCAATTAGAACTGATGCAGCACATACAGGCCATTGAATATATAAACATTGAAATCTATGTGTTGCAAATAAGATATGAAAAAATAATGCCTTTAAATTAGCTCATCCGACAGTGTCACTTTGCATGAAGATGTCTACAATATGTCAGGCTTGCCATTTCTTTAAATTGGTAGATTCGTATATATGGGAAGTCATTCTTGCTGTACTTCTTGTCACCCCAATTGGCATCTTTTTCTGCCATTGTTGCTGTTGGAAGGTTTAAAACAATACTTTGCACATGCATACTGTATACTGCGAAAATGCAACCGATACTTTTCAGTAGTGTGTAGATTCAAGTTTTGGAAAAATATGAGTATGATCAAATTATAGAGAAATAAATACGAAAGTAAATGTTGATTCATTACACATGAAAAAAAAACACACACAATAAATATTAACATATCACAATGCAAATGACTGACATAAAACCTGTTTAAAAAGGCTTACAAAAATCTGTACAGGCTGATGTAGAGGCCCGGTTTTGAGGAAAGAGACACTCACAATTGTAACAAAGGAGATTTAGCTGGGAAGCATTAAACATTATTAAGGTTGTGATGACAAAGCACAACAGGGAGTAACTGTGGAAGTCAACAGTATTTGATGTTTTCCTATGAGCAATGGCCAGGATTATATCACTAACAGAATAGCACTGCAGCCATGACCAGGGATATGATGTGGCAAAAACATCGTAATAACATGACCAGTTGACATAAATCAACAAGCCCATGATGCTGTGCAGCAGTCTTGTTAGTCTCTGCCTGAAGTTCAGGCACCCTCAGGACGCATGTCATATCACTCATAAGTGCAATGTTTTCTTGCTTGGTAACTGTAATAAGAGTCACATGGGTGCTAATCACCCTAGTAGGGCTCACTTATGTATGATTGAACGATCCACTGCAGGTGGGGATTATGCCAGTTGGGTTAGGCTACATAGAATTGTGCAGAAAAACGTTGACGTTGTTAGAACATCCCCCTCAAAGTCAGCAAATGTTCTGTTTAGAAGCGTATTGTTAATTTAGCCGACTTAATGTGTCATGCTGATTTTCTGTATGAAGCTCCATGTGTAAATCTCTATTTTAAAAAAAAAAAAAAAAAAAACAGGGACATTCTGTGATGGAGGGATGCATTTCTGGGGCGAAGTTTGCCTGCCTGTTTCTCCTTTTCAATTTACTCACACATCTGTACAGCAATAAAATGACTCTGCTGCTAAGGCCTGTTTTTTCCTTATTGGATTTTCCGTCATAGTTCATTGTAATCTGAGATGCATCAAACCTTTGTAATAGTGAGGAAGGGGAACATCTTACTTGAACATCATTCCAGAATCTTTCAAATCACTGCCTGAATTTCTGATACGGATGGACACCAAAAAGACAGCTGAACAAACACTAGCATTATTTCTAGTGTACTGAGAACAAACTAAGTAGGCCTCCGTGGTCAATTAATGAGGGAAGGGATGCCCCATTTAGCTTGCTCCAATATCGTGTGGCAAGCCAATAAACCATCCTTTTTCATTCTCACCTTCAACCAAGGTGTACATTGCTGTACTTACAAAAATACATTTTCCTGTGCCATTAATTTGTGTGTGAGCAGATTTCAGGCCTGAGCTGGTCAAACACACAAAGTAGCAATAGACAGTTTAATTGGTTATTTTTGTAAAATTGCATAGTCTTCCGAGAAGCTAGTAGTTCAGAAAAATAAGAACAATTACAGTTACCAGATTCATAGTTCAACTAAGTGTTCCTAAACATCTGAAACTTGTAGTGACTTGTCATCACGAATACCTACAAAATAAAGTTAGTGTCTGCCTTATTTGTGGTTTATGGCCATAATGTAAACCACTGTTCACACTATTATCTATACATGACCATATTTGGCAAAGGAGCCCCATAAGGGGAGAGGAACGGTTCAGATCCTCTTTGTATCACCCCTCTGCCTTTGCCATCACAATCAAATGGGGCATACTAAATTCGGGTTGGGGAGACTGACCATGCACCTAACAAGGAGCAACCTAAACTAACATAACAACTATTAATTAGGGACCAAAGAAAGTGATGGCACTGCTACCAAATCCACGGATATGACTACATCATATGACAAGCAGTCTTAATATAAGAATGGCACATTATAAGACTTAAACATGCTACTACAATTAACAAAACAAGCACACTGTGCTCAAAGATATTGCTGTGAGCCCTGATGAAGAGCTTGAAGCTTAAAACACATTTGGGCAGGCATGTTAAACAAGGTTGTTGTTCTATAGTGCTTGGATGGAACTTATGATGTCTGAGAGAATGCTGTGAGAGTTTTGTTGGATGGGTGAGAGAATATTTATGAAAAAGCGATCCAGCCTTGGTAGTTGGAGAGATCAAGCCTGGTCGATGATAACTAGTTGGTTTCCTCTGTAACATCTTATTGTAACTTGCAAATAAGGAAAAAAGGAATTTACCTGTGACCCCTAAAGTGCCTGCAGACCTGATTTATTTCACTCACGACGAACTGGTCTTCTTGGAGGACCTGGAAAAGGACCTGCTTGGCCAAATTAAGAAGTGGTAATACAGACTTTAAGATGTCTGTAGGAATAAGAGAGGACACATTTCCCCTACAAGTAAGTCCCATCACCCAGGGCAGCATGAAGGGTACTGTGAATCACCCAGAAGGGGGAGTGGCCATCACCCAGGGCACCTTATACAGTTGCTGAAGACACCCCCCTGCATATTTGACTTCAGGGAGGAGACAGAAAGGTGCCATACATTGTGAGGGAAAGGTGTTGCAAAGTTGTTTTTGTGGGTTGTAAACAAAATCCAGAGTGCCGAGGAAAGCTGTCTGTAACCCCGGTGGAATGATCTACAGGACCTTAATCTACAGGAGGTTGTGTGTCTAGGGCTGCGGGAGCAAGGAAGTCGGGAAGCTCATTGTGTGACCCGCAGGGAGGATGAGCTACGTATAACTCACCAGACGCCTTTGCCCCCCGGTGGTCATGAAGGAAGGGTGATCCTGTTTAATGCTTCTCTGTTCCTTGTCATGCTGGGATCCAATGGAGTTCGGCTGTGCAGTGACAGTTGTGACAGCCCCTTCGGAGGTCATTGGACTGATAGCTCTGTTTGCTCGATTGTCTGTAGTGAAGTGAGGACGTCATGAGAAGGTGGGAGCGAGTGGGTGCCCTGGAATGCAAGGTGTCCAGTGCCAGAATGCTGGGAGTGTTCCATGCAGTCTAAGGCTCCAGTGGAGAGTGGGAGCTTTGGAAAACTGAACTATTGGGTAATGACATCACCAGTGCCATGTGAGAAAAGAACCTTTTAGTGTGCCTACGCTTCAGTTGTGATCCCCTTGCCAATAGGGGAAGAGCTCTGCAAAGGCAAGCGTAGGGATATAGTGGGTGGCAGTTGTAGTCAACACACCACATTGCAGAGTCGAAACATGGAGAAGCTGGAGGTATCACAAATGTTCTGCATGTATCTTTTGCTAACCAGTGCAGCAGATCGGTAGAAGTTGAAGATGCAGGAAATACACATAAATGCAACGTAATGATGAATGCACTGTGATGTAAGATCTAACAAATTGTAGTTTGTAAAAAAACAGCTCATGTGGTAAGCCCGAGGGTGTTCCACGTGTTTGGAATGCTGTTAGACTTCAATTGGGCTGCGGGTTCAGCAGGGGCGTTGCTAGAGGGGGGCTAAGAGGGCTATAGCCCCGGGTCTTTTGGTTGTAGCCCCGGATAGAATCTCAGGAGCAAAAGCCAAAAGGCTTGCTAGCCCCCCGGTCCCAACAGTTCCGACATTAACGTAGCCCCGGGTCTTTTCCAGACCTAGCAACACCCCTGGGGTTCAGTAAGGACTTGTTGAAATTGGCCTGAGTTAGTTGGGGTGCTCAAAGTGTGAACGAGCCAGGGTTAGAGACTATAGGGTCAGATAAGGATGTTGTTGACAAACTGTTTCCTGGATTAACTCTTTTTATGAGTTTAGATCTGCCTGTGTGCAGTATAGACTTTTAGGAATGTTAGGAAACTCTATAACTGTGTATGGAGATAGATTACCCTGTTTGAGTCTTTGCAGAGTAAGAGCAGTAAAATAGCTCGGGACATCTAAGAGCGTGTGTATGTTGAAAAATACTGGGAACATGCAGTGTTTAAGAAGAAGTGTGTTTACGGTTTACATGTCTGAGCAGTGAAGAGCTAACTACTGTGTAGGATTTCCAGATGTAGAGCTGGTGAAACAGTTATAGACTTTAGGATAACATTAACAAGTGTTGACATGACGTTAGAAAATGTAACAGCAATGAGTATGGGTTTTCACCAGACATCTGAGTGTGGAAACCAGTGGAGTGACACCAGGCTCGTTAAATTAGCCATGTGTATGGTGAAGGTATGGGACTTCTGCTTCCGTTGTGCAGGGTAGTCGTGTGCACAAAGTGTAAGTCTGCACTAGGTCTCTGTGTGTAGTAGGAGTCAAGTGACACTGCACTTGTTAAATAAATTAGCCATGTGTATGGTGAATGTATGGAACTACTGCTTCCGGTGTGTGTGGGGTAGTCATGAGAACAAAGTATGAGACTACACCAGGCATCTGTGTGTAGTAGGAGTAGAGCAACGCCACAATCATTAAATGCCAAGTCTGGTGAAAGTATGGGACTATTGCTTCCTATGTATGGGGCAGTCATTGATGTGGGACAGCTGCGAGAATGGTTGTCAAAAGGGTGACACCACACTCTTCTTTAAAAGCATAATATGTGCATATGGTGCAGCATATAGGAATATTGCTTCCGGTGTTTGGAGTAGTCATTGGTGTGGGTCTATCCTCTCTTGTATGTGAGAGGTGGTAGTTGGTAAAGGGGCATGCCCATTATGTGGTTTAGAGCTAAACTGCTCGTTAAAAAGTTGACGGTGTGATTTTGTGTGAGAGAGGAGTGGTGTGTGTGCATGTGTAGGGGTGTGTGTGAGTGCTGCTTGCACGTCTGTTGCTTGAGTGAGTACTCCTGGAGGGTGCTGGGAAAGAATGGGAGGTGTGTTGTTTAGCAGTGGGTTGTGGATGGACGATGAGAGCTGCGAAAGGAAGGGAGATGTGTTGCATAGCACTGGGCTGGTGATGGATGATGAGAGCTGGGAAAGGAAGGGGGACGTGTTACAAAGCACTGGGCTGGTGATGGATGATGAGAACTGGGAAAGGAAGGGGGTTGTGTTGCTGTTGTAAGTGGGAAAAGTGACAGAGCCCCTTTAAAAGGGAAGCCCAGGACTGTGGGAGGGGTAGGGAGGCAAGACGAAAGGGAGGAGCAAGAGAAGGAAAACGGCAGTTAAGGTGTAGGAGGAATAAAGGAAGGTTAGAAGGAAAATGGCTCTGTGTTTCTATGAGATGCATGGATGATGACGAGTGTTGAGTGCCACCCCAACAACTGGCAATGAAGGGAAACGTCCCGCGCCGGGGAGAAAATGGTGAAGGAGACACCCTATGCAGGAGATAGAAGGGCCCGTGTGCCCAGCAGTAATGGGGGCCCATGTGCCCAGCAGTAACAGGGGCCCATGTGCCCAGCAGTAACGAGGGCCCGTGTGCCCAACAGTAACGAGGGCCCGTGTGCCCAGCAGTAACGGGGGCCTGTGTGCCCAGCAATAATGGAGGACTCGTGTGCCCAGCAGTAACGGGGGCCCGTGTGCCCAGCAGCAATGGGGGCCCATGTGCCCTACAGCAACGGGGGCCCGTGTGCCCAGCTGTACCAGTGGACCCGAGAGCCCGCAGTGAGGACGGGCCCATGTGCCCAGCAACTGAGGCTGGCCTGTGTGCCCAGTGGGGGGCCTGAGCGCCCAACAGCGACGAGGGGCCCGTGTGCCCAGCAACCCAGGCTGGCCTGTGTGCCCAATAGAGGGCCTGCGCACCCGCAGGGAGGGCCCGTGCGCCCAGCAGAGCAAGTGGGTCAGAGTGCCCAGTAAGGCTTGTGGGCCCGTTCGCCAGCAGTGCTGGTGGGCCCGTGTGCCCTGCAGAGGAAAGGGGCCTATGCGCCCATCTTCTCGAGGGCCCGTGAGCCCAGCAGCAATGGGCCCGTGAGCCCAACAGCGTAGGAAAAGAAGTGCCTACCTGCACACGACAGGACGGGTGAGAGCACAAGAAGCGGACCGCAGTGTGCCCAACAAGGGTGAACAAAGAGGAAAGGCAGCGCCGCCTACAACAGTGGAGGGTCACTGGACCCTGCAGAGATGAGGAGGGCCGACGCCGTAGTGAGCCCAGCAGCGAGAGGGCGGTGTATGGACCCAGAGGACACCGGCAGACTAGAGGACATCCAGCATGACACTGCGCCGCAGTGAGTACACCCGAGAAGAGAGGAGCCCGGATCCCAAGACTGCAAAGTTGTACCAGTTCAGACGGGAAAAAGCCAGGCACCGGTAAGGACCCCTCGCCCCTCCACCACATGCTCAGCCGCGAACAGGGAGATAAAGCAGCGCTAAGGAAGGGCGCCAACCCGACAACCCACGCGAAGGGGGGGAAGGGAAGAGGACCAGAGTGGCAGAACAAGGCAGCAATTACAAAGGCCCCAAGACACAAACTTAATACCTAAACAACGGTGAGGAAACACCATCTTCCCAAAAAAAAAAAAAAACCACGGAAAGCAAACTCTCAACACTTACGTAAAGGAAAGACAAAGATTGTACAGACACAAGCAACCGTGACAACACTACGACACCAGCCCGCAACTCCTGCTACAGGAGAACGGGCCCACAGAAAGACACCAAAGGCCCAGTGAGGGACGACTTCGCCACCACCGTCACAGAGTCCTCCCTGCACAGCTCAATAAAAGTACAGAGCCTTACACAATCCACTCAGACCAGGGGGCGCTACAACCCAGCAAAGCCGCACACCCAACTACTCACCATGGCGGACACCCCCTGACACAGGGAGGGCACCCTGAGGAAAAAGAAGGGGGTAGTGGTCTGAGAAAGGAAAAGACCCCGAATATAGGAAGGACACCCGCACTACCAGCCGTGCAGGAAAGCAGAGGAGAACACGCTGACAGAGAAAACCAACGCCAGGTCACCACATCTGCAGCCTCATGGCCACAACAAGGAAAGACGCCCGAGCCCACACAGCCGGCGACATGACGGACTCCGAGCAAAGTACAGTGGACACAGACACCCAGATCCCTGGGACTGCTGAACTGGCATCATATGCCCTAATACTACGGAGACCCAACCCATTCACCTTGAACCCGCGCCACAACCAAGGAACAAGATGGGAAGAATGGATCGAAGAGTTTGAGGACTTCCCAGGAGCAAGTGGGAACAAAGACCTGCCAAACAAACTGAGCATATTTAGGAACCTGGTAGGAAAAGAGGTAACGGACATCATCAAGACAATCCCAGATACAGACAAACCACATACCGACGACTCCTCAACGCAATCAATGACAAGATCATAGTAGGATCCAACAAAGACTACGAACGCCTGACATTCAACCACCACAGGCAGCGTCCACACAAATCCATTGGGGAGTTCGTCTTACGTTTCCAGCAGAAGATAGTAGACTGCGACTTTGCCAACTTCAATGATGAAGAAGCTATAAGACTAAGGATCATAGAAGGGTGCACCTCATCCATGTTCAGAAAACACCTTCTCATAAAGCACCTACCCCTAGCGAAAATACTCAATCTGGCAAAAACATACGAGAAAATTGATGCACAGGCAGCCGCCATTGAAAGCAAAGTTGGATGCGACGCCATCGTGGCCCTCACGGAAGAGCAACCGCAATACTCTGAGCCCACTCGACCTTGGAGAAGGAGGAAACTGAGAAGACACTGGCCAGAAAGCCTGAACACAGAGCAATGCCACGGGCGAGGGTGGAAACACACCCACAGACAACCATACCCAGCCGGTGGATGAACATGCTGGCGCTGTGGCCAGGAAGGTCACTTCAGAGAATGTGCAGAACAAGACCACCCACAAGCTCGGCATGCCAACCCACACCCCAGGGAAGAGACCCGAGTACACCTAGAGCACGGTTAGACATCAGGAAAGACATCACGGTCATGAACATCAGCCCACCCAGAGGTCCCGGGCATGCACACCCCCTCCACCCTTACAGACCAACACATGACACACGAACCCCACCCGCACTGCTAGAGGACTATGAGCTTCGCAACCGCTCAGTGCCCTTTGAAATATCGTACGGGGGGGAATGGAAGTCACAGAAAATGGCAGCACAAGGCAACCGTACCAGACAAGGGTGGAAGAATACCCCCTAGACAAACCCCAAGACCATGCGGTCCAATGGAGGACAGCACAGACAGAGCAGCCTAAAGGACAGTCACTACGTTGAAGGATGTTTTTACCCATGCATCCGAGCCCTACCTCAAAAACTGTGCAGTACTGGCATTGAAAACATCATGATGGCCAGAGCTTCCCAGAAAATGCCCAGGGAAAGGCATGAAGAATAGGCTGCCACCCATTTTTGCCGATGTTATGGGCACAGAAGGGCACTGCCTAAAACCACCATTGGACTACCCACACAGTAGCCTGAAACCATTGGGAATGGCAATGCTGATTGCCAAAAGCAACCTAGAATTGTGGGGAATTCATTTTCTTAAATCCCAAAAATGGGTGCATTACCAGTACTCACCACTATCAGAAAGCCGGCGTTTTAAAACAACACCAGACTATTTTGTGTAAAACTGAATAAATGAACCCACAGCAGGCCGAAGAAAGACTTACTGAGAGGTGGATCCAATGTAAAGTTATATTCTGAAGTGACTTGAGGGTTTATAACAAGACTGGCTGAGCTGTGGATTTCAGCAGTTTAAGTAAATTTGGACTGAAAGACACTAAAAATCTAAATGTTTAAAAGAAATGAGTGACCTACTTTTGAGTGTCACATAGGTTGCAATTGTTTAAATGTCATAGTTTTAAACTTAGAATCAGCATTCTAGCTGCATATGTAAAAATTGTTAGTTTTATTTGAATGCAGAAAACTGGGTAACTAAAAGTGACATTAACTGGGGCCTGGCTTAAGGAACTGAATTCTGCCCGCCAGCAACCACCGACAGGAGATGAGACTTGCACAACAGCTTTGTTCCCAGGCCTACTTGCCTTTTGCTGTTCCCACCAAAAGGGATATGACACTTCTCTGATTGAATTACCTGGGCTCTGCAGGAAATTGAACAAAGCCCTGTCCTTACTCAGGCAAATGTTTTATTGGTGGGAGTCATAAATGTGGCTTCCTCCTGGAAGGAAAGGGGAGGGGCACTGCATGTGAGAGCTAGCTGGCTTGGCAGAACTGGAAAAACCAGAAATTCAACCTTGTGCTGGGGGGAAACCACACCCCTTTGGGGCCAGAACATAACTCTAAAAAGATGGATCATTCATAGAGCGGACTTGTGAACATTTTATAAATGATACCATAATTCTTGTGATTTTTCTGCCCACATTTTAAGAGGTTTTTAGAACCGGTGGTATGATCTGGGGGCAAGCTAGCAGTTAAGAGGGTATTACTTAAAATGTATGCATTTTAAAAATCTGACACTTCATCAATTAATGTCCATACTCCTTGCGCACATGTGTGTAAATTTGGGTTAATGTCCGATATTGCAAAACCAGTTAAAAAGTGCAAATGTTGCCATTTCTCAATGCAAGCACTCAGGAAGAGCAGATTTGGACAGGGTATACCTCCTGTGATATGTGATGGGTGCATGTAATTTTAAACAAATGTGTACCTGTGCAAATATGTCTTTTGGGTCAAAATATAGATTGTGTGTAATTTGACAGGGGTGGGTTCTCTGTATCATAAACAGACCTCATCATGATAACATTTCATTTCATTCCCCCAATCAAGGGGAAGAGGATGAAGTGGCCAATGACAAGTGGAGAGGGGTAGGGTGTAGAAAGCTAGCCTCTCCACCCACTTTCAAAACACATAAAAGCAGACAGTCAGGACAGATAGGGACATTCAATTCCATTTGCTGCAACGCGCTCTGCCGGACCACACAACATCCAGAAGATACTAGATTCAACACTTAGACTTTAAAACTCCAAAGAACTTGATTCAGAACTCAAAGCAAGGGCCTAAACCCACAAACTGAGAACTCTTCTCAGTGGGCCTCAGCATCCAGCAAACCTAACAGCGATAGCAGCATCCAGGAGCCGTGCAGATCAGCGCTGGGTCCAGAGAAAGCTGTGCAGAAAGATCCAGAAGCAGTGCTGTACCCAGAGAAAGCAGAGCAATATCCAGAACCAGAGGCAGAGCAGAGCTGACCCAGACCGCTGTTCGCAGAACTAGAGAGCTGACCCAGACGCTGTGCGCAGAGACCGTCCGTGGCGAGTGAAGAAAACCTGACCAGATCCGTGGCGAGGCCCATTCTATTTCTAAATATATTGTGAGTACCTAGCAGATCTGTGCAGAACCAATCTCTTAGTTAAAATAATATAATTCAATCTATTTTAATCTAACCAGAACTGTCTCCTAACTGTCACCTGTCATTTGAAAAGCTGTCACCTGTCATTTCTAGTTGCTAGCTGTAACTTGTCACTTTGAACTTTTAAAATTTCAAATCTGAAAAACGACCTTTACCATATCGCTCATATCTCCGTGACCGTTTGTCTTAGAGACTTGCAGTAACTTTCCTCTAAAATCGCGAAAAACGCACTTGCGAATTTTACCGCAATTTGCAAATTTCTCCACGTGTGAAAACAGCAGCTTCCTCGCTTTCATTTGCCAAAAATTCGTTTAACCTGCCAATCATTCCTAGAACATTGCTAAAGTAAGCCTGAACTTATTTAAACCAACTAATCCTCAACCTGAACCTCCAGAGGGAATTAAAATCATTTTAGCACATTTTCCAATATATTGCTATCACATTTTAAAGCATTTTGAGCCTGTGTAAAACTCATATCTATTCTCCTCTAAGCTTGCTGGGAAACTGGAACTCTGTATTACATTGTGATTGTATACCTGAACTGTGTGCTCTTCCTTCCATCTCCTTACATTGTATAGGGGGGGTGAATTGCCACAAAGGGAAGTGATTACCTTGTCTTTTGTGAAACCATATCAGTTTATCTTCTATACTGCATTTCATTCATTCCACCTTGCATTTCCTTGAACCCTATAAAGAATTCTCTACCACATTATTCTTCTGTCCCTATTTACCAGTGTGCTACCTTATCCATTTCATGTCAACTCCTTAGTGATTATAAAGAAGTGGGCTAGTGCCAGATTCTCCATTGTTAATCTTTATCATATCAGATTAAGTGTGATATTCAATTATTAATTTATTATAAAGTGTGATATATATATATATATTGTTTAAATTCTCAAATAAACCTTTTAACTTGCAAAACAGAACTACTTCTTGGCTCAGTGGGGTCAGGGGGATTCCAAGAGAGGGGTGTTATATAGGGGTAGTCATCCAGAACGCATGAACTGGACATAAAGATATATCAATAAGGGTTTCCATTCAGTATCCCAGACTAGGCATTGACTTAGCTGTAGTATTGAATTGAATCCTCTTACAAATTGGGGGCTCGTAGCCGGGGATTCCGGATTAGATCTATCACTTGTGCAGATTAATACAGTGTGCCAGCTGACCAGATACACATATCCGGTCGGATCACCACGCTGTGTTACGCTGTAAAGCACTCCTCAAAGGAACGCTCTAAGGAAAAGGTCTGTTTTGCAAAAATAAAATACAAACTTCTGTAAGTCAGGAAGGAACTCAAATTCCAGAATGACGACATTGGTAGATATGAAAATAGCCAGAGAGCACTTCTTACATAAGCTATTTGTGAGAGGTGAGTGGACTCATCAGGACCAGACGGTCTGGTTGCAAGCAATCGCACCCCAGATCACGGAAACAGGGTCAGATATATGGAGAGACCAGGGTCCCTTACATGTGGCCCTGAGTGAACTATATATGTCCTCTAAGGCCAAGGATGAGCACAACAAGATTGCCAGGGTAGTAGCATATTTATATTTACATATGGGAGCCATGCAGGACAAATGTGCTGAAGGCCAAGATCTGGCGAGTAGGCAACTGCTGGCATTACAGAAGGCCCAATCTGATCTGGACTCTTCTGAGCAGAGGCTGCAGAGGAGCCAGGAGTCAGAAAATGATAGTAGGCAGTATATCATTAAAATAAAAGAGGACATGGATATACTGCAACAGGAAAAGGCTGACCAGGATACTAGATTTCTGGCCCTGCAGAAGGAGCACCAAGACACTTTGGACTATTTACTGCAGAGCCAGAAAAAGCTGGAGCAACAATTAGACTTTCACAGGGCATGCACGGAGCAAGTAGCCACCCTGCAAAGTCATCTAGATAGAGTGAAGGCAGAGAGCAACAAGCTGATTTTGAAAGACCTGGATACCCAGGCAGAGTTTGATGAAGAACGCCAGAAAGCTGGTGCCTTTCAAAGGCAGAGGGACGACCTGGCGGCACAAATGCAGGCTCTTAGTCAGGAAAGAGACGCCTTAGGCCAGGAAGTCTGCCATTTAAAAAGAAAAACAGAAGAAAATCACTTGGCCCTCCAGGGGCTGGGTGACCTCCAAAAAGAACACCAGAACTTGTTAGAACACACCAGGAGGGTGGAGGATGCTCTGGCAAGAAAGGAGCAGGCCAATAGGGACACAGCTCAGGAGGTAACCCTCCTGCAGCAAATACTGGCCCAGTGCTCCAGGACCAATCAGGAGGCACAGAGAGAGAATGAGGCTCTCTGCCAGCACAATGATAGACTCCAACAACAGGTAGCGATGCAGTAGAGACTGATAGAGTCTAGTAAGGCCTTAACTGAGGAACTGAAGGCGCAGGCTCTTGCATTGCAACAGGGAGCAGGGGCGGATAGAGATGAGGTTCGCTGGGAAAGAGAAACTCCTGAGCATAACCCCAGGAGCCCTAGTACCAGAGGCCTTTATCTCTCTCAGTCCCTGGACTCTGCCACCCCCATGTCCCCTGGCGCACATGAGCACAGGGCAACAGGGATGGCAGATTACTATCCAGCCAGAAGCATGGGGCTCATAGGCCAGTACCACCCAGGAATGGAGGGGCGGGCATCCGGGTACGGGCACCCAAGCACAGTGCAATTTGATGGGGAACCCCAGGAGAGTAGGCCCATTAAGGGCATCCTGAAAACCTCTGCCCAGTTAGGTCAGTGGGGGGGTACCCATCAAATCCTGGCAGCAAGGAGGGATCTGAAGACTCCTCTGAGCATTACAGGACACAGGAGACCAGGTCCCCACATTCTGCCAGCCATTCCCAGGCTCGCAGAATCCGGGAAAACCTGGAAGAACAGACGGGAACCTCTGGGAGCAGTGCCTCTGAGTCAGAAGATGAATGGACCAGGGTTATCCGGACCAAAAGGGCCAATAAGACAAAAAGGGCCTTGCTTAAGGACCCCTTAAAGCAGATTAAGGCAATCAGGAGCGTCATCACGCCTTATCATAAGAACGCCAAGTATTCTGTTTGGGAGCACTTAGAGTTGTTTGAGCAAATGATGGAGACTTTCCATTTGAAGGACAGCCAAAGCTGTATTCAATATGTAAAGTGGACCTTCTCCCCGGAATACTCCAGTTTCTTTGCGGGGCTGGAGGACCAAAATCATTTAAGATGGTCCACCTATAAGCCGGCCATCTTGAAACATTTTTCTACTCATAGAAATCCTCAAGAGGCTCGCAAGGCAGCCTACAATTTACAATGTGGGGAGGATCAGGCCCCACAAGAATTTGTGCAGGAGTTAAAGCGTGCTTTTGCACAGACCACAAGAAGGGTGCGCACGGATAGCAGAGAATTTATTAATACGTTTTTCCATGCCTTGCCCAAATACATAATGACCCAGCTCGTGAGGGATTTTCACGAGAAAAGATCTTTAGACTGGGTCATTGAACAGGCGACCCGGATCTATTAGGTGCAGAAGCCAATAGAAAATAAAAATAATGCGCCCAAAAACCCCAAAGCCAACAACACCCCTGCTGCTGCCAAGGTGGCAGAGGTAAAGGTCACCCCCGTTTTAGATTTGGAGATGGGGGGGCCTAAAAACCTACCTGCACCTAATAATGCTAGGCCCAGAAGGTCCTCGGGCCAGTCACAGACAGGGAGCCAGGGAGGCAGCCCCACAAATGGGGTCCCTCGCTCTCCTGATTATGTAAGCCCCCGTTACAAGGGAAACAGACCCATCCTGGGTTATGTGTGGACTCCTCCAGCCCAAGGGGGGGGATCCAGACAAGCACCTAACCCAGAGAACTTCCCTCCCAACTTCTCACAGGAGGGCAGAAACTCACCAAACCCTGGGCAGAACTTCTTCCCCAGGTATCCACCCAACTTCCAGCCCCAAAATCCTCCACCCTTCTTTCCCCAATTCCCTGAGCCCAGACAACCGAATCCGGGAGAGGGGAGGCCAAGGGTGGAGGGGTATCCAAATCTTCCCAACCAGGGGTACTACCAAAGAAGGGATAGCTACCCTTCCCGGGATCAGCCCAGGGGAGAAAACAGGGCCCCATATCAGCCTGAGCGGGTTTCCCAGTTAGAGCGCCAGGTTCAAAACATGGCACGGGATCTGGGTCACATACTGAGGGCTCAGCAGAACCCTCAGATCGGCATGCCGGCGCAGAACTCACCCAACTCTGGACCTGGTGCTCCAGAACAATGACGGGGGCAGCACCCCGATAACTCACCGGTTCCCAGGGAAGAGGCACAAGAGGCACAAAGGGAAGGGGGGTGTAAAGCCTTGGAGGAAGCTTCCTTCCTCACTTGTAAACAGCCCCTGGAAACCCAGGAAGTGGAAACAAAATCTCTTGCCCCTGAAAGTCTGCCTCCTAAGGAGCAGAGGGGGGGTAGGAGAAACAAAAGACCCAAACAGACTCAGTTTGAGGAGGAGGTACAGATCTTCCAATTTGAGGGAGAGGGATCCTCAGAGGATCCTGGGAAAAGGATCTTCTCCTTCAGAGAGGGGGGAACTCCTCCCAAAGAAAAATGGGTCCCTAGGGATGCAAATCCAGACTGGGGAGATGTGGAGACTGAGCTACCGCCGCCCACCATCTCATCCCAGAACCAACAGCAAGTAAATCCCTTGGTGACTGCCTCCAAAAATGGGGGGGCGGCCCGGAACCGGAGCCAGGGGAACCCACATTGGCTCTGATCTCCAGTTGCCAATTTTTTCTTTCAGATTCCCAAGGCTCTCCACAGAATTCTGCCCAAATCTCTTCGCTAGCGATGTCCAAAACCAGAAAGTTAGCCCACCAGTTGTCCAAAAATGTGCATTATCTGTGCCCCCTTGAGGAGAAGGAGGGAAGATACTATGCCCCGGTACAAGTACAGGGGCAGGGTACAATTTTGGCGCTAGTGGACACTGGATCTCAAGCTACCCTTCTATCCAGAAGGGCCTTTGACGAACTGAATGCAGGAAGGGGAGAGAATTACCAAATTCCTCTCACCTCTCTTCCTGGACAACTGCAGAACTTTGACGGGAAGGAAATTCCCGTTGAGGGGACTGCAGACTTGGACATTAAGATCGGGCGACACAAGGTGAAACACCCGGTCATAGTAGTGACTCCAGAGGGCACCCCTTGTTTACTGGGGAATGACCTCCTGAGGAGGTTGTCACCCTTAATAGATTGTGTAAACAAGGTCCTCTGGACCCAGACTAGCCGACCAATAAAATTAAAACAGAGTGTCAACCATGTTAGTTTAAATGGCACCTGCCACATGGTTGAACAAAAATCTGACCAAGTAGAATTTCACTTCCAGAACAACCAAATTCCAGACGTGACAGTAATAGCAGTAAACAACAGACTGGTGATGGGGGGTCCTCTCTATTTCTGAAAATCAACCTTCCTTCCAGTTTAAGGTGGTATTCCACACTGGAAGGAAACACCCTGAAATTCTTTACTAATCCACAATCAGAAACTCCCACTCCTATAGTCCAGAAAGATGTGAAATCAGCTCAGAGCCTGGCTGATATTCAGCAAATTGGAGAGCAGTTGTTCATCCCTGTTCAGTTAAATGATGGGAAGGACTCTGTTCTCGCTCGAGTGTGCGTGAACAATGGTAAGAGCTTCATCAGCGAAGCCATGTTTCGCCAACTCCCAAAAGATCCAGCCATTCCCACCTTGAAACTGATAGACAAATGGGAAATGGACCTGGAAGCACCTAATTCCAAACATCTCCTGCCAAGCAGGTGTATGCTGAAAATCTCCATTGGCAACAAGAGCATAGTCCACAATTGTTGGGTCATGCGAGACGTCCCTGCCGCCTTTTACTTAGGCAGTGACATTCTCAATCGCTTTGCCATTAGTTTGGACCTAATAAACTTCAAAGCTTGGTCCCGATTAGCGAATAATCCCATGGGCTTTGATGATCCAGAAAAAGCATTTAGGTCAGCTCAATTGCTACCTTATGCAGTTGAAATTCAGATCAAAGAGGAAGTCACCATCCCAGAAAGGACCCGACAATTCTCCCTGGAAGTGAAAGCTAAAAGAGGACAATATTTGCAAAACCCTGATGCTTACATACATCTAAATGCTTCTCTCCAACAGCAAGGGTTAGGGGTAAACCCAACACCAGTAGTCAACATAGAACATGACACCATTCTAATAGAGGTGGATAACAGCGACTTAAAGAGTATTACTCTAGCCGCAGGCACCATTATTGGAATGGCGGTTGATGACCGACATTTTTCCATTGATTTAGGTAATGAACTGTTAGGGCCAATCCCCAAGGACTGCGTTGACAGTGACAGTGAGGACAATACAACACCAGACAGGATTTTTACCCGGCATGGGGGGAACTTCCTGGTGTACACTTCCTGCCCCTATGGTAAGGAAGATGTGACTTGTGACTTCAGGAGGGATGAGGTGATTTTCCAGGTCCATGAGGGCTGCCTTTCCCACCTGAAGCTTCCGGTCCAAATCAGCACTCTGACCAGGGACTTCTCCACCCAGCTGGAGGAGGCCGCGGAGATAGCCAAACCAGACGTCTTTCCAGGCTTCAGGCAGGTGGTGGAAGAGAGAGTCAACCTAGCTGATGCCTGTGTGACTCTGGAACAAAAGCAAAAGTTGAAACAAGTTTTCTTGGATTTCCAATATCTCTTTGCGGTAGACTCATATGACTGTGGTCGCACTGACATCCACACAACAACAATCCCCACGGACCCTGGCATGACTCCTGTGTGTTGTGAAGCAATATCGCTTGCCTCTCGCATCAATGGAGTCCCTTACTGAAATAATTAAGAACCTTGAGTCCCGGGGAATAATCCGTCCAGTCCACAGCACCTTCAATAATCCGGTGCTGGGAATATTGAGGCCAAACGGCCAGTGGAGACTCTGCGCCGACCTCAGGGAGCTCAACAAACGGGTCCATACTTCCCGATGGCCTCTGCCCTACATTGACCAAGGGCTGGCCCAGATCCAGGGGTCACAGGTATTCACTGCAAAAGACCTGACCAATGGATACTGGACCGTGCCGGTCAGTAGGGAGGACCAATACAAGCTGGCTTTTACCTTTGGGGGCCAGCAGTATACATGGACCCGGACTCCCTTCGGATACCTTAACTCCGGTAATGAGTTCAATATTTTCCTACATAAGGCCATGCTCGACCTGGGTGCGAGGGGTAACCTGGCTTATGTAGATGATGTCCTCATCAAAAGATCATCTGTGGAGGAACACATAGCGGAGATCCGTTATGTTCTGACACAGTTGAGGGCCGCCGGAGCAAAACTTTCCTTTCAGAAAGCACAGTGGTGTAGAACCCGTGTTAATTTCTTGGGGCATGAGATTACTCCTCAGGGTCTCTGTCCCCAGGAAAAGAAAGTGGAAGCACTTCAGAAACTGAAAGACCCCACAACTCTGCGGGAACTAAGGAGCCTCCTTGGACTGACTAATTACAGCAGAAAGTTCATTGAGGGCTACGCAGAGATCACCAGACCCCTGATTCATCTCCTGAAGGGGGGGTCAAGTGGGAATGGGATCCAGAACAAGCCAAGGCAGTAAAACAACTCAAAAGAAGCCTCTCAAAAGCGCCTTGCCTAGCTTACCCTGTCAGGAACAAGGAGTTCTTCCTGGAGACGGGTTTCTCTAATACGTGCTTGACGGCAGTATTATACCAAAAGCATGACAAGGTCAATAAAGTAATCTCCTATGCGAGCAAAACTTTATCCTCTGTGGAGGAAAACTTCAACGATTGTGAGAAGGCACTCCTGGCAACGGTGTGGGCATTGAAGAATTACCGCCCGTTTATCCAGGGGGAACACATCATAGTGGAGACTCCACACCAGCCTCTGCAATATCTCCAAAGTGACAGAATCCGGGCCGGAAAATGTGAGTAATTCCCAAATTACTTCCTGGATTCTGTCAATGCAAGGCTTTCCTGTGGAGGTCAGATATGGCCAAAACAAGAAGAGTCCCCTCGCGCAAGGTCTGGCTGACTTGCATGATTGTGCCAGAGAAAACTGTCTCGAGGACGAAAGTCTAAAAATAAAGGACAACATGGAGGCATACCTTAATTCCCCCCACAAAGTCTTTGAAGAAGACAAGTGTGAGGGAATGCCCACTGTATATGTGGATGAATGCTCTTACCATGTTGACAACGACGGGGAGAAAGAACTGGTGGCCGGCGTAGGGAATGCATGGGTGAATGAGTCCCCAGAACTCTCCGCTGGATACAAAATTGGTCCCCGAAGTAGTCAGGTGGCAGAATTGATGGCTGTGCATCAGGCCATCCTCACTGCTGTCCAGCATCAACTCCATGAACTGGTCATAATCACAGATTCAGATTATGTACGGAACGGGTTCGTGGAACACCTGGTTAATTGGAAAACCAGAGGCATGTTATGTGCTAACAACAAACCCTTGAAACATGGGAAGTTGATCCAAAACATTGATGATCTGGTCACCTCGAAAGGAATGACCATCTATTGGAAGAAGATCAAGGGTCATTCCAAAGTAGAGGGACCAGACAAAACTGGAAATGACTTAGCTGATCAGCTGGCCAAAACCGGGGCCATCCAAGGGGATCTAATTGAGATTGAGTCCCTGTTGGGGGAAATCCAGGTCACTGCTGTCACTAGGTCCCAGACAAATGCTCACAACGACCTTTCAATTGCACAATGGAGTAAGGAGACCCCTGATGCTGATTTGATTACCGCTCAGAAGGGGGATCCAATTATTGGTAAGTTTTAACAACACCTTGAGGACCCTGAGAACTTTCCCCTGACGGATACCGATTATATTGGGAAAGAGGACCTAAGAGTGTTGATGAAATGTCCAAAAATGTTCCGAATCCAAGACGGTTTGCTGGTAAGGAAATCCAAAGCTGGCCACTATCAGTGGGTGGTTCCTACCTCATTCCGAAGCCTGATGTTAAGTCACGCCCATGATGCGGCCACCGCCGGTCATAGGGGGTTTCACACAACACTGGAAATCTTAAGAGAGGTTGCATACTGGCCACACATGGGGCAGGACCTTGACCAATACTTGTGTCTTGTGTGTACGCAATTTCAGCCGACGTCCCTCACACACCGCGCGCCTCTCCAAAAGCGGGGGATGACACTGCCATGGTCAGATTTGCAAATCGACTTTGTAGGCCCTATGATTCGCTCATCTAGAGGAAACAAGTACATGTTGACCGTTACATGCTTGTTTACCAAGTGGGTGGAATGTCTCCCAGCCCCAAATTGCAAGGTAGAAACTGCAGCTGCCCTGATGATTAACCACATCTTTTCCCGTTCCGGCCTACCTCAAGGGATTGAGTCAGACAGAGGTAGCCACTTCACCAGTGAAGTGATGACAAAGATGTGGGAGATACTGGGGGTCAAAAGGAAGTTGCATATTGCTTACCGGCCAGCTTCTTCTGGGGCAGTAGAGAGATATAACCGAACCATTGTGAGCATATTAAAGAAGTTTGTGGCAGATTCTGGGCCAAGTTGGGATATCCGATTACCTCTGGTCCTAATGGCCATCCCATCTACCCCTTCATCAGATCTACCCCTTCATCTGCAACCAAAATGTCACCATTTGAGTTGATGACTGGGCGCAAGATGGTGCTTCCTCAGCATTTGCTCTACAGGACCCAAGAGCAGACACTAATAAATGCCTCCACAATTCATGAGTATGTGGAGAATTTAAGGAAACACCTTCAACATGCTTTTGCTTATGCTCAGCGGAATCTAGAAAGATCAGCTGATAGCATGAAGACCCACTATGACCTGAAGACTTCCAGGAAGGAATATCAGGTGGGGGACCGGGTCTATCTATACAATTTCCAAAGGAACCAGGCCAAACAGCGAAAGTTTTTGTCTACATGGAAGGGACTCTTTGAGATTATAGACAAGATCTCCCCTGTGGCCTACAAGATCCGCATCCCCAAAGGCGGTTTGGCAGAGGGGGAAGACAAGTGGGTCCACATTAACCAGTTGAAGTGTTGCCATTTCAGGCACACTCTGCAACAACTGGAGGAATCCTCTGGAATCCTAGAGGGTACTGTCTCAGATTAATTCAGTTCTAACTTAAAATATCCTACATATCGCCTATCAAATTCTGAGTTTCTCAATGTGGGTGTTTTTGTTTTTGAATGCAAAAAGAAATGTGCATGTTCATATGTTTTGACTATAAATTTATATATATCAATGGTGGGGGAGAAATGTCCATGAATAGGTATTGCCGCTCTTCCTTTGTCGTCCTAGGAGAAGGAAAACCAAGGAGGACGATCCGGAGACCGGGAGCAGAGACGCAAGGGGCCCAGTGTACCGCCCAATATTCCCATCAGGACCGGCGAGGAGAACCGATCGATCAGTACCGGATGGAGGAAAAGATGCTGAACTGTGCCATCTATTGGAAGAAGATGAGGAAACATCCCAGGTCTTGCGAGTCCCATCAGTGAAACAGAATGGCCATCGCAAGAGGGGGGCTTGTGGGATGTTTTTACCCATGCATCCGAGCCCTACCTCAAAAACTGTGCAGTACTGGCATTGAAAACATCATGATGGCCAGAGCTTCCCAGAAAATGCCCAGGGAAAGGCATGAAGAATAGGCTGCCACCCATTTTTGCCGATGTTATGGGCACAGAAGGGCACTGCCTAAAACCACCATTGGACTACCCACACAGTAGCCTGAAACCATTGGGAATGGCAATGCTGATTGCCAAAAGCAACCTAGAATTGTGGGGAATTCATTTTCTTAAATCCCAAAAATGGGTGCATTACCAGTACTCACCACTATCAGAAAGCCGGCGTTTTAAAACAACACCAGACTTTTTTGTGTAAAACTGAATAAATGAACCCAAAGCAGGCCAAAGAAATACTTACTGAGAGGTGGATCCAATGTAAAGTTATATTCTGAAGTGACTTGAGGGTTTATAACAAGACTTGCTGATCTGTGGATTTCAGCAGTTTAAGTAAATTTGGACTGAAAGACACTAAAAATCTAAATGTTTAAAAGAAATGAGTGGCCTACTTTTGAGTGTCACATAGGTTGCAATTGTTTAAATGTCATAGTTTTAAACTTAGAATCAGCATTCTAGCTGCATATGTAAAAATGGTTAGTTTTATTTGAATGCAGAAAACTGGGTAACTAAAAGTGACATTAGCTGGGGCCTGGCTTAAGGAACTGAATTCTGCCCACCAGCTACCCCCGACAGGAGATGAGACTTGCACAACAGCTGTGTTCCCAGGCCTAGCTGCCTTTTGCTGTTCCCACCAAAAGGGATATGACACTTCTCTGATTGAATTACCTGGGCTCTGCAGGAAATTGAACAAAGCCCTGTCCTGACTCAGGCAAATGTTTTATTGGTGGGAGTCGTAAATGTGGCTTCCTCCTGGAAGGAAAGGGGAGGGGCACTGCATGTGATAGCAAGCTGGCTTGGCAGAACTGGAAAAACCAGAAATTCAACCTTGTGCTGGGGGGAAACCACACCCCTTTGGGGCCAGAACATAACTCTAAAAAGATGGATCATTCATAGAGCGGACTTGTGAAAATTTTATAAATGATACCATAATTCTTGTGATTTTTCTGCCCACATTTTAAGAGGTTTTTAGAACCGTTGGTATGATCTGGGGGCAAGCTAGCAGTTAAGAGGGTATTACTTAAAATGTATGCATGTTAAAAATCTGACACTTCATCAATTAATGTCCATACTCCTTGCGCACATGTGTGTAAATTTGGGTTAATGTCCGATATTGCAAAACCAGTTAAAAAGTGCAAATGTTGCCATTTCTCAATGCAAGCTCTCAGGAAGAGCAGATTTGGACAGGGTATACCTCCTGTGATATGTGATGGGTGCATGTAATTTTAAACAAATGTGTACCTGTGCAAATATGTCTTTTGGGTCAAAATATAGATTGTGTGTAATTTGACAGGGGTGGGTTCTCTGTATCATAAACAGACCTCATCATGATGACACTTCATTTCATTCCCCCAATCAAGGGGAAGAGGATGAAGTGGCCAATGACAAGTGGAGAGGGGTAGGGTCTAGAAAGCTAGCCTCTCCACCCACTTTCAAAACACATAAAAGCAGACAGTCAGGACAGATAGGGACATTCAATTCCATTTGCTGCAACGCGCTCTGCCGGACCACACAACATCCAGAAGATACTAGATTCAACACTTAGACTTTAAAACTCCAAAGAACTTGATTCAGAACTCAAAGCAAGGGCCTAAACCCACAATCTGAGAACTTTTCTCAGTGGGCCTCAGCATCCAGCAAACCTAACAGCGATAGCAGCATCCAGGAGCCGTGCAGATCAGCGCTGGGTCCAGAGAAAGCTGTGCAGAAAGATCCAGAAGCAGTGCTGTACCCAGAGAAAGCAGAGCAGTATCCAGAACCAGAGGCAGAGCAGAGCTGACCCAGACCGCTGTTCGCAGAACTAGAGAGCTGACCCAGACGCTGTGCGCAGAGACCGTCCGTGACGAGTGAAGAAAACCTGACCAGATCCGTGGCGAGGCCCATTCTATTTCTAAATATATTGTGAGTACCTAGCAGCACTGTGCAGAACCAATCTCTTAGTTAAAATAATATAATTCAATCTATTTTAATCTAACCAGAACTGTCTCCTAAATGTTACCTGTCATTTGCAAAGCTGTCACCTGTCATTTCTAGTTGCTAGCTGTAACTCCCATTCCTATTCCCTATACTTTAGCCGCAATCGCGAAAAACCCACTCGTGAATTTTACCGCGATTTGCAAATTTCTCCACGTGTGAAAACAGCAGCTTCCTTGCTTTCATTTGCCAAAAATTCGTTTAACCTGCCAATCATTCCTAGAACATTGCTAAAGTAAGCCTGAACTTATTTAAACCAACTAATCCTCAACCTGAACCTCCAGAGGGAATTAAAATCATTTTAGCACATTTTCCAATATATTGCTATCACATTTTAAAGCATTTTGAGCCTGTGTAAAACTCATATCTATTCTCCTTTAAGCTTGCTGGGAAACTGGAACTCTGCATTACATTTTTTTTTTTTTTTTCTTGATGTTTTTAGTTTGATGTCAAACTTTTCCATCATTTTAATTCGTAAAAGAATGAGAGAAAGCATACATGGCCATGGAGCTGGAAGTATAGACCTCAGTGGCAAGAGGCAAAGGAACTGCGGAAGGTCGTTGCTTTTTAGGATTTCTTTTTCGTGAGGGCAAGGATATTTTGTAGGTAGAGAGATACTATATATATATGTTTGTTGTTCTTTCCGCTAAGAATTGCCGCCCATCTTTTATCTGTAGTCATTTGTTGGGATCCAATATCAAAATGTCCCCCAAATTGTTTCCGTTGGATGGCAAGAGAGGGGCATTCCATCACGAGGTGAAATATGGTTTCTGGTACCGTCTTAAGTTTACAGAACCGACAGTGATTTTGGTCTTTTGGGATTTGTCTTGTTTCAGCTAAATAATCATTCGTTGGTAGGATATTTAGCCGAAGTCGTAAAAAAGTTGCTCTGATCTTTGGGTCAGGGAACTTCAACAGGTATTGCTGTGGTTCATGAAGTTTTCTGTTGTCTACGTTACAGTGCAGTGTCCGTTTGTAGTTGTTTTTCTGATCAATGGTTTGAATCCAATCATTCTGGAGAAGTTTGATTTTGGCATATTGCAGCCGGTTGAGTAAAAGTTCTTCGGAGATCTCTTCTTTCTCCATTTCTTTGGTGATTGATCTTTTCCAGTTTTCTAAGATTGTGTTGTTTAGAGCGTTGCGAATGGTTTTCAAGATTTGGATTGCAGGAGTGATATCGTCCGCTATTATTTTCCGATAGATGTCCATTCTTTTCCATCGTACCATGGATCCGATGGATTGAGTTGCTATCTCATATCGGATTCTGGGCATGGGATATGATTGAGGAAGATTTAAGATCTTTCGCCAAAATATTGCCTCAAGTTTTACCCAGTTTACATGTTCGGTATTCAACATAGTTTCAGATCCATATGTTATTATGGGAACGTATTTTTGCCTGTAGTACATAATGATCGGTTTATATGAGAATTTTCAATATTTTTTGTGCAGGATGCACCCCTGACGCGCCAATGCTTGGGCTTTCTGTTCTATTATGTCCAGCCAGTCCGCTTCTGTTTTTGATTGATTGAGTGTAATCCCTAGATATCTAAATGTTGTGACATTTTCTATTCTTATTCCATTGATGTTGAAGTTCGGTTGGTGTTTTGATTTTGTTTGTGGTTTCGTCAGCAGCATGGTCTTTGTATTCGTAATATTGATGACTAAGTCATTTTGTTTCATGTAGTTGCTTAATGCTGTGAGCGAAAGTTGTAGTCCAGATGGGGTTCTATCGAGCAAAACAATGTCATCTGCATAGGCCATTATTGGGACCGGTATCGAGTTTATTTTAGGGGGATTTGTTTGGGTGTTTGTCAGATGTTGGTCAATGTCTGACGTGAACAGGTTATAAAGCGTCGCTGCCAGAGGGCATCCTTGTTTTAGGCCGTTCCTTGTCACGATGGAAGCAGATGTCTGTCCTTGTTTTGAGAGTCTGACTGTTATTGAAGTGTCAGAATACAGTAGGATAATGGGTTCGAGAATGTTCGCTGGGCATTTCCATGCATGCAGTTTTGCCCATAGCTTGTGTCGAGGTATAGCATCAAAAGCCATCTTTAAATCAATGAATGCCGTGTAGATCATGCTCTTGTTATTTATGGCTTCATGTTTGATTAGGTGCAATAGTAGAAGATTTATATTGCTCCCCACGTTGCGCGTGAAACCTGTTTGACGCGGGGAGAAGCGTCCGTTGGTGGTGGCCCATGCAGTGAGCTGCCTTAAGAGAGCCGTTGTGAAGATTTTTCCCAAGGGGTCCAGCAGAGCAATTGGACGAAAGTTCTCCGGAAGGTCACGTGGTCCTTGTTTATGTATCGGAACTATTATTGCTGTTCTCCAAGTGGTTGGGATTCGGTTAGTTTTGTTTATGATGTCCAGGATCTGTAGCATGACCTGTGCCCATGCTGTGGGATTTTGTTTAAGGACGGCGTTCGAAAGGCAGTCCGGTCCTGGGGCTCTTGATGAATTGAGACTTTTTATCATATGTAGGAAGTCTTCTTGGGAAGTGTGGATTGTCCATTTTGTACTTCTTTGATTCGGTATTTCTTCTGGATAATTGTGCTGTGGTCCGTACAGGGTCGAGAAATGAGTAATCCATGTCTGTTGTGGTACATTAGCTGTGAGCTTGTGTTGTTTCAAATGGTTTTCATTCAGTAGGTTCCATAGTTCACGTGTGTTGTTGGTCTTTAGAGTCTGCATTATTGATTCTGCATCCATCTGGAGTAGTATCGATTGATGTGATTTCCTCCAATTGTTGTAAGCTTGTTTTAATCTTGCGATCTTTATCCGGTTTTCTGTTGTTTTATTTTTGTTGAGTTGTCTTCTCTGTTTGGCCAATTCTTTTTTTTTCTGCTATTTCCCGGTTATAGGAATGTGCGTGTGAAGTTTGAGGGCAGTTTTTTGTTGTTTGTTGAAAGGGAAGAAGAAGCCAACCGTAATTCAGTTTTTCCAATTCTGGTTTTGAAGAGTCTTCGAATTTCCTTGGAAGAAGCGATATCGATGTTTGTGGTATGCGTAGTCTTGTTGTTGAACCTGCAAGTTCTAATATTGTCGCATCCGATGGTACTGGTTCATTCGTCATTAGCTGTGAGGTGACGGTTAGCATGTTGTGGTCACTATTTTCGGAGATTATCGTTTTGGCTACCTTGACAGATGCTTGCAGCGTTTGTGAAAGAAATATGTAGTCGATGGTCGCTTCTGATTGTCCTCTGGTCCATGTTGGGACGAAGGAAGTCGAGTTATCTTTTGCATGGTTTAGTAGTATCAGATTTCGTGTTGTTATTTCTTTCATCCATGTTGCTGCTTTAGGAGTTAGTTGGTCCAGCGTGCGTGGAATACCATTTGATGTCATTAGATTTATGTTGAGATCACCGCACAGTATTAATTCGATGTATTGATAACTCTGAAGTAGATTGTCTATAGTCATGAATACGCCATCCATGAATGCCTCATTTGTGATGGCCGCAGGATTCCAGTAGAGGTTCAGAATGGCAATTTTTGTTTCGTGTCTACTTTTTTGTTGTTTATATGATGTAGTTGCTATTATGGTCAATTGAATCCAGGGTTTTATATTTTCATTTGTTAGGACTTTCCATTTCGGAGTTATTTTGATAAGTGTGAGTAGTCCTGATGCGGGTCTGCCTTGTTGTTTTTTTAAGGCAGGGTTTAAGAATGCGAGAAAAAACCGTCGCAAGCTGGCGTATCAATGATCCAGGTCTCTTGTAGACAAATGATTAGATAATTCTCGAGATTAGAACAAGGTTGGGTATATAAGTGCAGGTTTCCTCTTGTGTTCCATGAACAAAGTGACCATGTTATGCTTGTATTGATTGGTTGTTATGAATAGGAGTAGCTTGAACTTCTTGAGTGTATGATTTCTGACCTTGACGTTTCTAGGTCGTAAATTCCTTTGATTGGTTGTTCTTGGCTGGTTGTTCTTGCCGCTATTGACGGAGAATTCCACTTTGAAATCTTCGTTACTTGATTGTTGCTACAGGTATAGTTCTGTTTTCTCTCAGCATTGTTTCTTGACATTGTAGGGGACCAACAGTTGAAGCCAAGTTTAAGAAGGTGTTCACGTTTTGATATAATTAAATCCTGGTCTTCTGGATCAGATAGTTCTGCGACAATTTTGTCCAAATGTTTATCATCCTTAAAGGTGATTAATTCGAGCTTATTGGTTGTAATATGTTTTAGTTGTGGTATTGCTCCAAAAAGTCAGAGGATATTTGTTCTATTAAGTATTAGAGGTTTCGATCTTTTTATTTGGTTTTCGATATGAATTTGATAGATTTGGTTTTGTTCTAATGGATTTATAAAAGATAGCGAAGTGCATTCACTTGAAGACATGTTTTGTGAATCAAAGGAGTCGTCTGTGATTTGGTCATAGAGGTCACTCGGTGAGATGGTGCAACTAGGGCTGTTGAGGGACGTGTTTGAGACATCTTGTAGTGATTGATTGGTAATGTCTTCATACTGTTGTAAAGATTGCGGTTCACGGTTATTTAAGTACTCATCAAGTATTATGTAACTTGATGACATTGTGGAACATGTGGCTGGTGATGTGTCGTCTATTTCCTGATCTTCATGAGTTGAGCAATTTAATAGTTCTTCGTCGTGAGGAGGAGATTGTGACAGAAATTGTGACGGTATGGGGCTTGGAGTAGGTGGAGTATGATGTTGTAGCGTCGTGGATGTTGGAGCTGGAGGTCTTATTTGAATTGCTGATGGTAAGTGACATTGTCCCGTTGTCTTCTCTTTTACGTCTTGTGCGAGTTGTACGTTGTTTTTTATAGTTCTTAGGAAGGCTCTGGATCCTGTTTGTCTTTTCTTGGTAGGTTTTGTCTGTCCAGGTTTTGGAGTGATATTTGGTTTTTCTTTTGAGAAAATCTTGAAGTGTTCTGTTTTAGTTGCCTGCAGTGTGTTGTGATCTTGTGTATCCGAGTAAAAGCGGGTTGCTGATGTTGATGGTTGTTGTACAGTGTTTTCTGCAGAGGTTTCTGATTGTGTAGTTAGTTGTTGGACATTTGGACATTGTGGTAGAAAGGGTTGAGTGATCTTCAAGGCTGGTTTTTGATTTAATTGGTGTTGTTGCTGCATTTTGAGCAGATTCAATAGTTCTTTATTTAGGTTTGTTTTTTCTTGTTGGTCACATCCAGCTAATTCTGCTAGACGTTGTTGCCAGCGGTTTGATTGCTCTGCTTCTAAATTGAGACGAGCCTCCGTCGTGTTCAGAAATTTTTCAATGTAAATCTGTTTAGAGTGGATCATTGCTAATAAGGTTCCTTGGTCTTTAATATTGTCATTCACTGTTTCATGTAGCTTGATGAACGGTATCATGGTTTGCGCTAGTACTGCAATCATCATGTTTTGCAAATCCAGCATAGTGGTGGGAATTCTTGGATTTTCATGTTGTTCAAGTTTGAGATCCGTTAAGGCAGGGGATTTCTGTTCTGTGAAGTTTGTTAACTGCGATGGGGGATCATTTTTGTTGAAGTTATCTGGTGTGTAAAAAGAGTTATCTGTGTCATAGGTAAAGCGGTTTGGAATGGGATGTCCCAGTTGGTGTATCATAGCGTGTTCTGTCTTGATGATTCTTTTTGCAGGTTCCTGAGATAAACACGGAGTTGATGTCATCCGAGACTGATGTGATCCTTTATTTGTACTAAAAATTTCCTTTCGTTTGTCGATGCTTGACATAATAGATTCAATTTCAGTTATGTCCATTGATAGTCTTTTTGCTTTTAGTAGGTCTTGATTGTTTGTAGATTCTGTCGTCTGAGGAAGTTGGAGTGAGTTATGGGTTTTCAGCCATGCAATTTTGGCTAGTCTTGCCTTTTCTTTCTTCGTTTGGTGTTGTGTGTCGTTTGCTGCATCTTGTGGTATATTTGAAGTTCGTAGCTCATCTACCAGCGGTTTGATAATATCGTGAATAGTGGATCTTGTTTCTTTGTGGTGTAGTTGTTCTTCGTTGTTTGAGTAGGTTCTAGGTGGGCTAAGATTGTTTAATTTTCTCTTGATCGTATGCTGTAGTATGTCGGTTGCTGTCTCGCGTTGTGATGTATAGGTACGTGGTTCTTCAATCGATGGTTTGATAAGATCGTGCGTGATGGTTCCTAGCTCATTAGGAAGCAGATGTTCTTCATTAGGGTGGTAGATACGGGTGGAACTGATGTCACAATCCGTTATATCGTTGTTTTCAATTATATTTTGTTGGGGTTCACTGGGGTTTTGTCGCTCGGGTTGGTTGTCTATTGTCGGGTGCCCAAGTTTGATGTCTTCTGTTAGGCCTTGTGTAGTTTCTCCTGGTATTTGTGAGCTTTCCATGGTTCGTCGGTGCTCATGTTGTTGAGGTATTGTCAGATTCGCTTTTTGGCTTTCTTCTATTGATGATGGATCTGGTTTTCTGGGTGATGTGGGGGAGTCCTGATTTCGGTGGTACTGAATGTTAGATGGGAGTTTTTCCAGGACAATTTGCGGATTTACAGTAGTCTGTTTTTCTTCGATGCTGTTCACGCAAAATTTTCCACTTGTGTATTCAACTATTTCAGAGTTATTGTTTAGATAGGTTTGGGTATTAGCTATGCTTTGAGGGACTGGGCAGTCATTTCCTTGATCTTTAATGTCACTTTCAGATGCAGAAGAGTTATCAGAGATATGGTGGTACTCAGTATCATTGACCTTTTTCTGTATGTGTTGATTCGATTTAATGTTTGGTAGTTGTCTTCGCAAGAGTGATTGCTCCAGGGTGAGTTGTGATGAGTCTTGGGTGATAGGGGCTACTATATTGAGTTTTGTTCTCAGTCTCGTTTTTGGTCGTGCAGTTGGAGGTTGCTTGGTTTTGTTTGTCGACATTGTCTGTTAGGGTTTTTGTTTTTTTTTTTTTTTTTTTTTGTTGTCACTCGTCCTCTGTATGTATCTTCTGGTTGTAGAGACTACTGGTGGAATCCAGAGGAGGGTTCTTTGCGGTCTCTCACTGATGTATAATTCTTGTCTCTTCCGATTAAAGAATCTACTAGTGAGATCCAGGGAAGGTTTCCTTTCGGTCTCTCACTGCTAGATGAGTTTCTAGAATCGAGGTATTTGGGGTAGTTTTATTTGGTATCCGCCTGATCCAAAGGGCTAGTCCTTTTGGTCTCCTGCCATACAGTTAGAGTTATCGAAAATGCCACTTTACATAAGTTGTTCGATTTTAGTGTTGTGATCCAAGGGAGGAGCCCTTTCGGTCTCACAACAGGGAGTGTGAGTCCTTTCGGTCTGGTGGTTTGTCTTCACAATATCCAGTAAAATAAACCGTACGGGCTCTTGAAATATAGATGTCTTTCTCGTGGTGGAGTTCAATTGGCGTGGTCTGTATCTCTTTGGCTCGTAGTATTGGGGTCCAAGATAGGGTCCGTTGGTAAAGCAGGCGGGCGGATGGTCGCTCAGTGTTTTTCTCTTTGGCTCGCTTGATAATATCACAATAATCAAAAGGCAGTTGTCAAATTGAAATAAAATAAAAGGTAATAGTGATTAAGGTCTCTAAGATCATGTATTAGTTCACAGATTGTCCGGCCAGAGGGTAAGGAACGCCCGACAGCTTAGGGAGCTGCCAGAGTCCGTCTCTCCCCCCTTACCCTTATGGCAATCAAAAGCTTATGTGGTTACCTCTAAGCTGGAGTGCACACGAACACAACGAAAACAGCAAAACAGCGTCTCCAGCCCTTACTGCCTCCAGGGCTTGACGCCGCAAGGGTGGATATGCCGGCAATTAAAGCTGGATAAAAGTCACGTGATCACTCACGTGTGCGCGATGGGCCCCGCCTCCTCCAGGAAGCAGGTAAAGCAGCAGGAGCTCTCAGTGCTGCTGGGCTCACGCTGCAAACAATTCCAAAAGCTTCGTTCGTGAAGCGCAGCCTCCAGAGGTTTAACACACGCCGCTCGGGCGGATATGCCGGCAATTAATGCTGGATAAAAGTCACGTGATCACTCACGTGTGCGCGATGGGCCCCGCCTCCTCCAGGAAGCAGGTAAAGCAGCAGGAGCTCTCAGTGCTGCTGGGCTCACGCTGCAAACAATTCCAAAAGCTACGTTCGTGAAGCGCAGCCTCCAGAGGTTTAACACACGCCGCTCGGGCGGATATGCCGGCAATTAATGCTGGATAAAAGTCACGTGATCACTCACGTGTGCGCGATGAGCCCCGCCTCTCCAGGAAGCAGGTAAAGCAGCAGGAGCTCTCAGTGCTGCTGGGCTCACGCTGCAAACAATTCCAAAAGCTTTGTTCGTGAAGCGCAGCCTCCAGAGGTTTAACACACCATTGTGATTGTATACCTGAACTGTGTGATCTTCCTTCCATCTCTTTACATTGTATAGGGGGGGGTGAATTGCCACAAAGGGAAAGTGATTACCTTGTCTTTTGTGAAACCATATCAGTTTATCTTCTATACTGCATTTCATTCATTCCACTTTGCATTTCCTTGAACCCTATAAAGCATTCTCTACCACATTATTCTTCTGTCCCTATTTACCAGTGTGCTACCTTATCCATTTCATGTCAACTCCTTAGTGATTATAAAGAAGTGGGCTAGTGCCAGATTCTCCGTTGTTAATCTTTATCATATCAGATTAAGTGTGATATTCAATTATTAATTTATTATAAAGTGTGATATATATATATATATATATATATATATATATATATATATATATATATATATATATATATATATATATATTGTTTAAATTCTCAAATAAACCTTTTAACTTGCAAAACAGAACTACTTCTTGGCTCAGTGGGGTCAGGGGGATTCCAAGAGAGGGGTGTTATATAGGGGTAGTCATCCAGAACGCATGAACTGGACATAAAGATATATCAATAAGGGTTTCCATTCAGTATCCCAGACTAGGCATTGACTTAGCTGTAGTGTTGAATTGAATCCTCTTACAATGTGACCCAAACCAAGGAGACCGTAGAGTGCCGGACACCATCCGCATGATACCGAGTCCCGCCAGAGGACACAGCCGTCTCAGTCACCGGAACAGCACTACAGCACGCACTCATCAGCGTCCACGACAGGTCATTCAATTTAACCCACAAGAAGGACTACGTGCCCGACGAGCAGGTGACAACTATGACAGAGAACTACGGCAAAATGACGCCAAAGGACTCCCTCCTCCACGAGCTACACTTTGAAGAGCAGAAACTAATGAAAGGAGAAGAGATCGAAAGGAAGGAAGAGGAGAGAACAAAGACTTATGAAACATTGCAACGAGAGAGCGTGGAAGAGACCCACGAGCAACCAAGCAGGCCCCACCGAGCCACAAAGAGACCCCATCGTCTCATCGAACAAATGTGATCCGGGAAGTCTCCTGTTAAGCAAGGGGGAGGTGTTGTAAGTGGGAAAAGGGACAGAGCCCCTTTAAGAGGAAAGCCCAGGACTGTGGGAGGGTGTCATGATCTCTGCTTCCAAAAGGTCAGGGTTTTCCCAACTCCCTTGGAAGCAGATCCATAACCCAGGTTCCGAGTGCCAACCAGTCCCAATTGGGACCTTTTGGACCCAGTCCTGGCGCCAGTGGCACCAGGCTCATAAATATGCCCAGTCCCAGCGCTGGAAGCGCCGGGCTCATAATGCTTGGGTGGACTTACCTGCAGCAGACCATGCTGCTTACTTGCCTGCCAGTTGAGCCTCTGATCCTCTTCTGTTTGGAACTACTTTTCCTGTTGGGTGGGGCAGGAGCCACTCCCTAGATTCAGAACACTGGAACTCTTCTGGAAAGCAGGAACTCTTTTCTTACCTAGGCGTGGCTGTGGAAGGAGACACCTAAGCACTACAGGAGGCTATTTAAACCACACCCGATGGATAAATCTTGCTTTGCGTTATTCTGCATCCTCTGCAGCAGAACGCTCATCGTGTCTTCTGCATCTGATCCTGGGCCTAAGGAAAAAGGCTTACCATCCTGAATCCAGTCTTCAGCAACACCTATAAAGACAAGAAAGAACAGGTTAGCATTACGGTCTTCAGTGACAGCTCTTCACTTACCTGGTCCATCGGCTGTCACCAACGCCTCGCGCTGCATTCCGGCATCTGAAAGACAAAGGCTTACCTGCTCTTCGTGCGCTCCGGAGGTCTTCACACTGCATTCCGGCATCTGAAAGACAAAAGCTTACCAACTCTTCGCACGCTCCGGAGGCCTTCGGCGCTGCATCCCGCATCTGAAAGACAAAACAAGGTGCGTTTAAAGACATTGGGGAACTTTAATACTCACGTGCCATTACTCCTTTCCACATCTAACCCAGTGGGTATTCCGGCACCCTGCAGCCGCTCCGAACTTGTACCTGCAAAATAAAAAGACAGTTAGAGCGCATCGTGAAGCAGGCAACAAGCGCTTACTTACGTGCTTCCAGGCGCTTCTATTCATCACACGGGCTCCATCTTCAACTCACTTCAGCCCGTCATCCGCCATCGCCGGAACCCTGCAAAACAGGAAACATCATTACTAAAGACTTTAAAGACATTAGAATTACTCGAAACTTACCGTTCGTGCAGTAAACGACGGACAGCAGTCCTCTGAAGTCAAGAGGCCTGCTCCCCTTATCCAGTGAAGAAACTGGTTACAGCACCCTGCCCCGAGGCAGATGGAGAGCACGGCGTTCACTTACCTAAGGTGAGAGCGTTAACCTTTGGGGTTCTACAGGAGAAGAGAAAGGGAAGAAGAGAGAGACATTCAATAACCCAGTTCCTTAATCCCATATTTTCTATCTGCAGACATCTTACCCTTCAAGTCAAACATACAGTGCACAGAGGTCCAGCCCAAAGAGCCAGCCGTGTGTTACACATCACCTTTGAAGATACGGTATACGCCCAGTCAAGACCGGCGCCTCTACGGGAATCAGGTGAGCGTTACAGAACGCAAAGCCTACCACAAAACTCCCGTCCAGGCGCTATGGAAACCTCGGATACCGACCAGCTAGCCCAGTTACTTGGGGAACTAAGGGCAGAAGTGCATGCAGCCCGTCAGGAAACGAACGCTCTAAGAAGGGAACTGATTATTTCCAAGGAGCGAACAGATGATCTCGCTAGACAATTGCTACAGTCACAAGCCGGACAGACCCCGTTACCCGCATCTGGGGGAAATCTTCCTTCTACATCCTCTATGAATCCAGTGCAGATCAACCTACCTGGGAATGTACCTCTGGCTCCGCCCGAACGATTTTCTGGTGACCCAAAGAGGTTTGCAGTATTTATCAATCAGTGCTGGTGGCATTTCTTATGCCGGCCAGCAGCCTTTCCAACTGATCAAGCTAAAGTAGCTTTCGTGCTTTCGTACCTTAGTGGCAATGCGGCAGACTGGTCGATCCCTCTAGTAAATCAAGATGATCCGGTCCTCCATGATTTTCAAGCTTTTCAGCTCAGTATGGAAAAACTGTTCGCAAGACATTCACAGGGGCAGGCCTTGGACAATGAGCTTCTTTCGTTGCGACAAGGTAATCAAGACCTTTTGGCTTATATTGCGTCTTTCAACAGACTGATAGTGGAAACTCAATGGCCTGAGGACAAAAGGATTACGCTGTTTTATAGAGGTCTATGTGGAGAGCTCAAAGATGTGTTAGCCCAAGTAGTGAATCCCCCACAAGATTGTTCGGACTATATAGACTTAGTCATTCAAATAGATCACAGACTGCAGAACAGGAAGGCCGATCGTTCCAAGTTTGATGCTCGAGTATTTTCCAAACCGCCAATTCCTTCCAAAGGAGTAGACTCCGGGGAACCCATGCAAATAGGGGGTCTGAAAGGTCCTCTAACACAAAAGGAGCGGGAAAGAAGAAAACAGTTGCAATTATGCCTCTATTGCGGAAACTCAGGGCACTTTCTTCGAGACTGTCCGGTGAAACCTGCCAAGAAGGCAGTAGGAGCTGCAGTTACCAAAGTTACAAACTCTGAGCAGGGAAACGACCTCGCCCGACAAGAATAGAGGTCCTCTTGCCGAGCGTGAAAACCAGTTCCGTGACCTCGCATTTCGTGATACCTATGGTCCTCATTAGCCCTGATAATCCGGATCGATTACATGCAATTGAAGCTTACGTCGACAGCGGTGGCATCGGCAATTATGTGGATCATGAAATGGTTTTGAGGATGAATCTAACTCTTTGTCCCAAGGCTGTAAAGGACGTCATTACTACGGTGGATGGTACGGAGATAGCCTCCGGGCCAGTAACGCATACCACTCAAGAGGTGACGCTAGTAAGTCAAGATGGACACCATGAGAAGATCGTGTTCGATGTGATCAAGGCCCCTCAGTTTCAGATTATTCTAGGAATACCTTGGTTAGAGAAACACAATCCTCTGATCGATTGGCGAGCAAGAACGGTCCAGTTTCCAGAATGTGTCTCTACTTGTCACCCTCCACCTGGTTTTGCACTGGCAGCAATTTCTTCAGAGACTCCCCAGTTACCTCCCGAATACCTAGAATACCAAGATGTTTTCCGGAAGGATCAGGCTAACTCTCTACCTCCTCATAGGTCTTATGACTGCCAGATAGACCTGATACCTGGATCTACTCCTCCTTGTAGTAGAATTTATGCCCTCACTGAGCCTGAGAACCTTCACCTTCGACAATACCTGGATCAATACCTGGCAAATGGGTTTATTCGTCCTTCCAAGTCCCCTGCTTCTTCAGCTTTGTTCTTCGTTCCAAAAAAGGAAGGAGACCTTAGAACTTGTATAGATTATCGCTCCCTGAACCAGATCACCGTTAAGAATAGATACCCGTTACCTTTGATCCCTGAACTCCTGGACCAAGTCAGAAAAGCATGCATATATACAAAGCTGGATCTTAGAGGAGCTTACCACTTGGTACGAGTAAAAGAGGGCGATGAATGGAAGACGGCCTTCCGCACCAAGTATGGGCTATTTGAATATCAGGTCATGCCCTTCGGACTTTGCAATGCCCCGGCCGCCTTTCAATATTTTATGAACGATGTCCTCAGAGAGCTCATAGATGTGTGTGTTGTTGTTTACATTGACGACATCCTCGTTTATTCTTAATCGGAATCTGAACATCGGAAACACGTGAAAATGGTCCTCGAAAGATTGCGTCAACACAAACTTTTCGCTAAGTTGGAAAAATGTGTTTTCAACGTGACTGAAGTTGAATTCTTGGGATTCATATTATCACCTGGCGGAGTGCGTATGGATTCAAAGAAGGTCGATGCAGTTCTTAAATGGCCATCACCATCCTCCGTAAAAGGTGTGCAAAGCATGTTAGGCTTCGCTAACTTTTACCGCAGGTTTATCCCCGAATTCTCTCGAATAGTCCAGCCCATCACTGCCTTGTTAAAGAAAAACAAACGTTTTGAATGGTCTACCGAGGCGGAACAAGCTTTCCAGGATTTGAAGACTAAATTTATCTCTGCACCAATCTTAAAACACCCTCGCCCCGAACTCCCCTACATCGTGGAAACTGATGCGTCAAGCTTTGCCATGGGGGCAGTTCTATCACAAAAGGACCCGGTAACCAATCAGTTGCATCCCGTGGCATTTTGGTCCCGCAAATTCTCGCCTCCTGAAATCAATTACACGATTACTGACAAGGAACTTCTGGCTATCAAGTCTGCCTTTAAGGCTTGGCGGCATTATCTGCTGGGGGCCCGACACACCGTTACTGTGATTACGGATCACCGAAACCTGCAATATTTGAAAACCGCAAAAGCCCAATCCTCTAGACAACTCCGTTGGGCATTATTCTTTGCCGAGTTTGACTTCGTAATTACCTATCGACATGGTACAAAGAACGGTAAAGCTGATGCCCTTTCTCGGATGGGAGTGGAAGAACACTTGATCAACCCTAAACCTGTACCAATCATTCCCGAACAAAGAATTCTGGGTGTAATCGCCACAGAATCCATAGAGGAAGTTAAGGATAAAGCCAGGCAACTTGTAACTCCAGCAGACATACATAATTGGCATCTGCAGGGAAAGGACTTTGCAGTAAAGGACAACTTATTGTATTTCCAAGAACGATTATACCTACCCAGCACAGATTTACAGAAAAAAGTAATCTCTTGTTATCACGATTCTTTAATGGAAGGACATCCCGGTATGGCCAAGACCTCAGAAAAGATCAAGCGCTACTTCTGGTGGCCGTCTTGGAAAAAAGATATCAGAGACTTTATAATGTCCTGTGGAGTATGCGCCCAAAACAAGAGTCAAAAGGAAATACCAGCAGGCCTCTTACGCCCTATTGACATCCCAACTCGCCCTTGGCATACGCTTTCTATGGACTTCATCACCGATCTACCTCCATGCTCCGGATACAATACGATTCTAGTAATCGTGGACTTATTCTCCAAGATGGCGCATTTCATTCCGCTCAAAGTCTTGCCAACAGCAGCAACTCTGGCCCGAGAATTTCTCTAAAACATCGTCCGACTGCACGGTTTTCCTTCGGTTCTAATCTCGGATCGAGGTAGTCAATTTATTTCTCATTTTTGGCGAAGTTGCTGTCGGTCGGCTCAAATTGATGTGAGACTATCGACCAGTCACCACCCTCAGACCGACGGACAAACCGAGAGGACCAATCAAACTCTGGAACAGTATTTACGCTGCATGCTGCAACAAACTGAAAAAACTTGGAAAGACATCCTTTGGATAGCCGAATATGCCTACAATAATTCTGTCCATTCGGGAACTGGGAAAACCCTGTTTTTTCTTTTGTACGGCAGTCACCCTCGAACCTCGGAGTTGGATCCCCTCCAAGATCGTGAAACACCAGCAGTAGACTACCTGCATTCTACAATCACCCAGGCCTTTAAGGAAGCTGTTTCTCACCTTCAAAGGGCTAAAGAACAATACAAGAAAGGAGCAGATCAACATCGGAAGGAAGCCCCTCAATATCAAGTAGGGGATCAAGTCTGGTTATCCACCAAATATCTACCTCTAAAAGGGCCACGCACATTCAACCCAAGATACCTTGGTCCCTATTCCATCACTACCATAGTAAACCCAGTAGCGGTCAAGTTGGACTTGCCCCCGCACATGAATATACATCCGGTCTTCCACGTTTCTCTATTAAAACCCGTGCAACCTCAAACCCGACTAACTAAATCTCCAAAACCTATCCTAGTTGATGGAGAACTCGAGTTTGAAGTCAAAAGCATTCTAGACTCCAAGATCTCCAAATCTAAACTATTTTACCTAATTGACTGGAAAGGCTACGGCCCCCAAGAGAGATCCTGGGAACCTGCTGAATATGTCCACGCTCCTCGCCTAATCAAAAGATTTCACCGAACATTTCCTGACAAGCCAAAACCCCCGGAGGAGCCCGGTTTGGGAGGGGCCTTGAGGGGGGGTACTGTCATGATCTCTGCTTCCAAAAGGTCAGGGTTTTCCCAACTCCCTTGGAAGCAGATCCATAACCCAGGTTCCGAGTGCCAACCAGTCCCAATTGGGACCTTTTGGACCCAGTCCTGGCGCCAGTGGCACCAGGCTCATAAATATGCCCAGTCCCAGCGCTGGAAGCTCCGGGCTCATAATGCTTGGGTGGACTTACCTGCAGCAGACCATGCTGCTTACTTGCCTGCCAGTTGAGCCTCTGATCCTCTTCTGTTTGGAACTACTTTTCCTGTTGGGTGGGGCAGGAGCCACTCCCTAGATTCAGAACACTGGAACTCTTCTGGAAAGCAGGAACTCTTTTCTTACCTAGGCGTGGCTGTGGAAGGAGACACCTAAGCACTACAGGAGGCTATTTAAACCACACCCGATGGATGAATCTTGCTTTGCGTTATTCTGCATCCTCTGCAGCAGACCGCTCATCGTGTCTTCTGCATCTGATCCTGGGCCTAAGGAAAAAGGCTTACCATCCTGAATCCAGTCTTCAGCAACACCTATAAAGACAAGAAAGAACAGGTTAGCATTACGGTCTCCAGTGACAGCTCTTCACTTACCTGGTCCATCGGCTGTCACCAACGCCTCGCGCTGCATTCCGGCATCTGAAAGACAAAGGCTTACCTACTCTTCGTGCGCTCCGGAGGTCTTCACACTGCATTCCGGCATCTGAAAGACAAAAGCTTACCAACTCTTCGCACGCTCCGGAGGCCTTCGGCGCTGCATCCCGCATCTGAAAGACAAAACAAGGTGTGTTTAAAGACATTGGGGAACTTTAATACTCACGTGCCATTACTACTTTCCACATCTAACCCAGTGGGTATTCCGGCACCCTGCAGCCGCTCCGAACTTGTACCTGCAAAATAAAAAGACAGTTAGAGCGCATCGTGAAGCAGGCAACAAGCGCTTACTTACGTGCTTCCAGGCGCTTCTATTCATCACACAGGCTCCATCTTCAACTCACTTCAGCCCGTCATCCGCCATCGCCGGAACCCTGCAAAACAGGAAACATCATTACTAAAGACTTTAAAGACATTAGAATTACTCGAAACTTACCGTTCGTGCAGTAAACGACAGACAGCAGTCCTCTGAAGTCAAGAGGCCTGCTCCCCTTATCCAGTGAAGAAACTGGTTACAGCACCCTGCCCCGAGGCAGATGGAGAGCACGGCGTTCACTTACCTAAGGTGAGAGCGTTAACCTTTGGGGTTCTACAGGAGAAGAGAAAGGGAAGAAGAGAGAGACATTCAATAACCCAGTTCCTTAATCCCATATTTTCTATCTGCAGACATCTTACCCTTCAAGTCAAACATACAGTGCACAGAGGTCCAGCCCAAAGAGCCAGCCGTGTGTTACACATCACCTTTGAAGATACGGTATACGCGCAGTCAAGACCGGCGCCTCTACGGAAATCAGGTGAGCGTTACAGAGGGGGCCGCGGGCAAGAGGAAAGGGAGGAGCAAGAGAAGGAAAATGTCAGTTAAGGTGTAGGAGGAATAAAGGAAGGTTAGAAGGAAATGGCTCTGTGTTTCTATGAGATGCATGGATGATGACGAGTGTTGAGTGCCACCCCAACAGTTGCATAGCACTGGGCTGGTGATGGATGATGAGAGCTGGGAAAGGAAGGGGGTGTGTTGGATAGCACTGGGCTGGTGATGGATGATGAGAGGAGATGTTAGAAGAAGCAATATGTGTTGTATAGTGCTTCGATGGATCTATGGAACTTATCATGTCAGAGAGGATGCTGTGAGAGTATTGTTGTATTAGTGAGAGAATATTTATGTAAAATGGTTCCAACCTAGGCAGTCGGCGAGATCAAGTCTGGGTGATGGGAGCCCGTAGGTTTGTAACAGCTTAATGTAACTTGCAAATACGTAATAAAGGAACTTTCCCGTGACACCTAAAGTGCCTGCAACCTGCTTTATTTCAGTTTTCAATGTTTTTTCAGAAACAGAACTCATAGCAGGAAACTGTTGATACTCTTCACTGGACATTGGATGAAGATTGCTTGAGGTTGAGGAGAATGCAAGTAGAAAATTAAGTACTTTTCAAGAGGGATATAGTAGTAGAGATTGAGTCCCATGAGATGGCTGGAACAGTAATATACCCTGCTGGGGACAGGGGTTGAGATAAGAGTTTTACTCAAGTGAAATGTGTGAAAGGGACAGATGCTGCCGATGTATCCGACGATTAACATTGGTAGGAGTAGCTGCATATAAAATGAGTTTTCTATATCTCCCCCATGGAACCATGGGAGATGGAGTAAAAGTACTGGGAACAAACATAGAGGTGATGGGAGGAGGAGTGAAATATCAACATCTGGGATGCAGCGCACTTCAGTTTTGGAAGAGTTAAGCTCCCAACTGTAAATTTAAATACAGTGGTCAGTGGCCTTCAGACAGTCAGTGAAGCCAAAAGATGAACATTGCTGCACAAAGGGGCTCAAGGAAAAATATATTTATGATTCATATGCAAAGAAATTATACGAAAAGCCAAAGCAGTTGATGAACTAGTCAAATGACAAGGAATATAAAGTAACTAAGAGATGACCGATGACAGACAGACCCTTGTGTAACCCCGCCTGGTCGAGGATTTGCAGTGGTAATCCAGCATTTAAGGACATTGGATAAATGGTTTGCAGCTAAGTTGGAGGCATTATATGAAAGGGCGTTGCTCTGGATCCAAAGGGATAGCGTTGGGAGGAGGGTTGGGTTGTCTGCTGGATCTAAGACTGCAAAGATCCCAGGAAGATGAGGAAAGAGGGCATTTTGGAGTGGTGGGCTGTAGAGAAGAAGTTGGAGAAATCGGTAAGTGTTAGTTGCATTTATTAACAACTGCACATCCAAGATTGGAGGGGGTTGGTGAGTGCATGCATTTCCAGGTAATTTATCTAGTTTTAAACACTGCATGTTCTAGTATTTTTGAATAATGAATGAGAAAGGGGACAAGGCAATATCAGGGTTGTAGGGTCAGCTGTATGTGTGATAAGAGGGGTAACATGGGGGACCCCTTATTTATTTATTTTGTCTTTTTAAAGCGCTCACACAGCCCGCGGGCATCTAGGCGCTTTTACAGGATTTTTATTTTTATTTTTATTTTTTATACCAGGAGGTTTCTAAGTGCGGACCGGGGATCGAACCTCTGTTGCTTCATGTCATCTTGCTTCCAAGGCGAACACGCATGTTGCGTCTTGAGCTATCCTCCCGGGACAATAGCAGGCTGGTAAGATTTCAGAGTACAGGGAGAAAATGAATAGAGGGCAGCGATAGGTGCTGTGAAGTGTGCCCGTTCTGTAATGATCTGAGCTGTGAAGGGGTCTAAAGGATAGAAGCTGGGTTGGTAGACACGAGGGTATGACCAGTTCAGTTGGCATAGTGGAAACACACCTTTACAAACTGCATGGAGTAAGAGTGGAGGATTTTTAAGAGACGAGGATGAGAGGGCAGAATGGAAGGATGTTAGGGAGGATGTCAAGGATTATAGGGATGTATGTTGAGACGTAGCAAGTTATGTCATCTGCAAAGATAGAGAGGAAGGAAAAAGGGCTCATTGTGGGTGTGTAAGAATGGACTGAAGGGTTTGGTATAGATTGAGGAAAGATTGTAGAGAGACTATAAAGTTAGTTTAATTGGAAGACTTGGCAGAGGTATGTGTAGAGATGAGTGAGTGGAGAGAGTCCTTCTATGCAGAAAAGAGATATCTGGGGTTCATTTTAACTTAAAGAGTAGAGTGCATGGAAGGGACCATCTACATTTGCATTTAAATGCAAACCTTTCTCTGGATGCAATTTTACTAATGTCTAGCATGTAGCAGCAACACTGTGTGTTCAAACAGACAGAATCACGACACATAATTTAAGTTCCACGCAATGTTGGGAACACGTGTGTGTCAACAAATTAACAAATGTCAGAGGTATTTGCAATGGATTCCTGTGCAATGAGCCTTCTTTCTACCAGACAAAAAAGGCAGATCCCCCCCGGTAAACATTGCTGGGATGTCTGCGTGTAAATTGATTTTAATATATGTGGTGATTGAGGCACAGCGGGAATTGATGATGGACAGTCCATTGCCTCCTCTCCACCCTAAAAAAAAATGATTATACTCCAGATCAAAAAACAATTTGAAGGCAGGCATTCTTGTGTAACACCTGTCTTTACAAAACTATCTGGGCTGCCCCTTTTGGAGTGGGACCAGGCGGATTTGCATTTGGTCTTTCCCCTTCTGTAATAACTTGGCAGGATGAAAAAACAATGGTCTGTAGGGTTGCTCAGAGCTCTGCCAGTGGTTATAATTTATTCAAAACCTTCCAGCCATCAACTTTTTGTTTCGCTGTAGAGACCTGTATTTACAACTTGATCTCCAGTAACTGCCCTTTACACCAATAACTTTGATGGAGGCACATATTAGTTCCATGTGGTGAGATGACTAAGGAGCTCTGCAATAGAGCACATGTGCAAGAATGAGCAAAAAAGCGAGTAGGATAATGGTGTTTTAATTGGGCAGAAAGGGCTATGTTGATTCATTGAAGATCTCTCCAGTTAAGATTTCAATTGGTGAAGAGACCACCTTATGGGAAGAGCTGGTATAGATTCAGGAGACCTTAGAGTACGGTTGGAAATTGTACTTGGTCATCAGAGTGGATGGCAGGGAGCAGAGTGGTGAGGTCAGATTTTGACACGTGCTGGAAGGAGTGGCAGTGGCGGCTGCTTACATAGGGCGGGGGGGCGCCGCCCCCCCAATCACTGCCCCACACCACGCAGGTAGAGTCCAGACATTGCAGAGAACAGGTTCTCTGCAGAGATCACGTTCTTTGTTGTTTTCTTTTATTTTTTATATAGCAGTGGGGCATGGCGACAAACGTAATGAAGGGTTTAAAAAATATAAATAATTAATCTGCTGCTCTACTCTGCAGACTGCAATGTTGATTGGGCCTGCCCCATTAACACACAGGGGCGCGTCCACTTTTACGCAACTTTTTTCTACTTTAAATGCGTGGAGCTCATAGCTCCACGCACTCTACGTTGGCTATCACAATGTAGGACACTGGCGGGGCGCTAGAGGGGTGGCCCCGCCAGTATTAATCTGTGCGCAAACAGCGCACCAGCCTTAATTGTGTCATACAAACAGTTATTTATTGAATGTCATTGGCTGTTTGCCAGCCAATAACATTCAGTGTGGGTGGGGTAGGGAGATCGGCGCACGCATGTGGGTGACGTCGGCACCTTCTCTCACATTGTGAATCGTGCTGACTTGAGTGGCTGACTGCAGGAGCTGCCCACGCCAGTCGACAGCAGAGGGCCTGCTTGACGTGCACGGCCTAGTTGCCAACTTTACTCTGGTAAGTTAAGTTATGAAGGAAGACTTTGTGCTGGCCCGGTCTTCATTTCCCAGCACAGTGCTCTCCAGACCGTATGGAGGCCTGCCCTGGGGAATGCAGCCGGGCCAGGGAGGGTGTAGTAGGTGCTGCATGTCCTCTAAGCGGAGGACATGCACCCATGGGGTCTCCGGGATTGAATGTATTTAGCACTTGAGAGCTGAGCGTTGATGCAGCCTGCAGCAACGCTCGGCTCTCAATATAATTTTGTTGTTATTGGTATTGGGGAATGGGATAGCTGAAATAGTGCAATGTTCGTTTTCTCTGCCTCCCCGAGCGGGAGTCTTCCTGGTCTTTGGTCCCAATTTCAGTTGGGTGATATTGTATGTAAAAATGTGCTCTGTAAAGCGCTTTGGATAAAGGCGCTATATAAATAAACACATCATTATCATCATCATCATTTGGCAAACAAAATATAGAAATTAATGTTGGTGTTTTGCAGTGGATTAAAAGGTTAATAACTTGTATTCCTTTTAAATGCAGAAGATGATTTCAATGAAAAAAAATTACATTTACTGTACACAACACAAATGGACTATAACAAGGGTATTTCTTATTTTTTAAGGAGCAAGTACAGTTGCTAATGAAAATGAGGTGTCTAGCTTATAGGGCTCCTACTGTTGAACTGTTAATCTACCACTGGTTCTGGTAGAACAACTGCCCTCCCACAGCGCCTCGAAACCTCATTCAGCTGCACCTGCTGAGATACTGTTTTTGTGAATCTGCTGCTGTTTCCAACTTGTACAGTTGGTATTGCCACTGCCATACTGTTTGTTTGCACACGTGTGAATGCAGTCCTTCTGGTGTTACACAGTTTGTGTGGCTTGTGTAGTTTGTACTGCGGTTCCATACTTTGTGTAGTCATCTTGGGCGTCAATGCTGATTCTGGAAGGCTGTTTCCATGTACCTTGTTATGATGCAGTGGGGTTCGTTCGGGTCTCACCACCCAAGTATTTTTTATAGCCTCTATCGCAGGAAATGATAGAATATTTACTCATGCGCAATACCGTTTTGATGTCTTCAAACCTGTCCCTGCTGACATGTGCACTGTGCAGCCGAGATGAGTCTCCTCACATCTGAGCTGTCATCTCCTGTTCTCATTGTTCATATATATGCGTGTGCCTGTCTGTGTGTGGGGGCTTCTAACTTATTTACACATTCTAATGAGACCATTCGGGTGCAGCTTCAATATTGCAAGCAGTTAACTCTCTCCTTCAGGTTAGAAACCAGACACTTGAGGACTGCTGTGAGAACTAACTGAACACTATGTGTTCTCAATATGTGGTAAACAAGTAATATTTTAGCTTAGTTTCTCCCCTTTCAGATAATGTCTAAAATCCCACCTTAGTAAGAGGATGAACGCATATGAAGGCCAACGACAGCATGACAAAATTATATTTTTCCATCATTACTGGATATCTATATAATGAATTTCTTTATGCATGTAACATAGTACAAGCTATTCTCAATACAAGCTGCTGTAAAATACACAATCACACGCACACGTAAGAATAATGTTATCGCCATTAGTATGTAAAACCTAATGCTTTTTATGTCATATTTCTGTGGGTTTGGACCGTAAATTGCACATTTGGAAGCCATTTTTCCCAAATTTTCACTTGGGGAGATCCCACCCGCACCCCCATGGATGTGGATTGGGCTCACCCGGTGCGCTCGCTCGCTCCAAAGTTCGCCTGGAAAAATATACGCCCCACCACTTTTCAAAGTCACCAGCCGCCCTGAGGAGTGGTCTGGGGAAGTGTCATACGAGGTAATTGAGGACTGAAGAGAGAGAGGTTAAGAAAAGGATGGAGTCCAGTGTCATGCAAAAATATTGGCTGACTGCTTGTAGAGTGTGATCAGAAAGTGGCCAGAGAGTGAGGAGTAAAGATGGAGACTTTGGGTGGTATTCATTTGTGGGAGGTAGTGGTTTCCTATGAGTATTGTTAGAACATCTGTGGTCAGAGAATCAAGTAAGAGGTTTACATTCTGTAAACACAGGTCTGAGTGCCACAGACAACAATTATGGTGAAAGTAGTTGGTGCCAAGAGTTAAACATGTACATGTGTATTTTATAGGAGCCAGCAATATACCAGAGGTAACAGTGAATGCTAATCCTCCTATGTCTTTGTGTATGCATACCTTAAGTGCATAAAAACACATGTCAGTGCATGTGAAACATAGTCATGTTAAGCTATCTACAATGGAAAATGTTTCTGAGATATGTGAAAGGCTTCACGGTTTTGCGAAATTTAGATTGAGTCAGAGGGATGAGGAATGTGGAATAATCAGAAAAAAGGGTGAAATCATGTTATCCATTATTTTCTACGTTTGGGGTGGTTACTTCAGTAGAGCATTACAGGCAAGTGAATGCTGTGAACAGAATTCAAGTGCACTGTGTTCGCGTCACCCGGCTGGTTGGTCATGCTTTCTCTGTTGACACGGCTAAGCTGTGGAATTCCACAGTCTCCATGTGCGACCAAAATTGTTTCTCTTTTCGTTGCCTCTTGAAAACCTTTGTTTTTAAGTAAATTCCACAATTGCTTGTCGAACTGTGCCTGTCGTTATTAGTGCCAGGATGCCTCCAGGTGAACGTTACCCTCAACAAGTGCCAATAAGATAAAGATGAGAGAAGAATGGTTGTTCTCTATAACAGATCCCTTTTCAAAGTCGATAACTGAGAGTAATCTGATTGATTGGAGACTACAGATCTGAATGTATCTACGATGCTTGTGCATCAGGATTTCTGCCATCTGCCATAGAAGACAAAATGGGACTCAATATGAATGTGGCGGAAAGGCAACAATGGCGCTGGTAGTGTTACCGGCGCCGTTGTTAACTCTCCGCCACATTACAAGTTCTGCTTGCCGGTGACGGACTGCACGCCTGGTCTGACCAGGCGTGCAGACCGGCACCCACGACAGAACTCGTGATTGCACCAGCACCGTTAACCGGCAATCGGCAACCATTCTCCTGACCCCCATTCTGCTCTATGGGGCACAATGGGGATAGGGAGGCTGGCCATACCGGCACGCGCAAATGGGCAATTACCGGCCTATTCATCTCATAATGGGCCGGTAATGGCCCATTCGCGGGTGCCAGGCCGGTAGCGAGTTAATAAAGGCATGGCTACCGCCAAACCCGTAATGAGGCCCAATGTCTTCTTTAGAAGGCCTTGGACTTTGATTTTTTTGATAATGGCCAGCCAGTGCAAGAATCTTGTGTCCAAGTACATCTTCTCTCTAAACTACTTATTATGTCCTATGTAAAGCAAATAGGCTAGTTAAGCCAAGATGTAATTGTGGTTGAAGGAGTCTCTGGGAATAGTAAATAAGAAAAGTGTGTTTGCATTTACATTTCAGAAGGTTGAAACAAGCCTTCACAACTCCTGCCATATGAATACTTAGAATCAGTTAACAATTGAAGTTAAATGACAGATTGCTCACGTTTGAATTGGGTTTGCACAGTGGCCCATTGAGTTGGGTCAAGAAATCTGCTGTAAAGTTGGATGTCAGTCCGTAATCATAGTGTTCACGATTTTGTTTGGGTTCAGTTTAGGGTGATTTTGCCACATCCAAGTGTCAATAACTTCTATGAATGAGGATAGATGTGAAACAGTGGCAGGTTCTGACTGACCAAGTTAAGTACATTTGTGTCATTAGCATTATAATAACATCTCATCCCAAAAGACCTAGCAGGGAGAAGGTGGGGCATGGAAGAAATTAAATAATAATCTACAGATGGAAGCATCAGGGCTGATCCATGTGGGACTCTGGTAGTTTCATGAAAAGTAAGACAGCATTTTAACAGCATATGCTTTCTCAGATATAACATATATGATACAGTCAGGGACCCATCCTTTGATTCCAATTGAAAGAAGGCATTGAGATAGGAGGGCGTGTCAGACAGTGTGTAAGACATCTGCCAAATATTTAAGGAATAAAGCTACGGACGCATGGCCATTGACTTCAAGCAATCCATTGAGGTTAGCAAGAGAGGCTGTCTCACTTAGTGAATCTAGAAGTCAGCTATGTATGTGTGCATCAATTATATTTAATTAAGGAAGGGTGTTAACTATTCTAAGATGGACTTCACAATTAATTTAGCTGTAAAAGGGAGGACGGGAAATGGGACAAGTTGTCTGTGGTCGTTTGGATCGAATACGGTGTGTTGTGTGTGCTTGCGTGCGTTTGTTTGTGTGTGTGATATTATGTGTGTGTGCACGTGAAAATTCATGTTTTTACATGATGTGTGTTTATGTTGTTGTTTAGTTCTCCAAGGTATACCAGAGGATGGCTAGGGGTTTCCCTGACCTCGAGGGCCCATCACCCTCCCCAGAGTAAACAGAGAACTCAGCCAATGGAAAGTTAGAACTGTGGTTTATTGCAAATAAATTCGACAGGGGTCAATACAAGACATCTCAGCTCTTCAAGACACTGTAAAGCACTGGAGGGGAGTGTCTGTACTCCTGCTCTCTATATGGCAGAGGACAGGCCAAGATTCTCTATAGGGTAGCTATGGTCGACAAATAAAGGCCTAGCTTCTCAGGAGGTAATGAGGGCTGGTTCTTAAGAACAGTGTAGTCCTCAAGCACCCACAAAGGAATGCCCACCCACTGTATTTGTTAAAACACAGTCTTTATAAAAATTAAGGTTCAAGGTTATATAGACAATCACAATAACTCACTTTGGGCTCAGTTAATCTACAATGGCAAATATATACACAGTTCTACATGGTACCACAATTACTATGCAGTTTCATTAAAGTGCATCAACTGTACTTAGTTTAAATGTCACACGAATAAAGTAATAAAGAGAACCAACTATAGACATAGGAGGAAAGTAGTTGTTTAGAACAGTTGGCAGAATACTGAGCCCCTACCACCAGGCACAGTTCTGTATGAGGATCCCCCTACCTGGGCAACCTGTAAATAAAGATATATTATACAAGTCCAGTCCATATAGAGTTCTCAGAGCCTTATTTCCTTCTAAATAGGTCTACGACCCCAAAATAACTGGTTACCTAGAGTTCTTTGATGAGTCATCGATGGGCCCTTCTTGAGTGCACTCCCTTCAAGGCAGGAGCCACGGGTTGTCAAGATTCAATGAAGAAAAGGGTGAACACTGTTGTGGTGACAGCAGCTTTCGGTTCTTGCTGTGCTCACTGATGATCATTCGAAAACGTCCTGCCAGCTGCGGTATGCGTGGCAGCTCGACGATGAGGGTTTGTATCCTCAAAGAGTTACTGAAGAAATTTTGCCCAGCAGGGGCGTCGAGTCATCCGGCGTTTCTGCGGTCTTCGGGTGATGGGAAACCCACCGGCGGAGATTCTCCTCAGTCGTCGACGACCTTTACTTTCTGCGGCAGGACAAAAGCGGTCGACAGTGATGAACAAGGGAGTTCTTGGATCAAATGTTGTTAGGCAAAGGGAGCACAGTGCCTCTGGTCGGCGATGACGGTTGTCGATGGTGGACAGCTGTCCAGTGCTTCTCTTCGGTCTCCTCAGAGGTCCCCTTCTCTGGTTGGCAGCCTTTCGTAGATCTGTCTACCAGGGAGCCTTGGCAAAGACCAACTAGTGCACGATGGTCCCTCGTAGCTTGATAAGAGGTCTCCTAGCCCGTTCCTCTCTTGGATCAGGTACCTTGAAGGCACAGCAGCTTTCAGATTAGCAAAGGACAGCAGCAGCAACTCTTCTTCTTCCAGAGGGCTTCAAGGTTAAGCATCAGTTTCGACTTCAGCTTCTGAATAATTTCCATCAGTGAGAGGCCCCCAGATATACTGTTGATCTCCTAATTGACTCTGCTGGGTCACACTCAGTCAACCAATCATTCAGAAGGGCATTCAGGCAGGCAGGCAGCCAATCAGGCACACAGTGCATTCAGGCAATTCTTCCCCATCCAGACACTGACAACTCAGAATGTGGATTCGGACAAGCACTCTGCCATTCAGCACGCCACACTGATTCATACCAGTTTCGGGCAGGGCTGTCTCAGTCATTGTGTCAACCACCAGATACTAGACACCCATAGCATGAAATGCGTACTGGTCACATACTCCATTCACCCAGTTCGCACCCCATGGACGTACCCACAACATACAGTCATCGGGAAGGCTTCAGCCAGTCTGGCCTGGACTTCCCCACACTACCATATATGGAACTTCAACCCAACAGCCAGTCAGGTGGAAGGGACAGAGTCAGGGATTCCCAGGATTTCATAACTGCAAAGTAATAGGCAATAGAAAGCAAGAGGCCACAGAGGCCATCTTGTTTCCCATCAGGAATCAACTGATTCCAATGGCAGGGCCTGGGTATCCCAAAATGGAGGATACTCAGAGCACCTCTCAAATTCAGCATGGAACTGCCACCAGCCCATACCCTGCTCTGTGGGCCAAAAACAGGTGCCCAAACACATACACTAGGAGTACAGGGTTCTACTCCCACCCACCGTTGCCATAAAGGTATCCCAAAGGTCTGTTCTCCAACCATAAAAGAGGAAGAGCTGCACCGCCAGCAGTCCCACATGAACTCCTGCACAGAAAACAAGATAGAATATACATGATAAGGCAATAAAGGACAAGGATATGGAGTCCATGTCCCTCCAATGCATTTCCAGCATCTGACTTATTGAGCAATACAAAGAGTGCAAGTGGTAAGCAATGCAGACAGTTTTTTTTGCTGTGCTCTGTTTGTTTTTTTCAATTTTTTCCTTCAAGAGGAAATGTAGGCGTTCACATACCCCATTTGCTTGCAAGTGATACGAACAAGATAAACTGTTGAATGCCCTGCATTGTAGTAATGTGCTTGAACATCTCATTGCAAAGTGAGGGCCATTGTCAGACTGCAGGACCTCACACACACACCCCATCACAGGAATACTTCCCGAATCAAGATCTCCGCTGCCCTGAGGGCATCAGGATGGGAATAGGGACCTGCCTCAATCCACTGAGAGAAAGGACACACAACCAATATCATGTAGCGGTATCCTTGGCAAACGTGGATCATGTCGACATAGTTGCAATGTGGTGGCTCTCTCCCTTGCCCCTGGAAACCCCTGCATAATCACCTGGGACCTGCTGCACCTTTGGCATATATACTCAAAACCTTCCTGGGAAAACCCCTTGGTTGTGATGTATTTGTGGCCCGAACCTGTGTCCTCTCGATGGTCCCCCTCTTCCTCAGAACCCTTGCTGCATCCTCCCCTGCCCCATTATGCCTCCCTCTCAAGGGAAAATAGAATGACATTCTTACAGGCCATGAATAGTATGGATGTGAAATTAACTATCATACTCGGCTTGACAACATTTTAGTGCAAGACATAGATAAAGAAGGGAGGGGGAGAGTGGGAAGGAAATGGAAACCTACAGGTGACTACTGTTCTAGGCTTGACAACATTTATAGTAGAACAAGAGAAAAACAGAAGGTGAGTGAGAGGGGTGCAGAAACGGAGGGGAGGAACAAAACACGTGATTATCGTACTGACAACATTTCAGCTAGTGCTGGAGGGAGGAGGGCAAGTAAGGGGATTGGGAGGAGACAGACAAGGTTGCTATCATACAAGGTCCATGGACATTTCTGATAGGGTAAGTGCATAGAAGAAAGTAAGGGGAGGAGGGAAGGAGATAGGGAAAGGAAGAAAGGGAGAGAAGGAGAGAACAGAGAGTAAGCAGTCAAAAAGAGTGGAGAAGCAAGAGTGGAGAGCGAATACAATTGCAGAAGTTCTTTTACGTCCCCCACTGCTAACATCTGACCCGCTGTCATCCTCTTCATCTCATATATCCATTCCCAGCACCCTTGGACAATAACGGTTACCTACATCTCACGTTATCTTAGTCAATATGCTTCCATGATATATACTGAGGTCGTCCCCCTCCCTTTTCCAGTAGGGGCATTTGTGTGAACCCTACTTCCCAATTCACACTCTTCATCAGTCTGATCTGCCTGCCTGCATTTCTAAAGTCAGTGTAGACATCTATGCGTTCGTCTATGGGTCTTCGAGCACAGTCGTCAGATCCCCCATGAACCTTTCTTTAGAACATAATATAGCTTTCTCCCCCTTCCTTCATCCTGGGAGGTCTCTAAGTGTTTCTATGTATGGCACCAGGTCATCAATGTTGCATAACTCCTCCACCAACTGTGGTGTTCCCTCATCCGTGCCACCTCCTGCTCCCCTTTCACTGTGTCCCTCTCTCCCATGTCACCCATGAACCTCAGTCTCCTAGTGGTTGTATCTGTGTTGGATAGTATCCATGAAGCTCAGTCTCCTTGTGGTTCTTTCCGTGTTTGGCTTCCTGGTCATGTCAATGTCATGCAAGTCATATATGCTTCCTCCCACAGGCCCTTAGGCTTGTTTGGTCTGGTACCATGGTAATCCTACCCAGTGTGGTTGTGCTGTCTGGCTCTCCTCGTCCGCCCCCTCCAACTGTGTGATTTTCCCTGTACACTGTCCATTGTGTGTTTATGTTCCTAATTGTGTGCACATCCTCCTCATTGTGTGCACGCTCTCTCGCTAGTCTCTAGACCTGCAACTTTCTTTGTTCCTTCTCTATCAACCTGCGTGTTTCCTTCTCCTCTGCCTCCCTCCGTCTCCCGATCTCTTCTTGTTCCCTTCTATACCGCTGCTCCTGCTCCTCTCCCTTCCTCTCTCCCTTCCTCTCTCTGCGCTCCCACTCCAGCCACTCTTCTCTGTCCCTCTGTCCCTGTTCTTTCTCTTCTTCTCTTCTCCGTTCCCTGCTCTCTCTCTCTAGCCTCTCTTCTCTTTCCTGTCAATTTCCTCCATTATCTCAGCCCAATCCGTTACTTTGCTGCGCTCCTTAAGGCCTTCTATTGCTTTGGTTGCTCCCTCTGCTTCTCCATTTGTCTTCCCTTACAGTTTCAGGAAGATTTGTCCCCCTATCCAATTGTTTGTGTCTATGCCTTCTATCCTATCGTGCCCTTCTGTGCCTCACCACTCACTCCTCTTTCAGTGGTTGACTGCCCTGTACCTTTTGAGAAATGTATTTATCAGTATTTATCACTGGTAATGCAACATTCTAAGATGTCCACCCCTAACTTTCTTCCAAAGAGTTGTTAATTTCTGCAAGCTGCCTGCAAGGTGATTGGCTGCCTTTCCTACCTAAAGCCAATCAGAGCCGAGGCAGGCAGAAGCCGCCCATCCATCAAAGGCCCTCACCTAAGGCCCTCTCTGTACCTGTCATGGCCAAGGATGACCTAGAGGGCCTTACCCCTGTTCGCACAAGGATCTGTCCTCCTGACTAATTGCTTCTCCCCATGTCATGGGATCCTAGATTATGCTCATTGCAGTCATGAAAATGAGCTTGGCTGACCACCACCACTATAACTCTTGAGCATCTACTGTGCCGCTCACTTCTTCCTTGATGGCCACATCCAACATTCATCTTCCATCAGTGCACTTGTGACTCCTAGGTACATCGGATTTAGGTGTGTTTAGTATCTCATCAGTGAACCTCATGCATTACATTGTTTAGTGCCTCCATTTTTAAAATAGGATATTGGTGTGTTTAGTACTTCAATTGTGAACCTACTGAATTACACTGTTTTGTGCCTTCATTTTAGAAATTGGATTTAGGTGTGTTTAATATTTCATCTGTGAACCTCCTGCATTATATTGTTTTGTGCCTCCATTTTTTAAATCGGATTTGAGTGTGTTCAGCATTTGATCAGTGAACCACCACCTGTAGTTTTGACATCTATGTACCACTTATCTAAATCTATTCCTTTCTCATTTGCATTCATTGATTTGTGACTTCTCCTACTAGGCCTTGTGTGAGTTTAGCTAGAACTGCACTGTGCAGCCACTCCTCCTTCTTTCCTTGTCCAGACCCCTGCTGACCTATGGCTCTTTCCATTACTCCTATATTCTCTAACTGCTACACTATCACCTATCCCGACACTCTCTCACAATGTCTGGCAGAAAAAAGCACACAAAAAACCATCTTGGGTGCAAACCCTTGACTTCCCACTGCAGGCACTTATGTCACTGATATTCTCCTCTCTGTCCCCTCTACATATCCATAGACCCCCATCTCGTCTCTGCTTTCCCTCCTTCCACAAGCTCTACCATAAACAGTGGCACCAAGTGGGAAGTCCTCTTGGCCAGCTTCTCATCCTCATGTTGCTTTGTTAATGTCTGTCACACTGGCATTATTCTGGTACAGGGTATACAACCCAACCTCCTTCTCTTTGACAGGATCATGCCTAATCTCATTAACGTCCTTCCTTCTCCTGCATCCCCACCTTTTACTCTCTCTCCCCCTCCTCTGACTGATGTACCACGCCCCTGTACACCACCTCAGAAAACCTTCAAATGCACAGACCTCCTCCACCTGGCAACTCTCAATGCCCCCTCAGCCAACAAACACTCTACTGCCATCTGTCTCCTTCTTGAAGACATTGACCTCAAAATTCTCACTCTTACTGAGACATGGCTTAATGCCAGCTCAGTCATTGCTTTTGACTACCTCCTCCCTGACTGCTTCAAGATCATTTTCAAGCCTCGACCTCACCACACTGTCAGGGGGTGCCTTAATCTTCCCTGAGTGGTTTCCTGCTTCCATTTTAACTACCCAGAATTTCTCTTCCTTTGAAAGCCTGGTTTGCAAGTTGGTCATCCCACCCATCTCCACCCTGACCTTTGCCACCATTTACCCGCATCCAGGTGCCTCCACCCTGTTCCTCTCTGAATGGGCTGACTTCTGCTCCTCATTAATTTCATCCACCTCCAACCCCCTTCTACTGGCTGACTTGAACATCCACTGGACTCTCCAGGTACTGCACCCACTCTCTTCACTGACCTATGCACCTTGCTTTCTCTCTCCATTCTCCCTTCTGGGCCAACCCACTCGGCTGGACACAGTCTGGATGTCCTCATACACTTTGAACTCTCTCTCTCTCACCCCCATTAGTCGCCACTCTCTCCTGGTCAGAACATTCTCTCCTATCCTCCCACCTGAGTCCCTTTGGCCCACAGACTGCCTCCCCGAAGGTCCCACCAACCTTGTTCGCTAACATCCACCCGATGAAATGAGTGTCTGTGTTTGCCTTCACTTACACCTTCATCCCCTCTTACCTCTGACTCTAACTTTGCCTCAGAAACCACCACCTTTCCATCACCAACACTCTTGATATTTTTGCCACAGTCATGACGATCTGCTTGAAACCTTCCTCTAAGTGTAACACCTGATACGACCCCGAACTCGTGGCCCTGAAACATAGGTTCAGGGCAGAAGAATGGAAAAGGCAAACCTCAGCCTCATCCTCTGACAAACTGGCCTGCTGTCTGCTCCAAAGGAAATACAGACTCTCATCCATGCCAAGAGAAGAGCCCACATACAGGCACAGGTTTCTAGTGCATCCAATAACACGGCTGAACTTTTCAAGATCTCCAGGGTATTAGCCAACCCCTCCTCCGTCTCCTCCTCCCAATCTCCCTCTCAGACCCTCTGCAATGCACTGGCCTCATACTTTGCCTCCAAAACCCAGGACATCTTGACCTCCCTTGCTACCCACCCTCACAACCCATCCTACATCCCTTCACCTCATCTCCCCTCCCTCCTCCTTCCCCCCTGTCATACCTGAAGAAGTTACCAGAGTTGTCCGCTCCATGAAGGCCTCTTCTAGCAGGTTTCCCCCTCCTCATCCAAAAACATCAAGGATAACATTGGCTCTCTTGCCCCTGCTCTTGCTGATTTCTGCAATTACTCTTTAGTCAAAGGATCTTTCCCCTCCTCCCTTAAGCACTCCCTTGTGCGCCCACTCCTAAACAAAACTTCATCTGATCCTACCTGCCCTGCCAACTACTTCCCTATTTCCATCATCCCCTTCCTGGGGAAACTGCTGGAGAAGTTGGTTTTGCCCCAACTCAACTCACGCACTGAACTTGTTGTTGGTCTCCACGACCATGGCAGGCAGGATTAGATGAAGTTTTTTTTCAGGCGAGGGCTCACAAGGGAGTGCTTAAGGGAGGAGGGGAATAATCCTGTGAGTAAATAATCATTTCAGTAATCAGCAAGAGCAGGGGCAAGAGAGCGGTGTTATCCTTGATGTTTCTGGATGAGCATGGGGAACACTGCTTAGAATAAGCATACTGGGAAAGCCACCCATTGTGTTACAGGGAGCTACATCATTCAAAGGAGATAGTAGGTGTGAATAAGCATACTGTGAAATCATCTCCTCATCTTACAAGAAGCTACATCAGACCATACATTCAAAGGACATGTGTCCTCTCTGGTTGCTCTTACTGCATAATATTTGTCGAATGGGACAAGAGCAGTTTGAGGAGTTTCCAAAACTGACTGACGGAGAAGCAGAGAACCCAAATCACTATGAGAAGTGATTGAAGAAAATAGATAAACATTATGAGAAGAAAACAGCCATGATCTTGGAAAGATATCACTTTGGTAAGAGAGTGCAAGATGAAGGGGACATTGCGGGCAAATAACTTACACCATTATGGGGGTTGGAAAGGATATGCAATTTCAGGGAGGAGAAAGAGGATAGAATAAGTGACCAGTTTATGCTGGAGTGCAGGAATAACAAGCAATTGGAAAAATTGTCATCAAGGAATGGCCCTTCCCTGGAAGAAGATCTCTGCATTGCAAAGAAAGTAGAGCATACAGAAGCATGCATGAACACTTTGGATGAAAGAAATAATCTGACATGGGCAGTAGAAGCCACCAGCACTGTTACAAATGAAGTTGCAAAGTACACCGAAAGTAAGGAAGACCAAAGCAGTGCCTGGTGGATTGAATACAAGGAAACCAGAACAATGGTGAAATGAAAATGGAAGAGGAGAGAGCAGGGGAAGGGGTAATGGTGGTACCCCACCTTAGGAGAGAAACAAAAATGTTAAAGGCAAGCCAGTGACATGCACTGGGCAAGCATCCGAAATTGTCCCGCTCGACAAATATTATGCAGGAACTGCAACCGGAGCGGTTATATGACCTTTGAATGTTTTTCTGATGTAGCTCCACGCAACATGTGGAGAAGCTTTACCAGCATGTATGGTTACACCTACTACGAATTCCATATGCATATCTGATGCAGCTCCCAGTAACAGGGGGAGAGGCTTTACCAGTTTGTATACACTGCATATTCCTACCAAGCACTTTCTGTAACTAGCGCCCAGACACCTGAGGGTTTTATGTTCTGTACATAAATACAAGATAAACACATAGAAATAAAATTGCCACATGCTGCAGATCCACATAGCATGTAAAATGCTTAGAAGAACCATTGGAGGATTAGGAGGTAGAAGAATGTAGTCACATGGTAGCACATGATGACAAAGTACTGGATGGCCCTACAGCCACAGTACAAGTGGACGGAACCAATAACGATGATGGCAGACTCAGTTGCCAAATACTCCCTACTGCCCAAGGAAAGGTTAAATGCAATGTTCAATAAGAAAGACCCACATGAAGATGATATCAAACCGGTGGTGTAGGAAGGTGTGAAGATCACTCAGTTAGGATGGTTCCCAGTTTAGCTACAATTCAAGGACCAGTGGTCCCAAGGTATGATCTTTGTGTCAGAAAAATGTAGCATGCCGCAGTTGAGTTGGGCTCACCTAAAGAAACTAGATTTGAAACTAACCCCTAATTCTGAGGATGCAGTATATGTGGTGATGAACCATGTAAGTGAGAAGTGTTTGAGTAGAACATAGGATGCCTGAAAGTGTATGCACACAAGACATGAGTTCAACCTGGACTGGTACTAGTTGTGCAGAAACTAAGAAGCCGGACTATCAGAATGAGGCAAGTGGTTAAGCAAGAGTTGGAGTAGCTAGAGAAACAAAGAATAATACAAAGAATCCAAGCCTCAGAGTGGATTTCACCATAGGTAGTAATAAATTACCCATCAGGGAAGTTAAGAATTTGCATTGACATATTGGCACGGAACAGATGTGTTACACCAGATAGTCACACATCATGGAACATTCATGAATTGTTACCCACTATTGGCCAAGTGAAGGTGTTCTACATCTTAGATCTCACAGTCGCCTATCACCAGATATGGTTGCATGATGTATCAAAGCACCTTACTGCATTTATCACACCAGAAGGCATGTACCAGTATGTAAGAATGCTAATGGGCCTGGTGTCTGCATCTCATCACAGCTCTCTGCAGCTATGGAATTGCCACATAATGCCCATTCTCACAACGTTTCACTTGCTACCCTACAAGCATTTATCATCTTTAAAGTCAGCAGCATCAAAACCATGCTGACTTTCTAGCAGACATAGTCCCCATATTTGGTTGTCAGTAGATGATCAGAAATCAGAATGTGGGCAGTGTAAGGCAGCAAATGTTAAATAAAGAAGTAAACTGGAAAAAAATGACCTTTATTTTATTTGTATTTTATTGTTTATGGCACCAACCTAGCTAGAGAGCAGTAGAGCGCTTTACAATATGTGGATGCCAGTGTTGAGACTGGCGTTTCTGGACAAATGTGCACCATTGTTGGCAGAAGAACAGAAACACATGGATTTATTAATGTAGGACGTACTGATGCAATAGCCATGTTTTAGTGATCTGTGGAACTGGAGAATGGTCAAAGCATTCTGATCCTGCAGCGGAATAGAGTTCCAGAGTGTTGAGGCTCTTCTCTTTGCAGACTATCTTTGACTCCAACGGTATGATGGATTTGCAGTGGAAGGCACAGGAGCCTCCAAAGGAGTAGAGTTTTGCCATGAGGTATGTTGGTGTGCTGTTCAAGACTGCTTTGTGTATGATGCAAGGTGTTTTGAATGGGATCCTGGATGGGACAGGAAGCCAGCAAAGTTCCAGCAGTGAGGGAGAGATGTGGTCGAATTTACAGTTTATTGTAATGATGCCGGCTGCAGTGTGGGGGGCAGCCTTGAGGTGGGGCAGACACATGGCCAGGAGCCCATTTACAAGAGTGTTTCCCCCATCAATGGGGGAGAACACGAGAGCCTGAACCACAGTGTGCAATTTGTATGGGGGAAGAAGAGTTTGATTTTGAAGAGAGTGTTGATATGCAGCCGGGCTGTTTGGGCTTTCTAGGCCTTGTGATTTTGGAAGAAAAGGATGCTGTCAACAATGAAGCTTTTGTGATTTGGCTGAGTCTGACAACTGAGTTGCATAATGACAAGCGACCTTAGGATGTGCGGTTGTTTGCCAGGGGAACAATGAGGATGAATTTGGTCTTGCTCATTTAAAGCTTATGGTAGGTGTTTGATATCCAGGTTTGGATGGTGGCCTGGCACCCACGGATGTGGGTGATGTACTAGGGGCCTTTGACCTTGAGGTAGAGCTGGGTGTCATCTGCTTATTGGTGGATTTCTATGTTGGGATCCTTAAGGGAAATTACCAGAGGTTCCATATACGGATTAAAGTTCATTGGGGAGATAGAGTTTTGGGGGTCCCCGCATGTGACTGAGAGTTAGTTGAATCTGAACAACTCATCTGAACAGCTTGGTGTCTGCCAGACAAATAGGAAGCAAACCATTTTAGAATGGTGCCAAAGAAGCCCCTTCTGGCAGCGAGGAGGGTGAGGAATGTCTAATGACCAACAGTGTTAAATGTAGCCAGGAGTTCTAAGAGAACTAGGACACGCGTGTCACCCTTGTACATGAATTGCAATGTGTTGCCCGTCAATTAGAGTGTGGCTAGCTTGGTTCAGCATTTGGGGCAGAAACCAGACTTGTAGTCACAGAAGAGTATGAGTTGCCCGATTTTAGCTAATAGTTGGGATACAACCATTTTATTAATGATGTTTGTGATGAGTCTGTAATTAGCACCGTCCTCCATTTTGAGTGTAGCTTCTTTAAGAGGATGTCCTAAGAGACCATTCTGGAGTGCATTTTCGGAATGTGCTCTCAATAAGGATGCTTCCTCAATGCAGAGGAGCACATTTAGTGCTGGGCCGGTGAACTATTTGATAAGGGAGGCCAGGATAACATTATCAAGGTAAGTGGTGGGTTTAAGTGATATGAGGCTATCTAAGAGATACTTGAGGGAGAAGGGCATAGGAGGGAGAGTGCAAAAAGTGATGAGACATACTCTATATATGCCCTACGTCTGTGGAGCCTCATACTAATCAACATCAGACTCACTATCAAACTCTCAAACTCAAGCAAGGATCACCTTTATCAGACCCCTAAAATACCACCCAAAACTGCTTATCACAGAATCCATCCTGACTACCACCCATTACTCCTTTTTCTACCCACACTACATATCAGCACTGTTTTCAGTACCTCGCTGACTGTACATTATAACTATTCCCTGCACCCGCACAGCAATAATATTAATACATGTGATGTTGTAAGGAAAATCCCCCCTTGCCTATGTAAACCCTATTGATGTACTGCACTTGGTTGATTCTCAAAGCCTTTTTTCACCCAATAAATACTACATACAATGTTGTGAATGTACCTGGGAATGTATCTTTCCCTCATGTTTTCACATGTCATGTTCTGCAAAAATGTGGTTTTATAAGGGAACATTTAGCCATCTGGTAAAACTACTTTACAGAGAGAGGACGAATAGCAAAGCATATTGTGGAAATACTTGTAGTCTGGTGGAACAAATTTGGAATGTGATTATAATAGCAGCCACGTGAGCTAAGTGCCTGCAGAATATGATTGAAGTTACAAGCATATGTTGATAGAACCAGGCCATTTGTGACACTACTGAGCTATCTGATTTGATATAAATCATAGGAGCACAATAGGCTGATCCCTTCTGTGTGCAGTACTAGTGATCGAAAAACATCTGGATCTGTGTTGTGTCTGTGATGATGCCTGAATTTGTGTTGTCAATGTGTTCCTGCGTGCCTGATCCTAGCCAAAATACGTTCACATAACTACCATGCTCAAAACAAAAATACATTCCATACAAAAAATGTTCAAACTGTTGGCCTTGTCTATGCTTGTTGATATTTGGGATGGGATCACAGTTAAGACTCAGAAACAAAAAGGGGGGGCTGTGAAAAATACCCATATAAGTGGGAATTTACAGTTGTAATCATGTCAAACCTGAGGTTGTACTGGAGAGGGACACGAGAGGTGAATGAGTGCAGAAAGAATTATTTATGTTGTAATTGCATGGTCAGAGAGATATGTTTGCTATTAGATATAGTGGAATCAGGGTGACCTGTGAGGGTTCTATCACTAATGAATTCACATGTTAGCAAATATGTTCAGTATATGAATACATATTAAACTGCACTCTGCATATCTCACTGTTTTGTGTATGGAATTGAACTGTCTAAGATGCAAAATTATGTTTTTATCAATGAATGTAAGAATGTGCATCCTGAAAGACATCATTTGACCATCTGAAATACGTTCATGTACGAGGCAAATGCACCGTGCTTTTAGTTTTGGCTACTATGCGTCTCTGAAAGTGCTACCTTTAAGCCAAAACTATTGCCATTAAAATAAGAGCTTTAACATAAAAGCTTAAAATAGGGGCTTTGAATGAGGTTCTCCAATGCTTTTCAGGGCATAAGGCATATGAAGATGGATATATGTTGGTTGGCCCACACAGTTAACACCCATCTCTAAGTCAAATCAATATAATGTTCCTCCATATCCACCCATCTCACCTTAAACCACACCTTTTTTTGCACTATTGCCATCAAGTGATTGGATGATTGAAACACTTGTGTATAGGCGCGTTATAAATGCCATATCATATCATGGAGAATGAATGTGAGCGTCCCCCAAAAATGCCCCCCCCCCTTAGTGAGAGGCAATAAAGGACACACCCCAGGAGGGGAATGAGACCAGGACCAAGTGCGGGTGAGATCAAAAGGGTTTTATATAATCAATATAGGGCATGCAAAGGACTCTGCAAACTCCGAGAGCGCTCTGTCTGACAATGGCAAAGACAGTCCTACTTATTACAGAACTAACGTCATGCATGACACAAGCTATAGGGGGCACATAGTTTTAGGGATTGGGTGGTGAAGGCTAGGTGGTATACAATGTATACTGTTGCTGTTCCAGGATTGGCGGACGTCCGTGCGGTGCCACGCGGGGTGTACAGGTCAGCTGGGATCTTCGGGGTGGAGCTGCCGGCCGGACATAACTTGTATTGTTGATTGGTGGCTGCTCTAACATTTGACCCTGTGGCCACACATTCACAATCATTTGTCACATTCTACAATGTCAGGTGTCTGATAAATCCTGTGACACATTGACCTTAGCTCAAGGAGGAGACAGGGACATGGATATGTGATAGGGGGTATCCCTATCCATCTGTTGTAGTGACATTTGGGTTCAGGTATGGTAGTCCCACGAGTCCATGTGCAGGGTCAGGTGTACAGAGGGGGGTTATTCGATCGCCCTGTCCTGGTGGTTATAATGAAGGACGGTATTACGATCTGTTAGTACAAGGGTGGGCGCCCCCCTTTGAGGGACATTAACTTGGGGTGAACGGGGATACCAATGGGCCGTGGGGGGCATGTAGAGGAGGATTAGTATTAGAAGTGTGGGGGAAGAGCAGTAGTAGTGTGGGAGAGGCAGCAGTAGTAGAATAGGAGGAAAATGCATTGCAGTTGAGGGGTAGTAGTAGAGAAGGAACACTTGCTGTACAGTGGGAAAAAAAGAAGTAGAGTGGGTGGAGGAGTAGTAGTGGAAGGAGGAGTGGTAGTAGTGAAATGAGGGGAGAAAGTGTGGTCAGTGAAAGATGTTGGGTGCTTGTCAGTATCTGTTCAGGGTCAAGCTGTGTTGAGTCGGGTTGTAACCAAGGGTTGGGAGTGGAAAAAAAGGAACTAGTGGTACTCTGGCTGCATTCAAAAATTAGTGAGTATGCTGGACGGACAGATGTCCGGGTGGTGGGGTTGGGTGGTCGGGTTGTGTGGGACGGAGGGTGTCCAAACTCGGGCTCAAAATCTGGATCAAATAGGTGTATTTCAAGGTCTATTGTAATAATGCCTCATAGAGTGCACTTACAAAAATGACAGTATGTACGTCCTTGAAGCAACATGTTACGCCAAAGGAATATCATTTTGGCTTTAGTTTTCATATCCTGAATGGTAAACTGTAAGTCCCAGAATGCAAGATAATGCCAACCTGAAAAATCTAGTTTATCTCACCGCACTTTGTAATAAAAAAGAAGTTGCCCAATAAACGAACATAGATATGCAGATTCTTTGCCACAAACTTCCAGTGCGTTGTTATTCATGATGTTGAAAACATTTAATTAGTGACTTAAAGCAACTTTATTGTTTTGCGTCTCAAGATAGTAGACATCATCGATATAAGCACATCTTTAAATGTGTGCTTTGTGTTGTACAATTTAACTATCACAGATTTGTAATGTATTTATTTTATTTTTACATTTAAAAATTGTGCACAAACGTGCTGCTTCAGGAATATGCCACACACTGCACTGGGAGAAAGATATACATGTGTTTTGCTGCATTATACAGCATACTTTCTTAGAAAATCTGGCTAAAAAGCCATAGCATTTGCAATTGTTTTGTAGGGCAACAACAATCCAAAACTCCAATACCTGCATGTCACCAACAGTGCACAGGAACATTAATGCTTTACTTAATTGAATAATTTGCAATTATAAATTCCATGCCACAATGAAAATATTTCCAACTGACTGTACAATGTAGAAAGTCTAGAAACGTAATAACATATTACAATAAAGCATGCCAGACCACATTTATACATACCGAGACTGGTTGCACCAAAATACCAGTCGAATCAATAACACCATGGTTATTTTATCAAAGATGCACAGAAAAACATACAATGCCACAGTAAGAAATCACTAGACTGGCAGCACCCAAATGCCAGTCAAGCCAGGTAATTACACTTATCAGGACTGCTTTATCAGTTATTCCCAGTTAAGCCAAACTAAGAAATGACGAAACTGGTTGCAGGCCTTCTTCCAGTGGAGTGACAGTCTCTCGGGGTAGAGGCTACCAGCCCTAAAAAATGAATCAAATAGAGGCAGTGCCCTGGGCTACAGTCTTACTAGCAGGAGTAGAGACAAACCTGTCCTTTCACAGGTGAGAGGGGCTCACAGGGCTGACACATGTGTGACATAAAACTGCTGTGGCGGTTATAATTATGGGAATATCACCCACCATACCCTAACTGAGGTGTGACTTATATTTAGAGAAATGTTTCTGCCACCAGCACTTTTATCTCAAAACTATGCATTTTAGTACATGGGCATGCGTCTTAAATGCAGCCCACGTGTTGCAGAGACTTGGTTGTCACTGCAGCTGTAAAATGGGTGCTTGCATATTCTGAACCCGCTCTGTGCCACTAAAAGAGCAGGCACTGCAGACCACGATAGAGCTGCAGCAGGACGCAATTGCACACTTTGCTTTTTGCATGGAGACTATGAACGGGGAATTTGATCAGCAGATTGCCCTTTCAGAGAGGGAATTAAACACTTCATTTTATTAGTTAATAAAAGAAAAGGTAAGGCCTTCAGTATCCTTGCCAGTTGTGAATTCCTCAGAATGGCACCAGGAGACACAAAGCCCCAAAGCTGTGAAAATTGCAACAAATTATCATATACACTCAGACTACAGTAGGCTTTTACAAAAGCGAAATAACTTGCGGGGAAACAAAGGCACGTGTGCCTTCAAAAAATATGAATTGCTGAGGCGTTTGGACACACAAACAAATATTTACTAGCTCACTTAATTCAATTGCAGGATGTACTCGATATTGCAAAAAGCTAATATACTCAATTAGCAATAGGAATTCACATTGAGAATTGATGGTTAGTAAGTGACTTGAAAAGGGCATATGAAAATGTTGCAACATTGTTCATGTCATGCAACCGAAATGTAGTGATCTGTGGGCATTTTAAAGCACACGTCGCAGTATTAAAAGCACGTAATAAACAGATGACAGGACAGTGGGAAAGATGTTCTGGCTAGATGAACTTCAAGACAAAGTTTAGTAATACATCTAAGGGGGTTGAACGAGAAGCTGTGAATCCAGACGAATCCGATTATGAACGGTGAGAACCATGGCAGATCCGCAAAACCTAATGCATACGATTTCTGTTTCCAGGGTTATATTGTCATTAACATAACAAATTAAACCACCCTGTATGCAGAACAATTTGCCATTCAAGATGCATATTCAACTGGTAATTTCAGTTTCAATATCCTTGGTGTCAAAGATGACCAACATTATAGGCAACTTTTCCTTTGCACTGCCAAAACCAGTCATTGAATCTTGATGCATAGGCTGCAAGAGTAACATTGTATATGATAAAATGGATATGAAAATGAAAATAGAAATTGCATATGGAAAGCTTAGCATGTGCCACATTTCCTTACCTGTGGGACAAATCAGACACTACGAAGGGTGTTCCTAAGGACAGACCTTGGTTTACATTTGGAGAACCCAAGCCTCATGAATGTTTATTTGTATGAAATGCAACAATGGTTGTATTAAAAAGTGTGAGGGAATACACAAATACATAACCACTCAGATAGATAGGTGAGCAAGCTAAAATAACCTGTGAGGTATTTTTTGGCATGGTGATGTAAAGATAGATGATACAGGTGACAAAAGTAAGGATTCTAGATCCAATGCTATCATCTCTAAATTTAAAAGCAACATTTGGATTTGGAGTGAAGAAAGAAGGATGGGCAAATTCACCCCCTCCTTTAAGGTACGGAAGAAGAACATGAGATATTGTGAAAGCCCATACTAATTCGGACCAATTCCCAGTGCTCCAATGATCGACAAGTATGTTGAGAGGTACCCACTCGGCCAGCTCTACAACCAGGTGCGGTACACACCCTACCCAGAGTGAACGAGGAGCCTCAGGCTAAAACTACAGAGACCTCAATTGACAGTATTGATTAAAGTGCTGTGATGCCAAAAGCCACTGACGTCATTAGAGACACCATGACATAGCAGCATTAGACAGAAAGCACACGTGCCATCCGCACATCGGGACAAAACACACTGGAATACATGACGAACTCGGGAATACAGTGCTTTAAGTTAGAGGACAGATACATATACATAACATCATTGCTTTTATTATTTTGTCATTAGCTTAATTCAGCAACACAGAAAACGCAAGAAGCAAAGGTATCCTGAACAAGCGTGCAGATACTTACATGCAATTAACCTTATGGAACTGCAGGAGCACCTATGGGACCTGACAGGGCCACGTGTGACTAACATTTAGAGAATGTAGGATAGCACGAGCATGTAGAAGCCATGGTATTGCTTAGGAACATTACAGATGGCCACAAGCCTCTCAGCAAGAGCTGAGCTGAGGTGAATTCAGGCTGAACAGAGAGCAAACATGTGAGACAGGACATGCTGCCAAGGCCACCAGTTACAAAAAAACATTACATTCCCTGAACAACAGTAACACCAGCTGCAAGAAATGTGAATAATTCCTCATAATTCAGAGTAGTTCAGAGCTGCAAAAGCTCCAAATCATGGTCTCCGAACATGTGACTCGGGTGACTCAGATGATGAATTGAAACAAAAGCTGGGAAAGAGAAGTAATCTCACACCGCCAGACCGAAGCTGCAACAAAGACGTTACACTGTGAGACAAGTGTTGCATGAAATGAACGGGCACTCTCATAGTCTAAGGTGGTACACACACGTTAGGAATCGTACCGAAATGTCCCTCACAATTACGATGGCTGAAAATGGCTTTTTTTTTTTACCCCCCCCTTACACCACTTATATATGTGGGGGGTATAGAATATAAATATATAAATGTAATATGGCTGGGGCTGTGGGGGTCTCCCCCCGCATATATATGTGGCGTAAAGGGTTTTTTAAAAAAGTCTGCACTTTGGGCCATCGCAATAATCACATAGTTCCCACAAGTTACAATACAGACACATAGTCATTCTTATTACCTAGAGAAGGTACACCAAGAGCTGAGAATCATTTTGGATCCCAGGCTTAAGGAAGTCAGCCCTAGCCAATCCCAATTCAGTCTCCTAGGGGTGGGTAGCAACGGGCAAGAACAAATGGTAAGACCCTCACACTGCAACCTTGTTTAGAGATAGTCATTTGGGGACGGACCAGGCCAGCCACCTGACATACGAGAGCCAGTAGACTAACACGTATAGTGTCCACTATAGGTGGACTATTACTCAATACCCAATCCCAGATGGTGATATGTTTTCTGGACAGGGGCCCAGGTTGTGACGTCACTATGACACAACTAGGAAACAAAACTGGCCTGCGAGTCAGGAGACGTTGAGATTTTCAAGGATTTCTTCTGTCCTTGTACTGATCCCTGTTGGTTTTGGATGTAATAAACTGCAGTTTGAACTTGCTGTCTGACTAGGCCTGCGTTCCTTTTTGGGGCAGGTGTTGGGCCTTCCGAGAGTCTGAGTCCGCAAACTCTTAGTAGCCCTCAAACCTACCTGGAACATTGTCCCCAACAGTAGGAATTCAATTTAAATCATTATTCCCTCAGGGTCAGAAAGATAATTCACTCTGACAGAAGGTTAAGCCTGAAATAGAGGGTCATCATATGTCTCATATCATAAAGTATATCCAAATCAGATGCAAGCATGCTTTAGAGCAAATTAAAGTGGTAGCAGATTGATGCCTGGATTACAAGACACTTCAATTCAGCAGAGAAATCTACAGAATCAAAGATGAATGAGAGCCTCAGGGAGCCAAGAGCTAGAAATATGCCAGAATCTACTACACCTGACAGTTGTCAGGGCTTATTGTAGATGAATAGATTGTAGGTGCCAGATCTGCTACACACACATAACTATCATTTAAGTGACAAGTCTGACTCAAACTATAACCCACAGACTTGTGCACGCGATACCTACAAAGGCATGCATAATCCAGGAGCAGTGCCACACAAGCCTCAGCACGTGAACCATGACCCATGCAAACCTATTTGAACTCAAAGGTGGCAGTCAAAAGAGGCTTTTCTACAATGACTCAAATCAGTGTATCCGAGATTTTAATAAAACAGTTTTGGGGATGAAGCGATATGCAGAAATCTCAAGACTTCAGTGAACATTCTTGCAAACACTGTGTCAATGTTTTCGGCCGTCAGCAAACATGCCAGCAGCTGTCATTGAACAAGCGTTGGCAATGCCAAACGTTTTGCTTTTGTGTAGGCATGGAAAAAGGACTTGCTATGCGCCGCCATTGATGGTAGCAGGTGCAAAATGTTGCGAGTACCTGGGCATATAAAAGCAGTTCTTGGAAAATTCCCAATACATATACACAAGCCAAAACTATTGGCTTTGCCAATGCTTGTTTTTAATAGGACTTCAGAGAAGAACATGCATAGTGCTTATGAATCAAGTGTATGAAGGCAGGCCTGGTTAAGGCATTTCTATTACACCAGTAGCACCTTTATAGCTCAAATTAAGTCATTAAATGTCAGAAGACAGCTTACAAAAATGAAATACCCTGTCAGACACTTTGAGATCAAAGTTTGATCATAAGTCTTAATAAACCTAGCTCAGAGTTATTCTAGGAGGATGTGTTACGGGCGAGGAGCAGGGAATGGGTGGGAACGACCATAGGGATTAACATGACCATGCCCCGTCAATTGGTGGGTAAATAACCAAACAAAACCTACAAACTTTCATTCATACTCATATTCCATTTTTCCCTTGCTGTACTCTAAAGCAACTGTTCTGGCCGATAGATGGTGCTGGAGTGATACTGAATAGCCAAAACTAATGAGTAGGCTTTTTGCTATCAAAACACACAACACATGTGCTTCTCCTGGGAACCCGGAAAGACACATCAAAAGTAAACACATGAAAGCTGGCAGCAGCAATCAACTGAACCATAGTTTTCAGAGCCCTCACCACAGCGTGAGGAAGTGAGCCGCCTCACATGCACCTTGTGGCGGGACGCAGTGCGGCACGCAGTAGCACCACAATATGCAACTTTTACCAAAATAAGTACAGTTTTGTATATTGTACACCAGCAAGACTTGTGGCAAAAACAGACCTAGGCACCAAAACAATTGTCGGCATATGTGATTTGTGGTTTTCATAACAGTTTGAATTGTATGCATAGGCACATTTTGGGGAAGAATTGTGGACAACAGTGTGTATTAAACTACATTAGGTCAGATACAAGTAATGTTCTGCAGCTGGTAGATTTATAGTTAAACTAGCCGACAAAACCAACCCACGCTCGCCATCTCATGAGGCACTACCCTACAGGGAATTGTGAGCGTGGAAATGCAAAAATTCAATCTGCGTGTACTGGTGTCAGCAGTTACTTTATTTAAACCCGCCATGTGGGAGGCATGCAGCATCCCAATTGATCAGTGCTCGTGTCACACATTGCAGCCAGTCTCCAGCTACAGAAACTGCATGGTTGACAGGTATGTGAATTACACCACAAGGACTGTTCTATGCATCAATGGGCGCAAATGCCTATGCAAGAAAGCGCTGAAGGGCACTGAAGGGCAGGGACCTTCTTGGGGAGGGTGGCTGCATTCTAAAACGAAGAGTAATGTAGCTCTCATGGGGCCTGGGGGGGGTTGGGGGGGGGCAAAGGAAGACACTCGGCTGCATAACCAGAGGAAGGGCAATGCTGAGAGCATGCACGGAGTGTCAAAGGAATATTGGTGGACTACATGCTGCTAATTTGCACGATTGTAATTTGGCACTCAATTACTAACTTCAAAGGGATCGGTTTACTTGTATAATAGAGTTGGTCCAGTCGGCAATCAAACATGCGAGTGTGACGTTTCCGCAGCCAGTAGGGCCGTTATTATATTTTACCAGCATACAGTATCGTGCTCTCTGTTTCTCTCTCATAAGAATGGTTGTGCTTGAACAGAGGAATGCCCTTAAAAGGGTGCACAGAAAAGGATTAGCCCTTGTTTTTCGTAGGTCCAAATGAGAAAGGTGGTGGTGGGAATAATTTGCTGTTGGAGAAGTCCTTTGTCCTCAACAAATTAACTGGCAAATTAAGTCTCTGAAAAGCATTTAAATGTTTATTTCAATCTGGTTCTATTGCTCTATGGATCACGGGGCCGGCATACAATTCAGGAAGCTTGCAACCTACAGTTCACGAGCGCGGCTCTCCATGCACTTGAGCGAGATGAAGGCCTCTTCCAGCCCGCACGGACTGACCTCCAACCATAGAGACAGATTTTTTGGCCAACTGCCTTTAGCGCGATGTTTCTGTTCTACAGAACTGCGCTGCAGTGGGCCGGCCTTAGTGGCCGGAGGGGCTTAGGCGACAAAACTAAAATTTGGCACTCACCCACTCCTCAAGTATATCCCTGGTCATGCGGGAAGGGGGGAGATTGGCAGGGGAGGCGCCAAAGTTTTCAATAGGTGCTGATCAGCTCCCTATTGTTATTAGCTCTATGGAGCGGAGTGCATTTATTTTCAATAGGGTGCCTGCCACCACTTCTCCCACCACCCGACCTCAGGAGAGACCTTGAAAGACTCCAGCGAGCTGGCGTGGTGGGGGGTTAATGGCAAGGCGCCCCAGGCATCGCCCGGGCAGCCGACCCCATAGGCCGACTCGAGTGTAAATGCAGCGTGTTTCAGTATATGCTCACTATTTATGGCGCATCGTTACACTGAACAATGAGTTGGCATACAAAGAGCCTTGTTAATGGAACATCAAACCCCAAATTGGAAAATATCGGAAAGTAGCTGCTTGCACAAGCGGGTCGATGGCGGATGATTGACATACCTCTTGGGCGGGTTTCGATTTTGTACAGGGTACATGGGCACGATTCAATGCACAATATGCTGGACACCTGGCAGTCACCATACACAAGCAAACATTAGGGGCTGGGAAATGCCCCACAAGTGCCCACCAAACCTGCCTCTGTAGAGTCAAAAAAAACTTCCACGTGCTGGAAATATACATACATTCAAACAAACAAGCACTTTTATGCTCCTGGCATAATATTTTTAATAAGTTAAAAAAACAGACATGAACATTCGGATGCCATGCAACCACTCCCACAACTTTGCAGAACTCGGGCGAGGACCTTTTTATAGTGAAATGCTGGTGAAATCACGACCTAACGGGGGCATCGTTTGCGGAGCGCTAAGAGAGATGCTGGTCCTCCCCGCGCCTCCCTGCGGTGGGTGCTCGGGCGGTGGTACGGGGTGGAGGCGATGCATGCATGCAAGCAGGCTGGGTTGCTGTTGCAGAACTGGAGTAGGGATGTGGCGTCGTAGAGGCTGCTGCTACCGTAAGTGCCTTCTTTCCGGTTCACATTGTGTACAGTTCACTGTGTGCTCTTCCCTGCCTGTACGGCTCCCATGAGTGAACTCAGCGCTTCACGCCCTGTGAAGCTCTTACGTGCACGTGATCTCTGCTTTCTCTAGTGTGTAGAGAAGCACATAACAACAGATCATTTTTAGCAGCTTTACCTGCCAGAACGTCCTTAGCAAGTTTGGTGTGATGCATTTCTGCATTAAAGCGTGCAGTTCCAGCATGAGAATCTTGCATCTGTTACAGGGGCACGCTCGCCTCTGTCCCCATTATCTAGCCAGCGTCGTGGTCACTGAGAAAATGGCCGCCGTCGTGAGGAAACAAATAAGGTAAAGAGTGAAAAAAAGGGGTGTGGTATAAGGATGAGATGGGAATGGGAGGAAAATCATATAGAGTTGACTTAGAGGTGGGTGTTAGATGGGTGGGACACATAGCCAAACAACACAAATCCATCCTCATATGTTATCTGCATTGGAGGCCCTCATTCAAAGACCCTATTTGAATCTCTTTTCTTAAAGCTCTTATGTTAATGTCAATAGTTTTGGCTTAAAGGTAGCACTTTCAGCACCACCTAATAGCTAAAACTAAACATGGGTGTGCCATAAGAGGCAACATGTGAGGTTTGAGTAAAGGACTAATCATTTACACTCCCAAGCAAAATTATCATTGTGCTTGGGGTAGCAGTCAGATATGCTCCCATCAGGAAATTATGGATTAGGTACAAAATAATAAATCACTTTTTGATGAAAAACTCAAGTGTGCGTTACTGTATATGAGAATTATAAGCACAAAATTAATAGCCTCACCCAAAAGCAATGAATTCCCCCAGGACCAAAGCGCCCTGCCTGCCCTCATCAAGCTCTTGGCTCTCTGCTTGAGTCTCTGGCTAATGCCCTCGAAGGATCGCAGAACTCCTCTTTTCTCTGGCTCTGGTCTTAGGCACTGTCTTACATATAGACCCCAGCTCTCTTGCAGATTTCATTATGACTTTCAATCTGGTTTCACCCCATGGTCTAGATACATCCCTCAGCAGGCTTCCCGTTTGTGTTTGTTCTCTGATTTTGTGCTTTCCTACTGGCTTTCGCTAGCCATCTTCTGCCTTCATGTCCATTTCCAGGTCTGTTTGTGTCTCTAGCTGCTATTTCCTATTAGTTCTGCAATCTTACGAGGCTCCTCAGTGGTGTTGCATGGTTCCCTTTATTCCACTTCTGGGACTGGTTTAGCATGTATAGTCTACTCGTTTTCTTTGGTGTTTGGAACTTCCCTCTGTACCTCTCTAGCAGGTTGCACTTAAATTCTCTCCTTACATAATGACACTCCATTAAGCTTCTCAGAGCAGCAGTGAAGGGTATACAATTGCAATACACCATTTTGCCACCAAGCACAAGTGCCTTACCGGCCATGCAGTTCTGCAGCTCCTCGGCATATGCCCTCCCCCGTGTTGGCTTCTCTCTGGTCTCATTCTGTGGTCCCCATTAGGTAAGGGTGTATCACTCCATTGTGAGAGTGGGCCTGGGAGCCCTTTTATGGCTCCCAGAGGGACCTGGGTTTGCTAGTGCAAGCACTTACGGCACCCTTCTCTGTTCCGATTGTCGTAAGGGAATTATACACACATGCAGGGGCCGTGGCACATGTCCTGGAATTGGGGTGGACGATTTCAGAGTGGAGAGATCGGGGCACTTCTTATTGGAATGAAATGTCGACAAAAGGGGGTGTTGATGATGTTTAATGGGGGTGGAGAGGGTTTAGATCTGTATCAGCTACCAAACAATAAGTAGACTGGGTAGCGATTATTCCTGTTCCTAATGAATATGAATGCCCACGCAGTGTGGGGGGCTCCATGGACTGCCCCACGTACCATCTCCAGGAAGTTCTTCATGTAGCTGGAGGATGGCATGAGACCTCAGAGCCCCAGATCCCGAGAGTCCCTCTCTTGGTCCCAAAGTGGGATGGCTCAGGCCTTTGTGCATGCGGAAAGCCACCCACGCGTGCAAAGGTCCATGCTGAGGGGGTGATGTCAGAATGGCTTTGCAGGAACACATCTATATAGCCTCTCACCAGGGTAGACTGATACTAGTGTAACCATTTGGTTCTGGCGACAGGGGAGGCCTCGAAGAAATAACCATCTCCTCCCATTCCAGCTAGATACAGACACATAGATCTACAATAGTTTCGGAACCAAGCAGAGCAGGCTGGTGACAGATGAGTTTCTGGCTAGGCATACACCACCAGCTATCGGCTACAACCAGTTGAACGTGTCTGCAGGAGGAAGGGCCAGAATGGGGGAATTTAATTCTCCCAATAATACATTGAGCATGTTTGCCCAAAATACTACTTGCTGTTGAATGGCAAAACAACCTCAGTTTGGATAAACATGTTTTTTTCATAGGCACCCACGAATTAAAATGTTAGGAAAACGAATCAACGCGTATGCCAAATAAAACATGTTTTACTAAAATAATTCTGCAAATACATGATCGGCTTCTGTACAGCAATATATTAGTGATAAATTAAAAAAAAAAAACTGGTGTTCTTTTTTAAACGTATTCACGATTAACCATTATTTAACAAAAATAACTTGATTCACACAAACCTGTTTTTTTTAGCTGGAAATATTCGCAAATGAATTGTATGGCTAAATAGTCAATTTAGGGATCCGGGGCGTGTGTTTCCCTCTCCTCTTATCACGACCTCATCACTCTTAGAACCTCCGCTTCCCTGAGTACACGTTGGCATTTCGCGTAGTGTGTCTAGTCTTGCACCTGCATGTTGTCTATTACTCTTGCCGGTCAAACAATACATGATGAGATGTCATAGCAGTCAGGTAAATATCTCGATATCGCACCATGGAGCAAATAAGTGTTTGTAAAAAAAGACACCGCTACACAATCACTATACTAGACTGTAATCTTGGAGGGGAGGTTTACATTGTTGCTCAATTCATCCGGTCAGATAGCACAGCGAGTAGAGCGCTCGCTTTGACACACACCCACGCAGAGGCTGGCGACGCAGGCTCGAATCCCGGCATGGCCAAACTCATTCTTCCAAGGTCGATAAATGAGCACCAAACACCATGGGTGTTGGGCCAGATACTTGAGGTTTCGTAGCGCTATATAAATGCTAAATTATTGTATTATCATCCTGTGAAGCAATATATGAAATCGCATATCGATAAAGTCTAATCTTGCTTCTTTTAATGCGGAAGGCGAGGCATTGCTATTTGGTATAGCGGAGGTTGCCATAGGCTGCAGTTGCAAAGAGTGCATTATTTGTAATTGTCCATTATTCCCACACCACATTAGTTCCAGTGGAAGGCAGGCCTGGCAGGCTGCATGTATATCTTACATGTGATTACCTTTTGCCGGCTGCAGTCGTTTAGCGTATATGTGTGATTATCTTGACTGCTGGCATGGCCGCAAAGCATTGTCATGCACAATGCACTATGTAATCAAACTGCATGAATAGTGCTATCCTGCCATTAATGGGTACATTAGAGGAATGTTCCTTCATGGAAGAAGGAGTAAGGAGGCATATTTCTCAGCAGCTACTCTGCCAAGCATGTCAGTATATTTACATCCTCTTGGTGGCAGTAGAGCACCATTACAATAACAAGAATTCCACCGATGCTTGTAATGGTCGAAAATGTTCAGCCAATTCAAGCAATATAAAAGTACAAAGGCGTAACCTTTTCCACACACTTAAGGATTACCATTCTGAATATCGTGGGCTTTAATTGCAGCATGCAAGCGTCTGAACTCACTGAAGTATGGAGAGTGTAGTCTGCATTCAAATGGACACCATGTTGACATTGTGTTACCGTTTTACACATCAGGTGAGCGTTGAGCATCGGAGATAACGGCACACTGGACAGCTCTAGAATCCGTATTTGAAGAGCAATAAAGGCAGAAGGAAGCCGGAATCAGTGCAATTGCCAATGGCATAGATGAGCCATCAATACACTGCGACAGGGAAAAGGCATCTTACTGCACAGCGGAACCGGCGTTGAAAGACTACAGCGGCACTAAACCCGATCCACGCACATTAAATAAAAGTCCAAACTATTACCTGGGGCCTGTGTGAAAAAGGCTCTCCTCGGCAAATGCTGGAGGAACTACAATGTAATATACGCCTCGTGGGTTTTAAGGGGGAGATTGCTATGTATTTTAGAGCGAGGCGAAGTTCCATGCCCAACTAGGGTGTGGTGGGAAAGGGGCAGAGGGTAAGGGGCAGAGGGTATGCTGCCTCAGGACCCTGATCTCCAGAGAAATGCATTGACTATGACATGTGAGCGCACATCAGTGAGGTGAAGCTGTGCCCAACATGGCTGAAACACGTGTATGGGGTTGCTGTTGGTACTCTTGTTCAGAGAGGAATTGCCATAGCATTTCCGTGCAGGGGTGCCCATGTGGGCGGGACAAAGACTGATATGCAAATGATTATTTCCCATCTGTGAAAGGTACAGTGAGCATAAAGTGTGTGCTGCAAACTCTCATATCAGAACAGGTTATCATGCCATGTTCTTTCTGGAGAGGAACGCCTGCTACCTTTTTTGAAATATTTGCAAGGAACTTGGGGTTGGTCACCCTGAGTTACCTGTGGGCAACCAGACGTGGACTACCTGCTCACTGTGCTCAGAGAGGCAGAGCTTCACCTCACTGATGAGGCCCAACAAGGCTGAAACACGTGTATGGGGTTGCTGTGGGTACTCTTGTTCAGAGAGGAATTGCCATAGCATTTTGCTGCTGGACTGCCCATGTGGGCGGGACAAAGACTGATATGCAAATGGATATTTCCCAGTGCCTTAAGTGGCACTACAAAATGAGCCGGGGCTCATCAAGGGGGCATGGCCTAACGGTGGGGGTCACCTATTGGCTCATTAGGCCACGCCCTTTGACGAGCCCCGACTCAATGGGCTACTGGCCCTCCTGCCAGGCAGCCTTTTGTCAAGATCAGGGTGCTGATTGCTGCATTTATTTTCTATAGGCTTGCCTGGCAGGGGACAGCGCCTTGCCTATTCAGCCTTAATGGTGGTGCTGCCCCTCACCAGCTGGGGAGGGGCATCATCACCATTAAGGCTGAAAGGGTGAGGCAACTCAAAGCTGAGGCCGTTTCCTGAAGACTGAAACTCCCGCGGATGCACGGGAGCTTCAGGATTTAGAAAACAAGGCCTCTGCTTCCAGAGGCCTCACGTTTTCTCCATAATGGTGGCGTCGGACCACGCGCATCTCTTGCTTAAAGGGATGCCTCGCTGGTGCGGCGCCACCATTATGGCTGAAAGGCATTTTATTCGGACACCTGAAGCTGCCGCACACGAGCAAGAGCTTCAGGCTTTAGAAAAAAAGCCTTTTCGGTTTGTGGCCGGGTATGACAGGGGAGATTAGTGGGCCCCGGCAGAGCCTCGGCTCAAAACGAGATTTCAGAGCCTGCCGGGGTCTGGCCCCTGCATGCCTCGGCCAACTTAAAGCCCTGATATTTCCCATCTGTGAAAGGTACAATGAGCAAAAAGCGCGTGCTGCAAACTCTCATCTCAGAACAGGTTACCATGCTATGTTCTCTCTATAGAGGAGCGCCTACTACCTTTTTTGAAATGACTGCATGATTATGGTAGTGCATCGCTGGATTGTATGGGGACACCGGGTGCGGAGGGAAGGGGACCGATGCGCAGAGGTAGATGGTTTGCAAGAGTGAGCTGGAAGATTGGCCAGTCTCCGGGTATCTATTCTATCCCGGGAAACCAGGGGTTCACTCTGAAGGGTTTCATGTAATAATGTCCCCGCAAAAATGTCTCCTGTCAAAAAAGTTGCAGTTTATTACCTGATACCCTCTGAAGGTGGTGAGCACTACATTGCAGAGAAGGCCTGCAGTGGAGGCAACACATTTCTTTTGGTCTTTTGCCCACCTGCTCACTTCCACCTGGCTTGGCGGTCATCAACACTCCACAAAATGCCTTCAGAGCTCTCAGCCTGTAGTTGCCTCTAAATTGAAGCATTGTACAGCTCCGGGAGAAGCAGCAACACGGTTCTCCTGACTGAGCCCCAGCTTTGCATCTAAACGATGTTACAGGTGAGAACATCGGATACCATTCAGTTGTGTGTTAACTCCCCCTTCTTGAAAAACAGTGTTTTGGCTTAATGCACCGTTCTTCAAATAATCAGAGTTTTCAGTTTTACTGTGTGAAGCCCCTGTGATGGGGACGTTTGGACTGGGCAAATGTTTTGGGGGGGGTGGCGGAGGCGTAGGTTTCACGCCATAGAGAACACATTTAAACAACAGGCAATATTACGTTCATTAGTTGCATACATATGCATAATACAAGAGTGTGTGAATACAATACATTTTCGGGGGTTAACAATCATGCCTGGTTACACTACTGCACGTTTGGACAGGGCTCTAGAGCAAAGTTTCACTCGCCTCAGACTGGAGATCAGGAACTGAAATGGGGTCAGTGTGCCACCGTCTCCAAGAAAGAGTCACAGGGGGTCATTACGAGTTTGGAGTCAGGCATGGTGCTATTACCGCCATGGCTGCCTCCAATCCTGGGTCCGGGTCCAGTCTGGCTGAATAGGGACTTACTGGGACATTCCTACCTATGCGGACCCGGTAAATCCCCATTCAGTTAACCATTCCCCATTCCCATTTGAGCTCCCATAGGGCTCAATTGGAATAAGCTCCAAGGTCCCTTAATGGGACCCGCAGAGAATGGCTGGTCAGACCAGCCGTTCCTGCTGGGACCCACTAAGGGCCTCGGAATAGGGCAGTAAGGGTTTACCGGCACCAGCATCATTACCGGTGACTGTTAACCCTTACCGCCCAACTCGTAATGACCCCCACAATGTGACAAAATACAACTTGAAAGGTCAGGACAGTCTGTAGGCATTACACCTGATGTGACACAACCACCAGTGTGGGTCCGCACTGGGCACCTTGGCACGGTTGCACTTAAAAAATATGAAAAAAGAAATAAAGCTTGTTCCCTTGACTACAAGAAACTAATTGAATCAGAATCGAGAGGATTAAGTGCTGAAATGTGCATATTATACCCTCAGAATACACTTGAACAATCTTGACACCACCCACACAAGCAATGGTATTTAAAAATAGTCTATAATATTTACATTAAAAAAGTACAACCCATTGATTCATGCACAGGAACGGGTGTAGGGTGCACTTGGAACGCATTGTATTTGAGAATAATTTGTTTCTATGTAAAAGAAAATCAGTAAACGTGGAAGCAAAATAGTATGCATTTTCTATGGCAGGGGTCTAAATCATTTGACTTGGGAGGTTTTGAACTATATCTCCAATACGCCCCAGCCAACATAGCCAATGGTGAAGCATGCTGGCATTTGTAGTCAAAAACATCTAGAGATGCAGACCACTATTTTATCGAAAACATTTTTGGATTGAAGCTGTTAAGGATTCCACTCGGGCGTCACACACCAAACCTGGATTCTTGCCCTTAGCCTAGGATGAAGGTCACAATTCAAATATGTTTTTCTTTATTTTCTAGAATTCAATTACCCCGGGTCACAATGGACCATGAACCAGGCCGGTGGGTGAAAATACCAAAATGTATTTATTTTAAATTCAAAGAAAATCACACAATTTTAATATTGGGCAGCAATCACCAATGGGGTAATAATTACAATGTAAAATGATGAAATACACTTGGTTGACCTTTTACTATAACATATCCAAAGCACAGATGAATGGGAGCAATTTTACTGTTCAGGTAGATAGAACCCAAGTTAAGATTTCCCCCCGCACAGCTCCCTCAAACCCCTATTAATCAAATTTTGAGTGGATAGAAAGGAGCAGAAAGGAGCCAGGGATGCTAGGCAGCAAACAAAATTAAAATCCAACCTTCCCCCATGAAAAAGCTTTCAAAACATTTGCAATTGCAGAAATAGCACTCGAATTTACCAAATATTTAATTTAATGTGCGGTTGAATAAATGAGGTAAAAATGCCTTCTAAAAGTATCAGGGATGTAAGAACTCTAGCAACTACAAGCCAAGGTATCAACAAAGGGCATACAATTCAAAAATCAACTTTGATGTAAGAACACGGTGCAGCCAAAATCACACACATAGAAATTGCATTTTTTTCCTTTTTAGAGGCTTAACTGTCAGAACGGTTTGAAAAATGGGTTAAATAGACAGAATCAGAATGCATTTTTTAGGCTGGGGGATAGATGCACACCAAAGGGATAATATGAAAGTGAAAGAGTGACTCTAGCTGAATAACTGGATGAGATTTTCAATGTGAAAGGAAATTCGGTTTTAAAAATAAAAGCAGTTGACAGAGAAAATCGGTTTAAAAAGGAAAGAACAATTCTGACAGAAAATATATTTTAATGGCTAGAAAAGAGAAACGCCACCCGTGAATAGAAAATGTTATGCTGCAGTTGTAACCCTTCACATAGTGTGCCCCTTTTCAGGGAAAATTAATTTATTTATTCAATATAGAACTAAGGACTTACAAGTGACAGAAATGAGTGGATGAATAGCACTAACACTAGGAAATCAAGAACAGGAATCTCAGAGAATTATGACAGTTTTAAACAAGTTATCAGGTTATTGAAGGGATTATTTAGAGAGTGGGGCAAAGACAAGGTATCAAGATGGGGTATACTATGCATTGCTATAGGATGGGGAGATACAATCAGCACTGGAGTTTGGGATTTGGGACAGCCCACCGTGTTTCTGGACTCAAAGGATCTGGTCACGGCACCATGGCGTGGCTCTCCCAAGCAGAGAGCAGCTGGGCCTGTCTGGTCACGGGACATCGGCATGCAGGTAGTGGGGCAAAAAGCCGGTCTGGTCACAGGATACTCTCAAAAAGGGTACCACAGCTTTTCCCCATTTCTCCCTGAGTTAGTGGGATTTTGTTGTGAGGGTTAGTTCTGAAAGGTGGTTCTGCCTGGATAGGATGAGCTATGCTCTAGCGTGGCATGGTAATCTGGAATCTTGGAAGATGAAATGTCTGGATACGCAGGAGCTGGAAAATTCAGAAGAGTGTGTTCCTTGTCTCCATGAGCTTCCCCTTTTATAAGGCGGGTGACATCACAGGATTATACAATGCGGGCAGGCTTTGGCTAGATCTACCCACAAGGTCAGCCAATATATGTCACCTCCTCCCTGAAAGCAGACTGGACTTGAAGTAGATTACTCTGTTTTGTGGTGTGTTTTACAATGTGCTTTGTTCTATAAAAGTTACTTTTTGCCAAAATCGGTTATGGAGCACAACACTCATATTCACACATGTCATCATCAGAAAATTTATACAGGCAGATTACATACCTTATAATACACAAGCTGATCCAAATCCCAAGACGGTGCAATGCTATTTAATCATTCTAGCAATCTTTCGCCATTTCCCTGGAAAATTGCTCACCTATAATTCTACAATTCGGTACATTGAAGCACATTACTGTGGGTCATATTCTCATCCAACTTTCATAATCGGATCCTTTGTACTTTTCCCAGAAAAGCCATTTCTCTGGCATTTGAGTCCAAAACCTGTCAGAAAGGTCTACATTGTCTTATTTAAAAAGCGTACAATATACATTTATACTGTCAAATTTTCACAATCCTAAGTTCTCTGGTTACAAAAATACAGGTTTTAAAATGAAATGTCTTTAGAACAAAGTGGGCCATCGCTACCCCCAAAGAGGGGCAGTCTTCCAATCCTCTAATCCATATGTCTTCCTCTGGCCCAATGGCACAGGGATTGTCATGACAATTTCTTTGATCCTAACAGTTGCAGAAGAGGAGAAGTGTTACCCGAACTTCACACCTAAGTGTCCCAGAAATCTTTTGGACCAGGCTAGATCCCAGTCACAAAGTCTGACAAGCGTGTGAGAAGCTTCCTCTTGGCCCATTCATAGTTTCCAAGGGGATGGCCCCTTTGGGGGAAGGTGAATCCTGTTCTCAGAAAGCAAATGGCCTTTGAACCAGGACAGGAAAACCTGTCTTGCTGGTTCCACACTAAATGCACTTATTGATTTACTTATTTATTTTTATTCTGAACCAGAAGCATGTCTGTTGCAATAAAACATCCTATATATGTTTTCAAACAAAACCCCCATCACATTTCTATACACAGACAGGGCCTTAACTCCACATTTCACTTTTAAGCAGATATTTTTCTTGTTGGTAAAAGCACAATTTTACACGTGGGTTAATTCAGCTGGGATGACACTTTCAAATGTGACTTTCCCTTACATCTAGATTCTAACATTATTTGCAGCCCTAGTCAATTTCTCATACACAGAAAACTGTTCAAGGCAAAAGAAAAATAGGGCATCTTGTGAAGAGTTCAGCTGTGATATTTTGTTGCAAAGTAAAACATTTTTCCATACGGCTGGGAGTACAGTTCTTGGTGATTTCACAGATCTTGCCTGACACAGCCTGTCATTCAATGAAAGATGTCCCTTTTTGTTGGAGCACAACCTGAATATGGCTGGGTATAGCTGAGTCTCACTAGAACCAACTGTGTACTGCTGAAACGGTGGAAAAAGGCATCAGGGTGCCATCATTATAAATGCAAAATATTTCCTTTTTCAATGGGAAATTTGGAGCTAGCAGCAGAGCAGCGCTGCTTTTCAATTATTTTCTTTGGTGTACATGAGGAACACACTGGCAGCCATTCTTGCTGTGTTCCATGCTCCATCTTGACCCATATGTGCTTGGGAAAGATGGCTCAGCCATCATTTTTGTAGGTGCAAAAAGCAGTTTTGATGTGAGACAATGGTGCGCAAAGGAGCCAGTGCAGCCATTCTGCTGGTACTGCTGAATTGCAGCTTGGTCATGGAGGGGAATCCTGCTGGGTTGGTAAATGTACCCCACAAAGCTTAATCTGCTTTCATGAGATGCTCACATGTCCCCAGACAACAACAAACTATATTTTTTCCATTCAATACTACTTGTACACAGTGCACTAAGACGCTGCAAGACTCTGCTTTTTGCGATTTGTTTTTTTTACTGTAAACATTGCAACAATCTATGTACCCTGCATCCACAACAGGAGTGTAGCCCGGTAATACCATAATAATGTGTATACATGAGTATGAATACATTGATGTTTCTAAACTTTATATCTCAATGAAGGTTGCAAGCAACACGTTCAGGAGTCCTATTTCATTTCAATGTGTATTGCCGGTTGATATCCCCATCTTGTCCAAAACTCTCTCATACAAGCATCTATATTAAAATAGAGGTAAACAAAATCGCTTTTCTAACTATAAAACCAATATGACTTAACATACACCAGTTTAGGAATACATTTTTTTTAAATTCTAAAATTGCTGTGGACTACTTTAATCGCCATGGTCAACTAATTCCTACTGTGGATCATGGTGTACTAGCATTTATCAGCTTAACAAAATGGTGCCATACCCAATACAAGGATATGTGTACCTCCTCATACTCAGTGTATAGTCAATAATCCCAGAACTCATAATTTATTATGGAATCGTATGGTTTACATAATGACCCAGGAGAGACTTATAAGCTATTCGCCACACTTTGCACTCCATAAAACATGTGTAGGTGTCTCTATGGTTCCTAGTAAGTTACAAACCGGGCATATCCTTTGATCTAGTGGAATCATTAAATATGCACCCTTAAAAACAAATATTGGTAGCTGATTAATGCACAGTCTTAAATTCCACAGTGTCGGACTTGGACTCTGTTTCAAGTAATTTTGCATTCTCAAAAATGTATGAGTAACTTTAACAATATATTAGTACGTTCTCAACAAAGATTAAAAAAAAAAACATAATTATTAGTCCAGTTCCATCCCTCCACTTTCCCAATGAATAGATTTTTCAAAGTATAAAATTCTGTTCTCCAGTCAAACTTAGGGTGCCAGTTTATAGTATTATAAAGGTTCTCAATTGTGAGTTTAAAATCACGTCCACTATTATCTCGAACTGACCCCAGCGGCCCCCCCCTCTGCTAACAATTGGCACTTGGAGCTTGAATTTGCTTTTAAGTGAAGTGCACCCTGTCTTTCCCCAAGCAGGTCCTTCAAGGGTAACAATCCCAACTCAAGTCTAAAATATTCAACATCAGTGGAGGAAGGGAATCTCAATACGTTTCTTCAAAAGTAACCCTCCAGTTTATCCAGACTACCCTTTGCTCTGGATGGTAGTTGGCTCATAGCAAGTGCTACCACACCATACAATACAATAGGGCAGTCTCCACTAAAGAAAGATGACATGATGCAAGATTAACTCAAGATAAAGGTTTATACCCAGGTGATGGTTTATTGGTTAAATAAAGAGTGGTCCGTAAATGAGATGTTTTACATTGAGGGAATAGGGTTATGCAATCATGTCTTCCAGATGCAAAATGGCCCATGTTTTAAGTTCCTTGAAGTTCCCTTGAAAAACTATCTAGTCAAAGTCAGATTATTGGTCTCCAAAAGCAGGTTTGGATGGATAACACAGCCAATAATGGAGATGGTACACGATGACCTTTTGGCAGTTTCTGAGCGGAACTTTGTTTCATTAATGTTTGACACTAAAGGGCCCATGTTCTGCTCGTTTGAGAGTGTTGTTGTCCTTAGAGAGCCGACACACATGATCTCTGAGATGAGGTTGCAGTTTGGAATCACAGGAATAGAGGTGCTGAAGTTAAAGAATGGTGCTGACGGATCGTGCCAGACTCAGCAAGTTGCAGGGTGACTTCAGTGAGAGCAAATCAGGCATGGAAACATTCCTTGGTGCAGGCAATTCAGTCTGGGTGCCAGTTAAACTTGTAGGACAATACAAAGCGTAAATCTGTATGCAACAGCTGGGGAGTGACTGTCCCAGTGTTCACACCTATGCTGGATGGCATTCTGTCACTCTGCTGCTTAGAGTTCCCAGACCTCGCTAACCTTTTCCCATTCTTTATACACAGGGGAGCCATCAGAATGCTTTATTTTATGAACATTGTTTGCCTTGAACTTCAGATTAAATTGATAAATCAATAATATCCCGGCTACCGGGCCCTATTTGTAGGATGTCTGTGTGTTCCAAGAAGGGCATATTCGGCCTTACTTGCCGCCAGAAGAATAAGCCGAGTATGTACCATTCAGTGGCAGGTCCTCTATGATCCTTTTGCTCTGCAAATTTAATGAGTCTTGTATTGTGTTGAGCTTATTTATTTATTTCTAGTGACACTATTGTATGCATTCTTTTCGATCTAGCAGCCTCAAATCAAATGTTTTTAAGTATCATATTGCAGGTCCATTTTGTCCTAGAACGCACATTACAACAACAACAACAACAACAACAACAACAACAACAACAACAACAACAATAATAATAATAATAATAATAATAATAATAATAATAATAATAATAATAATCAGTATCTTTGCATTTAATTTAATTTAATTTCCAGTAGCTAGGTGGTCTCTTAACCAGGGCTACCTGGAGGATAGGGGACACATTAGCATGGCCAGTGACAGTGATTTTCCCAATGGTGGCTTCATCTTGCAAGGAAGGTAAGACAAGACACACATAGCAATCCATACATAATCTATCCTTGAATTGTGTGTGCATGAATAGAATGTAAAGTATGTTTCATCCAGATGAAGGTGCCTCCAGTACAGCAGATACCAGGTGTCCTAAGTGATTGCAATGGCTCTTTAGAAGTTTGATGACCCCCCATCTCCTCTACCGATAGTCCATGTTGCATCAATAGTGAGGTTACAGCCCCTTTCTAAAATCAGAAATCAATTTCTTCAAACAATGTCAGCTTGTGCAGCGTATTTTGGAAAGAGCACTTGTGCCTGCTATTCGGGGCATAAATCAGGGCAATCTAAGTATCCATTAAGGATCCCCTAATACAATGGTACCCCGCCTCCTTATCTGTGGTAGTGTCTTGATGCACAAAGTGCACATCACATCCCAATAGAATGCCCACCCCCACATGACTTTATATGTAGAGAAGTATTTCAGCAGAAAGAGTTTCTACTGTGATCTGTTGGTGTCCTTTAGAGAGCGCTTTTCAGAAGACACACGCCTACACCTGCGTTTGTCATTGCCTGAAAAAATCTGACTAGTTAGTAAGGGGGATTCGAACCATAGTGTTAAATGTACGTAGTCTGAAATGAAAGAATACTGAGAGGTGGCTGCATATTGCGGTTGTGTGTCATAATGCTTGTGCTTGGCCAAGCCTTACAATGTGCCCATTCATTTTGCATTCCCCCATTTCCCCCCGTAAACAATGAACCACCTAAAATGAATCAAATAACCACAACACCTATTAGAAAAAGAAAAAAAAACTCCATTAGGTAGACGTGGTAGGTGGTGATCAAAAACTCCATTCTTGCAAATGCCAAAATATTCCCTTAAATTGAAATCATCTTTTGTAGGCCACATCCAATATGCCTTACAATACAGTTTAATCCATATTGAAATTGAATGAAACCTAGCCATTGACAAACCATTAAAAAAAGAAAATAAAAACTCACAAGTTGTGGTTTAGATATATATGGTACTTACCCATAGCTATTAATACGTCTAGAAGCCTATTAGGACTTCGCAGGTTCCCACTTATGCAAAGGAAGCTCAGAAAATGATGTCACAGTTGAAGTGTCTACTTGTATATAGTTTTTGCATTTTGCCTAAGAAGGAGATCAATAACTCCTTTGTGGGACCCAGTGCTCAATCAATGGGCATCATTCCGAGTGAGGCAGTAAGGGGTTAGCGGCACCGGTAAGGATGCCAGTGCCGTTAACCCCTTACCGCCGCATTCCGTGGTCCTTTAGCGGGTCCCGCTAGGGGGGGCTGGTAAAACCAGCCACCCTTAGCGGGAGCCGCTAAAGGACCAGGGAGCTAACAACAGGCCCGTTATTAGCTCACTCCCCATTCCCATTGAGCCCTATGGGGACTCGAATGGGAATGGGGATGGCTTCCCTGAATGGGGAAATGCCGGGTCTTCCAAGGTTGGATGACCCGGTAAGTCCCCATTCAGGGAACCCATACCCGAGTTTGGAGGCAGCCATGCCGCAAACAGCGGCATGGCAGCCTCCAAACTCGTAATGAGGCCCAATGTCCTGTCCTTTAACTCTGACAATAGAAACCACCTCCTCCAGGTTTGTGCAATTAATGATTTTGCCTTACCACCCAAGTGAAGGGGATTCCAAATGGAAACGCTCATTTGTATGTAATTTTTGCATTTCTCAGTTTTCCTGTTACTAGTTTGAATTCCTACCTTTTTAGCAGAATCAAAATTGTCAGGTCTTAAAAGATCAGTAGGGCTGGCGTTGGTATGCAACATTTCCTTCTTCCTATTGATACTCTGGGCAGCTGTATGTTTGTTGTGCATGAATGATATTTGGGAGCAACACATCATGGCCATTCTGTTGAACCAAACAGTGCTAAGGACTCTATCGAGGACCAGTTCCTAATGTACAATGTCCGAAAGACAGACTGAAACATCTCTTTGATCCAGCTCTCAAGAGCAGAATCTCCTACACTGAATCCCTATCCGTTAGTTTCTCTCCTCAATGAAGATTCTTTAGCGTTCGATTGTGGACTTCAGTATATCTGTGGTTTGTTTCGACTTTTCCAATTTATCTTGTGAAAGAGAGAGTTCTTCCATAAAGATATGCAACACAGATTTAGCTTCTACAAACTGCTCCATCGGCTGATTTCAGAGACATTTTATGGGATGGCAAAAGGGGCACATGCCCTGGGCCCTCACCCTGAAGGGGGCACACTCATGGCTGTCTGATTGAAATCAGTCAATGCCCATTTGTTTTACAAAATTAAAATAACCCATACTATGTATGGTGCACTGCTGAGGTGCCAAACGTGCAGCCAGGCTGTTGCTGACTATTACCTTAGGTCCTATCAATTAATCCTATAATACTTTTTGGGTTCACTGTAGTACACAGTTGGTCCAGTGATTATAGCACCACTCCTGTAGTATTGTCACCCTTCTGTGGGTTATATATAGATAGTGGGCCTCATTATAACTGATGCGGTCCGGAAATAACGGTGGCGGTAAACCCGCCGCCACCGTTGTTTCCGGACCGCCTGATCCCGACTCCTGCAGGCGGGAGGTGATGTTCCCGCCAGGTCTGACCTGGCGGGTTTAACACCGCCCGCCTGCAGGTGGACGAGGAAACACCGGCAGCATTATGAGATGCTGCCGGTGTTTCCATGATCCCCATTCCCATCGAGCCCCATAGGACTCAATGGGAATGGGGATTAACACCATTCCGCTTCCGTGATTCCTGGAAAACCGGGGTTGAAATGCACTGGTAATTCCGGGAATCACGGAGGCGGAAGGGTAAGATGAGTCCGGCGGTAACCAGGTGGTTTTACCGCCGCGGTTACCGCCGGACTCGTAATGAGGCCAAGTGTGCCATACTGAAAGTTGAAATGCATATTGATATATTTGAGTGCCATGATTGCTCAGAAGATAACTACTAAATTCCAGCAAGGCCAACTCAGCCTTTCCTACGTCTGAGGTTGATAAACGTGTATGTATATATACTTTTCTGATGGTAACGCTTAACGTGTGCTAAACAGCAATCTAATTGCACCAGTTAGCACTATCTATAGAACGTGACATAGCATCCATCTGGTGGGCTTAGAGCTTTATTCCTCCAAATGAGGGTTGTTAAAATCGCAACCACTTCCCAATGAAGAACATAAAGTGTTAGTAGGGTGAGGTGATTAGGTTAGCAAATTTGAAAACACTGGCACCAAAGTGTTGAGGCTCATAGCCCTGCTTTTCCAGCAGAAGATAGATTGATCCTGGACAAATCATTTTATACCACTGTATTGTGCTGCTGTGTCGTCTCCTGTGAAAAAGTTTGCCTTCTCACTTACTGGTGGCGTTGTTTAGCCTAGTGCTTGATCATTCTTTTCATGTAGATCATTTTAGTGCAAGGGGTTCTAGACAGAAGCAAGCCAACCAAATGTGACAGACCTCTGGCAAACATGTTTTCTAGTCTGCTCATTTGGCAAAAAACAGTCTGATTTATTATACAATTTGAAAGGTACTTATGCACATACTAAATAACAGTCTTCAATTCTATCTTTCAGGTGCATGTGAAGCTTTAAAATACAATTGAAAATCCCAGATGAACCCGTTAAAGCTCACATCAATTATCATTGTGGCGCTAATATACGTCCTTGGTGATAGAGAAAATGAAGCTAGAATCATTGTCCTTTTGCATGAAATATGCTGAGTATGTGGGAATCGGCTGAGTATGTGGGAACGGCTGAGTATGTAGGAATGGCTGAGTATGTAGGAACAGCTGAGTATGTGGGAATGGCTGAGTATATGGGAATGTCTGAGTATGTGGGAAATGGCTGAGTGTGGGAAATAGCTGAATGTAGGAATTGGCTGAGTGTGAGGAACGTACACAATATGCATTGATATGCGGGAACATTCGAATGAACATATATCATACCACACCTCACGCCTACTCTCCTCCTTACACCATCACTCAAATAGAACACAGGGATACTATGACACCATTCGGTATAACTGTTCTCATATCAACATCTCCCGCTCACTCCCCATCACTCTAAGTAACCACCGCTGGTTTAACACCCCCAGCCAGGCGTCTCTCCTCAGGCCTAACGCAGCCACTCTCGAGCTGGATTAATTCTGCCAGAGCGTACACATTCTCCTGACCTCTCAACCACCACACCTACCGCTAAGAAGCAGCTACCACAATAACCCCGCACCAGCTGCACACATACTCTGTGCGCACACGCACCTTTGGTCTCTCTTCACCCTCTCTACTGACTCGAACCTCGGTTCCCAAGGGCGTTCAACCTACCAGCGCCTTCAGACCATACCAATGGTATATAAGGCGCTATATAAATGCAAAATACAATACAATACAATACAATATTGGGTTATTATGTGAATTGCATACTTTCCAAGTCAGTTCTTAGAAAAATAAGGCATTAGTGTAGCTCATGGAAGTGAAACAGTGACAAATAATTGCACCTTGCTCTATGATAAGAACTGGAAAATAATGTGGTCAAGTACAGATTTTGCAGATTCAGGTCCAATATCAGCTTTACCTCTTAACCAACATGTGTGATCCTGGGCAACACATGTATTCTTGTTGTGACTAACTTGTCCACGTTTCCAGTCTGTAAATTGTTAAAAATTATCAGGGCTGACTTCTGTTCAAGTCACGGTGCGCATGATAAACACCATGCTTCATTGGGACTTTTCATGATGCCCATGTAGTGTCCTCATTCTCAGGGGTCATGCGTGTCGGTGCAGAGGACGATACTGCTTTGTCACAAACAGTCTGCATTGCTCCTGTTTTATTTTTTTTTATTAATGGGCAGATTGCACATTTTCGGCAGCAATTTCGTATAATTGCACAACATTTGCAATTTAACAAAAGCACTGCCCAAAACACCCCTTTTTTTCATTCTGTTTATTACGTTTTCCATAGCACTGTGGAACAATCCTCACCGACCCATCCCACCAACACCGAAAAAAAAACAATAATACAGTGATTGTAGGAACGCTGTACAGTTATTTGCAATTATGTGCAAAATATCTACTTAAAACAATTAGGATTAGGCATACTTGTGAGATGTTTAGTTTTTGCTGAGAAGCACTTAATCTGTTGGTTTACCCCTATGCAAAGGCAAAGGCATATGCAAAGGCATGTGTAAGGTAGGTTGTGACTGGGAGGGGGGTGTGTGACCTTGGGTGACCTTGCCTCTTTTCTCTGGTCACATTCCACCGCAATTGCAAAAGTGCAATAAGCGGACTACCACCAAAGGAGGTAGTGTATGTGTCTGAAATGTTTACACTCTCACTAATATGGATCAGTAACACCATAATCCACATGCAAATGACTTCTTTAAGGAAGTGGTGATTGCCAGGTTGGTTTCAAGCAAATGCTGGCAACAGGTGCATAGGTTCATGAACTGGTGCATTGTATGCTCCCTCAGTGAAATCCGAGACCATCAGAATAGGTGTTAATTACCAAACATGTTCGTAAAACATAATCTGACAATTTCAGAAATTTACACATAGCCAAGAATCGGGTCTACAGTCTCTAAGAGACATATTGTTCTAAGGTATGCTCTTCAAAAAAAGTCTCACTCATGGTTTTAATGGTTACAGTGTTGAACTGTATATAATAATCCTGACCATTGATATATTGCACACCACAAAGTCATTTGTTCTTTGCGGACTAATAGCAAAACCTGTTGAAAACCATAGCTTCTAATGTATATCCACAATCTACGCAATCTGTCTACATGGTTGGGCACATTTACTTTTAATGAGACTGCCAATCTGAGTCATCTCTCTATGCTGAGGTATATGCGTCGTTTTCATACTGCTACTTATCTGTGCTCTGCATTTGAACTGAACCTTTCTTGTAGTTACTATTTCAAAAAATGTTCCTGTACCTATGCTTAAACACAACTAACCTTGTCCTGGACTGAAAATATTGCCCTTCAAATGCTGCTTGTTTATTATTCCGATCCTAGCTGTTCTGAAGAGGGTAAGGAGGACTGGTAGGGAGTCTTATGCATATTTTCATTGCTGCAGGACAAAATATCAAACTGGTGGTTTTGATTGCGATGTGGAGGCGGCGAACAGGGATTTTGTATCCCGTAATTTCTTTGGTTAAGAGGTGGGCCCCAAAGGAGTCTGTGCCCTGGGAGCCAAGATTCCTTAAGAAGGCCCTGGCTGATTTGATAACTGTTTTAGATCTCTAAGGGCCTTCCACAGGCCTGCAATACAATTGGTGGTTTGTCTTTACCTGAAATGATAATATACACTTTTGCTGAAACAAGAAAAGCAAACCGGTCTTCCTTTGTCATAGGCATAAAAGAATGCCCAGCATTTTCCAAAGTGTTGGTAACTGATTTATTGTTTGGGAAACTAGTTTCACATTTGCAGTACTTGAGTCCTGGAGGTGACGATAGAGATGTGAGCAATCTCAAAGGCAGTCCTTCTGAACTAGATTTGAGCAATATTGCTGATTGTAGAAATGGCATCGCTTGGTAGTCTATTAGCAATGCTCGGCGGGCCACCTCATGCTTATTCTAGCATTGGCCCTTTAATAATGAGGTACCTTAAAATCCGCTCAATTCTTTTGCATTTTTTCAATATCCATGCTCTTCGGGACATAATTTCACATCAGATACACTTACTAATACAGAATTTTAGGCTACAGTGTACTTTTTAAATCAGCTTCTAGGGCGGCAACACCGTGTACACATGGAGGTCGCTGGAGCAGCAAGACACGGATGCATTATAGACACTGCGGGGCACCCCCTGCGCACCCCCCATTTGTATCATTTCGTACCCAGATATTTCCTTTTGTTGGGTGGTAGAAGGTGCTGGATTTCTCTTTGTTGACAGGGAAATGAATTTGAACGTGTCTGTAGAAGCCTAAAGGAATAGGGTCTTGGGTTTGATGAAAATGTGCATTTGAAATTGTAAGGCCTTCAATTAACCCTGAGTTGTAAGTGAGTTTTGTGCAGTGCTAAGCAGGACTATAATCTGTAAAATATCTGACTTGTGATGTGAAAGAAGGAAGAGGCCTCCCAAAAAGATACTGGGTCATTCCAACCTTGGAGGACCCGGTAAATCCCCATTCAAAATACCCATCCCCATTCCCATTCGAGCACCCATAGGGTTTAATGGGAATGGGGAGGGAGCTAATAACGGGCCCGTTAATAACAGGCCCGTTATTAACTCCCTGGTCCCTTAGCGGATCCCGCTAAGGGCGGCTGGTAATACCAGCCGTCCTTAGCGGGACTCGCTAAGGGACCTCATAATGCGGTGGTAAGTGTTTAACAGCACCGGCATCCTTACCGGCGCCGTTAATCCCTTACCACCGCACTCGTAATGACCCCCATTGTCAATTAGTTAGGTGTTCATGTGGTAATGCATTCATGCAAGAGTAGATTTTCACTGGGGGTGATAGGTGATTCTAATAAATGCTTGGGTTTCATTATTATTTCTACTACTTGGTATTGTGATGTGCAGAATGATTTGTGCAGATGTGTTAACAGATGTGTATACTGGAAATCGTGGTTCCTTACAGGAGGGCTACACCTCGCCATGCTCTGACTTCCTTTTCAGGGTCGTGGGTGAGTATGCCAAAGGGAAATTAGGAGTCCATGATGTTCTATGACATGCACCTCAAGCAACTCGACAATAATGGTCAATCACTGTCATTCATAAACTGTGAAGTAGGTAGTTAAGGATTCAAGTTTCTGTTTCTTTTGAAAAGGTTTTAATGGAGAACATCTCATTTGGGTGATGCATTTTTCTTGGATCAACTGTGCAATGTATGGGAGCCTCTGGTTATTTAATTGCTATATTTTGAAGGTGGAGGGAGAGAGGAATGCAAAAGAGGTTTAGATCTGACTGGATAAATTGGGTGGTTTCTTCTGTTCGTATTGCTTATTGGAGGAAGGGGTGTTTAAGTAGCATGTTTCCTTATTTATAATTTTATTTCACTTAATTGACATATGTACTTCATAGTAAGTGGGACAAAATTCAGTGCGCAAATCATCAGTCCCCAGTAAGCCCCATAAGCTGTGCTACAGAAAGAGATAAAACAAGTTTCAAGATACATACAATTTGTTGGTTATCCAGTGAACAGGAAAGACTGGTCTGAGGCCAGAGGAGGAGGGGTTGCCCTACTAGCCAAAGACCCCCTTCCCATCAGGCCTTTCGAAACCAGCCTTGAAGGGAATGGAGACATCCTCTCCATCAAGCTGACCACCTCACCCACAAGTGACATCACCATCAACCTCCTGTACTGCCCTCCAGGGCCAACCCAAAGCTTCGAAGATAGCCTCATCTACATCCTTAGAGATAGAATTAACACCACATCCAAAATCACACCCCTGGGAGACGTAAACCTGGCAAGGAAGATGCTGAAGACCTTCAGGCTGCTGCAGTATCCTGTGTTAGGCTTCAGGCACTGCATCAACAACCCCACCCATGTTAAAGGCTGCACAATAGATTGGATCTAAGACCTCAACTGTTAAATCTCGATTGGATCTAATGCTCAAGGTCAGACCACCATATTATCGACTTCATCATCCCTCACCCTAAAAAGCATCAGCCCACTCCACGGCCGATGCCACCTTCACTGGCACAAATCTCACGCAAGCTTACTAAAGAATGCATCCTGCCACTGCTGGTCACTCCACACCTAAAGCCACCTTTCTCAAATGACCCGCATACATTGGCAGACATCTATGTCTCAACCCTAACCACAGCAGTACACACTATTCCCCCATTAGCTCCATGCAGAGTGAAATCCATCAGACACATGAACTCCTGGTTTCACACAAGACCATCTACAACTCGCAAAACCTAAATCAGACTGCAGAATCTGCATGGAAAAAAACACCTTGAGCTCAGAATACACCAAAATCTCTTAACATTATAAGCTAGCTACTATCACAGCAAAATCCACTTCCTTCAATGGGAGAATTCCCAATGCCAAGTTGGACACCAGAGAGATCTTTACCATCCATAGGCAACTTGAAACCCCTGCCTCCCCTCTGCCTCTCTGGCTAAGGATGAAGCCTGGGGCACAAATATCCAAACTGCATTGTTCAACAAAATTGACAAACTGCACAAAAAAATCACCAATCAAGTGAGACAGCGTACTCCTCCTAATGTGTAAGCCATTGCTCTCGGACCCCCGTACCCTGCCACCCCACAATTATGCTTCAAGCAGATCAGTAAGGAACAAGAGTTAGCCATCCTCATAGGCCTAAAACTGTCTATGTGCAAAGGGAACATCTGCACTGCCTCTGTCATCAAGAACAGTGCTGAAGACCTTGCCCTCTTCATCACCGCCTTCATCAATTCCTCCTTCACCACAGGAACAGTGTTCTGTAGCCTCAAGGAAGCATGAGCACTTCCTATATTAAAAGAAATCCTTGCTAGACCCGGCAGCCCCTAACAACTCCAGGCCCATCACCACGGTACCCTTCTTACTGAACATCTTAGACAGAGCTGCCTATCTACAAGTACAGCACTATCTAGAATGAAACCACATCCTGGGAATGCGCCAATCTGGTTTCCATACTGGCCATGGCACCAAATCTGTCCTGCTGGATTTAAAAAAAACTGCTGGATGCGATCAGGGACCACGGTTAACCTGGCCTTCTCCTTCTTCTTGATCTGTCAGCAGCATTCAATCAAAACAACCATAAAATCCTGTGTCCCCACCTACTCACCTCGGCCAACTTTTCTCTGGAAGCAGCAACCTGGATTGCCTCCCTTCCAGAGGGGAGAACTGTGAGAGTGTTTTCAGAGAATGCCTGCACCACGGCATCAGCAATCCCATGTGGCTCAAGGATCGTGTATATCCCCTAAACTCTACATCTTTACTAGACCCCTCTTTGACATTCTGGATTCCATCGGCATATCCTGTACCAACTTTGTGGAGGACGCACAAATCCAACTCCCACTCACAGGGAACTATGATGAAGACTAACACCTTCAAGGCCATCTACTTCACTGTTCAAGCCTGGATGGTGACAAACTGCCCCTGCCGGAATGGGGATGAGACAGAAATCTTGCTTGTAGGGCCCCCTGCCTACTTAAAAATCTAAAGAACCAATATTCAGCATTCCTTATTGACAACATCCTGATTCCGGTCTCTGGATCAGTGAAAACCTTAGGTGTCGACCTCAACGCCGCTCTGTCACTGACCCGCCAAGTCAATGTGATTGCCTCCTCCACAGCCTATGCCACTAAATTGATAAATGCCACTATACCCTTACTATCCACAGATAACTGCATAACCATTACACATGCAGGCATAGGGGCCAGGCTGGACTACTGTAATACCCTCTTATCTGGTACCTCTTCCAGAAACATCCAAAAAATGCAGGTTATACAAAGAAACATGCTCTGAGCAGCCTTGAACATCTCAAAATAAGAAACATCTAACCAGCTTGGAAAGCTGTTCACTGGGTAGCCATACGTGAAGGTATCATTTTCAAAACCCTGTCCCGTTTCCACAAATGCCTCTCAAACATGCCCCCCTTACCTCTCACAGATAATTTTGAGAACCCAGTCGTCCAGATCAACCAGAATCCCCTTCCGACACTACCTCACACAGCCCAAAGTCAGACGAGCTAAAGCAGGAGGCTCTAGCTTCCACTACATCACAGCAAAGCTATGGAACTCCCTGCCTCCAACCTTGAGAGCAGAATCATGATTTGGGGTTTTAGAAAATCCCTTAAAACCCAGTTGCTTGCATAGCTTGTCATTGTTTACAGATCAGGTCTTGTAAACGACTTGATTCTCATTCAACTGTCTTTGTTGTACCTTGCATATGTAACTGGTACCGTAACAGCAGCTCAATGCATTTAGGTAGTGTGCACGCTTTATAAATGAAATAAATAAATGCAAATAAATTAATAAATAAGCAATACTGGACAATATTTTATTGAATCCCCTCTCACAGTCATTCTATGAGCATTGCTCTTAGTAAGATGAAGGAGTCGCTACATTCACACATTTCCATCTCCTCAATCTCTTTTTTTTAACTAGCATTCTCCTCCTTCTGAACCACATCACATCTCCCTGGGGAGTCTCCTCCACCCCTTCATCGCCCCCAGAATAAGAGTCTCCATTCTTTTGGGGAATCCTACACCCATACCTCCCTGGCATGTTGAGCAACCACATGCCTGGGTGGATGGACTCTGTGACAGTTCCAAATCTGATGGGACAGGGAGCTGAAATGAGACTGCACTTTTAACAGAAGTCAGGATTCCAAGGCCATATGCAACATTTTTAATTGGTGTTGAGTATTTTAACTCTGTGAGCCCATACACGCAAGTCCATAGATCCATGATTGGTACTAGAGCAACAGCATAGCCAGTCCTGTGACTCTCCCCATATTTTACTTTTTACTTCACTGTGTGGTTTTCAGTTGCAAAGATACTTCCTTGTGTGAGTGATATTTGATGCTGATGTTACAATCTGAAAATGTGGAAAAAAACACGAAATGCTAAGTAGAGTGGGTGGGAACGGGTGAGTCTACTAAAGCATCTCTCTTACCGAAAGCAGGGAGGGAGCAGAATGGAAAGAATCTGATCATCGACGTCATGAAGACTTCAATCAAGTGCAGGGGGGGGGGGTTGCTGAAGATCTTCGAGGGATTAGCACAGAACAATGTTCTTGTCGTATGGTGTGAATTTGCTAAATCCTCAATGGTGCTGAAAAGCAGTTTTTGGATGCATCTTAGTTTTTTGTTTTGTTACAGTATTACAGAGCGCTTCTTACATCGTGTTCCATGTGCATGTTACTTTTTATAGTTTTGGGAAAGGCATATTTTCCTGTTGTGCATGCTTTGTTGGTTTTGTGTCAGTTATTGGAATGGAAGGAATTAGCTTTTAGGAGGAGACTAGATTCCTCTGTAAAGTGTGGTCCGACATAGAAAAGGGAGTAGTGTGACATATTTTCAAGGGTGGGTGAATTACCAAGAATTCACTCTGTGAAATGTATATGATAAGTGTTGGAAATTTTGCATACTATTGTTCATGCTTTCTTTAGAACTTAGTCACGATTTGATGATTTTGCAGCAACGCTGCTTCTAAAATTACAGTGAAATCACAAAATATCGACCATTTTTGTGAAAAAGTTAAGGTTTTCGATTTCAACCACCAAATGTACTGTGTGTTGAAGCTTTTACTTTTCACGAAATGGACATAGTAAAATGTCGGACAAAATGCAATTATTTCGATTTGACAAAAGAAATGGTTCCCACCCATACTTGTATGGTGATTATGATTGGGTTGGCACCCGCTGTGTCCTTGGGGGGTGATAGTGAATGTGTGAAGGGTATTCGGATGTATTTGGGTCGTGTGTGTGTTGCTGCCTGTTGAGGAACCAGTTGGTGTAGTGGCAGGACTTATATGATCTAATTAGTCCATTTACCTCATTTGGTATGGTGGGCAATACATCAGTGGGAGACATGGGTATTCATGCACAACAGAAATTGCATTTATGATAGCAGAGAAATATTGATTTAGACCATTGCAACATTGCAATCACCTTACATCTATCGTAGCCCCTACGAAAGTAAGAGAAATAAACTAAATTCTAGTGGAACCCTGGCCATTAGGCACTTCATTACTCCAACAACAAACTTGGGTTGGGTTCCGAGGCGCATTGTTGAGGTTTAATGCTGCACTATGAGGTAAGGGAAAAAGATCAGATTTCTGGACAATTGATGCTTGCAAATGTTTTTGTACCTGGTTTGAATACTTGTCTTTTGCATGGGAGAAATCTGCATCTAGAAGACCCACAATTTACATAAATACTCAAGTCACTGTTGTCAATATTTTTCACAAATTCCCACTGACAAACTGAGTTGTCACATAAGAAATTCCTTTTATAATTTACTCAGACGTTAAGATTTGCTGTGTTGGATGTTCTGATTCCCGATTAAATCATTGTTATTGAATTGCATCAAGTAAAGAAGAAGGGGCCATCTAAAAGGCTCTATATGAAGTCAATAGCACTGAAAAGGCACCATGAAACATATTAAGGCCAAAATATATTTCTGGATGATCCTGAGCTTCATTACAAGTGTGACAGTGTGGTAAACAAGGTGGTGTACGTCTGTTGCCGCCTCTTTTTTGATGGTGATGTAATTACTGCAACTTTCACCATTCTGCTGAATTTTAAGTTTGATAGAAGTGGAGGGTTTACCTCAAAGACAATCCGGGAGGTATATCCTCCCATTTAATGCCAAACATCAGATGATATACAGTCCCCAATATACAGCATGTGAGTACATGGGATCGAGTGGCAGTAACAGTAAGCTATTTTATCAGTAATTTGACTGATTTACCACCAAATTACACACGAACTCGTAATGGGGCTCCCTGTGTGTAAAGGTTTTTCTTAAAAGAATCCGACGAACAGAGGTGTGCAGATATTGTGTTTGCATTTCTATTTATCCATGATATCTGCTAATATTTCAGTCCCTTATGTGCAATGTGTAATTATCAGAATATGTCTGACAGATAGTAGTTTATTTGAGTCCCTTTTCTAGTAGTCCAATTGTTTATAAATAAGGGTGAATGCACAAAACCTTTTTCCAATCATGAGGCTAGAAACGTTCTCCTCTATGTGAATGTTTGTGAATTCAGCAATCGAAGGGGTCTTTTCCTGCAGAGAAAAGCGCATCCCATTTCACAAATGGGATGTTCCTTTCTGTACAAAGACTATACATCATCCCTGTATGTTAACTGGACAGGTTCAAGGGGATTCACAATGCATTAACGAGCGATGTCAAACACTTTAGTGTGTGTGTGTGTTTTTGTTTCAATACCAGGACATCAGTGCTATGAGAGTCTGCTGTGTTACATATATTTCTATTCTTTATTTTTGCATTGCACAATGAAATGCACCTTCAAAGATTCATCATAGTGGAGCGTGCTCCAGGCACCAATGTAGGAGCTGAGAATCAGTAGTACATTAGCATTGGACGTGTGCCCCTGACACTAAGATATTGAAGGGTTGTAGCCGTCAGAAAATGTGCAGTGAATTGTGTGGCCTCTGCATGACAGAAGATTCAGCATCCAAAAAGATTCCCTATTTTCCATGAACGAAGAATATGACATCCACTGGTCAATAGACAATGGTATTCTTTCTATGGGGACGAAATCCCATTCCAAACCCAGGGCAACCCAGTGTGTACCTCCCAAAGCTAGCAGAGGATGGGCCTGGGAGTGGTTTGGGGAGGTTAGCCTGGACACCCTGCCATGATCCATGTCTCATGTAGGGACAATTAAATGGAAAAATGTATGGGCCCCTTCACCAGGTAAAAGTCAATACATTGTTCACTGTCCAGACCTACAGAACCCAACAAGAAACAAAAATGCACTTATTCATGGACAGGCCATTTTGAAAGAAGTGTATCCCATGCACTTACATTGCTACTGTTACCAAACTCATGCTCCAATTCGGGATACAGTGTTGCCAGTTTACTTATTCTAGATACCACAAAGACTGTTACTGCTATTGCTTCCAGACCTCCCATGGCAGGAGAAGACACACTGCGAAGCTCTGCAGGGGTTCACACTAATTTTCATGTTCCTGCATGGAATACAGTGCTGCCAATTCACATTTTTCCAGTAGCTCAGCACCACAGGAATTATCCAATTGCATTGCTTCTCTGTCTTAGAGTGAATCTTCCTTCATGGAAGATGCAAACTCACAAGTTTACCAAGGGCAAACCTTCCCTTCATATCCAGGGTTTTTTCAGAGGATGTGAAAGCATTTCTCGTATGGGTATATGTGATCTGGAACAGGGACCTTCTAAGGAAGTGTGCCAGGGAAGAGGAATCTAAAATGGCAGACAACACAATGTTAGGATTGGTCTGTTGCCTAATTGCCAGCATTACTTCGGGAGGGGGGGTGGTCAGGCAGCAAATTCAAGCATTCACCAGACTGCGGATGCTGGTGCGGTCTCTCACTGTAGGCCCAGCTCACAGGGAGGAAACAGTGGGGTATATAATCCCACCAGCACAGTCTAGCAGTGTGAGAGCTTGAAGAAGGAGGGCGGAGCAGACAATTGGATCAAGTTGGAGAGCAGCATTAGTGTTGGCCAGTGTTGGCCAGAAAGGGTTAGAGGAGGTAGGAAGCACCCTGGGGGGAAGGGGAATGTGCACACATCAGGTAGTGTTGTAAGGAAAGCAAATAAGAAGTTGTAGCATCAGAAGGTGTATAGAAGGAAAACAGGTAGGTGGTGGAAACCTCAAGAGTAGGTCCTGCATGGAGGAAGTGGTAATATTAAGAGGAGGTTCAAAAATTACAAGGAGTAGGTGTAAAAAAGAAGAGTAGATTGAGAGGACAATCAGGGGGATGCGGTAACATCAGGAGGTCATTGGAAGGGAATCAAGAAAGAGTTGGTTAGATCAGTACATGGTTGAAAAGAAAGCAGAGAAAATGTAGTAATAGTCAGAGCTATTTGGGAGTAAATCAAGACGACGGGGGTATCAGAAGGTGGTCGTTGGAGAAGCAATAGGAGAAAAACAGACCCAAAGGAGAGACAAGGCTGAATGCTTGTGAAGTTAGTCAGATCAGGCATTCACATGTTGGCCAGATTTACACAGGATAGCCTGTAGAGAAGGCAAGACATGAGGATTGAGTTGGGGCAAGGTGTTAGAAGATATGTAGACATTTCCTGGAAAAGTGGAATTGTATGATCCCAGGATGGGAAGGTGAAACGATCCAGACAAGCATCTCACAGATGGAGGTAGTCAGAAAAGAACCATGCATGCAGCCACACTCTGCTGAGAAACTACCATTGTACCCACATCTGATGACAGACAATAAATAGGAAGACGGGTCCAGGATTCCTCAAACCTGTGTTTAAGAGCAAAAACGTAAACCAGCTGAGACCCCCTTTGAACCTGACATGAAGCCAGAAGGTTAGACACCACTGCCCCCAAGACATTGCACTGTGCCTTAAAACAAATACTTATCTCTAATTGAATTGCTCTATATGTTAAGTAACGTCTTGTAATCAACTGTTGTGTCTGGCCTGGTTGTGCTTCTCTCCTATCTCTATGGCATGTTGTCAATGCTGATTGTTTTTTGTTTTTGTTTTACCAATTATACTATGAAGTTAAGTTCTCAATCTGCCATGCCATTCTTCCAAAGTCGTTCTTCCAATTACTTGTGTTATCATTAAGTGTTTCCATCTAGGATAGACAATGGGAGCAGTGCTCTCCAATTAATTTAATGGGACTAGCAGGGATGGCTTGGAATGGGTGCTGTGCAGAAGGAAGACCTCCACCCTTCAATGACATTTAACCTGTTTTCCCCATAATCCTGCAGAGTCCCAGAATCAAGCATTTTGGAAGACTGCATGCACTGAGATAAACTACACCATCCCCTGTATCAAGTGTGTGCCCTTGAAGAAAAAGGGATGGATTAGGGCAAGTTATGCATGATTTGCACTACATCTGGAACATCCAGTATAACTTTCTTTCTTGCTGCGATTGGTATCAGGAGGTAAAATGAGGAAGTGGTGGTAATGACTGTTGCGGGCCCAAATATCCCTGTCTTCGTCATTCACATATGTCTTAGCCATCCCCACACCTTTCCTGAAACCTTCCTTGTAATCAGACAAATGGGGTTCATAGTCTACGAATTCTTGAAAACCTTTTACAGTATTATTACCATATATTTATTCATAGACATCAATCAATGCAATATCTCTGTAACATGTCGGTTCCTAAACAAATTAGGAACACAATAACCTACTTGAATATCAAAGTTACATCCCTTATTCCCTTATTTATATAAATGTAAGCTATCCCCATAACTCTGCCTTATGTTGATCTCTGGTCATTTTAATTACTAAAATTGCATTTCAATCAACACTGTAGGTTGTTTATGATGAAAAGTGGGGTCATAAATCTCTTTTTGCAGTTATTATTATAATTACATACGAGGAGCATTAATAAAGTCCATAAGTGAATACTGTGCCAGTAACTAAAACTTACGTCAGTTGCTCTTTTTCCTGCTCTTGCAAGTCACTCTAAAGAATGCCACAAGGATAGTTTCATCACAATCAATGTCTGTACATTCTCCACAAACAACAGTTTTTCGGGATGGTAAACACACAATGATCCTGTCCTGATTGTCTTTGTCACAAACATGTTGTTTTAGAAGCACATTACTAGAGAACAGAAGGAAAAGAAAAAGGGCTTCAGGTGAATAGATACATATTTGGTTGGCTTGAGAAATGGAAATAATATTGGTATGCATTAGCTGTGTCACACATTTTTATTTGTTGTGTTCTTCACTCACCATTCTTTCTTGACTTCCATCCTAGTCATTCATCATAGTCTTTCACTTTTGCCATAAACCCACTTCATCAATGTCCTTCACCTTAAATATTCTTCTTGATCCCAGTCCTTCTCCTACACCATTACCATTCTCGTTCATCATAGTCCTCTGCTTTTTCATAGCCCTTCATCATAAACCTTCTTATACTCCTTTATTAATGTGTGGTGTCCTTCCCTTCATTGGGGTTTCACATAATAGCCCTTTTACTAGTCCTTCTACTTCATCGTAGACATTCAACATAGTCCTCCATCCTTTGCATTTACCTTTTTCGTTCATCATAGTGCCTCATCCCTCATCAATACCTTTCACCTTACCCTCGTTCTTCTTCTTCATCGCATTTTTTTTCCTTTATCTAATAACTTTGTGATTGTCCTTTTCCTTGGCACTGGTACATCTCCTTCATTGTTGGCCTTCATCATAGCAAATCTACTTTGTTGTTGTCTTTCATCCTATTCCATCATCTTAGTCAGTATCCCTCACGATACCACTTATTAATCATAATGTCCCTTCTTTCCAGTCTTTCAACAGGCTTTACCCATAATCTTTCATTGAAGTCCTTCATTCTAGTTTTTCTCTTTTATCACAGTCCTTCATCACAATTATTTACCCAAGTATGTTTCCTGCATCATAGTCTTTCATACTAGACTTCTCTGTTATTATAGCACTTCTTTCAGAATAGTCCTTAGTCATATTCCTTGGTCTTCATCATATTCCTTTGTCATATTCAGTTACCTATTATAGTCTTTTATCAAATGCCTTATTCTTCATCATAATCCTTCATACTAGTCAATCTCATGTGTCAGATTTCTTCATTACAGTGACAGCCCTTCTTTAAGGTTCTTGATCATAGTCTTTTTTCTTTATCATAATCCTATGTAATATCACTTTATCATAGACCTTTATAATAGGCCTTCTCCTTTATCAAAGTCCTTCATTAAAGTCATTTCCTTCTTCATAGTGCTTAGTACTAGTTTGTCTTCTCTCTCATATTACTTAATCCCAGTCATTTATCAGAATTCATAATCCTAGTTATTCTTGTATGTGTTTAAATTATTCAGAGGTCTTCATCATAGTCATTGTTCTTCTTCATACTTCATCATTGCGCTTTCACTATCACAGTATTTCAACATAATCCTTCACTGTTTTTTCTTCTTCATTACACTACTTTATTCCAGTCCTCCTTCTTTGTCATTCTCCCTTGTCCTTCTTCGTGTTAGTCCCTCTTCCCAATGTGTAACACTTGTCATAACACTGCATCATCGTTTTTCATCATTATCATTTTTTCATAGACTTTGTTTTGCACATTACTTCTTCATCATATTCCTTGATACTGGCCCTTCTCCTCTGTCATAGTCATTCATCATGGACTTTCATCAAAACCCTTCTTCTTTATTATAGTCCATGTTCATAGCACTTCAGGTTTACCAATCCCCTTCATAATGATCATTCATCTTAGTCTTTCTGATTCATCATAATCTTTTGTCCCACTCCTTTTTAATCATAGTCCTTCCCCTTTAACCTCACCCAACATCATAGGCCCATGTCATAGTCATTCTCTTTCCTCATAGTCCTTCATTCTAGTCCGTGTGCTTCAACATACATGTTTTATCTTAGTCATTCTTCTTTGACATAGTCCTTTGTCCATCTCATATATCATAGTCACTGATTAGTTTTCCATCACAATACTTCTACTTAATCATAGTGTCTTGTTTTATTCATTCTCCCCCATTCATCATAGTACATCACCTTGATCATAGTCATATTCCTACATCATGGTCCTTTGCAATAGACCTTCTCCTTCATCAAAGCCCTTCACCATAGTCCTCCTTTGCTCTATTCCTTCTCATCCACCTTAGTTTGTCTCCTCCTTTGCAATTCTTCTGTTTTCTCCTAGTCTTTCATCCTTCTCTAATTTTAGTACTGTCTGATACTCTATCTCTTTCACCTTTTGTGTCTTTCTCCTAAACCTTAACCATCTTCTGCTTTGACCTAGTCCGTCTCCATTATTCTGGTGGCCCTTTTTCTTTGCTCCAGCCATTTCCCACCATCCTTCATTCTAGTCATTCCCCTTGTACCTTTGTCACAGTCCTTCAGTCTTCCTTCTAGTCCTTCTTCCTTCATCCTAGTCCTGCTCCTATGCCAAGTTCTATTCATTCATCCTTCACCCTAGTCCTTCTCTTTCCTCCTCCATCCTAATTGTTCCCTTCACCCTAGCTCTTACTCTTCATCCGATCCATTCCCTTTGTCCCAACCTTATCCTTTATCCTATATTCCAGTCCTTGTCTCTGATATATGTCCTTCATCCTTAATCCCTGCCTGTCATCCTAGTCTTTTGCCATTCATTCCTGTCATCGATCTTTTATACTAATATTTTTCCCAATCATTTGTTGTTTGTCATATAGCTGTTTCTTCCTAGTTTCTTGCCCAAATAATTGTTCCTAGTCCTCCTTATCCTAGTCCTAATTCTTCTCCTTTGTACTGGTCCTTTAGCTCCAACCTGGTCATCGTTCATACTCCTTTGTTTCCCACATTTATTTAATATCCCCCTAGCCTTCCATCATCCCAGTACTCCACCATCACAGTCCTCCATCATGCTAGTCACCCATCATTATTGTCTTTCTTCATCCTTGTTTTCAGACTAGTCCATCCTCCTACTCCTCCATTATTGAGTTGTAGTCCTTTCTGTCATCTCGGTCCTGCATTTTCGTGCTTTTCTTTCATCATAGTCGTAGTTCTTCATTCTAGTCAGACTGCCTCTCCCGCATAATCTCTCAGTATGTCAGACTCAACGTCTCCCTCTCTCCCTCTCCATCTGTATCACTTCCTCTAGCATACCTTTTAGCCTATCTCTATGGACCTCTTGGAATCTAACTACTGCTCTTTCTCTCTTGCTTGCTTCCTCTTCCTTGTTGTTTACCTTCCACAGACTGGTACTGGTTTACATGGAAATTGCACAAGATAAGAAGAAAGTGGTCCAATACAACATACATTCTAGTGCAATAAACTCAGGTTTGAATAAGTGGTGGCTTGGACTAAGTGTCAATGAGAAAATCGCACAGACTGTGCCAGGTAACTTCCCTAATATATTAGCACGACTTGAGAAACCAAAACAGAAAATCATGTGTAAATCAATCAATGCACCCTTCCTTTTTAGTAGGGAAAACATGACATTGAAAATCAGAAGCGCAAAAGTGTAATGTGCAAAGAAATAAGACATTTCCGAAAATGTACTGATCTTGTACCGATGGAGAAATAGAAACAGAGGAAAATAAATTAAACAACAATATAGGCTTTGGTGTAAATCATATTGAATTCAAAAATATGTTGAGATTAACCAAGTGTTCATGAACAACATAATTAAAAAAGACACTGTGGCAATATGGTGGACACTGAACAATAAAGAAAGGGTGTTAGATGTGGTTCAATCAACGAGCACAATTGAAGGAGATTGGGTTTATTTTTTGTCAAATAAGTATGGAGCAGGAGCTAACACAAACAGATTATAAGAAGCACATCAACTTGCTTCAAAAAATCAGCTGCTCAATATTGAAATAATCATCAGCAAACCAAAGAACTCACATGCAAGTGGGCCCGATGGAATAACAACTGGAATCTTAAAGAACAATCCCGTACTTTGGGTAGACATACTTTTCCACTTGTTTACGCACATCATGAGTGACCACATCTCTCCAATATCCTGGTCGGGTTCCATTTGTGTACCAATCTTTTAAAAAGGGAATCATGATGAGCCCTCTTGCTACTGGCCTATTTCACTTCTTGATTCTTCTTCAAAAGGTTTTTGCGAAGATGGTGCTAAACGAATTACAACAGTGGGTGGAAAAAAATCATCTACTTAGCCCATTAAAGACAAGGTATAGGAAGGGGGTTGCAGCAATTATGAGTGGCTTAGCCTTTAAATCATGCCTCTTCAATGTAGGATCCTATTCAGGGAGAATATTATGTGTAGCACCAATCGATCTTACCTCCACATTTGATAATGTAGACATCAATAGACTGTGGTCTAAAATGTTAAAACATAGTATTGATCCGGCCCTGTTGGCAATGATTCAATTACTCTACTCCAACAATTCGACTAGTGTGCGACTTAATGCTCGGGGAGATCTATCACGAAAAAAAGGTTGTTGACCAAAGGAGTCAGGCAGGGGTGTGTAGCCACCCCCACTCTTTCAATTACTATATAGAATACCTTTAGGACGCAACTAAAGAGTGATTTTTGCCAACTTGGTCAGGATTAAAATCAAGCTGTATCGCGTATGCAGACGACATCCTGTTAATGAACTAAACAACGGCCATCTTCCAGCACCAACTTGACGGGGCCAATCAGTTTTTGACTGAGAATTCTATATAAATAACCACAACTAAACTAAATATGTAATGGTCAGTACCACCAAGAAGAATTTCAGGGAATACGTGTGGAAATTGAACAACGATACCATGCAGCGTGTCGATTTAATTCGATATCTAGGCTACGAGATATGAGTGAAGAAACAAATGTAGAAGGAACTAGCCAAAATAGATGGAGACATCACCTCTTGGCTTTCTTTGATGAAAAGGGTAACAGTAAACTGTGTGCATATTCTCTGTTTCCAATAATAGAATTTTACAGAGTTAAAGTTTAGCCCATTGTTCTTTACGTATGCAAACTAATGCATATTATTGATAGGAAATTCTTCGATGTTTTGGAAGGAAATATCCTGAAAAAATTGTTGGGGCTCCCCATCTCGGTGCCCATAAGCGTCATCAGACTTGAGTTGTGACTAATGTCTTGGTGGTCGCAGTATGTGAGTAAGACTCTCTCTCTGGTCTATTCTTTGGATAGATCAGGAGACAACTCTTTGGGGTACCAGCTAAATACTCATTTTTGAAAAATACAAATCCATTCATGAAAAATCTAAAAATTAGAGGCGGCAAGTTCACACACTTGCTGGGTCTAGATGGCTCTGAATCTGAAACAAAATTTAAACAATGGGACAAACATAATGATCTATTGGATTTGTGCCGCCTAAATCTTTATGAGGGAAACAATTTACTGTACTTACCTTCTACGAGGCTAAGATCCTACTTGGCAAAATTTCAGAGCTCAAAGTACCATGGTTGGTATTTATAATTCCAGTTAAACTGCCTTCCAACATTGGAGATTGTAGGTCCCAAGCTGGGAGTACCGCGTGAGTTGAGATGATGTAGAATGAGCAATCTGAGTATGACTGAGTCTCTGTTCCACCTGGTGATGTTATGTCCCAAATTCAACAACCGGAGCATATACTTTGAATGATTTATTCACTGAAAATCTACAGTTTTGAATAATGGTCTATGGTACAGGTTAACGACAACCTCTCAACTGTCATTATTAATTGCGTTGGTAAAAATGTTAATCGCTTTCTTCACTGAGATCAACAAAGTTACTGAGCAAGGAATCTAGGATTTAAACATTGTGTGTTACTGCAAACGCAATCAATTGAATTAAGGAAGATCAGCATTGTGACTGTGTTTTCTGCAAGGTTTGTTATTTATTTATTGTTAAAGTTAAATTCTCTATTTGATGAGTGAGTGCACTGTTGATTTCTGTTATGAATTGTTATAAAAGATTGTGTAAATGTACAAATTGTACAACAGACACATATAAAAATAAAAATAAAAGTTTTAAAAACGTTTATGTCAGTAACATTTGAAATACTTTTAAAAATAAAAAGCCTATCAATCTTTAAAATGTCCCACACTCACATAATTAGGACTCAAAATAACAGGTTGCTGACGTATGGGTCACATGCGTTCACTTATGAATTTGATTTCTGTGCTGGTTTCATTTTGCAATGCAGTTAAAATGGGTCATTTTAAAATAACAATTACATTTCTTGCTGCAATTAAGGGGCAGAACAACTCACCCACATGCTCTAATTGGGATTATGTTTCCCTGTCATTCACCATTCCCCTTTTCAGCCCCTGCAAGGACTAACAAAAGAGTCCATTCCTGACTTCCTCTTTCTATTCGTTCTCTGCCTTATGTGTCCCAATGTAAGTCCAATTTGAAGGAGCATATGTTGTCTGGTTACATTTCAGTGAACTGATTGTTACCACTGATTTCCAACATTGTAATATTTGTGATGAACTTTGGTGTATTGTGCTATATAAATTCAATACAATTCCGAATAAATATACTTGTGTTTAATGCATTAACATCAGAGGGCAAGGGGTTTTTAAATCACCCTTAATACGCAACTTAATTTGATTTTTGGAAATTAAAGATCCAGAAACAACTTTGGGTTTGGAAGATCCAAGGCCGTTATTGTATTTTCATTAAGCAGAGTCTAATATGCCCTGTACCATTGTTACTTTTTAGTATTCTTCCAGGGAACCCATTTGGCTACTTTAAATGTCTCTTTAGTGGCAAACAGCGGTGTTTTGCACAGGTTAGTCATTCCCATGGTTCCCACTAGACAGTCCCTCCTCACTTCCTGGACATCAGCAGGGGCTCCAGCTGTCTTCAAGAACCAACTTCAGATGGATGCAATATGTATTAAGCACAAAACTCCCTTCTGCAATAGTTCCAGTTTGGAATGGGACTCTCCAAATGGATATTTGGCCATTCTTAGAGGTTCGTTTCACCCTTCCCTCAGTTGAAATCAGTCTGTTTACTTAAAGCATGATGGCATTCTTACTGCACCATGTCTTCTTGCCTCTGGATGTATTTCCACATTGCTTCATATCTGATTAGGTGTGGGCCTATTAAAGAATAAAGCCACACTTCTTATGGGACATTTGTGGTTACATTATTTTCTTTTCATTCTTTTTTTTGTTTGTAGACTTGAACTGTGTGATACTTTAAAATGTCTGCCACTACACCTGAAAGTGTGATAAGCTTTGGGGTCGGTGGGGTTTTCTAAGATCTCTACTTCCCTGTTCCTGGAGAAGAGATAACATGTTACTTGTCTTCCCTCCTCTCATCAAACATATATCAAACATACATCACCAAGAAAACAATTGTACAAAATAAGTTAAAATGCCTTTAGTGGTAACTTCACCTTCTTCAAAATAGCGCAGTCTGACTTTTCAGAGCAGGATCATGCCTGTGATGTAATATGAAATTTGGCTCGGGTAAAGAGAAATGGAGTTATTAAAAATGTTTTAACATATTGAAACATAGACGAATCACTATCAAACTATCAGATTGTGAAGGGTTTCCTCATGCAGAGCTCCATCATATTTTCAGTTTTTCAGAAAGGATCAGCATTTTAAAGTAATTTGTTTTTTTATTATTATTATTCTTTAAAGGCTTTTGCATTTGCTATGCCTTGCAGCATGTTCCATTTTAAATGCCAGAATTGTTTGGTAATACAAAAGTCACACCTTTGCTTTTTCTGAAGATTTGATCTTAGCAAGCATCCCATGTTCACTCAAGCCTTGTTGAGGCTAAGGGTTGTTACCAGCCCGGTGCACCCCCTAACTATGGGGTGATAGTTAATCACACCCTATAGCTTCCTGCTGGTGCAAATACCCAAAAAGTGTTTTGTTTTGTTTTGTTTATTGCTGAAGGGAGGCTGCGCATGTCTTGCACATACTAATCTCCCTTCAAAAAACAAAATAAGTGTTTGCCAGCACCAAAGGGAAAAGAAAAAGGGCACAGTCGTTTTTCGCTTTCCATTGTGATGTATATGGCCAAGCACTGTTGCTAGGAGCAGTCCCCTGGAAAGCACATACATTGGTTGCACCTGGGGATGGTACGTGGGTGGTTGTGAACTCGCAGGTGGACACTGTCACTTGCTTGACTTTCCAGCAACCTGGTTGTCTGAGCACCATTTCCCCTGCGTGCTCCCTCATTCTCTTGCTAATGAAACCCGTACTCTCACGCTAATGAAAACCCCATTCGTTGCCATTTGAACATTCACATTGCCTTGTTCAGCTGGTTGTCAACATATTCACCTTTAGAATAATTTGCCAAATAAAGAAAAACAGACTGAGATCCTCGTCAATGGGGAGAGCACAGATTTGAGTTCATTCTGCCTAGTTTGGGATATTTTTGTAAGTACACCTGTTTTACTGGCTGGTTCGGCAACATTTTTAAAGCATGTTCTTGGTGAATGAATACTACCAATCTTCACAGAAGAGACACAATCTCACGTTCTTAAATTGAGCCAATTGCTGGCTGAAGTAACCGCAGTTTTTCAGTTATTTTTGTAAATTGCTCTTTGTACTGAAGGCCTCTTTCATCAATGGTAAAGCATGTACAAAAAACATGAGCCCAAAGTTTACTTTTACAAATATGTTTCTATATTATAATAAAATAATAAAGATATGATTATACACATTTATTTTGTATATGGCATCCCACACTTAGAAGTATTTCATTACCTACCAGAGGCTAAAAGTTAACATAATAATAGCCAGTTGATGACCAACACTTCAACTCGCATGTTCTTCGAGTAAGGTGTGTTCTTTATTGGACCATCACACATGCATGCCCATAAGTTTAAAATGCTATGCACAACTGTATAACGTGACACTATTGGTTTTGCCAATGCTTGATAAGAATGAGATCTACCCGTATCTAAGTCCCAAGCAATATGCTGGCCGCTTGCTTTCACTTCCCTCGCACCCTCTGCTCCTAAAAAAGCCACACATACCCATTGCTTCTTTAGCCTTTTTCCCCAAACATTCCTTGGTCCTTCTCTTTTCAGGCCACAGTTAAAATAGCAAGTGTTCTCTTCCTCCAGCGCCATTTCTATTTTCATTTCTGCCATCTTGTTTTGTACTTTTATGTTTTCATGTGCAAATGTTTGTGCTCGTTGCGCTGACATTTTTCTGCTGGGCTGCTAATGGAAATAGTTCATTTGGGGCAGGACGTCCCTGCTGCTAACAGTGCTGCAGCTGTTGCTAATGGATGTGTGCACTGTCAAAATGCTTTTGGGCATTCGTAAACTGCATCACATGTTTTTTTTTTTTTTTTTTTTTTAAATTAGCATACCAAGACAGATAAACTCTTGCAAAGAGAGACTGAAACCATAGAACTACTGGACTAGTCAAACATGACAACATTGATGGATTGCTTAGTTACATAACACACATTTAAGATCATCTCAAAGTACCTAAGGACTGAAAGCATTAGAATATTATTCTATATAGTAAAACTTTGGTACTGTTAACCCCAACATCATGAACTGCATCGTGGATGTTCAAAGTGCATTTTCTTATGCTGTAAAATGTTGGTGGCAATGCACAGTGACCTGATTGTATTGAATTTGTGTAGCGTGTATGCTTCTAAATCTTAACAAATGCTAGTTAGGAGTGACCTATGAGGCATGAATGAAATGTCAAAAGCACAAACATATAACAGGGCGAATGGAAATGTAACACAGAAAAAAAGTGTCATTACAACTGGGGTAAGAGCAGGGTCGGACTGGGATGTAAATTTGTCCTGGGCACCAATGAAAAAGTGTCCCTCGATAACAAATTGGAATTAACTATTGTTCCTGAAGGCGGTACTCAAGGGGGAGGTTTTGGAAAAATATAATGCACACAGTGCATTTTAAAGTATCTTTGGTTAGTTGCATTTTCTAAAACTAGTGCAGTAGCTCAAACTGGCCCACGTTAACCCACATAACTGGACCAGGCTAAAATGTTGGGCCAGTCCTTCGGGCATTGCCCTATTGCCCTATGGGCCAGTCCGAGCATGGGCAAGAGACAAAGAAAATTGGGATAGGGGGTTAGACAATTAGATAGCTTAATGCATGTTATGAAGGAAATGATACACACAGGAATAATCAGGGATCGGGACTTCCACAATGGGTGTGATCTCAAAGATTCATATCACGCGGTCAGAATCCACATCACTTATCCTGAACAAAAATACCCTCATTGGTGTATTTTTCTTAATAGCTGCACAGTGAGCTAAGTTATAAAATGCATTATTCATGAACGTTGATTGTCAAGTGCAGCTCGCTGTGCTTATATTTTCTGTTGTGAATCAAAATGCTCATGGTGTTTGCTGGCAGGACTTTAACACGAGGGCAGCCTCTGAATGCTGCCGCCTCGGGCGTTTTGAATGTATTGTATCACACAGTTCCCTGCCCTCCAAAGACACTACAAGTCAAACAAGCATTGGCAATGTCAACAGTTTGGGCGTTTGTGTAGGCATGGGCAAGCACTTTCCAGCCACTGCTGTAGTGGTATTAACTGGCAATAGTAGAGTGCTTGCTTTGACATCTGTGCAGAGCCTGCTGACACAGGTTCGAATCCCGGCAGGGCCAAACTCAGCCTTTCATCCTTCCAAGGTCGATAAATGAGCACCACACACTGTGGGTAATAATAAGCAGTGCTCAGATGCCTGAGGGTTCCTAGCGCTATATAAATGCTACATTATTATTAATATCTGAGCATTTTATAGGAGTGCCTGGCAAATGCTCAATAAATATATACAAGCCAAAACTCTTAGCTTTGTGAATGCTTATGTTTAATAAGACTTCATTGAAGGACAGCCAGAGTGCCGATAAATCGAGTGGGTCAAGGCAACCTGGTTAACACATTTTTTATTATACCAGTAGCAGGTTTACAACTCCAATTAATTTATTAGCTCTCAGAAGACTGCTTTGAAAATCACTAGCAGGCACTTCCAGCACAATGTTTGATGATAAGACTTGACTAAAGTGAGCCCAAAAAGTTCACATGTTTTGGAAGGGGAGGGGAGGGAACTGTGTGGGAACCGCCATAGGGATTAGTATGACCATGGGCCATCAATGGGCGGGCACATAACCAAACAACACCTACAAGCTATGTGCCCCTTTTCATATGCCATTTATCCCTGTCTGTACTCTAATGCAATAGTTTAGGCTTAGGGACATCTAATAGCCCATACTAAAAACGATGAGTGTTTTCTACGCTTGTATTTTTTCCGAGTCAAAAAAGTGAGTGCTGTGTTTCTTCCCGTTGATAACGTTTAACTAGCTTCTATTTTCCTTTCCTTTGCCACGCTGTTGTAAAATAGCCATCATTCTAGTTATTGTTAAATGTAATCGCTTCTCTGCTAAATGGTTATTTTGTTATGAGAATGTAAATGTTTTTGTCCTTGTTGTTTTTTTGAGCTTACAAGGCCATTAAATATCATTTTAAAATGCAATTCATATTACACTGTGAAATATGTCTACGGCTTTTTGTATGGTCAGGGGGCAGCGGAAGCCCGACACTTATACTCTGAAAGCTATCATGCTTTAATTGAAATGACGATCTTTCTGTATTCAAAACTTCTCTTGGTATTCAATACATTCCTGTGTATGCCTGATTTCATGACCTGCCGCTACAAAGAAAGGTGCTTAATTAAGTGTGATAGGGAGCAAATCAACTGGTTCCAGTGAAAATCTAACTCCCAAATGGCAGTAATGGCTGTCGGTAGATTCAGGGTTAAGGTACCCTGCATACTTTCTATCACCTATTATGTGTACAGTCAGTCAGTAATTGCTTTATCCGGCAAATTTGCCTTTACCACACACCATACAACATCTTTATAAAACACATACATTTCATACAAAAGTGTGGGATTCACAATAAAAAAGATTCAGTTCATACAATGACACCACTAAAATCCATTAAGATACGTAAAAGGCACACAAAGGCAGGCAGGAAACCAACACAAGCCTTCACCGAGTCCAAGCACGATAAATATATTTTGTGACACAATATGTATCATTTGCCACCTCAGTAAATCGACATAAGGCAACAGACTTATGGTATTTTATGGTATTTCTGACCTGTGCTTTCCTTAACAATGGGATCAGATACATATTTCTCTAATCACAATAGCACATACAAAAAAAGCAAACAATTAGTAACAGACTCAGGGGCCAAACCACAGACTGGCCACAATTCAGAATTGCCATCCCTCCAGCCGAAAATAAAAGTTGCGAACTGAAGAGTACCAATCCTGAATTTCAGGTACAAAGTGCACGCGTAAGCTGGGTTATTTACATCCATATATCTCTCTGCTCCTTGAACAGGTTTTGTATGAGAGGTAATCCAGCCCCATTTTCAAATGTAGGTACAAGCTTATTAGACATTCCAGGATATCATGTTTGGCAACCAACTTAACATCTCTTTTCGAGCAAGCGCTAATGCTTAGAGCGTTATGGCAAAATTCCTCCAAACCCACCGCTTTAAGTTGGTGCCTTACATGCGTCAGCCATTGCAGAGAGCATCATTCTAGATAATTCAACTGGTCTCTGTATGCTTCCTGACTCTTTTGAAGCTCTGGGGGTCCCCGAAGTCTAACCCAATAAAAGGCTGGTTTCCAGATCATTTGGTAAATAATGGGTTCAAACCCACATTCCACTAATGATGAGGCACTTGAAGAGCTACTCGGTAATCACAATAGCTTTTTTAGAAATGTATTCTCAGCCACTCCCAGATTTGAGCAGTTTGATTGGCCCCATATCTCAGCTTCATAAAGTACTGTCAATATGATCTGGATCAAGTTAATATTAATGGCAAATGTAGGAGCTTGCTCTTCATTGGAAACAAATAATTTCTTTACTCCGCCCCAATTTCTCTCTAATATGGTCTGTGCAATACTAGATTGGGGCAACCCATGAACCTATATCCATGAACCTCAGTCCTAAGTAATCATAATGGCTAACTTATTCAAGTGCAGTCCACCCACCTAAAGGCAGAGCTTCGTAGCCCCTGCCCTTGTGGGGTAAAATACAGCACCTGCATGTTGGCAATAAAGGGGTCATGCCAGGCCAGAATTTAAGAGTGAAGCTGGCTGGTGCTATCCATTGGAAAATGCAGGCCAGTCCAAAACACTTCTTTTTCAGACTTAAGGCCTAGTGACAGGGAAAGAAATGAGCCTAGTTAAATTATACTAAAATGGACAAGTGCACAAGTAGAGAAAGGCATTATTCACAAATTAACAGACATTTAAATGCAAATGCCTACTGGAAGTATTAAAGGGGACAGCAGTTTCCCATGGTAAATGATGGCCTATGCATGGAAAAAACAGAAGGGATGCTCATGTCTTTTCAACGGTCATATTAAAGAAATACATTACACGTGGACAGATTTAAAAGCTTAAAAGTAGGAATACGGCCTTTTCATTTAAGAAATAAAGTTGAAGGACTAATACTGCTTCCTGATGTAATTATGCCCTATCTGTGTAGATACCATGTACTTATTTCTGTTTATACAGTATGTGAAGAAAGATTGTATTTATGAACAACAGGCCTACATGTAATCCAGAATGCAACATGTTAAACATACAGTGCCAATGGAAAATGTTATTCCTTTAGGACATGCAGGTAACTGGCTGCTGTTGTCTTTCTCCACTGAGCTGCTGGGTATCTAAAAATATAAAAAAATACAAAGCTGGAGATCTAAACTGTGGGTGATGTAGATATAGCGAACCAGCAGAAGTGATTTTAAGGTTAAAGCTTCTCATAAAAAGTGCCTTAGCTCTAAACAAAGATCCTTTGAAAATCTAAACTCAAGACCTTTGAATAAGAACCCCAGGAGAAGAGTGTCTAGTTGTCAAGTTAAATGCTAAGATATACAAAGAAGTAGATTGAAAGTATTGGAGTTGCTTATAACATGTCCTGCAGAATTGACCTTTAATTTCAGGCTCCACATAAAAAGTGCATTAAGCTCTGTGAGCAAGGCCCCTTTAAAGACAAGGAGGAAAAGGGTAAGATAAACATGGATAAACCAGATGGCTGGTCACATGTTTTTAGACAAATGGAAACTTTGGGCCATTTTATGCCCTACCATCAGGGTCAGACTGAGCCTACCTGTCATTCGGCCGTGGGCCAAATGACCGGGAGGACCTGGGGGTCAGTTTTATAAAAGCAAGCCACGCTGGGCTGTTTTTTGGTGGATTAAATATTTTTTAAACTTTAAGTAGTTACTTTGATTGCCTGCCGGCTGCTGGCTGGCTCAGAGCCAGCTCGTCCACCAGCACTGTGACACAGCAAATGCATTCATCCAAGAAAGGTTACTCATAAGTAGGTGTTACCTCGCTTTGATGAATGCATCACAATAGGTAGGCCTTGCTGATCCCAAGACATCCGCCTGCAATGGTGTGGCGCCAGTCAGGAGGAGGAGCCAAGGTCGAGGCCGCTGAGGCTGCCGGGCCAGGCCACTGCGCCTGTGAATTGTCACACATTGCATTTGCAAGTTGCTTTGAACTTTGCAATTGCAACAACAAATTGTTGTTGCACTTGCAAAGTGAAAGCAACTTTGTTCTCTGGGGTTGGGGGTGAGGTGGAGGGTGCGCAGTCCGGCCGGCGTTGTAATAACAGACAGGGTCTGTCTTTTAAAGTTTTCATTGACTGTTTGCCTGCCAGCCAATTAAATTCCTTATGGCAGTTTTTTGTCAGGCCACGTCATGAGTGTGGGGTGGGTGATGGGCACAGGTGCAGGCAGGCAGCAGTGCCACCTTTCACTTCGCCCTCTCTCTGAGTCCTGGCTGATAGCAATAGTCAGAGCCTGTCCTGAGCCTCAGGCAGCCAGCCTGCTGCAGTGCTGCTTACAGTGCCATGTGACGTCACATGATGCACAGCCTTGCTTGCTTGCTACCGTTTGCCACTAGCCACCTAAGTTTGGGTTGTGTGTGGGGCAGCGGCTTTCTGGCTCCTTCCCTGGCCCACCAGTGTAGCCACCCCGCCCATCCACTGACCGATTGCAACCATCCGACCACCACCTCACCACTCTTGAGTCATTGACAGCGGAAAAGTGTTTAATTAATGCATGCAGGGCTGTAATTGCAAACAAAACCCCAGAAATTAAGTTATTAAAGAAAGATCAACCTTAATTCTGGATTCCCGCTTGCGTGGCTCGCTAAACTGGTGCCCATAAAAAAGTGGCATGCAGGAATGTCAAAAAGTAATCTGACTGCCGGAAACATCCCTTGTAGTGCAGCACTTATTCGGGGGACGAATAAATATAGGTCTGTTGTCTGTAACCTACACAGATACACACCCCCGCAACCCATCCATCCACTGTTGCTCTGATCATAGCAGTTTACCTGCACAATGCAGCCAAACAGGCGCAACCATGGGTGACTATTCCCTGCAACCTGGAGATCTGGTGCACAGCTAAGGGCGTTGGGCCCTTTATGATTCAATCTAGTTTACTGAAGAAAACATTGAACAATAATATACTCCTACACTGCACATTCCATTTACCCTGACACCATGATTAATAGGATAGCACTACTTTTGGGGTGCTCCTATGGCAAAACTGAAAATGGAAAGCAACAAAAGAAATGTCCCTTCCACCCGAATATATGCAGCAATAGTGTAAATCCAGTTATAAAGTTGGCCTATCCTTTATAGGATGACAGTCCCCCTTTGCATGCGATGCTGACCTCGGCCCCACATCTGGCATCAAGGCATTTTAACTATTTCAACTGAAATGTGCCTCCCACACAAAACCCTTGTGCCATGAAGTAAAGTGGAAATGAATAAGACATGTGTACACAGAGAAATAGGTGGCAAGCAAATCAGAATGAAAGCTCTTGATTTCCCCAAAAAGGTAAACTATTTCACAAGTCTGGCCCCTTCCCCACAATCCAACCATTTTTCAGCCACTAGCCTTCTCAGGCGTAAGTGCCTCCTGCACTTCAGTCTCAAGTGTAAGTGCCTCCTATAATCCCAGTTCATGAGTGCAGGCTGAGGCATATATTTAATTATTCAAACATGTTCAGTGGTTGATAAGTATTTATAGTTGCTGCTCTTAAGGGTTGGATATTGAATGGCAGAGTATTGCTAACTGAGATGTGCTGTGAACCTATGCTGTGCAGACTCTTCTGCTATAGTTCTCTGTCCCTGTAGTGCAATCATGCTAGTGCTTCTAAACTTGCCCACTTATACACTTGATGTCCACTTTGGGGTAATTCTAAATCTCCATAACTGGCTGCTAGTCCTTCTCACGAGAGCTGAATGCATCCTCTTATCGTTATATTCCCTGTTGCTGAAGGATTGGATGCAGTACAGGTTGTGCATTTTATTTTCAATCAACGAGCCCACCTGTTGTTTGCTGTAATGGAAATCGGAGCTTGTGCCTTGGCGTGCATGGGGTCATGGAAAGTGTTTTATTTACCTAATGAGCATGTGGATTTGAGCAGAACAAACCCCGGATACCCTTCCACCCTCTCTCTCTTTCTCTACAACCTGCCTCTATTTCTCCCTCTCACTCTGTCTTTCTCTTTCCAACTTCTATCTCACTATGTCTCTCTTTCCGTCTCCTTTTCTATTCCTCTCTCTTCCACTCTCATTCTCTCTATTTTATTTATTAATTTCGTGTGCGTTTGTAAGGCACGTATACATCAAGTAAGTTGTGTTTCAAATCGCCCCAATGCCCCAATTGTTTATCTCTCTCTCTCTCTCTCTCTCTCTCTCTCTCTCTCTCTCTCTCTCTCTCTCTCTCTCTCTCTATCTCTCTCTCTTTCTCTCTCTCTCTGACAAAAACACATTATTTTTTACAAACCCTTGCTGTCAATTTGAAAGCTTATATTCAAATGACCTTTACCTGTTTACTGCAATCCCAGAGTTCCCTGCACTATCACGTTACTTTCTTTAGCAATTTGCATCCTCCAAATGAAACAAGGAGTACATCAACATGTCACAAATCATCCTCTATTGTTTTTTACATTGTGTATGCTCTTGTTATACTCTTTTTAAAATGTGTCTACATTTTAGAACTCAATATGTTAACACGTAACCTTAACATTATAAGTAAAACACTTGTCATCAAATGTGGTCAGTTCATTACATCACGGCAGAACAAGTAAATACATTCTAGTTCAGACGAATGTGCATTCCAACACAGTATTGCACTATTCACTCACTCAGAGCAGATAGGTTAGTGACAGCAGCCTAAATAGCATCCAACATACTAAAACACAGTAAGCACAAGAAAGTCCACAACAGTGCACGCTTCACTCATGCAGAGACCGACACAGCCAGAAAGCAGCTGTGCAAGCTCCATTAACAAACTGAGAACATGTACAGAAAGGAAGTAGTGCATCATTCACATACAAAAGATGGGGAGGCTACACGCAAGCATAATTTGCAAACATTCTGCAAGCTTCACTCCTCCAACATATAGCAGAGGCAGCAACAGTGCAGGTTTGTCTCAAAGAGTCAATTCTCGAGATAATAAAACCATTTAAAACATCAAAATATTTAATGCCATATAGAGTGCAGTACAATGCGTCAAAAAAAAAATCATGGTTCAATTTACAAATCTTATGACAGTTGTGAACCAGAAATCCATCAAATATGTGTAACTCATGTTCAAATAGACATTGCATATAAGGAACAAATTACCCGACTAGTCTGAATATTCCCTGTCTGCTCTACACGAAAGAATCAAACTAGCCTCCAGTTATGTCTCTGTTCCCGTGCTCTGCTCACTGTTTAAAAAACATTTCCATTGTTTTGGGCACTATAATATAAAGACATGTGTTCTAATTCGTTCTATGTTACCATAGTAACAGTAGTGTACTTTGCTTATAGCTACATTTAGCATGTGTTATTTGATACAACAAATACAGACCCCTGCTCAACAATGCACAGCAAAACAATTGGCTTTGCCAAAAGATGTTTATGCAGTCTCAGGATACACTACAGATAGTTTTGGTTCATGGTAGCTTTGATTAAATGGAGGCATTGTATACATCTCTGTACACACAGAGTTGTTTGTGATCATTAATAGTTGTTGATATTACTTATCATAATGCTACTCTATTTTATTTCACCTACAAGGATGAAAGGCGTGGTAGCCAAGCCTTCCAGTATGTACATCAGGCACAGCAAAATCACAGGAGACAACAAGGGACACTCTGGGCAACAACCTAAGCTAAGTGCTGCACTACTTCATATGTGTTTATTATATTGCTGTGCCTTTGTATACTGCGATAGTGATATGGTATGTGTGTGTGACTAAAGTCAATAAAAGGGGCATATGTTTGAATGAGTGCTGTGTAACAGCTTGCTGAAATTGTGCACAGGGGTCAAAACCTTACCCCAAAATCCCAAACATATCCATAACCTCTCCCTAAACCTCCTTCTGGTTTCCCTACTTCCCCTCTTCCTATCCAACAATTGTCACCATAACCCTCCTTCCCTGTTGGGGTTGCAGAGCCCTATATAAGCATCAACTTTCAGGTCCCAAAACCGCAGTGGGAGAGGTTGGTTCATGCCACTCCTGCGCCTCGGAGCTGTGGACCCTGTCACAGAACTGTAAGTATGCAAAGTTATGTTATTTTATAAATTGTGTTGTAATGTAATATTTGAGCATAAATACAACTGACAAGGCACTTTGCACTGCCATCATTTGGCTGTACTGCTGATGAAATGCAACTCTACTTTCATTACTGGTGGCAACTAGGAGACATGTCTTGAGCATGGTTCTGCAAAATAAGTATTTAGCTATGTGATGATGTTTTTTTTTAAAATATCAAAAGGAATGTTATCACTTTCTCATGTGTTTACACAAAACATAACATCCAACAAACACATTAACCCTCCATAAGTAGCATTTTCTTTAAAGTCATGAATTGACACAATTCACAGATGATGGTTTGAGGGCAGCTTTTATGAAGCGAGGGGTGGGCCACTCTTTTTTGGGTGTCTGGGCCTATTTTGGGTCCCAGTCCGACTCTGCCTGCCATTGATTAAACATTGAATTCATTTTTCCTAAATAAAAAGAGCATTGGTGTGTGCCATAGAGCCCTACCCCGGGTTCCAAATATAGGGGATGAAATGCCAGTTGGAATCATGTAAAAATAAAATGTGTGTGATGCACACCAACTCAGTTATGTGAAAAATTATGATTCTGCCCTTTTCACACACCTGAGAAATGGGAACTTTGGCAAAGGGATAGATAATGAAAGTAAGGTTTGAATTGGAAATGGTACCAATTTTTGCTATTTTTGCACAGCAGAAAACACTAAAAAATAGTAGTTCTGCCCAAGGAGGTTGTTCCGAAAAAATAAAATGAGTATTGTCCGATTCGCCCTAAAATATAGAATTCAAAATATCTATGTTCATGTGGTTATCTGAAAGTCTGTAAGGTCCTGTCCAACCTTGTCCACGGAAGCTGCTGAAACCCACAGACCCATTAGAATATATGGTCAACAACTGATTATTTAACAGCTGAAATCCAGACACTGCTAAGGGAAAGGGGAAGTGGATAAAATAAAAAAGGCACAGATTTCAGTCTCCTACGCGTGAGTTTCTGCAGAGGATGAGAAAACACAATATATATTATTTCCACTCTTTCTGTATTCACCCTCTTCCCTTTCCCCTTTAGTACCTGTGCTACATCCGCAAAGCTGGGAGGTATGTGTATCTTTTCAGAACCAAAGTCATTTTGAAAAAAGTTGAGATACTTCTTCTTTTGAACTAGGAACATGTCACTTCACTTCCTAAATGAGCCTGTACATTAAACGTTCTTGCTTTCACAATTGCTGGTTCCTTGTTTGCTCAGTGCACGATCCCAAAGCTTTAGGCTTAGACTGTCAAAAACATTTCTTTCAGCAAGCTTTACTGTATTTCATTCTAAACTAGTACTTCCAAACCTTCTAGGAAAAGTGGAGGAAACAAGATGTGCTTCTTTTAAAATACAGAACTTCTACTATATAGTTCATACAGAATGTAGCTCTCCTTCTGGAACACTGAAGAATGCTAATTTTGTAAGCACATGTGTGGTGTGCTTCTTTTGAAACACTGACCTTCTGCAAAGTAGTTAGGGCAGAATATAACTCTCTCTTGAAACACTGGAGATTACTAATCTCTTACGCACATGCGGGTGCTGAAGTTAAACACTACTGCTTCGCGCATGCAGGCGTTGTGATCAAAGGATTATCCTCTAAACGTACGCACTGGAGAAACAGGGTTTCTTACTATGCTGAGCGCAGTAATCAACTTATCTTATCCCAGAGTCACGTTTGTCATAAAGATGTTCCGACTCACTCGAGCATGCACATGCTTCGAGATAGCCTGTCTTGCTTTCACTCATGCGATGAACCCTAATCTCCAAACATCTTTATTCGCACACTAATTTGATGAATAGCCATTCTGAAGGCTAAAGACTGTCGCATATTGCTGCTTTTGAAACGCAGGAACGTTAATGTACTCGCTCATGTTTGAAATGCTCAATTGTCTCTTCCTCCCTCAACAGAGAATGACATGAAAAATGAAATGAACAGATGAATCCTTTAGAACTGACTAAATACCTAAACTTCTACTTCTAAACACATGAAAATGAAACTCTTTTCTGCAGAGCCAAAGTCTGATTTTTCTCCGATTCAGTAACACTGTGCTCCTACCACATAAACACTTGTCCTGTCTCACGCTGACTTGAAAGATGCTTTCTCTGGAGTTTCAGAAGAGATCAAACAATGTATTTTAACCTAGGGCCTAGTTGATACAGATATACAAAAAAAACGAAACCTTTCTACTTAAAGATGGACAATGAAACACAGTTTAGAATGCTGATTCCTGATCCTAGTTGCCTAAGCCCACCAATCAGAAGCTCAGTTCAACACTCACCATTCAGTTCCCAGAATCCTCACTGCCATGATGGTTTGGGATGAACTCCATCTTTAAAAGGATAGTCAAGGACCAAACCCCAAAGAAGCAGATAATAAACAACCATACACTCAACATCTGACACACCTCTGTAAGACCTGACAAAGACCAAGGGAGTTGTCACATTATGAGATTTTTCAGAACATAAAATGTGAAACTCTCTGTCATTTTGAAATGATTTATCTTTTCTGCTCCCTCGGCCTTCATCATAAAACTCCTCTCAATTCCTGATCCTATCAGCAGGCAGGGGGTATGGTGGGGGGAGGTGTAGGGAGCAAGCTGGCCAATCCTGACCATGGGAATTATCACAATGTTGGAGTGCCATCCAAGCTATAAGAGGGCTGTTTTGCATCAGAACAGGGCTTTTTGACTTTATTCCTGGAGATAACCTGCTGCTGGACTATAGCAAGTAAGAACTAGCAGAGAGGCAAGGAGAGGTACCAAGACCACCAGGGAAACCCTGCCTGAAAACCTGGGAGCCCCATGTGACAGAGAAAAAGGGGGATCAGTAGAAGCACTCCCTAATTGCTTACACTCACAAGTAAATTTCCTTAATAGTGTGTGGTAATCTATATATTATTTTAAGGTGCGGGGGAGGAAACGTGACCCTGGCACAGGATCACTGCAACATATATGTAGAAACAAAAACGAGGATAAAAGATAGGAGCCCTCCCGTCCCCTGCACTCTGTCATAAGTCCATCAAAAGATGGTTCATCAACGTGTGTTATGTTAGCTGTGATTATGCAAAAATATACATGCTAAATGAGTAATGAAGCTAAATCATTCAATTGTTTCGCAAAAAAAAGAGGTTTTAATTGTAGTCACAATTAGTTCACCATTGAGATTTTAAAGTGAAAAAGCCAAACTAGCTGTCAACAGAATAAAGTGAAGTAAATAAGCAATGGTAATCCATGTATACAATTCAGTAATGGCTGACGCGTTTCGGGATACACATCCCTTCTTCTTGAGCCAAGTAGGTTAAACTGAAAAACATAATTAAAAATAAAGACTGTTTCAATAAACACAATGCCTCTACATAGGTGTGTTAAACTTAACATGACAATCAAAAATGAATCTTCTATGCAATGATATACCATACTAAGTACAGTTCAGAAATGTTCTAAAATACTAATCCGGGTCACCCTGAGAATGGAGGCCTCTACTGTAGCCAGTGCGAGAACATGCTTACTGCATGTACCAGGATAAAACAATTCCAGCTGAGGCTGCCTTTAAATAATATCACACTCCATTTAATAATTACAAACTATTTTTTAGACGGCATACCTTAAATGTAGAGTGGGTGAAGTGTGTGTCTTCACTAAAAAATGGTGAGCTTGTATGTTCCAGATCTTCACACCAGCCGGTGCAAGAGAATGCTAAACTCCTGAGTGCCTAGCACCTAAAGAAGAAAGTAGGAAATGTGGCTCTGAGATCCGAGTGCTGAATCCCTACATTCGTAATGAAATAGCAAACATTCACTAAATTGCAAGGTATTTGCAAACTTAAAGAAAATAGGTGTACCTAGGATTGTATGCACATATGGCTGTGTACATCATACGTTAAATAGTGGAAGAGGGTAAGAAGCCATGTACCATGAAATGGCTTACCTCTTAAGATGAAGGAGTAGGGGGAAGTGAAAGCAATAGTAACTCGACTTGCAGGAAAATCCTGGCCTGCCCAACAGTGTAATTGCAGACCAATCTGTCGTTTTCTGTTTGGAAATATAAATACACAAAGAAAGATAGCCAAGTGAGCTCTAAAGAAAAGGGTATACAATGGGCTCTGCCTGCACTAAATGTGAGGCTGTTGATGTAGGGCTATGTTTACCTCAGAGATGTAAATTCAAAGAATCCACGTTCGCGTATAGAAAAAGTGCTGCTTCTTCAATTGGACGCTTCCCGAGTCTGCGCGCCTGCCGCTCCGAGGGATGCGGTCCTCGTACGTGCTGTGGCGGGTTTGCTCATCTCCCTGACAACCCTCTAACCAGACGCAGACCATCTAAGCATGAGTGTGTGTTTAGTAAACATAAAAGGTGGACTATGGGGAATCATATAGCACAAAGGGCTAACTAGATGGTGCGCGTAGGAGCACCATCTTAGAATGTATAGTTTGTATACTAAAGAGCCTACAATAGCCTCTAGAAATTATCTGGTTACCACAGAAGATGTGTCTAAAAGGAGTCAAGAAGGGGTAATGGACAAGGATATGCACAATGCAATAACCAGCCATGGGTGTTAATAAGAATGTCAGGACAGAGTATTAGAGTTGTTTATAGTTGTGCATGTGTGAGCAACGCCTAGTGACCACAGCAGAGATCCTCTCAAAGGGATAACCTCAAAAATCTGTATTCACAGATATGTATAGACTGAACCTGTAACATACTCTTAAACATAATGTTATGCAATTATGAACATTGGGCCAGTCAACATGCCCCGGACTTATTATACATTAACAATTGTTCCACTGTAAGAAGCAGTTTGTGGCATCTGTAATGCCTATTAAAGGGGGTTTATTGCATGTTTCACAGTTCAATCATGCCCCAAAGAAAAAGAACAAGCAGTTATTTCTGGGGTGTGAGTTGGTGGGTATGACATAGTTGAGATAGATTTTCACATCGGGGAAACCAAAGATTAAAGAAATTGTATAGAGTGATGCCTCCATATAAGTAACAATGGGACAAGCAAGGGGGGTTGATCAATGCTCAGATAAAACACCTCAAGGAAAACTCCTCATTGAGACCTTGTGGATTTAATGTGTCTAGTTGGTGTATCCAAAATTTCTCCCTGCGGGAGAGGATAGATTGATACTCTCCCCCTCTGTATGGCTTCTTAAACACCTCCAGAATTTGGAATTTAATCTGGGCTACTGTATGATGATGTTCTGTGAAATGTTTTGCCAATGGGGACTTTATATTCTTACATCTGATATTCGATTTGTGTTCGGTTAGTCTTTCCTTCACCGCTCTTTTAGTCTGGCACACCTATAGTTTACCACAGGGGCATTTAATTGAATAAATAACCCCTGTTGACATACAGGTAGCATAATCTGGAAGTTTGTATTTCTTGCCAGTAAGGGGATGTGTTACACTTTCACCCTTGATTACATTGTTGCAATGGGAACATCCCAAGCACGGGAATGTGCCCTTCTTTATTGTTTGTAAAAACATCTGTTTCTCTTTAGGGGGTTTCTCGGCTCTCACCAGTTTGTCTCTCAGATTTTGGCTCTTTTAAAGGCCATCATTGGGTACTTAGGAAATAGCTTCTTAAGTAGTGGATCATTATGCAGAATGCCCCAATGTTTTTTGATTGCTCTCCCCACTTGGAAACTCTGACTCTGACTATGTGACAGAGGCCTATCTGGAGGGACCTTGCTGTGGGAGAGGCCTGGTGTGGGCTGCCTACCAAAAGAGGGTCCTAAAAATATGGCTGGCTTCCAGAGCCAAAAGCAGAGAGCTGCCATCTAAGTAGATATTACAAAGCAATCAATTCCGTGGGGGGCTAACTGCCTTTAACCCTTTCCATTGCGGGTAAAAGGGGGAGGGGTGAAACTTGGTAGGCCCTTCGCACAATGTAGTAAATATCATTCAAATTATTTCCCCATAGAAAACCACCATCTCTGTTGAAATTGACTTGTTTTGGTAACTGCCTGCCTTAATTCTTTCCATTAAATTGTCGAGGGAGGGGGAGACACTGTGTAGACCCTTAGCACATTTGATTTAAGTAAATCAATTAATTCCCATATAGAAAATCACAGGATGAGTGTTGTTAGAATTCAATTGTAACAAAATGTATTCCTAGTATGTTAGAGCCCTTATAGCCCATAAAGACTTGGTTGGCTGTTTTCTGAAATCCTTGACTTCTATACAAAAGGGTGGGGGGGTACTGAATCCCATAATAAGTAATCTACAAAACACTGCCTTTCATGTCAGTGTGAAGGGTGCAAAACGAAATTTCCCCTTCAACCCAATTCATTTCATATCAGAATTACAAAGCATAGCATTGTATTTGTATGTGTGTTGAAAACAGAATTTCCCTTTGTTTTGTTTTTTTATGAGCCAAATTACAAAGTCCTGCCTTTCATTTTCATGTGTGTTGAAAAACAATTTGCCTTTGGGTTCCTTTGCGTAACTGTGCCTTTTAAATGAAGGACAAAAAACAAAATTTCCCATTGATGCCCTTGACACCCAGTCCAGAATACCAAAGCATTGTTTGTCCTTTGAATGTTTGTTGCACAACCATTTTTACATTGTTTTGTGAATGTTTTCTATTGGTTACATTGAAATTACATATGTCGTAAATTGTGATTGCAAGTTTTAAAATTGTATTTGTGTTGTTTTAATAACAGTTATTGTTGTGACATTGGGTGTTGCCATGGCATTGGTGACTGAGATTGGCTGCTAGTTTTGTAGTCAAGCCTTTAATAAATAAATAAATACATATTGTTACTATACACCGGCCTGATTCCTAGTCCATTGGATACATAGGGTATTTGTTGGGGTGGGTGTGCGACGGGCTGGAGGCCTCACCAACGTGAATCTGAAAGAAATAGCACTTTATTGTGCTCCACCTTGCTTTGGGGGTGGGGGACCTCCCTGAGTTGAGTGTAATTGCCTAATCAACTGGGACAGATCTGGGGGCTCATGGACGGGGATTGGTAGAGAGTCGACACTTGTGACAGTTCAGTAACAGCAGACTATTCATTTGGGTGTAATTGCATTGCAGTGGATGGAAAGTTGTGGAGAAAACTGTGGTGGTATTAGATGGTTGTTAGAGGGTGGGTAAGTGTGTGCTGTGGTGGGGTTGCTGTGTGGAACGTGGATGGAGAGCGGGTGTTTGGGTATGGACCATGGCTCGGTGAGTGAGTTCATTGCTGTGTTTGTATGTATAGGAATTTGTGTTGGACTGTGTAGGGGGATTGGGCTGGCAATTGAGTGTGGAAGTGCCACTCCAGAGCAGGGGTGGTAGGTGGATTGATGGAGGTGGGGTGGAGGGGGGTGTTTTAGGGCTGTAGCTGTGGCATGTGAATTGTGAGGTGAGAGTGTTACTGAAGCTTGTGTGTGCAGTGGTATATGGATGAGAAAAAATAGTAGTGATGTTGTTTTATGTGCAAGCAGTTCTGACAAGCAAACAGGGCATTTGTGTGTGGTAACCCTGTGTTTTGTGGTGGCTAGGTGCAGGGGTTGGGTGGGGTGGTGAAGATTTTATGTAGTTATGGGGCTGTGTTGCAGGTAAGGAGGGGTCTGTGGTAGCAGTTCTCGTCAAGGGAGCAGTACACTGTGTAATCAGTGTAGGTTGAGTAATTGCATTGTGCAAATGGGCGCTAGAAGGGCAATGTGGGGGATGTGGTTTGATGGTATTAGTGGGAATGGCGCTTACATGTGGGTTGATTGCGATGGAGCATGTACTTACTGGTGAATGTGGTGGGATGGTGTTGATGACTGTGGTGTGGCTTTGGCACAGGTTAGGAGGGGAGGGGTGGTGAGCAGCTGAAAGAGGTATTGTTGTGAATGAGGGTGAGTTCAAGTTTGGGCTTGTCGAGGGTGTGCAGTTTCTGGCATTTTGTGTGATACTGCCCTTTTAACGGCTGCAGGCACGCGGCGGAGTTACATTACACTCCGCCGCGTGCACTACAAATAAAGGGGGCGTTCACGGCCGCGCAGAGCGACCGGAGAGCCTGAACTGCTAATACGTGTCCGGGTGCAGTCTGCAGCAGGAGGGGGCTGGCAGGCATCGGTGTGCGCACACCGCGCACCACAACGGTGGTGACGAGGCGCAGATGCTTCCCGGGCCAGGCAGTGACAATTGACAGTGAATTTTGTCATTTCTGAACATCAGCACCGTTCGATCATGCCGCAGGGCAGGAGGCAGACCACGCGGTCGCCTGCCATTTTGTGGCCGGGCCTAGGAAGGCGGCGGCAGTGATTTCTTTCACTTCTGAAGGCCATCCAAGGCCAATTTTTTTAACGCTTGGCAGCGGAGAGCTGCTACCTCATGCTGTGGTTTTTGGACAGACATTTCTTAATTTTTGTCTGTTTTCACCGAGTGAATTCTGGTCCCTGGAGAGGCCTGCTAAGCCAGTAGGATATCTGTAGGCCCCACCAGGCTCAATTATTGTGACTCCCACCCACAAAAGGCGGAAGACATTAGGTAACATCCAACCCTGGCAACATTGTTGGCACTTCACAGAGTCAAGATGGTGGAAAGACCATTTGCCTGCCTGCAAGGAGAAGGAGCCTGCTGACCTGCACTCTGTCTGCCTGCAAGGGGAGAAAGCCTTAGTTGCAGCCTTTGGTGTCTCACACAAATGTGCCGGTGCACTCTAGGCAATGGACGGCGATGGACTAGCAGTACAACCAGATCACGGTCAGCCTCAAGCCCCTGTTCAACCTCCAGTGCAGCCTCCTGTGGCAGCTGTCCAACCTCCTGTGCAGCCTCCTGTGGCACCTGTACAGCCTCCAGCCCTACCTCTTGGTGCAGCTGCTCAACCTCCAGCGCGGCCTCCCGCAATGGTGGCTCCAAAGATACCAGGTGCAAGACCCCCTGGTGCGTTACCACCAATGCCTGAGTTTGATATCTCAGGGGCACCTTCAAGCCTAGGGTCACGCTGGAAGATGTGGATCGACAGGCTGGAGATGTATTTCCGTGCCACAATGGAGACTAATGATGACAGCAAGTTAGCCACCTTGCTGTATTGTGCAGGGCCAGCTGTGCATGAGGAATTCCTGTCACTTCAGCCACGTGATGTCTCCTACGCTGCAGCAAAAGATGCTCTCCATGATTACTTCATAACCCTTGCCAACGCAGACTATGAAAGATTTCTCATGGGGGCAGCATGCCAGAAAGATGATGAGACTCTTGACACGTTCTATGGTAGGCTGAGAAGACTTGCAGTACCATACGCATGGGTGGATCCTGACACAATGATCAAGAATCAGCTGATCCAGGGCTGCACGTCTGGCAAACTAAGAAGACAAGCCCTAAGGGAGCCCGGTATCACCTTGCCACGCATCTTGGAACTTGGTAGGTGCCAGAAGGTGTCTGACCTTCGTGCATCCCGAATGGAGGCGGGGGTGCGCCCCAGTAAGACTGAAGAGATCTGTGCAGTCGGACACGGCAGAGGAGCCAGACATGGAGGAATGAGCCAGACAGAGTGGGGGTCGGCCCCTGCCAATTCGTGCCTCAAGTGTGGATGTGACATCCCCCATAAAGCAGAATGTCCCGCAATCGGAAAGACCTGTGGCAGGTGTGGTGGCCATGATCACTACATGAGGATGTGCAGGGCCACTGCCCCAGTGGTGGTCTCCAGAGGCCCAGTGCGGGCTGGCTTCTTCTGGCAGCAGCGCCCCTCAAACGTTGCTCAGCTTGATCAGGCGGAGGACAATCCGGCTCTCGATGAGGATGAGGAGGAGGAAGAAGAAAACGTGTTCTTCGTATCCAGCATTGGTGTATCAAAAGCGAAGGCAAGGAGACAGCCTCGATGTCTAGGCATGGTGAATGAGTCCTCAGTCCCAGTACTGGTAGACACAGGGGCGTCAGTTAACATGATGGCTCGTGAACACTATGACGCCATGGCATGCTCGTCCGCTCTGACCAAGCCAGAAGCTTGCATCTTTACCTGTGGAGGAGCGGACCCAATACAGCTGGATGGTGCGTTCATTGTGAATATTGAGCATGGTGGGTCAGCCATAAGGGCCCGATTCTATGTGACGCCGGTCAGCAGCAAAACACTGCTGAGCTGCGCGGAGGCAGAGGTACTGGGCATAGTCACATTTGCATACTCAGTGTACGTGGATGACCTTCAGACCTTCCTGGAGAAGCACACGACTCTGTTTGAAGGTATCGGACAGATGGTCGGGACCCGGTTAAAATGCACATAGACGACTCGGTGCAGCCCATTGCCCTGAAGCATAGACGGGTCCCTTTCCACCTAAAAGATATGGTGAACAAAGATCTCGACAGCCTGGTCAAGTTGGGCATCATAGAAAAGGTCAAAGGCCCTACACCATGGGTGTCCCCAATTGTTGTGGCTCGAAAACCAAAACAACCAGACTCAGTTCACATCTGCATGGATATGCGCCTGCCCAACAAGGCCATTAAGAGGGAGTGACACCTCACCCCCACGATTGATGATATCATTACCGAACTGCAGGGTCCCCGGTTCTTCTCAAAGCTGGATCTAAGGGCTGGGTACCACCAGGTGGTATTACACCCCAATTCAAGGTACATTACAACATTTACCATGCATAAGGGCCTATATAGGTACAAGAGGCTGAGCTTCGGGGTGTCGTCCGCCACGGTGGTATTTCAGAATATCATTCGTGGAGCGTTGGCAGACCTGGAGGGTGTCTTGAATGTTAGTGATGACATGCTTGTGTTTGCCAAGTCCGAGTCTGACCACCTGGTGAAGTTAGCCAAGATGTTTGAAAGCCTACGATCGCTGGGCATGACACCACACCGAGAGAAATGTGAATTCCTCCGCACGACCATCGAATTCTACGGCATTGTGTTCAGGGCTGGTGGAGTTTCGCCCGATCTGCACAAGGTGAAGGACATTGTGGAGGTCAGGGCCCCTGAAAACGTCTCGGAGTTGAGGAGTTTCCTCGGAATGGTCACCTACTGTGGGCGTTTCATCCGCAAATCTGGCAGCAAGATCGGAGCAGCTCAGGGCCCTCACGAAAAAAGACATGGCCTGGCAATGGGGCCCTCTCAAGAAGGCAGCCTTCGAGGATATCAAGGGTGCTCTCATGGCTGAAGATATCATGGCCTTCTCTGACCCGGCACTGGAATCTGAAATCATGGTAGACGCCAGCACGTTTGGCCTGGGGGCGGTGCTAACGCAGATAGGTGCCAACCAGGAGGTCCTTCCCATTGCCTATGGCAGCAAAGCGCTATCGGAGATGGAACAAAGATACTCCCAGATCGAACGGTAGGCCCTTGCCATCCTGTGGGGCTGTTGCCACTTCCGATTGTACATTCTGGGACAACCAATGATGGTGGTCACGGACCACAAACCTCTGCTGCCCATCCTAGCGTGGTCATCGCCGAAACCGCCAGCCAGAATTGAGAGGTGGATGCTGGCCCTGTTAGAGTATGGCGTGTCATTAGTCTATCGCCCAGGAAGTAACAATGCGGCTGACTACCTGGCAAGACACCCATGAGAGGTCACTGGGGGCGTGCCATCCATGTGCACAGAGGAGGCGGATGAGCATGTACAGCTAGTGGTGGAGGCCGCGACTCCCAACTTGGTGCCCAGACAGGTCCTTCAACTAGCATCATCACAGTTTAACACCGCTGTGGCCCCGGGCCATTGGGGAGGCTGAAAGAATGATGCAGACTCTCAATAAAGTATTTCGTATTGCCCAAGGGGAAGGGAAGTGCCTGGAAAGGGCACTGTATAAATTCCTCCCCATACCTCCACAAGGGTGGCTCCAGAAAAGGCCATGTTCCAGCGGTGCCCCCGAGACTTACTAACAGAGCTTGGCGAGCAAGAGCCTGCCATAATCAACAACGAGGAGTTGGAGCGGGAACGCCATGAAAGGACAGCAACTGAGAACATTCAGAGAGGACTGAAACCGCAGAGGTTGGTGCCCGGAGATAAGGTACTGGTACGGAACCGATATCCCCAAGGAAAATTGTCACTGACTTATGAGCCGGCGCTGCTGGATGTCGTGGTGGTAAAGGAGTCAATGTTGACCGCTTTCGACAGAAACACCACTGTAACATGCAATGCTAGTTTCTTTAAGCGCTTGGGAGAGCCACAGACTGATCCAGTGGGCCGGCAATGGAAGTTCCTGATGAAGAGGTGGTTCACCCAGACTTCCCGGATCACCGGCGCGGGAGCCGACGGGTGAAGGAACTCCGAGCGGAGATAGTGGCAGGAGGTACCCCCAAAGGACTGGGCGAGGGAAACCTGCCCATCTCATGGACTTTGTGTTGGGGTAATGTTGTGTGTGGGAGCCCTGAATGTCCCGGGGACCCGGGTGGCTGCTATTAAAGGGGCTCTGGGTTTTTGTGAACAGTGAATGTAGTTGTTAGAACTGTTAACTGTTAAGTATCCTTTGTTCATTGTTTGTTTTGATATGAAAAAGGAGGAGTGTGATGCTGTTCCTTTAAGGGCTGCACAAATGCGGCAGAGTGACTTTGCACTCTGCTGCATGCACTACAAATAAAGGGGGCATTGTTGGGCTGTGCAGAGCGACGGGGAGCCCGAACTGCTAAGACATGTCCGGGTGCAGTCTGTAGCGGGAGGGGGCTCACGGGCAACGGGGTGCGCACACCGCACACCACAACATTTTGGTCGGTAGGTTGGTTGCTTTTGTAATTGGGGGTGACAGTAGATGTAAGCAGCACGGTTGCTAGCAGAGTGTAGTGCATTAGCGCTGCACGGTGTATCTAACAAAGCATATGAGCATTTTTCCAAAGAATTAATAGCGATATTACTGGCTGCATACATTTTGTGTAATGGTGGAGGGTGTACGTATGCAAGTCCGTTCGAGGTGGCACGTTCAGAATTTATTATTTGCGTGGCAAGAGAATGGGATTGTGGTCTAAGTAGTTTACTGGATGTGCGTTCCAGGGTATGAGTGTTTCCTAGTGCAACTCCGATGGCTAACTCTGCTGTTTAGGAGGAGTGATTGAGCAGCGACCTATTGTCGGCTGCGAGTGCATTCTGAGGTGGACCCGGCTCATAGGTGAGGCTCGGAAGGGGGATGTCACGCAGGACAGCATTGGGAACACGTCTGCCAAAGCATGGCGTGTAAGCAATGTTGCGGCTGTGTTTTCTGTAACCTCCGTGTCTGTGGCTTTGCAAAACTGATCACAAACCTAAGTGGACCTCAGGAAGGGAGATGGGGGAGGGGGGCGGTTCTAATCACGCTCGAAAGTGAATGTGTGCATAGTGTGACAAGGCTGTACTAGTGCTGCACTTTTAGTGTTTACAGAATTAACAAAGGCTAAATCATTGTGACCTGGTATTTTTGGATATGTAAGTATATGTGAATTAATACAGTGAGGTACGACATTACAGTTGCCACTTACAAATATTTTTTCAGCATGCAACATTGCATTTTCTCGATGATGGTATGGTGAGCTAATGGAATACAATACTTTCTGGCTGGGATCAGAGGATCTCAGCAATGAATGTTCAGCAAGGACTACAGTGTTTTCTAAGATGAAAATGACACAAGCATCATAGTCATTTTGGGTTGCAACCCATGAGTCAATGGCCTTTTTTGGCAATAACTGTTGCGTAGCATGTTCAGCCTTGCCGTCGACACAGCTGAGACCGGCATAGACTGAGGGAGGAAGTTGCCTTCTGTGTTGGCCTTCAGTGTTGGATTTCGCCCAATCGAGATGCTGTGGGTTCAGGGTTGATTGTGTTGTGTAAGTTATATGCATACTGTTGTTTACACTTGCTATGACTGTGCCAGTGGTTGGTTCAGTTTGTTTTAGGACTACGAAAACACACAGTTTAACTCTCCCCGACACACATTCTCAGGGTGTTGTTATGGGCAAGGTGGATTGGCCCCGAAGAGTACCAGGGATGTGGTTTCACTGTTTGTATTCCACAGGAGCTGCTATTCAGGTGAAATAGGTTTGTCCGACCTAATAGCATGCATCCTGTTCCTGTGCCCTTTAGCCAGCCAAGGCATCTCTATTAGTATGCCACACTGTGTGGCAACATTGTGAAGAATACAATCTGGCACGTTCATTTTTCATACTGCAGGTGGGGCATATAGCAATACTCCACTAGAGTGGTCAAAGAAGCGGAAACATGACTTGAGCACATTGAATGCGTACTCCACTATGCCCCTAGTGGTTATGTGTGCTGCGTTGTACCTTCCTGCGGCTGTCATGGCAGGATTCCATAATGACATGAGCAGGAATCGTGAGCATGGGTAGGCACTGTCCCCTGCAAATGTGTAAATGGTTGTTGCTAGCATTGATTGTCATGGTCTTTTATGCAGTGTGTCACTTGACTACATGCATGTGCATGACATTTGATACTGACAGATGCTGCCAAAGGTTCCCGATTCCAGGGTTCGTTATAGTGGTGAGTTGCAGTAGATGTAGCTGTCTTGTGTATTTCCAGGAAAATGTGCATTGACATGCATGGTGACACTGTTTGCGTTGAAGATTACCTGCACATTGATCGAATGCCAATGCTTACGGTTGTGGTGAATGTGCTCAGTAGCACAGGGGGCTGCATTGCAACATGCACACAATCAATGGCTCTCTGTACCCGTGTGAAGTGGGCTATGGCATAAATCTCTTGGCACACTTTCTGCCTTCCCTGCAGTGTGTGTGACATGTATATGTGCCTGAGCACATGTGATGTGATGGAGCCCAATACCTGGTGCAAACAACGGGCTGTGTGGATTGTGATATGCCCGGCTAGGGAATGTAGGTCTGTCAGCACCTTCTTAGGCATGGGAGAAGATGGTGGGTGATGCAAGGTCTTCTTCCAACTCCATGACCAGGTTTATAATGAAATGCGTTGGGAATCTGTACCTTGCATACACCTCGTCAACTGACATCCCCAAGAGCATTGTACGTGGTGGGAGCGATTGCTGCCGATATAGCTCGATTCATACTGTTTGAGCAACATTTTAATGGTGTGCATTGTGTGTTTTAAATACATTTCCTTTGTGCATTGGTTCCTTTGTGTGTTGTATATTGCGTCTCCTATCATGTGGCGGTAAGATCAGACAGTTTGCATGTGACTTTTCCCGATGTGAAGTGTGCTTTGTAATCCATGAATTAGGTTAGGTTTGTGCTTAACTGGGTGTTTGATTTATTTGTGTGGTCTGTCCCTCAACATACCCACGTTATTCCTCATTATTCCTCATTTTGCAGGGAAAATTGAGAATATGCATGCTTTGCCCACTATTTGTTTCTTTACGCAGGCCTGTCCCATACTTTGCAGGCAGTGCCGCGCAAAGCGATCAACACCACACAAAGTCATGTCGGACCCACGCAAAGACATGCAAAGTGCGATCCGTGAATTGGGCAAAGGAGTTTTTGCTCACCGAAAAATGTGCAAAGTCAGTTTTCGACATGGAAAACATTCTATGAATAGGGCCCTAAGTATTTAAACTCATACACCACCTCTATTTTGCTGCAGTTTAACTCCCAATTAAAAAGGTTTGTTTAACTATTTTCTCACGCATTAGCATTATTTTTGTTTTATTTATGTTCAGAATCAGGGCATTTTCTTTTGCAAATTTACCAGCAGTTTCATCCTCGCCCTTTAAAATATTAATATTAGGAATCAGAACGCATATGTTCCTTCAGAACATCAACATAAACTAAAATCTAAATTCACAGAAGATCCAAAATTTGATTGTGATGTATCAGAGAAAATTGTTGATGATGGAAACAGCTACGACCTCTAATCCCCTAAAACAGTGCTGATGGTGTTTGTTTAGTGCAGTCTGTCTTGTCAGCGCTCCTATACCTTTGGGTCTTGTCTCAGCACTCTCTACATAATAAATTAAATAAATACATTAGATAAATGTGCACCTCCATAAAGGAAAGCACAGCCATTTTAAATCTAGTCAAAACAAAGACACTTGATACAGACCACCAGAAGGTATTCATGATAAATATTGAGATGTGGACATAGGTATTCTACAGGTAGAGACTTTGCCCGCACTGTTGTTTCCGGACCGGCCCACTCATAATGAGGCCCAATGTCATGAGCCAGGTCCACTATACAGATGCCACAATGATGGTTTGGGCAGGGACTGAAAGTCAACTAACTGATTTTCTAGAATGATTGACTGCACAGAGGACAAGATGGGTTCCCCAGATATGTAATTCATTTGTTTGGACTATGCAATCAGAGTTGTGGAGTCAAATGGTAGACTGTTGTGTTTTCCAAATTCACAGACAGGAATTCTTTTTTGCATTTCACTAGTTACTACATCAATGTCCTCAGAGAAAATTAACTGAATTGTCAATGATTGCTCTTTTAACACTTTTAGAAAAGGGTAGTTATGACCAGATGATGACACAGTGAGATGAAAATGAATGTACTCTGCGAAAGGACCCTCTGACCGGAGGTCCATTCGCAGGGAAGAATTTTAAATGCATCCTTGCACAGTACCTCTCAGAAAATCATCTCACAAAAATAGTTATTCAGATTTTGCATGTGGGACCCAGTGAACTATCACAGACACAGATTTGCTTTTAACATACTCAGACATTGGCAGGATGGTAGACACTGCCTCTATCCAAATGGTTGTTGAATAGTAAACCATTGAGCCTCATTACAAGCATGGCGGTCCAGGAACTACAGTATCGGTAAGCATGCCGGTACCATAGTTCCTGGGCCACCATACTACGGGCTGTGCTCGCGGGTGCCTGACAGCCCGCCAGGTTTTTCCTGACGGGCTGACCGGCACTCGCAAGCACAGCACGTTGGATGCATCGGCACAACTCTGCATGTGCTGGTGCAGCCGACATCCCTATCCCCATTCAGCCCTGTGGGGCAGAATGGGGATGAGGAGGCCCTTGATTCTGGCAGCCGAAAATGGGCAAGTACCGGGTCCGCCTAACTCTGCATGACCCGGTTCTTGCCCATTCACGGGTGCCAGAAAAAATGCAACTCCAGCGGCAGCCGTGCCGTTTTTAACGGCACGGCTACCGCCAGAGTTGTAATGAGGCCCACTGTCTTGAAGGTAGGGATTGGAGCCGACCGTGGGCTAATATATGCATGAGGATTGCATTGCATGCTCTTGGGTAAGTAGCTCCAGGATTAGTGACTTCCAAATCCATGGGTACAGATAATCATCCCCACTTGAAAAACAGTCAAAGTCATCTATCCGTTCACTTGCCCTTGTAAGCTAAAATGTATAGAAATTATCTCTTGCTATTTTAGGAAGAGGATTGTAGAACTCCAGTCTTGAATTAGGAATACTAATTTAGGTGCCGCATTTGTATGGAATTTTATTGAACAAGTTCATATAATGGATGATATGAATTGAAAACCACTGAGAACATGAATCCTCGAAACTCTGAGAGCACTGTTGGGAAAATATTTTTCCATGAGCAGAGACATGCTTTTGGGATATAGTTGCATTAACTGGGCCTGCATAAAGGTGGCATTGATTCACAATTATGTGAATATTCTGCAAATGCAAGGGGAAGAAATGTATTCTGATTGACAGTTTGAACTTTGGTGGACATCTGAGATCATGCCAACACTGTCTAATATGTTTGATATAGCTCCGAACAAATCTGAACTAACCTTAGTCTCCTCTAGCTACAAAGAAGCCATACTCCTAGCCAAAAAAGACTCCTATAACAAAAGGATTTCACAAGCGGAATCCAATACTAAAGAACTCTTCAAAATACTCAAAGAATTAGAATCCCCTATTGCCCCGACTGACAAAGGTATTACTGACGCACTATGGTGTAGCAACATCCAGAAAGCCTTATTAGATAAAATAGCTTGTCTACAATCCAAAATTAACGCAAAAAAATCTGTGCTATCTGCAGACCCTAACCACAAACAACTGCCTAACATACCTCCCACCTTCCAAACGACTTGCAAACCTTTCAGCTTCTCACCCCTTTCAACGTGGGAAGTAGAAAACATCATCAGGAAACTGAAACCTTCAAACTGCCAAGGCGATGCCTGCCCTGCCCCGATTGTTAAAGCAGCTGCACACGATCTGGCGCCATTCATTACCACTCTCATCAATGCCTCTTTCAAATCTGGAATTGTCCCTGACAATCTTAAAGACGCTTGGGTCATTCCACTCCTTAAAAAACCTACGCTTGACCCAGCTAACCCGTCTAATTACAGACCAATAACGACGGTACCTTTCCTATTAAAAATACTGGACAGAGCAGCCTACCTACAAATACAGGTTTATCTAGAAGCCAACAATCTCCTAGGGCTCAGGCAATCAGGCTTCCGACCAAGACACGGTACGGAAACGGCTCTTATTGACCTTACTACCCAGATCCAAACCTTGAAAGACCATGGCAAACTTGCACTCCTTTTATTGCTTGACCTGTCAGCAGCGTTTGATTTGGTTAACCATCAAACACTTTGCCAACACCTGAAATCTGCAGCTCACTTCTCAGATGCAGCCACGGCTTGGATCAGCTCCTTCCTGGCGAACAGAACCATGAGGGTCTTCTCTCCCTCAGATTCCGCCGAGCCGGCCCCAGTACCTTGTGGTGTCCCGCAAGGCTCATGCGTGTCCCCGACACTCTATAATATATTCACGAAACCCCTCTTCGATATCCTAGACTATCTGGGTGTCACGTATACCAACTACGCGGACGACACCCAGATACTCTTTCCTATCACGGGTGACTACGAAATAGACAGCACGACCCTCAATGAAATCTACTCCGTTATACAAGCATGGATGGCACACCATGGCTTGTGTCTTAATGACGATAAAACCGAGCTGATTATCTTGGGCACTCATGCCAAACTTAAAAATCTCAATCCTTCATTCAAAGCATTTACCATAGATGGCAATCTCATCTCAGTCTCTAATAACACTAAAACTCTTGGTATTTACATCGATGCTACCTTATCCATCTCCAAACAAACTAACGCAGTAGCGTCATCAGCTGCCTACACCTGCAAGCTTATCACTGCATGCAGACCATTCATCTCCGCACCCAACTGTATCACTCTAGCGAGAGCTCTAGTCCTTTCCAAGATAGACTACTGCAACGCCCTTTACTTGGGCACCACCATAAAAATATGAATAAACTACAAGTAGTCCAAAACAATGCAATCAGAGCTGCCCTGAACATCCCCAAAAAAGCACACATATCTGAGACCAGACGTAACCTACGCTGGCTCCCTGTCAAGCACAGAATATCACTGAAAACGCTTGCCCTCACACACAAAGTCAGGGCTAACCTTGCTCCAGCATACCTCACTAACCACTTCACACCACACTCCGCCTTGAGACCTCTTAGAGCAGCCCAAACTAACACCTTGACCATACCAAGATTTAAACTCCTCAACTCAGGTGGAGCTAGCTTCCCAGTACAAGCATCCAAACTATGGAACACCATCCCCCACATCTACGCGCAGAACCCTCATTCAACCGGTTCAAACATAGCACGAAGTGTTGGCTCCTTAACACGGACTCCTGACAGCTTAACTTCTGCGCATGCACTTGCTTATTATGCCAGTTCCTACCTGTAACCATTTTGGAACCTGGCCGACCGTATTGTTTTGATTGCACACTTATGTAACTGTAACCTTCCTGTAACTGCACACTTATGTAACTGTAACCTTCCTGTAACTGTAACGTAACTCTGTTTAACTGCTCCCCTGTAACCAGCTCTACCTTACGCGCCCATATGCCCCAGGGCCTGGCTGCGCTTTATAAATAAACTAAATACAAATGGCTCATGGCAATGGACTATCTAGCCATATATATACCTTATTTTTACATAGCAGAGACAAATAGGACTGGGTTGGACTACAATTCAAAAGAATAGTAGTAGAGAAGCGTATCCATGCTCAAGCACACCATATGCAATCATATCTAAGTAGAAACCACTACAAAAAAACATCCCTGAGGAAAGAACACATAATAAGAAAAGGCAGACATATTCTGAACTCTGAGTAATGAATCAGGTGTGAAAGGCAAGTAAAAGCCACATTGTTCTTTAATAGGATATATGAATGGGTGCAAAAGGGACCAAAGTAACTTAACCAGTCTCTTGGGCCCAAAAAGGATCCAACAGGGCAGTTATCAGTCAACAATACCTTGGCACGGTTCTTGGCAGATTGACAGCACAAACCAGGGTTCAAGCTTTTGTGTGAGCGATTTGAGCAGGGTCCGGATGCACGGAGTGGTGCTGATTTAAGCAGCAAGCTAGCATCTAGCTGGTACAAAAATAATAAGGGGTTTGAGGGCAGCTTTCGAGCGATGCAGTTTGGAGAGTCCTCTGTTACCCACCGACTAGGATCGATGTAGAGCCACGAGAAGTTGAATATGGATTCCGGCCTGATCAGTTTGATTGAAGAACCTGGGTTATACCTTAACCCAGGCTTCCTCACCTGAGGGAACCCTTCCTCTTGATACACCCCTCTGCTGTTTTCCAACAAGGCCAGACAGAGGAGCAGATAAAATAAAAGAGCGGGGAGCACACACCGCTATGGTACCAAACTGTAAAGGAAAAACACAGTGGTTAATGCAGGCCAATGCTAAGGTAGACAATACTCCAAAAGGTAGATTAATAACCTGATCTAAGGACAATGACAATCATATGAAGAGAGAGCAGTTGAACATGATTCAGATACCTAATTAAGACACAAGAATTCCATCAGTGGGGGAACCTGTCATGGAACTGTAGTTGAAGGAAAACAGAACTAGCCTTACCAGGGATAGTACAGAAGAAAGCCACTGGAGCTGGGTGTTGTAGGCAATGGGAAATTATTCCAGTGGAATAGAACAAAATGGAGATTACAAAATAACAAACAGGAATGGTTAGTAGGGAAGCTAATCCGGGCGGGAAGAGGGTCGCTTTCGATCTGGGATGGTGCACAGCACAATCAGCAGGGTGCCCAGAAGCTTGCACAATATCCGGAAGGAAGTCAACCAGAGTTGTTCCTTATAGAGGATTTGTGACACGAAGAGTACAAATCCAAGTATGCAAAGTACACGTGGAACAGATTACATAATTCAAAGGTAACAATAAAGTTATCAGTACCTGTTGTAGCAGAGCGGAGTCCAAAACCCCGAAATTATATGCTGCACAGGAGCAGCAGGGAACGCATCTAGCTGGAACAATCCGCTAAGGTAGATGATACTGCTCAGAAACAATCAGAGCAAACACAGTTCCAATCAATAAGTCAGCAAACCGTAGGTAGTCCGTTCATGTAGGCAAGGTTCGATAACATGCATGGCAGCCAGGTTCCAAACAGTAAGCAGAGAGAGGTCTGTTAAAGCAGGCCAGGTTCGTCAATGGGCTTGGTAATTAGACAATGAAAATGAAGGCCCGGGAGTCAGAGAAAACAGGCAGACGTCATCAGGAAATTGATCAGAGGAAGTGTTGCAAAAACACTACTGGAAGCACAAGGTCAATTAGAAGCAGCGAGCTTCAGGCGAGAACGCCTCTCATGCACATGCTGGAGGCGTTTCCTCCTACACAGAACAGCTTATTGAATCACATGTGCGACCAACGTGGCATGGTGTTGTTTCGAGGTGTAATGCTTGGCAAAGCATAAAACAGTAGATGGCCATCTCCATGGCAACCTCCAATGCCAAAAGAAGGGTGCAGCAAGAAGACGTGTGTGCAATGAAAGAGGCACATGGGGGCAGACCGTTGAGGCTGAGAACGGTTACGTGGTTCGCAAATCGTATCATCCACTTGGATTGGTTTGAGGTAAGAGCCAATTCAAGTAATGTTGTAACCTCTGGGTAGGGTCGGCGAGTGAAACACCCATGGTTCGAGTTGAGGGTCGTCAATGTTTCAAAGTGGTGATCCTGATGTTCCGTTGTGGCGTCTGAGGAAGCAGAAGTTTGCGTTTGAGCCAGTTGGAGTCATTTGTATCCTCTGTGAAAGGTCGATGAGTGATGCTCCTGTGGTTTGAGGTGAGGTCCACAGATAAACAGTTTATTTGAGCCGAGCAGGTGACAAGCTCTGAGAGCCACAATGTGGCATCAGGCTGGTTTGAGATGAAATCATGCTGGTTTGAAGAGTTTGGTTGAGTGTGAAACACATCACTGGCAGATCCTCTTGTTCGAGATGCAGTATACCTTGATAGTAAGCTGTTTTACCAGTTTTATTCAATAGAAAGATGATTCCTGGTTAGCCTGGCTTCCAGGAGGCTGTGAGTCACAGTCTTGGGGCTCAATTATACATTTAGTGCTTTTTCTGAGGCTTCCAAACATGGGGGAGGCTGACACACAACTGCAGGGGTCCTCCAACACAGCAAGGTCCTAGGTACCATTGTACCTAGGACAGAGGCAGGTCCCAACAGCAGTTCACCCCCACTTTTCCTTGAGGATGGTCAGGGGACAGAGCTTCTCTGCACTGTGGACACTCAGCCTTCACCTCACTGATGTAGGACTTTGGAAAGATCAACTTTTCCAAAAGGGTACCAAAACAGTATTTTAAGTGTGTGTCCAAAAGTGAATCAAAGAAGGAGTGGGAGACCCTTCTTTTAAAGGCAGAAGCCTACAGGTGCATGAAACAAAGCTAGCCTGCTTTAAGTATCCAAACCCTGTTCTTAGAACAATTGGACTTTGCAATCTGACATCACACCTACATTGCTTTGAGCTAAAGGAAGTCGAGGGGAGAGGAAGGAAAGATAGAGACAGAGAAACATGATAGTGGAACCTTCCTCCAGCTGTAAATAGCTTCTCTGTCTACACTAACCCTGCCCCCTCCCCTTGATATGATATGATATATGATATGGAATTTGTAATGCGCCTATACACAAGTGTTTCAAGGTGCGATGAGGCAAGGGACGGAGAACAGAAGGAGGACAGACAATGATCCTCCTAGGCCAGGTGTCATTCAGATTGCGCAAGTGCATGGGAGGGGGAAGGAGGAGAAGTGCGTGGGCAAGGGGGAGTTGACAGTGCAGTACATGGGATAAGAAAATAAATAACAATAAGTAAAAGTACGGCCAGCAGGTGGCAAGTGCAAGGGTAAGTACAGACATCAGGTGTCAAGTGCTGGAAGTGGGACTGTAGGGATACACAAAAGAGTCCCCAAGGGCGGGGGTTGCCTGAAAGGCAGTGCAGGAGTGCAACTGGCGCGGGAGGGGACCTGGGCCCGAGATCAGAGGGTGACCGGTAACCAGTGCAGTTTCAGTGTCAGCCAGGAAGTTAGCAAGGGAGAGGGGGAGAAAAGGCAGAAGCAAAGAGAAAGGTTTTGAAGTGCTTCCGGAACCGAAGGTGATTCTTCTCAAGTTTCAGGGAGGCAGGGAGGCTGTTCCAGAGGGCAGCCCCAGCCGAAGAAAGAGATCTACCACCAACTCATTGCTTGGAGAAGCAAATGACCCTGATGGAGTTGGAGGCAGATGAGCGAAGAGCTTGAGAAGGAAGGTATTTAGGAAGAGAGAGTTGAAGGTTTTGAGGCCCCAGGCCCAAGAAGGCATTGTGGACGATGCAGAGGGTTTTGAACTTAATCCTCACAGCCACTGGGAGCCTGTTCAGAGATTTCAGTCCTGGAGAGATATGATCCCTGGGCTTGAGGCCAAGGACAAGACTTGCAGTCCTGTTCTGGATAAGTTGCAGAGGGTGGAGAGTAGAAGAAGGCAGATTTAGAAGGAGGCTGTTGCAATAATCCAGCCTAGAGAGAACCAGAGTTCTGGAGACAGTGAGCTTGTGAGGGAAGGTGAGGAAAGGAAGAATAGCTCTGAGGAGTTGCAGCTGGTAGTGTGACTTCTTAGAGACGTCAGAGATGTAAGGAGAGAAGAACAGTGTGGAGTCGAAGATGACCCCAAGGTTTTTAGCCTTGTAGGTGGGAGCAGGAATAGGGCCAAGAGAGGCCGGCCAGAGAGCTACAGGAAAGGAGGGAGCGGGTGTGCCGATGAGGAGAATCTCAGTCTTACTGGGATTAAGGCAGAGGTCATTGGCGGCACATCACTCCTGGATAGCACTCGACAGTCAGAGATGAGGGAGGTAGAGGAGGAGGAAGAGGGTAGCCTGAAGATGATCTGGGCGTCATCCACACAGGACTGAAAGTTAGGGCAGAGAGCGGCAATGCAGTTTGCAAGGATTGCCAGATATTGGTTGAACAGCCACTGAGAGAGGTTAGACCCCTGCGGGACACCACAGGTAGAGAAAAAGATAGCGGAGAGGAAGGGCCCAAGTTGGACCTGGGAGGGTCGGTTGGAGAGGAAAGAAGTCAGCCAAGCCAGAGCCTGACCAGTGATACCCAGGTTATCACTGAGACGGTTGAGCAGGATGGCATGGTTGACAGTGTCAAAGGCAGAAGAGCGATCAAGCAGGATGAGGACGCAAGGGGTGTTAGAGTCAAGGTTGGAGAGCAGGTATTCATAGGTGTTGAGGAGAGAAGTTTCTGTGCTTCTGGCTTCTCTGAAGCCAGACTGATGGTCATGAAGACAACCAACAGATTCAGTGTGGAGAGTAAGCTGGGAGATGGCCAGTTTCTCCAGGAGCTTGCCAAGGAAGGGAGTGATGGAGATAGGGCGATAGTTAGCCGGGCAGAAGGGGTTGTCAGAGGGTTTCTTAAGGAGGGGGTGCACAAGGGAGTGCTTAAGGGAGGATGGGAAGACTCCAGTGGTGAAGGTGTGATTGCAGAAATCAGCCAGGGCAGGAGCAAGGGAGTCGATGTGGTCCTTGATAGTTTTGGAGGAACAGGGGAGAACCTGTTTTGACAAGACTTTCATAGATCAGACTTGTCCAGAAACCTCATCAGCGGAGAACAGGGGAAAGGCGGAGAAGGAGGGAGGAGGGGTGGCTGCAGAAAGGCCAGAGGAAGGGCAAGGATTGGGGGAGGGAGGCGATAGGAGGACAGAGAGGACAGGATGTCCTGAGTTTTAGAGATGAAGTGAGAAGCAGAGGGAAGAAGTGTCGTACAGAGGACCTGGGAGGGGACATGAGAGGTAGAGACTGTGGCAGGATTGGCCAGTTCCATGCCGATTTTAAAGAGTTCAGCTGAGTTGTTTGATGCCACAGAAACGCAGGCTTGGATATGAGCTCTCTTCTTGGTAAGGACAGAGAGCCGGTATTCCCTTTGCAGCAGGCGGCAGGCCAGTTTGTCAGAGGATGTACATGAAGCACGCCATTTCCTCTCGGCCACCCTACACTTGCGTTTTAGGGTGACGAGGTCTGAGTCGTACCAGGAGTTGCACATGGCTTTGGGCTTCAGGCGGATTCTCAGGACAGGTGCAAGGATATCAAGAGTATCAGAAATAGCAGAATGGAGCATGGAGAGGGCTGTGTCTGCATGTGAGTAAGCCAAAGGGGCAGGGGAGGTCAGCAGGTGGCGTCGAAAGGCTCAGCTGACACCCGCTTCATGGGTCGAATGACCAAGAAGTTGGGTGGCAGTAATGGAAGTGGATTAGCTTTAGGGGTAGGGAGGGTGAGGTGGGAGGAGAGGAGAAAGTGATCACTCCAGGAGAGAGGAGCAGTGAGAGGGACAGAGAGGGGTAGGTCTGCAGAGATCAGAACATCAAGAGTGTGCCCTGCCAGTGGGGAGAATAGTGAGTGAGATGGAGTCACAGAGGTTGCAAAAGAGTCCATAGGGAGGACAGGAGGCATCCAGGTGGATGTTGAGGTCTCCAAGAAGGAGGAGTTGAGAAGTTGAGGACAGGGGTGTGGGGGAGAGGTCCTCCCACTCAGAGAGGAAGGATGAAATCTGACCAGTTGGCCGATCGATAGTAGCCACAGTAAGGGAATGGCTAGGGGAGAGAGAGAGCCTGGAGACTAGGCATTCAAAAGAGGAGTAGGCCTGCGTAGGAGTGACAGAGGCAGGAATCCACTCAGGGAAGATCAGGGCTAAACCCCCACCAGAGCGGTTGGCCCTGGGTGCGGAGAGGATATTGTAGCCGTCAGGTAGGAGAGTGTCAAAACTTGTAACCGAGCTGACCGTGAACCGAGGACATCCAGGTCAAGTTCTTCCAGGAGGCGGCAGATATCAGAGGAGTGTTTGACAGCAGAACGAGAGTTTAGAGTGGCAATATGGAGAAGGTTGCATCCTTGAAGGTCTTCCGGGGAGGGGTACAGATCAGAGGTTCGCCCTGCAGAGGTGTAGAAGGAGCCTGAGAGGGGGCAGAGAGGGAAGGGGAAGGCAAGGTAGCCAATAGATTTAAATGTCTTTGGATATACAACACCCTGGTGCAAGGCTACTACTGTTGTGAATGTGTGTTTCCTTGAATTCCTGTTCCCAGGGCCGATTCCTGTGGAGTGGTTGCATCTCTGGGGAGCATGTTACCTGCCCTCACAAAGGACCAAACAGAAGCAGAGGACCTGCTGGCAGTAGCAAGGACAGTCTGTATTGGGAGAATACATATAATTATTTAACAGCTGAGCTGGGCTCACAGGTCTGGCACATGTGAGATAGCAAATTGCTGTGACTGTAATAATTATGAAAAATACCACCCACCATACTACAACTCAGTTATGGTGTATAGTTAAAGATAAATCTACCACCAGGACAGTAAACTCATAACTACAGGGCTTTGGTACAGGGGAGCATGTCTTAAATGCAACCCCTGAGCTCTAGAAACTTGACTGTGACTGAACCTGCTCTGTGTCTCTGAAAGAGCAGGCACTGCAGTTCAGTATATTGATACAGCAGGGCACAGGTACACAAAAAATGTTTGGCATGGAGCTTATGAAACTCGAATCTGATCAGCAGATTTCCTTTCCAGAGATGGAAGTACCTGCATCATATTATTAATTAATACAGAAAAAAAGGCAGGGCTCCCACACCTTTGCCATTTGGCAATTCTTCACAAGTGGCGGGCCACATTTTGTCCATCAGAGGAAGGGGGTTAAGTTTGATTTTTTACGTTGGGCATTCTAGATATTTGGTTTGAGTTTTTGATGTCATAAATACATCTTTAAATCTCCAGTTATTATTTCAATGGATGTTTATAGAAATATGGTATATGTAATATTTGTGTAATTATTGGGAACCTCTAATATCAGCATAGGATCAGAGCTTCGATCAAAATGGTCGGAATTTTCCTTTGCCTATTTTTTTTTCACCAATGGCATATTGAACTGTTTACTGATTGACAATGATCAATTTGTAATTTATTAGCTAAGTATTGATATCATATATAAGACCATGATTATTTTGGAACATTGCATTATGAGAAGATGAATTGCGCCATATGGATATGGCTGCTCAGTTTTGCATATATTACATTTATCACCAAGTTGGTGTTGGTATGGTCCAGCAAAACTACTAAAGCACGTGGTATCAACCCACTATGACACAGGCCACTCACAACACACTTCCCCTTTAATGCACTTGGAACATAATGTATACAATGTTCTGGCAGCTCTCCTAGGATGCAAGAGTGTCTGACATGTTGACAAAAACTGTGTGCTGAAACTTCCTATTTGGTTGAAACATGCTCAGCAGTGTGCACACTGTTATAGTTGATACTTCCAGATTTGCATTTATACAGTATGTTTTAAAGATATCTGTTTTTTGCATGTTTTGAAAAGTAATTGTCTTCTTAATTGCCTTCTTAATGTGTCAACCTGATGGGTGGAATGCTGTGTTTCAGGGCAGTGCAGAATGCATTTGAATTTACCAAATGACAGTTTAAAAAATATATCTAAAAGTACCTGTTCTCCTAATGGGTACTGTAGAGAGACATGCCAACTCTCTCAATTGTTGAATATCAGTGATCCTGTAGGTCGCTGTCCCGATTCACTTATTGCTTGATATGCCTTGCACCCTGAAGTAAACTGCACTGACAATGGGTGCATTTGGCTGGCTAACATACCCCGGAGCAGACTTTGAGGGAAGGCGAGAGTTGGTGTGCTGCTGCAAAATGGGACCATCTGTGCTCTCTCTCCACCCTCACTCTGGCATGGTGCAGTTCATTGCGGTGCAAATGTCCCAGAAACGGTGCATCCTAGTGTCTTGAAACTTGGTTTTTGAAGTACCACAGGGATCTTGAGTTGTGTTTGTTGTGACAAGTCCGGTCCTTCTATGACCACATTGATGTTTCACCAATTTCAGGAAAACATCTCATGTGTGAAGGTGCTGAAATCTGGGGAAAGGGGTGGGGTGTCCAAATGTTATGTAGCCAGTAATGTCCGGATCATCCTAACAGGAAACTATGCAAAATGTGGTGCAGACTGGTGAAACGGTGTGGAATTGAATAAGAAACTATGCTTCTACAATGTCATGTAGCCAGTATTGCTGTGAGGTTCCTGAAAGCTAACTATGGAACATTTGGTGCAGATAGGTGAAACGGTGTGGAATTTCATAATGAACAACACTCTGCCAAGCCAAGCCACAAACCCAGCCACAACCACACATATTTTCACTTTTATAAATATAGATGGGGTCCTGATGAATGCCATCAATAATAATATGACTGAAACCAGTGTATTGTCGAAAATGTTTGTAGTTCTAAGACATGTACCACTTAAAGGATGCCTCATGGATGCTTAACATATGACTGGATCTGTCCCAGCCATATAGGGTTTTCAGAGTGACATGCCTCTTCCATAAACTTTTCAGATTGTGTTATTAACCCAGAGGTAATCATTTTACTAACAGCCAGAGTAAATTATATTTGGACATTCTAGTCCTACAACACGTGCAGGTTTGCCAATGAATGTAACAATCTGTCCTCACCTTATGAAATTCCAATACATGGAAAGCTGGGCTGTTTCTGTCCCGGTTGGAATCTGTGGCCTGCAATTTAGACATAGATCTCTGCAGTGAGTTCATTGAAATACGTTGAAATCGTAATGCATAGTTTACTGTCTTTAGCACTGTATTTATTTTTCCAAATAGGATAACTCTCTACAAGGACACACTTCCCCCATGCTTCATCTTCCATCCTACAGCCTCCTGTCTCTTTGAACGTATCAGCACAATAGTGTTTTTACAACACATCTCTGCTCTGAGACAAGAAAAATCCCAAACGTTCCCAACCATCCCGTCAAATTTCATCCCATAAAAGTCTGAAGAACCTTATCAATCAACCAGAAGATTTGCAAACTACTTTTAAACTAATGGACCGTGTCCAATGTATGCTCAGAACACATCATTTTGGAATGCTATGGGGCTGGATTCCAACATTTTATTTGCAGATCGTTACCAAGAAACATTAATATACACATTGCTGTTCAATCATTTTTAAGCATTTTTACTTTTTGTTTCATTGTTGCCATTGTTTTTTAAACTGTTTTCATTATGTTTGCTACATAATGTACTCATTGTATGAGGGGTAATCACTGCAAAGGAATAAAGGTATTATGCTAAATTGCTCGAAAGATTTACATTAGAAAATTGACATGAGACATTTTCTATTACAATTTTTCACAAAGAGAAAAAACTTTATAACAAAATTGAATCAAACAAAATACAGACAGATGAAACAAACATTCATTAATACGTTTTGGAAATGTGTTGCCATCTGTTGGGGAATGTATGCCTTAAATACCAGAGTTCCCAAGATTCCTTCTAAAAATGTAGCTGAACATTTGGTCCATCATTGTCTCTTTCTGGTTTTCAAGGATTTTAGAAATACACCTTATGCTGCCTCTGTCAGGGCAGGAAACGGTGCGTTTTAACGACAAAAAAAAAGAACTCAGTTGTACTTCCATTTACTTCCAAGATAGTTGTAGGTTCAAACAATGGCAAGACCACAGGCAGTGTCAGTGTGTTCAAATATTCTTTCTCTGGCAGTTGAGGTATCTTGGATGGTTAAATGTCAAGGCAGTTTGTGAATGAACCTTCAATATTATTTTATTGAAAAAAAAGAAGAGTATGAGATGTAAAGTGGGATGCAGCTTTATATGTATTGACAATAACTTAGGTGGCCGTGTTCAAATCATACTTTGAAATATGGTCAAAGTATTTTTCAAAAAGATATATACTTCTAAATTGGTAAGGGGATGTCCGTCACTTGGAAACGTCTGCATCAATTTAAAATAACTACATGACACCCTTGCTTGATTGCTTTTTCTGGGTGGCACAAAACAGCAATGCAAGATAAACACATTTCCTTTTGAGTAATTAATTGCATTCAGCAGAATAGAGTGGTAGAAACTATTATTCAAAACAGTAACACCAGTTGTCTTTAGTTAGGTGTTAAAGTGTGTAAATTGTTGCAATTGCAAGTGACTAACATTAATGAACTTCATTTGTCCTTGAAAATGCACAATACCATAAGTTTGATAAGACAATCCGTGCTCGGGATACATCATGCTGCTGAAACTGTTTTTTGTTTTTTTTGTTTTTATTGTTTGGCATAATGTCTCAGATGCTGGAAATGTGATGTGTTGGTCATCCTGGATATTTCTGTCATCTACAAAACTGAAAAGATGTCATTACTATTATTTACATTACTCTTTACTTATTTAATGCTGTACCTATTTCATATTGTACTACTTTATTTCATTATTCGTAATTACATTACTCTTACTCCTGATACTGATATGGATTAAGAAGCTCTGTGTTTGTTCCCTTGTTGTCCTTGCTAACTGAAGCTAGACTGTGCTTTTCGGCCATATAGTATCTCTGCATTTGTAGGTGCCACTGACATTGTGGCTCATAACGGGTTTGCCGGTAGCCTACCTTTGATTCCGATGGGTTACCATCGAACCCGCTTTGCTGTTATCAGTGTCCTATATCCTGGTATTACTGGGATATTACAGGTGCCGGCATCGGCGGTAAATTCCCATTAAATGGAGTCCCATAGGATTCCATGGAATTGGTTGGACACAATCACTAGCACCAGAAGCACCGGTGCAAGTGATTGCAGCAATTATTTGCCGGTAGGAGCCTGAACTACCGACAGGTCAGGCCTGCCAGTGGATCAGAGCCCCTGCCGGCAAACTTGGAGTGTGGCGGTCTGGGAAAAAATGCCAGAACCGGTATTAGCAGCATTTTCTCCAGTATTTTTACCGGTCTTGCACACTCGTAAGGAGCCTTGTCTCTATTTTCTGATTCGGGTCAATTGTATGGGCCTCTATTAGTCAACCTAAGTTCTAGTATACATTTTTGGTAACATCCTTAAGCCAGTGTCACCTTATTGCATATTGATATTGTTTGCCAACCTGCTCCATAGCTAGGCCTTCACTGGAAATCATAGAAGTATCAAGCAAAGGCAACAGTTTGCAACTAAATGTCGTAATGATAGCGGGCCACCTCTTTGGCACTTAACACAATCTGAACAGGTGCTGGTTGGCAGAGGACATTCCACTAATCGTTTTCAAGTAAGTGATGACAAGAGAAACCATGAATGTCTGGTTTGTTAGAAGGCCTATTATTGAGGTGGTTAAGTTGAGGTGGTTAAGTTCATACACATACTTCATACACATACTTCATACATCTCAGAAACTCATTCACTCACTAATTCACTCCCTTGCTCACTCACTCACCTAAGCCAATGAATTACAAATGATATGATAATTGTCAATAACATGGCAGGTACTATTGGCATCAATAATCACATTTTCCAATTGCCATTCGTAATTGTAATAGACATTTTTTAGCAAAATACTCAATAGTAAAATATCAAATTAATCCAAGAAATTAACACTACTGTATTAACATAGGGTTGAACGTTCGAGCATTAGAAATGAGCACATAGTTTAGATGCAGTAGGTGTAGGTTTTGAGGTTTTGCAATAGAGACTGGGTGGATGTACATAGGACCAAACTGGGGGAAGAACATTTATAATGATTATTTTTTTTTTCACAAAACATAAACAAACAAAGGAAAATCCACAACGGGATCACAAAGCTAACACACACTCCCCAGTGGTGTGTCAGCATTTCAAGGTTTTCCTGAACCCACAGTCATTGCTTCCTAGTCTAATGTGCCTTGCCCATGGGCCCGACCCATGCTGTATTTGAGAAGTTCATTGCTTTCTTCTCGGTGCTTCTCAAACTCAGTCTCTACTGCAGTGTCAACAAAGTCTTTGTGGTGAGAAATCATCCCTCCGCCAAAAGCCACATGCATAAGTGTAGTGCCTTTGCCAGGTTAAGTGGGGGACTGGAGAAATCACCTGCTCTCTCCATAACCCTATTTACATTCAACTAGACCTTTGATCTCCTTCCTTTGCACTACCAGGCTACACATTTCCTTGCCTGCTTGCCAGATTCTTCTTCCCACAACCCTCCAATTCCAGCTTCCATAGGCCACACAAGCACAAGAGTCCCTTCCTAGTCCGTCATTGTTATGTGCTGGTTTCCAGTTAACACTTTCCTTTCTCTTATCACCTCATCATTATCACCTCCATCTTTTGATTCAAACGTCACCTCCTGAATACGAGCTTCACTTCTAGATGTTGTCACCTCCTCCCTTACGCCATCTTCTCCTCCTAATGATGGTTCTTCCTCCTCCTCTATACTACTGTCACTGCCTTATAAAAAACATCTAAACTTCCAGATGTTGCCACCTACTCCTCAATACTGCCTTCACAACCTGATGATTAAACTCCTCCTGCTTTTGCTCTTTCTTGGCCTTTTGCCTTCAGAGTCTTCCCAACAGTCTTTGCACTCCAATACAATGATATCCAATCACTTGCCACAACCTTCTTCTCCAACAATCCACACTAACTGACTGGTGTTGCTGAGTTGTATAGGGTTTTGTCTCCTCCCCCAGGGCTTAGCTTTTTTGTAAGGGTTTTCAGCTGCATTTTAAAAAGGATTCAGGTCTGGAATTGGCTATCTGCCCTTGGTACACCTATGCTTACTTGAGGCATCAGGTAAAATGTTTTGGGACATAAAAAATAAAAAAATGACCAAGAAAGTGGCCACCGGGAAAGGGAAAACGGAGTTTGTTTTCCCTTTCCATGGCGGCGATCGGGAGTGGAAGCACTGGGAGCACTTCTGTTCCCAACGCGTCTGCTCCCGAAAAAGAAAGACATGAAGGTAAGTGGGGTTGGGGGTGGGAGGGAGGAGGGGAAAAAAATTCAAAAAACATACCTAGGTCCCCGGCGGGGGATGATGAAAGTCTCCAGCCGTGTGGAGGCTCAGAGCAGGGATGGTCCCGCTTCGAGTCTCCACACGGTTGGAGGCTGCCATCGTCTCACGCCATGGACAAAGCAGGCATTATGTAAGTGGGGTGGGGAGGGAGGGAAGGGCAGGAGGTGGTAGGGAAGGGAGGAATACAAAAAAAAAAAACATACCTGAGTCCCCGGCAGGGTGCGAAGGCAGCCTCTCAGCTCTGAGGAGGCTCAAAGCAGGGCTGGTCCCACTTCGAGCCTCCTCATTGGCTGAGGGGCTGCCACACCCCCTGCCGGGGAAAAGGTGGCTCGAATCCCGGTTGAGAGTCGAGGGATTCTCGGCCAGGTAAAGCCCTGGCGAGGGCGAATCAGAATGCTTCTTTCATTCTGATTGCACCCTCACTGGGTACTAAAATGCATTAAGATGACAAGTTGTGAACCACTGGCTCCCATCACCTAGGCAGGAGCTCTCCAACTGATTCTCTGTGGAACCCTCACTAGAAGCATTCCTACACTCACAGCTAAACATTCTCTCAGGCACACCAACATTCTCTCATGCATTACCAAGCACCTGCATTCACACCCACTACTATTCAACACCTACACAAAAGCCCATGCTGTTGGTTCTCGAAGTGCAAATGAAAAGAGGGAGCGAAAGTGTTATAAAATGCACTACACAAGATAACCTTGCTTTTTATCACACATCTGAAAGGGCAAACAGCATTTAGTAACGGGACATCTATTTCTCTTTGTATTGTGCATGTGAACTCGAGTGGACGGACAACATCCTAAATATCTCTTGCCTAGCAGCATGCTCCATGCCCCGTCTGCTTACCCGGCTGCCCATCACTACTTCTGCTGCCACATTCCCAATTATTTTATTGACAAGAGAACTTGTATCTAAAATTAGTAGTTGCTCTTTAGAAAAGCTAGTCATTTTATTTTTCAATGATAAAAAAGTAATCCATTTAGTTTGTGTGGCATTGTAAGTCAATTCATTTTGATGCAATTCAGCTAATGTTTAATTCAATATATGCATGGAAGTTTTTCAGCATGGAATCCTTTAATCAGGTATATACTTAGCTGTGGTTCACAATAACACAAAACCATGGGTAAAGAGGGTAGGTGTCTGTAGTGTCAGCAGAGCAATTTCTAGATAACATATTGCCCAGTAGAATGTACTCCATACACTGCAAACCCTGCACTGCAACCACACCCATCATTATAACATTATTGCAATATTAACAAAAGCTACTTTTTGCAATGATATATAGTACTTAAATACAAACATGTAGACATTACAAAAAAACTCATTTTTTTCCATTAACTGGTGTGTACATGTGTTGTCTAAACCACACTATGCTAGATGTTGCTGCTGCAAAAGTGTTTATCTCTGCTGCATAACCTTTTCTTTGACATTCTGTGACCCTTATTCACCAAGTGTTTTCCCATGGGGGTTTGCCATTATGAAACACTCCTGTGAATTAGGCCCTAAGACTCTCAAATGAAACTTTAACAAGAGCCAATAGTCCCCCTTCAGCCATAAAAAGGACGCAAACATGTTTTTTTGTATTATCAGATTCAATGTACTAAAACTCCTCTCAACCGTCAGCAACAGCAGACATAATCAAGTTATCAAGGGCGATCCACACATTTAGAAACCACATATTTTTCTTTGTATGGTGAATAGGTTGTATAAAGGAAAACACGTTCACTGCCTAGAACCCATAACTGCTGGCTGTTTCAATACATGTAGTCTAATAAGTCATGAGCGAGGCTTTTAAAATTAATTATTTGACTGATGTTTTGTTTAATTCTAATGAGAAATTAAGCAGATCCTCTTTGGATTTTACAACCGTACTATGCAGGTTTAGGTCACCAGTGAAAGAAAATACATAATAAGGTCATCTTGTTGTAGACATTGTTTTACACAAAATGGGGCTGGTTTTGCACTCCTCCCTTTTCTATTCAAACAGGATTAAAACTTCTTAAGGGACATATCACTAACAATAGTGAATGTGTATTAGCAACGACATCTTAAAAGCATACTTGGCAGACTCTATCATTCTTTTTTCTGTGTACTTGTGATGCAAAGCAAAAACAAAAACCAAATAAATAATGACAGTAAAACATGTGTCTTGGAACATTGGCTGGTAACCGCTGTTCCTACGGTCTCAAAGTACCTGCACCCAGGGGAAACTGTTTGCTTGGCACACCCCAAGACATTTTTCTGACTGTCCATTTGGTGCACCTAGGTACAGAGAAAGAAAGCTGTGAACACTTGTTGGACTATGGTACAGGCACTTTTGTCCATGATTGAATTTGTTTAGACCAGAGTCATTGTCAGATATTTTGCGATGGTCGATAATAGTTTCAATGGGAAAGAAGGGTTTGCATTGTGCGTGCCATATTGGCGACTAGGTAGATGAGATATAAGGGCGATGTTGCAATCTGGTATGTATCTATCATAGTTAATGAGAATGGGATGAGTATTACTATTAGTGTTATTTTGTGTATAGTTTATAGATTTTAGATTTGCATATACGTAGCAACATATTGACAAGTATGCAGATACAGTGTGATCAAAATGTAGTTGTGTGGTGTGCAGTGCAGTGCCTAAAGATGGGAAGCATGGAGCTTTATATGTGCATGCGAGAAAACGGATTCACAGATGGGGAGGCCACTGTGAAGGGACGCAGTAGTCTCAAACACACGTGCACAGACATATATACACTGGGGTTTCAGGGTACTGTGTTTGGGACAGTTGGAGAACAGAGAATACATGGGGAATCCATGAAAACATGGGACGGTTGTATACCAATGGTCCCTCATAGCTAGGGTGTGTGTAGGCCACAGAAACCTGGATTGCCGAGATAAATGTTGTGTGACCCTGAGAGCTGGTTGATCATGGTTGAAGGATGGGGGAAGGCTGCTAACTGCATTCAGCTAGCTCTGATAATATAAAATTGTTAGTTGCATCCAGGACGAAATGAAGTGCTTGTGGTTCGTAGGTTTACGACTTGGTGCTATTGTGGATAAGAGATGTAATCTTCCAGCAAACATGGGAGTTTGTTCCTCAGTGTCCAGTGAAGTCTAGTCACATGGCAGGGTCAACTCCGGGCCAGGTAATAAACCTGGTGCAGGGGGTGCTTAAGTGCTGAGGTGGCAAATGGTTTATGGGTTTCAATTAGGATCTTAGGGAAATGACCAGGATGTGGCCAGAGGCCATGTGAGCTGAAATGGTAGTTGTAATAGATTATTGTGAAACAAGAAGAAACAGGGACGCCAGCAAGTCTGGGTGGATAAGATGTTTATAACCAGTTTAAAGGACACTTGTTTATTTCTCTCCCTCCTCATATTGACAATGTGTTTTTGTAAATGCCATGCGCATTACGCCAGGGGTTTAGAGGACCCCGACCAGATGGAACTTGAAATAAATTAGGATTGTTGTAGGTGAATATGTATTCATGTGATGACGTCACGACTGACTATGGAAAGAGTCCAAAAAGGGTTTGACTATAAATATGAGCTAATGCAAATGTGTGTTGAAGGGGATGGTGGTTAGATGAATGTATCCAATGAGAGGTTGGAAACATGGGGGCATTAGATTTCATCATACAGAGTTCACCAATCCTTCTTGGGGGATGACTGTGTAACTAAATATGTGGCAGTGTGTTAAATGTCAGAAGAATGTATATAAAGTGTAATTGTTGTGTGGTTCGAGGAAAATCAGGTTGGTTTTCTGTCGAGTCGTCTAGCCCCTCCCAACCATTAGTATACAATAAAGCTGCTTTACGGAAAAAACGTGCACTCGCTTCTTCACAGGTAGGCTCATTTGGAGCAAAGAGATCTGAGGTCCACCCCTACATTTGGTGACTCACATGTGATCCCCAAGCTTTTCCGAGACGCTGGGAGTTTCCTGTCAGAACACATTGGCTGTAGCGCTTCTCTGCTAGGACCATACTTTCATGCACATTAAAAGGAGAGGTGTACATTTGAGATATTGGTTATAGGCCTGTCTGCTCCCTAATGCGTGGTGCTGTGGTCCCAACTGTGCAGGCCGATTTGAAGGAGCACCGCGTAAGAACGCTTCGGAGAACATTTTACATGAGTGGACTTTGGCGGGTAAATCAAGAAGGTGATAGGGTAAAACAGGGTTTTCTTTGATTTGCATTTTTTCTGGCAGGTTAATATGGTGTGTATGTTTGGAGTCAAATGAGGTTAGGTGGCTTGAAAGGGTGAGTGTTTCTGGAGGAGTGAATGAACTGTTATGTGTTGTAAGTTCTTTTCTATATATATATGTTTACCTTATTTGTTAATTTATTTTCTTTGTTAGTTGAGGTATTGAAGGGTATCTATACGTAGTTGGAAAAAGACAACATTGGAGGTGAAAATGTTGTAAAAGTGATGAAGAGGAAGTCAAGAGGAATTAAAGAGGATTTGGGCCATGGCATTGTGTTTTTTGTTGATTATATGCTGTCTATGTGTGTAGGAGTTGAAAAAAAATAATTTAAAGTGAATAGTTAGTGAGGTGTTTGTGGTGAAAGTGAATAAGGTGAGTGGCTGTGGGGAGGTTTTAAGAAATAGGGGAGGGGAAACGTGGTTTCTTGATTTTAAATGTTATGCCGCGGGTTTGGCTTCTGTGTTAAAATTGTTGATTTCCAGAATAAGATTGTTAGAGTTAGGCTGGTTTGGAGTATGGAGACTCCACTTGATCAGGTGTGTCAGCTTCTTCCAGGATATTAGGTACAGGATTTCAATATACCATCGAGAATAGGTTAGGGAAACAAAGGGTAAAATGTTTAATTCTTTGCTGAAGGATGGACATATGATCAGGGAATGGTTTAGTTACTAGGCAGAAGGGATCAAAGTTAGAGAAACCCCTAAATATATTAGAATTATGGAGGATGTATGAGAAGGGCGGAAAGACCCATCATATTAACATTGAGCAAAATCGACAGAGAAAGGAGGGTGCAGAGATTCCTTCTGCCCCAACAAAATATGGGTGTTATACGTTATTGCCTGCATAGGCGTATCATAACCCTGCGTTCGAACCCCCATTATCCCCAGCAACCACTCCAGAGGTTTCTAGACTGAGATAGTAATGTCTTCATCAGCTACAGTTTCTGAAAGAGTGGTGTGATGCTGGAAATGCCTTATGGAGGGGCAGGGCCACCAGTCCTTGTCCTACCACTTATCTGAGTGTGTTCTCCTTATGTTTTCTGCCACTGAGGTCCTGCCTGGACCTCTGGCAGTGCAGCTCTTCATTTTTATCTTTTAGTGAACAACACCTAATGGCTACCCTTATGACACCATGGGTGGGGGTATACTCTTGTACCCCTTATTTGTGTTTTTGGGAACCAGTATTCTGCCCAAAGAGCAGGATATGGGCTGTTGGCAGCTTCATGCTAACTTGGCAATTGCTCTGAACATCCTCCATTTTGGTATACTCGCGCCTTGTCATAGGAATCATTGTATTCCTACCACATTCAAGATGGCCTCTGTGGCCTCTTGATTTCTATTTCCTTTTACCTTGTTTTCCAAAGTCCTGGGAAGTCCTGTCTCTGTTCCCTTCTTCCTGAATGGCTGTTGGGTGGAAACACCATACATGTCTCTGTTCCCTTTCCTCCTGACTGGCTGTTGGGTAGAAATACCATATATGTCTCTGGGGCTTCCTCCTATCAGACTGACTGGAGCCTTCCCAGTTTTTGTGTCTGGTGGGTACTCCGTAGGGGTGGGACCTGTGTGAATGCAGTTGCGAGTCAACTCACATTCTCTGTTGTGGGTGTCTGGTTCCTGTGTGTGTGTGACACAATGAATGAGACATCCCTGACTGAAACTGGCATGAATGCATTGTAGTGTGCTGAACGGCTCGGTACATGCACCAATCCACATTCTTTGTTATGGTTGTCTGGGTGGAGTGAAGGGCCTGAATCCCTGTGAGTCTGATTGGCTGTCTTCCTGCATCAATACCCTTCTGTGTGATTGACTGAATGAGCCTGGCTCAGCCAGACTGAATGGAGAACAGATGTGTATGTCTGGGGACCTCCTACTTACCAATTTGTTCAGAAACTGAAGTTGAAGCTTAGCAAGAAGAAGCTGTTTCTTGAAGTCTAGCTGGAGGAGAAGTCTGATGCCTGCAGTTTCTTAAAGTAATCTGAAAGCTGTTGTGTCTCCCAAGGACTGATCCAGAGAGGACCTGCGAAGGAGAGCTCTACCTGAGCTATGAGGGACCATCGTGTAAAACTGCTGCTTTTCATCCAAAGTGCCCTTGAAGCCAGTCCTCTGTGCCTGCCGTCCGAAGAAGGTGTCTTTGTGATTCCTGAAGATGAGTGGCCAGACATCTCAAGTCGGGGATGTCCATTGGTGTCGCCCAGAGTCCGGGGGTGCAATTTATGACCGCTGGAAGCCATTGCTGTCTGCCTCCCAGAAGAGGATGTACACTCGCATAGTTCTGCTGGACACCCGGAGCTGTGAATGTTCCAAATTGCATAAGAAAATTTCAAAAGACATCCATTCCATCATCACTACAAATTCTTTCCCACCAGCGCAGAGTTGTTGGGTTCAGTGGAAGGTCTTGCGGTGGGTCTTTCACCACCAGAAGCTAAAGAAGACTTCCCAAGTGCCCAGACTTGGTGAGGGTTTGAGGTCCACTCCAGTGGTCCAGTTCAGTTTGCCATAAGCCATCCAGACATTTGTGCTGTGGCTGCAGCACCAAAGAACCGAAAGTCAGATAAATATGTAAATCCAATACTGACACCAAAAGTGAGCAATGTACCTGTCGCCGCCCGAAGTCAAGAAAGGGTTTCATTCACCAAGCCTTTTTTGGGTGCCCACAGCAAGGTTCATCTTCACAGGACTTCTACAGTCAGAGAGAGAATGTGTCGACCAAAGGAGAGCACTACAAAGAGTAAAACTGCTGTACCTCAGAAAGACTTTGGTTCCTTTTTATTCTCAGACTCAGCATACCAATGGCTCCTTCTTGGAAAGGGGGCCCATCCTCAGAGGGACTCGTTGAGTGAAAGCAAGTAACACTGCCACTTCGCGTGCTAAGGCACCAAAGGTATGATATGATATGGCATTGTAACGCGCCTATACACAAGTGTTTCAAGGCGCGACGAGGCAGGGGGGGAAACAAGGGGAGACAGACAGCGATCCTACTAGGCCAGGTGTCATTCAGATCACGCAAGTGCAAGGGTAGAGGGGAAGGGAAAAGTGCATGGGGGAAAGGGAGAGGGGAAAGTGCAGTACAGGGTTATTAGCATACAACAAACAGGATAAATAACAAGGGCCAGCTGGTGGCAAGTGTGAGGTAAGTGCGGACAAGTGCTGGGAAGGGGGGCTGTAGGGATACAGACACAGTCCCGCAGTGCAGGGGTTGCCGGAGAGGCAGTGCAAGGGAGAGTGGCTGGGCCAAGGACCAAGAACGGTGAGTGGCCCAGTTGCAGATTCAGTGCAGTTTCAGTAGTATTAGCCGGGGAGAGGGGGAGAGAAAGTGGAGGCAAAGAGGATGGTTTAGAGGTGCTTCCGGAACCGGAGATGGTTCTCCTCAAGTTTCAGGGAGGCAGGAAGGCTGTTCCAGAGGGAGGCCCCTGCAGCGGAGAGAGATCTGCCCCCAACTCGTTGTCTGGAGAAGCGGCTGACCCTGAGGTAGTTGGAGGCGGATGAGCAAAGAGCTCGAGAAGGAAGATATTTAGGACGAGAGAGTTGAAGGTATTTTGGCCCAAGGCCCCAGACGGCCTTGTGGACAATGCAGAGGGTTTTGAACTTGATCCTCGCAGTCACTGGGAGCCAGTGTAGTGATTTCAGTCCTGGAGAGATACAGTCCCTGGGCTTGAGGCCAAGGACAAGTCTCGCAGTCCTGTTCTGGATGAGTTTCAAAGGGCGGAGAGTAGAGGCGGGCAGATTTAGATAGAGGCTGTTACAGTAGTCCAGCTTCGAGAGAACCAGGGCTCTAGAGACAGTGAGCTTCTGGGGGAAGGAGAGGAAAGGAAGGATACCTCTGAGGAGGTGTAGCTGGTAGTGTGACTTCTTAGAGACGTCGGATATGTGAGGAGAGAAGGAGAGTGTGGAGTCGAAGATGACCCAGAGGTTTTTTGCCTTGCAGGTAGGAGCAGGAAGAGGGCCCAGTGAGGCCGGCCAGAGAGCCGCAGGGAAGGAGGGAGTGGGAGTGCCGATGAGTAGAATCTCAGTCTTACTGGCATTAAGGCAGAGGTTGTTGGTGGCACACCACTCCTGGATAGCAGATAGACAGTCAGAGATGAGGGAAGGAGAAGAGGAGGCCGAGGGTAGCCTGAAAATGAGCTGGGTATCATCCACATAGCACTGAAAGTAGGGGCAGAGAGCGGCGATGCGGTGGGCGAGAAGTGCCAGATACTGGTTGAACAGCCAGTGAGAGAGGTTAGATCCCTGGGGGACACCACAGGTAGGGAAAAAGATGTCAGAGAGGAAAGACCCCAGTTGGAACTGGGAGGGTCGATTTGAGAGGAAAGAGGTCAGCCACGCCAGAGCTTGACCAGTGATACCCAGGTTATCACAGAGACAGTTGAGCAGGATGGTATGGTTGACAGTATCAAAGGCAGAAGAGAGATCAAGCAAAATGAGAACACATGGAATGTTAGGGTCAAGTTCCGAGAGCAGATCCTCACGGATGTTCAGGAGAGCAGTTTCCGTGCTTCTGGCAGCTCTGAAGCCAGACTGATGGTCATGAAGACTACCAACAGATTCAGCATGGAGACTGTGGTAATGTGACGAGGAAGAGCATCTTCTAGCCTCAGGAGTCGGCCAGAGGTGCCAAAGTCATCTTGCATCCTGTTCTCCTGTGGCTTCTCAGGTACTTTGGGGTGGTAGAACCTTTTAAAGAAAGCACAAGGTTATTGAACATTATTGGACTGGGCTGTAAAATACAGGATAAGTTACTCCCTAACTTTTCCATTACAGGTTGCCCAGGTGGGGGATCCTCACTCAGAATTATCTATCCAGCCAAAAGAAAGTGTTCTGCCTCTGTTCCATGTTCTATGCGGTTACACCTGACTTAAAAATCCACCTGCATATTTCAAACTGTCTGCAGTTAGTGCAGCTATTACTGGATTTAAGTAATGTGTGGTACCACATGGGGCGTATATATTTGTCATTCTTTGGGTAAGTATTCCAAGTGCAAAGTGTTATTATGTATATGTGTATATATTCCTGAACCCTTATTTTGTATACACAAGCTGTGTTATAACCTAACATAGTGTGTGGACATTCCTTTGTTGGAGATTTAGGGTAACCCTGTACTTAACAACCTGCCCGCATGACATCCTGAAAGTTTAAGCCTGGCAGCTCACCAGGTTTTACAAAATGGAGAGCCTTGCTGGGGTGTTCTGTGCCTTTACCCTACCATATAGGGGGCAGAAGTACAGATACCTACCTCCAGTCTTTAGACTGATGGGGCAGCGGTGGGATCATTAGATTTAAGAATCGGCCTCATCATGAGATGTGCCTCAGCTCTTAAATATGGCGGTACCACTATTACCGCTGTATGTAAGGGCTGGCTCTGTTATTTGCTGGAGGTAAGAATCTTGCTTTCCACTGGTTTTTCAGTGCTACTAAGCCAGTGATAATTGAGCTGGTACTAATAGCACCCCCCAACCCCATTGGGTGTAATGGACCCAATGGGGAATGTGCAATAACCGCCCAACTGCTACTCGTGATCTGGCACTAATAGCGCCAGACCAAGTATCGGTGGCACTATGTGTGCTGGTGGTATCCAGGCAGTACTAGCGCCGGGATACCGCCAAACTTGTGATGAGGCCCTCAGTGTTTAACCTAAATAGTACAAAATATCCACACTTCTTTATTGATTTAGAGTTCTACTAGTGTATACCGATGTGTACAGTGTATACGCTACAAACAATGGAAACTATTGAAAATGGTAAACTGACCAGGATGAGCTCAAAGTCTCTCCAGAATGCTTGTGAAGTGAGAGATATAGATTTTGAAGCTTATAGCTGTGCTTGTGGTTTTCCAGGCAGATTGTGATACTCGTGATGAAAATGAGGGGACTCTGATGGGGTCCATACCCCTGGTGAAGTCACAGATGTTGCCACTGTGATCGCCACCTCCACTGTCACTTCTATTCCGAAACCCAGCATTGTTTCTTCGGGGGGTGCCCTGGAACTTGATTAGCCTTTGAATACAAAAGGTTAGAGACTGAGGCTGAGTTGAAAGAGGAGGAGCTGGAGCAACATGCTATACTCAAGGAGAGAGATCTTGAACTCAAGGACAGGGATCTTGAACTCAAAATCAAAGACACTGAATGTCAGAGAATCCAGCTAGAGAAAGCTTGAGTGGAGACTTCAGCCAAACCAGTTGAGAGTGCCGGGTCCACTGCCACTAAGTGTATGAAAGATTAGGTTGGTGTGTATGTGGAGGGTTCTGATATCCTAAAATGGATAGAACCATTTGAATGAAATGGCTTGTGCTATTCATCATGTTGATAATAGAGATTGGGCTAAGTATTTTTTTGTTAAGTAGAACATCTCAGACTGGTTATGACTGTATTCTCAAACTGAGTCTGGAAGAAAGAGGCCAGTATGAGTGTGCAGAAAGATGCTTTGTTTGCCAAGTTTGTCAATACACCTGCCCAGTACCTCAAAAGGTTCAGGCATTATAAGAAGAGAGAGAATGTGTCTTGGCTTAATTGGGTGAGTGCTGCACATATAAGTATGATGGGATGGATGAATGAATACAGAGTCAAGTATTTTGTTGAATTGTCTCACCTCCTATTTTTTGAAAATATTTCTGAAGCTTGTTAACTAGAGATGTGTCAGTACATAGCTAACCAACATATTTTGGAAGCCTTTAAGTTGGGCAAGTTGGCTGATACACAGGGTGTCCAAGACAAAGCCACATCCAAATAAATCTAAACATTCTCCCTCTATGGTCCAACATTCTAGTGGGGATAAGTCTCATAGGGGTGGGAGTAAAAGTAGTGGTTTTCCTTCTGCAGATCAGGCTCCCAGTGGATCCAGGTCAGCCTCTCGCATTCCTGGCGCTTGTCGGGACTGTGGGGCCTTGGAACAAAGAAAGGGTGACCTCAAGTGTAAAGGTAAGGCACTTGGTGTCCAGACTGTCAAGCTGACCTACCCTTACTCTATGCCTGATGTGAAGGTCACTGTCCTCCCCTGTTTTCCAGGAATCACTTTGGTGCTCCTGTAGAGATTTCCTTAGTGTCCCTTGTGGCCTGGGACCAGTACTCAGAAGTACTGGCTACTATCCAACAGATCACACATAGATTGTTGAGATGTGTCCTTATAAATGGTCAGGCATCCACTGGTTTGAGAGAACCTGGGGCTAGCATGAAAGTGGTGGACAGGACCCTGCTCAGGCAAGAGGACTATGTAGGTGCTCCTCTGAGAACCACCACGTTAGATGGTGGGCCTCCCAAATTCTCTCATGTAGCCTTAGTCACCATTCAGATTGATGACAAGACAGCACAGCTTCCTGTCCTTGTTCAGGACAATGTACTTGAAAACATTTTTATTGGGTAATGATCTAGTAGAGACAGGGTTAATTTCAGATGGGTTACCCCTGACTGCTGCTGCAGTCATTAGGTCACAGGTTAAACAGGGTCTGATGATAGTCAGTTACCCAAGCCAAGGGGAAACCCAAGGCTAAGAGGACGAGTATGTGTATTCGCTTTGTGAAGGGGGCTCCTTCTCTTCCAGATGTTTCAGCAACACCCACTGTGGACCCAGCTCTGGAAAGGCTGGGCCCAGTGGTGACCCTAGACTCAACTCCCGAGGAAGAAGAGCTTGTGTACTCTCGTTGGGGAGAGGTACTCAGCACAAAGGATCACCCTGACCTTCAATGCCTGATGGCTGAAGACAGGTCATCTAGGGGGATTTTTGTAAGGGTCAAAGAGAGTGTCACTCTCTTGAAGGCCTAAGAATTTACCCCCAGGCCCAGGCACAAGGGGAAGTGCCTAGGTCTTTTAAAATGTATTAGGAGGGTGATCTCTTTTACAGTGAGTCCAAGGTATACAGGCCCGTCCTGTTGCAGGTGGCACATGAGCTTCCCTTAGCTGGTAGTCTTGGGACCAAGAAGACTACGCAAAGGCTTTCAGCCCACTTTTATTGGCGCAGAAAGTGAGTAGAAGTGGACCTTCACTGCAAGACCTGTCTCACTTGTCAGTTGCCTGGCAAGACTGGAGGCAGTGCCATTGAACCATTGCAGCCTTTGCCAGTGGTCGGCACACCATTTGAGAGGGTGGACATTGACATTGTTGGTCCCCTTGACCTTCCCACATGAGGTGGACACAGATTTATCCTGGCACTGGTATATCATGCCACCAATACCCCGGGGCTTTATCCCTTTGGAGCATAACAGCCAAGGTGGTTGGCGCATTATTCCTATTGACCTTGTCTGGTCCAACTGAACTTTTGACACCTAGTGAGAATTATTGAGCTTTGCCTTAATAAAGACCCAAGAATGGTCGAAACACGTATTGGCATAACTGTTACAGCTGATTATATTTCTGTTATATTCAATGCACATCTGTGATTAAAACAAAGACTATAGACCAAGATGTTCTAGTTGGTTTTCTATGTTTAGCAATGCATTATCATGGAACCACTAGTCTTGTTATCTCTCTAACACAGTAGGTTGGGGGAACCTAAGTTTCCAAAGGTATGCAGCAGCTATCTTTCTGTCCTATTTTGAACTGGTTGATTAGTAGACACACCAACCCAAGCGCTCTACTACCTGGTACCCCCCTGCTTTGGTTTCAGCATCTCCTCCTACCATGCCTGCTGTTTGCTTACAGAGAGGTGCGTCAAGAGGGTGTTGGTGTCAGCCCCTTTGAACCCCTCTTTGGATATCCAGTGATGGGGCCCCTTGCCATAGTAATATAAGGTTTGGAAGCCACCCCTACAGGTCCTGTCAAGCAAGTGAGGGACTATGTGTTAGGCTTCAGGAGGCAGATAGCATAGATGAGGGGCCAAGCAACATCACAAGTTTAAACAAGTCAAGAGTTAAACAATTACTGGCATGACCTTATGGTCTCACAAGTGGATTAGACTCATGGTTATGAGATATAGCCTACCATGTCTCGAGCTTGGGCAGATATGTTGACTGGATCCTTCAGGATCTCCGAGATGGGTGTAGTCAACTATATAGTTGACATGGATATTCCTGGGATAGCCTCTCAAGTCTTCCATGTCAACAGGCTCAAGCCTTTCCACAGAAGGAATTCTCATGCCTCTTGCTAGCTTCAGAGCAAGAAGAGGATGAGGATGAGTGTGAGCCCCTTCCTTATTTGCTACGTAGCAACCCTCAGGGTGGCTCACTGGAGGAAGTTCAACTCTATCCAGATCTGACACCAGAACAGCAGAGGATCTGTAGGGATTTGTTCCAGGAGTATGTCCCTCTGATCTCACTTACACCAGGCCTCACTTCATGATATAGGCATGATATTGGCACTATGGGTGTGCACCTGTCAAAAGAAGATGCTACAGGAAGTCAGACACTGTTAAGGACCACATCCAGGCAGAGGTTGCCAAAATATTGGACCTGGGTGTTATTGAACCCTCAACCAGCCCATGGTCTAGCCCAGTGTTCCTTGTCCCCAAGGCAAGTTCCGAGGCAGGTACCATTGCAGGTTCTGTGTGGGCTACAGAGGAGTCAAAGCAGTCACCAAGACTGATGCACACCCGTTGCCCAGGGATGATGCGATTGTGGACAAGATAGGTGCTGCCAAGTTTGTGGGCACCTTTGAACTCACATCAGGCTATTGGCAAATAGCTGTGACTGACCAGGCCAAGGGGAAAACTGCTTTCACAACACCAGAAGGGCTTTACCAGTTTAGGGTTGTGCATTTTGGGTGGAAGAATACCCCTGCCACGTTCTAAAGATTAGTCAATCATGGTCTCAATGGACTGAAGGCCTTCTGTGTGGCATACCTAGATGCCATTGCTGTCTATAGTTCTATGTGGGAAGAGCATTTGACACACTTACACTTGCATAAGGTTGTGCAGGCCATGAAAAGGGCCAAACTCACTATCAAGGCAACCGAGTGTCAGATAGCACAAGGGAAGGTGACCTACCTTGCTCATGAAGTAAGAGGGGGTCAAATCCAACCTCTCTCTCTAGTAAAGTACAAGCTGTACAGGAGGACTGGGAGACTCCCTCTACTCAAACCCAGGTGAGAGCTTTTTTGGGCCTCACTGGGTGATACCAAAACCTTGTGGCAGACTATGGCACCATAGCTACACCTCTGACAGCTCTGACATCACCCAAGCATCCTAAGAAGGTTAATTGGAGTGAGGACTTTCATATGGCCTTTGATGGCTTGAAGAAAAGTTTGTGCAGGGCACCTGTCTTGTGTGCCCCTGACTGCAGCAAACCCTTTATTGTGCAATATGATGTCTGTGACACTGGAATCTGAGCTGTCTTGTATCAGAGAACAAATGGAGAGAACACCCCATAATTGTCATCAGAAGGCATCTCAAGGGTAGGGAACTTCGGTGGGCCACTGTTGAAAATAAATGTTTTAGCATAAATTGGGCAATTAGGCATTTTAGACCTTAATTTACAGGGTCTGCCATTATGGTCCAAACTGACCATAAACCCTTATAGTGGCTTATGCAGATGAATGGTGAAAACCCCAAACTGCTCAGGTGCTCCATTAGCCTGCAAGGGCTAGACTTCACCATTGAGCATAGGCCAGGAAAGAGTCGTGATAATGCAGATGGCCTTTCCAGAAGGTATGTTGACCATCTGGATGAGGGTAACAATCTTGTGGGAGATCAGTTGCCCTAACCTCAGTCTAGGGGGCTGGAGGGGACATCATGTGTGATGTTGGAATCACCTTATGGAGGACAGAGCCTCCAGTCCGTGTCGTACCACTTTTCTGTTTGTGTGTTTTCCTTATGCATTCTGCCACTGAGGTCCAGCCGGGACCACTGGGGTGCACCTCTTTTTTTTAATGTTTTGGTGAACAACACCCATGGGATACCCTCATGGCACCCATGGGTGGTTTTTGGGCACCAGTATGCTGCCCACACATCAGGGTATGGGCTGGTGGCAGCTACATGCTGACATGGAAGTGGTTTTGAATGTCCTCCATTTTGGGGTACCCAAGCCCTGCCATAGAAATCACTGGATTCCCGCACAAAGGCAAGATGGCCACTGTGGCCTCTTGGTTTCAATTGTCATTTTTTTCTTTAATTAAAACTTCAGTTCAATAATTTATTATCAAACATTTTTTACATTATTCGTCCTCATCATTGAAAATTACTACGAACAAGTTGAAATCAGCATCTAAGACCATATTCATGCTCACTGGGTATATCTAGAAATGAAAAAAAAAACAGGAGTAATATTAATCCTGCGGATCCATTCTAAATAATCTATTAGTGGACAATGCGTCACCTTTAACATAAATATGGTTATTTTTCTTTGAAAATCATATCTAAGAAGTCAATAAGTCTGCATGATAGCATGACATTATGGCCAGCACTTGCGTATTCCCACCATTCTTCCAAGTTGTTATTGAAATTACTCAAATGCAAAGACCGCTGGCTGGTTATACCTGTACAAGCAATTATCAAATGTTTTAAAGACTCTGTTGCTCCTACTTCACAGAATCTACATTTGTTGTCTGCAACATCTTTAATACGTCTAATCCAAAGCATTTCTTGATTATTTAAGGCATTTAACCTGAATCTTAACAACCTATTTCTGTGATGACGTGATGGATAGTTCAGAAGGTATTTTGGCAGATTATGAAGTTTAATTTCGCCGATACTAAATGGCATGGCAGTTTTTAGTTGTTTCTGTTTTTCGATGTTCTGAATCCAATCCCAGTGTTCCAGCTTTTTTTTGCAAGTTGTGGGCAGTTAATTAACTCAGTTCTGCTTATACTTGCAGCTGTCATTATGACATCCAATTTTTGCTTCCATGTTTGGATTAATATGGACTGCATCTCCACTTGTCTGATATTAAATATTTTATAAGCTGGAATCTTGTGTCCAAGATACATTTTCCTCAAACTCATCAGTGATTTCCATACAACTGTCATATAGAGTGAGTTAATTGCTAATTCATATCTCAAAGCTTGTGCTGAAATATATTGAGGGAGTCTTAGCGCACCTCGCCAAAAGGTGCCTTCTAACCTATTCCAAAGTCAATGATCAAGGTCCCAGCCCGATTCTGCACCAAATAAGATAGTTGGGATGACCTTTTGACTATAGAATATCAAAATTGGTGTAATGGTGAATTTCCCATAGTCATGGTTAATCTTTGCCCCTTGCAGTCCGAATTTAATTGTTCTGTTGGACAGGTCTTTGATCCAAGCTGATTCACAAATTGAGTTATTGAACATCACACCCATTCTTATCGAATTTACTATGCTAAGTCTATCACTTGCAATTTTCCAGTTGAATTTTTTATCGAGTTTACTGTGCGAAAGACCAATGCTCATAATTTGCGTTTTTTCGGTGTTTATCACCAGCTCATTTGTGACCATATGTTCATTCATCCGGGACAGGAGGAGTTGTAATCCAATCTGAGTATGGTCAATTATCACCACGTCATCTGCATAGACCAAACAATTAACCAAAGTGTTGTTAATCTTTGGCGAAAAACAGGGAACTGAAGCCAGCCATTCAGGGAGGTCAGCAATAAAGAGTTTGAATAAATCAGCTCCAAAGGGCAGCCTTGCTTAACCCCTTTGTAAGTTGTTACCGGCAGGCTCAAATCGCCTTGTTGGTTAAGTCTTAGCTGGATCGTTGTATCAGAATGCAGAGCTTTTAATGGATCTAAGATTGTAGAGGGACAACCCCTTTTATGTAGTTTTGCCCATAGTTTTTCACGGTTTATGGTGTCAAATGCTTGTCGCAAGCCTATAAAAGCAAAGAAAATGTTCTTTTTTTGCTCGCAGCGCCTCCAATTTTAAGACATTCAGGAACAACAGATTCACATCTACTCCAACACCTTCTGTAAAACCTGTCTGTCGAATATCGTTTTTTCCTGATTTAGCAGCCCAGGTAACAAGTTTCTTTCAAAGAAAAGAGCTGAACATTTTCCCGATTGTATCCAAAAGAGCGATAGGACGATAATTTATCGGCTCCCTCCGGTTGCCCTTTTTATAAATCGGTACCACAATGGCTTTAAGCCATGATTCCGGAATGCTCTTGCTATCCAAGACTCTTTCAAACAGGAGCTCAATGAACTTAGCCCAATGGGCTTTATTTTACTTCCACATAATATTCGAGTCTTGGTCTGGACCTGCGGCTCTTGAGTTTTTTAAATTCTGTATTGCTATACTAGTGTCTTCTCTTGACGGTGTTATATCCCAGGATGTTGCATGCCCACTGACTTGCAGATGTCTCCAGTCCTTTGGCTTTTTATAAATTTGCTCAAAGTGGTCTAGCCATCTTGAACCATCTATTGGGTTAACAATCGTAGGCGCATATTTTGAGTGACCCATGTTTAAGATAGCCCAAATATCACGCGTATTCTTTGTAATCAGGAGCTGCATCATTAATTCTGCCCGATTTTGGGCTATCAGCATTGCATGTTCTTTCAGCCAATGTCGATATCCTTGACGTGAGATCTTACTTTGGCAAGAATGCTGGCTCTTGGAATCTTCATTTCCTTTATCCATCGCAGATCTTTCCTCAATTCCTTTTTCGCTTGTGCGATAACATTACTAAACTAATATTTGTTGGTATGGCCAATTGTTCGTGAGTACACCATTTTCGAACTGAAATTGAACAACAAAGGAACATAATTCACATGATTCTCCCTAACTAGATCAGAGAAGAGTGATTCAATTTGTGACCCATTAATTCTTAAACGATTGCCTGCCACATTTGAGGTGACATGTGTCAGATGTTTTTCTGGGGGTTCTCCCCACTCCGTTTCCCAGACTAGCCGGAGCAAGTCGTGATCACTGTGATTCATTAAGGTCACGGTTAGGGAGACAACTCTTTCGAAGAGCTGCCGGGATACCCAAATATAGTCCAATGTATTTCGACTGTACGGACCTCGCCATGTTGGATTGCAAGGCTGATCACCTTCAACGTTACCGTTGACCATTATACAGTTTCTTAAATACATCGCATCAGACCAAAGTTGTCCTCTATTCACCACAGCATCTGATCATTTCAAGATATTCTTTTGTGTAGCATTGTCATAATTGAACCAGCTACAGTTTAGATCACTGCATATCATTATGGCTAAATTGTTGTATTTCAGCGAAGTGGCATCTATTAAAGTGGTTACGGCACTAATAAAGCCAGTCGGGGAGATCATTGCGGGATTCCAATATCGGTTGATTAAGAGCAGATATTGATTTACCAACTTTGCTTTGACGGTTATTTGAGTTCCTTGTACAAAAGGATTTGGATTTAATAATTCTAGTGGCGTCATCCATTTGTAGTTCTTCACTAGGGTGACTAGGCCAGAAAATGGCCGTCCAGTTGAATTTTTTTCCGCAGGATTTAAGAAAGTGCTATAACCATCGCCAATAGGTGGATCCCGCAACCAAGTTTCTTCTAGGCATACAGCAAAAATGTTATCCATAGGAACTTCAAAATTGTTAAATAGATGAACAAAACCTTGTGTGTTCCATGATAGCACTACTAAGCATGAGTCGCTCTTCTTCTGTCATAGTTATTGTTGTTTCTCATTTGGGGAAAATGAACGTAGGGGACCATTCCGTCCACGTAACAAGTTCCCCCGGTGTCGTTCGTCACATTTCTCTACTGAGGAATGGGCCATTGATTTTCGCAAGGTGGCTCGTCGGATATCTAATTCTTTCTACGTTTCTCCGTACTTCACTTCTTGCCGAAACTTTGTAAGGCTCTTGCTCAGGTTCTAGTGTTAAATCGAAGCCAAATACTAGTAGGTCTTCTGCTGCTCGTAGTAGCATGTTTTTCACCACTGAGGAGCCAACATGCAATAGAACTTGATCTGAAGTTGTTTCTGTTGGATATTCAACAATCTTTATATCATCTGAAAAAATTGTACGCAGAATTGGAACACAAGCAAATAGTTTCAGGACATTGGCTCTATTTAAATTAACTTTGTTGTCATCTTATTGAACATTTTGTAGGCGTATTTTCCAGAGCTGAGTGGTTGTAGTTTGATTTTTAGGATAATGGGCTCTAGGTGAATGTTGAGTTTTCATGAGCCTCTGATGAGATGGTAATTTTGGATTTAACTTGGAGGCTAATATTGATTAGGCTCTCGAAGAATGTTTTGCCTTTTCTTCTTGTTCGGAGTTCCCCAAGGATTTTGTTTTCAGCTTTGACTCAGATTTTTTCCCCTTGCCAGTAAATAAAGTCCACGAGGCCCCTGTTCTCTCAGGCGAACTACCATTATGTTGTTGTTCATCCCGGTCGTACGCATCCGCTGAATATGTCGAAAGATCGCAAAGGTCGATTGGTGTGGAATCATCTTGACTGCCAGAACTCAGTTTGTCAGATTCAAGGCGAGGATGTTTTGCAGCATGTTTGCATGGAGCGATGACATTGTCAGACTCTGGCTCAAACACAGCCTTATCTATCCGCTTTGCTACCTCAGTTGGCCGCTCGAACAGGCCAGATTTCCCCGGTGTAGTCAAATTCCTTACGAATTTTTTCACGTTTGAATGTTTGGATTTTGATTGTTTCATTTTATTTTCTAGACTTGAGACTCTCTTATCTTTTATAGCCGGTTTAAAACTCTTTTCGGTCAGCGAGATAGATTTTGCTGCTCCATTAAATATGTTGAAAGAGCTTTTTTGGTTATTCGGTGGCACTGATGTTGCTACCTTCTCTTTGTTTTTATTTGAAACTGAGGGCATAGATGCTTTTAAAGACAGAAGGGTCACTCCGCTATCACTTTGTAAGCTGTTTAGTGCATTTGCGGCATCTACAGATGAATGTTGAAGAGTTAAATGAGGTGGTCTTGCGTTATTATTATCAGGCTCAGCAGATTTCGGTATGTCTTGGACCACCGCAACATCAACAATCATTGGTGTATCATTAACATGATTTGACTGAATAACCAACGTTTTGCTTTGTGCAGAAGCTAAGACCGTGGCCGGACAGTTCTCCTGATCTTTTGGTGCCTTAACTTTCTTTTTCAAGGATGTCGATTTTGTCACAACATTTTGCTTCAGAGCACAATCGCCATTCCGAACTTTCATTTCAACTTCCTTGGACTGGAGGCGCATCCATCTAACAGCCTCCATCAGACTTTCGGTGACATTGTCATTTTGATAATGATGTCTTGCAGCCATGTCGCTTAGGCGGTCCTGCCATCTCGCGGACAAGTCCGCTTGTTGTTCTATTTGTTTCTGAAGGAAACTGGTAAAGTGTTCAAGTTTTTCCATTTTGGTCATTAGATTTGATAACATTGCCCCCTGATCACCTAATGCACCATTCAAAGCTTCATACAGTTTTGAGAACGGTAATAGGGCAATCGAGGAGGCTGATACTACATTATTGTGGATCTGAGTGAGGGAATCAGCTGAGAGACCTTGTTGGTGAGTAATGGGTACCGAAGCATCAGATCCATTCAATAGATCATGCAGATGTTCATTATCATACTGAACGTCTGAGGACACGGGAGTTGGCACTTGTTTTGCTTTATCTTGCTTGGAGGTACTATTGCTTTTTGCACACGGAGTGCTTACATTTGATGGTGAAAGTACCGGCTCGTCGAATACACACTGATTCAGTTTTGATTTCAAGTCAATTATTCGCTGCAGGCGTCGGGCTCTAGCCAAGGAGCTTGCATCTAAACAGGCCATTTTAGGGGGAGAATAGGATGATCGCGTTTGGGAGACAGAGACATAAGCTATCTTTGGATCCGCTTCTGGCCTAGTCTCCCCTTTTTTCCCTGTTTCATCAGGGACTTGGCATGCATAAGCGCTATGGTTTGCGCTATCAGCTGAATGCGAAACATTTTGCAACGCTCTATTGTCGCCGATTGAATTTATTGCACAATTCTTTAAAAGTGCGGATACTTCATTCCTTGTGTTTAGTGCTTGATCAGGTTTACTCATATCATCAAGTCTTGTGATCTGGACAGGTGTCACATTATTCGATTTTGAGTTAGTCGTTCATATTTTTTTTTTTACCATGTCACAAAAAATGGACTTTGTTGCTCTTATCTCGGGAGATGTATTTTGGCTAATCGGCATGCATGGATTAATTTGTAGAGCCGCAGCGTTACTGATAGGTGACCGTAATGTTCGTGACTCAGTTTCATTAGATGTGCAAAGAGCCAAACAGTAAAAGTCAATGTCACTCGCCCTTCACACGCGAGGGCTTAACGCCGCAAGGGCTTCTGGTATCGGCTTTTATCTCCACACCTCCACAATGGGCGGGGCTTGAGCGAAGCACTCAGATGAACGCTGCGATTAGCTGCTCCAACACAAACAGTCAAACAGTAAAAGTCAATGTCGCTCGCCCTTCACACGCGAGGGCTTAACGCTGCAAGGGCTTCTGGTATCGGCTTTTATCTCCACACCTCCACAATGGGCGGGGCTTGAGCGAAGCACTCCGATGAACGCTGCGATCAGCTGCTCCAACACAAACAGCCAAACAGTAAAAGTCAATGTCGCTCGCCCTTCACACGCAAGGGTTTAATGCCGCAAGGGCTTCTGGTATCGGCTTTTATCTCCACACCTCCACAATGGGTGCGGCTTGAGCGAAGCACTCCGATGAACGCTGCGATCGGCTGCTCCAACACAAACAGCCAAACAGTAAAAGTCAATGTCGCTCGCCCTTCACACACGAGGGCTTAACGCCGCAAGGGCTTCTGGTATCGGCTTTTATCTCCACACCTCCACAATGGGCGGGGCTTCAGCGAAGCACTCCGATGAACGCTGCGATCAGCTGCTCCAACACAAACAGCCAAACAGTAAAAGTCAATGTCGCTCGCCCTTCACACGCGAGGGCTTAACGCTGCAATGGCTTCCGGTATCGGCTTTTATCTCCACACCTCCACAATGGGCGGGACTTGAGAGAAGCACTCCGATGAACGCTGCGATCAGCTGCTCCAACACAAACAGCCAAACAGTAAAAGTCAATGTCGCTCGCCCTTCACACGCGAGGGCTTAATGCCGCAAAGGCTTCTGGTATCGGCTTTTATCTCCACACCTCCACAATGGGCGGGGCTTGAGCAAAGCACTCAGATGAACGCTGCGATCAGCTGCTCCAACACAAACAGCCAAACAGTAAAAGTCAATGTCGCTCGCCCTTCACACGCAAGGGCTTAACCCTGTTTCCCAATGTCCTGGGAAGCCCTGTCTTTGTTCCCTTCCTCCTGACTGGCTGTTGGGTGGAAATGTCATATATGTCTTGGTTCCCTTTTCTCTTTACTGGCTGTTTTGTGGAAATATGATTCATGGGTCTGGGACTGCCTCCTGTCAGACTGACTGGAGTCTTCCCAGGTGTTGTGTGTTGTGGGTACACACTAGGGGTGAGACCTGTGTGAATGGAGTGAGGAGTCAAATCACATTCTCCTAACTCCATTTCTGTGTTTGTGACACAATGAATGAGACAGCCCTGACTGAAACTGACTTGAATGAAGTGTAGTGTGCTGAAACGTTGGGCACTTGACTCAATCCACATTCTATGCTATGGGTGTCTGGGTGGCGTGAATGGTCTGAATGCCTGTGAGCCTTAGTTTCTGCATGCATGAGTGGCTGACTGAGCCCAGCTTAGCCAGAGGGAATGGGATACAGATGTGTATATCTGGGGACCTCTAACCAATTTGTTCAAAAGCTGAAGTCAAAACTAAGCAAGAAGTAGCTGTTCCTTGAAGCCCAGCTGGAGGAGAAGTCTTCAGCTGCAATTTCTTCAAGTAATCTGAAAACTGCTGTGTCTCCCAAGGACTGATACAGAGAGGACCTGCAAAGGAGACCCTCCCCGAGCTACGAGGGACCATCATGCAAAACTGCTACTCTTCATCCGAAGTGCCCAGGAAGTCAGTCCTGTGTGATCATGAGATTGTTGGAGTAGGCCACAGTATTTTAACCTTGGTGAACCAGTAGGTAGGTCCCAAAAGAGTCCCATAGAGTCCTTCCCAGCAAATGAACAGTGCACTGTGCAGGTTGTTTTTGAATCACTAGGCTGCTCCTCACCCCCTGGACAATCTAACATCATTTTTAGAGCAGCCAGGACTTGTGTCTCTAACTGCAGGAGATACCTTTCAGTGCCACTTATTGAACAATTAAATGGATGAAAATGAAGTGATTTCATTTTTAGAAGAAAGACATCTACCCATAGCCAACTCACCAGTTGTCAGGATGGCAATGATATGTTAGCTGGTTCAATCAGACACTAAAAAATGTTTTGGCACATGCATGTGGGAGAAGAATACTTGTAGTAGGGATTGAGTGGTCCTGACATATTGCTGACTTACACATGCCATTGCCTATTGTGCCAGAAATGTTTTTCATACCTTTTGTTGTCCAAATAACAGCCTTCCCTTCGTAACAATTCTTAGGCTCTCTCACTGGGTTCAGCCACCCATGAAAGTTTGTGGATTCTTTCACTGGGTGCTGCTGACCCTTACATTTCTTGGGCTCTCTCCTAGGGTTCTGCCATCCACTAACATACTTAGGCTCTGTCACAGGGCACAGTCACCCCTTAAATTCAACAAGTTCTCTCAAAGGGATCAACTGCCCTCTAGGTTTCTTGCACTCTCTCAAAGCACCATGCAGTACAAGCAATAGTTACCAGCCTGCCCCATTACGTGTTCCAAGGGGTTCTGCCAGTGGTGCACCACCCAATTCACTTGTTGAGACAGCACTAGCATTGTGGGCCTGCCTCTGTGCACAGTTGGCGTCCTGCTGGCACCAATTGGGCAGATAGGGTGGGTGCCTGAATTTGCATGTGGCATGCCTAATGTCACTTATCTAGTTCACCCTAACCCTGGTAGGTACTAAAATCTACTCCTTTGTCACCACTGCCAGAGCGGGTGGTAGCGACAGCCAGGTTGCTGGTGGATTCAGCGGATGCAGGGTGTTATTTTCTTTTTGTGTGACTCTGGCGTACATGGTCCCTAATGGCCATGATCTCCAGGGCATGCACGCTTCCCTTTCATTTTTGTCCCACTAAATACCTTCCCATAGCCTTCCACTCTGCATCGGAACACAGACTCCCCTCCATGTAAGCCTTCCCCACGACTATGTGGGCAGTGTTGGACTGAAAGGTTCCCAGTCCATGTGATGACATCTGTGCATGCTTTCCACCTCCACAATGGCAGGAAAGGACTGAGGCTCCTCCTCCACAACCTCCTTGTCTACCTGATCTACCATACACTCTTCCCCATCATGTAGGTCCAACACTTGCTGTGGCACCTCTACAGAATGTCATGCCCCTGAAGTGACCCCTAATGAGCCTTTCCTCATGTGGTCACCCTTCCTCCTCAATGACCCCCACCTTCACTGGAGCCATACAATAACTTTTGCGAGTGTGCTTGAAGCAACATTCCACTCCTGCGACATTAGACACATGCTCTGCTTCATCACTGACTATGCCAGTATGGGGGTATCAACAAGAGATACTACTGTCTCTATCTCTGTGGAGTTGTCCACAAGATGCCCTTCCCTATCTTCAAGCCTCCACTCAAATCCCTACCCCCATGCCTCTTTGTAGTCAAGGCATTCTTTGATTGACCTGTATCTTCACCCTCTTTCTTCTTCGGGCCCTCTATGCCTCAGCAATCTCTCCTGCTAATTTGGAGGTCCAGCGATGCCGCATGGCCCGTGTCCATGAAACAGTTCCAGTGAAATACACAATATTACCACTCATTGTCTACCCCGGGGGGATACTGAACACCCTCTTGCAACGAGAGACCCAGATCCTCCTCTCTCATTCATCCTTCTTTCTCCTCCCCTTCCAGTTTTGCAGGTGCACCATGTCAAATGTATAGACTACAAGTGAGAGATTCAAAAGAAGTCAGACATACCTCGATAATCCAACAGTGTGACAACAACTCTGAGGACCAAGAAGAACCCTCCAAGAACACATTAACACATTAAAGACAGAACCACAACACACTTCATGACAAACTTACACCAGCAAAAGATCAGCCAGTTGGCAGATGAGACACCAGCAGTAGAAATGCAGGGTGAATATGGAAATGGGTATTTTTTGTGGGTGTTTTGGGGATAGGCTTTGGGAGAGGACAGGTTCTTTTTTTAATTATTTGAGTTTTGTCACAGTAAACTAAAGGATTTAGACACATGAGTAAAGGGCACATGTTTCACTGGTGGAAACAAACAAAATACTGTCAACATTACGAACAAGCACTGCAACATATGGGTACAAAATTGGCAAAAGAAACATACCAGAGAGCCACACACTAGACAAAAAACAACACCTATCTTCTAAACCTCTACAATACTCCTCAAACATATGTTCAAGTTAAAAAGCTCTCCAAAGACCCCCCCAAGTGGGAGCCTGCCCTGTGTACTCCTTTCCTGAAAGCCTGAACACCCACAAAGGAACAGGAATTGAGCTGAATCTTTATGAACAGTTGAACTTCCTTTAGTAGATTTGAGAGCTTTGATGGGTTTAACAAGCTTCACAGAACTGACCAAAAGGCTTTGGTTGGCTGGATTAACCCCACAAATTTGACCTGATACTGAAGTGCCTGATTGGACAAAGAATCATTACAAGCGACTTGAGCCAAGGCTTGATCATACACTCACAGCAAAGGATGAATCATGTAATAACAAGAAATCTGTTAACCACGGTGCAGTTATTCTAGCTAGCTGGATGCTGATGTGAGGGTATCTTGTTTTCTGAAGACAAATACCTGTGGGATGAGAATATCTGATGAATGCTCAAAGTCTTTGATCAGTTTAGCTGTTGCTCTTGGCCACATTGATTCAGATGGTCTTCTGTTTGGATTCTAGTTTGGAAGGAATCTGATATAACTACAAGATCCTCAACTTTGCTCTGCATGGGTGGGAACAACACGCGGATCCTAACAACTCAGGTAACCTTCAATTATACTAACAATATACAAACAGATTAGGAAGGCTCTCAGAAAGCCACTCTACTGCCCAGACTGCATTGCTTATCATCCAAGTTTGTTTGTTTGTTTATTTATTGTGCGGGCCAGACCCAAAAGTATCAGGGGGCAGGAGGTAAGAAGGCCTACAGCTTGGTTACAAAGGTAAATAAAATATCAAATGAACGGATAAAGGAATGAAAATAAAATCTAAATCTAAAAAGCATAACATATAGAGAGTACATACAATAGAGATACAGGCCTATAGATAGATGTGGGATGCTAGCTAATGTCATGGGTAAGGCAGGAAGGTTATTAGCAATTGTGGTTCTAGGCTAAGGAAATTACTTATCATTCTCTTTGAGCCATTTGATAAGATTCTGCCTGAATTTGGTAAATGTTTGGTCCATTCTCAGTGAGGGTAGCAAGGAGTTCCACAATTGTGCTGACTTGACTGGGAAGCTGGAGCCTCCAATAGTAGATAGTTGAAAGCATGGCACCTGAAGGCTGTTGGAGTTGACTAATCTCATAGGTCTACTTGAGTTTTTTCTGGAGATCTTTCTATCACGTAGCGTGGTGCCTTATTGTTTATGCATTTATGGATGAGGGATGCTGTTTTTAGGGAGATTTTCTCGTGTGTGGATTTCCTCCTTGTTTTGGAGATATGTTCTTGACTTGAAATGCTTAGTGCAGCTCTAAGGGCATTGTTCTGGAGTATCTGTATTTTATTGATAATGTATTTGTTGGCACCAATGTATTGGGTGATACAGTAGCCCAGTTTAGATACAATAAGAGCTCTGGCTAGGATCATGCAACTGTTGGGCAATAGGAATTGTTTGCCAGCTCTAATTAGTTTGCATGTGTATGCTGTGGATTTAATAAATGTTAGGGTGGAGTCTAAGTAAAAACCTATATTTTTTACTTCTTTGGCAACTTAATAGAGTTCCCATCAATAATGAAGGATTAATAATTGGGGCTAAGTCTTGTAAGGTGAGAGGTAGTGCCAAAGATGAAAAGCTCTGTTTTATCATCTTTCCGGCAGAGGCCATGAGTAGCCATCCATGCCTGAACAATGCTGTATACTCCATTCACCAACGCCAAATCCTTATCATAATCCCCAGTAAGTGGTAAGAGGATCTGGGTATCCATCTGCATAGTTAATGTAGGTGATACCCAGATGGTCAAGATCATCAAAAAGGGGCTTGGTGTATATATTGTACAGAGTCGGAGAGATACATGATCCCTGGGGCACCCCACAATTAATGGGAATAGGGTCTGCTGCTGCAGATGGCAAGAAAACCCTCATAGTCCTGTCGCTGAGGAAGGACTGTATCGATACTATGGCCTCCTTGGAGAAGTGGGCTGCTGAGTCCAGGTGGCGTCATAAGACCTTGTGGTCCACCAAGTCATCCATTCATATGAATATGTTTGCTTAATATATAATTAAATGTACTATTAATTGCAACCCCTATTCTATGTACTCCCTGCCACCCATTACTGGATGGATCTAAATGCCAGGAGCTGCCAGAAGATCTCGATGCAGCTGTCCTATTGCAGTTACCTACTCATCCACTGGCACTGATTACAGTGTTATCGGGAATGGTGGGTACCATTGCATTGAGTAATACAAACATCTACCATTGCAGCGCTTGGACGCAAAAGGAAATATCATTTTTAATTATTATCATTATTATTAGTAGTAGCAGTAGTAGTAGTAGTAATACATTGAGCCCTACATGCTAGGCACCTCTGCAAGCTTGCTGGAGGAACACGGCACATATGTCATTTTCAACTGTTGTTGTTGAAAATATTGTTGCTTCTACCAGATTTAAAAAGATTCCTGGTATGAACTCCCAAAGACAAGGAAGCACGTTTTTAGGAAGCAATGCATATGTTTTTGCAAATGTGATTACTTTACTTGTTGGAATTTTCATTTCCTTGTGCCTTGATGTTTAGTTTGTCCTTTTGCATCGTGTTTTCAGTCAATTTTTTGGTTTGGGCCAATTTCTTGCTCAATGCTGTCTTGCCAAGTGCAGGCAATTAACTACGACAATGTTCGCAATACAAGACGTGTTTGAGACAACTATAGCCTTCGTAAATTTCAAAATAAGGGGCTTATTAAGCTCAACACTTTACTGAACTCTCTCTTCCTAATACACCCAATGGCCACTGCTGCGATTACCAACAGCCTCGTGTGAAGTTTGCGTTTTTTTTAATGCACCACGTTATTGTTTTTGCATGTTCCTGACTGATGTTGTCTGATGAGGGCATCATTAAAATGCGTGGATTTCTTGCCCTCGGATATTTCTTCCCTCTTCTCACTGTTCCAGCTCTTTCCAAAATGGCCTCTGGCTGAGAAGGTTGACAGCTTCTTGCAAGGCCATAAGACCAGTTGATTTGGCTGCCAAGTAAAACCGCAGGGACGTGCTGTCTGCACCGTCCCCTGTTGGTATTTTGAAAGCCTCCCACATGCATAGCTTTAAGGACTGGCCAACACTAGGCATCAAAAGAACGTGTACTTTCGTGAACCTTAGCTCACAGTGCTAATCACATAGCTGCTGGGCCAGCTATCACAGAGCACGGCTTAAACTTTATAAAATGATGATAAGTGGCGCCTGTACATTTTTTGGATTTACAGATTTTCATTTGGCTTCCGGGTTTAATGCAAATGAGCTTAATTCATTTGGGAAGCCTAATGTTACATCTGCAGAATTTATATATACAAGAAGTGGAAGTTAATATTTTTTATAGCGCCCAACCAGTCTTCAAGTATGTAAGATTATGTATATTTGATGGGATATTATAGTCCACCGCGTCCATGCAATTGGTGCTTCAGAGATTTATGACAGGAGGAGGTGATTGTGCAGAGGAATGGTGAAAACCCCAAACTGCTCAGGTGCTCCATTAGCCTGCAAGGGCTAGACTTCACCATTGAGCATAGGCCAGGAAAGAGTCGTGATAATGCAGATGGCCTTTCCAGAAGGTATGTTGACCATCTGGATGAGGGTAACAATCTTGTGGGAGATCAGTTGCCCTAACCTCAGTCTAGGGGGCTGGAGGGGACATCATGTGTGATGTTGGAATCACCTTATGGAGGACAGAGCCTCCAGTCCGTGTCCTACCACTTCTCTGTTTGTGTGTTTTCGTTATGCATTCTGCCACTGAGGTCCAGCCGGGACCACTGGAAGTGCACCTCTTTTTTTAAATGTTTTGGTGAACAACACCCATGGGATACCCTCATGGCACCCATGGGTGGTTTTTGGGCACCAGTATGCTGCCCACAGAGCAGGGCATGGGCTGGTGGCAGCTACATGCTGACATGGAAGTGGTTTTGAATGTCCTCCATTTTGGGATACCCAAGCCCTGCCATAGAAATCACTGGATTCCCGCACAAAGGCAAGATGGCCACTGTGGCCTCTTGGTTTCAATTGTCATTTTTTTTTTAATTAAAACTTCAGTTCAATAATTTATTATCGAACTTTTGTTACATTATTCGTCCTCATCATTGAAAATTACTACGAACAAGTTGAAATCAGCATCTAAGACCATATTCATGCTCACTGGGTATATCTAGAAATGAAAAAAAAAAGGAGTAATATTAATCCTGCGGATCCATTCTAAATAATCTATTAGTGGACAATGCGTCACCTTTAACATAAATATGGTTATTTTTCTTTGAAAATCATATCTAAGAAGTCAATAAGTCTGCATGATAGCATGACATTATGGCCAGCACTTGCGTATTCCCACCATTCTTCCAAGTTGTTATTGTGTGGTCTGAAATTACTCAAATGCAAAGACCGCTGGCTGATTATACCTGTACAAGCAATTATCAAATGTTTTAAAGACTCTGTTGCTCCTACTTCACAGAATCTACATTTGTTGTCTGCAACATCTTTAATATGTCTAATCCAAAGCATTTCTCGCTTATTTAAGGCATTTAACCTGAATCTTAACAACCTATTTCTGTGATGACGTGATGGATAGTTCAGAAGGTATTTTGGCAGATTATGAAGTTTCATTTCGCCGATACTTAATGGCAAGGCAGTTTTTAGTTGTTTCTGTTTTTCGATGTTCTGAATCCAATCCCAGTGTTCCAGCTTTTTTTTGCAAGTTGTGGGCAGTTAATTAACTCAGTTCTGCTTATACTTGCAGCTGTCATTATGACATCCAATTTTTGCTTCCATGTTTGGATTAATATGGACTGCATCTCCACTTGTCTGATATTAAATATTTTATAAGCTGGAATCTTGTGTCCAAGATACATTTTCCTCAAACTCATCAGTGATTTCCATACAACTGTCATATAGAGTGAGTTAATTGCTAATTCATATCTCAAAGCTTGTGCTGAAATATATTGAGGGAGTCTTAGCGCACCTCGCCAAAAGGTGCCTTCTAACCTATTCCAAAGTCAATGATCAAGGTCCCAGCCCGATTCTGCACCAAATAAGATAGTTGGGATGACCTTTTGACGATAGAATATCAAAATTGGTGTAATGGTGAATTTCCCAGAGTCATGGTTAATCTTTGCCCCTTGCAGTCTGAATTTAATTGTTCTGTTGGACAGGTCTTTGATCCAAGCTGATTCACAAATTGAGTTATTGAACATCACACCCAGGTATCTTATCGAATTTACTATGCTAAGTCTATCACTTGCAATTTTCCAGTTGAATTTTTTATCGAGTTTACTGTGCGAAAGACCAATGCTCATAATTTGCGTTTTTTCGGTGTTTATCACCAGCTCATTTGTGACCATATGTTCATTCATCCGGGACAGGAGGTGTTGTAATCCAATCTGAGTATGGTCAATTATCACCACGTCATCTGCATAGACCAAACAATTAACCAAAGTGTTGTTAATCTTTGGCGAAAAACAGGGAACTGAAGCCAGCCATTCAGGGAGGTCAGCAATAAAGAGTTTGAATAAATCAGCTGCCAAAGGGCAGCCTTGCTTAACCCCTTTGTAAGTTGTTACCGGCAGGCTCAAATCGCCTTGTTGGTTAAGTCTTATCTGGATCGTTGTATCAGAATGCAGAGCTTTTAATGGATCTAAAATTGTAGAGGGACAACCCCTTTTATGTAGTTTTGCCCATAGTTTTTCACGGTTTATGGTGTCAAATGCTTGTCGCAAGCCTATAAAAGCAAAGAAAATTTTCTTTTTTTGCTCGCAGCGCCTCCAATTTTAAGACATTCAGCAACAACAGATTCACATCTACTCCAACACCTTCTGTAAAACCTGTCTGTCGAATATCGTTTTTTCCTGATTTAGCAGCCCAGGTAACAAGTTTCTTTCGAAGAAAAGAGCTGAACATTTTCCCGATTGTATCCAAAAGAGCGATAGGACGATAATTTATCGGCTCCCTCCGGTTGCCCTTTTTATAAATCGGTACTACAATGGCTTTAAGCCATGATTCCGGAATGCTCTTGCTATCCAAGACTCTTTCAAACAGGAGCTCAATGAACTTAGCCCAATGGGCTTTATTTTACTTCAACATAATATTCGAGACTTGGTCTGGACCTGCGGCTCTTGAGTTTTTTAAATTCTGTATTGCTATACTAGTGTCTTCTCTTGACGGTGTTATATCCCAGGATGTTGCATGCCCACTGACTTGCAGATGTCTCCAGTCCTTTGGCTTTTTATAAATTTGCTCAAAGTGGTCTAGCCATCTTGAACCATCTATTGGGTTAACAATCGTAGGCGCAGCTTTTGAGTGACCCATGTTTAAGATAGCCCAAATATCACGCGTATTCTTTGTAATCAGGAGCTGCATCATTAACTCTGCCCGATTTTGGGCTATCAGCATTGCATGTTCTTTCAGCCAATGTCGATATCCTTGACGTGAGATCTTACTTTGGCAAGAATGCTGGCTCTTGGAATCTTCATTTCCTTTATCCATCGCAGATCTTTCCTCAATTCCTTTTTTGCTTGTGCGATAACATTACTAAACTAATATTTGTTGGTATGGCCAATTGTTCGTGAGTACACCATTTTCGAACTGAAATTGAACAACAAAGGAACATAATTCACATGATTCTCCCTAATTAGATCAGAGCAGAGTGATTCAATTTGTGACCCATTCATTCTTAAACGATTGCCTGCCGCATTTGAGGTGACATGTGTCAGATATTTTTCTGGGTGTTCTCCCCACTCCGTTTCCCAGAAAAGCCGGAGCAAGTCGTGATCACTGTGATTCATTAAGGTCAGGGTTAGGGAGACAACTCTTTCGAAGAGCTGCCGGGATACCCAAATATAGTCCAATGTATTTCGACTGTACGGACCTTGCCATGTTGGATTGCAAGGCTGATCACCTTCAACGTTACCGTTGACCATTATACAGTTTCTTAAATACATCGCATCAGACAAAAGTTGTCCTCTATTCACCACAGCATCTGATCATTTCAAGATATTCTTTTGTGTAGCATTGTCATAATTGAACCAGCTACAGTTTAGATCACTGCATATCATGATGGCTAAATTGTTGTATTTCAGCGAAGTGGCATCTATTAAAGTGGTTACGGCACTAATAAAGCCAGTCGGGGAGATCATTGCGGGATTCTAATATCGGTTGATTAAGAGCAGATATTGATTTACCAACTTTGCTTTGACGGTTATTTGAGTTCCTTGTACAAAAGGATTTGGATTTAATAATTCTAGTGGCGTCATCCATTTGTAGTTCTTCACTAGGGTGACTAGGCCAGAAAATGGCCGTCCAGTAGAATTTTTTTCCGCAGGATTTAAGAAAGTGCTATAACCATCGCGAATAGGTGGATCCCGCAACCAAGTTTCTTCTAGGCATACAGCAAAAATGTTATCCATAGGCACTTCAAAATTGAACAAAACCTTGTGTGTTCCATGATAGCACTACTAAGCATGAGTCGCTCTTCTTCTGTCATAGTTATTGTTGTTTCTCATTTGGGGAAAATGAACGTAGGGGACCATTCCGTCCACGTAACAAGTTCCCCCGGTGTCGTTCGTCACATTTCTCTACTGAGGAATGGGCCATTGATTTTCGCAAGGTGGCTCGTCGGATATCTAATCCTTTCTACGTTTCTCCGTACTTCACTTCTTGCCGAAACTTTGTAAGGCTCTTGCTCAGGTTCTAGTGTTAAATCGAAGCCAAATACTAGTAGGTCTTCTGCTGCTCGTAGTAGCATGTTTTTCACCACTGAGGAGCCAACATGCAATAGAACTTGATCTGAAGTTGTTTCTGTTGGATATTCAACAATCTTTATATCATCTGAAGAAATTGTACGCAGAACTGGAACACAAGCAAATAGTTTCAGGACATTGGCTCTATTTAAATTAACTTCGTTGTCATCTTATTGAACATTTTGTAGGCGTATTTTCCAGAGCTGAGTGGTTGCAGTTTCATTTTTAGGATAATGGGCTCCAGGTGAATGTTGGCCTCTGATGAGATGTTAATTTTGGATTTAACTTGGAGGCTAATATTGATGAGGCTCTCGAAGAATGTTTTGCCTTTTCTTCTTGTTCGGAGTTCCCCAAGGATTTTGTTTTCAGCTTTGACTCAGATTTTTTCCCCTTGCCAGTAAATAAAGTCCACGAGGCCCCTGTTCTCTCAGGCGAACTACCGTTATGTTGTTGTTCATCCCGGTCGTACGCATCCGCTGAATATGTCGAAAGATCGCAAAGGTCGATTGCTGTGGAATCATCTTGACTGCCAGAACTCAGTTCGTCAGATTCAAGGCGAGGATGTTTTGCAGAATGTTTGCATGGAGCGATGACATTGTCAGACTCTGGCTCAAACACAGCCTTATCTATTCGCTTTGCTACCTCAGTTGGCCGCTCGAACAGGCCAGATTTCCGCGGTGTAGTCAAATTCCTTATGAATTTTTTCACGTTTGAATGTTTGGATTTTGATTGTTTCATTTTATTTTCTAGACTTGAGACTCTCTTATCTTTTATAGCCGGTTTAAAACTCTTTTCGGTCAGCGAGATAGATTTTGCTGCTCCATTAAATATGTTGAAAGAGCTTTTTTGGTTATTCGGTGGCACTGATGTTGCTACGTTCTCTGTGTTTTTATTTGAAACTGAGGGCATAGATGCTTTTAAAGACAGAAGGGTCACTCCGCTATCACTTTCTAAGCTGTTTAGTGCATTTGCGGCATCTACAGATGAATGTTGAAGAGTTAAATGAGGTGGTCTTGCGTTATTATTATCAGGCTCAGCAGATTTCGGTATGTCTTGGACCACCGCAACATCAACAATCATTGGTGTATCATTAACATGATTTGACTGAATAACCAACGTTTTGCTTTGTGCAGAAGCTAAGTCCGTGGCCGGACAGTTCTCCTGATCTTTTGGTGTCTTAACTTTCTTTTTCAAGGATGTCGATTTTGTCACAACATTTTGCTTCAGAGCACAATCGCCATTCCGAACTTTCATTTCAACTTCCTTGGACTGGAGGCGCATCCATCTAACAGCCTCCATCAGACTTTCGATGACATTGTCATTTTGATAATGATGTCTTGCAGCCATGTCGCTTAGACGGTCCTGCCATCTCGCGGACAAGTCCGCTTGTTGTTCTATTTGTTTCTGAAGGAAACTGGTAAAGTGTTCAAGTTTTTCCATTTTGGTCATTAGATTTGATAACATTGCCCCCTGATCACCTAATGCGCCATTCAAAGCTTCATACAGTTTTGAGAACGGTAATAGGGCAATCGAGGAGGCTTATACTACATTATTGTGGATCTGAGTGAGGGAATCAGCTGAGAGACCTTGTTGGTGAGTAATGAGTACCGAAGCATCAGATCCATTCAATAGATCATGCAGATGTTCATTATCATACTGAACGTCTGAGGACACGGGAGTTGGCACTTGTTTTGTTTATCATGCTTGGAGGTACTATTGCTTTTTGCACACGGAGTGCTTACATTTGATGGTGAAAGTACCGGCTCGTCGAATACAGACTGATTCAGTTTTGATTTCAAGTCAATTATTCGCTGCAGGCGACGGGCTCTAGCCAAGGAGCTTGAATCTAAAAAGGCCATTTTAGGGGGAGAATAGGATGATCGCGTTTGGGAGACAGAGACATAAGCTATCTTTGGATCCGCTTCTGGCCTAGTCTCCCCTTTTTTCCCTGTTTCATCAGGGACTTGGCATGCATAAGCGCTATGGTTTGCGCTATCAGCTGAATGCGAAACATTTTGCAACTCTCTATTGTCGCCGATTGAATTTATTGCACAATTCTTTAAAGGTGCGGATACTTCATTCCTTTTGTTTAGTGCTTGATCAGGTTTACTCATATCATCAAGTTGTGTGATCTGGACAGGTGTCACATTATTCGATTTTGAGTTAGTCGTTCATATTTTTTTTTTTACCATGTCACAAAAAATGGACTTTGTTGCTCTTATCTCGGGAGCTGTATTTTGGCTAATCGGCATGCATGGATTAATTTGTAGAGCCGCGGCGTTACTGGTAGGTGACCGTAATGTTCGTGACTCAGTTTCATTAGATGTGCAAAGAGCCAAACAGTAAAAGTCAATGTCACTCGCCCTTCACACGCGAGGGCTTAACGCCGCAAGGGCTTCTGGTATCGGCTTTTATCTCCACACCTCCACAATCGGCGGGGCTTGAGCAAAGCACTCCGATGATTGCTGCGATCAGCTGCTCCAACACAAACAGTCAAACAGTAAAAGTCAATGTCGCTCGCCCTTCACACGCAAGGGCTTAACGCTGCAAGGGCTTCTGGTATCGGCTTTTATCTCCACACCTCCACAATGGGCGGGGCTTGAGCGAAGCACTCCGATGAACGCTGCGATCAGCTGCTCCAACACAAACAGCCAAACAGTAAAAGTCAATGTCGCTCGCCCTTCACACGCGAGGGCTTAACGCCGCAAGGGCTTCTGGTATCGGCTTTTATCTCCACACCTCCACAATCGGCGGGGCTTGAGCGAAGCACTCCGATGAACGCTGCGATCAGCTGCTCCAACACAAACAGTCAAACAGTAAAAGTCAATGTCGCTCGCCCTTCACACGCGAGGGCTTAACGCTGCAATGGCTTCTGGTATCGGCTTTTATCTCCACACCTCCACAATGGGCGGGGCTTGAGCAAAGCACTCCGATGAACGCTGCGATCAGCTGCTCCAACACAAACAGCCAAACAGTAAAAGTCAATGTCGCTCTCCTTTCACACGCGAGGGCTTAACGCCGCAACTGCTTCTGGTATCGGCTTTTATCTCCACACCTCCACAATGGGCGGGGCTTCAGCATAGCACTCCGATGAACGCTGCGATCAGCTGCTCCAACACAAACAGCCAAACAGTAAAAGTCAATGTCGCTCGCCCTTCACACGCGAGGGCTTAACGCTGCAAGAGCTTCTGGTATCGGCTTTTATCTCCACACCTCCACAATGGGCGGGACTTGAGCGAAGCACTCCGATGAACGCTGCGATCAGCTGCTCCAACACAAACAGCCAAACAGTAAAAGTCAATGTCGCTCGCCCTTCACACGCGAGGGCTTAACGCCGCAAAGGCTTCTGGTATCGGCTTTTATCTCCACACCTCCACAATGGGCGGGGCTTGAGCAAAGCACTCAGATGAACGCTGCGATCAGCTGCTCCAACACAAACAGCCAAACAGTAAAAGTCAATGTCGCTCTCCTTTCACACGCGAGGGCTTAACGCCGCAACGGCTTCTGGTATCGGCTTTTATCTCCACACCTCCACAATGGGTGGGGCTTCAGCATAGCACTCCGATGAACGCTGCGATCAGCTGCTCCAACACAAACAGCCAAACAGTAAAAGTCAATGTCGCTCGCCCTTCACACGCAAGGGCTTAACCCTGTTTCCCAATGTCCTGGGAAGCCCTGCCTTTGTTCCCTTCCTCCTGACTGGCTGTTGGGTGGAAATGTCATATATGTCTTGGTTCCCTTTTCTCTTTACTGGCTGTTTTGTGGAAATATGATTCATGGCTCTGGGACTGCCTCCTGTCAGACTGACTGGAGTCTTCCCAGGTGTTGTGTGTTGTGGGTACACACTAGGGGTGAGACCTGTGTGAATGGGGTGAGGAGTCAAATCACATTTTCCTAACTCCATTTCTGTGTTTGTGACACAATGAATGAGACAGCCCTGACTGAAACTGACTTGAATGAAGTGTAGTGTGCTGAAACGTTGGGCACTTGACTCAATCCACATTCTATGCTATGGGTGTCTGGGTGGCGTGAATGGTCTGAATGCCTGTGAGCCTTAGTTTCTGCATGCATGAGTGGCTGACTGAGCCCAGCTCAGCCAGAGGGAATGGGGTACAGATGTGTATATCTGGGGACCTCTCACCAATTTGTTCAAAAGCTGAAGTGAAAACTAAGCAAGAAGTAGCTGTTCCTTGAAGCCCAGCTGGAGGAGAAGTCTTCAGCTGCAATTTCTTCAAGTAATCTGAAAACTGCTGTGTCTCCCAAGGACTGATACAGAGAGGACCTGCAAAGGAGACCCTCCCCGAGCTACGAGGGACCATCATGCAAAACTGCTACTCTTCATCCGAAGTGCCCAGGAAGTCAGTCCTGTGTGATCATGAGATTGTTGGAGTAGGCCACAGTATTTTAACCTTGGTGAACCAGTAGGTAGGTCCCAAAAGAGTCCCATAGAGTCCTTCCCAGCAAATGCACAGTGCACTGTGCAGGTTGTTTTTGAATCACTAGGCTGCTCCTCACCCCCTGTGCAATCTAACATAATTTTTAGAGCAGCCAGGACTTGTGTCTCTAACTGCAGGAGATACCTTTCAGTGCCACTTATTGAACAATTAAATGGATGAAAATGAAGGGATTTCATTTTTAGAAGAAAGACATCTACCCATAGCCAACTCACCAGTTGTCAGGATGGCAATGATATGTTAGCTGGTTCAATCAGACACTAAAAAATGTTTTGGCACATGCATGTGGGAGAAGAATACTTGTAGTAGGGATTGAGTGGTCCTGACATATTGCTGACTTACACATGCCATTGCCTATTGTGCCAGAAATATTTTTCATACCTTTTGTTGTCCAAATAACAGCCTTCCCTTCGTAACAATTCTTAGGCTCTCTCACTGGGTTCAGCCACCCATGAAAGTTTGTGGATTCTTTCACTGGGTGCTGCTGACCCTTACATTTCTTGGGCTCTCTCCTAGGGTTCTGCCATCCACTAACATACTTAGGCTCTGTCACAGGGCACAGTCACCCCTTAAATTCAACAAGTTCTCTCAAAGGGATCAACTGCCCTCTAGGTTTCTTGCACTCTCTCAAAGCACCATGCAGTACAAGCAATAGTTACCAGCCTGCCCCATTACGTGTTCCAAGGGGTTCTGCCAGTGGTGCACCACCCAATTCACTTGTTGACACAGCACTAGCATTGTGGGCCTGCCTCTGTGCAAAGTTGGCATCCTGCTGGCACCAATTGGGCAGATAGGGTGGGTGCCAGAATTTGCATGTGGCATGCCTAATGTCACTTATCTAGTTCACCCTAACCCTGGTAGGTACTAAAATCTACTCCTTTGTCACCACTGCCAGAGCGGGTGGTAGCGACAGCCAGGTTGCTGGTGGATTCAGCGGATGCAGGGTGTTATTTTCTTTTTGTGTGACTCTGGCGTACATGGTCCCTAATGGCCATGATCTCCAGGGCATGCACGCTTCCCTTTCATTTTTGTCCCACTAAATACCTTCCCATAGCCTTCCACTCTGCATCGGAACACAGACTCCCCTCCATGTAAGCCTTCCCAACGACTATGTGGGCAGTGTTGGACTGAAAGGTTCCCAGTCCATGTGATGACATCTGTGCATGCTTTCCACCTCCACAATGGCAGGAAAGGACTGAGGCTCCTCCTCCACAACCTCCTTGTCTACCTGATCTACCATACACTCTTCCCCATCATGTAGGTCCAACACTTGCTGTGGCACCTCTATAGAATGTCATGCCCCTGAAGTGACCCCTAATGAGCCTTCCCTCATGGTGGTCACCCCTTCCTCCTCAATGACCCCCACCTTCACTGGAGCCATACAATAACTTTTGTGAGTGTGTTTGAAGCAACATTCCACTCCTGCGACATTAGACACATGCTCTGCTTCATCACTCACTATGCCAGTATGGGGGTATCAACAAGAGATACTACTGTCTCTATCTCTGTGGAGTTGTCCACAAGATGCCCTTCCCTCTTTGCAAGCCTCCACTCAAATCCCTACCCCCATGCCTCTTTGTAGTCAAGGCATTCTCTGATTGACCTGTATCTTCCCCCTCTTTCTTCTTCGGGCCCTCTATGCCTCAGCAATCTCTCCTGCTAATTTGGAGGTCCAGCGATGCCGCATGGCCCGTGTCCATGAAACAGTTCCAGTGAAATACACAATATTACCACTCATTGTCTATCCCGGGGGGATACTGAACACCCTCTTGCAACGAGTGACCCAGATCCTCCTCTCGCCTTCATCCTTCTTTCTCCTCCCCTTCCAGTTTTGCAGGTGCACCATGTCAAATGTATAGACTACAAGTGAGAGATTCAAAAGAAGTCAGACATACCTCGATAATCCAACAGTGTGACAACAGCTCTGAGGACCAAGTAGACCCCTCCAAGAACACATTAACACATTAAAGACAGACCACAACACACTTCATGACAAACTTACACCAGCAAAAGATCAGCCAGTTGGGAGATGAGACAACAGCAGTAGAAATGCAGGGTGAATATGGAAATGGGTATTTTTTGTGGGTGTTTTGGGGATAGGCTTTGGGAGAGGACAGGTTTTTTTTTTAATTATTTGAGTTTTGTCACAGTAAACTAAAGGAATTAGACACATGAGTAAAGGGCACATGTTTCACTGGTGGAAACAAACAAAATACTGTCAACATTACGAACAAGCACTGCAACATATGGGTACAAAATTGGCAAAAGAAACATACCAGAGAGCCACACACTAGACAAAAAACAACAACTATCTTCTAAACCTCTACAATACTCCTCAAACTTATGTTCAAGTTAAAAAGCACTCCAAAGACCCCCCCAAGTGGGAGCCTGCCCTGTGTACTCCTTTCCTGAAAGCCTGAATACCCACAAAGGAACAGGAATTGAGCTGAATCTTTATGAACAGTTGAACTTCCTTTAGTAGATTTGAGAGCTTTGATGGGTTTCACAAGCTTCACAGATCTGACCAAAAGGCTTTGGTTGGCTGTATTAACCCCACAAATTTGACCTGATACTGAAGTGCCTGATTGGACAAAGAATCATTACAAGCGACTAGAGCCAAGGCTTGATCATACACTCACAGCAAAGGATGAATCATGTAATAACAAGAAATCTGTTAACCACGGCGCAGTTATTCTAGCTAGCTAGATGCTGATGTGAGGGTATCTTGTTTTCTGAGGACAAATACCTGTGGGATGAGAATATCTGATGAATGCTCAAAGTCTTTGATCAGTTTAGCTGTTGCTCTTGGCCACATTGATTCAGATGGTCTTCTGTTTGGATTCTAGTTTGGAAGGAATCTGATATAACTACAAGATCCTCAACTTTGCTCTGCATGGGTGGGAACAACACTCGGATCCTAACAACTCAGGTAACCTTCAATTATACTAACAATATACAAACAGATTAGGAAGGCTCTCAGAAAGCCACTCTACTGCCCAGACTGCATTGCTTATCATCCAAGTTTGTTTTTTGTTTATTTATTTATTGTGCGCGCCAGACCCAAAAGTATCGGGGGCAGGAGGTAAGAAGGCCTACAGCTTGGTTACAAAGGTTAAATAAAATATCAAATGAACGGATAAAGGAATGGAAATAAAATCTAAATCTAAAAAGCATAACATATAGAGAGTACATACATTAGAGATACAGGCATATAGATAGATGTGGGATGCTAGCTAATGTCATGGGTAAGGCAGGAAGGTTATTAGCAATTGTGGTTCTAGGCTAAGGAAATTACTTATCATTCTCTTTGAGCCATTTGATAAGATTCTGCCTGAATTTGGTAAATGTTTGGTCCATTCTCAGTGAGGGTAGCAAGGAGTTCCACAATTGTGCTGACTTGACTGGGAAGCTGGAGCCTCCAATAGTAGATAGTTGAAAGCATGGCACCTGAAGGCTGTTGGCGTTGACTAATCTCATAGGTCTACTTGAGTTTTTTCTGGAGATCTTTCTATCACGTAGCGTGGTGCCTTATTGTTTATGCATTTATGGATGAGGGATGCTGTTTTCAGGGAGATTTTCTCATGTGTGGATTTCCTCCTTGTTTTGGAGAAATGTTCTTTTCTTGAAATGCTTAGTGCAGCTCTAAGGGCATTGTTCTGGAGAATCTGTATTCTATTGATAATGTATTTGTTGGCACCAATGTATTCGGTGATACAGTAGCCCAGTTTAGATAAAATAAGATCTCTGGCTAGGATCATGCAACTGTTGGGCAATAGGAATTGTTTGCCAGCTCTAATTAGTTTGCATGTGTATGCTGTGGATTTAATAAATGTTAGGGTGGAGTCTAAGTAAAAACCTATATTTTTTACTTCTTTGGCAACATAATAGAGTTCCCGTCAATAATGAAGGATTAATAATTGGGGCTAAGTCTTGTAAGGTGAGAGGTAGTGCCAAAGATGAAAAGCTCTGTTTTATCATCTTTCCGGCAGAGGCCATGAGTAGCCATCCATGCCTGAACGATGCTGTATACTCCATTCACCAACGCCAAATCCTTATCATAATCCCCAGTAAGTGGTAAGAGGATCTGGGTATCCATCTGCATAGTTAATGTAGGTGATACCCAGATGGTCAAGATCATCAAAAAGGGGCTTGGTGTATATTGTACAGAGTCGGAGAGATACATGATCCCTGGGGCACCCCACAAGTAATGGGAAAAGGGTCTGCTGCTGCAGATGGCAAGAAAACCCTCATAGTCCTGTCGCTGAGGAAGGACTGTATCGATACTATGGCCTCCTTGGAGAAGTGGGCTGCTGAGTCCAGGTGGCGTCATAAGACCTTGTGGTCCACCAAGTCATCCATTCATATGAATATGTTTGCTTAATATATAATTAAATGTACTATTAATTGCAACCCCTATTCTATGTACTCCCTGCCACCCATTACTGGATGGATCTAAATGCCAGGAGCTGCCAGAAGATCTGGATGCAGCTGTCCTATTGCAGTTACCTACTCATCCATTGGCACTGATTACAGTGTTATCGGGAATGGTGGGTACCATTGGATTGAGTAATACAAACATCTACCATTGCAGCGCTTGGACGCAAAAGGAAATATCATTTTTAATTATTATCATTATTATTAGTAGTAGCAGTAGTAGTAGTAGTAATACATTGAGCCCTACATGCTAGGCACCTCTGTAAGCTTGCTGGAGGAACACGGCACATATGTCATTTTCAACTGTTGTTGTTGAAAATATTGTTGCTTCTACCAGATTCAAAAAGATTCCTGGTATGAACTCCCAAAGACAAGGAAGCACGTTTTTAGGAAGCAATGCATATGTTTTTGCAAATGTGATTACTTTACTTGTTGGATGTTTCATTTCCTTGTGCCTTGATGTTTAGTTTGTCCTTTTGCATCGTGTTTTCAGTCAATTTTTTGGTTCGGGCCAATTTCTTGCTCAATGCTGTCTTGCCAAGTGCAGGCAATTAACTACGACAATGTTCGGCAACACAAGACGTGTTTGAGACAACTATAGCCTTCGTAAGTTTCAAAATAAGGGGCTTATTAAGCTCAACACTTTACTGAACTCTCTCTTCCTAATAAACCCAATGGCCACTGCTGCGATTACCAACAGCCTCGTGTGAAGTTTGCGGTTTTTTTAATGCACCACGTTATTGTTTTTGCATGTTCCTGACTGATGTTGTCTGATGAGGGCATCATTAAAATGTGTGGATTTCTTCCCCTCGGATATTTCTTCCCTCTTCTCACTGTTCCAGCTCTTTCCAAAATGGCCTCTGGCTGAGAAGGTTGACAGCTTCTTGCAAGGCCATAAAACCAGTTGATTTGGCTGCCAAGTAAAACCGCAGGGACGTGCTGTCTGCACCGTCCCCTGTTGGTATTTTGAAAGCCTCCCACATGCATAGCTTTAAGGACTGGCCAACACTAGGCATCAAAAGAACGTGTACTTTCGTGAACCTTAGCTCACAGTGCTAATCACATAGCTGCTGGGCCAGCTATCACAGAGCACGGCTTAAACTTTATAAAATGATGATAAGTGGCGTCTGTAAATTTTATGGATTTACAGATTCTCATTTGGCTTCCGGGTTTAATGCAAATGAGCTTAATTCATTTGGGAAGCCTAATGTTACATCTGCAGAATTTATATATACAAGAAGTGGAAGTTAATATTTTTTATAGCGCCCAACCAGTCTTCAAGTATGTAAGATTATGTATATTTGATGGGATATTATAGTCCACCGCGTTGCATGCAATTGGTGCTTCAGAGATTTATGACAGGAGGAGGTGATTGTGAGTGTGGTAGGTTGGGTGGCAGACATTTCTAGGTGGATAGTGAAGAAAGTAAGCTATTAAGGGGACGCTAGTAATGGATGTTACATACACATTCATTACCTACAACAAAGTTATAATCTAGGCCTTTTGTAAATGTCAGTGTTCTGACCCTATGCTATTATCTCAGAAAGACTCTGACTACAAGGAAAGCCAGCTTGTTTTACCTCACAGCCGGTGCAATGAACAGACAGAAATGCCATTCTCTGAGTCTGCCTATTCATTTAAACCACCGCCTCAAATGCAACTCATTGAAGATACGCCACTTGCTGGCCACAAAAAGGTTTCACTGCCTTTACATTTTTAGGTCTAGCCAAATCTCTCTCTGCTGGAGTTCTTGCAAAGTATGCTAGAGAATACCTGTGGCCAGTCAGGTGTTCCTTGATGCAGAACGAGTGTACCATGTTGAACAATATGTTGGTGTGGGAGCCATTTTTTAGAAGAAAGTGGAAATGTGTATGTTGGTGAGAGAAACTTTAATTGTGCTTTTCGACCCAATATTGTGAAGCTGGTCCTGCACTGAAAGTGCATTGTGACACATTGTGAGTCGGATTGCAGTTTTGCCCTGCCTTTGCTGATTTATGAGTATTTGAGCCACCATTGAAAGTCAGGAGGCCCCTGCCGTTCCAAGATGGCCGTGAGTGCTTTCCACCATGCCTCATTGTTTGAATTAGCCCAGGACTCGGCTAAGATCAGCCCTCTCGCCTGATTGGTTACCACTGCCTTTATTCTGCCAATCCCGTGCCGGCAGGCGATACGCCGGCCAACACCATAAGGCACTTCCTGTCCTGAGCCTGTCCTGAGCCCAGGGCCAGGATCGTTGGTTGTTTGCTTTCAATCCAGTTGAAATTATGCATTCAGTGGACACACTCTAATAGGTAAATTCTCCTGCCTTGACATTATGACTTTTCCTATGCGCCATTGGGCAGATGCAGATGCCCAGATGGCACATGCTGATGTGCACCTGCAGTCTCTTACCAAGAGCATTCAGCCTCTTCCACACGCCATGCTGCATCCTATGTCTAAGGAGCTAGCCACTCATAAGATTATGCGCTCGTACAACTAATCTGATCTTTATCCCATCATGGTAATATATTGTTGCATGTGCCAGCTCTAACTTTACAGCCCCACCATTGCTGTGCACTGCCTGAATCCTTGTCTTTGCTGCTTGCCGTCGACTTTGCATTTAGTCATTACTGCCTCGCAGCGCTCTGCCTCCTTTTGTTTTGTGTGCCTAGAACTGCATTGGGTCATTGCTGCCTCGCAGCGCTCTGCCTCCATTTGTTTTGTGTGCCCAGAACTGCATTGGGTCATTGCTGCCTCGCAGTGCTCTGTCTCCTTTTGTTTTGTGTGCCTAGAACTGCATTGGGTCATTGCTGCCTTGCAGCGCTCTGCCTCCATTTGTTTTTGTGTGCCTAGAACTGCATTGGGTCATTGCTGCCTTACAGCGCTCTGCCTCCATTTGTTTTTGTGTGCCTAGAACTGCATCGGGTCATTGCTGCCTCGCAGCGCTCTGCCTCCATTTGTTTTTGTGTGCCTAGAACTGCATTTGGTCATTGCTGCATTGCAGCGCTCTGCCTCCATTTGTTTATGTGTGCCTAGAACTGCATTGGGTCATTGCTGCCTCGCAGCGCTCTGCCTCCATTTGTTTTGTTTGCCTAGAACTGCAATGGGTCATTGCTGCATTGCAGCGCTCTGCCTCCATTTGTTTTGTATGCCTAGAACTGCATTGGGTCATTGCTGCCTTGCAGCGCTTTGCCTCCATTTGTTTTTGTGTGCCTAGAACTGCATTGGGTCATTGCTGCCTTGCAGCGTTCTGCCTCCATTTGTTTTGTATGCCTAGAACTGCATTGGATCATTGCTGACTTGCAGTGCTCTGCCTCCATTTGTTTTGTTTTTGTGTGCCTAGAACCACCTGGCCCCATTTGTAGCTCCACTTTATAATTGCTCTCAAGTTATGCCACATGTTATCTATACCATATATATATATATATATATATATATATATATATATATATATATATATATATATATATATATATATATATATATATATATATATACATATAGCAGCCACCTGCTGCATCACCTTCTGACAGTTTTACCTATTGTACTGTCACACATGCACAATACGGCCAGTTGATAGCTGCATTTAGCCTGTTACTACATTGCTACTGGATAGTTGAACTGCCACCTGATAGTTGTAATCAGCTTGTTAATACACTGCCATTTGATAGTTGCACTTAGCCTGTCACCACATCGTAATTTGATAGCTGCATTTAGCCTCTTACTGTACTGCTATCTGATAGTTGCTTTTAGCCTGTCGCTACATTGCAATTTGATAGTTGCACTTAGCCTGTCACTACACTGCAATTTATACCACCCTGCAACCAGCCCCACTCATAGGATCACGATATGCACCTCCCACCAATCTACACGGTCCTACTAAAGTCACTCCTCCACATAATCACCCTTCAAGACCTCACTATGTTACACTACACACCCCCACCAGCATCCGCGCACAACTTTCCTAAGCAGATTGATATGATCTCTATACCTTGCACGCTATTGGAAAGGAACCTCAAGTTACGCGCGAGACTCCCTAGACTGTATGACCCTCTATCTAAAAAAGCTTCAAGTCATGCGACTACTAGCCCTTGCAAAACTAGCCATTCGCAGCACCCCCTCCAACTGAACAGCAGACTTTTCCGAGAGACCATTGCTGCCCCGAAATGTAATCTCAAATTACAGCCTTCACTGCCCCAACCAGCACAGTCTGGGATTAAGGGTGCTATTATAAATGCTCGCTCTATGGTTGCCCACGCAACAGATATAGCCGATCGAATACAAAAAGAAAATATGAACTTCCTAGCAATCACTGAATACTGGCTCACCCCGCAGCTGGTCCAGCAATTATGTTAGCCATTCCAGATGACTACACCTTGCTAAGACTAGATTGTACCACGTCGCGAGGTGGAGGCCTCGCCATAATAGCCAAAACCAACCTCACATTGAGACCCTCTCCACCCCACAACTCTGACTCCTGTGAATTTCTTACCACCAAGCTAACCATATCCAACACACAGTCAGTATCCATCCACCTTATATACCGACCTCCAGGCCCTCTTGGATCTTTCGAAGAGGACCTAACCAACATCTTGTCCAACAACCTCAAAAACTCCTCTCAAAGCATCATACTAGGAGATTTTAACCTTGGCTGCAGTGACCCTTTAGAACCGAATGCAACTTTAATCAGCATCTCCTTAGAAGAATCAGGCTTTACCCAAAAGATCACAGCTCCCACCCACACCAAAGGCAGAACCCTTGACTGGATTGCTGAGCACAACTGCCCAATCATGGTCACATCCATAATGCCCCAGTCTTGGTCCGACCATTATCTGATTATGTTCTCACTAGAGGCTTCAGCTCCATTGCTTATTGACAGTATAGCACCAGCGGTCCCCACTAGAAACAAAAGAAATATTACCTCAGAAAACCTCCTACCTCTGATCTTACCCACTCTCAATTCCATCTCAGACCATACTTATCCCTTCACTATGGTAGATACGTACAACAAAGTGATGTTATCATCCCTCGATGTCATAGCACCATTAAAAATGAGAAAGAGTAAACCCCGCAAACATGTGAATACCTGGTTCACTCAACACCTAAAAGCAATCAGACAAGAGAAACGTTGTTGCGAAAAAAATATGGAGACTAGATCCATCTGAGAACAATAAGATTAACTTGAGCAAACAAACTACCCTCTATAAAAAAGAAATCATCCTTGCTAAAAAAAACTTCCTACAACCTCCGCATTTCCCAAGCTAAGTCTAACACCAAAGAGCTTTTTGCTATTCTGAAAGAGGTAGAATCCCTGATCCAAATTCCAGACTCCTGCCTCAATGACAAAAATTGGTGCACAGGCATACTAAATGTGCTGGCCAATAAAATTATAACCCTACAAACTAAGATCAATAACAAAAAAGTCACCCTTATCACTACCTCTAAATCCAGCAACACTAACATAACAGCACAGTCACCTATATTGAACCCACCCCATGCAGCCATCCCCACTTTAACTTTCGCAAAGTATCTACTATAGAGGTTGAAAAAGTCATCCTTACTCTTAAACCCTCAAACTGCCATGGTGACTTATGCCCTGCGCAACTCATAAAGATGCATCCCTACCAATTACCGTCCCATCACCACAGTGCCATTCCTACTAAAAATCCTTGATAAAATAGCATACCTACAAATCCAACACTACCTTGAACACAATAACCTCCTAGGAGTACAACAGTCTGGTTTCAGACCCCAACATGGAACTAGGACCGCGCTTGTAGACCTTAAGGCACAAATTGATGAGCTGAGAGACAAGGGCAAGTCGGCACTACTGCTGCTCTTTGATCTCTCAGCAGCATTCGATTTGGTCGACCATGAGATCCTCTGTAAGCACCTAGAGATGGCAGCCCATTTCTTCCAAGAGGCAATCGACTGGATTCAGTCCTTTCTTAATAACAGAACAATGCGAGCCTTCTCCCCTTTAGCAGCTGCGGACCCAATACCTGTAACTTGCGGTGTGCCACAGGGCTCCTGCGTCTCGCCCACTGTGTATAACATCTTTACAAAGCCCCTTTTTGATGATCTTGACGGTCTGCGTATCACCTACATGAACTATGCCGATGATACCCAGATCCTCATCCCGTTGACGAGGGATTATGACAAGGATTTGGTCTTTGTAAACAGAGTGTACCTCATCATCCAGGCATGGATGGTCTCCCATTGTCTATGCCTGAATGATGATAAAATGGAAGTCCTCATCCTGGGCACAACAGCTAACATTAACAAACTTGGCCAGAATTACTCTTCATTATTTTTTTCTTTAATATTCAAATAATACCATTGCCACAGCTAAGGAGGTAAAAACCCTGGGCTTCCATCTAGACTCCACGTTAACATTAAAAAAACAAGTAAACGCTATGGCTTCCGCCACATCCTATACTTGCAAACTCATCAGAGCAGCCAAACCCTTCCTCTCCTCCAATAATTGCATTACCCTAGCTAGAGCGTTGATCCTGTCCAAGTTGGACTACTGTAATGCCCTATACGTAGGCAGCAACAAATACATTACAAACAAGATTCAAATCTTGCAAAATAATGCCTTAAGAGCAGCCCTCAGTCTACCGAAGAAAGCCCACATCTCAGATATTAGAAGATCTGTCAACTTGCTTTCCATGACAGACAAGATCTTACTTAAATCTGTCTCTTTGACCCACAAATGTCTCCACCATTCCTCCCCTCTTTACCTTACTAACAGATTTACCAGACAACCCTCCTGCCGCCCCTCCAGAAAGGCCAACTCAAACCTCCTGCTGGTGCTGAGATTCAAACACACTATGACCCGGGGGAGTAGCTTTCCTGTCAAAGCAGCACAACATTGGAACTCCCTACTGCCCCCCCTAAGGGAAGACCTTCCCTACACACAATTCAGATCCAATCTCATCCACTGGATCAAGCAACACGACAACTAACATACTTGCTCTGCACACCTACCACCTTATACGCTTAGCTACAACCTGTAAATCTTGTATATTATGTTCTCTGTAAATATATTTTATTATTTTATTGTATCTGTTCTCAATGATGCGGATGTGTACGCTACTGTAACCATTTCCGGACTCCATCCATTTCGCCTTATGTAACCTAAGCTATACATTCCTCTTGTTGCTCTTGCGCCCTGCTACCCTTGGGTTAGGCGCGCATTACAAATAGTAAAAACAAACAAACAAAACATGTTTCCTTTGTTTGCTGCTCTGCTTAGCATGTGGATGGGTGTCTCAATTGTATGCAGCATTACCTTTGCCCTCCCTCTAAAATAAATCAGTTGGCCAAAATAATTAGCCCTCTTTAAAACAAATACCTCTGAAACGGCCACCATAAACAAGTCTACGTTTTCTGGTACCTCTCATCATTTTCTTGTGGTGCACCATCCAATCCTTAACAGAAGCAACTGTCGGGTCATTTGGACACATGCATTGGCCAAATTGTCTGAACGGAGAGTCCTTTGGGACTCAGAAAAAGTGGTAGACTATAAGGAATTTATATTTGGCAAGTATGTGGAAGCCCTGTGTTGTTTGAGTTGCATTCGTTAATAATATGTTGCAGGTAATTCTGTCTCAGAAGAGTGTCCTGCAACCAGGTGCCACTTTCCTAAGCTCCATGTCAAAAGCATAGTGTACACTTGTGCTCTGTTGGATCAGTAGCCTGACCTGCAGCGCCTTCTCTCCAGTTCCACAGAGCAGGCTCAGGAGTCACAGGTGCCCTCTTGGCTATGGAGGTGTGCACTGGCTCCCAGTGGCTGCAAGGATTGAGTTCAAAACCCTTTGTATTGTCCACAAGGCCTTCTGTGGCCTGGGGCCTTAATGCCTTCAACTTTTTCTTCCTAAATATCTTCCTTCTCAAGCTCTTCCCTCTTCTGCCTCCAACTCCCTCAGGGTCAGTCGCTTCTCCAAGCAATGAGTCGGTGGTAGATCTCTTTCTTCGGCTGGTGCCTCCCTCTGGAACAGCCTTCCTGCCCCCCTTAAACTTGAGGAGAACCATCTCCAGTTCCAGAAGCACCTCAAAACCTTTCTCTTTGCTTCTGCTTTCTCTCCTCCTCTCCCCTGCTGATTTCCTGGCTGAAACTGACACTGCACTGGCTACCTGGCTAACCTCTGATCTTGGGCCCAGGTCCCCTCCCCCGCCAGTTGCACACCTGCACTGCCTTCCTTGCAACCCCACACTTGGGGATTATTTTTCTGTATCCCTACAGTCCCTTTATCAGCACTTGACACATGCACTTACCCTTTACTCCGCACTTGCCAGCTGCTGGCCGTACTTTACTTATTGGTATTTATTCTATTATCACTTGTACTGCACTTGCCCCTTCCCCCATCCTATGCACTTGCGTGATTTGAATGACACCTGGCCTAGTAGGATCGCTGTCTGTCTTCCCTCTGTTCCCCCGCCCTTGCCTCGTCGTGCCTTGAAACACTTGTGAATAGGCGCGTTATAAATGCCATATCATATCAAGGTGCCCCATTGCCTTATATCTACTCCACAAAATGCTTGTCTAATATGGAGCATATAGTTCATTCCTCTAAGGTCTTTAAAAATCAGTTTTATCACAAGCAGACAATAACATAAATATTCCAGCTGGAATTATTCATGAGATATCATGGGTATTTTTGTTCCACTATAAACAGCCATCTTGAGAGTCTGTTTTCCGGTGTTGTAGGGGGTTGTCACCCTAATGGCAAAAATCAATATTGTCCAAGGGTTTGCAGTTATCAATATCCCAATGGAATTACTACAGAGCCATTTCCCTACTTGTAATCTTCAAATGCTGAGTCTAGATCGGGCATTACAAAATACATCCAGTAAATGGCAGCCATTTTAGAGTCAGGCAAGTGTCAAAAAATTAACAAGTGTACCGAAACAGTGTACATATTACACCAATCTAGTTCTTACGTTACTCCAACGTACCCTCAGGTGTGTGTAGCCCTCAGCTCAGGGGTCCCTAACCTTTTATTAGCAATGAGCAACATTTGAGTGTCAGATGAAATGGTGAGCAACTTCAGCACTTTGATGTAATTTATCGGCATTCAAATCAGTGGTAAAATGATTGGAACAGACCATAACTGTACTAAGCTAAATACTGCTAATAGCACTGTTAATTATTAGTAATTAACAGTAATCTCATCCAGGTATAAGCCTAGTCCAGGCAATTCATAACGGCCTTAAACTTAATTTGACATTAAATTTGTATAGAACACAACCTTTGGTAAATTAAGTGGCAAACAGTGCATTTCTATGCAGTAGGTCAGCAGAATTATTCAAAAACATTGCAGGATGTAACAATATATTTGAGTGCTTGGAGTTCTCTCCCAGGAAATGTTCAAGAGATTTAATGGCAAATGTTTAAGCATGTTTCAACAGTAGCATTTACTCCAGAGTATAAAGTATTATTTTGGTGCTGCCCCACCCATCCCTCCAAATGGATTGTCAGGATTGTTAGGGTCAAATTGTGCATTTTTAGGGGAACAGGATAAGTAACACTGGACAGAATATGGTAGATTTTAAAGATCATTTCAACAAGGTTTTGTGTGAGGGGAGGATTATCAACCTAGTAAAAATCTATTGGAAAATAGTGTTAAAGCACTCAAGGTCTGTTACATTGAAGACAAGTGTTTAGGAATATAAAAACTATTTCTGATGGATTTGGGTACTCTTTCCCCAAGCAATCCATTGGGAAATATAGTTGTAAGTGGTGCATTCTTAAGCATACTAATGGGCCAGTATTGTTGTTGACAAATTGGAACTTTTGAATACCCCTTTATAGAAGGGGTGGGTTTCTTCCTTCATACTGTACACATTATATGTTTATGTTTGTATTCCTCACTTGCTAAGTGCAATCCTGCGACATGGGTCCAGCCTGCACTTTGCAACTTCAAACCTGTGGCAGGGTCAACTTAGTCATCCATCGCTTGTGGTTGATGAATTCAGTACATTACATTGGGTAATATCTGTTCATAAAGAATTTAGAAGCAGGAAGAATCTAGCAAGAATCACTATACTAAAGTTTACTATGTCACTAAGAAATTATTTTCAGTAACTTAAGTGAATTGCAATTGTTAGCTACACTAAGTAATTGTGCACAATTAGGAACTCATTCCCCTTAGCAACCCATTAGTCACATGCCAGATAAGCAAAGCATCATACAATGGGAATTTTCCCACCAGGCACTGCAATACAAGTAGTATGTAACATTTGTGGCAATTATGTCGCATGGAACCTGTAAACACAAACTTTACAAGTAAAGAAATTGGTATAAACAAATTGTTTAAGAAGGAAAATGTGAGCATGCAGCCTCTTATTTGTCCAATATGTGGGTACCAGCTGTACAAAGGCACAGAAGTTGACAATTGTCACCAGAACACAAACATGGGTATTTGGTTCGATTATTTTTCCCATGAATGCACTTCCGCACTGAAAAGAAGAATCGAAGATGAAAATGTCTTCACAAACATTATGAAATTAGTGTGGAACATTCTGGACCAAAAAATTGAATTTTGGCAACAAATGCAAATCATGCATGTACAAAAGAAGCTTATTGGAACTAATCTTGACATTTGGGCATTCAAGTCACTTATTTTCTTACTTATTTGCATACTATTTGTCGAATAACCCCTTTGCTGTCTACCTGAGTGCAGCGGGGGAAGGCTCAGTTTGCAGCAACATTATCTTCGTAGATTGTATTCTTGATCCAGCCAGCGATGAACTTCATAGTGTACCAGAGCTCCAAGCGACATAGAAATTTTAGATTGCTAAGGCAGGGATTGTCTCAATAAGGGTGGGCTCATTGGGGAGTAATTTTTACTTCTGAATACAGAGCAGAGCAATGGGTATTCACATGGGTGGCCAGGCCAGCCTAGTTTCTTTGCTTCAGGTTCTCTTCAATCACTGGTGACTGTCTCATCTGAAGCCCCAAGAGATTAATTTCAGTAGCCACCCCCTTGCTCCCTGCAGCCAGCTGGCTAGCCCCACTACTCAGACCACTCTACTGATGCCTCCACAGTTAATGTTTCGACAAATAACAGTATGTCATGCCTGTCAAATAGAGCAGGCTGATTGGCTAGCCTTGCTCTGCAGTTCTGGATCAGAGTACACTGCCATTGTTGTCTCATCCCTGAATGTCCTTCTTCTTATCCTCCACACAATAGGCCAGAGCAACTGGCGAGCAACATTTTAGGGTGAGCAGAGCAACATGTTGGGGATCAGCTGGTCTTGAACAGGTTGTGAACAGGTTGTGAGGAAGCTTACGTCAGGTTCGTGTAGAGGTGCCATGGAGCTGCCAACTCCTGCCTGTGCATGATTTGGATTTCCACTGGTAGCTTTGGACAAATGTCCCTTTCATTCTAAAAACACAATTTCATTGATCCTCACGGTTCCCCCCACTCAAGGCCATTCCACTTTGGTTGTGCATTTGCCTGTCAGAGGATATTTAACAGGATGCTCGTGTGTCAACGCAGGAACACATGGCAGCTCCCCATCCTGCATCAGTTGGCTGCTGGTCATGACCCCCTCCATAAGCATTGCTTTAATAGAATAGTAATCCAAACATGGGCAATTTGAAAACCTCATTAACGTTAATGGACAACCTCCCTATCAGTGCCTGAATCCCTTTTTCATCTGAGACCTTCTCACCGGGACATTTTGGATGCTTAGTTAATGTTCAAATGTGCTGCATACCATCTTTAACAGATGTATCAATATTACCAATACCCATGCGAAATCTGACAGCCTCAAGGTGATGCTCATGCTGCCCCCTTCCTGAAGTCCAACGGCCAGCAGAAGAGGCTAACAGGATGGTGCCCACACAAAGTGGATGGAGATCAGGCCAAGAGTATGTGACAAAGCTGGTCATCTCCTCTTTCTATACCGACTGTCACTTCTCCACACAATTGCATTGGCTAACACCTAGCAGACCCTCGAGCTCTACTTAAGCTACCCTTGTGGAACAAAAGAACAATGTTGGTGAATTGAAATCCCATTGGTCGGGACCACAGCTTATCTGATTTGTTCAGCCAGTTAGAGCACATTTTGCACCCTGCTGCAATCAGTGGTGGAGCAAGGGAATAGGCAGGTAAAGAGTGTTTGAATGTGTCTGTTTGAGTAAGTGACTGAGTGAAAGTTTGTGTGTGCGTGTGTACTGCGGCACGTAATTGTGTTTTGGCGGTTGAGGTTGTACAGCACGGTGAAAACAGAAATTGCTGTGGTGTGGAATTTGGGGGAGAGCACATGTTGAAGTAATGGTTAATGGAGAGAGCGTGCTTCTTAGTGTCACAGCAATCAAGCCCAGCCTTTTTCCCAACAGAGAGCTTGCTGAACAGTTAAACACTTTATATAGTAAGCAGACCGAATGCACAACAAATGGCAGTTTCTTGGTTTAAATATATTTTATGAGATCATGATTCCGTAATTGCTGCTTACAGCAAATATTTTTTCAGGATAGAATTCATCACGTTACCATAGTGATGATTAGGGAACAGTCAGTAATTTTTTCCATTGAATGTAGGGGCTTGGTTCATGGAGCTGTCGTATTCGGGGTACTGGATTGGCCAGAAATCCTGGCAGTAATGAAGGCTAGCTATAGAACTACTACAAAGAGAAATCAACACAGAGGAATTGCAGTACATGTTACCTGATCACAAAGCAGGGTCCAAGAAGTCAATTTGGATTTCAAATGCTTACTTGTCATCACGCATCAGCGAAAGTTCATAGACCTCCCAGCAAGATATGTGTAAGGTCCCATGGCATATTCCTTTTATAGCAGTGCAACTGCAAAAATGAAACTATGCAGATTACTTTTTCTATGACTTTACTGCAAGATATGCCTGCCTGGTAACTTTATCAGAAACAGTGCCCACATCAAGTCATATTCTGGCACCGTCACGAAGACGTATGTTATCATATGATGACCTGCGAACATTCGAGTCAAAATGGTTTGGTCTGAACATGCTCGCCTTCAGTACATTTACTAAACACTAACTATTTAAAGATGTCAGAATAATGAAAAATAAAATATTAAAAGCACTAGAGACATTTAGCTGTTGGCTGTAGTAAACTACAGACTGTTTACATGTTTAAAATGCTTCATTCAAGCAAAATATTTTCCACAGTTCAATAGCACCGTGAACGAGTTTGACTTCTCTCCACTTGGGGACAGTTTCAGACATTGTGGGAAGGAAAACTCGAGTAATGGAGTGTTGGATTACAGAAAATCGGTCAACAATGTATTAATCTCGACTATGTTGATATAGCTTTTATGCCCTGCCAGTCGGGCCGACATGGACTTTAGCGTCGCACCAGCACGAGCTAAGTCAGGCCCGAACTATTTCCACCAGAATGGCAGGGCATGAAGGCCATTTGCACCGCTGTGTTTCTCCGGGGAGCGAATGGCTTTTGTAAATTTTCATCAGGATATCAGCACTGCTTGCACAGCTGCTCTCCCGATGAAAAAGAAAAAAGAAATAAGAAAAATAGAAAAAAGACAAAAGACAAAAGCCAAAACAAAAATAAAGACAAAAAAGAACAAAGATGCCAGTTGCCATATGGAAATGAGACATCAATCTCTTTTCCATGTCTATGGCGGCTGCCAGATGGGAGGAGTGCTGGTACCAGAGCGCAATGCTCCAGACACCCAGGTAAGTGGACAGGGTTGGAGGGGAATAGGGTCTTTTTGGGGAAGAGTCCGGCAACATGGAGAGGCTAACTGGTGCCTCCCCGCATTGAAAGAACATTTTAAAAAGTCGCCACCTAGGGGAAGGGCCTCGGTTGGCTGCGACAGCAGGTAGTGATTTTGTATTTTCGCCCACAGTTGCAGCCACCTGATTGGCTGAGCGCCCCCTTCTCTGGGTGCAAATTTCCTGCCACTAATGTGGTTACATCATACGGATGCATTGTAGTAGTGTGGAAGTATTCCCATCAGTGGAAAGAGAAGCAGCCACTAAAGAAAGGCAGTTCCATTAGTAATGGCATCATGATGGCAGGTAAAGGAGGCACAGTCAGAGTTTGAAGTTAGGCATCAAGATGGGACCCGGCTGTCGCCCCATACCACAGGCAGAATTCACAGTCCACTCGTTATGTACTGTACCAAGGCTGAACTCTGAATGCTCAGTGGCTTTGAAATAAGTAGCATTATTAAAGCTGTAGCGTTAGCTTTGCAAATGTAGAGGTAAATCCTTTTTTATCTTGCGTGATATTTTTAAAGATACAACTAACCTTATATATTTACAAAGCCAGGACTGTTCTCTTATGCTGTTTGTTACAGTGCTCTCAAACTCTATACATAAACCCACCATTATTGTAAAACCTATGTAATATGGATAATTGGCAGGTCTTATTACAGATTGTTGGCTCTATGAAGCAATGTTTTCATGAAGTGAACACCTTGCCCAGAACACAGCCCTTCCCCGCCCGTGCCTGTGTATATTGTTTCCTCCGCTTAGGGTTTCCTTGGCCATTGCAAAACCTGCAATTTTCAATTTTTTGATGGTTTCTTTATCATGTTCCAAATTAAAATGTGTTCCAAAGGGATATCTTGAATCACAATTTTTGATTGCTTTAATTGCTTTGATATGTTCCATGATTCTTATTTTCAGCTTTGATATTGTGCTCCCAATGTACCATTTGCTGCAATTGCAATTGATACCATACACTACAAATTGTGTGTTGCAGTTTATGTTTATATTACTTTTCACGTGCCATTTGATAGTTGTACTTCTTGTAGTTTGTCCATGATGTGAGGACAGATTTTGCATCCTCCACATGTGCTATTCCCTGGTATTTCAGGCATTCTCCAAAGTGAATGAATGGTTCCTAGTTTTTGTTCTGAAGGTTTCATGTAGCTTGGCCTTATGATCGTTTTTAATGATGTTGCCTTCCTAAATGTCATTGATGGTTTTTTGTATAGGTATTTTGCTTAGTTGGGTCAAGCTGGAAAATATTCCATTTCTTGTTCAATATTTTTCTTAAACGAGATTAGGCTCTAGATTTGGAACCATCCTGTGCTTTGCTCTGGCTATTTTGTGCTGTTATAGATGGTAATGCAGGTATGGTTTGAGGTGAAGCCCACACCTCCTTGTGTGATTGAATAGGGGGAATTTCCTGTCTACCTTGCAGTTTAGAATTTTGAAAAAGTTGATTCTTCATGCTCTTTGCGTTTTGGCAAGTGGAGGTTCATTTGTCAATCCGAAAGTGGACTTATAGTCCCAATGTGGTCAGCCAATGTGAACACATTGGGGCTATAAATCCACTTTCTGATGGAAAAATAAACCTGCACTTGCCAAAACGCAAAGAGCATGAAGCATCTACTTTTTCAAAATTCTAAACTGCGAGGTAGCCAGGAAATCCCCTCTATTGAATATTTTCCTTATTTTGTGGTGGTCTGAGCTGTAAGCAGTAATCAGTCTTATTGTCCTGTTTTCATATTTGATTCTGTTCTTAGTTGGATCTTTGTCTACTAATAATTCACTTCTATCTTTTTTCAGAGTTTTTGATTTTGCTTTGTTCAGTGTTCAAATTGAGTAGCCTCTTTCAATGAATGTTTCCCTGCTGTGTGCCAGATGTTTGTTAAATTATGTTTCTTCACTGCAATTCCTTTTTATAGGTAAACATTATCCATAATGAATGTTTTGTATAGTGTGTACTGGGTGATTGCTAGAAGGTTGAATGGTGCTGTTGCCAGCTGTTGATTTAATATACAGGGTAGTATGTATTTCCTTGTCTTGTAAATAGATTTCTAAATCTAAACAATTAATTCTTTCTGTGCTTTTTTCCATTGAAAACTTCACATTTAGGTTATTGAGATTCAAGTATTGCGTGTACTCAAGGAGAGAATTTCTATCTCCATTCCAAATTAATATAATATCATCAATATATCTACCCCAATAAACTATCTTGTCTGTGTCTTTGAAAAATGTGTGTGTCCAGGCATGCTCCATCTCGAAGTAGCGCATAAATAGATTGTCATATCATGGGACACATTTCGCCCCCATAGCTGTTCCTTGAATCTGCTGATAAATTTCATTATTAAAACAGAAGATATTGTTCATTAAGGCAAATTCCAACATGTTTATTAACATCTTGTTCTGCTCCGCAAAGGACATTGATATCGATTTGGGAAAATATCAGTTGCTGCTATTCCCTTTTGATGCTCTATACAGGTGTAGAGTGATGTAACATTCATGGTCACCAACCTATAGTTTTCTTGCCATCCTTTGATTGATTCTATTTGTTGAATTACATGTTTGGTGTCCTTGATGTAGGAGGCTAGACATTGAGCTAAGGGGTTCAAGAATTTGTCAATGTATTTGGAGATTCTTTCTGTTATTGAACCAAATTCCATTAATGATTGGTCTTAAAGTTGGAAATGTTTGGAATTTCTTATGGATCTTAGGGACAAAATAGATTGTTGACAATGAAGGATAAGGTTCATTAAGAAAATCAAATTCCTCATCACTAAGTAGTCCTTGCATTTGCCATTAGTTGCTGAGGTTTTTCCATTCTTGCCCTTTTTGTTTTATTGGGTTAATTGATATTTTTTCATAATAGTGTCTTTTGTTAAGTTCTTTTTTTTACTTCATTTATGCAGTACTCTTTATCCATCACTACTATTTTTCCTCCTTTGTCTGCTGACTTGATTACAATATCTTTGTTCTCTTGTATTGCTTTGACGGCTTCTCTTTCTGCCTTGGTAAGATTCTGTTCCTTTATTGTGTTCATCTTATCCTCATTGCTCAAAGCCTGAAGAGAATAGAAGTAACATCTTTGTCTACTCCTAAAAAGTAAGTAAATCATTAGTTGTTGTCCTTTTAAGCGGGTGAACACATTACAGCTTGGACTCCATTCAAAGGGCTATAAATGGAAAATACCACTTTTTTCTTTGAAAAATAAGTAAACTGATTAGTCCTTTTCTTCTTTCTTTTTTAACAAGTATATCCATTCTTGCTTGATCTTCAACAGGATACACATGGCATTCACCTTCGGGGAATATATTTTGATTAAGTAAACATTAGGTTCTTTATTCCAAACACTTAGACAACATTGTGTTTTATTTTGTAAACACAGAGTTAACAAACCTATGCTTTTTGAATCACTTAACATTTGAATTCGCTAACACCAAAACTAAATTGACTCAACTAAATATATCTTTAATGTTCTTTCCCACCTGACTCTGTGATCACCAATTGAAGACATTGGAAAATATACCCAAGTTAAACAACACAAATAAGGATCTATATTCTGTATGGTGAACTTTCAAAATAAACAGCCAAATCCTCAACAGGGTAAGTCTATCTTCATGGGCAGATATTACTGATTATAATTTTTAATGAGTGGATACACTTTATATATTCATACCCTTCACCATACCTATTTTTCATATTTTGCATATATTTTTTAGATTATCAACAAACATATGAGCGCTAATTACCTCCTGATGATCCACACCTAGTGGTGAAACACGTGCAGAGGTTTCTCTTGATCAACCCACAGAACCTACTGTTGAACAATGTACACTCTAATTTTTGGATGAACACAATGTATTGAATAACACGAATACAGTAGGAAAAGTAAAAATGAAAAAAGAAAGAAAAAACTGAAAAATTGAATGTATCGTCTCCCTATTGTCACATTAAATCTAAAGATCAAATTCAAAGTTACACTAATATAACATAACAAGTAGCAGCCTGTTTGTGCAGTGGAAGAAATAAGAACATTTCTTGAACAGGGATATGCTCACAACAGATCTAGACTCAAGTTCCTGACATATAATAGAAATCCCCTCAATAATTCCTGAAGCGGAAATATATTCTAAAATGTCATGCTTAAAGAATGAATGCTACCTTTTAGCTGAGCAAACTAAGTTATTTTAAAAATGCCATGGAGGGAAACGTTTTGCTCTGTCGAGTATAAGGGAGTCATCAAATGGCTGGCCTTACATTGGACATATCTTAAGGCATATCATAACAGTATGAACATGGCTGACCTTACCATGGTATGGTCAGCATTTCTTAATGGCTGTGATATTAATTTGATTTTTTACATTCTAAAATGTTACTGGAAATGTGCTGAAATGATGCAGATACTGATCTAATGTGTTTTTATCAGAGGTATTTATTCAATTTTTTTTAGGAGTGTAAATTTGCTTTGGTATGTATTGATGAATTGTGCGGATCACTGTAATGTTCACATGAAACTAATTTATGTTTTTTTGTTTTTTTAGGGATTGTTGCTGATAAGCACCAACAACATATGTTTTTATCCATGTCATTGTATTTCATGTTGTATAAACAAGGCATGCTGTCATATGTGTATTAAATAAATAAAGAATACATTCATGAGTTTACAATCTTGTTACATTTTTCATGCTCTCTTTGGCACTATCATACAACACAACTAAAAAAACGAATAGCATGGGCACATTTGCTCACAAAAGAACACACTTGCCCCAGTTCACAATCACATGTCAGGCAAAGGATTTGATGGAAGCAGTGCTTGTGGCAGGGTCGCCGAGTAGGAAGGGGCTATGGGGCCCGGCATCTGGTGGAAAAAAGCAATCTGTGCAAGGTCTGGATGTTAATACCCTTTCAATGCCGCTTCCCTAATATCTGTCGGGAACATTCCTATATCAGCTCACCCTGGCTTAAAATATCCTGTATTCAGCATGTGCTTCATGCAAGTCCACTGATTTGTGATGGGTGAATGTGACTAAACCACCAATCAGCACCACACCGCTAGTACACCACAAGGGATCCGGACAGATTGGAAACACAAGTCAATTACAAATCTCCTTGTCCAATTTTGGTAACGTGGATGAAATGGCAGGCTTATCTCTGCAAGATTGTGGATCGTTGGTTAGTTGCAACACAGCGAAAATACAATTATTACCCAATGATAAAAGGGACTGTCCAGTCAAAGTTGTATACACATATCTACTTTATTATTATTACAACAGACAATTCTTGTACAATACAAAATATAGCCCACGCTGTAAAGGAACACAGAGGACAGATAGTTTCACGACGGAAAGGGATGCCCTACGGATACTGACAGGAGAGTAGTGGGTAAAGCAATCAGTCTTAACTGTTCAAGGATATTTGGTTTCAGCACCAAGGGACAAAGGGGTCGTAAATATCACTAGGGGCCCTCAGAGAAGGATCAGGGGGACAATGAACCTGGTGCTTGAAATTATCTTGATTCTCGAAAGCGTAGGTTCCAAGACGCTTTGCAACTCCTGCGAAAGAGTTCAAGATGAGAGACAGCTGCAGGCATCAGGTGGCAGGCAGTTCCAAAAGCAAGACTGGACTGATGGCTACAGGCTGGCCTACATGGCGGCTTGGGGTGAAGAATCGTTCTCTCTATGCTGGTTGGGGGATATGGAACACTGGTCGAAGGCGTCTCGGACGGCTTTAGTGACTGCAGTGTGACAACATCAGTGGTGCAGCGGCTCACAGTTTGAGGGCTCGACTGTCTTGAAAATGTCCTTAAAAGATGCATACTGGATGATGGATATTGTGACACTCCTACTAGCTTCTTCACAGGGCTTGTGCCATCCTGCAAGTCAGACAGCCCAAAGCTGAGGAGAGGGTTTGCAGGCAATGACCTTGTCCTTTGTTCAGAGACTCTCTGGCACATCCCACCTAGGAAGCTTGCTGGCAGAACCTAGTAGTGCACAATGTGCGCTGGCTGGGTACAGGTTCTGGAGCTACTGGATGGGTCCTCTGAGTCTGGTATTTCCCTCTGCTCCCTGGGAGATGTTTAGGGGAGGGATCATGCTTCCATGTTGGAAATCCTTGCCTTCCTTAACTGGAGGAAGCTGTAAGGCAGACTGTACCTTCAAGCAGGTTGAAAATTAGTCCCTCATCTTACTCCTTTCAAAGTCATCAGATGATCTGTCAAAAGAGGGGCTCAACCCTCTGTTAAAGCCAAATGGGACCTAGCAATTGGTGCAGGCTAATCTTACCTTTTTGAGCCAATCCTGTGTCCTCACCAACAATTTTCTGTTGTGTGTGAGGTAATAACCAGAGTGCTTTGCAACAGGTAAGGTAAGGGGTGACAACACGTACTCCTTAGTCCCTCCCATCTTCTGTTGTGGATCAAAGTGTCTCTCTGGTTAATTGAGCACTCTGTGACTCTTGATCAAAGTGCAGGTGTCCCTTGAAGTTTGTGGCAAGAACAGACTTTCTGTCTCCATCAATTCACATACTTCTTCACTAGCAAAGGTAGTTCCCTGCAGGGGTCGCCTACTGTAAACAGTTGTCCCAGACATGACATTTACTGCCCTTGATACAAAGGCATGGGAGCTAGCTTCAAGCTGACACATTACATATCAAAAGGTGTTGGGTTTTTCTGCCCTTTGTTAGTGCTCTAATCAGGCCTATCTCAGGCCTGCTTCAATTATATCTCATCAGTATGCGCTGCCACCACACAGAACCTAACAATAGGCAGGGGAAATTCATTGAGCCTTTGATATTTCAATAAGGCTGGTCATGGCCAGACGAAGGTGTTGCCTTCCCCCTTCTTGCAATGTTTTGACACATTCCAGCTGAACATGACAGGAGGACTGCACTGCTAGGCTGTGTACCCCAGACTATGTGTTTGTTCTACGGTGAGCATTGGGAAATGTGTGCAGATTAGCCCCACATAATTCCCGGATGTTTATCCAAGATGAGCTATTGGTTTAGGTTTGCGTGTGCTCAGTGGATCTAACTCGTCTATGGCTAGGACGAGAGTTTGGTCGTAGAGCTCTACCATTTGGTTTGGTTCACAGACTGAGTGTAGATGGTCCACGATCGGGAGCAACAGTGAGAGCATGTTCTTTGGTGGGATGTTGCAGGTATTTCTTGACCGTGAGGTTGAGGCCAATTGTGGTGTGGAGTTGGTTGGTGTATATTTGGGGATGGAGAAGGTGATGATGTTGTAATCAGAATAGGTGCACAAGGTATTGGAGATGATGTTGGTTTTACAGTTCATCTACCAACCAGTCGAGCATGCAACATTTGTCGGGTTTGGGACAGGTGGTGTGCTGTGTGAATCGTAAAGATTCTATTGTGTTAGTTAAGGTCTTTGCATTATCGTCAGCGGGGTCGTTGAGACCTAGATTGATACTGCCCATTAGGATGATTCTAGAGGAGGGTTTGTTGTTGTTGGAGAGAAGAAGAGTGATGCCTTCATCGAATGTGAGTAGGGGGCCTGATGTCCTGTAGATAATGTGGATAGTTAGTGCAGCAGTGTTAGTGAGTGATTGTTTGATTAAGAGCAGTACGCCAGACCAGAAAGTTTGTTTGGGCAGTTCTCTAATGGCCATGTGCGTTTTGGTAATGAGGGCCACGCCTCCTCCTTTGGCTAGGAGTCTCTCTTTTCTGTAGATGGTGTAGCCATCCAGGATGGTCAGGAAGAAAGATAGTCCCACGGCTGCGATTTAGCATTGATCACTGCTCCTTGGATGTTTGTTATAGATTCTGGTGTGCATGGGTCAGGTGAAGTAGTGACAATAGGCTCAAGCATGCATGGGTCATGTGTGGTATTGGCTTTGGGCACAGATACGCATGGGTCATGCAAAGTAGTGGCAATAGGCATAGGTATGCATGGGTCATACATGGTGTTGGCAGTAGGAACAAATATGCATGGGTCATGCATAGTAGTGGCAGTAGGCTTGTACATAGTAGTAGCAGTAGGCTCAGGTATACATAGGTCATACAGAGTATTGACAGTAGGCCGAGGTGTGCATGGGTCATGCAAAGTAGTGGCAATAGGCTCATACACAATAGTGGCAATAGGCTCATACAAAGTAGTGGCAGTAGGCCCATACAAAGTAGTGGCAGTAGGCACAGATGTGCATGGGTCATGCAAAGTAGTGGCAATATTCTCATACAAAGTAGTGGCAATATGCTCATGCAAAGTAGTGGTCATAGGGTCAAACAAAGTAGTGGCAGTAGGCTCATGCAAAGTAGTGGCAATAGGCTCATGCAATAGTGGCAACAGGCTCAGTATACATGGGTCATACGTGGTGTTGGCAATCAATGGAAAGGCGATTGATGCCTGTGTGCTAGGGGTGAGCATGCCATGCTCTAAGGTGAGTTCAGGCTTGCAACTAGAGGAGGGCATAAGTTCGGTTGCGCGAGGCGCAAAACGTCTTCGTGGGTCAATATTTATGTGTGCTGAGAGCCAATCGCATTGGTCCCCAGCTACTTGAGGTGGAGTGCCGAGTCAAGCCATCCACACACGTGACTGGTGCATACACAGTGCCAGTCAAGTGAAGGGCCTTAACAAGCACATTACTGGCAACCCCATTTTTCAATTCCAACTCCTTTTACAGGATGGAGAGAAAAACAATAAAATCAATATTTATGCAAAGAAGGAGAATTTCTATTTGGGGCACATGAATATAGGAAGGGGTCTCACTGAATCACTGACTCCATTGTGCCCTCCCCTTAGCCTAGTCTGCAACAGGGAAGGACAGGAGCAGGGGAAAGTGCATTAGGAAGAGTGCATGCCTGAGCTCATCCTTTGAAAATAAGAGAGGCACTGCAGGATACGACTACGACACCTCTAACACACTCCCAACGTGCACCATTTGGGTCTGTGTGCAGAAGGGCAAACAGATTGCCACATGCCGGTTTTGTGTTCTGAATCAGCACACACTCAGCATGTGTGATTCTCGTCACTTGCAAGCCCCCTTTGCACAGTCAAATTCTAAAATAACGTTGTAAATTAGGGCCATTGCTAACCCCTAATTTTCTTTTTGAAGAATGCATGCAAAATATGTTGGTGTTTAACAGAGCTGACATGTTCATTTGCTGCAAATGTGAGACATGCCTTTGTACTTCTTAGCCTGCTATCCACCATGTTCTGATCATTTGTCCTTAGGACACACTGAACTGTGTGCTGGCGTGCACCCGTTTAATCCCTGCTTATGCGTGACCTTAAAGTCGAGTTCTCAGCGCGGTCACTAATCAAAATGGCGACTGAAGTACGCAGTCAGTCATTGAAGCACATTAAGCTGAATGCAGGTTCATGTCTGTGTGGTCCTAATTGGAACGAGTTCCATTTATTCACCTTAAAAGCCCATCTAAACTAGGCATCTGAAGTAGTGGATACAAATGCGCCTGCAAATGGGTGCATCTGAGGAAACATCTCAAAAAAGTGTCCTGCAGATTGACTTGTATTCTTGCGATGAGACCAGTTACTCAATCATTTGGTGGTGGCTGGTGAATTTTTCATTGGTGGGGTGCAAATATTTCCCAATAATATGTATGCACGACCGAACACAAGGTGGGTGCCGGTAACAGGCAAAGGCAAGTTCAGGTGAGGTTCTCCCCGAGGAAATTATTTAAAATGATGGGCTGAAATAGTGCACTTTACAGCACACTTTGTTGTAAAAAGCCACACATTTTGCAAACAGTTATGTAGGGTGATACATGAACAAATGTATTAGTTGACGCCGACAGTACATGTTCCAAAGCATTTTCATGAAGCATTTGCTCACGATCTAAACCAGTTTTGTCAATGTAAAATTCAAATTGTGCTTTTGCCCTCAATATATGCCACCATTCTCCTACACACACACACACACACACGCGCACGCACGCACGCACGCACGCACGCACACACACACACACACACACACACACACACACACACTGCGCACGCAGAGTCACGCCATACAAACGCACTTGCACAACTGCTCAGGCAGCCCCTTGCATACAATCACAGATACATACCTAGGTCCACAGTTGTTTCCCCTCTTGCCTGCTCCTTTGTTTGCCTAAGGAATCACAACTGCCGGTAGCCTAAGACATATGTGAATCAACTCTCCCAAAAAGTGCACAGACTCCACATGGGGTAGCATGGGTTGTCACTTCAGACACCTCCTTGAGTCCTGCCTGGCTCCTGCATAAGGATAAGGGCCAGAATCCCAGCACCTCGGGATGCAAAGGAAGACGCCTTCCGGGATAGACTCCTGTCCTATCCCAAGGAGTACTCCCAATAGCTCATGCAATGCTGAGTAGCGAAAATGCCACTAACGCCTTTAATGGCCCCATTGGTCATACAACGTCTTTATACTTAAAGAAATGGGAAATGTGGTTTCATGAAGGAGACCAGCCCACAAGCACTTCCTCAGCTGAACAGGGCCAGCTCTATTGCATCTCCATAGAAAGGGGGCATGACACCGTCCTGTTACCCATAATGAACAAGCCATCACTGTATTAAAACATGTACTCTGCAGTTTTTTGCACAGATGTCAGCACGTCTAAATAAAACACGTTTATGTGGATCTGTAGTTGACAATTGTAACTTCCAGAACCAACACACAGATCTGCAGCATGTGCATTAAACTGATGAGCTGTTTCATGGGAATTGCAACCTGGAACCAGCAGACTACCCACAGACCTCTGCATCAAGCACACTCCACTCTTGAGTTTTTTGTTTCGTTAGAACATGTAAATATACACACAAGTGACTGTACGGGGGCAATCAATCACCTAGTGACTGATCTGAATTAGAAAGGGATCTCCAAGTCACAAATATTCTAAACATTCATCTCTGTTAATTCTTCTTGATTTATCTGCAGTGTTTGATACTGATCACTCTCTTCTCCTCTCTTCTCTTTCCTCTTTGGGTTTTACTGAGTCTATTCTTAATTGGTTTAAATCCTTCTCTCTTGGACTGGCAATGTTTCTCATTCCTTCCCTCTTCCTCATGGAATTCCCCAAGGCCCTGTTATTGGTCCCCTCCACTTTTCTCTATACCCTTGTCCTCTAGCTACCATAATTTGTTCTTTCGTTCTTTCTCATCACCTCTATGGGGATGATACTCCACCTCTCCTATCATTCTCTTATTTTTCATCTAAAATTCAAGCTACTATCATATCCTGTCTTTTGGCCATCCCATCCTGGATGGCCAATTACTACCTTGTTTTAAATTGTTCAAAAACGGAGGTTCTCGTCTTTCCTGCTTTTTCTGCCCCCCCCTCCACTGCCTCCTTCTCCTATTTCCCTACTCTGATCTGCCACTCTCTTCTGTTGCTCGTAATCTTGGGGTTCATTTGAATACTTCTCTCTCCTTTTCTAACCACATATCCTCTTTTTCTCATTCTTGTCAAATGTATCTTTTAAATATTCGTAAATCCAGACCCATTCTTTAATTTCATGCCACTCAACACCATATCACTTCCCTTATTTTATCTCGACTTTTCTACTTCTCTTCTTTGCTTTTAGTTCTTCCTGTTACTACTTATATCCATTCAAATCTATCGATAACTCTTCAATTTGTCTCTTTGTCCCTCTATCTGCTTTGTAATCTAGTAATCTTGCACTCTCCACTCTGCACTCGTTCTCCTTCCACTCTTGACTCAACTCAAATGTTCTGTGACTCACCTTTACTCTCTCCATAATCTATCCCCTCCCTATCTTTCTTCACTCGTTTCCTTCTATTTCTTACTCAGTCTCTTCAATCTCAATCTTTTTTTTCTCCTTACGTTTCCTCACCACCATGTGCCTAACCCCATTTCTGCTCATCTACTCTGCCTGCCCCCCCTTCATTGGAATGCGCTCCCATTGGTTCTTCACTTTCTTTTCTCCATTCCTCTATTCTGAACTCATCTTAAATAACATCTCTTATGTTCCTAGTCTCTGCTGGTTTTCTCCATGTTGAAATGTGTTGTACCAACCTAATCTTGTACATTGCTTTGACGTAAGCCACTGTATAAATACAAAGAACATTTTTTTGAAAGAAAAAACAAATACAAAAAACAATAGCTCCGGGAGGCAAACAAACCCTCTGATCTATCACACAGTTTGACCTCAAATACAAGCTTTACATGTAGATGACCTATGGGGAACAGCTGGCATAAAAAATGAGCAGCATGAGTAAGAGATATCAGAGTTGTGATGACGATGCAAGGCTATTCCAGTCTCTTTAAATAAACGTGCTTTACCTAGCTCTTTGGAATACATAACTGAATTGCCATTGCAGTATGATATGATATGGCATTTGTAATGCGCCTATGAACAAGTGTTTCAAGGTGCGACGAGGCAGGGGGAGGAACAAGGGGAGACAGACAACGATCCTAATAGGCCAGGTGTCATTCAGATCGCGCAAGTGCAAAGGGTAGAGGGAAAGGGAAAAGTGCAAAGGGGAAAGTGAGATGGGAAAGTGCAGTTCAAGGTTAATAGCATACAGCAAACATGATAAATAACAAGGGCCAGCTGGTGGCAAGTGCGATGTAAGTGCAGACAAGTGCTGGGAAGGGGGGCTGTAGGGATACAGACACAGTCCCGTAGTGCAGGGGTTGCCATGGAGGCAGTGCAGGGGAGAGTGGCTGGGCCAAGGACCGAGAACGGTGAGTGGCCCAGTTGCAGATTCAGTGCAGTGTCAGTAGTATTAGCAGGGGAGAGGGGGAGAGAAAGCGGAGGCAAAGAGGAAGGTTTTGAGGTGCTTCCGGAACCAGAGATGGTTCTCCTCAAGTTTCAGGGAGGCAGGAAGGCTGTTCCAGAGGGAGGCCCCTGCAGCGGAGAGAGATCTGCCCCCAACTCATTGTTTGGAGAAGCGGCTGACCCTGAGGGAGTTGGAGGCGGATGTGCGAAGAGCTTGAGAAGGAAGATATTTAGGAAGAGAGAGTTGAAGGCCCCATGCGGCTTTGTGGACAATGCAGAGGGTTTTGAACTTGATCCTCGTAGTCACTGGGAGCCAGTGCAGTGATTTCAGTCCTGGAGAGATACGGTCCCTGGGCTTGAGGCCAAGGACAAGTCTCGCAGTCCTGTTCTGGATGAGTTGCAAAGGGCGGAGAGTAGAGGCGGGCAGATTTAGATAGAGGCTGTTACAGTAGTCCAGCTTCGAGAGAACCAGGGCTCTAGAGGCAGTGAGCTTTTGGGGGAAGGAGAGGAAAGGAAGGATACCTCTGGGAAGGTGTAGCTGGTAGTGTGACTTCTTAGAGACGTCGGATATGTGAGGAGAGAAGGAGAGTGTGGAGTCGAAGATGACCCCAAGGTTTTTTGCCTTGCAGGTAGGAGCAGGAAGAGGGCCAAGAGAGGCCGGCCAGAGAGCTGCAGGGAAAGAGGGAGTGGGTGTGCCGATGAGTAGAATCTCAGTCTTACTGGCTTTAAGGCAGAGGTCGTTGGCGGCACACCATTCCTGGATAGCAGAAAGACAGTCAGAGATGAGGGAAGGAGAAGAGGAGGTCGAGGGTAGCCTGAAAATGAGCTGGGTATCATCCTCATAGCACTGAAAGTTGGGGCAGAGAGCAGCGATGCGGTGAGCGAGAAGTGCCAGATACTGGTTGTACAGCCAGGGAGAGAGGTTAGATCCCTGGGGAACACCACAGTATGACATGCTTTCTGATTACTCTACTGCCACACATTACTGATTGGCATGGAATGCAACTTCTGAGATGGACATGTTGAATTCCAGCAAACCTAACAATGTTGACAAACTACTTCCTGCATGTCTGACCTAGCACAGCTCCTAGATCATTCCCAATTATTTTACAAACTATGCAAAGCCTGCAACTGACATCCTACAGATCCGTATTTTTAGCTGCCCTGGCACATGTAATTGCCACGTTCACCTCTAACTTCCAGTGCTACGCGGATGACACACAACTATCTTTCAGTCCACCCTCGCCGCCTTCTCCTCTTTGCTCATATCTGACTGTCTGTCCGCTATTCAGTCCTGGTGTGCTGCAAACGACCTCTGCCTCAAAGCCACTAAGACTGAGATCATTTGCATTGGGACCCCTGCTCCTGCATTCCCACACTCGCACTGGCCGGCATCCCTTGGCCCTGCACCTGCACCCAACTGCGAAGCGAGAAACCTCGGGTCATCTTTGACTCTACTCCCTCCTTCTCCTCTCACATTTCAGACATCTCCAAACAATCTAACTATCAGCTTCACCTCCTCAGAGGTACTCTACCTTTTCTCACTTTCCCCCAGAAGCTCATTGTCTCCAGAGCCCTGGTTCTCTCCAGGCTGGACTATTGTAACAGCCTTTTCCTCAATCTCCCTTCTTCTGCCCTGCACCCTCTGCAACTCATCCAGAACAGAACCGTAAAACGTATCCTTGGCGGCGCTCCCAAGCCTTCATTGGCTCCCACATGGCTGCAAGGATGAAATTAAATACCCTTTGCATTGTTCACAAGGCTTTCTGGGGTCTGGGACCTACCTACCTGCAATGCTGCCTACTTCAGCAGGTGCTTCCCTCTGCAATAGCCTCCCTGCCACCCTCCGTTTTAGCTGGATCTCCTTAAATTCTGGAAACTTCTCGACTTTCCTCTTCTCTTCCATCTCCCTCCCTCTACCCTGCTAACCCAGCTCTCTGTTTTTTTCCCTCTCTCCCTCTTCTTCCTTACAGAACGCTGACTGGCCGGCGGGTGTTCCTCAGAGTCTCACTGGTCCCCGGCACCCCCGCCAGTCCTCTTTCGCACTTGCTTCAGGGCCCTACACCCCACCCACACTAATGCACTTGAGAAATCAACCCTAGAGAGTGTCTCTCTCTGCACTACCCATTCTCAACTGACTGGGTGCACTTGATCCCCTCGCCTCCACTCCTCTCCTGTGACACTCTGGGCATTTGCTCGACCCGTACGCACCGGGGCTGAAGAGCGTCTGTCTGTTCTCCCTTGTCTTCACCCCTTAATTGCACTGTTAAAACTGCAGAATCGCTGCTAGGCCTATTTGCTGTCTCTCGAATTGTTTATATGTATTTTTTACACACTCTTCCTGTGCAGACTATTATTGTCTCAGAATTTCAAGGGGCTCTGAGCGACTGTTTGTTTCCCCCATGTTCCCATCCTCCTTGAGCACTTTGAAAAACTTGCCCGTGTATAGGCACTATTTAAATAAACAATACCATACCATATCATAGCTCATAACATTTAAAATTAGCGTAATATACTTGTATTGCTGTTTTCCTTTTATAAATGTAAGACTAAAATGCATGCATTTTACTTGTGCATAGCACTGAAATGCCATGAACCAAGAACTTGCAGACCAAACTGAATGAATCGATACAACTCCAGTATATTGTTTTTTCTCCTTCCAAGACAATTAAAGTAACACAATAAAGGCTTCTATTATAGATACGTTTATAACCATGATGTCAACTACCTTGACATGAAAAAAAAGGTTTTGCTTTTATATGGCTAGTAATTGTTTCAACATCATCCATAACAGCAAGCTGGACTTTTGTAACAAACTATCTCTCTACCAGGTGATTGTTTTGTTTGTTTGTTTTATTTTTTTAATGCGCACCAGACCCAGAGGTAACAGGGCGAAGCATTAAGAAGATGCAAGGCTTACATAGTTACAGATTTGTTCAAAATACATAATTACAGATTTGTACAAATGGCATAATAATATGCAGAAGCACAGAGTCATTTACAAATATAAGGTTCTAAAAAGTACCGGTTATATACAGTGCAGTAAGAGGGACTGTTGTTCTGAGACAGCTTAGTAGGAGGATGACATGGTGACTAGTGGTTGTTGGAATGGATATATTTAATGAAGTTCCTTCTAAGGTGTAGGTAGGGTTGGTCTGCTCTTAAGTTATGTGGCAAGGAGTTGCAGAGTTTAGCAGCCTTCACAGGAAAGCTGTTGCCGCCAATCTTGGAGAGTCTGAATCTTGGTACAACTAGGCAATTAGTGTTGGCAGCTCTGGACTGTCTGATAGATGTTTTTCTGTTTAGTTTGTCCATAAGGCAGCTAGGGGCAGCATTGTTTAAAGCGTTATGGGTCAGGGAGATCATCTTTAACTGTATTTTGTTGTCGGTGGAGAGCCAATTGTATTTGCGTCTAATGGAAGAGATATGTAATGTTTTATTTATGCTGAGCGCAGCTCTTAAGGCATTATTTTGTAGAATTTGTAGCCTTTGAATAATGGCTTTGTTTGCACCGCTGTAAAGGGCATTGCAATAATCAAGTCTGGAGAGTATTAGGGTTCTAGCCAGGAGCATGCAACTGTCATTAGATAGGAAAGGCTTGCCAGCTCTTATCAGCTTACAGGTGTAGGCAGTGGTCGAAGCCAGGGAGTTAACTTGTTTAGTAAAAGACATGGTGGAATCAAGGTAAAAGCCAAGGGTATTTACTTCCTTAGATACCTTGATGATATTTCCGTCTATACTGAAAGAAGAATATTCCTGGCCTAGTTTATTAATGTTGGAGTGCGTGCCCAGGATTATCAACTCCGTCTTATCATCGTTCAGGCATAGACCATGTGTTGCCATCCATGCCTGGATGATAAGATATACCCTATTCACCAACTCCAGTTCGTGTAGGTGATGCCCAGATGGTCCAGATCATCGAACAAGGGTTTGGTGAAAATGTTGTATAGAGTTGTGGAGACACATGAACCCTGCGGGACACCGCACAAAATAGGAGTGGGGTCTGCCGCTGCCGAGGGGGAGAACACTCTCATAGTTCTCTCACTCAGGAATGATTCTATCCATCTGATAGCCTCAGTGGAAAAGTGAGCTGCTGAATCAAAGTGTCTGCAAAGGACCTTGTGGTCCACCAGATCAAATGCAGCTGAGAGATTAAGTAGGAGGAGAAGTGCTGTCTTCCCTTTGTCTCTCAGCTCGTCAATCTGGGTCTTTAAATCAATTAGTGCAGTTTCAGTCCCATGTAATGGACGGAAGCCAGATTGTCTGGCTCCTAGGAGCTTGTGCAGTTCAAGGTATTTTTGAATCTGGGTATAAGCAACTTTATCCAGAATTTTAAGTAAAAATGGTCCCGTAGTGATGGGGTGATAATTAGTAGGGATGAGGGGATCCAATGTCTGCTTTTTAAGGAGTGGGAGCACCCAAGATTGTTTTAAGTTGGCAGGAATACTGCTTGTGAAGAAAGAAGCATGTATCAATTTAGAAATGAATGGTGATAGGTCTCTGGCAGCGTCTTTTATTATCTGTGCTGGGCAGATATCACCTTTGCAATTGGAAGGTTTGAGAGATAGGATAATTTTTTGTACCTTTAAGGTGGAAGTTTTGGTGAAATAAAATGTATTGGTCTGGGTACTGGGTGTATCATTAGGCGACTGCATATTGGACAGGTGCTGTAGGTTCAGGGAGTCTTTTTTAGCTGTGTTTTATTTTGGAGTGTATTTATTTTATTTGCTAGTGCGTGTTGGATGTCTGCGCACCAGGTCTGATCCTTAGTACATGTATCCGGTGTGGCAATGAATGACTCTAGTTCTTTCAGTATGGAGAAAAGTTCCTTCATATTCGAGTTAGATTTGGCAAAGCGTTTGTCATAGGAATTCCGTTTTGCCAGGCAAACTTAATTTTTATAATGCAGAGAGATGGAGGTTAAGTTTGCTTTGTTCTCGTTGGATGGGCATAGTCTCCAGGCGGTTTCACATTTTCTCTTAGTAAGGCGTAAGGCCTTTAGTTTAGGCGTGTACCATTCATTTAGATGGGCTTTGGGTCTGCTTGTTCTGAGTTTAAGTGGAGCAATATTGTCCATAGTAGCAAGCATGATTTTGTTGTATTCATGCATTAATGGTTGGGAGGATAGCAGGGATAATTATGGCCACTGTCATATTCTTTTTATTTCTAGTTAGGCATGGTGGTGACATTATTGTAGCTGTGGGAGATGGTATGGTGGTAAGTAGATTAAAGAACACCAATGAATGGTCTGTCCAGAGTTGGGGAGAGATAGAGGATGTCAGCTGAGCAGTTATAATCGGCAACACAGTCTAATATTCGCCCCTTCATGTGGGTAGGGTTGTTGACTTTTTGAGACAATCCTAATGAGTTAATGGTATTGGCTACGTCCAAGGCATGCTTATTCGCTGGATCGTTAAAATCTAGTTTAAAGTCACCAAGTAGCAGTAGTTGTGAGGTCGTTTTGACATTGTCCTCCTCAAAGGTCCCAAGAGGAGCCGGTGGTCTGTATATAAGATGAATAGTAAGTGATTGGGAGTTGTTTATCGGGAGTTTGGCAGTAAGAATTTCACATGATTGTAGAATTTGAATAGGGGCTAGTCTTAGCGATAGGCTCATTTTATATATAATGGCAATTTCACCGCCTTGGGTGCCATCTCGGTTTTGCCTAGATATGGTGTAGCCGTCTGGGATAGCTAACATAAGCGACGGTCCTGCAGCATTATGTAGCCATGTCTCTGTTATTGCGAGGAAGTCCACATTTCTTTCAGTAATTAGGTCGGCTATGTCTAGGGCATGGGCAACCAGAGATCTTACGTTAAGGAGTGCTCCTTTAAAGGAATGTGCCTCCGTTTCAAATTTGATCTGGTTGGGAAAAGATATGTTTATATCAGTAGGCTTGGACTTGTGTCTTGGAGTTTGAAGGGCCTTAGTGTTGGAAGCTAATAGGGGGGACAGCCTGTTAATATGGTTAGTACTATGTTGGCAGTTTATTTTCCGGTTTGTTGGTGGAAGAGATCTTCTAGGTGGCTCATTCAGTTTAGTGAGTCTAGCATGGAGTTTGGAATTTCTATCAGTCGTGGTACATGACCGGGAGGCATAGACTTCTGGCCCTAAAGCATGAGTGTATTTCGGGCGGATGGTGCCAAGGTTATTTTTAACTGTGTTAGGCAGATTAGGTAGGATTAATTCTGTCTCTGGTGGGGGGGGGGCAGTGTAGCAATCCTGACTACTAATATCAAGGCGTGTAAAGGCAGCCATTATACAATATGTGATAATTAGGCTTAACATCTTGCGCAGCTACGGCTGTGGGTCTAGTGGAGGAGGCAGTGCAAGGCAAGAGTTTCCGGGACGCGGAGAACGGTAAATGTAGTCAGTATAAGGTGGAGGTAGGATACACAAAGGCAAGTCATAATAGGGCAGTAAAATGGGCAGTGAGTTAGGTATTCATGCGTGCATGTAAGAGGCGCTAAATCAACATGCACATGCAGGCAGTGGGGCTAAGATGTCCGAGGCATAGGTACATAAATACAGTGAGCACACATTCAGTGAATCATGGAGCAAAGATAAAACATGAGACTGGAGATAAAGGTGGGAGCAGGGTGGGGATTGAGCTGGAATAAATATGCATCTTTTACATCCCACAATATCCTTTCGAGTGGGGATAATGTTTACTATGGAGTGGCATGGAATGCATGTGTATAATGTATGAATAAACATCTTTACATATTTTCATTCCTTGATATGATAGAGAGGGGGCATGGACTAGAGTTGCTGCTTCCGCCACCCCATCCTCTCCATCATACAAAGAACACACTTTTACGCTGGCAGAAATGCTTTAGATTCCTATGTAATCTGCCTGCTTTTTACACTGGCAAAAAGCAAGTGCATTCCTAGGGAATCCATTGCAAATACCAACTGCCAGAAATGCATGGCATGTGGAATGTACTCATTTTTCACTACAAAGTTATTTGGATCTTTTTCTTGTTCTCGCTTTTTAGTACCATAGTGCAAAGTGATGTGAGTATACTATATATTCAATGAAAAAACTTATTTAAGGGGACATTATGGTTAAGTTGCACTAATAAAAACCTATGAAATTCAATGACAAAACATTGTTACAAGGATGTTATGGTTACAGGTAAAACCAAAAAACCTCAAAAATGTGCCAGTTATGGTAAGCTAAGGAACCATAACTCACAAATGTGATGTCATTTTTGATTTCCTGGGTGTTAGTCTTAGCAGTTCACGGTGGTGGCATGAGTTATGGTTGCTTAGCTTAATGAGGTTTTTCGGTTTTACCTGTAACCATAAAGTCCCTGTAACAATGTTTTTCCATTGACTTTAATAGGTTTTTATTAGTGCAACTTAACCATAACGTCCCTTTAACAACATTTAATGTGTTTTTACCAGTGCATGCTATTTTCCTACAACTTACTATTATCATACTTACCAAATATAACAATATTTGTGTCCAATTTACAAAGTGTCACCTTAAAACTCTGCCATTTCCCACCTTCTAGAATCATTTTTCACACTTCTATACAATTTTTGCAACTATTTCAACTAGTTTTGCATCCGTAGACTTCTACGAACATCTAACTTCACTGCGGACCTTCTGGACAGTGCCACATGACCATACGCTGGCATGTGACATGATGACGTGTTCGCGAAGGCGTCTGCACTTCGTGATCGGATCTGTGCTTCGAAGACAGTTTGGAACTGCATTTTCTACTGATCTAGGAACTTTCAACTTCAAAATTTCCCTTGCACACCTCCTACTCCTTTTCGTACTCATTATCCATTACCAATCTAGTACACAGTACATACTTGCAAGAATGTTATCAAAACTGCTATTTATCTTAAAAATGGCATCAGTTATTGCCATCCTACTCCACAAGAGCCACCACCACCACCACCAGCTGGAGGATCTTCACAACAATAAAAGCACAGTACTTTCAAAGATAATGAAGAGGACCAAGAAGATGAGGTAGAGGAATTGCCTACTTCTAGCACCAAGATTGAATCATGGGTGTGCCAGTTATTTACTACTGTTGGGAGTGTACCAAAGGCTAAATCTACCAAAGTGAAATGCACTGAGTGCAATTTTGTACTAAGTCGCAGACTACCTGGACAATACTCCTACGGGAACACCTCCATTCACCGCCACACCAAATCCAATGACCGCAATGCTCTCAGAAAGGTTGTTCCTTTCTCAGCAAGTAGTAAGCTGTCTTCCTCCACCTCATCTTCCTCAGCAAATACTGTAACCACACAGCCTATAACGGGCTTTGGCGCATTATAAATAAATAAAGAAGGAGGGCTAAGGACCATTATCATCCATTGCAGCCCCTGAAATGGGGGATAAAGGCCATTAGCACCCCTGGTTCCCAAAGCAGGAACCCAGGGTGCTAAAACCTAGATTTTTCTTCCTATGGCGGGTCGCCTGCAGCATCCCGCTGTAAGGAAAAAGGATTATCCTTCCTACGCTAGTAGAAAGGAAAATCCTTTTCAAAGACAGCCAACATGGAAAGAGAAGGCGGGGCTCCGTACACAGCCACTCTTCCCTTGCCATGGCAGCCCACAAAACCCTATGAACATATTACCACAAGCACTCTTTTTTCCTTTTAAACCTATTCTACCTTTGAATAACTTTACCACATAGTCGGTCCCAGGTAGACATAGCCACTTTAAAACATTTTTCGTCCCTAGCGTTCATGGCCAGTAGCCAGATTGTCCGCGTCATGACCTTATGCCATGACCCAGACAATCTGGCTACTGCCGATGGCCACAGACTATAACTCAGTCACCAAAGGTGTATGACTGTTTTTTGTACCTACACTATGACACTTGTCAAAAAATAAAACATGGGCACATTTGCAAAACCATGCTTTAATGTCCTTGCCAATGCTCCTCACGAGTTTGCTCAAAATCCACCCAATGTTTTATTTTTTTAAATGTGTCAAAATGTATGTATATACAATAGTCATATAATTTAGCCCCCACTTGACAAAATCCATTCAGTCTTTACACAAACATTGAAGGTTGGGTCTATAATCATTCTCAAAACTTTTGTCCACATTTGTCAAATAGCAACAAAGTTATAAGCCACGAAAAATGTTGAGACCCCCTTCTAATTTCACCCTTCTTGAGAAAATCCCACCAAACTTTAGAAAACCATTTATATCTAGATCCAAAATCGCTTTGCCAAATGTTGGGCAGATTCGACAAATGACACCACATTCATATGCCTTTACAATATTTTGGGACCCCCCCTCTAACTTTGCCCCCTCTTGACAGAATCCCACAAAACTTTGAATAGAATAAAATTGCAAAATGACATGCAGTTTCATTGAGTGGCGCAAACGTAATAAGCCATCCAAAAACTGCTTTTCCCCAACCCTTTAATGCAGAAATAGGTACAGATGTGCTAGGACATCTGAAGTGTCCGCGAACACCACAGGACTGCCCCAGGACATCAGGAGTGTTTGCGGACTTTCGGGGGGTGAAACAACCCATTTTTTGGCTTCTTATGGCCATATCCAATCCAATCCTCATCCCCAGAGATTGTTTGTTGAGTTTGACAAGTGCAATGCTGTTTTTTTTTAAAGTTTTCACCACGCTGTCTGCGGACCCCAAAAAAGTCTACGAATCCAAGATTGTGAGCATTTCAGGAAAACCGATGCATTTCACGTTTTCTCACCACCCAATCAGCGGCCGCGTCCCGGTTTCCGCGGCCCACGCAAAAGTCTCTGACTTTTCTGGCCAATCAGAGGCCAGTCTGCAGACCAAACGGGGAAGTGAGTCCGCAGAGCGGACATAGATATCACTAATTATTTAGCCTTACGTTTTGGTCATTTAAAAAAATAAACTACTGCACGGATTTACACCAAATTAACAAAAGCACGCTTTTGGGACCGAGCCGCCACTCCTGCCGCACATTTGGTGAAAATCCGGTCAGCGGTTTGGGCTGTAGCGGCGACATAAATGTTTTCCCATTATGTCTATGGGAAAAAAAGAAATGTTGGGACCCCCCCCCTATAACTTTGCCCACCCTTGACCAAACCTCACCAAACTTTGCAACAAAATAAAATCTGAGTGGGACATATACTTTTTTTGCAAAGGTTGGTGAGGCTTCGTCCAGGGAGAGCAAAGTTATAACCCATCCAAAAAGTGTTCTTCCTATGAGTTTAGCAACTTAACCATAACTACATGGCCGTTACCTCAAGCCAGGTAATGACTGGATGAATTGCTTCCACCTGACAACAAATCATATTCTCATCAACCCCTTTAAAGACTATACAGGCAAGCCACATAGCCTATGTGTTATCCCTTGCTCCTGCTTTTTGTCAATTACACTATTTGACACGATCAGGAAGACTGTTGTTATCCTTCATGCGATTAAATATACTGTTTTGAACAATTTAGTTTTAATCTGTTTTTTGCTTTGTTTAATTCAACATAGGGAAATACTGTCAACTGTGGTACCATAAATCCATCCTGCTTAAGTTGTTCAGTATGGGATGTGACCCGACAACTAGGTCCCATCCCCTTATCCATCAGATGCTTCAATCAGACAGAATGTCCATTTAATTTGCGTTTGCCTTAGTGGACTTGTGCTCACTTAAGAAGCCCCCCCCCCCCGGCCCTTCGCCCTCCTTCCAGAGAGACTCTGCATTCTTTTTTTTTCACTTTGATTGATGAACCAAGATGATGGGAAAAGACCTCTTTCCGGACACTAACTTTTCACTTAAAAAGTCATGTGCACAATATATGCAGCCATATTCACAGCAAAGTGCAGATCTGATCAAAGCAGCAGAGTCAGCACCTTAACATGCATTCCAAATATTACAACTATTCGTGTGTTTCCTAACTGTTCGAGTCTGCAGTTAGGACTCACTTTGCTGTCGGATCCATTTATTTTGCCTGGTGCGTGCTCTACTCTGCGAACTGGCCTGTAGAGTTCAAAATGCTGGAAACAGCACGTAGCATGCGCAATTCGCAAGTGTTTCCTAAGTGTTCCAGGCTGCGGTCAGCAGCTTGGTGACGAGAGGGCCATGTAGTTGATTTCAAATATCTTTGAGTGTATCCTGGCCCAAGGCTCTTGACTATCGCCCTGGCCGGTAAATGTAAAAGCAAAAAGGGACAACATAATTTGCGCAATACATCTGCGTCCATTAAACACACACGCGTGGAAGCTCACTCGGCCCCTGCCGATAGCAATGCAACTGTGGCGGGATGTCACGAGCCATCGCCCCCTCAGGTTATGGATAAAAACGCTCAGCAAGAACACATGGCAATGCGGTTTACTTTCAGCCTGTGGTGTCTCTCACAGAAAATATAGAGATCTCTGAAAGCACTAATGCCAACACGTCACCGAATTCCTCGAACTTCAATGACATTGATAACAACTCATTGCTTAATTTCTATTACTCCCTTCAAACCGAAATATCAGCACAGATGGCCCAGGGAAGACACATAGCAACTGGTGACGTTGAAGTTCTGTCCACAGAGCAAGCATTACCTGCAAAGCAGATTTTAAGTAACAGTGTGTCTGCGACTACGGCATTATTCGCTGAAAGTTACGCAAGTCGAAAATGCTAGCACCTTTGAATTGCAGACTGCTGTTTCCACGCTACAGTTTGCAATACACTCCTCTTGAAACTGTGTGGCAGGACTTATGAAGAGGTCCGCCTACATGGGGAAATATTGCAACTTCTTGCCACAGGGACTATTGACAGTCACCTGCACAGGGAAGCCCAAACCTATTGTACTTAGTGCTCATTACTGAACATGCCAATCTTATTTATATATTTAATTTATTTATGTATTTGCATTTGTAGAGCACACTTACATCCCAGGGGCATCGAGGCACTGTTACATGAAGTTTGTAAAAAATTTAGATTAAGTGGATACAGGTGACCGACACGGTCTCTTGGGTACAGGTGTAATAGAGGTAGGTGACTTCATACATGACAGGTGAGCCAGCAATCAATATTACAGCAGAAATAACAGAGCATCAAAGAGTTAGACAGGCAGTTAGACAAAGAGCTTGGTTTTGATAGCTTTGCAGAATGCTTGGTGAGACTCGATCATTCTTAGGTGGGAAGGAAGAGAGTTCCAGTGTGAGGCGGCAATCGTGGGGAAGCTTGAGCCCCCAGTGTGGACTTTCAACGTCTTGGAGATGATGATATTGTTAGAATAACCCTTTCTGAGAGGTCTTGTGGATGTGTGCTTAACGATTCTTTGGGCAAGGTAGGGTGGTGCCAGGTCATGAAGAAATTTATGGGTAAGTGAGAGTGTCTTAAAGACGATTCACTCTTTGAATGGGAGCCAGTGAGCCTGCCTCCTCACCTTGGAGATGTGGTCTTTCCTCAATTTGTGTAACGCTCACCTGGTTCCCACGGAGGCGCAGGTCTAGTATGGATTGCTGTGGCCTCTTCAAGCGTGATGCGCAGAGCCCGGAACACTGATTGAACTGGTTCCCCAAATCTTGCTTGACTGGCCCGTAGGAATATCCTTCTGCAGATGAGAAAGGGAATTAACCATCTGCAGAATAGTGTGCTTGATTCCCCCCTTGTTCCCCTTCGTTCTCCTCTAACTTCCTCCTCCAAACCCCCGGTTTAAGCTCACCTTATGGTTTGGAAGGATGAACTCTCCATCCTGCGTCTGGTGCAGGGGTGCACGTTAGTCCAGTTACTTCACTGGTTTTCAGAATGGCGCTGGCAAAATCGTCTTGACTTTTCTGAGCGAAACGCCGTAAGTATGAAGATTCAAAAGTTCAAGAGTGAGCCCCCTTTTATGTTGTCTTCCTAACTTGTGATCTGTCCTTTATTTCAGATGCAGAATGAAGACGATGCGTTGAAGGGGTTAATTGCCGATGGTAAACTCAAGTGAGTTAGTGAGGGCGATTCCTCTAAATGTCTTTATCATTTCCCAATAATGTCTTTTGTCCTTTCCCCATAGAGGCCGGGGTGCTGTACCTGCCAACGGAGCGGCGCCGACCCGAAATATGGGATGACACCAAGAAAAGCTGGTAAGTATTATGGCTGTAAATTAGACTTTCCTCCGGTGTTCCCTTTGCTCACCTTTTGTCTCTTCTTCTCTCCCCTAGGCGCAGAGATGTGGCGACATGTGCTGACAGCCGCGATGGAGCCGGGAGATGTCTCGAGGACAGGTGAGTGAAGAGCGCGCTGCAGCGAGCAACGCAATGCTTTTAAATGGAAGTCCTTCTTCAGGGATGCTGGAGTGAAGATTCCAGATGCAGGTAAGAAGTTTGAAATAGTTCGTGGTTTTCACCTTTCTCTTCTCTTCTTTCCTAACAGGAGTTCCAGGTTCGAGGCGGGCGTGGCTGGTGTCCAGGAGCAGGAGCAGACACGGTGAGCGTTCAGCTGCTGGAATGCAGAACAACACGAAGCATGAGCTGCTGTCTGGGCGTGGCTTAAATAGCCTCCAAAGAAGTCCCAGGTATGTATCCTTCCCCAACTAGGTATGTATCCTTCCCTGGCCACGCCCGAGTGAAAAAATAGTCCCTTTCAGGTCTCAGGGAGGCCTGAAGCATGCAGCATGGTCTGCTTCAGGTAAGTGCACCAAACACCTCCGTTTATGAGCCTGGCGCCTATGGCGCCAGGACTGATGTCCATCATGAGCCTGGTGCCAAAGGCACCAGGACTGAGTACAAAGAGCCCCTATAAGGGGCCACTGGGCTTTTACCCGAGGGCATGATGCCTGCTTCTGGGGGTGCTGGGCCTGGCCTGGTGCTCCGGGGGCAGGCATCATGACAATTTGCCTGTGGCAGCCCTAAGGGCGTTGTTTTGCACAAGTTGGAGCTTGGTGCGGTTTTTACAGGAGGTCCCTACGAGGAGGGCATTGCAGTAATCAAGCCTTGATCCAATTATTGCCCTTGGAATGGTAAGGCAATTCTCACAGGATAAGAAGGATCTGGCCGCATTAAGAACTTTGGAGTAGTAGGCCGTTGAGGAGGCAATGGCGTTAACCTGTCTGTCCATGGTCAGATTCAAATCTAGGTAGACTCCATGCATTGTCTCTGAGCCCCAGACAGGCATCCCCTTCAAACCCCCCTCCCGGAAATTGCAGTAATCAGAAGTGAGCCAAGCAACCTAGTGGTAAACGAGGAAGGGGAAGGCACCTCTGACATTTATTTAACATGAAAACACGTGTAAAATCAAAATACAGAATATTGTGTAGTCAAAAAAAGGCCAATCAGGCCTGGAGTGTAGGGTGTCCTGACCCACGTTTAAGCTACCCTGCTACAACATTTGGTGCTGTGGGCTTAGGAAATTCAAGATGGCAGAAAACCCACATGTGCGCCGAAATCCAGGAAAGGTGCGCAGTTGTGCGCACACCAAAATGGTTACCTAACTTGCCACCCACCAGGGTAAAGAAAGGTCTTTGTTAACAAAATCCACTTTTACTGATGTCAAAAAGTTGCTGAAATCGTGACTCATTGGACCACTTTAAAGATTCAACCCTTTTTGTGGGGTTCCACATAACCATCTTACTGTAAGGAGCCCCATCAAAACAATGTAAGCAAGGATTTACTACCATGTAAGAACCATTCCTGTTTAGAATGCATTAATCCAAGAAAATCCCAAAAATGGGTGCAGTACCAGTACTCACCACTATCCAAAAGCCGGCGTTTTAAAACCCACTGTGTGTTTTTCTGAAGGCAAGCAAAATGCCTATTTCAAACCTTGCAACATGTGCAAAATATTCACTGAACACCAGCAGACATTTGGCAGAATGGAGTTTTGTGTGCCTACAAAATCTGGGAAATGAAGAGCCCAAAAACAATGCTTATAACAAAAATGCTATGGAGTCAGCAGCTTAAGCCTAACTGCAACTGGATTTAAAACCACCAAAATCGAAAATGTTAAATTAAATGAGTGACCTATGTTTGGTGTCACATGCCTTTGTAACTGTTGAAATGTCATAGTTTTGCACTTAGAATCAGCATTCTAGCTGCATGTGTAAAATTACAAGTTATTTTAAAAGCAACAAAAAGTTAGCTGAAGGTCTGGCTTAAGGAACTTGATTTTGCCTAGCAACGGATCCCATCAGGAGTGAAACTTGAGTCACAACTATGTTCCCAGGCCAATGTTCCTTTTGCTGCCCATACTAAGGATATGCCATCTATCTGATAATTGAATTTCCTGTGCTCTGCCAGAGAGTGAACAAAGCCCTCTCCACTCAGGCAAAGGTTTTTATTACAGACGTCGTAAAAAGTGGCTTCCTCCTGGAGAAGCTGGGAGGGGCACTGCCTGTGAGAAGCAAGCTGGCTTGGCAGAAACTGGAAAGACTGGTTTCTGTACCATGTGACCTGAAAAGACACACCCCTGCAGCAAGGATATGGTTTTATAAAAAGGGGGATAATTCATAGTGCGGACATGTGAAAATTTTATAAATGATACCATAATTCTTGTGATTTTTCTGCCCACAGTTTAAGACGTGGTAGGAACCGGTGGTATGTTCAGGGGGGTTTTAGCGGAAAAGTGGATATTACTCTAAATGTGTGCATGTTAAAAATCTGAAACTTCATCAGTTAATGTCCCTACCCCCTGCACACATGTATGTAAAGTTGGGTCCATGTCGGAAATTGAAAAAGCAGTTAAAAAGTGAAATATGTGCCAGTTCTGAATGCAAGCTCCCAGGAAGAGCAGAGTTTGAACAGGGGATACCTCCTGTAATGCATGATGGGTGCATATGATTTTAAAACAATATGTACCTCTGCAAATATGTATTTGTTTCAAATCTAGATTTGTGTGTAAGTTGACAGGAGGAGTGGACTTTCTGCAGGCTGTAAAATGACATCAATCTGACTCACAGTTCAGTTTGCCAATCAAGCGGAGGAATGGAAGCCTGACCAATGACGAATGAGAGGGGCAAGTCTAGTGATGCAACACACACACCCATTCTCAAGAAACAGATAAAAGCAGAGAGTCAGGACACATAGAGACATTCAATTTCATCTGCCGCTGGAAGCCCTGCCGGAAAAATCCATACTTACCTCCATCAAACTCCAGAAAGCCAAACTAGAGACTTCAATCTATCCAGAGCAGAGACCAGACCAGAGAGAAAGCAGTGCTGTGCCTAGCAGAGACCAGACCAGAGAGAAAGCAGTGCTGTGCCTAGCAGAGACCAGACCAGAGAGAAAGCAGTGCTGTGCCTAGCCGAGACCAGACCAGGCGCTGTGAGCAGAATCCGGAAAGACCTGACCAGACTGAAGATCGTGACCAAGTCGCTTTCCTGTTCAAAATCTCTTGTGAGTACTTAGCAAAACTCAGAACACATCTCTTAGTTTAAATTCATCTAATTCAATCTATTTAACCTAAGTAGAACTGCCTCCTAGCTGTCACCTGTCATTTCTAGTAAAATTTGTCATTTTGAAAAAGTGTGCGTTTAAAATTTACAAAACCAAAAACGACCTTTACTAAATTACTCATATCTCCGCAACCGTTTGGGCTAGAGACTTGCAATAACTTTCATTTGGAACCTGAGATCCTAGGCTTCCCCAGGACCCCAAAACGGTAGAGATATTCCTTGCGGTTCCTTTGTAATAGCGCTCGGCGCATCCGCGAATTTTGCCGCGATTTGCAATTTCTTCACATGTAAAAAACTGCTGCTGCCTGATTTCCATTTGCCAGAAATTCGTTTAACCTGTTAACTATCCCTGCATCATTGCTAGTGTGAGCCTGGACTAATATTAACTAGATACCACTCATCCTGAACCTCTAAAAGGGAATTAAGAGCGTTTCCAGCATATTTCTCATTCATTGCTAGCACCTATCAAAGCATTTGCCTGTGTTTTCAAACTTCTGTTTAAGCTTGCTGGATTGAACTGAATTACAGTTGATTGCATTTCTGAGAACTGTGTGTTTTCCTTCCATTTCCTTGCCTTGCATCAAGGGGGGGAGGGGAGTAGCCAGAGAAAAGTGATTACATTGTTTGGTTGAAATCATATTGCGTATTTTCTGTACTGCATTCATTGAATATTGCATCCACCTGAGCCTACATAAAGCATCCTCTACCACATTATACTTTTGTTCCTATTTACCAGTGTGCTACCTTATCCATTTCATGTCAACTCATTAGTGATTAAAGAAGTGTGCTAGTGCCAGATTCTCCGTTGTTAATATTTACCATATCAGATTAAGTGTGATATTCAATTATTAATTTATTAAAAAGTGTGATATATATTTTAATTTATCAAATAAACCTTTTAAACTTGCAAAACAGAATTACTTCTTGGCTCAGTGGGGTCAGGGGGATTCCAAGAGAGGGGTGTTATACAAGGGTAGTCATCCAGAACGCATGAACTGGACCTAAAGATATATCAATAAGGGTTTTCATTCAGTATTCTAGACTAGGCGTTAACTTGGCTGTAGTGCTGAATTGAATCCTCTTACAAAGTGGGGGCTCGAGCCGAGACGTTGGGTTAGATTTACCAGTTGTGCAGCTTAATACAGTGTGCTAACTGACGGGATACATACACCCGGTCGGATCACCACGCTGCATTACGCTGTGAAGCATTCCTCAAAAGGGACACTCCAAGAAAAGTTCTGTTCTGCAAAAATAAAATACTAACTTCTGTAAGTCAGGACAGAGACCAATCTCTAGAATGACGACCTTAGTAGACATGAAAATAGCCAGAGAGCACCTCTTGCATAAGCTATTTGTGAGAGGTGAATGGACCGAACAGGGCCAGGATGTGTGGTTGCAGGCCATCACACAACAGGTCACTGAAACAGGGTCAGATATATATAGAGATCAGGGTCCCTTACATGTGGCCCTGAGTGAACTATATATGGCTCCTAAAGCCAAAGAGGAACACAATAAGATCGCCAGGATAGCAGCATACCTGTACCTATATATGGGAGACATGCAGGATAGATGTGCTGAAAGCCAAAATCTGGCAAATAGGCAACAGATGGCATTACAGAAGGTCCAATCTGATCTGGACTCTTCTGAGCAGAGGCTGCAGAGGAGCCAGGAGTCAGAAAATGACAGCAGACTGTACATTACTAAAATAAAGGAGGATATGGATGTGCTGCAAAAGGAAAAGTCAGAACAGAATACTAGATTTCTGGCCCTGCAGAAGGAGCACCAAGACAGTTTGGACTCCTTACTGCAGAGCCAGAAAAAGCTGGAGCAACAGATCAATTTCAACAGGGCATGCACAGAGCAGGTAGCCACCCTGCAAATCCAACTAGACAGAGAGAAAGAGGAGAGCAATAAACTGATCCTGAAAGACCTGGATACCCAGGCAGAGTTTGATCAGGAGCGCCAGAAAGCTGGTGCCTTCCAAAGGCAAAGGGACGACCTGGCGGCACAAATGCAGGCTCTTAGTCAGGAAAGAGACACCTTAGGCCAGGAAGTCTGCCATTTAAAAAGGAAAATGGAAGAAAATCACCTGGCCCACCAGGGACTGGGTGACCTCCAAAAAGAAAACCAGAACTTGCTAGAGCACACCAGGAGGGTGGAGGATGCTCTAGCAAGAAAGGAGCAGGCCAATAGGGACACAGCTCAGGAGGTAACCCTCCTGCAGCAAAGACTGGCCCAGTTCTCCAGGACCAACCAGGAAGCACAGAGGGAAAATGAGGCCCTCTGTCAACACAATGATAGGCTCCAACAGCAGGTAGCGATGCAGGAGAGACTGATAGAGTCGAGTAAGGCCTTAACTGAGGAACTGAAGGCACAAATGCAGGCTCTTGCATTGCAACAGGGAGCAGGGGCGGATAGAGATGAGGTTCGCTGGGAAATGGAAACTCCGGAGCATAACCTCAGGAGCCCTAGTACCAGAGGCCCTCATACCTCTCAGTCCCTGGACTCTGCCACCCCCATGTCCCCTGGCGCACATGAGCACAGGGCCACAGGGATGGCAGATTACTATCCAGCCAGAAGCATGGGGCTCATAGGCCAGTACCATCCAGGAATGGAGGGGTGGGCATCCGGGTATGGGCACCCAAGTACAGTACAGTTCAATGGGGAACCCCAGGAGAGTAGGCCCATTAAGGGCATCCTGAAAACCTCTGCCCAGTTAGGTCAGTGGAGGGGGTACCCATCAAATCCTGACAGCAAGGAGGAATCTGAAGACTCCTCTGAACTGCGCAGGACACAGGAGACCAGGTCCCCACATTCTGCCAGCCATTCCCAGGCTCGCAGAATCCGGGAAAACCTGGAAGAACAGACGGGAACCTCTGGGAGCAGTGCCTCTGAGTCCGAGGAAGAATGGACAAGGGTTACCCGAACCAAAAAGGCCAATAAGGCAAAAAGGGCCTTGCTTAAGGACCCCTTAAAGCAGATTAAGGCGATCAGGAGCGTCATCACGCCTTACCATAAGAACGCTAAGTATTCTGTTTGGGAGCACTTAGAGTTGTTTGAACAAATGATGGAGACTTTCCATTTGAAGGACAGCCAAAGCTGCATTCAATATGTAAAGTGGACCTTCTCCCCGGAATACTCCAGTTTCTTTGCGGGGCTGGAGGACCAAAATCATTTAAGATGGTCCACCTATAAGGCGGCCATCCTGAAACATTTTTCTGTTCACAGAAATCCTCAAGAGGCTCGCAAGGCAGCCTACAATTTGCAATGTGGGGAGGATCAGGCCCCACAAGAATTTGTGCAGGAGTTAAAGCGGGCTTTTGCACAGACCACAAGAAGGGTGCGCACGGATAGCCAGGAATTTATAAACACGTTTTTCCATGCCTTGCCCAAATATATCATGACCCAGCTCGTGAGGGATTTTCACGAGAAAAGATCTTTAGACTGGGTCATTGAACAGGCTACCCGCATCTATGAGGTGCAGAAGCCCATAGAAAATAAAAGCAATGCCCAGAAAAACCCCAAAGCCAACAGCACCCCTGCTGCTGCCAAGGTGGCAGAGGTAAAGGTCACCCCCGTTTTGGATTTGGAGATGGGGGGGCCTAAAAACCTACCTGCACCTAATAATGCTAGGCCCAGAAGGTCCTCGGGCCAGTCGCAGACAGGGAGCCAGGGAGGCAGCCCCACAAATGGGGTCCCTCGCTCTCCTGACTATGTAAGTCCTCGCTACAAAGGTAACAGACCCATCCTGGGTTATGTGTGGACTCCTCCAGCCCAAGGGGGGGGATCCAGCCAAGCACCTAACCCAGGGAACTTCCCTCCAAACTTCCCACAGGAGGGCAGAAATTTACCAAACCCTGGGCAGAACTTTTTCCCCAGATATCCACCCGACTTCCAACCCCAAAATCATCCATCCTTCTTTCCTCAATTCCCTGAGCCCAGACCACTGAATCCGGGAGAGGGGAGGCCAAGGGTGGAGGGGTACCAAAATCTTCCCAACCAGGGGTACTACCAGAGGAGGGACAGCTACCCTTCCCGGGATCAGCCCAGGGGAGAAAACAGGGCCCCGTATCAGCCTGAGCGGGTTTCCCAGTTAGAGCGTCAGGTTCAAAACATGGCGCGGGATATGGGTCATATACTGAGGGCACAGCAGAACCCTCAGATCAGCATGCCGGCGCAGAACGCACCCAACTCTGGACCTGGTGCTCCAGAACAATGACGGGGGCAGCACCCCGATAAATCACCGGTTCCCAGGGAGGAGGCACAAAGGGAAGGGGGGTGTAAAGCCTTGGAGGAAGCTTCCTTCCTCACTTGTAAACAGCCCCTGGAAACCCAGGAACCGGAAACAAAATCTCTTGCCCCTGAAAGTCTGCCTCCTAAGGAGCAGAGGGGGGGTAGGAGAAACAAAAGACCCAAACAGACTCAGTTTGAGGAGGAGGTACAGATCTTCCAATTTGAGGGAGAGGGATCCTCAGAGGATCCTGGGAAAAGGATCTTCTCCTTCAGAGAGGGGGGAACTCCTCCCAAAGAAAAATGGGTCCCTAGGGATGCAAATCCAGACTGGGGAGATGTGGAGACTGAGCTACCGCCGCCCACCATCTCATCCCAGAACCAACAGCAAGAAAATCCCCTGGTTCAAACCCATCCTGGCGACTGCCTCCAAAAAGGGGGGGGCGGCCCAGAAACGGAGCCAGGGGAACCCACAATGGCTCTGATCTCCAGTTGCAAATTTTTTCTTTCAGATTCCCAAGACTCTCCACAGAATTCTGCCCAAATCTCCTCGCTAGCGATGTCCAAAACCAGAAAATTAGCCCACCAGTTGTCCAAAAATGTACATTATCTGTGCCCCCTTGAGGAGAAGGAGGGAAGATATTATGCCCCGGTACAAGTACAGGGGCAGGGTACAATCTCAGCACTGGTGGACACTGGATCTCAAGCTACCCTTCTGTCCAGAAGGGCCTTTGACGAACTGAATGCAGGAAGGGGAGAGAATTACCAAATTCCTCTCACCTCTCTTCCTGGACAACTGCAGAACTTTGACGGGAAGGAAATTCCCGTCGAGGGGACGGCAGACTTGGACATTAAGATCGGGCGACATAAGTTGAAACACCCGGTCATAGTTGTGACCCCAGAGGGCACCCCTTGTTTACTAGGGAATGACCTCCTGAGAAGGTTGTCACCCCTAATAGATTGCGTAAACAAGGTCCTCTGGACTCAGACTAGCCGACCCATAAAATTAAAACAGAGTGTCAACCATGTTAGTTTAAACGGCACATGCCACATGGTTGAACAAAAATCTGACCAAGTAGAATTTCACTTCCAGAACAACCAAATTCCAGACGTGACGGTAATAGCAGTAGGACAACAGACTGGTGATGGGGGGTCCTCTCTATTTCTGAAAATCAACCTTCCTTCCAGTCTAAAGTGGTATTCCACGCTGGAAGGAAACACTCTGAAATTCTATACTAATCCACAATCAGAAACCCCCACTCCTATAGTCCAGAAAGATGTGAAATCAGCTCAAAGCCTGGCTGATATTCAGCAAATTGGAGAGCAGTTGTTCATCCCTGTTCAGTTAAATGATGGGAAGGACTCTGTTCTCGCTCGAGTGTGTGTGAACAACGGTAAGAGCTTCATCAGCGAAGCCATGTTCCGCCAACTCCCAAAAGATCCAGCCATTCCCACCTTCAAACTGATAGACAAATGGGAAATGGACCTGGAAGCACCTGACTCCAAACATCTCCTGCCAAGCAGGTGTATGCTCAAAATCTCCATTGGCAACAAGAGCATAGTCCATAATTGTTGGGTCGTGCGAGACGTCACTGCCGCCTTTTACTTAGGCAGTGACATTCTCAATCGCTTTGCCATTAGTTTGGACCTAATAAACTTCAAAGCTTGGTCCCGATTAGCGGATAATCCCATGGGCTTTGATGATCCAGAAAAAGCATTTAGGTCAGCTCAATTGCTACCTTATGCAGTTGAAATTCAGGTTAAAGAGGAAGTCACCATCCCAGAAAGGACCCGACAATTCTCCCTGGAAGTGAAAGTTAAAAGGGGACAAGAGTTGAAAAACCCTGATGCTTACATACATCTAAATGCTTCTCTCCAACAGCAAGGGTTGGGGGTAAACCCGACTCCATTAGTCAACATAGAACATGACCCCATTCTAATAGAGGTGGATAACAGCGACTTAAAGAGTATTACTCTAGCCGCAGGCACCATTATTGGAATGGCGGTTGATGACCGACATTTCTCCATTGATCTTGTAAATGAACTGTTAGGACCCATCCCCAAGGACTGTTTTGACAGTGACAGTGATGACAACGCAACACCAGACAGGATTTTTACCCGGCCTGGGGGGAACTTCCTGGTGTACACTTCCTGCCCCTATGGTAAGGAAGATGTGACTTGTGACTTCAGGAGGGATGAGGTGATTTTCCAGGTCCATGAGGGCTGCCTTTCCCACCTGAAGCCTCCAGTCCAAATCAGCACTCTGACCAGGGACTTCTCCACCCAGCTGGAGGAGGCCGCTGAAATAGCCAAACCAGAAGTCTTTCCAGGCTTCAGGCAGATGGTGGAAGAGAGAGTCAACCTAGCTGATGCCTGTGTGACTCTGGAACAAAAGCAAAAGTTGAAACAAGTTTTCTTGGATTTCCAAGATCTCTTTGCGGTAGACTCATATGACTGTGGTCGCACCGACATCCACACCACAACAATCCCCACGGACCCTGGCATGACTCCAGTGTTTGTGAAGCAATATCGCTTGCCTCTCGCATCAATGGAGTCCCTTACTGAAATAATTAAGAACCTTGAGTCCCGGGGAATAATCCGTCCAGTCCACAGCACCTTCAATAATCCGGTGCTGGGAATATTGAAGCCAAACGGCCAGTGGAGACTCTGCGCTGACCTCAGGGAGCTCAACAAACGGGTCCACACTTCCCGATGGCCTCTTCCCTACATTGACCAAGGGCTGGCCCAGATTCAGGGGTCACAGGTATTCACTGCAATAGACCTGACCAATGGATACTGGACCGTGCCTGTCAGTAGGGAGGACCAATACAAGCTGGCTTTTACCTTTGGGGGCCAGCAGTACACATGGACCCGGACTCCCTTCGGATACCTTAACTCCGGTAATGAGTTCAATATTTTCCTACATAAGGCCATGCCCGACCTGGGTACGAGGGGTAACCTGGCTTATGTAGATGATGTCCTCATCAAAAGTTCATCTGTGGAGGAACACATAGCAGAGATCCGTTATGTTCTGACACAGTTGAGGGCCGCCGGAGCAAAACTTTCCTTTCAGAAAGCACAGTGGTGTAGAACCCGTGTTAATTTCTTGGGGCATGAGATTACTCCTCAAGGTCTCTGTCCCCAGGAAAAGAAAGTGGAAGCACTTCAGAAACTGAAAGACCCCACAACTCTGCGGGAACTAAGGAGCCTCCTTGGACTGACTAATTACAGCAGAAAGTTCATTGAGGGCTACGCAGAGATCACCAGACCCCTGATTCATCTCCTGAAGGGGGGGGTCAAGTGGGAATGGGGTCCAGAACAAGCCGAGGCAGTAAAACAACTCAAAAGAAGCCTCTCACAAGCGCCTTGCCTAGCTTACCCTGTCAGAAACAAGGAGTTCTTCCTGGAGACGGGGTTCTCTAATACGTGCTTGACGGCAGTATTATATCAAAAGCATGACAAGGTCAATAAAGTAATCTCCTATGCGAGCAAAACTTTATCCTCTGTGGAGGAAAAATTCAACGATTGTGAGAAGGCACTCCTGGCAACGGTGTGGGCATTGAAGAATTACCGCCCGTTTATCCAGGGGGAACACATCATAGTGGAGACTCCACACCAGCCTCTGCAATATCTCCAAAGTGACAGAATCCGGGCCGGAAATGTGAGTAATTCCCGAATTACTTCCTGGATTCTGTCAATGCAAGGCTTTCCTGTGGAGGTCAGATATGGCCAAAACAAGAAGAGTCCCCTCGCGCAAGGTCTGGCTGACTTGCATGATTGTGCCAGAGAAAACTGTCTCGAGGACGAAAGTCTAAAAATAAAGGACAACACAGAGGCATATCTTAATTCCCCACACAAAGTCTTTGAAGAAGACAAGTGTAAGGGAATGCCCACTGTGTATGTGGATGGATGCTCTTACCATGTTGACAACAACGGGGAGAAAGAACTGGTGGCCGGCGTAGGGAATGCATGGGTGAATGAGTCCCCAGAACCCTCCGCTGGATACAAAATTGGTCCCCGAAGTAGTCAGGTGGCAGAATTGATGGCTGTGCATCAGGCCATCCTCACTGCTGTCCAGCATCAACTCCACGAACTGGTCATAATCACAGATTCGGATTATGTACGGAACGGGTTCGTGGAGCACCTGGTTAATTGGAAAACCAGAGGCATGTTATGTGCTAACAACAAACCCTTGAAACATGGGAAGTTGATCCAAAACATTGATGATCTGGTCACCTCGAATGGGATGACCATCTATTGGAAAAAGATCAAGGGTCATTCCAAAGTAGAGGGACCAGACAAAACTGGAAATGACTTAGCTGATCAGCTGGCCAAAACCGGAGCCATCCAAGGGGATCTAATTGAGATTGAGTCCCTGTTGGGGGAAATCCAGGTCACTGCCATCACTAGGCCCCAGAAAAATGCTCACAACGACCTTTCAATTGCACAATGGAGTAAGGAGACCCCTGATGCTGATTTGATTACCGCTCAGAAGGGGGATCCAATTATTGGTAAATTTTACCAGCACCTGGAGGACCCTGAGAACTTTCCCCTGACGGATACCGATTACATTGGGAAAGAGGACCTAAGAGTGTTGATGAAATGTCCAAAAATGTTCCGGATCCAAGACGGTTTGCTGGTAAGGAAATCCAAAGCTGGCCACGATCAGTGGGTGGTTCCTACCTCATTCCGAAGCCTGATGTTAAGTCACGCCCATGATGCGGCCACCGCCGGTCATAGGGGGTTTCACACAACACTGGAAATCTTAAGAGAGGTTGCATACTGGCCACACATGGGCCAGGACCTCAACCAATATTTGAAGGGTTGTCTTGTGTGTGCACAATTTCAGCCGACATCCCTCACACACCGGGCACCTTTACAAAAGCGGGGAATGACACTGCCATGGTCAGATTTACAAATCGACTTTGTAGGCCCTGTGATTCGCTCGGCTAGGGGGAATAAGTACATGTTGACCGTGACATGCTTGTTTACCAAGTGGGTGGAATGTCTCCCAGCCCCAAATTGCAAGGCAGAAACTGCAGCGGCCTTGATGATTAACCACATCTTTTCCCGTTTTGGCCTACCTCAAAGGATTGAGTCAGACAGAGGTAGCCACTTCACCAGTGAAGTAATGACAAAGATGTGGGAGATACTGGGGGTCAAGAGAAAGCTGCATATTGCTTATAGACCAGCTTCTTCTGGGGCAGTAGAGAGATATAACCGGACAATTGTGAGCATATTAAAGAAGTTTGTGGCAGATTCTGGGCCAAGTTGGGATATCCGATTACCTCTGGTCCTAATGGCCATCAGATCTACCCCTTCATCTGCAACCAAAATGTCACCATTTGAGTTGATGACTGGGCGCAAGATGGTGCTTCCGCAGCATTTGCTCTACAGGACCCAAGAGCAGACACTGATAAATGCCTCCACTACTCATGAGTATGTAGAGAATTTAAGGAAACACCTCCAACATGCTTTTGCTTATGCTCAGCGGAATCTAGAAAGATCGGCTGATAGCATGAAGACCCACTATGACCTGAAAACTTCCAGGAAGGAATATCAGGTGGGGGACCGGGTCTATCTATACAACTTCCAAAGAAACCAGGCCAAGCAGCGCAAATTTTTGCCTACATGGAAGGGACCCTTTGAGATCGTCGATAAGATCTCCCCTGTGGCCTACAAGATCCGCATCCCCAAAGGTGGTTTGGCAGAGGGGGAAGACAAGTGGGTCCACATAAACCAGTTGAAATGTTGCCATCCCAGGCACACTCTGCAACAACTGGAGGAATCCTCTGGAATCCTAGCGGGTACTGTATCAGACTAATTCAGTTCCAATCATAAAACCTACCACATCTAGTCTCTAAAATATTGTGATTTACATGAAACTGTCTCTAGTGATGCTGTTTTTTTTTTTTTCTTTTCTCAAAATAAGAATGTAATATTTCGTTACGATGAAATGCATATGCTGCCCCACTATCTCAACAGTGGTGGAAAAAAAAATCGTCTATGAGTAGATATTGCCGCTCTTCCTTTATCATCCTAGGAGAGATGAAACCATGAAGGATGACCAAGAAGGACGATCCGGAGACCGGGAGCAAAGACACAACGGGCCCGGGGTACCGCCCAATCTTCCCATCAGGACCGGCGAGGAGAACTAATCGATCTGACCGGATGGAGAAGAAGATGCTGAACTGTGCCATCTACAGAAGAGGAAGAAGATTATGCGGACAGACCGGTGCGTGGGTCAAAACCCTTGGGCACGCGACTCCCCATCGACCCAAACTCAAAGTGCAGTCACGTGGGGGGGCTTGTAGGGTGTCCTGACCCACGTTTAAGCTACCCTGCTACAACATTTGGTGCTGTGGGCTTAGGAAATTCAAGATGGCGGAAAACCCACATGTGCGCCGAAATCCAGGAAAGGTGCGCAGTTGTGCGCACACCAAAATGGTTACCTAACTTGCCACCCACCAGGGTAAAGAAAGGTCTTTGTTAACAAAATCCACTTTTACTGATGTCAAAAAGTTGCTGAAATCGTGACTCATTGGACCACTTTAAAGATTCAACCCTTTTTGTGGGGTTCCACATAACCATCTTACTGTAAGGAGCCCCATCAAAACAATGTAAGCAAGGATTTACTACCATGTAAGAACCATTCCTGTTTAGAATGCATTAATCCAAGAAAATCCCAAAAATGGGTGCAGTACCAGTACTCACCACTATCCAAAAGCCGGCGTTTTAAAACCCACTGTGTGTTTTTCTGAAGGCAAGCAAAATGCCTATTTCAAACCTTGCAACATGTGCAAAATATTCACTGAACACCAGCAGACATTTGGCAGAATGGAGTTTTGTGTGCCTACAAAATCTGGGAAATGAAGAGCCCAAAAACAATGCTTATAACAAAAATGCTATGGAGTCAGCAGCTTAAGCCTAACTGCAACTGGATTTAAAACCACCAAAATCGAAAATGTTAAATTAAATGAGTGACCTATGTTTGGTGTCACATGCCTTTGTAACTGTTGAAATGTCATAGTTTTGCACTTAGAATCAGCATTCTAGCTGCATGTGTAAAATTACAAGTTATTTTAAAAGCAACAAAAAGTTAGCTGAAGGTCTGGCTTAAGGAACTTGATTTTGCCTAGCAACGGATCCCATCAGGAGTGAAACTTGAGTCACAACTATGTTCCCAGGCCAATGTTCCTTTTGCTGCCCATACTAAGGATATGCCATCTATCTGATAATTGAATTTCCTGTGCTCTGCCAGAGAGTGAACAAAGCCCTCTCCACTCAGGCAAAGGTTTTTATTACAGACGTCGTAAAAAGTGGCTTCCTCCTGGAGAAGCTGGGAGGGGCACTGCCTGTGAGAAGCAAGCTGGCTTGGCAGAAACTGGAAAGACTGGTTTCTGTACCATGTGACCTGAAAAGACACACCCCTGCAGCAAGGATATGGTTTTATAAAAAGGGGGATAATTCATAGTGCGGACATGTGAAAATTTTATAAATGATACCATAATTCTTGTGATTTTTCTGCCCACAGTTTAAGACGTGGTAGGAACCGGTGGTATGTTCAGGGGGGTTTTAGCGGAAAAGTGGATATTACTCTAAATGTGTGCATGTTAAAAATCTGAAACTTCATCAGTTAATGTCCCTACCCCCTGCACACATGTATGTAAAGTTGGGTCCATGTCGGAAATTGAAAAAGCAGTTAAAAAGTGAAATATGTGCCAGTTCTGAATGCAAGCTCCCAGGAAGAGCAGAGTTTGAACAGGGGATACCTCCTGTAATGCATGATGGGTGCATATGATTTTAAAACAATATGTACCTCTGCAAATATGTATTTGTTTCAAATCTAGATTTGTGTGTAAGTTGACAGGAGGAGTGGACTTTCTGCAGGCTGTAAAATGACATCAATCTGACTCACAGTTCAGTTTGCCAATCAAGCGGAGGAATGGAAGCCTGACCAATGACGAATGAGAGGGGCAAGTCTAGTGATGCAACACACACACCCATTCTCAAGAAACAGATAAAAGCAGAGAGTCAGGACACATAGAGACATTCAATTTCATCTGCCGCTGGAAGCCCTGCCGGAAAAATCCATACTTACCTCCATCAAACTCCAGAAAGCCAAACTAGAGACTTCAATCTATCCAGAGCAGAGACCAGACCAGAGAGAAAGCAGTGCTGTGCCTAGCAGAGACCAGACCAGAGAGAAAGCAGTGCTGTGCCTAGCAGAGACCAGACCAGAGAGAAAGCAGTGCTGTGCCTAGCCGAGACCAGACCAGGCGCTGTGAGCAGAATCCGGAAAGACCTGACCAGACTGAAGATCGTGACCAAGTCGCTTTCCTGTTCAAAATCTCTTGTGAGTACTTAGCAAAACTCAGAACACATCTCTTAGTTTAAATTCATCTAATTCAATCTATTTAACCTAAGTAGAACTGCCTCCTAGCTGTCACCTGTCATTTCTAGTAAAATTTGTCATTTTGAAAAAGTGTGCGTTTAAAATTTACAAAACCAAAAACGACCTTTACTAAATTACTCATATCTCCGCAACCGTTTGGGCTAGAGACTTGCAATAACTTTCATTTGGAACCTGAGATCCTAGGCTTTCCCAGGACCCCAAAACGGTAGAGATAGTCCTTGCGGTTCCTTTGTAATAGCGCTCGGCGCATCCGCGAATTTTGCCGCGATTTGCAATTTCTTCACATGTAAAAAACTGCTGCTGCCTGATTTCCATTTGCCAGAAATTCGTTTAACCTGTTAACTATCCCTGCATCATTGCTAGTGTGAGCCTGGACTAATATTAACTAGATACCACTCATCCTGAACCTCTAAAAGGGAATTAAGAGCGTTTCCAGCATATTTCTCATTCATTGCTAGCACCTATCAAAGCATTTGCCTGTGTTTTCAAACTTCTGTTTAAGCTTGCTGGATTGAACTGAATTACAGTTGATTGCATTTCTGAGAACTGTGTGTTTTCCTTCCATTTCCTTGCCTTGCATCAAGGGGGGGAGGGGAGTAGCCAGAGAAAAGTGATTACATTGTTTGGTTGAAATCATATTGCGTATTTTCTGTACTGCATTCATTGAATATTGCATCCACCTGAGCCTACATAAAGCATCCTCTACCACATTATACTTTTGTTCCTATTTACCAGTGTGCTACCTTATCCATTTCATGTCAACTCATTAGTGATTAAAGAAGTGTGCTAGTGCCAGATTCTCCGTTGTTAATATTTACCATATCAGATTAAGTGTGATATTCAATTATTAATTTATTAAAAAGTGTGATATATATTTTAATTTATCAAATAAACCTTTTAAACTTGCAAAACAGAATTACTTCTTGGCTCAGTGGGGTCAGGGGGATTCCAAGAGAGGGGTGTTATACAAGGGTAGTCATCCAGAACGCATGAACTGGACCTAAAGATATATCAATAAGGGTTTTCATTCAGTATTCTAGACTAGGCGTTAACTTGGCTGTAGTGCTGAATTGAATCCTCTTACAGGAGCCGATTAGGGTAGTAGAAGGATAGCCCCTTTGTCTCAATCAAAATGTTGACATGTGGCCACGCCCTCTGTTTCCGGTCTTAGCCGCGGACCCTTTTGATAGGCTTTTATATGAACTTAGCATAAATTCGACATAGAAAGGATTTCAAACTTTTTCTAATGTCAGTTTTATATCAAATGTATATGTTTATAGGAAGTGGGTATCATTTTATATCAATGGATATAAAATGTATATTTTATGTAAAGTGAGTATACATTTTATATCATTTGATATAAGTGTATATACATTTTATATGAAAATGCTGTAAAGCTGAGAGCATCCGATAACGGTGTTGTTTGATGAGGGTTGAGAGTGCAGCGAGCTCTGAAGACGGGGACTGTGAATCTAGGGTTTTGGAGAGTGACGCAGTGATGACGTTGCAGCGGGTTCCGCCCGTTGTTATAAGTGCAACATGATATCAAACAATTTTTATATCATTTTAATGAAAACATGTATATCCAAATTGTCAGAGTGTCAGAAGCGGCTGGGTGAGATTGCGAGCACAGTGTGGCTTGACGCTTGTCTTCTTATGCTTTGTGAGTTTGCCTGCCTGGTGTGTGCGTCCTTCGGTACTCTCCTCTAACTGTGAATAGCTGGCAGAGGGTGACGGCTCTGCAGAGGCATGAAAGGAAACAAGAGACACAGGAAAGTGGAGGAAGAACCATTTCATAACCCAAGGTTATCAGGCTAACCTGGGTGGGGCTGATGAGGGGAGCTGCTGCTGCCGAACTGACGTGAGCTCAATTAACCCTGAGGTGAGCTCTAACAGGAGAAGTTGCTGTGAGACGGTGAGTGCTATCTGCACCCTGCTTTAGGCGCTTGGCTTGGCTTGGGCTTGGCTTAGGGGGAGCTTCTCCCTGAAATGTTTGAGACAGTTGTTCCTTGTATGGTGGCTCCTTATTGCTATTCAGCTCCCTCTTAACCCTTACCCTCTTGGGAACATGAGTGATGGAGTAACCTCCAACTAACTAATGCCACCCTGGTGATGAAGACTGTTCTATTTATGTACACTGATGAATGCTTGTGACTGTGTTTTGCTGCTGATATCAATCACACAACGCATTACCTGCAGCAGATCTACAAAGAGGTGCAGTCTGGGCAGTCCGGGCAGTTTGCAGTTGTGTTGTGGGAACAGCACTTTTTCCTCGGGCAAGGCCTTTTGTCTTCATCTATAAAGTCTTAACGTGCGCAATACCAAGCTACTTTCATCTGTATGTATACGACTTGCGTAGCGGTAAGTCGAGGATCCACCTAATGTCTAATTTTGCACCTATATCACATGAGGAACGTTTGGCAGCGATGAATCTTCTGCTTCCACTTTCGCTTGAGACAATTAGATTTGCCTCCCCATCATGCATGGAAGCTGGAAATGTGGGTCAAGACTCTTGTCCCATAATGTGTATTGGCACCGGAACCACTTGTATTGAATTCTGCCCTCTATCGTCTTTTACTGACAATACAAGCTGCTATTCAATTAAAGTAGCAACAAATGTTTCTTTTGCTAAGTCCTCTAGGAAACTCACAGCGTTTTTCCCGATTGAGAGTTGGCTGGTGCCAAATCCCTAAAATGTTTGGCTTCTACACAGTCGACTCAAATTGGTCCAGAGGTGATGAGCAAGCAAGCTGGAAGTCATTTGGTGGTATTAAAGTCGCAAAAGGGTCAGTGCCCGCTCTGCTTATGCATTCTGGTTCCCAGGATACGATTGAGCAGGCGGGAAGCCTTCTGACTTGTTATAGTGATTCCTCCTCACATAGTTGTTTTGACTCCTCTCCGGACATGGGACAATTATATGCTCCAGGTTTCGATTCTTCTTTTTTATACATTGGCTCCACATATCCTACGGTGCCTTTTAGAAATTTTTCTGATTCTCAGTCTAAGCTGCAAAATGATGGGCACTCTCCAGCGGCAAAGTCACTAGTGCTGATTAATCAGGTGTTGTGCATTTTGGTTTCTCTCTATGAGGAATTAAAGGCAGAAGCCAGGGTTAATGCTGTTCTCCTGGAATCTCTACTCAACAACATTAAGCTGCACGTGTCCACAAAGGAATTTTTGTTTAACCAGTCACTTCTAATAACTGTTGTTATTTGGGTACCTCAACCAGTTATTATACCAGCAAAAACAGTTATTGCGAGTGACTGTGGGCCCATGCTAGCTCCTTGAGGAGCTCTATTCTTGTACCAAGTCTCCAAAGAAATTTGATCAAAGTCAGTACAACAGGACACTGCTGGGGAAAAAAGCCTGGAGACGGCTTCTTCTATAGAGCCTGTAGATACATTTTAGGGTACAAATTCTATTACCAGTGGTCCGGTTATTGGCTCCACCATGACAGTGCCTTCAACTATTCCTGATATCATCTGTGTTGAAGAGTCCTCCCCCAAGAAGATGGATGTGAGATCTAGTCCCATATCTGAATTAATCCCAACGTTTCCGGGAGGCCATAGTGGCAGGTTGCGGAAATACTGAAAAATCAGCCTGCCTCAAAGATGACTAATTTATCTTTGTGTTGTTTTTTGAGATCTTTCGTTAAGCAACCAGCAGTGAAAGCGGCATTGACTCAAAATAATAATGACATTTCAAGTGTGGGTAAGTCGGATGTGGCTTTTGTTGTTCAATCTATTACTCAGGATCCTATTTCCACCACTTTTTCAGATAATGGGTTTGGACCAGCCCAGCATTTTGTGGAATGATTGAATAAATCTACGACATCGTCAAACTTCGGTGGTGTTGATTGATCTGAGTGCTGCCCTATGGGCCCGAGAACATTCTTGACCTTACATCATTAGGCTAAGGGCTCCCCACAGAGAAGGAGCCAGCTTTTTCATCCATCGTGCTGTTAGATATGCGTTTTTCCGGAGAATAGATCCTTGTTCCTTAATTGCTTTAACATTCTTCATTTACTCTCAGAGGTACCTAGTTTGGCAGGTATCTCGTTGAGTGACCTTCAGCGAGTAGACTTTGTTGGTCTTTATAGGACTGATTGGTATGTTGTATATTTTAAATCCAAATTGGTCTACGATATTGTATTATAAGAATGAGAATCTTTCCAGGCATTCTGTTTTGATTTGTCCCCTTATGTTGAGAACACTATAACTGCTGTCATAACTAAGGGGGTTCAGAGTGGGAAAACACCAGGTGATGAAATTCAAGCCTTTCAGTATAGGATGAAGGCCTGGGGAAACTGGGGATTGGTACTGGCTGCTGAGTGCGACAAATTACAGCCCCCTTCAGTAGGTCTGGGATTTGGGGCCAGCACGATTGTTTGATTACAGGAAACCTGGCTAGAACATTTCCCTTTGATTGATGGTTTTGTGGTGATTTTTCAGGCTGATAGACAAGGCTAAATTGGTCGCCCAAATGTTTTTTTTTTAACCCTTGTTAAATTGGGGAAGGATTTTCTGGTAAATCATTCATCAATTCCTATTTGGTGTTCTATTAACTCATGTCCATATCTCAGGAAGTCCAACAATTGAGATCCTAATAAATATTTTGTATTTGCATGAGGGTATGTACGGGTTGACTGCTATTTTAGAGTACCTTGTAGGGTCCATTATGAATTGGTGTGAAATATACTTGGGTGGGCATGTTACTCTTTTGGGCAACCTGAACTCGAATTGTATTAATGTGAACTCTCGTGATGTCCAGGATTCATTTAGTGTTGGGACCTCCAACAACCTTCGTAATGGGAGATCTTTAAATGGAACTGTTCAGGGAGACATCCCGCACCGCCCCACATGGTCTATTGGGAAAGTGTATTATAGCGTAGACTATATATTAGTGGATTGGTGGTCTATTTGAATTATACACACCTGAACATTATATCAACTCCTCTTAGTGACCATTCTATGTTGATGGCTTATTTTGCCATATGTCTGTAACACAATGAATTAGGTCTGTCTGACTTGCTGACTAATTCGCTGGTAATGAAATCTTTTGCATTGTTGAGGGTGAAGTATTCCCTGGAAAATTTGAGGGTAAATTATTCCCTGGAAAAGTTGCTGAACTCCACCACTTTTGATGGGTAATATTTTCCTTTTTCAGTGAGTAGCTTTGAGGACTTGGTTGTTGTTTTAATTATCTCAAACAGACATCCTGGGAACTGTATGAAGAAAGTTAAAAATCATAAGCATCTCCATGTATATAATCAAGAGGTTGCCTACAAAAGGGGTTGCAACAGTCCTATAGGAACTGGCTTCGGCAGAGACTTGCTACAAGGTGCCAAGCTGATGCAGAAGTTATGTTGTCAATTCTTGTTAATAAAAATACCCAAGCTTTTTGGGGCGTAATGAATAATGCCAAATCCTCTCAGCATTGCAGTCAACTTAATGCTGTTGCAGAGTGTGATTGGGTCTCTCACTTTTATGAACTGTTTGCTCCACTGCCTGGTGAGTTTTTTGTTTTCTCCTCCGATTGGGGGATGTGATGATAGCATGGATACATCCTTGTTTGACAATGAAAATGTACTGGAAGTAATTAATAGGATTAGTTCCTCCTGTGCTCCGGGACCTAAATCAGTTATCTAACTTTCTCTTTAAACAGGAAGCAGTGGTTTGGATGATGACTCTGTCCACCCTGTTTGAAAGTATTTTTAGTACACATCTCTTTCCTCCCTCCTGGTCTACTGCCTCCATAGTTCCTACATATTAAAAGGATGTGATGGGAGACACTAGGGGGCTCAGGCAAAATGGCCACCTGAGCACTGAGCTCCTGTAGAACCCTCTGAAAATAGCAGAGCACGACCGCTAGCCTAGAGGCTCCAATAATGCACAAGAAGAGAAGGAGGAGTCGGGCAGCACCACTCCAATTTTCATACAAAACTGGACTTCGTTTCACCATAAATGGACTGACTGACGGTGAAGACCCAGGCCTCCGAAGTGCACACTACCAAAGAGCCACCAACGGAAGCTTTCCCGTGGGCGGGGAGCTGAGTAGACATTCTCACGGCCATCAGTAAGCCGCGTACGAAGTGAGCATCTAAGACCCCCTGCTGCCACAAACTGAATAGAAGGACCAGACTCATGGCTCTTCCCGGCGCAACAATGCAAACAGAAAAGCCAGCAGAGGCCGCCCCCACCCCGGTGGCGCGGATTGAAAGAGGTGGCACCCTGAACGCCACTGCCGCAGGGACCGGTCAGTGAGCAGTTGCAGTGAAGGAACTGCCCGCGTAATGCAAAAAGCATCCAGAGCGATCTGCAAACGGCCCAGGAGCACTCCCGAGACAGTTCCCCACAGAGGAATCCTTTACGCAGAGGCAAGCAGGTGAGGAGAAAGGGGGAGGACTGCAGCAGATTGCAAGTTGTTCAGACCGCCCGGAACCAGACCCTGACCCAAAGCAGACGCAGGAGCAGGCGTGAGAGGGCCCCCTGTCCCCCCTCCTTCTTTGCAGAAGGGCCAGACTGGAATGAAGCCAGGGCTACGCCCCTCCCGCACTGTGGGTCTGTTAGAAACAGCGTGAACAGCCTCTCATCCCACACAGGGCTGACCCCATCCACAGCTCCTTCCCCTGCTAAACGTAGCAGGGAAGCCTAATAGCAGGGCCCAGCAGCCCCAAAAATGTTAGAGGCAAGCCTAGACCCAGAAGTACCACACCACCAAAACCAGGCTCCTCGCCATCTGGCAGCCTGTTTCTCAGAACAGCAGAGAAGAGCTAAGGTCTGGCAGCAGGACCCCCCCAGCAGGCATTGACCCCAAAGAGCAACAAGAACAGCTAGAAAAAACTCTTTAACAGTGTCCTGAGAACCCCCTCTCAATTTGGAAAAGCTAAAAGACTGGCAAGCTCGCCCCCCCAACACCTGAAGCAATAAAAGGGTGAAGATAAGCAACCTCAGAGCCCTCAAGAGGAGAGGAAGGACTCAGCAATGACAGTGTGCTGTTGCCAAAGGGGGGGGGCAACAAAGGAGTATATCCCCTCACCCCATGACAACTACGCCTTACCGTAGTGGTCTTCAAACGTTTTTGGCCGGGGCCCCCGTGAGCAAAATTTGGGCAGGTAGGGACCCTCCAGAAATGCCAAATGGACAGTATATATTGCGCGCCGTCACCTGCTCCCATCACAGTCGCTGGGCTCCCTCATCCCACTCATACCCAGTCCCTGGTTTCTCCCCACCCCATCACACACCGTGGGCTCTCCCCACTCTGCTCCCACCACTATTCCATGGTTCCCGGCCATTGTGCTCTCACTATAGTCCCTGGGTTTCCCCCATTCCGTTCCCAACACAGTCTGAGGGCCAGTGGCGGCTGGTGATTTTTTTAAGTGGAGGGGCATAACTATTTCCCCCAGAAATTCCATAGCGACCAAGCATAGTGAGGGAGCCCGAACCAATAAAAGGGGGTTCGGGGGGGGTTTCCCCCTGTGAATTTTTAAAAATAATTGGTTAAAATGGTGCATTGTAGAGAATACCTTTAACAAAAAAATGGGTAAATAGCCAAACAGTTTGCAATTGGTGCTGGGGGGGCCCAGGGGGCACGCATGACATTTTTTACTGGACATCTATGATAGATGTCCAGTAAAAAGATACCATCCCTGTCCCCTGGGCCCCACTGCGCCTAACACAATCAACATGATTATGTGTGTATGCAAGGCACTGCACATTCATACAGCAATCACTCTATCATTCACACCTGATAATTGCCCTTTCGCGGGTGCCGGTACCGGCAGATCCCCATTCCCAATTGAGCCCCATAGGGCTCAATGGGAATGGGGAGATTGGATGCACCGGCACCGTTAATCACGGTGCCAGTGCATCCGACGAGCTGTGCTCGCGGGTGCCGCACGGCCTGCCATGTCAGACTTGGCGGGCTGTCAGACACCCGCGAGCACAACTCTTACTATGGCGGTATGGTAGCAACGGTGCCGGTAGCTTACCGGCACCGTTGTTACCGTACCGCCATAGTTGTAATGAGGCCCAGTCTGTAACTAAAGGAATGAATATCCATTTACAACTGCGGCCCACTTTTTCATTGTTGCCCGAGACAGTTTCATGCTTCAGCCCGACGACCTTGTGAGCCACCCCTGCCCATTTCTTCCAATCAAAAAAAAAAAAAAGAAATTGTTTTTTTTATATTTAATGCTGAGCACTCAGGGCCCCCCAGGGATGCACCTGCGGGCCCCTGGGGGGTCGCGCCCCACAGTTTGAATACTGCTGCCCTACTGGAACCAACCGAGGAGGCTCAAACATTGTTATTGGGGCCCTGATTGCTCTGAAATCCAGATACAGACACCGAGCCCCTGACACACCTCCCCCCCAGTTGTAAGCCAAGCCTACTGGGCACTCAGGGCCGCAGGCGATTGCATCACCTCCCCAGACCTCCCACCTTGACCTCCTATGAGAAACCTGGGGAATGACCCCCACACCCAAGTCAACGAGGGCGCAATGGCGACTGGGTCCTGGAGGACAAGCACCATACTAACCCCTTCGGCCAGCACCAGTTGCTCAGGAGCAGTTACAAAAACAGTTGGGAGGCCAAAAACAATGCAGATGTGAATAATGCAATGCCCGTCTGAGACCTTGAGACAACCTAGGAGAGAGGATGCCCTTCTACCACCCTAAGGCAGATGAACCAACAGTAAACAGCCACCACAGGGCAACCGCAATCAGCACCTTGCTAAGGGGAACACTCAGGTGACAAAATCCTCCAACTCCTTGCCCTCAGTTGAGACATTGCTCGCTGCTCCCCCTCCCATCCATCGACCTCTGATGCGGTCTGAAAGCCAGCATCCACAGCGACCAACCGCCCCTCGCCTTGGACCAAAGGCACCCCCACAAAATCGGTGCCTACCCCTCCGGGTGGCCTCCGGTGGCTGGAAACTACACTAACACGCAGTCGGAAACACAGCCATGGCTTGGCCTCGGAGAGGGACCCACAGAATGCTCCCCCTTCATTCTCGAAAGCACTGCTCCATACATCCAGGGCGAGATAGCCCCCTACACAACCCACAAAGCTACAGGGGTTCCAAACAGGAAGCACGGGTATGGCAGCTTCCCAATCTCAAGAGGGGTCCCCAACCCAGGAGGTGACCAAAAAAATCAACAAAAGTGGATATCCGCCTCCTTCTAGACAAAATCTGCGCATTTAGAACCAGTATGACTACAACAGTCAGCGCACTTCAGGAAAAGGTGCACAGGATTGAGGATAAGGTGGAGGCGCTCGAAAAATTACCAACAATCTGCAGATATAGTCAAAATGAAAACAGAAGGCCGATCTTAAACAGAGAAACCGAGACCTAGAGGTCAAAGTCGACGATCTGAAAAATAGCGAGAGAAGGGCCAACATAAGAATTCAAGGCCACAATGAAACCCCTAATGAAACACCAGCATCCCTGGAGAGGTGAGTCAAGGAGCTTATAGCCACGGTACTACCTGCGCCACTATCCCTGCAACTAGAATTCGAAAGAGTGCACCTAGCAGGAGGCCCCCCAGGTGGCCCACGATCAGTCTTGGCAAGATGCCATCACTACAAACATAAAGTAGACATCCTCAGGCAAGCGAGGGAGAGGGATACCATAGACTTCAAAGACTCAAAAGTCAAAATCTACCAAGACTTGGCAGCAGCTACTCTGGCCCAAAGAAGAGCCTGCCGGCCCCTGACCTTGTGGTTGCAGGAACCTAACATAAGATACAGATGGAACCACCCATTTGCCCTTATATTTGCCTATGCCGACGAGGATTATAGAGTAACCTCAGGAGAAGAGGCCAGCGGGGCACTCAGAGTTCTGAAAGGAGGGAGTGGTACGACTGACAGAGAAGAAATTCCCTCCTCATCAGAACCATCACGGCAGCCTTCAGGCCCCTGGTCACAGAGGAGACAATACAAAGGTAGAAGGAAGTTCAGAAGACTGAATACCCCATGATCAGTACAATCGGGGGGTAAAAAGATTTGACAAAAACAAGTTGAGAACGGACATGTGAAGCACGCTACAAACGAGGTCAATATAAACAAACCGTGTAATCATCAACAGATGATGACCCTCAGCCAGACCTTTTCAGATCTGCTTTGTGCCCTCCATACCCTTTGCCCTCCTCCCCCTTTTGATCTCACTGCAAATAGCAGCCGGGTTGGGCATTCAATAAAGTTGACAACAGGCTTTCGCATAAATTGTTACTGTTAAAAGCAATCGTTATCTGAGGGTTCTCGGGGCAACACTCTTTACTTTTTCGTTTTCTTTCTTCCTTCTTTTCAAACAGGGCAGGGGATACACGGAGGTCCTTTCAGGTTACCGGGGGAAATGACGGAACGCTACAAGTCAGAGAGTTTAATTTTTCCAGCCAACTTCCACAATACATACGGGGCTCTTGTAATCAAACACAGATGGTCCACCATCATAAGCACTATCCACAGATGAGAGGAGATGACCAGCAGTCACAGAGTGAGATACAACATACTAGGCCCCAGACAGTGCGCATTCTGCACAGCATTAATGGTGGATGACACCATTCGAAAAGGTTCCCTTGATTCACCACAGAAAAGATCCATGCTGGTACGCACGTTCCGGCAAGCCAACTTAGACATACTTTTTGTCCAGGAAACCAAATTCGGACACAATGAGGAACCCGTTCTAAAAGGAAGAAATTTGGGGGAGTTTTGTTGGCATCAGGGACAGAGAAGAAGGGAGGGGTGGGTATTCTGTATAGCTCCTCCTCAGAGATCCAAATAACACAAACACGCAGAGACCGAGATGGGCGATTTCTCATTGTATAAGGTACTATTAGATCCAAATCAGTGCATCTGTTCTCTGCATACGCCCCAAACACACAGCAGCTAATTTTTAGTAGAGATTTTTTCACACAATTTAATGGAGAGGGGACAGGCTCCCTTATTTGTGGTGGAGATTTTAATCTGATTATGGACCCGATGCTAGACTGGAAATCTTACAGCCAAGGGGCCCTTCCTCCTCCAGACAGAAAGGCATTTCAAAACCTGATCACAAGACGCCTATTCATCGATGCATGGAGATTCCAACACCCGCTAAGCAAATCAAACAAATTCTACTCACCCCCACACCAAAATTATTCTCAGATAGATTATTTCTTCCAAGAAGGCGACCACGTATATTTAATGAAAAGTGCAGCAATCGAAGTAGTGGGTTGGTCTAATCACACATGGGCACAGTAGATCATGACCTGGGCCTGGGCGTGCCAATAGATAAAAGATGGATCTGCGACGACACGTTTTTCAAAGACACGCCTTTCAGAGAGGTGTTGGATGAGGAAACACAGCACTTCTTTGAAAGAAATAACACAGGAGAAATCCCCCTCCCCATGGTATGGGAAGCCGCCAAAGCAACAATAAGGGGACTAATACTAGCCCAATGAGCCACGGTTAAAAGACTAAGGCCGTCATTATGACTTTGGCGGTAGCCATGCCACTATTGGCGGCATGGCTTCCGCCAAAATTGGGTCCGGGTCTTGGTTCCCAGAATGGAGAATTACCTGCCCATTCCGAGTTCGGAGGGCCCGGTAATTCCTCCCTTCAGGAAGCCAGGCCCGGACCTTCCCCATTCCCATTTCAGCCCCCATAGGGCTGAATGGGAATGGGAGAGGGAGCAAACAACGGGCCGATTACGAGCGGCCCGTTGTTTGCTCCCTCTTCCCCTCGCGGGACCCACTCTGCACATTTTGGAAAACCAGACGTGCAGAGCAGGTCCCGCGAGGGGACCTCGTAATCACACGGTACGGTGTTGATGGCGCCGGCACCTTTACCGGTGCCGTTAACCCTTTACCGCCTGACTTATAATGAGGCCCTAAGACTTCTTAGGGAGGCCCAAATCAAACAGGTGATATGGAGCAAGGAGAGGGCCCTTGCTGGGAGGAAGGAGATACATCTGAAGCCAGAGCAGAGATCAGAGGTTCAGACAGGAGATGAAAGAGATTGGTCAAGAAAAGGTGCTGACCCACCTATGATACGTAAAACACTGATACTTTGAAAAGGAAGCTAACGCATACACTCGACTCGTGGCCAGACTTCGGAAACAAAGAGCAGAGAGGGCGGTCCCCAAAATAAACTCTGCCTCAAGCACAACCATGGTCCCAGCAGAAATTACAGCCCGTTTTGCCCAGTACTAGGAACAGCTATACACGTCCGGCAGCAACCCCTCCACGAAAAACACGGCAGAGTTCATGGCTAGAGTCATGTTCCCACCGATTCCAGTCTCAGACCGAGACAAACTGAATGCTCACATAACACCTGAAGCGATTGACCACGCCATTTCTCACCTAAAAGAGGGTTCTGCTCCAGGCTCAGATGGGTTTACTCCGGCCTATTATAAAAGGTTTAGGGGAGCCCTAACCCCATTCGTTACCCTTCTCTTGAACCATAATATGGCCACCGGACAAGTTCCACCTTCATTCACAGAGGCAAGGATCATTTTCATACCCAAAGAGGGGAAGATAGTTTGGAATGTGGTTCATACAGACCGATTTCCCTACTAAACATAGTATGCAAGCATACTAGCCAAAAGATTGAGTAGAATTCTCCCCGACTGATTCATAATGCCCAGGTAGGATACGTCAAGGAGAGGCAGGAGGCTGATAACGTCCGCAAGACCCTAGACCTAATGGCCTCAATTGAGGCACAAGACGTGGAGCCCACACTGATCTCGATCAATGCCAAAAAGCCTTCAACCGAGTGTTGTGGAGCTTCATGACACACATTCTACACAAAGCATGCCTGGGTATTGAATGGGTAAGGGGTGCACAACTCTATACAAGCCAAAGTCATAGTGAATGGGGTTGCATCGCCACACTTCACACTAACTAGAGGGACCAGGCAAAGGTGCCCCCTCTCACTGGTGGTCTTTGTTTTGGTCATGGAACCCCTCGCCCAAATTTAAGAAATTATGACAGTATTAAAGGGTTTGTTAGATATGGCACAGAGTACAAACTGGCCCTGTTTGCAACAATGTTTTGGCCTATGTCACTCACCCTTCGCAAACGATCCCTGCTCTCTTGAACGAGATGGAAGAATATAGAGCACACTCTGGGCTCCGTATAAATCGAAACAAGGTGGTAGTCCTCCCCCTCTCAGATTGTGACGCACAGCCAGACACAAATTCACCTAACTGGGGCCATAAAACCTCACATTACAACATACGCTACCTGGGGATAACGATAACAAAGAGCCTGCATGACTTATACCAAGCCAACCATAAACCACTCTGGGCCAAGATTCAGCAAGACTTAGAAAATTGAAGAACACTAAACTTTACTTGGGCAGGAAGGCTAACCACAATAAAAATGAACATCCTGCCCCGGCTCCTCTTTTTGTTTCAATCCTTCCCTATAGCACTCCCAGATGCATTCTTAAACACAGCCAAAAAGACCCTGTTGCCGTTCTTGTAGGAAGGGAAAAAAAAACACAAATGGCACATAACACACTAATTCTCCCGAAGGAAAAGGGTGGCCTAGCATACCCAGATCTCCACAAATATCATCGAGCTGTGAATCTTAGTGGATCACATTTGAGAGTCTAAAGGTAAGCAATGGGTTCACACGGAAAACTGACTATTCGCCCCAGTGACGCTAGGAGAATGGTTGTGGGCTCCTCCGAGGGCGATTCCACGTGGAGCATGAGAACACCCAATCCTTAAAGCGATGTGGGCGATATGGCACAGAAGGAGCCCTGGCATGGTCAGAGTCACGACTTGGCCCTCTGCCCTGAGCTGCATCTGGGCCCCCCAATTAGAGACTCCATCACAGATCCACTCCGCTTCCAGCCCCAGTATGAGCAAGGCCTGGTTAGGGCAGGCCAAATGTGGAAAGATAGAGCCTTCCTGACAATGCACAGCAGGGCCTGAATATCTGACCTCTGCAACACCCCCTTACCACCTTAGAAAAAATATTAGACACTATACCAGTGTATATGGAGCACTCATAGCTAGAGGCCAACTACTACCTACCACCATCGAACACTAAAATAAAATGGGATGACGCACTGGGCTGGGTCGATAACCAAGACTGCTGGGAAGCCATCTATGGAGCAGTCTGGAAATCCTCAATTGCAGTACAATACAAAATGCACAACTGCAGAATTCTAACACAATGGCACTTAACCCCCAACGTCTAGCCGAAATGTATGTGGGCATTACCCCCTATTGTTGGAGAGATTGTGCACAGGTCTGCACATACTGGCACCAGTGGTGGGAATGCCCCCACATACAATTGTACTGGAAGGAGATCCTGGTGTGGATCCACCAGATAGAGGGTATTCATAGGTAGTTAACGCCTCTTTTGGTTCTTTTTAGGATTGAACAGACAGAGGAGCGATATTTAATCCTCCCACACATGCCAAGAAATTTGCTACTAGTGGCCTGTGTCTGCGTCACCATAAAGTGGAAAGCTAACTCTCTCCCTTCCAAAACAGAATGGCTCCACAAAGCAAAATAGATTTATGAGATGGAAAGTCTGACAGCTCTGCTAATGGAATCAAACACACACATAGATGCCCAATGGCTCCCGTTCCAGGAATTCTTTAGAGAAGTAAGAACCAAATCAGACCATTCCACTTGCCATACCTAGCACCGTAACACACTGTACATGGCCTGCCAAAGCGCTGCGGTCTGGGCCCACACTCATACCTATCAAGAGGCAGTCAGTCTCTTTCGCCCGCCGGGCTCTCCCTCTCTTCTCATCTCATCTCACCCTTAGACTCAAAAGGTCTCTCTCACAAGTTACACACCACCGACAGAAAATGCAAGCTTCTATCTCCATCAATGCAACACGCGACCCGGCAGATTGGACCCTGGGGGTTGGGGTAAACAACGGAACAATGGGGGAGGTGTTTCTTTTATTTTTTTATTTTTTATTTCCACTCTGGCTTCGAACGTCACTCTCTCGCTCTCTTTTCTCTCTTTCTTTGGGTGGGGGTTGTTTTTTTAAAATGTTTTGTTTGAAAAAATGTTAAAATCCAACCTTGTTGATCTCATTTCGAACCATTTTCACATTCCTGAAAAATGTAATGTACTTGTTATGCTCTGGTAGATAAAAATAAACAAATATACAAAAAAACAGGATGTGAGATCTAAACCAATAAATTATACACAGATCGCTATTCTGGATGCAGACAGTAACGTTTTTTCATGTATATTGCTGTCACATCTGGAGCTATGGGTGCATGGGGTGGGGAGGTTGGAGAAATGTCAAGTTGGGTTTCGGGTGAAAATTGGAACATCTCTTAATGGCCACATCTTGCATGGGATGGTACTAATGAGGCAGTCTATATGGCATCTGTCTACCTCAGTGCTCCCTTTGATGCCGTGGAAAGAAATATCTAATGGTCAAAATTGAAGGCATAGGATATTCCATTAGGCCTCCTGAGGCTGATTGTTGGCCTTTATTCCAACCCGAATGTCCAGGTTCGTCTCAGTCAGCCCGGTCACTTATAACGCCACATTTCTAACTTTGGTTGTGTCAGGCAGGGGTGCATTTTGGCTACATGCCGATGAACTTATACATGGACGGCCTGGGCGACTACCTGAAACCGGCAATTTTTGTTTCTCTGAAATTTCTTCACTTGAGACCGTTTCGGTTGGCTTACACCGATGATATTCTCATTTTCAATTGTACTGTCATGGAATTGCTGCATTTGATTAATGAATGTACTGTTTTTTTTGGTAAACATTCTCTGAAAATCAATACTGCAAATACCAAAATACTGCAATGCATATTGGGTAGGAAGGTCAGCCTTTTTCAGTGCTGAATGGGGCCTGAGATGGTGGGGAGAGTGGAATCTTTAATGTATCTGGGTTTTTGCTTTCCTCGAAAACTTCTATAAGTAACCTCCAAAATTGGTTAAAAAGTTGTCCCTTGGCTCTTGCCAATCAATTTTGCAGGATTGACTCGAAATATGGTAGATATACCCTCCTTCCATGTAGTAAGTATTATGAAGGGAACATTGTTCCTAAGATTCTATTTGGCATGGATGTGTGTCCTCTAGCTATCTTGGAATACTTGTCATATCATGAGGGACTCATTTGGAGGAGGATATCACATCTTCCCAATTCCGTTCCCATATGTGTTGTAGGGCATATTTTCCCTTAAGCTGAGACCCCAATGGAAAGTCCTGTCACTTTTAAGTAAGATCATGGGCCTCATTACGACCCAGGCGGTAAGTTACCGCCTGGGCCGTGAATTTACCACCATGGCGTAAACTACGTTTACGCCATGGTGGTTGGCGGACTTACCGCCCCATTCCGACCTAGGCGGGGCGGTAAGTCCCCAATCCCCATTTACCCTTCCCCATTCCCATTTTTGCCCCATAGGGCATGATGGGAGTGGGGAAGGCGTTAATTACGCCACCGTAAATTACGGTGGCGTAATTAACTCCATGGTCCCTTAGCGCAATGGATTTTAACACCTGCTAAAAGCAGGTGTTAAAAGCACCATGGCGCTAGGGGACCTCGTAATCAGGCGGTAAGGGTCGGCGCTGTTAACGCTGCCGTAAACCCCTTACCGCCTGAGTTGTAATGAGAAACCATGTCTCCATTGGAGGGCTCTTTGTTTGTGGACCTTAAAATTACCATGGATGGTAAGGGAAGCATTTGGTTGACTGAGATACATATATTTTGCTGTCATATCTTGGTAGTGATGGGATTTTCTCTGAGTGATTTGGTGGACAACCACAGATCTGCCCTTGTGTCATTTACAGCAAGTTCACAAAAAGCTTGGTATCTTAGGACCTTACCTAGCAACATACCCTGCCAAATCTATTAGAGCTCTTTTTTGTGCTTTCGATTGAACCTGATCCTGACTAACCAAATCATGGTAATAAATGGTATGTTAAGTATGGATCAGGCAGTCTGTCATTTTTGCAATGTTGAGAGCCAATTTGAATCTCTTAAGAACTTCACTCTGTTTTCCTATGCCGTGTGAGGCTTGAAAGAAAATCATTAAAAAATATTCTCTGAATGATTTGAGTTAGAGGATGAAGAAGTAATTTGGTCTATTTGCTTGGCAGGCCATACTACCTCAACTGTTCTTGCAGTCACTCATTCTTTTAAATCTTTGAAACTGGAATTTTTATTAGTAATGTATTGTATGGCAATTATGGAATTAAGACATTATGAACTGTATTCTGAATGAAATGAGCCTAGATTGCCATGTTTGTATAGATGACTGTGTACTGATGTATTTTTTTCTTTTTACAAATGATTTACTAATATTTTAGCACTCTTTTTTATATGTTGTATTTTTTTCTTGGTTTTGTATTTACTTCTTGTAAATGTGTTAAAGGTTACTTTTCTTAGCCATATAACAATCCAAATTCAGATACAAAGTATATAAAAATGTATATAACAATAATATTTTAAATAAAAAAGTATATAAATATCAATATAACAATATTTTTGATAAACAAATGTGTATAAGAATCATTATGCACAATCATGTTTTATATAGAAATGTATATTAAAATTATTATTTTTTTATTTCAAATTTTTATTTACAATTTTTATATAAAGTTCGGCAAACAATGTGATATCAAAAATGTTTTATTGCAATTTTGATATAAAAATGGATATCAATGTTATATGAACTGGCTTTGATACAGCGTGTAAACAGAGACCAGCAGCCCAAAATAACTCTACATGAATTTGCTTTATAACTAAAGCGCGCTTAACAGAGCCTGTACAAAAGTTCAAACTACTAATTTTAACAAGGTGTATTTCTTTAAAATTATGAAAAACAGTTCATGTTATAAGTACAATTTGCTCCCCAGAGCTGATACAAAAGTCAAACTATTGATTTTATTGAGTCAGCAACATCTTATGTGCAGCTTACATATGTCCTTCTGCAGCTCTGTGACCCAGCAAACAGCACTGCTGTGGAGATTTATGTACAACATGGCCTGTGGAATCCCAGGAATGTGGTGACTCACAGACCAGCTGTCTATCCATATCAGAAAACACAGACATGTCCTTATATTTAGCTCACCAGAATACAGGATGTTTTGCGACAGTTTCTGCGACAGCTGTGTAAATGCACCCCAGGAAAATACACAAAGACAGTGTTTATCAACTAAACCCAATTTACGGAAGGATGGCATGGGAAACAGCTGCAGGCTGAGGTTAATTTTAGATGTTTCCTTGGTCCAGTGCCACTCGCTAATTCTTGCTCAGTATGCACAAAATAGAATGCTTCACTTTGTTGTTTGTGCACAGTGTCTCTGGTTATGCATGTCAGCCAGGATAACGCAGATGTGCTGGTAGTGCCAGATTGTATTGCTATGTGTGTCTGTGTGTGTGTTTTGTTTTTGAGAATTTGACTACAGTGCTTGGGATCAAGTTGAAAATGTGTAGAGGGGTTTATAAGTGTTTAGTGTTTATGGCGCGGCTGCACAATCAATCAGACACTGCAATATTAAAGCTGAATCAGTATGAGGTTGAGACAGTAAAGTCAGCAAACCAGTATTCAGAATCTGGAATTTCTCTGAGTCTCTGACGGTGCAAACATTTTCATATTTTGCAAAGAATGCATTTCTAGTTAAAATTTCATTTTTTAATTTATTTCTTTTTATGTGCTCACCTCTGCCCTCATAGCCGTCCCAAGCATTCAACCAAAGTCTTTGTACAAAATAAACCCTGACTGCACTTTTGCTGCACTAGTCCTTTTGTGATGTGACATATTTGCATGCACACAATGCAGTGTTTTAGTTTCACAGCACCAATACATTTGTTGACATATTTTTAATGTGTGAAATAATCAGATTGTATTCAAATGCGTGCAATGTGAAGTCAGTATTTGCCAAAGATCACACATGTTGTGTTTAATAAAAGAATGCCAGAAAGTGGATTTTTGTAAAGAGTGGCAGGCAACACGCTTTTATACAGGGCTTGATATGTTCGGGGATGTGTAAAATCTGGCTTCTTTTAAGTTTTCATTACTTTGCCAGTGCATGTTTTCGTTTTGTAATTCCAAGTAAGCGCAACAGTGTACTTTATTCTGCTTGCAGAGTGGCACAAAGTAAAACAAAATGTGTCCATTATCTGTCTGTAAGGGAAGCATAGAGTGTTAATTGAGATTGTGATAAGGTGTGCCAACTCTCCCTGAGGTCATCTAAAACTGTGTTCGTGAAGAGTTTATTCTCTGAGGGACAGGAGAACCTGATAAACTGATTGGTATTTTTGAACTTGTTACACTTAATTCCCCCTTTTGAGGTTATTAGAATCATGTGATTTTGAGCATATTGAACTCCTTGAAAATCTATGTAAGAATGCCTCAAGAGTGTTCTTCCCTATGCTAAATATAGTTGCATTTTCCCTAAAGTTGGCGTAACAATTGTTTGGGGGGAGGGACTGGGAGGGCGGAAGGGGGGTTGGGAGTTAACCAGAAAATGTTTCTGACAATGTGATTTTTTCTTGCATTTATTGCGGGTGGAATAGGCCAATAGGCCCACCCTGTCGTGTATGTTGTCAATAAAAAAAAAAATTAAAAAAAAAGAATGCCTCAAGAATATACTGCCACTGATCAAAGATTGCTATAGCGTATGAGGGACATTTCTTTAAATTCAGTTTTGATGTTGGTAATGAGTGGAAATTGGGGGTTGAGAGCTAACTTGGAAACGTGTGAAGAATGGAGGATAATTACCACGCATTGGTGAACAGTCTATTTCGAAATTGGGCCCTGACAGTCGCGATATGCAAGATTGGAACTGGTTCACCGGCTTTGTCCCTGCCAACTCCTGCGCATCCCCATAAACTGGCCACATCCTTCCTGCAATAGACATGGCTCTACACATTTTATAAACAAAGTTGGCTCCCTTGACGTTGCTGAGGAAAAGCATGATTTTCATGTTACAGGAGTGTTGGCTGACATCCCATATCTCACTATATGGTTTTCAGACTTTTAAAAACTTGAACTTTAGAGAAACAATGAGACATCCATATGGTGGCCTGCTTACAGGGAATCAAATAATATGAAAGCTATGCTTATACCTATTCAGATTCAAGAAAGAAAACATTTCTTTCTGCTGAAATAAGCTTAGAATTGGAAGTCTCCTCCAAGAGGCTGCTACTGTTGAATGTACATGAGCCTCTTTGTGTGTGGTACACTGAGGGGATATTTGTTAGTTTAATTGATCTGCTGGCCAAATGGTTTAGAAATGAAGACACAGACATTGTCTTGCTTGGAGGTGATTTGAATGCTTACTGAGAGGATTCTAAAGAAATTGAAGAGAATGTTCATGTATACGCTAAGTGTAAGATGATTCTGCATACAATAAATAGACAGGACAGGCTGTGGTTTTATTTATTGGCCACATGGGATATGTCAATGCTCAATGGGCATACAATGGGTGACACAGGGAGTTACCACGTGGCATAGTGAGAGTAGAAAGGCTACCCTAAATAAAATAAAAAAAATCGAGTTGGTACAAAATGATTAGAGTGATCATGTGGCACTGTGACTGCATGTTGATTTGGATACAAAACATAAGGCACAGATATATTGGCTAACAGATTTGTGAATACACGTGTGAACAGGATTTCTTAGTCATTGAGGAATTTGAATAAAATCTGTAAATTCCTAGAAGGAGCACACTATGAATGTTTACCTTTAGTAGATAAAATTATCCTCAATGAAATTGATAGATAGATTTCCCAATTTACAGGTACATTTTCCGGGACTAGTAACATGTACATCATTAAGAAGGGACAGGCAGATATAGTAAAGGTGAAACAGGCCGTTAGAAAGGAAATTAGAAATGTTAGGAGGATGAACAGGGAAAGTAGTGAGACTGTTCTAGCTAATAGGAAAATCAAGAATAGGTACACCAAAAGGAGTAAAAAGTGGAAATATTCAATAAAAAACAGATTTTAGCGAAACATGCTTGAAACCCTAAGTTAAGGTGACATCAAAAGTATTTGGGAGATATTGGGAACCCATAAGGGAAACCAAGTAAAAAAAAAACAATCAATCCAATTGACGAAGAAAGTTGGAAGAAATATATACCTGACATCTGTTATACTAGTTGTGATATAGAGAAGTCAATGGCTGACTGTGCAAGTGAGGGATTTAATCTAACCTTGGATAAGGACAGTATTGAACTTACTATTAGAAACTCAAATGGCGAAGAGCCGCTGGGCATAATGGCTTAGCAAATATTGTACTTAAACAGGAGCCCGGGTTTTGGGCTACAGTTTTACTATCCCTCTTTCGGAAAGTGTGCTTAAACAGAGTAATTCTCAAGACCATTCTATACTTATCCCTGTTTACAAAAAAGGAATAAGTACAGCACCTTCTAACTATCATATTCTTTCAATGTTAGATGTGACTAGCTATGTATTTGTAACCTTTGTATTGGGGAAACTACAAAAATGGGTTGATTCGGCCTCTCTGTTAGGTATTTACCAGGAAGGATTTAGAGAAGGTTCGGCGACCGTTAATAATATTTGCTGCTTTATACCCTGATTAGGAAAGCCAGGAGTAAGGAGTGTGAGAAACCAGACAGTGTCTCACCCGCTAGTCCCCTGGATCTCTCTCTCAGGTGGCCAGGGCATGGCCATTGCCTTTGGATCCAGACTCTGGGGGAAGACCAGTGTGGGAGGATTACCTGGGTGGGGGGTCTTTAGGGAGTGGGGGTTAGATTGCCCATGTTGGGACATGGTATTCTCCCCTTTTTTGTTCATCTACCCCATACTATTTTTTAGGATTTTCTGAAGTCCCAACTCCACCATCCCTTTTTACACAAACACTGGGGCGAGGAAGAGGATGACTGAAAGTAACCAGACTAACTCTCTCACATTGTACTGGACATGTCCCATTAATCGGGTCAGGCAAAGTCAGGCTCTTTACCCCAAGTGCATACACCTGACACCAGTTAGCTCTCCTCACACAAATAAAAGACAACACCTAAAGACACACTGTGAGCAAGGTGGACATGAGAATGAGCAGAACTTCCGGGATGAAGCCACACCTACTGGAGCAGAGCAACGGATCCAGGGATGAGAGCAGCGGCCCAAAAACATCAAGGCTTCCCTACTGGAGGTTGTTGCCTCTAACAGACAATGAAAGACATGTGGAGAAGGCCAGATACCACAAGCAAAGATTGCATTGTGCTTGAAGGATGCCAGCAACCCTCCCGGGTGAACAGCAGAGTTGGGGAGGTGAGGCCTAACCTTTGCTACTATAAATTGGAAACCACAAAACAAGAAAGAAGCGCACACAGACGGTGAGTTGGCAAGTGACCTGAGAGACTGGTGTGTGTTAAAGTGAATAAAGTAGCAACATCATATCAAGAGTGAAGGCTGCACGAATGTGCATCAGATGCGAAGGAAGGCAGATCTGTGAATGAACTTCAAAGTAAAATGCAGCTGCGTGATCAGCTACACTAAGTAACTGAGTGGTCTGGTGAAAGGAATTAGCCCATTCGAAAGACTCTGTGAAAGGTACATTGTTTGTAGTTAAAAGACAAATAAACAGCAAGAGTGAAAGTAAAATAGTGAACGTTGAGTCAAAGTGGTTCTGCGGTCATCTGTAAGAAAGCCATGCACATTCGAAAGACTTTGACATCCGAAAGTGGTCCGAGCTCGATTGAGGGAGACCCCAAGTATACTAAGCTTGGTGAATGGAGCCCACTTGCAACTTTGTGTTGAACTGTGTGGTGAGAGGTCTGAGCCCGGCAGAGGGGAACCTGCGAGAACTGTGTGGTGAGAGGTCTGAACCCAGCAGAGGGGGAACTACGAGAACTGTGTGGTGAGAGGTCTGAGCCAGGCAGAGGGCGATCTATGATAACTCTGTGGTGAAAGATCTGAGCTCGGCAGAGGGGGATCTTTGTGAACATTCTGGTTAAAACATTAATTTTGAAATCAGAGAAATAGACTTTAATGTGGAAGTCCAGGCGGGCCGCTATCCACTGTTTTGAACGGTGTACTGTGTTTGAAACCGAGCCAGAGTGTGTCATCCTGTCTGCATGGATCACCTTACTTCATAGGTCCTAACGTGGGGAAGAGAGCTGGTCCATTTGAACACTGATTTTTCCTTTTGCATATATTTCTCCTTTTTACACTTTTGTACAAGAGATACAGCAGGCATTAGGTTTTGTTAGCATAGGCCATTTTGATTTGACAGATTTCACGAGGACTGTTTTGTTTATCGTTTGATCTTCAACACTACTCACATCTTAGTTGTAAGGCAAAATGGTAGTTTATTCAACCCCAACATTTTCAATAAAGGTTTTACACATTGTTTCCATTGTTTCAGTGTCAATTCTTGTAATACCATGCCTTCCTTACAGTAGGGTCCCCCTTGTACATATTATATGTAGACCTGAAAGCTGCTTTTGAATCCGTCGATAGGGTAAAACTGTGGCAGAAACCAATTAATTATGGAATAACTAATTGGTTACTTCAAGTATTAATACAACTGCACTCTAAGACCCAAGTACACTAAAGGCTGAGCGAGTATGGACCCAGTTTTGACACACAGGGATGTTAAGCAGGGGTGTTTGCGTGTACCCCTTCTGTTTAACCATTATATGGCTGATCTACATTCTAGACTGCACAAAGTCTGTAATTGTCCGCCTATGATCGGTGACACCCATGTAGAGTGGGTATCTAATGCCAATGACATTGTGCTGCTGGATCACACTTATATTGGTCTATGGAGAACTGTGAATGAGTTGTGTTTCTATGCCAACGAGAATAACTTGGCATTGAACGCAGAGAAAACTAAATATATATGTTTTGGGGATAAGCATTGCAGGCAATAACTGATAAACTCTGTAGGGGGTACCATTGAGATGGTTAATGAATTTAAATACCTTGGGGTGATGTTCAGTCAGAAGAAAAACTATATCAAACTAATAGCTTAGAAAAGCCATAAAGCTGCCCTACTTACGGCATTAATAAAACTATTTGCTAACAGGACTGCTGGGTATAATTCAATTGTATAAGCAGAGTTTTTGCCCAGCCGTTTTATAAGGACATGAGGCATTGGTACTGGAGGATTTTAAATGGTTGAAGACACTAGTAGAAAAATTCTGGGGTCAAATCCTGAACCTCCCCCAAGGTGTTCCCAATGAGCTGGGCCAGAAATCCTTAGTCAAATTAGCCCAAAGAAAACAGAGCATTTTGTATATTAAAACAATCAAAGACCCAAAGTACCCACTTTCTAACTTGTTGGGGATGGTTTTGATAAACAAGTCCGATAGTAAACATGTAAAGCTTTTCAAATCTGTTGAATGGTCTTGTCATAGGGATGTTGATCATTTCTGACTGAAAGCTGATTTGATATGTGGGACTGGAGATCCAACCTCGATCAGATAGCTACCCTACAACGTTACATAACTTATGGGTTAATGCAATATTCATACTTGAGGCCACACAAAAGAATCAACACCCAAGAAAGGTACTGTCATCGACTTAATCATCGCTGCACTGTCTTCCCTCTACAACAGCTTACCTCTCCAGCTTGACTGGTCTGACTACCTAGCTATACCTTTCAACATCCTGCACACCATCCCAGTCAAGTACTCCCAGCGGAAACCCATGACACAAACCTTCAGGCCCTTCAAGAACTTTCCGATGGAATCCATCACGCAAGGCCTCGCCAACCTCCATCTTACATGGACCAAACACCTCCAACCGAACTGCAACTCTCTAATGGAAGTATTTAAAACCACCCTTTCAGCCTCCATCGACCGAAACGTGCCTCTGAAACAACGCACCTGCAAACTGAAACTTTCAACACCCACGCAAGAACTCAACCTCAGCAAAAGAGTCAACAAGAGAAAACCTGGCACTGGACCGCATCTGACCTGGTGCTCTTCAAGGAACTCAGAGCAACCTGCCGACAACTCAACAACACAGCCAAGGCCTCCTACTATCAGAACACCATAACAGCAGCTTACAAAAAAAATATATCGCTCTTCAAAAAGGTCAAGCACTGCTTCATCCGACTACCCACCCCTGACATACCACTCCATTGAAAAATCCACTACCATCAACACCTTCTTCATTGACAAAATCAGCAAGATTCGCCCGCACATAGACACCAGCTCTTCATCCACAGACCCACCTCACGCCCCTCCTTGCGAAATCCCCACAACCTGTATAACATTGAAGACACTCTCGATAGAGGACCTGGTGGAAACCCTGGCCACTTTCACATAAAGAAAACATCCTCCCAGCATCCTTCCACAAGACCCTCCCTGCAGAAGGTCCCTACCTGGAGATCATCAACAGCTCCCTAACTCAAGGCACCTACATATGAACCCTAAAAAAAAAAAAGAAATCCTCTCTCTACCAAAGAAACCCACTCTGGATCCCGACAACCTAAGTAACTATTGCCTCATCACCCATCATCATTTCCTAGCTAAGATCATCAAGAAAGTGGTAGCCGCACAACTGCAGAACACACTGACACAAACCATCTCTTCCAATCTTACCAATCCGGGTTCAGAACTAGATGCAGTATGGAGAATGCAACCATACAGAAGGTCGATGATGCCCTCAACTTCCTTCAAGACGGCCACCCATAACCCCTGGTTCTACTTGACCTCTCAGTCGCTTTCAACACAGTAGACCTCCAAGCACTTATGGACACCTTACATCAGTGCATGGGGATCAGCAAGTCCTACCTCGCCAACCGCCAGCAGTTTCTTCAGATGGACTCTACTAGATTGTCAATGCTAACTGTCACCTGTGGAGTACTGGAGGGTTCCATCGTCTCCCCATTGATCTTCAATGTATACATGGAGCAGCTAGGAGCCTCTAGGAGCCCTTGCATCCACATCCACCAATACACCGAAAACACACAGCTATACCTCAAGATCGACTCCATTGAGGACATCCATAGGCTCAAAACCTGCCTCTTACTCTATCCAATGTTGGATGTCCACTGCATACTTGAAGCTCAATCCCTCCAAGACTGAATTCCTATTCCTCATCAGCAACACTGAACATCCAGAACTACAGACCTGGCTTTCAACCATGAACTCTGAGGGCTTCACACCTGAGCTCATCTCCTGCACCAAGTCCCCCAGGTTCCATTTCGACCAATACCTCTGTCACAGTTTTCTCCCCTTCTCCCCTGTCTGTGTTGTTTGTTCGAGTTCTTCGATGAAGTCTTCTTTCGCACCGTTTGGGTCTTGTATAACCCTGTGCGTGGGTCCTCGGGTTCCAGCGTGCGGTTCGAGTCCCGTCTCCAGAGAGCGTTCAGATGTCCGGGAAAAAAGTCCAGGAAATGGCGAGGAGTGCACTCAGAAGACGAGTGCGAAGGAAATCCAGGAATGCAAGGTGAGGACAAAAAAGGGGAGGATGTAGTAGGAGGAAAATTAGGGGACCGGGAACCAGGAAGCAGTGGAATTCGATGTACGAACTATGGCAGCACACGTCTGACTACTGCAAGCGGTAGCATTGAGACGCGCAGGGCCGCAGAGGCGTGTCTGCTTTGTAGAACGCAGAGCGTACAACGCGGAAACTGGCAAACAGCGTTTCACGTTCAGCAGCCATGTTGGGGATACTGCTGAGTTCAGTCCCCTACGGGTCAGGGACCACGAAGTTCAGAAGGGACGCATCCGGTGGTTCATGACAGCATGCCTCCTCTGAAACCCAGTTCCTCCGGGTTTACTTGGGTGTATAAGGTGGTACTTTCGGAGTAGTCTGGGGGCATTTATCTTTGAGACTGGTTCCCAGGTGTGTTCATTGAGAGGGTACCCTTTCCACTCGACCAGATACTGTAGCTGACCACGTCTGTACCTGGAGTCACATATTCTGGACACTTCGTATTCTAATTGATCATTGACAACCACAGGGGTAGATCTTGGAGCAGTCCGGGAGGACTGGATGTATGGTTTCAACAGAGAAGTGTGAAAAACTGGGTGGATCCTCTTCCAGGATTCTGGTAGTTTGAGTCGGAAGGCCACTGGGTTAATGATTTCCTTTATGGATAAAGGCCCATAGTACCGGGGAGCCAATTTATTTGGTCGTAAGTGTCGAGGCAGTAGATTCGAGGATAGCCAGACCTTATCACCCACTGCGTATGAAGGCCCTGGTCTTCTTTTGGAATCTGCTTGCTGTTTGTTTGGGCCTTTTCGAGGTGTTCTTTGGCTTCTCTGTGTACGTTGATGAGGGTTTCAATCCAGGAGTCAACTGTAGGAACTGGGGTAGGATGTGGAAGTATGGATGGTAGAACCAAAGGGTGGAATCCTTGGCTACAGAAAAAGGGGCAGGTTTTGACAGCCGAGTGGTCCGAATTATTGTATGCGAATTCAGCCACGGGTATTAGAAGTGACCAATCGTCCTGGACCTTGGTGGCAAAACAGCGAAGATATTGCTCCAGGGTTTGGTTCACGCATTCAGTAGCTCCATTGGTCTGTGGATGATAACCTGAGGAGAGGGTTTGTTGGATTCCTAGTATACGACATAAGTGTTTCCAAAACTCAGATATGTACTGAGGTCCTCTGTCAGATATGATCTTGGAGGGTAGTCCATGAAGTCGGAATATGTGTTCCAGGAAGATTCAGGCGAGTTCAGAGGAAGATGGTAGTTTATATAAGCGTGTGAAATGAGCCATGTGAGTGAATAAATCAATGGTAACCATGATAGTTGTGTATCCCCTGGAAGGTGGTAGTTCCACAATAAAGTCCATAGCAATGAATTCCCAAGGTCTTGTTGGCAGCGCTGGTTGGAGCAGGAGGCCTGTCGGTTTCTTGTTATGTTAATTTTGAGTGCAGACTGCACAGGTTTGGATGTAATGCTGGACGTCATCTTTCATTTTCGGCCACCAGAACTGTCTTTGTATTAAACAGAGAGTGTTGGTGATGCCACTGTGTCCTGAATGAAGGGTGTCATGACATAGGCTTGTGATCCTTTGTCGTAGTCTCTGTGTGGGGATGACCAGACCATTTTCCTTGAACAAATATCCGTCCTTTGTTTTGAGATTCCATCGATTCTTCCCAGTAAACTCCTTCCAGATCCCAGAGGACTGGGTTTGAATCCGAATGTCTTCAAGGAGACTGATTGATTGGGCAACAAATATTGTGCGGGGAAACATCTTTGGGAAGGATCGGTCTTCAAGAATTTCATAATCGGGACGTCGGGATAAGGCGTCAGCAATTATATTGTGTGTTCCAGGAACATGATGGATTTGAAACTGGTACTGGGCAAAGAAGAAGGTCCAACGAGCTTGACGACTGTTCCTACATTCCAGGGATTGCAGAACCTGAAGATTCCGATGGTCCGTGCGGACCTGAACAGGATGTTTCGCTCCCAGGAGTAGATGACGCCAATCTGTGAAGACTTGACGGATAGCTAAAAGTTCCTTTTCCAGAACAGAATAGTGGGTTTCGCTAGAAGTCAGGGTGCGCGAAAGATAGGCGATGGGGTGTTCTAATTTGTCATCAAATTCCTGTTTTAGGACTGCCCCGATGGTCTAGTTAGAGGCATCCGTTTCCACTATGAAGGGTCGATCAATTCCAGGTTGAGCCAAGATGGGGGCTTGTGTCAACTCTGAGCTGTCATGATGCTTACTCCCGGAGTACCATTCCAGGACCAGCGTCCCCGGAAGCAGACATCATGTTCCCGGGGAAAATGTCAGCAACCCCTAGTAGGGGCCCTTTGGACACTGTCCTGGCGCCTTTGGCACCAGGCTCATTTTGAACATCATTCCTGGCGCCATAGGCGCCAGGCTCATAAAGGAGTGTTTATGTGAACTTACCTGATGCAGACCGTGCTGCCAGATCCAGACCTCTTTGAGGCCTGAAGGGACTATTTTACCTGTGGGACTATTTTGCCACTCGGGCGTGGCCGGGGAAGAATACGTACCTGGAACTACTTTGGGGGCTATTTAAGCCACGCCCAGATAGCAGCTCACGCTTCGCGTTGTTCTGCACCTAGCAGCTGGACGCTCACCGTGTCTGCTCCTGCATCCTGACTCCAGCCACACCCACCTCCATCCTGGAACACCTTAAAGGAAAGAAGAGAAGGGAAAAGGTGAACAGAAGAACATTACCTGCTTCTACCCGGAGTTATCACGCCGGCGATCCTAAGGGAAGACATTTATTTTAAAAATGCATCGCGTAGCTCGCTGCAGTGCCGCGTTCCACTCACCTGTTCACGAGGCATCTCCGTGCTCCTTAGCAACCATCTGCACGATCCGCTGCATACCTGCGCCTAAGGGGGAAGAGAAGAACAAAAGGTGAGCAAAAGGAACATATTGAGGAAAGCCAGATTTTCGCCATAAGACTTACCTGATTATTGTTGGGAGAATCTTTCCTCATCTCTGGTCGGCGCCGCTTCTTCGGCAGTACCGTACCCCGGCCCCTATGGGGAAAAAAGACACACGCATTAGTGGGTGAATATAAGGACATTAAAGGAACCACCCATCATAAACTCACCTGAGTTTAACTTCGGCGAATTGTTTCCTCTACGCGAAATCTTCACTCAGCACCTGTGATAAAAGGGATAAGAGACGGACTACTGAATATAAAGGCAAATAGAAAAGGAGGCCAACTCTTGAACTTTTACAACAGTATACTTACGGCACCTTGCCAGGAAAGTCAAGGAAGCTTGGATCCTCACCAAACCGAACACCAGTGAAGTAACTGGATATAATCGCACCCCTGCACCAGAAGCAGGATGGAGAGCTTGTCCTTTCAAACCTTAAGGTGAGAGTTAACGGGGAATTTCGGAGGTGGTCTGAGGAGAGTGAAAGAGGGAAGTGGAAGGCCGACGCGCTACTCCGCAGGTAGTTAATCCCCTTTCTCCATCTGCAGAATGATTCTCCTGCGAGTCAGACAAGCGAGATTTGGGGGTCCTGTCCAGTCGGTCTTCCGAGTTCTGCACATCACCTTAGAAGAGGCCGCAGCAGTCCAGACCTGGTCAGCGTCTCCGTGGGAGTCAGGTGAGCGTTACAGAACGCGAAGCCTTCCTACAATTTCCCACCCAGGCCCTATGGAGACTTCCGAGACTGATCAGTTGGCCCACCTATTGGGGGAATTATGGGCTGAAGTGCATTCCGCTCGTCAGGATACTAACGCTCTCAGGAGAGAACTAATTGTATCTAAGGAACGAACTGATGACCTTGCCAGGCAGCTATTGCAAGGTCAGGCTGGACAAACTCCCCTACCAGGTTCAGGGGGTATTCCCGGCCCAGTGGTTTCAAGTAACCCAGTGCAAATAGATCTACCTGGAAATATGCCGTTGGCCCCACCTGAACGTTTTGCCGGGGACCCCAAAAGATTTGCCGTATTCATGAATCAATGCCGATTGCACTTCCTCTGCAGACCCGGGGCCTTTCCTAACGACCCAACCAAAGTAGCTTTTGTATTATCATATCTCAGCTGCTGTGCTGCCGATTGGTCAGTTCCACTGGTTACTCAAGATGACCCAATACTCCGGGATTTTCAAGGCTTTCAGACACGCATGGAAAGATTATTTGCTCGGCACTCTCAGGGACAGGCCCTGGACAACGAACTTCTGTCCCCACGACAGGGTAACCAGGATCTCTTAGCCTATATCGCAACCTTCAATAGGTTGGTTGTGGAGACTGGGTGGCCAGAGGATAAAAGAATCACGTTATTTCATTGAGGTCTACATGGAGAACTTAAGGATGTCCTGGCCCAAGTTGTAAATCCGCCCCAAGACTGCATGGAATATATAGACTTAGTGGTCCAATTAGATCACAGGCTTCAAAACAGAAAGGCAGATCGGTCCAAGTTTGAGACACGGGTGTTGGTCAAGACTCACGTTAACCCCAAGGGTGCCGATGTTTCTGAACCTATGCAAATTGGAGGGGTAAAAGGACCTTTAACTCAAAAAGAACGTGAAAGAAGACGGCAGATGCGATTATGTCTTTATTGTCTTTTTACGAGATTGCCCAGTAAAACCGCCCAAGAAGGCGGTAGGAGCCGCGGATAAGAACCATATGGAACCTGATTCGGGAAACAACCACACCCGACAAGCGTAGGGGTCCGCTTGCCGAGCCTGAAAACTAACTCTCAGACCTCGCACTTCATCATGCCAATGGTCCTCGTAGATCCGGGACAGCCTGGGCGGTTGCATGCAATAAAGGCATACATCGATCGTGGGGCTATAGGAAACTATGTGGATCGTGAATTGGCTTCCAGGATCAACCTCCCTCTTTGTCCTAAAACCAGTAAAGAGGTCATCACCACAGTAGATGGAACCGAAATCGCCTCTGGGCCGGTAACACATTCCACTGCAGAGGTGACACTAGTGGGTCAGGACGGGCATCGGGAGGCTGTTGTGTTTGACGTAATCAAGGCTCCACAGTTTCAGGTAACTCTAGGAATCCCTTGGTTAGAAACACATAATCCTCGAATTGACTGGCGAGCGAAGAGGATAACCTTTCCGGATTGTGCACAAACCTGTTATCCAGGAAATCCAAATATAGGCCTGGCTACAGTAACCCCTGCCACTTTGCAAATACCGCCGGAATACCAAGAATTTCAAGACGTCTTCCAAAAGGAACAGGCCAACACGTTACCCCCTCACAGGTCGTACGATTGCCAAATCGATCTGATGCCCAGTGCACAATCCCCTTGTAGCAGGATTTATGCTCTTACTGAACCCGAGAATCTTCATTTGCGACAATATTTAGATCAGTACCTAGCCAATGGTTTCATTCGCCCGTCAAAGTCTCCTGCATCCTCGGCTTTGTTCTTCGTGCCAAAAAAAGAAGGCGACCTCAGAACTTGTATCGACTACCGCGCATTGAACCAGATAACTGTTAAAAACCGTTACCCTTTGCCTCTGATCCCTGAACTTCTTGACCAGGTGAAGGATGCCTGCATATACACCAAGTTAGATCTCCGGGGGGGCTTTCCATCTGGTGCGAATAAAGGAAGGCGACGAATGGAAAACTGCCTTCCGCACCAAATATGGACTATTCGAGTACCAGGTGATGCCTTTCGGATTGTGCAACACACCTGCTGCCTTCCAAAACTTCATGAACAATGTCCTTCGGGAACTCATCGATGTTTGTGTTGTCGTATATATCGATGACATTCTTGTGTACTCCTCTTCGGAATCTGATCACAAAAAGCACGTCAGGGCAGTTCTTGAGAAATTGCGCCAACACAAACTGTTTGCAAAGCTTGAAAAGTGTGTTTTTCATACCACAGAAGTCGAGTTTCTTGGTTTCATCCTGACACCTAAAGGAGTCCGAATGGACTCGCGAAAAGTGGATGCCATCCTCAAATGGCCATCGCCTAGCTCTGTGAAAGGCGTTCAAAGCATGCTTGGCTTTGCCATTTTCTATCGCAGATTTATCCCGGAATTCTCACGTATTGTACAACCCATCACTGCACTCTTGAGGAAAAATAAACGCTTCGAATGGTCTGAGGAAGCCGAACAGGCCTTTCAGGAATTAAAAGCTAAATTTACCTCTGCACCTGTATTGAAATACCTGCATCCAGATCTCCCATACATAGTCGAAACTGACGCATCCAGCTTAGCCATGGGAGCTGTCCTGTCTCAAAGAGATCCCGAAACTAACCAACTGCACCCCGTAGCATTTTGGTCCAGAAAATTCTCGGCACCTGAGGTCAATTATGCAATCACCGACAAAGAGTTATTAGCCATTAAGTCCGCTTTTAAGGCTTGGAGGCATTATCTTCTTGGCGCTAGACATACCATCACGGTGATCACTGACCACCGGAACTTACAATATTTGAAAACTGCCAAAGCTCAATCATCACGTCAGCTCCGATGGGCTTTGTTTTTTGCTGAATTCGATTTTTTAATTACCTACCGTTCTGGCAGCAAGAATGGCAAAGCGGACGCTCTATCCCGAATAGGAATGGGAGAAACAGATACAAACTCAGAACCTGTACCGATAATTCCCGAACAAAGAATTCTGGGCATGACCTCTTTACAAACACTGGAAGACATTCAAGCTAGAGTTAAACAACTCCTGGACCCTACAGCCTTGCAGGATTGGATTCAAAAGGGGTCTTACTTTACTGTCAATGATGATCTACCTTACTTCCAAGGGCGCTTATTTCTACCACACAAAGAATTACAAGAACTGGTTATTTCTCGTTATCATGATACTCTAATAGAGGGGCACCCAGGTATTGCCAAGATGGAAGAAAGGGTTAAACGACAGTTCTGGTGGCCCTCTTGGCGAAAGGACATTAAATCCTTTGTGATGTCCTGTGGTGTTTGTGCCCAAAATAAAAGTAAAAAAAAAAGACCAGCCGTCCTTCTTCAACCCTTAGACATTCCACCGGCACCTTGGCACACCTTGTCGCTGGATTTTATTATGGACCTGCCTCCTTGTTATGGATATAACACTATTCTTGTTATTGTGGATTTATTTTCCAAAATGGCCCACTTCATTCCATTAAAAGGTTTACCTTCAGCTTCCATCCTAGCCAAGGAGTTCCTTGAAAATATCGTTTGTTTACATGGATTCCCGTCCATACTAGTCTCTGACCGGGGAAGCCAATTCATTTCCCATTTTTGGAGAAAGTGTTGTCAGCTGGCACAAATCGATGTAAGATTATCAACCAGCCACCACCCTCAGACCGATGGTCAAACAGAGAGGACTAACCAGACCCTTGAACAATATTTACGATGTATGTTGCATCAATCTGAAAGTAATTGGAAGGATATTCTTTGGATTGCCGAATATGCATACAATAATTCGGTACATTCTGGAACTGGCCAAATTCCTTTTTATACCTTATATGGGCATCACCCTCGAACCTCAGATCTTGACTCGCCTCAAAGCCTCAAAATGCCCGCAGTAGACCATCTGCATTCTACAATAACTCAAGCTTTCAAAGAAGCAACTACACATTTACAGCAAGCCAAGAGAAAATACAAGAAGAATGCTAATCTCCATCGAAGTGAGGCACCTCTATACCAAATAGGAGACCAAGTATGGCTGGCTACCAGACACTTATCGCTAAAAGGACCTCGAACTTTTAACCCAAAATATTTGGGGCCTTACTCAATTACGGCCATAATCAACCCGGAGGCCGTCAAACTCGACCTACCAGCTAATATGCGGATTCACCCTGTTTTTCATATATCACTTTTGAAACCAGTACAACCTGGAACACGATTAATCAAGCCACTAGAACCTATCCAAATAAATAAAGAACCTGAATTCGAGGTGAAGAACATTTTAGATTCCAAGGTGTCAAAGTCAAAACTTTTCTATCTAATAGATTGGAAAGGATACGGGCCTCAGGAAAGGTCTTGGGAACCTAGTGACCATGTACATGCACCTCGGTTAATAAAAAATGTCCACCGGAATTTCCCAAACAAACCGAAACCCCCGGAGAGAACAATCTTGGGAGGCGCCTTGGGGGGGGAGTGCTGTCATGATGCCTACTCCCGGAGAACCAGTCCAGGACCAGCGTCCCCAGAAGCAGACATCATGTTCCCGGGGAAAAGGCCAGCAACCCCTAGTAGGGGCCCTTTGGACACTGTCCTGGCACCTTTGGCGCCAGGCTCATTTTGAACCTCAGTCCTGGCGCCATAGGCGTCAGGCTCATAAAGGGAGTGTTTATGTGAACTTACCTGATGCAGACCGTGCTGCCAGATCCAGACCTCTTTGAGGCCTGAAGGGACTATTTTACCTGTGGGACTATTTTGCCACTCGGGCGTGGCCGGGGAAGAATACGTACCTGGAACTACTTTGGGGGATATTTAAGCCAAGCCCAGACAGCAGCTCACGCTTTGCGTTGTTCTGCACCTAGCAGCTGGATGCTCACCGTGTCTGCTCCTGCATCCTGACTCCAGCCACGCCCGCCTCCATCTTGGAACACCTGAAAGGAAAGAAGAAAAGGGAAAAGGTGAACAGAAGAACATTACCTGCTTCTACCCGGAGTCCGGAGTCATCACGCCGGCGATCCTAAGGGAAGACATTTATTTTAAAAATGCATTGTGTAGCTCGCTGCAGCGCCGCGTTCCACTCACCTGTTCACGAGGCATCTCCGTGCTCCTTAGCGACCATCTGAACGATCCGCCGCATACCTGCGCCTAAGGGGGAAGAGAAGAACAAAAGGTGAGCAAAAGGAACATGCTGAGGAAAGCCAGATTTTCGCCATAAGACTTACCTGATTATTGTTGGGAGAATCTTTCCTCATCTCGGGTCGGCACCGCTTCTTCGGCAGTACTGTACCCCGGCCCCTATGGGGAAATTAAGACACACGCATTAGTGGGTGAATATAAGGACATTAAAGGAACCACCCATCATAAACTCATCTGAGTTTACCTTCGGCGAATTGTTTCCTCTACATGAAATCTTCACTCAGCACCTGTGATAAAAGGGATAAGAGATGGACTACTGAATATAAAGGCAAATAGAAAAGGAGGCAAACTCTTAAACTTTTACAACAGTATACTTACGGCACCTTGCCAGGAAAGTCAAGTAAGCTTGGATCCTCACCAATCCGAACACCAGTGAGGTAACTGGATATAATCGCACCCCTGCACCAGAAGCAGGATGGAGAGCTCGTCCTTTCAAACCTTAAGGTGAGAGTTAACGGGGAATTTTGGAGGTGGTCTGAGGAGAGTGAAAGAGGGAAGTAGACCACCGACGCGCTACTCCGCAGGCAGTTAATCCCCTTTCTCCATCTGCAGAAGGATTCTCCTGTGAGTCAGACAAGCTAGATTTGGGGGTCCTTTCCAGTCGGTCTTCTGAGTTCTGTGCATCAGGCCGCAGCAGTCCAGACCTGGTCAGCGTCTCCCGTGGGAGTCAGGTGAGCGTTACAGACTTTAATCATTGAAAAGCCTCATCTTGAACTGCTGTCCAGTGAAAGAGAGTATCCTTCTTCAACAATGTAATGATCGGTTGTACTATCTCCGAAAGGGAAGGTATGCATTTTCGGTAGAAGTTGGCAAGCCCCAGGTAGGAATGAATCTGTTTCACAGTAGTTGGAACAGGCCAGGACAGAATGGAGTTTACTTTGGAGGGGTCCATTCCAATTCCTTCTGGACAAATCTGAGGTAGTGAACAGTAGACACATGGAAAAGGCATTTCTCAGGTTTAGCCAGGAGCTTATGTTCACGTAGACGCTGTAAGACTGCTTTAACATGTCCTTCATGCTTCAGATGGTCCTTGGAGTATATCAGTATATCATCAAGGTAAACTATGACGAATTGGAAACAGCATATCGGAGAACACCCGGTCCATGAAATATTGAAAGAGCGCTGGGGCATTGGCAAATCCGAAGGGCATAACCAAGTATTCAAAATGACCAAAGGGTGTTCTAAAGGCTGTTTTCCATTTGTCACCCTCCTTTATATGGATCAGATGGTAGGCACCTCCGAGATCTAGTTTCGTGAACACTACAGCTCCTCTCACCGCTTCCAGGATATCCGAGATCAAGGGCAAAGGGTAGCGGTCCTTGAGGGTGCATTGATTCAGACCACGATAATCAAGGCAAGGCCTAAATTCCTTGGTATCTTTCTTGGGAACAAAAAACAACGAAGCCCCCACCGGGGATTTGGATGGTCGTATAGTGCCATTTTCCAGGTTGGTAACTAAGTATTATCGGATTGCTCTTTTCTATGGTTCTGATAGAATGAAAATCTTTCCAAAGGGAATCACTGCTGAGGGTTCAGTATCAATAGCGCAGTCTTCAGGTCTGTGAGGGGGTAGGGCCTGAACTATGGCAGTTGAGAACACATCAGTGTAATCCTGATAAGCCCTGGGAACCTGGATGATATTTAAGACCGTGAATGGACCCTGCTGGTCTGTTCGCGTATCTTCAGAGGATCTTGACGAGGAATCCAGGGATAGACAATGGGACATACAGTGCTCTGAACCAAGAAACAAGGATCCTGCCTCCTAATTCATGTAGGGGTTGTGCTTCTGTAACCAGGGCATACCCAGTACCATTGGATAATGGGCAGATCTTATGATGTAAAATGTGATCTTCTCTTGATGGTGGTTTATAGAAAGCAGGATCTCTTTGGTTTGCAGGGTTATGGGTCCTGAAGAAAGAGGTCTTCCATCGATAGCCTCTACAGGTTGCATGATGTCTTGTGTTTCATATGGAATGTGGTGGGTAGTGACCCAATCATGATCGATGAATATCCCCATGGCCCCACAATCCACTAATGCCAGAATGGGATAAGCTTCTTTCTTGGAAGGCGATAGAAAGGCCTGCAAAATCACAAGATTGTTTTGTCCAGGAGAGTTCAAGGATGGAATAAATGTGGAGCAAACATCTCTCTCCAGAAGCTGTGCTCCATCTAGGATCGGGAGCTGCCATTTCCCAAACACCGTGGAGGGGCTAAAGGACATTCTCTCACAAGATGTTTATCAGAGGCTCAGTACATGCACAGCCCGGTGTGAATCCGTCGCATCCTTTCTTGCGAAGTTATGGGTCCGTGGAAGGCTCCTAATTTCATGGGTTCTGGTTCTGTGGTCGGGGAAGGAGCAGGCTCAGGTCTAGAGGAAGGTTCTGTAGAGGTCTTTTGGTAGGGCATTTTAGTCTTCTTCTTTTCCCCCTTCCTTTCCTGGATACGGAAGTCTATTTGTAAAGAGAGGTCCATGAGAGCCTGGAAGGAACCTGGGCAAGCTACCCTGGCTAGCTCGTCTTTTATCTCTTCATTCAACCCTCTTTGAAAGAGGGTAAAACAGGCCTCAGAGGACAAATCTGCTTCCTTGGCCAGTTGCTTAAAGCGTGTTACATAGGTAAGCATATCCTGGGTTCCTTGTTGGAAGTCCAATAAGCGTTCTTGGGCACTGTAAACCTGTTCTGGGTGGTCAAACATGGTTTTTAGCACCCATACAAACCCATCATAGTCATCCAGGAGGGCATCACCCGAATTAACCAAGGGCGTTGCCCAAGTTAATGCATTCCCGGAAAGATGTGAAATCATAAAGCCCACCTTTGCCCTGGGGGTGGAGAAGTAGTAGGGCTTAAAGGTAAAGTGCACTAAACATGAATCGAGGAAGCCACAAAGGTTCTTTGATGAGCCATCATATTTATCCACCACTCCGCCCAGCAACACACTTTCCTTGGTCGTGGAATCACGTGACAGGACTAGTTGTTTCAATGCAGCATTCTCGGCCTTAAGATTCTGAACTTCTGTTGTTAACTCCTGCATGCCTCGCATGAGGTCTTGAACTGCAGCCTCCATGTCCGTAACTGTATCAGTTTGTTGGCGTCTCAATCTGTCACAGGTTTACCCCCCTTCTCACCTGTCTGTCTTGTTTGTTCGAGTTCTTCGATGAAGTCTTCTTTCGCATTGTTCGGGTCTTGTATAACCCTGTGCGTGGGTCCTCGGGTTCCAGCGTGCGGTTCGAGTCCCGTCTCCAGGGAGCATTCAGATGTCTGGGAAAAAAGTGCAGGAAATGGTGAGGAGCGCACTTGGAAGACGAGTGCGAAGGAAGTCCAGGAATGCAAGGTGAGGACAAAAAAGGGGAGGATGAAGTAGGAGGAAAATTAGGGGACCGGGAACCAGGAATCAGTGGAATTCGATGTACGAACTACGGCAGCACACGTCTGACTATTGCAAGCTGTAGCTGTAACGCTCACCTGGTTCCCACTGAGGCGCGGGCGTGATCTGGACGGCAGTGGCCTCTTCGAAGGAGATGTTCAGCACCCTGAAGATGGAGTGGGCTGGGTTCCCAAATCCGGCTTGTCTGGCTCAGATGAATACCCTTCTGTGAGCGAAAAGGAAGGGTTAATACTCTGCGGGTTTTGTGTTGATCTCCCGTTCCCCTTCTCACCCTCCTTGCAACCCTTCTGTAAGTCCCTGTGGAGACTCACCTTAGGGATTGAAAAGGCGAGCTCTCCATCCTGCTTCTGATGCAGGGGCGCGTTGGGATCCAGTTACGTCACTGGATAGTAAGTTCGAGTTCGCTTGTCTTTTCCGGTAAGTACCGTAAATGTTTATGGCAAGCTTGAGTCTAAACTGTTCCTCTTCTCTTTGCAGGTAATGGAAGACTCCGGGCTGAGGGCGGTTTCCGTCGAAAACCTGATTTCAGGTGAGTTTTGGTGTAGGCCCACTACTGTCTTTTCCTATCTCTTTTTCCTTAGGGGCCGGAGTTCGAGAATGCCGAAGAAACGGAGCCGGTACGAAGCAGAAGCTGAGTCCGACCTGTAAGCAGGTAAGTTTAAAATAATTTGTTTGCTACGGTTCTTGCATTCACTAATGTGATGTTTGCTTTTTCCCCATAGGGGCCGGGGTGCTGAAATGCCCAAGGAATGGCATCGACCCAAAGGTAAGAAGAATTTGCTTGGCGGGTAAGTGCTTCTTGGTTATTTTCCCCTTCTCACCTTGCTTTCTTCTCTTCGTCTCCCCATAGGTGCTGGAATGCTGCAGGAGATCCGGATGGGCGTCGCAGAGCCGAAGGCGCCACGTGCACGTAAGAGAAGTGCACCGAGATGTATGCGACGCGGTGAGTATTTAAAATGATGTCTTTTTGCAGGAACGTTGGCGCACCGAATCCGGAAGGCAGCTTTAACGGGTAAGGTTTGTTTTCACCTGTTTCTTCTTCCCTTTTCTATCCTTAGGTGTTTCCAGGATGCTGGCAGGCGTGGTCGAGGACTGGAGCAGGAGCAGGCACGGTGAGCGTCCAGCTGCTATGAGCAGAACAACGCGAAGCGTGGTTTGCTGTCTGGGCGTGGCTTAAATAGCCTTTCAAGTAGTCCCAGGTATGTATCCTTCCACTGAAGGTATGTATTCTGCCACCAGCCACACCCGTGTGGTTAAGTAGTTCCTTTTTCATCTGGAAGTTGTAGAATGATCTGCCAGGTAAGGAAATTGCAGCATGGTCTGCCAGGTAAATTTGCACCAAACACATTTCCTTCCATATCTTGTATGAGCCTGGCGCCGATGGTGCCAGGACTGTTATCCCTTATGAGCCTGACGCCAACGGCACCAGGACTGAGTCCAAAGAGCCCCTATCTGGAGTGGCTGGGACTTCCCTAGTATACATGTTGCCTGCCTCTGAGGGTGCCGGGCCCTGTCTGGCTCCTTGGAGGTAGGCATCATGACAGTAGCGTTGAGACACGCAGGGCCACAGGGGCGTCACTGCTGTCTAGAACGCAGAGCGTACAACACGGAAACTGGCAAACAGCGTTTCACATTCAGCGGCCATGTTGGGAGTACTGCTGAGTTCAGTCCCCTACGGGTCAGGGACCACAAAGTCCAGAAGGAACGCTGTCGGGGGGGAATTCTGCCGGGGTCGGCCGGGCCGTCCGCGGACCTCCGGGCAGGGAGGCCCCAACTCCTCCCGTGTATATCTCGGATCGAGACAGAGTATGAGGCACACACAAGGAGCAAGGCAACTTCTGTCGTTTATTATGCAAACGGCAGGGATGGGTCAAGGAGCGCACGCGTTCGTCCTGACACACACACAATAGTGGGGCTCGCAGGCCCTTTTTACTACATTATGACGCGCTACTTGCGTCATTCCAAAAAGTTACCAAAAGAACCTATCGCCACTCTTGATTGGTTGCTCGAGTGGTGGGGTTAGTATAGTACGCCTATAGAGAATGATATTAGTGGTTAAGGTGTAGTCAGGTGGTATATCTGGGTTGTCCCTACAATTAGATACATAAGAATTGTTACATGAAGACCCCTGAGGATTGGCTAACGTTACTGACGTCTGAGATAAGAACCTCATGTTCTGATTGGTGCATCCGTGAGCTCCCCAGCCTGGGACCACCGTTGTTCCCAGCACACGGTGCACCTGTGGTTGCAACAGTGTTTCAGTATGGGTACGTGCAGGCAATGTGAGGATTTATTCATAGGTGGGAGACTGACCGTTCCCACTGTAGCAGGTGTCCATTGAGCCTTTCAAGTGTGTCGGCCTGCGTCTCGTAGCGAGGTACCCAGACGCCTTTTCTCTCCTGGGTTTTGGCATCTCGTCAGGTTCGGCTTGGTCACGTGGGGAGGGACCGTGTTTGAGGCATAATTCTGCACAATTAATATTGTTTTTCCACTGTATGTCTGGTTTAATTTGCAGATATGATTTTAACATTGGTACGTGGAGTGCGAGGTTGCAACATCGTGCCTTTGAAGATTTGTTTCTTGACTGTGGGTTTGCAACATTACGACCTTGGCTAGTTGCTCCACTGGGTTCTTTCTGCAGGCTCAGCAACCTGACTTTTGCTTTGTTAATGTCCACGGGAACTCTTGCTTGGGGCCTACTTGGGCCTGGTGCACGAGTAATCCATTTAGTGCATGGATGCTTTAGGTTATAGTGGCATACAGTTTCATGGCCAGTATCGTGTTTCCATTATATCTCTCATGATGGTAACGGGTTTCAAGAGAAGCGTGAGCAAGCGTTATAAATGAGCTCATGGTGCGTCTTGCGTTTCTGCATTCTGAAAGCCTATGTAAAAATAATAAAGATGCACGTCCGTGAATAAGCCTGTCGCCTACGTCAGAGCACTGAGTATGTTCTTCGTGTAGATTGGTGTGGAAATGTTCAGCGTGTATAATAGTTCAGCGGTGCTTCCCGTTATCTAGGTCGTCATGGCATCTCTAACGATGTGTAGATTTCAGTCTAGTTGGTCCGTGCCGCAGGTGTCGGCATGGCCAGTGCGGGCTGTTGGGCAGGCAGATGGACACATCCGTATGTTTCTGTACCAGGGTATTTGGTCATCTGGTAAATGGGCAAACTCTTCTCGTGGCGGGTGTCTGGGCCGCGACCCTCTAGGCCAAGCGCGAGAGGTGAAGGACGGGAGTCTGGTTTTCCATTCTCCCACTTCAGTCCCCCCTCTGGTCGACTTGTCGACCACAAACATATCCTTCTCGTTATCTCCTCTTACTCTCCATATCTTGGTTATCCCTCCGAGATGTCCATAATGGTTTACGTGATCTTCAAATGACCAATACATGTATTCGCATGTTCCTCCAGGAGTACAGTACACCCATCTTCCTATGTAGCTCCTAGGGTTCCTTGGGTTCTCGATCTTCACTGATGGTGGGTCTAGATGATTGGCGATGATTTGGGTGCGCAACTTCTCCCTTTCGTGTATTATCACACCTGTGTGCTGGCCGTCATCCGCTGGCATCAAGGGGTGCATTCCCACCATTTCCAGCAACTCATCAGTTGAGCGCGCCTTCCGGGCTTTCCAAAATCTAATTATTATCAGTGCAGCTCCAGCCAAAATAGCACATCCCACTATTATTTTCAGTCCATCTGACAGCCAAGATGGCATCCATGACCATAATAGTGAAAACCAGCTTTTATCCTTGTTTACGCCGTTACTTTCGTCCATCATTTTGGAGTGCATCTGGGCCAATTGTGAAACTGCTTCTGTTAGTGTACCATTGTCGGCATCGTTGGCAGGTATGAACGTGCAGCATGATTGTCCTATCTTTGCACAAACTCCTCCTTCCATTGCTGTGAGAAGGTCCAATACATATCTGTTCTGTAGTGCTACCATCCTTACAGCTCGCAGCTCCTCTTTAATTGCGTTAAACCCATTTACTGTCGAATTTATGGTCATCATTAGTTCCCATCTGGTTATTTGCAGCCATTTTGCGTTTGCGTATGCCTGCAGTCCCGGATGTATTATTGAGGAGAAGAACATTGCTGCTCTGCTGAATAGTCTGTGTTCTGGCGGTATTGATGTTAGTTCCGTTTCCGACCTTCCCCACAGATAATTTCCTGTTAATGGCTCTCCTTGTCTTTTTCTCCTGTTTAGGACAGTATCATTGCTGTTTGTCCTGTTTTCTTGCTCCTTCTGGAGTGGTGCAGATCTCTTTCTTCTCCTGTCTCCTTCATCCATTTTCGGAAATTTCGCCACATCGACATGCTTCTTAGGTACCACTAGTGATGGTACATTGACGTGTACCATTGTGCACACACCACTCCACAGGGGAGGCAGTGTATGATATGCCTTTTCTCCGCAGGCCCAATAATGGTCCATTATTACTGCTGTTCCCGCTCCCCCCTCAGGTAACTCCATCACACTTGCACAATTGGTGTTATATCCCACGTCCACCTCTCCTTTATGCTGGTAACATACTTTGGGCGCAGTCAATGGTAATATAGTTATCGGGTCTTCATCTTCTTCTACCCACGTGAGCATTGGTACGTACTTGATCCATGTCGTCCAACATCGATGATTGTGTGTCTCGATGGTTGAGATAGTTTCTTTTGTTACCATGTTGCTGCCAACCACTCCTATCTCCCAGCTGGTACCCAGGAACACCTTTCCTGTTATCGTCAGTAATGGCCTCTCCCAGCATCCTTGTTTACCCGGAACTTCCGTGGCGTACCAATCACATGGTAGATACTGCAGTGTTACCTTCTTTGTTTCTCCTTTTTCAGGGCCACTTGTTATGTATCTGAATGCTTCAGCATGTAAACTGGTCTTGTGATAACTCAGATAGGTCTTGAGGAAGTTGTTTTCATATGGGTATGAGTCTCGTGTTTTCCATGTCATGTGCACTACTGTTCCTTGGAATCTTCCTTTCGTTTGGAACAGGGCCAAATATATTATGCACTGTGCTGTTTTTTCATCTATTTCTGTGGCAACAAATGTTCGTGAAGCGCTCATGGCGTATGGTATTAATGAGCAAACGTAACAGCTATCCTCAGTTGTCTGCTTACCAATGCGGGTCATGTGCTGGTACCATATGTTGTTTGTGACGTGTGCTGAATCTTGTACATAATTATCAATACCTTTATTGTCTGAGTATGTGCTGCGTTTAACTTTATTTCGCTTTTGTTCATTGTTACTGTTACCACCTGACGTAACACCTGTTGCAGCAGGGAGGTGGGGTACATTAGGTTTGGGTGCAGCAAAAAAACTCATAGCATAGCTGTACTGCCATACAGAGGCAGCCAAAACTCCGGTGATCATAAAAATCCCTATTATTTTTATTACATATGCTAATCTCACCGACATTTTTGCTCTTACCTTGCTGCAGTCCTGGCAGCGTATTCTTGCGACGTTAAAGTTGCCCGCCTAAAAATTCTCAAAAAGTGCTTGTTATTAAATGTTAGTTTTGTTTCATTAAGCTCTCCCTATCAAATAGTCATTCAGTGCCCAGGTGAAGAGTTGCTCCCACGCTACTCTAAGTGATCGGTCTCTCAAGACCGGCAAGTATGGGCGGAGGTGGGGCATGTAATTTTCTATGGCCAGGAGGAAGGCCGTGTAGTATACACGTACCCTTTTCTTTTTTAAGTATGTTGGCCTTTTTATTTCGTATACAAATTGGTGTGACAATTCTTCTGGGTAACTATCGTCTGGCAGCACCATCTACGCCTGCACACTGAATTTGTTAGATAACTTTTCTTAACAATACAATATTACGCAGCTCCTGTATGTGCGAGAGAAAAAGAGAACATTCACGTGTTTACATGTGTATTGGTGCAAGCGAAGTCCTTAGTTTTTATTACAATTGTATTTAGTAGTCAATGGGGGGGGGTTTGCTCAGATGGTGGGAGCAGTTTTACTCTTTGAACGTGTGACCATGGGGTGGGCAGTGTGGGGATCACCCCCTTCTTCGTCCGTTATTCTCTCCGAGGGGACAATTGGGTCGTTGTCTGTGGTTGTGTTTTCTTCCGCTGCCGGGGATGTTGTTGGCGTTTTTCCAATGGACCTGTCGTTGGCGCTGGGGCGGGTCTGCAGTTTGTAGATTTTTACATCATGCAGGTGGTTCCACGCACGCTTATCCTTTAGTTTTACTGCTCTTGTTGATACGTCCTCTACTAAATGGGGGCCAGTGAACCTCTGCTGGTTCCACCTTCTATTAAAATTTCGAAGTAGTACGTGGTCACCTTTGGCAACTTGGCACAAGTTCTCCTTTCCCAATTCTGTATTTTCGTCTATTTCTTGGTTGCTGGTGGACCCGCCCCGTGTGCGCTCGAGCTGTTGAGACACAAACACAACGCTAGTAATCAAAGAAGACACATATTGATACATTTCATCACCTAACACATTCGCAGAACTTTCTTGGTCGGTGAATGCCCTTGACGTTGGTGTTAGGGGAAGGCGCATTTGGCGTCCAGTAACCACCTCGTGTGGGGTGAGGTGGTGGTCGGACCCTGGCCTGTTTCTAAGTTCGAACAGTGCTAACGGAAGGCAATACAACCAACTTTTCTTTGTTGTTTGCTGTATTTTAGCAATTGCCTCCTTCAATAGGCCATTCAGGCGTTCACATACACCATTGGCCTGTGGGTGGTACGCACATGCAAATTTGTGTTTAATGTTCAGTAGGGATGTGATATGCTGGAACATTTCATTTGCGAAATGGGGTCCGTTGTCTGATCTTAACACCTCGCACACTCCCCACCTGGGGAATACCTCCCTTACTATAAATTTGGCTGCTCTAAACGCATCAGGGTGTGAACAGGGCCCTGCTTCGATCCACCTAGAAAATGGGCATACTACTACTATCATGTATCTATTGCCTTGACAAATGTTGATCATATCAACATAGTCAATGTGGAGGTGCCGAAAAGGTCCTTCTGGTCGGGGTATGGTACCTCTTATCACCTTTAAAGTATGACCGGCCGTGAACTGTTGACATGTAAGGCAATTGCTGATAAAATTTGACACATGGGATGTTAACTCGGGACAGAACCAATCTTCTCTAATTCGTGCTGCTATTATTTCTTTGCCTGTATGGGCAGGGTGATGTAATTGGTTCAAGGCGGTATTTAACAATGCCAATGGTATTACAACTTTCCCAGTGCCACCCTGGCGCCATAGTGCGTCGGTTGGTGACATTGTGCATCCTCTTTTCACCCATACTTCTTTTTCGGCCATTGGTGCAGCCGCTTGTAACTCCATAATCTGGGTGGCTGGGAGATGGGTGTACCCTTCTTTTATTAACATCTCCCTCGCTATTCCCCTCCCTCTCCCTCTCTGTGAGTCTGTGGGGTTCCATATCTCACCAAAATATGCAGCATATTTTGCATGTGCGTCTGCTGCTGCATTTCCTTTTGATATATAGTCTTCTCCATTGGTGTGTGCTGTGCATTTTACTAGGGCTAGTTCTTGGGGATCGTTTATTACTTCAATTAGTTCAGCCAACAAGAGGGCATGTTGTACTGGAGTGCCGTCAGCTCTCCTAAACCCTCTTCTTCTCCACTTTGATAGCCCTGAGTGGACAGTGGATGTAACATATGCACTGTCGGAATATATAGTAACTTTTTTATTAAAACTTTCCTTTAGTGCCAATATGAGTGCAACCAGTTCCGCCGCTTGAGCAGAGTAATGCTGTGGTAATTGTACACACTTAATAGCCACACACACTGGCGCTTCCATCATTTGTACTACTGCTGCCCCAGTCCTCCTTATCCCGTCTCCTTGATCAATAGTTGATGACCCATCAATAAACAAAAGCTCACCTCCCTCTAGTGCGTTTTCTTCAACTTTCCTAGTACATGAGTACATCTCAGTTACTTGGGTGCAGTCGTGGGCGTAATCTCCCTCTTCAATTACTTCTGCTAGGAACCTTGCAGGGTTAACCGTGCTACATCTAACAATTGCCAGTTCAGCTTTAGACAAAATAATCTCATAACCTGTTGCCCTCTGTGTCGTCAGTGTGGACTTAGGTTTATTCAATATCGCAAATAGTGCATGTTCTACAAATAGTGTAGTTGGACACCCCATAGTTATTGATGATGCTTTTTCTACTGCAAATGCAGCTGCAGCAAGACCTTGTTCGCAAGAGAATTGTCCTAACATTATTGGATCTAAGTGACCGCTGTAAAATGCTACAGGTTTATAGCCCATGCTAGTCTTTTGGGCCAATACTGCTTTCATTACTGCTGAGTCGCAATGTGAAAATATAAAAAATCGTCGCTCATAGTCTGGGGATGCTAGTACTGGAGCAGTTGATATTGCTTCTTTTAATTCATCAAATGCCTCCTTCATTTCCATAGTCCATCCCAACTTTTTCTCCCCTTTATTTGCTTCCTTCAAACCCTCAAGCAGGGGTCCTATGTAAGAGCTGTAATCAAATACCCATGCTCTACAGTAGTTGCACAGTCCCAGAAATTGCTGCAGTTCTCTTACAGTCTGTGGCACGGGAGTGCCTGATATTGCCTGTGCTCTTTGTGGTGCAATTCTTCTTCCATATTGTGATATCAGTTGGCCAATGTAAAGTACCTGTTCCTGACAGTATTGTATCTTTTCCATGTCTACCTTGTACCCCTTTTCAGCCAATATCGTCAACATTTTTAATGAGTCCTCTCTACATTTATCTTCATTTGTACTGCAAATTATTATGTCATCCACATACTGTAACACTGTGCTTTCCAACTCAACGTTACCCAAATCCATCTGTATTACCCTATTGAAAATTGAAGGTGATTCACAATATCCCTGTGGTAATCTGGTATGTTTCCACTTCCTATTTCGGTAAGTGAAGCTTGTCAAGTCTTGTGAGTCTGGGTGTAATGGTATTGAGAAAAAAGCATTTTTAAGGTCAATCACTGTAAACCGTGATGCTTCTGCTGGAATGCCACACAAAATTGTGGCCGGGTTTGCTGTTACTGGATACTCTGCTTCTACTATGTTGTTCAACGGTCTGAGGTCCTGTATGAACCGCCAAGACCCTCCTTTAGCCTTGCGCACCGGGTACACAGCTGTGTTGCATGGGGATTCTGAGGGGACCAATATGCCATTGTTTATAAGGGCTGTTATGGTTTCGTATATGCCCTCATCTGCCTCTCTTGACAATGGGTATTGTTTCACTCTTGGTAGTATGGCACCCTTTTTTAATTTTATCTTTACACCCCCTATGCTTTTAATGCATCCTACATCATAAGGGCTAATAGTCCATAATGATTTTGGCACCTTTGACATATCTTCTTTAAAAAATGGGACTGGTGTGCCAGCGGGTGCCTCAAGTGCCATTGCAATTTTCTGTGCCACTTGTTTGTGAGCCACTGTTAGCCACATTTCTACACTCATCATGAACACCATTTCATTTTCCTCCTTTTCTTCTGAAAACAACTCTTCATCTGACACCTGGGTCAGCCTACATCCTTCTGCTAGTGCTATCACCGCCCTCCATGCTCTCCCTTCTTTATCTTGGGCGTGCACAGCAACATAATCAGCTGTTGCAATAATGCTCTCAATGTCCACTGCAATGACCTTCCCTTCCAGTTCATTAGCTGGTGTTTCTGGTCGGAATAGATAGGCTGCTGGTCTCCTCCATATTTTCCCTCCTATCCCTGGCATCCATGCAAATGCCATGTCTGTTCCGTACTGGAATAGCTCGCCGTCTACCGGCTCCGCCCTGATCGCTATCTGTCCACAGTATGCTTGCAAAATCTGTCGTGCTGCAAGCATGTTAATCCCTGGAGTAGAGCAAATTATGCCATTCTCTGTAAAGGAGATCGTCATATTTAATCTGTTCATTATGTCCCTCCCCAGTATGTTTACTGGTGAGGCACTATAATACAAAAGTGGTACTGACAGATCGTAATCTCCAATAGATAGCGGAACGTTATCAGTAAATGGAACCAACCCTTTAGCCCCAGAAAACCCTTGTGTGTTCATGGCTTCGCCTGACATCTTAAACTTACCTTCCCTTATGCAAGACCGGGTCGCCCCGGTGTCAACAAGGAATGATAATTTTTTGTCACCTATCGTTACCTCTATGCGTGGCTCCTCCGCACTATTAGGTGTTACTGACAGGATGGGACACACCAAGGCCGTCTGTGGGCTGTCCTATTGGGGGTACAATGACTGGCCATTCCCTGTGTAAGGGTTGTGCCCCAACACCGTCACCCCACCCAATTGCGTTCGTTCAGGTTGTGGTGGTGGTTGTATTAACGCTGCACCAGTTACTTGTGGCAGGTATTGTTTTATTTGTTGTTGTGGTAGGGAATAGTGTTGGTCACTCCCTTGTGGTGACATCTGCTGTGGTTGTATGCCCTGCTGTTCTTGTGATGTCCTATGTTGTGCTTGTTCGTTCCATGCTGGTGTTCCTGGCCTGACCCTGCATGTACGTGACATGTGTCCTAATAGTCCGCAGCTCCAACACACGGGTGGTTCCCTGTTTTGCCATGGGAAGTTCCCTGTGTTGTCCTGGTATACTGGTTGCCCTGTCTGGTAATTATTTCTGAGTCCCCCAGCCTGTTGTTGGGTATTATATCCGTATCCTCTTCCCCTCATAAACCCTCCTCTCCCTCTATTATAATTATAATACCCAGCTCCTTGCATTGGGTACCCTCCTCCCATGTTCTGTGCGTGTGATTGCAGAGGCAGCACTTGCTCTATTACCTCTTGTGGAGGCGCTATTTGAGCTGGATTTTGTGCAGCCACTACTTGCGTTGGGCTTTGGGCCATTGGTGTTGGCGCAGTTATTAGTGCCCCTTCCATGGTATATTTAGTAAGTTTTTTCTGTACTAATTTGGCCTCTTCTGTTTTCCTGTCCTCTTCCTTTTGTTTCATTTTTCCTTGCCATGTTCTACAGTGATGTACTATAGTCAGTTGTATTTCCGGCCATGGTTTTGCTTCCATCCCCACTACTTTCTTTAATTGTCTCTGAACTCCTTCTGGGAGCCCTTGTACTAGTATATGATAAAATATGGCTGGTGTTTTGTCCCATTGTTCTCTAGTTTCCATGCGCCACTTCTCTTGAATATCCTGGATATAATCAACAGGATCCTCGTTCTCACCCATCTTACGGGAAGTAATGGCTCCTATGTCTGATGTGTCTGGGTACTGCACTCTTAGTGCCTGCCATAGCGCATGTCTGCAGTTTGCAAATGGTGCTCCATCATGCGATGTGTTTGTTATTGTTACCCCATCGAATCCCGCTCTTTTCCAAATGTCATCCGCTCTATCCCCTAATATTGATATTAACAGGCCCTTAACATCTCCCACTGCTAGTTTCTGTCCTGCGGTGTGTTTTTCCATTTCATATATCCATTTACCCGCACCTCCACTTAATGATGGGAGCCTACATTTTATGTTTTCCTTATCCGTATGTTTCCAAGGTACATATTGTGGTCTAACCCCTCCTCTCTCCAGCAGTGGCATTACATTCTGTCTTGTGTCATCCTTTATGCTCCATGATGTTAACTCTTCACACCCCTCCTCTTCCCCCATTCCTTTTACTACTTCAAATCCTTCCTTACTACCTCTTCTCCTACCTCCCTCTTCTTCCTTTCCCCTTTTTTCATCCTTTCCTTTGTTCAATATTGTCACGTCTGTTTGCCTGTCTTGCCTGCGACTAGGGAGGTCCCTAAGCCGACATGCATAAGGTGTAACTTCGTCCATGAAGGGTGCGAGCTTTATTCTGTGCAGAGAGCGTGCAGTTGTTGAACATGTGGGGTGTGGCGTTAGAGAGCGTGATGGTGATGTGGGTGGCGTGTGTTGGTTGGTGAGCGTCGGTGGCGTGTGTTCGTTAGTTTGTGTTTCTCCCATTCTTTTCACTTCCTCCTTACTTCTCTCCAGCTCCTCCCATCTTCTACTCACCCATGGCGAATCTATGTTTGTTCTAGTGAGGTATAGCTTATCTAAGCTTTCCCTTTCACTCTTCCTTCCATCCTCACTACAAAAATCATTCATAAATTGCGCCCCCCACTCTGCCTTTTTTCCTTTTATTGTTACAGTTTTTAAGTCTATTAGGTCTCCCTCTTCCTTTCCGTTGTTACCACCTGTTCCCCTTAGTGCTGACGTTGTTGCTACCTCTCTATTTTTATATACTTCTCCCCATCTTTCACTCTCCCTCTTACTCTCTTCTCTCTCCCCTTCACTCCTCTCCTCCATCTCCCTACTATTTTCCTCTCTTTTCCTTTTTAATTCCTCCATTACTTCGTTGCTCATCTGTTCCAATATCCTTTCATCCTCTCTCCTCCTTTCCCATTTCACCCTTTCTCTTTCTACTATACTCTCTATTACCTTCCCCTCTTCATATTTTTTAGCTGTCTCTGATATTATCCTCCTCCTCCATATTTCCATTTCCTTTTCATTTTCTTCTTCTTCCTTCTTCTTCTCCCTCATCACTACTCTTGATACCCTTTCTGCTGCTGCTTTTACCCTTACAGCTTCCCTCTTTCTCTCCTCACTTTGCTCCCTTAATTTTTCCAATTCGTCCTTATCTTCTTTCCTTTTCCTCACTCTCTCTCTTTCCTCCCCCTCAAGTTGTTTTATCAGTTCATTCTGCTCATCCCTTAGTTTAGCTAATCTTTCCTCCAAAATCTCTTCCTTCTGCCGTAGCAGCTCCTCTCCCCTCATTTCACTCTCTCTTTCACTATCCTCGTTTGTTCTCTTTACCGCCTCCCTTTCCTCTCCAGTTAGTGATCCTCGTAATTTCAACAATATCTGTGCAGCTACCCACTCATCGTTTCCTATCTCTACAGTCTGCTCTTCTCTCCTCCCGTCCCCCATTGGTATCTTTCCATGAGCCACATATGGTGGAGGGCTGTATGCCGGGTTTGAGTATCCTTCAGCCGCCCTTAACTGTCCTTTTATTTCTCCTAATTCTCTTAAAGGGTACAACCCTCCCCCCTCTGTTTTCACTCCCGGTGTTAAGGGTATCTCATTGCTCGGTTCCTGTTTTATGTCAGCTAATTTATCAACCTTTCCTCCACCCAGTTTTTCATTCCCCATATTCTTTGTTCCTTCACTCTCCTTTTCCCCATCCGTTCCTTCTTTCTTAATCTCCTTTTCTTCCGGTGTTTCCCCCATAGTGAACATTCCATTTGGTCCTGGTCTAGACCCCTGGAACATCCTCCATAAGTTAAACACCTCCACATGGTTTGCCAACTTCTTCCCCTTGTATGTATTGTGCAGATGGTTTAATAGTGAATGTTGGGCATATGGGTCAAAGCTACCATTAGGCGGCCATGGTGTCAACATTTTGTTGTCCGTCCCCTGGGTCCACTCTATGCTGTACTTAATTAACTTCTCCCTATGTGGTGGCAGTGTGGTGCATATATGTTGTAGTGGGGTAGTGAGGGTATTCCCCCACCCTCCCAACCCTCTCCCGTCTGACATACTAGCGCACCCTTTCTTACCCTTCCCCTTGCTACCAGTTTGCAACATACAACCTTTTATTGCTTACCTTGCCCCGCAAGTGTGGGGACTTACGACAATCCTTTGACAAATTATGCAATGATAATAATCACACAAAAAAAAAAAAAAAAAAAATTATAAAACAAATATATTTATGATGTTATATTATATTCCTTCCCCTACGGCCCCCTGCGGCCGAAGCGCACGCAGCCCCCTGCAGCTGCGTACCCCTTACGACGATCTTACACAGTCGTCCTTTTTCCCCGTTCTCCTCCCACCTTTACACTTGCCGTGGCCGGCGTTCTCCGTGCGCAGCCACGCCCCCTTCCCCTTCTCCTCTTTGATCCACTCGTTTATCGTTTATCTCCGTGTCCGCTCCTTTATCATGTTTCTCTTCCCCACCAATGTCAAACCCAAAGCTTCTTGTGTTCACGATATCTTACTAAATCCCTACTGGTGACGTCACCTATTTCTTCGAACTACTGGTATATTCGTGTTATGTTCTTTAAATTCAAAATACACTTGCAATCTACCCCGCTAACCCTACAGCTGTCTTCCTGTCTCTCCTGGAACAAGGTAATCTCATCAATACTATAACCGGACTGCGCACGCTGCGTCGCCTCGCGTGTGATACGCCCCTCAACAGGAGGGCTTAACCAGCCAATTATCTTCCGTTTTGGGCAACTACGTAACTAGCCACCGCCCACAGGGAAACGTCATCTACCTATCGAGTTTCTTGCTCGAACAATAGGGAACCTCATCTACCTATCGAGTTTCTTGCTCGAACAATAGGGAACCTCATCTACCTATCGAGTTTCTTGCTCGAACAATAGGGAACCTCATCTACTCATTGAATGATAAATGTCAAATCGTAGGAAACCACACACACCCACCCTCACACGTAGTCGCGATTTAGGCCAATCAGTGTCTTTCGAGCGGCTGCACGTGATGTTTTCGTGCCCCGCCCCCCTCTTTCGCGTAACGTTAGCTTTTTGTTGCGAGCGTCTGCACGTGTTGTTCTCGTGCCCTGCCCCCCTCTTTCGCGTAACGTTAGCCGCCTTCTCTCGCACTCAATTCACTACCATTCATTCCATTATCATCACTCAATTAAACCTTCACCCCACCTTTTTACAATACCTCCCTCCTCCCTTATTTACTTCCGCCCCCTCCCTCACAATTTCGCATTGCTTGTTGTGCGTGTCATGCTCACCAAGTTCCCTCGATGCAGGGCCGCTCGACTGCGTGCACCCCTCCAAGCGGCTCGCCACCTCCCCTCGTCTGGACCACGTCTGGACACTCGCCGACCGCGGGCGGGATACTTCTCAACCGGCTCCCGAGGGCCAATATCCGGATTGCGCAGTCCGGTCCTCTCGCAGCTCCGCGATGGTCCTGTAGTCCTCAGAAGGGGGCAACGGCAGAGGGGGCCGCGCCGCCGGGCCTCCCCGCAACGGGAGTGCCTGGAAAAATAAAAAATAAAAGTCGATCTTAAACAGATCTCAGCAGTGCCTCCAACTTGTCGGGGGGGAATTCTGCCGGGGTCGGCCGGGCCGTCCGCGGACCTCCGGGCAGGGAGGCCCCAACTCCTCCCGTGTATATCTCGGATCGAGACAGAGTATGAGGCACACACAAGGAGCAAGGCAACTTCTGTCGTTTATTATGCAAACGGCAGGGATGGGTCAAGGAGCGCACGCGTTCGTCCTGACACACACACAATAGTGGGGCTCGCAGGCCCTTTTTACTACATTATGACGCGCTACTTGCGTCATTCCAAAAAGTTACCAAAAGAACCTATCGCCACTCTTGATTGGTTGCTCGAGTGGTGGGGTTAGTATAGTACGCCTATAGAGAATGATATTAGTGGTTAAGGTGTAGTCAGGTGGTATATCTGGGTTGTCCCTACAATTAGATACATAAGAATTGTTACATGAAGACCCCTGAGGATTGGCTAACGTTACTGACGTCTGAGATAAGAACCTCATGTTCTGATTGGTGCATCCGTGAGCTCCCCAGCCTGGGACCACCGTTGTTCCCAGCACACGGTGCACCTGTGGTTGCAACAGTGTTTCAGTATGGGTACGTGCAGGCAATGTGAGGATTTATTCATAGGTGGGAGACTGACCGTTCCCACTGTAGCAGGTGTCCATTGAGCCTTTCAAGTGTGTCGGCCTGCGTCTCGTAGCGAGGTACCCAGACGCCTTTTCTCTCCTGGGTTTTGGCATCTCGTCAGGTTCGGCTTGGTCACGTGGGGAGGGACCGTGTTTGAGGCATAATTCTGCACAATTAATATTGTTTTTCCACTGTATGTCTGGTTTAATTTGCAGATATGATTTTAACATTGGTACGTGGAGTGCGAGGTTGCAACATCGTGCCTTTGAAGATTTGTTTCTTGACTGTGGGTTTGCAACATTACGACCTTGGCTAGTTGCTCCACTGGGTTCTTTCTGCAGGCTCAGCAACCTGACTTTTGCTTTGTTAATGTCCACGGGAACTCTTGCTTGGGGCCTACTTGGGCCTGGTGCACGAGTAATCCATTTAGTGCATGGATGCTTTAGGTTATAGTGGCATACAGTTTCATGGCCAGTATCGTGTTTCCATTATATCTCTCATGATGGTAACGGGTTTCAAGAGAAGCGTGAGCAAGCGTTATAAATGAGCTCATGGTGCGTCTTGCGTTTCTGCATTCTGAAAGCCTATGTAAAAATAATAAAGATGCACGTCCGTGAATAAGCCTGTCGCCTACGTCAGAGCACTGAGTATGTTCTTCGTGTAGATTGGTGTGGAAATGTTCAGCGTGTATAATAGTTCAGCGGTGCTTCCCGTTATCTAGGTCGTCATGGCATCTCTAACGATGTGTAGATTTCAGTCTAGTTGGTCCGTGCCGCAGGTGTCGGCATGGCCAGTGCGGGCTGTTGGGCAGGCAGATGGACACATCCGTATGTTTCTGTACCAGGGTATTTGGTCATCTGGTAAATGGGCAAACTCTTCTCGTGGCGGGTGTCTGGGCCGCGACCCTCTAGGCCAAGCGCGAGAGGTGAAGGACGGGAGTCTGGTTTTCCATTCTCCCACTTCAACGCGTTTGGTGGTTCATGACAACCTCTCCTTCTTAGACACACATAGCTAAGAAAACTCATCCAGCTTGGTATCAGCTCTATGTCCTGCTGAAAGCCAAGCCCTGACTCACTCCAGACAGCTTTAGATCCTCCATCCAAGCACTGGTCCTATCCCACATGGATGGGGGCAATCCACTCATCAAAGGCCTTCCGTCGTCCTCCCTTGTGCCCCTGAGAAGTGTCCTACACACATCTCTCAAGACCCACCTCTTCAAGGAATCTCTCTCCTTCAACTCTGAGGCCATCACAATGCTCCCTCCACCACTTGACTCGCTAGACGCTGCCCGTCCCTCTCCTCCCCTCCACCCGGTACAGCTGTACCCCTGCTCTATGCTCCTCTGCATGCCTGTTCTGTTGCTATCTCTGAAAAGCACTCCTTTATGCATTTGTACTATTCAATACCTCTGTAAAGCGCTCCGTTATGTATCTGTATTGTTGTATACCTCCGTAAAGAACTCAGTTGCTTCTCAAAGCTAGGTCTGCATTCACTTAATACCATAATAATAATAATAGGCTGCAAAAATATCTTATTATATTTCCGTCACAGGCTATTAGTCGATTCATTCTGGTAATGAGGATCAATGATCTTCCTACTCTAACATCAATTGGCCCTGAATTGCATATACCTCGTTTGGCACGCACTTGCCGAATTTTCAAACCAACAACAACATTGGAGTCTATTCAGCATGTATTGACTTCATGTAAGGAATTGGGCCCTGTATATATGACAAACCTGGCAAAATATGTGGATAACATAGGGTCTATAAGCAGTGACAAGATTGGCAGTATTGTTTGAACTCCACCAGCATTTCACTGCAAACCTCTTTATACAGAGTTTGGCAGATGATTGGACTCAGGTATAATACTGTGGGACCATTTAAGTTTGCAAATGTTTTAAATATTAATGCTCCAGTACATTTTTAAAATGTGCTAGAAAAGATGTAAAGTGAAGGGCGATTGCAACCTTTTAAAATAAACCAATGGAGATTACCTAAGTGTAACAGTAACAGTAAATATGGTTTGTGACGAATATGATAAATAATACATTTTATTAGATTTTCAAAATATTTTACTAAGAAATGAGCATTTGCAAGTATAATGTAATGTTCATACTGTTTCTTCTATATGTGAAAAGTTCACTGAAAACTGTATCACATTATAAATAAATAAAATAAACAACAATTCAATTCCTTGACTGTAACAAAAAAGTCGATCCTCGCCTCATCTGAACGTGTAATGTACTTTCTAGAGGTTTCCATGTCAAAATTCGTAACTTCAGAAATGCAAGAGAAGAAGAAAATAGTCAATACAGACATATTTCTAAAACAGATAATGACAGACTATCCCCATTAAAAACCTCCAATTCACACATTTAATAGCTCTCCAATATTTCCTTACCAAATAATCAATAAATCAATCAAACATCACTTTATTCCGGTTATAAACCATGAAAGTGCATAGTGCCTAATCATATTACATAATCATATTCATAAAATACATATATATTAGACAAATCCTTGCAAATACAACACTAACAAAATGTATACAAATTACACATAGATATAATCAATACAATCTCATTCTAGTTTTGGCTGTTCTTCTAAAAAAAAAATCATTACTCATTCATGTTCCATTTCAAGATCTTTAAAAAGGGCCACAACACACCAGTACTATATATACACACATCTCATCTAGCATTTAACACATACCTAGTGCAGACTTCTCTCTCCTCTCCATGCTTTGTGCCGCATCACGAGTTTGGAGGTAGCCCTTAAATGCTGCGGTAGCCCTGTTACCGCCGCATTTAAGGGTCCGCCAAATCACGGCTTCGGCTGATTTCTCCCCAGCTTTGCGCTGGGGGTAATCTGCCGAGAATTTTCTGATTTTTGGCATGTTTACCGCTGGCGGGTAATCCGTGTTGGGTGTCCTGACCCACGTTTGGACTATTATGCTGCAACATTTGGTGCTGTGGGCTTAGAAAATCCAAGATGGCTGAAAAAGCCCACATTGTGCCAGAATCCAGGAAAACCGCGCAGTTTTGGTGCACACCAAAATGTTCCCCTGACCTGCCACCCACCAGTGCGAGCGTGATGGGCCAGGAGTGCCATGGGTGAAATGTGTGCCAAAGGAAAAACAGCAGTGCCGGTTGACTCAAAAAGCGCTTTGAAATCACCTTTGTTTCTCTGAAATGCAAGCTAAAAATGCCTATTTTAAACATTGCAAGATATTCAAAAATCTCAATGAACACCAGCAGACATTTGGCAGAATGGAGTCTTGTCTGCATACAAAATCTGGAAAGATGAAGAGCCCTAAACAATGTTTAAAACAAAACTGGCTGAGCTGTGGATGTCAGCAGCCTAAGTTAAATTGGACTGAAAGACACTAAAATCTAAATGTTTAAAATAAAGGGGTGACCTACTGTTGAGTGTCACATAGTTTGCAACTGTTAAATGTCATAGTTTTGAACTTAGAATCAGCGTTCTAGCTGCATGTGTAAAAATTGTACGTTTGTTTTGAATGAAGAAAAACTGGGAACAAAAGTGACATTTGGCTGAAGCCTGGCTTGAAGAGAGTGAATTCTGCCCGGCAACTACCCCCGACAGGAGTTGAAACTTGCTCAGCCACTCTTCCCAGGCCTGGCTGCATTCTGCTGCCCCCACCAAAGGCAGATGACACCTCTCTGATTGGATTAGGGGAGGAGCAGCTGGGGGCTGCAGGAAACTGAACAATGAGCCTTCCTTGGCTCAGGCAAATGTTAAATTAGGGGGGGTTGTAAATGGCTTCCTCTTGAGAGAAACAGGGAGGGGCAGTGCCTCTTTGAGCAACTTGAGTTGGAGGAAGTGGACAAACCAGAAATTCCACCATGTGCTTTGGGAAACCACACCCCTCTGGGCCAGAGCATAATTTTTTAAAAAAAGATGGCTAATTCATAGTACGGACTTGTCAAAATTATATAATTAATATCATTATTCTTGTGATTTTTCTGTGCATATTTTAAGAGGTGTTAGAACTCTGTACCATGTTCTGAGGCAAAACCCCATGAACTATGGAGATTGCAGACACGGGGTTCAAGCAAGAAAAATGAAAATTTACTGGAATATGTGTAGAAAGGCGGTGTACATCTGTGTCATTTTTGGTAAAAATCCAATATTGGTAAACCAACCAAAAAGTGCAAAATGTTGTCATTTCTTAATCCAAGCTCTAAGAAACATCAGAGTTGGAAAATAAACTACCTTATGTGATATATGATGTGTATATGTAATGTCAACCACTTGTGTATCTGGGAAATGTGTTTAGTTATGAAAATGATTTTCTAAGGTAAAAGCAAAGGGGAGTGTTCTTTCTTTGGAGCCATAAACATGACACCTGATGACATAGGATGACTCACTGCTCCCTTCTCAAATCAGGTCAAAGAGAAATCCTTGACCTATCAAATCATGAGTCGGGTGGGCACAGAAAGTTAGCATCCACACCCATTTTCAAAAGACATAAAAAGAGCCACTGGAAGCTGGACAGGGACATTCATTTTCCAACCTTCAACTGAATTCCTGCGCAGCATGCTGATGGAGAACTCCAGAACCAGTACCCAGAAAGCAGTGCTGTATCCAGAGTGACCAGACCAGATCACTGTGAGCAGAACCAGAGATCCAGACCAGACCAGCAGAGCAGAGCTGACCCAGATAGCTGTGACTTCAGAACCAACCGCCTGGAGTACAGTCCCAACCGGACCAGACCCTGACGGCCTATTTCAAATTCATAGTGTGAGTACTCAGCTAGAACTGTGCAGAACTCATCTCTTAGCTTAAAATAATCTGATTCAAAACATTTAACCTGTCCAAAACTGCATCATAGGAATCGTGTGTCCCTTCTCCGGTTTTAAACCTGTAAAGCGTCACTTGCCATTTTGAATCATTATTTAATTTCTGAAAATCTACCTTCACAAAATCGTCCGTATCTCTTGGACCGTTTGTGCTAGAAGTGAGATTTAACTTTCACTTTAAAGCTAAGATTCTAGGCTTTCCAACGAATCCAGAACCGACTTTCTATTCATTAATCTTTTTCCGTAATCGCGCTCAACGCACTCGGAAAAAGTGCTGCGATTTGCGATTTGGCTCAAATTTCTTCACTTGTCAAAATAGCAGCTTCTTGCTTTCCTTTGCTGAAATTCGTTTGCAACCTGACAATCATTCATAGAACATTGCTAAAGTGATCCTGAACTAATTTAAAGTAGCTATCACCCACCATGAATCTCTTATAGGGAATTAAAAACCATTTTTAGCATATTTTACTTCATTGCCACCACATTTAAAAGGATTTTGCCTGTGTTTTAAAATCATCCCTGTGATCTAAGCTTGCTAGGGGGGAACTGAACTACATTTGATTGTATTCCTGAGAACTGTGTGCTCTCCCTTCCATCTTCTATTGCATAGGGGGGGAGTGAATTGCCACCAGGGGAAAAGTGAACATATTATCTCTTGTGAAACCCTACCAGTTATTTCTGTACTGCATTCTTTCCATCATTGTTTTTCCTTGAAACCATAAAAGCATTCTCAGTTACCTGTTCCTCCCTATACTAACTCTTAAGTAATTAAATCAGTGTGCTAGTGTAACATCACCCAGTGTTTATCACTGTCATATTCTTAAGTGTGATATCAAATATTAATTTATTATAAAAGTGTAATATATATATTGTTTAATTTTTCCAATAAATCTTTTAAATTGCAAAACAAACCTACTTCTTGGCTCAGTGAGGTCCGGGGGATTCAAAGAGAGGGGCGTTATATAAGGGTTTATCATCCAGAGTATAACTTGTCATAAAAATATATCAATAAGGGCTTCCCTTGGGCGTCCCAGACGAGGCACTGACTTGGTGGGATTGCTGAATTGAAGTCATTTAACATCCGTCGCCAAATTCAATCCAATTACAAATGTATTCTAAAACATTGAAAATGCTATAGCTTTTAACTGGATCCCGTTAAATGCTTCTAACACAGAATATCTCATTACATTCTTAAACTTCTCTGCTACTCATAAATCAAATCTTTCATATGTCACTTTTAAAATTCAGAAATCAGGACTTAATCTTGGAGTTGTTTTCAATTTCTGCCTCACCCTCTCCATGATTCCACATGTCAATTAGGTTATTAGTACTTCAATCTGCCACCTCATGATTTGAAGGCGAAATGGACCATTCGTTTCAGAACACCCCGGTACTTCTATCGCCTGAGCGATCATTAGTTCTCAAATTAACTATGGTTACACATTATTCTTTGGTGCTGCCAGATATGCCCTAGACCTACTACAGATAGTTCAAAATGTGTTGGCCGAAATAGTTACTTGTACACCTCAAAAAGCACATCTCTCCCATTCTACATGAACTGCAATGTCTGCCCGTGTCAGACAGAATTACATTTAAAGTTTAGTCCATTGCCCACTGGGCATTACATGGAGTAGAACCAAGCTACCGGCAACATTTATTCAAGCTCTACTGCCCATCACGTAGGCTCAGCCTTAGAGTAATCATTGTCTGACCATGAATCTGTGCTATTGCTCTACAGCCCCGGGTAGTCTTTATACCTTTTAGCCCTTAGGCTTTGAAATACTCTTCATAAAGATCCACACAATGTTCAACAGCTTCTTGGAGTTGGGCGTAAATACAAAACATTCCTGTTCCAATACAATGTCTATTCTGGATGTATCTGCTTTCCTAATTCGATCAGATACGACTAATAGTTGAAGCTTGTTTTCACAAAAATGGTGCCAGATCTCTAAATGTGCACTCCTCCATGCTAATATTACAAAGTCATCAATTGCCTGTGCTTTTCGCCCCAATATATGAAGCTCATTTGTTTTGTCATCGTGTGTATTTTGTTTTTCAATTTGGGGAGACATTGATGCACCCCATCCTCTAACCATTGATTTCCTAACGCCTTCTTGGAACCATTTATTCGATCTTTCATGTCTGCATCATTAACATTGTCGTGCGTGTCGCTAGTGCACACTGCTCTCTGAGCCTTCCAGTACACTGCCTTTCAGAGCGGGTGACTCAGGCCCAGGTGGCAAAGAGAGAGAGCCACTGCAGCTTAGCAGTGGAAAAAAGTGGGCTCAGGGGACGAGTCATGGGTTAGCAATGCTGCACCCATCACTGTGGGGCTTGGGAAAATCTGGAAGAACAAGAGGGAGAGAAGGGCAAGTGGATGTATTTTGATCATTGCCATTTGTACTGTAATCAATCAAAGGAGGGTAACCTATAAAACTGAATCGGCTCTGTGAGGAGAAGCTGGCTAGATGGATGGGCACATCTGGAAAGGAAACTTACACGGGAATCCAACAAGTCATGACATAATTAAATGTTATGGATGGCTAGGGCGTGCCACTGTCATTTCCAAAGGGTCAAAAATGAATACTAAACCTCTCCTCTTTCGATTGGTCTGCTCCTTTCTTCACCTACTCACACTTCTCCTGATCATGCTGGCAGATGATTGGTTGGACTCTCTCCCTGCCCTCATGTTTCAATCAAAACAAGTGAAATCATGAGCTGAGGAAGTGCTGAGATGGAAGTGGGGTCCAGATCCCGCCTTCATGATGCCCCCTGCTTGGGACATCACTACAGCACTACTAGACCTCATTGATATTCCTTATTCTCTGTATTTGGATCGTGGACTCTGTCTTTTGATCCTGTTGTTCGTCCCTCACCTTGTCTCTCTCTCTCTCTCCCCTTTTGATCTTTTCTCTTACTCATGTGCACTGAAGCCTCTGGGCGAGTTGCGCCTTGCAAGAATGACTTAATAATAATTAAAATAATCCCCATCTTATCTCGAACACAGACTGGGGTGGGTTCAGCAAATTATGGAGAAACTAAGGCTCTATGAGAGAGGCGATAGGTGGAAGGATAGAGAATGTATGCTTCCAGGCATTTCAAATGTAATGCCCCTAGACGCTCCTTACAGGTGGGCTCAGGGAATCTTCATTTGTCACTGGGCCAAAACTTCTCTGAGCATATGCAGCGGGGATGGCTCAATGGAGCAATCCGGACTACACATCTACAGTGCAGCAATTATATCCATGAATAGTACAAGATAATGTCAAAACTCATGGCCATGGTGGGGGTGGTCTTTTGAAAGTGAACCACCCCTTTAACCCAGTAAGGCAGGCCGCCCCTGTGTATCAACATCAATGGGGGAGATTAGGGAATAAGTAAGGATCAGACTAGGAAAGAAAACAGGAAACCAAAAACGAAGTGGACCAAATTAGCAAATCTTAGATTGTAAATTTGAAGAAAAAAAACATTGTCTAGGTATGCATGTTGGGGCAAAAATGCGATGAATGGTGTCTATTAAAGACGACTCAGTTGGCAACATTGTTTAAAACTACATGTTGCACAGTACACCAACCCATCAAACTATTCAATTTGGGCCCTAAACCAAGCCTACATTATGTTCAGGCATTTTTCATTTAGACATGTTCTTATAGAGCAATTAACCTGAACCTAGCTCCTGTGTTTATGCCTTTGCAACTACTGTAATTGCTCTGCACCTAGGTTTCAGCGCTCTATCTTAAATATCGATACCCATGCACTGGTGTCTGTTCTGATTTTAGGCATTTCTGTAACTGTGCCTATTTCAAATTTAGACATTCTTGTGTATTATGTATACAATTTATGTATTGGTGCCCATTCAAATCTTGATCACTGTGCATACTATGAATCTAGCTTTGATTTCATCTTTGATTTTAGCCTATATTGACCCATGCCTCTGTGACCACTGCATTAGTCTTGCATCTAAGTATCTATGCCCATCTTGAATCTTAACATCTATGCATCTGTGCCTACCCTGTTTTTGATATTTGTGCATACCTGATCCTAACTCAAAGCCACTCTGATGACCAGCTAGCCACGCTACACACTAATTATGTATTTGCCTCTGATCTACACGGTCCTATTGAGGACTATCCTATACCTATTAAAGATATTTGATTATACCATGCCTTCACCAACACATGCATACACTATACTACACAACATATCTTTTAGTCTAAATGGCCTAACCACAAGACCTTAAACTCCACGCTAGACTTCCCAAAATGTATGAACCTCTAGCCAAAACCTCTTATACTCGCCCTAATAACACTACTAGAAACCTAAGAGGCCAGCAGCCTCATTCCAAAACCCCTGCTCACAAAGTTACAAACACGCAGCACCCTCTCCAACTTAATAGTCAAATTTATCAAGACCACAATACCAACCCTAGGCGCTACCCCAACACCCAGGCACCACCCTTGGAGCCCACACAGACCAACATAAAAGGAACTCTAATCAATGTCCGCTCCATGGTAGCCCACGCAACCGAAATAGCTGACATTCTCCTTACGGAAACAATGGATTTCCTTGCTATCACTGAATCCAGGCTGCACTCAGCAGCTGGCCGAGCGATCATGCTAGCCATCCCCAAGGACTACACCGTTCTAAGAATAGACCGCACCACCTCTCGCGGTGGAGGCCGGGCCTTAATTGCAAAAACAAGCCTAGCACTAAGACTTATACCCCTATTAAACTTAGACTCCTGTGAATCACTCACCGCCAAGCTGACCATCTCTGATACCCAGACTCTATCAATTCACCTCTTATATAGAGTTCCAGGCCCACTAGGCTCCTTTGAAGAAGATCTTACCAATATCCTCTCTGACAACCTTAAAAGCACCTCACGTTGCCTTCTCTTAGGAGACCTCAACCTTGGTTTCAAAGACCCATCTGATCATAACGCTATGCAGATAAATGATTACCTTGGGGAATTAGGGTTCACCCAAAAGGTATTGGGCGTTACTCACAAGAAAGGTAGAACTCTCGACTGGATAGCAGAGTTTAACTGCCAGACTCCCATCACTTCATCATTACCGCTGTCCTGATCTCCTTTTCCCTAGAGGTGACAGCCCACTCACAAACCGACAGCATAGCTCCTGCCATTCCCACTAGAAACAAAAAATATATTACCACTGACAAACTTATCCCCCTCATTATACCCACTTTGAACACTTTTCCCGCCCACACAGACCCATTCATTTTAGTAGGAGTACAACAAAGTAATGCTATCTGCCCTAGACACTATAGCTCCATTGAAAGTCAGAAAGAGCAAACAGAAAAAAACATGTGAATACCTGGTTCTCTCCCCACCTGAAAGCCATCAGACTGAAGACATGTAAATGCGAACAAATCTGGAGACTAGAGCCCTCTGACATTAACAAAAACAACCTTAGCAAACTAGCCTCCCTCTATACAAAAGAGATTATCCTTGCCAAACAAGAATCTTACAACCAGCGCATTGCCCAAGCCAACTCAAATACTAAGGAACTGTTTACTATCCTCAAAGAGATAGAAACGCCTATCCAAGCCCCTGATACCTGCCTTAAAGAAAAAAGCTGGTGCACCAGTATTGAGAATGCCCTTTCTAGCAAAATATCGATTCTCCAAGCCAAGATTCACAATAAAAAAGAAACCCTCCTTTTTGCAATTAACCCAAATAAAATCTCCACACCTGTGCCTTTGACCACCCTGCCCTCTACTCTTCATACTAGATTCACACCTCATTTCCACTTCAAGAAAGTATCCACCCTTGAAGTTGAAAAAGTCATCCTTACCCTCAAACCTTGCAACTGCCACGGCGACCTGTGCCCAGCACAAATTATAAAAGATGCTGCATGTGACCTCCCCTCATTCATCACTAAACTTATCAATGCCTCATTCTCCACTGGCACCATTCCCCAGAACCAGAAACAGTCCTGGGTCCTCCCTCTCCTTAAAAAACAAACACTTGGCCCTTCCATACTAACAAATTATCGCCCCATCAGTACAGTTCCATTCCTGCTCAAAATCTTAGACAAGGTGGCGTATCTCCGGATCCAACAATATCTGGAATGCAACTATCTCCTAGGAGTGCGCCAGTCAAGTTTTAGACCACAACATGGAACGGAAACTGCGCTCATCGACCTTAAAGCACAAATAGACGCCTTGAGAGATAATGGTAAAACGGCACTATTACTGCTACTTGATCTCTCGGCGGCCTTCGACCTGTTCGACCATAAGATCCTCTGCAACCATCTGCACTCTGCCGTTCACTTCTCACAAGAAGCTATAGGATGGATTCAATCCTTCCTAGACAATAGAACAATGCAGGTCTTCTCACCATCAGCAGCCACTGACCCCATACCCATCACATGTGGTGTGCCCCAGGGCTCCTGTGTTTCTCCCACTGTGTACAACATCTTCACAAAGCCCCTTTTTGATGATCTAGATGGCCTGGGTATCACCTAAACTAACTATGCAGATGATGCACAGATCCTCACCCCGCTGACGGGAGATTACAATAAGGATTTGGCCTTCATGAATAGAGTGTACCTCATCATCCAGGCATGGATGGCCTCCCATGGTCTATGCCTGAATGATGACAAAACGGAACTCCTCATTCTCGGCACCCCTGCCAACCTCCACAAATTAGGCCAGCTCTACTCGAATTTCAAAATAGACAACAATGTCATCACAGTAGCCAAGGAAGTTAAAACCCTTGGATTCTATCTTGACTTTAACTTAAACTTAAAAAAACAAGTTAACTCCATGGCCTCAGCTCCAGCTTACACCTGTAAGCTAATTAGATCAGCTAAGCCCTTCCTCTCACATAAAATCTGCATTACCTTAGCAAGAGACCTTGTCTTATCCAAATCGGATTACTGTAATGCCTTCTATGTGGGGAGTAATAAATACATTACCAACAAGATGCAGATTCTTCAAAACAACGCCCTGAGAGCGCCCTAAGCATCCCCAAGAAAGCCCACATTTCTGACCTTAGAAGAGCTAATAACTGGCTTTCTACAAAAGATAAAATTCTCCTCAAAACAGTATCCCCGACACATAAATGCTTATACCATGCTGCCCCACAATACCTCATTGCCATATTCTCCAGACAATCATCTCATCGCCCCTCGAGAACAGCCAATGCCAACCTTCTACTAGTGCCCAGATTTAATCGAATTAAGACTGGTGGTGGCAGTTTTCTGGTCAAAGTTGCTGTGGAACTCGCTCCCACCGTCTCTAAGAGAAGAACTACCTTATCCTCGCTTTAGATCCAACCTTATCAACTGGATTAAGGAAAATGACATCCGACACCCCACTACCTACTGTATATACTGTACATATCTGCTCTCTTGAGGCAATCTGCCTTAATTTGTATATTATGCATGATACCTTACAGTAATGTAACCAAAGCTGTACAACCCGTATTGCCTTAGTATGTATATACTGTACATACTGTATATTACTGTACAGTACTGTAACCAAAGCTGAACAACCCTCTTACCTCCTGCACCCTGGTACCCCTGGGTTTGGCGCGCATTATAAATATTAAAACAAACAAACAAACTGAATTCTTGAACATTGGGAAGGCTGCATAGAAGGATGGGTATGAGACATGCAAAAGGCAAATCATCATAACTCTTCCTTGCACGGAGCTTCCTACCTAAATGTGCACTAGAGTGCAGTGTTTTTGTCACATTTGCATATCTTCATGTTTGCATACTGTCATACTGTTGTTTTGAATGTAGTCACAGCGCTCCTCTTTATATTGCTGTTCTTCAGTGACCAGCAGATAAAAGTGCAAACAAGTAGCTGATATGACTTGACTTAGACAGTAATTGTTTCCATCTGATATAGAAATATGTCCTGGAATGTATGGTTATTTGTTTTGTATTTTGACATCAAATATCAAGGCAGTTTGCAGAAGGTTGTCCTGGGGAGCGTGGGAGTTCATTGACCTTCTTTTCTGGGACTGTTGGGAGCACAGGGCATGACACATACCTCAGCCCTAGAATTTCCCCCTGGATTGACTGCTCTTAGGTTTGTGCATCATGTGAGGAAAGAAGGAACTGAACAAGCTGGAAGGGATTCAGTTTTGGCTTTGCATGTCCTGGTACTGCACCCACATGCCTTCCCTTTGAGATTTGTTTAGATGAGGATTTAGGGAAGGGACACATGGCAGTGACATGGATCAGTCTATTGTAGAGCAGGAGTGTCTATTAAGCATGGGAATGCGAATGACCATAGAAAGAAAGGTACTTTAAAGCTAAAATGCAAAATGTATATACATTCATACACTAATAGTATAGTCTGGCTTGTTATGATTCATAAAGTTGTTATCGTTATGCTTTCAATGGCAAATGGCATGCTAAGTTTTAGGTTGGGAAAAAGGAAAGAAAAAGTGCAATTTGACCCAGTAGTATACAGAAATCTAACAAAACGCACAGTGATGCATAAAGCATAGACAAGGTGAGAGATGAGAACCAATCATTGGATGAGGGAAGGCAGTGATGATTGTACGAAGATGCTGTGAGAATACTTATATGGTTCTGATTTGCAAAGCAAAAACAAAAGTTGATGGCTTTAAGGTTTTGAACATATCATAACTACCCGCCCAGCTCTGGGCAACCTTCCATCAACTGGGACTGTTTCCTTTTTCACACACTTTTACGTCAAGTTCCCATTGTGTACAGTCCCTGTAACGGGTCAACAATGTTGTGGCATGTGATGGATGTGGACTTGGAAGTGGATATGTGTGTCCGCCTGTTGCCATGTGATGTAATAGCACATCACAGTGCCACATGGCCATGCCCATTTCACTGATATTAGTCAATAGTGTGCTGTGCCATGGGCCATAATGTGCTTAATGACCCTGTTTGTTGGCAATGTGTCCACTGGCAGCATGGCCCTGAGCAGGGAATGTTGTTGCCAGTCTGCATATGCCATGATCAGATAGCTTGTTGTACATAGTGTGTGGATACTCTATTTCTTATGGTGAAATGCCCTGGATTTTGTTGCAAGGCAGCAAGGTGATACACATGTTTACTGTAGACACATTGCACTTGACTCTGCATGTCTTTTTCTGTCCATGTGCAGGTGGCGAGGCACCAGATGCAGAGGAGGAGGAAGAGAAGGAAGAAGAGCCTGTGGTGCTTCAGACTACCAGTGGAGGGTGTGGCAGGCTGTGAGAATCCACTGGTGCTACAGACCATCCTGAGCCATGCTGCAGACAATTCTGACTCTTTGGACTCCAGTAGCTTGATGCTGAACCGGGTGCCAACCAATCGGTGGAGCAGTCGGGGCCTGTGAGTCTGCTGGGGGTCAGGTGCCTTCACAAGGCCAGTCAGTGCTATCACACCCGTCTGTGGTGATTAGGGCTGCAAGGCCACACTCCCATGTATTGGTTTCTGGTCCTGTGGCAGATGTCCAAGTGAGGGTTGCAGTCCTGCAGCCAGAGACAGTGGCATCACCGCAAAGGCCATGCTTGCTTGGATCAGACAGTGTGCAGGCTGGACAGACAGTGAGAGAGCAGCAGATGTTGCATTTTGAACACCGACGGAGTGCTGCCTATGAGAGTTTGGCTGAGAGGATGGATAGGGTGGCCAGTTCCATGATCCCCCCAGCAACATAGGTGGAGCAACAGCTGCAGATCATGTGGTCCACATGCTGCTCCCACAGGCTACGCATGGAGGCCAACATCAGGAGCCGAGGGGCAGATCTGCAGGGTCTGCAGGTATCCCTGCTTGCAGAGGATTGGGCAGAAAGGGAAGCCCTGAGGTGTGAGTTGTTGGCCTACAAAGCTGCAATCCATGAGGAAGAGGCAGCATGCAGAAGACAGTTCTGCCTGGAGATGTTATCATTGAGGCAGACCATCACGGAGGAACTACTTGCAACCCATGCAGTTGTGCATAGTGACCCCCAAGCCCTCAGTCTGCTGGTGCTTTCGTCAGTGTCATTCATGGCCGCTGCCACTTAGGACCAGGCCAGGGCACTGTGTGGTGAGCCTCCAGCACCACTTCCCCCTTCTGATTCAACGCATGAGGTGGTGCTAGCAGAGACGTGTCTCCCGGTCCACCGTAGCCATGTGGTCCATGAGCCCATGGAGGGGAAACCTTTTATAAACTTTTTTTTAACGTCCACCCATCTAGTAGTTCACATGCACCCTGCACCTTGCCTCTCCTGGATGCACCCCACCCTTCTCCCCTTGGTACATGATGGAAATGTTTGATTTTTTGGTTAATTCTTTGATACTTTATTTGACCCCAGGCCCGGATGTTGGGATTTCTTTTGGAGTTGCCCTTTCCAGGTGTTATTTTTATTATTGTACTTGTGTGCTGTGTGAATGGTACTTCACTATGCCTGTTGTAATGTCTTCTCCCATGTTTCTTCAGTAATCCGTGATCTGGCATTGACTGCTGTGCCAGGGGAGACACCCTGCACCCTTTGAAGTCCATGCTCCCCATGCCCTCCACCAGGCACTGACCCTCCTGTCCCAAATTTGGAGATGCAGTTCCTGGTGAAGGTGAAGGTGAAGCAGTATTCACACTATGCCGGCACAGTCAGTGGGTAAGCATGACCAATGTCTTGCATGTTGAGCATGCATCATTGATCACCATGTTTGCTGCATGTGTAACTTAACCTATATGTGTTTTGCATGCTACCATGCCAGGATGGTTATTTAAGTGATACTCGTGTCACTCTGCTACCTCGCTTAGTCATTTCATCTATGGCCACACCTACTGTGGTGGGGTGCATGTCATTGGCCATCTCCAATCCAGGAAGTGTACTCCTTGATGTGGGTTTTATTTGGCCTTCCCTCTCAGTGCCAATCTCTCTCCCTCTCTCTGTTGTGGTATGTTGCACGCATGGGCAGATCAAAGTCTTTGTCCTGTCACCATCTTGCACCCTGTGGTGCTTCTGTAGTGGGTGCTCTCTGTATGTGTTCTGGATCAATTAATGTATTGTCATGGATGTGCATGTTCTTTTTGTTGTTACTATGTATGTCACTGCATTTAGGGGATGTGTCTCCCGATGGGGTTCATTGTATGCAAGGCAGATGGGTACCCTGTGCAGGTTAGTGAAGGTCATTTGCAGACGTGTGTGTGGTGTTTGGCTGGGAGTCTTGCACTGTGTGTGATCACTTGGGATTGACTTGTATTCTGGGGCACCAGTAATTCTTCATGATTGATTGTTTCACGTGGTGTGGTTCTGGTGATAGGACTGGGCATGGCGTTGTTTCATGGATTGGTGGGGCCACTAGTTTCATACTCAACATTGTGGGAGTTCCAACTGTGTGGGCCAGTCTTGGGTGTTTGCAAGTGGGTTGCAGGGCTGGCTGTTTGTGGCCTATGACAGGTGTTGATGGTTGTGCTGGTGTGTGTGTCTCATTGCAATTTGACCATGTGTACTGAGTGACAATTCACATCCCTTCCAATTTTTGTGGCGTTATGGTTTGACAGCACATTTGGCCTCTCTTGCTTAGGGTTCCCAATTATGGTGTGCAGCACCAGTTACAAGCAACAACCATGGGGAAATTGATGCACATTTTTGGGATGCTATGTTGTGTACCAGCACATTATGTTTAGCGGTGTTGGTGTTTTCACATGTGTTATCCATGTATGCTGCACCACAGTGTTTGCAGCTTCAAGTTCACCGCAGCTGGGTGCATGCTACTGCAGCATTCAATTGAATGCAGTATTTGACCAATTGTATGCAGTCACAATGCAGTCTGCATTGACCATGCACTCCTTGTTTGCATCCTACTTTAGCATGCATTTATCCTTACTTGCAGTATCACATTGCTTGGTGTTGTCTTCTTATCTCTTCCATGGCAGTTGCCTTGGTGGCCAGGCTTCCAGTCTGACATTGGCCTCTGTGCATTGATGTGTGATGCATAATCCTGCCTGGAGTGCAAGAGGTGAGTATTAGTGTACTTGCATTCTTTTGCTTTGCATCACGGTTGAACTCTACAATATCTGCACGTAAATTGCCAACCCATCCACAGTATCTTCTGCCCCAGACTTCTTCCCAGGATCTTTGTAATGCGCTCACTTTTCACTTACTTTCCAAAACCCTGTACATACTGAACATCCTTGTCACACACAACCCTCCCCCCAAAAGCCCCTACCACTCACCCTCCGCCTTCCTCCTTCTCCTTCACTCCTCTTTCCCATGTAGTCACCCCAGTTGTCAACCCTACGAAGGTCTCTTCCAAACAGGTTGGGCCATGCTCCTCCAGAACCATCAAGGACAATGTCTCCTCTCTCACCCCTGCTCTTCGTGATCTCTGCAACCACTCCTTTGCTACTGGTTCTTTTACTTCCTCCCTCAAGCACTCCCTTATGCACCCCATCCTTACAATACCATCTGCAGACCCTTCCTGCCCAGCCAACTACCGCCCCATTTCCATCAGCCCCTTCCTGGGAAAACTGCTTGAGAAGTTGGCCCTCCCCCAACTCAACGCCCATACCAAACTTCAAAGCTTCCAGATCTTCCAGAGCCACGCACACTGTTCTCCTGAACACCTGTGAAGAACTGCTTGCATCCCTCAAATCCAAATCCCCTGCTGTCCTCATCCTCTTTGTTCTCTCGTCTGCATTTGACACAGTGAACCATTGCATCCTCATAAAAATGTTCCATGATACCCTTGGTATCTCGGAGTGGGCACTGGAGTGGCTTAGCTCCTTCCTAACTGACCGTTCCTCTAAAACCATTCTGGGCCCTTTCTGCTCCCCTACTACCTCCTCCACCTGAGGCGTACCACAGGGTTCCATTATTTTGCCTTGCCTCTTTAGCATATACCATTCCCTGCTGGAATGCTTCATTGCCTACTTCTCCCCCAACTTCAAGTGCTACACTGACGACACACGACTCTTCTTCAAAGTCCCTACTGACGCCCTTGCACCTTCCTTCATCAATGACTGCCTCTCCGCCATCCAGACCTGGTGCACTGCAAATGACTTGTGCTGCAATGATAGCAAAAGAGAGATACTTCATATTGAATCCCCTGGACCCGACATATTTCCTTCACTCTAGCCTTCCTCCATGGGTTCCCCCCAACCCCTCTTCTGAAGCCAGAAATCTTGGAATCATCTTTGCCTTCATCCCTCATATTCAGGACATTGTCATGCAGTCCCACTTTCTGCTCTTATTTCTCAAAGGAACTTTACCCGTCCTCACCTTCCCCCAGAGAATCAATGTTTCCAGTGCTTTGGTTCTCTCAAGGCTAGACTACCTTAATCTTCCTTCATCCACCCTGCAACACCTCCAGCTTACCCAGAATAGGGCAGCAAGACATATCCTTGGCCTAAAATCTCATGCCCTACAAAGCCTTCATTGGCTCACGGTCTCAGCACAGATCAAATTCAGATCCCTCTGTATCATCCACAAGGCTATCTGGGGGCAGGAACCACTCTGTCTTCAATGCTTCCTGACCAAATACTCCTCTTCTAGACTCCTGTGTTCCTCTGTCACCAACTCCCTGCTTGTGAAGCAGTTTGCTGAACAGAGAGCTGGTGGTCGTTCAGTTTGCTCAGCGGGCTGCCTTCTGTGTAATAGCCTTCCTCTCCCTCTGTGTCTTGAGCAGGACCTCCTTAAGTTCCAGAAAAGCCTAAATACCTTTCTCTTCTCCTCTTCCTTTTCCTCCTCTCTTCCCTGCTAATCATACAGTAGTGTGATGCATGTGCAGGGCCCTTATGTATCCTCTGGGCCCTGACCCCCAACATCTCTCATCCAAGCCGCTGTCTATATACTGCACTTGTTCAAGCTCAGCCTCACCATGGGAGGATGTACTTAATTTTTTTTATTTTTTTTAATGTTCTGAGCACTTCACCCTGAGCACTTCTCCATTGGCACCTCAGCACCTTTTCCCTTGCCCCCCATCCCTCTACACTTGCACGTTCTGAACATTCACAAGGCATAGTAGGTTTGTCTCCCCTCACAGTTATTCTATTAATGCAATTATTTTTCTCTGTTGTAATTTATGGATCTGCGTGATCCTTCTGTCACGGAAAAGTCTGTGACGGAAAAGTTTTCATGGGTAATGTACGCTATATTTCCTATGCGAACACACATTGCACATCACTACATTACCCACATCCCCACCTACACCCCCAACATAAACAAACCCTACTTACCTTATCTTCAGGCTGTCTCTGTGTGGTGCCAGTTCCCTTTCACTTCCGTAATCGGGAACCGGCGCCGCAGGGTCCTTTTCTTCTTTTTTTTTTTTAAACAGAAAGCTGCAGGGTTTTCCCCCACAACTCCACTCACTATGCTCTAAGGTATAGTGACCAGGGCGTTGCGGGGGGCACCCCCAATGCCCCCATTTTTTTTTAATGTCGGGTGTGCAGCGGGGGTGTGCCCTCCAACCCCGCTCACCATACTGTAGAGTATGGTGAGCGGGGTGTTGTTTGGTACACCCCTGCATCCCCCGCAATCGTTTTTTTTTAACTTACCTTCAATGCATGCTACCACCAAAGGTTCAAACCTTTGTTGTTCGAACCTTTGGTGGTAGCATTTTTCGGACTTTTTGTGCGTTTGGACTTTTGTTTTCTGTCCGTTCGTACAATTTCGTAATTCATTGTCTACCTTCCCCTGTCCTCACCTTGTTGCCCTGTGGGCACTTTGAAACAGTTTTGCTAATTGTATAAGCATCTAACAAGTGACCAATAATTAAATGAATGAATAAATGAGCTCCCCTGACTGTGTTCAGTTCACTGTCCCAATACTACACCGGTGATGACATGCCTTGTTATGTCATTGGTAGTCTACCAGGGGTGTTTGTGCTTTTTTGTGGGCTCAATTATCTGCATATGTGATATCTTCTCATTTTCATGCAGCATGTTGACTGATGTGTGCGTTGTGTATGTGCCAGCGTCTAGTGAATGGGGAGATATGACATGCACATTTGCTGGCAGTGTGGGGATATTATTGTTTGGCAGTGTGTGTGTTTGATTTGCATGCAGTGTGCAGGTGTTGCTGCATCTGTGCTGGGACACATTTTGATGGTTGTCTTGTGAGTTGTTGTTTGCATGTGTTGTATGTCACTGAGGGGTGCCTGTGGGTCTTGAGTTTTTGGGTGCATGGACGTGTTAGCTGCACACTGTTTCATATTGTACATTGTCTACAGATCCTTCGTTACGGAATGATGGCTATTTCATGGGTTGAAATTTGACTGTCGATTGCATGCCAAGGGGACAGGTAAAATGCACATTTATCTTGATTGTTATGGATTGGCTACTTCAGTTGCTGCAAGTCTGGATGTGGTAATTCTGGTGAGTCGCGCTCTTTGTCACAATTCTCTATTACCTCTTGTTAATAGTTATTTTGTGGATGGGGTTTATTGTGGTCATATATTGCCATGTTGACTAACATATGGGTCAATACTGCACTGATTTTTTATACTCCACAGTATGGGCATGTGTGTGTGCAGCATGCACATTCTAGGACATGTGTGCAGCTATATGCAATTGTGCTTGTTGTATTTTGTGTCTATGTAAATTGTTGAGGCCAGGTATGGCTTGCAGCTCAGACATGATGTTTCAGGATTTATTGCTGCTTACACATTTGACAGGTATGTTAGTTAGTCAGATCTGCCAGAGAGCCAGGGGACCACTATGGTGGGGATAGTGCATGGTATAAATATCCTTTAACATTACATATAGGATGGTTTTGGTGCCAAAGAGGTGATTTAATTAAATGGTTAGCATGGTGGTAGTGGTGTCCTCCCTCTTAAATGTGTATTTCTTTGGAAACACATGATGAAATGTCTTTTACTTCTGAGGGATGCACACAATTTGCTATTCCAAGGGAATTTTCTCAGGGTGGGTTTGTGCGCACAGTGGATTGGTCCATTGTCATCAATGAATGGCACAAGGGATTTTGTGGGATCGCATGCACTCCACAGGAGCGGGTTTTTATTTGAAATGAGATTGCACAAGCTGTGTAAGTGCAGCCTCTCGATGTGCCCTTTGCCCAGCCATACGCAAGTGGTGTGGCTGTGGGTGTGGATGGGGTGGCAGAGAGTCTTCTGCACATAGGTGCATGCTTCCTATTTCAATGTTCTGGAATCACAGCCACACAGTGGGCACAGTGAACACAGTCATATTGCATGATGCGGCAAAAGTCATGGCGTGAACATGATGTTCACTGAACATTGCTGCATTCTGTGGTCAGAGTTCATTTTTCATATGCACACTCACCTTCAGGGGCGTAGGAGACACATACAATCTGGGGGGACACCTTGGGGACTTTGCTACAGATGCAAATTGACCCATATTCAAACCAACATAAGGCAAGGCCAGCCGAGTGCCGAAGCCTTCATAGCGCTACAAAAAACAGGTATTAGTGTTGCCCAATTCACTGGTACTTAGTTCTGACACTTGTTCATGATTCTTTTCCATATACACACATTGTGTGGGCACTACATAACCGTACAATCTGCACATAGCATATGCATGCCATATTTACAACTCTTCACACATATGCACCATTCCAAAATGTCTGCACCCACAATGTGTGCACCATACCAACTGCTTTTCACATACATATTCATAAAGCTTATTGCTCTGCACACACTGGTACAACATATCAACTGATTTACACCCCACCCCCTTATGCACAACTACAGTTCTACACAAGCTGTATCATATGCGCTATCTACATCGGGTGTACGTACCGATTTCACAGCACAAACCAGGTATGCATTACATCTACTACCCAACAAACACCTTGTGCACAATTCCTTCTCCTTATTGCGAACAGTGCTCACCTCTGCAGGCCCAATGGGATTGGTACATAGAGCTTTTCTGATCAATCATCATGTGCACCATACCTACGATTCCCCACATACAGTGTTTACTACACCAACCAGTCTGTACATGCACTATGTGGGCAGCACACCAACTTGTCTGCAAGCAGCGCGCAAGCAATATACTCAGCTCTCTGCACACATTATGTGCAGCACATCATCTGCTCTGCAATCAAAGTGTGAACCATGTATACCCCTTTGTGTGTATACCTTATGTGCCTAATACCTAACTAAAAATTTGTGCACACAAAGTGCACCATATTTATATGTGTACACGCATCATACCTACAACAATGCACAAATCAAATGCCCCATTCCTCCTCTGTTCACAATACAAAAATAATATTTTTTTATTTATATAGCACCTTTGCCAAAGCACTGCACGTAGATCAAGTACATGCAATTACTATCACCCAACCGAAGTTGGTGCTCATCGATCCATCTCGGAAGGATGAAAGACTGAGTTGGCATTGCAGGGATTCCAACCTGCGAACTGCAGATCCCACACAGATTTCAGCAGCGAGTGTGCAACCCTCTGAGCTATCTTACCAGCCATATACCTCTTTACAGACGTTATGCATCAGACCTGCCTCCCTGGCTATCCAGATGCCTTGTGTTCACCACCCATGCCACCCTGCTGCTCACATTGTGTGCATAATTCCCCACCATAAACAAACCTAGCACCACACACACACACCATGTGTGCACACACTCTACCCTTTTGTACACCCCCTTGTGTGGACCATAGATGGCACTTTACACAATATATGTGTGCATCGTCCCTCAAATGTGCAGGTGTGCGACCCGGGCAGAAAATAATGATGAGCTATGCACTAGGCAGTCAGCTGTAGCCAGTAGGACGATGAGCGAACCACGCAGGCAGGCCTTGGTGTTTGCTTACAGTCCAGCACTGATTTTACCGAACACTGCCCTGCTACTTCATCACTTCACTTGGGAAAATAAAACCCCCACTTTCCCTCACCTCACTTCTGATTACGTGGGGGATACATTGTATTATATCCTCCTGCTTACAATTGTGGGGGGATTTGTCCCGTGTCCCCCTCATTTCCTATGCCATGGTAATGGGGCAGCACCTCAATGTGATCCCATTCTAAAACTAAGGAAATATGTTTTAAAATGCCTGTTTAAGTTTCAGGTAATTGAAGTGAAAACATTGAAGAAGTGAAAAGTTTGCATTAAAGAAAATGCCAGGTAGTGCTAGATAAAATCTACATTAAAAAATGCACGATCTGAGGCATATAATTCCATGTGAAGGGCAGAGGAACATGCATTCAGATCAAATCGTTCCCACTTCACACATGGGCCCTCATTACGACCCTGGCGGAAAGCGACTGACCGGAGCGCCACAGCGTAAATAGCGTTTCCGCCATTGCACGAAGGAGCAAAGTGCGGCCCATTCCGACCCATCGGGCACGAGCACCACGGCATGGCGGAAGTGCAAAGTCCGCGATGGCGGAAATGACCCCAAAACGGCCCACACCGCCGCCGTACGGCGCCCTAGGTGCAATACCGCCACCCCTCTTAGCGGTCACCGCAGTGTGCGCCTACCGGAAAGTACGGTGCCCGGAAATATACGGAAACGGAAGTTAAAACATGGGCCCGGAACGGGAAACATCCCGGCGTACACCTATAAATACACTAAAACCACACAACCACTAAAATCACTACCCTGAAACACACCCCAACCCGTCAACCACCCTAGCGAAACCAAGAAAAATGGGAAAAGTAGCGAAGAAAGCGTGCGACCGCAAGCGGCAGGTCCACTTCTCCCGTGAGGAACTCACCGTGCTAACAGAGACCCTCCAGGAGAATGCTGCCATCGTCTTCTGCACGCAAATGACCAGGACGGCACTTGCAAACAAGAAGGCCATATGGGCTCTGGTGGCACAGCGGGTAAGTGCGGTGGGGACCGCACCCCGCACCCCACAGCAATGCCGCAAGCGATGGGACGACCTGCGGATACGCGTCCGCAGCATACTCTCTGCCAACCGCAACATTGCCACAGCCACCGGGGGAGGTCCTGAATCACCCATCAAGTTGACCCCCTGGGAAGAAATCTGTGCCTCCACCATCGGAATGGAGAGCATAGAGGGAGTCGGAGGGATGGAGAAAGGAGTGCAGACATCCGAAGATTCAGGTAGGTGGGCCAGATAAAACAATGCCAAATCCACACAGTCCATCCATGTGAAGTACCATGCGTCCACATAGTGCAACAGAAACACATGTCCAGGAGAACGTCCACACACATCGGCCTGATAGCGCACGTTAAAACCCACAATAAATACATAAAAATTAAAAACCCCTAATACACGCACTACACGTGCAGCAGGCACACCCTAACTGCAGGCTGCCAAACAACTGCACCCTCACTCCACACACAAATCAAAGCACCTCCAAGGCCCCGACCCAAATCACCCTCAGGTACCACCCCAATGCATGTGATACAATGCCATTCCAATTCCCACAGACCCATCAATAACCCTCGCCCTCCTTTACTCCACCACAGGGTCCGATCCAAACGACGAGCTACAGGACACCCCTACCAGCACACCTGCAAAGAGGGCCAAGACCAACGGCCAGAGACCCTCCACCTCAGCTGCACGCATCAAGACACGGCAGCAGCACAAATCAGGTGGCAGCACAGAGGAGGGAACATCAACAGGCACCCCAGCAGCCAGCATGCCCACAACACCACCACCACAGGTCCCCCCAATGGATGCCACAGAAGGAACTGCCTCTGGTGGCAGCAGCACCATAGGTGACACCCCATTGATGGCAGCATGCTCCGACACAGAAAACGGGGATGCCGAAGTCAGATCCATCCATGACCTGTCCCAATCCCCCTGTCTGTCCCATCCCGTACAACATGAGGATACCACGCAGGGGCACCCACAAGACGACGACTGGCCATCCCCCACAAGCCCTGTGGCAAGGCAAAATGAGGACAACAGCCCCTCTGTGACACCCCCGCAAATGGCCATGGCCCAGCAGAGGCAACAGTCCCTCGACCAGTTGATCGAACAACAGCAGCAACTGGCCACGCTCCTCAAGGACCATGCTGATGAATGTGGGGGCACTAAGGCAGACATAGAAACATCAACTGAGACACTTAGGGCACAAATCGAGAGTAGCACCGAGAGCCTGAGAGTCCAAATGGAGAGAAGCACCGAGAGCCTCAGGGGGGAACTGCATGCGACGGCCAAGGACGTATGTGCCGAACTTGCCGCAGTGCGCCGTGTGCTCACTGAGCTCTCGCAAACCCTTAGGGACATGCATGGACGTGAGCAGGCAGACACATCATCCGTTGCAAGTTCCGTCCAGGGCAGCCCCCAACGTAGATCTGGAAGGAACCTGCGCTCCACAGGCAGGGGTGCCCCTGATACCCGCAGAGGGGGCATGCAATAGCGACAGCCCACTGACAATGAGCATCTTTGGACACTGGTGTTCGGGGGGGAGGTAGGAGGGTGGAGGGGGTGTGTTGGGCTCACTTGGGTGGCGGGTCGATAGGGTGTTCAACATGACATCACATATGCCATAAAAAGTGCACGATCAACCAATGAGATGTGTGGACATTGATCTTTGTGTACTAGGCCATCATAGGCGTACAGTCCATATTGTGCATGTCCCAGACACACGCAGTGCCACGAGTCCCGTGTCCATGTATCAGCCACCAGGCGTGAGTGCTAGAAGCATACATCAATGAGATGCTGACGAATGTCACGGGCCTCCGGTGCCTCGCAGACTCCATGAGGTGCTGCCACATCCCCACCCTCATCATGACCATCTTCAGGTGCTTGCAGTTCTGCGTCAGGGGGCATGGGCACATTTCTACGTACGCACATGTTGTGGAGCATGACACATGCCATCACCATCTTTGCAACCTTCTCATAGCGGTACAGGAGTGCCCCGCCAGACCTGCTGAGGCAGCGGAAACGGCCCTTCAGTAGGCCGAATGCCTGTTCTATGACTACACGAGTACGTGAGTGGGCATGGTTGTAGTCCTCCTCATGCTGGTCCCTTGGGTTCCGGACTGGTGTGAGGAGCCATCTCTTCAGTGGATATCCAGCATCACCTGTATGTGGACGAGAAACGTATGATGTGGAATGCCATTGATACGTACGCACACCCCCCCCCCCTTCCTGCCAGGTCATTGCCAATTCACATACCCCACATCATCATGCATGTAATGAGACTCACCGAGTAGCCAGGATCTGTTCCCTGCGTGTCGCTCCATGTAGCGTGGTATTGTAGAGTTCCTCAAGACCATAGAATCATGGGTTGATCCAGGGAATCGGGCACAACAATGTGTAATGATCCTGTTGGAGTCACACACCATTTGTACATTCAGGGAATGAAATTGTTTTCGGTTGCGGTACTGGGCCTCCATGGCATGTGGGACGACCAATTCAACATGGGTGCAGTCGATGGCACCAATGCAACCCGGTATGCCGGCAAGTGCATGGAATCCCACTTTCGTGTTTGTAATTTCCTGCTCCGAGCGTGGTAGGGAGATGTAGTCGTCTGCGTGCTGCAGGAGGGCATCGAGCACTTGCAATAGTGTCCGTGAGAACAGTGGCTGAGAAATGCCATGCAACTGTCCGACTGTGTGCTGGTAGGTGCCTGTGGCCAGGAAGTGGAGTACAGACACCACCTTCAGTAGGGGTGGGATGGCGGTTGGGCTATCTATCATGCTGACAAGGTCAGCCTGTGTCATGTCCACAATGGCGGCTATGGTGTCCCGGTCCAAACGGTAGAGGGTGTGGATCTGCTCATCAGTGAGGTTGAACGGATGTGCTCGCAGGCGTGGGATTGCGGGCTGCCTGCGTGGTGGTAGTGGCTGTGCTGGTGGGCCTTGCTGGCCCTGCCTTGGCCTCCTCCTCCTCCTGCGTCTCCTCCGTGCTGCTGGTTGTAGTTGGTGTTCGTCTTCTTCTTGGAGTTGGAGCACTTGCAGTGCTATCAGGTCCCCCAGGGCCAACATCGCGAGTCCTGCCGGTAGCATTTCGGTGTGGTTGTGGGAGGAGACTGGCTGTGCAATTTATGTGTTTTCAGGCTGTATGGCCTCCACCTGTGGTGATTCATTCCACCTGTGCAAACTGCTCTCCCCTTTGGCCGAGCACGTCACGCGCACAACGCTGCAATTCGGGGAATGGTATCTTGCTATTGCTATCATGTATTTGTACCCGATGGCCGTGTAAGATTGGTTGATATGTTCATTCTGCTGTGGTCCCATTGTTTCCCATACTATCTGTGCAGTCGCGAACAGACTTGTGAAGGGTCAGTGGAACGTAGTACTCGAGTAACGGTGGGCCCTCATGCATCACTGTACCGAGTTGCAACGACGGGCGGGGCGTCCCATTCGTGGGTGAAGGCAGTTGCCATTTTCACACACAGCCGCACTCGATGGAATAATTAGTGATTTCAAACGGCCACAGATGCCTTTCCGACGTGGTGTTGCAAATGAGGAATTCGAAGGGCGGCGCTTTCGGTTTCCAGCTAGCGGCGAGGAGATGCCCACAGGTCTGACTGCAAATATAACGTTCCATTGTTCAATGTCCTTGAGACAGGGCCCATGGCGAGGGAGCAATGATTGATATGAATAGTTTGGGATGCGCAATAGCTACGTGGGCGATGAGGCCGGCCGTTCCCAAATACATGTTACTTCACAACACTGGAATTACGGGCTGGGGCACTGTGGATTTTGCAGGCTGCATAACGCACAGACTCAATGGATGTTTCTAATGTTATGTGAGTAATTATTCAGGCGTTTTGATCCCGGGATGAGGGAATGATGAATGGATGCATGGGCAGGTGATTTGATACAGAGTTTGCCATGTACAGGGCTTCTTGGGATCTATCCGCCTCCCCTACGCTATGTGATGCAGGGCTGCCATAGTGGGACCATCGTCTATCTGGCCTTGTTGAGCCCTCCCTGTCTCGAGGCGCCCTCAGACACTTGTGTCCATGCACGTTAACATTCCCATCTGATGGATTCTGTTTTGACAGACGCATGCACAGGTACACTCGTTTGTGATGGTGTTTGCACCTCGATATAGATGGTTATGAGTCGCAAGTGGTTTTGGGGTGGTGATGATCCTTTTGAGTGGGCTAGCATGCATATGGCTGTGGATTTCGTGTGATCATTGAAGTGAGTTGTTCGAATGTAGTTCTGATGGCCATTCTGTTCTTTTTCTTTTCTTTTGGTTGACAAGTATCTCCTCCCCTTTTGCCACTGCCATCTGTATGCCACTCCTGCAGATGGATTTTACTCCCGACACCTGCTGCTTCGTGTTAATCAGTGGAGCAGCATTACGATCTTATGGGACGATCGCCAATGGCCCACATGCCCTTACGCAGTACTGGTGGCTCGGAGCAACATTTCGGCCTTTCAGCTGGACTAGTGCCTCCCCATTGGGACGGCCCTGCGGTTCTGTGCGCTTCCATGTTGCCTTTTCGTACGTGAATGTGGCTCTGTGTACCATGGGGGAACAGGGCGACACACAAGTAGTGGCTGGTCATTTCTTGCGGATGCAGCCCACAATGGTGATTAGTGTTTTGGAGTTCATGGCCTGATGGCTGTATGGGCTTGGTGACTTTGATGTGCATACATTTCTATTCTGATTTGGCCCGTGTAGCGTTTTTCTTTGCAAGTGATGTGGCATATGCCTATTTGGGGGGCGATGTATTGTGAGGAGATCTGCATTGGGTTCCAGCTTCGGGGTTTAGTTGCGTGGTACTGTACTGGGCGCGTTTGACTACTAAGCCCGTGAGGTCAGGGATGGGGGCTGCCTATATGACAGTTTGAATGTTGTCATGCTCAGGGGCGGGGGATTGGGTTTTGTGTAACAGATGCCGGTCAGCCAGGTGGACTGGTGGAATGATGTGATTTTCGGAATATTGCTGGTCACAGGTGCCTGTGTTTGCGTGCGTTTCTTGGTGGGGGACTGTGGTCATGTCCATTGGGATGGCTTCTGTATTCGTGCCATCTGTGCCCTGCAGCTCCCATTGGCCCCTCTTGTGTTTCTTTTGTTCGTTGGCATGCATGGGTGACTTGTACATTTCAATGGTTGCATTGTGACTTCATTGCACCTACGGGGAGTTGTACTTTGTGGGCAGGGAGCGGTGTACAGGCACTCAGTGGGGCCGTTTACGGTTGATTCGCGATGCCGTACTTCTCGCCATGGCGGAATGGTACATTACGCCATGCCTGATGGCGTTAGGTACATGTCCGCTAGGGTCGGAATTGGCGTACCCTTGCGCCATGGTGGTGTTTGCGGTTTGGCATGGCGCGCGCGCGCGTGCTTGGTGCAGTTAGCGTTGGCGTTCACTACGGTGTCGCTAATGGCTTCGTACTTTGCGGTGACGGGTCATAGTCGCACCGAGCGCTATTCGATGGCGGTATTGCATTTCCGCCATCGTTTTTCGATTTCCGCCAGGGTCGTAATGAGGGCCATGGTCTCTAATTAGGTCCAATCCTAGACAAGCGATAAAGTTCACCAGTCAGTCCATTTTTTTAAAACAATTCAGTCCAAAAAATATTCACCTTGCAGCAGGCTGGCCGGTAAAGCCCCCCAACTTATCCAACCGTCAAACAACAGCAGAGGAGACATCTTCGTTTCCTCAGTGGCAGCAGCAAGCTTACAGTGTGAATCCAATAGCACCTGCATATTATATTGCACTACAGGAGCAAGCGCAGAGACGTGAGCTGTGAGGTTGTGAGGCCAGCAAAGATAAAGGCAGACTGACGGTAGTGACACAGAAATATGGCAGAGAGCAGTTAGCGGGCTGCACACTCCAGACACCCACACTAGCCCAAACAGCACACCACCTCTGCTGCTTGCTTGTACCACATACGCTGCAAAGGGTGATGACAGGTGTGGACAGGATTTTGGAATAACACACTGCTTCATTCACGTCAGGAACCTGAACGCTCCCCTGGCTCAGCGGTAGATGGCCCAAATGCTGCTCACCTCTGTCACATGCATCGACCCCGCCTGCCACTTGCCTCTGCAGGTGTTTCTCCTCTACTTCCTTTTCTCTGTCTACCTATGTGTTTCTCCTCCTCACTTTCCTTTACCCTTAGTCTTTCCCTCCACTTCCTCTCTCTCCTCTCTCCTTTGTTATATCACCCTCTTGACCCCGAGCCACTTTCTATCACTTCCTCCACTATGACCTCTCCCTCGCCATTCAGCCGCTCAACCCTCTATTTCTTTGCCAAGTCTTCTAAGCCCCACACCTCTCTCGATTGGATTTTCTTTTATACTCCACACATGACTGTAATTGGACTTGTCAGCAGAAGACCCATGTCAACTGTGCACAAATCAAGAGCTGGCCCAACTGGCAGGGAGCAAAACCAAAACAATGCTCCCCATGTGTGAGCGCTCATGCTGCGGATTGCACCACGGCTCTGTGTATCAAGTAATTATAAGGTTCACCATCTTGGAGTCAGGTTGCTCATCCACCAAGGCTTCCCAACTCCAGTACCATGCATCTGAGGTAAGCTGCTGCTGAATCTGGGGGTGCACCGTGTAGCGGTGCAAAAATATACTGCGTTAAAAAAGTGTTCCAAATATAGAGCAGGACACAGTGACTTAAATTACTGGATAATAAATACGCGTATTGTACTTAGACGCAACAATAAGTCCACATACACGCGGAAACTGTTATCACCTAAATATCTCAGAGGACACCAGTTGCTGGCACAGGGGCCGGGCAGGGCACACGTTTCTCAAATGGATTCTCTTCTCACAGTCGATCGCAACTAACACTATTATCGGGTTAACAACACAACATAACATTTGTGCAGCACCAGTTACTACCAAATACTTACCACAGGACCCAAGGACCCAAGGGAAGGTAGTTGCTGTGCCAATGGGCCACGCCTGGATCGCTGATTTAGGAACTCTAGGTTTCTTAACTCCCAATTCAGTGCTTGCGATGTCCTTACACTACATATATTATGGAAGGATATTGCGTGGTGGTCGGGTCAATCTGCTCCCACTCTGCACATGATGCTGCACTTCAGAGACACACACACATGGGGGGTCTGAGGGGATGAATGCCATTGTATCCCCCCACTTCAAATTGTGGGGGGGGGATTTGTCCTCCCATGTCCCACGCCCATGCTCACCTTTGTGCCTGGCCGATGTCCAGGCCCCCGCACAGGGTCCACAATATTCAGATCCTTGAAATGATGATGTTGCATAGTACAGCACCCGTCACAATGGCCGGTACAGACAATACTGCACACGAACAGTGATGCTCATCATCACATGGTAGGATGTTGAACAATGCATTCATATTGGCATGGGGAAGTACTGTAGTTATGATCACTCAGTCGCATATTCCCTAGGAAAGAGAGGTAATAATATCCTAATTATTGTGAATGCACTTTTCATAAAAGAGCAATTTAATGTGCGAAGCCATTAGTAAGTAGGAAACTCAGTTTTGCAATGTCTAATTTAAAGATTTATATTTTTTACTTATTTCAATATTGTTTTCAAGCACACTGTGGCAATCCTTCTGTCAGTGAAGTTAGTGATTTGATTTGAAGGGACAGCTCTCAGAGATTGCTTACAACCGGCTTACTGTGAACTTTATGAAACCAATCCAAAATCAGAATACAACCTGTTTGTGGTGCGTTGTAATAAACCATCTACAAAATAGTAACTTTATCACTAAACTGATAAAAACACAAACGCATTTTTTGTTTTGTTTTTCGTAACATTTCTGTGGAAATGTTTGCTTCTTGATGTAAAGTAGAATCATACCCGAGTGATATATAAATGTGTTGTAACTGAGTTTAACTTGGCTTTGGTATTGAGACGTCCCTTTAAAAAGCAACTGTTTTTACTGATATGGCATTTAGAATGTCAAACTTGACAAAATAAGTTATTGCGGAAATGAGTACAATGTTAAGAAGTTATGGGGGAACTTGCCATCTCTGACAGGACATATTGAAAACGATATAAAGTTTATAAACATTTAGATGTTGATTTCAATAACCAGTTGTACCTAGAGATCAAAACCAAAGTTATTTTTTCTAAGCCTATAAAAATGGCATTTTGCTATTATGCTGTGGGCAACTACAGTGGTTGAGGTGGTGAAAAGCATAGCTGCAATCAGACTACCTGAATTGTGCCTTATGCATTGAATAGATATGTTTTATAGAATATTTTATTTTGCCCTGATGCTTATTGCACTTGCACCAGGGCAGTGTTTATGAAATACTGCCCAATTTCTTCCAATGCATTGTTCCACCAGGGCAATGACCCTCTTAGTAATTTGCCCTGATGTGGTGTATTGAAATAACACTTTCTGTGCAACAGCATCTTTTTTGCCTGTGTGCCAGTTGTAGTTGCACCAGTGAAAACCTTTTATAATGCCACCCTTAGGGCCAGATTGTTTGTATAGGTGCATTGTGGGGTGTAATCAAAGGCCAAAAACCAACAGAGCTGAATGGCTGTTAGGAAAGATTTCATATTTGAATGTAATTTTCACTCCATGTGTGAACCCCCAAACTTTTTGCTGCTGTTCTACACCCCGATCTAACCTTTGCCAGAGAAGCGCAGCCCTCAGCCGCACTCCTCTGGGGTTTCGCTCATTTCTTATGAAGAAACTGACATGCCCTTAAAACAGTCACTACTGGGAGACTGCGTTTCCCTTAGTCCTTTCCTCATGTTGCAGCTTTTGTGCAACATGTAAAAAGAGTGCAATGTAACTTACTTTACTGCACCCTTGGGTCTCTAGTCATTCCAAAGGCTCTAGCAACTCTCGCCGGACTTTTTATGAACTGTGAAGATGTATCACGGACAGGACTGGTTGCAGCTATCGTTTATCTTATGTTTTGAACCTTTTCTTGCCATGTTATCCACAGTTACTGCGTTTGCCACAAATAGGTGGCCTGCCTCCAAAATGGCCATGCCACGAGGTTCTTTGTCCTGTCCTTTAGGCCATCTTGCCCCTTCACCTTCCCCAGGTTGAGCCGACCCCGGTGAGTCCTTATTTGGTCATGCAATTTCCCTCGAAACCCAAAGCTTTTGCGGGCTTCTGCATGCCTTGGGTATGTGCCTCCAGGATGTGGGCTGGGATATCTGTTCCCAATACACATCCTGGGTGCCAGAGAGTCTGGAGTGTCCTGAATGCCTGGGACCACTGTGGTCCGTGATTGGTCCACGTATGGAGTGAGTGTTTGTGAGCAGATCTCCCATTGGGTCCTGTCCGTTTTGGCACAAAGGGAACTTTGGATAAGAGGAGGCTGAAAGTATCACTACCATGTCGATCTCCTGAGTTCACACGAACAAAGGATAAGGAACCAAGTATCCTGCTACAAGAAGGCGAGTCGAGGAACCGCTGGTGACCCGCTGGAAGGTTTGGCACCCTGAGCCCGCTGTCGTCCTGCGAGACTCCTCTGCATCTGATCGTCCTAGAAGGTCTGCTAAGGCGCTTCGACCCATTGGAATAGTGGGACCAACTATACTTGGCACCTTCCTCAAACCCTGCAAGTAAGCCTCTTCGGAAGTGTCCCTGGGCCAACCAGTGGGCTGACCAGCTTACGCAGGACGTTTGCTCTGTCACTGCCGTGGTTTTGAGTAAACCCTCGAAACTTGGTATACTGCTTGCTCTGTGTCCACCGCACCCTCACATCGAATTTCGTACACTTGGCATTCCCAGGTCTGAAGTGAGACGAGTGCGCCCGGACCGGAGTAAACGGGGTTACCATGTTGCCCTGCTGTGGAAAGGACCTGTACAAGTTCGCTGCACTTCTGACCCCCTTGACCCTGAAGCCTGCTACCGCAGAAACTACACAGTGTTGAGACGTCCTGATTGTCGCATTCAAAACTGTCAGCGAAGTGGACTGTACTGGCGAAGTCTGGGTCTGCCTGCGTCGGGGACCGGTGAGTAGTCCATACCCCAACTGGTGGCCCCTAGTGCAGGAGCACATTTTTTATGCACAAAGTGGCCCCTGAGGGCCCCTTCCCTTTCCACAGCTATTGCAAAATAGCGACTCCATCCCGCACTCTCAACCTGCCTCTGCCCGCAAGTGGAGGTCCTGCCTGAATAGTGGGGACTTGTTCTTCATCAACCTTATCCACTTTCCTGAGCTGCTAGTGACCCTTGAAGAGACCCTATTTTGTCCAGTGGCACAAGTGCGTGCATGTACTATTGAGCATAAGGCTCCTCTCTTCGTAGGGCTTGGACTGCCTCTTAGTTAGGTGTATTCTTGATGTGGAACTGGGTCTAAAGACTACTTGCACTGCCTGTTTTCCTCCCCATCTAGGTGGTCTACATATTTCGTGCTTCTTAATCTGTTAGACCCCTCTGGTCTTGTATATATATCGTGTTGATTGTGATGTGTTGGTTTACTTCAGTATTATTGCGATTCTTTGATATGGTCTATATGACAAAGGCCTTGTAATAAATGTGTCTATATTTTTAATATAGTGTTAACACCTGTCTGGAGTAATTTGTAAGTGTCTTTGTTTGTGTGCTCATTGAGGTCTTTCAGTCACCCTCACCCATCTTGAGACTTAGGGCCTCATCATGACTTTGGCGGTAACCCTTAAATCCGGCGGTAGCGCTATTACCGCCGGATTTAAGGGTCCGCCAAATCAGGATTTCGGCGGATTTCACCCCAGCTCTTAGCTGGGGGGAAATCTGCCGAAAATTCCTGCTCAAACCGCCGGCGGGAAATCCGCCGGCGGTATTAGCGCGAAATTTCCCCATTGAGCCCAATGGGGAATGGGGCATTCCCGAATGGGCTCAATGGGGAATGGGGATTAACATTACCGCCAAACTCGTGATCTGGCGCTATTAGGTCCGGGGGTTCGGCGGTAGGGCTAATACTGCCAGCGGTAATACCGCCGGCGTTACCGCCCAAGTCGTGATGAGGCCCATAGTCTTGACCGCCTGCCATAGCTACCCTGATTGGTCTGGCTTGTCCGAGGTTACCCTGTTCCAAGAAACTAGGTTGGCCTTCTGAACCTCTGCCCCTCAAGGTCAGAGTTCAGAAATCCATTTTATCAAATTGGTGTACAGCGGTGGGATAGTACTGAAGGAATCCAGTGTTGCGCACGAGTGAAGGCATTTCGAGTTATTCCTACCAGGACACATAGTGAATTGCCGTAGTATAACTTTTAAAAGGCCATAGTCCTATCTAACTGTATGGAAACAAGTACCTTGTTAACTCGAAATGCTTCGAAATCCGACACATTAAGAAAGATGTGTGCTGAGAGAGGTGTTTCCTCTCATGACACAAAAGTAGAAATGATCCAGAGAATCAAGGACTGGCAAGAAGCTCAGCTTAGAGCTATAGCTTCCGAGGACAGTGCAGAAGGAGGTGGGACTGCTCTCACTGGTAGAACTGATGCTTCTACCGCTGCACTGATCCACAGCGACCATGAGGACATGGAGGATGTAATGTTGAATGTTTAATCTGCCAGTGCTGATGAGGAGGCCATACTTGAATTCAAGAAGCAAGAACTGCTGAAGGAGCTTGAGTTCAACATGGCCAAACTAAAGATAGAGCAGGCAGAAAAACAAAAAGTCAGGGATCACCAGTTGGAACTGGCCAAGCTTCAAGTTGCCAATAGTTCCATGGGTCCTGGACATGGGTCTGTGGCCTCTTCTCATCCAAGGTTTCCAAATGTTCTGCTCAGTGTGTATGAGGAAAAGAATGACATTATGGACTGGCTGAATACATTTGAGTATGCATGTGAAGTTCAACAAGTTGACATTGCTGATAAAATTGCCTAGTTACTTAGCAGACTGCCCCATTCAGGCTGCAGTGCATTTATGGAAATGTCGAAAGCTGAGAGAGCAGATTTTGCAATGTTGAAGCAAACTCTAATCTTAAAGTTTGGATAGACTCCTGCCCAATACTTAAAAAGATTCAGAGAGTATAAGAAAAAAGAAGGTGGTACTTTGGTATCTTACGTAACTGAATCCTTAAAAAACTTGACTGGCTGGGTTGAAGGTTATAAGGTTTCTACCTTTGAAGGTATGATAAGCCTTGTTATGCTGGAACATATTTTTGCATCTTCTTCCCCAGAACTTAAGCAGCATTTGGCAGATTCAAAGGAGAAAGATCCTAAGAAGTTAGCCATTGAAGGAGATTTATGGGTGTCACATTGAGTGTCCCATAAGGACAAGACTCATCCTGGTAAGCAGGAGAAAGGGAACAAGTCCAACGATAAGGAGGGTGGGAAAACTGATAAATCTTCTCCCCAAAAGGGCCACAAAAAGAAAAATAAGGGTAAGACACAAGAGAACTCACAGTGTATTGGAGGTCAGCCTCCGAAACAGAACTCTGGTTATAGTAAGCCTCCCTATGTGAACAGACACAATGGATCTTGTTTTGCTTGTGGAGCAACTGACCACTTGAAGGGGAATCCCATATGTAAGGTCAAAACCTTGGGGGTCCACTCTGCTAATCTGGCCTTCTCCTCCCACGAGGCAGAAGAGATTACCGGAGCATCCTTCTCCTCAGACTCCTTCCCCAGTGGGATAGAAGCTGAGGTAGTTTTAGTTTCCCTGGGTTCATGGGAGCCTAAAGTCTCAGAGGCTTATGCTAGGATTTCAGATAACATCAAGCACTACTTTAAATACAGTGTGCTGATCAATGGAGTAGATACTCCAGCTCTTAGGGATAGTGGGTGCAGTCGAACTGTAGTGGATTCTACCTTGGTAGACCCAGAGGAAGTTGCCAGAGCTACTCTGATGCCCACGAAGTTGGCTGATGGCCCACCTCCCATGTTCCCAGTAATACCTGTAAATCTTACTATCAATGGTACAGCAGTCAGGATTCCAGTGAGCATTTAGAGGAGTGTCCCAGCTAAGGTCTTGTTGGGCAATGATCTCCAAGCTTTAGGGCTTGTGGGAGACACTGCTGACAGTCCCTGCGCAAGGTCTCAAAAGAGGGCAGCGCCGGCCAAGACCAATGCCCTGCCCCAGCCAAAGGGGAAACCCAAGGCTAAAGGAGTCAAAAAGTAAAAAGAGGGAAAGAAAATATTCTCCCTAACTCACCTACCACTGAGGTGGAGGTATTTGGTCAATCACCCGGACCTGATGAGGACGTGGTGATGCCTGAAGTATTTGACCCCAATGACCATCCTGAACTAAGCTATTTGTTAGTAGAAGGTGGTCCTGACAGGGACGAATTCAGTAAAGGCCAACGTGAGTGCCCATCTCTGGAAGGCCTAAGGAGACAGGCCTGCCCCCAGCTTGAGGGTGAACCTCATGGGAAGCATCATATTTATTGAGAAGGTGGGCTACTGTATAGTGAGCCTACAGAGTCTACAGAAGGAGACCATAGGAGGTTGGTGGCTCCCCTTGATGTACAACCATTCCTCCTGCAGCTGGCGCATGAAGTGCCCCTTGCTGGTCACCTTGGTATTAAGAGGACCAAGCAAATGTTATCCATGCACTTCTACTGGCCCAAGATGGGGGTGCAAGTAGAAAGTCACTGCAGGAGTTGTGCCTCCTGCCAGTTATCTGGTAAGAGTGGATCAAAAATCCAAGCTCCTTTGGTACTACTCCCAGTTGGGGGGGGGTACCATTTGAGAGGGTAGGGATTGACATTGTTGGTCCTCTTGACCCCCAGACATCCTCAGGCAATAGGTTTATCGTGGTGCTGGTCGACCATGCCACCAGGTATCCTGAGGCCATCCCATTGAAAACTGTGACTGCCAAGTCAGTTGCAAAAGCTTTACTTGGCATCTTTACTAGGGTTGGCTTCCCTAAAGACGCTGTGTCTGACACAGGCAGCAACTTTATGTCAAAGTATATGCAGGCTATGTGGAAGGAATGTGGGGTCACCTATAAGTTTTCTTCCACACACCACCCCCAGACCAATGGTCTGGTGGAACGGTTTAACCGGACCTTGAAAAGTATGATTGGGGCTTTGGAAAAACCTCAAAGAAGAAAATTGGATCTTCAGTTACCATGCTTACTGTTTGCCTACAGAGAGGTGCCACAAGAGGGTGTTGGCTTCAGCCCCTTTGAACTTCTGTTTGGTCACCCTGTGCGGGGACCCTTAGCCATAGTGAAGGAGGGATAGGAGATGCCCACTCCCCCCATTACTACCAACGTAGTAGACTATGTGTTAGGGCTCAGAAAAAGGATGGTCCTCCTGATGAGTCTGGCTAGTGACACGTTGAAGGCAGGACAAGCTCTGGTGAAACATTGGTATGACCAGAAAGCTTCCCTCATTAACTTTACACCTGGTCAGAAAGTCCTGATCATGAATCCCATAAGGCCTAGGGCTTTACAGGATAAATGGTCAGGTCCTTGCACAGTGGTGGAGTCACTTGGTGAGGTCAACTATTTAGTGGACCTTGGAAGGCCTGGACAGGCTCCAAAAGTGTTCCATGTAAATAGGCGGAAATCTTTCATCCCAAGAGTTGAAATTGTAGCACTGCTATTAGCTTCAGATGTTGACGAAGAGGAGTCTGAACCTTTTCCTGACCTATTCCAAAAGAGTCCTTCAGATAACTCCATTGAGGGTGTCCGAGTAGCCCCTCACCTGACTTCTGATCAGCAGGCTGAGGTGAAAAGTTTTCTTAGGCAATTTTCCCCCCTGTTTTCACAGTCCCCTGGTTTGACACCTTGGTGCAAACATAACATAGACAGAGGAGACAGTGTACCTACCAAAAGTAGGGGATACAGAATGTGAGAAAAAGTACAGTCTTACATTAAGATCGAGGTCAACAAAATGTTGCATCTTGAGGTGATTGAACCCTCTAGTAGTCCTTGGTCCAGCCCTGTGGTTTTGGTTCCAAAAGCAGGTACTTCTGAATTGAGGTTCTGTGCGAATTACAGGGCTCTGAATGCTGTCACCAAGACAGATGCACACACCCTGCCTAGAACAGATGAGCTGGTGGATACCTTGGGCGCCTCCAAGTACCTCAGCACGTTTGAGCTCACTGCAGGCTATTGGCAAATAGCCCTTGCAGAACATGCCAAGGAGGAGACAGTTTTTTTAACTCCAGAGGGCCTTTACCGGTTCAGGGTAATGCCTTTTGGGTTGAAGAATGCACCTGCCACATTCCAGAGGCTTGTGAATCATGTGTTGAATGGGTTGGATGAATTCTGCCTTGCATATCTGGATGATATAGCAGTTTTCAGTGCCACCTGGGAAGACCGTGTGAAACACCTTGGGATTGTGTTAAAGGCTCTTCAGAAGGCCCAATTCACCATAAAGGCCAGTAAATGCCAGATTGGACTAGGCTCAGTGGTTTACCTTGGACATGATGTAGTTGGAGGGAGGATACAGCCTCTGCCCAGTAAAGTATAAGCAGTACAAGACTGGCCTACCCCCACTACACAGACCCAAGTGAGAGCCTTTTTAGGACTCACTGGTTATTACAGAAATATCATGGCAGACTATGGCACCATAGCTGCCCCTCTGACTGCTCTCACTACTCCAAAGAAACCCAAGAAGGTTACTTGGACTGAAGAGTGTGAGAAGGCCTTCAATGGCTTAAAAGACTCCTTGTGCCAGGCCCCTGTGCTCAGGGCCCCTGATTACCAAAGACCTTTTATTGTGCAGAGAGATGCCTATGACACTGGGATAGGAGCTGTACTATCACAAGTAGATGAGAAGGGTAAGGAACACCCTACTGGCTTCATTAGTTGCCAGTTTAAGGACAGAGAGCTCAGATGGTCCACAGTAGAGAAAGAATGTTTCTCTGTTGTGTGGCCCCTAAGGAAGCTGAGGCCCTACCTCTATGGACCCACTTCAATGTGCAAACTGACCATACGCCCTTAAAGTGGCTAATGAACATGAAGGGAGAGAATCCAAAGTTGCTTAGGTGGTCCATAAGTCTGCAAGGCTTTGACTTCACTATTGAGCATAGACCAGGTGCTGATGGGTTGTCCAGAATGTTTAACCGACCTGAACAAGAAACTCATCCTGGGGTGGATTAGTTCCACCTGTCCTTAGTCTGGGAGGGGCGAGTGTTAGGAAAGATTTCATATTTGAATGTAATTTTCCCTCCATGTGTCAACCCCCAAACATTTTGCTGCTGTTCTACACCCTGATCTAAACTTTGCCAGAGAAGCGCAGCCCTCGGCCGCACTACTCTGGGCTTTCGCTCACTTCTTATGGGGAAACTGACATTCCCTTAAAACAGTCAGTACTGGGAGACTCTGTGGCCCTCATTACGACCCTGGCGGAAATCGAAAAACGATGGCGGAAATGCAATACCGCCATCGAATAGCGCTCGGTGCGACTATGATCCGTCACCGCAAAGTACGATGCCATTAGCGACACCGTAGTGAACGCCAACGCTAACTGCACCAAGCACGCGCGCGCGCGCCATGCCAAACCGCAAACACCACCATGGTGCAACGGTACGCCAATTCCGACCCTAGCGGACATGTACCTAACGCCATCAGGCATGGCGGAATGGACCATTCCGCCATGGCGAGAAGTACGGCATCGCGAATCAACCGTAAACGGCCCCACTGAGTGCCTGTACACCGCTCCCTGCCCACAAAGTACAACTCCCCGTAGGTGCAATGAAGCCACAATGCAACCATTGAAATGTACAAGTCACCCATGCATGCCAACGAACAAAAGAAACACAACAGGGGCCAATGGGAGCTGCAGGGCACAGATGGCACGAATACACAAGCCATCCCAATGGACATGACCACAGTCCCCCACCAAGAAACGCACGCAAACACAGGCACCTGTGACCAGCAATATACCGAAAACCACATCATTCAACCAGTCCACCTGGCTGACCGGCATCTGTTACACAAAACCCAATCCCCCGCCCCTGAGCATGACAACATTCAAACTGGCATATTGGCAGCCCCCATCCCTGACCTCACTGGGCTTCGTAGGCAAACGCGCACAGCACAGTACCACGCAACTAAACCCCGAAGCTGGAACCCAATGCAGATCTCCTCACAATACATCGCCCCCCAAATAGGCATATGCCACATCACTTGCAAAGAAAAACGCTACACGGGCCAAATCAGAATAGACATTTATGCACATCAAAATCACCAAGCACATACAGCCATCAGGCCATGAAATCCAAAACACCAACCACCATTGTGGGCTGCTTCCGCAAGAAACGACCAGCCACTACCTGTGTGTCGCCCTGTTCCCCCATGGTACACAGAGCCACATTCACGTACGAAAAGGCAACATGGAAGCGCACAGAACCGCAGGGCCGTCCCAATGGGGAGGCACTAGTCCAGCTGAAAGGCCGAAATGTTGCTCCGAGCCACCAGTACTGCGTAAGGGCATGTGGGCCATTGGCGATCGTCCCATAAGATCGTAATGCTGCTCCACTGATTAACACGAAGCAGCAGGTGTCGGGAGTAAAATCCATCTGCAGGAGTGGCATACAGATGGCAGTGGCAAAAGGGGAGGAGATACCTGTCAACCAAAAGAAAAGAAAAAGAACAGAATGGCCATCAGAACTACATTCGAACAACTCACTTCAATGATCACACGAAATCCACAGCCATATGCATGCTAGCCCACTCCAAAGGAACATCACCACCCCAAAACCACTTGCGACTCACAACCATCTATATCGAGGTGCAAACACCATCACAAACGAGTGTCTGAGGGCGCCTCGAGACAGGGAGGGCTCAACAAGGCCAGATGGACGATGGTCCCACTATGGCAGCCCTGCATCACATAGCGTAGGGGAGGCGGATAGATCCCAAGAAGCCCTGTACATGGCAAACTCTGTACCAAATCACCTGCCCATGCATCCATCCATCATTCCCTCATCCCGGGATCAAAATGCCTGAATAATTACTCACATGACATTAGAAACATCCATTGAGTCTGTGCGTTATGCAGCCTGCTAAATCCACAGTGCCCCAGCCCGTAATTCCAGTGTTGTGAAGTAACATGTATTTGGGAACGGACGGCCTCATCGCCCACGTAGCTATTGCGCATCCCAAACTATTCATATCAATCATTGCTCCCTCGCCATGGGCCCTGTCTCAAGGACATAGAACAATAGAACGTTACATTTGCAGTCAGACCTGTGGGCATCTCCTCGCCGCTAGCTGGAAACCGAAAGCGCCGCCCTTCGAATTCCTCATTTGCAACATCACGTCGAAAAGGCATCTGTGGCCGTTTGAAATCACTAATCATCCCATCGAGTGCGGCTGTGTGTGAAAATGGCAACTGCCTTCACCCACGAATGGGACGCCCCGCCCGTCGTTGCAACTCGGTACAGTGATGCATGAGGGCCCACCGTTAACCGAGTACTACGTCCCACTGACCCCTCACAAGTCTGTTCGCGACTGCACAGATAGTACGTGAAACAATGGGACCACAGCAGAATGAACATATCAACCAATCTTACACGGCCATCGGGTACAAATACATGATTGCAATAGCAAGATGCCATTCCCCGAATTGCAGCGTTGTGCGCGGGACGTGCTCGGCCAAAGGGGAGAGCAGTTTGCACAGGTGGAATTAATCACCACAGGTGGAGGCCATACAGCCTGAAAACACATAAATTGCACACCCAGTCCCCTCCCACAACCACACCGAAATGCTACCGGCAGGACTCGCGATGTTGGCCCTGGGGGACCTGATAGCACTGCAAGTGCTCCGACTCCAAGAAGTAGACGAACACCAACTACAACCAGCCGCACGGAGGAGGAGGAGGCCAAGGCAGGGACAGCAAGGCCCACCAGCACAGCCACTACCACCACGCAGGCAGCCCGCAATTCAACGCCTCCGAGCACATCCGTTCAACCTCACTGATGAGCAGATCCACACCCTCTACCGTCTGGACCGGGACACCATAGCCGCCATTGTGGACATGACACAGGCTGACCTTGTCAGCATGATAGACAGCCCAACCGCCATCCCACCCCTACTGAAGGTGGTGTCTGTACTACACTTCCTGGCCACAGGCACCTACCAGCACACAGTCGGACAGTTGCATGGCATTTCTCAGCCACTGTTCTCACGGACACTATTGCTAGTGCTCGATGCCCTCCTGAAGCATGCAGACGACTACATCTCTCTACCACGCTCGGAGCTGGAAATAACCAACACAAAAGTGGGATTCCATGCACTTGCCGGCATACCGGGTTGCATTGGTGCCATCGACTGCACCCATGTTGAATTGGTCGTCCCACATGCCATGGAGGCCCAGTACCGCAACCGAAAACAATTTCATTCCCTGAATGTACAGATGGTGTGTGACTCCAACAGGATCATTACACATTGTTGTGCCCGATTCCCTGGATCAACCCATGATTCTATGGTCTTGAGGAACTCTACAATACCACGCTACATGGAACGACACGCAGGGAACAGATCCTGGCTACTCGGTGAGTCTCATTACATGCATGATGATGTGGGGTATGTGATGCGGCAATGACCTGCCAGGAAGGGGGGGGGGGGTGTGCGTACGTATCAATGGCATTCCACATCATACGTTTCTCGTCCACATACAGGTGATGCTGGATATCCACTGAAGAGATGGCTCCTCACACCAGTCCGGAACCCACGGGACCAGCATGAGGAGGACTACAACCATGCCCACTCACGTACCCGTGTAGTCATTGAACAGGCATTCGGCCTACTGAAGGGTCGTTTCCGCTGCCTCAGCAGGTCTGGCGGGGCACTCCTGTACCGCCATGAGAAGGTTGCAAAGATGGTGATGGCATGTGTCATGCTCCACAACATGTGCGTACGTAGAAATGTGCCCATGCCCCCTGACGCAGAACTGCAAGCACCTGAAGATGGTCATGATGAGGGTGGGGATGTGGCAGCACCTCATGGAGTCTGCGAGGCACCGGAGGGCCGTGACATTCGTCAGCATCTCATTGATGTATGCTTCTAGCACTCACGCCTGGTGGCTGATGCATGGACACGGGACTCGTGGCACTGCGTGTGTCTGGGACATGCACAATATGGACTGTACGCCTATGATGGCCTAGTACACAAAGATCAATGTCCACACTTCTCATCGGTTGATCGTGCACTTTTTATGGCATATGTGACATCATGTTGAACACCCTATCGACCCGCCACCCAAGTGAGCCCAACACACCCCCTCCACCCTCCTACCTCCCCCCCCGAACACCAGTGTCCAAAGATGCTCATTGTCAGTGGGCTGTCGCTATTGCATGCCCCCTCTGCGGGTATCAGGGGCACCCCTGCCTGTGGAGCGCAGGTTCCTTCCAGATCTACGTTGGGGGCTGCCCTGGACGGAACTTGCAACGGATGATGTGTCTGCCTGCTCACGTCCATGCATGTCCCTAAGGGTTTGCGAGAGCTCAGTGAGCACACGGCGCACTGCGGCAAGTTCGGCACATACGTCTTTGGACGTCGCATGCAGTTCCCCCCTCAGGCTCTCGGTGCTACTCTCCATTTGGACTCTCAGGCTATCGGTGCTACTCTCCATTTGGACTCTCAGGCTCTCGGTGCTACTCTCAATTTGTGCCCTTAGCGTCTCTGTACCTCTCTCCATTTCTGCCCTAAGTGTCTCTGTTGATGTTTCTATGTCTGCCTTGGTGCCCCCACATTCATCGGCATGGCCCTTGAGGAGTGTGGCCATTTGCTGCTGTTGGACGATTAACTTGTCGAGGGACTGTTGCCTCTGCTGGGCCATGGCCATTTGCGGTGGTGTCACAGAGGGGCTGTTGTCCTCATGTTGCCTTGCCACAGGGCTTGTGGGGGATGGCCAGTCGTCGTCTTGTGGGTGCCCCTGCGTGGTATCCTCATGTTGTACGGGAGGGGACAGACAGGGGGATTGGGACAGGTCATGGATGGATCTGACCTCGACATCCCCGTCTTCTGTGTCGGAGCATGCTGCCATCAATGGGGTGTCACCTATGGTGCTGCTGCCACCAGAGGCAGTGCCTTCTGTGGCATCCATTGGGGGGACCGGTGGTGCTGGTGTTGTGGGCATGCTGGCTGCTGGGGTGCCTGTTGATGTTCCCTCCTCTGTGCTGCCACCTGATTTGTGCTGCTGCCGTGTCTTGATGCGTGCAGCTGAGGTGAAGGGTCTCTGGCCGTTGGTCTTGGCCCTCTTTGCAGGTGTGCTGGTAGGGGTGTCCTGTAGCTCGTCGTTCGGATCGGACCCTGTGGTGGAGTAAAGGAGGGCGAGGGTTATTGATGGGTCAGTGGGAATTGGAATGGCATTGTATCACATGCATTGGGGTGGTGCCTGAGGGTGATTTGGGTCGGGGTCTTGGGGGTGGTTTCATTTGTGTGTGGAGTGAGGGTGCAGTTGTTTGGCAGCCTGCAGTTAGGGTGTGCCTGCCGCACGTGTGGTGCGTGTTTTAGGGGTTTTTGATTAATTATGTATTTATTGTGGGTTTTAACGTGCGCTATCAGGCCGATGTGTGTGGACGTTCTCCTGGACATGTGTTTCTGTTGCACTATGGGGACACATGGTACTTCACATGAATGGACTTTGTGGATTTGGCATTGTTTTATCTGGGCCACCTACCTGAATCTTCGGATGTCTGCACTCCTTTCTCCATCCCTCCGACTCCCTCTATGCTCTCCATTCCGATGGTGGAGGCACAGATTTCTTCCCAGGGGGTCAACTTGATGGGTGATTCAGGACCTCCCCCGGTGGCTGTGGCAATGTTGCGGTTGGCAGAGAGTATGCTGCGGACGCGTATCCGCAGGTCGTCCCATCGCTTGCGGCATTGCTGTGGGGTGCGGGGTGCGGTCCCCACCGCACTTACCCGCTGTGCCACCAGAGCCCATATGGCCTTCTTGTTTGCAAGTGCCGTCCTGGTCATTTGCGTGGAGAAGACGACGGCAGCATTCTCCTGGAGGGTCTCTGTTAGCACGGTGAGTTCCTCACGGGAGAAGTGGACCTGCCGCTTGTGGTCGCACGCTTTCTTCGCTGCTTTTCCCATTATTCTTGGTTTCGCTAGGGTGGTTGGCGGGTTGGGGTGTGTTTCGGGGTAGTGATTTTAGTGGTTGTGTGGTTTTAGTGTATTTATAGGTGTACGCCGGGATGTTTCCCGTTCCGGGCCCATGTTTTAGCTTCCGTTTCCGTATATTTCCGGCCACCGTACTTTCCGGTAGGCGCACACTGCGGTGACCGCTAAGAGGGGTGGCGGTATTGCACCTAGGGCGCCGTACGGCGGCGGTGTGGGCCGTTTTGGGGTCATTTCCGCCATCGCGGACTTTGCACTTCCGCCATGCCGTGGTGCTCGTGCCCGATGGGTCGGAATGGGCCGCACTTTGCTCCTTCGTGCAATGGCGGAAACGCTATTTACGCTGTGGCGCTCCGGTCAGTCGCTTTCCGCCAGGGTCGTAATGAGGGCCAGTGTCCCTTAGTCCTTTCCTCATGTTGCAGATTTTGTGCAACATGTAACAAGAGTGCAATGTAACTTACTTTACCACACCCTCGGGTCTCTAGTCATTCCAAAGGCCCTAGAAACTCTCGCTGGACTTTTTATGAACCGTGCAGATGTGACACGTACAGGACTGGTGGCAGCTATCGTTTATCTTATGTTTTGAACCCTTTCTTGCCATGTTATCCAAGCTTACTGCGTTTGGCACGAATAGGTGGCCTGGCTCCAAAATGGCCTTGCCAAGAGGTTCTTTGTCCTGTCCTTTGGCCATCTTGCCCTTTCACCTTCCCCAGGTCGAGCCGACCCGGGTCAGTCCTTATTTGGTCATGCACTTTCCAGTGAAACCCAAAGCTTTTGCTGGCTTCTGCATGCCTTGTGTATGTGCCTCCAGGATGTGGTCTGGGATGTCTGTTCCCAATACACATCATGGGTGCCAGAGAGTCTGGAGTGTCCTGAAGGCCTGGGACCACTGTGGTCCGTGATTGGTCCATGTATGGAGTGAGCAGATCTCCCATTGGGTCCTCTCCCTTTTGGCGTGAAGGGAACTTTCGATAAGAGGAGGCTGAAAACACCACTACCATGTCTATCTCTTGAGTTCACACGAACGAAGGATACAGAGCCAAGTATCCTGCAACAAGAAGCCGAGTTGAGGAACCGCTGGTGACCCGCTGGAAGGTTTGCCACCCTGAGCCCGCTGTCGTTCTGCGAGACCCCTCTGCATCTGATCGTCCTAGAAGGTCTGCGAAGGCGCTTTGAATTTGGAATAGTGGGACCAACTACGCTCAGCACCTTCATCACACTCTGCAAGTAAGCCTCTTCGGAAATGTCCCTGGGCCAACCAGTGGGCTGACCAGCTTACGCAGGAGGTTTGCTCTCTCAGTATACCAAGTGTCGGAAGCCCTCGACACTTGGTATACTGCTTGCTCTTTGTCCACCGCACCCTCACATCGAATTTTGTACACTTGGCATTCCCAGGTCTGAAGTGAGACGAGTGCGCACTGACCGGACTAAACATGGTTACCTTGTTGCCCTGCTGTGGTAACGACCTGTGCAAGTTCGCTGCACTTGTGACCCCCTTGACCCTGAAGCCTGCTACCTCGGAAACTACACAGTGTCGAGAAGTCCTGATTGTCGCATTCAAACCTGTCAGCGAAGTGGACTGTACTGGCGAAGTCTGGGTCTGCCTGCGTTGGGGACCGATGAATAGTCCATACCCCAACTGGTGACCCCTAGCGCAGGAGCCCATTTTATACACACAAAGTGGCCCCAGAGGGCCCCTTGCCTTTCCACAGCTATTGCAAAATAACGACTCCATCCCGCACTCTCAACCTGCCTCTGCCCGCAAGTGGAGGTCCTGCTTGAATAGTGGAGACTTTTTCTTCATCGACCTTATCCACCTTCCTGCGCTGCTAGTGACCCTTGAAGATACCCTATTTTGTCCAGTGGCACAAGCGCATGCATGTACTATTGAGCATAAGGCTCCTCTCTTCGTAGGGCTTGGACTGCCTCTTAGTTAGGTGTATTCTTGATGTGGAACTGGGTCTAAAGATTACTTGCACTGCCTGTTTTCCTCTCCATCTAGGTGGCCTACATATTTCGTGCTTCTTAATCCGTTAGAACCCTCTGGTCTTGTATATATATCGTGTTGATTGTGATGTGTTGGTTTACTTCAGTATTATTGTGATTCTTTGCTATGGTCTACATTACAAAGGCCTTGTAATAAATGTGTCTATATTTTTAATATAACACCTGTCTGGAGTAATTCGTAAGTGTCCTTGCTTTGTGTGCTCATTGAGGTCTTTCAGTCACCCTCACTCCTCTTGAGACTTAGTCTTGACTGCCTGCCATAGCTACCCTGATTGGTCTGGCTTGTTCAGAGGTTACCCTGTTCCAAGAAAGTAGGTTGGCCTTCTGATTCTCTGCCCCTCCAGTTCAGAGTTCAGAAATCCATCTTAACAATGTCCCACTGACAAAAGGACCTGCCAATATTCAGAAACCTGCACTCTGAAAAGAGGCCTATTTAGGCAGACTGTGCAGGCATTTTTCTGCAGTTGAAATCCAGAGAAAGACAAACCATAATCCAAGTGCAGATGGGAAAAGCACACAACTTTGCTGGCTGAGACACAAATGCAGCATTTTTCACTGAAACTGTCACCCACCAGGTGGTACACTGTAACAATTCTGACCCACTCTTTAGCAGACAAATTAACAGCAGATAATTAAAAGTGTATTTTATTAATGACTGAAAGTAACAGCCCCGTACTTTCAGTGCAAAAGAAAAGTAAACCCAGATACGTTAAACACACTGTATGTCAAATAATCAAGGCTGATGATAGAAAATGCAAGATGTGAGTTTCTTTCAGGCAAGGACAAAGGGTGGGTCTCTGGGAACAAAGCACTCCCCCACTGAAAGACTTGCTTGCATCCCAACTGTTTGCAACTGCAATATGCAAATGTGGCTTGAATGTTGTCAAAAACCAAGTTGCCCTAGACCTACGGTTCTGAGCAGGCCAAATATTCTAGCTTGCACATGACTGGAATTGCGGGAGGGGAGATCTCTGTGTTGTAAAGGGCCCGGGCATTTATGATCTATAGTTGACACTATTAATAACAAAGAGCGCTGGAGAAAGGAGGCCACCAATTTATAGATCCTAAAGATTGACTATTATCATTTAGGCTTTTTTCTCAGTAACCATAAGTCGTACTTTCTTGATTGATGTGTCATGTTCTTTGGTAATTTCTAACTTGTCCCGGATTTAAGAGTTGGTGAAGTGGTGGAGGGTAAAATTAGGAAAGTGGAGAGTGAATTACATGTTCATTATTATTATGCTTTTGGTGTAAATGACAACAGATTGCCACACAACCATGCAACATAGTGCAGACCTGGCTGTTGTTTTATTAAATTTCTTATGAGTAGCTGAAGAGGAATATATGTATATTATGGCAGTTACTAATACATTCTGACGTTTGCTACAAAAGTAGATTTACCACAAATGACCTTTAACAGTATGAATGACAGACGGCTCATGATTTGTCGTGTGGTGCCCCCATTCACACAGACACAACCTCCTCACAATCAGACATGTCTCATGGATGAATTGTGTACAAACGAGCAGGGCCTGGCTTCAACTAACAGTTCTGGCATTAGCGTCTCTGCAGCCAGTGAATACCATGTTATGACAGTGTCACAAGTGGGTTTTATACAGTGGAGTATCAAATTTTAGGAAAATTATGTGATTGAACCATGTGACTGAGAGTGGGTTCAGTATGTGCATGTCTTAATGATCCCAATGCACTATTGAATGTACCAGTGTCATAGAGCTAGTGCAGGAGACTACCAAGTTGTGCGGTACTTAGGGCAAAGATGAATATAGTGCACAGCAAACACACACAATGTGCTGTGCCAATCCACATTGGGTGAGATGACAGCGCACGTTACATGACAGTGTCGTGCAAAGAGAAAGTCACTGACTATCGTTCATTCACTCATGGCAAGACATCGTCTGACACTTCATTTGACAATGCCATGTGAATGGCACTGTTGTCACACACAATATGATTTGCCAATGAATAGCCATGAATTGTGTTAGGCATACAGCAAGGGACTCACAGCCATGTGAATCCACACACAGGGTGCTGGTACACCTGGTGTCTTCATTTATGTGACACACCAGACGGTAACAGTCATATGTGTAAAAGTGGGAAGCCTTCACTGAGAGGGTTGTGAAGTCATCAGCGCACATATCAAAGCTGCACACATATCACATCATAGATCGTACATGTATTATGCTCTGCACAACGACACAATGCACTGTGCTGCCCTGATCAGTGTGCCGAGTCACATTTAGGTGAAATGTGCAGTGATTGGCATGTTGGATGGATGGTGGTGATGCTGGTGGTTAGGGAATGCATGTAGGCCATGTCCAATTGCATCCACCAAAGCACTTTGGCAAGGACATCACTGTCATCTCAGGCATGCAGCATATGTAGCAATGGAGAGAAATTGAAGAGCAGACATGTGTGATTTGCCATGACATGGTTATCAAGTACACATTTGTAATCATATATGTTCCATCATATTTTGACCATGGCAGTATCTGTAGATTCGGCCAGCTAACTGATGCCATGTGATGGCATTTAGCATCATAATGCCCCATGTGCAGTACTTGTCCCTGGGTTGTGTGATGAAATGCTTGTTGCATGGCCCATCAATTATTGTGTATGCCACTTTTGTACTTCTGTGTGTCCACTAACGGCAAGGACAGGACTGGGGGTGGGGGAGTCCCACATATAAGCAGATGCCAAACAGCAGTGGTTTACAGCTCACAGTGTGCCAAGTCACGATGCAGATGTATGGGTGTCCAACCATTGTGTGTCTGTCTGCACTTTGATGTACATGTGCATGTTTGTGAAGGAACACATGACTCAAACTGTTGTTCTCTCTCCATGTGCAGGTGATGATGCAGCCGATACAGAGGAGGAGGAGGAGGAGGAAGAAAAAGAGTTGGTACATCATTCCACCAGTGGAGGTCGTGGTGTCCTTCGCCATGAAAATCCACAGGTGTTGCATGCGATTATCAGTCATGCTTCTGCATCTCCAGACTCTTCTAACTCTTCTGATTCAGATGCAGAACCAGAAGTGGATGACTCACTGATGGAAAAGGTGGGTAGCCCAATGGGCAGATCGGATAGGGGCCATTGAGTATGTGGCAGTTCAGCAGGCTTCACATGGCTGGTCAGTGGTGAGCCCACATCAGCAGTGGTTACAGCTGCAAGACCTCCCTCCCATAAACTGGTGTCAGGTTCTGGGGCAGATGTCCAATGGAGACTTGCAAACCTTCAGCCAATGGTAGGGGCCTTGCAGCAATGGGCCTTGTCCTTTGCATAACACTGCCATGGGCCCTGCACATGTGGTGGACATGTGTATGCTGAATAGAAAGTGTGAGAACAGCAAATGTTGAGTGCCGCCATCCGGCATCGCGATATGTCGAGTCCTATTGCAGAGGGCATGGATTGCCTGGCCAACATGTCCACACCAGCGGCTGGGGGTGTGCAACAGCAGCAAAGCATGCAGTCCTTAAGCTGCTTCCACAGACTGGGCGTGGAGGCCAACATTCAGGGTCAAAGCGCTGATCTTAAGTGTCTGCAGGAGTCCCTCTATGCAAATGCTAAGGCACATAGAGAGTCCCTGAGGTGTGAGATGCTGGCAACTCATAGATCCAATCACCATGAGAAGGAGAGCTTGAGGGCTTCACTGCATGATGAACTCTCAGCCACAAGTACACAGCTCCGTGAGGAGATGGATGCCTTGAGGCAGACACTGCCCCAGTAACTTGATGCATCATGAGTGAGCACACATACAGACTCTGTGGACATTCAGGATGAAGAACATTGTGATCTCACCACCTTTGGGGTGTTGTTGTGTGCATCAGTGTCCCGGCTGGCCCTGGCTGTTTAAGACCAGACCTTGGCACTGCATGGACAGGATCCACCACCACAACTACCTGTGGATCCACAGCAAGATCGCGGTCCCGGCATACACATGCCTCCTCAACCACCTCTGCATGATGTCCATGAGCCCATGGAGGGATATTTTAAAATTATTGTCATTGATATTTGTGGTCCACTCATGTGGCTATGGGCATGGACACTCTCCAGGGTGGACTTTTTCTTACCGTATCCAGGATGGATATTTTCTTTTTTTTCTAATGGCCACTGTGGTGTGATTTCTTTTTTTTTATCCCTTTACAGGGAAGGCAACAATCTTCAAATGTTTTCATACCCCGGTTCGAGATAGACTGTTTTTGCACAGTGGTGTGAACTGCTGTGGTTGACGGGAGAACAACATGATGACATGTGCAGGTAACAGTGGGTTGATGGTCTTTTTGCTCATATGTGCAGTTTGTATGATTTACTACTATGTCTGGTGACATGCAATGCCCGGTCTTGTTGCAGTTATTCTGGTTCATCCAGTGACTGCACTACATGGGAGGACCACCCTCCACTCTTTCACCTGTCTAGTCCCCATGCTCTCTGCCAGGTACTGGCAATCCATTCAGAAATGTAGAGGTCCAGTGTCCAGTGAGGGTGATGAGGGAATCACATCAGGGCAGCTCTGTCAACAGGTAATGGTGAGCACTGTCTACCACATAATTTCTGTATTAGTGGTCACCACAATCATTGCATGCATTCTCACACATTTGCTTTATGTGGGTATAATCATTTGGTCACGGTGTCAGTGCAGATGTGTGTTTGTCCACATGCATGTGTGTGTATGCACCCTTGCACATCAATGCATGTGCATTGTTTTTCAGATTGCACTTCCACAATTGACAGCCAAGTTATGGGAATGGGCCACACTTATCAGACCTGAGCCACTGGCAGTATTTGCCACATCCTAGATTTACTTATAACAAAAGAATGTCCTAACACTTATAATTTCAACAAGCATCCATTTAGCTTATTTCTTCATTCGTTTTTTTGTTTTTCACAAGGTTCTAAGTCCCTGAATACTGTCACAAAACATCTTGCTAGACATACATGTTGGTTAAAAGACAATCCCTTATATTTAGTGACTTTTTGTGAGCGTTTGACATTGCCCTGTTTTATTTAACCATAATATTGAGCACTGCCACGTCTGGTATAGAGTTTGTTTTGTTTCCTTTGCTTATCAGCAGGCCCATCCTGGGTCTAGGTCTCTATTGATTAGTTGATGCAGAGGGCAGGGACTGGGGATGTCATGTCCTGTCCTTCTGTGCCGTTTCGGCATGGTCTAGTTTTCTACTGCCTTCTTCTGGACCGTGGGTTGGGTACTCCCTGTCATATAGGAAAGAAACCATGTGTAGCTTTACTGGATATTGAGATGTGGGGACCCAGTGTTTAAGATAAAAGTTAAAAGGTGGATTGAAAAGGGGCCCATCTGAGCAAGAAAGGTTAAACGTTAAAATGGGGGATCTTTGCAATGACCCTGTTTTTCAATGACCTTGACGACCTGCCCAAAGGCTGATTCAGGTCTGGGCGGTAATGGGGACCACTGGTAGGGGACTTCTATGTTGCCACTCTGTTTGGTGATGTGGCTGAATATAGAGCAATAGGAGGGGAGGGAAGCACTAAAGGATAGTGTCCATTAATGCTGCGTCTTGTAGCATATAGACCATCAAGGTGTCAACTAGCTTGGGGAATAGTGGGACCTGGTGTCAATTACCTGGCATATCTATTGTTGCGTGATGTAGATTCTGGACCTACATCCTCATTCACGCCCTGAATTCTCTGTGCATCTGGGCCCTGTGTTATTGGTTGTTCACCACTTGCCTTAATGACCATTGTGATGTCTTCTTACTGCCAACCTTCTCCTCCCCCGCCCCATGTGTTCTACAGGGTCCTGAAGGTATACTCCATTACTCCCTGTCCACACTACTCTTTAATAATAATAATAATAATAATAATAATAATAATAATAATAATAATAATAATAATAATAATAATAATAATAATAATAATAATTTGACCTGTGCAAGAGCCCACTCACACCCTAATCCGCTCCTGCCACAATTCTAATATCTTACACACATGTCCATTGTCTGGTCTACATGTCCTCGGCTGCTCCCCTTCATGGCCTTGCTTCTGGTAACACAGATCTAGCTAATTTTCTACTTTGACTCCACAGGACTGGTTTGGCGCTCTTGGTGCATCTAGGGTTGGACTGTTGTGTGCATGTGTACCTCTGACAGACTGCCTGTGTTCCCTAATCAAGTGACTTGCTGTTCATTGTTGTTTTCTGTATGTTCTCTCCGCCTGGATGTATTGCATGACTTTGTTTTTCAATTACTTGTTCAAATCCAGCACTGTGAGTGAGTGCACAGTGTATGCGTACATTGTGGGTGCATGCATGTGGCACACTGTCCACTACCACAGCTTCTGTTAATCTGTTGTCCCTGTAGGTGTTGCCAGTGCAACCTATGATCCCTGCACAATTACTCAGAATGTCTCATCCAGTATGTGTGGTCTGTTGGAGAATGATACAACAGCTGGGTATTGTTGTGTGCATTTACTTTGGTGTTTAACAGGGGAGGTTGGTGTTTGGTTTAGGGTCTGTAGATATGGTTGAAGGGACGTATTTGCGTGGATGATTTGGACATGGGTCACTTTCTGGTTTACATGCCATGGTGGGTTGTGCATGTTGTTATTGTGATGAGGAGCTGAGGATTTTTCCTTTCACAGGTGGCTTTTGTTTCCCAGTCTGCCCTTCCTCCTCACACGCTGTTATCCTTCATTGCCCCGAACATTGCTTTTTTCCATGTGCCTTCCAGGCTCTTAGGGCATGCTGCATTTTTCAGGGTCTTTCTGTCTCTGTATTCCTCTCTTCACCACCTTCTCTCTGCCCTAACCCACTTTAATAGCCAGCATCTCTCTCCTCATCTCCCCACCAACCAATCTCCTCTTTTCACCACAATTTCCCTATCCCTCTCTCTCCAGTCCACAGCTACACACTCATCACTCAGTGTCATGTCTCCCTCTTGCCCTCTGTCATACATCACATCAGATCCCACACTTGCACTTTCACTCCCCAGACCTTTTCCTCTTCACTCAAGGTTCTTTTTCTCCCCTGCATCCATGGGTGACCGAAAGGCACTTGTGACACCTGACAGTGGGTGTAAAGAACGTGTTTGCCTGAAATCAATGGCCCCACTTGTGCCCATATCTTTGGGGTGACTAACACCTGTTTCCAGGACGCATGCTGTGCTTGAAATTTGTTTGCTTCACTGACAGCAATTTCTCTGTTGGTGAGTTTTGCTGTTGTTAGGTTGATAGTTACCCATGCAACTATGTACTTCTTGACATTGACACTCAGTGTTCCATGGCAGTTTGCTTGTTCCATACGGGAGTTGGCAAGACCTTCCAGTTTCTTTATTTTATTTCAATGCATGTCTTTGCAACCTTAGAATGTTGTTTCAGGTGGGATGTTGTTGATGTGAGACAGGTGGGTACCTTGTGCAGGTACAGGTAAATTGAAGGCCCTCAGTGAGGCATGGGTTGTGGTGTGGTCAGTGGCAGGAAGTCTGGCACTGTGTGGGGTGATTTTTCTTTTGCCTTGGACTGAGGTGAGCAGCTCCGGCTTCATGGGTGCGGGGACACATGGTAATGGGAGTCTGGCAAGTGATTGCTTGCAGTGTTTGCATGTGCCTTGCCTGCCATGGGGCACCCTGATCACTCAGATTTTCATGGCTTGTCTACCCACGCAGGATTCCACTCCTGGTACTTCTTCCCCTTCTGGGGTGGCTGTACCGAGGCAAATCCAGACACAGCACATCATTGCAGGCCATTTGGAGCATGCCAGGTTCACCAAAGACACCAGACACACCTCATTGGCCTTGATGTTGTTTGCCATTGGGAATGTACCATGCACACTATATCGGCAGTTATTTTTCTGCCTGCTGACAGCTGCTCAGCGCATCTCAACATTCCCTTCAGTTCCCAGTACATTGGTCTCCATTCAGTCAAGTCCCTGTGAACTCTGCCTTCCCTTCCTCTTGTCTTTTCCCTGACCACTTTTGTGTGGCAGTCTCATTGACTTCCGCTTCTCATTCCTTTCTGTTGTCTGCTTGTCTCTTTATGCCAGTTGCCTCTGTGCCCTGCCTTCCTGTATGACTGCTGCCTCTCTGACCAGATCCTTCAGCCAGATCCTGTCTTCACTGCAATTGATGATATGTTGGCATTCCGTCATCTTGGAGTTTCCATCATCGGCTCCCTTGCCAGGGTGTACTGCACAGTCCTGATGTCACGTAAATCTGGGTATGCCGTATCATGGCATTGGGAGTGCTTCCAGGGCTATCATGGGTTTCCAACCTCTCAGTGATCTCTATTTGGGAGTCCTCTCACTGTCATTCTGATTCGAGTCATATCAGGGTGTTCAGAATGTCCCCTCACTAGAACAAGGGTTTAGTCATTCCTGGCCTTTACTGCATGGCACTCAGGGGACAGGCATCATAAGTGTTGTTGGTGGGGAAGTTGTCACTGTGTGGGGTGTTTTACTTGCATTGGACTGAGGTGGTTAGGTCTGGCTGCATGGCTGAAGGGACACATGGTGATGGGCTGCTGGACAGTACTTGCTTGCATTTGCTGTATAACACATAGGGGGGCACACATTGCACTATAATTGGGTGCATGGATTTGTTACCTGCTCCAACCTTGTATACTGAGGTATTGTACATAGCACTAAGTTTGCTGGTATTGTGCTGTCAGATGCCTTCATCTGATACATCAGCAGAGTAGACTGGTTTGCGAACCTACCGAGGGGAGGAAGGATTCATTCAAGGATGAAGCTGCAGCAGGCTCACAAGGGGAAAGGTGTAAGGTGAGATGTGCATCTTTCTTGTAGTGAACCTGTAATTTTCACATTCTGTGAGACTATTTTGATGTAGATGGGAATTGTGGGCTTCATTGTTGTGAGGGAATGGGGAGGCCGCTCTAGCTGTATATTGTAAGTCATGCATAGGGTGGCCATGGCAGTCCACACAAGTGTTAGTTGTGGATTCAATGTTGTGTTGTGCCTTCCTTCTTATGGTCTCCTGTGTGTTGCATGCACTAGTGTTGGTGGTGGCCATGAAACTGTGGTTGGGGATTCTGTTGCATATATTGTGTGTGCAACATGGTCACTGGTGTTTACAATTGCTATGGCTGTGTCAGTGTTTGTTGCAGTTTAATTTATGGCTATGGCCACGCACAGATTGCCTCTCCCAGACACTCATTATCAGGGATTTGCTATGGGCACATACAATTGGCCCCAAGTCCTCATTGAATGGGACCAGGCTTGTGGCTTCACTGCGTGTGCTCCACATGGGCTGATTTTCATGAGAAGTATGTTTGCACGAGCTGATTGCATGTTGCCTTTCCCTGTGCCCTTTGGCCAACCAAGGGCAAGGGTGGTGCCTGTGACTGAGGGTGATGACCCTCCCGCATATCGACTGGTATGCCATGCCCTGTGGCAACATTGTGCAGGACACATGCTACCAGGATGATTTTATATACCACTGGTTGGACATATAGCAATACCCCACCAGAGTGGTCAAGGGAGCGGAAACGTGACTTAAACAACCTGAATGGGCACTCCACTATGCCCCCAGTGGCTATATGTGCTGCATTGTATCTTACTTCAGCTGATGTTGCCGGATTCTGGAATGATGTGACCAGGAATCATGACAGCAGTTAGGCACTGTCCTCTGCAATGTGTAGATGGCTGTTATTTCCATTTATTGTCATGGTCAGTTTTTCACTGTGTCATATGAGTGCATGCATGTGCATGACAGTTGATACTCAACTAGGAGCAAGCTGTTGCTGAACTTTCCCGATACCAGGGCCCGGCAGAGTGGTGAATGGCAGTAGATTTAACTGTCATGTGTGCTTCTGGGATAATTGGCGTTGTCTTGCATGATGACTCCTTTTGCATCACAGATGACGTTCTCAATGATGGAATGCCAGTGCTTCCAGTTGCGGCAAATGTGCTCCATCAATAGGGGGGTTGTAGAATCACATGTGTACAATCAATGGCTCCAAGTTCATGTGGGAACTGTGCTACCACATAGATCTCCTGGAACATTCTCTGACTTACCTGCAGTGTGCGTAGCAGTCTTTTTAACACCCCCAGACCAGTTCAAGGATCACATAGGGTGGGAACCTGTACCTTGCATAGACCTGTTCATATGGCATCTCAAACAGCATGGTGCATGGTGGGAAAATCCAGAGTATCTGCATCCTCCTTCTTCTGTGCCCAACTACGATGGCTCCCAGTATTCCTGCATTCATTGTGGCTGACGACGTTGGAAGTTTGTGCATTGCGTGCTTTATATGCGTTGTTTTCTTGGCACGATGTCCATGCATTGTACTTTGTGTGTACTATCATGTGGTCGAGAGATGAGGAGGTTTGTACGCGACTTTTCCCAATGTGAATTTGTGCAGTTAAGGCCATACATTTGGTTATGTTTGCCCTTGAATGAGCATGTGGTTTCTTTATGTGGCCCGTCCTTCAACACACCCACAATATTCTTCATTCTATGTGGGGAATGGTGAATATGCATATTCCGCCCCCTATTTATTTTATTGCGTAGGCCTGTCCCACACTTTGCGTGTAGTCTCGCACACAGCACTCGACTTCACACAAAGACATGACAGGCATGTGAAAAGTCACGGAAAGGAATGCAAAGTCCATTCCATGAATCGACTAAAGGAGTTTTGCACACTAGTTAGTGTGCAAAGTCGCAATTCAGCACACAAAATATTCGGTAAATCAGGCCCTTAATGTTTTGCAACACATTGGCCCTCATTACGACCCTGGCGGAAAGCGACTGACCGGACCGCCACAGCGTAAATAGCGTTTCCGCCATTGCACGATGGAGCAAAGTGGGGCCCATTCCGACCCATCGGGCACGAGCACCACGCCATGGCGGAAGTGCAAAGTCCGCGATGGCGGAAATGACCCCAAAACGGCCCACACCGCCGCCGTACGGCGCCCTAGGTGCAATACCGCCACCCATCACAGCGGACACCGCAGTGAGCGCCAACCGGAAAGTACGGCGACCGTAAATATACGGAAACGGAAGTAAAAACATGGGCCCGGAACGGGAAACAACACCCCGTACACCTATAAAACCACAAAATACACACAACCACTAAAAACACCACCCTGAGACACATCCCAACCCGTCATCCACCCTAGTGAAACCAAGAAAAATGGGAAAAGTAGCGAAGAAAGCGTGCGACTGCAAGCGGCAGGTCCACTTCTCCCGTGAGGAACTCACCGTGCTAACAGAGACCCTCCAGGAGAATGCCGCCGCCGTCTTCTCCACGCAAATGACCAGGACGGCACTTGCGAACAAGAAGGCCATATGGGCCCTGGTGGCACAGCGGGTAAGTGCGGTGGGGACCGCACCCCGCAACCCACAGCAATGCAGGAAGCGGTGGGACGACCTGCGGATACGCGTCCGTAGCATACTTTCTGCTAACCGCAACATTGCCACAGCCACCGGGGGAGGGTCGGAATCACCCATCAAGCTGACCCCCTGGGAAGAAATCTGTGCCTCCACCATTGGAAATGAGAGCATAGAGGGAGTCGGAGGGATGGAGAAAGGAGTGCAGACATCCGGAGAATCAGGTAGGTGGCCCAAATAAAACAATGCCAAAACCACAATGTACAATCATGTGAAGTACCACGTGCCCACATAGTGCAACAGAAACACATGGCCAGGAGAACGTCCACACACATTGGCCTGATAGCGCACTTTAAAACCACAATAAATACATAAATAATTAAAAACCCCAAAAATACCCACTACACGTGCAGCAGGCACACCCTAACTGCAGGCTGCCAAACAACTGCACCCTCACTCCACACACAAATGAAAGCACCTCCAAGGCCCCGACCCAAATCACCCTCAGGTACCACCCCAATGCATGTGATACATTGCCATTCCAATTCCCACAGACCCATTAATAACGCTCGCCCTCCTTTACTCCACCACAGGGTCCGATCCAAACGACGAGCTCCAGGACACCCCTACCAGCACACCTGCAAAGAGGGCCAAGACCGACGGCCAAAGACCCTCCACCTCAGCTGCACGCATCAAGACACGGCAGCAGCACATATCAAGTGGCAGCACACAGGAGGGAACATCAACAGGCACCCCAGCAGCCAGCATGCCCACCACAGCACCACCACAGGTCCCCCCAATGGATGCCACAGAAGGTACTGCCTCTGGTGGCAGCAGCACCATAGGTGACACCCCATTAATGGCAGCATGCTCCGACACAGAAGACGGGGATGTCGAAGTCAGATCCATCCATGACCTGTCCCAATCCCCCTGTCTGTTCCATCCCGTACACCATGAGGATACCACGCATGGGCACCCACAAGACGACGACTGGCCATCCCCCACAAGCCCTGTGGCAGGGCAACATGAGGCGAACAGCCCCTCTGTGACACCACCGCAAATGGCCATGGCCCAGCAGAGGCAACAGTCCCTCGACCAGTTAATCGTGCAACAGCAGCAACTGGCCACGCTCCTCAAGGACCATGCCGATGGATGTGGGGGCACTAAGGCAGACATAGAAACATCAACTGAGACACTTAGGGCACAAATCGAGAGTAGCACCGAGAGCCTGAGAGTCCAAATGGAGAGTAGCACCGAGAGCCTGAGAGTCCAAATGGAGAGTAGCACCGAGAGCCTGAGAGTCCAAATGGAGAGAAGCACCGAGAGCCTCAGGGGGGAACTGCATGCGACGTCCAAAGACGTATGTGCCGAACTTGCCGCAGTGCGCCGTGTGCTCACTGAGCTCTCACAAACCCTTAGGGACATGCATGGACGTGAGCAGGCAGAGACATCATCCGTTGCAAGTTCCGTCCAGGGCAGCCCCCAACGTAGATCTGGGAGGAACCTGCGCTCCACAGGCAGGGGTGCCCCTGATACCCGCAGAGGGGGCTTGCAATAGCGACTGCCCACTGACAATGAGCATCTTTGGACACTGGTGTTCGGGGGGGAGGTAGGAGGGTGGAGGGGGTGTGTTGGGCTCACTTGGGTGGCGGGTCGATAGGGTGTTCAACATGATATCACATATGCCATAAACAATGCACGATCAACCAATGAGATGTGTGGACAATGATCTTTGTGTACTAGGCCATCATAGGCGTACAGTCCATATTGTGCATGTACCAGACACACACAGTGCCACGAGTCCCGTGTCCATGTATCAGCCACCAGGCGTGAGTGCTAGAAGCATGCATCTATGAGATGCTGACGAATTTCACGGCCCTCCTGTGCCTCGCAGACTCCTTGAGGTGCTGCCACATCCCCACCCTCATCATGACCATCTTCAGGTGCTTGCAGTTCTGCGTCAGGGGGCATGGTTGTAGTCCTCCTCATGCTGGTCCCGTGGGTTCCGGACTGGTGTGAGGAGCCATCTCTTCAGTGGATATCCGGCATCACCTGTATGTGGACGATAAACGAATTATGTGGAATGCCATTGCTACGTACGCACCCCCCCCCCTTCCTGCCAGGTCATTGCCGCATCACATACCCCACATCATCATGCATGAAATGAGACTCACCGAGTAGCCAGGATCTGTTCCCTGCGTGTCGCTCCATGTAGCGTGGTATTGTAGAGTTCCTCAAGACCATAGGATCATGGGTTGATCCAGGGAATCGGGCACAACAATGTGTAATGATCCTGTTGGAGTCACACACCATTTGTACATTCAGTGAATGAAATTGTTTTCGGTTGCGGTACTGGGCCTCCATGGCATGTGGGACGACCAATTCCACATGGGTGCAGTCGATGGCACCAATGCAACCCGGTATGCCGCCAAGTGCATGGAATCCCACTTTTGTGTTGGTTATTTCCTGCTCCGAGCGTGGTAGAGAGATGTAGTCGTCTGCGTGCTGCAGGAGGGCATCGAGCACTTGCAATAGTGTCCGTGAGAACAGTGGCTGAGAAATGCCATGCAACTGTCCGACTGTGTGCTGGTAGGTGCCTGTGGCCAGGAAGTGGAGTACAGACACCACCTTCAGTAGGGGTGGGATGGCGGTTGGGCTATCTATCATGCTGACAAGGTCAGCCTGTGTCATGTCCACAATGGCGGCTATGGTGTCCCGGTCCAAACGGTAGAGGGTGTGGATCTGCTCATCAGTGAGGTTGAACGGATGTGCTCGGAGGCGTGGGATTGCGGGCTGCCTGCGTGGTGGTAGTGGCTGTGCTGGCAGCCCTTGCTGGCCCTGCCTTGCCCTCCTCCTCCTCCTGCGTCTCCTCCGTGCGGCCGGTTGTAGTTGGTGTTCGTCTTCTTCTTGGAGTTGGAGTACTTGCAGTGCTATCAGGTCCCCCAGGGCCAACATCGCGAGTCCTGCCGGTAGCATTTCGGAGTGGTTGTGGGAAGAGACTGGGCGTGCAATTTATGTGTTTTCAGGCTGTATGGCCTCCACCTGTGGTGATTCATTCCACCTGTGCAAGCTGCTCTCCCCTTTGGGCGAGCACGTCCCGCACACAACGCTGCAATTCGAGGAATGGCATCTTGCTATTACAATCACGTATTAGTACCCGATGGCCGTGTAACATTGGTTGATATGTTCATTCGGCTATGGTCCCATTGTTTCACATGCATTCTTTGCAGTCGCGAACAGACTTGTGAAGGGTCAGTGGAACGTAGTACTCGAGTAACGGTGGACCCTCATGCATCACTGTACCGAGGTTCACCGACGGGCGGGGCGTGCCATTTGTGAGTGAAGGCAGTTGCCATTTTCACACACAGCCGCACTAGATGGTTTAATTTGTGATTTCAAGCGGCCACAGATGCCTTTTCGACGTGATGTTGCAAATGAGGAATTCGAAGGGCGGCGCTTTCGGTCTTCAGCTAGCGGCGAGGAGATGCCCACAGGTCTGACTGCAAATATAACGTTCTATTGTTCAGTGTCCTTGGGACAGGGGCCATGGCGAGGATGCAATGATTGATATGAATAGTTTGGGATGCGCAATAGCGAAGTGGATGATGAGGCCGGACGTTCCCAAATACATGTTACTTCACAACACTGGAATTACGGGCTGGGGCACAGTGGATTTTGCAGGCTGCATAACGCACAGACTCAATGGAATTCTCACATGTTATGTGAGTATGGTAACAGGCGTTCTCATTACGGGATGAGGGAATGATGAATGGATGCATGGGCAGATGATTTGATACGGTGTTTGCCATGTACAGGGCTTCTTAGAATCTGTCCGCCTCCCCTGCGCTATGTGATGCAGGGCTGCCATAGTGGGACCATCGTCTATCTGGCCTTGTTGAGCCCTCCCTGTCTCGACGCGCCTTCAGACACTTGTGTCCATGCACGTTACCAATCCCATCTGATGGATTCTGTTTTCACAGACGCATGCACAGGTACACTCGTTTGTGATGGTGTTTTCACCTCGATATGGATAGTTATGAGTCGCAAGTGGTTTTGGGGTGGTGATGATCCTTTGGAGTGGGCTTGCATGCATATGGCTGTGGATTTAGTGTGATCATTGAGGTGAGTTGTTCGGATGTAGTTCTGATGGCCATTCTATTCTTTTTCTTTTCTTTTGGTTGACAGGTATCTCCTCCCCTTTTGCCACTGCCATCTGTATGCCACTCCTGCAGATGGCTTTTACTCCCGACACCTGCTGCTTCGTGTTAATCAGTGGAGCAGCATTACGATCTTATGGGACGATCGCCAATGGGCCACATGCCCTTACGCAGTACTAGTGGCTCGGAGCAACATTTCGGCCTTTCAGCTGGACTAGTGCCTCCCTATTGGGACGGCCCTGCGGTTCTAGGCGCTTCCATGTTGCCTTTTCGTACGGAGTTCATGGCCTAATGGCTGTATGGGCTTGGTGAATTTGTTGTGCATTAAATTTCTATTCTGATATGGGCCGTGTAGCGTTCTTCTTTGCAAGTGATGTGGCATATTCCTATTTGGGGAGCGATGTATTGTGAGGAGATCTGCATTGGGTTCCAGCTTCGGAGTATAGTTGCGTGGTACTGTGCTGGGCGCGTTTGCCTACGAAGCCCAGTGAGGTCAGGGGTGAGGGCTGCCAATATGACTGTTTGGATGATGTCATGCTCAGGGGCGGGGGATTAGGTTTTGTGTAACAGATGCCGGTCAGCCAGGTGGATTGGTGGAATGATGTGATTATCGGAATTATGCTGCCTGTGTTTGCGTGCGTTTCTTGGTGGGAGACTGAGGTCATGTCCATTGGTATAGCTTCTGTATTCGTGCCATCTGTGCCCTGCAGCTCCCATTGGCCCCTCTTGTGATTCTTTTGTTCGTTGGCATGCATGGGTGACTTGTACATTTCACTGGTTGCATTGTGACTTCGTTGCACCTACGGGGAGTTGTACTATGTGGCCAGGGAGCGGTGTACAGGCACTCAGTGGGGCCGTTTACGGTTGATTCGCGATGCCGTACTTCTCACCATGGCGGAATGGTACTTTCCGCCGTGCTTGATGGCGTTAGGTACATGTCCGCTAGGGTCGGAATTCGCGTACCCTTGCGCCATGGTGCTAATTACGGTTTGGCATGGCGCGCGCGCGCGTATTTGGTGCAGTTAGCGTTGGCGTTCACTACGGTGTCGCTAATGGCATCGTACTTTACGGTGACGGGTCATAGTCGCACCGAGCGCTATTCGATGGCGGTATTGCATTTCCGCCATCGTTTTTCGCTTTCCGCCAGGGTCGTAATGAGGGCCATTGACAGTTACACACCATACATTAATGAGTCACAGTGAATGAGGGTTAGCGCCCCTTCTATCTCAGCTTTTCTAAACAGCCTTAACTCCTCAGCAATAGGATGTATTATGTCACTGGAGTCCTGGGAAATATAGTTACTTTGTCGATGGCTATGCAAGCCCAAAGAGTTCTGGGCCTGTTGAGGCATGAGTTACACGGGTTTAGACATGGGATGCACACTGATTGTGGTGATATTGACATCTGGGACAACAAGCATGGGAGACTGCAGTGTTGCCAAAGAAAAGCCACCCTTCCAGAGTGGTAGCAATTGGGTGTAGGCCAAACCCCTGCAAATCCAATATATACATCCATGCTGATTCCCGTGTGATTTCTGGGAGATTGATGGTAATTTTACACTGTGTGTTAGTCCCCACATGCATTCTGCCATTGCTTCTGAAACATAAGGAGAATTGTTTAAGTGTCAGTACTTGGGTAGGCTTCTCATGCATGTCAATCCATGCCCATTTCTTAAGAGATTTCTCCCAAACAGCAAAACATGTCTCAATTGTGGTGATACTGCACTCTTTGAAAGTCCAACCATCCCTCCTGCTTTGCACCCCGATAAGCCCCTTGATCCATTCATCTCTATAGTACACAACACCTTCCATCTACAATTGAGGTCTTGTTTTGCACTGAAACTCCTCCTGCCCTACTTAATCAGGACACCTGATCAGTGGTGGTACTATGAATACAGTTTTGCCTTTCCTCTGCCCTATTGCTTGATAGTTTAGTATAGGATTGTTTGACCCCTAAGTGTCTGCCAACTTCTTTATCTTTATGTGGTTATCTGTTTATGCTTGTGGGTCAGCTTCTACTCAGTGAGCTTGGATCCTGTGTGCCTGAATCATATCTTGCACCCTACATAAGGCAAGGTGCACTAAACATTGAACTACTTCTGTTAGCAATACGTGTGGTATGAACATTCTGTGTCCGCCTGTTGCATGGGGGACTAAAAGATTACATGTTACAAGAATGGCTTGTCTTCGCTCTTCCCACTACCTTCATGTGGTTTTACCACATATTGTCTGCTTTGGGGTGATGCACATCTTTAACCTTACCTAAATAAACTCCTGGGTTTGAAGCATCTCTTCTAATTCTTGTAATGGACACACTACTATTCACTGGCATATATTTTTTATTAATGACATTATTGGACCCACCCCTAGAAAACAACACAATAAATTCAACAGTAAGGAAAGAGAGAGAGAGAGAAAATAAAAAAGAAACAAGGCATACTCTTCTTAGCATTGTCCACTGCTTAGAATGTCTGTAAAAACCGTTAGTGTCCATTCTCCCAAAGGGGTGGATTGATTTCAGAGAAGTTAAATAAATATCATTGTCACTCATGTTTTTCTCCCATGTTGCTTTAAAGGGGTGTTGGACATATTGTCCTTTTGGGTGTCTGTTATGTGGATCCATGTCTTCTGGCTGGAAACTTTGACAGCTGTGGGCATGGCATAGATGACTCCGTAGGGTTCTTAAAATCTTGGTTGATTTCACTCCCGTATTAAATTTCTGATGAATGTTTTATTACCAGGGCAGAGCTGTTGCTGCTGCCAAATTGCTGAATCCTGTCCTGCTGTTGGTGTGTCTGTTGCTGGTGAAGATAGCTCTATTTGGTGGGCCCCAATCTGATGGGAAATAATTAGATTTTGATAACTTCTTAAGTTATTCTTGAACTTCATCACCTAGAACTTGTGCAGAATGTTGTGCATCAGAGGCTGTGTGTGTGGGTGTCAGCCAGGTATGCAGCCTCCTGCCTGTTAGTATCTTGTGAGGAGTAAGATGATGATTTGACCCAGGCTGGTTACGAAGAACAAACAATGCTAATGGCAGACAGTGAAGCTAGCTCTTTTTCAATGTGTTACAAATCTTATCAAGATGGTGTTTCAATAGGCTACTTAGGCATGCCACAGCCCGTTGGCTTGCAGGTGATACATTGAGATAATCTGTGCTTTATGCCCTATAAAAGGGACATTTCTTTGAAGAGCTCATGAAAGAAGTGAGTCCCAGTGTCAGATCATAAGATATCACTTATTCCCCACAGGGAAATACTTCACGTACTAGACATTTGGCGGCTGATTTGGCATCAGGTTGCCCACAGAGAACAGCTTGAAGCCAACGATAGAATGGGTAGACAACAACAATTACATAGCAGAAGTTACTGCCCCTGTTCACCATGTCGACATAGGCAATGTGGAAGTGTGCAAATGGCCCTGAGTGGTGGGGCAATGTCGATTTCAATGTTCTAAAGGTAGGCCCTGTAGTGTACTGTTGACATGTGGTGCAATTAAGTACATTATCACAATGTTCTTGGAGGCTGGGAACAACACATTCTCCCTGTAAGTCAGCAGAAATGTAATACTTGGATACGTGTGCAGTGTAGTGCAACTGCTCAAGGGCAACTGTAAGTATTTCCTGGGGAATCCCTTTTCCTGAAATATTCTGACTCCAAAATAGGTCTGTGGGGGATAAGGAACAGACTCTTTTGATACACAACTCCTTCTCTTGCTTGGGATCCCTTGCTTGTAATTTGATATTTTCAGACACTGGGAGTGCATTGTAAGGAATTGTTCATTCTACCCGCTGTAATATTACCTAATATGACAATGCAGCATTTGGCTTTTCCAGATATGCTGCTTCTTTTGCTGTTGAATCTGCTGCATCATTACCATAAGCAATTGGGTCTGTATTCTTGGTGTGAGCTGCAAACCTTAATTCCTCAACTGCTATGGGAAGTGTTGATGCATGAACTTACCTAGAAAGTAAGGCAGCATATTGATCGGCTGTGCCATCTTATTTTTTGAATCCTCGCCTTTGCCATCTGGAGAGACCTGAATGCACTGTTGATGTGACATAAGCTGAATATGAGTGGATTGTAGCAAAGCACCCTTTGAATATTTCTACTGCTGTTATTAGTTCTATGAGTTCTACTGCTTGAGCTGAGTAGTGCACGGGCAGTCATACCTTAGATATTATTTTGAATGTACCTTCTTCAATCCTCACCCCCATGTGCCTGCTCTGATTGATCATCGACAACCCATCAATGAAGAACACTCCTCCTTCTTCGAGTGGATCTTCCCTAACATGGGTAGTGTCATCTGCAGTATCTTCTTGTGTAGCACAACCATGCACTACATCAACTGGCTGTACTTGCCCTGCAATGAATGTTGCTGGACTGACAGTGTGACATCACACTATGTGAATGGAAGAGTTGTACAAAATGATCTTGTATTCTGATGATTTTTGTGTGGTGATAGTTGATTTCAATTTCTCTAGTATGGCAAAAACTGTGTGTTCCACGTATAACGTGACAGGTCCTCCCATTGTGATAGTGGAGGGTTTTTGTATTGCAAAAGCAGCTGCTACTAGAGCCTGTTCACATGGAACATACTCCTGCAATACTGGGTTTAGGAGACCATTGTAATAAGCCAAAGGCATGTGTCCCATTGATGACTGTTATGTGAAGACAGCTGCCATTACTTGACCATTAGAATGTGAGACCAGGAAGAATTCATTTTTGTAATCTGGTGTTGCTAAAACAGGTGCATTACTGATACCATTTTTGACTTTGTGAAGAGACTGGACCATCTCATCTGTCCAGACAAGGGGTCAGTTAACTTTCTCTGCTTCTTTTATCCCCTGCAATAGGGGTTTGCTGTAGGTGGAGTAATCGAATATCCATGCCCAACAATAGTTACATAATCCAAGGAATTTCTGCATCTGCTTGACTGTGGTTGGCTGAAGGGTGTGGTGTACTGCTGCTGCCCTTTCCTTTGTTACCCTCTTGCCCACTGCTGATACTATCTATCCTCGGTATACAACTTCTTGCTGGCAGTATTGCAACTTCTCTTTGTTAGCCTTGAATCCCTTTTAGGACATTACAGTCAAAAGTGCAACTGAGTAATTTCTAGACTGCTCTTCTGTTGTGCTACACACTAGGAGATCGTATACATACTGCATTACTGTGCTCTGTACATATAGGTTTCCTAATTCCATGTCCAGTCCCCTATTAAGAATTCTAAGGGACTCACAATGCCCCTGTGGCAATTGAGTGTGTTGGAACGTGTGTCCCCTGTAGGTAAATGTTATGAAATTTTGAAAGTCAAGTCAAGGTGCAATGATATGGAGAAAAAGGTATTCCTAGGGTCAATTACTGTGAAGTAGGTTGATGCAGTGGTGAATTTGCAAAGGATGGTGCTGGGATGAGGGACCACTGGGAATTGTACCTCTACAATATTGTTCAACGGGCGTTAGTCCCAAACCATCCTCCACGGCGACACTTTCGATTTTTTACTGGGTACACAGACATGTCACATGGGGACTCTGATGGCACTATTACACTGTGCTGCCATAATGCCATAACGCTACAATGGTGCAATACATCCCTTTGTCTGTTCCCTTCATCGTGTGGTACTGCTTGAACAGGGGCAGCACTGCTTCTGGTTTGAATTTGATGTGAACTGCCCCTAACCCTTTTAAGAGACCTACAACTTGGGGGCTACTGGTCCATAGCTCTCTGGGCACCTTCTCTAAATCTTTCCTCAGATATGGGTGCAGTGTCTTAGCAAGGAGCACAGTATGTGGTACTTCCCTCTGCTTGATAATTCTCTAGCAGTGTATACTTATTTGAAACACAATCTCCCCTGTGTCATCACTGTCCTCAAACAATTGCTTGAAAGACACCTCTCGCAATTGCAGTGCTGGGTCGATGCATAGAATTATAATCCATTCAATGTCATTCTCATCTATTCCAGACAGTATTACTTTGTCAGCCTAAGTGATCACTGCGTCTAAGTATAATCTGGTAATGTACCGGGCGCCACACCAGGGGGATTGCTGGTCTGAATAGAAATTTGGTGGGTATCTGTAGTGTTTTGTTTTTCACCCTACGCAACCAACCTAACATAACTGTTACCCCATAGAAGAATAATTGTGGGTGGGATGACACGCCCTACTGTGTGCTGAGGCCACAAAGTGCTTGTATTACTTGAGTAGCTCTAGTATGGTATGGGCCTGGGGTAAAACACACTATGCCTTCCTCAGTGAATGAAATGGTTATGTCCAACTTGTGCACAATGTCCCTGCCCAGGAGGTTAACTGAATATCTTGTGAATACAATACAGGTGCTGTCAATTCTTGTGTGCCTAGTGATAAATAAATCTTCAGTGAAAGGACCCAAAAATCCCTATGTGTCCATTATTTTGCCTGACAAAGGAAACTTCCCTTCCTTAATGCAGGAATTGGTATCTCCTGTGTCAACCATAAAAGAACATGTTGTATCCCCTATCTTCACTCCCACTCAGGGTTCCTCTACCAGATCAGAAGTTATTGATAGTACAGGCCACATCAGACCTCTCTGCAGGCTGTTCTATTGCAGGCAAATGTTTAGTTCAGGGAACTGAAAAGGATTGCCCCCTATTACACTCGCCTGTGTGTAATGAGTCATAGTGCCCTGTGGCTGGTGATTTTTGCCCCAAGGCTGAACAGGTGACTTGCTTTATGATTGTCTGAAGGGGATTTGGTGCTGGGTACTGAATTGTCTAATGCTACATGGGACCTGGGGCAGGTGCGATAATGGGGGCTGCATTTGTGATGGTGGGTGGTATGTGAGCCGATATAGCAGAACATTGTTAGGATTGTAGGACATGGGTGGCCTACTTCTGCATTTTCATAATGAGTGTCCTACCTTCCCACAGGGCCAACACAACCCTCCAAATATAGGTCTCATTTCTCCCCATAAACCCTCCTATACCTCTTTGGTAACTGCCCCTTTACCTCTAAAAACCGCCCATCTTTCCTCTACTATCTCCTGGCCATTCTGTCCATCTCAGCAGGGAGTTCTGTCCTTGATGCCCTTCAGTGGTGTTAGTAAATCACTGTTCCTTCCATGCAGAATGTATCTAACTTTTTCTATAAGTAATTGTGCTTCTTCCGTCTGTGTTTGTTCTACTCTCTCCTTCTCCTTCTATTGCCTCATTCTACAATGGTGTACTATGTGTGCTTGTATTTCGGGCCATGCCTTTGCTTCTATGCCAACCACCTTATTCAAATCAGCTTGCACTTCTGGGGAAAGACCCTTGAGAAACATGTGATCAAAAACAGCTTCATTCTTGTCCCATGTCTCTCTAGTTTCTAACTCCCACAACTCCTATATCTGTTGAATGTAGTGTGTGGGGTCCTCCTCTGTCATCATTGTGTGGGCCATGATCGAGTTTATGTCAGATGTGTCTTGGTAACTATCCCTCGATAGTTGTTAAATTGTGCACAATCGTGGGTATTACTGCTCAATTGTACTTCTTTGTATCCCGCCTTTCTCCATATGTCATCTGCCTGTTCCCCTAACTGGGCATTGAACAAGCTCTTCATGTCCATTACAACTAATGTGAATCCTGCTGTCTGTTTTTTCGAGAGCATACATCCACTTGTCTGCTCCTGCTGTAAGAGTGGGCAAGTTGTGCATTAAAGGAATGGTTCGGTCAAAAAATGTTATTGACCCTACGGGTCGGCCATGTGTTTTTAAGCCTAAATCGCTCGATTTTAGAAAAATTTCCTATGGACCTTACCCGAGTTTTCGTCCATTAAACGCACGCAAAAACAGGCATCAGGGAGCTGCCATTTTGTGATAATCCTATCATTTCCCCCATCGCCCTGGCTGACCTGCTTTTGCGACACTAAATCATATTCCCCTCCCCTGAGTCTGACATTATCAAAACATTCATATTCCCCGCCTCTCTCTGTGACGTTTCTGTGCTGCGTAGGCAAACGCACCCAGTCGTCTTCTACGCGACTTCACACAGAACCCGGAAACCAACACAGATCAGCTCACAACACAGCGCGCCACAATTCGGAATATTAAACTGTACTTTAAAATCAAACAGCAACACGGTAAATTTGGTAAAGTACATTTATTTGACATTAAATGTTTATAGAATATTCAGCAATTGCCATATGAACTCCGAAAGTCATTTATTTTCTTTTATCTCTATCCGCAAATCCGTAAAAGTTTATCATGAGTCACGCGCTGTTCCTTTATGGTACACAGGGTGTTGGTTTGCGTTCAAAGAAGCACTTTTGTCGCACATTGAACCGCAAGGCTGTTCCATCAAGTAGGCACTAGGCCAGCGTAAAGGTTGATATGTTGCTTCTAGCCGCTAGTACCGCGTAAGGGCAAATGGGCCCTTGACGATCGTCCCATAAGATCATCAGAATAGTGCAGTTGTTTACATTAAGCTGCAGCTGGCGGTTAAAAAAAACATCTGCTGGTGTCTGAAACTGGTGGCAGTGGCGAAAGGGAAGGATATACCTGTTTTGAAAACATAAAATTTATAATTAGTCTCGCCAGCCGATCTTTATTAATATTATTCATTTTATTTATTACGGCCGAGCTGAAACTATTTGCTTTCAAGGATGGCGCAATGGAGTATGTTCGGCTCTAAAATCAATGCGAAAACTAACAAAATAAATCGAGGTTAGTCCACAATGAGAAACAACTTTTTGTCTACATGCGTGTGGCATGTGGACCTGCATGCCCATGTGCCTGCTACAAGGACGATCCCACAAACGTTTTCAAAGCTCTTCATTCATTCATTTATTCATGCATCCATTCATTAATTCTTCATTCCGGTAAAAAGAGTCTAAAAAGTTACTTACATTATATTTGCAATTTCCATTGTGTCTCTGCGTAATGCAGTCCGTAAATCCCACTGTGCTCTTGACAACGATTTTTCGTATACTGAACTAACATGAAACTCGGTCTAGTTTAAGAATGTTCTGCCTCATCATCTCTTACGTTATTGCACCCCCCACCCCCCCTTCAAATGAAGTTCTTTCGGCATGGTCCCTGTCTCACAAGGTAAAAAAACAATAGAACCTTATACTGCCAGTGCGAGTTGTGGGCCTCTTCAGGGCGCAAGCTGAAAATCAAAGCCGCTGACCTTCACTAGAAATGAGCATATATTCTTTCTTTGCAACATCCCGTAGTAAAGCCATCTGTGAGAACTTGAAGTTTCGAATCCATCTATGTACTGCGCCTCAATGTGCAAATGCGAACTGGCTTCTCTCCCATCTGCAACGGCTCGCTTGGCGTGTTCTAAGGCCCCCAATGTTGTCCTCATTGTCTGCGAGCTTTGAAGCCCTAAAGAACTATAACTATTGAGACTTTTAATTTTTTGGGGAAGGTCAGGGAAAGTATAAAGTACCCGAGGAGTTGAGTTGAAAGTGAGATTTATTGTTTGTTTGTTTTATTATTTGCAATACGCAAGCCTCCTCTCGGTTAACAGTGCCCAGCATTTAGAAGAGATTGCGAAAATTAGTTACATCAACAAAAATATATACATACACATATAGAAAAGGTCAGCAATATGAGGTGATAGAGAGAGAATTCAAAGATGACACCCAGGTTGTTCGGCACCCAGGATGGTGAAGGTAGGCGTTAGGGTTAGCGTACCTTGTATGCACACTGTACAATAACATTAATTTACAAAAAGACAATCGTATTACATTTATTTAAACCGGGATTTGTACTTCACAACCAGCTCTCCTTTGGGTGACATGGCACAGTGGCAATGTTGGGTGGCAATGGATCAGTGCTCTGCACAGAAACGTTCAAAATTCCATATCTGTGCTTTTTTGAAAAGGCCTTAGTGTAGAGAGGCATCCTTACATTACCCTTAGTCCTAGATTGTTCACGGCCGAGATTCTCGTTATGGGCCAAGACCGCTAGTAGAGTCCTATGTCTCATGCCCTTTATGCTGAAATGCAAGCTCTTTGGCCTGTACTTTAGGCACATATTGTGGAACACCTCCAAACCTCCTGTGTGACAGAATTCTGTCAGTCCCCTCAAATCTCTTGATAGAGTTTTATCGAAAACAATCTTCTCAATGGCTTTGTGTGTCGGTGAAGATGGATTCAACCACTTCTTCTTCCGTGCCTCCACTGGGGACAAAGGGCCATGTTCACATTGGTGGAAATGTAGGTTTTCTGACCAGCGGTGCACGTTGGTACAGTGGTGCATCAGTGACCACCATTTTTCAAGTAGTATTTCCACTGACCCTTCACAAGTTTTGGCGCTCCACCAAAGATGGTTGCTGATAGACTGGGACCACTCTGAAATACTTTCCAAACCTTTTTTTTCCCTGCAGCCGAGATTTTCTTATTCATTGATTTAGCAAGATGCCATACGTCAAATTGATGTTTAATATGTGGGAACTGCTCTCTCATTGTCTTGGCAATTGAATCGTGTCTGTCCATGGCTATGAGGTCGATATGCATTCTCCTTGATTGCAGATATTCCACTGATTTTATAAATCCTAGTTTCTCCATGGCCACTGAGGATGTACATTGTGTTACCTGCACGACCACCGAACTCACAATTTTCTTACTATCCATGTCCTGAAAGTGGTAGGTGCAGTACTTGGCAGAAAATCCAGGGCTGTCGCACTGTCCATCGCCGGCTAGCCTGAATCGTTTGCCTTTGAATGTACTTGCTAGAGACAATTGTTCAATTTTCCAAGCATCACTAATGGCCGGAAACAGATATTCATGTTGGTATTTGTAGTACTGTGTTTTTGAAATGAAATGGAGTCCCACAAACTGAAAGAAAGACTCTAACTTTCTAAAACTGGACCCACTAACAAGTGAGGCAGCTGCACACAGTAGATTGCCTGCTGGCAGTTTCCCCAGCATCGGTTGTGCAGACCATGTGAACGTATGATTTAATCTACAGGCGGCATGTATTTTGACGTTACTGCCTTGTTTTTGACGAGTCACATGAATCAATGGCTTCCCACATACTTTCCTTCTAACTGAATGCCCACATTTCAACATACTTATAATATTCATCAAACAACTGTCGAATACTATGTATTTGCCCTCTTTCATTAGACTGTCATCCTGCGTCAAAGTTGTTTCGGCCTGTGACATTGAGGACATATCACCACATTTGAAAGAAATATCGCTGCTATCAAGTTCTGATGCGTTGGTGAATGCTGCTGCTGGTTCATTCTCTGTCATTTCAACATCTGCTACTTCAACATTGATGGGAGAACACAACAATGTCGACAGCTTTTTGGGTGGCAATTTTTTGGCGGGTGTAGTTTGTGTGAATTGATCTGCGACTACTTCAGAGCTATCTTCAATACATTCAGTATCATCTTCTTGTGGTGGCGCGGTTGCACTGTAGCAAGGGTCCTTTACAACTTTACTGGATTCTCCGGACACATTCATTTCATGTTCTGGCCATTGGACATGAGCATCTCTAGTCTCAACACGCGGCGTCTGAATTAATAGTTCCTCCATAGTGTAAATGGTCTGGCAAGCCACATCTCTCATTCGCTTCACTGTCTGTGTATGTATAGTTCGGACACCCACGGGTAACTAGAGGATAGATTGGAAAAGGGATGTTCAGTTTAAACACAAGATAAAGTATAGTACAATTGACTTGAAAAAAACATTAAATAGTCCACAGCACAAAAAAATTCTAAAGTTATGAACTATTTGTAACTAACCTTATTTTTCTTTCTTTTCTTTGCAACTTTTTTGATTCGACCTTCAACATCTGCACGCTGTTGCTCCGATACGTATCCGCCTGTTTCCCCTTCCTCTTGCGCTGCAACGACTATATTTTCTGTATCCGCATAGACAGCATGGAATGAGGCTCCATCGACTCCCTGAAACATAGTATTTTCATTACTGTGTATCAAAATATTGTTAGCATAAAACACACGTGAGGACGAACACACATGTTCATTTCAATAGCCAAACACGATTTAAACATTGTGTGCAACAATGAAATGACAAGTATTCAAGCTCTGATGACCTAGTTCGATGGAGCTGTCAGTATCCATACCTCTGGCTCTACATGGACTCCCACGAATGATTGTATTGAAGAGGAGGCATCAGCAACTCCCTGAAACACAGTACTTGCGTAAGTATAGTTTTCAATATTGTAAACATAACACACACTTGGGGTCGATGGCACAGGTACATCTAAAGAGATAACCACAAATGTTGCATTGTCTAAAAGAATCAAGGAATATTTAAATATGATCAGATTTAATCGACTTATTTCTCCAATTTCTTTACATCTGCATCATCTAAATGGGATCTTGTGATTGTAGTGGAAGCTCCATCGTCTCCCTGAAACACAGTACTTGCGTTAATAGGGAAGAAAGTATAGCAAATGGAATCATGTTATATGATCACGCTCAATGGAGCTGTCAGTATCCATACCTTGTGCTGCTGAAGAATATCTAGGGCTGTTGTCAATGTGGTGCGCACTTCCGAAAGCTGTTGCACCGATTTGTATCCACATGGTCCCGCTTCCACCGGAATTACTTGAATGTCAGGCTCCGCATCAACTGCGTGGGTTGACGATTCAACAACTGCCTGAAACATAGTATTTGCATTAGTAAGGATTACAATATTGAAAACACAACACACGCTTGGGGTCGACCGCACAGGTACATATCAACGGCTAACCATGAATGAAACATGGTGTAGAACAATCAAACGGCAAATGTTCCAGTCCTGACGATCACGGTCGATGGAGCTGTCAGTATCCATACCTCGTGCTGTTGAAGAACATCTAGGGCTGTTGTCAATGTGGTGGACGCTTCAGCATCTCCCTGAAAGAGAGTACTTGCATTAGTATGGATAACACTAATTATAACTGAAAACAAACACCAGTGGACGACAACTAAGGTGTATATCAATTGGAAAGCACTAACCAAACAATTGGTAAAATGATGTACACGATGCATAAAAATTATTACTTGACATGCATAAAACAAGTCTGTAGCGGAATAGCCAAGTATGATTACCTGATACGCGCTAGAAGTGGTTGATAACTGCGAGCACGTGACGGAAGTAGAATGTTCTTGCTTCAGATTCAAGGGATAGTCAAGAAGTTGTAAAGGTAAATTATTATTTGATAATGAAATGCCAATATTTAAAATTGCCATGTAAGGAGACAGAATACTTGAGTAATGCGCAAGATAGCACAGTTGCCTGTGCCCATATATAGATTTCGTTTGTGCGTTATGAAATCTAAAAATAATATATTGATAAATGTCATTATTCAAAAATCTATACACTCATATCAATGTCGAAAGTATTACAAATTGGAAACAACACCTAAAATATCAACGAATCCATTCGGCTACCTACACACTACTGCAAGGCCTAAAGCTAAAAACGGAGACTTGACTCACCAGTGGCGGATTGTGGACGAATAGAGTGGGAATAGCGTTTGCAAGCAATTTTCGTGTCGATCGCCGTTTATTCTTCTTTGTTACCCAAGATGTGGTGTACATGTTTGAGGGAAAGTGCCGGAAAGTGCCGGCTGCAGATGCGGTATCGATCACCCCTCTTGTCCTCAAAGACTTGTTGGACTCTACTTTCCAGCTCATCCAGTGGATATCCGCAATGTCTGACCCATTCTCTTATTCGATCAACAGTTTTCAGGAAAACATGCATTGTAGTGCTTTCATATTTAGCATGGGTCTTCGAAGGGCAACCGCTAATCGAACAGGCAGGCATTGTTGAAAGTTCTGAAAATTAAATATCAAGATTATTATAAAACCTTGATGAATAAAAATGTCATAAAAAAGTAAATGAACCATACCATGCTCAATGCAAGGTTTGTTTTGGTCGCCAGAACCATACCAGTTCATCATGTGCGGCTTAGTATTTGCATAAATTACTGATTTTTTTTAATTATGTGACTAAACTCTGAACATGTGACTCGTCCCTTGGATGTTCTGTCTTGCACGAAAAGGAAACATGCTTACGTAATAGACTGGACCCCCAAAGGATGCCATTCGATGACAATTGACACAGATGAAAATAAATAGATCTATTGATAGCATAACAATTGAAACTCAAGTCAATAGCAATGAGACCAATGACCACAGCTCTATTGGGTACTGTAATAGCAAATAGATTGAAATGTAAAAATGACCGAAATATGACTAGGATACATGGCCTTACCTTGACCAACAAACAGTTGGATTCAGCAGGCCGAGCAGTATGTTGCAGGAGAACAGGTAGATGGCCATAGGTAGCACACTGACAAGTTTGCTCGAAGTGGTCACAGATAGCACGGCGACGAGCAGATCAGCATAGATCTCAGTGCTTCTCAGGTACAAGGTTCAGGAGTTGACTTGCAAAGCACAAAGATGTTCTCATTAGACATATCAAGTGGTTTATAAAGTATTAGAAACAGGGGTGTGTTTGAGAATGAATGACGTGTGTATGTCGTGGTATTATGTTTATTGCAGGCGGGCGGCCTGCCTCGGGGGAGGCCTGCCTGGAGACACGGGGTCTGAGGAGGCCATGTGAGCGATGGCCCCTGGGCGTGGGATACCTTTAGAAGTGTACATGCTGTTTGGCACCTTGGCCGTTTGCGCCTGTGACAGCCCCCCATGCCAGCGCTCATCCCCGGGTGCGAACCGCCTTTGATAGAGGGGGTGGGATGGATAGGCCTGGGGCGTGCAGATAAGGCACAGGAAGACTGCTGAATGGAGACACACTTATGTGGATTGCAGGGGGGCGGCCTGCCTCGGGGGAGGCCTGCCTGGAGACACGGTGTCTGAGGAGGCCATGTGAGCGATGGCCCCTGGTCGTGGGATACCTTTTGAAGTGTACATGCTGTTTGGTACCTTGGCCGTTTGCGCCCGTGACAGCCCCCCATGCCAGCGCTCATCCCAGGGTGCAAAACGCCTTTTGGCGTGCCGGCAAGTGTGTGGGAGCGAGGGGCCATCAGGCCCCTCTCATCCTTTACTTCTCAGTAGAAACTCGTACCAAGTGCCTCCAGTAGTGGGTTCGCCCCTTGCCCTTATGTGATGTTAACTTTGGATGACATTCGCGTAGATGGGAACACTGAGCAGGACACGGGGCATCCATTTTTGTACCCCCTTTCCTTTCCTGCATGTGAACCGGCCTGAACCAAGCACATGGCTCGTTCATCTCCACAACGGTGTCCTTGCCCACGCACCCTTGCCAGTGGAAACTTACTGCCATTCTAACCCTGTGTCCCTGCAAGGTATTCTCTTCATGTGCCAGACCACTGACCACGCCATGATGCCCACCTAGCAGATTCCCAACTAACATTAGACCCCTACTGCAGTATATCGTTGCCTATCAATAACAAATGCCACATACCGGAGATTCTTGTGAGCACAGACCCACACTTCAAACAGTGTATTATAGTGGTCAAGACCCTTGACCTAAGGCCTGTATAATCCAATGTTAATTGATAGTATAGATATATGTGTGACTTTTATAGAGACATAACCGACTGAAAGACTTTGAACAAGTGTTATTTAGTGCATGCATTATTGATAATATATTATGTTAGCTTAGATAGTGACCACCCCGCTTCACAGCGACCTGAACTTCACCCATTCCGAGCACAGATGTCTGACGTCCATCCTTGAATGGAGACACACTTGATTCATTTAAAAAATCGAAACAATCGTTGTTAAAATATATGTGGTGTTTTATTTTGTATCTTATTTTGATGACACAAAAATACAAAACTTTACACATTGTACAGTTCAGGTTGCAGCACAGCGAGAGAAAATCCCCTGTACTGACCGCTGTCACTCGGGAACAGTTCTCTTATGCCACGAATGGCACAGGCAGGTATCACTCTTCGAACGCAGTGTCCAAGCCTCCCGTGAAGCCACCATGTAAAGGAACAATAGGCCACCAGCCTGTACCACCTGTGAAAAGGAATGAAACAAACTGTTTTTAAATGACCAAGATAAGTTTAATAAACGTTTGTTGTCAATGACAATTCTTGTAACTAATGGCATTCTGCTCGGACAAATACTATGTAGACACTGCACACTATTGAAAGACTTTCGTGCGTTACAATGATATGTATATGTAATTTTGTAGATAGTAGAAGACCATGAAATAGGAGTGGCATGACAGGCAGAGTATACTTACTCGTTACTCGGATTACGCGGACGAACAGTTGCGCGAAGTTCGTGCATAAGCACCATCATTATCCTCAACACGGACCATTTGAGGCAGGCTGCCCTGAATTCTGGCAGCTCGGTGATGCATTGCGGTCGTGGCTCGCCTTCCGAAATGTAGTTCACGCATCCCGAGTTTTCACAGCAGCAGCAGTTCTCATCCTCAGTTGGCATTAGCTCGCACCGATTGCATGTGCACCAGGTGGAAACACCGTCCATGCGACTAGGTCCAGGCTCTTCAGCTGCTGAATCGTCCTCCCAACTGCTGTCCGAAGACCCATCTATTTCGGGTGTTTCCCTTTCCAGTAGTTCCTCCTCTGTATACTCGGGCTCATACATGTAGGGCATTAATGTAGCCATTGTGTGTTAAACAAACTAAAATAATTGATAGCGGTGGTACTGGTATCTGTTCACACGGGCTACAAGCAACAAAGGTAGCTGACCAGAGCACAGAAACGAGTCACAGAATACTCAAAGTAACACAGAGATAGGAATGGCATCGAAAATCTGATGCTGTGTCTTGTGAAAGGTCTGTTTATACATATTGAGGAAAGAGGCGTCCTGCCATTTCCATGGCAACACGTCATTAGCTGAAGCGCAGCGAATGTTGACACGAGACGTGCTTTGGCATTGTGAAATGGGTGGTACTCGTCTGCTGATCACAGGCTCAGGGGCGGGGGATATGATTTAGTGCCGCAAAAGCAGGTCAGCCAGGGCGATGGGGGAAATGATAGGATTATCACAAAATGGCAGCGCCCTGGTGCCTGTTTTCGCGTGCGTTTAATGGATGAAAACTCGGGTAAGGTCCATAGGAAATTTTTCTAAAATCGAGCGACTTAGGCTTAAAAACACATGGTCGACCCGTAGGGGCAATAACATTTTTTGACCGAACCATTCCTTTAAGTTATCTCAATCCATGTGGGGCCAGGTCAAATAATCCACAGCAACTGGAACAGTGTCCCCTGTTTTTATTCTGGGATGCTTTCTTCTTACCCTTAGCTAGGGCAATTCACCCAACGTGCAGCCTGAGCCAGTGACCTTGTTGTGTTACTTCCTCCTGGTCATCTGTCTCTCATTCATCATCATCATCCTCTTCTTCCACTTGAGTATATACTGCGTCATAGTCTACACTATCATGGTGTTTGTTCCTATCTTGACAACCTTCTGACCCTCCCCTAAATTGGGGGAATGCCTCAATTGGGTTTACCTTAAGATCTGTAATAGCTTTACTGTCAATCTTGAAGAGAATTTGTTCTGCCCTCCATTCAACTGTGCCTATTGCTGCATTCTGCCCCTCCCATTTCCCTGGGCCATTTTTGCGAGCTTCTCTTCTGCCTTATGCAATGCTACCTCTTATTCTCTGCAAGCCTTATTGTCTTTTTCCATAAATAATTTGTCTCAGGGAAGGAAGGGGGGGCTTCTCCCGGCTCCCCTGATGTTCCCTTTGTCCTCAGTTGGGGGAGAAAACCAGGGTTTGGTGTACCCCACGGAGGGCTGTAGAGGAAAGGACCCATGTGGATGTAGGGCAGAGCAGTGGCCTGTATGCACACTTGATTGGTTCCCTCTGTACTCTCATCAGGGGCATTCTCTTTCTCCTCAAACATTTTCCATAATTCAAGTATACTCTGCCTATTTTTCAACTTTTTCTGTTTATGAGTTGACCACAAACGTGTATACATACGTTCCAATACGTATCATGCATGCCCTCCTCGTGCCAAGGTTTAAACAATTTGCCCACAGTTTCCTGAACCTATTCATGGTAGTGCTTCAGGATTTTCTCTTCATACTCCGGAAGTGCTTTGCACATGTTCACCAATGCAGTAGCCATAAAAAGATGAAATTCCAACCTCACTCAAAACAACAAAAACTCCACATACACAGAGCCTGGGGTGGCCTTTTTTAAAAACTCACAACACCCCAATAAACCAATTACTCACACAAATATCACTTTGCATGCAGCGCTGTCTTTCCCCACTTAAGAGGAACTTCCCCACATCAATTCTTCACGTTTACTATTCTATATGATGGCATCTTTCACCGCAGTGTGGGAGCTTCACCTCAAAGCTGGTCGAAACTCATGAAAAAAACATGCAACCTTGTCTTTCCTCATCTTCGAGGCGCTGTCCCTTCTATCACAATAGCAATTTATCAGCAATAACAAAATATATCAACAACACTGTGTTTCATGTAGAAAGTGCACTTACATTATATGTGTTCTCTGAGTTCCCTCAAGGCCTCGTCCCCCAAAAACTACCTGCAGAGCCCAGTCTGGCAGCCCACACTCCAGGGGCCAGATAGACATTCAGGGAAAATGGCTATTGGTTATTACATTACCCGTGACCATTCTAAGTCCAGCCCTCCTATGAATTACCTAATTGCGCAGTCAGCAAAAAATACGTCTTCCTGATTGGCTAAAGTTATTAAAATGGTATAACCTCATTGTTCAAGACAGTTTCATGTAACTGCTGATGTGCAGTCCCACCGAAACAACCCAATCATGTAGTGAGTGTGAAAAGTGAAGTCAGCAAATTAGACACAGTAATATCCTCTCCCACAAGCTCAACCAATTTGCCAATCCAGATAGTTCCCAGGCCTTGTCGCAGTATACTATGCACCACGTTTTGCAACTCCCATTTTGTAACATGTTTCTATCCCTGGCACATGTTTGTCTGGCTATCTCTTGGGAACCAGGTTGCTTCATAAAAAATGTAACTGAGGCCCCACTCTTTGAAAATTATTTCCTCGTGTATATCCGTGCTACAAAGTCCTATTGTAAACCCACAGGCCATACATTAATTCTGTTATGTGTCGCAGGGAAGTAGGTTTCCCTCTCTCCCCCTTCTTTCTGTGACTTTAAAGCACGTATAGAGTGTACATTGAAGTCCTCACTGAACTACTCTTTTGCCACATGCCACACACCGACTTAAAAAAAAAAATGGACGAGCCCAGATAGACTGGTCACTATATTTTCTCAGAGAAAATGCTGTTTTTCTTATATGTGTATTGATAAATATGTGAAAATGATTTGTTTAATACTTAATTGGAAAGTGTATCCTGCTGTTCATATGACGTTGGTGTTTGAGATAAATGGACATTGGGTGACTTTAGATCGTTGGGAACAGTCGACTCCTTTCCCTATTTTTGAGTTGCTGTTGAATTTGCGCACCATGAACACAGCATCTCAGCCCTTTATTTAAATCCACCTTTGAACATCCATTATTTCGCCAATGTGTGGAACTCCTACTGGGATCCTTCTGGAAATAAACTTCAACTTTAAGGACATGCCTTTCCATTGCTTGGCCAGGTGGGAACTACTTGTGACTGACACAACCTGCATTTGATGTTAATTGCCCTATTTGTATGCTCGAGGTTGTTGAAGTGTAGAATTGTAGGAGAAGTAGAGACATTGTGGACAACAATTCATGCTGACTGAGCACCCACGTCTTCTCTTTAATTGGCACTTTTAAAGTGAATTTTGAGAGTCTGGAACATGAGTTACCTATTCATTATGGCACTTACTTCAATACAATAACTTCTTGAAATGTATGTGTTTAACAGAAGCTGCCGTGTGTGTACCTTGCAATTGAAGTGAGATTACATTAAAATGGTGACGAAATATTTCCACAATGCTCTAATGGTAACGAATAGTGACCTTTTTTAAGCCTTCTTTCGGCAAGTAAGGTTGTGTCAAAATGATTACCTCTGCGTCAACGTTTTCAAGTCTGTATTTCCCGGGTCTGCTAATACAGTTGTGAATCCAGGATTGCTGTTTCTGAACTTGAAAACGTTAAACCAATCTCCAACACACAGATCTACCGAAAGAGCACACCTATAACATCCTTCAAACAGCACATAGGACAATAACACAAGGGCCTGATGTATAAAAGTGTTTGACAATTTCGCAATACCAATGCAAAACGATTTGTAAATCAGGCCCAACATGTTTGCATGAACGTGTGTACTTCTGCAGTGCTCTTCTTAACTGCTGAACCCATATGCATGCATTAGTATTGGCCGAACCCCAAACCCTCTCCCGTAATAATAGGCTCACAACTTGTGTCAAGTGTTGGCAATAAAAGGCCGTAGGATTTTATTGTACAGATATGGTTATGGCAATACACAATATCACATATCATAATGGTATACTTTTGGGCACCGGGTCCTGAGGTTACCCCCTCTGACCTGTGCCGCCACACGGGGGCAGGTTGGGGGTCTGACCGTGTTCCCCAGAAGTATGCCCTAGAGACAGCCCCTGTAGGCGAGGGTTGCATTGATTTCCTGAAAGAAATGCTCCGTGCCCTGGTTAGATAAATGGGTGCCATTGTGTAAAAAGAGGTCCGGGTTGCCTAGTGTAATGGCTGGGTGTTTTATGAATCCCAGTCCTCTTGACGTACAGAATCTCTCTATTCCCCTGTTCAATTTTCTTCTGGAGATGTCTACAGATTTGTAGCAGTTGGCCCCTAGCCATTTCTTTCTTGGTTGGATGGCTGAGAAGTATATTTCTGTACCCCTCCAGTTGTGCGAAATGCCTGCTAGGGAGGAGCAGATTTCTTTGCATAGAATTCGTCTACCCGTGTTGACTAGGTTGTTACCCCCTAGATGGATGATCAGGAATTCTGGGGGCTCCCTGTATGCCACTAGTTCTGCTAGTGTTTCGTGGATGTCGGCCCACCGTAGGCCTCTGTATCCCCACCATGAAGTGATGGTGTTTCTGAAAGGTGGACCTTCTTTGGTCTCTTCTGCCCATCTGCCTGTCTTGAAGACGAATGAGTGGCAGACTATCCATGCTGATCGGAGTGTGGTCCTCACTTCGCCTGTCGTTTCTGTGGGGGGGGGGAGAAAAAGAAAATTTGAGGGAGGATGGCTATATCAGTTGTGGTCTGATATATCTTTTGTAACAGTCTGACTTCCATCCCCCTATGGTGTTGCAGTGCTAGGCCCCCCTGCCATGCTGCAGTGGCGGCAATAATCCTGAAGGAATGGGTGCCAAAGCATTTGGGGTCCCACCCTGCTTTGCTGATTGCTTTCATCAGCACCCCTTTAAATTGGTAGTGGCTTAGTGCCGATGAATCCTTGTGGATTAAGAAACTCCCCCCCACTTTGGGTCGTTGTGCGTAATAGAGGTTAGTGATGCAAACCGGACAGTTTGTTGCTTCGTCAATGCAACAAATGTTGATGGTTCTTTTAGCACCCGTTTTTGACTGTTGCATTTCTATGTTAACACTCTCCTGTCTTACCCTGACCTCCATGACACCCAAGCTGTTTTTGGCCTTGGTGCTGGAAGCAATGAGTTTTCCTATCCGGAAAGCCCCAAAGTAGGCTAGAAAAAAAGCAGTTTTGGTGCCAACATATGGCTTCCAACTGGCTTGCTATCTGTACACGTTTGTTGAAATCAAGGGGTCGGCGGGTGTCCATTTGGGGAACCTCTATTCTGCCCCATCCTTTCATTGCATAGGAGATGAGGGCGTTCTGGGTGGGGTCTGAATCACCCCGTATTTTTGCAAAATATGAAATTGCCACCAGGTGTCTTTTTGCACAATCTCTTTTGAACCCTTGTTCCCGAGCCCATTTTAAAAATACTTCTATGTCTTTAATCGTTATTAACTCTACATGGTTTAAACCTGTGGCTTTAAATACTGTCTGCAAACACTTACTGTACTGTGTTGCGGTAGTGCTTCCCACTACTCTCTCTGCCATTTCCATTAGGAACCCTGTGAGGTTGTTGGCACCCGTTGATGATGTGCCTGATTCTTGTTGGGCATCCCGGCCTGGGCTCTCTGGTGCTGGTGTTGATGCTCATGTGTTGTTTGCACCCGTTTTAGAGGTGCCTGGTTTCTGTTGGTCATCCCGGCCTGCGCTCTCTGGTGCTGGCGTTGATGCATCGTGTTGTTGGCACCCGTTTTAGAGGTGCCTGGTTTCTGTTGGTCATCCCGGCCTGTGCTCTCTGGCGCTGGTGTTGATGCCATTTTTCTTGTCTTCCCATTATTGTCCAGCATTCTGCTGGTATTGCCGTCATCTGTTCTTGGGCGTGTGGTGCTAGCTCTCGGAATCTTGTCCACTGGAAGCGAGATAAAGCATCAGCAATGTTATTATCTGCCCCTGAAATTTGCTTCGCTTTGACTACATGTTTTCTTGTAGTGTGACTGTTGTAATGGCTCATAATACTTTCAGCACTAAAGAGCATTTTGTAGACCTTCTGTTTAAGGAGCCCACTACAGCCATGTTGTCGCACCAGATCAAAAGTTCTGTGTTCGCTAGTTGCCTGCCCCAGATGTGTAAAGTTAGCCAGATGGGAAATATTTCTAGGAGGGTGATGTTTTTTGTCCACCCTGCTGCTTGCCATGAATTGGGCCAGTGTCCTGCCACCCATTCAGAGTCTAGTATGGCTCCAAAGCCCTTGCTCCCGGCTGCATCAGTGAATAGGACCCTGTTTGTCCAGGTATTTAAAGGCATTCGCCAAAGTAAAGTCCCGTTGAACTCTCTGAGAAACTTTGCCCATGTTTCCAGGTCCTGTTTAACCTCTTTGCCTAGCCGCATGTGCAAGTGGGGTTTGGTGAATGATTTGATTTTGAACTCTAGGCTTCCGGAAAATATCCTCCCGTGGGGTATTATTCTGGATGCGAAATTGGGACTGCCTGCTAGGGATTGTATTTCTTTTACTGTCCCTTATCTTTCGTTATCAGGTTTTGTATTTTTAAACAAAAGTTCTGTTATTTTTGTTTTGGGGATTCTGCAGAGCCCCTTTGCTGAGTCTATTTCGATGCCCAGGAAAATTATGCTGGTGTCTGGGTTGGTGGTTTTCTCCTTTGCCAGGAGAATTCCCCATTGGGCGGCCATGTGTTCCAGTTTTGCTAAAGCCCTGCCGCATTAACCAAAGTTTGGTGGTCCCATTACCATAAAGTCATCGAGGTAATGCACTATTTTTGTCCCGGGTCTCTGCTTTTGGAAAGCCCATTGAAAAAAGGAACTGAATCGCTCAAATAGTGCACAGGATACTGCACACCCCATGGGGAGGCATCTGTCTACATAGAATTTGTTGTTAAAAGTGAAACCTAGCCACTGCTGTGAATCTGGGTGGACTGGCAAAAGTCTAAAAGCGGATTCGATGTCCAGCTTGGCCATCAAGGAGTTTCTGCCACACTCCTGTATGAGTCTTACCGCCTCTTGGAAATGTGTGTAAGATACGGCGGATTCCGTGTGTGGTATGCCGTCGTTTAAAGATTGGACTTTGGGGTAGGAAAGATGATGGATTAGCCTCATTTTTCCGGGTTCTTTTTTGGGGACCAGGCCTAGTGGGGATATTAAATAGTTATTCAATGGCATGCAGTCCCAGGGACCTGCTATCCTGCCTAGTTGCCGTTCTTTTTTGATTTTTGTTTCCACTATCTGGGGGTTGTCCCTGGCTGACTTTAGGTTCATCTGAACGATCTGTGACCCTGTGCCCTTAAATGGGATGGAAAAACACTTGGTGAAACCCTGCCATATTGCCATGCTGGTTTCCTGGTCCAGGGTTGTTGTTAAGGGCTTCTCTAAAATTGCCCCGATTGATGGACGTTCGTCCTGGTTCTAAAATTGGGGTATCATTCTTTCTTGGCTGGTAGTCTGGTGCAGTTGCTTGCTGCATGGTCACCGTTGCAGTTTGTGCAGGTGTGTTTGTACCAACATTCTTTGCCCCATGTACACTGGTTTTTCCCAAAATTTCTGCATGGGATGTTGGATTTGGCAGCTTGATGTTTGTTCTGTCTGTGGGCATTATTTTTAGCCGACCAAGGCTGATACTTCCGAAAAGGCTGCTCCCCTTTCTTGGATTTTTTTAAAAAAATGTTTTCTTTTTGTCGGCAGAGGTTCACAAGGCACATACGTCAAGGCAACAAATAATTAAATCAAGCATAGCATAAAACATCGTAATGGTTACAGAATACAGTTCCAACAGTGGATATAGAGCATCAACAATACAGAAATACACAGCAAAAATCACGGTGCATGGGTAGAGACCGGAGATAAGCCGGAGCCGGGCGTGTTCTCACTTTGATTGTTGAGATATGTATTAAATTCGCTCCAGATGTTCCTGGGGCGAGATTGGGCGGGCAGCATTGTCCGGTATTCCTCCTCACAGTTCCGCGACCATGTGAGCATACCCAGCCATTTCTGAGAGCCCGGTGGGGAGGAGCGCTTCCAGTTCTGAAGTATACATTTTTTGGCAATCATGCAGCTTATATTAAAAACCTTTTTCAAACGCTTAGTTTCGTCAGACCCCCAGACCCCAAAGAGAACCGCCAAAGGATCGGGATCAATTACAGTTTCAGTTACCGCACTCAGTGTATGGAGGACACTGTCCCAGAAACCGGACAGTTTGTTACAGGTCCAGAACATATGCAAGTGATCAGCATCCACCGCCCTACAGCGCAGGCAGAGGTGCACCTCAGAGCGAGCAAACCCCGAAGCAAACCCTGATGTCCTGCGTGGTGTATAGTGAAGCCTATTGAGGAGCTTGTATTGCATGGTACGAAAACAGAAATTGAGAGACACTTTTTGTGTGTGGCAGCACATATCCTCTCATAATTCATCAGAAATTTCTAGACCCAGTTCAGCCGACCATCCTTCGCGCGCCCTAGAGTAGGAATGGGGATGATATCTAGTAGGATCTGATACAGTGAAGAGACGACGCCGCGTGCACCGCCCGAGTTGGCGATGTAGGCTATCGCCGGGTTGTCTGGGGGCTCATCCGGAAAGGAGGGCCACATGGTGCGGAACGCGGCGTGAAGCCTGTAGTATTGGAGAGTCTCTAGGGGAGATCTGGTGTGCCCCGGTCTCCAGGTCTGGGGGCCTATGAATTTGCCCTCGGGATAGAAGTCGGACAGGGCCCGATACCCCAGCGCACCCCAGTGTCACGCCAAAGCGGTATCAAGCATGGGCTCCAGGCCCGGAAAGGCCCACAAAGGAAGCCATCTGTAATATGGGGAGGGCCCACTTGTCGAGTGTAGCATACGTGACCAGGCATACAGGGTCACAGCAATGGGGTCAACGGGGGAATCAGATGTGTAGCGTCGATGTAATATCAGGGACATTAAGTTGATACCAGCGGAGGCAAGCCGTTCCAGTTTGACATGTGGGCGCACTGGGGAACCCGGGTACCAATGAGTAGCATGCTGGGCCTGGGCCGCGATCCAGTATATTTCCAGGTCCGGAGCAGCAATACCACCCCATTTGTATGAAAGTGCCATGTCAGTCCACTTCTTGCGCACCGCACCGGAGTGCCAGAGAAATTGCGCGCAGAGCTTATGCAATTTAGTGAAGTAAGCCCTCCCGGGCCATATAGGAATGTTGCAAAAGGTGTATAAGAGCTTGGGGAGCAAGATCATTTTAATAAGGGATAGACGACCAGCGACGGACAACGGGAGGGTGCGCCAATGTGAAATTTTGGTCTCAACTGTTCGTGCTACAGCTGAGTAGTTATCGGCAAGCAGGATGGGCTTAGTGAGGGACATCTGCACCCCAAGGTATCTCACACCCTCAGGGGCCCAGTGCAGGGGATACTCGGTGGTGGGCTGCAGGGTAGCTTTAGTGAGAGGGAAAATCTCCGATTTGGAATAATTAATCGTAAATCTGGAGTGGGTGCCAATCCGGGTGATGTCTCTCAGTATGGGATCCAGATGGGTAGTGGGATCTCTGACGTATAATAGGACATCGTCAGTTTATAGGGATATTATTTCAGGATCGTTAACCAATCGAACTCCTTTACGCGCGTGCCGTGCTCGGATAAAGTCCGCCATCGGTTCTATCACCAATGCGAAAAGAATCGGGGAGAAGGGGCAGGCCTGTCTGGTGCCTCTGAATAAAGTGAACATCTCGGATGTTAGTGAGTTGACTCGTACCCGCGCAACGGGGGAAGTGTACAAGAGTTTAATGAACCCTATCATGTTAGGGCCGACGCCCATTGTTTCGAGGAACAGCCACATATATTTCCAGGAGACCATGTCGAAGGCCTTCTGAGCGTCCAGCGTAAGCGCTACGGCCTGGACGTCTTGGTCTATACGGGACATGACATTAAATAGTCTCCTGATGGTATGGGAGGTGGACCTACCGGGGACAAAGCCTGCTTGGTCCTCTTGTACCAAGTGCGTCATGATGGGCAGAAAGCAGTTAGCAATGATCTTAGCAAAGATCTTTGTATCTAGGTTCATGAGGGAGAGAGGTCTATAGGACCCGCACTCGTCCTCAGGTTTACCTGGTTTGAGCAGTACCGTAATGGCCGCTTCCCGCATGGAAGGGGGAAGGATAGTGGCTCGGAGTGCCTCATTCCATACCTCCAACAGCCGGGGGGCCAGAATAGCCATGTGCTCTCGATAGTAGTCCGCCGTAAGGCCATCAGGTCCCGGCGCCTTGCCTATGGGCAAGTCTGAGATAGCCGATACTATTTCGTCTAGCGTGAATGGGGTATCCAGCTGGTCTCGGGTCTGTGGGGAAATTTCCATGGTGGGGATCTGGTCAAGGAGTTCTCGCATATGTTGTTCAGTGTGCTCTACGGGCTGGGAATAAAGGGATCTATAGAACTCGGTGAATATATCAAGTATTCGATGGTCCGCCCATTGAGCGTCACCGTTCTGATCTTTTATGGAAGTGATCTGCGTGCGGCCCATTTCCCCCCTCACAAGTGTCGCAAGTGTCTTGCCGGGTCTGTCCCCCTCTCCATATTTCCTAGCGGCCTGCGGGCGGCTGAAATAATGAACTTCGCTGGTCGCTAAAGTGTTGAACACCTGCAGTTCATCAGAGATTTGGGCCAGAGTAGTGGGGTCAGACCCAGAGGAGCAGCATTGCTCCAACCTTTTCAGTTTGACCTCAGATCGTCCAAGGGCGGCCCTAATAGCTTTCAACACCCCTGCCTCTCGGGAAATAGACATGCCCCTAATGTAAGCCTTAAATGCCTCCCATCTGAACGCGGCAGTCGTGTCTTGAAGAGAGTTAAGCTCAAAGAAGGACTCAATGTCCGCTAAAATCTCAGATTTAAACACAATGTCTTTTAGAGCTTCGGACTTAACACGCCAGGTGCAGAGTGTTGGGATGGGAATTCCCAGCCCTAAGGACAGTATGATCGGAGAATGATCTGAGAATGTGCGGGGCAAAATGCGTGTATCCTCCACCCTACCCATAGCCTCTCTCGAGACCAAAAACAGATCTATCCTGGACGAACTATCATGTACAGAAGAGTAATAAGTGTAGTCCCGCTGCTGGGGGTGAAGTGTTCTCCAGGCGTCGCAAATATTAAGCGACTGCATGTGGCCATGCATCCTGCGTGCCGCGCCAGACAGGGCTCTGGGTGTAGTGGCAGTTCTGTCCAGGGCAGTGTCCAGTATAAGGTTCAGGTCCCCCCTCCCATTAGATCTGCACCCCCACGAAGCCTAGCAGTATGGTAGTTACAGTGTCAAAGAATTCCGGAGAGTCTACATTGGGACAGTGAGTGTTAACCAGCAAGTACTCTTTATTGACCAGTGTGCAGTGTATTATAACATAACGACCCTCAGGATCAACATAGCTTTTATGCAGCACAAACTTAATTGATTTGTGGATCATTGTGAGAATGCCCCTAGATTGTGTGGAGTAAGAAGTAAAGAACCTGGCAGAACCCCATGATGGGGCAACAGCTCTCGGAATGAGGCCATCGGAGTGTGTCTCTTGTAAAAGCAATATCTTGCAATTGTGTCTGCTAGCATATGCAACAATCTTGCGGGCCTTAGTGTGGTTGCTCATCCCCCGAATGTTCCAGGACATTATGACTGTAGCCATGTCAGAGGTAGGTATCTACAGCCACAGTACCCATAAATTAGTGAACATCCCAGCTCCCGTGATGGTATGAGCTCCCAGAGTTGGAACAGCAAGTGGGCATGGGGCCCTTCAGCATGCGCGCCGCGAAACCTTGTGTGCCTTTTTGTAAAACAACCCCTTTCCCACCCCCCACCCTCACCACTATCCATGGATCAGCAGTGTAAAGATCGCCCACCCAAAACAACGCACAGTTGGGCCGTGGGCTTTTGTAACCAGTTGTCCCAGTTTTGTTCCACCTGGGCATTTCTGGCAATAGCTTTTTCTTCTATCTTTTTGGGATCCCTGAAAGCATCTTTCCCTTTGCGCTGGGCTTCTATTAAAGAAAAGATTTCTATGAATTCCTTGGCCCATATGGCTTCTTTGATTGTGGTATCAATGTTCCATGCCAGGCATCTTTTGTATCTATTTAATATATCTGTTTGGAAAGATTTCATTTTTTGCTCTAACTGTGCATTGCAGATTGTTACAATGTCTGTTGTACTGCTGCCGGGTGTCCCGGTCACGCCCGTGTTGTCTGCGATAAGGGTTTCCCATGCTTTTAAAGCACCTGCTGGGTCTGTTGATGGAGCTGTTGGGGCTGTTGCATTTATTGCTGGGCGGGCTACTGGCACTTGCTGTACCTGTTGTGGCGGGGTTGCTGTAGGTGGCATTACCGGGGTGTTGACTATCATTATTGCAGGTTCTAGAGCCCTGGTGGGGTTTGGGGCCCGAGGTTCCCTTGTGGGTGTTGTCTGTTTCCCCCTTACTTCTAGCATTAATGCTGCAATTCTGCTACATTCTCGCATAGTTTTGACAATTTTTTGTTACCTTTGTTGGCGCCTTCTGATAGTTTTCTCTTTTTTGCTGGTGCAATGCCCTCCTCTTGGCTGGGTGGCCTGGCAATTCCATCCCTGGGTAGGCCGTACATGTTTTCTCTAACCCATGCCCATCCGTAGTGCTCTGCTGCTTCAATGGCTGCTAACAACTGTGGTGATTTGGGCTTTTGTACCGGTGTTGCGGGTGCCTGTGCTTTCCGTTTGGAACCCAGGCTCCTTTTTGGCCTGTTCTGGGGAAAGGAAAAACGTTTTACCAAGGTTTAGGGCTGTTGTTATCGGCACGCTCTTTTGAGCTTGTTCTATTTGTTGCCCGTGTTGGGTAACTGGTGGCTGATGCCCTCGTGTTGCTAGCATATGTTTTCTGCTAGCTCTTTTTGCTAAAGGAAAGGTATCTCCATGTGTTAAATCTATGGATGGTTCAAGAAAATTGTCTCCTTTTGCCCACCGTGTGTGGTGCTTATTTTAAATAAATGGGCAGCCCCAGAATCGTTTCCTGTGTCACTGATATTTAAAATAAATGGTTTTGCTGTGGGGGCGCCCGCGTAAAATTATAGAAAAATATTTTTTTTAGTCTGCAGCATTTGAGACCTGCCGGGATTGAACTTGCGTCAGCAGGCTCTGTGTGGATGTCAAAGCAAGCTCTCAGCTCGCCGTACTACTTGGCTGGCTGTGAATGAGTCTGAATTTATCACTGGGTTGTGTTATCCTGACATCCTGCCTTGCGAGGCGGAGGTTTAGACAAAAAGAAACAAAACAAAATTGTATCTCTACCCGGGCACGAGTGTCTACTTTTCTTCCCTCGAAGTCCCCAGCGCAGCGGCTTACCTGAAAGCTGTTGAAACTGACGCCGTCCGCGCTGGGCCCCTCGGGTGCCTCTCTTTCCTTCGTTCGAATGGATTTGAAGGTTTCACGCGGCACGCATCCTTGTTTTTGTTATGGAAATGCTCACCGCTCGTTTGTCCGTTATGCAGAGATGTTGAAACTGACGCCGTCCGCGCTGGCTGCTCGGATGCCTCTTCTTCCTTCGTTAAGGCTGCAATGCAATGTTTTGAACAGTAACAATGTTCAGGAAGGAAAACGATGCTGCGGAGTAGAGCAAACCTACTTAAGATTTGCTAAAGAAGCAAAAAGGATTTGGAAGACACTGAGTAAACAGTGAACCTCCTGTTTGCTTGGGTCCCCGTTCAGGGTCCACAAACAGTTTGTGTTCACTCAGAGCATGCTGCTCTTATTTATAGTACCCAGGGAGGCCCTGGGTCTTTGTTATGATGTAGTGGGGGCTGCCGTTGTCGCAGCCCCGGCCGGATAGACGACTGTCTGGCCCCCTGGTGGGGGCAAGTCTTTGAACCTGGGCCCTGCCTGATGGTTGGTTTCCTTATGGTGCTTAGCACCTTGCTGTTTGGAGGAAGGGTGAGGTGACTGTTCACACCTCACCCTTCCATGTCTTTGTGCTGCAGAGACTGCGTGTCTCTGTAGCTGGGGGGAGGAGAGGAGCAGGTACAGATACAATTGGGGCTGCCCCTCTCCCAGCTGCTGATGGTAACAGCAGTTACCCTGCCTCACTTTTGGGATGCCATGCAGCATTGCCCAGCACAGTATGGGCACGAGTGCAAAAAGTTGATCTGTGAACAAATGTATGTCTTATTGTCTGTGAAAAAATGTATTGAAATGTTTGTCCTCTGAAAATACTCTGCAACATAGAATATGTGCACAAGGAATTTAAACAATACTTATCTTTACCATTATGTTCCTTGGGGCTTGCTGAGATATATGTGTCCGATAAGTATGCCAACATTTATTTTGAATCACGTGATTTTAGCAGTCTATATATTAGTTTCCAATTTGCAATGGTGCATTTGTTTTTGTATTCATGCATCCAATTCTTATAGTCGCGACTCAATGTGTTTGGTTCAACTTTTTTATCCACAATATTGAGCATGCTGTACCACTTAATTATACGTGTTTGTTTGCATGGAATGTCTTCCTATTGTGTATCACAATGTCAAACAAACACCTATACTTTGTACTTTGTTCAGTAATTCCACACTTATTACATGTCTTCAGAAGGTTTTTAAGAGAATACCAAGATCCCAGTCATTCGCTTGTAACACATCCCTGGGTGAGATTACGCTATTGGTCAATAATATATTAACTCTATCCACATTAGCAGTTGTACAAACTATGCGGTTTCCCTGTATATTAGTAGTTACAAGCCACCTGTTGCTATTTTTTTGTAAGGTCGCAACATTATTTTTAAGACTGCATGATCACTCAAAGGCTTTATTTGTGATTATCAATGAATGCATTAGGTTTGTAGCAAATATAGAATCCAAATACGAGGAGTTTTGCCAATCAAGCCAAGTAGTGAGGGCCAGCAAGGACGTTCACCCGGTTGGAACAATAATTAGCAGATCATCAGCTATCATCCTTTAAGTCCATAGCCTTTCCTTACTCAATAGTGTTTTCTGGTTGTGGGAGTGTTCATCATTTATTTTTGGTTAACGAGGTCCCTAGGGGACTTATCTTGCATAATGACATCAATTGAGGTGCAATGATCATTACATTCACTTACAATTATGATTGCACCACCTGGTGCTCGTCGAAGTCAGTCGTTATACAATATTACAATATTACCAATAATTTTCCCCAAATCAGATGTACAGTTCTCTTCCGGTGGATCATACACTATAATTACCAATGTCTTTACATTTCGGAAGGGGAAATCAATTATCACAATACATATAATAATATATTGTTGGAATCCACCTCTAGTGTATTCTTCAATCAATAGGTGGCTTTTGGTCCCGATGCATAAGCCTCCCTTAAGGCATTCCTTATTTCTCTTTAAAGCCCTGTGAATATGTACAGTGTAACCATCGATCATTAGGTTTTTCGTAAGCCAAGTTTCTTGGAATAAGAATACATCCACAGACCATATAATGTCTTTCCCTTCAAGGCAATTAATAAAGGATTGATGCCCTATCGAGTTTCAATATACAAAAACAAGGGTACCTGTAGAGCTACTGGTACTGCAGGTAAGAATCAGATATACAAACAATTATGGACCATAGCTGCGTGGTTGGAAAGAGGCTAACTCCTTCAATTTTCACAAACATATAAATGTATTAGAAAATATAATATTTGAATTGGCACTACCGTTTTCTCTTAAAAACGGCAATGCATATTTCAGTTTGAACCTAAATCGAAGTCCACTCATTTCACTACACCATACATTCACATTCTCTCAGTCTCTCGTAACAAACTATTGCATATTGCCTAGATTACAATATCTATATAACCACCTAACAACAATTTTTCAAACTATTCCTTAACACCCTTCTTTATTACAAATGTAGCTATCTGTTCTCCAACAGATTCAACTTGTCAGTTTGTTGACATGTGTTTCAGTTTGTTTTTCAGGCTTCTGGTGTTGCCCTCTAATTTCTAACCTTCAGGACGATGGTGGGGCTCAAATAATGCCTCACCCTTGGATCTATGGAGTGGGAAATGTCATCTAAAGAAAATAGGACAGTACAACCTTATTAGTCATAGCTTCTGGCCAACCTCATTACTTTACATCAAACCACAACTTAATTGTGCTTATAAATCTTCCATAATTATACACATTTACTCTCAACACCAATACAACTCTTGGGGGTAGTGCAAACAGATGGCTACAATCTTCAGCGCTCCAACAGTTATACAAGTGATCAGCAGAGCCTGCTAGGCAAAGGCAAAGGGTGAGGAAAACTGCCTCTCTTATAGATACTTCCAATAAACAGTATTGCATCTAGTCAACTGCCCTTCTCCCAGTACATGCAGCATCAGCACTTATTTCAGATCTTCAAAAAGGCTGCTCACAGCCAATGCAACCCGATAATCTAAATACGTAGTATTGTGGTAACCCAATAGCTGTGATTAACTGGGGCTTCTGTGCCCAAGGTATTAGACACGAGATAGCCTTCCACTCTTGTTACTGTATTCATCAACTACGATATAGAAACAAACCTGGAGTCAGCCATTGTGTCCCTGTTAGCCACGTGTTAATTGACTTGTGCCCCATCCTGCATCAAAAGAATCCCAGTATACTGTAGTCACTTCAGGAGAAATCCATCCCCAGGTACTATCTCTGCGGTGCTGCGATACATCACATTTGCATATCACCATCTCCTCGAATGCAGGATCCTCTCAACAGCTTCTCGTGTATACTAAGCTCGCCCACGGTAATAACATACTGGACGGTTAAGGTATCCATTTTTCACACCTCTGACATGCAGAGCTGCACATGGTCAATTACGTGCTAGCCTATTCATATTGCGAAATCCCCATCGATCATATGGTCTTGCTGCACACATCCCATTCTCATTCCTCAGTTACTTACATTTAGCTTTGTGAATACTGCGTCCATCACAGTCTGGTGGCTTCACTAACCGGGGTTTCTCATATTCCGCCCTTTTTGAGTCAGTGACATATATCCTGCCATGGATATAGAAACTGAACTGCCTTAGCCCTGTGTTTGGGAAACCCGTAGGGACTTTTTTAATCTACCATACACGTCACAGTTGCCAAAACGGGTATTTTTCTATATGGAATGTTTTTTTGGTTAAAATATTTCAGACCCAATCACAGATTTTGTGTGAATTTAGTACGTCGTTTTATTGATTCTCCCAGGCAATACACTCCTGTTCTAGTGCAGGATGTGATATATAGTCACACTTCCTGGGGAGTGACTCTATCTACAGCCCTGGTCGCATTTAAACTGGCCGATTTCCGCTACTAACTTATCCAGTAGATGGGTCTGATATTATATGTCCGAAGCCGTCTAGCACAACATATCAGTGCAACCGCTTTTGTGGCATATTTTATATCATAATCTGTGGTCCTGTTATAATTTACCACTGTCCCGTGGGTCTGATACAAAGTCTCATGCTCCCACCTGCTTTAACTGTGAGACAACTGCTCACTTCTACAATGTAAAAGAGATATGTGCGTCAATTGTCTTGAAACCCTGAATGTTAGTCTTTAGAAACACCATGGTGTCCTAAATAAGGGTCATCCAATGAGTCACACTGTAAGGAGACAAGCATAATAGGATAAACAAGTACCCTTAAGTCAGTGCTTGCATATCAACTTATTCAACTCTGCTGACACATTCAGAAAATCAGAGAAAGGTTGTGGATTGAGAGTGATCCATCTCTAGAAAAGGTCTTGGAGATCGCTAGGGCGATTGAGGCTTGTAAGGCGAGCGTTCAAATTGTTACTGAAAGGGATATGTCTAGGGAGGTGGTGCATGTTGTAATGCCAAGGAACAAGAAAGGTTTGGATAAAGCTGTTGGGCAAGGGAATAAGGGATCTAAGGGCAAGGACGGGTGCAAATATTGTGGCTGGTACAGTCATACTGCTGACTCTAAGTCCTGTCCTGCTTGCAATGTTGAATGCAGAAAATGTAAGCGTTTGGGCCACTTTGCACGCATGTGTAAGGGGTAGATGGTGGCTAGTGTAGTTCCAGATGATACCACCATGTTGCTTGAGGGTGCATCGGGAGGTGGATCTAATCACAGTGTCATACTGCATGTGGAGGGAAGTGGGCGGAAGGGTCCATGGGTGTCGGTATTGGTGGATCAGCACCCTGTGGATATGCTGGTGGATTCGGGGTCACCCTATACACTGGTGGCTCCAGAAGTCTACCAGGAAGTTTTGGGTAGACAGATTTCAACTTTGTTGGCACCGGACAAGACACCATGTGCATACGGGCAAAGTCCCATTGATTTACTAGGATACAATTGGTCCAATTTTTCTTTCAAGCGGAGGCAAACTTTGGGTAAACTGTATGTGGCCTCGAAGGGTACAAGTGTGTTGGGTTGGGATGAGCAGGCTGTGCTAAAAATACAGATTCATCCGGGTGAGAAGGTCCCGGTTCTCAGTGTTGAGGAGGGAGTGGGGCAAAATGACATGAGGGTTACCCCCACAGTGCTCATGAGGGAGTTTCCTGAGGTATTTTCAGACACCCTTGGTAAACTCAGAGGCTTTACCCATCGCATTGTATTGAAGAAGGGAGCAACTCCCAAAATACAGAAGGTCAGAGGGGTGCCAATAGCGGGAAGGGAGGCACTGAAAGCGGAATTGGCTAAGTTGCAGACGGCGGGGATAATTGAGCCTATCGAGTCATCAGAGTGGTTGTTTCCTGTGGTTTTGGTTAAGAAGGCTGACGGGAGTATCAGAATGTGTGTAGATCTCTGGGAGCTAAACTCTAGCATATGGGTGGATCGGCATCCTTTGCCGAATATCAACGAGTTGTTGTTGACATTGGGAGATGCCAAATATTTTTCCACCTTTGATTTGTCAACGGCGTATCATCAAATTGACCTGCACATTGAATCCAGGCCACTGACTTCATTTGTGACTCCTTTTGGGGCATACAGATTTTGTCATATGCCATTTGGCCTTGCTTCGGCTTCTGCTGTGTTCCAGCGGTTGATGCAGCAGATGTTTGGAGGGGTGCTAGGTGTCAGTTATTTTCAGGACGATATCTTGGTTTGGGGCAGTAGCAGAGAGGAACATGATGTCAGGGTGAGGAGGGTTATGCAGATTCTCAAAGAGAGAGGTCTAACGGTCAAGTTGACCAAGTGTCGGTGGGTATGGAGGAAGTTACATATTTAGGACATACACTGAGCTCGCAAGGTGTGAGGCCCAAAGGGGAGTTGGTACAGGTGTTGAGAGACACACCAGCCCCGGTCAATAAGGACCAACTCAGGGCTTTTCTGGGTCTTGCAGAGTACTATGTTAAATTTGTGTCCAATTATGCTGAAAAAACGGTAGCCATGAGGTCTCTTATGAGGAAGTCGGCCAGATTTGTGTGGTCTAAGGAGTGTGGGGCAGAGTTTGAATTTATCAAGAGGGATGTGTAGAATGCTCCTTTTCTGAAATCATTCGACCTGAAAAACAAAACCGTTCTGACTGTGGATGCGAGTGAGGTGGGTTTGGGTGCAGTGCTGGAACAATAGATAAAGGGTGAATGGATGCCGGTGACTTTTGCCTCGAGGACATTGACAGATGTAGAAACCAGGTACTCGGTAATTGAGAGGGAGACATTGGCCGTGTTATGGGCTTCGAAACATTTTAGGACATTTTTGTGGGGCATACCGTACATTGTCAGGACGGACCATAAACCGTTGGTGCAAGTGTTTTCTACCAAAGGAGTCATGGCAGTATCCCCGAGGTTTGCGAAGTGGTCAGTACAGTTACAGGATTACAATTTCTCTTTGCAATATTTTCCTGAGAAGTTTAATGTGGTGGCGGACTGCTTGTCCCGTTTGCCTATAAGGGAGGCGGATGGTCAGGAGGGGTTGGTGGAACAGGAGGACCTGCAGGGGTGTCAGGTTGCTTTTGTAGCTTCGGCTGTGGAAAAGTCATTGTGGGATGTGGAGTCTGAGGCCGATCTGGAGTTGAGATGGATTAGGGAAGGTCTGGTTAAAGGTTGGCACATTGTCAAGGATAGAAACAAACAGAGAAGAGAGTGGGCCCCACCATGTATTAAAAAATGTTCAGAATATTCAAGTAAAAATCAAATATTTCAAAAAAGAATATACATCCAATTGAAAAGGAGCTGGCTGTGACAAGTCTGGAGACACCCGGACTTATAATTGCAACACACGCTGGAGACCAAGTAATAATACTGGGTCACACAACCGCTCTCATATGGGGCCCAAGATGGGCACGTATTTATATCTGATTCACGACAATATGTTCAAGTATCCATAATATACTATACTTCTTAGAGAAAGGAAGATGAGTCTTTCTGATTCATATCAAAAATGATTTATCCATAGTAGTTGTGCAGTGGAGGATCGTTTCTCTCTGTGTATAACAAGATTGGTTTCCTTGTAAGCACGAGTGGATTTTCTCCATGCCTTTGTGCATAATGTCATTTACAACCCACTGCTGAGTGGGCATGAACGCAGGACGTTCTGTTTTTCACCACTGACCACACCAATGAGACTCGCCCTGATGAAGGAAATAATTTCCGAAATGCATTGGCTTTTTTAGTCTAATACATGTGGATTGTGGCAACTGCTTCCTCACTAAGGATTATTAGTGATAGCTTTTTGTTTGACCTACTATGGATAAATCATTTTTGATATGAATCAGAAAGACTCATCTTTCTTTCTCTAAGAAGTATGGTATATTATGGATACTTGAACATATTGTCGTGAATCAGATATAAATACGTGCCCATCTTGGGCCCCATATGAGAGCGGTTGTGTGACCCAGTATTATTACTTGGTCTCCAACATTGTCAAGGATAGGCCTGAAGGGAAAGGTTACGCCCAAGTTCTTCATGAATTAGCGGAGGTACCCTGGGGTGTGTCTAGGGGCAGTAGGTTAATTCCCCCTGTAAGTTTAGGAGGTAAAATGGTGGAATTGGTGCATGCTGGTCATTTGGGTCGATCTTTGACCAAGAGGAGATTTAGGGAGGAGTACTGGTGGCCGTCCATGGACAAGGATGTTGAACAGGTGGTGAAAGACTGCCAGGCATGTGCCGTCAGTGATAAGAGCAAGATACTGCACCCGCAACCTGTACATCCTGTAGAGGTTCATGAACGAGTATGGACCAAATTGGCTTTGGACATTATGGGTCCTTTTGAATGTTTACAGCCTGAGTCTAGATATTTGTTGGTGTTGGTGGACTATATGTCTAGGTGGATTGAAGTGGCGGCTTGTTCCAGTGTCCCCACTGACTCTGTTATTGATTTCTTGAGGAAGGCATTTGATCGGGAGGGATTACCTGCCAGTCTTGTTACAGACAATGGGGTGCAGTTCATATCCAGAGTCATGAGAGAATGTTTGGAGCAGCATGCGATTGCTCATTATTGTACGGCATTGTATAATCCTTCTGCAAACGGATTAGTTGAGAGGGCTAATGGTACAATTAAGTCGCTATACAATTGGCTTTAGCAAACGGTTTGGATTGGCAGGAAGTTGTGACACAGTACTTGGCTGCATATAGGAGGACCCCTGCTGTGGTTACGGGGAGATCTCCATTCGAACTCATGAGGGGCAGGAAGGCGGGTACAATGTTGACAACGTTGGCCATGGGCGAGGGTGGCCCATGTGATATGGATCTGCAGGCTATACATCGCAATATTTTGGCGCGCCAGGAGGCCGCTGTGTCCTCACAAAAGTTAAGGAAGGAATTGAGCGTTAAGCCTGGAGATGATGTGTATATAAAAAACCCAGGAGGGTTCATACGGGCTACAGCAGTTTTCTGCCCTCAAGGAGAGTTATTAAGGTTGGAAAGGGCCATGTACAATTGGAGGATGGTTCTGTCTGGAGTAAGAGACGAGTGGCGGTGGATGGTTGCAAGGGTGCAGATGGGTCAGATGCTGGGTGTGATCCAGAGTCTCAGGAAGTGGTTCTAGACTATGATCATGTAGGGTCACGAGCGGTCAGGCTCGAACGGGAAGAGGTTGTTGCAGCTCCAGGCCCTTCGGGCTCCGATGTGAATGTGGAGGGTCAAGATGTTTCCAATCAGCAACCCAATGTGGGGCAAGAAGGGGGCCGCCTGGCCAGGTGGTGTGGTCCCCCCATAAGGTTTAGAGACTACATTTGTTAGATGCTAAATGTACATTTTACATGGTTGGTGGCGGTGACATTGAAGATCACTTTGTATCTTGTAAACGTATTTTCTAGGTAAGAAATTCACATGTTAAGTGTATGTTTATGTTTTCACCATTCATTTCATGTTCTGCATAGAATTCTGTTACAAGTTGTTAATTTGTATGTAAGGGAAGGGGCACCTGTAATGTGCATGGGCACCTGTGGAATGTTGATGCGTGTTTAGCAGTCAACATTCCACAGTGGCGGTTGAGAGGGAGGCTGGAGGAAGGAGGCTGCGCCTGTGGGGTTCAGACAATAAAAAGTATATTTATATATCTTATCTGTGTCCGGTGAGATCTTGACACAGTTCCACTGTTCGTAGATCACAACAACATGGATGAATCCCTTTCATTTGTACGAAAGGCAGTTCCAGTATTTGTTATGATGGTTCTTACTTGATAAGGAGTGAGCTGCCTGCATCACTCCACATAGAATATTTACTATAGAATGTATCTTATGTTTTTCATTCCTAGCACAGCAGTTGGTGGCGAGTGGATTAAGGGAGTGCTGTGCTCGGGGTCTGATCCAGTTTGACTTCAATAAATAGAATATAAACCCACTCAAGTGCCTGTGGTTTATACTTTCTAACATTGGCGACAAGGATTTTAAAAAAAAAAGAAATCAGACCCCTGGCACCCCTGCGAGAAACAGTGCATTTTCTCCATGGCCCTGCGAGGCAGCCAGTGGCAACAAGTAAGCTATGCTGTTGGTGTATGCCCAGACACCTTTCAGTCAGCTGCTCCACCCAATGTGGCGCTAACACGGCCAGCGCGGGATCATCGGGTACATTCCTGCACCCGAGGAGACTGCTCCGCCCATCCGGGCATTGAAGCGGCCATTGCCCCACAAGCAGTTGGACCTTACTCTCCCCAAGTAAGTGCAGTAGGGGGGAGGTAAGGAGACCTTGCCTGGGTAGCGCAGACCTGCAACCCCTGCAACAGGTGCACACGCCAAACCCTTCCATAAAGGACTCCATAACGGGGCTTGCGCACACGCTCAGTGCCTTTGTCCCAAGTGGCAAGGACAGGCGAACTCGCACATGCGCGGGGGAAGCATCTAGGGAGGAGCTGACGTGCACCAGTTCACAGTAACCCATTTTCTCCCAAGATAATGTTTAAAAGGGAACAAAGGGGTGCCTGCATATTTCTACTGCTGACTAGCCATACAACTGAACTGAAAACTGAAAGGAAGGTAAGAGGAGAACAGAGGGAATAAAAGAAAGAAAAGTGATAGTCTTTGTGTGCCCAGAAAAGTGATAGTCTTTGTGTGTCCCATTGCCCCAACTGAAATTGCATTAAGGAAAAGCATTGGAAAAAGAGTAAAGAGGACCCGAAAGATTTTTTTTAAAAAGGGGGGACAGAGGCAGAAGCATGACGAGTGCCACGTTTACATTTATCAGAAATCGCAATGCCAGGTATAGCTGGCCCACCTATCTTTAAGGCATCTCCAGGTGCTGCGATAGTAAAATGGGCTCAATGGTGAAAAGGTTTCCTGGACTACATAAAAGCTGCTTGTGGAAACTCATACTCAAAAGATACGAAATTGTCCTTATTGATGTACTTCTTGGGGTATGAATGCCAACACATTTATGACACTTTACTGCCTATAGCCATCGAAGGAAGTGGTTATGGTGCCAGCGAACTTGAAAATGCATTACTCAAATTGGACTTACAATTTAACCCCAAAACAAGCACCATACTAGAACACTATAATGTTGGCATCCATCACGCTTCTATTTAACCTTGCCACGAATGACTGCAAGGTCAGAAAACATACTGGGAGGAGCGTGATAAATTGAGTGCAGTTGATGATGTCGTATTTCGGTGGGAACGTGCTGTGGTCCCCGAGAATATTAGGAATACAATTGTGGACTTGGCCCATAGTGGACATGTGGGCGTGACAAGGACAAAAGGAATATTGAGAAGTGAGTATTGGTGGCTGGGTTTTGACAGAGATGTGGAGTGAAGATTAGCTGATTGTGTGCAATGTGTCAAAGTGGGCAAAGGTGCTGTGGCAAAAGGACAGCCCCTTTGTGGAGTTGGACATTCCCAAAATGGTTTAGGATGAAGTGGCCATGGACATTTTAGGGCCCATGGAGATGGGCTATGGACGTGACAAGTATATTCTGGTACTTTTGGATTTATTTTCGCAGTGGTCTGAATTTAAGATAGTGAGAGACAATAGTGGGGAGAGTATTGTTGATTTAATTTAAGAAATATTCGCTAGCGAGGGTATACCACGGAGTATGCTTACTGATAATGGTACACAGTTCACAGCTGGATGTTTTGTAGATTACCTGACGGTGTGTGGAGAGAAGCATAAAAAGGCTGTGTTATATAATCCAGAAGGGAATAGTACTGTGGGAAGCCTAAATAGATGTGTGATGGATGCCATTCGCATGGCAGGAGCATGCGGGATGGACAAAAAGGTGGCCGTCCACGAGAGATTATATGCATTGTTCATGTCGCCTCATTCTGCAACAGGCGTATGTCCAGTTGAACCAATGAGAGGTTGCAAGGCTAATACCAAAGTGAGCTTGCCTTGGCTGGGAAGAGATAGAGAATCGGATTGTTTTGTGGACAAAGTGAGGAAGAATTTAAAGGAAAAGAAAGAGAAGTGGGTGATGTGACAAAATATGAGACGGGGAAAGAAACTGAGAGTGGAGTGTGGTGATTGGGTGAGAATAAAGAAAGGAGTGGAAAGGAGAAAGGGAAACTTATTATATTCTGATCCTATACATGTACTGGCCGTACTCAAGGGTGCGGTTACAGTGAGTGGTGGACAAGTATGGAACAAGGATAGGGTTGCGGTGGTGCGAAGAGGATGTGTTTGATGAACGAAGGGAGATGTGTTATGATGGTTCTTACCTGATAAGGAGTGAGCGGCCTGCGACACGCCATATTGAATGTTTACTTTAGAATGTATCTTATGTTTTTCATTTCATGCACAGCAGTTGGTGGAGATTGGAATAAGGGAAAGCTGAGCTGGCGGTAAGTTCCAGTTTGACTTCAATAAATAGAGTATTAACCCACTCAAGTGCCTGTGGTTGATACTTTCTAACAGTATTAAAGGCCCTTTCTCTTTCAGCCAATGCTGTCTCAGTAAGTACTTCGAATTGGAGCCCACTAGGATGGGTTATTTGATCCATGTGTGTATTCCTGTTATTATAAAATTCAGATCGTGAGGCATTGGTGCTTGACTTTGAACACTCATATTGATCATCGTGGCTGGTCGAGCTGGCTAAGGCACTGTTGTTTGTAGACTGTCACCTCTTTCCAAAGCTTGCAGCCCTTTGCCCAAATTACGGAGCCACAGAGTCTGTGCTTGGAACTTCAGTTGCAGTTTTAGAAGTTAAAATGTAACTAGCTTGCATTTCCACGCTAATATCACTCTTGTCCATTGATGCAAGTGCCTGAACATTGTTCCTCTGCTTAGAGTGCCTCGCCTGCAGTTGTGGGTTCTTATTTTCTGTCTAAGCTTCTGTTTGTTTTCCCTTTTGTTCACCCTGCTAGTTTGTTCAAACATAGTGAGTTGTTATCTGCTTTGTTATGATCTATGGCAGGAGTGTCTATTTCTGTCTTGCTTACATCGGTTTCCACATTTTGTAAGCTTGCCAGAGAGTTCATGGGTGGTAGTAAGAATAATTAATTGGTATCAGTGTCATGCCCACCTTTGAGTACATGTATCATCCTTGTCAACACTAGATTGTCTATGTAAAGACCGACTCATTCTTTGTGCTAATATGACATCCAATATTCGGTCCAAAATAATGTTCATGTCCCTTTGCTCTTGGGTCAGCAATGACCATAGACCAAATACTGTGTCAACTGTTGCTGCTATCACATTGATGCTAGGCATAAATAATGCGCCTTCCTGACAAGTTGGGTCCATCTCGATTCTGACTTCTATCGATGAATTACATGAGTCTGTTTCTTCCCATGCGGATAACATAGAGTGTTGCAGGTCAGGGCCAGCTAACAAGCTTGTACTTAGAATCATTGCTGGGGTGCAGTTTACAATGGTCTGTGGGTGGGTTGGGGAGCTCCAAAAGAGCCTCTCTGCAGACTCAAGCATAGGTTTAGCAGAGAATGAGTATTGTCAATTGCAATAGACGTAGACAGGATGCTAACCCACAGTGTTATATTAGTTAAATCAATGTTATCACTTATGTTGCTGTTGACCGTTGCAAAGAAACCTGTTATCTTTAGGCGGGCCAATGGAGCCTTTGAGTTTTTGCCTTGTTAAAGTGGAACCAGTTGTACACTGGGAGGGGAGTTTTGCACTCCTTTAGACGAGGTGTGGTGGGGGAACTGCACTCAAACCAGGCGCTGGATCCATAGGTACATGTGCTCTTATGATGAATGAGAGCCGAGTCTTGCGTAATGTTTAGATTTTAAGTACTTTAATTAGGCACTTGTGCCTAATATTTCAAGTGAATTTATCAAACACTTTTGCCGACACGTATTTCAACCCAACAGGGGTCTTTTTCAAGATTGTGGAGGTAGTACAGTGTGTGAAAAACATATTAGGTAGTGCATCATTATCGCTTAGGAAGGGCCCCAAGTAAACATTTTTAAAGTCAATTAGTTGTGTGACAATTGTGAGTGATTCCCCACAAAGTGAATAGAACAGTGGTGTATGAATTGGGTGCCATGAATGATGATGAACGTGACCACATGTGTTAAGGATTGTGGCATAATTAGTTATGGTGTGATTCGATTAGATATTGGGAATAAATTGCAGCATGGTGTTCACAGTCATGAATACAATACATGAATACGATAATAAATCAAGCGTATGTGTCCAGTGTGTATTGGCAATCTGAGAGCAAGATCAATTGGATACAATAAGGAGAAGGAAGAAGAGCGATGGGTAAGGTAGTTGTTAGTGGTTGTGGAGGAAGGAGGGTGCTGGGCTTGTTTGCCCCAGGGTTCAGACTGTAAGGTGATGTAGTACCTTACTGTGTGTTGATTGTCAGGAGTAGAGAAAATGAGCTGCGGATCAAGGGCTCTGTTGGTTAACCTCTGAGGTGGAATGGAGAACCGTTGGTGGTGATCAGGATCTGCCAGTGCTGGTTGGTGGCACATGAGTAGCACTAGGGAGCAGGAACAAGGTGTTCCCGCTAGACACGGATGGCGAGTGTGTCCATGGTGAGTGGAGTCAGGGCAAGTCGTGGAGGGCATATGTCCTTGCAGGGGGAGTGGATGGTGTGTGATGAGTCGTGTAGGTGCTGCGCAAGTATGTAGGTCAGAGTTGGTGAAGTGTATGGGCCAAGTAATGGCTGTTGGCTGGGGTATGAATGCCACGTAAGAATGTGGAGGCTCTGCTCCACTAGATGGGGTGTACAGGTGTGTACAGGTGTGAGGTATGACAGAGTATGAACTCGAGCATTAAAGGTTGTGCTAAAGAGAAGTGTAGGCAGTGGAGAGGAAAGGGTGGGTGGTGTGTTGTGCATGCAGTGGCTGCCTGGAATCATCCCATCAGCTGACACTCCTCCACACACAATTCGACAGTCGACCGGCCCATCCACCTCTCTTTTCACTGTGAGTACGGCACCCTCCACTCACATAATGATATCCCCTCCAATTGCACCATCTTCTGGCAAAACCCAAACTAATGATAGATCACCAATCCTCCTTGTGTGTGATTTACTGATCCTCCCATGCTGTTTAATATGCCATGTTATTCTCCCACAGCCCACCTCGACTGACGTTACTTGCTATAGGCAAATGATACTAGTGACAGCAGCCCATATGTGATGCAATTAGGTCCAGCACTCCAATTCTAGAAGACTGGATCAGTATCTCAGAACTTGTTGAGAGTGGCTAAGGAAATGATTGAATAGGAACTAATAAATGGGAATGCAATGTTTTTATTTGTATTGATTTTAGAAATGCAAAGATCACCTTATCCGCAAAGGCGACCTATGCATTCCAGGGGGACTTTATGGTAGCACAAATATATGGTTTAGTTTCTGGACAGCGTGCCCGACAGTAAAGTAAGATAGGCTGCCACCACTCAATCGGTGCTGCAGGGGCATTTCACAATTGTGAAATTAAAAAAAAAATAATCATTTGTATCTCTCCTTCAGGGGCTAGAAATGCAAATAGGTCAGAAGTGATTTACATTGATGCTGTTCCACTTCAAAGAAATGTGATGACAATGTCGGCAATGCCTCTCATGCATCGTGCATCCCATTACGCCAATTTCAATCAGGCGCAGAGGAAAGGGGCAATGTTTTGCTAATTTCAAACAGCATTCCATTTGTGGATTCGTAATGCATTTAGAAATGCACAGAACCACCCAGTTATTAATATCATTTTCAAAGGGAGAGAAAATGGGCATCTGAGTGTTTGTATTTGTGATACGAATATACAAGATGTCTTTTGAAACGTGATCTCAGCATTTCAGGGGGCCTTTGCAGCTGCGAAAATGATTTGCTGGTCAGCCCCTACCCATATATTAGTGTCAGAAACGTTTCCCAAATACTAATATGCAAGTCTCCCAGAACCCACTAGGAGCACATTTCACAGAGACAGGCCGTTAAAGGGACTGTCACTGTGAAGTGTTACAAAAAATTAATGTCCCAAGTTGGACAGCCGTGGATCCATTTAAAACAACATGTATAACATGGTCGGCAGTGACCTTGCCGTGCGCTGCACATTCAATTGCGCCTACTCCAAAAAGGTACAGGGGAATTCGATTGTTTCTATGCATTTCAAAGAGCATTCCATTTGTGGATTCGGGAGCTACTTTGAAATCCAATATGCAAAAACAACCCCATATTGGAACACATGTGCAAAGGGAATGAAAGGGGCTCCTGAATGGGTGCTTCTCAACACTTGTGACAAAAAAAAGTGTTACGACCCATACCCCTCCTTTCTTAAAATACACATGGATTTTCAACGTTTTTTTTAACACAATTCAAGCCATGTTTACCTCTCAGTCGATTTGATTTGAACCAATACGAGACAAATTGGACATTAAATGACTTGGTTCAATTTGGCTCACAAGCCATCCTTCTCAGGCCCTCTGCACTCTGTTCCCCACCCATTTAACAACCAAGACTCATGACATCCTGTCCTCTCTTTCCTCTATGCCTCTCCCTCTCTTGCCTGCATGCAGTGCCCCCCTCTACTCTTCCACTACTCTTGTCCTTCTCACCCATTGCACTAGATGAGCTCTGCAAGATTGTCTGCTATATGAAAGTCTCCTCCAAACAGGCGCTTCTTTGCTCCACTAGAACTACCAAGGACAACATTGCCTCTCTCGCTCCCTCCTTGACTGAGTTCTGTAACCAATCCTTTGCCAATGGCTCCTTCCGTTCTCCACTCAAGCACTCCCTTGTTCACACCCTCCTAAAAAAGCCATCAGCAGACCCTTCCTGCCCTGCAAATTACCACCCTATCTGCACAACCCCCTTCTTGGAAAAATTCCTGTAGAAGTTGGTCATCTCCCAACTAATTCAGCAAACTGAGTCTGTTGGCTGCCTTCATGACCACCAGTCTGGTTTCAGAGCAGCCAGGGGCACTGAAACTGCTCTCCTGACCACCTGTGATTACCTGCTTGCCAATCTCAACTCCAACTCTCCTTCTGCCCTTATCCTTCTTGATCTGTCCTCTGCCTTTGACACGGTCAATCATTCTATCCTCATAAATAGGCTCCATGACACCCTGGGCATCACGGACTGGGCACTGGATTGGTTAACCTCTTTCCTCTTGAATCGGCCCTCTCATGTCCAACTGAGCCCCTTTCTCTATGCTACCTCACTTTCGACTTAAGGCATCCCTCAGGAATCTATCCTCTTGCTGTGGCGCTTCAGCATCTAGCTTGCGCTCCTTGCCCCCTTGCCCACTTGATCTCCACCTTGTATCCTCACCCCCAGTGCTATGCTGACGACACACAGCTTTCCTGTAAGCTTCCCTCCTCTTCCTCATCACCCTCCTCTCTCATTCCAGACTATCTGACTGCTATTCAGGCTTTGAGAAGTCATAAATATGCAGGCATTCATTCAAAGGTAAGTGGTGTATCATATTCCTTCCTTCCACATGTTGAACAACAAAACTGAGACCCTGAACTCTTGCCACCCATATCATGATATGTCGAGACACACCATCAAGCCCACCTTTGTTGAAGATATTCACTAAAGGCTTGTGATCTGTCTTCACTACAAAACTCCTCCGTACAAATACACTTAAAACTTTTCAATAGCCCAGATCACAGCCAATGCCTCCTTCTCAATCACTGATTACCTTCTTTCCACATCCCTCAAAGCCCTTGAGGTGAAAGACACTGTTGTTTCATTACGATTGCAATCCTCTTGTAGCAACACTCTGCCTAACCCGAGGTCGCTGGCATCGGTGTACACTATGGTTTTGAGCCCTTCTCTGAATCCCTTCAGTACAGGTGCATGTACTATACTCTCCTTAATATCCTAAAACTCCTTCTCAAACTCACTGGACTACACAAACATTGTCCCCTTCCTTGTGAGCTTACTCATCTCATTGGTTCAACTTGGCATAATACTCTACAAGCCACAAGAAAGAGGAAACCTCCATCTTGGACTTGGGAGCCGACATATCTGAAATCCCATCCAGAGCACCGACTTCGGACATCACACCCTCTCCTATCAACTTGTATCCAAGCTATTCCAAACTTCTCAAAAAACCTTATGCAATGTCATATCATGACTTTCTGCATCCTGACCCCATATCATAATTTCGTGCTGGTAGAACTTCAACCTGAACTTCAAACTTCAACTACTACTGAAACTGCACTGAATCTGCAACTGGGCCATTCACCATTCTCGGCCCAGCCACTCTCCCCTGCACTGCCTCCACGGCAACCCCTGCACTACGGGACTGTGTCTGTATCCATACAGCCCCCCTTCCCAGCACTTGTCTGCACTTACCTCGCACTTGCCACCAGCTGGCCCTTGTTATTTATCCTGTATGCTAATAACCCTGTACTGCACTTTCCCCTCTCCCTTTCCCCCATGCACTTTTCCCTTCCCCTCTACCCTTGCACTTGCGCGATCTGAATGACACCTGGCCTAGTAAGATCGTTGTCTGTCTCCCCTTGTCCCCCCCCTGCCTCGTCGCGCCTTGAAACACTTGTGTATAGGCGCATTACAAATGCCTTATCATAACCCCACCAAACCCCCAAGTAAGGTGTGCATGAACCTCTGGAACACGCTCGCAGCCGAACCCAGACCAAACAGCATGAGCACACATTTGAACATTCCAACATGAGTAATAAAAGTCACCAAATCACGTGAGTCAGGGTCTAACAGTATTTGATGATAGGCCGACATTAAATCCAGCAATGAGAATACCTTACATTCTGACAAAACAGATATGAGTTCATTGATTTTGTGTAAAGGGAACTTCTCAGCAATCACACATCTGTTGGTTGAGCCCTCTTAAATCCATGCATAGTATAACAACCTTCTTGCTTTTACGTGCCACCTCAATGGGGCTAATCCACTCAGACAACTCAGAGGGATCAATGACTCCAGCTTTCGTCATCCGCTCGAGTTCACTTTATACCTCCTTCTTTAGAACCAAGGGAACTATCTAACTTTAGCTGCCACATGAACAGACACTGGCTTGAGCGTAATCGTGTGCATGAACTTAGACATACAGTCTCCGCTGGCTTGAAAAATGAGAGGCACCCAAGTGGAAATATATTCACCAGGCATCCCAGACACACTTGCCGGGGCACACACATTCTTCACATCCTCACCATTAATCACCCCTGTATATACAGGCTGCCTGGCATTGGGGTCAAGTTTAATCCCTAAGGTGGCTTGGCTGCTCCATGAGAGTAAGTCTCCACATATATTTTCCCATTGGCCCATTTTCCCGGAAATTCCAGCTCTACCTGCATCTGCCCAATGATGTGGATGGGACTCTCCCCATACGCACTGGCTTTGGCAGAAGTCCCTTTGAGTACACACTTCTGGAAGACTTTCTCCCACGTATCCTTGTCTATAAGATTGTAATCGGCTCCACTGTCAACCAACATGTGTACTTCTTGCCCATCAAATCTGATCATAGATCTGGGTTTCTCCAATCTCATACCAGTGAGAGCATTTATAACCTGAATAACTCGCACTCCGCCCACAAACTCTCAATCTGAATTGTCATTGTCACCTTTATCCGCAGGCACACTCCTCCCAGTGGGTGCCATTCTGCAGCATTTGGCCAGGTGACCCCTTACTCCGCATAAAAGTCACTCAACATATACAGTTGTGCATTCTCAAGAGATTGTGAGGTGTTGCAAACTCCCCCATCGAAAGCATCCTTTTGGTTCGAAGTCACAAATCTCCCGTCTTTATGAATCATCCTCTTCTGTTCACTCCTCCGAAGCCCACCGTAATCTCTTCCTCCTCCCGCAATCTGGTGCTTTCTAAAGTTAGTCACTTTCAAATCACAAAATGTCTTGTTCCCTTGCTTCTTACTCCTTTCTGCAGAGACAACACTGACCGTTGCATGACTCTGTATGTTCCACCTGCTTAGCAATTTCAATGGTCCTGTCCAAATTTGGGTCAGGTTCCTTCCAAAGTTCCTCCCTGATTCAGTGAACAGTGCATTTGATCATTAATTGAGTGCAAAAGTGCTCATCATGACATCGACTACAACAGCATTTGACTGTGAGACCATGCAATGCTGTAACAAAATCCTCAATTGACTCTTCATTCTTTTGTTCTCTGGTGCCGAAGTGGTACCTGGCCAAAATATTGTTTTCCTTGACCTCCTAGTGCTTGTCAAGCTTAGCAATGCTTACATGAAAGCTATTCCAGGAGTTAGTATCAGCTGGTTGCACGGGTTCAGGAAGCCCTTTGAATACATCCTGCCCCGCACCACCTACACAATGATACAAGAGAGCATCCTTTCTCTCAATAAAGTAATTCGGCCTGTAATCTGCCAACATAAACTGCAAAAAGTCTTCCTTCTACTCCTTACACTTGATGAGTGGTTCACCAGGGTGCATAAGGAAAATAACTGGTGCTGGTATGGTGGCCATGATGAATCAAGTGCCTTGTGTGTTTGTTTGTTTATTCACTTGATTACACGCACCAAACACAAAGGTAATAGGGCGCAAAAATATGCAAATGCAAGGCTTACATAGTTATACAATATAAAGAAGTATACACATATAATGGAAGTTACAGAGTTACAGACACAATTCAGGTACAGGATAGGCGCCTATATATTTAAAATAATATATAATATACAAGTATACAATTTGAGGGTAATTCGCTCAGTGGAACTCACAGACTCAGCAGGTGGAGTAGAGGCATACAGTGACTGTGAGTTTCGACAGTGGACAAAGTTCAGAATGTGGCCCATTTCACTTATACTACACTGTGACATGCCGTAGTGTAGGGATAGTGGGTAAGTGGCCAACAAAGTAGGAGACTATGGGTCGGTCCGGGTGATGTGTTTGATAACGTTTTTCCTAAAGTGTAGGAAGGGTTGGTCGCTATGCAAGTCTTGGGGAACAGTATTCAATAATTTTGCTGCCTTTACAGGGAAACTGTTACCACCGATGGTGGTAAGTCTAAATCTGAGTATAGTCAGGCAGTTGGAGTTACCGGCTCTTTAAGAGCGAAAAGAAGAAAACATTTTTTTTTCAATGGTTAAATAAATCTCCATAAAAACAGCACATTTAGTGGGTTGGATACCAAGTTACTTTGTGGTATTCACCATGCCTCTGTTTAAATTTATCTGATACCAGCTTCGAAAATCCCAAAACCTGAGTACCACCCACTAGGGTTCGTAATGGATAAAAATATGAGTATAGGTGTTCTGAGACAATAATCGCACTCGGTGCTGTTTTAGTTGGACAAATTATCAGAAGAAATGTCTATTTATTTCCAAAGTCTCTGGGCAAACAGCAGACACGTGTTTCGGCCAACTTGGTTGTTCTCAAGCGTTGGAACGCAACTACGCAGTGATTTAACGTGCGCTTTAACGCTGGACGGATTTGGATGCTAGGGATCCAACCCTTTGAACTACTTGATCTTCTGAAACCATATAAATTAAGACCGGGGAGTTTATGCCAATTTGAAGACAATTCGACTGCATGTGCATAACGGCAAATCTCCAATACCATCCTAACAAGACGGTACCTGAAAATTTGGAACATTAGAACCTAACTTGGACGGATTGATCCCTGAGATAGGAGTTAGGCATAACGGACAGGCCTTTAAGAAAGACCAAGTTGGTTGAAACACGTGTCGGCTGTTTTCCCACAGACTTTGGAAATAAATATAATTTGCCTAACCAGAACGGATTTGAATATTGAAAGATTTCTTCAGGCTTTCAAATTGCGACGGGAGTTCACCATTGGACTTACATTTCTTCTGATAATTTGTCCAACTAAAACAGCACCGAGCGCGATTATTGTCTCAGAACACCTATACTCATACTAAATAAATCTCCAATTGACACTTGGTTGGGCAGGAGGGAAATCATACTCCCACAAGTTCATCAGAAAATGTTTGGAGCTTCCACTCACCTGAACTGCTATCTTCGCATTCAAGCACTCGATCCCGGGTAATCCTGGGTTGCGATGGCGACTGGGACACCAAACAAAATCAACAGAGAGCCTTCTGTGTTGCCAGATGCGTCACTCACAGTCCTTTCCTTTAGTGAGCCTGCCTCCCGCTCAACAACACTTATAGAGTAGGAGGGACAATGTAAGTAGTGTGACGTGCAAGCTTCTTTCTACTCTTTGCAAGAATGCTTCCCTCTCCACAATGTTAATAGCATAAGAGCAACAACACTTGCAACACAACATTCAGGAGGGGCTCTAGTGCGACATGCAGCAGCCAACCTCCCTCCAGCTAACGGTTCGCAGGTGAAGATTTGCACGGCTCACCTTGCGGGGTGTCTCCTTGTCATGTGGCTCACATTGCAGGGTGTCTTCTTCACCCAGGGGACTGTTAAGCAACTGGGCTACATTCTCTTCCTTCTTCCACGTGGTCCATTCTTTGTAATCTCCTGGGGGCCTTCTCATATGCCCATCTTCATTGTTTGAAGTCTGCTGGTATATCACAGGTGGGCACAGCTGTCCCCTGCACTCCGCTGCAGCCACCCCCATCAAAGCATCTCTTCTAACTGTCAAACTAAACATTCTACAAACTAGAAACTGATACATAACAAATCTAGAACGTTGTCAGATTCCAAGCTCCCGACAGAATAAATGGACAAGGCAGGGAAGGGAAAGACGTAGAACGAATTTGTGAGATACAGCAAGGAAAGTACATCATAATAGTGTGCTGCTAACAATCTCTGCCTTGATGCCAGTAAGACAGACATCATTCTCATTGGCTCCCTCATTCCCACCTACACTCTGGGTACCCTCCTTGGGTCCTCTCCCCTCACCCTTGTGTGAGGCTAAAAACGTGGGTGTCATCTTCGACTAATCTCTCTTCTCCTCATCTCATATTGCTAACCTTGTTAAGAAGGCCCACTATCAGCTGCACCTCAACAGAGGCATTCTCTGATTCCTCACTTTCTCCCAGAAATTCAATGCCTCCACCTTCTGATTTTCTCAAGGCTTGATTATTGCAACAGACCCATCTCCAATTTGCCTCTCTCCTCACTTAGCCCTATCCAACTAATCTAAATTAGGACTACAAGACTTATCCGTGGCCTCAAGCCCAGGGACTGCATCTGTCCAGCCCAACTATCTCTCCACTTGCTCCCCGTGGTTGCAAGGATCAAATTACACACCCTCTGTATCATCCACACGGCTTTCTGGGGCCTAGGTCCTCGCTACATTCAACTCTCTCTCTCTAAATATCTCCCAGTCGGAGTCATTCAGTCATCTATCTCCAACCCTCTACAACTCCAAGCATAGAGTGGGGGGTATATCTCTCTCCTCAGCAGGAGCCTCCCTCTGGAATGTCCTCCCTGCCCCTCTCCATCTTGAGCCAGGTCTCCTTAAATTCTAAAAGCTCCTCAAGACCTTCTTATTTTCCTCCTCTCCCATCCTCCCCTGCTAATCTCCTCCTGCCACCACAACTGGATGCCTTATCCCTCAAGAGTCTCTGGGGTCAGGCCATCCTTCTTCCAGTCTCCTTCTATCCCCATCCTTTTTCACTTGTCCTCATGCTCCCTTTCCTGACTAGCCCCCATGGTTGGTCCTCTCCCCTTGTACTTACCCTAGCCCTGCTTACCCTGGCACTAGCGCACCTGGGCACCCCTTTGCACTTGCCCACTGCCTGGGCCCCCCACCCTCCAGCACGTCTCCCCTTCTCGCTCCCCTTTTCCTATCCCTTCCCTGACACCTTTCCCCTCCCCTGCAGTTCTTGATCCTGCACTTGCATGATCCCAATGTCACAATGCGTATTAGGACATGTATTGTTTGTTTTTCGTATGCCCCAACCCCCTTTGTCTTGTCTTGTGGCACCTCCAAAAACGTTCTGATGTGTAGGCGCATACAAATGTTCAATAAATAAAATAAAAAAAAATCTCTATTGAGGCTCAAATGGTTCAAGCCAATTTGAAACTTTTTGTCACAGCTCCAAGCCAGCATTTGACGTGAGCACTTTACGGCTCGCACATCTCTATCAGGACCTTCTAAAATCCCAATGCGTCAAAGGAGGTTAAATGAATACACTGTACTTAGAAAATAAGCAATGGTGTACCATGATAACAAATACGAGAAGAGATTGTGATAAGTGGGCCATGGAGCTACACCGTGATTTCTTCAGACAATGACAATTCTATTAAAATCTACAAATGCACTAAAGCATACAATTGCATTACACATTTGAAAGCTACATTTGTTTGCAGTTGTATCTCCTACTGTCTACTTGGTACACTCTGATGCATGGTTCTTATGTCTTCTTCACTTCCCCTTTTGCACCCTCCCACTCTCATAAAGTACCAGTCACTACTTGAGATAACAGCCTGTTTCAAGGTGCCATGGGGCATCTACTCACAAGTACCTTACCCTAAGGGTGCCACTACCGAGACATTACCATGGACACATACACACACACACAGAGCATGCATTTTTCCTACTGGATACAAATGCCACTATTCTCTCAACACATGACACCTAGAACTTCTAAACATTGACCTTAAGTCTGCATTAATACTCTTAACAACTCTAAGCTCACAAACGCTACACAGCCATGTATTTGATAGTATTGCTTTCTGTTGTCATTGTATGACTACTGTCGAAGCATCAGCTTCTTCTTCTTTAGAAGTAAAATTAAATGATATTCAATCATAAGCTTAATGTGATGTGGAACCAAACATCTTCATATTTATTTATGGTTCAGCTGTTGTAGCTTAAGCTTGAAAAGACAAGTCCTGTCTGACTCGCGCTCTGGGCTGCACTTATCATTGGAGCCTAGACTTTAACATCCTAAGCCAAACCCTACATTTCTTTAAAGTTTCATGGCTTTTACATTCTTTGAGTGATTACCTACACATCCCTTATCTTAGTTGTATCTACATGAAAGGCTAACACAAAAAACACAAACAATACATTTCCGCATGATCTAGCTGTGCATTCTACCATATCTTCTGCAACACCCTTTCTTTCATGGAATTCAGACTTACACTACTTTTTCCACCCACTTTGACCACTGAATCAGAGGTAAGTGAAGGCCTGCTCTCAAACCCTGACTCTATCACCCCCGGTGTCCTCATCTTGTTTGATCTCTCTTCTGCCTTTGACACTATCAACCATGCCATCCTGCTAAAGTGTCTCTGTGATAACCTAGGTATCACCGGTCAGGCACTGGCGTGGCTGACTTCCTTCCTCTCTCACCGTCCCTCCCAGGTCCAACTTGGGTCCTTCCTCTCTGCTATCTTTTTCTCTACATGTGGTGTCCCCCAGGGGTCTAACCTCTCTCCCTGGCTGTTCAATCAATACCTAGCACTTCTTGCCCACTGCATTGCCACTCTCTGCCCCAACTTTTAGTGCTATGCAGATGATACTCAGCTCATTTTCAGGCTACATTCGGCCATCTCTTCCTCGTCTCTCATCTCTGACTGTCTGTCTACTATCCAGCAGTGGTGTTCTGCCAATGACCTCTGCCTTAATGCCAGTAAGACTGAGATTTTCCTCATCAGCACATCCACTCCCTCCTTTCCTGTAGCTCTCTGACCGGCCTCTCTTGGCCCTCGTCCTGCTCCCACCTGCAAGGCTAAAAACCTGCGGGTCATCTTCAACTCCACACTCTCTTTCTCCCCTCACATCTTTAACGTCTCTAAGAAGTCACACTACCAGCTGCACCTCCTCAGAGGTATTCTTCCTTTCCTCTCCTTCCCCCAGAAGCTCACTGTCTCCAGAGCTCTGGTTCTCTCCAGGCTGGACTATTGCAACAGCCTCTTCCTAAATCTGCCTGCTTCTACTCTATGCCCTCTGCAACATATCCAGAACAGGACTGCGAGAATTTTCCTTGGCCTCAAGCCCAGGGATCGTATCTCACCAGGACTGAAATCTCTGCACTGGCTCCCAGTGGCTGCGTGGATTATGTTCAAACCCTCTGCATCGTCCACAAGGCCTTCTGGAGCCTGGTGCCTCAATACCTTCAACTCTGTCTTCCTAAATATTTCCCTCTCAAGCTCTTCACTCATCCGCCCCCAACTCCCTCAGGGTCAGTCGCTTCTCCAAGCAACAAGTTGGTGGTAGATCTCTCTCTTCGGCTGGGGCCTACATCTGGAACAGCCTCCCCATCTCCCTGAAACTTGAGGAGAACCATCTTCAGTTGCAGAAGCATCTAAAAACCTTCCTCTTTGTTTCTGCTTTCTCTCCCCCTCTCCTCTGCTGAAGTCCTGGCTGATACTGAGACTGCACAGGTTACCTGGCGACCCATCTGATCTCGGCCCAAGCCCTGCCAGTTGCACACTTGCGCTGCCTTCCTGGCAATCCCGGCACCTGGAGAATGTTTTCTGTATCCCTACAGTCCCCAAACCAGCGCTTATGTCTGCATTCACCATGCACTTGCCACCAGCTGGCCGTTCTTTATTTATTTTATGTTATTATTTTATTATCCCATGTACTGCACTTCCTCCCGTGCACTTTCCCTTTTCCCCACTCGCTAGCACTTGCGCGATATGATTGACACCTGGCCTAGTAAGATCGTTGTCTGTTTTCCCTCTTTTGCCCCTCCCTTGCCTAGTCGCTCCTTGAAACACTTGTGTATAGGCATGTTATAAATGTCATATCATATCATATCAAGGAAAAGTCAGGGTCAGTTTGCAGAAGACTTCTGCAGTGCTCCTCACAGCACACACCTTCCTCAGCCCATGAAATAACGCTGGAACTTTCGCCAGTGATTTATGGATACACAGGTACTAGCTATTGTGCAAAAGAAACTGTCACTGCTCAGGAACCATTTTGCCACAGAAGTCATGGGGCCCGATTTATTGAAAATGTGCATAGACCCTGCAAAGTACTCTGCGCGTAACACCTCCAAAAGCATGTTATGCACAATCAGCATATTCATGGAATTCCAACTGAAAAATAAGCCTAAGCTCAAGTAGAGGCAGGAACGCCCAAGACACGCCTCCACACAAAGCAGATCTAGCCACATATATACAAGCCTGTGTGCAGTCTGCATCCCTGCCATCATGCACCACATCAATACTGTGAGCTGTCCAGCCGCAATCAAGGCAGCACCCTGGTGACACTGCAACGGGTCCCCCTTAACCCCTTACTGCACACAAAGAAATGCATTACATGTCACGTAATTCAAATAGGCCCCAATGAGTCTGCGTGCTAACCAGAGGAAATCACAACTGCACCCCACCTTTCTACGTAACCGCACCCCTAACTTAAACCAGCACCTCAACTACATGCCGTCACCCCTAAATTGCTATATGAACCCTACCTCTGCGCATTGGTTACTATGCACACAGTGATCTGCGCTTCCTATCATGTGATGGTAAGTCCACAAGGTTTGTATGTAACCCTTCCCAATGTGGGATTGCGCATTGGGTTCCATGAATTTGTTTTGGTTTGTGGTTGACTCGGTGTGCAATTACACTGCATGGCCAGTCCCTCAACTTGCCCACGTTCTTCCTCACTTTGCTGTGAAAACGGAGAATATGCATATCCCGCGGCCTAGATATTTCTCTGTGTAGGCTCGTCCCACACTTTGCGTGAAGTCGCGTGCAGGGCGCCCGACTGCACACAAAGAGGTGACGGATCTGCGCAGAGTTCCCACAAGCTCCCAGATATGCACACAAAGCCCATTCCATGAATCAACGGAAGGAGTTCTGCTTGATGATTAGTGCACAAAGTCACTTTTCAATGAGCAGAACACTCTTAAATTATGACCTTAAAGTTGCAAGTCCCTGCTTGCCTTGATTATCAGTCTGCATATTCTGAAAACCACCTTGGTGTTTCTGAAAATGTACATGATTATTCTGAAAGCCTCTTCCGCTGAAGACTCCTCTACCTCTTGGCAGGAATCTGTTCCCTCCTTGATCCAACTGCTCTTGGTTATTTACATGCAGCATAGCTGCTGTCTGTTGTGATCCTGGTCCTTCTCAGCTAGTTAACATTGCCCCTTCTAGAGCATATTTTGACAACTTATTTTGCACTAGCTTAGCTTCCTCATTCTTCCTAACATCTTCTCTCTTTCGATTTTTCTCCTGCAACAGCCGGCAATGGTGCATAATGGTCAGCTGTATTTCTGCCCATGGTTTTGCCTCCATACCCACCAGCTTCTTGAGCTGTCTCTGCACCTGGTCTGGCAGTTCCTGACACAATATATGATAGAATAAAGGTATAGATTTCCCCCCAGCTCTCGAGTTTCCAAAAACCACTCCTCTTGAAAATTCTGAATGTAAACAAGAGGATCCTCCCCTTCCTGCATTTAACGTGCCATAATTGCACCCATATCTGACCTATCAGGATATTGTACTCTAAGTGCTTTTCAGACTGCCTCTCTAAAATTATTAAACGGTCCCCCATCATGCGCTGTGTTCTGTGCAGTGACACTTGCGTATCCTGCTCTCACCCAAATGTCATCAGCCCTCTCCCCAAGAATAGCTGCTAGAAGACCCTTAATGTCCCCTATAGCTAGTGTGTTTCGTCCTGTCATTTTCTCTAATTCATAGATCCATTTTCCGGCACCGGAAGTCAGGCTCGGGAGCTTAGACCTTAGGTTATCCTTATCCATCTGGGGCCACGAGATATACTGTGGTCTGACCACTTCTTTCTCTAACAAGGGGAATTGTGAAATTCCAAAATCACAATCGTCTCCCATCGTCTGGCTTTCCATATCAGTGACAATGGTTCCTGATCGCCTTATCCGTGGTAATGACCTTAGCCTGTTCACATAGGGTGGCTAGTCCCCCCCCTCTCACTAAGAGGTCACCTTTTAGGTTGATCTGGCCGTGCCATAAACTCTGGTGTCCTGTATTTATTTAGGTCCAGATCCGACCATCTCACTTCTTTGTCTGTCTGCGAACACCCCTCGGGATCACAGGCACCAGCGCCCTCCTCCCCATGGAAGGTTTCCCTTTCTTTGTCTGACATATCTAGTCCCCAGGTAGTGTCGCTATCATTTTCTTCTCTCTGTTTAAAGTCAGCCTGTCTGAAGACAAGGCTCTATGCTCGAGGCTAAACAGATCCCTCTCTTTGCCTTGCGACTGAGCACCTTCAGATCGATAGTCTTTCCCTTTGCTTCCTGATTCACCTTTTGCTCTCATAACTTGATAAGCTTTTTCGATTCTGTCTCTGATATTTCCCACCTCAGAATTTTCCTCTAGATCTTCTCTAGAGGGTCTTGGCATTGGTTCCTGTGGTGGGAAGAACTCCTCTGTCTTCCCACAATACTACTGGATTAGGTTCCATTAGTTGTTTCTCGATGCGATGCGATCAATGTCGCATGCCCTTTGCCTTCTCTTTTGTGCCATTTCCTCAAAAAAAACCTCTTCATTTATTTGCTCCCACCCAACTCTTTCCTCTTCCTGTCTTTTCACTTCTTTGCCCTATGCACTTCTTCGTCTCTGCATCTTTGAATTCTTTTATCTCTTAATTTATGTTATTCCTCTTTTTCCCTTTTCTTTTCTAGTGTGTCTCCTTCTTCGATTGCTCTTTGCCTGTTGTCATACTTTCTTTGCTCCTCTCCTCTCTCCTCTTTTCTCATCTGTTCATCTTGATAAAGTTGTTCTCCCTTTATATACTATATCTTTTAGATGTGTCTTCTTTCAATCGCTTCTCTCGTTCCCTGTCTTTTTTTTTCTTGCTCGCCTTGATCTTCCCCTTGCAATATCTTTCGTTCTGTATGAGCGATATCTCGCCAGCTTTGTCTTTTTTTCCTTTCCATCTCTTTATTTCCGGTTCTATATCTAAGGACCTACTTGGTTGGTCACTTTTCTCCTTGTCCTGTGGGACTTTAGAGATCACATCTTTTTATGGAGTCCTCTCTGGGCTCTCGTCGCTGTTATGGGCAGGCGGCTCATGTGTTGGATTGCTGTACACTGTTGCTGCCTTAAGCTCTCTTAATGGTTACAATCCATCATCTTTCATACTATCGCCATTTACTTCAGGTGTGGTCGGCGGAGCAGAAGGCTCAACACTGCTCTCTTTGCACTGGTTAAGCATCCAGTCTTCAGGAGGCGGGTCTTCCCTTTCCTCCTGGTACATTTTCCAAAGATCTAAGCTAGCTAGCCTTTTGTCCAACTGTTTTTCCGTGTACGCAGCATGCAAGAATGTCATCATGTGTTGTAAAACTGCTTTTGATAGTGTCCCTCTTGTGGCCATGCCATGAACGTTTTATCTGATGTCCCCTTAACCCATTCTGAACTATATTGCTCACACTTAGGTGCATGTTTTGGCAGCTGTCTGCACAGGTGTATGAGTGGTGTAATATCCTCATCATGACTAGTCACAATTCACTGTCAGCGCTTTGGATTAAGGTGCTATATAAATAACACATCATTATCACATCATTAATACTTACTGTTCTTTCACACAGACAAAATACTTTTCAGAAAAACAATACAATAGGAACCTGCACCAATTGTCGCAGCTCCAAACCTCTGTTTCTCACTTTACTTCAATCTACCTATTCAATAAACAACATCAATCAACTAAATAAATAATACAATCTCAGCCTTTTACCACAATTTACTACTTGTCACTTCTTCAATATTTCATCATTTTTTTGACACATACAACACATATAACATACAGACGGACAGACTGGTCGGCCCCAACATATGTTCATCTCTGCCAATGCTACTTGTGGCTATTCTCTCGCCCCTAAAATGTTTTTTAATAGATCTATCTGTTTTTAGCCTATGTATCCACTTGGATTCTAAAATAATTCCTTCTAGCCGCCCCTGTACGTAGGATTCTGGGAATATCTTATGGATCGCTCCTTGTCCATATACCTTACTCGGCGCTCTTTGTCTTTCATTTACTTGACTCGTCGTCCTTAAACTAAAATACCCCATCAACCCTCTGTTACTTTCTTCCCATTATCAAGTTCCCCACTCAATGCTCATTCGTTGTATGCCACCTCTCTCAATCTACTCACCATTTGCGATTCCCTTGGGATCGTATCTTATCCTCAACCAGCCACCTCAGCCTGTAGAAACTGAGAGGGGAATTCCGTGGAAGAGGGACCCATCCAACCTGCTTTGTTTGTCTGGCAAGATATTGGTTTCGGCTGTTATCCACAGGGAGCCTCACGGTCCTCCAGCTAAATGGCAGAGGACTGGGTCGACAGACTTTTAACCATCACCTCTGCTATCACGTGAACCCGTAGTCTTGGGCCCTTTAAGATGAGGTAGCACTAGTTAGAGATAGATGGGGATGCAGATTTTACTCAAATATAAATAATCAAACTGACTCAGGAAGCTGGCAAAACAGAGTACTGCTTTGTTTGCAATTATCTAAAACAGGGAGTTACAACGGACATCAGCGGACGTATGCTCCATTTCGCTCAATACTTTTCATAAAAAGTACAATTTATATAGTAAAAACTCATCATAAGTGACGTCATCCTATGTGGCAAACTACAAAAACCTACTGGGGAAAGTGACAGGCTTAGAGGGAACATCTAAGTATATGTTCCGTACTTGACAGGTATAGTGATTAGTTCTCTAACATCAGGCGGGCAACTAAGCCCTCTAGTGCATGTCATCTACATTGTCACAAATGATACGACAATATATTGGCTACCCAAACTATAGGGTTCTCTATTATTTAGCCCAATATAATTGGTTGGCACCCTCATACCCCTCTGGAATATTCCACACGCCAGCAGCAGGCAGGCTGCTACTGCAGGTGCTTCGGGGGGATGTCTGGTCATGCCTCCCCACAAAATTAGTCTACCATCCATCATCACTCTTGCAGTCTGCCAGTCAATTGAGGCTTTGAACTTGGCCTTGTAGATGTTCTCTGTGCCTGAGAATAAAAGGTTTAGGCATAGTTTGTCTCCTGGTTTCGGTATAGCTCGACCCAATGTCTATTTTCATCTGCCTTGAACGTGAGACCATGCTTCTGAGCTCTTTGCTGCATTTAATGCTATTAAATGATGAAATTCCGATGTCTTCAGTGTTTTTCAATTCGACCTCAGACAGGAGTTTGTTCTTTACTCACGTTTATGTAACTACTGAATGGGCACCTGGCTCGCAGTCGCCTCAACCTCTTGGTGCTGGGCCAGTCAAGCCTTTCTAGAATTCTTCCTTCGCCATTAGCTGTTTTCCAACTGCACCACACTGAAAGCCTTTCTATTCACGGTGTTCAAGCTCTGCTAAAGTGTGTTGTCGAACATCCATATTCCATACATTCCTATGTATATACGTTGGCACATTGCCGCAATCTATCCACTACGTAGCCAGCCTTATGATCACTTTGTCTGCTTGCGTTACTGCGTGTGTACAATTGTAAAATGAGTTTGCATTTTCTTCAGTATTTCCATAGCATGAGCATCTTCATCTCAATCCCGAAATGTTGCTCATCTTTAACACCTCCTCTTCAACTCTCATGGAATGTTTATGTTCTTTTGCCTCTGAATCTTTTCTGGGTGTGTCAGTCATACTTCGCATGACGTCACCAGTCTTTTTTCTTACTCCTTTTCACACTTCCTCTGGGACTTTGTCCAATAGACCATCAAATCTTTGTGAATGCATATGAGGTTTTCATAGTGAGTATCTTGTTTCCAGAATCCTTTGTGGTACAGGCATTTACACTGACACTGCACATGTCTCATTTTCTGGCTCTCAACATATAGGCAGCATGGGGCGAAGCTTTTGGTGGGGGTACTTGTCCTCTCCTCTACAGATTTAGGAAGTTGGCGAATACTTGGCTGTTTTAATAACAATTACCTAAAACAGGGAGTACAACGGACATCAACTGATGTCTAACTACGTGGCAAAATAGGAAAACCTATGCAGGATTCTGGAAAGGCATTGGGGAACTTTTTGGTATACTTTCTATGGGGTATGGGATTGTGATTGGGTCTCTACTGTTAGGTGGACAACTCTGCCCACCCCTAATGCAAGTCATTGTCAGTGTCATAAATGACACAACTTTTCATTGGATCTTCAAACTGTAGGTCTCTTTGATACATCGCCCTCTTTAATTGGTTGGCACGCTTGTACCCTTCTGGAATATTCCACTCGCAAGCAGCCCGCAAGCTGGTACCCCAGGTGCTGGAGGGTTGAACTTGACCATGCCTCCCCACCCAATTAGCCCAACATCTATCATCACTCCTACAGTCTGCCATTCAATTAATGCTTTGAAATCGTCCTTGCAACGGTGCACTATGCTTGAGAACAAAAGGGAGTGTGAGCATGGCCTTATCTTCTGGTCTATGCGCAACTTGCCAAATTCTATTTTCATCTGACCATGCGATAGTAGAGCATGTTTTGAGCTCCTTCGTTGTATTTAATACTATTACATGAACAAAACCTGGTGCTTATAATGTTTTTCCATTACACCGCAACAAGAGCTCACCTCTTCTTCACATTCAGTGTATCTTTCCATGATAGATAACCAGATTCTTGGCTGCTTCAACTCTTGACACTGCGTCAGACAAGACTTCTCGAATCTTCCTTTGCCATCAGCTGTTTTATTCTACTGCACCACAATTTCAGCCATTCATTCACAGGGTAGAATCTTCCATGCTCTTTACACGTGCACTCTTCATGCTGCACGTAAAGGGTCACTTGATTCTTGATTCTTTGCTTCGTCATCAGATTCTACATGGTCTATTCACTTTCCCTCTTGTCATCTCTTCATGTTGTGTCACCTCGCTTTATGTGATGTCACCAGTCTGGCGGATCCAGGGTGGGGCTCGGGGGTGGCCAGGGTGCTGGCAGGGGGCGGCCATCCCCTGTACTCCCCCTTGGTGCCCAATTTGCCCGCCAAACCTCCAGCTGGTGAGCTATTATCTGCCCATCCTGGCACCAAATGCCAGCTCAGCTACTGATTGGGGTAAACAGGGGAGTTGAGTTCAGCCTGGAGTCTTGGGTTCCAGCATATTGTCACCAGTAGTAGTTTAGTGTTGGTGCTGTTAGCCCTGTGTTAACAATGGGCCTATAGGAGGGGTTTGCAGACATTGGCAGAAGCAGAAAGAGGGAAGTTGGTGATCTTTTCAACGCTCTACTGATTCCTCAGCCTTTTCTAACATGACTCTTAATAGGTTTGCCTGTTGATCATTACTGTTTCCATCTGGCTGGGAAGCGGGTTTGTCCTCTTACTGGTGCATGGGTACTGTAGACCATTAATTCACCTGTTTTCAGAGAAGACATGTGTTGTGATGCTGCTAAGCTGAACACATGTTTGCTGCTGAACTCTGCTTTTTTTAGACAATTCAGGTCCAGTGTGAGTATAGATTTGAATAATGTATAGATGTATTATATGCCTATGCATTCCAATTCCAAAGGACATGCAGAAATCCTAAGCATTTATCGCTTCATATACATTTCCATTACAAATAACCAAGGGATCATCCAACCAGACAGGGTCACTGCTCGTGGCACAGGCCATCACAACTCAGCACCAAGAAACAATTAATGTTTGAATCCACAATTACTTCCTGAAGCAAATTATAACCTCTCTGCTTTGTATGCCTGCTTCTACAGATGACCAAAATGTACTATCTCTACGAAAAATGAATACATCCCATCGTTGTGTTTCCAGGCCTCACTAGTGTGTTGTTGTCAATTCTCAGCAGTCATGGATAATACATGCTGAATGTGAGCAGTTAAATATCATGATACAGTAGAGGTTGGGCAATGTTTTAAGCAGAGGGGTGTAAATATTTCTCCCAAATATGATCTAGCGACCAAGCACAGTGAGGCGGCCCAAGCCTATCAAGGGGGTTCAGAGGGATCCCCCACCCTGATAACATTTTTTAAACTATGTGTTAAAAGGGTGCATTTTATAGGACACTTGTTTGAAAACTTGGGGAAAATGTCAAACAGTTTGCAATTAGTTTTGTAGGATAACAAATGAATAACATATATATATATATATATGCAAGTCACCAACAGTGCAGAGAAGTATTTCTCCAACACATTTCATGATGTGTTTGCTCACAATATGTGCCAGTATAAAAACATGTGCGTGCTAGCTGTGCCCATACCTTTCCATGCTAACTTCACCAATGTATCCCATTTACGGACATACTCATGTTTGCTTTTTGCATAATGTCAGTAGTGATACTATAAGAAATTATGCCCATGCTTGTACTGCCAATATATGGTAGTATCCCCACATATGGAAATGCTACAGTTGTCTTTACCATTAAAATACATTCTACAGTATGAAAATATGTCCAAACTGGATGCACCAAAATGCCAGTCCAACTACATAATAGCACTTATCTTTCTTGCATTATATTATAATAAAGGTCCTTATACTGTGCACTTTCACCACCTGTGTGGTCCCTTGGCGCTCTGGCGGATCTGTAAGAAAAAAAGGTGAGGGGGTGTAAGTTAGTAGGACTGAGCGGGAGAAAAGAGGAAGGGAGCTGTGATGTGCTGTTGACAGCTTACTTTCGGTTTACACCGTTCGCTGATCTGATCGTAGGTGTGTTTTTCGGTGGTAGCCATCAATTGCTGCTGTACGGGGCTATGTGTGGTTTGTTTTGTTGTTGCTGTCTTGTGAAGTGCATGCAGTTTGTTGTGCTGTAGAGAAGTGGCTGTGTTTAGTTCAGAGTTTTTTTTAGTAGCGTTGGTTAGTGGCGATTCGCTATCCTCAAAGGACTATTCAGTGGCAGTACCTTTTCACCCCCAGCTTTCAGACCAAGTGCTGCCCATATCCCTTCCTCCTTAGATCACCCTGGTGCACGGCAACCACCAGCCCCACGTGTTCCTCTGGAGGGGTGCGCGCTATGCCTCAAGTTCCATTAGTTCTCAGATCGGGATACCTCCCTATCCACATTTATTCCTCTAAGGCTCTCTGTCAGTAGCCCAGTTACATCAGACCCATGTATTCCCCTGTTTCCCATTTCACCCTCTATAGGGAAGGGTACACCAAAGTATCCCTCCCATTTGGACTGCTCTCTTCTTCTCTGCACTCCACTCCAGTCTCTCTTACTTCCCATTCCTTCTTATGGAACAAACTGCTACATTGATATGATATGATATGGCATTTGTAACGCGCCTATACACAAGTGTTTCAAGGTGCGACGAGGCGGGGGGGGACAAGGGGAGAACAGGCAACGATCCTACTAGGCCAGGTGTCATTCAGATCACGCAAGTGCAAGGGTAGGGAGACTGGGAAAAGGGGAAGGGAAGGGGAGAGGGGAAGTGCAGTACATGGTTAGTAGAATACAAGATAAGTAATAGGGCCAGCTGGTGGCAAGTGCAAGGAGAGTGCAGTACATGGTTAGTAGAATACAAGATAAATAATAGGGCCAGCTGGTGGCAGGTGCAAGGTAAGTGCCGGGAGAAGGGGCTGTAGGATACAGAGACAGTCCCGTAGAGCAGGTAGGCAGTGCAGGGAAGAGTGGCAGGGCCAAGGACCAAGATCGGTGAGTGGCCAGTTGCAGATTCAGTGCAGGTTCAGTGATTTTAGCAGGGGAGAGAGGGAGAGAAAGCAGAGGCAAAGAGAAAGGTTTTGAGGTGCTTCCGGAACCGGAGATGGTTCTCCTCAAGTTTCAGGGAGGCAGGAAGGCTGTTCCAGAGGGAGGCCCCTGCTGTGGAGAGAGATCTACCCCCAGCTCGTTGCTTGGAGAAGCGGCTGACCCTGAGGTAGTTGGAGGTGGATGAGCGAAGAGCTCGAGAAGGAAGATATTTAGGAAGAGAGAGTTGAAGGTATTTTGGCCCAAGGCCCCAGAAGGCCTTGTGGACAATGCAGAGGGCTTTGAACTTAATCCTCGTGGCCACTGGGAGCCAGTGCATGATGTTCTGTTTAAATTAAAATCTAGGTGGTTTGTGCCTTTACATCACTGCATCCATTTTGAATTGCATTGTGCTCTGTTTAAATTCGAATCTACGTGGTTTGCGCCTTTTACATCACTGCTTCTCTTTTGCATTGTATTGTGCTATGTTTAAATTGGAATATAGGTGGTTTGTGACTTTACATCACTGCATTAATTTTGCATTGCATTGTGCTCTGTTTAAATTCAAATCTACGTGGTTGGTTCCTTTTACATCCTGCACCATTTGCATGCACTGCACTCTTGTGATCCTCTTTGCATACATACCTGGCTCTCCTACCTTTTGCTCTGCATTTTGCCCTCCTTATGTGTTAGGCCTCCTAGAGACTGGCCAGGACTTTGCAGTGCAGCTACTTTCCACTGTACATCTGAATCCACTTAGTTCTTGTGCTTAGTGTGCCTCTCCCTGCCACTCCTACCCCTTCCTCTGCTATGTCATGTTTCATGTACTAATCCCTATCAGAAACGCTGTCAGGCACGTATGATGGACTCATTGCCTTGTTAGTCTTACCCTACCTCACCCCTCTCTTTTTTTATGTATAGCTCTTGCATTGTTGAAATGACTGTAATGCACAATGATTTATGTCATAAGTTGTAATCAGTTTGTATTCCTCTTTGTTCTATGTTGTACCTCCAAATACTTAGCACTTGTCCATTCTGAATGTTCCAATGGATATTAAGAATGTCAATTATGTTTGCTTACCTACTCCCTCCCTGCGTTGGAGCCCTTTGAAATGCTTGTTAAGTGTATAGGAGCTATGTAAATGACCAATAAATGAATAAATACATTTGGGGCTCAACAGCAAATGTAGTGACACCCAGATCTGAGACACAGCAGCAAATGATAAAATGCCTAATTTGAGGTAACTCAATATATGCGGAAATACCCAACTTGGGACTCAACTGTGAACGCAGTGACACCAATATTTGAGATTACGCAGTGAGTGTTAGTACCCCATATTTGAGACGCCCCTGTGGTCCATGTCCCTCACGGTCCATTAGTTGTGAGCTCAGAGCACTGGTCTCTACGCTTTTATATATAAGGCCCTCTATCTGCGGTTCAATTAAGTCGGCCCATTTCTCTCCCCTATTTCCTGTATCAAAGATGCCCAATACAAAATCTCATATAATATGAAATGGCTAGACTGGCTGCCCCAAAATGCCAGTCCAGCCACGTAAAACTACTTATCGTGTTTGCTTTATCAATGGAGGCCCAATACAAAATGTCATGCCATGGTAAGAAAGGGGTAGAGTAGCTGCACTAAAATGCCAGTCTAACCATAAAATAACAATGTTCATGCTTGCATTATCAAAGATGTCCAATACAAAATGTCATGCATCAGTAAGAAATGGCTCGACTAGCTGCACTAAAAAGCCAGTTTAGCAACGCAATAACACTAATCACGCTTGCTTTATCAAAGATGTCCCATACAAAATCTCATGCCTCATTAGGAAAGTATTAGACCAGCTGCATCAAAATGCCAGTCTAGCCACACAATAACACTTATCATGCTTGCTTTATCATACATGCCCAATGCAAAATGACATGCCTGCCCCCTATTGCATCAGCGCCTCAAACTTATACTCACTTTCACGCATAATTACATTCACTATGAATGAGATTGTGTGTGTCTGTGTGCAACACATGGGGACGTAGGGGGCAGATTATGTGTGCAGGGTGCTGGGGTCCCAGTGGACAGCCATGGTCAATTTTACTGGGCAAAAATGCCCAGTAAATAATGCCATGCCTGCCCTCTCAAGCACCCAGCACCTCACAGACACCCATTATCAACTGTGTGCATGCAAAGTGCTGGGGGGCACTGACATGTTTTACTGGGCATCAATCATAGATGCCCATTAAAAAATGGCATGGCTAGCCCATGTGCCACCCAGCACCTCACACCCACACAATAAATATGATTATGTGTGTATTTGAGGGGCTGGGGGCCCAGAGTGCCAGCATGGTATTGTTTACTAGGAACCTACCACAGATGCCCAGCAAAAAAATGCCATGCCTTCCCCTGAATCCCCAGCGCCTCCCACACGCACAGAATCAATGGGATTATGTGTGTATGAGAGGTGTATGGGGGCCCTGGTGGCAGGCATGGCATTTTTTTACTTGACATCCCTTTCCGCTGGTCCCCCCAACGCCTTGTTGGGGAGGAGGGTTGTGCAACAAAAGCATTTTTAAAATGTCATTGTTGTACAACCAATCTACCCCCACCCACCAAAATCCTCTTCCTGGCCCAGCACAAACACACACACAATATTCATATGCTGCATGCACTCGCTCACTCGCACCTGCATCCATCATCATACACTCACTTATAAAACAAGCATACCTTTTTAAAATTAAAATTAACTTACTTTCTGCCCTGGTCCTGAAGTTTCCTTCTAGCGCTCCAGCTCCTGCGTAGCACAAATCAGGAAGCTAGAATTTTCTGGTTCCTGCACATGCACCCCTCTCGGTTTGTATGTGTAGGCAGGTGCAGAAGCACATAGTCCCAATCGGTATGCAAGGCTGGGGAACCAACACGCCCTGGCCTTGCAAGGATCATTGAACATGTACAGCTGGAGAACAGAACTGTCAAAACCTTGTTTCCTTTAACTAGTTCAAGCCAGCCCAAGAGCACTCCTTCAGCTGCAAAAGCATCTGAGGGAGTGCTTAATGTTTACAGTGGGCTGGCTCCTGGCTCCTCTATAATTTTCGCAAGTGACGGTGGGTCAGCACTCTCTACACATTATGGAGGAGCCGCCGCTGCTGCACCAATACCCCTGCCAAGGCCATTCCCACTCATTCATATACACATGCACACAAGCAGTCAGGCATCCATAAAGCGTCTCTCAATCATTCACATGACATCCACCAGAGAATTTTACTCACACAAATATATGCTTGTGTGTATTAGCATGAGGGGAGGGTTCTAGTGGGTGTTGTGTGAATAAATAAGAAAGCTGTACATATGCATAACAGCTTATGTGCAAGTGAATGTGAGTGTGTGGGCCTGGGCGTGAAGGGGGCATTGGATCAGGGCAATACCAAGGTGAGAAAACATGTTCTTAACGACTATGTGCACTGCATGTATCCAGAAAGAACTTGTTTTCTTACCTTGGTATTGCCACGCACTAATGTCCCCTCCGAGCCCACACACACATACATTCATGTCCACATGCATATAAGCAGTCACACACACATACAACTTTCTTAATCATGCACCTGCACACAAGCAATCATGCACCCATACAGCCTCTCTCAATCATGCACATGACACCAACCAAAATGCTTCACACTCACAGATATACACCTTCCTATATACATGCGCACATTCACACCCCCATACAGCTTCTCTCAATCTATGAATGATTGAAGGAAGCAGTATGGGTGTGCCTCTGCTTGTGTGCATGAATATATCAATGTGTGCATCTACCTGAGTAAGTGTTCTGCTAAGCACATTGTGAATGATGTATTCACATGGCATCAAGCAGAACACTTTACTCATGCATGTACACAGATTGATAAAGACACATATACAGCTTCTTTCAATGAAGCACTTTGCACCCAACAGAACACTTACTCACACATTCATAAAAGCATTCACAGCATTCCCACAAGCAGCCAGACACCCATACAGCCTCCCTCTCAATTATACTTTACACCCACCGGAACACTTATACACACACACACACACACATTCAGGGCCTGATTGCAAGTCCTGTGTGTCCCCATCACTCAATGACACTTTTCTTATTTTAGACAGAGCTCACAATCAGGCCCTCAAATACACATAGACAGCATTCAGCCTAGCAGTCATGCACCCATAGAGCCTTTCTCTCAATGATACATGCCGCACACCAGAAAACGTATGCAGACACACACATTCAGGGCTTGATTGCAAGCATTGTGTAAAATAATGAAAGTGTATTTCCATTATGGAATGACAATGTTCTTATTTTGCACAGAGCTCAAAATCAGGATCTCATATACGCATACACAGCATCCACACAGGCAGTCATGCACCCATACACCCTCTCTCATCAATCATACACTCACCAGAACGCTTAGTTAACGCAAATACACTGTCATGCACACACACATGAAAAATACAATATCACTCTCTCACACAAACACACACATACACACATTTTTCATTTTAAACACTTACCTGAGCAAGCTCAGAAGTGATCTTCTCTGGATGGCCTGGTTATTCTACCTCTTCCTCCAATGTCATCACATCTTTGGAAATAAGTTTAGAATTCGCCATTCAGCCCTCCTACAGCTTATTCCTCTATAAGGCAGAGGGCCGGGTCAGCATTCTGGCCCCGCCCTCGGCCTGAGACGGACAGCTAAAGGGATAGGTGAAGAGCCATTCAGGATGCCTCCAGTGCTGTTTTCAACCTGCTCCCGAGGGTTCCTGAAGGGATGATGTCACCCGCTGTTTCCCAATGCCTTTCACAGACCTCTACATGAGTAAAGGCATGGCTGTTTTGTTTGTCAGGCCTCACGCATGTCAAGTGCATTGTAGGGCTTAAGGGACCCCACCAGTCGTTGCATTTGCAAAGGATTTAAATGTTTTAGATTCTTTGCAAATGCAAATTCTACACTTGCATTATTATTATGCGAGTTGAAATCACTTGCTCCATAATGCAAATAAATGTTTGTAACATTGTTTTTTTTTTTTTTAAATAAATTCTTTCTTGTTTCATTTGCAGGATCTGGAGGATCCTGAAAATGTATGAGTGTCGTGTCAGGAAAAGGTGGGGGTGGGGCACCACCCTAGTGCCCCCTATGGGTGATCCTCCAGTGTTAAGGTATGGAACTGGCCGTCTCGCTGAAGATTTGAGTGCTCTGCCAGCATGTATTCTGCGCTTGTGTGCCATAAAGAAGCACAGACACTTTGTAATTGAAATGCCACCGTTGCATAAAATACTGATGCTACGGAGAGAATTGCCGGGATGAACACTGACGTAAGAAATGATGCATATACACCAGGAGCAAGCAGCTTGCTTTTAGCCTGCAAGACAAAGCAACCACTCAACAACAAATAATGATTATAATCACTCAGGGCTCCGTGGTGTAATCCTTCGACCAAAGAGGCAGCGCGCCACAGTACAGTCCCTTCCTGTGAAGGCGGCATGATTTAGCTTGTGTTCAGCAAGTGGTGATTAAGGTACAGGGCCAAAGTGGGAATTGCAGTCTCCTTGCAGATTTTGTATTGGTTATTTATCCAGTCCCTGCAATACTAAGCACTCATCTACAAGACGTGTACATTCACATACTCATATACACAGGGAACACCGCTTCCCTAGTATGAGATATTGGATGGGGAGGCAGAGCCTTCTAAATGGAGGGGTTGCAGGCACTGCTGATTGGTGAGATAGATGAACTCTGTCGCTTCATCACAGTTTCACTAGGGAGCCAGAAGGGCTTCACACACCACTCCATCATTTAATTAAGAAGGCGGATGAGACACCGATTTCCCATTATTCTGATGTAGTTCTTCGTTACGGTGGATCAAATAAATCTTCAATGGGACACAATTTAAGATGTATGAACATTAATAGGAAGAACCCTCACATGCATAAATGTTTAAATTCAGATCACTGTGTTCTTCTTGTGGTGCCTCATTAATGCTGATAAAACTTGTGCAAATGCATCCTGTGTCTTGTCAGATTTGCTGTATCCTGTCCGGTTTATAGTGATAATATGGAAAAAATAATGCTGAAAAGCAAAAATGTCAAAAAAATAATGTTGAATGTAAATATGTCAAAATTACATACATACAATAGAAAAAGTCACTTATTTGAGAAAAAAAAATGTAAAAGAAAAATTTGAAAACGCAATGTTAAAATACCAATGTAAAATGTCAGAAAGGGTAACGTTGTTATGGGAGGGGTCCCCCCCCAGGCCACCCCCCGCAAACCCCCCCACGGAACCGTCTTGCCATCCATCAAAAAAGGGATAGATATAACACATTATGAATGACGAAAAACACACAAAAGGACGATTAGTAAGGGTTAAATGAATGAATGAAACCAAGGAGTAAAGAACCTTACATAAACGCTGAGGAACAGATGACGGTTGTGACAAACCGTCATTACATGACAAAACATAAGGTCAGAGAAGCCTAAAGGACGTACACTGCAACTACTTCACACATATACAGGTAATATTACCATACTAAATATAAAACTATATAGGCAATTGGAAAAGTGAACACTACGTAATGTGTGACAGAAATAGTGAAACATTTTTTTTCAGCAATTGGAAAAGTGAGCAATACGTAATGTGTGACAGAAATAGTGAAACTTTTTTTTTCGTTATTTTAGATTTAAAATGACAGAGAACGTGAAGTATGTAACTTCGCGGAAGGGGGGACAACAGCTAATTCACGATGGATACATTTATAATAAACAATCCCACTAAAATGAAAGAACATATTGGAAGTGCACAAAATATGCAAAAACAAAGTGTACAGGAAAAGTAATAACGGAGACTTCCACTGTAAAATTAAAAGGGGAACACAATCATCTTCCTGACAGAACTAGTATAATTAAAAAAGCTCTAAATGGACTGAAGAGAAAAGAAGTAGAAAACCCTACTGAGGCCAGCGGGTCTGTAATCGCTAGAACCTGTAACAAAATGCCGTTGCACGTCTTGGCACAAATGCCTGCAGAAAAACACATGCAACGTACAATAAACAGGACAAAACAACAGAAAGAAAATCTTCTGCCAGCACCAAGAAATTACAACGATATAAACATCCCTGATATATTTAAAATTACAGAAAAAGGTGAACATTTTCATCATGCAACATTGGAAATAAAGGATGAAACTTTTTTAATATTTTGAACAGATAGCAATTTAAAACAACTTGGTGAGTGTGAAATGTGGCAAAGTGATGCGACTTTCAAAACATGCCCCAGTCTTTCCAACAGTTTTTTTACTAAACATGGATCCGTAAATAGCCATCTAATACCTGTAATCTACCTCTTGATGCCCAAAAAAACGGAAGATATCTACAAAATAGTATTAAAAAAAATTAAAGACGCCATCCCATACACAAAACCTGCTAATATCATAATGGACTTTGAAATGGCTCAACTTAAAGCATTCTCATCAGTATATAAAGAGACAAACATACAGGGATGTTTTTTCCATTTCACAGAGGCCTCCACACGAAATACATCGAGGACAGTACATATCAACACAATGTAAAAAAACTATTCGCATTGGCCTTTGTAAAGGAAGAAAACGTTATAACATTTTACGAACATTTAATCAACAGTGAATATTTCAAAAATAATGAAGAACAAAATTCGGATTTAATGGACTATATGGAAAGCACTTGGTTGGGACAGTCGACACGAAATGGCACTCGACGAAGGCCTAAATATAATATACAATGTTGGAATTGCTACAATGCTGTAATGGAAGGGAGGCCAAAAACAAACAATATGTTGGAAGGGTGGCACAACAGGATTGACAAGAACTTTAACACTAAAAACCCAAATTTGTGGCACTTTTTAAAGGACTCAATATCTGAACAATCGCATCAAGAATTTAGACTACCTCAGAGCATTTCACTTGCAAACACCCTTTTAAAAAGAAGGAAATACCGGGACTATTGGGGGCTGCTCCGGGTCACCCGGCAGCCCCATACTCATGTCGGGGGGGTCACCCGACGGGACTCACAGGGGCGGCGATCACACTGCGGACACAAGGGGTGGGGGTCACCCCACCCGCTCCAGATAACCGGAGCACCACACGTGGCCGGGGTGCCCGGCACACAGCGGCCCCGGCTCTGGGGGCACCCAGGCCGGGGTCGCCACAACAGCCATGTTCACATGGCCCCCACACTTCTTGGGTTGGTGTTGCCGGCAGGGGCACCGTCCTCGTGCTGGGCCCGGTCCTCGGGCTTACAGCACGCGGTATGGCGCCAGGAGGGCACGGCAGAGGAACAACACCGGAGTCAGTTTCAGTCTTGACTGATGAGCCGGAAGCAGCTCGTCCCTTTTATTAACGTGGTCACATGGGGAGCCATGTGACCACAACACACACTGGAAGATACCATGTCCCCCTACAGGGGTGACATGCAACAGGGACTATGACCAAAAAATTGAACAAATAGTGAAACAGTTTAACCAAGAAGACAAACACAACTACTTATACTCAATTGCATACAAATTAAAATGTTAGAAAACTCAGTTTGAAGAGTCCACGATCCGGCATAGCGAATCCTAAGTAACCAATGACGCTAATCCAACATGTCCAACGATTCTGAAATCCAGATCCCAATCCAAGGAAAAAAAGTGAAAGCCATCGAAGAAAAAGTCAAAATCCATAATCAAAGTAAAAGCCAGCCAAGGAAAAAAAATAATAAAATCATATCCCAATCCACGGTGAAAACGCCAGATGCAGGAGAAAAAAAAGGGTAAAAATCCATATTCCAATCCACGATCCAACAGAAAATCCAAACGAAAAAAAACAATCCATCAGGTCCAGGAAATCCACTAAAAAACACATCCAAAAAGACAAAATCCAAGAACCCTAAGCACGGAAACCAGATTCCAATCCACGATCCAAAGGAAAAATCCATATGATAAAAAAAAATCCATCAGGTCCAGAAAATCGCCGAAAAAAACATCCAAAAAGACAAAATCCAAGAACACACAGCACGAAGACCCAAAGGGACCGAAAGTGGATACAAACTGGACTTTAAAAATGGCACCTACGTCAACGTAACGCTAACGTACCATTACATCAAGAACAAATAACAACAAAATCTACATTAAAATTTGTTATACAATAACACCATCTAGCAGTGAAAATAGATACTATTTATTCCAGGTCGCAAGTCACCAATACACATATAATTATTTAAAAAAATATTTATCTATTAATAAAATATTTATTGTAGTTAAAAATTGAATTTATCTTTTAATAAAATATTTATTGTAGTTAAAAATGTTATTATATTTTGAAAACAAAGTTTAAGTATTTATAATTAACTATATACCAATTTTTCTGTTTAATAAAATATGGAATATATTGTAACACTTACCTTGTATGTAGAATTATTTGAAAAAAATTTGACTTATTGTTTATTCGACATTAATATTTTCAAAATAATATCTTCGACATTTTGACTTTCGAAATTATTACATTCGAAAATAGAACTACTGCACACTATCCTGTCCATAGGCATCCCTAGTGGGTGGCAAAGGGGGTCAGTTGCTTTTTTGCCAACCCCAATTGGTGCCTTGCCCCCCAAGCCCTCAGCCCCAGTAAACAACTAATTTCAGGAACCCCTAAATGTGCTCCTTCCACCAGCTGCGGGCAATCACGTTCACATACCCTTTGTTGTTTGAGTCTGCCCTTTTGGGCTTACTGCACAAAATTACCCATACTTTCTTTTAAGTGGAAAAGGTTGCTTTAATGTGACAGGCCACAGCTCACAAAAACATGCTAACCTGGCTCCCTGGCCTTACAGACTAACATATCCATTTTAACAATTGCCAAAACAAATAAATAAATAAACAATTTAAATTCCTCCATTCCTGTCCATTGCTCCCTCCCCTCGCCTTACATTTCTCTCAACCTTCATTCCTGCTTTCTGCCATGTTCTACCTGAGGCCACGCCCCTCCTATTTCAATACCTCTTCTGCCCTCTTTGTACCTCCGTGGTAGCCCATTTGTGCAAATAGCACCACCTCCCCTCCTTTATCACTCTAGTACCCCATTGTGCTTCCCCCAACCCTCCTCCAAAGGGCCATGTTCCCAGCACCAGAAAAGCCCTCCCCTGAGGTGCTCTATCCCCTTCCCTATCCAACTTCTCCTTTACCTCCATCTCCTTATGATATCCTCCACAGCCAACCTAACATCACCCAGGTAGTACATATTCTCCAGTATTTACAAATGCAAAATCCTTGAAAATGATCTCCTGGTGCGCCAACGTTTGCACCCCCAGGACCTGCAAAACTTCACCATCTCCCTTGTTGATCTTTTTCCTTATCCTTTCTAACACACCCTAAATTACAGCCCCCCTCCATACTCTTCTTGGCAACAACTTGGTCCAAACCAACCCCACCCTGGTCCATCTCTCCTTCAACCAACTCAGATCCCTCTTCATCTTTTTTAACAGTTAAACCCCTGTATCCCTAACAAAATCATTCTCCCCTGCATGCAAAATTATCGCCAAGGGGACCCCATGAAGCTCCCTCAAACCCGCTACCATAGGCAGCAGTTGGTCCCACCTGAGCCCCCCCACCCCAGACCATCTCACTAAAGCAATATTTTAGCTGCGTCCCAAAAACACTTTTAGTTGCATCTTTCCCTGTCCATTTCACTATGGAGTGTCCACATATCCAGATCTGTGGCAACTCACTACTCCTCTGTGCCACATAGGAAAAATAAAAGATTTCATGAGCCTTTTCTCTGTCAACTACATTACACCTCCTGCCAACTGCATTACACCCCCCACCCCCTACTTTCTTTCCTTTACTAACCAACCCCATCACCCAGCTCTCTAATGTATCCCTTGCATTTTGCCGATTTCCATCGCCCCAAACTCTTAACCTCATCTTCAGAAAGACCCATCCTAAAAACTTTCCAATGCCACCCCCATCCTTAAAGAATGAGTACCAAAATCCTCAGCTCTTTTCCCCAAAGCCAACAGAGCTCTCCTCATAACCCCTAAAACTTGAGCTGCAGTGACCTCAGACCCATTTTCATGCTGAAAAACCAAAGCCTCTCTTCCTTTACATGTTTTCAGCCACAATGCTCCCATCCTCACTGGACACAAATCTTTACTACCTCTATCCAGAGGCACCCAAAAGCCCTTTCCTTTCTGATCTGTCTTTTATCTACACATTTTTATATCTATGCTCATTTCTGATAAGTGTACATCCTTCCACAGTAGGCCTCCATCACTTCTACCCGCTACCAGTTACAACACCCTTAAGCCCCCCCCCAAAAAAACAAATAAAACAAGTCAAAAACATGTCCCTCTCCCATGATGACCAGCACACCCCTCCAAAACTTTGGACAACCTCAATAACAGGGCAGCTGAAACTGGTCTCCTGCTATCCTTACACGTCCTTTTTTTCATTGCCCATCCTTCCAAAATCCTATGTGCCATTTCCCTGCAACTGGGCTTAAAGCCCCAAAACCATTTTTCATAAAAGGCAATGCCCGCCAATTTCCCTGATATCGTTGTCCTAGACCAACCCTTGTCCATACACCGCAATATAAAATCAACCACAGCATCCCATTTTCTTTCCTCCACATCCTCCATTTGCGGGATCCCCTTTTTGCAGTACATGCTGTCCTGTTTGCAGTCCTAGATGAAGGGGCTAGAGAACCCTCTACTAAGCGCAGTGCTCTCAGTTTCCTAGCCGCCACAGCTCCTCCAGGATCTAATGCCCGCTCACGTCACTTCTCTGCCACTGAAAATGAGAAAATGCATCCGCGATGCCATTATCCTTCCCTGGCACGTGAGTTTCTCTAAACATCACATTCAACTTTATAAATCGCAGTACAAATTCCCTCATTAGCTTTGCTACCCTCTGGTCCCCGGCTGACTGCCTGTTCACAATATTGACCACTGCCTCATTGTCGATGTGAAAATGTGCTTTCTTATTCTGCAGCTCTCCGCCCCACAACTCCAGTTCAACTAACAACTGGAAAAACTCCCAAAAGGCTATGCTCCTCTATCCTTTCTGCCAATGCTCAGGCCACTTTTCGGCACACCACTTACCCTCTCAGATCACCCCAAAACCTCCAGAACCTGCCGCGTATGATAAACTTCCCACAAAACTGAGTCCCCTTGCAGCCACATTGACACTCCATTGAATTGTCCAAAAATCTTAGCCAAAGCTTGCAGTTCTCCCTGACTGCTCCAGACATCCTCACCCTTTAATGCAGATACTTAGCCCCTGCCATGTTCCTACAAAAGATGCGACATGGAGCTACTAGCTGACACATGAAATTGAAATGCCCCACTAACATCTGCATGTCCACCAGTTTCATTTTTTGGGCTGCTATTGTCTTCTCAAGAATCCTACAAGCTCGCTAACCTTGTTGTACGGCAAGCGTGAGGTCATTGCCACAGAATCCAGCTCTATCCCTAGAAAGGTCAACACCACCGCCGGCCCTTCAGTTTTATCCTACGCCAATGGCACTCCCAATTCCTGAATCAATGTCTGAAAAACCTCTAGCATCCGTTGACATTCTTGTTCTTTGTGCCCCCACCTGATGAAAAGAAAATCGTCCAAATAATGCAAAACTCCCTTACAACCAAAACTGTAAGTAAAAACCCACTCCAAAAAAGAGCTAAAACGCTCAAACAATGCACAAGAAATTGCACAGCAAAACTGGCAACGCTTTGTCAACATATATCAGGCCCTCGAACTGCAACCCTAGCAGCCAAAAATCTTCTGGATGCATCAGTAACAAATGAATCGCTGCCTTGATATCGCACTTGACCATGAACGCACCACGCCCTTCTTCCTCACTAAGCCCACTGCCTGATCTACACTGGCATAGGACACCCCGCAATCTTCCGGTGCAATGAAGTCATTCACTGACATGCCCTCGGGCCATGATAAATGAAGAATCAATCTGAATTCTCCCGCTGCTTTCTTAGGCACAACCCCTAAAGGAGCCTCCACCAAGTCACCGGGCAAATCCGTTAACGGCTCTACCACTCTCTACACTGCCACTTCTTTGTGCAACTTCATTCTCACCAGGTCAAAATTTTCCCGAGCAGACTATACATTTTCCTCCCACTGCTGCATCCTCGGACCCTGATAACCCAACATAAAACCGTAGCGAAAACCTTCCCCTAAAATCCTGGCCCCTTCCCTGCTGAGTAAAAACAGAGCCATTCTTCCAAAACTTCAAACTTAACTGGAGTATAGGCCTTTCCCCAAAACCCCTCGTCCTGCCCTATGCCCCCTCCCTCTGTCACCTGTTTGAAAACATTGTGTAACAGGATGCTGTCCCACACATCGGCTACACTTGTGCCTAAATTTGCAACCGTTCTAGTGCAGCTCTCTTCATTGAATGTCCAGCATGCTGCTGATGGCTGACCCCTGACTCCTCGCCCAGCCTCATCTGAGGTGGGGTGACCATGAAAGGGCCGGTAAAGCATGGGTAAACCACTTGCTGTGTGCAGCATCGATACTGGACTCCTAGGCGCCATCCACTGCAACCATAGGTCCATGTCGATTTCTCCCCATACCCCTTGGTTGTCCTCACCCATCCTTGCCCTAAATTCTTCCTCATATCTCACCCATGCAAATCCCCCAAAACTCGTAAAGGCTTTCCTGATTACGTCCATGTATTTTATCAATGCTACAACCTCTCTGGGAATTCTTTGCATTAAACACTAGCATATATTATAAATGCCAATGTCCAATTTTCAATTGTCACCAGTACCCTTGGTCTTGCCACCAATACCTGCTCTTCTTCCTTGGACCCTTATTTAGCTCTCACCTTCTTGTGTAAGAGTTTAAAAACATCCACAAACTTCCAAGCCCATATTTTTTCTTTTGTCAGATGCGTGCCCAGTGGCTTTATAATGCCCATATAAGGCATCTTCTCGGCCTTCTCTTTAAACTCCACTGTCCTTTCCATTATTATCTCTACCACCCCTTGTGCCACTGGCTCTGCAACCTTGTCTGTCTGTACTTCGACTGAGGAGACACTTCTTTTGCTCACCCTCACCAATACCCTTGCGGACAGCCTCTCCATCTGCCCCTCTGTCCCCTGCGCCCCAACGCCCCACTGTGTGTCCCCCATCACGTACCCAGCCTGACCCATGCCACTGACCACTCCCTTTCTTGCTCACCTCTTTCTGCCCCGCCGTCACCTAGACATATCATCCTGGCCTCAACACTGACACTCCTCTTCTCTTTCCTCATCGGCTCCTGCTGCAGGGACAAAAAACATCAGCAGAGTCTCCATACCAATTTCTCTCCCACTAGTGTCTGTCACAAAAGGAATGAATTGTCGTTTGCAACTTTGGCCACTTTTTCATTGGTGCCGAGCCCAACTCGAGACAATTGTATGCCCCAGTCCGACCCTGGATAGCATTCATCTAAATGAAACATGAACTGTGAATTTTTGCCTGGGTGTTTCCGTTCTTCCTTTTAATTTTATCGGCCTCATTAGTTCACAAACGAGCTTCAGCGAGGGGACCCGGAACGGTGCACGTATTGGGCCGAAACCGAAACGGCTGCACTTTGTGAGAAAAGCCCATGCAAAGACGAACTTCTGAAATGCCATTTCAGGCTTAAAGAAACACACATCGAAACTAGACAGCGATAAACATGGTGCACATGCCCACTAATCTGTCGTCATAAATAAAAGCACTAGTTGAGTATTCGTGTATAATTCTCAACCGTCTTTTGCTGTCATTTTTTTACATAATTCCAGCGCATGTTTTCTATCCTGATGTGTGGTTTATACACTGTGGCCCCTTAACCTGGGTACAATACGTTCCGAGCATGTGCTCCGAATGAGAGCACATGCAATCCTCAGATAGGAATCCTCAGATAGGGAGGTGGGTGTCTGTTACACCCCGCAGTTTAGTGAAGTATGTCAAGAACATGTCAGTGGGAAGGAAATATCTGAATATACATTCTCCTCTGGCTCCTGAATATTGGGTGACAACACATATTTAGTTTTTTAATATGTGTTAAGGTGGAAAGAGGCCCTAAATCAGAAGTAGCACAGGCCGTTGATTTCACAACAATGTCTTGCAGAAATTACTTTTTCCAAGTTATACAACACCATGCTCATGCTTGAAGGAAGGGTGAAGGGGAATGCATTTATGAGATGTGATGATTGATAAGGGCTTGAGTGTAAATTGATTACACAAAACACCTGAAAGAGGTGACTGAAGAACGGGCTGAGGGGAGGGTGCTCTTCCTGGAGGTAACCGATAAACAATACTTGGTGTACTTTAACAGACTGTCAGATGGGGCAGAGACAAATAAAGTGTAACAGTGACTGAAACAGAATGCTTTTTTATTTATTTGCATTTTTAAAGCGCTCACACAGCCCAGGGGCATCGAGACACAGTTACAGGAGGAGCATGTCTTAGTTGCGTATTTACTACTAGCCTGTGCCAGCAGTTTCTGCAGCGCCAAACTTGTTTCATGGATCAGCAGCAGTGTGATGGGCTGGTGGTTGGCCGATTTAGGTAGGTCTAGCACTGAACTGGTGCGGCCGGCATGCCCGTGCTGAGGGCAGCGCTGCACCCGCACTGCGGGCGGCGCCGCGCCCGGCATTATGGGGCCAATATTTTTTGGGCACTGGCACTTATTTTTTTACAAATTAAGCACTGCAAGGCCTGCAGGAGCAGGAACGGCAACACCCATGACACAGAAAAGGGGAACACAGGAAAAAAACAGGCCGCCGACACAACGTGGTCAAAATAACCCTTTCAGGTAAGTGTTCATGCTTTATTTACAGCACTGCTTAAATAAACATTTTTTTGAAAAGAAACCCACCCACCAAGCTACCAGTGCCCTTCCACCCAAACACCTCTGAAAAAAACCTTTCTGACTACACTAACCATCCCCTAACACAGGCCGACAGCAGGAACGGCATGGGAGCAGCGACCAGACAAACACTAATTCTCCTACCGTCGCTTGCTCCCGAACCTTCCCTGCCCCCATATATACCCCCTGGGATGGCGCTTATGCGCAAGCCAGCTCGCTGGCCTGTTCAGCACCCAAAACCACCACGGGGGGAAATGCTTATGCATTCCCTCTGGGCCCCCCTTCTTTAGACCTGAAGGGGACCCAGCAGGAATAGAGGGGCCATCGATTCTGAAAGCAGGTTTCCCACACGCAGGGCACACTGTTGCTTTGGCAATGTGCAGCTTGCAATTCCACTGGAACCAAAATTCAAAGCGTTTCCAAAGTGAAACATGCTTCCTAAACTTAAATCCACCAGGTTATTTAAACTGTCTTTCGTGTTTTTTTATGGGACTACCCCCACAAATGCACTGTGATTTTTGCACTTCTACCTTTGAGCTTCATGGCAAGGGACACTACTAAAGCTGTTTTTTTGTCAAACTGCTCATTTGAAAGCAAATGATTCTATTGTGGTAGCATCAATTATCAAGGAAGTGAGCTGTGGGGTACTGGGTTCTAACGTTTGATTTTCACTGTGGGGGCAACATTCCCCGAGCCCTGCTCTGAATATGAGAAAGCAGCCAGCCCAACCCATTCCCTGGCCGAACGGTGCATCTCACAGCACCTCTATGTGTAAGGAATTGCAAAAAGTAATATCATTTACAGACAGATTTAAATGTATTAAATCTCAATAAATCACTGAACCTGTCACTGAACCTGCTGAGCTACCGCGGTACTTTCTACTTTAGGACGGTTCACTCTACCTTCCAAGAACTGAATATCAGATCTGGATCATTTATTGTGCTCAAAATTACTTTAATACCAACAGTGCACTTCACGGTCATGACTTTGGAGTCAATGGTGTTTCATCTTCAGCTAGACTGACAGAGTCATTTGGGATGTACATTTGGAAAGTGGAAACTGTGAACATCTCTAGGAGGATAAAGTGAGGTGCCTACCTCAATTTCTAATGACCAAAGGGTGCAGTCAGTCCTACAGATAAGGGCTGTAATATTTTCAAAATAATATCTTCGACATTTTGACTTTCGAAATTATTACATTCGAAAATAGAACTACTGCACACTATCCTGTCCATAGGCATCCCTAGTGGGTGGCAAAGGGGGTCAGTTGCTTTTTTGCCAACCCCAATTGGTGCCTTGCCCCCCAAGCCCTCAGCCCCAGTAAACAACTAATTTCAGGAACCCCTAAATGTGCTCCTTCCACCAGCTGCGGGCAATCACGTTCACATACCCTTTGTTGTTTGAGTCTGCCCTTTTGGGCTTACTGCACAAAATTACCCATACTTTCTTTTAAGTGGAAAAGGTTGCTTTAATGTGACAGGCCACAGCTCACAAAAACATGCTAACCTGGCTCCCTGGCCTTACAGACTAACATATCCATTTTAACAATTGCCAAAACAAATAAATAAATAAACAATTTAAATTCCTCCATTCCTGTCCATTGCTCCCTCCCCTCGCCTTACATTTCTCTCAACCTTCATTCCTGCTTTCTGCCATGTTCTACCTGAGGCCACGCCCCTCCTATTTCAATACCTCTTCTGCCCTCTTTGTACCTCCGTGGTAGCCCATTTGTGCAAATAGCACCACCTCCCCTCCTTTATCACTCTAGTACCCCATTGTGCTTCCCCCAACCCTCCTCCAAAGGGCCATGTTCCCAGCACCAGAAAAGCCCTCCCCTGAGGTGCTCTATCCCCTTCCCTATCCAACTTCTCCTTTACCTCCATCTCCTTATGATATCCTCCACAGCCAACCTAACATCACCCAGGTAGTACATATTCTCCAGTATTTACAAATGCAAAATCCTTGAAAATGATCTCCTGGTGCGCCAACGTTTGCACCCCCAGGACCTGCAAAACTTCACCATCTCCCTTGTTGATCTTTTTCCTTATCCTTTCTAACACACCCTAAATTACAGCCCCCCTCCATACTCTTCTTGGCAACAACTTGGTCCAAACCAACCCCACCCTGGTCCATCTCTCCTTCAACCAACTCAGATCCCTCTTCATCTTTTTTAACAGTTAAACCCCTGTATCCCTAACAAAATCATTCTCCCCTGCATGCAAAATTATCGCCAAGGGGACCCCATGAAGCTCCCTCAAACCCGCTACCATAGGCAGCAGTTGGTCCCACCTGAGCCCCCCCACCCCAGACCATCTCACTAAAGCAATATTTTAGCTGCGTCCCAAAAACACTTTTAGTTGCATCTTTCCCTGTCCATTTCACTATGGAGTGTCCACATATCCAGATCTGTGGCAACTCACTACTCCTCTGTGCCACATAGGAAAAATAAAAGATTTCATGAGCCTTTTCTCTGTCAACTACATTACACCTCCTGCCAACTGCATTACACCCCCCACCCCCTACTTTCTTTCCTTTACTAACCAACCCCATCACCCAGCTCTCTAATGTATCCCTTGCATTTTGCCGATTTCCATCGCCCCAAACTCTTAACCTCATCTTCAGAAAGACCCATCCTAAAAACTTTCCAATGCCACCCCCATCCTTAAAGAATGAGTACCAAAATCCTCAGCTCTTTTCCCCAAAGCCAACAGAGCTCTCCTCATAACCCCTAAAACTTGAGCTGCAGTGACCTCAGACCCATTTTCATGCTGAAAAACCAAAGCCTCTCTTCCTTTACATGTTTTCAGCCACAATGCTCCCATCCTCACTGGACACAAATCTTTACTACCTCTATCCAGAGGCACCCAAAAGCCCTTTCCTTTCTGATCTGTCTTTTATCTACACATTTTTATATCTATGCTCATTTCTGATAAGTGTACATCCTTCCACAGTAGGCCTCCATCACTTCTACCCGCTACCAGTTACAACACCCTTAAGCCCCCCCCCAAAAAAACAAATAAAACAAGTCAAAAACATGTCCCTCTCCCATGATGACCAGCACACCCCTCCAAAACTTTGGACAACCTCAATAACAGGGCAGCTGAAACTGGTCTCCTGCTATCCTTACACGTCCTTTTTTTCATTGCCCATCCTTCCAAAATCCTATGTGCCATTTCCCTGCAACTGGGCTTAAAGCCCCAAAACCATTTTTCATAAAAGGCAATGCCCGCCAATTTCCCTGATATCGTTGTCCTAGACCAACCCTTGTCCATACACCGCAATATAAAATCAACCACAGCATTCCATTTTCTTTCCTCCACATCCTCCATTTGCGGGATCCCCTTTTTGCAGTACATGCTGTCCTGTTTGCAGTCCTAGATGAAGGGGCTAGAGAACCCTCTACTAAGCGCAGTGCTCTCAGTTTCCTAGCCGCCACAGCTCCTCCAGGATCTAATGCCCGCTCACGTCACTTCTCTGCCACTGAAAATGAGAAAATGCATCCGCGATGCCATTATCCTTCCCTGGCACGTGAGTTTCTCTAAACATCACATTCAACTTTATACATCGCAGTACAAATTCCCTCATTAGCTTTGCTACCCTCTGGTCCCCGGCTGACTGCCTGTTCACAATATTGACCACTGCCTCATTGTCGATGTGAAAATGTGCTTTCTTATTCTGCAGCTCTCCGCCCCACAACTCCAGTTCAACTAACAACTGGAAAAACTCCCAAAAGGCTATGCTCCTCTATCCTTTCTGCCAATGCTCAGGCCACTTTTCGGCACACCACTTACCCTCTCAGATCACCCCAAAACCTCCAGAACCTGCCGCGTATGATAAACTTCCCACAAAACTGAGTCCCCTTGCAGCCACATTGACACTCCATTGAATTGTCCAAAAATCTTAGCTAAAGCTTGCAGTTCTCCCTGACTGCTCCAGACATCCTCACCCTTTAATGCAGATACTTAGCCCCTGCCATGTTCCTACAAAAGATGCGACATGGAGCTACTAGCTGACACATGAAATTGAAATGCCCCACTAACATCTGCATGTCCACCAGTTTCATTTTTTGGGCTGCTATTGTCTTCTCAAGAATCCTACAAGCTCGCTAACCTTGTTGTACGGCAAGCGTGAGGTCATTGCCACAGAATCCAGCTCTATCCCTAGAAAGGTCAACACCACCGCCGGCCCTTCAGTTTTATCCTACGCCAATGGCACTCCCAATTCCTGAATCAATGTCTGAAAAACCTCTAGCATCCGTTGACATTCTTGTTCTTTGTGCCCCCACCTGATGAAAAGAAAATCGTCCAAATAATGCAAAACTCCCTTACAACCAAAACTGTAAGTAAAAACCCACTCCAAAAAAGAGCTAAAACGCTCAAACAATGCACAAGAAATTGCACAGCAAAACTGGCAACGCTTTGTCAACATATATCAGGCCCTCGAACTGCAACCCTAGCAGCCAAAAATCTTCTGGATGCATCAGTAACAAATGAATCGCTGCCTTGATATCGCACTTGACCATGAACGCACCACGCCCTTCTTCCTCACTAAGCCCACTGCCTGATCTACACTGGCATAGGACACCCCGCAATCTTCCGGTGCAATGAAGTCATTCACTGACATGCCCTCGGGCCATGATAAATGAAGAATCAATCTGAATTCTCCCGCTGCTTTCTTAGGCACAACCCCTAAAGGAGCCTCCACCAAGTCACCGGGCAAATCCGTTAACGGCTCTACCACTCTCTACACTGCCACTTCTTTGTGCAACTTCATTCTCACCAGGTCAAAATTTTCCCGAGCAGACTATACATTTTCCTCCCACTGCTGCATCCTCGGACCCTGATAACCCAACATAAAACCGTAGCGAAAACCTTCCCCTAAAATCCTGGCCCCTTCCCTGCTGAGTAAAAACAGAGCCATTCTTCCAAAACTTCAAACTTAACTGGAGTATAGGCCTTTCCCCAAAACCCCTCGTCCTGCCCTATGCCCCCTCCCTCTGTCACCTGTTTGAAAACATTGTGTAACAGGATGCTGTCCCACACATCGGCTACACTTGTGCCTAAATTTGCAACCGTTCTAGTGCAGCTCTCTTCATTGAATGTCCAGCATGCTGCTGATGGCTGACCCCTGACTCCTCGCCCAGCCTCATCTGAGGTGGGGTGACCATGAAAGGGCCGGTAAAGCATGGGTAAACCACTTGCTGTGTGCAGCATCGATACTGGACTCCTAGGCGCCATCCACTGCAACCATAGGTCCATGTCGATTTCTCCCCATACCCCTTGGTTGTCCTCACCCATCCTTGCCCTAAATTCTTCCTCATATCTCACCCATGCAAATCCCCCAAAACTCGTAAAGGCTTTCCTGATTACGTCCATGTATTTTATCAATGCTACAACCTCTCTGGGAATTCTTTGCATTAAACACTAGCATATATTATAAATGCCAATGTCCAATTTTCAATTGTCACCAGTACCCTTGGTCTTGCCACCAATACCTGCTCTTCTTCCTTGGACCCTTATTTAGCTCTCACCTTCTTGTGTAAGAGTTTAAAAACATCCACAAACTTCCAAGCCCATATTTTTTCTTTTGTCAGATGCGTGCCCAGTGGCTTTATAATGCCCATATAAGGCATCTTCTCGGCCTTCTCTTTAAACTCCACTGTCCTTTCCATTATTATCTCTACCACCCCTTGTGCCACTGGCTCTGCAACCTTGTCTGTCTGTACTTCGACTGAGGAGACACTTCTTTTGCTCACCCTCACCAATACCCTTGCGGACAGCCTCTCCATCTGCCCCTCTGTCCCCTGCGCCCCAACGCCCCACTGTGTGTCCCCCATCACGTACCCAGCCTGACCCATGCCACTGACCACTCCCTTTCTTGCTCACCTCTTTCTGCCCCGCCGTCACCTAGACATATCATCCTGGCCTCAACACTGACACTCCTCTTCTCTTTCCTCATCGGCTCCTGCTGCAGGGACAAAAAACATCAGCAGAGTCTCCATACCAATTTCTCTCCCACTAGTGTCTGTCACAAAAGGAATGAATTGTCGTTTGCAACTTTGGCCACTTTTTCATTGGTGCCGAGCCCAACTCGAGACAATTGTATGCCCCAGTCCGACCCTGGATAGCATTCATCTAAATGAAACATGAACTGTGAATTTTTGCCTGGGTGTTTCCGTTCTTCCTTTTAATTTTATCGGCCTCATTAGTTCACAAACGAGCTTCAGCGAGGGGACCCGGAACGGTGCACGTATTGGGCCGAAACCGAAACGGCTGCACTTTGTGAGAAAAGCCCATGCAAAGACGAACTTCTGAAATGCCATTTCAGGCTTAAAGAAACACACATCGAAACTAGACAGCGATAAACATGGTGCACATGCCCACTAATCTGTCGTCATAAATAAAAGCACTAGTTGAGTATTCGTGTATAATTCTCAACCGTCTTTTGCTGTCATTTTTTTACATAATTCCAGCGCATGTTTTCTATCCTGATGTGTGGTTTATACACTGTGGCCCCTTAACCTGGGTACAATACGTTCCGAGCATGTGCTCCGAATGAGAGCACATGCAATCCTCAGATAGGAATCCTCAGATAGGGAGGTGGGTGTCTGTTACACCCCGCAGTTTAGTGAAGTATGTCAAGAACATGTCAGTGGGAAGGAAATATCTGAATATACATTCTCCTCTGGCTCCTGAATATTGGGTGACAACACATATTTAGTTTTTTAATATGTGTTAAGGTGGAAAGAGGCCCTAAATCAGAAGTAGCACAGGCCGTTGATTTCACAACAATGTCTTGCAGAAATTACTTTTTCCAAGTTATACAACACCATGCTCATGCTTGAAGGAAGGGTGAAGGGGAATGCATTTATGAGATGTGATGATTGATAAGGGCTTGAGTGTAAATTGATTACACAAAACACCTGAAAGAGGTGACTGAAGAACGGGCTGAGGGGAGGGTGCTCTTCCTGGAGGTAACCGATAAACAATACTTGGTGTACTTTAACAGACTGTCAGATGGGGCAGAGACAAATAAAGTGTAACAGTGACTAAAACAGAATGCTTTTTTATTTATTTGCATTTTTAAAGCGCTCACACAGCCCAGGGGCATCGAGACACAGTTACAGGAGGAGCATGTCTTAGTTGCGTATTTACTACTAGCCTGTGCCAGCAGTTTCTGCAGCGCCAAACATGTTTCATGGATCAGCAGCAGTGTGATGGGCTGGTGGTTGGCCGATTTAGGTAGGTCTAGCACTGAACTGGTGCGGCCGGCATGCCCGTGCTGAGGGCAGCGCTGCACCCGCACTGCGGGCGGCGCCGCGCCCGGCATTATGGGGCCAATATTTTTTGGGCACTGGCACTTATTTTTTTACAAATTAAGCACTGCAAGGCCTGCAGGAGCAGGAACGGCAACACCCATGACACAGAAAAGGGGAACACAGGAAAAAAACAGGCCGCCGACACAACGTGGTCAAAATAACCCTTTCAGGTAAGTGTTCATGCTTTATTTACAGCACTGCTTAAATAAACATTTTTTTGAAAAGAAACCCACCCACCAAGCTACCAGTGCCCTTCCACCCAAACACCTCTGAAAAAAACCTTTCTGACTACACTAACCATCCCCTAACACAGGCCGACAGCAGGAACGGCATGGGAGCAGCGACCAGACAAACACTAATTCTCCTACCGTCGCTTGCTCCCGAACCTTCCCTGCCCCCATATATACCCCCTGGGATGGCGCTTATGCGCAAGTCAGCTCGCTGGCCTGTTCAGCACCCAAAACCACCACGGGGGGAAATGCTTATGCATTCCCTCTGGGCCCCCCTTCTTTAGACCTGAAGGGGACCCAGCAGGAATAGAGGGGCCATCGATTCTGAAAGCAGGTTTCCCACACGCAGGGCACACTGTTGCTTTGGCAATGTGCAGCTTGCAATTCCACTGGAACCAAAATTCAAAGCGTTTCCAAAGTGAAACATGCTTCCTAAACTTAAATCCACCAGGTTATTTAAACTGTCTTTCGTGTTTTTTTATGGGACTACCCCCACAAATGCACTGTGATTTTTGCACTTCTACCTTTGAGCTTCATGGCAAGGGACACTACTAAAGCTGTTTTTTTGTCAAACTGCTCATTTGAAAGCAAATGATTCTATTGTGGTAGCATCAATTATCAAGGAAGTGAGCTGTGGGGTACTGGGTTCTAACGTTTGATTTTCACTGTGGGGGCAACATTCCCCGAGCCCTGCTCTGAATATGAGAAAGCAGCCAGCCCAACCCATTCCCTGGCCGAACGGTGCATCTCACAGCACCTCTATGTGTAAGGAATTGCAAAAAGTAATATCATTTACAGACAGATTTAAATGTATTAAATCTCAATAAATCACTGAACCTGTCACTGAACCTGCTGAGCTACCGCGGTACTTTCTACTTTAGGACGGTTCACTCTACCTTCCAAGAACTGAATATCAGATCTGGATCATTTATTGTGCTCAAAATTACTTTAATACCAACAGTGCACTTCACGGTCATGACTTTGGAGTCAATGGTGTTTCATCTTCAGCTAGACTGACAGAGTCATTTGGGATGTACATTTGGAAAGTGGAAACTGTGAACATCTCTAGGAGGATAAAGTGAGGTGCCTACCTCAATTTCTAATGACCAAAGGGTGCAGTCAGTCCTACAGATAAGGGCTGTATCAGTAGGGCGTAAAAATACCCCCAAGAAAAAATAGGAAAAATAAATGTAGAATCTTGCGCCCCTGGTTTCACCCTCACAAGTACATGGACATTTTTGGACCAGTAGTGCACGTAGTACCACAGAAAGAAATTAATATTAGTAATGCCTGATTGGAAGAAGTAAGTAAACATGTATCTTTTATGTGCAAAGAAGTAATTCTTATAAAAAAACATTTCAGTTTTTCAGTTAAAACATATTTTTATTTGCTTATAAAATACTTCCATTGGGAAGTGGGCGTATATTTTTACTCCTTAACAATAATGTTACTCCCAACTTACTCCTCACTTACTCCTCTTCCAAATCTTATCTGGAGTTGCCTACTTTCCCCCTATGTTCAACGGCCATGGGTGTTATATAATCGGTTAAACAGACTAAGCCTGATCGAAGTGGTAGTAAAACACCTAGAGATTACCATTAACAGGAGGTTAACCACACTGACAAGTTTTTGTAAACTCTTTTTACCAGATGCCTTTGTATGATGGCAATTACCGCCACACAACAGCAGTACCTGTGGCGAATCAACATACAGGGCACCAGTAGTCCAGGCAAGAATATTGGTTCCTAAACCAGCAATCAGCCCCACGCCTCTAGTACATCAGAAGGGATCCGAACAGTTTGGAAATACAAGTAAATTAGTAAGTTAATGGAACGGTAGGCTTATCTCTGCAAGATCGTGGATCGATGGTTAATTGCAACAAAGCGAAAAACAATTATTACCCAGCGATAAAAGGGACTGTCCAGTCAAGGCTGTATAACAATATCTACTTTATTATTATTACAACAGACAGTTCGAGCCCACTACAAAATACAACCCACCCTGTAAAGGAACACAGAGGACAGACAGTTTCAGGAAGGAAAGGGACGTACTCTGGGTAGTGACAGGAGGGTAGTCAGTAAAGCAATCAGTCTTAACTATTCAAGGTTATTTGGTTTCAGCACCACAGGAGCCTGGGGTCGTAAATGTCACTAGGGCCCCTCGGAGAAGGGCCAGGGGGACAGAACCACAATGTACCTGGTGTTTGAGATCATCTTGATGCTCATCAGTGTGGAGTTGGTTCCAGAATGCTTTGCAGCTCCTGTGACAGATTTCTAGATGCGAGACAGCTGTGGGTATCGGGCGGCCTGCAGTTCGGCAAGCGAGGCTGGATGTACGATGGCAGGCTGTTGTACACGGCAGCTCAGGGACAAGAATTGTTGTCTCTGTGCTGGTTGGTGGATCTGGAATGCTGGTTGAGGGGTCCCGGATGGCTTTAGTGACTGCAGCATGACAACCACCCACGATGGCTAGGGTAGGCCCCCCCTCGCCGGAGCTGCTGGAGCTGTCTACCTTCTCCCTCTGAATCGGTGTGTGCTGCAGGGGCAGCTAGAATTCGGTTTCTACTTCAACGCCACTCCAGGAGCAGCTCAGAAGGCCAGACAAGGCCTCCTTTGCTCAGAATCTGCACCCTCCTTCACTAAAGACAGCCCCTCACCATGGCCCACCTTGCCTGAATCCATTCTGTGCCCCACATGGAGCCGTGACTATGTGGTCTCCTCACCAAGGCTTAGGAACCCTAAGATGGCCGCCGCCACAAGCGTTACTCTTTGAATACATCTGGTTGCCTAGCAACCAGTAAGGACCTTGCCCTTATCGGCCAGTAGGGAAGCCGAAAGGCGGAAGCCTGTCCCTCTCGCATAAGGTCCCCAGAGCACAAGGCCCTCCCTTTCTGTGCTCATTTCACCACCCACGAGGGCTAGGGTAGCCCCCCCCCCCGTCGCCAGAGCTGCTGGAGCAGTCTCCCTCTCCCTCCGAATCAGCATGTGCGGCAGGGGCAGCTAGGATTCAGATCCTTCTGAAACACCACTAGAGGAGCAGCTCGGAAGGCCAGACAAGGCCTCCTTTGCCCAGAATCTGCACCCTCCTTCACTACATACCGCCCCTCACTGTGGCCCACCTTGCCTGAATCCATTTTGTGCCCCATGTGGAGCCGTTTCAATGTGGTCTCCTGACCAAGGCTTAGGAACCCTAAGATGCCTGCCGCCACAAGTGTTACTCTTTATATACATCTGGTTACTAGCAACCAGCAAGGACCTTGCCCTTATTGGCCAGGAGGGAATCCAGAAGGTGGAAGCCAGCCCCCCTCGCCTAAGGCCCCCAGAGCACAATGCCCTCCCTGTCTGTGCCTGTCTGGGCCTATACGGCTACGGCAACCCACCCTTCCCGTTGCTCCATTCAACCCAGACACCAATAGTGACTATTAATGCCTGCCTTATTCGAGCGCTACATTCGAAAGAACTACCTGTAGACATCGTACCCTGGAAAGCTGCCTACTACTTAGCCGACCTGGTAAACATGCTGCAGGCAGATGTACCTTCCAATTGTGTAGAGTTAATTTCCGATAACTAATGTCACACAAGCGTACAATATTTTTTTGAAACTGATACTTCAAAGGAACCTTGTTTTCAATCGCTCATCGCTTTCATATTGTTTTCATAATAGTGCCCCTGCTAACATTAATCTTCACATTACTGCTTGCTAGTAGTACACAGGCATATTCTATGGTCGCGGATAATCGGTTAATCCATTATCACTCATCAATATTTTATAAAGTGCCTCCCTATTCCTCGCAATCCGCCTAGTTTGTTTGCCTGCTACCCTGTTTGTAACCCTACTTAATCTGCCACGTTATCCAACACGACAAAGCCTTGCCCAGCATCCACCTTTCAATGTCCACTGACAATATATGCATTGATCCATACATGTACCCACCTGGGCTGATACCTTTACTTGCTGCTGGAGTTTCACCATTTTGACTTTGCCATCCTGTTAGTTAGCTCTGCATTAGCATGCTAAAGGTTTGATACTAGCCTTCCCCACTGCTCATGACCAAATATATGCCTTGTTACATATGACTGCTTCATACTGTGAATAGATTTTTATAGTATCACCATCTCACTAATCAATTAGCCAATGTGACCCACCACAGCATTGTATTATTGTTCAATGATTATCTGTCTACTACCAATGCAAGTAGTACCTATGATGTGTCAAATATGATAGGCAATGTCATTTTGAGAATAGGCTGTACCTTTTGCTGTATCTGTACCTTGTGTTAACTATAGCACATAGTCCCTCCCTAGCTACCGTGGTCCTAAAGTATTAATCACAATCCTACAGTACACTACCAGCACTATGTATGCCTTTAAAGTCATACTGCTCATACTATTATATGCTCTTCTAATGCAGATTTCAGAATCATATATAGCTATCCTAGACATTGGTGACTACTCTAGAGCAACTAGAACAGAAATAGATAGCCACATCCTCCTTACAACAATTCCTAACAATCGGCTCATAGATGAACGCCCTCCCCTCACCCTCCAATAATTATACACCATACACGGACTGTCCATAACGCACAGTCAGATATCACTATCAGTGTAATCTCTAGTCTTCACCCCATACCCTTGACCCACCGCCTCACCCATCCAACCAATGTCCTATGCACTCTCCCCACTAGAAAGTCGAGACTCCGAGCCATATTATCAAAACTCTACGAACTACCAAATAAGTCCACCCAAACCACCCATACCCCTATCAACAGCAACGTCACTATGAAAATTCCCATTCACAACAAAACCCCTACGCTTCCTCCCATCCTATACCCTCACCCAAAATGTGCTACGCTACCTCACCTTCTAGACCTTCTGCTACCACCCTCCCCCATACCAAAACATCATTGAAGAACCCTAAGGTTGTCACCAAGAACCCTGACATTAAAGGTGCCCTAATTAATTCCATATCCCTAGTAGCACACCCCACAGAAATAGCAGACCTGATCAGTAACAAGGATTGCGACTTCCTTGTCATCACTAAATCCTGGCTCCATGCTGCCACTGGTCCCGCCCTCCTCTTAGCCATACCGGACAACCATGAAATCATTAGAGCAGACAGAACCAACACCAGAAGCGGTGGTATCGCTCTCATCAACAAATCCAAGCTGGCTATGAGAATTACACCCTCTCCCACTATGAGCTCATGTGAACTACTTACAGCTAAACTCCCCATCTCCGACAATGACACCCTTACAATCTATCTCATTTACAGACCTCCAGGTCCCACCGGATCATTTTAAAAGGACCTTGCTGCCCTCCTCTCTGAAAACACCAAATTGACCTCCCAAATACTCCTGCTTGGAGATTTTAACTTAGGATTTAATGACCTCAATGATCACCAAGCCTTGGCCTGTGCCAACATATTAACCGAACAGCGGCTCATACAAAGAGTGACCCAAGCTACTGACTATAACTGCATCACTTCTATCATATCAATAACTCCCCTAGTCTGGACAATCATTATCCTATATCATTCACTATGCCAGCCACGACCCCTAAACCGAAGGTTATTCCTATCGCACCATCCCTCTCCACAAGGAATAAAAAGAACATCACTGCAGATAAGATCATTCCACTTCTCTTACCGACTCTTGACCTACTTTCTAACTCAGCTAGTCCAGACAACCTTATACATGCCTATAATGATGTCATGAAATAAGCTCTGGATACAATTGTGCCACTTAAGTTACGGAAAAGTAAACCAAAAGCTCATTTGAACTCTTGGTTTACGCCCCATCTAAAAACTTTGAGAAAGGAAAAAAGGAAGCTTGAAGCCCTATGGAAAGTCAGCCCCACTGATAAAAATAAAACCAACTTGACTAACCTAACATCCCTTTACAAAAAATAACTAATACATGCCAAACAAGAATCCTACAATGAGATGATCAACAAAGCCAGCTCAAACACTATGGAAATATTTACCATCCTTAAAGAATTGGAAGCTCCTATCCTTGAGACAGATGACTGTCTCGAGGACAAGTCTTGGTGCACAAGTGTACAGAATGCCCTACAAAATAAAATGTCCTTACTCCAAAGCAAAATTGCTGATAAAAAAGCTACTCAACCTAGTATAGACAAACCTAGCATTGCTACAGTAGCCACCAATAAACCTCCTAACCAGTTTACATTTTCCCAAGTCTCAATCTACGAGGTTGAAAAAGTAACTCTTTCGGTCGAACCATCTAATTGCCAAGGAGATAGTTGATCGGCACAGATCATTAAAGACGCGGCCAGAGACCTCTCCCATGCCATAACTAAACTTATCAATTCCTCAGTTACTTCTGGCACCTTCCCCTGCAGCTTAAAAGAATCTTGGGTCCTACCCCTCCTAAAACAACAGACCTTAGACACCTCTATCCTGACAAATTGCAGGTCCATCACCACTGTGCCTTTTCAACTCAAGATCCTCGATAAAGTAGCCTATGTACAAATTCAGGATTACTTAGGGCCTCATTACACGGTAGGCGGTAAAAATCGCCAATTACCGGCATGGCGTAATTAGCGTGTCCGCCCTCGCAAGAGGCCGCAAATTGCGTGCCATTACGAGATCACGGGCATGAGCCTACCGCCATGCCGGTAATGAGCCTACCGCCATGCTGCAAAAGTCCCCAAAAAGTCCCTTAACGGCATCGTCGAAAGCGCTGTTAGCACTTCCGACCTGCCGCCACATGCAAATAGCGGTCTTCGCAAATAGCGGTGACCGCCATTAGCGGTCATCGCTAATAGCGGTTACCGTAATTTTGCGGAACCGGAAATAGCGTCATCGCACCGGAACAGGAAAGAGCACGGCGGCCATCTTTAAAAACACAATCCATTGCCATCCTCCTTATCCAGGACACCTTACCAGGAACCACGTTGGAAAATACACCAAGGACACCGTAAAGATGCCCAAGGCCCTTAAAAAATCGTCTGAGCGGCAACGCAAGGAGAAATTTAGCAAGGAGGAGCTCCTTATGCTCACGCAGACACTAGCAGAAAATGCACAGGTGGTCTTCAATAACGACATGCATCGGGAGACCATTGTGAAGAAGAAGGCCATCTGGGAAGAGGTAGCCCACAAGGTCAGCGCGGTAGGCACCACAACCCGCACAGTTAAAGACGGCCGAAAGAGGTGGGATGACCTCCGTCTCCGTGTGCGGAACATTCTATCCGTTAACCGCAACCTGGCTGCGGGCACAGGAGGAGGCAGTGAATCGCCAATCAAGCACACTGAGTGGGAGGAGACGTGTGCATCAACTATCGGGGTGGAATCCATTGAGGGAGTTGGACAAATGGAGCATGGCATAGCCATTTAGTCCGATGGAGGTGAGTGTATGCATCAAACAATGCACAGTGAAGTGTGATGTTCCCCCCAATCATGTGTCCATATGAATGCCGTGGATCCAGCCACAAACAAACATGCATGCATCACCACATACCCGTACAACACAGAGCCATTCATGCATGACCCACCCAACATCCCCATTACCTGCATCCACACTAAAGAGCCCTAAATGCATAGAACCGCATGACGTATTCATTTAGCTCAAGGCAGGTCGACCCATGACTGATGGTTTTCCACATTTCTCACCCGTACAGGATCACACACTGACACTGAGGAGGCACGCACTTCCACACCTGCTCCCACATCCAGCAAAAAACCCAGGAGGGATGCCACAGGGGACACCGCCACATCCGCAAGGGCAGCCAGGACGAGTGACCATGACCACAGGGACAAAGGCAGCCGGAACACCAGTTGCACGCATCCACAGGCCATGCCTGCTCCCGTCGTGGCACCCATGGAAGTATGTCTCCCAGTAGGTGAAGGCAGCATTGAGGGAATGCACTCTGCTGCCACCAGCTCAATGGGTGAGGCAGCAGACACTGCCCCACCTTCAGATGAGGAGCAAACACCTGCCATTGATGATGAAAGCCAGAGCCCCAGACCAACAAGCCCCTTACTGGCAAGCCTGAGGTTCTCTTCAGGTCCGGGTAGTCATGGAGAATCACCCACCCCTGAAGGGCCATGGAGCCCCCAGGTATTCTCTCCTGATGCAAGTGCAATGGATCCAGGTGCATCAGCCATCCCACCAGCACCCACCATGCGACATGACCTCTCGTCCATCTTTCAGAGGCAGACCGAGATGAGTGGCCTAGTAGGGCAACATGTGGCTGCGACAGCCCGCCTGAGGGAGGACATTGCTACACTTGCACAGCAGACGAGGGAGGGCATGGAGGCATGCACCAACCGAATCTGCAGTGAAATGGCCCAACTGTGGCAGGCCATGAACCGCATAGCAGACCCAATTGAGCGTCGGTGGCCACTCACGGCCCAGGAAGAACCAAGCCCCTCCTCGTCTGGGAGTTCACGTCATACTAGTCCCCTACGCCGGTCTATGCGGAACCTGCGGTGCACCGCTTCACAAACATCAGATGACGATGCAGGCACTGGCAAATAGGGCCACCAAGATTTGGGTGCCACATGTGGCGATGGACACATTCAGGCCATGAGACTCACATGGGAGTGTTGAGGGGGGAGGGGGGTAAGGGTGTATTTGGGTGTGTTGAGGGGGGAGGGGAGTAAGGGTGTATTTGGGTGTGTTGAGGGGGGAGAGGGGTAAGGGTGTATTTGGGTGTGTTGAGGGGGGGGTAAGGGTGTATTTGTGGAGTTGGGGTAATGCACTTTTTATCACATTATGTTCAATATACACTGTTCTGAGTTTGAAACCCAAGCGTGGTCTCCATTATTGTGTATGTGTCATTCATTGTGTACAGGGTCCTTTGTGGGCCTCGAAACATGCACCAGGGCAAGAATACCCGTCTATGTCCATGCTATTTCACCTTGGTGCCTGATGAGATTCCAGAATCAGATGCTGATGCACATTGTGTGCCTCCTTGGCACTGCCTCTTTCATGTCCTGCCGGGGCATTCCACCCGCACTCATCCCCAGCCACATCATACTCTTCTGGTGGTTGCATGTCAATTTCAAGTGGCATAGGCACATTCCATCATATGTACATTTTGTGATGCTCTACACATGCCATGGTTGTCTTTGCCACTTTGACACGGCCGTACAGGAGTGCCACACCCAGGCCGCTTAGGCAGCGGAGCACTGTCATTGGAAGGATGTGCAATATTGTTGTCCTCTTCCTGATGGTTCTGTGGGTTCCGTACAGGGGTTAGGAGCCACCTCCTCAGTGGATAGCTTGCATCGCCTGTATGGTGTGAGGAATGGGTACCTGTTACGGCTCACCTCTGGTACTGGCTGTTGTTGTTGGTGCTGCACTGCTATCATGTATTCCAGCCCATCATGTCATGCTGCTGCTATTGGGATCATCTTGGTGTGGGAAGGGGTGTGGTGTGCTCTTTTGTGCTGCCTGTCTCCATTGCATACACCTGTGCTGATTGTGTCCACCTGTGGCAGATGGGTACACTGCTCAGGTCTCTTAACGGGTGCTTTTCGATGCCGTTATTTGCGCCATGCCGGTAAGGGGTTTTTAGGTGTTTTCCATGCCGCTAATGCCATGTCTGCATGGCTTGTGATGCCCTGGTATTAGCGCCATGGCGCTAATTCTGGCATGGGGGACGCGCGCCCGCGGCCTTGCCACTATTAGTGGCACCGTAATTAACGGGTGTGCTAATAGCGGTGGGTCCAGGTCGTGATTGGCTTGGGAAATTACTAGTACCGGTAATTCATTACCGGTACCGGTATTCCCTTACCGCACAACGTGTAATGAGGCCCTTAGAGTCAAATAACCTCCCCGGAGTCCGACAATCGTTCTTCATACCCCAGCACAGCACCAAGACAGCATTAATAGACCTAAAAACACAGATCAATGAACTGAAAGCAAGAGAAAAACAGTCTTTCTGCTACTCCTTGAGCTCTTGGCTGCTTTGGACTTGGTGGACCACCACGTTTTTTGCAACCATTTGTCCTCAGCAACGCACTTCTCTCATAGTGCCATTACCTGGATTAAATCCTTCCTCAATAACAAGACCATGCAAGTCTTCTCACCACTTGCAGCAGCGGACCCAATACCTATAACCTGCGGGGTTCCACAAGACTTGTGTGTTTCCCCCACACTGTATAATAAATTCACAAAGCCATTGTTCGATGACCTAGATCACCTGGGTGTCACCTACACTAACTATGCAGATAACACCCAGATCCTCATACCCCCTATTGGGCGAGTCTGAAAGGGACCTGGCTTTGGTGAATAAAATATACTTCATCATTCAGGCATGGATGGCCACACACGAACTATGCCTGAATGAGGACAAGACCGAGTTGCTAGTACTTGGCTCTACGTCCAATCTCAATAAACTAAGCCAGAACTATATCACCTTGAACACTGATGGCAACTCCATTAATGTGGCAAAAGTAGTAAAAACCTTAGGCTTTTACCTAGACTCAGGCCTCACACTCAATAAACAAGTCAGCTCACTGACATCCACCACAGCCTATACTTGTAAGCTGATCAGAACATGTACACCATTCTTATCGAAGGAAAGATGCACTACCCTAGTGAGAGCACTTATTTTATCAAAGCTGGATTATTGTAATGCTCTCTATTTAGAGGCCAACACATACCTCATCAATAAAATCCAAACCCTGCAAGACAATGCCTTAAGAGCTGCTCTTGGTATACCCAAGAGAGAACACATTTCACATCTGAGGAGACCAAATGGCTCAACACCAAAGACAAAATCATGCTCAAAACCTTATCCCTCGTGCATAAATGCCTCAACCATGCAGCCCCTACATACCTCTCTGAGAGAATTAACAAACACTCAACCCAACATAGTGGGACCATTAATTCAGCATGCCTAGTGGTACCTAGATTCAAGCTAAAAAGAGCAGGGGGAACTAGCTTCCCAGTCATGGCAGACCAGGCCTGGAATGGCCTTACCCTCTCCACTGAGAGCAGACCAACCCTTCTAAATATTCAGGTGCAACATCATAAACTGGCTCATCAATAACGACACCTGTGGTCAGCCCTAGCCATGTATGGAACATACAGGAATCTAGACTGCTCTGCTCTGATCCCTAGGCTACCTATGAAGCTTCTCCTTAATTTTGTATACCTGTATATATATTCTTGCATAAGTGTTTATTGTATTTCATCTGTACTTTTAGCTTTTTTTGGCACTACTATTATCACTCCCATATTATGTAATGCTGTAATTTAAGTTGAAATTAGTATGTACTCTCTGCTCTGCTATTATCACTTCCTTTCTTTGTAATGTTGTAACCAAGTTGAAAGTATTCCTGTAACTTACCATGTAAAGGCGCCCAGATACCCCCGGGTCGGGTTTGCCATATAAATAATAAACAAACAAACAAACAAACAAACAAACAAACAAACAGTCAGTAGTGCAGCTTGTCATGGTTTGAGGGCTCGGCGGCCTCGAAAATGTAGTTAAAAGATGGACGCTGGTTGATGCTTGTTGTGGCACTCCTCCTAGCTTCTTCGCAGGGCTTGTGTGGATGGCCCAAAGCTGAGGAGAGTGTTTTCAGGCAACAGCCTTGTCCTTTTTTCAGAGACTCTCTGGCACTTGCCACCTAGGAAGCTTGCTGGAAGAACCTAGCAGGGCATGCTGTGTGCTGGCTGGGTCCAGTTCTGGAGCTGATGGACGGGTCATCTGAGTCTGGTATCGCCCTCTGTTCCCTGGGAGATGTTTAGGGGAGGTATCTTGCTTCCCTCTTCTAAATCCTGCTCGTCCTTCACTGGAGGAAGCTGTAAGGCAGACTGTACCTTCAGCCAGGGTCCAAATGAGTCCTTCTTCTTACTCCTTTTAAAGTCGTTGGATGATCTGCCAAAAGAGGGGCTCAGCCCTCTTTTAAAGCCAAATCCTGGGTCCCCACCAACAATCTTCTATTATGTTTGAGGTCATAACCAGAGTGCTTTGCAACAGGAAAGGTAAGGGATGACAACATGTACTACTAAATCCCACCCACATTCCTGTCTGTTGTGGATTAAAGTGTATCTCTGGTTAATTGAGCCCTCTGTGACTCTTAATCAAAGTAAAGATTTCCCTTGAAGTGTGTAGCGAGAACATACTTTATGTCGCCATCAAATCACATACTGCTTCACAGACATGACATTTACTGCCCTTCATACAAAGGGGTGGGAGCTAGCTTCAAGTTTACACATTGCATATCAAAGAGGTGTTAGTGTCCTATCCCTTGTGTTAGTTCTGTGCCTCTTCACGTGCCTGCTTTTGCTTAACTCTCATCAGTATGCGCTGCCACCACACAGAACATTGACAATAGACCAGGGCAGATCCATGGAGCCTTTAATATTTATTTAGACTGGCCATGGCAGTAGGAAGGTGTAGTCTTCCCTATTCCTAAGATGCTTTTATGTACCCATGGCTGTCACATTCCAGCTAAATGTGACAGGTAGGACTGCATCTGTAGGCTGTGGGTCCCCCGGAGGTCACTTAACTATGTAGGCTGTGGGTCCCCTGGAGTTCACTTGACTATGTGTTTGTTGTGTGGCGAGCATAGGAATATGTGTGCTTATTAGCCCCACACATGTTCAGGTTGATCTCCCATTATTCTGTTATTGCAAAATTTCAAAAAAGCTCAGGTCAGGGCACACTCCCCATGCGGATGGCCGAATTTCTCACAGTACCACATACAATATATACTGGGAGTGGCCATTATCAGACTCAATGGAGTCCTCTTGGACTCCAAATCGGGAAATATAAGGTTGACATAACTTGTAGTCATGCAGACCTATATGAGGGACATGTTAATTACACCATGTAGTAACGGTAAGAGAGTTTAGCAGCAGTACCTCTGATAATAGCACAGCTTTCAGAATCTAGTCAACTGTCTTTGACTACCTGTCTTTGATACTGAGCTGAGTGGTATCTAATCTGTTAGATGCACTCTTTTTGAGTGCATATTATCTGAAACTGAGCTGGTAGCGGTATCTCATCTGTTAACCACCAGGTCTTGCTACATAATATTTTAAGTTGAGCCTGGAGCAGTATCTTTTTAGTTAAAAGGCATCTGTCTCTTGCTAAGTGCAAAGTATTAGGTGGTTGAACAATGAGTGATGCATTCTCATTACCATTATCCTGTCTTTTGCCTTTACACACATCACGCATAACAACAAGCTGCATGCCTTTTTCAAACCATGACTAAGAGCAGGTGTGTATCACATGTATAACGCAGCTGGAAAATTAAAGATATCAAACATTATTTCATGTCAGTTGTTAAATGCTAAACCAGTGTGATCACTTAGGGCCTTATTAAGCGATTGGCAATATTACTATTAATAATACAACCAACCTGTTATCTTTACCCCATGAGGTGATTACCATGTGCTCTGGTAGGATCATATTAGTCCAAGTCATCTGGATCTTTCCATTATTCCACAGTTTTGAGTCCCATGTGACTCCATGGAAGCCAGTATTTACTCCATGCAGTAGTTACTGCATATTGTACTGCATTTGTGTGGCGGTCATTAGCGTTGTATGAAAACACCCGATAAAAATGAAACTTTTATTTTGGTAAAGTGGTAAAACATCTGATATTTGAAATTACTGAGTGTTTTGCCACTACTGCTAAACTTGTAATCAGGCCCTAGCCTTTAGAAAATATCTGAAAATCTGTCTGTTCACTAGACTGCAACAGACAAACTACCATGGCCCCTCCAAAGACCCACGACATGAAACCTTACAAACTCTAGCCACCCCATGCTCAGACTTTAGACCCACAAGGATTACTTTGATGAACCCGCACGGTCCTGAAACTCCCAAGGCATGGACCACTCAGATTTTTACATAATAATAGCCATCATTAATCTAGACACAAATACAGATCAGAGAACCAACCTAACAAACCTGAAAGAAATAGAGACTGAGACATTTGCAACATCTACATTGACATGTGCAATACTCTTCAGCACAGCACTTAAATCAAGCACACCTTTGACAATTATTTTAATGGAAAAAAGAAGTGCATGTTCTCACCAACCTATACTTTCTAAAACTCTCATTTTGTCTGTCCCTTTGCATCATTTTCTATTTCTCACTTTTCTTGTGTGTCTTGAACTTTGTCACCTTTTATCTGTCTCTCTACTCATCTACCCCCACCCCACTTCCAGTATGTTGCTCACCCCCTATTTAACTTTCTAAGTCCCTCTTTTTACTGTGCCTGGGATTTGGAGCATGATGAGCTGAACCATCTCAGTCAGTAATTCCAACAAAAATCTGATTATAATTGTGTACGCCTAATTCAGTATTAAATAATTCAAAGATGATTGTCAATCACAGATCAATGTTTTCCCTTTTTTGAAACAGCATTTTGATGTAAAACAGTTTAGAGCATGAAAACCCAAGTTTTACAAATAAGGCATCATGAGATTAAATTAGTTACCAAAGAATACACAATTTGTTAAGCAGTGAAGGTGTGATTTGAATGCACTGTGCAATTTAGACACCTGAACACATAACTTCTGAGCTGCAGTTGGTATACATATTTAGGGTTTGACTTTAAGAACACAAACGTTTAAAGCTGCCTTGCAAAGTACACAAATCGCATAGTAAAGCAACCTGGCATTAAGCATCCATAAACACATTGGCCCTCATTACGACCCTGGCGCTAAGGGGTTTGCGCCAGCGTTAGCTGCGCCGACCCCTTACCGCCAACTACGAGTTCCCATAGCGCCATGGTCATTTTTCCACCCGCTTTTTGCGGGCGTAAAAATCCATGGCGCTATGGGACCTCGGTGTTAATTACGCCACCGTAGTGTACGGTGGCGTAATTAACACCTTCCCCACTCCCATTGAGCCCTATGGGGCCGAAATGGGAATGGGGAAGGGTAAATGGGTCAATGGGGACTTACCGCCCCGCCGACCTCGGAATGGGGCGGTAAGTCCGCCATCCGCCATGGCGTAAAGGGACTTTGCGCCATGGCGGAAAAGTCCGCCGATGGCGGAAAAAATCCGCCAGGGTCGTAATGAGGGCCATTGTAAGATACATATAATTCCAGCTATATTTTACTTATCCTATAGGACAACTAAAGCTCCAGAACACAAAGTAATATGACCCTAAAAATTCCCTTATTTTTGTTGTGATAAGGTCACCTGCCTAAAAAAATGTTTAAGACAAACCTTGAGCTTCTTGTTATGCATGGTGTTAAACATATTTGAACATCCACATAAAAGTGCATCCTTTATTTTTTTCTTTTAGCATGTCAGACTTAGCAGACATTATAGATAAAAACAAACATATAAAAGTTGAGGGTTTTTTTGTGCTCACTTTCATAGCCTAATTAGGAGTAAAATATTTGGTAGGTAACTGAAGTGATATGTTGTCTTTCAGTCAGAAACATCCCATCACAGTTTTAAACCACCTACACATTTACATATAACAAAAGGCACTGCTAATACAACATATACAGGCTGAAAAGTAATTGCCAGGCCGTTCTTAAGGTGCTATCTGTGCAGGGGTCTCCCATATACTATAATCACTAATATATCGTCCAAATGAAAGATCGTGAGGGTCCTGTGAGGGACAGGTACAGCTCAATTAGTCAAATGTTGTTGAGTGCCCAGTAAACACACTAGCAGCCCTGCAGCTGTATGTTTGGTTCCAGATTTGTTCTGCATGGTGGGCCCTGAAGGAGACTGATGGGCACTGTGGGTTGGGGAGGGTGGAGGAAGCTGTGCATGTGCATGCAGGGGTCTTTCAACACAATATAGGCACAAACAAATTAAGAATGTTAAACAGATGTTGAGAACTATTTTTCAGGAGCCCAGCAAGTTCAGAAGCATCCATGCACTTTTAACCATTGTAGAAAGTGTCTACACCATATGTGTTGGTTTTTATACACAGTATATGTTGTCAAGTACTGTAATGATTTGTTTGAATGGTACAGAAACAGTTGTATTTGTGTATATGCACTCCTTTTGTACTTTAATAATGGTTAATAATAAAATGTATTAATTCAGATAACTTGTTTTCTGTTGAAAGCATAATGCAAGAAAACACTGGACTAACCACTAGAAACCTCTAGTAGGCGCTTTCAGGTAACAAACCCACAACCTCTCTTTTTAACACAGAGATGAGAGTCATCTTCAATGAGTTCACTCCAGCATTACATCAGAGAAACTGCATATAACTATCAATGTAGAACAAGAAAACTAGTATATATATTTGACACAGTCACCCATGCCATCCTGCTCAACCAGCTCCATGATAATATTGGTATCCCTGATCAGGCTCTGGCCTGGATGACTTCTTTCCTCTCAGACCGACCCTCCCAATTCCTACTTGGGCCCTTCCTCTCCTCTGTATCTCTCTCCACCTGTGGTGTTTGCCAGGGGTCTAACCTTTCTCCCCGGTTTCAACCAATACCTGGCACCTTTTGCCCACCACATTGCTGCTCTCTGCTCCAACTTCCAGTGCTATGCAGATGACAATCAACTTGTTTTCATGCTCCCCTCTGCTGCCTCTTCTACTTCTCTCATCCCGGATTGTCTTCTGCAATCCAGGAGTGGTGTGCTGCCAATGATCTCTGCCTGAATGCCAGTAAGATGGAGATCCTCTTCATTGGCACATCTACACCCCTCTTTCCCACCCCTCTCTGGCCGGCCTCCTTGGCCCTCTTCCTGCTCCCACCTGTGAGGCTAAGAACCTCAGGGTTATCTTCAACTCCACACTCTCCTTCTCTCCTCACATTTCCAACATCTCTAAGAAGTCAAACTAACAACTACACCTTCGCAGTGTCATTCTTCCTTTCCTCTCCTTCCCCCAGAAGATCACTGTCTCCAAAGCTTTGGTTCTCTCTAGGCTTGACTACTGTAACAGACTCCTTTTAAATGTGCCTGCCTCTCTGTCCTCTGCAACTCATCCAGAACAGTACCGCAAGAGTTGTCCTTGGCCTCAAGCCCAAGGATCGTATCTCTCCAGCACTGAAATCTCTCCATTGGCTCCCAGTGTCTGCAAGGATCAAGTTCAAGACCCTTTGCATTGTCCGCAAGGCCTACTGGGGCCTGGGACCAAAATATCTCCAGCTTTCTCTTAAGAAGTATGTTCCTACTCAAGCTCTTCGCTCCTCCACCTCCAACTCCTTGAGGGTCAGTCACTTTTAAAAGCAATGACTTGAGGCAGATTTCTCTCTTTGGCTGGCACCTCCCTCTGGAACAGCATCCCCGCCGCTCTGAAACTTGAGCAAAACCATCTCCAGTTCTGAAAGCAGCTCAAGACTGTCCACTTTGCTTCTGCCTTCTGTCTTCCTCTTCCCTGCTGATTTCCTGTCTGATACTGCACTGGTTACCTGGCTACCCTCTGAACAATGGGCCCAGGTCCCTGCCCTCCCAGTTGCAGACCTACACTGACTCCTGGCAACCCTGCACTTGGGGCTGTATCTGCAAGCCTACAGTACCCCCACCTGCACTTATCTAACACTTGTTGTCTGCACTTAAACCCTGCATTACCACCTGCTGGCCGCACTTCTTGTTTTTTGACGTTTTGATCCTATGTCTGCACTTGCTCCTCCTCCCCTTCCCCTGGCACTTTTCCCCCTTTAACTCCCCTGTACTTGCATGATCTCAATGTCACTTGGCCTAGTAAGATCGTTATCTTCTCCTCTCTTTGTTCCCCTCCCTTACCTCGTCGCGCCATGAAACACTTGTGTATAGGCACGCTATAAATGTCATATCATATCATACATTAGAGTACAGACCTACATAAATCTCAGAGATTATAACGCCTCTCTTTATTATTATCGTATTACTTTTAACTTCACCCCACCCTTATTCACTCTGCAATCATTGATATGGATGTGAGTCACCCCATGGATGACACCGTTTACAAAGATGTTCTCGCCACAGATTCCAACATAAGCTACCAGCCGTTTGGAACAAGATTTAGCACGGAAGAGACCCTTCCAGTTAATCTAAGTAAAGCCTGGAAGCCAGCAGTCCCTTCTGGACCGAGAAGAGTACCAACATTAGCAAGCACTCCTGACAAGTGTCGAACTATAAACAAACAAGTCCAGTTTTATTGCATAAATAAGTGATTCCATTGTCAAGACATTTCAACATCATTTACCCAAATGCATGTTTCTTTGTATTTCAGTATAAATGAAGACGTTCTCGTTGAAACTAGCGCACGTTCAGATTAAGAGACCATATCTAACTAAACACAGCCAGCTATATTATAATTATTTTAGCTAGTAGGCACCTTATACTTAATATAGACACTCAGCACTTTATTATATTCAGGACAAATTCGAAATATGTCCGAAAATCAGTTGCATTACTAATATTCAAGCTCCTTAGATAGAAAACAAAGGATGCAGGAGTTTTCATTGTTGTACATTTACACGAAATGCTTCATTTTTTACCTGCCCCCTAGTCAGGTACAGTACCAGTACTCTCCTTCATCTTGGCAAAGTCCTTGTACTGAGTATGGTAAAAATGAGAAGTGCAGGTAATGAGGGCTGGTTAGGACAGTCCCATTTAAAGCACTGACCTGGAAATCTCAACTCGGTTATGTCAGTCTTCCCAAATGTGTCTTCCTATCACACATAAGACACTCACCCCACCACAGTCATAATAAAATGGAACCAAGTACAGTCAAACCACCTTATCACCAAGATGAATGACAAGAGAATGATTCAGTATAACCCTACAATTCTAGTTGGACTCCTCAGTAGCTACAGCCCAACTCCAAACGTTGAATCTACAAGCAGCTTTAAATTACACACAAGGACTATAACACACACAGCAAGCATATTATGCCTCCGCGCGCCATCCCAACCGTTGGAAACATGTGAAGAAGCTCTGTTTTCATCGCACAGCCTGCTACATCTTTAGCCCTAGCACGTGCTGTGCTCTGCCAGGGACTTTACCAGTGTCCCAGAGCTGTCTTCTAATAGAACATGAAGTGTTTGGACAGTGTGTTTTGTTGCAAGGTGCAACAGGTGCTATATTTTTTTCTCCTCTGGGTTCACCAAAACTTCAGTCCACTTTCTACTTCCATCTGCAAGGTGGATCAGCAATAAAAACACCACGCATGCTCGGAGCGCAGCATGTTGTGTGGACAGTGTGTTCTGTTCCAAGGTGCGTCAAGGTTCTCTTTTTCTCCATCTGGGATCCCCACAACAGTCTCCAGTCCACTTTCTACCTGCATCTGCAAGGAATACCAGCAATAAAAACACCACACAAGTGGGGCGCAGTGCTTAGAGAGTTTGTTTTGTGTTTGGGGCTTGGAGCTTGGAGCACAGAGTTGGGAACCTGCTGCATAAGTAAATTGTGAGCACACCCTCTTCTTCATGCAATTGTGCATGAACAAATAAATCTTGTGTCCTAATGCTCACAGTATAGGCTGTGCCTTTACCCCCTCTTTCCAATCATCGACCCCAAAGCTTGAACTCTGAACACAAAAAGCATAGCCTACACTGTACTTCTGCTGAGGTGACCTTGCTTATTCACCACCCTCAGTCTTTGATTCAGAATGCTGGATATGTCATTGACTGCCCCTCTCATGTCCCGACACCCCCAGCACCCAAACCCCCCAGCAATGAATCCATCACTAAGGACTGAAGTTGGGGTAATACGATTGATAGTGCCAATACGGTTGCCCTTGATGACGTTAAGGGGTGGGATTTGTTTAAAAAGATTCTGGTTCGCCAATTGGTTGAGGCAAAATAATCTTTAAAGTCCACTAGTCAGAATACAAGAGGACATTCTCATGTACTTGATCCAAAAAGGTCACTACCCCCTTCTATATCAATTTGGTGTATTCTTCTTGCAACACACTTGGCTCTGCTCTAAGATCCAAATGGAAGGTGATGTTTTGGTTCAACATTTGGTGACCAAAGGCACCCGTGGCCGCCCATTTGGCTGCCTGATTATTGTGGTGAAACATACTGTAACGCTAATTAATATGAATCTAATTATTAGCTCAGACAATATTCTTGCAATTTAAATTTTGGTAAAAACTGAAAGTATCATTGTCCAGATATTGCTTATTAACATATATGTATCTCCAGAGGTTGACAGCCTAGACAATGTATTAGATATCTATTGATGAAACTGGATGTCCACCCAAGACCATGAATTTGTATTGTTGGGCGGAGATCTCCATGAAGTATGTATAAACCATCAGCATGGTCCTAGTTATGACAACGTCAAACCCAAGTTTATCATGGTAAAAACAAGAGGAAATAAAAAAGGCAAGAGGTGGACTGATACTCTCAGAGAATGGGGGCTGTTGATGTATGATAGACCCATTATTGGTGACTCTCCAGGCCAGTGCACATGGTTGGCAGGTACCAGTTCTTCAACACTAGAATATTTTTTTCACTTTGAATTGTTCTGAAAGAGTAGTACAATTGGCATCCCGTGCCACAATGTTCAGTGACCATATTATCGTGATACTAACCCAAATATGAATATTAAATCTGACAAAATGACAGCTCCTTCACCATTAGAAGTGAATAATGGAGGTAATAGAATGTGCTGGTCTACTACGAACCTTAACAGAGCTGCAAAATATATGAATGCTCTTGTTTTAGAGGAAGTGGACTCCTCGGCCTGGCACATAGTATAACTTATTATGAGTCGGTTAGAGACTCTTGGGCAAGAAACTGGCAATTTAAACGTCCAATACTTTGTAACTAGTGAAACAACATAGATACACTTTTGATTCCTAAGTACGCAATGCAAAATGCGTAGTGCAGGGTCAATTTAGGGGCATTTGAGCTGAATTCAACTATAACTGGCAGTCTGAAGCAAAAATTAAGTGCGTAAAAAAGTGTTTAAAAGCTGGATAAGAAGGCAACGATACTCCGTCCTTAATGGGCAATGGCAATCTATGTTCTCGCTATTATGCAGTGGGAACATTAGATCAATATGGCAAATACTAGCCAAAGGAGGACTTTCGAGGTGTAATGGTCAACCCATTACCCGAATATAAGTGGAAAGAATATGTCTTGTTAAACTATTGGTTATTATTTTTGCTTGAGGTTACTGGCAAATCACTCCAGACTTCTGCAACCACTCATAACATTAGGTTACTAGATGCATTAATTAGTGAAGCTGGCCAAAAGGGCACCCATGCCCTTTTCATAATCTGGGTGAATTTTAGTGCCACATTTGACTCTGTTAATAGGGTCACTCTATGGAAGAAGCTGTGATCATGGGGCTGTCTACCGAGTTTGCTGTCTATTATAATACGTTTATATTCTGATAATAATGTAAGAGTCTAACTTGACAGCAGTGGTACAGTAACATCTCCTATAGTTGTAAACAGAGGGGTCAGACAATGCTGTATATTAGCCGCCCTTCTGTTCAATCTATACCTAGCTCATTTACCAGCTAAATTGCTAGAAGCGGAGGGATGCTCTGTCAAGCTCGGCCCCAGGCATATTGTGAGCCTAGTATATGCTGATGATCTTGTTTTATTTGATCGGACAATAAGAGGTGGCAACAATAAATTGAAGGTCCTCATCGAATATGCAGAACAACATGACTTTTCAATCAACATGAACAAAACCAAAATTATGTTGGTAGAAGGTAGTAGGGCCACCCGAGCAAGCTTTCAGATTAATTCCAATATTGTTGAATATGTTGACAGCTACACTTATTTGGGAATTGAGCTGTGTGCAACTGGTGACCATAAATTAATTGTTGAGAACAAAAAAAGGAAATCAAGACAGTTAACTTGCCTGATCAGCTAGTTTGCAAACCGAACTGTGTGGTATTCGATTGAGGGCATTATTACATTATACAAGCAATGTTTTACCCCAGCCATATTTTATGGTCAGGAGGCCTTAGCCATAAAATATCCTGCATGGCTTAACATTGTGGAAGGTACCTTTTGGAGAAAGTTGTTCCTCCTGTCCCCTTCTACTTCAATGCCCTATCTCTGTCTGGTGTCAGGACTGGTTTGATTGAAGAGTCAGGCCTTCATTCGAGGAGGCTCTCTTTATGTTAAATCTCGCTGTTCTCCTCTATGCCACTGTTGCAATTCATGGCCATAAACTATGATTTAAAACTGTTTACTGATTTCGTTAAGCAAAATGACACATGTTTTAAAGACATATACCGGAGTCCTGATTTCACCTGCGGCACACATTTTTTTAATGTTTAAAACCATCTTTAAACACAAAGTTGAACAGTCGACTGGATTAATAATCATTCACATCTTCAAACATTGGATCATTTTAAATATATATCTACCACTAAGCATCAATTCCTCCAAACACAACAGTACCTACTGAAATATCCTAGTCCAGCTGTTCAAAACTTTGTCTTGAAACTGTGTGTGAATCAACTCCCAGTACTTACATTGCAAGGTACCAACATTCCTCCAACATTCCAACATTCCAATATACCAACATCCCTCTTTAAGACTTTTCCGTGTATGTTATTGTCAAGCTTATTTAGAGTCACCAAGACATGTCTTGACACTAGGCCCCAAAATGGGAACATTTTATATAACAATGTTGGGTTGTTTTGTGAGTAATTACGATGCTATAGAAATTTATGAATTCTGGGACGTTTGATTAAACTCACATCTCCAATTAGTACATATAGCACTTTAAAAGATCTGGAGCGAAATACTAAAACATTTAACTGCTGCATGCATACATAGTTGAAAAACGCTGTTTTATTGCACTATTTGTTCGTCTAAGACTATTGCTAGATGTGATGAAATGTAAAGAAAGTCATTTAAGACCATCTAAGTTGTTTTGAAAGTTTTAGAGAAGACTTTGAAGGCTAAAAGACCTATTGATACAGGAAAGTAAAGAAAGCAAGATACGGCCACTAGGTAATAAGATCCCATAAAATGCCATATCATGTGGCCGTGTCTGGAGGCTAAAGTCATGAAAGCCCGAGCAACGAATCCCATACGCTTAATTGGAGACTATGTTAAGATTATGTCATGTTTTATAAGCCCATGAAACGTTAACCGTTTTGACAGTCTAACTGTCCTGATGTCCTAAGACATTTTAGTCATTTTTAGTGAATTATTTATTTGTTTTCACAAAAGTATGATTTGTAAAGTGCTTTAGAACATATTTTAGAAAATGTTTTAGAAAACGTATGTTTTATAAGTCAAAATTGTTTTACATGTTTGATATGTCTAATACTTTCATATGTTTTACATGTTTTGTAAAGGTTCATAATGAACCAATACAAATAAATAAATAATAATAATAGAATAATAGAACACATAGCCAATTGTCAATACCTCATAGAATCACACTTGCACTCTCCTTTTAGGGCTGCACCCCACAGAATACCATTGAACCCCATGATAAATGTGGTCCAATTTTACAAATAGCTCTTCCACCTTTTCCTTCTCAGGCCTTCCTGAGCACCTTATCTATCCCTTCCCATCATCCCAACCACCTACTTTGACTTAGATTCCCACTACCCACTACCACTACTGAACTTTCTGTCATTCGCCTCCTTTGCCTCTCTGGCAGGCAAAAGCGCTTCAACACCATGAACTTTGGAAGTAGGAGCAATACAAATGCATGGTAACGTAACTTAACAATGAGGACTCTGGTACTTTCAGCCCACAATCAATAACACCACATGTTTAGTGACTGACTTTCCCGTATAACCACCCCCTCTTTTGCTCGGAAAAACACACTCCACAAGGCCACCACACATTTTAGAGATGTACTATAAATGACCACTTTAGATGATATTGCATTACCATTAATGTTGGTAATAATAACACTTTACAGCACTTAGGCGACAGAGTTATCCACCATGAAGCACTAAATAAAAGCGTGAGACGGTTGTTATTGTTACATTTGTAATAATGGACCAGGATTAGATAGAACATTGCAATGGATGAACTGTTTAAAGCACCAATGTAGACGGTTGAACTGTCATTTTGGAGTTGCAAAATCTAAGTTTAGATGGGGTGCCATTCGGGGTGTTGTAGGTTCGAAATTGAACGTTCTTGATAAAAGGGACACTGGGAGAGATTTCAGACTGTTAATATCTGTGATTATTTAACTTTTAATTCTTTTTTTTAAAGATACAGCAACACATGATAATGAACTGTGTGAAATGAAGAACACACAGTAAAACACTTGTAAGACTAAAAGGTCTTACGTTTTGTAGGGCCGTTCTGCAACTGGTGAACATTAGTTAACTTTTTAGGATGTGTATTACTTGATGCAAAACTTTAATTTACTTAAATCTACTCTAAACGTGCATAATGTTACCTTTAAAAAAACAAAAACTGGTGTGTTCACATATATATTTACTGAATCCAGTTTGCCCTGTTGACCCATATTTGGTGTGGCACTACCCCCCCCCCAGCCCCCCAATTCCCCACTCCCCCTTTTCTATTTGTGCCTCCTCGTTTGCCCCGTCAAATATGGATTTCTAGAGACGCCACTGATCCTTCCTCTTAGGAAAAACAATGAGTGAGTTCATTTGAGTTCAGAAGTAGGTAGATGAGTTTACCTTGTGGGCAAGCATTTTCTTTTCATTCAATGTAGCACCTTTTAACCAGTCGTTGAACCAATTAACTTGAATGGAATGCGTTCTCTGCATTCGTGTTTCTTCCTTCCTTCATCCTTGCACCACCTGCTCCCTTCGCTCATGCCTCCAGTCACCCTCCCTCCTTATGTAAATTTGTCACCGCTCCTCTGTGTATGTCCCTGCTCTCCTCACTCTCTGTCCCACTGACCCCCCCACCTCGCCCCCACTTTCGCCATCTAGTGATGTTGCTTGTGCTCCTTTTCCCTCACTTCCCACTGGGCCTATTGCTACTAGCACTTGGCATTTTTTCCAAATTCCTGCCGGGTGTGGCTTGGGCACCCGTGCACTTTCTGCATATTTTACCGTTAGTTGCTTTCAGCAGTATCAGATCCTGACAAGTGTACCTCAGACGAAAGCATGCACAACAGCACAAAGTGACGATGAAAAGGGAAGTCCGTCACCCATATATCAGACCTGGTGCCCGCCCCCTACCCACACGTACTCTCCTACTACTAGGCTGTTGGAAGTGAACAGGATGCAGCGTGAAGGAAGCGGAGAAATCCTCCTTCAAGGTCCGGCCTCTTCCTTCATGCGTCCCTGGGCCTGAGATGTGTGCCTTTGTGAAGTGCAGATGTCTCCTAAGGCCAGTTTGAGTCAAAGGCTTCGACAGCGACAACAGCCTCCCTGGCATCTCCCAGAGTCAAGGGTGTTCAGGAGGGGAGCCATGGCTGATGACTCTGATGCAGAAAGCACAATGCAAGGTTGTACACCATACCAGCATTTGCACGGCCAGCAATCCAGACTCCAGGCATGCCGAGTCCACCACACTGCCGCTCAGACGAAATGCATTTTAGGATTTTTGTTGTTGTCCTTAAAACTCCAAAAAGTAGTTAGACGCACTACATAAAACACCTTTGAATTCCTCATCATAATTCTCCAACTCTCTATGCGTTAAATGGAGATGCACATGATTTCATACGGTGAGTTTTGTACATTGCTATTGATGTTTTGAGTCTTTTTGCATTTTAGTTAACATATTTTGTGTACTGTGGGTTTTGTTTCTAGCCATTTGCAACGATTGGAGTTTTCAAATGTTGTTATACATACGTACATCATGACTGTATTCTTTTGTGGGTGCATCTGCTATTGTGCCTATGGTTAGTTTTTGAGTCAAGTGAAAACAGCATACCAAAACACAACCATCTAGAAATGTCCTGTCCTGTGTTGGTCATCTATATAGTTCATCTTTTCTCACTATGTATATCTTTCTTTTTTTTCATCCTGGCCCCTCTCTGGGATTCCTCTGTGGTGCCCTTACTCTCTTTCTAAATGTGCTTGCCTGTTCTCTTTACTCCCTCTTACCCGTTCATTTGTGTGGCTACCTCACACATTTTACTCCACTTTACATCTCTCTATCTTCTTACCACGTGTGTCACTCTTATTATGGCACCTCTTTCTCTTTCAAGCTACCCTCGGCCTCCTCCTCCTCACGCATTCCTGACTGTCTGTCCCCAATTCAGTCTTGGTGTGCTGCTAATGATCTCTGCCTCAATGCCAGTAAGACAGAGATCGTCCTCTTTAGGACCCCCTGCTCCCGCTTTCCCTCTTTCACTTTGGCCTGCCTCACTTGGCCTAGCACCCCCACATGCTAGTGAGGCACAAAATCTGGGGGTCATCTTTGACTCCGCTCTCTCCTTCTCTTCTCACATCTCGGACATCTCTAAAAAGTCCCAATATCAGCTGAACCTCCTCAGAGGTATTCTATCTCTTCTCACTTTCCCCCAAATGCTCAATGGTTCTCTCTAGGCTCGACTACTGCAACAGACTCTTTCTCAATCTTCCCATTTCTACTCTCTGTCCTGTACAACTCATCCAGAACAGAACCGCAGGAATTATCCTTGGCCTCAAGCCCAGGAACAGCATTTCTCCAGCGCTGAAATCCCTCCACTGGCGTTGTGTGGCTTCAAGGATCAAGTGCAAGACCCTTTGCATAGTCCACAAGGCTTTCTGGGGCTGGGATCTGCACTATCTTCAACACTCTCTTCCTAAATACTCTCCTTCTGGAGCCCTCTTCTCATCCTCCTCCAACTCTCTTGGGTGAGCCGTTTTTCGGAAAGAGATTTGGGGGTAGATCTTTATTCTCTGCAGGTGCCTCCCTCTGGAACAACCTCCCTGCCTCTGTCCACCTTGAGCCGGATCTCCATAAGTTCCAGAAACTCCTCAGAACCTTCCTCTTCTCTTCCTCTTTCTCTCTCTCTCCCCCTTGCTAACATTCTTTATCTTCTCATCTACTTCCCTCCTCCTTCTCTTCCCTATAGCCCGCCAAGTTTTGCTGACTGGTTGCCTGGGGCACCTCCAGAGCCTCACAGGTCCCAGTCTCACCCGACAGTCTTTGCACTTGCTTCTGGGCCTCTGCATTCTGCTTAGCACTACTGCACTTCGGAAGTCGTTCCATAAGAAGGGTAACCCCTCTGCACTTAACCCAGGGCCCTGCTGGACTGGGCACACTTGTTCCCCACCACCTGCCCTGTTGTTCCTGTCCATGCAATCACATGACCTGAATGTACTAGGCCTAGTTCGCCACACCTAGAAGGGTAGATTGTGTTCTGTATGTCCCCTCCTCCCCCATCACCTCACTTTTTGTCATGCACTAGCACTATTAGTAATGTTGTCAGGCCTGGTATGCTAGTCACTTTTTGTCAGATCATTTGGAAAACTTCATGGTCTAAGAGCGTCTTCTGCATTCCCTTGTTCCCTTCCCGCCTTGAAGTGATTTGAAGCACTTCTTGTGTATAAGCTCTTCACAAATAAACAATTACAAACCATTCCAATTACACTTTTAGCTTTTCTCTTTTGCTATAATCTTTTACATCTTTAAAAAAATGTTTTTATTGGGTTTTGGTTAAAAATCATAACCATCATACAGAATTAAATTCAAACCAATCACAAATACAAGTACAAAGAATTAAATTTCTGTATCTCTAGAGTGCATCTCTCTCCACCTTTATTCCCTTTTATTCCTCCTCTTCCATCTCTTCTTCCCCTTATTTCTACGAGTCCTCTTTCATACTTCAAAATGTTCTGTTTTCACCTTTTTCTCTCTCACACATTATCTCTCGTGTCTCTCTCCCTTGTATTTCTGTTCTCTCGCTTCCACACCACATCTCAATTCTGTTTCCCCTCCCTTCTCCCTTCGATCATCTCTTGAGCACTCACCTTACTTACCCTTCTGCACACTTCTTTTGCCTGCTTTCTATATTCTGTCTTATTTCTATCTTTCCATCTCCCTCTACCTCCATCCACATCACACTGTAATGTCCTTGTCTGCTTCTCTCTTGTCTGCTATGTTCCCCATCTATCCTTCCTTTCATCATCATTCCTCTATTCCTTCCGCATGTTCATCTCCCTCCTCCCCAGGCTGTGCGTCACCCCATCCTTTTGATTCTCCTCTGTGCGGTGATTCCTTCATGATTCTTTCCTGCTCCTTAGTCTGTTTATGAACACAGTGGTGTTTTACACGTTAGAGATCATTAATTGCGGAAGGGTTTAAAACCGGCAACACAACTTAATAGTACACATTTTTGTGGAGGAAATAGAGGTGTATGGCAACCCCAAAAACTATTGACAATATTGACATATGCTCCAGTACCATGACATGTAGGACATTTTGTGTGTATGTACATTTTTATCAGATTTAGATGATTTAAAAAAAAAAAAAGAATGTGTGGTGTAAATGCAAAAACTGTCGTTTGAAAGGAAATGAGTTAACTGCAGCCATTCAGTTTCACCGTATCTAAATGTTTGCTCTAGTGACGGATTCATAGCTGCAATTTGTGTTTGCAGCACCAACCCTTTGAAAGGCAATGGATTAATTGAAGTTAACAAGCACACATAGAGTTTGAACATCTTCTTAAGCAAGTGTGCTTTCAGTAACTTGATGTTAAGCAACACAGCAAACCATGTAAAAAACATGATCAAAGCAGGTAGCTTGCCTAATATTATGCTTTGGCTTTGAGTTGCCATTTTAAGAGCAGTTATGGAGCCAAATTCTATTGATTTAATGAGGGGCGATGACATTTACAGAGACTTACATCTACACCTAAATTTCCATTACTAGCTGATTCTCTGTGCTTACTACATTCTGAGAGATTAAGGTGATTTAGTCTGGCCCATTCACCCTGCAAAGCCAAAGGTTCATTACAACCAGTACACATCCCCTTATGTAAATACTATCATTTAAGAGATTTTAAAACTGTGCTGATTTTGGCTCTAGAACCGCACCACCAAACCACCATCGCAGTCAATATTCTGTGGCCGACTCCTCTCTGTTTTGATTTCCCAAGCCTTTCTTTGATAATCATTCTTACCTGGGGGTTTCTTAAGCCAACTAAAGCCTCAAAACTCAAAACCTGTACCCAGGGACGATGAAGGAAACCGGCTGTAGGCCGACTGTAATGTTGGAAATGCATTGGAGGGAATTGGCCTCCATGTTTGTGTCCTGTAGTCCTTTTATCATGTGTGTTCTGTGTTATTTTCTGTGCAGGAGTCCATATGGGACTCCTGGCAGTGCAGCTCTTCCTCTTTTTGGTTTGGTGAACAGACCATTGAGATACCCTTATGGCACCCATGCATGGGTGTACAACCCTGTACCCCTAGTGTATGTTTTGGGCACCTGTGTGTGGCCCACAGAGCAGGGTATGGGCTGGTGGCAGCTCCAGGCTGAATTTGACAGGTGCTCTGAGTATCGCCCATTTTGGGATATGCAGGCCCTGCCATTGGAATCAGTTGATTCCTGATAGGAGACAATATGGCCCCTGTGGCCTCTTGCTTTCTACTGCCTGTTACCTTGTTTTTCCCAAAGTCATGGGAAGCCCTGACTCTGTCCCTTCCACCTGACTAGCTGTTGGGTGGAAGTTCCATATATGGTATTATGGGGAAGTCAAAGACTGACTGGCTGGAGCCTTCCAAATGACTGGATGTTGTGGGTACACCCTTGGGGTGGGATCTAGGTGAATGGAGTGTGTGACCAATATGTACTTCATGTTATGGGTGTCTTGTATGTGACACAAAAACTGAGACAATTCTGCCTGAAACTGGTATGAATGGTGTGTGGAGTGCTGAATGGCTGTGTACTTGTCCCAATACACATTCCTTGTTGTGAGTGTCTGGAGGGAGGAGGATGACCTGAATGCACTGTGAGCCTGATTGGCTGCATGCCTGCATGAATGCCCTATTGAATGATTGGTTGCCTGAGTGTGACCCAGCAGAGTGAATGAGAGACCAAACAGTATATCTGGGGACCACTCACTGCTAGAAGTCATTCAGAAGCTGAAGTCAAAACTGATGCTTAATCTCGATAGTTGAGCCCGAAGAAGAAGGTTGACTGCTGTTAGCTTTACCGCAATCCGAAAGCTGCCATGCCATCAAAACTGATCCAAGAGAAGATCTGGCTAGGAGACCGCTTCCTGAGCTATGATGGACTATCGTGCACCGCTAACCTTCGTGGAAGCACCCTGGAAGCTAGCCTTCGAAAGGCTGTCAACCGGAAACGGAGACCGCCGAGGAGAATGAAGAGAAGCACCGGACAGCTGTCCACCGTCATCGATCAGGGTTCGCAGGTTAGCTATAACCGCTGGAGGCCCATTGAAGCTGTGTTTCCTAGAGGCGGGAACCACTAGATGCCGAGTTGCTAATGACCGGAGCCGCAACGCTCCATTGATGAAGACACTTTGAATTCAAGGACGCTCCCTCCAGCACCGCCAACCGATTTGTCCCGCCGCAGAAAGTCAAGGCTGCTGACATGGCGAGAAGCATCCACCGGTGTGCTTCTGCCACCTGAAGACCCCAAAGATGTCGACAACCCTACGCCTTTGCTGGGCCAAAGTTCTTCGTTGACTCTTTGCGGCAACAAACTATCGTTGTCGTGGTGCACCACACGCCTCATCTTTGCAGGATGTCCACAACAGATTGTCAATGAGCACCGCCAAGACCAAAGCTGCTGCCTCGATGCCGTTGTTCACCATTTCTTTAAGCAATCTCGAAGATCCATGGCTCCTGCCTTAAAGAGAGCCACTCAAGAAGGATCCATCGACAACCCGACATCAAACTCTCCTTAACCTGGTACATTGGGGCGGTAGAACCTTTTTAGAGGGAAATAAGACTCAAATAAACAATATATGGACTGGGCTTGTATTATATCTTTATTTACTGGTTGCCCAGGTGGGCAGATCCTCACACAGAACTGTCTCTAGGTAACGGGGCCAGTATTCTGCCTATTGTTTAACTAACTGCTTTTTCTCCTAAATCTAGTGTGTGTTCACATTATTTACTGATTTGTATGACATTTGAGCTGAGTACAGTTAATGCATTTTAATGGAATCAAAGATAAATTGTGGTATGTAGTATAATTTATTGTGTTTTGGAGTAGAGCTCCAATGAATGTGATACCATTATTGCCAGCAATAATGTGGCACATATATCCAGCCCTATGTTGTTAGCATAACATATGGGTATGCAAATGGAGACAGGCTGCAGGTTTAAAAGTACACCAGAATATTTTTCTTCCCTTTTTCTCTTACTTGAAATGCCTCATTCACAGGAGACTACATTAGCTGTCTAATTGACTGACTTAATTAACAAATACTAATACTAGTACAAACTCAATAACATTATAATGTAATCTCTATGTGGAAAAGAGGCAGAAAGACATGCTCTTAGATTCATTTTAAATATGCATTTGGATTTTATTCTTTCTCTGTTCACTGTGTTTGCACGAAGCAAAATCTGCATGCCAGGAAATGAGTTTAGCTCCAGTTTCTTACTGTAAAAATTGACCTTTTTTGGAAGAAAGGATGATACGGTTTTTGTAATTTGATTGGTGCAGAGTGTCTGCAGTGATTCCACGTAAGCATAGGGGGATGAGACAGAGGTTTGTTGGAAGAGTCTGACAGAAAAAAAGTTCAGTTTATTTTTGCTGAGCTGCTGACACGGACCATCAGAGACTGGGCATTCCTAGTCTCACTTAGCACCGGCTTGAGAACTGCAGATGAACTGATTATAAGGACAACCCTGTGCACATTCCTCAGAGGTGGTGAGCGAAGGGAGGTCGCATGTGGGAGAGCTACAGATAGCTGGTAATTATCCAAGTGAACTGAGGTTGTGTGCTGTACGGATGACCTTCTATAAATATCAGGCAGGGAGAGTAGCAATAGGGAATCCCCTGTGTTTAATTGCTAAGCCATAATGTTGCAAAGTGAATATTGTTCTATCACTGCAATTTTTCCTACTTATTGTTACAAATGTGCAGTGAATTTCGTTTTATTACTGCATTTGTTTTCTCTTCTGTTTGTTAGATAAGGTGGCAGCAAGAAAGGTAAGGTGTTATTTTGAAATGCAACTGTTTATAATACAAATGCTATGGACACAAACCGTGTAGAGTGTTTTTGCTTCTATGTTTTCTTGGTGCATTTAGGATAATATTTGTGGAGAGGTGGAAGATTTTTTTTAGCTAATACATGTGTCATGTTTCCCATGCAGATGGAATACTATCACTAGCAATTATAAATAGCTGTGTGCTTGTTTCCACTCAGTGTGTGGTGTCTGAGTGGAATTTAATACGATAGACATTGCTGGGCGTACATGAACCAGCAAAGAGGCCTATGGAAACATAGTTCACTAATGTATATAAATTAGTGATAATACCACAGGTTATTGAGAATGCTATATGTGAAGCTTTGGTGGTTCTGAATGTAAGTCCAAGGCCTCTATAGATCACAAGAACAGTCTAAGTAAAAGAAGAGTTTGTGTATATTGGGGCCACAAATAAAACAGAAAAATGATGGTCACCAAAATACCACCAACAATAATGTATGCCACTAACTGATCCCATATAATGTAATAAGGAATGGTCACTGAAAGGAAATAAGGCCAAACCCAATCAAAATGCAAGGAGTAGTCATCGACAAATTACCATTATTTATGGTGGTAAGAAAATACGCCAGACCCCGAATCTACAAAAAATATCCAACAGGTACCACATAGAAACTGTATATATTTATCATTTTACATTATCCTGAGCACAAAGTGTGTTATTTTGATTGTGTACATAACTTGAGCCTATTTATATAAAGAACAGTGTTATCACTAACATAGTGTGTGGACATTCCTTTGTGGGTGCTTGGGGACTACACTGTACTTAAGAGCCAGCCTGCATCACCTCCATGGAGTTCAAGCCTTGGTTGGTCGTCCACAGCTACCGAATAGAGAACCTTGGCTGGGGCTCTCTGTGTTTTTACTCTGCCATATAGAGAGCAGGAGTACAGATACCCCCCCTCCAGTATTTACAATGACAACCGCTGACCGCAGCTTTTTACCTTTCAGCATTTATGGCTCGCAACCTCAGTGCGGAAACCACTGCATGTTGAATAATCACTTTTCGCAAGGGTCTTGGCCTCCTTCGCTGCTCTGATGCATCAATGCGGACACCCAATGAAGTTGCCAAACAATGTGCACAGTGTCTGTCCCTGGATACCACAAACTGCCTGTTGCATAACTTCTTTCAGACACATGGTGTTACTCTCCTGACAAAGCTGCTGGTGAGTTATTTCTTAACTTGTCTCTTTATTGATGTATCTCCTCAGTATTCTCAAGCATCTCCTGTGGACTACTGACCACTATAACTTCTGAAACTGCTTCATGGGACAATTTCACATAAGGTAAGTCTTTCCTGACACAAGGACTCTGCCAAATCTGCAAAATCTCTCTCCCATGGTCTCTTCCAAACCTGTATGGCCTATTTACAATGAGTGTTTTATTTACCTGTAGTTCTATTCCCCCCTAGGAAAGACTCTTTACTGAACTCTTAAGAACTCTCTTTGTACAGTTATCCCACCTGTTAGTTTAATGTTTTTTTTTCTCTTTCCTTTTCTCATATAAAGATTATACTTTTATAGACCTATTGTATGTGAACCTTCTCGCATTTGACGTTAATTAAAAGTGTTATTGTACATGTTACCTCCCGAACGCCACCTCCTGAGAGTTAGGCTTGGGCTGCTCGGTCACACTACCATTTAGAGGGCCCAGTGAGCTTGTAGTAATCACTTACAATACCTGAGTCAGGAAGGTACACATAATCTCCCTAACAGCAGGCAGTGCCGAATGGTAATGGCTCTCTGCCCTGGTAACATCAACAGTCTGCTCTGGCCATTAGCTTGGGATGGCAAGCTGTTAACAGATGGTACATCCAATTCCCAATTCCATTATTGCCATATTAGCACCCGAGGAGAAGGCACTAGACATTCAGGTGACTAGGAACATGGATGCAATCCACCAATAACCATCAATGTCCCATTCTGTCCACATGAGCCTTTTCACCATTGGACATTTTCACTTCGGCCCATGCTCAGGATTTCTTGCCACTCCTGCCCCAGGGGAATTCCAAACTCACATTCTCAATTCCAGATGTCCAATTGTGCCTGTCTATCTACCACTGATGCATTTAGCTTTGCATCACAGCCGCCTTCCTCCCAGTCATAGCAATAGTCCTTTTACTACATCCTTCGCCAGCCCTTTTGTTCTGTAGCCTTTGTATGGGAAATTGATTTGTATAAGAGGTGCAAAGCTGGTTTCTTCTTTTTTTTTTTTTGTAAAGTAACATTTTGTTTGAAGGTTTTGGGTGCTATTATTGGTAATCTCCTGGTCTGTTACCTCCTGTATCCTTCAGTCAGAAATAATGTATCGACCCCAACTACGAGCCTTATGGACAATGTGAATCACATCATGTATTGCAACAACAAAATCATGCACGTGTTAACAGATCTTATAGGAAAGGGCATGCACAGGAAAACAGTCTGATGAAAAGGCAGTGGCATGCAGTGAGATGCTGGCTGTCCAACTGGAGAAAGCCAATTGTCTCCTGCCAGCAAAGGGACTCTTGCTATAGATGTCTCCAAAGAGCAGAACATGTTCTTAGAGGTGTGTGTCCTACAGTATTATGTTTGTATCTGGTTTTGTATAGCAACAACCTGGCTAGAAAGTTACACATTGTTGTAATAGTAATGTGTGGTCAACAGAGCTTGATGGTCGGCAGGATATAGGCTACAGTACCTTGGATATCGCTTACTACCTGGATGGTGTGAAGATGACTGGTCACCAGCTGGTGTTCAAATATGCAGTATTGCCTTGCATGAAATACAGCCATTTTGTATAGCATTCTGGGGTGTCCACATTTATAGCATGCCAAAACAGACAGAATGGGAGACACACAATAAAAGGTCTTTATATGCAGCACTGCTTTATGCAGCAAAGGGCTTGAATAGATGACTGAGCTAACCCGCTGGGCAGGTATCCATTGGTTGTGGGAATGAGCTTGGAGCATTTTACAGAGTCCTATGCTTACATCTGCTGTAATATCCATGCAACAGTATTAATGTTGTACCTCACATATTCATGACTTTTCCCTAATGAATCACTGAAGAGCTAGTCTGGAAGACGAATCCTTGAGTGCCACTTCAAGGATTCTATTTTCTCAAGGATAGGGCTCACACCCGTATCAAAATACCTTTATTATGTGGTGATCAGCCCTATATGGCCAACTGTAAAGTTCCCCCAGATGATATGTGGCAAATTCCTATACTGGGCAGAAGCAAGTACAGGCATTTCACATGCATTATCCGCACACTTGTACTGTATCTCATTGCAGTGGGGCGTCAGCCATGGAAGTGTAATGGATAAAAAGGGAAGTGCACACCTCCATGGACTTTATGTTGATAACAAACTGTAATCTTCACAGATGTGGGCAAACAGGTGAGTATCCAAAAACAAGGGTACAGTAAGTATAAATTTTCAAGCAAAGTTCTACAAAATATGTACTTAAATATAAATAACTACTACAACTCTTAAAGAACACCCCTGCAAGGCAAGTACACAGATTATGCAGTATAAAGATTTATAGATTGTACACTCTAGTCAGGAGGGAAACGTGTACAGTCAAGATTACAAAAGAAGCAAAAGCACAAAATAGTTATTTTAAATGATTCCATTAGATTGGGCAATGTGTCCTAATCTGTCTGTAGGGTGCAAGGTTAAGGCCATGGCTCCTGGGCTAAGAAAAGCCTTGCTAGGGTCATGTTGTCTACTTAAAAACTAGTTCAGTCTTTTTTTCTTGTCTCAGCAGTGTCAAGATGATCTTCTGCACATTATTCAATTCTTTGATTTATGGTATGATGGACCAATCTGGCAATCACTGGAGATTGGACCTAAGGACAGGGACAGCTCAAAGCCTTGATGGGTTTTGTATTCAGCTGGTGATGGTTCCAGTTAACATTGCCTTATTGCTTGAAGGTCGTATTGAAAGTAAAAGCAGGTGATTTGGTCCTGCTATGTCCAGTTTTGCAAAAAATAAAAAATTATTTGGAATTGTCCTTGTATGATGACACGTGTTTCGGCTAATTGACTAGCCTTTCTCAAATCGGGGCCTTAGTAACTACTTTATACTACAATTATAGAAGAAATAATTAATCATAGAAATACAAAGTAGCAGCCATGTTACATTCATAAATTATTCATAAAGCAAACAATCACATTAGTGATGCCACCAAATGATAAAAGTAGAGAAAACAAAACAAAACATCAGGGTGGGAAAAGGAAGTGAAAGAAAAGGGATAAGTAAAATAACAGGTGTTATTTCAGTAAATAAATGAATTATAAGCATTCATTACTAAAATGTTAAACACAAAATGTTCATTAAATGGTCACAGAGAAACAAGGGTTGGCGGAGGGGTGGATTCATGGGTCGAAACAAATATGAATGAATAAATGCATTGCAGCAAGAGAGGGGGAAGAGAAAAAGCACATCTAGGTAATCAAAATGTTTCAATATAGGTGTATTCCACAAATTTCAAATTACCATTTAATGACATAACAGCAATGCGATTACCTTCAAATGTAAGGGCTCAATGCTTGTAGTGGTTCTATTTCACTAATAAATGGGTTTGATCCCTTGAAAAGTGAATAAATGCATAATACTCATTATTTTTGGGTTTGGAAAGTAGAGGTGCCCTATGATTGTTATTGTATATCGAATATATAAGTTGTGCAACAAAACCACTAACTTCTTATTCTTCGGTGTAAACTTGAAATCACAGTGCAATAGTTACAAATGATTAGTTATGGCACGCGTGGTGCGTTCTAGAAACTGATACATATATATAGTCACTGGATCTATATTCTCCACACAATGGTATAAAGCTGAGTGGTATTTCTTGTATTATACGGGTTTGAGAATACCCTTAACCCTTTAGTTAAGGATTGTAGTTTATGGACGGTCTCTTACCCGCTTCCAGGGGCGTTGCTAGGTTTGTGAAAGATCCAGGGCTAGAGCCCATTGCAAGTTTGGATATTGCATAACTATAATATATAAACGCATGTGCCGCGCTGCACTTTCAAGCATTAATATTGCATAATATACTGCTCATACTCATTTGGAAGTACTGCTGACATGTAGCCTTATTGCCACTCTGAACATTCATTCAGTAGTGCTAGGTAATACTGTATGAGGTTATATAAGACAGAAAAGTCTTTGGACAGGACTGCCAAAGACTTGCTGTGGAATGAGAAATTGTATTTAAGCAGCAGCTGGAGAGCTACCTGTTTGCAACATTAACCATACAGTCGATTGCTGCTGGTTGTTGGGCTGACAAACTCACAGGGGTAGCTAGTGGGCTTAAAAAGTGGTGGGATACATAATGAATGTATTTATATAATGTAGCAAGTAAGCGCAGCTAGCAAGCCTGTACTAGACCAGGGCAAGGCGTTACCGGGGTTCTCCCCCCACACCTCCATCCGTGAGAGAATCTTTGAAAAACATATTTCAAATGCATGATATTTCCAAAATAACCAGAAAAGTGCATATGTTTCTTAGCGATCTAAAGGGCTAACGAATATGGTAATGCTTATTAGCTGTGGCCAACGGCAAGCATGCAGGATACAAACATACCCAATATAACATAACTAACAAATGAAAAGCATTTTCAATTCCAGCATAGCATTTTAAACAATAGAATGGGTGTGGTTTTATTCCATTACTATGTGAGTTGCATTTAGTAGAAATGCAGTATGGACAGAACATAGTGATTAAATGCCTACACTAAACCCCCAAACTGTTAGCTTTGCCAATGTTTGTACATATCATGTGTTGAGTTTACTATAGATCAATAGATGCAATGTGATGTTGATTGTTTTTATATGATGTGGTGGTGATCATATTTTAATTGGACCAGCTGAGATATATGCAGGTGATTCAAACACATCCATTACAAATGCAGTGATAGATGTGTTTTGTTGCCTTTGGAGTTTTAAAACCTTGGCCCTGATCACAAACGTACATGGAAGTTGCATGTAAATGTCCACTTCTATTTTTTTTGTGTAAAAGTGTGTGATGTTTAGTAGTGGGTAGAGGGGTCAATAATAAAGGGGATGAGTCCCAAACTAAACCCTGCTACATCAAAATGGATGTATTCTGCTGGTATGTAGTATACCTTCTATCCATATTAACTAGGTCCAGGCAAACACCCAAAATATTGACGCATGACTATTCGCATTACACCAATTTAAAGATATGCTTGGACATGAATATTCAAAGGTCCATTGTGAGGGTTGAATAACCCAGAAATAACACTTATAAGCCCTCAATCACATTGTGGCCAATGGCTTCACTTCCACCACTAATAAATCCTTATTTCCAGTCCAAAAAAGCATCAGAAATATATATATTTTTAAAAGGTTTAGGATGCCTCACTGTCCAGCTGTGGCCTAACAGGTATAGGTTGTGGGTGGGCACTCTAAGAGGGATTGGAACAGTACCCTCCCTTGCAGGGCCACAAACAAGGTGAACCTCAAACCTTTCTTTACTTAAATACAGCAAAGTTGAAAGAGTTGCTTACCTTGAACTAACTAACATTCACATGGTTTGAGTTAACCCTGTACTAGATTGCCAAGCACTAAGTTCTAACCTTTTGGTTCATGGCATGTTGAGCGCTTCAGCATGCATCCTGCCTGTATGCATTAATACTGCATTATACGTTTTGCCAGGGTGTTCACATGGGTGTGTCCTATGCTCGGTATCACTTTTACTTCTTGGCAAGCAATTGCGCTTTAGGAATGTAGTGTTTGGGTGCGAGTTCTGTAATTATTTTCTTGTTTGTGAAGCGAACAGTACATTTACCAAAGACCTTTTGAGCAATAATTATGCACTGGGTATGAAGGAATCCATTTGACTGAAATTAAGTTCAGGCAGTGAATTCATGAGCAGGAGGATCTTCGCTGTGCTGCAGTGTCTTCTTTGTTCAAGACGTGAGTCCGCTTTTTTAGATTTGTGCTGCACTCAGCTTCCTCCAACCTTACCCTTTGCAAATGATGCAGACTCAGATTCGTTTTACTTGTGGCAGCCGACTGCCAGGATCTACAAAGGCGATTTTTTTTATGAGAAATCCCCAATTTTGTAAGTCAGGCTCATGGTATATAGAAGATGCTGACACCAGTTATTAAGAATATGTGGCTCAGACAAGTAGCTGCAGGGTGTGGTAGCGTAGTTACTGGGGTAGGGTGGCAAAGGGATAGATGCAAGTTTATGTAGGTGTGGGTATGCTAATGGGACCAAACAAGCATGCGTGGACTGGCCGACCATGCAAGCACACGGGCCTCCACCATGTGACTGTTATATTCTGTTTCAATAGTTGCATCCTCCATAACAAATGTGTATAGCTTTACTTCTAAACTTCTAATTACTACGAATACCATATAGCTCCAAAATGCATCAACCACTCCTATTGACTCACAAAATAATGATGAAAACGCGGACACTACAGAGCATGCACTCGATTGTATGTGAGTTTGAGCACTGCCACGAGTATAAAAAACAAATTTAAAAAAATGAAATTTTAAATCTGCACCATCCATCTGACAGCAAGTCTCATTGTGCTGGGCTACCCTCAGCTCTCAGTCTGTTAATCAAAGGAGGGCCTTGCATGTGCACGGTGTTGCCATCCTTTTTTTTGTGCGACCCTATTCATCGGTTGCATCCGATCTTGGGGATGATGGAAGGCCTTGTTGCCACAGGACGTTATAATATAATTTATGAAAATTCACTGCCACCGTCATTGTCTTTTCTGCTGACAGACATTTCAAAACAACACAGCGATTTGTTGGGTCTCTGGGGGGTCCACGAGCGGGAGCAGATAGGCATGCACATGCTGATGGTCGGGGACGACGGTGGGCCCCTGGGACTCCATAACTATTAGGACGTTAACAGCTCACCATAAAAGTGAACACGCGATGCCCAAATTAGGAAACAAAAACATTTAAAGAGCAGACTGTAAAATGCTTAATTTAGCTCCCTTTCTCTCTCGCATAGTCAGTGAAGCAGGCATCAATCAGGGATGGTTGTAACCCATGATCTCCATCCGGGGCTACAGCCAAAGGATCCGGGGCAATAGCCCCTCAAGCCCCTCCCCCGCAGCGACACCTCTGCCCGCTTCGTTCACTTGTAGCGCTCTCACGCATAGATATGTTCAGTGAGATACCGAATGACGTCTATACAGAGTATTTGATGTTGTCTTCATCGTCACAGTGTTGGCAGTCCTTTCTCCCTTTCTTGTCAAACAACGTGATGGTGCGCGCCATCTTTAGGGATCGATATTACTGTGTTATATATAATCTCTGATGGTAGTTGCGCAATTATTCACCAATACTGATAATGCTTATTCAGTAATTCTACAAGGTAATGAAACTCTAAGTTAGTTTCAACTACTAAAATCCTCGGAAGACATTTCTTTTTAAGTATAAATTATAATTATAATATCATCCGTGTGTCAAAAGTCTAATGCCAGTAATACCGTTACCAATTTCTAAAGGGGTTGATAGTAATGTCCCATAATACGGACCCTATTATCAAATTTGGTTCTATTAAATAAGCATTAATCAGCTTGAATTAATTATTTCTAAAAGTGCTAGCACTATGCATATTTCCTAACCATGTTTACCCGTCTATTTATTCGGGCCACAAAGTGTAATGAAAAAATCGTCCATTAAAGCAGAGATTGCCGTGTAGATAATTCCGCAAGTTCAGATAGAGCCACAAAATTCTGATCATAAATCATGCATGTAAAGCGCATGATTGCGGAAACTATCCATCAAATATTTATACAACAAGTATTTTTTAGTTTGGATGCACACCATATAGTTGTCTAATTATCTGGTGAATTACTACTTTTAAGTCAGGTACTAATATGTAGGCTACTTGTCTAAAGAGTAATGATTTAAAATAATTTGAGGTAAATGAATCCCCTTCTTACTAATTGGGATGTGTTACAATGCACAGGGTGTTTAAGGAGACAGAGGTTTACAGAAAAGACAGCATGTCATTGTCTTTGTTTAGGCCTCGCACAGTTGAGTTGAATTTACAGATAATCCTGGCCTCAGCTTGACGTAGTTTCTTCTCATAGTTGCTCCCTCTCCTGCCCATTGTAATTTTCTCTAGACCTATGAATCTGATGTCGGATTTGTTTGCCAATTGATGTTTTTCTTGCCAATGGTAGGATAGGGGCAGTCTCTGATCTTGACTTCCAATTTTTGCCAAGTGTTCTCGAACTCGTGTCCTGAGTTCTCTAAAGGTACTTCCAATATATACCATATTACATATGCAGATAATACCATAGACAATGTATTTTGTTTTGCGATTAATTGTTTGTTTGATTTTCAACTCATTCTCAAATGTGTCCTTGAACGTATCTACTTTATCATGTGCATATTTGCACATAGTGCAGTTACCACATTTCCTAAACCCGTTACTTGAAGATTGTAACCAGTTAGAGGTGGTTTTACTTTCTGAATCTGGTAGTAGAGAGGGGCTCAGCTTATTCTTTATGGTTGCTTTCCATCTGAAGATCATTCGTGGCTTGGGATCTATATGGTTTCTTATATTCTCATCCAGATTTAAAAGATACCAATGTTTGGAGAGGATTTTATTCAATATTTTGTGGTTACTACTGAAGTTGTTAATGAATGCCACTTTTGGCTGATCCATCCGTTTGGTGCTTGGTGTTAGAGTCTGTTATAGTCCGTTCTTGAGTTAAATGTCTCATTGTATCTTGAGTCAGAAATGCTGTTTTCGTGAGCACCAGTAATACCCTTGAACTAGCTGTGGGTTCCATTGCATGTTCACTTGAACGATTAGCAACATTTTCTGGTCTTCCCAAGCCATCGATTGATGCTAAAATGACTTGCAGGTTGCTTGCCAAAAATAATGAATTGGGCTTTCAGTTTAAAAGAGCATAGCAAAGGTCATGTTTGTTTTGTTCCCTCCAAAAGTTAACTTCTGTTTTCCCCCAAAGAGTGTTGAAGACTCGAAATTGTATTCTCCTCTTGGAAGTTTATCTAAAGGCTGGTGAAAGACTATTTAACCAGATTAGTTGGAATGCAATACACTGGAGTGATGGGACGCTGCTACTTAGATAGCAGAATCCTAATGTGGGATCACTGCAACAAAGTAATTTGTCTGTATCCTTTCGTACACAGAGAACTCCTTCAATTATACAGGAAGTCCTGTGTGGAAATGGGAATAGATGAGTCATTTGCAAGATAGCAGGATGCTTCTTCTTTGAGTCACTTTCCCTCTAACTCCTCTTCACTACCACCACCCGCAACCCCAAACTCCACCCTGACCATGTCTCTGGCAGATACAATCAAGTTGCCTCTTTTGCAGTTGTTATATCTAAGTCCACCAACCCCTGTGCGACCAGCTCTCTTTCAAGTTCAAGTGACCCAGCCCCGCTCAGGAAAAAAGATGCCTCCACACATGGGGAGTGATGTCACATTCTCACTCAAAGTAACCAAGACAATCTTGGGGTCAACTGACCATAGGTTTCCAGTTCATATCAGATGGAACACATTCAGCCGATGTTTCATCTGCTTATCCAATGAGTGAAGGGAAATATAGGTAAACTATGCATTTGACAGCAGATTTGTGATTGTTAATCTGTATAAGCCCTTTCTTTTTACTACACGATTCATTGTTTTCTATGATATAGATTTATTTGTATTGGAACATAAGACTGAAATTCTTTTATCAGGTTTAAATGTTCCATTAATACAGGGTTGTCCAACTCCAGGCCTCTAGGAGCAGATCCATGTCAGATTTTCAGAATACCCCTCATGAATATTCATGTGATACATTTGCATACAATGATTCGAAATGTATGCACATGTTTTCTCATGAATATTCATGAAGGATAGCCTGAAAACGTGTTAGGTTTACAGCCCTCGAGGCCTGGAGTTGGACTACCCTGCATTAATACCAATGTGGGCTAACACATGAAAAATAGATGGCACTTATATACCTTCACATTTCATATAAAAGATGTATTGAATGGTTAAACAAACATATCCCTGCAATTCCGAGAACTGGATTAATGGGAATGCAGGCCAAAAAGTTCACTGCATGTGAATATAAAATGGCATTATATCAGTTTGCTTGCCTCCAACATCTCGTGGATTCCCACATTCAATCCAGTTGGGAACCCAGACTCCGCACTGTTCCCTGGGCAGTGTTCTTTCAAAATCAATTAGCCAGAAGAGACAATGAGTGGATACATTTATTAGAAACACACAGCTTCAAAACGCACAATCATCACGTTAATGGGGCCATGTTTGCAAAGTATACACACATTGAAAATAATTCGGTGTCATTAAAAGATGACCTGTGTATCATGGTTGCGGATATTCAGTATGTACATGACCTGAATGTATTCAGTAAGGACGAAATGGACACATCCCTGCTTCTTTTAAAATGTCAATGTGAGGACTGAAGAAAATCACTGTTTACACATCAGCTTAAAATATAAAGGGAAATGTAAGCACATTGCTTTGTTTTGACAAAAATAAATAAAACAACTACGTTCCAAGACTACCTTCAGCACTGGTGACCAAAACACGGTTGCACCCTTTACACATGACGCAGGGACCATTATGAACACCAGAAAAAAATAACGCATTGAAGATCGGTGGATTCCTGCACATGTAGGTGTCAAAGATATTCTAAAATGGAAGAAGTCATATCGAACTTGGATACAACGTAAAAAAAAATAAGTTACAAATAAGTGCTGAAATGACATGTTAGTCAAACTCCTGCAGAAAAATAAAGTTCTATTTTTGCAGTTAGTCTACACGAGCTATAATAGAGAATTCAACACTCTTAACAAATATGATTAAGACACAGACCTGTCAACGATTTGGCAGAAAAGTATTCGACCAACAATTAGATTTGGTCATTGCATTGTTATGAACGCAAAGGTTGGGTTAGGAACTTGATACTAGAAAACAGCAAAACAATGAAAATAAAAATGAAAACTTCTCGTGCATATGGCCATGACAGTCTGTCTATAATAATTTAGCTACATTTTGGGCTTTGAGCAAGAATATTCTCTCATTCCTTTTGGGGTGTAAACATGTTAGGAACAGCTCCTTCATCATGGATGAAGAGTACCCTAGTACATATACACAAGAAAGGGCCCAAGGAGTTGCCTGAGAACTACAGACTAGTATCAATGTTATATTCTGCAGGGATAATGGACAGCAAAATGACTGGCTTCAGAGAAGGTTTTTCCACCAATGAATACACCAAGCCTGTTGCCAGAAACGCAGTCAAAGCCAAAACCCACTCACCTTTTACAGCCACCATTGAAGTACTTGTAGCATTAGAACAAGTAATATGATTGATGTGGCACACATTACAGAAGTGGAGAATATAGCTGCCTTCTTAAACTTAGTCAAAGCTCTCCATGACAGAACAGCAGCCCAGGTTTGTCTAAATGTACAGTTGTTTTAATGGTGATCATATATACAAGTATAAGCAGACTTATCTTATTTATAACACAGTCTGCACTTTCCCTTTTAAACTGGGAATTTGTCACACACAATGATTGGCATACACAGCTGATATGTCCTCACTTTCCTCCCCGAAGCTCAATGTCTCTAGAGATATCGTTCTCTCTAGGCTAGAGTATTGCAATAGCCTTTTCTTCAATGTGCCCTCTTCTTCTCTACGACCCCTCCAGATAATCCAGAATAGGGCTGCAAGACTTATCCTTGGCATCAAGCCCAGGGACTGCATCTCTCCAGCCCTAAAAGCTCTCCACTGGCTCCCAGTTGCTGCAAGGATAACATTAAAATCCCTCAAGGCTCTCTGGGGCCGGGGACCACGCTATCTACAACTTGCTCTCACTAAATACTCTCCCTCCAGATCTTTATGCTCTTCCGGCACCAACTCTGTGTGTGTCAAGTGCTTTGCTAAACAACAAGCTGGTGGCCGATCAATTTCCTCAGCAGGCTCCCTCCATTGGATCCATTGGATCAGAGTCTCCATTCCTCTTCATCTGGAGCTGGATCTCCTCAAATTCCAGAGCTCCTGAAGAACTTCCTTTTCTCATCATCCTTCCCTTCCTCTCTCCTCTGCTAAACCCCACAGTTGCTGACATTTGTCACCAGGGCTATTATGTGACTTCCTGGGCCTTGGCCTCCCTCCCCCAATCGCCTCAGCCTCCACCTGCTTGCAGCACTTGCATTGGGACCCACTGGCTTATGCCACCACATGCCTGCACTTATTTATTGGCAGTTGACCACTCACCTAGGCACCTACAGCTGCTCACATCCTAGTACTTCCATCTTATACAACTAGCACTTACCACCCCATTCCAACATCCCTTCTCTCTGCACTTGCACATTCTGAATGCTCACAAGGCCTAGTAGATTTGCCTCTATTTTATATTGTTACACTCATTTTCATTTCCTTGTTCCCTCCCTGGTACCCTGTGGGCGCTTTGAAACACAATTTGTTTGATGTAAGTGCCTTGCAAAAGCGCAATAAATAAATGAAATAAACATTGTACTGCGTGATGCTGCACAATTGGGTTTGCATCACATGCCCACATGTTCACAGAGTTTTGCCGATGATCACAACCTTGAATTTAATACAGCAACAAGGCCTTTGATGATATTTAATTGCACACGAAATAAACAACTCTACAACCAGTACTTAAACCCAGAAGAAAACTAGAAATTGTATCACAATTCAAATATCTTGGCACAATCATCCAAGATAAACATGAAATGGACATAACAATACAAATAAAACACTTTAAAAACAACACAATTTCTACAAGCATGATCTATATTCAACAACAATATGATGGGTACAATTTAAAGGCCCTTATCTAGGGGTACAGCTCTAAGATAACAGCACCAGCCACGATATGGTGCTAGATTGCTGAAAAGAAAGTTCTTGGTACTGGGGACTGGCATGTCTACTGAATTTCAATAGTAAAAAATGATCATTTGTTCATGGAAATATCATGCCATTTAGTTTGGATTAAGCAATATAAACACAACCGAATATGAACATTAAAAGGTCTAAACATGTATTTAGGTGTTGTAAAGGTCTTGTAAATATGTGTATATCTAAATTGTATATCTCTGCCTCTATTGTAAATGTTCTAACCAATGTGCTCACTGTAACCACTGTACAGCACTGTAACTAAGCTGAGAATAATCTTGTGTGCTCCAGCGCCCTCTTACCCTCGGGTCCGGTGCACAATACAAATGAATAAACTAAACTCAACTAAACACTGCTTTTATGTTATGGTATTGAGATTTATATGACACACCACTGCCATTTTCAATGTCTTCTGGCACTCAGGGGGGTCTGAGAAGGAAGGAGGGGGGTTAGTTATTGGGGCTTAGAGGGATAGTGCAAGAGAGCTTTTGCTGTGCTGTTGGTAGCTTCAGTTCGGAACAAAAACAGGCCATGTTGCTTCTAGATGGTATGGGCTATGTGTTGTGTTGGTGCATGAGGCTATACGTGATGGTTGTGGGTGTCTCTGGCCTTATGCTGGAAATGTAGCCTCTTGTGTTGATTGAGATTAAGAAGGGGGGTGCTGTGTGCTGTGTGATTTCTTGTTTGTGCTGTGGTAGGGGTATGAATGTGTTGTATTTGGTGGCTGAGCCATGAGCTTGTAGAAAAGTTGAAGGTTTTTAGTAGGGTAAGTGGTGAAGGGGTTCTGTGCATTCATGTCAGTTGCATTGTTTGAAGTAAGCTGAATTCCAATTCTGTGCTTTGCAATAGTATTTCTTTCTCTCTTTGGGCCAGTCCTGTTTGATTTGGCTTTGCAATGATTTGCCTTTCCTCTTTTCGAGATTAGGTCTTTCTCTTCGGGGGTGCTTCAGGTTTAGGTGGGCGAGTTAAATAGCCAGGTTTTTAGTATTTCTTTCTAAATTGTGTTTTTCTATTTTGGAGTTCCTTAAGGAGGGAGTTCCAAAGTGTTGCTGAAATGCAGGAGAATGTTGATCTGCCAGATTTAAGTTTTGTGTATTTCTTTGGTTTGAGGTGTTTGTCATTGCAGGATTTGCAGATGGTGATATGTCCATGTATGAATTTCAATCCTTGGCAGTGTATTGCTCCGTGTACTATGAAAAGGGTTTTGAATACTTTTTTTTTTACTTATTAGCCGGTGTAGGGTTCTCAGTGCTGATGGAATGTGTTCTCTCTTGTTGAGTCTGAGGAGTAGTTTTTCCACTGCGATTTGTATTCAATGTTGTTATATAGTGAGGTAATCTGACGTTCCAAGGTACATGCTGTTGGCTTAGTCTTTTCTTGATATGACAAAGGGAGATTACAGCAAGTGTGTTATGTGGGAAGGTGAGAAATGGTAGGCTCCATTTGATTGTGCATAGATGGAAGAAGCATTCCTTTATGACTGTGTTGACTTGTGGTTCCATTGTTAGGTTGTTGTCCATTACTATTCCAAAATTCTTAACTACTTTTGAAGGGTCTGGTAGGTTACCCATTTCACTAGACCATGGAATGTAGTTTTCGTCCTAAGGGTTTTTGTGTGCGATCATGATATCGGTTTTGTTAGGGTGGAGTTTAAGGCTGTTATTTGTATGAGGCAGTTGGTGAGGATGTGGCCTTGATCTCTGGTACTGTTGATTTCATAGATCTGTGTGTCATCTGCTTAGTAGTAGCAGGTGAGTCAATGTATTTTGATAAGTTTGATGAGTGGGGCCATGTAGATGTTGAAACTAAATGTGATAGGGATAAGCCTTTACAGGTTGATCTGCGTGGTGCTGCCTTGAAGGGGTATTGCCTGGAGGTTTCCATTCTTGTTGTTAGAAAGGAGGGTGTCCTTAGTAAGGCAGTGTCATTAATTCCTATTTCTTGAAGTCTTTTGATCAGGGATTCATGGTAGACTATGTTGAAGGGTCCTGAAAGGCCTAGTAGTATTAGCTCTGAGGTGATATTGGAGTCGGTGTTAGTTTTAAGATCATCCCATATTTATAGTAATGCTGCTTCTGTTCCTACGACTGCTCTGAAACTTACTTCTGCCTGGTGAAGTAACTGTTTGCTTTCTGCATGTTCCAGTATTTTTTCATATACATACATTTCAAACAGTTTCCCCAGGTTATGGATGTTTGAGATAGGTCATCAGTTGGTTAGGTTTTATGAGTTTCTATAGGGGTCTTTGAGGAGTGGTTTAATGTATGCCTCTTTGAAGCTTTTCAGTACAACTCCTGCTGCCAGCGACTGGTTCATGAGGTTCCAGAAGTATTCTGCTGGCGTCTCTTGGGTGAGGATGATCTGTGCCATCAATGTGTTGAATTATGTACCATACCTTCAAGATATAATATGTTTCTAAGGTAGTGTGACTCAACACCTCAACTTTCTTGTAAGGTACATTTCCAAGAGACTATTGAAATTCCAACAAACACTGAGATCAAACTATATTTGAGATCTTAGGATTTTGGTAACAATTTTCAAAGCCTGCAATCTAACTGAACTGCTAAAAAATGCAAGACAATGCTTTCTTCAGCACATAGGACAGGTTCATATTTTAGGCTGATCTCTTGCAGATTGAGAGAAAGAATGTGTATGAAGTACTCCCTGAGTAAAATAGAAATGAGTGGAATAGTTGGTGCAGGAGCTGAGCTACACCTCTGCAGAATATTTTCTGAGAACTAGAACATGATTGAGACTCTGAGACACCTTTTCATCAAATCCTACTATTTGGGAAGAAACATATTTTCTTCATATGTTCAAGTGAGATATGAACCCACAAATGAAACACATTTCCTCAGACTATTTGAGGGAGAGCAATATTCTTTATTTGATGTGATTTACAAATGTAAGTATACATTGGTTTCTTATATATGAATGTTAGTGATTCGGCTACATACTCTATGGGCTGTTGAGGCTGATCTAGGTTATAATCATTAGAAAAACGTTTTGATGCACACAATACTTTATGCAAGTGCTGCAGGTTAGCAGACATGCTATTCATGCATAATCCATTGTTTGATTTCCTGAAATGTTAAGAGAAGTCATGGTAGTTCAATGTTATTGCACATGGCTGTACTCATTGGGAGCTCATAGAGGGACTCTCTCTTCCAAACATTAAGGTTGCACAAATGCAATAGTTTGCACAATGTGTGTATGTGTGGGTGGGGACATGTATGTAGCAAAATGTGGCTCACCTGTTTCAGCTTGCATTTCTGGCAGCATGACTGTGATATCTATAGTAAATTCCCCTCTTGAACTTCTGCCCCAGATGAAATCCATAAAAAAAAAATGGCCACCCTGACTGATTTGGTTGCTGCCAAAATGTTTGAATTGGTTGTACTTAATGAGTCCCAAACAATTAACCCAATTTCCTATAACTGTGGGAAGGCAATCTCCTTTTCCATGTTGTTCTACAGAAGAAGGCATCAACCCAGAGATAGATAGAAGAAGTACTGCTGAAGGAGCTGCATGACTTTAACATTTCTACTGTTAGGGACCTTTTGCCCCATACTTTGGGAACCAAATGGTCTACCTTGCAGGTTCAGTCCAAGACCTCCTTTGTCAGAAAGGAACCAATTAGGATGAAAAACCACTTTCTCGACAATTTAATAGCCCCACCAAAGGGTGCAATCAGCCTGCTGGAAGAGTGGGGTCCAAAATCTGTAAAGTCTCTACCTGACAAGAAATGATCTTACCTGATGCCTCTTGCAGTTTTCCGTCCTCCCATCATTGGAGTCATATGTCTACCCAAACTGAGATCCCTTATTATAACCCCACAGTTTGTACTTTAATTACTGACCACTCCATCTCTGAGGTCTGCTGGGATATTTTCCTAGTCTCTGCACCAGTACAATATTTTTTCAAGCACTAAACCTTAAAACCCCCTGACTGAAGACAATTACACTGTATTTTGTCAGCAACATATGCTATGCAAAGAGAAAAATACACTAAACAAACTTGCTATTACAAATATTCCTGAAAAAGTTACATGACTTATATAGAAAAGTGCAAGATACAAATTCTTTTGCCTTCCATCCTACTTCTCTGATTCAATACACTTATTGCAGATAAAACATATATTTATAGGGTTAAATCGAAGATGACCTCAGAGAAGCCATCCAATGCGTCCTGACAACACATGCCTGCCATGTAAATGAAGAGGCTGCAAAGACAACTTCCTGTCTGGCTGTACCATCACCCACAAAAGGGCTTCTTTCAGATGCTGTAGAGGAGGAGCCAAAAGCCTCCACCAGAAGTCCCGCCCCTAACCTGCCTATATATTGGCAACCGGAAATAGTGACGAAGGCGACACCTTTAATGATGCCAATAACAGGAGCAGCTTTTGAAGAAAAGTACCCATACTTTATATATCTACGAAGAGCTGACAGTCTCTTGGGAAAAATCCCTGAAAACAAGAGAAAATGAATGAAAGAGCAGACTGGTGACATCACATGACGTAGAGTGACACACACGGAGATGAGATAATAGAGGAGAACGTAAAGAGAACATATAGAATCCAATGACGAGGTAAAGAGTCGAGTAACCTGTTACATGCAAAAGTAAGATTACATGTGTAAGAAGCACAGAAGAAAATGCAAATGGTTTTATAATTGTGCAGATGCTGAAACGTAAGTAGATTAAGTAATCATATAGGCTGGCTAGACATAGTAAATAGACTGCAGGAGGAGCCGCCTAGTATATAAATGCATAATAAATCTGGGAAGCTCCACATCGTGTTTTAACAAACTGGGATCCCATGAGTAGGACGGCTGAAAGTGTGTCGCAGTTAATAAAAAGTATCAGGAAGGATCAAGAAGGCTTTCTGGCCCAGTGTCAAAAAGGTCAGTGCATCCGAGAACTGGTTGTCTGTTCAAAGGATACAATGAATGCAATTGACGAGCCAAGCTCCTGCCAATGTGCAGCTGAAAGACAATGAGTGCCAAGTTCTATTTGTTTTAATACCATTTAACATCGGAATGTATCTCAAACGTGTCCTCCAGTCATGTGACCGAAGATGGAAATAGGCTTGAGCAGGCTACACAGAGACCGGAAGCTAAGAGCATGTACATACTCCCTATTATTCCCAGGAGTTGTAAGGCCTACAAGGCCATGTTCAAAGACTAATTGATTGACAGAAAGTAAGAGTGATCATAGATTTTGGGCTAATTGAGTGGGGAGGTATGGTCAAGAACAACCCACCAGCACCTGGGGTACCAGCTTGTGCGCTGCTAGAGAGTGGAATATTCCAGAAGGGTGCAAGTGTGCCAACTTATTATAGAGAGCCATGTATCAAAGAGCCCTATATCTTGAGATCCAATAAATATTAGTGTATTTTGTGACGATGAAGGTGACTAGCACTAGAGGAGAGCTTAGTTGCCCACCTAAAAGTAGAGACCCAATCACAACCCTGTACCTCATAGAAAGTATATGTAGATGTTCCTGTTACCAAATCACAGCCCCACATAGGTTTTTCCAATTTGCCACGTAGTGAGAGGTCAGTGATGACAAACCTTTACTATATAAAAGGGCTTTTATGTAAATCATTGAGAATTGCTATGAGACGTCCGTCAGTGTCCGTTGTACTCCCTGTTTTAGATAATTGTTAAAAAAACAGCATATACCCGGCCAACTCCTTGAGTCAACCTTATTATTGATGTTTGAGTAATTTCTGCATCCCATCCTTCCCATAAGAGCACCACCTCGTCTTAAAGAGCCCCCTCTGGTTCAATCCCGTATATCTGCTTGCTGTGACAATTTTGTTAATCTCTTAAACCTCAAGAAGGCATAATTAGGGCAGAAAATTAAGAATGGTGGGAATGTTTTCAAGGAAGATCCCATAATCACAAAGTCATCTTACTTCTTGACACTTACAACTCCCCACCATTCTACTCATCAGAAATTAATATATAAGGCTCACATCTCCAAATGTTACAACCTAACCATGTATTTTTTCTGACCCCAGTCATATTTTAGATACAGATCCTTGAAGAATATTAGATTCAGGGACACTGTCTCAAGAAGCATTTGATCAATAGAATCCCAGTATCTCTTCTTTATCAGGCGAAGATTGATTTTGGTAATTTCGACCAGAAATTCACATGAATGGCTCCTGTCCAATTTGGTAAGGCCCTGCCTAAAGAAACATATCCAAGCTATGTCTTCATAGCCAGACTAAAAGCTCACCAGCCTCAAATGCAGCTGGTAGAATGAAGGGTCTTGAGCAGCCCAAGTACTTGCCAAATTGATTATATGTTTTATAGCAAGGATTTCACTGAGAGGTCTCACACCATGTTCTTCGCTGGTCCATTGAGACAAAGATAGAGAATGCAGCTCTGAAGCCTATAACTGACCACCACAAGAAAACCAACTTCCTAGTTCTTGTCCGCTTTGTCTTTCTAACATCATTGCATCCATGTCCACAACCAAGCTAAAGGCAGACATTATATTCCAGAAGCTTGGAATGTACTCTGTGGCTTATCTCCTTGCCTGACCGTGTCTAATGCTATTAGCCAAGTGTTTCCCAGCTCAGGTCTGAAAACCTACAGAAAAACACAACTCTGTATCACTGTCTGTTTTGTTGCATTGGTGTGTGTCCTGAACTGGCCTCCTTTTTCTATTTTCTTTCTTTTAGATATCCAATCTATCTGCACCAAACGATCAGTCACTAGAAGGGTTTTATATGCAGACATCCCAAAGGTATGTGGTAGCAAGGATCCACAACTGCATTCCTCACTATTGACAACAATTCTAAATATTGTAAGCATCGAGGCCATCTCATCCTTAACTAATCCGACATACCTTGGCTTGCATCCTGATTGCTGGGCTAGCAAAGTATCAAGTCCTGAGAATCCTCCCTTGGGACTATAGGGCACCCCTTTTATTGCATAAGGACATGAGAGATTACCAGTCAATCTCAGAAACTCTGTGACCTTAGAGTTGAACCTAATTTTGGCAAAAAAATGTGTTTTTAAGTGTGAAAACCAAGAGACTTCTGTTGTTAACAATTCAAAGCTACTTTACCTTGTAAACATCTATTGTGCATGAATCTAACTATCCACTCCTGGAAAAAGGGTTGGCTTTGTATGCCCCTTTGTCATTAACTGATTTGAAGCAGAGGGTGGAACACTGTTAGGTTAAGTCTAAAACAGTACCCAGCCTCCAAAGAAGAGCCTGAAAAAAACATGAAACATCCTTAATCTTAGCAGCATTCATTAAATAACATCTTTTTTTGTGGAGGAGTAAATGATCCCTCATTCATTTTTTGTCTGTTTAGTTTGAAGCGTCACCACTCTGTTCAGTTGTCAACCAGTATGTGGTGTATAGTAAAAGCACATACAGAGTCTTCCTACTAAGTAATATGTGTCATGGCAGCATTTGGTGTATTTTGTATCCAAAAACAGAGTGTGCCCTATATTTGATGCAGGTGAATGCTGAGCTGGAATGAGGACAATTCCAAGCCCTTGAGAACAGCACAGAGAAAGTAGATCCGCAGGGGTCATCGCATCCCTGACAATCCTTTGCCGTTGGTATTTGAGTAATAGCAGTGATTTATTAGAGTGCGTGGCATTAAATCCAATCAGTATCTTTACTCGTTAAACTAAAATAGTGTATTTTAGGATGCAGTGTTTCAGCAGTTCCTTTCCGTGCAAAGGAACAAGGATATTCTGGAGCTGTGTCATAACTGAAGTATAGCCTTGTTCCATGGTGGTTACTGAACGTGAGAGTTATGAGTTTGTTTGCTATTGAAAAAGGATGTTCATATACGTAATTACCTAAACCACTTCAATAACAGGCCATACATAGTAGTGAATTAAGGGGCAAGGAGTAATATGTTCACACTTTACTATTGAACTTCAGCGGCTTGTCAATGCATGTGAAGATTGAGGAGGAGCACAAACGAATTCAGCATTTCTGCCATGCATGGCTCCTCCGCCTCCAAATGCCTCCTGGATTTACCAATGCATAAGGTTTTCATGCAGGTGGAAAATGAATACATCACTATGGAATACGCCTGCATTTATCACCTGTCTAAAGCAGTCAGGTTGCTTAGGAATCCGTGTTAAATACAATCTGCAAAGTGTAATTTGCAATGAGCAAATACGTGTTTTTACAAAACAGAGAGTAAAATGAAAGAGTAAAGGAAATTGCACTAGTTTTCACTCATTTATTTTCCGTTCTATTTTGTAAAAGTTGAAAATTGCATGCTGGATACCCAACATAATGCACATGCTAATGTTGGTGGTTCCCTCCATGACATTTTCAACTTTTATACAATGGCTGCCATTACGTTCAGTATCCAAATTGATTCCAATATAATATGATGACAGTGAAAAATACTCCTTGGTCTTCCTTGTGATACTTGTTCCAATGTTGAACTTCAAGTTAACTTTCCTTTTGGATGGTAATTGCTCGTATGTGCTCATAATGAACTTCATTACGAGCTTGCCGGTCCGGATACAACAATACCGGTTAGCTTACCAGTACCGTTGTACCTGGACCGGTAAACTCCGAGTTGTGCTCACGGGTTCCTTTCATTCCGCCAGGTCATACCTAAAACATCCGAACACTTCAATGCGTATGAAAACAAACACTCTGGACATAATTCCTTGTTTTTAATCCAAGTAATCAATAGGGGTGCTGGCTAAATCCTGATCTACAAAGCTGTGTCAAAAGTCAAAAAGCAACAGATGATCAAGGTGCCCACAGGAAGCACACACACTTTAGTATTCAATCAATTTATGCAATGGATGACATTCTATTGTGGCTAGGTAAATACATTTTTACTTTTAAACAAAAGTTTCAAATGAGATAACATTTCAACAGGACAGACAATGGTGAGGATACCATACCCTTATGTGATATAATAACATTTCAGTCCATGTATTTTGACCTGGACTTAAACCCAGAAAAACAACAGGGTCCCATATAACATTTTGGGATCAGGTGATCTAGTTCAACAAGAACAACATTAGTGTAAACCAAATTACAATATTGACAGTGTTGACACTAAACACTGAGATGGATGTTGACACAGACATGTTTTGGCCAATTACAGCTGACCTATTGTGCTGAGAAATGGCTGGCCTTCATCAGGACGAAAAGGGGAGTTTGGTGATGGAGTCATGTTTCTCTCTGCCAAAAAATGAACAGAGATGGACATGTGAGAGTGTGTGTATGTTTGTTCAGGTAATAATTAGTTCATTTTAACAAGGCATTCAATGCTTATTCATAATTAAGCATTCAAAATACGCTTCGAGGTTATTGGTGGAGGAGAAGTAATGATGCTAAACTTTCTTACTCCCGAAGTCTCTATAAGTAGACAGTGGAAGTAGTTATGGGGCCATAATTCCCACTCAAGAAAAAATTGTGTTTGCCCATATACATAGGTATAGGACACTAGATTGCTAAGGCTATACTAGCCAACATTGTAAGTACTCCATTGGTATTTACACTATTTACTTGTGTAAAATACGGTGTAAAATACCTTATGCTTAAATTCTGCAGAATATTTTATGGTTCCCTCCATGGAGTGCGGTAGGGTCCAGTGGATACACTGCTGGGCTGGAGCTGGACATTTGGCAAATCACTGTAAACAGGTGAACAACACGGGCATAGGTCCATCTAGCTGTATCAAGCCATGTTAGGTAAAGAACGTGATTGGAAAAATAACCACTATATTAAGCCATGTCAGGTAAAAAACGTGATTGGAAACATAGCCACTATGAGTTGCACACATGGCACGGGTGGAATGGTTAGCCCGAGACTGTATAAAATGCTGTGTGGTATATAATGCAAAAGGTATGATGAGAGCCTTTTGAGCCACATGCTTTAATACGTAAAAGCCCATTAGGTGGCATCTGAGCGTGTTCGCCTAATGGATCCAGGTATAATCTTGTGAAAAGTAATCCTCTCGTGCTTGCCATGCATGTCACAAGTGCGATCATAAAATAAATATTTGCTAGCCGTGGCCAATTCCATGATTTCTATACTGGATTACATGTGCCCACTCATGCATCAGTGAATGGATATTTGATCGGAACCAAACTGAATAGCCGGTCCCTAGATTGGATTATCAGGATCTCTTACCTTGCGTGATCAGAGTTCCGAGCCGTAGTCAGTGAGTGAAGCTGCCCCCGTGTGTTGGCACAGCAAGGCTTCTCTGGTTACTGTAAAGGATGCCAAGCCAATTTGTATATGCCCAAGTATGAACTAGACCATGTCTACTCAAACTCTAACCCCTACAAGGACGCTATAGTAGTGTGGCATCGCCACATTGAAGACGTTATGCTGATTTGGGAAGGCACGGACACCGATCTAATCCTATTTCACCAGTGGCTCAGTCGATGCACTAGACACATTAAATTAACCATACAATGGGATTTTCACTGAATTGACTTCTTGGATCTGCATTTATACAGAACAGGCAGTTTCTTGAAGACTGAGCTATAGCTGCCCTATGGATAGTCCTTAAGGATAAGAAGAAACTGTTTGGACAAAACCAAATTTGATATACATGCCGAACATCTACAGAAAAGACTATTGGACAAGTGGTACCCCAAAAATCCATAAAGTCTGCCAGGAAGAGAGCAGCTAACCCCAACACAGAAGCTTGCCTCAGCTTGAAAACAAACAAGCCACTAGACAGATTGGTCTGTGTGATGACCTACAGTCCGCTAAGTAATCTGATTAAGAGCACTGTCAGCAAACATTGGCACATGATCAAGAATGTAGGAAGTTTGGTGAAGAAACCCTTTTACGCTTTCAAAAGGAATCGCAATCTTAAGGAAAATCTGGTCCATACATACATCGAGACTACCAAAATACCAGCAACTTTATGGGGCCTACGATCAGTCAAGGGTCACTATAAATGTGGACACTGTGGGGGTAATTCATAGAATTTAGCGCACAAGTGGCGCACGTGGCTGGTGCACAGTGTGCGCGCGCGAATCCCTAAGCCAGCCGCGTGCACTAAAATCCATTTCCACGCACAGCGTATCCATGGATTCCAGCTACCAAAACCAGCCGTGGCGCACAGTGGCGCAGTGACCCTGCAGCAGCGCCAGTTACGCCCCCAAGAAGCCCCTCGCGCAGGGAAAAGCCATCAAAATCCCCAATCCAGCGCAAAGGGCTGCGCTAACCCTGTACCAGCACGGCAAGCGGGGAACATGTATCACTGGGGATCGCGGGAAGTTTCACATGCGACTGGCCCTGTGCGAGCGGGGTACGTGTATTACTGGGGTGCGTTGGAAGTTTCACACGCGATTGGCCCTGTGCGAACGCGGTATGTGTATTACTAGGGTGCGCGGGAAGTTTCACACGTGATTGGCCCTGTGCGAGCGGGTTACGTGTATTACTGGGGTGCGCGGGAAGTTTCACATGCGATTTCAGCAGGGTACGTGTATTACTGGGGTGCGCGGAAAGTTTCACACGCGATTGGCCCTGTGCGAGCGGGGTACGTGTATTACTGGGGTGCGCGGGAAGTTTCACACGCGATTGGCCCTGTGCGAGCGGGGTACGTGTATTACTGGGGTGCGCGGGAAGTTTCAAACGCGATTGGCCCTGTGCGAGCGGGGTACGTGTATTACTGGGGTGCGTGGGAAGTTTCACATGCGATTGGCCCTGTGCGAGCGGGGTATGTGTATTAGTGGGGTGCGTGGGAAGTTTCACACGCGGTTGGCCCTGTGCGAGCGGGGTACGTGTATTACTGGGGTACGTGGGAAGTTTCACACGCGATTGACCATGTGCGAGCGGGGTACGTGTATTACTGGGGTGCGAGGGAAGTTTCACACGTGATTGGCCCTGTGCGAGCGGGGTACGTGTATTACTGGGGTGCACGGGAAGTTTCACACGCGATTGGCCCTGTGCGAGCGGGGTACGTGTATTACTGGGGTGCGCGGGAAGTTTCACACGCAATTTCAGCAGGGTACGTGTATTACTGGGGTGCGCGGGAAGTTTCACACGTGATTGGCCCAGGGCAAGCGGGGTACGTGTATTACTGGGATATGCGGGAAGTTTCACATGAGATTTCAGCAGGGTACGTGTATTACTGGGGTGGGCAGGAAGTTTCACACGCGATTTCAGCATGGTACGTGTATTACTGTGGTGCGTGGGAAGTTTCACACGCAATTTCAGCAGGGTACGTGAATTACTGGGGTGCGCGGGAAGTTCCACACGCGATTTCAGCAGGGTACGTGTATTATTGGGGTGCACGGGAAGTTTTACACGCAATTTCAGCAGAGTACGTGTATTACTGGGGTGCGCGGGAAGTTTCACACGCGATTTCAGCAGGGTATGTGTATTACTGTGGTGCGCGGGAAGTTTCACACGCTATATCAGCAGGGTACGTGTATTACTGGGGTGCGCAGGAAGTTCCACACGCAATTTCAGCAGGGTACGTGTATTACTGGGTTGCGCGGGAAGTCTCACACGCGATTGCCCCTGTGCGAGCAGGTATGTGTATTATTGGGGTGCGCGGGAAGTTTCACACGCGATTTCAGCAGGGTACGTGTATTTCGGGGGTGCCGGGGAGTCCCACACGTGATGTGGCAGTGTGGGTCCTCCCAGGTGTTCCCTGTACACCCTCCACGGCCCCTGCAGGCAGCCCACACCACAGGGGACTACCCTGCATCCCTGGTCATGTCCCGCAGGCAGCCCACCCAACATGGACATGCCCCCCAGCAAAGGCACGTCTTCTTGCACTACTGATCACCAACTCATGTCCCCTTGCACCCCCACCCCCCAGCATTACGGGGCACCTGCCAGCAGGCCCCCACTCATGTCCCACTCATGTCCCCCTGCACCCCCACCCCCCAGCATTGCGGGGCACCTGCCAGCAGGCCCCCATTCATGTCTTACTCATGTCCCCCTGCACCCCCACCCCCCAGCATTGCGGGGCACCTTCCAGCGGGCCCCCACTCATGTCCCACTCATGTCCCCCTGCACCCCCACCCCCCAGCATTGCGGGGCACCTGCCAGCGGGCCCCCATTCATGTCCCACTCATGTCCTCCTGCACCCCCAACCCCCAGCATTGCGGGGCACCTGCCAGCAGGCCCCCATTCATGTCCCCCTGCACCCCCACCCCCCAGCATTGCGGGGCACCTGCCAGCAGGCCCCCACTCATGTCCCCCTGCACCCCACCCCTCAGCATTGCAGGGCACCTGCCAGCAGGCCCCCACTCATGTCCCACTCATGTCCCCCTGCACCCCCACCCCCCAGCATTGCGGGGCACCTGCCAACAGGCCCCCACTCATGTCCCACTCATGTCCCCCTGCACCCCCACCCCCCAGCATTGCGGGGCTCCTGCCAGTAGGCCCCCACTCATGTCCCACTCATGTCCCCCTGCACCCCCACGCATTGGAGGGCACCTGCCAGCAGGCCCCCACTCATGTCCCACTTATGTCCCCCTGCACCCCCATCCCCCAGCATTGCGGGGCACCTGCCAGCAGGCCCCCATTCATGTCCCACTCATGTCCCCCTGCACCCCCACCCCCCAGCATTGCGGGGCACCTGCCAGCAGGCCCCCATTCATGTCCCACTCATGACCCCTGCACCCCCACCCCCCAGCATTGTTGGGCACCTGCCAGCAGGCCCCCACTCATGTCCCACTCATGTCACCCTGCACCCCCACCCCCCAGCATTGTGGGGCACCTGCCAGCAGGCCCTGATACATATTCCCCAGCCAACACGTCATCACAATCTAGATCCCTCGCCCTTATGGGCAGCCTCCACATGCCAAACATCCACCCAAGTATTGCATCCACTCACTTAGAAATGCCAATTACATGATACAACCCCAATGGCAAGTATGTAAATGATCACATGTCCCTCACATACACACATGGGTGTAAGTGAATGTCAAAACCCATATCATGATATGCATGAAACCAATGAGATGATACTACACATTGAAGTTTGATGAAAAAAATGTATTAAAAGCAACATAAATGGAATTAAAAATAAACAAACGACAATGGGAATTAAAAACCAAAAGCAGCATGTCCGTAAAATAATGAAAAAACACAAATCATAATCCAAAGGAAAGGTGTCGAAAGCCACAGTTCAAAAAAGTACATCCAAGGGAAAAACAAAACCGAAAACCATTGCTCCATGGGTAAATCCCAAAAAAAATATATAATCCAACAGTCAACTATTTACAGATAAACAATCCAGGGTCCATGATCCCAACTGAAGAAATGAAACCTATCTAAAAATACTACCTAATAAAAAAAACTATATACAAAAATGTGGTCCATTGTCCAAAAGGTCCAAAATAAATAAAAAAGCAAAGGAAACCTAACACTAACTACATAGCTATGTACAAGGGCAGCGGGCTAGTCCGACAGCTCACTGGTTGTTGTCATGGGCCAGGGCATCATCGAACTCCTGTTCAATGGCTTGGAGGCAGGCATGTTTCCTGGCCCCGAGGTCTCGCAGGGATAATGCAGTGTCCAGCCCCAACACCCTGCGAATACCCTCGAGGCACTCAGCCCGCCTCAGCGCCATCCGCATGGAGTTCGCCGCCCTGACTATTGTGAGTCGTTCCTCCTCTGCCCGCTGCCGCTCCGCACCTATCTGCTGGCCCAACCGCTCCCACACAAAAGACACTCCCATTCCAGGGTTTTCCTGCCCTCTGACCGATGCCTGCCCCCCTGATGTTGATGGCCCCGAGCCATGATGCCTCCCATGATGCCTGGGGGTTGTGGGGTGGTAGGCCACGAAAACCCCCAAGTGCTACAGTCCATCTTGTCTCTGGCTGCCTATGAGTCCAGACCTGATAACGACTCTGACGGCCATGTCGAGTTGGATGAGCATCAAGTCCATGTGTCAGGGGTGAGTGATTCTGATGTGGACACTCCTCTGTCCGCAACACCTGCACTGAGGGATCAGACTGTCTTGGTTCCTCTGCCCGTGGTGGATCGGGACACAGGGTCACCCTCCACACCAGTCACTGATGTGCCTGGGACATCACGTCGATGGGGGCATGTAGTCGTGCAGCCGCGGGCGGTGCCAACACAGCGAGGACACCCAGTTCTTGGGTCCCGCAGGGGTCAAGCCCAGCAACGCGGTTGCCACGTGCAACCACAGTATACTGAGTGGGAGCAAGACATGACTGCCAATTCAGAACGGCAGGGGGCAGCAATGGAGAACATCGCTGAGAGCATGGAGCGAGTGGCCTGATCTGTGCTCCCCCCTGCTAGGCAGGTGCTTCTCCAGCAGCAGGCGGCATGGTCCATGGCCCGCTCGGTCAGGCTGGGCATGGCGGCCTCAGACAGGGCACACCAGGCTGAAATGTCGTCTCTGCATAAAGCAATTGCTGCTCACGCAGAGGAGCACATGGATGCCCTGAGGGAGGAGTATACTTCCCTCAAATCCACTCTGGGTGTCCTTATGATGTCCCAGAGGCAGCGGGCAGAGGAGAGGTTTGCACAGCTTGAGCGTACCATCTCGGCTGAGCTACAGGCTTGCCGGGAGGTGTAACGGTTTTCCAGCCAGGCCTTGCAGGAGGAACTCCGTGTTACATGTGCTACCTTGCATGCAGACCTAGATCACATCGCCACACAGAACCAGGATCACCCATCCGGCAGACTTACTGCCGACGAGGGGCAAGCTGCAGCTAGGCATGGCCAGGCTACTGTGCCGCGTCCTCCTTTCCAGGATGAGCCAGACTCGGATGACCATCTATCTCCCAGGTCGGGCTGTGCAGGCGTTGAGCCCATGGAGTTTTTATTTTTTGGCTCAGCATCATCGCATGTGGGTGTTGAGCAGCACCCTGTACCTCCCCCCTCCTTGGTGCCTCCCCTCCCCCCCGGGTCGTATGTGGCCATTTTTGTTTTTTCTTTTAGTTTAGTTAGTTAAGTTTCTGTTTGATAGTTAGTTTAATTAGGTAATGTAGGTTTTTCATAGTTAGTGTAATTAGTTAATATAGTTTAAAATTGCTTGTCTATTGTGCTTTCATGTGACGGTGCGGTGCTAGATGGGTGTTTCATGATTAATGCGTACATTCATTGCTATGCATTGTGTAGTATGTTTCTTATCTTTACTATACACGTGCTTGTTGCATTTCATGCCGTAGATAGTTTGTTCCACACTTTGGATGTGAAAGACGGACTGATGGTGTGATTTCTGATGTACGTCTCTGACATGGTCCAGTAATGAGATGCTTGAAGAGACACACACAGATGACTTTAAAGCATTAATCATGTGTTTCATGCCCTTTCTGCAGGGAGATGAGCCTCCAGACCACCTTTGCCAGCAGACATGGCCCATTGGACGTCTGGATTCTGGGCATGTTTGTTGGTGCCCACATGCACATTTGTGCGCAAGCAGAGACACAGGGATTGCAGACATACATCCCAGAACTGCTGACGTGTTCCAAGGAACTCCAGGCAAGGTGAACAGCACAGGGGGGCCACAACACAGCAAAGCTTCCAACAAGCCAGTTTCACATGCAGGCTTAGCAGCAGCACTGAGGGTGAGCTTGGACGAATATTGGTGTTGAAGCACACAATACAGCTCAGATGTGTTGGTGGACTGATGGCTGTTGATTGTAAGGTTGTCTGGGGCACCTGCAGGGGCAGTGGCACATACCCTCCGGTACACCAAGGTCCATTGAGGCACTTGTATCACCCATGTAGCCTTCCGAGACATGGAAAGGAGCAGCTCACAGGGACATACAGCAAGGGACATACTCGGATGCAGTGCATTCCATTTCCATGTACAATTTGAAACACGCACTGCTTACTTTGTTTCGGTCATGGTGGAACATGACTTGTTCTGAAGTCATGCCTTGCTATATGGGTCTGTCTGCTTACCCAGGGAACATTGCATGTTGTGTGAATTGTGACACATTGGTGTTCCATTTGCCACGCACCCACCGGCGACTGACTTACTGCATTGACTGTGTATGACCCATCACAGGGGTAATGTTACATATGGGTACGAAGCATCCACACCAGATTGTCTGTTTGTAGAGTAGTTTGTTGCTATGGGACATATTTGGTGGTGTGTTTTTGTGTTATGGGCATGCACAGATTATTAACTGTGGCACGCTTTGCAGCATTGAAGTGCTCCTGTAACCGGACCTGAGAGTGCGCAGGCAGGAGGCCAGCACTCAAAACCAGAGCTAAGTGTCTTGTTTTTCTTTCAAACTGCTCTGCATAGGCTTGCTGGGGGGTGCACTAATGCATGGATGAATGTGTAATTCAATTTGGTATGTTTTTTTTCCCATTAATCACCCAGAGTGCTATCCAATTCTAAACCCTGTACCCTCTACCCGGTGTTCCTGTTTCCTGTACCTATCCAACCAACGTTCCCTAACCCTCTTTCCCCACTGGGGTTGCGGATGCCTGTGTTAACCCCAAGCTTGCAGGCGCAAAAACCCTAGAAGTGGTGGTTGGTTCGTGCCACTCCTAAGCCTGGACTCCAGAAGGCCGTGACAATGATGTACAAGTTTGTTCGGACTGTGTACATGTTCATGCAGGAGGTACATTTTTGTGCATTCCCTACTTTCATGTGTCATTCCTCCTCCCCTCTCCTGCCACTCATTCCAGTTATCCAGCGTGCCAACGCCTGTCCCGACTGCATATCACTGACCCTCCTTCCCCACCAGGGTCTCAGAGGCCTGTGTGAGTTTGACCTTGCAGGCACCCGGGCCACTTGGTTGGTTTGTGCCACTCCTGCGCCTGTACACAGGACCTGTGACAGTACACATCCGTTTGTGGTGCATCATTCTATGTTATGTACCACACATGGTTCACATCCTGTTGTGACATTGTTTTACTGTGCTACCTTGGTTGTTACATCATTGTGGTAGTACTTGGCCATTGTGAGGTACTGCTACTTAAAGTCATCTACTGGAGGCTGTTCTGGTTCGTTTTTCTGCCTTGGATATTGTGTTTTTGCAAATGAAGGTGGACTCTGAGGGTGCAGGCACCTTTTTGCACACAAGGTGGGAGATGGTGACGAAGGGGAATGGTGATCCTGTGGCCAGGTGAAATTGAGGGTTGAAGGCTCCATGACCCAGGTGCAGTTGTTCAGTGGGTCATGGTCATTTGTGAGGGAGAGGGGTGTTTTGTTGTTGATAGTTGCCTTGCCCTGCAGTGTGATGGGAACCCTGACATTATAATTGTGGTATCATATGTACATGTTGTGTTCTGCTGATCAATGCCTGTTCATGTGTTGTGTTTAACTTTCAGGTGTGAGGGGATAGTTGTGGTTTGACATGCTGGGGTGTACACATGGTGAATGTTCACATGTGATGTGTAGAGGACACTGATGGTCACTTGATGGCACATGCATATGTTGAGTGCATGTCCTTACTGACCCACACACTCGCACTATGATGCACTACATGTACAACCACCCTTGGATATCCACGTGTACACTCTGTTTGCCTTCTGGTGCCCACTGTGTCCCTGCAACACATGTTCCGTGACCAATTATGGATCCTGTACATGCCTAATTTGCTTTTGTTGTGGTTTGTCACTTAGATGTGATGCTCAAGGTGTGCCTCACACACAATAGCTGTTCACTGTGCTGTGCGCTGAGCAATGTTTTGCGGGAGTTGGACACAGCACACAGAAGCTGCAGTGTTGATTTTGCAATGCACAATGTGCATGTAGACAGGCATTCATTGTTATGTTACGTCTACAACTTTTGTAATGCATTTGGGAATGACTTATTTTGGGTGGGAGGTTGTTGGTCAGTCATTTCATCTGATTCCATGTCAGGCATCATTGTCTGATGCCAATGTACATTTTTAACATGGCAATGTGTACCTTATTGGTACTGTGTTGGTGTATGGCTATTGCTTGCCATGTCATGTTGTGGTTTGGGAGGGTTTGAGTGACATAACAGTGATGGTCATGGCCTGTTTTGCAGGTGTGTGTGATTCACATCTTGCATGTCAGGGTCAGCCGCTTCTCGAAGCAACGAGCTGGGGGTACATCTCTCTCTGCGGCAGGGGCCTCCCTCTGGAAAAGCCTTCCTGCCTCCCAGGAACTAGAGGAGAACCATCTCCGGTTCCGGAAGCACCTCAAAACCTTCCTCTTTGCTTCTGCTTTCTCTCTCCCTCTCCCTTGCTAAATTCTTCACTGAAACTGCACTGGATCTGCAACTGGGCCACTCTCACCGACCTCGGTCCCTGGCCCAGCCACTCTTCACTTGCACTGCCTCCCTGGCAACCCCTGCACTGCGGGACTGTCTCTCTATCCCTACAGCCCCCCCTTCCCAGCACTTGTCTGCACTTACCTTTGCAGTTGCCACCAGCTGGCCTATTTATTTGTTTATTTATTCTACTTTCCCTGTACTGCACTCCCCCACTCCCCTTGCACTTTTCCCTTCCCCCTACCCCTGCACTTGCGCAATCTAAATGACACCTGGCCTAGTAGTATCGTTGTCTGTCTTCCCTTGTTCCCCCCTCCCTGCCTCGTTGCACCTTGAAACACTTGTGTATAGGCACTGTAACGCTCACCTGACTCCCACGGAGGCACTGGTCTGGTCTGGGTTGCTGTGGCCTCTTCGAGCGTGATGCGCAGAACTCGGAACACCGACTGAACAGGACCCTCAAATCTTGCTTGTCTGGCCCGTAGGAATATCCTTCTGCAGATGAGAAAGGGGATTAACAGTCTGCAGAATAGTGTGCTTGCCCCACCCCCTTCCCCCCTTCGTTCTTCTCTAACTTCCTCCGAAAATCCCTGGTTGAAGCTCACCTTATGGTTTGAAAGGATGAACTCTCCATCCTGCTTCTGGTGCAGGGGCGCGTGTTTGTCCAGTTACTTCACTGGTTTTCAGAATGGCGCTGGCAAAATCCACTTGACTTTTCCGAGCGGAACGCCGTAAGTATGAAGATTACAAAAGTTCAAGTGTTGAGCCTCCTTTTCTGTTACCTTCCTAACCTGTGATCTGTCCTTTATTTCAGGTGCAGAATGAAGGCGATGCATTGAAGGATTGACTTGCCGATGGTAAACTCAGGTGAGTTAGCGATGGGGGCGATCCCTCTTAATGTCTTTATATTCCTCCAGTAATGTCTTTTGTCCTTTTCCCATAGGGGCTGGGGTGCGGTACCTGCCAACGAAGTGGCGCCGACCCGAAATGAGGAATGATCCACCAACAGAAGACCGGTAAGTGTTATGGCGGAAAATTAGGCTTTCCTCATATGTTCCTTCTGCTCACCTTTTGTCTCTTCTTCTCTCCCCTAGGCGCAGAGATGTGGCGACCGGTGCAGACAGTCACGGTGGAGCCAGAAGAACTCCCGAGGACAGGTGAGTGAAGCGCGGCGCTGCAGCGAGCAACGCGGTGCTTTTAAATGAAAGTCTTTTCTCAGGAACGCTTGCGTGAAGGTTCCGGATGCAGGTAAGAAGTTTGATAAAATTCTTGGTTTTCACCTTTCTCTTCTCTTCTTTCCTTACAGGTTTTCCAGGATCGAGGCGGGCGTGGCTGGAGACCAGACGCAGGAGCAGACACAGTGAGCGTTCAGCTGCTTGGATGCAGAACAACGCGAAGCGTGAGCTACTGTCTGGGCGTGGCTTAAATAGTCCCCAAAGTAGTTCCAGGTAAGTATCCTTCCCTGGCCACGCCCGAGTGGCAAAATAGTCCCAATGAAAAAATAGTCCCTTTCAGGTCTCAGGGAGGCCTGAATCTTGCAGCATGGTCTGCATCAGGTAAGTGCACAAAACACCTTCCTTTATGAGCCTGGCGCCTATGGCGCCAGGACTGATGTCCAACATGAGCCTGGCGCCAAAGGCGCCAGGACAGAGTTCAAAGAGCCCCTATAAGGGGCCGCTGGGCTTTTACCCGGGGGCATGATGCCTGCTCCTGGGGGTGCTGGGCCTGGCCTGGTGCTCCGGGGGTAGGCATCATGACAGGCACGTTACAAATGCCATATCATGTCATGTCATATGTCATATGTGAGCCTTTTGGTCACACAGGATAGCTTGTGTTTAATTAGCTAGGGATGCAGACAATGTGGCACTTCCATGGCAACAATCTCAGGGTGGTAAGGTTGTGACAGTTGACTGTCTCTTTGTCATCATCGATTGTCACCTGGTATGTGCCAGGCCTGTGTGCACTCCGCAGGGGTGGGAGTTTAGGTGAAAAATGTGGCCACAAGCTGGGTCTGGGCGTCCTCGCCACGTGCCCTGTCCCCTCCCATGGGCAGCGCCTTTACCTGTGGTTGGGGATGTGGGGGCACCACTATGTCCACTGGTACGCCCTGCCGTGTTGCAACATTGTGCAGGACACATGCTGCCACAATGATCCTGCACACTACTGGGGGTGCATAGAGTAGCTGCCTGCCAGAGCAGTCAAGGGAGCGGAAACGTTACTTGAGCACTCCGAATGTGCGCTCCACTATGGCCCTGGTTGCAATATGGGCGGCGTTGTATCTTACCTGGGGTGGTGTGGTAGGGTTCCGGATTGGCGTCATCATGTGGTTGCTCAGATGGTAGGCACTGTCCCCTGGGGAGGTGTAAATGGTTGTGATTATTGGGGTTTGTGTATTTGTGTGTGTGTGTGTGACATGCATGCATGTGCAAGGGCATTTGTACTCACCTAGGAGCCATGTGTCGCCATGCTGCCCAGCTTCCAGGGCCCGGCTCAGGGCGGACATTCTGTATATGAAACTGTCATGGGTGGAGCCAGGGTAGTTTGCATAGACAGAGGTGATGATTCCCTTTGCATCGCATACCACCTGTACATTGATGGAATGCCAGTGCTTGCGGTTTCGGTAGATGTGCTCAGTGGCCCTAGGTGGATGTAGGACCAGATGGGTGTAATCTATGGCACTGAGCACTTTGGGGAAGTGTGCCACCCTGTAAAAATCCAGGACAACGGCCTGCCTTTCTGCGGGTGTTCTGGGCATGTATATGTGCCTGCGGACTGAGGGGCGCGCTGTCATGATTGCCAGTACTTGGTGTAGGCAGCGTGACTGCGTGGCCTGTGAGACCCCCCCCACTATGGCAGTAGTCCGCTGAAATTACCCAGTGGCCAAGAAATGCAGGACATTGAGCACCTTCTCCAAGGGGCTCAATGCTTGGGAGCAAAGGGTGGGGGATGTAAGGTCATCTTCCCACTCCCTGACCAGGTCTAGGATGATATGGGGTGGAAACCTATACCTGCCGTAGACCCGGTCGTCAGGCATCCCAAAAAGGCTTGTCCGTTGTGCGAAAATGTGTGCCCTGGCTATTCTCCTCCTCCTGCGGTGTCCCACGATCAGTGCTGCGACAAATGGGGCCTTCATCGTAGCTGTATATACGTGTTTGTTGTTTGCGCGCACTTTTATACTGTGCACGGGGACGCTTCCGCCTGCCTTCGTGTGGCGGACGCATTGACGCCTGTGTGCGTCTTTTCCCGTGCGCGTGTTTCCTGTATTCGAATCCATGAATACGGCTTGTTCGCGTGCGTGTGGGCGTTACGTGTAGTTCCCTGCAGTACTTCCCCAGTTACGCCTTCTTTTTCACACGTTATTCCCCATTCCGCGTGTTACGGCCACTGTTCCCCCACTTTGGTTGTGTGCGCCGCGCTATGTGTGCTTTTGCTGTGCGCGTAGCGCACGCCGTGTGGGCCCACGTGTACCATGGCAGGATTTGGCGCATGGACAGCAGGAAACACGTGCAATGTCTTCCTTGAATCGCACGCGTGCGCTTGCGCTGGGTTTCTCACGCTTGCGCCACCTTGCGCCTGCTTGCGCTGGGATTTTCGGCGCACGTTTGCTCCATGAATCGACCTCTGTGTATCATGTAACTTCACTGACACCAAAAATGTGTTCAACCGTAACAACATACATTGGGAGCTTATGGAACACACCAACTGTAACAGTAAGCTCGTAATTTACATAATTGAATGCACCTGCGGTCTGTTATACGTTGGAAAAATCATCAGAGCAGTAAAATAACAGATCTCAGAGCATCGATCCTGAATAAAGGATGCGGTTGTAGATAGGCCTCTAGTGAAACATTACACTGCAAAGAAGCACAAATTTGGACCTGAAATGGTTTGTCCTGCAGAAGAAGGCCCCACAAAAAGAGGGGGCTATGTAAACAGAGCTCAGGCGAAACTAAAGGAAAGATGGGCACACTGCCTAGACACAGTAAAAATCAACCTCATCATCACGGTTGAGTGGAAACATTTCATGGGGACCTAGATGCATCATATCTATCAAGAACACTGAGCCTGACGGAGGCTCTCTTTGTAACAGATAATTTACAGTGTACAACCCTTGCAACCCAGAATGGCAACTAATTAAAACTTCTCTACATCTGTACTCCTTAAGGTTTTTGTCATGATCTATGTAAACGTATATCATATCCATCAAGAACACTGAGTCTGATGCAGGCTGCCTTTGTAAAACATTAGATGCAGTGTACAACCCTTGCAACCCACTACTTAACTACTACCACTTAAATCTTCTCTCTAAATCTGTGATTCTTGGGGTTTTGTCATGATCTATGTAAAAATCTATATGTTGGTTCTACACCGGTCTAACTACTGGCTTGTGATTCAAATCCCACCAAACCTTATATGCGTTTAAGGCTTCTAGTCACTCATAGTGTCTATGGGTCCTGATACCATAATGTAACTGCAGATGAGAACATCGTAATAACAAAGCTTTTACAGATAACCTGGGACAAGACAGGTCTGTGATCAATGTAGGGTTGCATACACAAGTAACCAATAAAAACAGCATTATTCCAATATGGCCACCACATAAACAATAGTTTTACCTAGGCAACAACAACTTACTGCAATTAAGTATTTAGCAGTCATTACACTTTCAATAACACGGTGCACTTTCTTTGCACAAATGTTCAAACAATCGGCCAAAATAAAAACGGGTTTCCAACAACTGTAGGGTTCCCTGCACACTTAGCATTCCAGCTCTGTGCAACACTATCCTTCAATATGGCCACCGCAGTATAAACTGGACATTGCCAGGGCAACGTAGGCTTGATATGATATGGAATTTATAAGGCGCCTATACACAAGTGTTCAAGGCGCAACAAGGAAAGGGAGGGGGAACAGATGGAAGACAGACAATGATCCTACTAGACCAGATGTTATTGAGATTGTGAAAGTGCATGGGAAGGGGGAAGAGGGAAAATGCAGGGGGAAGGGGGAGAGGACAGTGCAGTACATGGGATAATAGAATAAATAAACAATAAGTAAAGTACGGCCAGCAGGTGGCAAGTGTAAAGGTAAGTGCAGGCATCAGGTGACAAGTGCTGGTAGTGGGACTTTAGGGATACAGAAAAACAGTCCCCAAGTGCGGGGGTTGCCAGGAAGGCAGTGCAGGTGTGCGACTGGTGGGGCAGGGGACCGGGACCCGAGAATAGAGGGTGGCCAGGTAACCAGTGCAGTTTCAGCCAGGAAGTCAGCAGGGGAGAGGACGAGAACAAGCAGAAAGGTTTTGAGGGGCTTCGGAACCTGAGATGGTTCTCCTCAAGTTTCAGGGAGGCTGTTCCAGAGGGAGGCCCGAGCCGAAGAAAGAGATCTACCACCAACTCGTTGCTTGGAGAAATGACTGACCCTGAGGGAGTTGGAGGCAGATGAGCGAAGAGCTCTAGAAGGAAGATATTTAGGAAGAGAGAGTTGAAGGTATTGAGGCCTCAGGCCCCAGAAGGTCTTGTGGACAATGCAGAGGGTTTTGAACTTAATCCTCGCAGCCACTGGGAGCCAGTGCAGAGATTTCAGTCCTGGAGAGATGCGATCCCTGGGCTTGAGGCCAAGGACAAGTCTTGCATTCCTGTTCTGGATGAGTTGCAGAGGGCAGAGAGTAGAAGCAGGCAGATTTAGAAAGAGGCTGTTGCAATAGTCCAGCCTAGAGAGAACCAGAGCTCTGGAGACAGTGAGCTTTTGAGGGAAGGAGAGGAAAGGAAGAATACCTCTGAAGAGGTGCAGCTGGTAGTGTGACTTCTTAGAGATGTCGTAGATGTGAGGAGAGAAGGAGAGTGTGGAGTCGAAGATGACCCTGAGGTTTTTAGCCTCACAGGTGGGAGCAGGAAGAAAACGAATAGAGGCTGGCAAGAGAGTGACCAGAAAGGAGGGTGTGGGTGTGCCAATGAGGAGAATCTCGGTCTTACTGGCATTAAGGCAGAGATCATTGGTGGCACACCACTCCTGGATGGCGGACAGACAATCAGAGATGAGAGAGGGAGAAGAGGTGGATGAGGGTAGCCTAAAAATGAGCTGAGTGTCATCCACATAGCACTGGAAGTTGGGGCAGAGTGCGGCAATGCGGTGGGCAAGAAGTGCCAGGTATTGGTTGAATAGCCAGGGAGAGGTTAGACCCCTGGGGAACACCTCAGGAAGAGATAGAGATAGAGGAAAGGAAGGACCCAATATGAACCTGGGAGGGTTGTTCCAATCGCTTGGCAGCTTCACTAGCCGACTACAGCTCAGAAATCACATCACGCAAGGTAAGAGAACTTGATACTACAATCTAGGGACTGGCTATTCAGTTTGGTTCCCATCGAATATACATTCACTGATGCATGAGTAGGCACATGTAATCTTGCATAGAAATCACGGAATTGGCCATGGCTAGCGACTATTGATTTTACGATTGCACTTGTAACATGCATGGCGAGAACGAGAGGATTACTTTTCACAAGGTTAAATCTGATCCATTAGGCGAACATGCTCAGAGGCCGTCCGATGGGCTTTTACCTATTAAAGCATGTGCTCACGAGGCTCTCATCATACCTTTTGCATTATATGGCTTAATATAGCTAAATGGACCTATGCCTGTGTTGTTCATCTCTTTATAGTGATTTGTCAAACGCCAAGCTCCAGCCCAGCAGTGTATCCACTGGTCCCTAACGCACTCCATGGAGGGGACCATAAAATATTCGACCGAATTTAACCATACCGGGTAAGGTATTTTATACCATATTTTACACAAGTAAATAGTGTAATACCAATGGAATACTTACAATGTTGGCTAGTATAGCCTTAGCAATCTAGACTAAGGGCCTCATTACACAGAAGGCGGTGAGCCATGGCACTATTAGCGCCATGGCTCATGCCGGTAAAATACCGGCACCGCCTTGGCGGAAAGGGGATTTACCGCCCCATTCCAAGGATGGTGGGGCGGTAAATCCCCCTTCTGCCATTGCCCTTCCCCATTCCCATTTCTGCCCCATAGGGCTCTATGGGAATGGGGAAGGCGCTAATTACGGCACCGCAATTTTCGGTGCCGTAATTAGCTCCGAGGTCCCTTAACGGGTTGGTTTTTAACGCCTGCAAAAAGCAGGCGTTAAAGCACCAACCCGCGAAGGGACCTCGTAGTAAGGCGGTACTGGTTAACGGTCACCGTTACCATTAACGGTGGCCGTTAACCATTACCGCCTTCCGTGCAATGATGCCCTAAGTGTCCTATACCTATGTATATGGGCAAACGCAATTGCTGTTTTTCTTGAGTGGGAATTATGGCCCCATAACTACTTCCACTGTCTACTTATAGAGACTTCGGGAGTAAGAAAGTTTAGCATCATTACTTCTCCTGCACCAATAATCTCAAAGTGGATTTTGGAAATACTTTGTGAAACTATGAAAACACTGTAAGAACAACCATCTACCTTCACAGGTAGGAGTTATATTTTTTTTCTTTAACGAATAAGCATTGAATGCTACTAATTATTAGCTGAATGAACACACACACGCTCCCTCTCTGTTCCTTTTTTGGCAGAGATAAACAGGACTCCATCACCGAACTTCCCCTTTCGTACTGATGAAGGCCATCCATTACTCAGCACAATAGATCAGCTATCAATTTGCAGAAACACATCTTCGTCGACATCCCTCTCAGTGTTTTGTGTCAACACTGTTAATATTGTAATTTGGTTTACACTAATGTTGTTCATGTTTAACTAGATCACCTGATCCCAAAATGTTACATGGGAGCCTGTTGTTTTTCTAGATATAGGTCCAGGTCAAAATACATGGACGGAAATATTATATCACGTATGGATATTGTATCCTCAGCATTGTGTGTCCTGTTGAAATGTTATCTCCTACAAGTGTATGCATTGAAGCTTTTGGTTAAAACTAAAAATGTATTTACCTAACCTCAAAATAATGGCATTCATTGTATACATTGAAAGAATACTGAAGTGTGTGCTGAGTTTGGTCACCCTGATCCTCTGATGCTTGTTCTTAATTCTCCTTAATGAAAGGATGTTCCTTTTTCATCACTAATAGTTTCCAAAGAGAGCAGGTACAAGGAATGTTTTACTCAGCGATCGAGCTATCATATATAATAAAAGGTCTGGTGTATGTTTGTCTGATGCATTCATGCGCAGTAGAGACTGCCTGCTTCGCCTGTTTGTCACTGCTAGGGGGAGATGTTAGCTTAGGATAAATAGTGGTCCTTCTGTGTTCATGAACACCTAGTGTAACTTTCTACAGCAATGAACATCTTGCACTAATAAAATATATCGATTTTTTTTAAAAACATATAAACACTATTTCTCTAACTTAAAATAAATATTGTTTTCCCCCTTACAGAGGGCTTTCTCTAAATACAAGTATTTCCAGCATATCAATCCTCCACAATGCCTTCTAACGAATTTGTAACACATGAAGATGAAGAAAACATTAAACAATGTAGAAATGAGGCTCAATTTATACGTTGGACAAATATGACTGAGCAACAAAGGGCAAGTCAATGTGAAAAAAATACTGCAAGCAAACGAAATATAGGGCCAATATAACTGCTTAGGAAACAGCTCTCAAACCGGACATGCAACAATCATATTCTGCAGCCCGTAGAATTAATAAGACAGATGCAAAATGAGCCCTTTGAAGGGAAAACAATCGTGAACGCAACAAAAATGGTTGTGCGACCATACCGATCAAGAAAACAACAATCAACGAAAATTTAACAAAAACAATGATGGGAAACCTCCATCAAACAGAACTTTGGGTCATTTAAACAGGGTTTTACACTAGTTGGGAATGATTGAACTCGATCAATGGGGTGTTGTTTCTAATAGTCGAAAAAGTGCTTCAAGATTAAAGCTTTTTTCTTATTTTAAGCATGTGTATTCTTATACAGCCATATTTGGCCCTAAATACAGGCATCAAAATCACTTTTCTTTGATAACTTTGATGATCAGAGATAACGTAGGGCCACCATATGTGTTATCTGAATGCTTGTGGTACTCCCCTGGCTGTTTAAAAACATTTTTCATCGAAACATTGCCCTAGATGAGAATGATTTGACATCCCAACCAAATGCAGACCATTTAAAGACCCGTAAATAATGTCAATCCCTTTTTTAAAAGAAAACATAATTTTCGTCTTAGATTTGTTTATTAACACACATTCAGTTTAGTCAACATAATAGTTCTGCCGGTTAGCATTTACACTAGACATCTCAGCCTATAGGACACAGATTACAATCATAGACAGGCTAACCCAAACCTCCATACATCTGTGGTTGATATCCCGCATGCCGTTACGTTGTGTAGTAAATGCACACATCGATACACTGCTCAGAAGCAGGACTAATCCAGCATGACGCACTTTATAAATACATGATTTTATTTTAAAGCTTGTTATTCTACCATCTAATTCCCCAGAATGTTGATAACCAATTGGAAAGAAATGCACGTTTTAAAAGCGAGGATTCATAAAACGGTGGAGTGCAGTATCATTCCTGCATAAAAGTCGATATTGGCACAATACATACAGCACTTAAAACGAGGATTGTTCACACAGTGTTAAAAATGTATTTATATTCATTTACAACCACACAAAGGCAAAGTAACACCAATGAAAAAAGAACAAAGAACACCTTGCAGCCTTTTGTATACTTGGACTTACCGTAGAGCTTTAATACTCTGGAATGTGTTTTAGGTGAAAATCCCTGTTTGCACAGAGTAACCTATTTCTTTGAACACCTTCATCCACCCAGAGACAAAAGCTACAGTCCCAAGATAAAGAGTGCCAATCAGTGCGGCGGCCACGTGTGAGAACAATAAGTGACACATGTTCAAGTCTGTAGGGTACATGGATCTCCACACCTGCGACCAGCACAGGTTTTGCGTTATTTCCCACCAGTGTTCACAGCTTTCCGCTCGTTCGAACATCAGCGCCAAAATGAATTAAATTCATTTATGTAGCCCGGGCTCACTTTACCTTCAACCATTATCTCATTATTTGTAACCGACTTTCGTCACCTAGATTGTATTTGTGACTGTGCATTTTTGGTTAATTGTATGAGATGATTTGAAAATAGGCTCATTTTCTGTTGGTTGAATGTGGTGGTTCGATCTTCAAAGCAAAGCAGTACCCCTCATCTTTACACCCATTGGCTTATCCTGATTCAATCACTGTTGTTTCCACTGTAAATTAAGGACTAGTGGCTGTGTGTGGCATGTTGCGCCTTTCCAGATGTAAATTGTAATGTTAACCTTTGGGAGACACGTGACTGGGAACTGGGGCTTTCTCTAGGAGCATGTTTCCCCTTTCCAGATGTAGATATGATTCTCACCTTTAGGAGGCACGTGAGTGGGAACCGAGTCTGTCCCTGAACTTTTCTGACCCTTCCTAGCTTCGCCCTCGGGAGCACTAATGCAATTTTTGTTCATCGTGTTCAAGCTAACCGCGCACAACCTTTTCTGGCGTTATTTTACACATCTGTGTGTTCAGCTACCAGAGGGAAGTGCCGTATGAGCACCATGTTGTCGCGGTTTATTATGCAGTCACTCTCAAATCAGGGAGTTCCTTTCCCCCGAAGCATGGTGGCACACAATAAAGCACTTTTATTTTAGGTTCAATTTGGTGAGGCATCCAATCCATCTCGCACCCAACCACAACAAATACCTTGTGTTACCAACTGACTAGGAACCAGGCCGGTGTATAGTAAACATATATATTTATTTATTGATTTAATATTTGACACAATTCTATCATCAGCCACCAATGCTGTGGCAATATCCAAGATCACAAAATAACTTGTTATATAAAATAACACAGGGGAAATTTTGAAATATGCACTAGTAGCTTACACAGATTTAATTTCGATGTAACCAATAGAAAATGTTCCCAACACCATACAAGATCCACAGAAATAACTTAATTTGAAACAATGCTTTTCTCCCAGAAACCCCCACCCTCCAGGCCTCAATTAAATATGACCCCTTTGATTGAAAGGCCAGGTGCAGGGACTGTGAGCACAATGGAAAAATCATTTTGCTGCTGATTTAAAAAGGTGCTGTTTGGGAAAATAATTCAATGGTAAAAATAGTTTTGGGCTTGTTATTTAAAAATGTGCTGTTTGGCCCAGGAATTTAATAGGAACATTGTTTTGGGCTTATTATTTAAAAGGCAAGATTGGGGAAAAGGAACTCAAATGAAAATCGTTTTTCAACACACTTGAAAATAATAGGCAGGACTTGATAACTTGGGGTCAGATAGAAATGGGAACCAAAAGAGAAATTTTGTTTTTTGGACCCACAGACAGATGAGATGCAATACTTTGTAATTCTGATTTAAAAGGAATGGGGAATTTTGTTTTTCAACACACATACAGATGAGAACTATACTTTGTAATTCTGATTTAAAACGAATGAAGAATTGTGTTTTTGCACCCTCCACACTGCCTTGAAATGTGATGTTTGTGGATTACTTCCTTTTGGGATGATGGACACTCCCTCCTTTCTATGTGGAAGTCAAGGATTTCAGAGACAGTCAACAAGTTCTTTATGGGCTACACCAGCTCTAACACTGGCATGAGCTGTGTGAGTTTCGAATTCTAACAACCCTCATCCCGTGATTTTCTATATGCAAATTAATTGATTTAAATTAATCAAATATGCTAAGGATCTACACAGTTTTCCCCCTACCCACACTTTAACGGAAAAGTTTAAAGATGGCTGCTGCCAACACAATACAATTTCAACAGAGAGGTGGTTTTCGAATAGGGAAATAAGTTTGAGTAAGATTTAATAAATTGTGCGAAGGGCCTACCCAGTTTCACCTCACACTATGCACTAATGGAAAGGGATAAAGGCAGGTGGCTCCCCACACAATTGATGGCTTTGGGATATATACTTACATGGGAGGCTTTGGTCAGGAAAACAGCAGGGCTCCTCTGAGAACAGAACAGGTCTGGTCAAGGGCTTTCAGTCAGGGATTTTTTTCCTGCACCCAGCCTCTTCTGCTCCTCTGGATTGGGTCCCAGCTAGCTTTTCTATGTTTGAGCCACTGTCTCCAATACAAGCATTGAGGCCTCTCTGCTAGATGTTCCTCCCAAGATTCCAGCAGCAGCTCTCTCCCAGAATAATTCACAAAAAGCCCAGCTCTGATGCAGACTTGCCCTTTTCTATGGCTAGTGACACACCAACCTTGTCATGATTCCTGCAGTCAGGATTGGCTAGCATGTTCCCTTCACCTCCCACCAAAACGTCCACTAGCTGCTGATAGGACCAGAAGTCGGGTGATATGTAAGATGTAGGCCGAGGAAGGGGAATAGATACATCATTTCAAATTGACAAGGAGGTGTGCATCTTTTGTTCTGAAAAATCTCATACTGCAATAACTCCCTTGGTCGTTCAAATAAGCCCATGATGATATATAATGTGAGTTCTATATTTTACAGCAAATCCGGCCATACTAATTATTACTTCAGCACGCCTTTCCTAAGTGGAGTTAATGATTTTCACAGTTTTCGCTGCAACGAAATAGATAAAATTGGAACAGTTTCCAGTGTAGGCCTTATTTTCATGATCTACCCCTGGGCCAACTTTCCCATTGCTCAGGCATACGAAAATGGCAAACATCATATGTCTCCATATAATTTAAACAGTGTACATCACACACATTGAATTTTTACAGGGTCAAAATGGGCAGTTTAGACTGAACTCGGGGTGGGCTCTATCGGACATACATTGCTTCTCTTATTAAGGAAAAACTGTATTCAATGTTTAATCACTGGCAGGGCAGAACATGACCTCAGTAGGTAGGTTTCCATTTCCCTGAAACCATGTGACCAGCCATCTGGTTTATCTGTGCTTATCTTAACATTTTCTTCTGCTTTGTTTCAAAGGCGTTGTTCATTGCTTAATGCACATTTTTATGAGATGCTTGACCTTAAGGTTGCTTCTGCAGGACCTATTATCAGCAAATAATTGACAACCAGCCATTCTTCTTGGTAGGCCCAGCTCCAAAAAGCATGGAATTCAGAGGGTCTTTGTTCAGAACTAGTTGCACTTTTTAATGGGGCACCTGACCTTACAGGTTGTGTCTGTTGGCTGTGTTACCAACAATTCACCGTAGTTGAAATCTCTCCTCCGTCATTACTTTATATTTATTTTCTCTTTAAATTGAAAAACAGACATCATTTTACTGGAGAGCCCAAACCACCAGGTCATTGGTCACAGTTTTGTTCCAGTGCAAAAAATGCCCCTGTGCATCCATACTTCTCAAATTACAGCTTTAGATCAACCAAAGGTTTTTACCTTTTGACATTTTGCACTGCATTGGGCTTCCCTAGTTGCATAGTAAATTACATTTAAACCTGTTGTTTATAACATATCGTGTTTGCTTCCACAACATTAACCCCAGGTACATTCAGAATTTCACCAAACAGGCCAGTTAACAGAGAGCACCTGTGTTCAATTATGACAAATAAAATAAGCCTTTCCATTAAATGTCATTTTGGCTGTTGAAAATAAAATCTATTTTCCCTTGTGTGAAATGTCATAGGGACTCATTCCAAGATTGGAGGTAGCCATGGCGCTATTTGCGCCATGACTGCCTCCAATAACGGTACCGCACCCGTGTGGTTCAATGGGGACTTACCGGTGTAGTCCGACCTTTGCGGGACAGGTAAGTCACCATTGAAAAAGCCATTCCCCATTCCCATTTGAGCCTCCATAGGGCCCAATGGGAATGGGGAAGGCGGTAATAACAGTACCGCAAATTACGGTACCGTTATTAGCTCTGAAGTCACTTAACGGGTCCCGTCCATAACGCCTGGTTAGACCAGGCGTTAAAGGAGGGACCTGCTAAGGGACCTCGTAGTAGGGCGGTAAGGGATTACTGGCACTGGTCTCCTTACTAGTGCCCTGTATCCCTTACTGCCCTACTCGGAATGAGGCCCATAGACTCAGTTTCACCTGGATTCCTGAATCAGTCTCATGTTGCATAAAGATATTGTACACACTGCTATCTGTCCAGGAGTGGATTAGGTCCTCCTGTCCCTAGTCTGGGGGGAAGAGTGTTGGGAGATTTATCATTTCTATGCTTCATCCCCTCACCTAGAGAGACCCCGGGTGATTTTTGCTATTCTGAATGAATGGAGCTTTTTTCCAGTCATTCATTCTTATAGGCTCTGTCTTTTGGAACTCTGTTCTCTGTGTTTTACCTTTTCTATGGAGTCTACTTTCCTCCATATCTCTTTAAAGGCATATGTGTTTAACTTTTGCATCACCCAGCTCCTCATGGGCAGTGTTGCTGGGAACCCTTTGCGTTCTCCTTTGAGATTATATATCCTCAATTAAATACAGTATTTTAAGCATAGAGGGATACTTTTTATCGCTCCTAAAACTTTATACTATGAGAGAATAGGACACACCACCTTATGTGGAGTGCTAAGGGGCTACATCATATTCCCCTTTTCTCTGCTCCTGTGACATAGCCAGCCTTCTAGATATGGCTGGTGGCAGTGGACGTGTTCTACCAACACATGCTATTTTTTAAAGCAGACTGTAGTCACAGGGCCTCATTACACGGAAGGCGGTGAGCCATGGCGCTATTAGCGCCATGGCTCATGCCGGTAAAATACCGGCACCGCCTTGGCGGAAAGGGGATTTACCGCCCCATTCCAAGGTTGGAGGGGCGGTAAATCCCCCTTCCGCCATTGCCCTTCCCCATTCCCATTTCTGCCCCATAGGGCTCTATGGGAATGGGGAAGGCGCTAATTACGGCACCGCAATTTTGCGGTGCCGTAATTAGCTCCGAGGTCCCTTAGCGGGTTAGTTTTTAACGCCTGCAAAAAGCAGGCGTTAAAGCACCAACCCGCTAAGGGACCTCGTAGTAAGACGGTAATGGTTAACGGTCACCGTTACCATTAACGGTGGCCATTAACCATTACCGCCTTCCGTGTAATGAGGCCAACAGTCTCGGTTGTGCACAATAGGGTCACCTCAGTACTAATTTGGTGGCTCCTTTCTTGTGTTGCCATTTCTATTGTGGTTGTTCTTTGATAGCCCTTCTTCTTCCATTATGGGAGGGGGATGTCTATGTGTGTGTTTTGCCTTGGGTGGGAACCATTGGGTGTCCTGCCTAGGCTCCAGTGTGTATATGCAAGCAGGAAGTGGGGGAGGAGTGTTTCACTCCCCTGCTATTTGTCTGCTTGAATGCCTAAATGGAACCAGCTCCCATTGGGATTGTCCTGATTGGAAATCCACCCGCCTATTTCTGTAAACTGATGAAAGAGATTGCAGAGGACTGTATGCTGAAATTGAATAAAAGGTGAGCTTCCTGAGGTGAAAGGCAAGTCGATCACTGGAAACTCAAGGAACTGAAGAAGAAGCCAACCAGAGATGTCTGCAGACCCTTTGCAACACCAAAGTGACCACTGCTGTCCTTTCCCCATTTTCTATGTGGCAGAGGAACTCAGAAGAGGATGACTCCTTCCCTTTCATTGGTGATAAGAACCAGTGCTGAGACAGAGTACAATCTGAGCTATCTCCGGAGGTGCTGTGCCTCTCCAGAGCTGTGGACCATGAATACGAGGACACCTCCTACCCAATTGCAGTGCATTGTCTTTTAAAGACTGAATCTGTCCGAGTCTTTTCTGAGCTTCAGGTGAACCTCTACAGACACAATCCAACTCATCCAAGTCCCCTCACCAGAGTGTGCAGGAATCAAAGAAGGTTAACCAGGAAAATCATGTCCTTTGTTGGTGCTGCAGAAAAGACACCAAAACTGCAGAATGACCAGAGAAGCTGAAGAAATCTGTGCCAGAAGCCCTCCCTCAACACTGCTGCTGTGAAATTCAATCCATTGTCCTGCCTGACCAAGGAATCCGGAGGTTGGGTCCAAAACTACCCCATTGAGGAGAAGCTATATGAGTGGGTACTCCTTATTTTTGTTATCGGGGGGTCAAGTCTGATGGAAGGGAGAATCTACAAAGAGAAAAAATGCATTACAGACTGACTACCCCTCTCTAGTAATGTGTTTGGGTAAGGAAACCAGTTGGTTAGTCAAACAGCAGCAAAGCTTAAGGTTTTAGAGATGGTTTTCCGAGCAAACTAACGCTTTTACGTCCAATTCCTAAATAGCAGCAAAAGTCAGTAAAGAGAGGGTTTAAAGTCTTACGAAGCAGGGAACAGCAAATGTTCCTGAGGGTACTTCTAGTCACTAGACAAAAGTGCATGAAGAATAACACAACGCCAGAGACCCTGTTAAATGACTTGCAAATGGGACACAAGCTGGAAACTTGGGTCGAGGGAAGAGGGGACATCCTGGACACCTCTTTGTGCTCGCCAACGCTCTGGAGTGACATTTTGGATCAAGATAAGCAATATCTTTCATTCCCACAGTTTTATTTAGGTTGGAAGAAATGTTCTTGCCTGGATTCTCCTCGATGAGAAAACATGCATTACAGACTGACTACCCCTCTCCATAGTCCTGTGAAGACACAGGTCTAGGTACAGTGAAACTGCTTATTTATTGTGCAGACTAAGCACCTTGTGGGAAAGAATTGTTACAATTGAATGCAATGTGGCAATAACATAGATTACTTTAATATAAATTCATTAAAACATCTTTAAAACATGTCATTAACTTCTTCGCAAAACAATCATACCTTTCATTCCACTCATACGTATTTCACATACTGCCTGTTTATACAGTTAGTTTCATTATAGGCTGGCTTTGCATGTCATCATCAACATCATCTGCTTTATTCGGTTTAGACCATAAAAGCAAGAACAACAACACATAACATATCATAGACATCCCTTAAAGCATCTGACATTGACAAAACACCTAACATTCCAATACATCATTGGCATTAATAATACAACCATCCTTTCACCAAACAATAAATGCATCAATACAGTTTTCCCCCAGAGAACCTAAACAAATTAACTGATCAGATGCTTTCTCCTGAGTGTACTTGTCCAATGCTCTTAGTAATGGGTTCATTTACGATGCCCTCATCACTTTATACCCTTCACCGAAGGAACCTAAAGTGCTTGCTGGAGTCATTGGGCCTCATTACACGGTAGGCGGAGAACCATGGCGCTATTAGCGCCATGGTTCATGCCGGTAAAATACCGGCACCGCCTTGGTGGAAAGGGAAATTACCGCGCCATTCCAAGGATGGCGGGGCGGTAATTCCCCCTTCCACCATTGCCCTTCCCCATTCCCATTTTTGCCCCATAGGGCATAATGGGAATGGGGAAGGCGCTAATTATGGCACCGCAAATTGCGGTACCGTAATTAGCTCCCTGGGTCCCTTTGCGGGTTGGGTTTTAACGCCTGCTAAAAGCAGTCGTTAAATTCCACAACCTGCAAAGGGACCTTGTGGTAAGGCGGTAAGGGTTTACAGGTACCGGTAAAATACCGGTACCGCTAAACCCTTACCACCTACCGTGTAATGAGGCCCATTGTCCTTACACACACCTGACAGGTGGCAGAGTTAATGCCAATGCTTAGTCAACTTTGCCACCTTTAGCGTGTTCATCCTATACTCCCTGCATAGTGCCACTGCAAATGGGGAGAGATTCTACTGAGGTAGTTCTCAAAGCCATAATCAAAATTAATACTCAGATACTGTACACCTGAGCTCAACGAAAGGCAAGCATTCTCCACATTTTTCAGTTAATAAATACTGTATAATACAATAAGAATTAAAACCAAGTTAAAATACTGCTGTTGTGTTGCAACCTAAGGTGCCAGCCCAGGTTACTCTGTTACTAACTAGTCCAGCAGCAAGCTCAACAAATCCTCTGTCCCGGAGCAAGGAATGCTTGTCTTGTTGCACGGCAGCCTTAGCCCAAATATGGTTTAAAATAATGTTAATTAGTTTAACTAGGTCCAACTTGGTCGAAGTCATTCAAGATTAATGCTTGCAATGCTTTAATCAGGGCTTTAAGCTAGGATTGCCTTCCCAGCGACCAGACAAGAATCAACATTGGCAAAATCATCTGAAAACACAATTCAAAAAACAGAAGGAAACGAGAACAAAAGGTACATCAGATACCTAGCTAGTTTGTCCTTGGACTTCCGGCAGTTAAATGGAACTTAATTCGGTCACTGGCAGTTGAACTCCCAAGCTCCTTGCAGGTAGCTCAGCACCAAAGTAAAAATTCCTTAACAATGGAAGTTACAATTACTGTGCTCACTATTCCTCAGTGAGCTGCGGGCTACGAACAGCTTTGAACAGTCAATGGCCCTCATTACAACACGGGCACTAAACCATGGCGCTTTTAGCACCGTGGTTGGTGCCGGTGTTGTAACGGGTCCGCCATGGTTCAATGGGGAATTACCACCCCATTCCAAGGTTGGCGGGGTGGTAATTCCCCATTGAACCATGGCCCTTCCCCATTCCCATTTTCGCCCCATAAGGCTCTATGGGAATGGGGAAGGCGCTAAGTACGGTACTGCAAATTGCGGTACCGTACTTAGCACCAAGGTCCCTTTGCGGGTCCCTACTTTAATGGCTGGTCTAGACCAGCTGTTCACGTCGGGTCCTGCAAAGGGATCTTGTAGTAAGGCGCTAAGTGCTTAACAGCGCCACAGCCTTTTAAGGCGCCGTTAAACACTTAGCGCCAGGGTCGTAATGAGGCCCAATGGCTCCAGCTGACCCTTAGCCTGCTGCCGCTCCGACTGCTCCTGTTGTTACTCAGCTGCAGGGAGCAAGGCCTCCAATCTGTCCAAATACAAAAATGACCCTTAATCTGCTGCCAAACTGCTGCTAAACTGCGTTTAGTTTTTCAACATACTCACCCCTTTCCGTCAATTCTCCTCCCTGGCAGTGATCTCATATCGCCTTGACTCTAAATACACATCTAAATACACATGTCACGGCTCCTCTGTGCTGCAGCAACATAGATCATGGTTACCATGGCTTGCAGCAAAATGATTTAGTCACCGTCCAAGGCACAACTAGTCACCTTTTAGGCACAACTCCTGCGCCCTTTCCCTGCAATCTTCACCCGTGCAGGGCCGTCCTTGGCCTTTTGAGGGTCGGCGCATGAATCAGCTGGTTTGGTCATTGGGAGCTTGTAGAGAGCACAACACCCTGCAGGCACACAGCACCTGTGCCCTTTCCCTGCGGACTTCACCCTTGCAGGCTCGTCCTTGGCCTTTTGAAGCTCGGCTGGGACGCAGCTGACTTGGACATTCATATCTCAAACTTAGCAAATGCAGGCACACAACACCTGCCTCCTTTTCCTGCGTGATTCACCCTTGCGTGCTTTCCTTGGCCTTTTGAAGATTGGTGGGATTCAGCTGACTCGGACATCAAGAGCAGTAGAGAGTGCAACACCCTGCAGGCACACAACACTTGCGTCCTTTCCCTGTAGGCTTCAACCCTGCAGGCTCGTCTTTGGTCTTTCTAAGATGGGGCGGTACTCAGCTGACTCGGACATCTGGAGCTTGTATAGAGCACAATACCCTGCAGGCGCACACCACCTGTGCCCTTTCCCTGCAGGCTTTGCATGTGGGATATTTACTCCCATGAATATTTTTTAGAGGTTATATTTTAATTGGAAGTTTATGGTATAAAACATGTTAAAACGAAGCTTGGGCAAAGAGGTACATAGTACTACTTAGGTTCAATCACACGACAGAAGAAAAGAAAAACCCAATCAAGGTATACATGAATTATAGTTTGCTGATGACCCAATTCCGCATTTAGCAGCTTCTACAAATAGATTCCATAGGAATCCATTTGTTTTGGGCATTTAAAAAAATCTCACACTGGCATAAAAATGAAGTGCAATTACATGATTAAAACTCTGCTCAGTGCCCTTTTGCCGCCTTCTTCTTGTTCACAGCCAGTATTCCAAAATGAAACTTTGCACCATATAAGGGTCTTGTCCACAAAACAATACTCTCTGGCACTACTCTGCCTGCAAGTGTGTAAGCCATCTGGAACGCCGTGACTGGCTCCCAGAGGGACAAGTGACTGGAGGCTCATTTTCAATAAAGTTTTGTCTTGGCCATTTAGCCACATCCTACTTTGCCAGAGGAACCTGTGCACCTTCTGAGGGTCCTCCCTACAAAACAAGGCTCCCTGGGCTTACAACACCAATGACTCTGCCTGCAAGTGCGGGAGCCATCTGGAAGTTTGTGACTGGCTCCTAGAGGCATTAGCTACTGGATGGAGATTTGTTTTTAATACAGTGTTTTTGTTTTCCTTGGCCACGTGGCCACATCCTGCTTTGTCAGAGGACCCTAAGCACCATGGGAGAGTCATGCCTTTAAACAGAAGCTCCCTGGGCCTACAACACCCAGCACACGTCCTTCAAGTGTGGTAGCCAACTAGAAAACTGTGACTGACTCCCACAGGTACATGTGACACCCTGCCTTCCTTATTCAGATTCCCCTGGGTGTCCAGCCCGGGCCACTGCAGCCAAGGGCCAAATGCAGCAAAGGGCCTGTTGGGGCTGGGAACGTTTTAGGGCCAGAACACCTGCTCAAACCTAGACTACTCCAAGCTAACACTTTACCTGTGTCTACTTCCACGCATAGGAATCTATACAGCCATTGGCTATTCATTCACCACAGAGTTATAGAATCCCATACTGCAGTGATATGTGAGTGGTTCTAACCCATGTACAGGTAGAGGTACCCAGCCACGAAGTGACCCCATTTATTGCAGCCATGGTGCCATTTACCTTAATGTGCAGGAAAACCACTTGGTCTGATCATTCAGCAGATTATGTAAGACACATTTTGCCTCATATAATTTCAGAAGTGCTTCAGTGTCATGGCACGAACTGCTTAACAAAAAACTTTAATTTTCTTTTCAAATTTAGACACCTCATTCTTGTGGCCTTCTCAAAAAAAAAAAGTCCTCCCAGCGCTTCCTGACATGGTGTAAGTCCCGGACTGCCACCCCCTCCGCGTTGATGGCAGTCACAATGTCAGTCCAGATCCGAGTCCGTCCTTCCTTGTCGGCGCGGGAACTTCCGAAGAGGGCATCATACTGCCCCAGGACTTGCTCCACCAGGACACCAACTTCGGTGGCACTGAAGCTGGTGCCCCTCTGCCTCTCTGGCCGGGGGTTGTCAGTGGTCACAGATGGTGTTTGCCCCGACATGACAACCCCAGAGGCAGGAGTGGGTGGGCAACTGGGTCCTGGGGCTGGGCTGTGGAGCGATGGAATTCCAGTCGGGAGTCTTCGGTACCAGCAGGGGTGGTCACAGCAACAGCACCCCTGGCTGATGTGCAGGCAGCAAATGGCAGTGCACGTGGGCAGCAGGCAGTCAGGCAGCAGCAGATGGCAGGTGGGAGCGTGCTCGGGGCTCTGGGGGGCAGTAGTTCGGCCTTCTGGGCAGGAGCGTGGTCTTCCGTGTGCTTACGCGTGGCCAGCTTGGTACGGAGTGATTTGGCACGTGAAAATCCTGCACGTCAGCGTGAAAATCGAGGAAAGGCCCTTAGCGCGTAAGCGCGTCAGCACGCATACGCGATTCTATTGGACCAAAGGCCCTCAGCGCGTAAGCGCGTCTGTGACGTGACCCGCACGGGTGTTTCCCACACAGCACGTGATGACAGAGCACACGTGGAAAGACTGCACGTCAGAGTCTCATCGCGTGTGATTGGTGGAAATGGCCCTACACGCAGAAGTGACAAAGCGTGTAATTGGTGGAAATGGCCCCACACGCAGAAGTGACAAAGCGTGTAATTGGAGGAAATGTCCCTACACGCAGAAGTGACAAAGCGTGTAATTGGTGGAAATGGCCCTAGCGCGTACACGCCGCGTAAGTGACGCTGGACGTGTGGGCCTGTATAAAAGGTACGCGTAGAACACCACTTCCTTTTACGTGCTTTTCGTGGAGAGCGAGTGGGTGAATTCTGTACTTCTTGTCGTTTCACACGCGATTTACTTCACGGCGTTTCAAGTTCGTATTCCCTGTTACCTCTGACAGCTTTTTCTCTTCTTTCGCTTTTACTGGTTTACCTGGGCCTGTTCCCTCAAACAGTGTTCCCTTCTACTGTTGTCCTGTCTCCTCAGACAGCGTACAAATCTTCTTTTGGCGGGGGTGTTGCCAACCAAACGTGCTCCTTTTACACGCTCGTTTACCAGGCAGACGGTGAGTCACGCACGTATCTAACATCTGTGCTTGCCCCGTGTGTAGCCTACCCCTTCAGAGGTCATTCTAGGCTGCGTGTGACACGCATACGTTCATTCTTGTGTTTCTGGGTGCCACAGCATAGTGCAGGTTTTTCTTTCTGCACACGTGGTCTAGGAGGGGTTGCGTGCACGTCATCTCCCTTTTTCGGGCCTCCTGTGCGTTGCGTGACCCGTCATCTTTCCCCAGGGGTTACATTCAGCCTTGCTAGAGCACTAGGGTACAATTACCATCTGGTACCCAACCCCTTTGACCCCCAATTGCCCAGGACAATAGTCTACATCCACTCCCATACGCACATTAACATCAGTGCCATGGCTGGGAGGCGAGGATTCCGTAAGGGTGGCAAAGGTGGAAGAGCCACAAGTGGTGGCCGTGGTGGATCCGGTAGGGGACGTGGTCGTAACTTGCAGGGTGAGCCTGTCCCCCCATGTGTGGAGGACCAGTCACGGGCACCCATAATCCCCCCCCCCCCCTCCCCCCCTCCCATTCAGGCTGATGTGGCTGACACCATCCATGCTCAGCCCTTGTTGGACCAGCCCATTGTGGCACCAGACCTGGCTGACTCCATGGCTGACTTCCAGGTCAGCAGGGCTACGACACGTGCGCTGGTGCACGTTGATGCCATCATGCCACGTGGATCTGGGGCAGCAAGGTCATCTGCTGCACCAAGGAGGCAGGGCGGAGAGGCTGCAGGGGCAGCTGCGGCTCCATCCACCCCAGCCCTCACACACCCAGCCAGGACAGTGTCGGTCCTAGTCCATGCTGCTGACATTCCCCCTGACACCATCACACTAGAGCCAATGCCTGCACCAACTCCCATGCTGAGTGTGCAATCCCACACTCCTGATACAGAGTCAACCAGGGCTCCTGCCCCTAGTGTCTAGAGCGGCGCAGGACACTCAGGATCACCACCACCTTCCAAGCGGAAGAGGAAGAGTGCTCGTCCGGCACAGGCTGATGCCCCAGACACGGCTACACAGTCCGGCCCGTCCAGGAAGCCCAGCTTCACGGATGACGAACTGAATGCACTTGTCGAGTATGTGTCCGGACATGACAACGAGATGGTCATTGTTGCAGGATCCAAGACCACACCTGCACAACGCCAGGCACACTGGCAGACCGTTGCGGACATCGTAAGTGCCCTTGGAATCGTGAGGCGCACAGCCAATGATTGCTATAAGCGCTGGATTGACCTAAAGCGCAGTGCAAAGAGTAAGCTGGCCTCAAGTCATGCCGCAACTCTAGTGACTGGAGGTGGGTCTCCAGTAGTAGACATGGAACTCACTCCACATGAGTCAGTCGCTGGGACCTACGTCACAGAGGAACAGATCCAAGGCGTGGGAGATCTGGCTGATTACGAGGCATTGTCCGGTGAGTGCACATGCAGGTGTGTGTCATACATGTGCATGGTGTGTGTGTGAGGGCTTCTGTTTGTGTGCCAGGTGAGAGTGTGTGCGCCTGAGTCGTATGGGTCAGCCATGTGCTTCATGCAATACTTCCTGCCCAGCTGCATTTGGCCATAGCAGTATCCCTTCTGCCAACAGTAGACATCTAGCCCAACTGCACGCCAGTTGCCCTTGAAGTGTCACCTTGCCACAACATATTTGCTTATTTTTCACTGTTCATTCAGTCAGTTTGTTTGCATTCCACCACTTTCACTAGGCATGTCGCTGTCCACTAGTCACATGTCTGACATGGGTATGGTAAAGTGGAGTGACTTTGTTACCTAGATATCATTTGTACACACATGTCCCTGTGCAATTGGACCATTTCAGACTGGCAGCTCCAGGTGAAAAATCTGACCTGTTAGAATTAGAAAAGCAATTACATGCGGGAACTGGACTGAATGAATAGGTGCTGCCCTCCTCTCCATCTTCACTCAATAGCAATGGTACATGCCATCTGTGTGATGGCATGTGTGTTTCACCTGGCAATAACAGGCCAATGTGTGATGCCACTGCCAGGCAGCATGCAGAAAATGTGTTCATCTTCCATCTTGGTGTCATCAGTGTGTGCCATTTGCCTGCACTTCATACGCAGTGAGGGTGCATGCATGGGAGGGTTTTAGTCATGTGGGACATGTGTCAATCAAGTACTGGTTCTCTTGCTTCTCAGCCCTCATTGTGTGCCATGGTGCTAATGCCTGTTTCCATTTCTTTGTTTTCATGTCTTTGCAGGGGAAGACGCACCTGATACTGCTGGGGTTGTGGAGATGGTGCAGACCCAGGAGGGGTCCGAGGGCCGACCAACCACCAGTGAGGGACGTGGTGTGGTGGTGGGGGAGAACCCACAAGTGCTGCAGGTCGTGCTCTCAAGGGGTGTCTCTGGCTGCACCTCCCCCGAGCTGTACTCAGGTGTTGATTCGGATGAGACCTACGTGCCGTCGCAGGTGAGTGTTCCAGGGAGGGATTCTGTTCTGTCTCACCCACCTGCACCAGGGTCAGAACCCTCCATGGGGATGTCAGTGTTGGCAGCTACGCCTTCGGTGGTTACGGATGCAGGGTCACACTCCGCGCCATCTGATCCTGTTCCTGGGCCAGCAGATCAGAGGGGGAATGCAGTCCTGCAGCCTCAGGCAGTGCCGGCACAGCAAGGCGCAGTTCGCCTTGCCCCAGACAGGTGTGGTGCCCGCCGACGTGGTGGCCGTACGCCACCCGGCAATACCGCATGGGAGCAATCCATTTACGGTATGGCAACCCAACAGGCTGCATCATCCGAGATGATGGCTCAGGCCATGGATAGGGTGGCCACTTCCATTGTCCCCCCAGAAAGGCTGATGGAGCGACTAGAGCAGGCAACCAACTCCATCTGCCAGTCACACAGGGAGGACATGTTGGGGTCCAACAGGGACAGGCGGGCGGCACTGGCGACTCTGCAGGAGGCCATCTCCATTGAGTCCCAGGGCCACAGGGAAGCCCTGAGGCAGGAGCTCCTTCACCTCAGGACGACTCTTGTTGAGCTTGAGGCTTCAACACACCAAAGGACAGAACAGCAGCTGGAGCGTCTCACCCGTACGCTCTCAGCTGAGATGCAGGCAACGAGGGCGGAGGTCCGGGCATCCCGTGAGTTGTTGCATGGGGACCTCCGCACACTCATCCTCCAGAACCAGACCTACCACACCCGCATGCTTGCAGCCATGGAGGAGCAGACTAGGGCCTTGCGTGGGCTGCCTCCCATAGTGCAACCACCTCCGGATGCAGCTGCACAGGGTGATAATAGCGACAGCAGTGATACTCCCACAATAGGGTAGCCGTGTGGGCCATGAGCCCATGGAGGTGTTTTATCTTCCCAGGATCCACGCAGGTGGGTTCTGGTGTGCATCCTGTCCTCGGACCTCCTGGGTGGCCTCCCCAACCCCCCCGGGCCCATCAATGGCCATTTTTGATTGTTTCTTATTTTTATTTTTATTTTGATTTCTTTTATTCCCAATTTTTTTGGGACGATCTGTTGGCTTCCGTGGTTCCTGTGGGCATACGCTGCATTGTGGCTGGGCACATGCAGGCTTGTAATGTATTTGGTTCAGATGCTTGGGTTTGAGTCACACACACCCCTCCTGCTTCCCGTTTCCATGGGCTTGCAAAGGGTGTGCCCAAGTGACAGTGAATTACACAGTGACGTTGGACTCCCATGAGCTGTGTGGGCAGTCTGTAGTCAATACTGTGTATACATTCCTAGTGCATATTGCTGTTGTGTTGTACACTGCATGTTGCATTGATGTGTAACTCTTCTTCTGTGTCTACCTCCCAATTTGCAGGTCCCTTCCTCATGTCCACACAAGGACCTCTAGTCTGGAGATGGGGTCCATGTTGGCAGCAGTGCACCTACAACTCTACATGGCGACAACACTGCACAGTTGGTAGTGGTGGGAGTGCAGGCATTTCCAGGTGGTGAGACTACTAATATGTAACATTTGTGATGTCATGTTAATGGTAGTACGTGCTCAAGTATGTTGTTTGTCCGGCATTGCTGTGAGCATTTCAGGTGTTGCAGGTTTCTAATAGTGCCACTGTACATAGTGAGACTGATGTCATGTTGTGGGGATTACTTTGTTTACCTGCAATTAGCATGACATGGCACGGTGTGTCGTGTGGCGGTGCTGGGGTTGGGTTGGCTGACATGGCACTGTCCTCTTGTTGCATTTTGCAAGTGGGTATTCATTTTAGCTGCTTCAATGTGTAACTTCACAAAACTGCATTGGTGGTGTCTGTGTGGGTAGGGATGCACACATTGTGACACTTCCAGGTGAACAATCTCAGGCTGACATGGTATTCCCGGTTCATTCTCCAGACATTCAGGATCAGTGTCAGGTTGAGTCATCATTGATTGTCAGATGGAATGTGCCAGGGCAGTGTGCACTCCACAGGGGTGTGATTTCTATGTGAAGTAATTAGCCACTAGCTGTGTACGGGCTGCCTCCCCCCGTGCCCTTTCCCCTCCCATGCGCAGCGGCTGTGCATGTGGTTGGGGATGTGGGGCCACCACCATGTCCACGGCCAGGCCCCGGCGTGTTGCAATGTTGTGCAGGACACATGCTGCCACTATGATCCTGCACACTACTGGGGGAGCGTATAACAGCTGCCCGCCAGAACGGTCAAGGGAGCGAAAGCGTGACTTTAGCACTCCGAATGTGCGCTCCACTATGCCCCTGGTTGTAATGTGGGCTGTGTTATATCTTACCTGGGGTGGCGTGGTGGGGTTCCGAATTGGCGTCATCATGTGTGGGCTGAGAGGGTAGGCACTGTCCCCTGTGGAGGTGGTGATTGGTATCATTGGTGGGGTTGTGACCTTGCTCAGTATCCAACATGCATGCATGTGCAGTGGCATACATACTCACCAAGCAGCCATGTATCGCCATGCCGCCCAGCTTCTAGGTCCCGGCTTAGGGTGGACATTCGGTAAATGAAGCTGTCGTGGGTGGAGCCGGGATAGTTGGCATATACTGAGGTGATGATTCCCTTGGCATTACATGCTACCTGCACGTTGATGGAATGCCAGTGCTTGCGGTTCCTATAGATGTGCTCAGATGCCCTGGGGGGACGTAGAGCCACATGGGTGCAGTCGATGGCACCTAGCACTTTGGGGAATCGTGCCACAGCGTAAAACTCCAGGGCGGCAGCATGCCTTTCTGCAGGTGTTCTGGGCAGGTATATGTGCCTGCGGACTGATGGGCGTGCAGTGATGATGTTCAAGACCTGGTGTAGGCAGCGTGACTGGGTGGCCTGTGACACCCCACCCACTATGGCACTTGTCCGCTAAAATGATCCAGTGGCTAAGAAGTGCAGTACATTGAGGACCTTCTCCAGGGGGCTGAGTGCTTGGGAGCACACGGTGGGTGATGTGAGGTCATCCTCCCACTCACTCACCAGGTCCAGTATAATGTGTGGTGGAAACCTGTACCTCCCATACACCTGGTCATCAGGCATCCCGAAAAGGCTGGTTCTGGGTGTGAATATTCTGGCCCTGACTATCCTCCTCCTCCTCCTTTGGTAGCCCACTGCCACTGCTGCTAGGAACGGTATGTTCATCCTGGCGTCTGAGCTTGTTATTGTTAAAGTCTGCAAATGTATGCTTTGCGCGTGTTCTAGGCGAGCGTGTGACCCGCGCACCCCTGGAATCCAGTTCCCAGTCCAATAGCGTGTGGAAATTCACACGCACCACGGGATACAGCGTGTGACCCGCGCACCCCTGGAATCCAGTTCCCAGTCCAATAGCGTGTGGAAATTCACACGCACCACGGGATACAGGTTCCCTGACGTACTTGCGTGTGTAAGTGCCCGCGCACCCATTAAATACACGTTCATAGGCCAATCGCGTGTACGCGCACTTTTGTCCAATTACACGCGATGACACTCTGACGTGCAGTATTTCCACGTGTGCCCCGTCATCACGTGCTGAGTGGGGAACACCCGTGCGGGTCACGTCACAGACGCGCTTACGCGCTGAGGGACTCTGGTCCAATAGAATCGCGTATGCGTGCTGACGCGCTTACGCGCTAAGGGCCTTTCCTCGGATTTCACGCTGACGTGCAGGATTTTCACGTGCCAAATCACTCCGTATCAAGCTGGCCACGCGAAAACACACGGAAGACCACGCTCCTGCCCAGAAGGCCGAGTTACTGCCCCCCAGTGCCCCGAGCAGCCTCCCACGTGCCATCTGCTGCTGCCTGCCTGCCTGCCTGCTGCCACCGTGCCCTGCCATTTGGTGCCTGCTCATCAGCCATCTGCAGGGGTCCAGTTGCTGTGTCCACCCCTGCTGGAACTGAAGACTCCCGACTGGGATTACATCGCTCCTTAGCCCAGCCCCAGGACCCAGTTGCCCACCCACACCTGCCTCTGGGGTTGCCATGTCGGGCACTTCCACATCTGGCACCAGTGGCAACCCCAGGCCAGAGGGGCAGAGGGGCACCAGCTTCACTGTCACCGAAGTTGGTGTCCTGGTGGAGCATGTCCTGGGGCAGTATGATGCCCTCTTTGGATCGTCCCGCGCCAGCAAGGAAGGACGGCAGAGGATCTGGGCCGACTGTGTGGTTGCCATCAACGCAGAGGGGGTGGCAACCCGCGACGTCCTGAAGATCAAGAAGCGCTGGGAGGACTTGAGGTCCAGGACCCTTGTGAAGGCCCGGCGCCTCGTGGAGGGGGGCCGGGGCCGCATGAGTTCCATCCAGATGAGGGTCCTGGAACGCGTACGCCCAGCGCTCCACGCCCAGATCCTTGAGAGGGAGGCCCGTCTGGAGTTGAGCGGTAAGTGTCCAAGCATTACTGTGTGAGACAGGGCATGTTGCGGTGTGCTGGTTCTATGATACCTGCCTGTATGTGTTCCATAGGCTATGTATGCATGTATGTGTGCAGGGACATCATGGTAATGCATGTGCGACCAGTGATGTGTGATCCACATGGTTGTTGCATGTGTTGAAATGCCGCATGGGGAGCCCTATGCAGATTTTGAACATGAGAGCATGCCAGTCTCTGTACCTGGACATGGGTGGGGGTGAGGGATGGGTGCTGATGCCAGGTACATATATGGTAGCCATGTCTGTGTGCCTGACCTGCGTGTCTGTGACTTGTGCATGCCATGGATGCATGACACATGTGTGTGACAATGCACAGATTCAGTGAAGCAGCCAAATTACCCTTGTATCTGCTGTGTTTGGTGTGTTTGGGGCCAGATGGATGTGACTGAGGTGAAGTGTGTGCATGTGATAGGCATGAGCCATGATGCATGTGAGTTACATATCATTGAATGTTTCAAGAGTCCATTGGACATGCATGGAAATGTCCATGGCATGCACCATGCCTGTTACTGTGTGTGTTTTGCCTGGACTGACCCATGTGTTGTGGAGGGACATGATGGAAGTGTACTTTGACAGTGGTGCTCATCTGCTATTGCTTCCTGTCTAGGGGACCATTGTACAGTGCCCTGATGCTTGTGTTCTTTGTCTCCCTCTACGCAGCGGCTAGTGAAGAAGAGGGCGAAGACGGTGCTGTGGAGCAAGGCGGCGGGGATGCCCCCACGGCTGCAGCAGAAGGGGTGGGTGAGCCCCCACAGGGGCCTGCTACGGTGGGAGACGGTGAGGAGCCATCCAGGTTGGTGGTTTGCACAGAGGAGGAGGAGGCCGCCACTGGGGCACACATGTGGCCTGGTGGGGGCATCCCTGCTGGTGCAAGTGGTGCAGTCCAGGGCCAGGGGCAGGAGGCAGCACAGGTCACCGTGGAGGGGCCTGTGCATGTCGCTGTCCCTGACCCTGTGAGTGCACCACCATGCACCAGCAGGGATGCCCCGTCCCAGGCCTGTCCGCAGGTAGAGGGGATGTCCATGTCACCTGACTCCCCTCGACCTGCGGACGTGGGAACCCCTGGCCGTGCGGAGAAGGTCCTGATTGGGGTCGCGATGCGCACGGCTGTGATTCGTGATGCCGTGCGTGCTTCCCGGGAGGAGCACGCACGTCATCACGAAGTGCACCGTGCCGACGTGGCCCAATTGGGATCGGCCATGTTCGGGGGTTTCCTGCATGTGTTGGCCAATGTGGCGGCCCTCTCCTCCTCTGTGCAGGCTATCCACCAGTCGTTCCCCTTGCCGTCTTCCAGCCCAGATGCCACCAGGGCCCCCTGTGGACCTGCCCCGACCAATGCAGCCAGCTCGGTGGGGATCCCATCCCTGCCACAGTTGGGAGTCGGAGGTCCAGCAGGGGTGGACAACACAGCAACTGGACCCCAGCAGATGGAAGATGTGACAGCATCTTCAGGCAGGGCACGTGCACAACGGCGTCGGTGGTTTCCATCAGCCTGGATGCCGTCGTGCTGGCAGAGGCAGTGGCGTCGGAGGCAGCAGCGGGCTCGATGTGGGAGGCATCATGGCTCGGGGCCATCAAGATCAGAGGGGCAGGCATCGGCCGGAGGGCAGGGCAACCCTGGGATGGTGGTGTCTTCCGTGTGGGAGCAGTTGGTCCAGCGGATAGGTGCGGAGCGGCAGCGGGCGGAAGAGGAGCGGCTCGCCATGGTCAGGGCGGAGTTCTCCATGCGTCGGGCGTTGAGGCGGGCTGAGTGCCTCGAGGAAGCTCGCAGGGAGTTTGAGCTGAACATGGGGTTATCCCTGCGAGACCTCAGGGCCAGGACAGAGTCCCGCCTCCAGGACATCGACATGGAGTTCGATGATGCCCTGGCCAGCAACATCAACAAGTGAGCCGCAGGACTCGCCCGCTGCCTTTGTATATAGTTAGTTAGTGTTAGGTTTCCTTTATTTGTTTTTATTATTTTGGACCGCTCGGACAATGGCCACTTTTTTGTATATATTTTTTTCATTAGGTAGTAGTAGGTTTCCTTTATGGTGTTGGGCTCATGGACCCTGGTACATTCCTGTATTTAGTTTGATTTTTGAAGGAACATTTTCTTTTTTTCATTATTGTGTTCACCATGTGGAAATGGTTTTTGATTCTTTTGCTTCTACTTGATATTGCTTTGGTCAACATTTGTTTTTGTATTCCTTTTTCGTTTTTTGATTTTTACTTTTGTTCTCCAACATGGACCATTTATTTTATTATCCACATAGTTGTATGTTTGATTTGTTTACTTATTTTTAATCTTTAATACATTTTTTATTTTTACTTCCACTTGCCTTATTTTGTCTTTGGTTTCATACATTTCATGATATGGGTTTTGACATTCACTTGCAGCCATTGTGTATGTGTGTGTGACGGACATGTGTTCATTTACATACTTGCCATTGGGGTTGTGTCATGTAATTGCATTCACTATGTGGGTGGATGCAATCCTTGCCTGGGTGTTTGTGCTGGGTATGCTGCCCATTACTGCCATGATTGTGTATCGTCAGGACCTGGGGCAGGGGGACATGGGTGGGGGCCTGGTGGAGGGTGACCCTGCACTGCTGGGGTGTGGGGGTGGTGGGTGACATGAGTGGGGGCCTGGTGGAGGCTGCCCCTGCACTGCTGGGGTGTGGGGGTGGTGGGAGACATGAGTGGGGGCCTGGTGGAGGGTGCTCCTGGTGGCTGGGGTGTGGGGGTGGTGGGAGACATGAGTGGGGGCCTGGTGGAGGGTGCCCCTGGTGGCTGGGGTGTGGGGGTGGTGGGAGACATGAGTGGGGGCCTGGTGGAGGGTGACCCTGCACTGCTGGGGTGTGGGGGTGGTGGGAGACATGAGTGGGGCCTGGTGGAGGGTGCCCCTGGTGGCTGGGGGGTGGGGGTGGTGGGTGACATGAGTGGGGGCCTGGTGGAGGGTGCCCCTGCACTGCTGGGGTGTGGGGGTGGTGGGAGACATGAGTGGGGGCCTGGTGGAGGGTGCCCCTGGTGGCTGGGGGGTGGGGGTGGTGGGAGACATGAGTTGGACATGGGTGGGGGCCTGCTGGCAGGTGCCCCACAGTGCTGGGGTGTGGGGGTGGTGGGTGACATGAGTGGGGGCCTGGTGGAGGCTGCCCCTGCACTGCTGGGGTGTGGGGGTGGTGGGAGACATGAGTTGGACATGGGTGGGGGCCTGCTGGCAGGTGCCCCACAGTGCTGGGGGGTGGGGGTGGTGGGTGACATGCGTGGGGGCCTGGTGGAGGCTGCCCCTGCACTGCTGGGGTGTGGGGGTGGTGGGAGACATGAGTGGGGGCCTGGTGGAGGGTGACCCTGCACTGCTGGGGTGTGGGGGTGGTGGGAGACATGAGTGGGGGCCTGGTGGAGGGTGACCCTGCACTGCTGGGGTGTGGGGGTGGTGGGTGACATGAGTGGGGGCCTGGTGGAGGGTGACCCTGCACTGCTGGGGTGTGGGGTGGTGGGAGACATGAGTGGGGGCCTGGTGGAGGGTGCCCCTGGTGGCTGGGGTGTGGGGGTGGTGGGAGACATGAGTGGGGGCCTGGTGGAGGGTGCCCCTGGTGGCTGGGGTGTGGGGGTGGTGGGAGACATGAGTGGGGGCCTGGTGGAGGGTGACCCTGCACTGCTGGGGTGTGGGGGTGGTGGGAGACATGAGTGGGGGCCTGGTGGAGGGTGCCCCTGGTGGCTGGGGGCTGGGGGTGGTGGGTGACATGAGTGGGGGCCTGGTGGAGGGTGCCCCTGCACTGCTGGGGTGTGGGGGTGGTGGGAGACATGAGTGGGGGCCTGGTGGAGGGTGCCCCTGGTGGCTGGGGGGTGGGGGTGGTGGGAGACATGAGTTGGACATGGGTGGGGGCCTGCTGGCAGGTGCCCCACAGTGCTGGGGTGTGGGGGTGGTGGGTGACATGAGTGGGGGCCTGGTGGAGGGTGCCCCTGGTGGCTGGGGGGTGGGGGTGGTGGGTGACATGAGTGGGGGCCTGGTGGAGGGTGCCCCTGCACTGCTGGGGTGTGGGGGTGGTGGGAGACATGAGTGGGGGCCTGGTGGAGGGTGCCCCTGGTGGCTGGGGTGTGGGGGTGGTGGGAGACATGAGTGGGGGCCTGGTGGAGGGTGCCCCTGGTGGCTGGGGTGTGGGGGTGGTGGGAGACATGAGTGGGGGCCTGGTGGAGGGTGCCCCTGGTGGCTGGGGTGTGGGGGTGGTGGGAGACATGAGTGGGGGCCTGGTGGAGGGTGCCCCTGGTGGCTGGGGTGTGGGGGTGGTGGGAGACATGAGTTGGACATGGGTGGGGGCCTGCTGGCAGGTGCCCCACAGTGCTGGGGGGTGGGGGTGGTGGCTGACATGAGTGGGGGCCTGGTGGAGGCTGCCCCTGCACTGCTGGGGTGTGGGGGTGGTGGGAGACATGAGTGGGGGCCTGGTGGAGGGTGACCCTGCACTGCTGGGGTGTGGGGGTGGTGGGTGACATGAGTGGGGGCCTGGTGGAGGGTGACCCTGCACTGCTGGGGTGTGGGGTGGTGGGAGACATGAGTGGGGGCCTGGTGGAGGGTGCCCCTGGTGGCTGGGGTGTGGGGGTGGTGGGAGAAATGAGTGGGGGCCTGGTGGAGGGTGCCCCTGGTGGCTGGGGTGTGGGGGTGGTGGGAGACATGAGTGGGGGCCTGGTGGAGGGTGACCCTGCACTGCTGGGGTGTGGGGGTGGTGGGAGACATGAGTGGGGGCCTGGTGGAGGGTGCCCCTGGTGGCTGGGGGCTGGGGGTGGTGGGTGACATGAGTGGGGGCCTGGTGGAGGGTGCCCCTGCACTGCTGGGGTGTGGGGGTGGTGGGAGACATGAGTGGGGGCCTGGTGGAGGGTGCCCCTGGTGGCTGGGGGGTGGGGGTGGTGGGAGACATGAGTTGGACATGGGTGGGGGCCTGCTGGCAGGTGCCCCACAGTGCTGGGGTGTGGGGGTGGTGGGTGACATGAGTGGGGGCCTGGTGGAGGGTGCCCCTGGTGGCTGGGGGGTGGGGGTGGTGGGTGACATGAGTGGGGGCCTGGTGGAGGGTGCCCCTGCACTGCTGGGGTGTGGGGGTGGTGGGAGACATGAGTGGGGGCCTGGTGGAGGGTGCCCCTGGTGGCTGGGGTGTGGGGGTGGTGGGAGACATGAGTGGGGGCCTGGTGGAGGGTGCCCCTGGTGGCTGGGGTGTGGGGGTGGTGGGAGACATGAGTGGGGGCCTGGTGGAGGGTGCCCCTGGTGGCTGGGGTGTGGGGGTGGTGGGAGACATGAGTGGGGGCCTGGTGGAGGGTGCCCCTGGTGGCTGGGGTGTGGGGGTGGTGGGAGACATGAGTTGGACATGGGTGGGGGCCTGCTGGCAGGTGCCCCACAGTGCTGGGGGGTGGGGGTGGTGGGTGACATGAGTGGGGGCCTGGTGGAGGCTGCCCCTGCACTGCTGGGGTGAGGGGTGGTGGGAGACATGAGTGGGGGCCTGGTGGAGGGTGCCCCTGGTGGCTGGGGTGTGGGGGTGGTGGGAGACATGAGTGGGGGCCTGGTTGACGGTGCCCCTGCACTGCTGGGGTGTGGGGGTGGTGGGAGACATGAGTGGGGGCCTGGTGGAGGGTGCCCCTGGTGGCTGGGGTGTGGGGGTGGTGGGAGACATGAGTGGGGGCCTGGTGGAGGGTGCCCCTGGTGGCTGGGGGGTGGGGGTGGTGGGAGACATGAGTGGGGGCCTGGTGGAGGGTGCCCCTGGTGGCTGGGGTGTGGGGGTGGTGGGAGACATGAGTTGGACATGGGTGGGGGCCTGCTGGCAGGTGCCCCACAGTGCTGGGGGGTGGGGGTGGTGGGTGACATGAGTGGGGGCCTGGTGGAGGCTGCCCCTGCACTGCTGGGGTGTGGGGGTGGTGGGAGACATGAGTGGGGGCCTTGTGGAGGGTGACCCTGCACTGCTGGGGTGTGGGGGTGGTGGGAGACATGAGTGGGGGCCTGGTGGAGGGTGACCCTGCACTGCTGGGGTGTGGGGGTGGTGGGAGACATGAGTGGGGGCCTGGTTGACGGTGCCCCTGCACTGCTGGGGTGTGGGGATGGTGGGAGACATGAGTGGGGGCCTGGTGGAGGGTGCCCCTGGTGGCTGGGGTGTGGGGGTGGTGGGAGACATGAGTTGGACATGGGTGGGGGCCTGCTGGCAGGTGCCCCACAGTGCTGGGGTGTGGGGGTGGTGGGAGACATGATGGGGGCCTGGTGGAGGGTGCCCCTGGTGGCTGGGGTGTGGGGGTGGTGGGAGACATGAGTGGGGGCCTGGTGGAGGGTGCCCCTGGTGGCTGGGGTGTGGGGGTGGTGGGAGACATGAGTGGGGGCCTGGTGGAGGGTGCCCCTGGTGGCTGGGGGGTGGGGGTGGTGGGTGACATGAGTGGGGGCCTGGTGGAGGCTGCCCCTGCACTGCTGGGGTGTGGGGGTGGTGGGAGACATGAGTGGGGGCCTGGTGGAGGGTGCCCCTGCACTGCTGGGGTGTGGGGGTGGTGGGAGACATGAGTGGGGGCCTGGTGGAGGGTGCCCCTGGTGGCTGGGGGGTGGGGGTGGTGGGTGACATGAGTGGGGGCCTGGTGGAGGGTGCCCCTGCACTGCTGGGGTGTGGGGGTGGTGGGAGACATGAGTGGGGGCCTGGTGGAGGGTGCCCCTGGTGGCTGGGGTGTGGGGGTGGTGGGAGACATGAGTTGGACATGGGTGGGGGCCTGCTGGCAGGTGCCCCACAGTGCTGGGGGGTGGGGGTGCAAGGGGACATGAGTTGGTGTTCATTAGTTCAAGGAGACATGTGCCTTTGCTGGGGGGCATGCCCATGTTGGGTGGGCTGCCTGCGGGACATGACCAGGGATGCAGGGTAGTCCCCTGTGGTGTGGACTGCCTGCAGGGGCCGTGGAGGGTGTACAGGGTACACCTGGGAGGACCCACACTGTCAAATCACATGTGGAACTTCCCGCGCACCCCTGAAATACACGCGCCCAGGCTATTCGCGTGTGGAACTTCCCGCGCACCCCTGAAATACACGCGCCCAGGCTATTCGCGTGTGGAACTTCCCGCGCACCCCTGAAATACACGCACCCAGGCTATTCGCGTGTGGAACTCCCCGCGCACCCCTGAAATACACGCGCACCCAGGCTATTCGCGTGTCGAACTTCCCGCGCACCCCTGAAATACACGCGCCCAGGCTATTCGCGTGTGGAACTTCCCGCGCACCCCTGAAATACACGCACCCAGGCTATTCGCGTGTGGGACTCCCCGCGCACCCCTGAAATACACGCGCACCCAGGCTATTCGCGTGTGGAACTTCCCGCGCACCCCTCAAATACACGCGCACAGGCTATTCGCGTGTGGAACTTCCCGCGCACCCCTCAAATACACGCGCCCAGGCTATTCGCGTGTGGAACTTCCCGCGCACCCCTCAAATACACGCGCCCAGGCTATTCGCGTGTGGAACTTCCCGCGCACCCCTCAAATACACGCGCCCAGGCTATTCGCGTGTGGAACTTCCCGCGCACCCCTCAAATACACGCGCCCAGGCTATTCGCGTGTGGAACTTCCCGCGCACCCCTGGAATACACGTAGCCCGCTCCCCCAGGCCCGATCGCGTGAGGATCTTCACGCGAACCCCTGTAATACACGTAGCCCGCTACCCCAGGCCCGATCGCGTGAGGAACTTCACGCGAACCCCTGTAATACACGTAGCCCGCTCCCCCAGGCCCGATCGCGTGTGAAACTTCACGCGAACCCCTGAAATACACGTAGCACGCTCCCCCAGGCCCGATCGCGTGAGGGACTTCACGCGAACCCCTGTAATACACATAGCCCGCTCCCCCAGACCCGATCGCGTGTGAAACTTCACGCGAACCCCTGAAATACACGTAGCACGCTCCCCCAGGCCCGATCGCGTGAGAAACTTCACGCGAACCCCGAAATACACGTAGCCCGCTCCCCCAGGCCCGATCGCGTGAATAACTTCACGCGAACCCCTGTGATGCACGTACCCTGCTGAAATCGCGTGTTAGACTTCCCGCGCACCCCGGTATACACGCACACGTATTTTTTGTCAGCGGGTGTCCGTGTTTGTGGGTACCCCTTTGCACGTCATTTTTCCTGGAGGGCCACAGTATGGGACATTCATCATGGCAGTATATAGGTGCTATTTGTTGGCGCACCTTTTGGCGCACATTTCTTACAGCCGCAGAGACGCTACCGCCTGCTTTCTTGTGGCGGTCGTGTTTGTGCCTGTGCGCTGGTTTGAGCGTGCGCTTTTTTCCCCTATTCTATTCCATGAATACGTGTTGTAGGCGAGCGTGTGGGCGTTCCGCGCACTTGTGCCCTGTACTTCCCCCGTGACGCCCACGTTTTGGCAAGTTGTTCCCCATTCCGAGTGTTACGCCCGTGTTCCGCCTACTTTTGTTGCGTGCGCCGCGCTATGTGCGAATTTCGCTGTGGCCTGTGCGATTTTCGCTGTGACCTGGCGCACGCTGTTAGATGGCCTGTGCGCCAACGTGCGCCGCGCACTTTTTTATCGCACATACGCTGGTTTTCTCGTGCACGGCCTTCCATGAATCGACGTGCGCTGCTTTTCGTGCGATTTTCGCAATTGCACTGCGATTTTCGCTATTCCACTGCGATTCGCACGTTTTTGCCCACTTGCACCGCGCTAATTATTCCATGAATCGGCCTGATAGTCTCTTCATAATTTTGAACCATAAAGTATGGATTGTGGATACCCTAAAGTGGCAAAACACTGGCTTGCAATTTCAGGGGCATAAATGTTATTTACTTTACGTTTCAATGTTTCAAAATTGAAGTGGCAATACACCACCTGCCCTCTGCATCCTCCTGGGTATGTGTAATCTTAACATAATAACCTTCTGAGATCAGGATTGAGACTCAAGGCTTTCGGTTAAAGGTGGCCGCCACAATTGCCATAGCTAGCCACTCCTGTTGTACATGTTCAGATGTATACACGTCCAGCTGTGTTTCCTCTATTGTTTAGAAATGACAGTGCTTTTTTGTAATTAACCAAGAAGTTTGCCTTTAATGGGGTGTGTGAGTCCTTGCGCATTCCAGCAAAGGAATGTGGAGAGTCCCATGGCAAGCTGTTGTAGAGGAAGACATCATTCAACAATGTCATAAAACTGTAAGAAGATGCATGACCTGAATGAATACCCTGGAAGTATACCAGAATGTGAGCCTCCATCTTTTGTTTAAATATAATAGTCGAACACATGATTGTATTAACTGCTATGTAGGACATGCTGCGATGAAAAAATAAAAAAAACAAAGTTAAATAGGAGACCTAGATTTGGAGAGGCAGAGGGCAAAAGGCTCACGTTCATCATGTGAAGTAACACACATATGTGTGGCAATCCGGGCACAGGGTGCATCTCAAAACCTGGAGTAACACTCCCAGACACAGAGGTTCCAATGTTGAACGCACATTCGTATTCAAATTTGTTAAGGAAGAAACCTGGAAGACCATGTAGATACATTCATTTGAACAGTGTACATAGTTTATTTTAAACTGCAAAACATTATAATAAAAATACATGCATACATAAATAAATACATATAAACATACATATACTGTTAGCAAGGGAGCCTACAATCTGTTCAATTGAGCATCTGCAAGTTAAAATAACAAGACAGCCACATGCTGTATCCAGCCGTGGATTATAATCAATAACATCCAGGATATATACACCATCTACATGTAATCTAAAGAGAAGAGAACGCTGGTAAAGTCTGTTGTTGCTCATCCATCAAGGTATTGAGGTCATCATATGACATGGCTCTGTCTCTGTATATTACTTTCATTCTCGTCGCAGCGATGAGCCCATATTTATTGCCTATGGGTCTCAAGATGGGCAACGTTTCAAGTAAGTTCTTCTGCATTTTCACCATAAGGACGAAATAGTCTTGATTGACCTATGTGTTGTGAAAAGAAAACTTTATTAGCAACAGCTGATTCACCGCCCTCATGAGCCCCATCACCTGGGTGACCTATTATACATGAAATACGGTGCATCTATGTTTAGTTTTACTTGCAGTCAAGGTCATGGGGCAAAGACTGTCTGCACGCAGTACTTCCAGGACTCAAGATTTAGGAACGGCAAGCAGCATTGGGGGAATTTGTTGTGGATCTTAAATCTCTTCTATGTGACCACTCCCTCTAGTTAGGTTAACATGATTATTCCTTCTGTAACAATGTAGATTATCACACTTATGTGTCCGCTGCAATTTCTGGCATTGCTGATAGCCCATTGTAAGGTCCAGGCTCTCCTTTCTCAGACATGGAGGTTTTGGACAGCTGGGCCCTCATTACAACCTTGGCGGTAAGTTTTCAACTTTAAGCCAAGGCGTAATTTATGTTAACGCCATGGTGGATGGCGGATTTACTGCCCCATTCCAACCTTGGAGGGGCGGTAAATCCCCATTCACCATGGCCTCTTCCCCATTCCCATTTTGCCCCATAGGGCATAATGGGAGTGGGGAAGGCGCTAATTACGGCACCGTAAATTACAGTGACGTAATTAGCACCAAGGCGGCTTAGCGCCTTGCATTTTAACGCCTGCTAAAAGCAGGCGTTAAAATGGGAATCAGGCGTTAAGGGTTAACTGTGCTGACGGCGTCGTTAAACCCTTAACGCCTGGGTTGTAATGAGGGCCCTGGTCTTCATATTTTAGCATGTGAATTTCCAGGGCATCAATTGTGATTTCGAAATCTGAATAGCCGGCCTGGATGTTGCTACCTAGTGTTTGCATTAGTGCAACATTATCATTGGCAGTGCCAGGAATAGTTGGAAGATCTTGAGTTAGGCCATGAAATTCACCAAAAACAGTTTAGGGCGGGAGACCTTAGAAGGTGCAGATGCATCTGACCTTCACTCAGTGCTAGACATTAGAAGGTGACACATTTCCTTTCCTTGTGTATTTTTATTATTGTCAGCAGGACTCTTGGACACCCTGTGAGTAGGTGAGCAGTCCTTGTTTATATTCTCCACAGAGCAGATATTCGTCTACCCGTTCCACAGTTATTAGCACAGGCATGGTGGGGACTGCAGGGGACATCTGTTGTTGTCTTCAGTGCTATGGTCAAAATTCTGGTGTATTCTTTGGAATATGTGATATGCAGGTTCGTAGAAGAAGCAGAAGGTGGGATACATACGTCTCTATTGAAGGGGGAGGTTGAATGTGGTCGCAGGCAGGGGCAGTGGTGCAGAATCAGCTACAGAAGAACACAGGTGATAGTTTGTTGTCATAACACGGTGGAATCCGACTAAGGGTGTGCGACTAAGGATGTGCGACAGAATGTAAAATGGCAGTGTGTTTCAGCTCTACAGTGGCTGCGCATGTCAAAGCATGTTTCTGCTCCTTCAGTCATCACCCAGTCATCCACAATGTGGCCCTCTTTACTTCCGGCAACGAGCATCTCAATATATGCAGACTTACTGAATTGTGGGTGTCGGTCAATCTCCTCACATCGTCAAGGTTACAAACCTAGGGCGGGGAGTGCAATCTTGAGGGAGCCCTTGGACTTCATAAAGAAATAGTTTCTTTATGTAGTCACTCTGCCTTCATAAATGAATTATTTCTGTTACTTTGTAACAGAAATACTTTCTTTATAACAGAAATAATTCCTTTATGAAGGCAGAGTGACTTCAAAAAGCAACTATTTATTTTGTTGTGCTTCTAATTTTATTTTTTATTTATTTTTTTAATCTGAGGGGCCCCCTCCCAGGACATGTGTGGGGCCCCCTCTATGCCAGTGTTTTTGATCTGATCTACTTGCCCTATCGTGCCGACCCCCCCACTGCTATCAATACGTTCAGGCAACTGCTGGCATAGCACACATCTGTCTTTATCAGCCTGTCCTCTACATATCTTCTGTCGAAATACATTTTGAAATTAAAACATCAAGAAGCTGATTTTATGGTTACAAAATTGTATTAATCAAGGATATGTACGTAGATATGAGCCACCATCTTGGGGTAACCCCCGCACACCCATTCCCCGCGTCCTTAACTCTTGCGGTCATTTTAAACAGCTACTGCTTTAAGTGCACTATGTATGAATATAGACTATGACACTTCCACAAATATTCACAATGCTACAGCTATTTAAATGCAAATGTACAAGGCACAGAATTATTGCTATTGCTTTGAATATTCTTATAAGGAATACCAATAAAACCAAAATGTGTGCCTAAGTATTAAGTAAAATGGCTACTGTGTAACTTAGCTCAATTCATGATTGAATGAGAATTTATATAATGTAGAACTAGATTACCTGAGGTCATCGAGGATGTGAACTTTAAGCAGCCAATTGGCCAGCCTACCCATAACAAAGTACATATATTAGACGAGCTGCTTTGAAATAGTATTATCACAAGGGTGTTCTTATTGACCTTCTCACAGCCTATCCGAATGCTCAGAATGCAGCCAAAAACTAGTAATACTGAATGTATTCCAAGCATTGCGACTTCAGAAGCAGACAGGAAACAACGAAGAGGATTTCTCTACATTCAATAAACAGCAATGCAGTTTTCCAGCAATCTTTCTTTGAACAACACAATCTAATTTAACACAAGTTACAGCTAGTACATTGGCCAATGTTTTCAATTACATATTGAAAAATCTTTATCTTTTGCATTACATATTGTCGGGGGGGAAATTCTGCCCGGGTCGGCCGGGCCGTCCGCAGACCTCCGGACAGGGAGGCCCCAACTCCTCCCGTATATCCCAAAAGAGATAGAGTATGAGACACACGCAAGAAGCAAGGTGACTCTGCTGTTTATTAGACAAAACGGCAGGGATGGGTCAAGGAGCGTACGCGTCCGTCCTGACACACACACAATCGTGGGGCTCGCAGGCCCTTTTTACCTTAGTATGACGCGCTACTTGCGTCACTTGGAAAGTTTAGCAAAAAACCCATCTCCACTCCGGATTGGTTACTCGAGTGGTAGGGTTAGTATAGCACACATATAGAGAACGGTGTTAGTGGTTGAGGGTTAGTCAGGTGGTATACCTGGGCTGTCCCTTCAATTTGATACATGAAAGTTGTTACATGAAGACCTCTGAGGATTGGTCAATGTTAATGGCGTCAGTGATAGGAGCCCCATGTTCTGATTGGTCCGCTCGCGAGCCTCCCAGTCTGGGACTGTCGCTGTTCCCAGCTCGTGGTGCACCTGTAATTTGCAACAATGTTTTACTACGGGTAGGTGTAAACAATGTGAGGATTTATTCATATGTTGGGAGGTCGACTACTCCCACTGCTGCAGATGTCCAATGAGTCTTTTAATTGTATCTGCCTGTGTCTTGAAACGTGGGATTCAGGCGTATCTTTCCTCCTGGGCTTGGCATCTTGTCAGGTTTGGCTTTGTCACGTGAGGTGGGACCGTGTTTGAGGCAAAATTCAACATAATTAATATTGTTTTTCCTACTGTGTGCCTGGTTTATCTTGCAGGTGCGACCTTGGCGTTGGCTTGCAGTGTGCGAGATTGCAACATCGTGCCCTTGGCGGTGTGCTTTCGCCGGGCTCATTTTGCAGGGTCAGCAACCCAGTTCTTGCTCATTCAATGTTCATGGAAGCTTTTGCTTGCGGCCTACTTGGGCCTGGTGCATAGGTGGAACCGTTTGATGCAGAGCGCTTTAGGTTACGGTATCATATTGCTCTATCCTCAGTATCGTGTCTCCGTTATATTCTTCATTATGGTACATGGTTCTTAGAAGAAGCGTGAGCAAGCCTTTTTAGATAAGTTCATGATGCGTCTTGTGTTTCTGCATTTTGAGAGCCTATGTGGAAAATAATAAAGATGCACGTCCGTGAGTATGTCTGTCGCCTACGTCATAGCACTGAGTATATTGTTCGTGTGGATTGGTGTGGGAGTGTCCGGTGTGCATGTTTGCACAGGTGTGCTGACCGTTGGCTAGGTCGTCATGGCATCTCTAACGACGTGTAGGTTTAGTCGAGTTGATCCGTGCCGCAGGTGTCGGCATGGACAGGGCGGGCTGCTGGGCAGGTAGATGGGCACATCCGTATGTTCCTGTACCAGGGTATTTGGTCGTCTGGTAGATAGGCAAATTCCTCTCGTGGCGGGTGTCTAGGCCGTGATCCTCTAGGCCAAGCGCGAGAGGGGAAGGGCGGGAGCCTGTTCTTTTATTCTCCCACTTCAGTCCCCCCTCTGGTCGACTTGTCGACCACAAACATATCCTTTTCTTTATCTCCTCTTACTCTCCATATTTTAGTTATTCCTCCCAAATGTCCATAGTGGTTAACATGGTCTTCAAATGACCAATACATATATTCACAGGTTCCTCCAGGAGTGCAGTATACCCATTTCCCTATGTAGCTCCTTGGCTTTCTTGGGTTTTCGAGCTTCACAGATGGTGGGTCCAGGTGGTTGGTGATGATCTGGTTGCGCAACTTCTCTCTCTCTTTTATGATTGTGCCTGTGTGTTGGCCGTCATCTGTTGGCATCAAGAGGTGTATACCAACCATTTCAATCATCTCGTCTGTGGTGCGTGCCTTCCGGGCCTTCCAAAATCTTATTATGATCAGTGTAGCTCCAGCCAAAATAGTACATCCAACTATAATCTTCAGTCTATCTGACAGCCAAGATGGCAACCATGACCATAATATTGAAAACCAGCTCTCATCCTTTTTCACACCTTTACTTTCATCCATCATTTTTGAGTGCATCTGGGCCAATTGTGATACAGCTTCCGTGAGTGTACCATTGTCAGCATCATTAGCAGGAATGAATGTGCAGCATGATTGTCCTATCTTTGCGCAAACTCCTCCTTCCATTGCTGTGAGGAGGTCCAGTACATATCTGTTCTGTAGTGCAACCATTCTTACTGCTCGCCATTCCTCTTTTATTGCGTTGAATCCATTTACTGTAGAGTTAATTGTCATCATTAGTTCCCACCTAGTTATCTGGAGCCATTTTGCGTTTGCGTAGGCCTGCAGTCCAGGATGTATTATTGAGGAGAAGAACATAGCTGCTCTGCTGAATAGTCTGTGTTCCGGCGGAATTGAGGTGAGTGCTGTTTCCGACCTTCCCCACAGGTAATTTCCTGTCAGAGGTTCTCCTTGTCTTTTCCTTCTGTTGAGGACAGTGTAGTTGCCGTTGCGTCGGTTCTCTGGCCCTTTCCGAGGCTGTGCAGATCTCCTCTTCCTTTTGTTCCCTTCATCCATCTTGGGGAAATTCGCCATATTCACATGCTTCTGGGGTACCACTAGTGATGGTACATTAACGTGTACTATAGTGCATACACCATTCCACAAAGGGGGCAGTGTGTGGTACGCCTTGTCTCCACAGGCCCAGTAATGGTCCATTACTACTGCTGTTCCTGCTCCCCCCTCAGGTAACTCCATCACGCTTTCACAGTTGGTGTTGTATCCTACATCCACCTCTCCTTTATGTTGGTAGCATACCTTAGGCGCAGTTAGCGGCAGTATTGTTATTGGGTCTTCATCCTTCTCCATCCACGTGAGCATGGGTACGTACTTGATCCAAGTCATCCAACATCTATGGTTATGTCCATCAATAGTTGAAATGTTTTCTCTTGTTACCATGTTGCTGTCAACCACTCCTATGTCCAATTTGTTGTTCATGTACACCTTCCCTGTTATTATCATCAGTGGTCTTTCCCAACATCCGTTTTTACCAGGGACTTCAGTGGCGTACCAATCACATGGTAGGTACTGCAGTGTTACTTTCTTTGTTTCTCCTTTTTCAGGACCACTTGTTATGTATCTGAATCATTCAGCATATAAACTGCTCTTGTGGTAACTCAAATAAGTCTTGAGGAAGTTGTTTTCATATGGATATGTATCTCGTGTTTTCCACACCAGTTGCACCACTGTCCCTTGAAATCTTCCTTTCGTCTGGAACAGTGCCAGGTAATATTATACATCGTGCTATTTTTCCATCTATCTCTGTGGCAACAAATGTTCGAGAAGCGCTCATGGCGTATGGGCTCAATGAGCAAACGTAGCAGCTGTCTTCTGTTGTCTGCTTACCTATGTGGGTCATGTGTTGGTACCATATGTTGTTTGGGATGTGTGCTGAATCTTGTATGTAGTTGTTAATGCCTTTATTATCGGAGTATGTGCTGCGTTTAACTCTATTTTCCTTGTGTGGGATTTTACTAGTACCACCTGACGTAACACCTGTTGCAGCTGGGGGTGGGGGTGCATTAGGTTTGGGTACAGCAATAAAATCAATAGCATAGCTGTACTGCCATACAGAGGCAGCCAAGAACCCGGTGATCATTAAAATCCCTATCAATTTTATTACAGATGCTAATTTCACCGGCATTTTGCTCTTACCTTGCTGCAGTCCGGCAGCTTATTCTTGCGACGTTACAGTTGCCCGCCTGAAAATTCTTAATATGCTTGTTATTGGTGTTAGTTGTCGTTTTTCAGTGCCCAGGCGAAGAGCTGTTCCCACGCCAATCTAAGTGATCTATCTCTTAGGGCGGGCAAGTATGGTTGGAGGTGGGGCATTGAATGTTCTATGGCCAAGAGGAAGGCTGTGTAGTAGACACGTACCCTTCTTCTTTTCAGGTACGTTGGCCGTTTTATTTCATACACAAATTGGTGTGACAATTCTTCCAGGTAATTATCGTCTGAGGGTACCATCTACTCCTGGGCAGTGAATTGGTTAGTTATCTACTTTCTTAATAGTACAATAATACGCTGTACCTGCATGTGCGAGAGAAAAGAAAGAGAACATTCAGGTGTTTACATGTGTGTATGTGCAAAACAATGTCCTTCAGTTCAGTTATTACTACAGTGGGTAGGGGGTCAATGGGCAGAGGGTTTGGGGCTCAACTGGCGGAAGTCTCTTTACTCTTTAATCATGTAACCATGGGGTGGGCGGTACGGGGATCACCCCTTTCTTTTCTAGTAGTTGTCTCCGGGGAATCTGGGGGGTGGCAGGGTATGGGGACACTGAGGCCGTAAGTTGTGGTAGAAGTCTCTTACTCCGTTGGTGACGCTGTTGTTGTTCTTCCAGTGGCCCTGTCGATGGCGCTGGGGCGGGTCTGGAGTTTGTAGATCTTTACGTCGTGTAGGTGGTTCCAGGCACGTTTGTCCTGTAGCTTTACTGCTCTCGTTGATACCTCCTCTACCAGATGGGGGCCAGTGAATCGTGGACTGTTCCACTTTCTGTTGAAATTGCGAAGTAGTACGTGGTCACCTTTAGCAACTTTGCACAGTCTTTCCTTTTCCAATTCTTTATCCACGTCTTCTTGTTGATCGCTGTTAGACCCGCCCCGCGTGCGCTCGAGCTGTTGAGACACAAACACTACACTAGTAATCAAAGAAGACACATATTGGTACATTTCATCACCAAGGACATCTGCAGTACTCTCGTGGTCGGTAAATGCTCTTGATGTTCGCGTTAGTGGAAGGCGCATTTGACGTCCGGAAACCACCTCGTGAGGGGTGAGGTGGTGGTCGGAACCTGGTCTATTCCTTAGCTCAAATAGGGCTAGTGGAAGGCAATACAACCAACTCTTCTTTGTTGTTTGCTGTATTTTTGCAATTGCCTCCTTTAATAGGCCATTCAGGCGTTGGCCTGTGGGTGGTATGCACATGCAAATTTATGCTTGATGTTCAGCAAGGAAGTAATGTGCTGGAACATTTCGTTTGCGAAATGTGGGCCATTGTCTGACCTCAGTACCTCGCACACTCCCCACCTGGGGAAGACCTCCCTCACTAGGAATTTAGCTGCTCTAAATGCATCTGGGTGTGAACAGGGCCCTGCTTCAATCCACCTCGAGAATGGGCATACTACTACAATCATATACCTATTTCCATGACATACGTTGATCATATCAACATAGTAAATATGGAGATGTTGGAAAGGTCCCTCTGGCCAGGGTATAGTACCTCTTATCACCTTCAGAGTGTGACCGGCCGTAAACTGTTGACATGTGAGACAATTTCTGATAAAATTTGACACATGAGAATTTAACTCGGGGCAGAACCAGTCTTCCCTAATTCGTGCTGCAATTACTTCCTTGCCTGTGTGGGCTGGGTGATGTAGTTGGCTCAGGGCGGTGTTCAATAGTGCCAGTGGTATTACAATCTTTCCAGTGTCACCCTGGCGCCATAGTGCGTCGGTTGGTGACATTGTGCATCCTCCTTTTAGCCATATTTCTTTTTCTGCCATTGGTGCAGCCGCTTGTAGCTCCATTATCTGTGTGGCTGGGAGATGGGTGTAACCTTCTCTTATCAACATCTCCTTAGCCATTCCCCTCCCTCTCCCTCTCTGTGACTCTGGGGGGTTCCATATCTCACCAAAGTATGCAGCATACCTCGCATGTGCGTCTGCTGCTGCATTCCCTTTTGAGATGTGGTCTTCACCATTGGTGTGTGCGGTGCATTTGACCAAAGCTAATTCTTGGGGGTCATTTATTGCTTCAATTAGTTCAGCCAATAGGAGGGCATGTTGCACTGGAGTGCCATCAGCTCTCCTAAACCCTCTTCTCCTCCATTTCGACAGCCCTGAGTGGACAGTGGACGTAACATATGCGCTGTCAGAATATATGGTCACTCGTTTGTCAACGCCAAGATCAGTGCAATCAATTCTGCTGCTTGAGCGGAATAATGCTGTGGTAGTTGTACACATCTCATTGCCACACACACCGGTACCTCCATCATTTTTACCACTGCTGCCCCAGTCCTCCTTATACCATCCCTTTGGTCGATAGTTGATGACCCATCAATGAACAGGAGCTCACCTCCCTCTAGTGCGTTCTCTTCAACCTTTCTTGTACATGAGTACATTTCAGTTATTTGCGTACAGTCGTGGGCATAGTCTCCCTCCTCAATTACTTCTGCTAGGAACCTTGCAGGGTTGACCGTGCTACATCTAACAATTGATAGTTCAGCTCTGGATAAAATGATCTCGTAACCTGATGCCCTTTGCGTGGTTAGGGTGGACTTAGGTTTATTCAATATCGCAAATAGTGCATGTTCCACAAACAGTGTAGTTGGGCACCCCATGGTGATTGCTGATGCTTTCTCTACCGCAAAAGCAGCTGCGGCGAGACCTTGTTCGCAAGGGAAATGACCTAACATCACAGGATCTAAGTGGCCGCTGTAAAATGCTACTGGTTTGTAGCCCATGCTTGTTTTTTGAGCCAACACTGCTTTCATTACTGCTGAGTCGCAATGTGAAAATATAAAGAATTGTCGCTCATAGTCTGGGGATGCCAGTACCGGAGCAGTTGATATCGCATCTTTCAATTCATCAAAAGCCTCTTTCATTTCCATTGTCCATCCCAACTTTTTCTCCCCTTTATTAGCTTCCTTTAACGCCTCAAGCAGGGGTCCTATGTATGAACTGTAATCAAATACCCATGCTCTACAGTAGTTGCACAGACCCAGGAACTGCTGCAGTTCCCTCACTGTTTGCGGCACTGGTGTGTTTGAAATGGCCTGTGCTCTTTGTGGTGCAATCTTTCTTCCATGTTGGGATATGAGCTGACCAATGTAAAGTACCTGTTCTTGACAGTACTGTAACTTTTCCATGTCTACCTTGTAACCTTTTTCAGCCAATATTGTCAACATCTTTAATGAGTCCTCTCTGCATGTTCTTTTGTTTGTACTGCAAATTATTATGTCGTCGACATACTGCAACACTGTGCTTTCCACTTCAATGTTACCCAAATCCATCTGTATTACTCTGTTGAAAATTGAGGGTGATTCGCAATACCCTTGTGGCAATCTGGTGTGTTTCCACTTTGTGTTTCTGTAAGTGAAGCTTGTCAGATCTTGTGAGTCTGGGTGCAATGGTATTGAGAAGAAAGCATTTTTAAGGTCGATCACTGTAAATCGTGATGCTTCTGCTGGAATGCCACACAATATTGTAGCCGGGTTTGTGGCTATGGGGTATTCTGCTTCTACTATGTTGTTCAAGGGCCTGAGATCCTGTATGAAGCGCCAAGACCCCCCTTTAGCCTTGCGCACTGGGTATACAGCCGTGTTACATGGTGATTCTGAGGGGACTAATATGCCATTATCTATAAGGGCCGTTATGGTTTCATATATGCCCTCATCTGCCTCTTTTGATAGTGGGTACTGTTTCACTCTGGGGAGTATTGCACCTTTTTTCAATTTTATCCTTACTCCCCCTATACTTTTTATGCACCCCACGTCATAGGGGCTAGTAGTCCACAATGATGTGGGTCCCTTTGTCATATCCTCCTTAAAGAAGGGAACTGGGGTGGATGTAGGTGCCTCAAGTGCCATTGCAATTTTCTGTGCTACTTGTTTGTACGCCACTCTTAGCCATATTTCCACACTCATCATAAACACCATTTCACCTTCCTCTTTCTCTTCTGAGAACAGCTCCTCATCTGATACCTGGGTCAGTCTACATCGTTCTGCTAATGCTATCACTGCCCTCCATGCTCTTCCTTCTCTGTCTTGGGCATGTACAGCAATATAATCAGCTGTTGCTATAATGCTCTCAATGTCCACTGGAACCACCTTTCCTTCTGGTTCATTGACTGGTGTTTCTGGTCTGAACAAATAGGCTGCTGGCCTCCTCCAGATCTTTCCCTCTATCCCTGGCATCCATGCAAATGCCATGTCTGTCCCGTACTGGAAGAGTTCGCCATCTACTGGCTCCGCCCTAATCGCTGTCTGTCCGCAGTATGCTTGCATAATCTGTCGTGCTGTGAGCATGTTAATCCCTGGAGTAGAGCAAATTATGCCGTCTTCAGTAAAGGAGATCGTCATATTCAACCTGTTCATTATGTCTCTCCCCAGTATATTTACTGGTGAGGCACTATAATATAAAAGTGGAACTGACATGTCATAATCTCCTATAGATAAGGGAATGTTATCAGTGAAAGGAACCAACCCTCTAGCCCCAGAGAATCCTTGGGTGTTCATGGCTTCGCCTGACATCTTAAATTTACCTTCCCTTATGCAAGACCGGGTCGCCCCAGTGTCAACAAGGAATGATAATTTTTTGTCACCTATCGTTACCTCTATGCGTGGTTCCTCCGCACTATTAGGTGTTACTGACAGGATGGGACACACCAAGGCCGTCTGTGGGCTGTCCTATTGAGGGTACACCGATTGACCATTTCCTGAGTAAGGGTTGTGTCCCAGGACCGTCACCCTACCCAGTTGTGTTTGTTGCGCTTGGGGTTGTTGTGTTATCGCTACCTGTTGTTGTGGCAGTGAATATGTCTGTGGCTGTTGTTGTGTTATTAGTTGTTGCTGTTCATTTCCCTGTTGCAAAGTCTGCTGTTGCTGTATGCCCTGCTGTTCCTGTGTGGGCCTTGGTTGTCCCTGTTCACTCCATGATGGTGTTCCTGGTCTTACTCTACACGTGCGTGACACGTGCCCTAATAATCCACAACTCCAACACACAGGTGGTTCCCTACTCTGCCATGGAAAGCTCCCTGTGTTGTCCTGGTATACTGGTTGCCCTGTGGGGTAGGAATTTCTAAGTCCTCCCACCTGCTGTTGTGTGTTATATCCGTATCCTCTCCCTCTCATAATTCCTCCTCTTCCCCTGTTGTAATTATAATACCCAGCTCCTGGCATTGAGTATCCTCCTCCTATGTTGGTCGTGTATGGTTGGAGTGGCGGCTACTGTTGTGTTATAGTCTGTAAGGGTGGTATTTGGGAGAGATCTTGTGCAGCCACTACTTGTGTGGGGCTTTGGGTCATTGTTGTAGGTGTAGTTATTAGTGCCCCTTCCATTGTGTATTTCTGTACTAGTTTAGCCTCTTCCGTTTTCCTGTCCTCTTCCTTTTGTTTCATTTTTCCTTGCCAGGTCCTGCAATGATGCACTATTTTCAGTTGTATTTCTGGCCATGCTTTTGCTTCCATTCCCACTACTTTCTTCAGTTGTTTCTGAACTCCTTCTGGGAGCCCTTGTACTAGTATATGATAAAATATTGCTGGTGTTTTATCCCATTGTTCTCTAGTTTCCATGCACCACTTCTCTTGGATTTCCTGGATATAATCAACAGGATCTTCGTTCTCACGCATCTTACGTGAGGTAATTGCTCCTATGTCTGATGTGTCTGGGTACTGTACCCTCAGTGCCTGCCATAGTGCATGTCTGCAGTTTGCGAATGGTGCCCCATCGTGCAATGTGTTTACTATTGTTACCCCAGGGAATCCCGCTCTCTTCCAAATGTCATCCGCTGCATCCCCTAATATCGATATGAGAAGGCCCTTTACATCTCCCACTGCCAGTTTCTGTCCTGCGGTGTGTTTTTCCATTTCATATATCCATTTACCCGCACCTCCACTTAATGATGGGAGCCTGCACTTTATATTTTCTTTGTCTGTATGCTTCCAAGGGACATACTGTGGCCTAACCCCTCCCCTTTCCAGAAGTGGCATTAAGTTGTGTCTCGTTTTACCCTTTGGGTTCCATAAAATCGAGTCCTCACACCCTTCCTCTTCTTCCCTCTCTTCTACATCGTCAATTTCGTCCGTATTTCCCCTGCTCGTAACACTTTCTTCTCCATCCTTTCCCCTTCTTCCATCATTTCCTGTATTTAATGTGGGCGTGTGTATTCGTCCTTCCTGCCTGCGTCTAGGGAGGTCTCTAAGCCGACATGCATAGGGTGTCAGTTCGTTTGTGAAGGGCGCAAGTTTTATTGTACGTAATGAGCGTGAGGTGGTTGAGCATGTAGGGTGGGATGGGAGAGGGCGTGATGGGGACGGTGTGGCCTCATGTGTCTGTCTTTCCGCTATTCCTTGCTCTTCCTCCTCACTTCTCTCCAGTTCATCCTTTCTCCCACGGATCCATGGTGAGTCTGTGTTGGTCCGGGTGATGTATAGTTTATCTAGGCTTTCCCTTTCACTGTTTCTTCCGTCCTTCTCCACTCCTTCTTCTTCCTCACTACAAAAGTCAGTCATAAACGGCACCCCCCCACTCTGTCTTTTTCCCCTTGATGGTTACTGTTTTTAAGTCTATTAGGTCCAGTTCTCCCTTTTCTCCTTTATCAACCGCTCCCCTTTGCGCTGATGTTGTTGCTACTTCTGTGTCTCTATATACATCCCCCCTTACTTCACTCTCCCTTCTCCTATCTTCTCTTTCTCCTTCATTTTTCTCCTCCATCTCCCTACCATTTTCCTCCCTTTTCCTTTTTAATTCCTCCATTACTTCACTACTCACCTTTTCCAATATCCTTTCATCCTCTTTCTTCCTTTCCCATCTCACCCTCTCCCTTTCTAATATACTCTCTATCACCCTCCCTTCTTCGTATTTCTTAGTCGTTTCTGATAGTAGTCTCTTCTTCCACATTGCCATTTCTCTTTCTTTCTCTTCTTCTTCCCTTTTCCTCTCTCGCAGCACTGCTCTTGATACCCTTTCTGCTGCTGCTTTTACCCTTTCAGCTTCTCTCCTTTGCTCCTCAGTTCGTTCCCTTATTTTTTCCAATTCGTTCTTACCTTCTTTCCTTTCCCTCGCTCTCTCTCTTTCCTCCCTCTCGAGCTGTTTGATCAGTTCATTCTGCTCATCCCTTAACTCTGCTAGTCGTTCCTCCAAAATCTCTTCCTTTTGTCGTAACAGCTCTTCCCCTCTCATTCCACTCTCCCTGGTATTATCCTCGCCTGTTTTCCTTACTACCTCCTTCTCTTCTCCTGTTAATGAACCTCGTAATTTTAATAGTATCTGTGCAGCTACCCACTCATCATTTCCTATTTCCACAGTGTGTTCTTCTCCAGTCCTCCCCTCCCCTGCTGGCATCTTCCTATGAGCCACATATGGTGGAGGGCTGTATGCCGGGTTCGAGTACCCCTCAGCCGCCCTTAACTGTCCTCTTTCTATTTCTCCTAATTCTCTTAAAGGGTACAACCCCCTCCCTCTGTTTTCACTACCTTTGCTAGGGGTATATCGTTGCTCGGTTCCTTTTTTATTTCATTTGATTTATTGTTCTTTTCTCTTCCCTCTTGTCCGTTCCCCGTGTTCTTTGGGTCTTCACTCCCCTTTTTCCCATCCTCTCCTTCCTCCTTAATCTCTTTTTCTTCCGGTATTTCCCCCACAGTGAACATTCCATTTGGTCCTGGTCGGGACCCTTGGAACATCCTCCATAAGTTAAACACCTCCACGTGGTTTGCCAACTTCTTCCCTTTGTATGTATTATGCAGATGGTTTAATAGTGAATGTTGGGCATATGGATCAAAGCTACCATTAGGCCGCCATGGTGTTATCATTTTGTTGTCCGTCCCCTGTGTCCATTCTATGCTATACTTGATCAGTTTCTCCCTATGGGGTGACAGTGTTGTACATATGTGTTGTAGTGGGGTAGTGAGGGTGTTCCCCCACCCTCCCGATCCTGTCCCGTGTGACATAGTAGCGCTCCACTTGTTACCCTTCCCCTATTTGGTAGCGGTTATCTCACTAGCAGTTTACAATATACAGCCTTATATCGTTACCTGGCCCCGTAAGTTTGGGGACTTGCGATAGTCCGCTGAGGAAAATTATTAAAATATAGTATTTACATTTGTATATTTTCTTCTGTCTTTCTTCCTTTACACGACACCCTTACGGCCCCCTGCGGCCGAGGCGCACGTAGCCCCCTGCGGCTGCGTACCCCTTGTGACGTTCTTATACAGTCGTCCTATTTTCACTTGCTCCTCCTCCTTCTTCTACACTTGCCGTGGCCGGCGTTCTCCGTGCGCCGCCACGTCCCCCGTTTCGCCTTTCCTTGATCAATTCATTACCGTTTATATCCGTTTCCACTCCCTTACCACAGTTCTCTTCCCCACCACTCTCAGAAAGAAAAATGCCTTGTGCTCGGGATATCCTATGAAAGCCCTACTGGTGACGTCACCGATCGCTTCAAACTACTGGTAAGTTCTATATATATTCTTTAAGTCCAAAATACACTTGCAATCTACCCCCGTTAACCTCACAGCTGTCTTCCTGTCACTCCTGGAACAAGGTAATCAATAATATAATCGGACTGCGCACGCTGCGTCGCCTCACGTGTGATACGCCCCTCGACAGGAGGGCTTAACCAGCCAATTATCTTCCGTATTGGGCAACTAACTAGCTACCGCCTACAGGGAAACGTCATCTACCTATCGAGTTTCTTGCTCGAACAATAGGGATCCTCATCTACTCATTGATCAATAAATGCCAAATCGTAGGAAACCACACACACACACACCCTTACACGTAGTCGCGACCTAGGCCAATCAGTGTCTACGAGCGGCCGCACGTGATGTTTTCGTGCTCCGCCCCCTTCTCTCGCGTAACGTAACCGACTGCTCTCGCACTCGTTCGGCTACCATTCATTTCATTGCCTACACTAAATTGTCAAACCTTCGCCGCGCACCTGTGCAACACCTCCCACCTCCCGTATTTAATTCCTCCCCCCTCCCTCACAATTTCACATTGCTTGTTGTGCGTGGCATGCTCACCAAGTTCTCCTGATGCGGGGCTGCTCGACTGCGTGCACCCCTCCAAGCGGCTCGCCACCTCCCCTCGTCTGGACCACGTCTGGACACTCGCCAACCACGGGCGGGATACTTCTCAACCGGCTCCCGAAGGCCAATATCCTGATTGCGCTGTCCGGTCTTCTCGCAGTTCCGCGATGGTCCTGTAGTCCTTAGAAGGGGGCAACGGCAGAGGGGGCCGCGCCGCCGGACCTCCTCGCAACGGGATTACCTGGAAAAAAGTAAAACTAAAAAAGCAGATCTTAAACAGATCTCAGCAGTGCCTCCAACTTGTCGGGGGGGAAATTCTGCCGGGGTCGGCCGGGCCGTCCGCAGATCTCCGGGCAGGGAGGCCCCAACTCCTCCCGTATATCTCAAAATAGAGAGTATGAGACACACGCAAGAAGCAAGGTGACTCTGCTGTTTATTAGACAAAACGGCAGGGATGGGTCAAGGAGCGTACGCGTCCGTCCTGACACACACACAATCGTGGGGCTCGCAGGCCCTTTTTACCTTAGTATGACGCGCTACTTGCGTCACTTGGAAAGTTTAGCAAAAAACCTATCTCCACTCCGGATTGGTTACTCGAGTGGTAGGGTTAGTATAGCACACATATAGAGAACGGTGTTAGTGGTTGAGGGTTAGTCAGGTGGTATACCTGGGCTGTCCCTTCAATTTGATACATGAAAGTTGTTACATGAAGACCTCTGAGGATTGGTCAATGTTAATGGCGTCAGTGATAGGAGCCCCATGTTCTGATTGCTCAGCTCGCGAGCCTCCCAGTCTGGGACTATCGCTGTTCCCAGCTCGCGGTGCACCTGTAATTTGCAACAATGTTTTACTACGGGTAGGTGTAAACAATGTGAGGATTTATTCATATGTTGGGAGGTCGACTACTCCCACTGCTGCAGATGTCCAATGAGTCTTTTAATTGTATCTGCCTGTGTCTTGAAACGTGGGATTCAGGCGTCTCCTTCCTCCTGGGCTTGGCATCTTGTCAGGTTTGGCTTTGTCACGTGAGGTGGGACCGTGTTTGAGGCAAAATTCAACAAAATTAATATTGTTTTTCCTACTGTGTGCCTGGTTTATCTTGCAGGTGCGACCTTGGCGTTGGCTTGCAGCGTGCGAGATTGCAACATCGTGCCCTTGGCGGTGTGCTTTCGCCGGGCTCATTTTGCAGGGTCAGCAACCCAGTTCTTGCTCATTCAATGTTCATGGAAGCTTTTGCTTGCGGCCTACTTGGGCCTGGTGCATAGGTGGAACCGTTTGATGCAGAGCGCTTTAGGTTACGGTATCATATTGCTCTATCCTCAGTATCGTGTCTCCGTTATATTCTTCAATATGGTACATGGTTCTTAGAAGAAGCATGAGCAAGCCTTTTTAGATAAGTTCATGATGCGTCTTGCGTTTCTGCATTTTGAGAGCCTATGTGGAAAATAATAAAGATGCACGTCCGTGAGTATGTCTGTCGCCTACGTCATAGCACTGAGTATATTCTTCGTGTGGATTGGTGTGGGAGTGTCCGGTGTGCATGTTTGCACAGGTGTGCTGACCGTTGGCTAGGTCGTCATGGCATCTCTAACGACGTGTAGGTTTAGTCGAGTTGATCCGTGCCGCAGGTGTCGGCATGGACAGGGCGGGCTGCTGGGCAGGTAGATGGGCACATCCGTATGTTCCTGTACCAGGGTATTTGGCCGTCTGGTAGATAGGCAAATTCCTCTCGTGGCGGGTGTCTAGGCCGTGATCCTCTAGGCCAAGCGCGAGAGGGGAAGGGCGGGAGCCTGTTCTTCCATTCTCCCACTTCAGTATGATGATTGTGAACGCTAAGACTCTTCCAGTATAACCGAGTTTACAATGAAAATGCTTACCTTCGAAAGAGAACCTTGTTATTTAAATGCTAGATAGTAAAGCCACATTTAATGTACATTGTGTGTGTTCATTAACGCTGCTTCCTTTACTCACTATTAAACTATCGTGTTGTACTAGACCACAAAAACACCAACACCTATGCTGCTATCATATGGAGATGCAATTACACAATTGTACAACTGTTGAATAACCTTATTCCTTGAATAACCTTGTCCTCTTCTTGCGATCCCGGCAGTTTATTTTCCCATCTTGGCAATCGCCTGTGTGTGTGTGTCTTGCATTATTAGTAGTCAGTTTTACACACCATGTCACTTGGTTCCTGTTTACAGATTTGTTAGTCAGCCATTTTGTTGACCTGTTGACCCTTGCTATTCAGCAGGTAAATGCCATCAGGCAAACCTGTTACAATTTCGGTGCTCCTTAGCCGACATGTGATAGTTTCGCCCGTGGTAATTTACAGCAGCCATCAGCTTTGAAAGTAAAAGGTTCAAAGGTGAGATGGTAATTTGTTCTCGAGCATGGTCCCTTAATCAGTGGCCATATAGCACGCGAAGGGATGGAGTGCTAGGCCATAGCACGTGTTTAAATGAGTGGAGATAAAATGCATGCCACTTGGGAAAGCAAATACCAGGTGTTATTAAAAAAAAAAAAAAAAAGTGGTATTGTTGCTATTGGACTATGAAGTGTCTGAACAAAGGTGACCTTCCCTAAATTCAAATAGATGATATTGAAAGTGTTGGTATCTAGGTCTGAGGGAACTGAAAGAAGCATATGTGTGTATAAACCAAGCTGTTACAGAAACGTACACATTTTTGAGGAAACAGCTATTTGTTCACACATTTTTTTTAATAAAAGTAAACATGGACGACAAAATGTGACATTTTAAAAAGCAGCTCAATGGGTATTTCTCAGAGATTCTGCTGTATTTTTTTAAAGTCCCACGACCAACTGGGTTATGTTGAATGCTCACTTTTTAGAGGCATTTCGGCCATAGTTTTGTATTTGTGCATTTAAAAACAAACATAGCACCCATGTGAAATATTTATAAAAGCAAATATAAATCACTTAAAATGTTGAACCTGGACCATACAAAACACTTAACCTGTTCACATTCATATGTAGAGAAGTTATTGTAAAGAAAAAATAAACAGCAGAAGCAATATTCATTCATCATTGTCAATGACATCTTAGCAATGCTTTCCTTCGGCTGTGCAAATACTGACTTATGAAACTGCAATACTTTGCACAAGTATTGATCCAGAAGCAACACAAAACCAGATTAAGTTGAAGCAGGCTTCAAGCCTTGGTCCAGGATGGATAACTGGTACCAGAGCTCATCATGATAAAAGACATGAATGCTGAAAGAAAACATATCACTCAATCTTAAAGGTGTACCATCATGCATCACATTTGAATAAAAGCATTGCAAAATCTATTAGTGCCACCGTGAAGAATCATGTGAGACCGCACATATCTATGAAAATCAGGCCCAAGATGACCCTCAAACGTAATGGTGAGGAACCACTTCAGAATTAAACTTTGACACCCTGCAGCAACAGTTACAAAATAGCAACAATAGATACATGACTGGGAGCCTGACATTATTCAGCTGGTCCTGCATCGTGTCTGAAAGTAAATAGAACACCCGACTGGATCCTCAAAACTTCCCACTTACTTTTAAAAAATGTATATTTTTATGTAATAATTTGCAATTGGTTGTTGTATCTGCTATCTGCTGATGGTTGCTTTCCCTTTTCCATGTAAATGCTATGTTTATTCTATAAAGACGTTTTTGTTTTAAATGGTTTAATAATGTCCTCGCATGAAACCCCGTTTTGGTTACTGACCCATGGTCCAAATGGAGACACTCCCCCGCCACATCTCATGCTTGCTCCACTATAAGATGGCGTTCATTTTCACCAATACGCATGTCGCCACATCCTGCTGTCCATGGCACATGCACTGAATGCTGGATGCCTCTTCTGGTCCAGTCTCTGCTGGCAATATCAAGCCGTGAGTGGATCGAGAGGATGCGTCTCAACACTAAGGTATTCATGCCTTTTCTCAGCGCTTTGTCGTTTTTTGGGCTTTCTTCCTTGTCCTGCTTCGTGTATTTCTCCTGGTGATTTATTCCTGAATGTAATTTCCTGGTCTCCTTGCTGCTGCTACTTGTTTGCCTTCTTTTGACATTTCCCTGGAATTACTATTCATCCTGAAATCTTGTGGATATTTGATACCAGTCTACTACCTACAAAGACCTGAACAGATTTGTTTCCCTTCCGTTGAGGGGTTTTCTTGTCTGGTTACTCACTCAGGATGTTCCCCTGCCTCTGGATTCACCAGTCAGGCAGGGTGGTCTCTTGCGAGAGTTGCCCCTACCTACAAGTCTCTCAGTCCCAAATAAAGGATTGTCAAAGTAGGACCCTTGTCGCTGCAACAGACTCCAAACCACAGCTGAGATCCACAGCCTGCAGCAGATCTCCTGCTCATTCTACCAGCACTGAGGAGAGTAGGGGCACAAACCCTGACATGTCCGTAATCAGTGGATATACACTATTAACATAAAAAGTAATACAATTCCATTAGCTTATAAAGCCATCAAGCATGGGTTCAAACGATCCACACATAGACAAAGGTCTTCATGGTCTAAGATATCCCATTTCACATCTTTCCAGTTATTGACTACTAATATCAGATCACTCTTAACTACTGGGCTATTATACGTTTCTATGCGAACAGGACACACATACTCGTCTTCAGCACTTAACAGGTTAATGTGGGTAGCTTTAACTAGTACATCCTGATCTCATGTGTGAGCTTGGTATCTCCAACAATGTCACTCTAAATCCTTTGATCTCCAGAACATGTTTCCACCTACTACCATGCTTCCAAGGTAAAGGCAGGTAGCATTCCAGAAGTTTCCGAATGTTTGACGCTATTAGCGCCATGGCTGCCTCCGAAATCGGGTCCGGGCCCGGGTTCCCTGAATGGGGAATTGCCGGGCCATTCTGAGTTCGGAGGGCCCGGTAATTCCTCCTTCTGGGAACCCAGGCCCGGACATTCCCCATTCCCATTCAAGCCCCCATAGGGCTCAATGGGAATGGGTGCAGGGAGCTAACAACGGGCCGATTACGACCGGCCCATTGTTAGCTCCCTGGTCCCCTCGCAGGACCCGGTAACGACGCCTGGTTTTACCAGGCATCCTTACCGAGTCCCGCGAGGGGACCTCATAATCAGGCGGAATGGGAATAACTGGTCCGCATCCATTAGTGGCACCTGTCAACCCATTCGGCCTGACTCGTAATGAGGCCCATTGTGTTTCTAAACAAGCTTTACAATGCTGTAAACCATGTTCACCGGGAAGGGAAAGAAACATGTTTGCTGCATCCGCTGAAATTACTTTTCCATGGGATCTTTGAGAGATGGTTCCTGCCGACAAAGCTGTAAACCATGTTCACCGGGAAGGAAAACAATAAATGTTGTTTCTCAACTGGTCCCGACATGAGGAACAAAACTCGAGGTCAAGGATGCACGGTTTCCAAGATATTTAAACTGCAGCAAACTGCAACACACCAGGATGAGGGGGAACAGCGTCCTACAGGATCATTAATTTCCAACAATTAATGATGGTGTTATCACATCTGTCTACAGAACCCGTTTGGAGAAAAGGTACGTCTGCTAGAATGAAATAAAGAAGGATGTAGTGCACACTTTTTACCCTCAGAGCGAGCAGTATTTTGGACAATGCTGTTTCTGGCAATACTTTGACTGGGTTAGGTGGATTATGGTTATTCTTCTGCCCTATTATTGAAAAGCATTGTGTTACGTTGATGAACATATTATCATATTACCATTGTTGGTTTGATTACTAGAAATGCTCAGTAATCATATTACCACTCTTACACTGTTAGTCCATAGGCCAACCAGATATCTTTACTGAACCCCAATTTCATCTCTCCTTCTCCTAGTATAGGCTGTTTTATACATAATTGTGTGTATGTCTCTTCCCCAGTCCGGGGTAAAAGAGGTTAAAGAAGGAAGTTCCCTTTTTGTGGTAGATTGCTGGGGACACTTTGTGAACCACAGCTTAGCGGCTTTAGTAGTAAGTACTTAAAAATTGAATGAACATTTATGAACAATTCAACACAGGTTCATCTCGAACTTCCATCTCTCGCTTATCTGATCTTCCCATGTTGTCACACTCAGTAATACCATGAATTGGCGGACAGCATTGATAGCATTCCATGTCTCAGAAACATACACATATCAGATAACTTTATAAACATTGGCGATCCTAACTTCAATGACATGTGCCAGTGTGCTCTATGCAGTCTACTGGAATCCAAACAGAGCCATGTATGGACTCCTATTTCTGATGATTCTGGCCTCATAACAGTTGCAGATGGATGGAGAGATGTACATCCCACTGGCCTCCTTTCCTTGTTGGATGCTTGGTCCTATCTTTCTTCATCTCACTATTAAGACATTCAAACTTGCTGGCTGATAGGGTAAACAAGGTGTGAAGCCGTTCATTAATCCCTAGCAGGAACCAAAACGATCTGGTCATCTGTTGTCAAAGGTCTATGGTCTTCAATCTGGGCATATCACATTGTTGAAAGATGCTCTTCATGAGACATTTCCTCGTGGTTTGTGCATTACAATTTCCAGTTATGGAACCTTTGGACTTTCTGATGAAGGTAGCAATTATAAGCAACATGTACATATGCCCATTAAATGTACTAGGTAAGGGCCCTGTCAAATCAATGGGTATTGTCTACCAAGATTCCTCTGGATTATGTTTTTCCTTAACTGCTCTCTCTGACACAACATAATTTGTCATGTCACAGACGTGAATGGCATATGTCGATGTGGTGAACATATTTTGTGTAGTCTGGCCACCACCCCAAAGTAAGCAGTTCATGTTTGGTTAAGGTACCCCTCCAGAATCTCCATTGCCTTGCATCAACTTCATTAACATACATCGCATGCGTAAAGGGACAACCCACAAGGCATCTCTAATGTGCTCCTGCTCGTACTATGCCAGGGAATTCATCTGATTCAAGTGGGCCAGGCTTTTTAAAGGCATAGAACACAAGCATCCTGAGGACAATGTTTGAATCCCATGGACTCTCTTATCTCTGTAGGGTTTTCTGTCTTAGATTTGCTAATATTGGATCACGGGCCTGCAGCAGGTGAAACATGTGTATTATTTGTTGTCATTTGGGACATTTATTCCAGTATTTCTGTGTTCAAGGCTTACAGCAGTCCTTCCCTTATGGCTTTAGGAGCATAGCTTGGGCTTTTAGGTGTCGCTTGCAACACCTCTAAACCTAAACTATTGCATCAGTGAGTAATGCCATGTGAAGAGAGACACACAGCTTGTAGGGGTTGTTTTGTTATTTGCCCACCCATTGACTGCCCATGGCCATACTAATAGCTATTGAGATTCCCACCCAGTTACCGCCCATCGTAGCTGTAAATGCCTCCGCAGGGAAACTCTTTGAACTCCCTTTATTCAAGCCTTGCCACCAAACCTTGTGCTGGAAGAGCCTGCTTGTGTTTTTTTCAAAGCAGTCTTCTGAGAGTTAATGGGGGTCATTACGAGTTTGGAGTAGCCATGGCGCTATTAGCGCCATGGCTGCCTCCAAACCCGGGTCTGGGTCCGGTCTGACTGAAAGGGGATTTACCGGGTCAATTCGACCTTGGAGGACCCGGTAAATCCCCATTCAGTAAACCATTCCTCATTCCCATTTGAGCCCCCATAGGGCTCAATGGGAATGGGGAAGGCGCTAATAACGGGCTCGCAAATTGCGGGCCCGTAATTAGCTCCAAGGTCCCTTAACGGGACCCGCAGAGAACGGCTCGTCAGTCCAGCTGTTCCTGCTGGGACCCGCTAAGGGACCTCGGAATAGGCCGGTAAGGGTTTACCGGCACCGGCATCCTTACTTGTGCCCGCAAACCCTTATCGCCCAACTCGGAATGACTTTATTGTAGCTGTAAACCTGCTACTTGTGTACTAAAAAGTCTTTGGCCCTCATTCTGAGTGGGACAGTAAGGGATACCGGGCACCGGTAAGGAGACCGGTGCCGGTAACCCCTTACCGCCCTACTACGAGGTCCCTTAGCGGGTCCCTTTCTTAACGGCTGGGATTACCAGGCGTGAAGGAAGTGACCCGATAAGGGACCTGGGAGCAAATAACGGGCTTGGCATACGCCGGCCCGTTATTTGCGCCCTCCGCATTCCCATTGAGCCCTATGTGGGCTCAAATGGGAATGGGGAATGGTTTGGTAAATGGGGACTTATCGGTCCCTCCAAGGTCAGAATGGACCGGTAAGCCCCCATTGAACCAAACCGGACATGGTACCGTTATTGGTGGCAGACATGGCGCTAATAGCGCCATGACTACCACCAACCTCGGAATGAGGGCCTTAATCAGGTCGCCTTCAGCCACTCGATGTTTAAGCACTTTTTGGGCCTCATTACACGGATGGCGTTAAGGGTTTACCGGTACCGGTATTTTACCGGTACCAGTAAATCCTTACCGCCTTACTACGAGGTCCCTTTGCGGGTTGGGGAATTTAACGCCTGCTTTTTGCAGGCGTTAAAAACCAACCCACAAAGGGACCAGGGAGCTAATTACGGTGCCGCAATTTGCGGTACCGTAATTAGTGCCTTCCCCATTCCCATAGAGCCCTATGGGGCAAAAATGGGAATGGGGAAGGGCAATGGTGGAAGGGGGAATTACCGCCCCGCCAACCTTGGAATAGGGCAGTAATTCCCCTTTCCACCAAGGTGGTGCCGGTATTTTACCGGCATGAACCATGGCGCTAATAGCGCCATGGTTCACCGCCATCCGTGTAATGAGGCCCTTTGTGTCCTTCACGGAAGTCCTGTAAAAACAAGCATTGACAAAGCCAACAGTTTTGGCTTGTGTATAAGTATTTTGAATTTGCCAGGCACTGCTATTAGATGCCTAGGTGTTAACACCATTTTGCACCTGCTAACATTAATGGCCAGTTAATACCAATATGGCTCTGTCTGGCGACTGCCTTTCCCATGCCCAAAATAAAACCCAAACTGTGTGCATTGCCAATGCTTGTTTTTCATTAGATATGTGTCTCACATTTGCAAGACAGCCTCTACTGCAGTGCGATTTCACATTAATGACTAGAATGCACTCAGATTCCTTTGACATCAATGTCACTCGATCCAACAACTCATCAAACTTCAACTGACCACCTCCAAAAGCTTGGAAATGGTTCTGTTGCCACCTCTGCAAATAATCTTGCACCCGCTAAACGTTACATCTGAATCGGTAATCACTTGAATTGCATGTGATGTGTAAATTGCACAATTCAATGCTACAACCAGTGTTGTGAATTCACCATACTGTGCTGATCTTGTGCAGTGTGCACACCCATTGTGTGTGTCAGTGTCCCAGCGGGGCCTGTGCTGACGGGTAATTCCACTTAAACTCCAGCTCCCCCAATTAAAACATTTTTGGACACTTGTATTACACCAGTGCACTTTAGAGGATCTTATTTTGTGGGTATACTCTGTAAAGAGAATGGACAGTTTATTAGGGCACAGTAACAAAACAATGAGTGATCCCATCTGTTTTATGTCTGGCTCAACAAGTTCACCTGTGGTAATCTGTCCATACATAATGTCCACATCACTCAATCTGGCCACCAGTTTTGTAGAATGCACACTGTTGAAATTATCCAAAGGTGTTTTCCCATCCGATATCAGAGTCAATGTGGAATGCTGTGTCCTAATAATGCCACAAACACAACAGGAGGTACAAGGGAAAGGAATCCCGTAATTGACCACCCTCATGAAGGTCAACAACCTTTAATACTTGACAATGAGGTCAAACAGGCTTCTTGTTTGTTTTCCACATAGGTAACCATAGGATCAACAACGTGGTTGTGAACTACCCAATTTCATTAAATTAGCAGGCAGTTTTTAGGAAAAATATAAATACTTTTTTATTGATAAGAGGAAAGTCAATCATAAAAATACATATGTAAAGACAATCAAAAATTTGTTTTAAAAAATAGAAAAAAGAATGTCAGTGAAACAACATAGAAAAAGAACAACAACAACCAGTTAGTCTAGGGTGTGGGGGGCAGAGCAGGGTAACTGTCCTCCAAAGTTTGAGGTACTTTGTACTCAAAGTGTCTAAGTGCAGGTGCAAAATACGCAATCGTTTTGGCAAAACAGGGTTTAACTCAAACAAAATGGCATTCTATCATTCAACATTTTACACATACACCCTTCTCAACATACACTCATCCAACATGTTTCATTCCGTCAATCACACCACAAAAAGGAAGGGGTGAAAACACAGTCAATGGAAATTCGTCAGGGAACTGTCGCGTCAATGTCTACAGAAAGTGCACTGTATAGCGCCTCTATGTGCTATTAAAGATAAAACACAAAGACCAACACATTAATTGCGTCTCTAATATTTCAGCTCTAACTATACAGAAATATACACAATGGCGTGAAATAAATATGCCACTTTTAGTATTTCAATGGAATATGCATCCAAAAACAACCAATTAGTTGAATCCACTTGATACCATCCATTGGATGGTCCAGGAGGTCCAGAAAGCCAGAACTCCCAATTATGCTCAAAGGGCAAGAAGGTACCGAGTCTTGGGATCCTCACTGCGGGCTGTTAGTCCACCCGAGCCCCATGTTGGAGGTGGTGGATTATTCTCAAAATGAAATAATACTTGTTTCGATGCACTTGGATTGCCTCCGTGTGGGATCGGACGTGTAGACGGGATTCCCTGACACAAAAGGCTGCTCCTCTCCTCGTATTTCTGACTTCACGGTCTATCGTGCGCAGCGCTATTACAATAACGCAACGCTTAACATGGTCTCTCCTCTCCTCGTTCGGCGCCGTCTCCTGATACGAGTGTGGGCGGAGCTGGATGCATAATGGTCTGCTGGTGTCCAATCAAATAGTAATGCTTCATCATTGCTGCTGCCTATATATATAATACCTGCTGATTACTTACATCTGTGTAGGATTGCTCATTTGTATCTAAAAAAAACTTTGCAGGGGGAATATTAACCTAAACGCTATCTGTTCACAAACCAAAACTGTTCTTTGTCCTGTGTTTTCTATTCTTCATCATTATAAGTGAATTCAATTGCTTTGCTTATTTTCTGAACTGTATTGTCACCGGTGAGTGATTGCTTTCCCATATATATTTATATATTAAACGTATGTGTGAGTTTGAATACTAAATAAATAAATACATATTGACCTTTACAAACTAGCCTGATTCCTGGTTCAGTGTGACCTGGGGGGTATTTTGAGACGAGTGTGATATGAGTGGCATATCATTCAGAATATTGAACTTATAGACACAAATAAAATAAGGGTTTCATTGCGCACTACATGCTAGGCGAGACCTGGGTGTGTGCCTGATTGAAATCCTTAACACGTCGAACTCTGCTAAACCAGGTAGATGGTCTTAACAACGCTTAACATGGTCTCTCCTCTCCTCGTTCGGCGCTGTCTCCCGATACGAGTGTGGGCGGAGCTGGATGCATAATGGTCTGCTGGTGTCCAATCAAATAGTAATGCTTCATCATTGCTGCTGCCTATATATATAATACCTGCTGATTACTTACATCTGTGTAGGATTGCTCATTTGTATCTAAAAAAACTTTGCAGGGGGAATATTAACCTAAACGCTATCTGTTCACAAACCAAAACTGTTCTTTGTCCTGTGTTTTCTATTCTTCATCATTATAAGTGAATTCAATTGCTTTGCTTATTTTCTGAACTGTATTGTCACCGGTGAGTGATTGCTTTCCCATATATATTAAACGTATGTGTGAGTTTGAATACTAAATAAATAAATACATATTGACCTTTACAAACTAGCCTGATTCCTGGTTCAGTGTGACCTGGGGGGTATTTTGAGACGAGTGTGATATGAGTGGCATATCATTCAGAATATTGAACTTATAGACACAAATAAAATAAGGGTTTCATTGCGCACTACATGCTAGGCGAGACCTGGGTGTGTGCCTGATTGAAATCCTTAACACGTCGAACTCTGCTAAACCAGGTACATGGTCTTAACAACGCTTAACATGGTCTCTCCTCTCCTCGTTCGGCGCTGTCTCCCGATACGAGTGTGGGCGGAGCTGGATGCATAATGGTCTGCTGGTGTCCAATCAAATAGTAATGCTTCATCATTGCTGCTGCCTATATGATATGAATGTGGTGACCTCAAAATTTCTGATTGATAGTACCAGCAATAGTTTTGTCTTTAACCAGGGTAAAAAAATTGAATGTGTTTTTGGGGTTGTGATAACAGACATTTTCAAGGGCCTTTTTCAATTATGTCACAGTTGTGTTGTGCTCTGTGCTCAGACCCACTCTTTGGGCCTCATTACGACCCTGGCGGTAAGGCAACAACGGCGCCGGTAGTGCTACCAGTGCCGTTGTTGCCTCACCGCCTCATTACGAGTTCTGCTCGCGGGTGGTGGACTGCACGTGTGGTCTGACCAGGCCTGCATACGGCACCCATGAGCAGACCAGGATGGTAGCAGCGGTATTGTTATTAACGGTACCGCTGCTACCATCCTCCGCATTCTATGGGGGCTCAAATGGGAATGGGGACGTACTGGGTCCGGGTCCGCAAAGGTCGGAATGGCCCGGTAATTCCCATTTTTCGGGACCCGGACCCGATTTTGGGGGTAGCCATGCCGGTAAAAACGACATGGCTACCTCCACACTCGTAATGAGGCCCTTTGGCTCTCAATAGTTCAAATAGTGGGGCAGCAACGTTTTCAAACAGGGAGGTTAAACGTATGGTAGTATCCAATTATTTCCAAAAAAGTGATGTCATGTCATTGGGCAGGATCAACTCTCAAATCTCATGCAACCTCTCTTTCTGTATCCTTAGGCCAGTCAAAGACACTTCTATTCGACATAAATGTCCGGACTATCAGGAGCCCTATATGGATGAAGGTATTGATAGTTGAAACATGTGTGATCTTGGCCCCAATTTCAGGAAAGACAGCTACTGCCCAAGCCTTTGTTGCCAGAATACTGTTGAAGTTGCAGTAACCGGTGTATAATCTATAATCTGGATTTCCATCCATAGTGGGCTTCATCTGAACCAGTCACATGGGGAGACACATCTGTTATGAATGTCTGAATGTTTAATAAATCCCAGTTCGTTGATGTATGTATGAAGGGCAGACTGTCTTTAGACATGGGATTTGTTTTACCAAGCTTGGGGTTCTGTGTTATCCTATTGTGTATCTATGTATCTGCTCTCCTCGCCTAAAGTGTGTCTCATGCAAATAACTCAGAAAATGTATCCATCACACTACTCAAAGAAGGAGCAAGACATTGGAGCTCATCCACTATGTATATTTGTTTTTATTCAGTGCAGTCAGGATACTGTCTGAGAGGGTTGTCATTATCGGCCATCTGCCATCATCCACAATTTATAGTACCACGCAACAAGTTCCGTTTCATTACCAGCTTAACCCCAGAATGTTGTCAACTCCTCCAGTAGTTACACAGGCTGTTTCTTCATATAGATTGACTGTAGAGAAAGTCAAAAGACTCTCCTCTGCAGTAAACATCAGGACTGTCAGCCTATGGTGGTATACCCTGTGTGAATCAGAGGTGTGGCTATTTATATGGATATCATCATTGATGTTGAAACTATATCTAGCCCCTAACATGCTTCTACTGTTGGCATCTACCAGAGGTCAAAGCCAAAATGTATATATGCATTTTTGTATTGGTGTCCAATTCGCAGTGCCTGTATGATGTGTTACTTGAGGTTTTCCAATCGTACAGCAAACACATCCGGTTGATGTAATATCCATCTAGTGACTCCATCAGGGGTCACTCAGTGGGGCTTCTGGAGTGAAACCCTGTTTCCAAAATTGGTCTTGCATTTAGCTGACACCTCTTGCCCCTTATACATATCCACGTACATATTTTGTACCCATTCTAGTACCATTCAATGTATTTACGGCACATGAACCTTTCTCTCTGAGGGTTCCAAAACTGACCCACCATTGGCACATGAAACTTTCTCTCTGAGGGCCCCAAAACACATCATCTTCCAATCATCAAATCTCTTGAAGTCTCCTTCTTGTATGGTGTTTCCCCTCCTCTTCCATCTGCCACGTTTCTACTACTTTACGCTTATACCTCCTGCGGTCCACCCTATCTCTGTTTCTGATGCCATTCAGCTCTCTGATCACCTTTTGGAATAGTATCACTAGTCTTTCTACAGTATGCATCTGGCCCATGCACACTGTCACAATATATTAAGCAGCACACGCAAGTCAGGGATCTCTTTGCCTTGTAATGAATGTGGCGCACAATAAAACTGCTTTTTATTTGACCAATCTCACTTCGATTTAGGAAGGCCACCACCCGTCTTGCACCCAAGCTCCAGAAGCAACCGTATCACATTAGACCAGGAACCAGGCCGGTGTGTTATAAATGAATATATATTAATTTGTGATTTAATGGGAAAATTAAATAAGCAGTTACAATAGCCACGAAGGTATGACAACACAACTACAGAGTACTTTTAGTCAAGAGGCACACTAAGACAACTCAAACATGGATGGCACACAGATTTACTTTACTGATTTCACCACTGCTATCAACAATTCAAAACACCATGACAATGAATCCAATCCACAGTAAAGTACATGCACAACCAATGGATTCTTGATTCCCAGCAACCCTCACCTCCCTAGAGCTCCACTAGGCTTGTCAGCTTTGAATGAAAAGCATTGGCAGAGAATGGGAACACCAAGTTAAACTCAAATTTGAAATGGGGTTTTCAGAAATGATATGGGAGACAGCAATGAACGAGAAAATGTGTTTTTCTGCACCAGGTAAAATGGGTTTCTACTTAGTTAGGATAACTGCCATGGGACAGCACAAAAAGGTACTTTGTGCTGCTTAGACTACAAAACAGATAGGGCTTTAGAACAGACGAGCCAGCACACAATAGGAAAACAGATTTTAGTGCATGTGACACATGGGCAAATAATTAAGGGAATGCAATAGGAAATCATTATCAAAATATAGTAGGGGAAGAGGGATAGACTAGGAAAAACGTTTTTTAAAAGATTAAGCTAAATTTCTAGGGAAACGAAAATGCAAATGACACTTGTTTTAACTAACGCTGCAAATGACAGACAAGCTTTGAGCAATGGGGAAATCACGAATGGAAAATCGGTTTTCAGTTAAAATGACAGAGGCACATAACAGGTAGGCTCGGGCAAAGAGATTACTCACAATAAAAAATCGGTTTAGGTTCAAAATGACAGATGCAAATAGAAATTTGTTTTGTACAACACTACTTAAGCACACAGACAACTTTGTTTTCAGTTGATAATGAATGTAATTCTTTGGGAAAATGCTTTAAAACTATAACAACTCACAAGATACTGGGAAGAGATAGTTAGTTTCGAATTCAAACTATATCAATCTCGTGAAATAATTTGGAAATTAATTGATTTACTGAAAAAATATATTAGGGATATTAGGGACAAGCAACCAGAGATTCTTCAGTGGGAATTGACTGAAATGCACAGGCAAACATAAAGGATTTTCAATGGGAACAATTCCTACAATGCACATGGAAACACAAGGTATTTCAATGGGAACAATTACTACAATGCACTGACAAGTGAGATATTTTTCAATAGGAGCATGACTGAATTACACAAACAAAGAGGATAGAGGATTTTATGGCACTGAGACCGCACTCCTTGAACTCAAGTCTAAACTAATGGGCCGTATTGATAATAAGGAAGCATCTTTGCTCATGTTGCTTGATCTTTCCGCGGCCTTCGACCTGGTGGACCACGATATCATGGCCACCAGGTTCTGCGAAGTGGCCAATTTCTCCCCGCTGGCCTGTAAATGGGTACTGTCATTTCTCAATATTCATCATAATAGAGTCTTTTGCGGCAATGCTGAATCTGAGCCCATTGTAACAACCTTTGGTATTCCCCAGGGTGCTTGCACCTCCCCCTGTTTCTACAACATATTTACGGCTCCTCTGTTCGCAATGCTTGATCATGAGAATATAATATTTACCAACTAGGCGGATGACACTCAATGTGTCATCCCGCTCTCTGGCTCCCACAGTGTAGATGAAATGGCTATTTACAGAGTTTTTACTCTAATTGAACTTGGATGGTCCACAATAAGTTAGCATTGAACAAATCAAAAACCAAACTGCTTGTCATAGGTTCACCACACATCATTAACAAACTTGGTCCACAATATGATAACTTCCAGTTGGGAGTAGAATCCATTAAACCACAAAAAAAGAAAACATTGGGAGTGACATTTGATCAACATATGACTATGAAACAGAATGTCAATAGTCTTGTATCGTCATGCGCATACTATATTAAACTCCTAGTGCATCTAAGGCCTCTTATATCACAGGATAATGCAGAGACTATTGCTGGAGAAATAGTAGCCTCAAAAAAAGATTACTGCTCTAGCCTCCTTATGGGACTCAATAAATCCAACTGTAACAGGCTGCAAATATGTCAAAATGGGGCTATTAGAGCCATCATGAAACTTAAATACAGAGATCATGTTACGATGGCAAGACGAGAGCTCCGCTGGTTGCCTGTGGCATCCAGATTTCTCTTCCGAACTCTGACTATCGTACACAAGTGTAGATCTGGAAACATGCCTGGATATCTGCAACAGCTACTATCTACAAGAAATAACATGAGAACATTAAGGTCGAATTTCAGGAAAGACAGCTACTGCCCAAGCCATTGATGCCAGAATACTGTTGAAGTTGCAGTAACCGGTGTATAATCTATAATCTGGATTTCCATCCATAGTGGGCTTCATCTGAACCAGTCACATGGGGAGACACATCTGTTATGAATGTCTGAATGTTTAATAAATCCCAGTTCCATGATGTATGTATGAAGGGTAGACTGTCTTTAGACATGGGATTTGTTTTACCAAGCTTGGGGTTCTGTGTTATCCTATTGTGTATCTATGTATCTGCTCTCCTCGCCTAAAGTGTGTCTCATGCAAATAACTCAGAAAATGTATCCATCACACTACTCAAAGAAGGAGCAAGACATTGGAGCTCATCCACTATGTATATTTGTTTTTATTCAGTGCAGTCAGGATACTGTCTGAGAGGGTTGTCATTATCGGCCATCTGCCATCATCCACAATTTATAGTACCACGCAACAAGTTCTGTTTCATTACCAGCTTAACCCCAGAATGTTGTCAACTCCTCCAGTAGTTACACAGGCTGTTTCTTCATATAGATTGACTGTAGAGAAAGTCAAAAGACTCTCCTCTGCAGTAAACATCAAGACTGTCAGCCTCTGGTGGTATACCCTGTGTGAATCAGAGGTGTGGCTATTTATATGGATATCATCATTGATGTTAAAACTATATCTAGCCCCTAACATGCTTCTACTGTTGGCATCGACCAGAGGTCAAAGCCAAAATGTATATATGAATTTTTGTATTGGTGGCCAATTCGCAGTGCCTGTACGATGTGTTACTTGAGGTTTTCCAATCGTACAGCAAACACATCCGGTTGATGTAATATCCATCTAGTGACTCCATCAGGGGTCACTCAGTGGGGCTTCTGGAGTGAAACCCTGTTTCCAAAACTGGTCTTGCATTTAGCTGACACCTCTTGCCCCTTATACATATCCACGTACATATTTAGTACCCATTCTAGTACCATTCAATGTATTTACGGCACATGAACCTTTCTCTCTGAGGGTCCCAAAACTGACCCACCATTGGCACATGAAACTTTCTCTCTGAGGGCCCCAAAACACATCATCTTCCAATCATCAAATCTCTTGAAGTCTCCTTCTTGTATGGTGTTTCCCCTCCTCTTCCATCTGCCACGTTTCTACTACTTTACGCTTATACCTCCTGCAGTCCACCCTATCTCTGTTTCTTATGCCATTCAGCTCTCTGATCACCTTTTGGAATAGTATCACTAGTCATTCTACAGTATGCATCTGGCCCATGCACACTGTCACAATATATTAAGCAGCACACGCAAGCCAGGGATCTCTTTCCCTTGTAATGAATGTGGCGCTCAATAAAACTGCTTTTTATTTGACCAATCTCACTTCGATTTAGGGAGGCCTCCACCCGTCTTGCACCCAAGCTCCAGAAGCAACCGTATCACATTAGACCAGGAACTTGGCCGTTGTGTTATAAATGAATATATATTAATTTGTGATTTAATGGGAAAATTAAATAAGCAGTTACAATAGCCACGAAGGTATGACAACACAACTACAGAGTACTTTTAGTCAAGAGGCACACTAAGACAACTCAAACATGGATTGCACACAGATTTACTTTACTGATTTCACCACTGCTATCAACAATTCAAAACACCATGACAATGAATCCAATCCACAGTAAAGTACATGCACACCCAATGGATTCTTGATTCCCAGCAACCCTCACCTCCCTAGAGCTCCACTAGGCTTGTCAGCTTTGAATGAAAAGCATTGGCAGAGAATGGGAACACCAAGTTAAACTCAAATTTGAAATGGGGTTTTCAGAAATGATATGGGAGACAGCAATGAACGAGAAAATGTGTTTTTCTGCACCAGGTAAAATGGGTTTCTACTTAGTAAGGATAACTGCTATGGGACAGCACAAAAGGGTACTTTGTGCTGCTTAGACTACAAAACAGATAGGGCTTTAGAACAGACGAGCCAGCACACAATAGGAAAACAGATTTTAGTGCATGTGACACATGGGCAAATAATTAAGGGAATGCAATAGGAAATCATTATCAAAATATAGTAGGGGAAGAGGGATAGACTAGGAAAAACGTTTTTTAAAAGATTAAGCTAAATTTCTAGGGAAACGAAAATGCAAATGACACTTGTTTTAACTAACGCTGCAAATGACAGACAAGCTTTGAGCAATGGGGAAATCACGAAAGGAAAATCGGTTTTCAGTTAAAATGACAGAGGCACATAACAGGTAGGCTCGGGCAAAGAGATTACTCACAATAAAAAATCGGTTTAGGTTCAAAATGACAGATGCAAATAGAAATTTGTTTTGTACAACACTACTTAAGCACACAGACAACTTTGTTTTCAGTTGATAATGAATGTAATTCTTTGGGAAAATGCTTTAAAACTATAACAACTCACAAGATACTGGGAAGAGATAGTTAGTTTCGAATTCAAACTATATCAATCCCGTGAAATAATTTGGAAATTAATTGATTTACTGAAAAAATATATTAGGGATATTAGGGACAAGCAACCAGAGATTCTTCAGTGGGAATTGACTGAAATGCACAGGCAAACATAAAGGATTTTCAATGGGAAAAATTCCTACAATGCACATGGAAACACAAGGTATTTCAATGGGAACAATTACTACAATGCACTGACAAGTGAGATATTTTTCAATAGGAGCATGACTGAATTACACAAACAAAGAGGATAGAGGATTTTATGGCACTGAGACCGCGCTCCTTGAACTCAAGTCTAAACTAATGGGACGTATTGATAATAAGGAAGCATCTTTGCTCATGTTGCTTGATCTTTCCGCTGCCTTCGACCTGGTGGACCACGATATCATGGCCACCAGGTTTTGCGAAGTGGCCAATTTCTCCCCGCTGGCCTGTAAATGGGTACTGTCATTTCTCAATAATCATCATAATAGAGTCTTTTGCGGCAATGCTGAATCTGAGCCCATTGTAACAACCTTTGGTATTCCCCAGGGTGCTTGCACCTCCCCCTGTTTCTACAACATATTTACGGCTCCTCTGTTCGCAATGCTTGATCATGAGAATATAATATTTACCAACTACGCGGATGACACTCAATGTGTCATCCCGCTCTCTGGCTCCCACAGTGTAGATGAAATGGCTATTTACAGAGTTTTTACTCTAATTGAACTTGGATGGTCCACAATATGTTAGCATTGAACAAATCAAAAACCAAACTGCTTGTCATAGGTTCACCACACATCATTAACAAACTTGGTCCACAATATGATAAATTCCAGTTGGGAGTAGAATCCATTAAACCACAAAAAAAGAAAACATTGGCGGTGACATTTGATCAACATATGACTATGAAACAGAATGTCAATAGTCTTGTATCGTCATGCGCATACTATATTAAACTCCTAGTGCATCTAAGGCCTCTTATATCACAGGATAATGCAGAGACTATTGCTGGAGAAATAGTAGCCTCAAAAAAAGATTACTGCTCTAGCCTCCTTATGGGACTCAATAAATCCAACTGTAACAGGCTGCAAATATGTCAAAATGGGGCTATTAGAGCCATCATGAAACTTAAATACAGAGATCATGTTACGATGGCAAGACGAGAGCTCCGCTGGTTGCCTGTGGCATCCAGATTTCTCTTCCGAACACTGACTATCGTACACAAGTGTAGATCTGGAAACATGCCTGGATATCTGCAACAGCTACTATCTACAAGAAATAACATGAGAACATTAAGGTCGAATAATCTGTACCTTTCGTCTGAAACAAAGTGCCACACTGTCAGAGTAGCCAATTCAGCCTTTTTTTCCAATGGACCAAGGTCTTGGAGCGCTCTTCCTCTAGAGATGAGATCCATTGACTCCCTTGAATTATTCAAGAAAAGCTTGAAGACCTATCTTTTCAGTTAGATGGCTTTGAGATGTTTCTAAAACATCATTTTCTGTGGCACTGCCTACTGGATCCTCCTCTTTTTGTTATTTGTTATATATGTCATGTAGTGCCCTCACGCCTTCAGGTCTATGGCTGCGCTATATAAATGCATTAAAGTAAAGTAAAGTAAAGTACACTGGGGGAATCTCTATGGCAATGTTGAAGAAGATTTGTTTTAATCTATTGCAAGGGATGTCTATACTTACAAGAGAGGACTGGATGGTGCACCAAGGAGCATCAGAGCCTCATTGCTGGGACAGCCAAGTGTCAGTCGAGGATTCTCTCTGTCCCAAGTCAGCTACTCCAGCTCCTAGCTTCACACCAAGATGTAGGCTCAACTCTGCAAGTATGGTTCAAGATTTGGTCAGTTGCACACCTCAGAATTGGTAGGGAGAGCCCTGATTTCAGGCAGAGTGACTTATTTATAAGGCAAGTGACATCACGGATTTGTCATAGTTCTCGCAGAAATAATAGAGCAGTGGTCAAGGGTTCCCTCCCATCTGTGAGCCGATAGGTCCAGAGATAATGGGAGTGTTTTGGGAAGTCAAGGGAGGAAACCCCATCCATCAAACTTATACAAGGGGCTGGGTCTGATTTTTACACATAGAAATCTCACTGCATGACAAACGCCCTTTTTTCAATACTACATTTTATTGTGAAACAAATAACCTTACTTAGATTTTGTAGGTTATTCCAAATCAGAGCTATGGTTTTTCCCTCCTTTACTCTCAAACTATATTCATGAAAAATCTGGCGCTCGGTCGGCGAAATATTGATCACCTTTTTCATGTTTCCTCAATTTGTTCATATTTCTCAATCACACCAGGAATGCCCCATGATATTTACCTAAATAACTTGTGTAGTGTAGGCCCCACCAAAATTGTTTTTGGCACACCAAAAGCGGCTCATTGACAGCTTTTCAGAAATCTGATTATGAATCATGTATGATTAATATTTCCCAAGCTATCCCATAAATAGCATATCTCCTATTCTGTGCAGTAGGTGTGAAACTACACCTCAACTCTTTCCCCAACCTAGGAAGGGTTCTGATTTTGGCTCTGACATCAAGAGGGAAGCTCTTGTGTAGATTAACCCACAGCTTCAAGGGCTGATGGCCAGCTTTATGATGGCCTCAGTGGTTTTTGACATATAATCTGGGGAGCAGGAGATTTCTTCATCTCATCCCCCTGACAACGGAGCTTCGAAAGCTAGTTTCACTTATGGGGCCTACAGCTGAGAAATGCAACTAGAAACCAAGATTTGGGGCCTACCTCTGCCGAACAGCATTTTACTTTTAACCAACCTTCGCAAATGCACACAATCTGAATGTGTAAACCCTTGCAACAGTAATTTCCTGCAAACAGTGATCACAGAAGGGCAAAATAAATATATATATAAAGACTTTAGCTGTCCATCTGAAATCCTTAAAGTGTTCATTTTAAAGGCACAAATGCAATGTTAATGGGTGGAGTTTTTATCCGTGAAACCTTTAATTCAATTCACATCTCCTTGCAGATTCCATGCCTTTATTTTTTCCTCTGTGATGGGCACCATATCTCCAGGATTCAAGTTCCTTTACTATATTTTTGCACACATTTTGAGGAGCATATCTTTAGCTGAAAGGGAAAAACGCATTTTGGATGCAATTAATCTTGTCACAGTAAATAGCCCCATTCTTCTCTGCAGGCTTGCACACAATCTTGGCATTTTCCTTTTAACATGCTGGATACTCCTGTTTCAGACAACAGGACATCAGCCATTTGAGACTTTTTTCAAATGTGGTCTCATGTCTTCCCTTCTGTAACACAATGAACATTTTTAAGCATATCCAAGATTTGATGCCTAATTTCGCTACTTTTTGCTTTGAAATTGCAGGGCCTTATTTTGTACATTACTCAAGTGCAGGACTTTCATTTTGGGGAGCCCTCATACTGACTCTGTCCTGTAATTATGCCAGTCAAGGTTATTTCATCCCACAAAATCCCCCCCCCTAGATCTTTGATAACTTAATTCAGAGAGAAGAGCTAGGAGAGAGTGATGTGTTCATTTCACGATGGCCTGGGTTTGTCCCAGGGATCTCCTTTCGAGCAAGCCTGTTCCTGGGTTCATTCCAGGACTCTCCCTCAGAGCGTGTCTGCTCTATTCCTGGTCCTGATGGAGTGGTGCACTGGTTTGCCCCCACTCTTTTCGTATTTTTATTTTCCATTAGGTTGTGGGTCCTGGCCTTCTCCCTTTCTGGAGGCTCCCCTCTGGACTGTAGAGGCAAGGAATTAATACATCTGCCAAAAAGAACAGAGAGTTTAAGCATTTCATACCAGGTAGGGATGCGAAAATTGACAATAAAACAGCAGGAGAGAGACATACAAGGTACTAATTTCCAACACACATTTTTTATACATATTTAAAACAAACATTTTTGCTTACATTTTACTACTTCATTATCTTCTGAAAATAAGAATTATTATTCTACTCCCTATAGGGGTAATATTTTCTTTATCTAGGTTCCAATTCTTTACTTTTACTCTTCAGAGGATTCCTGGGCTCTACCCTCACTGGGTCCTTCAATCAGTCGCTAGTTCTGCCTATGATAACAGCTCTTCAACTGATTGATGTGCACCCATTTCTCTTCCGTGTGTTCTCCTTTCGGGATGCAGATCTTATAGGCAACAGGTGACATTTTTGCTACAAGTCCAAAGGGGCCGCACCAGGAGGGAAGGAATTCCCGCTCCTTGCTCTGGTTCCTTTGAAGATTGTACAAGTAGACCCTGTCTCCTAATTGATATTCATTTTTAGTGGTATTTAAACTGTAGTGGGTTTTCATCCCCTCTGATGGCTTTTCCAGATTTCGTTTAGCATACGCAAAAGCATGCTGAAGGTGTTTTCTCAAATTCTCAATATATTCATGTGTCGTGGACGCATTGATCAGGGTCTGCTCTTGCGTTCTGTAGAGCAGATGCTGAAATAGCACCATTTTTCATTGAGTTATTAGCTCAAATGGAGACATTTTTGTGGCAGAAGATGGTGTAGACCTGATCGCCATCAGGACAAGCAGTAGTTGGATGTCCCAACTAGGCCCAGACTCCACCACAAACTTCTTTAGGATGCCCACAATCGTTTTATTGTACCTCTCAATGACCGGCTGTGGCTGTGTCATGGGCGTGACTTAAATCAGGTTTTGGAATGAGGTAGTTACCACCCACTGGTCACATCCAGAGATGGATCCCCGTACCAACAAACCTTCTTGGATTCAGAACATTTTGTGAAACTTCATCAACACCCGGAGATCCACTTTCCCAATTAAATCAGTTTAAGTCAGAGGAAAATTCACAGAGTCTTTAATGTCTCCCAATAATCGGATCCCCTTTTTGTGCCATAATCAAATCAGCATCTGGGGTCTCCATACTCCACTGGACAGTTGAGAGTTCATTTTGGGAAAGTGTTTTCGACCTGGTGACAGTAGTGACCTGGATTTCCCCCAACAGGCACTCAGTCTCTAGGAGATCCCCATGGATGGCTCTGGTTTTGTCCAACTGGTCAGCCACGTCATTTCTGGTTTTGTCTGGTTTCTCTATACTGGAATGGCCCTTGATCTTCTTCCAGTAGATAGTTGTGATGCTGGAAATGCATTAGAGGGACAGGGCCTGCATGTCCGTGTCCTGTAGTCCTTTTATCATGTGTGTTCTGTGCTATATTTTACACAGGAGTCCATGTGGACTCCTGTCAGTGTAGCTCTTCCTCTTTTTGGTCTGGTGAACAGATCCTTGGCATACCCTTATGGCACCCATGGGTGGGGGTACAAACCTGTACCCCTAGTGTATGTTTTTGGGCACCTGAGTGTGGCCCACAGAGCAGGTTATGGGCTGGTGGCAGCTCCATGCTGAATCTTACAGGTGCTCTGAGTATCCTCCATTTTGGGATACCCAGGCCCCTGCCATTGGAATTAGTTGATTCCTGGTTGGAGAAAAGCTGGCCCCTGTGGCCTCTTGCTTTTTAATGCCTGTTAGCTTGTTTTCCCAAAGTCCTGGGAAACCCTGACTCTGTCCCTTCTCCTAACTGGCTGTTGAGTGGAAGTTCCATATATGGTATTGTGGGGAAGTCCAGGCCACACTGGCCGGAGCCTTCCCAATGACTGTATGTTGTGTATATGTCCTTGGGGTGGGACCTAGGTGAATGAAGTGAGTGACCAATATGCACTTCCTGTTATGGGTGTCTCGTTTATGGTATGTAACACAATGAATGAGAAAGCCCTGCCCAAAACTGGTATGAATGCAGTGTGGAGTGCTGAATGGATGGGTACTTGTCCCAATGCACATTCCTTGCTGTGAGTGTCTGGAGGGAGGAGAATGGCCTGAATGCACTGTGAGCCTGATTGGCTGCCTGCCTACATGAATGCCCTTCTGAATGATTGGTTGCCTGAATGTGACCAGCAGAGTTAAAGAGACACTAAACAGTATATCTGGGGACCTCTCACAGATGGAAATCGTTCAGAGGCTGAAGTCGATACTTGATGCGTACTCTCGAAGCTGAGCCGGAAGAAGAAGGTGAAGCATTGTTTCCCTTTGACTAAATCGGAAAGCTGCTGTGCCTTCAAGAACCTGATGCAAGAGATAACCTGGCTAGGAGACCTCTTCCCGAGCTACAAGGAATCATTGTAACCTTCGCCAAGGCTCCCTGGAAGTCAGCCCTTGAAAGGCTTCCGACCGGAGACAGGTACTGCTGCGGAATCACGTAGCGAATCGCCCGGGCTTTGACATCCATCGCCGTCAATGACCCACATCGCCGACCCGAGCCACAATGCTCCACTGCCTAAGACATTTGAATCAAGGAGTCCCTTGCTGATCACCATCGACCGATTTATCCCTCTGGAGAAAGTCAAGATCGCTGACAAACTGAGGAGAATCCGCTGGTGGGTTTCCCGCCACCTGAAGACCACAAAGACGCAGACAATCTGATACCCTTGCTGGGCCAAAGTTCATCATTGACTCTTTGCGGCAACAAACTATCGTCATCGAGGTGCACCGCATGCCTCATCTGCACAGGAAGTCCACAATCGATCATCGTTCAGCACCGCCAGGATGGAAGCTGCTGCCTGAACGCCTTTGTTCACCTTTTCTTAGAGGCATCTCAACCATCCATGGCTCCTGCCTTAAAGGGAGTTCACTCAAGAAGGATCCGTCGACGACCTGTGGTCTATGGAAAACTTTTACCCATGCCAATGCACCCCACTACACCCCTTGCCAATGGGGGAAAGAAACTGCCAAAAATGGAGGAGATAACCACGTGCGCGCCAAATCTGCAAAACTGTGCATGGTTCATGAACCACAAAAGAGCTGCACACCCTTCCACACACAGGCAAAGTTGGTGTAAAAACAGGAATCACTGCTGTCACCTGTCATCTGTCACCTGTCTCCTGAAGCAAGGCCACAGAAGGGCTAAAATCCAAAAATGCTCTTAAATACAGCTTTCTAATCAATGGCGACCTTCAAAGTGCTGTTTTGGCACTAAATTCAGTCATTTTCCCAGTGAATTATTAAAAGGAAAAGCATGCTGAAATCGTAGATTCTCCAGGCATTCAGAGGAATCCAGGCCTCACTGCCTGACAGCTGCTTAACGAAATTAGCTGTCAAGCCCAGTTTAAAGGTGTTTCTTTTTCTGGAAGAAATGGCAAAATGTGCCTATTTAAAGCATGTTTGTGAAGGGCTTAATGTTTTTAAATGTCCAAATCCCTTATAAACTGTTTATTTTTATATGTGTTAAAGAAAAGATGTTATTGTGGAATCTTACAGTAAGCCAGTGGAAATAGCTGCTTAATTCTGATTGGGCAGTGCTTGGCCTGGGAAAGTTGACATCTCAGCTTGACACTCCCTTGAAAACAGGAAACCTAATGGTCCCTGCATAATGACAACAAGGAGCACAATGAGACTGCATTAGACATTTGTCAGGGGCTGAGCGAAGAACAATGGCAAGCTGCCCAACTGATCTCTACAGGGGAGCTTCCCTCTCCAGGAAGGGGACACACCTCCCTGATCAAAGGACTGTGACAGCTGTTTCCTGTGAAGGGGAGGTACAAAGAAGAAAAAAACTGCTGGGACGTGTTTAAATCATTATTTGTAATTAAAGTTGAAACTCTTTAACTGAGCAACCTAAAGAGGGATACATCTGAAAATTGGTAGATAGTAACCTAATTTCAGGCTTTTGATTTGAAGACATTGATGAAACCTGTGCCATTTAAGGAACCAAAGTTACGAAAAAATTCTCATTGTAGCAGAACGATTAATGTTGCAAACCTAAGATTGTATGTACATGATCCACTGATAAGCACCCAGAGATAAAAATCCATAGAATGACAAAGACAGCTCTCACAAAGATGGGGATTGAATGGGAATGTAGACAATCACATATGAGATGAATGTGTCCGATTTTAATAGGGTACACAATTTAGAAAATGTACATTTGTGCAAAAGTTATGTTTCGGTCAAAATCAATGTGGGAGTTCCTAAATCCCATCGCAAAGATGACAGCTCTGTTCTGACTGCCAACCAAAACCAAGCATGTGCCTGCGGCCACTCACAGCCGGGGGGGGGTGTGTTTTGAAATTCTGCCCACACCATAACACTTTGTGATGTCATTTGATAGTATAAATATAGAAACTTCACTCCACATAGACACAATGCTTCCAGAACACATCCAGATTTCCGCGCAGCACCGTGTTCCAGAGCTCTTCATCTTGTAGCTGACTACAGACTTCTTTGAAGATCCAAATTTCCTTGCAGACTCCAGACTTAAGCATTGCTGAACTCTTGCTAGCTAGACAGAATTTTAAACCTCCCAAACTGGAGGGTATTTAATTCTGATTCAGCTTGGTTTGCTACCATCAAGGCTTGTCTGCTGAAACTTGCATCCTGTAATCTACCGTGCCCAATGACCAGAAGTGCCCTTCCAAATACAGTCTGAGGTGCAGTCCAAAACTGACCAGAACCACCTTGCTGATCGAATCCCTCCAGCGGTGCCCTGCTGCCAGTAGACCTGACCCAATCCAATGACCAGAACTGTGACGGTCCAATTAATTAAAAGGGACTGTAAGTATTAATAGGAAGAACAGTGACCCATAGTATATCTGCATTGTATTATCCCAATCTCAACCCATCCCATCTCTAAATTCAGAACCCTAGTATTGTTACAATCATTCTTGTGCTGATTTTTCTCTCATCTGTGTAATTAAACCATAATCCATTAGTGATTTGGATTAATGAAAGTAATTCCCATACAGAACGGATACTAGTATCACACATGAAGAGTTATGAGCGGCCGTGAGTAACTGTGGAGATTCATGTGTGGCATTCTCTTTTTCATAGTCATTAATATAGTGTAATAAAACCTATCTGTCATTTTTAAAACCACATTTCTGTTCCATTTTCGTGCTATTTTGTTATAACGCCTCTCACTAAAACCTCCATAACTTCTTCAATTTTAAAGATAGAAACGGAATTTCAACTCTCACCGATACCTAAGACCCTTTCCTACCTCCACAACTAAACACCCCACTGCACTGCACAGTGTATTTGACCCGTTTTATCACAAATTTCATAGTAAAAGTTTGCCGCGAATTAGCAGTTTTCAAAAGTTTACACGTGTCTTTTTCCCATTTCAAAGTGCTTCTTCCATTCCATCCTGATCTAAAGTGTGTACTGTTGTTTATATTATAGATCATGTGTGTTAGGACTTGTTTAGTGGTGCTCTCCTCAGAATTTCTATCCATTTAAGCATTTTTGCACCCTTTTGCATTTTTTCACCAAGCCATTTCACCTGTCAGTTTAAAAGTGTCATTTTCCAAAACGGTTTTCTCTCTGGTTTGGGGAGGGAAGATTGCATTTAAACTCTAGACATTGTTTTTCATTCCTGAATACCTGCTGATTACTTACATCTGTGTAGGATTGCTCATTTGTATCTAAAAAAAACTTTGCAGGGGGAATATTAACCTAAACGCTATCTGTTCACAAACCAAAACTGTTCTTTGTCCTGTGTTTTCTATTCTTCATCATTATAAGTGAATTCAACTGCTTTGCTTATTTTCTGAACTGTATTGTCACCGGTGAGTGATTGCTTTCCCATATATATATATATATTAAACATATGTGTGAGTTTGAATACTAAATAAATAAATACATATTGACCTTTACAAACTAGCCTGATTCCTGGTTCCATGTGACCTGGGGGGTATTTTGAGACTAGTGTGATATGAGTGGTAAATCATTCAGAATATTGAACTTATAGACACAAATAAAATAAGGGTTTCATTGCGCACTACATGCTAGGTGAGACCTGGGTGTGTGCCTGATTGAAATCCTTAACACGTCGAACTCTGCTAAACCAGGTACATTGGGGTAGTAGAACATTTGTATAAGGAAATAAGACTCTGCTAAACAATATATGGACTGGGCTTGTCAGTTTATCTTATTTACAGGTTGCCCAGGTGGGGGGATCCCCACACAGAACTGTGTCTAAATAAACGGGGCCAGTGTTCTGCCAATTGTCTAAACAACTTGTTTCCCTCCTCAAGTCCATTGTTGGTTCACATTATTAATGGGTTTGTATGTCTAAAACTGTCTACAGTTGATGCATTTTAATGGAATCTTAGAAGTAATTGTGGTACCACATAGAGACTATATATGTATCATTATAGAATTGCCTGAGCACAAAGTGTGTTATTGTATGTGTACATAATCAAAGCCTTATTTATATAAAGAGCTGTGTTATCAATAACATAGTGTGTGGACATTCCTTTGTGGGTGCTTGGGGACTACGCTGTACTTAAGAACCAGCCTGCATCACCTTCTGAGAGCATAGGCCTTGATTTCTCGTCCATAGCTACCAAATAGAGAATCTTGGCTGGGGTGCTCTGTGCTTCTACTCTGCCATATAGAGAGCAGGAGTACAGATAACCCCCCTACAGTCTTTACAATGGTCATCTCATTAGAGGTGACCAGATCATCAATGGATTGTATCAGTTTTCCATGCTTGAGTGGTTTGTTGTTTGCACACAGCATGCCTCGGTTTTTGCAATTTATCAGGTGCTCCACGAATCAATTCCTGACATAATCTGAATCAGTGATTATGACGATTTTGTGGAGTTGGTGTGCACAGCAGTGAGTATGACCTGATGACCTGATGAACCGCCATCAACTCCACCATCTGACTACTTCAGGGACCGATCTTGTACCCAGTGAAGGCCTCTGGGGCATCAGTCACCCAGGCATTCCCAATCCCAGCCACCAGTTCCTTTTCCCCATTGTTATCAACATGGTAGGAGCACCCGTCCACATAAACTGTGGTTATCCCCTGGCACGTGTCTTCCTCATAGACTTTGTGCCGCAAATTCAGGTACACCTCCATGTTGTCTTTGGTTTTAGACTTTCATTCTCAAGACAGTTTTCTCCTGCACAATTATGCAAGTCAGCCAAACCTTGTGCAAGGGGACACTTCTTGTTTTGGCCATATCGGGCCTCCACAGGAAAGCCTTGCATGGAAAGAATCCAGGAAGTAATTTTGGAATACTCACATTCCTGCCCGGATTCTGTCACTTTGGAGGTATTTTAATGGCTGGTGAGGAGTCTCGAAAAGGATGTGCTCCCTTGGATGAACGGGCATTCATTTTCAATGCCCACACCGTTGCCAGAAGTGCCTTCTCACAATTGTTGAATTTTTCCTCCAGAGAGGACAAAGTATTACTCGCATAGGAGATGACTTTTTTGACCTTGTCGTGCTTCTGTTATAATATTGTTGTCAAGCAAGTATTCTATAACCCTGTCTCTGAGAAAAACTCTTGTTCTGACAGGGTAAGCTATACAAGGCACTTGAGAAAGGCTTCTCTTCAGTTGTTTCAATGGCTCGACTTTCTCTGGACCTCACTCCCACTTCAACCCAGTCTTTAGTAAATGGACCAGGGGTCTTGTGACCTCTGCGTAGTCTTCTATGAACTTTCTACTATAATTAGTCAGTCAAAGAAGGCTTCTTAGTTCATGCAGAGTTGTAGGGTCCTTCAATTTTAATAAGGCATCCACCTTTTTCATCTGCGGACAGAGACCCTCAGGGATGATTTCATGCCCTATGAAGTTCACGGGGGTCTTTCACCACTGCGCCTTCTGGAAGGACAGTGGGCCTCATTACGACCCAGGCGGTAAGTTACCGCCTGGGCCGTGACTTTACCACCATGGTGTAAACTACGTTTACGCCATGGTGGTAGGCGGACTTACCGCCCCATTCCAACCTTGGCGGAGCGGTAAATCCCCATTTTCCCATTTTCCCTTCCCCATTCCCATTTTGCCCCATAGGGCATAATGGGAGTGGGGAAGGCGTTAATTACGCCACCGTAAATTACGGTGGCGTAATTAACTCCATGGTCCCTTAGCGCCATGGATTTTAACACCTGCTAAAAGCAGGTGTTAAGTCCGCCATGGCGCTAAGGGACCTCGTACTCAGGCGGTAAGGGTCGGCGCTGTTTACGCCGCCGTAAAACCCTTACCGCCTGAGTTGTAATGAGGCCCAGTTTTTCTCTGGCTTCCTTTCACAGGGTCAGAACATAGCAGATTTCTGCTAGATGTTCCTCCACAGTTGAACTTTTAATTAGAATATCAACTACATTGGCCAGGTTTCCCCTTTCACCCAAGTTGGGCATGGCCTTGTGCAGAAAAATGTTAAATTTGTTGCCAGAGTTTATATATTCAAAGGGGATTTGTGTCCAAGTGTACTGCTGCCTCCCAAAGGTAAAGGCCACTTTATACTGGTCTTCCCTACTCACGGGTACTGTCCAGTAACCATTGGTTAGGTCAATGTCGGTATACACTTTTGACCCTTGGATCTGGGCCAGTCCCTGATCACTGTAGGCAAGAGGCCACCGGGATTTGTGGACCCATTTCTTTAATTCCCTCAAGCTTGCACAGTGTCTCCATTGGCCATTGGGTTTTAGGATCCCCAGTACGGAATTATTAAAGGTACTGTGGACTGGCCGAATTATCCCACAGGACTCTAAGTTCTTTATGATCTCTGTGAGTGACTCCATAGATTAGAGAGGCAATCAATATTGCTTCACGAATACAGGGGCCATCCCAGGGTCCATGGGTATTGAAGTAGAATGTATCTCGGTGCAACCACAGTCGTATGAGTGCACAGCAAAGATTTCTTGAAAATCCAGAAACATCTGTTTCAGCTTCTGCCTTTGCTCCTCGGTCTCACAGGAATCAGTGAGATTGATTTGTTCCTACACCATCTTCCTGAAGCCTGGAAATACCTCAGGTTTTGAATTTTCTGCAATGTCTTCCAGTTGTGTGGAGAGATCTCTTGTTATGGTTTTCACCTGCACAGGAGGTTTCAAATAAGAGAGGCAGTCACTGTTGACCTGAAATACCACCTCATCCTTCCTGATGTCGCCGGTCACCTCTTCCCCCCCATAAGGGCAGGAAGAGTACACCAATAAATTTCCATCTTGCCGGATTAAAATCTTGTCTGGAGGTAAGTCATCATCACAATCATAGCAGTCATTGGGGATCCGTCACATGATGTCATTCCCTAAGTCAATGTAGAAATGTTGGGCATCAATGGCCATTCCAATGAAGGTGTCTGCACCCAGAGTGATACCCCTAGGGTCGCTGTTATCCACCAATATTAGAATGATGTTGTGCTCTAGGTCAACTAGTGGGGTCGGATTCAAATACAACCCGTGCTGTTGGAGGTGATAATTTAAATTTACATAAGCGTCCGGGTTTTGGAGGTTCAGTCCTCTTTTCATTTTTAGGGGTGGTTAACTGTTGTACTAGTCCTGGGATGGTGACCTCTTCACAAGTTTGAACTTCAACTGCATACGTAGCAATGGAGCTGACCGAAATGCTTTTTCAGGATTGTCAAAGCCCATGGGGTTACCCCTCAGTCGGAACCAGAAATTGTAATTAATTAGGTCCAAATTAATTGCAAATCGATTGAGATTGTCACCGCCTAAGTGGAAGGCAGAGGGGACATCTTGCACAACCCAACAATTATGATCTATTCTTTTATCACCAATGGACATTTTTAGCATGCACCTGCTAGCCAGGAGATGGTTGGAATTGGGAGCTTCCAGGCCCATTTCCCACTTATCAATCAGCTTAAATGTGGGAATGGTCTGATCTTTTGGGAGTTTCCTGAAGAACGCTAAACTGATGAAGCTTTTTTTCCATTATTCAGGCATAGTCTGGCGCAAACAGTCCCCCCCCCCTTATTTACCTGAATTGGGAGGAACAGCTGTTCCCCCTTTTATGAATATCAGTCAAGCTTTGAGCTGGTTTTTCATCACCTTTTATCATGGGAATTGGGTTTTCTTCAAATTGTGGATCGGTATAACATTTCAGGGCATTTCCTTCCAATGTGGAATGCCACTTGAAACTGGGAGGAAGGTTAATTCTCAAAAATGGAGAATAGTCCCCATCACCAGTTTGTTCTCCTAAAGAGATTAGTTATGTTGGGGACTTTATTGTTCATAAAGTGGAATTCAATTTGGTCAGACCGCTGCTCAACCATATGGCATGTGCCATTTAGACTTACATAGTTTGTGCTCTGTTTTAGCTTTATTGGCCGGTTAGTCTGGGTCCTTGCTCACACAGTCTATTAAGGGTGACAACCTCCAAAGGAGGTAATTCCCTAGGAGACATGGTGTGCCCTCTGGAGTGATGACTATGACCGGGTGTCTCACCCTATGTCGCCCGAATTTGATCTCGAGATCCGCAATCCCCTCGACAGGAATGTAATTTCTGTCGAAGTTCTGGAGTTGTCCAGGAAGAGGTGTGGGGGAAGTTGGTGACTATCCCCCCTTCCTGAATTAATTTTATCAAATGCCTTTTTTGGTTAGAAGGGTAGCTTGGGTTCCTGTATCCACCAGCACTCGAAATGCATATTGGAATTGTACATAGACGGCATAAAATCGGCCTTCAATCTCCTCAAGGGGGCAAGGAAAATGTGCATTTTGGGCCCTCTGGGCAGTTAACTTCTTTATTTTGAACCCCTACACTGTGTGAACTGGGGCAGTGTTCTGTGTCAGGATCTGGGAATCTTAAAGAAAACTTGGCATCCTAAGACTTAGGGGATTTGGGAATCCCCTTTTTCCCCTTATTCTGTGCTGTCCCCCTTTTCCTGGAGACAGTCACTTGAACCGGTTTGAGGGGAGGATCCCTCATTGATTTCCGAGTCATTAAGGTGATATTTTTGGGGTTCAGGGATCAGTGTTTCAGGGTCAGGGCCCATACTTACCCAGTGCAATTTGCGGTCTTTTGGGACCCATTTTTCTTTGGGAGGAATCCCCCATCCTTGAAAGATAACACTTTCTTCCCTGAATCCTCCAGGGATTCTTCCCCTTCACACTGGAGGACCCAGACCTCCTCACAAAATTGGTCTTCTTAGTCCCTTGGTTTCTCCTACTTACCCTTTGTTCCCTAGGTTGAAGCTTTTCAGGGGTTGCTGATTCGGGTTCAGGTTCAGAGGTTTCAAGAGGCTTTTCACGGATGAGGAAGGGCATTTTCTCTAGGGCTTTGCATCCCTCTTCCCCCCGGGCCTCCTCCTCTGGAACTTGTTGGTTGTCAGGGTTTTCTCCCCATCATTGCTCTGGGGTGCCAGACCCTCGCTTTGAGCTGTTGTGGGCATCCATGTTCATTTGAGGGCTCTGCAGAGCCCTCAGCATGTGACTCAGGTCTTGGGTCAAGCTCTGGACCTGTCGCTCCAGTTGTGACATCCTCTCTGGTTGATATGGGGGTTTAGGATCAAACATTTGCTGCTCTCTGGAAGGGTAACAGTCCCTTCTCCCAGAGTAGCTTGGGTATTGAGGGTTTCCATGGTAGCCTTCCATCCTTGATCTCCCTTCTCCCTGATTTGGGGATCTAGACTCCAGAAAGTGGGGAGAGAGAGAAGGATTGTTCTGAAGGTTGGGGTTTGGAGGGTACCTGGGGAAGAAACATAAACTGGATGTGGAAGAATACTACCCTCCTGAGGGAAGTTTTGTAGGAAGTTTGGAGAAAAATGTCCTGGGGCCGTACTTACCAGATTGGATCCCCCCCATTGAGCCGGTGGATTCCATACGTACCCCAAGGTGGGTCTGTTAACCCTTATACCTTGGGCTAATGTAGGTGGTAGTGTCAGGAGACACATTTGTGGAGTACCCTGCCTAGCTACCACCCACTTGGGACTGGTCAGAGGATCTTCTCTACCTCTCATTTGGTTTGTTAGCACAAGGGGTATTTTTAGGCCCCCCATTTCTAGGTCCAAAATGGGGGTATTCTTCACCTCTGCCACCTTGGCAGCAGCGGGGGGGTTGGCTTGTTTGGGATTTTTGGGGGCATTTTTATTTTCCACTGGCATTTGGACTTCATAGATCTGTGTAGCCTGTTATATTACCCAATCCAGAGTCCTTTCATTGTGGAAGTCCCTAACCAGTTGCATCATGATGTATTTATCGAGATGTATGTGATCACTGTGCTGCCCTTAACTGCGACAGCAGTAATGCCAATGCCAGTTACGGCGTAGCGCAGTGATTATATAGATCACTGTGCCCGCTTCCCTGGCCTGACTTCTGTGTGTGCTGCCTGCACCCTGCTATCCCTGCGGTATCAACTCATCCCACTAAGGTGGGTTAGAGCTGACGCGGCAGGGTGCTTTCCTTTTTATTTCCCCCGACTCCCGTTACGGCAACCAAGCAGAGCGGGGGACAACCCCGCAACCCCTGCTGTGCTTGGGTGCAGTAAATGTCACCCTCATTTTGTGTGCCCCCAAAGTCGCAGTAACTGCGGGGGCACAAAAATGAGGGTGACATTTTTGTATGATTCCTATTTATCGAGGGCATGAAAATAGGTATTAATAGTCTCCCTAGTATTTGTGCGCACTCGTCCAGAGGTGTGTGCAAATGCCTGCTTCAATTCTTGCACAAACTCTCTTGGTGCCTGATCCTCTCCAAACTGCAGGTTGTAGGCTGCCTTGCAAGCCTCCTGGGGGTTCCAGTGCACAGAGAAGTGTTTCAAGATGGCCGCCTTGCAGGTAGACCATCTAGAATGATTTTGATCCTCCAGCCCATCAAAGAAGCTGGAGTATTCTGGGGAGAATGTCGACTTGACAAACTCCATGGAATTATGGTATTTTTATGCCAAATGATGTCATCATCTGGTCATACATCTCCAGATACTCCCAGATGGATTATTTGGCATTTATGTGGTACATAGTCATGAAACTTCTGATGGCTTTTATTTATTGGTTGGGGTCTTTTACCAGAGTTTGCTTTTGTTTGGCAGCCTTCTTTTTCTACTGCACCTGAGTCAATTCACCCTCAGACTCAGCGCTGCCACTATTTGTGGTCCTGTCCCTGTCCTCTAGGCGCTCCCTGATTCGTTGAGACTGGGAATCTCTCCCAGAATGACAGGGCCTAGTCTCTTCTACCCTGCTGTATTGTTGGCTCTCTGGGTCACTTCCCTTGGGCTCCCTTTTGCACAATAGGGGAGTATTCATCTGACTCCTCCCTTCTTCCGGGGTTGGGGGAGAGCTCCACCCACCTCCCTAAATGGGTGGAGGTTTTTAGGATGCTCTTTTGGGGCCTAAACTTTGACTCTTCTTTATCTGAAAAGTGTATCAGATGGTCCCTTTGCAAAATATGTCTCTGCCAGTCTAACTCCCTGATTATCTCTTCATAGGTGTCCTCCTGGTCAGATGTGTTTGCCAAAATATTTTTGAACCCAAGCAATGATGCACGTCCATCAATCTTTGATGGGGTGTCATGCTAGGCCTAAATGAGTCCAGCTGCTTCATATTCCCTTGTTCTGGTGAACTCACAGGCATGAGGTTAGCACTGCCTTGAACATACACAGTGGTGAGTTGGCTTGAGGCCCCTAGTACAGAGGACATCACACCATAATCAGGGGTTGCCCTTCCTCTTCGGGGTTCCTCAATGCCTGATTAAATCTAGCCCGTTCTTTTTCTAATCTCTCGAATTGATCTTTCTCAGCCCTTATTTCTTGGTAGAAGGCAGAGGCCTAACCTTTGTACTCTGCTGCCAGGGCTTGACTGGCTTCTATGACCTTACCTTGTGCTTACACTTGGCTATGGAGTCCCGTGTTCTCCTCACAAAGGGCCTCATTGTCTTTCTGTGACTCTTGTATTGATTGGGAATACTCAGGCATCTTCTTTTGTAGGAAACTAATCGCCTCACTCTGTGCATTTTTGATCTGTGTGGTTTGTTCTAGGTCAAATTCTATTTGTCTCATATATCCTATTAATTTTTCATTCTCTACTTTAATGTCAGTCAGTTCCTGAAAAAGTGACTTGGCTTTCTCCAAGTCTGCCTTTAAACTTAAACACTTTCTGAAGCAGGGCATCTTTCTCCTGACACAGCGTGCCATTCTGTTCACTGAGGTGATCTCTTTGTGGTTTCATAGTGCTCAACCTCTGGCGCTCCTGGTCAAAATCCGCTTGGGAATGAACCTCTTAAATAATCAACAAAATTCTGCTCTTCCAATTTCTTGATCTGATTTTGAAAAGTGCACATGTCCTCTAAAAAGGCTCTATTGTGCCGCACTTGTTGACTCATTTTTAATTGACCCTCTTTCAGGTTCTGAAACCCTTCTTGACACTCCTCTTTCCGTGCAAAGAATTGGAACACTCGCTCTGAATGAATTTGTTGCTGTGCCACTAACTCCTTCTTTAGCTGCTGAATGATGTTTCCTAATTCTAACTCAGTATGTTGGCCGCGTAGCACTTTCTAATCTACCTGCGTTAATTCTCTCTTTGCTTGATCCAAAAACTCAGATTGATTTTGCACAGGGGTTACTCTCTCCAAGTACCTTGACTCCATGATCATCATGTGTAAGTCCATATTTGCAGAGAGCTGGACCATTTTAGTTTGCTTGGTGGTCTGCATCATGAAAAGATCTGTCAGAGCTTGATCTAACAGGCCACTGTCTTGCCACATATCCATATTTATAGAGGTCACTAGTTGCATCATTCTAGATTTCCAGGCTTCATGTCCCTGTTCAGCCCATTCTGCTATAAGAACAATTTGAATTGAAGGTGCTTCCTAGTCATGTAAATTTCCATGTTGCTCATTGTGAAGAGTTTTCTGCACCTGATGGGTTATCTATGCAAGGGCAACATCTCCACCCTGCTCCTGCCTAGTTTGTACTCACAGTATTTTATTTTAGACACACCGTCCTGACAACCAGGGTACACGTTTGGCTGGTGCCTTCACAATGTAACACAGCTTACTATCCACCAAACGTAACAATACCTTCAATGGGCTAATCTTCTGTGCTACACTGTCACGGGTGAAAACTCTTCCCTACTCCCAGACTACGAGCGCCCGAGTTTGTCACAATATATTATGCAGCAAGTCAGGGATCTCTTTCCCTTGTAACGAAAGTGACCCACAATAAAACCGTTTTTTATATTTTACAATCCCACTTCGTTTTATGTGGTCCTCCAACCTGTCTGGCACCCAACCAACAGAAGCACCCCGTATCACAGTAGACCAGGAACCAGGCGGTGTGTTATCAATGAATAATTATTAATTTGTGATTTAATGGGAACATTGAATAAACAATTACAATAGCCACCAAGGTGTGGCAACACAACTACAGAGTACTTTTAGTCAAGTGGCACACTAAGACAACTCAAACATGGATGGCACACAGATTTACTTTACTGATTTCACGACTGCTATCAACAATTCAAAACACCATGGCCCTCATTACGACCCTGGCGGAGAGGGGTTTACGCCAGCGTAATGCATGGCGTACCTCTCCGCCAGATTACAACTTCCCGTAGCGCCATGGTGATTGTTACGCCTGCTTTTTGCAGGCGGTAAAATCCATGGCGCTACGGGACTTGTTGTTAATTACGCCACCGTAAATTACGGTGGCGTAATTAACGCCTTCCCCACTCCCATTATACCCTATGGGGCAAAAATGGGAATGGGGAAGGGTAAATGGGGATTGGGGACTTACCGCCCCGCCAAGGTCGGAATGGGGCGGTAAGTCCGCCAACCCCCATGGCGGAGTTGGCAGCTCTGCGCCATGGTCCATGGTGCAAATTGCACCATGGATCTCCGCCAGGGTCGTAATGAGGGCCCATGACAATTAATGCAATCCACAGGAAAGTGCATGTACACCCAAAGGATTCTTGATTCCCACCAACCCTCTCCCCCAAGACCTCCACTAGGCTTGTCAGCTTTGAATGGAAAGCAGTGGCAGGGAATGGGAACACCAGGTTTAACTTGAATTTGGAATGGGGATTTCAGAAATGATATGGGAGCCAGCAATGAAGGAGACAATTAGTTTTTCTGCACCAGGTAAAATGGGTTTCTACTTAGTTAGGACAACTGCTATGGAACAGCACACAAGGGTACTTTGAGCTGCTTAGACTAAAAAACAGATAGGGCTTTAGAACAGACGAGCCAGCACACAATAGGAAAATCAATTTTTGTACATGTAACACATGGGGAATAAAGGGAATGCAATAGGAAATCATTATCAAAATATAGTAGGGGAAATCAAGATAGGAAAATCGGTTTTCAGTTAAAATGACAGAGGCACATAACAGGTATGCTCTGGGCAAAGTGATTACTCACAATAAAAAATCAGTTTAGGTTCAAAATGACAGATGCTTATAGAAATTTGTTTCGTACAACACTACTTAAGCAAAAAGTTCAGTTGATAATGAATTTAATTCTTTGTGTTAACACTTTAAAACTATAACAACTCGCAAAACACTGGGAAGAGATTGTTTCTAATTCAAACTATCTCATTCCCGTGAAATCATTTGGAAATTAATTGATTTATTGAAAAAATATACTAGGGATCTTCTCAAGCAACTGGAGATTCTTCAGTGGGAAATGACTGAAATGCACAGGCAAACACAAAGGATTTTTAATGGGAACAATTCCTACAATGCACAGGCAAAAACAAAGGATGTTCAAAGGGAACAATTCCTACAATGCACAGGCAAACACAAAGTATTTTCAATGGGAACAATTACTACAATGCACTGACAAGTGAAATATTTTTCAATAGGAAAATGACTGAATTACACAAACAAAGCGGGTAGGGGATTTCACCATGGGGGAGTCTCTATGGCAATGCTGATGAAGATAGGGCTTTTTTAACCTATTTCTGGGGGTGTCTCTACTTATAAGAGAAGGGTGAATGGTGCACCAAGGAGCATCAGGGCCTCACTGCTTGGACAGCCTGGGGTCAGTCAAGGATTTTATCTGTCCGAAGTCCGCTACTCCAGCCTCTGGCTTCAATCCAAGATGTAGGCCTAACTCTGCAAACATGGTTCCTGATTTGGTCAGCTGCACACCTCAGATTTGGTAGGGAGTACCCTGATTTGAGGCGGAGTGACTTATTTATAAGGCAAGCAACATGTCTGATTTGTTATAGTTCTCACAGAATTTATAGGGCAGTGGTCAAGGATTCCCTCCCACCTGTGGGCTGATAGGTCCAGAGAATATGGGTGTGTTTTGGGAAGCCAAGGGATGATACCCAATCCATCATTTAACTTAGACAAAGGGCTCGGTCTTGTTTTTGCACATGGAAATCTCACTGCATGGGAGATGCCCTTTCTCATCATGTTATGACAAATATGCCAGCATGGTTTAATACTACATTTTATTGCGATTCAGAAAACCCTACTTAGAAGTTTGTAGGTTATTCCATATCAGAGTTCTGGTTTTCCCTCCTTTACTCTCAAACTATATCCATGAAAAATCTGTAACTCGGTCGGCAGAATATTGATCACCTTTTTCATGTTTCCTCAATTATTTTTATATTTCTCAGTCTCTACAGAAATGCCCCAAGATATTTTCCTAAATAAATTGGGTTGGTTAGGCCCCACCAAAATTAAATTTGCCTCACCAAAAGCAGCTCGCTGACAGAAATCCGAACACAAATCGTGTATGATTAACATTTCCCAAGTTATCCCATAAATAGCATATCTCCTATTCTGTGCAATGGGTGTGAAACTCCTCCTCAACTCTCCCTTCACCCTTGGAAGGGATCTGGTTTTAGCTCTGATGTCAAGAGGGATGCCTTTGTTTAGATTAGCCCACAGCTTCAAGGGCTTATGGCCAGCTTTATGTTGGCCTAAGTGGTGTTAGTCATAACATCTTTTCATCAGGAGAATTCCTCATCTCGTCCCCCTGACAACAGATCTTTGAAAGCTAGTTTCATGTATGTGGCCTACAGCAGAGAAATGCAACTAGAAACCAAGATCTGGGGCCTACCTCTGCTGAACAGCATTTTACTTTTAACCAACCTTCGCAAATGCAAACAATGTAAACATGTAAACCCTTGCAACAGTTATTTCCTGCAAACAGTGATCACAGAAGGGCAACATAAAAATATATTTAAAGACTTTAGCTGTCCAACTGAATACTTAAAGTGTTAATTTTAAAGGCACAGTTGCAATGTCAATAGAGGACGTTTTTATCTGTGAAACCTTTCATTCTGATGCAATTCACATCTCCTTCCAGATTCAGTGAATTTATGGTTTCCTCTGTGATGGGCTCCTTTGAACAGAATTCAAGTTCCTTTATTACATTTGTGCACACATGTTGAGGAGCATATCCTAAACTGAAAGGGTCAAACCGATTTTGCTTGCAATTAATCTTGTCACAGTAACAAACCACATTTTGTTGTGTAGGCTTGCACACACTCTTGGCATTTTCCTTTTAGCATGCTGGATACTGATGTTTTGGACAACATGACTTCAGCAATTTGATACTTTTTGCAAACGTGGTCTCATGTCTTTCTTTTCTGTAACACAATGAACATTTTTAGGCATTTCCAAGTTTTGATGCCTAATTTTGCTCCTTTTTGCTTTGAAATTGCAGGAGCTTATTTGGCACATTACTCCAGTGCAGGCCTTTCTTTTTGGTGAGCCCTCATACTGACTCCGGCCTGTAAATATGGAGTTCAGGGTTATTTCACACCACAACACATCTATACCAGCTGCCTTTATCCCTCTAACCTACCTTTTCAGGGACCATTTTAAACTTCATGTAGTCCTTCACTTCTGGTATTGCAAAACATGGGTACTCCTTGTTTTTTTCAATATAGGGGGTTTGACTCTATCAGGTGGGAGGCTTATATGACAGAAAAAAACAATGATAGGTCAACTACGCCTTCCTTAAGTACCTGAGTGACAACAGGTACAGTTCGATTAATCTTGCCACAACTACTTAACTTGGAAACACATTTTCATTTATTTTAATACATCATGTGCAAAACTTAAAAAGGACTAAAAGTAAGTCCTGTATACAAAAGGGTAAAAAAAAATGTATCTGTGCTAACCACTTACAACCTACATGGTGTAGAGACACCATATTCTCCATAGTGAGTGTGAACAAATGAAAGTAAACAAACAAAAAATAAGCAAAAGATACTTTTTTCAAAAGACAGGGAAAAGCTGTATGAAATACTGTTAACAGAAGCTAGTTTATTCACCAATTATGGGATCAACGACCTTGATCCCTCCTGCATTCATGCAATAGAGGTCTATCGAGGCAGCTGGTAATTTGCTCATTTAATACATAGTTTGCAACCTCTCTGTATTGTTCAACAATGTCGGTAAAAGGGTATAAGGTTGTACATTCAACATAAATACCCTTTTTAAGTTCTTAGTATAGATTGAGAGGAAAAGATGATAACAATTTCCTAGTATAAAGTCGACATATGTTTCGGCCCTACTAACTCATGCGGTTCACTCTCACAGTGCCATTGGTTATGTTGGTAAAGGCCGTCTTCAGGACAGGAGAACAAGTTTTTTCAAACATGTAGTTTATACTTTCCCAGGTTCACTAATGCTTCTATTGCAATCTAGAAGAAATTTTAAAGAAAGACGTTTTTTAGAAACTTTTTATCAGTGCTTAGCTAGGAGTTGTGGTAGTGGACTATATTTACTCTGCCACTGCTTGGACTAACCTGTATATGACTCAGATTTCTTCGGGACGTATTAGGAGGAAACTTAATAGGACCGTTCTTGACAACGCCAGGCTCATTAGCGGATGCTTAATTCAGAAGGTGTGTTCATTCACCATACCTATGAATATACATGCCTATGTCAGTGTAATTCTCATTCCAGATGAAGTGGTACATCGTTTGGTGTACAATGCAGCAGTTAATTAACATTGCAGAAAGGTACCTTAGATGTCTGTTAGAGACCAGTCATTATTGTGCTGTCTCCATAACGTGATGCTGACAGACCGCCTTGGTTTTATCAATACGTTGTTGACTTCATTTTGTAATGTGAGTTATTCATCAGCTAATGTGGGAAACAAAAAACAAAGAGTACGTGGGTGTCTTGGTTTAGTGTGCTTGCGTATGTACGCAATGCACAAATAACTTTTTAATGTATAAAGACAGTTTGGCTATCGTGTAAAGGCCATTCAAGATATTGGCACTATCTTGATCGGGACTGTCTATCCTCGTCTTGACTTATTGTTTTCCGGGGCGTATAATTTCAAGAAAGTTGTATATACGCTAAGATTAGAAATCCACATTACAGAGGTTTACAAATATCTATTACAAGATGGACGGATATGTGTGGGAGAACATTCTCACAACGGACGACTTGTTAGGGCGAACAGCAAGAAGTGCAGTTTTTACTTTTTATAAAGCTCGGTCTTCATTTTACATTTTCTCTTAAAATAAAGAAACTGTGGTAGCGCTTACCTTAAGATACTGTGCCTTAAGTTCCTAATTCTTGTACGTGCCTGCTATGTATACCGTAGAAAACAATGCTAGCATTCCCATCTCTATTTACCGGAAATGAAAGAGGCGGTCCCTTCACTGTGTGTCTCATGAGCGCATTAATACTCAAACACTACATATCTTCTGGGATATGTAGTTCAGTACTGCATCAAAGGGATGTATGCTAGATATTTGATTTTCTAACTGTCTATGGTTAGTAAAGTATGATGTTGGGGCCATATTGAAAACTTCATGAGCCGCTACAACGTGACAAAAGAAAAACCTTTGCTAAACAGTATTATCGGCATCAGGGGCAAGGCATAGACCCTGTATTTTATTGTAATGGAGCAGAGGCATGAACTCGAACCTGCATTAAAAATTAAAAATTAACATGTTCTGCTTGTGTCAAAAGTTATGTGACTGTGTTCTTATGATTCACCGTAGGTCACATGGGCTATGTTAATGCCCGTGCTACTATAGATGTTCTAATTAGATGCTGTACACATGCACTTAATATTCAAGATTGATGTCATTAAATTCTGTATTTGCCATCTGGCCTTGTGTAAGAGCAGACAAGAGCATGTACGGGAAGACAGGTACTGATAGTGCAAGTTGTCATTGCATCATATTTTTCCTATCTCTGAATCTATACTAAGAACTTAAAAAGGGTATTTCTGTTGAATGTACAACCCTATACCCTTTTACCGACATTGTCGAACAATAGAGAGAGGTTGCAAACTATGTATTAAATGAACAAATTACCAGCTGCCTCGATAGACCTCTGTTGCATGCATGAATGCAGGAGGGATCAAGGTCGTTGATACCATAACTGGTGAATAAACTAGCTTCTGTTAACAGGATTTCATAGTGCTTTTCCCTGTCTTTTAAAAAAAGTATATTTTGCTTATTTTTTTGTTTGTTTACTTTCATTTGTTCCCACTCACTATGGACAATATGGTGTCTCCACACCATGTAGATTGTAGTGGTTAGCACAGATTCGTTTTTTTTACCCTTTTGTATATAGGACTAACTTATAGTCCTTATTAAGTTTTACACATGATGTATGAAAATAAAATAAAATGTTATTCCAAGTTAAGTAGTTGTGGAACGATTAATCTAAGAGTTTACTATATTACCTAGGACTGTACCTGTTGTCACTCAGGGACTTAAGGAAGGGTTAGTTGACCTATCATCGTCCTTCACTTCTGGACACACCTTTGAATAGGCCTATAACCACATATCCCTTTACACCTGGTTGCCCGTCTCTAAATGTTAGGTGCCCATGTATTCCTCTATTCTAAAATTGAATTTGGTTGAGGATTTCAGCTTCTCTTGTAAACTCTAATTAATTCCATTCAGTGAAGTCAAACTGTGGTATTTAAACTGCCAATATATCTGGCGGTAACCCTGCTGGTGGGTTCGGCGGGTTGCCGCCTGACTTGCAACACTTTACCCACGCCTACCATCCTAGTGCCACCAGGACATTACAAGTTCCGGCAGATCGGGAGGTCAGGCACTGGTAATTTCCATTACCATGGAGCCCCATAGGACTCTGAGGGAGTGGGGAGACAAAAGCACCAACACCATTGCTACCAGTGTTGGTGCTTCTGTGGAAACCCTGTGAGCGGGTGCAGTGGGTCCCGGATAGTCTGACCTGCAAGGCAAAATGGCCTCCGCCCACATGGTTGTAGTGTGGCAGTCCAGAAATGGGTCCCGGTACAGTACGACTAGCATCCAATTCCGGACCGCCACACTCGTAATGACTCCCAATGGCCCTTACAATTATTGTGATGATTTGCTGCATACAAGTGAGTATTTACTGTTGTTTTTCCATTTCCACTGGATCAATAAAATCCAACACTTGTGCACTTTTTACTGTAAATATCACCTCCCTCCATAGATTCATAAGTGTCCATAATGTGAAATTAGAGGCCCCCAGTACTTGTTGTTATACTTTAGACTTTATGTATGGCAATTTCATACAAATATTTTCCAATTGGTTTCTAGTACTGCATCTCGAGCTGCACAAAGGTCAGGTACACTTTTGTTACTGATCCACATACTGATCTTCTACACATTCTGCTTATCTTCATCAATAGGTCAACTATTGACAGAGCCCCCCATCGCGTGGCACTACGCTGCGGGAGAAACAAACAGCACATAACTGAAAATGCCTGTGGTCCCCAGCATGAATGTACAGTATGATATGCAACAGCATTGAATGGGCCTTTGGAGTCCTGATAAACGGATTAAGGTCCCTGAGCATGACGGAGGGGTGCCTTCATGTATCGACCAGAAAAGATGTGTTGCATAGTGGCCATTTTCTGCATGTTGCTTAAACTTGCAATTCAGTGGAACATTCCCATACCTTAGGACCCTGAAGAAGATTATGAAGAAGTTGAAGATGGGTGTGACAGGCAGCCATGTGTTCAGCAAGATCAGAGGGACAATGTGGATGGGGAGTCCTTTGTGAGGAAGTAAGCAACAATTTCAACATATATATAGAAGAGTGCAATGCAAGTAAATGAGCACTAAGACCAACTCCCACAGTCACCCACTATGTGTTGACAGAAACATAGACACAATGAGACATTGCCAACAGAATATATTGGATACGTGATTTCATTTCTTGGAAAAAACATCAAGGGGTATTTTTTTGTTAATCCACTAAACACCCTTCCCAACATATTTTAGGACTGGTGCAATTCTATTAACAATTTCCAGTCCTAGAATATTTGGGAAAGTGTTGGATAGTGGGTTAAAACTAAATATTGAGTACCCCTTGGTGTGTTCTTCAGCAATTAAATCACTGGGTATTAATCTATTACACTTGTTCGGGTGTGAAAATCACTACAGCCATATTGGGTGTGGGTCATAATGTCCAAAGAAAAGGTAGTTCAGGAAATGTTCACAATCAAATAACAATGTCCAGGGTGCATCAGAACAAATCCAGGGCTGACGATTATAGAACCACTTCTAGGAGAATGTGTACATCCAGATGAGATGTTAAAGAAAGACATCACTAGTGGGGATTGGACACAAGGAACATCAGTTGCCCTATTTTCCCCGCACTGGGTCCTTGGACATTTCAGGTCCTGACTGAATATAAGGCAGGAATGAGGACAAAAGCTGGTGTGGAGCGCTCAGCTTTACACAGAAGAAAAGAAGGCGCGTGAAATAAGTACACAGAGACAGTGTAGCATTAAACATGTCTGTAATCTTTGCACCAGTGGACTGCGCAGCGCAGTATTTCTCGCTGTGCGTGCACAAACATGCGCATCGCTGATTGGGCCATGGATGTGTGAGGAGGATGCTTTTCACCTCATCATTAACTGTTTCCATTCCATGAAATGACATCTTCCCCGTTTGTGCAAACAAAGATTCCTTACTCAAAGTTCTCTTTCTCAGATCTCCTCGATCTATTTACCTGTCTCTTAATGCATCACATTTTTCTTGTGGATAGCTCCAGAAATGGTTCACGTCCCTCACTCCTGTCTTGATTGCCTATCATGAGGCGTGACCACGAGCCCCTTATCTCCACCTCGTTTGAGGGTGTGAAAACATACCCATGGTCATCAGTCATTCATGTCAAAGCTCACCGTAGGCTGTGTCTCAGCTCTAAAAGACAGGCAGGCCTCATGAACATGATTAAACATACACAGTCAGAAATTGCAAAGTTCTTAGACTCAAAGAGATACCGCTATGATGCATTACTCTGAATTATACACTTGAAACAGGAGTAGAAAATCTTTTGCCTAAATTGATAGATCAGAATCAGTCTGGTTTTGTTAAAGGTAGGATGATGTCCAGTAACATGTGGACACTGCTTTGCACTATAGCGAAAGCGTCAGAGTTGTCGGAAGATTCGGCTGTCCTATCACTTGATGCGGAGAAGGCATTTGATAGAGTTGATTGGCAATTCATGTTTAAAGTATTGGATAAGATGGGTTTTGGGGTTCAGTTCTGTTCTTGGATTAAACTGTTGTATACCCGGCCTACAGCTGATGTTAAAACTGATGGTCTGAGATCCAAACCTTTTGAATTGAAACGTGGCACGAGACAAGGCTGCCCATTGTCACCTTTGTTATTTGTACTTAGTATTGAGCCTTTGGCTATAACTTTGAGAAATGAGGAGGATTTACAGGGTAAAACTTGTTGGGGAATGCAGCAAAAAATGTGGTTATACGCAGATGACTTGTTATTGGTCCTCAAGAATCTTGAGGAGTCAGTGCCGGTTCTTATGAACATCCTCGAGGCCTTTCACCAGTGCTCTGGATATAGGATCAATTGGGCAAAGTCAGAGGTGTTGCCATTGGTGTCGCTGTGTAACAAACAATTTATTACCGGGTTGGGTTTTAAGTGGTGTGCTGACAAACTACTGTACTTGGGGGTTTGGATTTTGCCCATTGTTGCCGATTATGTGAATGTAAACATGACTATGGTGTCCACTAATTTCAAATTGGATTTGGAAAGATGGTGTTTGTTGAACCTTTCCCTTTGGGGGAAGGTAAATGCTTTAAAAATGGTGTCAACTCCTAGAGTAAACTTCGTTCTGAGTATGATCCCATTAGACATTGAGAAACATTTTTGGTGTGAGTTGGATAGACTTATGCAAGAATTTTTGTGGGATCGCAAACCTCCGCATCTGAAAATAAGCAAACTGCAATTACCTTTGTCCAAGGGTGGGCTGCGGGTCCCTAATTTCAAAGTATACCATCTGGCATTTATGTCACGGAATATATTCACTTTTTTCAAATCGGAGCATGATGATTGGGTATGTGCAGAGTCTAGCCATGTAGGCCCTTTGTTGCCTGGGGCTGTGTTGACCAGCAAGCCACGTTGAGCTAAAATGGTGGGCCCACTGACCAAGAGTTTGCGGAACTCTTGGGAGGCATTGTGTGAGTGTTTAGGTTTCGATGCGTTGAAAGATCCGAGTGCTTCCATTTGGCTGAATCCAAGTATTACACATGAGGGGAAAAGTTTGTTCTGGCATGATTGGTACCTGGCTGGGGTGCGGTGGATTGGTGATCTGTTTAATTGCTTGAATTGGATGAGAGCTAGGGAGATTCAGTTGAAGTTTGACATTTCTACTTTCCGCCCAGCAGATTATCGGACGATCAGCAGAGCGGTGGGGGTGGTGGATATGAAAAAGAGAATCAATACAGATATGCTTGGTTGGCAACCTGGAGTGAGTGGATGTTGCCTGGTTAGTTATATCTATAGACTGGTTGTGTCAAATTATTGGGCTAATGACGCTTTAAGAGTGGAATGGAACCAGAGAATTGGTGAAGATATTACAGAGGATGATTTGATGTGTATTTGTGAGAATGTGAAGCTGTGTTCTTTTAGTCTTTCAGACAGGTCACGTCAAATAAAGATCTTGAATAGGACATACTGGATGCCTGAGAAAATGATGAAGAGGGGTATGTGTGACAATTCTGAATGTTGGGCATGCTTACATGAGGTGGGCACCTTTGAGCATATGTTGTGGGAGTGCTCAAGGGTGAGGGGTCTGTGGTTTGAGTTTGACCAGATATGTGAAAAGATTCTTGAAGAAAAGTTTATATGGATTTTAAGACCATTGTTATAGGTAGTGGGGATTTACTGGATGACCTGACTACTTCTCAGAAGAAATGGGTCTTTTGTGGTGCAATGGTGGGGAAGAAGCTCATTTTGAGACGTTGGAAATCATCTACCCCTGTTACTATTGAGGAATGGATTGCAGAGATGCATTCTCTAGCTGATATGGAGAGGGTGCTGTTTCGGAGAGAAAAGAAAGATGCGTTATTTAATAAGATTTGGGGCAAATTTCTTTTACTGTATTAGACCTATTTTATTGATTATATTGTGACTCCTGGGGGGAGTTTTTTTTTCTAATGTATATAGTTAAGTTGAATTGCTGTGATTATTACATGATGTTTATATTTGTTGTACATATGTTGCTATGGTGTGATCTTTTGAAAATAAATATTTAAAAAAAGAAATTTAAAAAAAAGTTAGCATGTGACCCCCTTCTGTGGGTTCTTATTTAATTAAACAAGCTAGAGCAAAGGAGATATAACATAACATAACATCACACCTATGAACAATATTGCCATGTGGGCATGTTTCAATGTGTAAATAATAACAAGTTGTAGTTTTAGTTTAAAGGTATGAATAACTTTTATCTCTCATTAAGCTATGCTACACTACTATACACACTCAGTCATGCACACAGCAAGCCCCCAGCAAGCCCCCATCTGTCACTCATGTTTAGAGCGGAGTGTGCTTCAAATTAAACAGCTCCTTCCAGGGTCGGATTGGAACCTCTGCCGAAATCGTCTCTGGAGAGTGGGGACGGTTTCTGGCCACACCTGGGCCAGTTTTGAAGAAAAAATATGTGAAGAAAAAAAACAATTAAAAAAAAAATAACACATGCAATGGCATAATTCATCAAAGCAAGGTAATGCATGTTACCTTGCTTTGATGATTTATTTGCATGCATGATGTGTGCATCATAAATTATGATGCATGTATCATTCACGTTCTGCTCAGCAGGCAAAGTTGAGGGGCCAGGGCCGCCGCCGGGCTGGTGGCTGTGACTGTGCCGGCACTCCAGGGAGCACGGTGCTCCCTGCAGTTGCTGTGCTGTTGTATTAGTGATTAATATGTATTAGTGATATTAGTGGTAAACTACCAATTTTAGAGTAGAATAAGCATCCATTTCAGACTATGTATTTTGCCTTTTGCAAGTTACAGTAATAGCATATTTTCTTTCTGCCATTGGCTCTGTTACAATCATCACAAAACATTCCATCTCGGTGTCCTCGGTCACTTGACAACATCCTTGTGCCTAAAAGCTTTTGTACAGTGTAGAAATATTTGACCATAGCACATCAAGTGGCCATTGACTTCATTATGCCACAATGAATGCTTTGTTGTATTGTGTCTATCTTTCCCATCTCCCTGGCATGCTCTTCAGGATGTTTGTTTGCATTTATGAGGTGACGAGTGCTCAGAGTATGGGATGTCCTGTGAGTGCGCAGATTTCCCTATTTTGCCAACCTCTGAAGCCTGCATGCAGGCTTGACATGCGGCCAAATTTGCACCAGACCTGCAGATGAACTTAACTGGTCTGCTGTTAAATCTCAGTTACCAGTTTAATGGTATCCACTCCAGGAAAACTGCTCATTTTACTATAGCAGATATGATAGCTCAGTGGGTTGAGCGCTCACTGCTGTGAAGAGTGTTTGATCTGCAGATTTGTATCCCAGCAAGGCCATACGATCCTTTCATCCTTCTCAGGTCGATAAATGAGTAAAAACACAGGCTGGGTGATATTGTATCCATATTTGTTCTATAATAAAGAGTTTAGGCGTAAGAGCTACACAAAAACATATTATCATTTGGCCTTGGACGTCTGCTTGCATTCACAGTAATTTGACAATATGGATCTATACAGACAGATATTAATGATACAAATGGTGATCCATTCTTGTATGAAATGTATATCACATTAGTAAAATCATAACCTTATTTTTCATAGTGTACTTAGGAACAATGCTATTTTCTGCCACTTCCTGTTTTGTCAAGGGGTGAAAGGTCATGTTTCATCGCTTCCCGGGATGTCACTTTGGGGTGGGGTCAAATGACATCACTTCCGGTGATGTCATCAGAGGTCAAGGGTTGTGAGTGGAGGGTTGGGCCACCTTTTTGAGGCGAGGGGTGGGCCACTTTTTTTGGGTGTCCAGGACTATTTCTTGTTCCAGTTCGACCCTGGCTCCTTCTTGGGTTGATGCGTTCTGCTTACCTTGGCCTGGCTGTCTCGCTCCTATGTTGCTGCTGCTCTGCTCTGCACTCCTCTCCAGCCCCTCTGGCGTGAATGGACAGGCAGGTCTGCTAGGCTCCTCCTTTCCCTTTTTGTGCAGGGCTATATATGTATCAAGTGACACAGTGGCCCTACACTTGTGCATTCATCATATCCACTGTTTGGAACAGTTAGTGCTGGAGCTAGCGTGTTACTGTGTTCTTTTGAGGTAAGCCTCCTATGTCAAACTACATAGGGTGAGTTTTTGCACCTCACCATGAGATATCTCCACCTGTTTAGTAAATGCCTCCATGGTACTCTGATTTTTGTGAAGCTCTGCAACATTATGCATTGTATGCTTCTGTGGGCTACTATATTGGTCAGTTATGTGTTATCAAGAGACATCCCTCTCACTTGTTACTCCATATTTTGCATGCCACCCTATGGGCCCTTAACTTTGCGAATGTGCATGATGCTTCTGTTCGTTAATCCGTATCAGATGTAATACTCCCCATGCGAGGTAAAACGGCTGCTCTCAGATAACACCTAATGGTGTGAAGTAAAAGCTCATTCTTAATGGTGTGAAGTTAAAACAGGCTGTTAGCTGTCATTTGTGGTTGGTCCATTTGACAGAACAGGAAAGCACCACTTCCTGGACATCGGCTGATCTTGCAGAGCCTATGAATATTTGTTCAGGAAGTGTTGCACACTAACCCTCTATGTTAAAGTGTGTTGTATGTTTGAAGAACATCTTTTGTTGCTGCATTTCCTACAGGCTGCATGAGATATGAAAAGCGTTTTACATCTTTCATTGCTTCAGTGGCAACAGGCCACATGAGATATGAAAAGCTGTCTGAAAATTAGGCTGAGTTCAAGTCACTCCTTGAACCCTCCTCACAAGTTGATTCTTCATCCTTCTCTTCTTGGCTCTCTTCTTCTCTTTCCCTATATAGTTTAAACTGAAAGATGTTTCTTTTAATGACCGGTTCTGGGGACCCGGCTACCACCATCGATCCATTTATGTGTGATACAATAATGTGAGTTGGATCCAACTTGGACTCTAATTTTCTCTCTTGACTTCTGCATACGAGAACTCCTGCTTGGAGTACTGAGGATTTTGCATTTCTTCTGGCATCAGCATTATTCTTCATCTTTTATTTCTTTTCAGCATTAGTGGACATAGCCGCCTTAACGTCCTTAATTGGTGAATTTGCAACATGTGGAAGCCTTCTCTTTACCTATCATCTGAACAGTAGAGTAGCTCAGAGGGAAATCTTGTGGATGCTTCATGTAGCAAATTTCTGTACTTCCTGAGCATGTTGCACACCAATTGTTTGCGTGGCATTGAGTGCAGTCCATTTTGTTAAAGTACTTTCTTTAAATTCCCAATGGACATTTCCAACATGCCAGTGGCTCGGGCTATTGGGAAGTGATTTTTCTGTGGTGTATGCCCATATGTAAGATGAACCATGCAAATTCCAGACTTCTGAATGGTGGACCATTGTCAGATCGCAATACTCCCTGAAAATACCATGCCAAGAACATGTTATCTAATTCAGGGATTACGGTGCTGGCTGCCTTGGAAGAGATCAGTTGTATTAGAGGGAATCAGGAGTACACATCCATTATCACCATCCAGTATTTTCCACCACCAAAAGGTCGGTTGTTACATGTGTCGAGGGTGCTTTTGTATGTCGGACATCTGAAGAGGTTCTGGAATATTGTGCTTGGACGTGCTTTGACACAAATGACACATTTTCACTGTGTTTTCCACCATAACATCTTTTCCTGGGAACCATATGGTGTCTCTTATTTGATGCTCAGTGGCAAGCACCCCTTGTCACCCCCCCCATGTCCCTTATGGGCCAGATCCACAACCTGCTGTAGTATCAATGGGTATTACTATTCAGCCACCTCTCATGATGAAACCTTCTGCAGTTACTGACAATTCATCTTCGACCTGTTTGAACACCTGCAGTTCTTGTGTTATTTCTTGTTTAGTTTGAGTCTCATGTATTCCCACTTCTCTCCATCTTCTGAATGCTATGAGATCTCTTACTTTCCTTAGTGTGTTATCTTTCAGGCTGTGCTCTCTTACCATATCTTTCATGAGTGGCTTTGCAGGCTACTGATTGAGAACGTGTATGTATTCTTCTGCTATGGTTATTCGAGTTGAGTATTCTGGCAGCAGGCGACGAGACATGAAGTATGACACATTATACTCTTTCCCTGGTTTATTTATTTTTGTGAAATTGAAATCCTGCAATCTCAATCCCCATCTCTCAGTTCTTGGGGCCATATTTCACTGGGGGTTTCCATATATGGTCACCAAGGACTGATGGTCACCAAGGACTGAAGGTCTGTCCTATGGTGAATGGCTTTCCCAACAGAAACATTTTTCAATATTTGCAGGCCCACAGAAGGGCCAGTCATTCCTTCTCAGTCTGTATCATATGTCCATGTCTGACAGGTTCTTGCTGGCATACAAAACTATTTTTCTGGGGACCTCTCGTCTTAGGCAGTGTTGGGCTAAAATGGCCCCTTGACCCACCAGACTAACCTCTACCGTCACTCTGCACATTTGTTCGGGTCAATATAGGACATACATTCTGCTGATGCTATGCCCTCTTAATCTTTGTGAAGGCCTCTTCACAATCAGGAGACCATTGGAATACTTTGCCTTTCTTGGTGAGTTCCCTGAGCGGGGGGGGGAATTATGGTAGCAAAATCCTTAAGCATTCCGCTGCAGTAGCTTACCATCCCTAAGAATGACTTCACTTCAATAACATCTTGCAGGGGTGAAATCTCAGCTATGGTGGCTATGTTTTCTGGGTCAGGACGCATCCCCCTATGTGAGAAAATATGTCCCAAAAACCTGTGGTGTGACTTGTGAAAAGCAAATTTCTCAAATTTCAGCAGGAGTCCTGCTTGCATTAGTGCGTTGGATACCTGATGAATGGCTTGGTCAAGTTGTTCAGTGGTGGCCCCAAAGATTAATATGTCTTCACTGTAATTAAAGTAGTTTTTATGTGACAAATGACTTTCCTCATGTACACCTGGAAGATCTCAGCAGCTGATGATATGCCAAAAAGTTGCTTGTACCTAAAAAGGCTGATATGCGTGGCAACATTTGTTATATATTCAGATTGTTCATCTAGTCTGATCTGGTGGTACCCCTTGTTTAGATGAAGTTTGAATATTTTCTCTCTGTTTAGTAAACTAATCATATCATCTAGGTCCATTCCACGATGACATTCATGCCTAATCGCCACATATCCACACAGATGCATATCTTGTTGTACACTGCTTGCTTCGGGTGGCTACCACATGAGATGCTCATGGAGTTGGACCACTGACTGGTTCAATTATACCTTCATGGAGCAGACACTGAATATCCTATTCAACTGGTGGTTGTAGATGGATAGGTATCCTCCTCGGATGTTGTATAACCAGTGTCACTGATTCATCTATGTGGGGAGTGACTAGATCTCCCTTGATATATCCAATGCATTTAAACAATTCAGGAAAGTGTTGATTGATTGGTGTGTCATGCGTCATGGCATAGGTCACAGAACGTTCTTCATCTCAAGGACCACAGGACGACCCAATAGGTTGCTTCCGGAGACTTCTCCTTGGAATATGTGAAGTCCTGCCATAGCACATCTTCCTTTGTTGCTGATCACAGTGGAGAATTTGCTGTGTTTTCGGACTGGAATTTGTGTTACCCATTGGAATACTTTCAATTCGAGGCTGACAGCTGCGGTGGATGTTCCATTTTACAAAACTCTGATATGCAAATAATATTCAGCATGTTACCAGTGTCAATGACGAATTTGGCATGGTGTTTCCCAATGTCTATGTCATCATCTCTCTCCAGCACAGTCACCATATCATTCAACTTGTAAGCATAGTCATTTTGATTTCCTTCTTGGAGCGATGAGTTGATGAGGAACACACTATGATCTGTCTCACACGGCTCAAGAGGTCTCTTCTTTCCATGAAGTCTCTTATCGGAGTCGAGCCACACACGGTATGGTCTTGCCTGGTGTTTGTGACATTGTTTCATTATATTTTGCTAAATGGCAAGTTGCATGCTTTCACCATATGATTTTCTCTCCCGCAGTTTACACACTTCACACACAGGGCTTCTTGATCCCTCTTGATCCCTCTTGATCCCTCTTGATCCCTCTTCATGTGTTAATGGTAAACTACACCGTTAACATATTCCTGTCAAAAAATATTTTCGCGAGTGATTAACGACAGGGTACTTACCTCTTCCACCTTGAGTGATTTGATATACTTGTTCCTTTACAGGATCCTTGTTTGTTTCAATCTGGGATGCTTGTGTGTCTGCTCAGGATTTGATTCTGGCCATTTGTAATATAGTGGCGAGCAGGAGTGGTGAGCAAAGTAATTTCTTCCTAAACAAAGACAACAGACAGCCTCCAAAGTCTTATGGCTTCCTCATTTGTAAACTTATGAAAGTCACAGTGAGTGACCAGTTTGCAGAGCCTGGTTGCAAAAGTGTCCATGGACTCACCCGCTGTCTGACATGCAGTGTTGAAGGCATGCTTCTCATGAACTATATTCCGTTGGGGGTCAAAATATGTGCTGAATGCTTCCTTGAGTCCCACATTGCTTCATCTGGTGGGAAAGTGGGTATCAAATCTCCAACTGCATCCCCTACTAAGTTTATCAACAGCCTTCTGGTCAATTTGTCAGGTGCTTGCTCATGAGCCCAAGGTAGTTTTCTAACCTGCAAATCCAGCATTACCATTATGGTTTAAAAGCCTGCTGATCACCCATGTCAAATGGCACTGGTTGGCGGAAAGCAACAGCGCTGGGTCCATCATCTTTTGCTGCCTCATTTGCACACATTTTATAGGCGGGGTATAGTACTTGTAAGGATGTCAGTTGTAGGCAGGACACCACAGATGCATATAGTGGATATCTTGTGATGATCTGGCTCAGTTGTCAGGCTCTGATGTTGCATGGGATTGATCCCATTCTCATCACCAAATGTATGTCCTTGCTAAATGTAGGGCAGGCATTAGGACAAATGCAGGTGTGGAGCTCTCAGCTTCACACAGGAGAAACAAATAAATACACAGAGCCATTGTAACATTTACCTTTTCTTTAACCTTCACGCCGGCAAACTGCTAAGCACAGTATTTCTCGTTGTGCATGAGCAAACATGTGCAAGCACGCACATGCCTGATTGGTCCATGGATTTGTGATTCACCCCATAATTAACCATGTCCATTCCAGGGCACAAAAGGATGCGTGCGTCTGTCCGGTAGATGTCTGTGTCAGTGAAATGCACCAACAGAAAGAGTGTCAGGGGCGAGTGTGCACATGTGAATGATAGACGGTGGTAGGAGCATAAGGTGTCAAGGTGAAAACAGAGGGAGTGCAATCAATGTCGACATGCTGCCACATCAGAGAGAGGGAGTGCTCCTGGTGTGTCAGCAACTCAATTAAGGGCATCTGTGACAGGGAATGTTATAGGCTAGCCTTCACCAAGATGACTTTCCAGATCTTGTTGTGCCAGCAGAATGGTACTCAGGACCAGGAAAAGGCTACCTCGTCAATGACACACTCCACCAGGACATTTATCTTATCATATGACATGTTGTGCTCCTGGATAGTGGCATGGTCCGGGGGTGGTGGGGATTGCCCGTTGGGGTAGGACAATGAAAGAGTCAATGGCCTGGCAGTGAATGGCTGTTTGGAGTAGTAGGACATTTTTATTTTTTTTATTTTTTTGTATTAAGTGCATTTGGTTAATTAACCTTTCAAACTACATATAAAATCATTAATAAAAGAAACATATTAAAATCAGAAGTCGAAGTGGGCGGGAGTGGTCGGGAGCGGTTGGGAGCGGTGCTCGCATACTTTTTATTTTTAAGTTTCACAGTTCCTATATTTTTATTTTAAAAAAGAAATCGTTCTGGAAGGGTTTAGTTTTCAAATAAAAGTGTTGGAAGAAGTTGAAGCTTGCACTTCAGTGCACTGCACTGCACATTCCCATAAATAGTGGGTGAGCTTGTTTGGGTGTTTGGATTGTGTGTGGGAGGGGTGAAGGGATGTGGTTTGTGGGAAGTGGGGCAGACCAGCAGGGAAAATAGTTCCACTACTTCTTTTTGTACACTTCGACCACTGATTAAAATACATATAAAATATCAATCACGAACAGTTTTTTGTGTACATTTTAAAATGTCCAAATCTAAGACAGTGTGATAACAAAAAACAGTTCAGTCACATAGTCTAGTTTTCACAGAGTTCCAAATATGATGAGCCCCAGAGATGGTCAGAATCTACATTTTTTAACTTAATATATGAGTTGATATGATATGATATGGCACTTATAACGCGCCCATACACAAGTGTTTCAGGGCGCGACAAGGCAAGGGAGGGGAGACAGTGGGAAACAGACCACGATCCTACTAGGCCAGGTGTCATTCAGATCGCGCACGTGCATGGGTAGGGAGAAAGGTGCCAGGGGGAAGGGAGAGGGGAAAAGTGCAATGCAAAGAGGGATAGAAGAATAAATAGATAAATAAAAGCGGCCAGATAGTGGCAAGTGCAGGGTAAGAGCAGAATAAGTGCTGGTGGGGGACTGTAGGGATACAGAAAACATTCCTTTGTCGTACAGACATTGTAATCAAGTGCATTGGGTTAAGATATGTTGTGCAGCTCAATTGCTTCTCCACATAGCCTACAGATTTTCATCTCTCTAGGCACACCTTCCCAAGCTCTGGTGTATGCCAAGATCGCAAGGATGTCAAACCTTAGGTAGAGAATAAAATGGATAAGCCCAGGAGAATGTAACTTGGTAAGGTAACTGAGTGGAGTGTCCCCAGATAGACCTTGATGGGTGTATTGCACATAACTTGTTCGTAAGGCCAATTGATCAGTGGTCAAAGCTTGATCTTGATGGTGTTTTTTTTCCTCAATTCTGACTATATGGTATTCGATCACTGACTTAGGGACTTCACTTAGTACAATGTGTGAGAAATGTAGCAGTACTGTTTTTTCCATCTCGTTAAAGCAAGCGCTCCTAGTGAACCTCCGTGAGTGTCCCGCTGTGAGATTCAGCAGGCTTGGCCCGTGAGAGGCTTCCAAGGTGATCTTGCCCAAAACCTACACTCAGCAAACCTCCACAAGCCTTGAACTGGTACTGAACTAGGTAGGCCCAACAATGAGCAGAGTATTTTCGCCTCCAGCCGTTCCAGCCAGCTCACTGATCTCTTCGGTATTACCTCCACGGCATACATTATTCCTGGTGTGATCGGTTGCTTATAAACATTAAGCTTGGCCTCAATACCCCCCCCCCCCTCAGTCTGTTAAGAATACTCCTAGGAGTGAGCAATTTGGTCCAGGCTTTGCAAGAAACAATCTCACCCATATGGGACTGTGCTTTGGAAGGCCTAACTGTCATACCCAGATACTTATATGCAGCTACCTGTCCCAAAGCCTGGTCATCTATTTTCCAAGAAAAGGTCAGAGCCCCATCGGCTCTCCTCCCAATGGTCATACTTTTTGTCTTAGTAACATTTACCTTGAGGCCATTTTCCCTTGCATAGACAATTATCGGGTCCAGAGAGTGCTGTAGCCCCATGGCTGTATGATTAAAGATGGCTGCGTCATCCGCATAGGTGAGTCAATGTATAACCTAGTAGGACATTTACTGGTGCACTGTGTCTCTCAAGTGACTACAGATGATGGGCTAGTGGCAAATCGAGGTAAGTGAGAGAGGTATAAGGCAGAAGTTGATATATGTGGTGTCAGAAGTAGGGGTTGTATTTGAGAGTTAGTGGAATGACCATGGGTAACGGATTGGGGCAACATTTGTGATGAGAGGTCGTATGGATGTAAGTGGGGTTGTGAAAAAGTAGGGAGCATATGCCAAATAGGAGGGAGAGGGTACAGTTGGGGACAGTTCTGCACTAAGGGGGGCACACAACAGTCGGGGGCAGTAAGGCAATAAGGGAGAAATAATAAATCGTCAGCAGGTCAATAAGGTCCCAAGGATTGACAAGCAATAGTTGAAGGAGCAATATACGGTTGGGGGGGGCAAAAATGGTCAAGGGGGACAGGAAGTCACTAAGGGGGACAATAAACAGAGAGAGAAGTAAGGCATTAAAGGGAGACAAGAAACAGAGGACAGAGTTGTCATTAAGGTCAGTCAAGACAACTGTGGGGCTGCAGGTAATTATGTGTTTGCTGTGGTTTGAGGGGTTGTGCAGGACAATGAAGGCCCCTGCAGAATGATGAAGTTAGGGTCTGTGGGGAGTAGAAGGCCTTTGTGGGGTGGGCAGAAGAGCTATGGGATCAGCAGGGCACTCGGGAGAGACTCCGGGTTTTCTCCCATGGTTTGGTGGTGTGTCCTGAATGGGACTTCAATCTCCTTAATCAGGAGATGTATTTGCTCTCGTCCTCCGTGCTGCATACCATTTAATTTCTGCCCACTATGCATTGTACGCAAATGGGATTGGATGCATCAATTATGTGGTATGTGGCATTAATGGTAGGCATATATATTCTGCTTCACAAATCTGCATCCGTCTTTTCTTTTTTGGATAAAATGCAGGCACCATTCGCTCCACTGTCTCCAGCTGCTGCAAAACATGGCTGCTAGAATGGTTCTTTGCTCCCGCATGGTGCCCATATGACTCCCATTCTTCGGCCGCTCCACTGGCTCCCTTTTCAGCAACGTATGAGGTTTAAGTCTATGTGCTTGCTACACAGAGCCTTTAACAAAAAAGGGGCAGAATATCTTCAGGTGAAGTTTTGTCCTTAGGTTCCTCTGAGAGCACTGCAAGCCCAGTCTTCTTTCACTATCTCAGTTCCTTTGTGTAGGCTCTCTCAGGTTGGAAGGCGTGCTTTCTCGGTGGCTGCGGCACAGGCTTGGAACTCTCTTCCTCTTTACCTGTGTGCTATTGAGGCCTATTTTTCTTTCCGGCTGGCCTTGAAAATATTTCTTTTTTAGATTCTTGCGCATATATTGCTTAGGGTATAGCACCGTGAGGCCTTTGGGCGACCAATGGCCTTACAAGTGTTGATAACACAACGTATTCTCACAGACTGTTGAAGACAAAGTGGCATGTTCCAGAGTCCAAAATATGAACTAAGGAAGATGACGCACCCAAATACATTCCTACACCACCCTGCATGCCCCACACAACCCACATAACAAGTTATATAATGTCATGTTATTTGGTTTTGTACAATGCACTGCTGCCACTTACTTGGTCTCTTGGCACTGCAAGGGACTCATGGTGGCCACAGTAAAGACAGACACATGTGATCATAGTTCAAGGGTGTTTATTAAACTGTATGCAGGTTGGCAAAACACCTAATCTAAACCTAAATCTAAAATGGGAGCAAACGTCGACCATCAAATGAAAATGAGGCAGTCCTTGTGGCGTTGTGTCAAATAAAAAGGGCCTATACTATGACACCTTTTGCCAAACTTTACAACTAATACAAAACGGGTGTGGGATGATTTTCAGGAAAAGAAAGAAGTGTTCACAAATAATATGTCAGGATGAGATAGTCTGGATCTCCCTTCCCGACATTGTGAACATGGGATAAGATGGGATCTTGGAGCACAGTCCATACTTCAGCTTTGCCAGCACGATTCTACATTTCCGTTCCAGCTAGCACATTACACACTCAAGCTGTCTCAGCATGAGCCGATAGCTCTGCTCCATCTATCAAGTTCTTTGATGGCCAAGTCTCTTTTCATTAAAACGTCTGTTGCCTTTCGGGCCTGATGTTTCCACAACAAAGAAACAAAAAATTATTTTCCACAGTTCACCTTGGCTGACAGCTTCACCCCTGGTGCCCCCTTTTCCAGGCGCTGACCCCTTATGTATTGTATTTCAAAAATGAACTAATAGTTATTTTCTCAATTAACATTTGGGTGACAGTTTATCCCTTGATCTCCTGCGTTTGGGCTTGGACCCTATAACAGTTCCTTTCAGTATCAGGGCCATCAGTGGTTGTGTCTTCTGTTTCCGATGGCCTGATAGGTCTACCAAAACAACTAACAAAAGTTCCTTCAACAAAATGAAAGTTTGTTTCCTGGATTCACGCAGGGTAAGGATTCTTCACCCCTGGGTCCCCCTCTTCCGTGCACTGACCACTCTTTACTTTTAGCATCCCTTCACAGGGTTCACTATGGCTTTTCCTTTGCTCATAAATATTAATGTCTTTTTAAACGGTTCCAGTGGACATCCCTTGGCTGGGTTCATTCTTGTCAACACACTATTTCATGGGACCTTAGACTTTGCCCCCTTCTCGTCAGCATCCCTCTTCTGGGTTCACACTTGCCAACTTCACCTTTACATTTACTTTAAATGTTAATAGGATTCACTTCCCTTGCTTTTTCATACAGCGGGATTCACTTCCCTTGTGTTCTTTAAAGTTGTTAGGTCAAAGGCTTTCGACTGTACAGGGATTTTTCTTGACCTCCTGTATCACAACTTTGACATATCTTGGCAGCTCTCCTATGGCCTTCTGGTTTTTGTAGTTTTATTCCGATGGGCATTGACCAGAGTTTCTCGGAGCAGCACCCACGTGGTGCCGGTCCCCTTCTGCAGCTGGTTTCCCCCTTTACAATTTTACAGTTCTTTGAGCTTTCTGACTTTGCACTTTGCGACTTTCATTCACCACAGCCCAATTACTATCAACTCTTCCCTCGACTCACCGACTGTGATGACCCACTTGGCTTGCCTCTTTACTGGAGTCAAGGCCGGTACCATGGAAGAAGGAGTCTCCCTTGCTCCGGCTTATGCGTCAATACGCTCTGTGTATCCTTGACATCTGCTGTAGCAGACTGGGGCTATTGTCCTCAGTCTTACATTTCTTTCAGCAGAGGATTTGCAGGGTTTTGTTGAAAAGGGCAAGGTTGAGTCTTGCCTCGTCAACCTCTTGATATTTGCCGCCTTTCTCCTTCTCTTGAACTGCCGGGTCTGGATAGCTGTCTCGTCGTGCGGTCTGCCTTGCCCGTACTGTGCTCTTTGTCGCCACCTTTTATCCCTGTGGGGTAAAGAAAGGGCTGTCAGGTGTGTGAGATTTAACTCAATTGCCTGACTTTGCCTGACCCTTGTGACGGGACATGTCAGGAAAACAGTTTAATTTCAAGGCTGTTGTCTTTCATAAGGTAAAGCAGTGTTATAGGGAGTTAAAGTCTTTGTTCTAGGGGGTAGGATATTTCAGATGCGTGGGTTTTGGAGGGTTTTTGAAATGAGTAGGAGGGTTCGTGGGATGTGTAATTGTTGATCAATTTCGATTGGGAGTTTGGAAAGTGACAATCTGAGGGACTGGAATGTTAGGGTTTGTGGGGCAGAAAGAAACAAGGGGGATTGTGGGAACTGTAGTATTTTACCTGAGCAGACTGGGAGTGTGAGAAATAATAATCAGAGGGACGGGAAGAAGAATGATTGGGAGTATTCAGATAGGGAATAGAAAAACAAGGGTTCTTAGAAAGATGAGTTCTGAATGCAATGGAGTGTGTAACAGATTCACCAGAAGAGGAGGGAATGGTGGTTTCTCGAAAATGAAGTTTATCAGATGGAAGGGAGGTCAAGTTGATACAGCCCATAAAGCTTTGGGGACCTTGTCTTCCTCATCCCTTTCTCCTGTATCATACTGTGTCTAACCTGGGGCATTCCCCCGAGCACACACCCGGGCTACCCTACTAAGGTGATCCTCCCTCGCTCATCCACCCTTCGGGTTCGTATCTGAGAGCACCAACCCTCCCCATACCACCTGAATAAGAGCTTCCAGAGGTTTACTTGGGAGAATACCCTCAGGTTTTATGTGGACACTCCACCATGGAACACCCAGACTTCTGGTCCAAGCTTTTCAGCATGTAGCTCTGATTGTGATCCCCCAAGCACAACCCTGGGCTCCCCTATCAAGGTGATCCTCCCTTGCTCGTCCACCCCCAGGGTTTGGATCTGAGAGTACCATCCCTCCCCTGAACACCTGAATAAGGGATTCCTGACGTTCACTTGGGTGAATACCCTCAGGTTTCTCACAGCGCCCTGGCAAAACTGAAATGGAAGGAGGGCTGCAGGGGGCTTGTTAGTGGGATAGAGAGGGAAAAATACAAGCCGCTTGATGTACGGTTGATAGCTCCAGTTCAGAAAAATCTGTCACTGTGTGCTGGTTTCTGATATTTAGTGGTTGTTGTGTTGTGCTTGGTGCGTGGGTGTGTGTGTAGTTTGTGTGGTTGGCTTAGTTTCTTGTTTGGTGTGTGTAGTTTTTTGTAGCTTGTGATGTTCTTATGTTTTGTTGCGGTAGAGGTAGGTTGTATATTGTTGTGTGTTTTAGGGTGATCAGGCAGAATATTTGAGAGTTGGGTGGTGAGTGTGCTGTGTTTAAGACTGTTAGGGAGTTATTAGTAGGGCTGGTTGTGTTATTTTGGTTTTGTGATGGGTGGATGGAATTTGTTGCTTGGCTGTTTCCATCAGTTTGGCATATTAAAGAGTCCTGTTTTTAACAGCTTTCTAAAGTTGAGGTGAGCCTCTGTTTTTCGTATTCCCTTTGGGAGTAAGTTCCAGAGTTTCACTGCTATGCAGGAGGACACTGATCCTTAACATTTTAGTTTTGAGTATTGTTTTGGTTCAAGGTGGATGTTGTTGCTGGATCTCAGTGTTTCTGTTGCTTTGTATATGGTGACATTTTCCTGCATGAATTTAGCTCCTTGTCTATGGATTGCTCTGTGCGTTATGCAGAGTGTTTTGAAGGGGTTTTGTTTTTAGACTGGCAATCATTGCACCGTTCTCAGCACGGGTGTGATGTGTTCTCTTCTGGTGAGTTTAAGGAGTAGTCTTGCCGCTGAGTTCTGTATTTGTTGTAGCTTCCTCAACAGGTCATGTTGTTTTATATTTCCTGGATCTCCCATAAAGTTATGAGTAATACACTTTGAAAATACATATGTGGTTCAATGGTTTCTTTAAAGGGAGGCTACTTTTTATACTGCACTATCTCTTAGGTTGTCCCCATATTGTGTAACATTTCTTAACTCTTTAATAGTTCTACCATGTACACATAGTACTTACATATTTCTGAAGGAAGGGCACCAATAACTTTACTACTGAGTGGATGTCGTACCTTTCAGAAGAAATAAAATCACAGACTGACTTTTCCATATTTAAAAGAAATCTAGAAAGGTAAGAGATATCTTTAAACGTTTCTGTGCACATCAGCTCAATGCAAAGGTTCAAAATACGGAGACATGCAGACATTTAACCTTTTTAAAAGTATTCAGTTATAGCATTCCATGTAGCCATACAATAAGATTAAACTTGTTCACACATCTGCACAATCCTTCTGTTGTGTGCTACACAAACACATTGATAGTCCATGCACTGCTCCACTTGCAGGACGTGGAACTGGGTGTCTTGTGCATACAGCTCATTCCTAGAAATACTCCAGTATAAGGGAGGTGTACAGAGAATTAAACTCTACCAGAAATCAGCGAACCTTAATGAGGTATCTTACCCTTTAGGGTTCACATCCATCACTATGAATAGAATAACATTTGTAATCACCTCAACACAATGAATTTGTGAACCTAAGCAAAACAGTTGGCTTCCTAGGATGAGTATTTAATTTGAGTTTACATCTCCCAGCAATGTGGGTGGAGCTCTTCGGGAGATTTCAAGGCACACCTGTCTTTGGTCCCAAAGTGAAGGAACCACCACAACCTACACATCCTATGAATAATTGGACATTGTTGGACCCCCACATTCTAAGGCCAACTGTGTTGGACAGGTATTACCAAATTTCTCTTTTACATAAGTGCTCTTGGTAGAGCCTTGTTTTTAGAGATAGGCAGCTTTCAACTATGTGGATATTTTCCACCAATGGGTTCCCAATGACATCTGATATTCAACGAAATTGACACACAAGTTGTCAATGATGTCACTTGAAATCTTGATGTGAACGGCACCCTGTGGTTAAAAGCTACCCATAAATAATTGCCTTTTGTGTATTGCCTCTTTGCTCCACTTTTCCAATATCTGTGCTGCCCCTTACGGACCGGCATTACAGGGGGTGTAGAGTGGAGGCTACCAGGGTTATAAGCAACATGAAAAATATGAAGGTCCTCATTATGAGTTGGCCGGTGTAGGATACAATGGCAGGAAAGCCACATGATTGGATTTCTGCCCTCTTTCCTACACTGCCAAATCAAGAGTTTGGTGGTAAAGTTAAGGAAATACTTCCAGCAATTGCTAGAGTTTTTCTTCTCTTATTTGTTTCTATAAAATGAAGTACTTACCATGGTTGGACAGTAAATACCCCAAAAGCACAAAGGAGTATTATGGATTCCAGGAATACCAGTCAATACTGCCATTGTGCTACTTGTAATCCAGTGGTCATACCGTGATTGCAAGTTGTGGAAAGGTTAAAGAGTTGTATGTTATTTCTACAGGAAACCACATAAAACGTGTAAAGATGCACAAGTTCCCTCTCCTCTCACCCCACAGATGCCTTAAAAAGAAAACATATTAGTCAGAGAAAATGTTGTATCCCTCTGCTGTGATTACTTTGCAGATATTATGACATTCGTAATCCTCTGCCATGCTGTAAGAGGAGGAAGATCTATGTGTTAGTTGCCTTGATGTGAATTGTTTGTCTTTTAAAATACTCCACAGTTATTTACATTTGTTGGATTAATTATATATCCGTTCATCAACACCCTATTCAAGGAAGCTTAAAAACCCACCATTAATAAGATCTACCCAATCAACTTTTAGATCCTGATTTTCAATTTCCAGTGTCAGACAATCAACAGTCTTATAAATTAGCATGTAACAATCTTACCCTCACACTTTGAGAGAAGAAGCAATAACAATAACTGTTATTAAAGAAAATGCCATCAAAACATAATACCACATGTGATTTCCCATTTGAATTCCAATGGACTGTACCTGCACAAAGCAGTAAAACGTTTCACATTTCTCGACATGTAGGCACACAATTGACATGCACTGTTTCACAAACAAATGCAATCAAACAATCTACCGCAGAGAATTAGGCTTACTTTAAACTCACACCCACCTTGAAATCAAAAGGTGAACCAATTCCTAGAATAAAGATAAAAACAAAAAAAGTGATTTACAGTTGCATATCACACAACATCTATTTCAGATTCATTCACATCTAAAATTCCAGCAAAGATCTGAAAATGTTGCTCTTTGAAGAACCTGTCACCAACAAAAGAGGACCATCGACCAACAAGATGATCCCCTACTAAACTCTACTCACCTTAATTATACAGTGCTCCTTCGTTTCCCCTCACGCTATATAAATCAGCGACATACAAACATATGTACTAAAATGTTGGACATTCTTTATGAAAAAATGGTGTATTGGTTCATCACTTGGGAATAAACACAACTTGACAGCATCTTCTTGATGTTGGATTTGTTGAAAAAAAAATAAAATCCTTTGGCTTCTAGGTCTTCTATTGCTTTTGAAAAGCTGAGTCAGTGGAGCCTAACCTACTCACAATTTTCAAGGATACAGGTTTAACCTCAGAACCCCCCTGTTCAATATGTTCCTTAAAGAAGAGAACAGATTTCAATTATTTCATTGAGTATTGTACACATCAATCATACTACTTATTATTTCACAATAAATATGACATTTTTTAAAGCTTTCTGACTTCCCAAACTGCAGGAGAATTACCTAATATGATTATGCTACTTAGGGCTTCAGTTTGTTTATAAATGCAAAAACACAAAATACATTGTGGTATATTCCTTTTTTCAGTGATATCACTTTTAAACAGGGCTTTAAAAATAATCATTTACATGCTATCTGGGATTTGATTATTTCACTAAATGTATGTTTTTCAAAAGCTGAGGGCACCTCAGCTCCTTACTGACTCCATCAGGTAAGCTCTCCCTTTGGTCGGTGCACCTGCTCCAAAATCCCTCTCATGTAATCTGGTTCCTTGTTAGTACATGTCTCTGTATTCAGTCCTGTCATAAGGGCCGTTTAAAGATAATTCTACATCAGTGAAATTCAGTTGATATCCTTTCTGCTTCTCTAAAATGTAATGCTTTTCAGTTTTAAGAAAACTCTCTCATTTTCCTATGTGTTTAAGCTGTAGTGACGTGAAAACATTGCCCATAGGTAGAAGGTGAGTACAGCTATTTCCTACTGGTCAATGTTTCCAATTGTTTTATATACCCAGTGGGAAATGATACATCTGGAAGGGTGCCTGGCTCACTAACCAATGATGAACACGAACACACAGAGTTGACAGATCTCGAACACCAAGACGAATAAGGCCTTATATCCAGCCCACTGAATCATCGTTCTCATCATCATCATCATCATCATCTTTCTTGACTATATGCATTGTTTCTGCATAAAAGGTTCCAGTAGTTGTCCTACTTATACTATTTTCCTGATAAACATGTAATTACTCTTAGTATTTTTTTTAAGTGACTCTGCAAGAACCCAGTGCTGTAATGTGTGCCCTGTGTTCCTTGAATGAAGGCTTTTTCTGCGGAATGAGATGATTCAATGGGTTTCTTGTTCTTATGAATGATCAAAATATCCCAAGAGAGTGTGAGCACTTTTTCACACTGCAAATGTCAATGACTGAGTGTCATGTTATGGTGGTGCAGCTAGCAAATTCAGTAGTGGGAACAGAAGAACTGTGGGGCTGTAGTGTTATTAGACTGATGCCTGTTTCTGCCACTATGCTTCCTATCATACTTTTACAACTCGTCCTACTATCGATTCTATGTATTAATGAGCCACCGCCAAGTTATGGCCTACTCACAGCCAAGAGACATATGTTGGGGAAAGGAATTATTCCTGCTGTCTATAAGGCTATTGACACATAGCTGTAGCAGCAATACATTTGTTTGAATTTTGGTGGTGAAGTACAAAACATTACAATAGCAACTGATGCAAAGAGGAAACTGTGTTAGTAAATTCAATGTTTTTTATTTTGTAGTATTTTTTAGTATTTAAATAACACACTTGTCTTCTTAAGTTAAGCATTTAAATTGCATACATGGTTTAACTGGAAAAGGTTTAACATGAGCATGGATTACATGTAAGTAAATGATTCCTCTTTAAGAAAGTGAAACCGCTTTCCCATGTGTTATCTTTCTCTTTGGTGTGTTACTTTAATTTGCACATTAATACATATCCTCCAAGAGAAAGAGTGCATCTTTCAAAAAATATCTACCCCCAAAATTGCATTGTTGCTTCCCTATGTGCTTTTGTGTTTTTGGAGTAAGAATGTTCTGAATGCAGTCAATACCAGTATTTATTGACTGCTCCCCCAACATTCTGATTGGTTGAGAGGAGGTCAGTGATGATTTCCATGTGCTCGAAATTCAGACATCACAGCTTGGACCCTCGTTTTCTACCAGAAAAGGAAACAAGCAGCCCGGAATTCAGGAGTATATTAGATTGATGCAATGTTAACTCCTCGTCCTCCTTTTGGCCAAGTCATCAAATCATGTTTAGGAACAAGCTTTCTTGCAACTTGCACATTTCATCATGGAACATAGCAGATGTACAATGTAAATGGGTTGATACAGACTTGTAGTGTATTGCAGGAGATTTGGCCATTGAATACCTTAAATAAATCTGGGTATGAAAGTGCTGTTATTCCTGTAAACAAGGGGGGAAAAGGTGGGTAAAATTGGATATTAATGCTAGAACTATTCGGTCCAACTCAATTATTATTATTATTATTATTATTATTATTATTATTATTATTATCATTATTATTATTGTTGTTATTGTTGTTATTATCATTATCAAACTGCTGAAAATTGAAATGAATGCAGGAATAACATTGTATCATTTTAATGTGTACATATTTCCTCACCAATGCCTGTCTTCGAAAATAAGCATTCTTTCCTTAGAAGAATGTATCAAGGTTATCCATGATAAAAGTCTTAATTATGGTGTCACAAAGAGGTTGGAGAAGCCTGCCTCAAGGCAATACGGAGCCAGTACTGCTCTTTAGAGAAATGACAGCTGCGGTGGAAGCCATCCTTTCCGCTTCCCTTTGTGCCGGCCTGATAGTCTATGGTTTCCCTTTGCCTCAAACCTTGCCTCCTTTCCAGGATACTCACCAGGGTTTCTCTTTTTATATGAAGAAAGGCAAGCAAATCTGCTGTTCGAGCACGAGTGATTAAAACCCCTACTGAGCGAAACCCTCCAATATGGGGGATGAATCATGTCTCCAGGCACCCAAGGAGTCGGCTTCAAAACCCACAACATATTCTATCACAGGGGAATCGCAGCGGTGCACAGCCCAATGAGCAGACGAGAGAGAAATACCCTGAGAGGAAAGCCATGAGCCAATACAGCATAAATAGCACATGTGCAGTGCCGCTGGGAAGCAATGGCAAGCACCCACGTGGAAAGAACACTTCCCTAGACCAGCAGGGACTTAAGAGAGAGACCTCTGCCCTTCTCAGTACCTTAATGTGTTTGATCGCACCAGGAACACCAACTCAAACATTGCACATCCCGTCCTACAATTTAAGTTTCATACACGGGGAGCCTGCACAGAGAAACAGGATGGTGCTCAGCCACGGATATCATGAATGGGTTGCAGTGAGCAGTTATGGTGGTGCCATTTTTTAGACTGCAACATGCTCAGCTGTTTCCCTCAAATGTCACCCTCTTGTATGAAATGTATGTCATATTACAGGGTTATTGTGACCATAGTTTTCTTAGTGTACAGAGTGGCAATGCTATGCGATGCCACTTCCTGTGATGTCAAGGGGTGAAACGTCGTTTGCCATCACTTCCTGTGTTGTTATTTTTGGGCAGGGTCAAATTAAATTATCCACTTCCTGTAACGTAACTTGGGGACACGGTCAAGTGACATCAGGGAGATCAAGTGTTGTGTGGTGTCACTTTCGCTACCCCTGGCATTTTGGTGAAAGATATCACTCTGAACACTTTACTGAATACACCTCAGGTGTTGATGTTGAAGTGAACAATGCCCAGTCCTTGCATGCAGAGGCCTTAGTAGACCACAATCCTTGTCAATATATAAGATCAGCTGGGACTGAGAGAGTATTTTCTTAATCAGGACCCCATTTCTGGCAATGTTGTTCCTGTTTGTCAGGGATTCCAGGTAACTGAAGACACACTAAGTACTTATTTACCTAAGCAAAGATTTCCTGTTTAGCAGCATGTCACATCCCTGAAAGAACACACACAAGCTGCTGATGTTCAAACACAATCCCCAAGAGTCACCTAAATAGATTCTGGCCCTGAAGTAGGCTTTGACTCTGCTCTCGACCCTACTGCCGAGACTGTAGTAAATGCGCTAGCTGATGTGGAACGCAATGCTAACTCTGTGTTAACTCTTCCGCCTACCAATCTGGGTCCCAACCAACAGTCACAGAGAGTACAGAATCCATTCTCTGATGAACTCAATCCATAATCTACAGAACCAAAAACCTTCTGGCAATTCCAGAACTGTTGATTTTTAATTCACTATTTTCAGAAGCTAAGAAACAGACCTTTCTCTCGTGTGCTATCACTTTATACGATGTCAAATTGCATTACCCCACGTCCTGTAACATGACTTGCGGGTGCAGTCAAGTAATATCTCTTCCTGTGATGTCAACAGGGAGGTCCACAGATGTGTGATGTCACTTCCACTACCCCAGTTATGATGGTGAAATGACGTCCCTGTATTCAGCCACATTGTTATACGTTTTTCATCTCACATGGGGAGTACAGCACCAAATTGTCCAGGGGAATTTGTCACTCCTGGGAGAAGGAGGGGGACTTAAGGAGGGGCCAGATAGCATGAAATTGGGGTTTTGGGTGAGGTCCGTAGTTGAGGTAGACCAAGAGGCTAGCAGGAGGAAATGGTACAGTGTGGAAATGTGTTGTTTCATTACTCAGGCACAATAAGATCACTACTTTAATGGGAGCACTACATTTCTGTAAGAGCTCGTCTTGTAGATTAAGGACGCAGTTTGTTTCAAGTTTTTAAACTTGTGCTTGGCATACAAGAAATAAGTATTTTTAACAGTTACTGCGTGTGTTTTCATGTGATGGTTGATTTTTTTGTTTATTTTTTTTGTTTTTCTCTTAACTTTGTATGCTAGCTGTACTTTGTTTTACAAATATCAATGCTAATTTGAAAGCCTTTGGTTGTGTGAATGTTTGTGTGCATGCTAGATGGAATTTGGACTCATTGGCAATGTACATAGTATTTTTTTATGGTTTTAACATGCTTTTTTGGTACTTAACCAGAATAAAGATGAAGATGAAGATGAAGAACAAACAAATGTTGAGGAGCATTTATTTAATTTGTAAATATATACATGCATTGCATATTCCTGCGAATATGTTTGAGTTACTGAAATTTGGTGGATGTGTGAAATCAAAAAATAACACATTATGCACATTATGGGAAAACTCCACTATTTAAAATGTTACATAATTCTACAGGCTCCCAATGGTATCATATGTCTCACTTTTAATTCCATGTTGTATTATCGTTCCACTCTGCCATTGTCCCATGTGACTACTTTTACTATAATACTATAACCACACAGTCCACTATAGATAACCATTAATGTATACAAATATGAATTTTAATTCAATTATTCATCAAAATGAAAAAAAGGAAAAAAAAAACAATTAGACAGGAATAGTGAATACAAATAAAAATGTCAATAACACATAAAGTCATTTATCACAAATAATATTCAATCTTTTGAAAAAACAGAACAATACTAATACACAAAAAACTAACTAAAATGTTTATGCAAAATCAATAATCAAGATCACACAAATTCAAAATAGTAACGATTAATATAATATGAATATGAAATAGCATTATTATTTGCAATAACAAACCCAGATTAATACACATTAATATACATTTCTAATAATGACAAATACTTAACTAACACAAAATAAAGTTAGCATTAAATAATAATCTAGAAAAATAGTGATATTTAAAAAACACACAATCCAAAATATGAATCAATATGAATAATCAAGATTAAAAGATCCACTCATTATAATTCATACAAATACAATATTATAATAAACAGTCACCTGTTCCTAGCATATCATACTCTGATCTAGCACTCCCCCAGTCTCTCTCTCTCTCTACACACACACACACACACACACACACACACACACACACACACACACACCCCCCCCCCCCCCCCCAAATGCATATATACACACACACTCTATGCTCTCTTTCTCTCTCTCTGTATTACTCTATGAATTTGTCTTTTTTTATGTGGGTGAGAGTCGCAATATCTGGTGCAAGGATGAAATAGTCACCTCAGCAGATGTGAGCTGAGCTAGAGGAACTAAACAGGGAGATATTGTGTTTTTTTTCTAAAAGCAACTATTAGATAAAACAACACAAACATATTGTTACTAATATTGTAAACTGGTTTGTTTTAAAACTGTGCAAGGTCAGCGCTCATAACCATTTGCATTGCATGTTTTAGGCATACTTAGAATGATATGCTTTTCTTAATGAGCAATGCACAGTATCAAAACCTGAAATAACCATTTAAATTATTTTTTTAATAAGGTTACAATTCCCAGATAGACAGTCTTGTACACTCCTGTATGCTTAAGTAATACATCTGGGCATCCCCGAGACATTACCAGATCCGGTATTGGCCTGCACAGAGGGATTTATTGCTATTAGCACCCCAGAATGCTTATCTGGGTGCTAATAAATTCTTAAATTGAGAAACAGCACAGTTGCCTACACAACAAGATAGCAACCATGGTTAACGGAGAAGTGAACTACATGTAATCCCTTCTACCTTTCCATTGTGGCATTTGCCACTGTGGGCAGGGGCTGGAACACAGAGTCTTCCCACTAACGAGGGACAAGGAAACTGCAGGTAAGTGGGGCAGGGATTGGGGTATAGGCAGTGGAGTTGGAATTTGGGGGCAACAAAATGGTGTGCAGTCTAACTTGCCTGTTATCTGGCAGAGAAAATGGTAGTTTCCTGCTGGACAGGGGTTTGGAACCTGAACATTACCATGAGCAAAATCCCACATTCTGGCTCCCTGATTGGCATTAAGGCCTCCTGACGTCCCCCCTCCCCAGCCCCCCATCTCGGGTGTTAATTTTTCGTAATATCCCTATGATAAAAAAAAAAAGTGTTGCAGTAAATTACACATGTGAGTGCTTCAGCCTTCTTTGCACTCACGACTCTCACCTCACTTGAACATTGCTCATATTTCGGGAAACTGTGGCACATATAACAAATACACGTTTGCAAATGTGTTTCATATGTTTTCTTCACACCGTTTTATTGTTATTAATGCATATGTTGATCTCTAAAAGCAGCGTTGCTCTATGGTCATTATTTAATGTTTTGATTCAATTGAAAGACAATCAAGAGGCACAGGGAAATACCTCTCTAAGATGTATGTCTAAGTAATATTGTATAAGTCTGCCCTATTCGTAGGTGCTGTAGAGAGACCTGGTTGTGCTTATATCTCTTGTTCATAGCCCACATGTTGCCAATTGCCATTTTAATCGCACTAAGAAATACATTTTAGCATTTGGTGCCACACGACTGTTTGCAAGAATGTTTCATTTGTACATATGTCAAGAATCCCCTCCTCTGTGTAGCTAGGTATCAGGCATTCTGTATAATTAATTTGGGGATGTGTATGCTAAGCTCTGCTTAACGATATTTGCAACTCCTGGATACAGAATCCTTGGTAGTATTTCTCTGGTGTGATGTTCCCTCTGTACTAGTGAAGATAAAGAAGGGATTGATCAATGTCCCACTGTTTACACTCTCCATTCACTTTATACTCAACAGGAGTGGATTCAGGATGTCATGTATGATCCTGAACAGACACCTCGCTGAATAACTAGATTGCACCCTATGTTAAGCCAGTGATCATTATGCAAGGCCCCTATGAAGGCTGCTATACACAGCAACTAACCTGTATATTGTTGCCGAAATGAAAGGTACTCAACACCATTTTGCGACTGAATAATTTACAGGCTTGGTTTCAATACATTCTGGAGGGATTTAGAGCTATGACCACTTGATCCTGTCGTTTATTTATCTTCACTTACCTATTTTGTTAAAATATTGTTTTAAATAGCTGTGTGTTGGAAAGTAATTGAAATGCACCTTCCAATCGTTCTTGTCTTATTCTGTGTATGTGCACATTTGTTTTGTTGGAAAACAGTGTGAATTGTTAGACATCTGAACAACTATATTAAAAATATGTTTGTATTGTGCAATTCTCAGTATTAATATGTGATGTATACTACAGGCTTTGGTTCTGTCTTGAGAGTATAAAATCTGCAAGCGCCAGCAGTTGTCTTTACAGTCCTTATCCAACAGCGATTCCATTTTGCACGAAGAAAAGAAGTACAGCAGACATTGTTTTAATTGTGTGCTTACATAATTTGACACTGTCGTAGAGGAAGAATAAAACAAAAGGAAGCAGAGAGAAGTAGAATTGGTCGTAGGTCGAAGATTAATAAAAGAAGGATTAAACCAAATGCCATTGACATTAGTAGTTACAGTTATTTCTTATTGTTTCACTTCCTGTCCATCTACTTGATGGATAAGTCTGATGGGAGAATGTACAGTTGGGGGAACTGGGACAGATGTAAAATACAAGGCTACAGACGTGTGGTTTTGTCATCTGTCTTCTTGAGTCGAGATTTCACTCTTCATCCTTATCCTGTTACATGCGTTTTTGCATTGTGCATGCACTCCAAAATGCCCTTCTCTGGTTGATACGCACTCAATAAACTATTCAAGATATCCAAGAGTTCAGTTAATGTTTGGAGCCATGTCTGACCTCATAGCCCAATATAGGTTATTTGGATGCTTAATGGGCACACTCGTAGCTAATGTGCAGGGGTCTATTCATTTCCCATCTGTAGTTCCAAGTCAAACATATATTGTATTCACAAATGGTCTTTTTACCTTTAGCTCAATCTTGCTACACACTTTGTGGCTGTGCTTTATAAATTCCTGCCTAACCTATGACGTGTGCAAATTGTGGAGTTCACGCCAGTTCATGAAACAGGGAGGAGGATGACGATTATGTTAAGATAGCGGTATTGATTCTTTTTGTGGGGGATATAGCCTGCTGACTATGGTGGGATATAAAGGGCAGCATGATGATATTCTGCTCTAACTTGTTGGATTTAAACAAATTAACAGGCTCTCATGTTCCTAGAGCATTTTAAGAGAACACATCACTTTTAGCTTTGTGCTGCAATTCAAGAGGGCTGGCAGATTGATGTACCCATAGCGATGATGATGCAGACTCTCTTCTGACTCCTTTCTTGGATGATGGCTCGTTTGACCATTTTCTCGTCTTTTCGTCTTATGTATCACGTTTCTCTGGTTTGCCTAAGCCATATGAGGCATTCATTGCATAATGCCTGTGATGCTGGAAATGCATTGGAGGGACAGGGCCTCCATGTCCTTGTCCTGTACTCCTTCTATCATGTGTGTTCTGTGTTATTTTCTGCACAGTAGTCCATGTGGGACCCCTGGAAGTGCAGCTCTTCCTCTTTTTGTTGTGGTGAACAGACCCTTTGGATACCCTTATGGCACCCATGGCTGGGAATACAACCCTGTACCCCTAGTGTATGTTTTTGGGCATCTGTGTTGGCCCACAGAACAGGGTATGGGCAGGTGGCAGCTCCATGCTGAATTTCACAGGTGCTCTAAGTATCCTCCATTTTCGGATACCAGGCCCTGCCATTGGAATCAGTTCTGTCCCTTCCCCTGACTGACAGTTGGGTGGAAGTTTCATATATGGTATTGTGGGGAAGTCCAGGCCAGACTGGCTGTAGCCTTCCCAATTACTGCTTGTTGTGGGTACACCCTTGCGGTGGGACCTAAGTGAATGGAGTGTGTGACCAATATACATTCCATGTTACGGGTGTCTGGTTTCTGGTGTGTGACACAATGAATGAGACAGCCCTGCCCGAAACTGGTATGAATGCAATGTGGAGTGCTGAATGGCTGGGTGCTTGTCCCGATCCACATTCCTTGTTTTGAGTGTCTGGATGGAGAAGAATGGTCTGAATGCTCTGTGAGCCTGATTGGCTGCCTGCCTGATGAATGCCCTTCTGAATGATTGGCTGCCTGAGCCTGGCTCAGCAGTGTGAATTACAGATGGAACAATATTTCTTTGGATGTCTTACTTACTGGAATTGTTCAGAAGCTGAAGTTGAAACTTGATGCTTAACCTTGAAGCCCAGATGGAAGAAGAAGGCTTTGCTGATGCTTTCCTTCGATGCAATCTGAAAGCTGTCATGTCTCGAAGAACTGATTGAAGAGAGGACCTGGCTAGGAGACCTCTTCCCAAGCTATGAGGGACCATCGTCCACCAGCTAACCTTCACCAAGGCTCCCTGGAAGTCAGTCCTCGCATGGCTGCCGACTGGAGACGGGAACCACTGAGGAATCTGAAGTGAAGCACCAGGACGCCGAGTCCATCGGCAACTGCCACCATTGACTGAGCTTCGGAGGACCGCTGTAACCCCGTCGACCGGAGCCACAATGCTCCATTGCCTAAGACACTTTGAAATCAAAGACTCACTTGCTCATCATCGTCGATTGCTTTGTCCCAAGGGAGAACATCAAGGCTGCTGACGAACCGAGGAGAAATCGCAGGTGGGTTTCCCACCACCCTAAGCCCACAAAGATGCTGAAAAAAATCCAAAAGCCATCCATGGTTGAGTCCGATTGTCGACGCCAACGCTGAAGACGCAATGCCCTTTCTGGGCCTTCGTTCTTCATAAAGTACTCTTTGCGGCAACAAACTCTCATCATCAAGGTGTACCACACATTTAATCTTCACAGGATGCCCACGACTGATCGTCCACGAGCACTGCAAGGACCAAAGCTTCTACCTCAACAACATTGTTCACCTTTCCTTCAAGGAATCTCAAAGTCCCTTGGCTCCTGCTTTAAAGGGGGTTCACTCAAGAGGGATCCGTCAACGACCATCGAAGAACTCTGCTAAACCAGGTACATTGCGGTAGTAGAATATTTTTAGAAGGGAACAAGACTCTGCTAAACAGTATATGGTCCGGGTTTGTCAATGTACTTTATTTACAGATTAATAAATAAAGTACAGATTGCCCAGGAGTGGGGATCCTCACACAGAATGGTGTCTTTGGTATGGACAAGTATTCTGCCAATTGTTTAATCACTTGTTTCACTCCTATGTCTAGTGTTGGTTCACATTGCTATTAGACTTATTTGTCATTGCAACTGTCAGCAGTTGATGCATTTTAAAGGAGTCAAGAGTGAATTGTGGTACCACATAGATATTGGAAATATGTATCATTATAGTATTGCCTGAACACAAAGGGCCTCATTATGAGGTGGGAGGTAAGGGATTACCGGCACGGGCAAGTGTTAGGTGAATCCACAGCCATGGGGCTCTTGCTCACTGTACTTATGGAGTCAAGATTCAACTCATTGATGGAGCCCAAAAAGGGTGACACATGTGCAAGGGTGCCGTGTTTCAGTGCAGAGGCGTATAGGCCTAGCATTTTCATCTTGGCTGCTCCTATTCATGACAGGACACAGACTGATTTTCATGTTCATTTGTGCTTCCTGTCTGTAATGGGGCAAATGGGCTACAAAGACCTGATGAAAGCCAATCTGCCGGGAGCAATGCCAGTGATTGAGATTAACTCTAAACTTTAATTCATCAATTTCTAGTGTCTTTTGTCAGTCACACAAAGTGGGTGACGCTATACCTGGCATGTGTCGCTTTCTCGCTGGATCTTTGGAACCAAGCTTCACTGCATAGATGATGTTAGGCTGAGACCAGTTTGTGGTTTCCTGTATTCTTGTGCAGAGGGTACATGGCCTAACAGTTCGGTATGGACTACTTCCCTTGCTAGTAGGAAAAAGCCTGCTTTGCTTATTGCTAGTACCCCTGTGTAATGTTGTAGCTAGACTAAAATATGATGAAATGGAAGCTGCACAGAGCAATGACAGTACGTGAGATTATATCGAAGCTTTCCATTAACTACTTTGTATTGTCTATTGTGAGACTCCCTAAGTGGAAGGTGGTAAGACAAAACATGCGGTAAAGGCTCTCCGTTCCCGCGGGAATATGCTTCACCTCACTGATGACATCAACTAATGCAAAAGAAAGTCTGGGGTTGATTATATTCCCATTCAAATGGGACATGGCCTAGCAATTCAGCCTGGACTGCTTTCCTTGATGGGTTGGTCCCCTTTTATAAGGGCACTGAAGAGGTAAAAATCAAAACATATATTTTTCTCAGTGTAATGTCAGTGGTTTAGACAAATGAATCCTAAGCTTTCGACAAATGGCCTTTTAGTGTCTATTGCGAGTCGCCGTAAGTAGGAGGGGTTATGTCCCGAAAATGGTACCTTGCTCACTTTGCCTATGCAATCATTATTCACTTCATTAATGAAGCTCAACATGGATAACATGTGTGTGTTTGCTTGTATTACCATGCTGAAAGGACATGGGCTAGCAGTTTGCTCTCGACTGCTCCCACTGGTGGCAAGACCAAGACAGATCTGTGTATGGCTACTTACCGAATCTAACGGTGCCGAAGGGTTAACACATAGTTACATGGCAGCTTCCTAGTGTAATTCCTGTGGTTCAGATGAGTTCTGAGCTTTTGATTCATCATGTGTTAGTGTTGATTGAGAGTTTCCCTAAGTAGAGGTGGGCGGGGGGGTGTATGCCCAGACATGGTTCCCTTGCTCACAGTGCCTGTGGAATGACACTTGTTGTGTTCCAACCAGTTGGAGACATGGCCAATGGTGCTTGTATTCCAGTGCAGGGGGAAGTTACCTAGTGGTTGGTGTTTTAGGGATGATAGAGGATTCCAGGACTAAATGTAATGTGAGGTCTTGTTTACAGGCAATCATTATACATTATTTGTAAGATGCCGATGACATATTTGATGACATATTTGACAGGAGACATCCACCAGCCACATCCTTCCTTGCAGCTCAGTCTCCAAGTGACATCCACATTGAAAATGTATTTCCATCACTCACCCAGCATTCTCTGAGCTGCGCATGCACGCATCATTTATCAACGTTCTGACATCAGTAATCATAGCCAGCGGACAAGCACACCAAACACAATTCTGTTTGGTTTGGATTGCTTGCATTGGCGGCAGGAGCAATGTTGATTTGCATGTGGCTGGCTGCTTTTGTAATTAGGCAATAAGCTCCAATACTGCGGGCTATTACTGCATAAGGTAATGCCCCCGGGGCCCATAGTTACAGGCCTGAGCATACACTCCCTGTAGGCAGTGCCTGCACTGCTCAGAAAACCTTTTAACATGTGTAAGTGATATGCATCCCACTGATGACATCAGTTTTAAGCTGTACATTCCAGCCTAATAGACAACGTTTGACTCGATGGTGTTCTACTTGCTGCTTGTGTTATTTCTCCAGTTGATGCAGTAGGTGCAGCATCAAAGCATCCTTATATATCTACTGAGTGTTTCCTCCCTGTAATTCTTGATGCAAGTCCTACTCCCCTGAGACATACGAAGGAAAGGCAGCAACTTTCGCTTGGAAAGATGGATCAATAAAGGAGATAGCAGGTGCTCAATGTTAGCTTTAAATCCAACTACCTGTGGAATAGGTTGAAAACAGGTCCATTACTACCTCTGCCCCATCATCATCACCTACCAAGGCATGGGCTGTCATCATGGTGGTCAAATTGAGCACATGCAAGTACACCAGAGGAAGAATGCATTGTGACTGCTGACTAACACTTTGCTGACACTTACGCAGTGTTAGACATGTCAAATCTAGTTCTCTGCTTTGAGTGTTCAATGATCTGTGATGCATTGCACTGCTCACAGAGCCTGTCCATCTTGTGTAGATTAGTGGTTGGGTATTCTGTTGAGCGCAAAGCATTTCTTAATGGGGTATTTCATGCAAGACAGGGTATTTGCAGGAATAACATTTGTTAACATGAAATTCCATGTCATTGTGTGGTGTAAGGGTGCAAAAGGAGACTGACACACAAGTGGCATGATTGTTGGCACAGACATTTATTTTGGTTAACATGAATAAGAGACCTATCTATCCCTAACCCTCAGAGGGGTTTCCCTGCATGAAACAAAGAACTAAGGAATCTGTCAGAATGTCCAAGACAATGAAAAAGAGTCCATCGTTTTATGTCAAAATACCTACTTCTAGCCCTCACACTATTAAGTAAACTAAAGCGATGCTAGGTATTCTTGATCCAGAAGAATGGATCCCTTTGTCTGGACATTGGCTTATGGTTCCAATCGCAGATGGGAACTGTGCCTGAGGGAATGACTCACTTCCCCCACATCTCAGTTCCTTTCCACAATATTAAACAAAGTTCCAGCAACAAGGTTACAGCTTGTTATGATGCAAAATCCTCAGTTCAAAAGGAAAAGTTCCAACTCAAACATCATTCCTTATCACTCATAGTTTGTGTCACTACTTTGTTCCTAGAGAATGCCTTAATTCTCTAGGTGTCCAACTTTCAATATTGTTACCATTGCCAGTTTAATGACTCCCTTCCCCGGGCTTTCTTCTCCTTGGTCTGCTGATACACAACACCGGGGTGTATGGATTTCTTCCCCTGATCTCTCTTGGTTTCATAGTATACAAAGCTGGGGTAATGACCCCTTTCCCCAGGGATTTCTCAGGCTTTTGTCACACTTCACAGATGCTGGGGGGAATGAATCCCTTCCCCGGCTCTTCTCTGGCCTTACGTGACAGTTCAAAACATCAGAAGGAATGTCTCCCTTTCCCTTGGCCTTTCTCAGGCTGTATATGGCAGTTCAACAAACTAGGGGGAATATATCCCTTCCTCTGGCCTCTCTGAGGCTGTCTATGGCAGTTCAACATACCAAGGTTAATGTCTCCCTTCCCTGGGTTCTGTCAGGTTTTTGGGTCCTGAACTCAGGTTCCCATGATTACTCCTTTAGGCAAACCGGGTTCACTAACCTGTTCAGTACTGGCACGAGTATGAAGCACCGATGAGGCTCTCCTTTGACTCTCGCTACGGGTCTCATATCCAGTGGCTTTTATGATATGGCTTTCTCATTCATTAACATGTTTCCTGGCTCACTATTCTGCCAGATAAGAATGTGTATGATAGGGCCACATATCTTTTCATAAAATGGCTCTTAGCCCCTTCTAGCACCTCTGCATCACTGCTACCTTCCCTGAGTCCTCGGTTGCTTCTCTGCTGGTCTCAGGGTTCTTGGTGGTCTTTGGCAGATTCCCAGTCACCTCCTCCTGTTGGTACACCAGGGCTAGACAGCATTCTCTCTGGTGTGCCTGACATACCTTTCTTGCAGCATGTGGTTTGACGGTATCTCTCACCGGTCTCTTTGTCTTCTCCTCCTCTGTGTTTTCCTCTCCATGGTAAACCAGATGCAAACTCCTGATCTCTGGGTTCCCATCCCAGGCAGCGATTCTTCCCTTCTGGACAGCGGGGCCTCCACCTTCATTGCAGTGCCTCCAAGGAGGGTCTGAACACTGTGTCTGTCCTTCTTCCGTCTTTAAGACACTGGACCTTCGAGGGCTAGAATGTGGAATCAATTCTGATAATGATTCATATTGGCTCCATGCATCCTCCTCATCACAGTATATTGCTATAGACACTCATTGGAGTCCATCCTATTCTTCCTTGTCACAGTAATGGGGTTCTCAGTGACCTTACAAACAGGAGAGGATACTTTATTGGAGGAAGGTAAAGAAGTCGGTAGGAAGGAGGTGTGTGAGTGCTGAGATTTCCATGTTCTCCCCAGGTTGTCACTTATCCCATAGGGGGTTTCCCGCCCAGTGAGATCCATTCACTGAGGATCACCCTCACAGTGGGCTATCAGGTAGCAGCCTCACTTCCCTGGCCTCATGGGAAGTGACTCCCCCTAAGGGAGAAGTGATGACATATGGGGATTTGTCACAGTGGGTTGAGGCATACATTGGTGTACAAATGTTTTACTGTGTGCATGGGTCACAACTATGTGGACTGCTACATATGTGACCATGCCACTTGCTGGCAGTGAGGCATCATGGGGAATCACATAGAAAGGTCATGTACAGGTCTGTGTGTGTACCATGGTTGTTGTTTTGGGGACACATTCCTCTGGCAATCATTTCTCCTGCATGTCTGCATGCATGCCTTCTTATTGGGCATGGGGAGTCTGCATGGCATGTGCAAACCTTGTCAACTCTTGTTTCTGGCCCCACCCCTGAATATAGGGATCATTTCTTTATGCACCCATGCAAATGTTGCATTTCTTGCCAATGGTTACAGTGAAGTTGTGCCATGTGGACACGTGTTCACATGGCTTCTCCATCATATCTATCTGTGCCTTGGAGGCAAACACGGTCAATTGTCTGAATTTGGCAAGGCTGTGGGAAGTCTCACTTGATGTGTATGTTGTCTGGCAGGGTAGCCATGTACTGTAACTGCACATGAAGAATGGCTTAGACGGAATAATCCTTGTCCACTTTAGTTTGGTGTTTTGTGCATGTCATTCATTAAGACTAACAGATGGCAGATCATGTTAGGAATTATAATGTTGTGTTCATTTACCTTTCTCCCATTTGTTTCTGCAGGCATGTGGTTGCGTTTCTAATGGCTATATTTCCCTTTCCCTCATCCATCTTCCTCTCTCAGATTTGGGGCATCAACCAGCCTATTTGTTTGGAAGAAGCAATAGAGCTGTGAGGGTGTCAAGGAATATCTTCAGGTATGTTGAGGGTTGGATGAAGGAAAGATGCTTCTTCCTGGCTATTATTAAGGCCTCCCAATCAGAGTGGATATTTGTTTGTGGGGTAAGTGTTTGCATGTTAATAATCCCATTCACATTGCAACTGTCAACAGTGTATACCGACACAGGTCAGAGATACTATTGGCTGTTGCAAAGTGTCTGTTGGAATCACATCACTTGTATGGATACATGGGTTTAATGGTTCAGACTGAATAAGCAAACACATTGGTTAATGTTATGTGGACCATTTGTACATGTACATGTTTTGCCTCATGACATTTAGTGTGCATATTTGCATTTCATTTGTTGTTTGTGTTCTCTTCTCACTCCAGAAGTAGCATGTGCATGATTATCCTTCAGGCCAGACCTGAACGATCGGGGAGCACCCCCCAGGGTCACCAAGTACTACACACCAAGTTACAGCTATCACTGGTGGTCTGGTTGGGCAATCATTATGTGGAATGGAGTTGTGGACAGACTTGAATTGACAGTTTTAACATGTTACGCCCATTCATTGGCCAGCTCATGTAAGAAATGATTTAGACATTTTGGAGCAGGGTTAAGTTATGTGATAAAGAACACCCTACTCCACAAGACTAAATCTTCCTGTGATACCACTGACCCACTGTCCCTGAATATTGTGAAGCAAATATCTCCCAGTGTTGCACCAGAGATTACTTCCCACTTCAACTCCTCTCTTGATAATGACACTTTTCCCTCATCCTATAAGACAGCTACTGGCATCCCGCTTCTTAAGAAACCTGGTCTAGATCCTAATTGTCCTGCTGATTTTAACTGTGCCTCTCTTCTACCACCCTATTCCAAAATCCTAGAGCGAGTATTATTCAGTCAACCCCACCATACTTATTTGCACATCTCACGTCCTGCTCTCTCTTCGATCGTTAAGATCATCCTCAGCTCACCTCCTTGCCACCTCCACCTCCTTGCCACCACCCAAGCCCTCTGTGCTCCCCCTCATTTCTGCTCTCTCTCTCATAGCCCCCCTTCTCTGGAATGCTCTTCCTCTCCCTCTCCATACTACTCTAACCTCACCACTAGTTCAATCAACTTCAAAGCTTTACTTCTTTCTAAAGAACCTGTTGCTAGCACTCTAAACTACTGCATCAGCTTGTTTTCCTCTCTCCCTACCCTTCATGGATAAACCTACAGCACTTTTCTGCCCTTCCATCCTTAATTCAGTACTTTCTCCACCATCCTGTTCCTATGTAATGATGTCCTGTCTGCATCCCTGGTTTATGTCCCTACCTTTCACTGCAACATCTGGTTTCAAGTCACATTCTCTCACGCAATGTAAAGGACCCATGTCCTCGGCTCTGTTCTCAATGGTAAACTCTTTTAGGGTTTTTGTGCCAACAATGCTTTGCTTCCCCTGTGATTTGTATTAATAAAGAATAATGTATACATTAATTAATTCATAAATAATAATTATGAACACTTGCTCTCTCCATGGATTGTCGACTTTTAGTGTGATGGACCAGTGGAAACTTTGTTTATATGTTGCTGAAGTGCATGAATACTTTGTGTGAGCAGTGGGCCTGCCAGTCATTCTGTCCCTTTTGCTCAAGGTTTCATATTCCATGTATCATTTTCTGCCTCACATTTGAAAATGAGACAATATTTGTATTGTTCTCTGAATGGAAGATTATTTCTGCCATGGAGGAAACCCACTCACCTGGTAGAACGACACATCTCTGAAGGCTTATGGAAAGAAGTTTCATGTGCTTGTCCTTGTTCATTGTTCTGCACCGTGCATGAAGGTTATCAGCTGCGTGGTAGACTTAAGTGCTCATATGACATGTACTTGTATGTTGCTTGCAGAGAACCACTCATCGAGTCACCTGCATTAGTTTATGCCATATGCACAATGGAGTGCAAAAGGGTGAGTGTATTAATGACAAATCTCCTTCACTCATCCATTTTGTGATAAATACTGTATACTTGACTAGCTGCCACTTTCTATTGGATTCCTATTATACAAGCTCTGTAGCAGGTGCTTAATTGATTTATTTATTTACTTGTCATTTGTAAAACGCACCAAACCCCTAGGTATCCACGCACTTGTTACATAAATCTCACCTTTGTTAGATATGAGAATAGAATAGACATTAATATAGACAATAGGCACTGGTTACAGATGGTGCGACGAATGTGTAGGGATAGTAAGACGGTGTGCTTGTGAAGCCTGTGTAGGTCTGTTGGATAGGGCTTTGGTACATTTCTTGGATAGGTTTCTGGGTGCAGTGTTTGAAGGCATTTGTGCGTGACTATGGGTGTTTTTAACTGAATGTACTTCTGAATGGGCAGTTAGTGCACACTTCTTCTGGCTAGAGAAATATGGTCATTTTTAGGAATTTTTTAATATTGCAAGAGGTGGAGCCTGTAAAAAGGGTGTTGCAATAGACTAGTCTGGAAATGATAATGGCTCTTGCAATTGTCACACAGCTGTCAGTGATGAGGAAGGGTCTGCATGCATTGATAAGTTTGGTTGTGTAAACTGTGGATGATGCAATTGCATTTACCTGTCTAGACAGTCAGAGGAATGAGTCTAGCTAAATTCCCAGTGTTTTGACTTCTTTCAAAACTTGGATGATGAGACCGTCAACGATGGAGGATATGTATTTTTCATAACCTGGCTATCACCTGGGTATTTGATAACCTGGGTATTTATAACCTGGGTATTTTATAAACTGGGTATCCCAGATCAGGCCTTGGTTTGGCTGACTTCATTCCTCTCCTCTATCTTTATCTCTACATGTGGTGTTCCCCAGGGGTCTAACATCTCTCCCTGAATGTTCAACCAATGCCTGGCACTTCTTGCCCACTGCATTGCCACTCTCTGCCCCAACTTTCAGTGCTACGAGGAGACACCCAGCTCAATTTCAGGCTCCCTTCAGCCACCTCTTCTCCTTTTCTCATCTCTGTCTGTCTGCTATCCAGGAGTGGTGTGCCGCTAATGATCTCTGACTAAATGGCAGCAACACTGAGATTCTCCTCATCGGCACACCGGCTCCCTCCTTTCGTGTTACTCTCTGGCTGGCCTCTCTTGGCCCTCTTCCTACTCCCAACTGTGAAGCCATAAACCTCAGTGTAATCTTGGACTTCACACTCACCTCACATCTCTGACATCTCTAAGATGTCACATTACCAGCTGCACCTCATCAGAAATATTCTTCCTTTCCTCTCCTTTCCCCAGAAGCTCACTGTCTCCAGAGCTCTGGTTATTTCTAGGCTGGACTACAGCAACATCCCCTTTCTAAATCTGCCTGCTTCTACTCTCCGCCGTCTGCAACTCATCCAAAACAGGACTGCAAGACGTATCCTTGGCCTCAAGCCCAGGGATCGTATTTCTCCAGGAATTAAATCTCTGCACTGGCTCCCAGTGGCTGCAAGGATTACATTCAAAACCCTCTGCATTGTCCACAAAGCCGTCTGGGGCCTGGGGCCTAAATACCTTCAACTCTGTCTTCCTAAATATCTTCCTTCTCGGGCTCTTTGCTCATCTTCCTCCAACTTCTTTAGGGTCAGTCACTTCTCCAAGCAACAAGTTGGTGGTTGATCTCTTTCTTCGGCTGGGGCCTCCCTCTGGAACAGCCTCCCTGTCTCTCTGAAACTTGAGGAGAACCACCTCCAGTTCCGGAAGCACCTCAAGACCTTCCTCTTGGCTTGTGCTTTCTCTCTCCTCTCCCCTGCTGAACTACCGGCTGAAACTGCACTAGTCACCTGGCTACCCTCTGTTCTCGGCACCAGGTCCGCTCCATCCAGTTGCATACCTGGACAACCCCCCTGGCAACCCGTGCGCTCGGGGGCTGTCTCTGTAGCCCTGTAGCTCCCTACCAGCACTTGACACCTGATCCTGTGCTTACCTTTGCCCCTGCCCGCAGCTGGCTGCACTTCTTATTTATTGTCCTTATTTATTGATTTGATTTTTATTTGTATTTATTTTACTGTCTATGTACTGCACTTCCACCACCCCTTCGCCCTCGCACTGTCCCGTCCCCCTCCCCTCCAGTGCACTTGCGCAATCTCAATGTCACCTGGCCTAGTAGGATCATTCTCTGTCTTCCCTCTGTTGCTCTCCCTTGCTTCGTCGCACCTTGAAACACTTGTGTATTGGTGCGTTATAAATGCCATATCATATCATATCATTATCAAGTCTGTTCTATAGGATTTGTGATCCAGTAAGGAGTAACTCCATTTTTATCTTTGTTAAGGCATAAGGAATGTAGTGCCAGCCAGGCTTTGATAGACCTTGCAGAGTGCCTTGGAGTCAGTGTCACAGCAGTCACTCATAGGTCAGAGGATTTGGGTATCGTTTGCATAGTTGGTGTAGGAGATTCCCATTGTATCGACAGGGTCAAAGAGAGGTTTTGTAAAGATAGTGTTAAGGGTAGGGGAACACAGGAACCCTTAGGGACTCTGTAAAGTGACTGGAGCTGACATTGCTGATACGGAAGAGGAGAAGACATTCATTGTTCTGTTACACAGAAGGGAAGAGATCCAGGCCGCTGCGTTAGTAGAGAAGTGGCCTGATGATGATAGGTGCAGGCAAAGGATGTTATGGTCCAATAAATCAAAGGCCGCTGAGAGGTTTAGCAAAGGCAAGAGGACAAGTTTGCCATTCAATTTAAACTCATCATTGGATTTTTAAGTCTAGGAGAGCTGATTCTGTACCATGTCCTGGTCGGAAACCGGAGTGACACAGCCAAAGGAGATTATTGGTTTCGAGATACTTCTCGATTTGTAGTTATTCTGCTCTGTCCAGTATTTTGAGTAAAAAAGGGACTGTCGTTATGGGGCAGTAGTTGGTTGAGATATTGGGGTCAAGGGTTGGCTTCTTGAGGAGCGGGAGGACCCAGGCATCTTTTAACTTTGCTGGCATGATCCAGGTAGAGAAGGAGTTGTTAATAAGGGATGTGGGGAAAGGAGATTGCTCTATAGCGCAGTCTTTGATGTCTGAAGATGGGCAGATGTCTCCTTGGCATCTAGACGGTTTCACACCTTTTATGATTTTAATGACTTCTAGCTTAGAGACTGGGTTCATCTCGAACCGTGAATGTTGAGGAGGGTGATGGGTCAGGTGGTGACTCCGTGGCTAATGATTTGTTTTTTTGGGCTGAATTTTGGCTTGTTGTAATGTGTTTTTGTCCAGTAGGGCATTTTGAATATTAGACCACCAAGTGGCATCTTTAAGGCAATTGTCTTGGGGGATGGGGAACTGGTGATTCAAATTCTTGCATTTTCAATTTGGTCATTGTATGTTGTAATTTTGGCAAGAAGAGTAGCCTGTTTGTATATTTTAGACAGCAAAGCTCTTTGTTAGCTGCTGAAGGGCGCTTTTCCATGTGGTCTCGGCTGCTCTTTTGGTTGTCCGAAGGGCCTTGAGGTTACTGGTAAACCATGTGTAAATGTGCACTGGTGGTTTAGGTTTACGTTTGCTCAGGGGGGGGCACCTTCTAAATAGCAGCTAGAAGGGAGTCGTATAGTTATACCATTGTAGTAAGGGTCATTTTTGTCAGGTGCTTCAGCAGCCATAGCAGGCTGGCTGAGGTAATGTTGCGGGAAATTCTTGCAAGGGTGGCTGGTAGTGATATTGGTTTGGCTAAGACATGATGGGGCAGACGGATGGAGAACAATATAACATTGTGGTCAGATCCAGGGCAGGACACATTGGATAAGATGCTGATGTTTCAATTGAGGTCTACAAGCCAATTTAGTGTACAACCTTTGTCATCAGTAGGGCCAGTGATATGTTGGCTGAATCCCAGGGCTGGCTTAGGTCTCTGTGTTGTCGTTACAACCTAGATTTATATCGCCCATCTGGACAATTCTAGAAGAAGGTTTGGTCTCCAGTGAGAGGAGCTGTGAGATGTCTTGTTCAAATTCTGTTGCTGGGCGTGTCTGTAAATGAGATGCAGTGTTAAGGTTGCAGTGTGGGTCAGGGTCAGTTTGACTGATAGTAGTTCCCCTGATTGGAAGACATTATTATTTATGTCTCTTATGGAAAAGAAGTTTTTGGCGATAATAGCCACTCCCCTCGTTTAGCATTTGTTCTGTCTTTCCTAAAGATAGTATAGTTGTCAAGTATGGCAATGGAGAGGGATGGCCCTGTTGCAGCGTGTAGCCATGTTTCTGTGACAGCTAGTAAGTCAGGATCGTTGGACCTGATAAGGTTGGAAATGTCAAGGGCATGGGCCAAAAAGCCTTGGGTGTTGATAAGGGCACCTTTGAGTGGATGGAATGTTTCTAGGTTAGGGGTTGACAAGGTCTTGATGGTTGTGGGTGCAGTTATGTTAGTGTAGTCTACAGGAATACTTTCTTTATTGGGGTTCTCAAAATGTTGTTTTTGTCTAAGGATTCTGGTCCTATAACTCTAGCAGGTGTGTTGTGAGCTTTGGCTAGGGTGTCAGTCTTACTGACACTGGCTGAGAGGTTGGAGTCATTTTCCTCAGGGGTGTGGACTGTTGCCACTTCAGCAAGTACATTGCAGTGGCATAGTTACCCAATTCAGGTACACAGGCATTGTTCCGCAATTCAGGTACACAGCCATTATTATGCAATTCAGGTACACAGGCATTGTTATGCAATTCAGGTACACATGAATTATTCTGCATTTTGGGTACACAGGTATTGTTACACAATTCAGGTACACAGGCATTGTTACACAATTCAGGTAAATAAACCACAGGTACATGTGCAGAGGCATTGTTACTCCAATCAGATGTATAGGTAGTAGGTACAGTTGCATGAAGAGTAATATCATAGACATTTGAAGTGGAGTTAGGTTTTATCAGATTTTCCATAGGAGTGATAGCATTAATGCTCATAGAATAGCTAAACAGTTTATAACTCATAAGGGTGCTGGCGACATTGATAGTAGAGATGTGGGTAGGTGTGGTAATTGATCTCTGATCAATGTCCCCTACAGTCAATATGTTAACAGAGGCACATGCAGTATTGCTCCGAGGAATAATTTGCGCATTATTGCGACTTGTGCTAAAGGAGACCTTTACAGTATGATTATAGGCACAAATATTTGGGGGCACTGCTGTCTGGTACACTTGTGAAGGCGGATGCATCAGTGCTCAGGTAATGGCTAGGCATATTGCTGTTGCCAAGGGCTTTGGGGGCCTTTGCGAGGGTTGGTGCAATAGGTTTAGCAACGGGTTATTTATTTTATGATAGTAGTGGCCAGTTTGTTGGTTGTGGCAAAGGCAATAGGCATGTAATCATTGGTCGAGGGGCCAATACCGGTAAATCTGTCAGGGGTTGAGGTTCAAGGTTCCAAGACTGGGTATCAAGGGCTGTCTAGGTTATGATGGATTCCTGTTTAGGGACAAAGGAGCAGGCTTTGCTGATATTTGTGGAGGCTAGGATACCAGATCTGAGTTTCGTAGCACAGGGACGTAGAGGGACTTTCTGGATAAAACCATCATTAGTAGGCGGCTTAGGCATACTTCAAGGTGACTGGTGGATGGGGATCTATAGTTGAACAGGGGAGATCCCAGTTAGCTGACTAGGACGTCGTCTAGGGGTGTGGTAATTTCTTCTAAAGAGTTGAGTGCAAGGTATAGCCCAGCACACAAAAGACATGCAGTTGCACTTGCAGAGTCACGTGGAGGTAAGTGAGGAATGTATGAGCAATAATTCACCCCCCAAATGGTACTGCCCCATTCCCTGCCCCTACTGGTTTAGGAATTACATTGATCGTCATGTTGTGTTGACCTCAATCTTGCTATGAGATAACCATAGTTTTTCTCTCGACTCCTTTGAGTCCCTCTAGTAGAGGCCACTGAGTTCAATCACTGCCATTGCCTTTTCTTCCTATGAATGCAGCTCCATCTCTTGACCGCTGGATAGGGGGGTCCAGGCTGCATCGGGTAGGCTCGGCAGAATTTAATTGGGTGAAAATGGACACCCAGACATTCTTGCACTAACAGGTTTCCAACTTGTGGTCCCAGGACCTGTGATGCAGGGAGCATTCTAAAGTACACTCTCCACAAGAACTTTGAGCTCCTAGTCAGTAAAATGTGTCCAGCAGGACATGGTCCTGGTGGGGGCCAGTTGAGTGGGACAGTAAATGAGGCAAGCTAGTCAGGTGCAGGGTGGGTCACAGATTTTGTTTGCTGGAGTAAGTAAGCACTACCACTGGAGACGAAGTGGATGATGTCGAGGGTGATGATGATGTGACTTAGGGGCAAGCTGGGGTCGTCAGAGGCAGCATTGGCTTTATGGTGGTGCTAGAAGCTGGGCAGGGAACATAAGTGAGGGGTTGTGCACAGGAGTGAGGGGCTAAAGGGGCTAGCGTTGGTCATGTACAGGATAGAGGCACAGGGGAGCCCTTTCTGTGAAGGGGGAGCATCATGCAGCAAGAACAGACAGAAGTCGCAACAGTGTAATGTTAGGGTTGCTGGGGGGTGAAGGTGCAGATATAGGGAGCCTGTTTTTTTTTTTTTAAATGTGGTGGGGTGCAGGAGGTGAGGGTCCTGGGTCTCATGTTCTTTGGTGGAGGGGTGAATAGCGTTTATGCCCTAGAAAGGGGAGTGGGGTGCCTGCTGGCCCAGTGAGGGTCTTTGTTTTTGATGGTGTATGTTGGCAGTGAAGGGGTGGGATCCCAAGGGCTCCTTCCGTTCTCTGGTGGAGGGGTGGAGAGAGTAAATGCAATGGGAGGGTGGGTTCTGTCCATGGAAATTTGGCATTTATGTTTAATTAATTTTAATTTTGGGGAGGGTTACTTGTTTAGGGCGTCTGCTGTGAATGATGTTTTAGTGCTGGGAAGGTAGTTTAGAGGCACATGTATTGATCCATGTCTCAATCCGCTCGGGGAACCACTTTGATTTCGATCGAACCTGGAGACAGATATGACGTGGCCTGCACCAATGTGCTTCATGTTTACTCTTTACACTACAGTGAAAAGGGGAACTAGATATCAGTTTCAGATTTGTGCAACTGCACGAGGCCTAAAATGACGAAAATGAGGTGTATACGCCATACTAGGAATGCAGCATATACAAAGGTGTTTAAGTGGGGTCATTTATTCACCATGTAAAATGATCCCTTTAGCGGGAAAGAATTTCAATGCGGCAGCAATCAGTGAGAGAAAGTATCAATGGCAAACAACAACATATAGAGCAATCCATGGAGAGGCAGTCAAAAGAACAATGACTGTGAGAGTAAATTAATGGGGGGCATGCAATCATTGAGACAACAAATGAATGGGCAATCAGTGGACATTACAATTAGAGGGGGAACGATCAATGACACAATCATTCAATGGGGCAATCAGTGGAAGAATAAATAACTGTGGGAACAAACCAATGTGAAGCGATCAATTTGATAGACAATTAATGGGCAGAAATATCAAAGCAGGCGCAATCAATGGGAGACTAAAACCTGTGGGTTCAAGTAATATGAGAGACAATCAATGGGAGACCAACCAGTGGTTGACACAATACATGGAAGGAGCAATCAAAGAGAAAGACATTCCTTGGAAAGAATCAATGGGAGAAATAGTCAATTGTGAAATAATCAATGAAAGAGACAATCAGGAACAATCAAAGGTTGCAATCTATGTGAGAGACAATAAAGGGACACTAAACTTTGGGAGAGAAAATCAATGAGTGACAATCGGTAGGGCATCAATTGTGGTATCTTCAGTCAGTCAATTGGGAATAATGAATCAGGGAACTATTATTGGGAGAAACAACCAATAGGATAAGAATTAATGGGAGACACAATCATTTGTGGATCAATTAATGGAGTAGACAATAACAGTGGCAACAATCAGTGCAACAATCAATCAATTGAGTTACAGTAAATCTGAGAGACAATGGGAACAAAAGTAATGCGTAAAGAATAAAAGATTAATGCGCCAGAGAATCACTAGGGGAGCAACATGTAGGAGAGACAACCAAGGGAGGCAATCAATGGGAGAAAGGATCAATGGGGGATTATCAATTGGACTGACAATCAGTAGAAGAAACCATAATTAGGAGGAGCAATCAACGAGATTGACATTCAATGGGTTTCCAGTTATTGCGAGAGACAATTAATGGGGTCAGGAAATTTAGGGTACCATTGATTAGATTAGAGTACGTGGGTGATGGTGTTGGTGGATATTTTGTGGGGCCAGAGGGTGAGTGATGCAAAAGCTTAGCAAATGGCACTTTGCCAATCTTCCATTGCTTGGATGCCTGATTCGATGGATGTTGTGCTGGCACAAACATGTTTGTGGTGATTGTGTCATGCGGGATTGCATAGGGCATACAGGACTCATACTAACCTTCTTTCTATGACCCAAGGGATATTGGGGCGTCATCAGGCAAGCAGGTTCAGGAAGGAAAATCAATGTCCTGAACACACTCTGAATTAAATGATGCATTGAGTTAATCTGTATTACTGCACAGAAAATACATATTGCATATGACTTGGAGACAAGAGAAAACCCTCACTCACATGATACTCCTCCCACCCCTTGCTCCATTCATTCAGTCCTCCTCCTCCTCCTCCATGTGCACTATTATTTATCAACGCATATGGTTAGCAGCAACAGGCATCATATATATCACTGAAGGGTTCTTCTGCAAGTGCATCTGCAAAGGAAGAGAGCAGGACGAAGAGGGAGACAAAGCACTCAGCATTCCAGCTGTCACCCACGGCCAAAGTAACTGCAGATATTATTCTCTCATTTTTTGGGGGTAAGAATAACTAGAAAAGTCCCCGGAGGAATGCTACACTTCACTGTGGTCCCTCATTAACACCCCACAAGAGTTCTTAGAATACTGACTCTTCACCTGAGAAACCCCACTGCTATTGTAAGGGCACCCTGGGATTGCCTGCTGAATATAGTGGCATGGGCTCATCAGTGGAACCGTTATTTTACTAGGGAATTGCATGTTGTTGCTTGTATTTGATACTATCAAGAATTCACTGCCAGGTGCTTGGAGAATGTGGGTTAGGGATTTTAGATATGGATATATCTTCTTGTGAATGATTGCCTTCTGACAAAGGTAGCAAAGCCCTAGCTTTTTTGATTTTTTATTAGCAATCAAATAATGCAAGTAATTCATTTAAAAAAGGGTGGTCTTCTAATTAAAGACGACTTTCATTAAACTCCATGCCCAAGTGTAGTGCATATGTGTGCCCTGCTGCATAAGAATCTTGATCTGCAGCTCCGCTCTCCCATCGAACTGAGATAGTTCAGAGTTAACAGATGCCGTGTTGACAGCTGTTGTGACAGCCAAGTTATTGCAGTGCAGAGGTTGCATTTAAGTCTACACCTCTGTTCCAAAATCATCATATAACTAGTTTTGGTACGGTGGGTGATGGTGTGCAAAATTATCAAAGCCACATCTGATTTGTAGCATACAAATGTCAACCCTATATGCTCAGACCAGCTATGAGCGGCAATGTGATTCCAGGAACCAGACGGTCATAATTCCAGTAAATTGGACAAAAGACAGGATGCATGACTCTCTGTGAGGAAGGTAACTGCTCCTTCTGGTCCGGCCCAATAGCTCACAAAAGGATATCTTCTGGGAGCATGGCTTCAAAGACGCAATTCCACAACAAATGCCTGCGTCCTGATACAGGGTTTCACATTAGAAAGCCATTGAAGCTGCAAGTTAGAGAAGGGGTGGAAAAAGAGCAGTCAGAGAGCACAAATGGGCTCAATGAAGGTCCCTGCATCATACCTTTCTGCGTGCACTTCTCTCCTTTCTGTCCCCTCCATTTCCTGCGGAACAGGAAACTCTGAGTATGACATAAGGAGGTTATTGTCATTTTTCATAAGAACAGGGATTGGAATCTTTCAAACATGCTGGCTTTCCCCCATTCCCTTTGACCTGTTACCTATAAAGGATGGGGTCTCCTAATCCTTCATTGATTCACATTTGGACACCTTTAAGGAAATCAAGAAGCATATATTGGACCATGTTGGGGGAGCAGTCCTTTTCAAAGCCCTTTGCCATAGGTAAAGGCAGGTGTTCCAATGCAGAGAATGTTCTCCTCCGTACCTAGCCCCAGTGCACATTAGGGGTGACTTTGCTGATAGGAAAGGCATACTACTGTGTTAGCAAACCTCCTAGGTGGGGATAACAGAGACTGAACATTTGTCACTTAACCTAGAGCTCCCTTCTGTGGGACTCACTGCATCCAAAAGTCCAAAACATCCTGTCTCCTGTTTTTCATTGCTCAAACCTACTCAGACTGCATTTCATAGGTGTTTACCACTTTTTTAACATCCAGGACCCTCTCTGTTTCCTTCGGCATTCACCTTTGAACTTCAAACTAAACTGCTGTTGCTGCATCATCGAACCTGCTCGATGTGATAACACCCCAGCAGAGCCTTGTCTCCTGCCCGGCTCCAGCATCAGGGCAACATGTAGTTGGCTTTGAACCAACTCATCAAACAAAGCATTGAAACAACAGGTCTTCGCATCACAGCTCAATTCGACCCGCTAACTCAACATTTCACACATTGACCTGAACCAATGGTACTCAACATTCCAAACCATGCTCAATCATTGAACTGCTCCTGGTGACCCATCGATCTCCATCCTTCGAGTCCCCCTTCAAATAGAATGGAGAACCACTTGAATTGACACACCATCTGGGATCAACAAGACTCGCCTCACTCGAACCTGGTTCCACACACGACTCACCCCACTGAAACCTGGTTCAAACTGCATCTGCTGCGCTCTGAATCCTGGTTCAACCCTGTTGAACCACTTAACAACAGGAATCAGGTACTATTACAAGCCCCTGTTAACATAGTCCATTTGTGGGGCACTAGTGACTGGTTACCACCTTAGTGCAGCATTTCCTTAAAAAAAACATATAGGGCCTCATTACGAGAATGGAGGTAATGAAAAAAAGGAAGGCGGAATGGTAATACCGGCATCGTTAACGGTCCGGGCCATTACGACCCGACAACCAGCCAATACCACCACCGCCCGTACCGTGCCCCTTCATACCGGCAGGCGCACGTACACGCACCCTTTCGCGGAGTAAATACCGGGATGCCGGTAATAGGAGGACATCACAACTGACGCGGGCATGGAATTACCGGCATCCAAAAGGTGGTATTTAGGGCCTGCACAATGGCGGCCATACAGGCTTCGCGGACCACCCGTAAACAGCAACCTGCAGTCAAGGCAACTGCCACAGGTGCACACAATCACAACAGGTGGAGTCAATGGAGCCTGTCCCAGTATAAAAGGAGTACACCCACACACCACACCACTTCCTACACCAAAATGATACCACTAGCTGTTGCAATCATGGGACTGGAGGACATGCCTATACTGCTACAACTACAGCAACAACACCAACTACAACAACAATTACAGCTACAGCAACAGGTAGCACAGAGGAGACGCAGGAGGAGAAGGAGGGTGAGACAGGGCCAGCAATTACCACCAGTGCAGCCAGTAGTACCTCGTAGGCAGCCACCAATCCCTCACATCAGACCCAGTCCATTCAATCTAACCCCTGACCAGATCCACACCCTGTACCGGTTAGACCGGGAAACCATCACCACCATTGTGGACATGATACATGACAACATTGTCAGCCTCATAGAAATACACACTGCCATCCCCCCGCTGCTAAAGGTGGTGTCTGTGCACCAATTCCTGGCCACAGGCACCTACCAGCACACAGTGGGCCAGCTGCATGGCATTTCACAACCACTATTTTCATGCATGCTGACCCAAGTTCTGGATGCCCTCCTGAAGCATGCTAGCACCCACATATCCCTACCACGGACTGCCCAGGAGATAGCTGACACCAAAGTAGGCTTCCATGCACTGGCAGGCATGCCCAATTGCGTTGGTGCCCTCGACTGCACCCATGTAGAATTGGTAGTCCTCCATGCCCTAGAGGTGGTGTACCGCAATCGCAAGCAATACCACTCCATCAATGTGCAAATGGTATGTGACACCAACAAGATCATCACACATTGTTGCACCCGATATCCCGGATCGACACATGATGCCATGGTACTGCGTAACTCCACACTACCCCGTCACATTGAGCGACATGCTGGAAGACGCGCCTGGCTGCTCGGTGATTTGCCTGACTGACCCATGGCAGTGCATCGGGGATGTGAGGTGGGGGCATGCATACTCCACCAGGGTGGGAATGGGCAGTGAGTGGAAAATGAACGCAGAGCTAATCACACCTAACCTGAACCTCCCAACCAGAACATGACACATCACTGCCACACATTGGAACAATGCCGTATATCAATGGCAACATGTAAGATGCACAACCTGGCCACCATGGGTATGTCAAGCAATGCATGACTAAACATGATTGCAACTGTGACAATGTGGCTAGTGTGATCATGCACAGTGTAGTATACACAGCAATAATGGGAGGCAAAACATCGTCCTGGATCCACAGTACATCCGCATCAGCATGCAAGAAATCACCCTGCATCATCTGTACAACGCCATCCAGACTACCACACCATATTGCAGTATACAATGTATCTAAATAATATTTGTGCATACGTACAGGGACATGTGCATGTCAACACCAAATTGCTGCGGCCATGGTTGTGAATCCTGAAGGTGGCAGCTCATAGTGACTCACAAAGACCTATTTGTATTCGCTTGCTGGTGATGGAGGATATCCTTTGAAGCCGTGGCTATTTACCCCTGTGCGGAACCCGCGGAACAGCCATGAAGAGGAGTACAATCCGGTTCATATCCGTACCCGTGTTGTTATTGAGCAGACCTTTGGCCTGTTGAAGGCGCAGTTCTGCTGCCTAAGCAGGTCTGGTGGAGCACTCCTTTATAGGCCTGAGTAGGAGGCAAAGATCACCATGGCCTGTGTCATGCTGCACAACATGTGCGTCCGGAGAAATATACTACTGACACCTGACATTGACATGCATGCACCGGGTGAGGATGATGAGGATGAAGACGGAGGAGAAGCAGCACCCCTGCCAGTACTTGATGCACAAGATGGCCGTGAAGTACGCCAATCACTGATTGACGAATACTTCTGACTCACAGGGAAGTTGAGGGATATGTGTCAATAACACATTGTACAATGGATCCATGTGGACATGCACACAGGGAATGTGGGGAGTTGGGAACTGTGCACTGTCATGAATAAAATGTATACCCACGAAATGAACAATGTCCAGGCATTGAATGCTATTTCACACAACGGGTGTAATAATATCAACTACAGAAATGTGCTACCCCCTAGCCCCCAATACCAAAACACCCCATACCCCCCAATGAACACCCCATACCCCCAATGAACACCCCATACCACCAATGAACTCCCCATAGCCCCAATGAACACCCCATACCCCCAATGAACTCCCCATACCCCCACTGAACTCCCCCTAATACACCTATACACCACCAACACCATCTGACCCACTCACATTGTTGTACCACACTATTTCCTTGCTTTCTTGTCCAGGGGCAGCATTTCTGACTGCCTCACACTCTGTCTTGTTGGACGCACAGGGCTGGAGGGTGCAGAGGAAGCGGGTGTGGAGGATGGGGGTGTGGTGGATGGGGTGGAAGCCTTGGTGATTGGCACGGCTGGTGCGGGTTGTTGCTGCTGCATGTGCAGCAGGATTGAGGTGAGGACCTGCGTGCCCTCAGTCTGTCTCGCATCATCAATGCAGAGGCATTAATGGCGGCTGTGTTCGCTGCTATGGCCTGCGCAATCTCACGCCTTGTGTCCTCTCCCTCCGCAACATATTGTCAGACAAGATCCAGCATTGAGTCCTGTATAGCCTCCACCCTTGATAACCGTGCCTCAAGGTTGGTGGGAGCAGTAGTGGTTGAGGGTGCTGCGACCGGGCGTGCATTGGCAGGGCTGTCCTCAGGGGGGGCGGATGCTGAGGTCCGAATCGTGGAGTAAAGGATACGCAATGCTGCTGGTGGGTGTGGCCTGAGTGTGGGGTTGGGGAGTGGACACAGGGCTTGGGGAGTGTGGACATGCCACATGGGTTAGTCCATCTTCGTCCACATACTCCTCCACTGCAGTTTCAATGTCGTTCAGTGGGGCAGTGGCTGCTGTCTCGCCCACCGAACTTGTTGCGGCCGAATGTGTGCCACTGGCCTTGCCTCCCACTGGTGTTGCCAGCTCTGTGGTCCCGGTCTCAGGCTTAGATGTGGGGCCCTCATGTGTGGCCATGGCCTGGGCACTCGCCCTGGGTTTTGGTGTGGCCTGTGAGGCTGCCCCAGAGGTGGTCTTGCCTGTGGGAGTTGTCTTGTACCGGGACGTGGATGCCCTTGTGGTTCCTCACTGGCATCCTCTCCATCAGTGCCTGGCGTGGGGTAGAAGAGATGCAGGGCATCAGTGATGGTGTTACATGCAAGATGCATTATATGGTGCTGTGGAGAATTTTATTTATCATGCATTCATATCTTACAGGTGTGTCACACAGGGTAGTATGAAGGGGGCATTTTGGCATTTGCCATGACGTCTCAATTCAGGAATGCTGCATGGCAGGTGGCATGCCATTGTATTGGGGTTTGTGTGATGTATTAGATGGGCACGGTCCGTGTGTGTTGGCTGTCTGTTGGTAATAGGATTGGCACTCAGCATGCATTTCAGTGTGGCAGGGTTTGGGCCTCCATCTGGACAAGGATATTTTGATGTGTGTGTTGGGACATGCATTGCCTTGCCTAGACTCTATTCCAGATCACTTGTGCTACATCATGGTTTCCCCTACTGGGATCTGCAGGGTCACTCACCTCCATCTCCAGATGTTGCGGCACCCGTCGCCATCTCCCCGAAGCCCTCGATGGACTCCATCTGGATGAAGGTACTGCACGTCTCCTCCCAGCACATTCGTTTTTGTCGGTGAGTGGGGACCCCCGCCTGTGGCCATGGCCTCCCTCCTATTGCTGGCCAGGATGTTCCGTACTCTGAGGCGGAGGTCATCCCACCTTTTCTTACAGTCTTTGACTGTCCGTGGGGTGGTGCCGACTGCCGAGACCTTGCGGGCTACCTCCTCCCAAATCTCCTTTTTTCTCTGCTGCACCTCCCTTTTGAGGTTGTGCTGGTTAATCTTCTCAGCATAGGCAGCAAGGGTGTCCGCCAACATGTTGAGTTCTTCGTCCGAAAAACACCTTTTGCGCAGGCGGGAGTTTGATTTCCTGGTAGCCTTAGACATGTTGAATAGATTGGCACTGGTCTATCCTGTACACAACTGGCGGTTTGGGAGGATTGCAATGGATTGTGTTTTTAAAGATGGCCGCCGGCACATTTCCCGTTCCGACGCAATGACGTTACTTCCGGGTCCGGTATTACGAGCCTGGTATTAGCATGATGTTATTACCGGGTCGGTATTAAGGGGTGCCTCCTAGGTGGAGGCGGTATCAGCTGGTCCCGTGATGGTGCAAATGGGGGGTTGGAGGGCCTTTAGTGCCATGGCAGTATGGCCATTACCGGCATGGGGGTTTGCGTGTGCTTGCGCACTCGTAATAACCCGCTATTAGCGGCATCAAACGAGCACGGACCCGCTAGTTCTTCCATGCGGTAATGTCCCCGTTTTTACCGCACTTCTCGTAATGAGGCCCATAGTTTGATTATTACAATTATTGCCTTTTACTTCCCAGTTAATGTATCCTGAGTGCCTACACTTCTTTGTTTCGCATTATTTCTCTTCTTTTACAGGGGTGGGTTTTTGTAGTGTTTTTAAAAGTTAAGTGTATGACTGATTTGTCCAATGAAAGTATCTATGTATTTTTATTGATCCTGTTGGACTCGGTACATGGGTTGCTACTGTCTCACATGAACGCACCTTCTAAGGGCCTTCCGTCGGCCTACATTAACACAAAGGGTGAAGAAAGTTTAACTCCTGGCTGTGCCTGTTTAACCTTTATGATTGGGGACATTGCTGCATTGCAGAAGTGTGAGGGCTGAGTAGGCAGTTTAACCACTACTCATGTTTGTACTCCTGCAGAGCACAAGTCCTTTTGTCACACTTCTACAATGCTCAGCCATCCTCACTGCCTGACTAGACCATCATTTCGGTTAGCAGGCAAATACCCCAGTATTGTTGCCATAGCTGCAGGGTCCTTTGTGGCTAGTTAGGGTTTCTTTTACACCTTTTAAGGCCACTGCCGGTGCCATTCACTGTCAAAGAGAAGGCCTTCTCAAGGGTGCCAGGCTGCATTTGATTGTTTTCCTCCTCCATGTTTGTTAACAAGTTAGAAAAACACTGAGGTTCTGCGGGTCTACCGGCTCTTCTCTAATCTGCCAAAATCTGCAACAAGTACGCAACGACTAATCGTCAATCTGGACTCAGTGTCCTCTCTACTTCAGGCACGGACTGGCACTTGCTTTCTGTGACTCTGCTGTGTGCCTCGCAATAAGATGATAACGCCTGGAAAAACGCAGTGGGTCGATCTTCTGCTGTGCAGATCAACGTGATGTGCAGGGTTTCTGACTCCCTCTCCCGCTGTGTCTGGGATATGGGGCTGGGAAGTTAAACTAGGGTGAGGAGAGGGGATCAGGTTTCTCCCCCACTGTCCACCCCTCCCTTTCTGGACTATTGTCGGCAGCACACATTTAACAGGGAAATAGGATGCCAGTGTCCACCTACTTGGAAATGAGGCCATTATTTTGAAGGCTTGTTGCTAAAAAGAGCAGCTGGTAACGATGGCTGAGCATAGTCGTGAAAGAAAGACTTCGGGCCTCATTACGATCCAGGCGGTAAGTTACCGTCTGGGTCGTACCTTTACCACCATGGCGTAAACTACGTTTACGCCATGGTGGTTGGCGGATTTACCGCCCCATTCCGAGGTTGGCGGGGCGGTAAGTCCCCATTCCCATTTACCCTTCCCCATTCCCATTTTTGCCCCATAGGGCATAATGGGAGTGGGGAAGGCGTTAATTAAGCCACCGTAAATTACGGTGGCGTAATTAACAACAAGGTCCCTTAGCGCCATGGATTTTAACACCTGCTAAAAGCAGGTGTTAAATCCTCCATGGCGCTAAGGGACCTCGGAATCAGGCGATAAGGGTCGGCGCTGTTTACGCCGCCGTAAACCCCTTACCGCCTGGGTCCTAATGAGGCCCTTCATTGGGTCTTAATGCCCTGCTCTATTACCAACACTGGCTACTTTGTAGACGTTATAGCACAGTCAAAATGCAACCCTTGTAAGAAAAAGAAAAACAAGAAAGAGGTGTGGACTGTGCACAGTGAAAAATGTAAAGATATCGCAACACTGCTAGCAAAAGGACGCTCCACTGCTGCTTTATTAGTTAAGGACATGAAGAAGGATGTTTATGGGGGCCCACGAGGGTCATTATTCAGCCTTTCCAGCACATACTTCTGTTACAAAAATCAATATATAAGTGTACATGACATAATGATGCCTATATGTCATAGTAAATTCCATATAACATTGACTAAAATGTGTACATCATATAAAAAAACATGACATTGCATCTTCAGTGATATTATATACCGAAAATTCCGATATGTCATATAATGAAAAGAGATCAACCCGTGAGAGCATTATTTCATATTATAAGATGATTTCCTCACTACTGAAAACACTATGGTTGATGCTGAAATGATATACTATAATTTGAATTACATTTCTAAATATTGAAATCCTTATGTTACATTATGTAATTTGCATGTATCCAGTGATGAACTGCACTTACTAACAACTAACAATAAAAACATTCTTGGTATTGATCAAATTCTACATAGCATAGAATGAAAAAATGCACATTCTGCTGACTGGAACCAAATTCATATCTTTGCTGACCTGATCGAACAGAGAATAGAGTGAAACTGTTGTTGAGTGAAAGATACGTTTTCATATATTGATTTTAATCATCAGTCGCATGACCTCCCCCTTCTTTCTCTGGCACCTTCCCTCTTTGGAGCAGCAGAGATCAGTTTCACGTTACTGTGCAAGGCGATGTGTCAAAACATCCATGATCCGCCCAAGCTCTCCAGCTGTTCATAAATAATTCTTCCTAAGGCACCCCTCCACATATCCTGGTCAGACCACAGCAAAGATTACAATATGTTACTGTTCTCTTTAGTATGGATGCATTTTAACTTTTGAGATTTAGAAAAGCTGACTGTGTTAGTTTCACACGGATTTCTGCAAAACAACATGTTTTCAAAAACAAATTGAATTTTGCACTCGTTCTGTCACAAAGAAAACAGACAGTGGCAATGCCAACAGTTTGGGCTTTTGTCTAGGCATGGGAAGGCACTTGCCAGTTAATGCCGTAGTGATATTGAATGGCCAATTGCTTTTATCAGGTGCAAAATGGTGCAAGTACCTAGGCATGTAATTGAAATGCCTGGCAAATGCCTAATACTTATATGCAAGCCAAATTTGCTGGCTTTGACGTTTGTTTTTAACAGGACTTCAGGGGAGCCTGATCACGACTTTGGCGGTAACACCGGCGGTATTAGCCCTAATAGCGCCGGATCACGAGTTTGGCGGTAATGTAATTCCCCAATCCCCATTGAGCCCATTCGGGAATGCCCCATTCCCCATTGGGCTAAATGGGGAAAATTCGCGCTATTACCGCCGGCGGTAATAGTGTACATTTTCGGCGGATTTCCCCCCAGCCAAGAGCTGGGGCGAAATCCGGCAAAGTCCTGATTTGGCGGACCCTTACATCCGGCGGTAATTGTGCGACCGCCGGATTTAAGGGTTACCGCCAAAGTCGTGATGAGGCCCATAGTGCTGATAAATCGAATGGCTGAATGCAGACTTGGTAAAGACATTGTTATTACACCTGTGGCATGATTACAAGACCAACTATGTCATTCATTCTCATAAGACTGCTTTGAAAAAAAAATACTAGGAGGCACTTCAAGTCCAAAGATTGAAGGCAAGGCCTGATTAAAATGAGTTCAAAGAGTAAAGATGAGGAGGTGTTTTGGGCGGGGAGGGGAAGGAACTTGGTGGGAATTGCCATATGTATTAGCATGGCTGTGCACAGTCAATGGGTGGGCAAATAACCAGACAACACCTGTAAGATGTGTGCCCCTCCTCATATGCCATTTCTTCCTATCTGTACTCTAATGAAACAGTATTCTCTTAAAGGTGGCGTAAGCACCACCAAATAGCCGAAATTGAAGCTAAAAATAAGATGGCATTGTGTGTGTGTGATATGATGTTACCCTTTCCTTGGCTCAGCTGAGCGAGCATTGTCCCTTTTCTAAAGGTTAACACACCAGCTATGGCTGCAGAGGGAACAGGACTCATATATGCATTGTGCAGTTCACTAAGAGATATGTGCCTCTCAATCATCCTTAGGGCTGGGACAGCGTCCATACCATGGAGGATGAACAACTGACTATTACCCGGCATGCCCACATTTTCTGCAGAGCAACCTATTCTGAAGATTCTCTGTGTGTCAGGGTTCCTCCTGAGGTTCAAAGTACATTGTATTTCTACTCCTCTACATAACACTGATTGGGCGTTTGCATTTTGGCAAGTACAAGTCAGCTGTGCAGTGATTTATTGCTTTCCTTGAATGGTTCACATTTCTAGGAACATGCTGATTCCCGTTACCCTTAGAAGTGTCTCTTGAGGCAGTTAGTTACTTTCAAAAATCACCCTGTACATTGTGTTCTGCTTGGAATGGACCTTACCTATACCAAATAATACAATGAATACAATTAAATGTGAAAACCGTTCTTAATTGGATGCCCAGAATGATAGTCAGTATGACCAAGCTCCTGGTGGTCGTGTATGGAGTTAGTGGCAAAGATGATCTTCAGTAGAGTCTTTTAGAACATGTTTTGAGCAATTTGCACTGTTGGGCATTTAACAAAACACCACAGTTCCTCTATGTACAATGTTCTTCTTTGTTGTGGAAGGCCGCTAGGTTTGGTTTAACTGAATACCCACAGAATTAGTGGTTAAAGCAGAGGATCTCTTCTACTTTACTCCCAGAGAGAATATTTCTGCCTGGGCTTCAAGGAGCCATTTAGGAGAATGGCATTCCCAGGTCATCATACTAATGAACTACTTCAAGGATGGCACAGGTATAACAACGTAAGATTACATGTGCTTGGGCCTACCCTCTGCCATGATCATGCATGTCAGCATTTATGCTAAACATGTGCACATAGAAGTAAGTAAAACTAAAATCCCAGCAGGATATTTCGCAATCAGTTTTTAGTTGGATTGGGATTGCTGCATCCCCCACAGAGAGTAAGGTAGGGATCCAGAGATTGTGCATCTTTGTGGGGGTAACCACCGAAGCTGGGCTGCCATCTAGCTACATCACTCATGAATAGGCTGAAGAGCACTGGAGCAATGACACACCCAAGCCTCACTCACCCAGTTGTCTCAAAATCATTAGACTGTGCCCTTTCCCCTTGATTACGTTTCCCAGAATAATTACCTTCCTATGCTATTGGTTACTGCCTCTATACAGCTAGGATGTTGGTAATGGTTGCTTGACGATAGTGTGGGATCACCAGAGAGCAAGATGCCAATTACGTACCAAATTTAAAGAGTGAATGTCCGTAGATCAAAAGTCCCATTGAAGAATAGGTCAATACAAAGTGCGGGGTTATGCAGTTAAGTGAACAATGAGGTTTGGTCACAAAAAGAAATGTGCTGTGATGGGTTAGAGCAAACTGTGCCGTGACGTTAACAAGTGCTGATTGTCCTGGAACATGTAAGGAACCAGGAACATGGCAAAGTTCATCATTATTTACCATCGTATTTCTTTTAGATTGCAACAAGAGTTTATCCAAGTATATTAAATATTAAAGTGGCAATGGGACAGAAAGAGGGGACAAAACACACAAGTAAAGAATTAAAGGGTCAGAGAACAGTTTGACCTACTTACACAGTGAAAACATATCTACTGGAACATAGGTAGCGATGGAGGGCCATTTCACACCAAGTGGTGGAGGAAGAGTCAACTAGAATAAGGGAAATGAAAATGGGTGGGAAAGAAGAAGGGAAGACATAGAAACCTAATAAAAGTGGCATGCAATTGACAAGTTTTGATAGAGAGGTAACAGTCACAATCATCAATAATGAACACTTATCAGAGGATTGTGTATTATCATACATGCATCAATAAACAGGAGACGGTAGACATTGGGATGGGGGGTAATGGGGGAAGGACGACCAGATAGAAGATTGGGCACAGCGTATGTGAGAGAAGGTGCCTTTGTGTGTGTGTTTTGAAGGGTGACAATGTGGGGGACTGACTTGATGTCTGGGGAAGGGAATTCCAATTGTGGAGTGGATAGTGGGTTGAATGGATACAATCAAGAGTTAGCTAAGGGGGTGAGAATCAGGGAGGTTGAGGAGAGTTAGATTTTGCATAGGGAGGGGAGTTGAGCAGCAGATGTTGAAGGGGCAGCTCGTGGATAGCTCAGTAGATAAGAAGAAGGAATTTTAAAAGGAATTGATTGTGTATGGCTAGAAATTTTATACAAAGTCACAATGCTGGGTACAAATACTGACATGATCAAAAGATTGTGGTTTGCACATTAACGGACCTTGTTGCCAGAAGTAAAGGAATATGAGTGAGGCCCATTCAGAGGCTGGAGTAGTAAACCAGCCTGCTGAGGAATAGAGTAGTGATACGAGATTGTCAGAGAATTAGGGGAGAAACAGGCCCATTTTCCTGATTGTGGGTAGGTTAAGGCTGCCAGCCATAGAGGTCCACTTAATGAACAAGTGTAGGTTCTAAGCACTGTCAAAATGACAACCCAGGCTGTGAGCAATGGAGGATGGGGTGAGGATCTCAGTGAGTAAGGTAAACTGGGTGAAGTGGAGCGGCGAGTATGCAACATCTGTGAGGTAGATTACATCTCTATTGGAGGAATTGATCATCTGGCAGCTCAGTGCCATTCAGGGGTGAATGGGGTCCAACAGTCTATTGTGCAGCAGTAACTCTCTGGTTAAACTAAGGGAAGGGGTGTACAATTTGCGTGTCATCGTCAAAAAGATGAGACAATGACCAAAAGAAGGTGCAGATCATGAACGAGAGAGGAGAGGTGGCAGATGGTTTGCAGATGGTTTGCAGGGGATATTTCAGCATTTCAGGAGGTAGACAGGAAGTAAACATTTCAGTAGCGGGCACTCCAGGTAAGAGCAGTGTCCTGGAAGCCGAGTCATGTGAAGGGATGAGTGGCCAACAGTATTGAAAACATGCAAAAAGTTCAAGCAGCATGGTGGAAGAGGAAAGGTGAGAGTAGAAATGTGGGCAATAACTGTGAAGATTTAGCGATGATGGTACAACTCTGACAGAAGGAGATTGCTTAGTTCACTTGTTTCCAAGTTAGTCGTGATTTGACAGAACCCCACATGCTCTTTCGTTTTGGAACAGAAAGGAAGAAAGGAGACATATAGGTACTTGCAAGCGTGTGTTACTGGGATGAGGTGTTTCCTTTGAGAAGGGAAGAATGCAGTATCATTATAACAGTTTGGGAAGATCTTGGATGACAGGGAGAGAGTGAAGTGATGGAGAGACAGGTGCAGGTAAGGGATGCCAGGTTGGTGATGCTCTGCAGTGAAAACATATCTACTGGAACATAGGTAGCGATGGAGGGCCAATTCACACCAAGTAGTGGAGGAAGAGTCAACTAGAATAAGGGAAATGAAAATGGGTGGGAAAGAAGAAGGGAAGGCATAGAAACCTAATAAAAGTGGCATGCAATTGACAAGTTTTGATAGAGAGGTAACAGCCACAATCATCAATAATGAACACTTATCAGAGGATTGTGCATCAAGTCTGTCCATCGGCGCTCCCTGCAAGCTACCAGATTTTTCTTTGTATTTTATTGAAGACAGCAAAATGGAAGGAATTGTCTAGGATGAGCATGTTAATTGCAATGTGTTCATTGCAGTTGTTGGTAAGAAGTTGAGACTGTACATATGCCAAGCTGTTTAGCCACTGGGAGAAAGGTTGAAATAGCCACTTTAATGATTAGATCTGGAAAAATCCTTCTAGAGAGGGGTTCATGGGACCTTGAAAGGTGACTGAGTAAATTTGATTTTGTTGTCAGTGTGTCACATGTTTTTGGCACTGTTGACTCTCACATTGATTTGGCGCCCCGATCAGTATTGCAAGTTGAAACTCTTACTGATGCTTGAAATCTGCTCAAGCAATCAGAACCCTTGAATCTCTTGAAAAAGCACTCTAAAAAGAAACTTTGTGGGTTATGTCTGTTTCCGAAAGAAGGTGTTGTACAAGGCAAGCACACTATTGCAGGGAATTGTAATAATTGTTACCAAATTTAGAAACTGGGTGTTCACTTTTTTGAGCTTTGAGGATGGTCTGAGAGTTAATTTGTCTATTCAGTGTTTTTTTCTCCTTTGGCTACTTAGTGTTTGTTCAATATTTTTTTTCTCCCTTATAAAAAAGCAACAACATACATAGAAACTCTGCCCTGCTTTTCTGCTTGTCCCCTTTCCTTTGTATTTCCTCTGATAAAAGCTCACTGCCAAAAAGTAAACATACGTGTCCTCATTCCTTTTCCCAAAAAAAAACACATGTTATGTCATGTTCCTTGGGTGGGGTTCTCTGGTTAATGCATTCATAGTTTGGTGTTTATCGATCTCTGGTTCGATAGTTTTCCAGTTCACTTCACAAAAGGTGGTAGAAAGGAGATGAATTGTATATGTGTGGCTCTAGGAAGACAAACAGATGGGAAGGTGGAACAAGGAGATCTATTTTCCCACTAGTTGTGGAGGGTCTCCCATAATTGACAAGAAGGGCAGGAAACATGTGCTGTTTACTGGTGCCAGCTCCTGGATTTCTGGGTAATGGGGGGGGGGGGGGCAAGGCATTGAGACTGGCTTCAGAAGAAGGAGAGGAATATGAAAAGAAGCAGGACATTTTGGGGAAGCCCACTTGGGCATTGAGGCAGCAGAGTCCTGCCCCCTAATTCTGTCGCCCAGGTAGTCAGGGACTACGGTGAAGGCCCTCACAGAGGCAGGGAAGGGTCTATGGTGGAGACAGAGAGCATGATGCATGTTGTATAAAACAAGGAAATAGGTGCATTCCTTATGAAGAACAAGATGACATTTTCTGCAGTCTACCTGGGGGAGTACACTGACATGGTTCCTGACTGGGTGAGATTAATTTCAGAGGAGGAAGTTATCTGTACCCTGTAGGGAAAGGGTGCAAAGGAGAGGGGCTTGAAGGGGAGTATTATTCTAGAGAGGATCCCTGGGGAGGACCAACTTGTTGGTGTTGCACCTGACAGTGAACCTATTTAGAGGGTTGGAACTGGAAGAGGATGGGGACAAAGCGGTGAAGGAGGAGAAGCACCCTGCACCTGCCTTTGCAGAGTGGGTAAGGTAATCACAGGAGTCCCAGGGAGTAACTAATGCCACTCCTTCCCTCATCCCTCATGGTACAGGGTGTACCATGTGTTACGAAGTATTTCCCTTACGTGCAATTTTACCTCAATTTTTGAACTCCCCAAACATTTTTCTTTTGTCTGGCTTACCTAACCTGACTTTTACCAGTGGAGCACAGCCTTCAACTGCACTCGTCTGGGCTTTTCACTCATTTGTTATTGGGAGACTAACACGTCCTTCAGGCTATCAGTACTGGGAAACTATGTTTCCCTTAGTCTTCGACTATGTTGCCATTTCTTGGTACCTCTTTATCTATGGGCCAAGTACCTTACAGTACCATGCATAGGGGTCCGTTTGTTTTATGGCCCTAGCCACCCTTTAAGGATTTGTTGATGTTTGTACAAGTGTGCCTAGGATGAACTGATGGCAGCAGTTTACTTTTAAAGTGCTTTGATGTCATATTCATAACCATACCGCATTTACAGCGTTTGGCCCAAGTCTGAAGCCAGTACCAAAAATGGCAGTGCCACAACGTTTTTTGTTGTGTCCATTGGCCATTTTGTCCCTTTGCCTTCCCCCAGGTCGAGAGACCAGGGTATTTCTTCTTTGGGCATGCAGCATCCCGCGAAAATCACATCTTCCCGGGCACCTGCATATTACGCGTGCTAGTGACCAGGAAGAGGGTTGGGACTGTCTGGTCCCAATCCACACTACTGGTGCAAGTATGTCTGGTAGCCATGAATGACTGGAATCACTCTGTGCAATGATTGGCCCACACCTGGCATGCATGCAGGAGAGCAGATCTTCAACTGGCTATCTGAGATTTCAGCGCAAATTGAATCTTGGATAAGAGAAGGGGCTCTGCATCCATTCCAGGTCGATCTACTGAGGATCACACCGAACTTCATATGGAGCCAAGTATCCTTAACAAGAAAGCAGACACAAGGAACAGCCGGCACCCTGACCCCATTGCCCGCTGTTGTCACGTCAGACCCCTGTTTCTTCATCGAACCATGAAGGCCTTCACAGGTGCTTTGCCCCTTTGGACTAGTTGGAACAACTACTCTCAGCTTCTCTTACTTACCCTTGTAAAGAGCCTCTTTAGAAATGTTACTGGGCCATCCAGTGAACTGTGCAGCTCGAATCCAGGGTAACGCACAGGAACGCCGCCGTCCTCAGTCGAGACTCGAGACTTGGGGAATCGCTAGCATGTGGTCCTGGGCCATCTCCCACCAAAACGCATTGTCCTAGCTCCTCGTGGTCGCAATTTATGAGAGTGCACCACACCGTGAGCATTTGTGGTCCCTGTGCTGCCCCGCTGTGGTGACCATCTCTGACAGTGCCTGCAGTTCTCAAGTACTGTGTCCTATGACGTGCTGAACCAGAACTATCCTTCTTCTTCCTTAGAGGGCTGAGAAAAAGCAAATGTCCTGCCACAGATGATCGTCCTGTACTGCAGCCACTGAGAGCCAGAGTGTCCTGAAACTGCAAGGTTAACACCTATAGACGAAGTGGTCTAGACTGCCAAATGTTGGTGTGGACTGTGTCACAGGTACTTTCCTAATTTACCGGTGGCTCCTTGGCACATCCATTCATGTTTACACACTAGTGTTCCTCAAAAGATACTCACCTTGGCTGGGATAGCCTGTGCTCCTCAGCTGTTCCCGAACTCTGTAAATCAAGAGTAGATCATCTTATAGGTATAGGAGCTTATTCTTCATCGCCTGAAGCCCCTTCCTGAGCAGCTACAGCTCCCTGAAGAGAACATGTTTTATGCACAATCGCGCATTGGTAATGCACAACAGTACTTTGAGCGCTAGGCTCCTCACTTCGTAGAGCTGGAATACAAAAGTTAGGGATTGTTGATGAAGGACTGCCGAAATTGATATATGTGCCGAATTAACCCCTTCATGTTGCAGTTTGTGGTTATTTTCCTCCCCCATCATCAGTACTAGGCTATTTGCAGAATTGTATATATGTCAACTAGTGAATGATCATGTGTGGTATTGTGTCTTCATAACTGCGATCTAATTGTGTTTTGATTAGTATTCCTATAATACATTTATTTTTGAAATACATCTGTCTAGGAGTAATCTGTGGAGATTTACTGTGGGTGCTCATTCGGGGCTCCTGATCACTCTCACACGTCCTGAGACTTAGACTTGACTGGCTGCCAAGCTACCATAGATTGGTCTGGTCTTTTCCAGAAGGTTACCCTGCTCCACTAGTGTGGCCTCCTAAACTTCTGCCCACCAGGTTAGAGCTAAGAAATGCATCTTAACACCATGCCACTTTGACCTGCCACCGGGGAAAACTGTCAAGTTTACTGAATGTATGCATGAAAGTCAGGTAGGGGCAGAGTAACAAAGTCTGCATCCTGGGCATGACAGCAATGTGTTTGAAAAGCATTTTGCTAAACAGAGTGCAGTAGGTTGATCGCTGTCCTCATCTGGCTACCTCCTATGGAACAGCCTCCCCTTCCATCTAGAATGTGAACAGGACTTTCTTAAATTCCAGAAGCTCCTCAAGACTTTCCGCTCTACCTCCTCCTTACCACCTTCTCTCCTCTGCTAATCTCACAGTTGCTGTGTTTGGTGTCGTGGGCCCTTATGCATCCCATGGCCCTTGAACTCCCACACCCATTTGCCCTAGCTTCTGTCTACCCTCAGCACCTGCCTCTGCACACCCTCTGCCCTGGGGGCTCGCACTTACACCCAACACAGCTCCAGGCTGTGTAGCACTCACCATACCATGCACTTCATCTGTTGCTCACCCATGAGCACTGACACTCAAGCACCTACCCCCTCTTCCCTCTCCTTTGCTGTACTTGCATGTTCTGAATACTCACAAGGCACAGTAGGTGTGTCTTTTTTTTTTCTTTATCCCTCCACTGTTTTTTTTATATTTTGTGTTTTTTATTGTGTTTCACTCACCTGTTACCTCCCTTTGGCCTGTGGGCACTTTGAAACAGTATGTACTTGCTATGTAAGTGCCTAACAAGCGAACAATAAATAAACAAATAAAATGTGGAATCACATTCACCACTTTCACCAAGGGATTTTCAGGATGAATATGTGTGCCACCATCAGGGACAACCTTTCTGCCTCTACTGACAATGGGGGTGCTAGCACTTCCCAGGAAAAGTTTGTAGCACAATATCAGTCACACTTTTCTAAGAAGTAGGTAAGTAACCAAATCACCTGCCAAGTCTTCCCAATCAGTTCCAGTGGCATCAGGCAACCCAGGCAACAGCAAGCACATATTGCCGGCAACACTCTAACATATGTTTGGAGGCAGATTTTAAGGGCCTCTGGGTCCAATTCCATCACAGGCTACCAATTACTGATAATGTGTGGTACGAAAATAAGAAGGATAGGGGAAGTCTGGGTGGTGGGTATTATGTTACCAATTTGAAAGCAGTAAGAACATTTAATCCAGTGTCTGCTGCATACAATCTCCACGACAAATTACAGGGCCTAAAGCATTTTGCCTCCACCACTTCCATCTTCTACTAGATGTCAAGTCCCTGGTGGCTTCTGCCCAGAAATGCTTGCATGAACAACATTGCTTGGTGCTGATCTGCTGACACATGGTATTACTCTGGGACACATCTTGACTGGCAGAAGAAGGACATGGCTACCAGTGTGCTATAGTCAGTGCTCTGGCCACTGGTCCGCATGTCCACAGTAAAGAAAAATGTTTGGCCAATGGACTGTTGCAGAACCTGACCTAACCATAACTGCATTGTACATTCCAGGTACTGCTTTGCAGGGCAAGAAAAAGTTGCTGCAAACATCCCAGCAGTGATTGGAATGTCCCATAAATTGCTGGAATCCAGGGTTGTGTAAGACATCTGTTCATAACATTATTCTCAGGACAGCATTGAGCAGGTGCTGTCTGTCATGTGACTTGTTTTATGTTTGACTATGCTCGCTCAAACGATTTCACAAGACTGGCCTGACAAAGCTGGGAACACTGCAATGCATCACTGTTTCAGGTAATCCGCAGAACAGCACTGAATTAAATGAGCTCTCGACGCTGCCCGCTGTGGCTGAACATTTTATACACAAATTTTAAAATTACCATACACATTTTATTTTACATTTTTAGGGCAAGTCACATGAGTTGATAATGTGAATCTTATGTGGCACTTATTGGATGAAACATTTTTTAAAATGTGTGTGTGTGTGTGTGTGTCCGCCCTCAAGTATTCTCTGCCCCAGTTACCCTCCTACCAAGTGTTCCACAGTGGCAGGTGTGTGATCTACTTCCGCAAGAGGCAAACTTTGAATGGCATCTCCCACCTTTTTTGAATTTCTGTTATCTTATCTCACAAAAGTCCTTTGAGGGTGAGCCCCGCACAAGTTGCCCTCTGGGATTCTATGCTGATCGAACCCCACCGGCTAAGTCTTAGCTGATGGCACATGTGTTATTTGCTCACATCAAGAGACAGACACTGAAAATTATATCCCACCTCCTGACTCTCTGCTATCTGCCCCCATAAAGATTGCTTAAGCATGAGTCTTGCACACAAGGGTTTCACTACTACTCCTGCTCATCACAAGTGTGAAGCACAACCTGGACGTTGTTGATTTTTCTTTTTTCTCATGGCACGTATTTTGCTTGCAGCCCCTTAAAGGCAAGGCATGCCTTATTTCTCCTCCTGCTCCCAACAGCCTCTTGTAGTTTCTCCAGAATGTGCTATGTGTCACACAAAATCAAAAGTAAAATGCCTCTGTCTCTATTAGTCAGCCAAGCTCTCACATTTAAAGGCTCCCTCTCCCTCTCCATAGATTTAACTGGTGGTGCTTGTGTTGTTCACCCAATTCAAACCCAACAATGCTTCACACAAGATAAACAACCACGAATCTAATAACATGTCTCCAGTCTCTCAGTTGTGTTCCCTTTCCTTGTCTCTACTCAATTCCACTAAATGAACTTTAGTTTTTTAACACTTCCTTAAATGCTTTAAGTTTACCACCAGCAACGAGGTGATTTGAGGATCTAATGACAATGTTTGTCCAGGCCTATCAATGAGATATCTATTTAACATCCTGTAGATACAATTGGGATACAATAAAGGTACATTAGGTTTGCCTATGGGCTATCAACAGCACCTTTAAATGCAAGTTGCATTAATTGATTAAGTGATGGACCTATAGCATCGGTCCATTTAATTTTCAATATTATGCTGGCTGTTTGGATGTCTTCAATTTGATTTACAATGCCCAATGAAGGGTATTCGTTTACTGAGGATACACATGAGGTATCCGCTTCTTTTCAGTGCTATTGAAGGCAAGAAAGAATATGGTTGTTATCCCTTAGTTTGGCCTAAACTGCATTTAATAGCATGACAGAGGGCTCTCTTTTGTCATAGGGGATCGACACCCAAGCTAGTGGTCCTAAGTCGAAAGACGTGACCTTTAAAATGGTGAAGTTCACCCAGCACACAATAGATGCCAGTGGAAAGGGTTCGAATGTGTTTATAGCCTGTGCAGCGGTAGAAAGGGGAAGCCTTATCTGGGGCTTACCATGGCAGAGCATGCATATGTTTTCTTGCCTAGTGTTTCCACATTAAAAAGAGGTGCTTAGAATGAATCCTTTTTTATAGGTGCATACAGCCTTCATTGCAGTCTTGTGATTAGAGAGCGTGCTTGGAAAATCATAAGAACAATGGAGACACATTGAGTGCAGGATTGTATTAGTGATTAGATCCTGCAGTTCGATCAGTTTCCAAAGAGGAGAACACATGCTCTAATATATGTATGATTAGAACATAAATGCAAATGATAGTCTGAAGAGGAGTACTCATACTCGAATATATGTAAATGTATGATTAGAAAAGAAATATGAATGCTGTCTGGGCATCACACAACACCTGATTCAATGATTCTTACCAATAAGCTGAAATGTCCCTTACATCAATGGCAATATTTGCATATTTCAGTAAACACCCATAGTGATCATTGTTTCAGCCTCATTTTCAGACTGCTATCATTGGGTCTAATCTTTCAAGTCTCAGGGATTGCTAAATATTGTTCTAAGATAGGTGTAAATGTGTAACACCTGTCTTACCACCTTCATTTATGTTCAATGCAGTTTGTTTGAGGCAAAACATGTATCCTGAATGGACCACCTGGGTCTGCCATTCTTCAAGCTGCACCTCAAAACAACACATGGTTTAACATGAGAAAGTTTTTACGCTGGGGTAAAGCCAATTGATTTCTATGAAATCTCCCTGACTGTCACATCTTGTGATAGCAAACCGACTACAATGTTATCCATTGAAAATGACTTCTGCAATCATTAATTGAGGATTGCATTTGAACCTTTCCACTATATAGTGGCAAAATAAGGTATGAAGACAATTTTGCCTGCGTTTTGCTGTTTATTGTTGAACTACGTTGAAGAAAATCTGAAAATTGAGCAGAGGGAATCTTTTCTACAGAGAGTATTGCATTGTGTCTTTTCAATTACATTATGTTAAGAACAACCTTATATTTTATCCAGATGGCCAATGATGTTGTGCATGGAAATGACTAAATTATGAAACAGTTCATGTTAATGTTAATGTTAAAGGACATTTGTACCGCGCACTATCACCACCGAAGTGGTCCCCTGGTGCTCAACTGTGCCACATTTATTGTTCCAAATAACTAAGATTAAGCGACTAGATTTTGGGAGTGTGATTAATAGTTGAATTTAGGGAGGACAGTTAAGAGGTGAAGAATACCAAAACAGTAAATATAAACCTTACACAATAAAACTACATAATGAGGGAAGAATGAGAATGCAGAGCTTATTTATCTAGATGATACTGAGTTTACAGAGTTTATTTGTGACATAAAAATTTCACTAGTATTGTCCTTCACCTGCAGCTCCGAAATAATTAGGGTTGAAAAGTGTGTACACAACATGTATCAGTAACTGTATGCACTGTAACATAGTGGCCCATTACGAGTTCAAAAAGATAAGAGGTTAAGAAAAGGAACAACACAATGCTATACATGCTGATGGAGAACACAAGTGTCTTGGCATCCATGTTCGTTGTACTAGTTGTGTTTTATTAATCTGCGATTATCGGTTGTTTCGTAAAGTGAAATGTTGCCATCTTGCCCTCTCTCACCTACACCAGTGTAATAGGCTCTATTTAGGAAAAAAACAACTGTAGCATATCCAAAATAAAGCAGCTAGACCTATTTTGCGACTCATGTTCTGACACCATATCACACCAGGCATGAACAAATCTCAACTGACTCCTCATTAGAAAGACAGTAACACAGTACAATTACTGTATTGCTTTCCAATCCACCATAAAAATTCACCTACATACCTGAAATATTACATTAAACAATATGTACACGAAAGACTGTTGAGATCATCACATGGAAATAAGAACATCACCCAGGTTCAAAAGGCTGTAACAAGGAAGGAGATCTCTTGCAGTGTTACGTCTGGAAAGTGAACGTCTGGAACATACGCTGCACAATCCTAAAACCAGAACATACTCTAAAGAGGTTCAAACTGAATGTGAACATCTGGCTCCATGAACAGAAGCTCTACATCAGATATGCCCACATAAAAAAAGAAAATAATAACCCCCCACCGTCCTCCCCCCACCTCCAACAATTTTACTGGACTCTAACACATTTATATATTATTCCACTTCTTTTAGCCATTTGCGCTGCTATGCCCATGGGACTTGTTCACAGTGCCTTATAAATAAATAAATACGAATATACCTCATAACATCAAATATGGCACACAGCGAGAAGGATTAGCATTAAGAAACGGTGTAGATCGAGATGTGTAGGGGAGTTAATATTGTGATTTGTTTGGTTTGTCTTTTTTTGTTGCTTTTTTAAAGGTTTGTATAAGCCGTATAAAAATAAAAAATAAATGAAAAAAAATAATGTGGCTATCTCAAACATAGAAAACGTTACCAGACATAGACTACATCCACTTGCTTTATATTTGATATAAAATGAATAACCAGTATGCACCAGAATTCATGTAGCTTGTGGTGCATTTTCGCAAGTGGCACCCACAATGTGTAACTGAATTGTCAACTCAAAATCTCGGATAAAGATTTCAATTACCGGAAAGTACTGGGCCCAGAAGGTAAATATGCTATCATATATCCTTCACTTCTACATCCATTCCAATGCCTCAGCTCATTATCCCTCCACTTCTTATCAAAACCGTTTTTTCTTTGCGTTACCTTCATCAACTAGCCTGTTTCCTTTCTATCCTTTGAATACATTTGCTGTTGCCTGTATCTTGGCATTCCTCTACTGTTTGGTCACTCCCTTCACACCTCTATTTCCTTCATTTTTTCCTTTACCATATACGCATGAACTTCCATGGTACAGCGTGTAGACGTGTGATCCATAAATAACGACACTTTGAGATTGAAATTTCACGAGGAACTTCCACTTCAATAGGGCCCTCTGCCCCAACACATCCTAAATTAGAATTACAAATGCATGCCAGTCTACTTGTCTTTACTGTATCAGCCCAAGGACATCTTTACCTAACTGGGTGGACGTAGGCATTTACGTATGTCCTCATTGCCTGTCGGGTACCTGATTCCTCTGCCTTGAAAACGGCCAGGCAAGGGTTGAGGGCAACATGTTTTGCTTTATTGATCCCTTTCGTTGCAGATCCCCGAATATCAGACACATCCAGCTACCTTGGTGGATTGGCGTCCTGAGGGGCACATTCTGCAGGGCTAACTCTATTCAAGTATCACCTGCCACCAAAACACTTCTAGGCCAGACACGGACATGTTGTTGATGATGTTGAAATTCCTATTGTATCAAACCCGTTTGACAGCAAGAACTGAGACTTTAAGAAGGCATTTTACGGCATAACACATTGACATTGAATGTGTACATCCTTTGATTCTGTGCTAAAATATATTTGATGCAACACTATCTATACCGTCTTTGCAATGTAAACAATCTATGTGTCTGTTTAATTATTCTATAGCATGTTAAATAACTTTGTTGTTCCATATTGTTTGGGGAAATACTCTTAATCTTGATGTCTCCTCTCCAACAGGTTTCTCACTCAAACCAGTTTAATCTGGCTTCTTGCATTTGTGGGTTTAAGTTACTTGAATGAAGTTACGCTTTCCCTTTAATTATCTCAATGACGTTTATGGAATATGGTTCCTTCCCATTGTTTCACCAGGCCCTCTGGGTTACAAGGACAAGATTAGCAATGGACGAACACTAGAGCTGCCAGAATTAAAGAGGAACATGCATGTAGTCTTCCATATCCTCGAACGTTAGGGAATGACAATGATATCCTAACAATGACAGCGACAACGACATTGCATTCTTCGGTTTCCAAGGCATGTTCAGAGAGAGACAATCTGTGGGGGTAGGTTGCCTCTCTTGGTTCATATGTATAAAAAAAAATATAAAAAAAAAACATAAAAGGTTAACATCTGGGCACCAGATTATTCACCTGGCATACGATCAGAGTACTTAAGCACATAATAATGAACATAGTAGATGCAGCCGTAGTTTGGCATGTGAGTACCTTTACTGGTGAGGCTGTAGCTGGATTTTCAATTATGTATGGTGTTGTGGGATGCACTGTCTTACATAAAACATCCCTTTTCAATACTTCATGCAAGGAAAAGAAATGTGATGTAAATATGCTATGGTTTGTATGTGATTTTCAACACATTGTTTAACATTGTATAAACAATTATTTTAGTGTGGTAAGTCTGAAAGGTTATGTGTTTTAATCTTAGAACTCTTAGTATCTTTTAAAGCACATAAGAGGAATCTGGCAATTTTTCAATTGCTTGGGAATGTTTGTAGTTTTCTTGTTTTTTCTGTGTGTGTTTTATTTTGTTTTTGTTTTAATATGTGCTTAAAGTTTTAAATGATTAACCTAATTGCAAAATAAAAATATATATTTTTTATTTTTTTATTTTTTATTGCATATAATCAACTTGTGATTTTTACAAAGACGAATGTTGTGCGTTGTGAATTGTGGAATTGGGAATTGATCTTCATATAGTTAGAAGTATACGCGATAAAAGAGGAGATGGTGATGAGAAAGTGAAGAAGATGAAGAGAAAAGGAACATGATTATTCTATTTGTTACTTTCTTTCTTCCCTCTTTTATGTTGCACTTTCCTTCATTTTATCAAATGCAATTGTCAGAAGCTTTGATGTCACAATAGACCATTTTGTCTTTTCACCCGACATTAGTCTATTCCACTAGATGTCTTCGTCTAAGACTGAGGTCGTCATCCCAAGAGGCGAAAAATAGGCGCATCGCAGTGTAGTAGCAGATGCTTCAGGTTTTCTGGTTCCTTTACTGATTTACATAATCTGCATTCTATAGACGACGACTGTAGTCTAATGTTAAGAATTTCACGTGTTGGTATTAAGTTTAGACGAGCTCTCAAGAGTGTCCGGATTATTTATTTTTTCGGAAATTTCGAACAGTATGGCAGTGGTACTTTTAGTTGATTAAAAGTTGGGGGCAAATGCGCGGTCAATTTGTTTGCTTGGGCCTTGTCAACTGTATTAATCCAATCCATGAGGTCCATTTTTCGTTTTATTCTCTGGGGATTTCCGATCAGTTCTTCTTCTGTACAGACTATTTCATCTAATTTTGCTTTTTGTTTTTGGGACCATTTTTTTAAGATGTTAAGATGGCCAGTTGCAAGTTCTTCTGCTATCAATTTGAATAACGAAAGGGTTTCCGGCATGATGATTTTTCTATAGATTTGCATTGCGTTCTGGTCAACTGCTGCTAGCAGGGATTGCAGCCCTAACTCGCGTCTGATATTTGCGATTGCAGCAGAATTCGGTAGACCCAGAACTAAGCGCCACAGTAAGCCTTCGAGTTTGGGCCAGATTGCGGTCGGCATTGATAGAGTTGCACCCATTCCGTACGTTAGGGCCGGGACGACTTTGCCTCTGTAGAATTGGATTACGGGCTCCAGAGAGAATTTCCCGTATCTTTTGTCGATCGCTCTCATCTGGGCTGCTAAATTCCTGGTTTTGCCCCATAGTATCAGTTGCATAGTTGTCTCCTGCATTGAGTTGTCTATTGTTATTCCTAGATATTTGTAGCATTCGACTGTTTCGATCTTGACATTTTCTAGGAACCATCCTCTATGACGTTTCTTGAGAGACTTTTTTTTCGCTAAGATCAGAATTTTTGTTTTGGTTTTGTTGATTTCCAAGTTATTGGATTTGATGTAGTTTGCCACGTTGGTCAATTGGCGTTGTAATCCAACCTCTGTCTGATCTAGCAGAATGAAGTCATCGCGTATAGCAGGCGAGATGTGTTCGTATTGCCTATTTTCGGTGGAAATGCTCGAACTGAGCTTTCAGTATCTTTAAAGTCTCTGAGAAAGCTAATAAAGAGTGCTGGAGCTAAAGGGCACCCTTTTTTCACCCCGCGGTCTGCTGGAATCTCACTAGATAGGGTTCCCTGATTATTTAGCCGAACGTGCAGCTTGTTATTAGTATGTAATGCTTTGATGGGGTTCAACAGTTCATTATGGCAGTTCCATTTGTGTAGTTTGGCCCAAAGTAAAGTCCTGTCCACTTTATCGAAGGCTTGTGAGAGGTTGATGAAGGCCAGAAATGCTGGTGGAGCGCCTTGCTTTACTTTTGCCTTAATTAGGTTTAGTAGCAAGATGTTTATAGAAGTACCGCCATTTTTTAGGAAACCCATCTGAAAGGGGTCAAATGCTGGGGAGCCCTTTGCCCAAGATTGGAACTGTTTGAGCAGTAGTGTCGCAAATATTTTGCCAATTATATCCAACAGTGCAATCAGCCTGTAGTTCTGTGGATCTTCCATGTTACCGCGTTTGAACAGAGGAACAATTATTGAGTGAGTCCATGTTGTTGGTATAGTTCTGAGTGATTCGCAGTGTTGGAATATGATCCTCAGGAGTCTTGCCCATGCTTCCGGATATTGCTTAAGATCTATATTGCTAAGGCCGTCAGGACCGGGGGCTCTCGAGGATTTAAGATGTTTGATGACGTTGATAATGTCTTCTTCGTCCGAGAGCTTTATCCATTTGTCACTAGATTTTTCTGCTTTGCTTTCAAGAAAACCGTTCGGAGCCGCAAACATAGTTCTGAAGTAGTTGGTCCAATTATCTCATGAAACAAAGTTCGCCAGTTCACTATCACGGTCATTCGTTGCAGTTTTAATAAGGGCCCAGAAGTCACTTGATTTCTTAGTACTTAATGTCCTGAGCATCTTTTCCGCATCGTTTTGATACATCAATCTCCTGCGACTTATCAGCCAGGATTTATAGCTGTTAATTTCCACTAGGCAGTCTGCTTTTGCCGATTCAGATTTTTCAATTGCTGCTCTTCTTTTGGCTCTCCTCAGAAGTTTTCCTCTGTCCACTAAGACTTGGTCGAACATATGCCGGTGTTTATGAATTTGGCCTTTGCTGTTCTTGAGGTTTGATCTAAACTGTAGTAAAAATGGGAGGTAATTCGGTCTCTCGCACTCTGTCAAGTTTCCTTCCACAAATTTACCATAATTATCAGTAATCAACGTGATGCTTTTGTCGGTTAAGCGCAATCTAGTGTGCTGGGTGTTTGCTTCTATTGCAGGTAGAGCAAGTTTGTTTTCATAATGAGCTGCTGACCATGTTATTGCAAGTAAGTTGTGATCACTCTCTTTTGTCCTAACGACTTTAAATGATTCAACCAGAGGCAATAGATTAGTTGATATGAAGATATGATCGAGTGTGGCCTGGGAGTTTTCTCGTTCCCAAGTAGGGATGATGTTTTCCCAAGATTTAAGCCAAGCTAAGTTATGGAAGTGTCTTGAATTCATGGCAGTCATCCAGGATTTTCCTCTCTCTTCAGACGGCAGCTTGTATTTAGTCTGACTGGCCAAATCTCGAGTGCATATTGCGTTCAGGTCGCCACATAAGATCACATGCTCTTTTTTTGAGTCGATTCTGATGTTGTCGATCACCTTAGTCACTTCCTTACAGAAGTTTAGTGTTGATGAATGCTGGGGGTTCCAATAAAAATATATAAAAAAATATCATGATGAGCATTTGAGAGATTACATTGCATTGGATGACATTTACATTTGTATATACCAGAATGTATGTTGATAGGATAACAATACCTTAATAATTAAGGATGTGCCTCATAGGTGGTGACTGTGCCAGATGTCTTTCACGAACATAAAAAGGGGATTGCCCCGAATGTGGTACAGCTAGTGAGGGGGTCTCAAACCTTCGCACAAAAAATACACAAGCTGTAAACGAGTAAATTCAAAAAAAGCTACTGATTTTAGTTAGTTTGGTATCCAACAAATGGATATCCAAACTTGAAACTACCCAGACTGTCCAAGAGAGACACAAAGCAATGCAAAATCACATCACACACAACTTGTTGAGAAAAATATATATGTTACCATTTTTTATTTGGCAAAGGTGAATGCATATACCAAATACACAAACTCATATGCTTTTAACAAGAATGAAATAGAAGTATTTTTTTGCAACAGATGCAAGAAGACAAGAAAGATCAGCTTTTCTGGTAAATATCCTAGTTTACCATGTAAAATATGCAAGAAATTTTGTGATTAAAACAAAAGTTTGCCATGCAGAAATATGCAAGAAATGTTGTGCTTAGAACAAATACTTAAGTATGTCTGGAACAAGTGCATAAAAACAACCAAGTGCAACTTCTTGGTAGTGCAAATCTGCCAATTGTGCAGAGATAATGTAAATACATAATACAGGACTGCCTATGTAAACATAGTACTTTGTTTTAGTGCAATATTCAGGGTCTCAAACACAAAGTATGTTTTTTAAGAAAACAGACAAAGCAGTGAATTTCAACAAAATGAGACCTACGTAAACATTACACTTTGTATTAGTGCAATATTCAGGGTCTCAAACACAAATGATGTTTTAAGAAAAACAGACAAAGAAATTAATTTCAACAAAATGAGAACACTGGTACATTTCGGCGGGCCACCTGTAAGGCCTTTTTAATGAACCGCCTTCCTCGGGGCTGAGTAATTGATGTTATTCCCTGTGGGGAAGCAGACAAAACAATCCATCACATAATGAATATGTACATAGAATAATACACAGAAATGACATTGTGACTTGCTATGTGTCTCTCAAACACATGACCTGGGTTTATCAAGTATTAGGGCCCTAACTGCTCAGGCCAAACATTTATAAATTTGATCAGACGATTGGAGTCTACCTAAGAGGGGAACCTTACCCAAAATGAATGTGGGTGGAATTCATCAAAGGCAGAATTTCTAGACGCAAAGCCCAACTTCAGGGTGGAGCTTGATGCAGCAAGGATTGAGGTGAATCATCACTAAAAATCAAATGATATAAGAATTGAATAAAATAAGAATTAGCTCAAATGAGTGTTTGAAGCTCGTAGAATCTACCATGAGAAGCATTGGAGGTAGAAAAAGGATGAGAAAAGAAAAAAGGATATACCTGAATAAAAAGGTATGTTGGATTCTCACGTCGTGACAACTGTCGTGAATAAATCAAAGATTGGCAACTCCTGAGCAAAGGGAGAAGAACTACCACGAATGGCTGGCAAATGAATGTCCAATAAAGGGACGTTGATCGGTAATGAATACCTGATCTGTACAAAAAAGGAAGGGAAGAGAGGAGGCAAAACAGAGAAAACACAATGATTTCTATGGGTGGCTGAACTTGTCAGAGACCGTAACAAATTGGAGAGCATCTGTGTAAAAGAGCTCATCAAGATAATGCATGATGCTCAAACGTGCATAGAGTGCATGAGTTTAAAAGAAAAAGAAAAAGAAGAAAGAGGTGAATTACTAAGCCCGTTGAAATGCTGAAAGTGAAATGCTATCGTGAAGAAAAAGCATCACGGACACAGAAACTTACCATCAATTCGGACAGGCGAAGGCATATGTAGCCGGAACCGATGTTGTCACAAGAAGTGCCTGCATGCGTCTGGCAGAAAGGCCTCAGCTGCGAGCATAGCTTATGTTGGAGCTGGCAGCGTGATGAGGCCTCGAAGGAAAGATGACGTGTAGCGAATGGGAAGCCTTGCATTGACGAGGTTGTGTCAGACTGACACACCTCCTTAGCGATTGGCTTGTATTATGCAGCCAATCACAAGTGATTTAAGTGCAAAACACCTAGCAGGGCGAACAAAGCCCTGGGAAGTGGGACCGAACGTGGAGTATCAAAGTGTATGAAGCACAAAGAATGAAGCATAGCTTGAGTTGGAGCTGGCAGCGTAATGACGCTGCAGAAGAAAGGTAACGCGTCGCATATGGATAGCCTCGCATTGACGAGGTCGTGTCAGACTGACACACCTCCGTAGCGATTGGCTTGCATTGTGCAGCCAATCACAAGTGGTTGAAGTGCAACATACATTGTAGGGCAAACAGAGCCCTGGGAAGCGGAATCGGACGAGGAGTCTCAGAGTGTTCGAAGCACGTAAAGCAGCCAAACACTGCAAGAAAATGAGGCGAAAGAGTGCGCATCGTGAGTACCAATCTACGTGGTATATTATGCGTCAAAATAAGTGCGATCTGCCTAATGTGTGGTAAACCCGCTCAACTAAAATGTAGAAGAGCACCTCGAAGATTAAATAAACTGCTTGTCCTGAAATGAATGAAAAAAAGCTTCAAACTGTGTTAGAATTGCTTGGAAACTCCGTGTTGGAACCAAAAAGAATGCTATTGAAAGTGGGAAACTGTAGCCCGTACTAAGCAGGTTCAAGTGTCAGTTGCTGGGTTGTCAAAAAAAGTGCATAGCCGCATTATAAGGGTGGGATAAATTCCTCATTTAGACCATGCACATGAGAGCCCAATCAAAAAATCCACCTTGCCTCCCTATCCAACAAACTTTTATGTATGTTAGTGGAATTTTTGACTGTTTCCAATACCCACCACAATACATCAATGGGTGAGTGATTGGCAGTCATGTGGTGATTGACCAGGGGTGCCGTGACCATTTTACATCGTATTCGTGATCAATGTTCCGCAATCCTGATGTGCACTGCTCTGCTGGTTTGGCCAACATACCGTAATCCGCACGGACATTGAATACAGTAGACCACGTTTTTGGTTTTACAATTTGACAGGTTAGGAAAAGTCCATAACCGATCATTTATTTTGAAATCTTTCATTTTTCTTGTAAAGGGGCAGATGCTGCATGAGCCACATGGGTAATGGCCCTTGACTGAACACAGGTCCCATAGGCGAGTTTTGGGGAATTCTTGCTGAAGCTGGAATGTATCAATTTGTCTCGAATATTGGGAGCCCTTTTAAAAGCAAACCGGGGTAAAGGTTCCTCCGGAAGGTCCAGTCTAATGATGTCCCAATGTTTTAGGATGAGTTTCTTGATTTGAAAAGCTAAAGTACCGTGTGTCAGAACACAGGTCATGTTGGTGCTCTCCGTTTGTGATGTTTTAGTGGTAAGTAAGAGAGCATGATCCGTCCATCTTGCCCGTTTCCTAGATCTCTTAATGAGGGTTTTAGGATAGCCTCTTTCTCGGAATCTAGTGTCAAGTTGATCCGTTTGTTGGTTAAAATCATGGATATCGGTACAGTTCCTTCTTACACGAAGATACTGTCCGTACGGGAGGTTGTCCTTGAGGTGCCGAGGGTGATCACTTGTGTAGTGTAATAATGTATTTCTGGCACTGGATTTCCTATGTAGGCTGCATTTAAGCTGGCCGTCTTGATGCCCAATGATTAGGTCAAGAAAAATAACTTGGTTGGTGGAATGTTCAAGTGTTAATTTAATATTGGCATCAATCTGGTTGAGCCAGGAAAATAACTCTAAGAGTTCATCTTCTGGTCCTTCCCAAATAAAAATGATGTCATCTATGTAACGCTTCCAATGTAGGATTGATTTTTGGAAGGGATATGATTCACAAAGGATATGTTCAGTTTCAAATTTCGGCATGAAGAGAATAGCCAAACTCGGTGCGAAAGCCGCACCCATAGCAGTGCCTTTTATCTGCAGGAAAAAATTCCCATTAAACTCAAAATAGTTTTTGCATAGTGCTTTTTCCATCAATTCTAAAATAAAATTGATTGGCACTCTTTGTTGGGTATTGGATTCTGTCAGTAGTTCCAGCATGCATTTTAATGCTTGTGCCTGGGGAATGCTAGTGTATAAAGAGGTAATGTCCATTGTGACTAAAATATGTTTGCTCGGATCGAATTCAAGGTGTTCAAAAATTTGAATGGTTTTCATAGTATCGCGTAGGTAGGTACTTGTTTTGGTGCTCAATGGTTTGAGAAACGTATCAATAAATTTGCATAGTGGTTCAAGTGGGGTCCCACAGCCTGAAACTATGGGACGTCCTGGTGGGTTTATTGTGTTTTTGTGTATCTTAGGAAGTGCCTAAAGGGTTGGAGTGCGACCCTGGCTAGTTGTTAAGAAATCGTATTCATTTTCCGTGATCCAGTTATGATCAAAACCATATTTAGCTGCTTGATCAATTTCTACTTTGATGTCTTTCGAGGGATCCTTTTTCAATTTTTTGTAGCTTGTCGGATCGTTCAATAATTTATTAACCATTTCCAGATATTGGGTGTTAGTCATAACAACTATCCCGCCTCCCTTATCTGTGGGCTTAATCACAATGGCATCATTGGAAGCTAATTCTGTAAGGGCTTTGTTTTCTTCTGTACTCAAATTGTGCTTAATATGAGATCTATTATCAGAAGATTTAAGGTTAGATAAGTCCTTAAGAACCATTTGCTCAAAAGAAGGGCATCGTAGACCGGAGTCCTGCTCCTGTACTCTCTCAGGGGTATCTTTAAAAAAAGATTTGAGCCTAATGGTTCATAAGAATCTGCGCACTTGCATTTCCATAGAGAACCAATCATTACCTCTCGTGGGAACGAATGATAGGCCTTTGGATAGAACAGAGATTTGTGCTGGACTGAGACACAGGTTAGCCAAATTAAAAATAGCTATTGTGGGTTCCGTATGATTCATCGGGTGCGCCGGCGTCGTCCCCAGGGTCTCCGCATTGGTACGTATGGTTGGAACCACGGAGGACCCCATTGCGGTATGCCAAATCCTCCTCTGCCTAAAAAAGGATTATTTGGTTGAAAGTTGCCAAACGGTTGTTGTGGCTGCTGTAGTGACTGATTATCCGACCCACTGCTACTTGAACTAGAGAAGGATACGCCCTTGTTCTTGTTACCTTGTCCGCATTTGGATGCTGTCTGTTTATTGATAGCTTCTAAGTAAGCTTCAGTGGTATAGGGAAAGATTTTTTCTATTTTGAACTTGCGGATATCTTTTGCAAGCTTTTTAGTCTTTTTGGCAATTGTGGTGGCTCTAAATTCTTCAAATAATTTATTAACTGAATCTATTTGGGCTTTTGCGTCACTAATAATTGTACTGGATAAGAATTTGGCTTCTTCTTCTTCTAAGGTTCTTTGTGTTTCCAAACCGATTCTTTGAGCTGTAGTAATCGTTAAAACCATATAATCATGACTACATTTGATGGCAATCTGACTGAAGGTAGTCTTATATTGTTTGTCGGACAAGAAAAGGCAAGGTTCGTTTCTGACAATTAGGCCTGCTGGTATAGTGTTGGATTTTAAATATTTGCGCAAAAAATGACCGTGTAGTTCGGTCCTAAAATTCTTCTTTTTCAATTTCAGTAATTCGTCACTGTCTGTAGAGTGAGCTAGATTGGGATTCGTTCCTGCCGGGTCAAAAATAGATGGACCGCTTAATATCTCTGAAATCTGTTCCTCCGTGAAGCTGAACGTTTGACTCTCAGCCATACTGTGGGTGAAAGAGAAATCAAAGAAAGAGTATTGGACTGTGTTTAGCCACAGTCTGCTTGCATTACTCTGAACCTGAAGCAAGAAAAAATGTGTCAAGAAGTAGTCAAACAAGAAAAAAGTAATGCGAAACCAGAGATATTGGAGATATCTTTCACTGCATAACATAACCATAACCCAGTGGATGACCGGGATACCCTGTGGGCAAGTGCCGTAGTCACAGCTTCCCCTTCACATGTTTGCTTTTGTTTTTTTATTTCTGTTATGTTTGTTTTTGGTATTTATACATATATCAGCGAAATAGTATTAAATCTGAATGCGCTATTGGCTTTTTATCATTGCATTCTCACGTGTTTTTAGACTTTGTTTCACGTTAGTTTATTTCATTAATTTTGTTTATTTCACTTGTATTTACTCTGTCAAGCACGACAGCGGGTCTCTGCCCTCATACAGTCTGACCCCCAGGTGCTCGCACCTGACTAGCGACAGCATATATTGTTTTGTTTCAAACATCCAGGCACTGCTGTTAAGCAGTCTGCTTTCTAGCTCTGCTTTCCACGGCGTCCCGGAAGGGACATCTCCTGGCTTTTAGGTATCCTATCTAACATTCCTCTTCAGATACCCTGCGGGGAAGTTCTGGAGTCACCGCTTCCCATTGACCTTTTTGCTTTGGTTTGTTATTTCTGTAATGTTTATTTCGTTTTGCTGCTCATACATATTCTAACGAAAATAATTCGCTCTAAATGTCATATTGGCTTTTATCATTGCGTTCTTATGTGTTTTTAGAATTTGTTTTACGTTAGTTTGTTTCATTAATAGTGTTTATTTTCCTTGTATTTACCAGTTCAAGCGTGGCTGAGGGTGCCTGGCCTCATACAGTGTAACCCATGTGTGGCTCGTAAACGGCTAGTGTCAGAAAATGTTGGCTCGTTTCAAACATCCACAGAGTGCTGTTGTTCAGCAGTCTGCTTTCGAGCTCCACTTTGCACGGAGCACTGGATTGGACTAGTGAAATATCATGCGTTATTTAACTTGCAGATCCAGGAGAAAATACAGTGGTCAAGTGCAGTGAATTAGCGCTGAAGTTGCCCACCAAAGTCAAGCCCGTCTGCGCCCATCTGGGTCCCGGCTGGGCTCTGGGCAACAGACGAAATCGAGGTTCATGGTGGGGCATTACAGGTATTGGGTAAGCCAAATAATACTACCTATACCAGATGAACACTCTGTGCTCTGGCACCTAAAATATATTTTGGCCCCCTAATGGATATTTTATCCATGTATTTTGTCTCACGGTCACTAGTGGGACATCCACACATTACCCGGATTTCATGTGCGTTACAGAAACCTGAATTTCCGAAGCATCATCGCCTGATACCAATCAGGGTATAACACCTGCTTATGCTATCATTCATGTGGTCCGCGTCACTGCCCAACCAGGAGGAGGCATTACTATTATATTTAAACATTTTCTGTGGTCTACTATCCCTATTTTTCATAACATCAGAATGGAACATTGCCTAGTCTGGATCTCTCTTTCACCCACGTCAACTTTACACTTCTCGAATATTTATCGCCCTCCTTGTTCGAATAAGTCTTTACCTGAGGATTTAGCTGATCTTGGCTCTGACCTTAAATTGAAATATGCTTCTTCATTCGTGGTGGGGGATTGAAATGTTTGGTGTGATGATATATCAGATCTGCATGCTACTAAGCTTACTAGGCTTCTGACAGATTTTCAGCTGCAGCAATCTGTTCAGGGTTCTACCCACACCCAGGGACATACTTTTGATTAGATTTAAGCTGCAGCAAATTCCATTAAAGTTGATCTGTGTCTACCTGTGGCTTGGCCGGATCACTTTATAGCACCATTCACAGTATTTGTTCTTCAACCTTGGATTTTAACCAGCCTCGAAACAAATGGGGAGAAGTTGATTCTTTAGTTGTGTCATCTCATATTGTGGAATATTATGAGCAGGTCTCATCCACTACAGCCTGTGATTCTTCAGCTATACTCCAGGAGGCTTTTGCTGTAGAGGCCGAAGAACATGCTCATCTTAAGACAGAAAGAGAGCGACTTAGGCACTCTGCACCTCGGGCTATGGCCTCTTTGTGGTCTCTGAAGCTTTTTTTATAAACAGGCTGAGTGCACAAGGGGCTCAGCTTATCAACCAGCTGACAAAACAGCCTTGAAAGCCTACAGCTTGAAACACCATCAGGCCATTAAAAAGGCAAAATGTGTATATTTTACTAAACACATTACGTAAATCAGCCCAATTAGCTGTTTTCTGTTGCGAGGAGCTATCATCGCCTGCCCCGGTTTCTTACTCTCGGTCTCTTTGTGACCCTTTACTTGAGCTTTTCATCCAGAAGATTTTTACTCTCAGGAATAACATCCCTGCTCGGGAAAGGGAGGTGTTGACCACCTTCTGCTCTATGCCCCCTCTTAAGGAGCTTCTTTGGCGACTTTTCATCCAGTTACTGAGAAGCAGCTCCTCACAGATATAGCCCAGTTAAAATATTGATCTCACTGAACCCTATCCCTTTGGATATACTGATAAACATGTGCATGGATACAGCCAGTGGTGTGTTCAGACTCTTTTGATTGGGTTGGCCAAAGTGAAGCACTAACTTATGCAGGGGTGGCATGAAGTATGAGCGCATACACACAAAGATCATAGTTTAGGATAATGCGGTGGCACGCGGGGTGGACAATCAGATTCCAGGTGTCGCACGTGCCACCCCAGGCCACTCCCTGGACACGCCACTAGATATAGCCCCAATATTGGTCTCGACCATTAATTCTTCATTGAGTCAAGATTCTATTCCTGCAGTTCTTAAACATGCTTCGGTCACTCCACTTTAAAATAACCCCTTTAGACCTGGCGCTCTCAGCTAATTTTCGGCCCATTTTGCTTCTCATGTTTCTCATGAAAGTTCTGGAAGCCATAATTAATCCCCAACTAAGGACCTTTCTGGAAGATGCTTCTATTTTAGACCCCCTTTCAGTTGTGTTTTCGAACATCTATGGGAACAGAGTTAGTGTTAGTATCGGTCATTGATGATCTTACCAGGATGCAAGACCAAGGTGGAGTGGCTTTTCTGATCCTGCTTGACCTATCCACAGCTTTCAGTACAAGTGGCCACTCCATTCTCTGTCATCGCTTAGAGGAAGTTGGGGTAACTGATGCAGTACTCCACTGGCTCAGGTCTTATCTTTCAGATCATGCTTACAAGCTATCTCTCCCCTCTTATAAATCCACTTTTTCTTATCTTATCTGTGGCGTTCCATAAGGATCAGCCGTTTCCCCTCTCCTTTTAAATTTGTCCATCCTATGGCTAGACTCACTCACTCACATGGTTGCCATTTTTATTTATACAGCCAATGACAGGCAGCTGATCCTAAGAGTGGATCAGAACTTGATGGAAGCATCTGCGCATTTAAGGGATTGTCTGGCAGACATCAGAGATTGGATGAGCAATAAATGTCTGAAGCTAAATGGGGATAAAATTGCAATTCTGAGTTTGGTCCACCAACTGCCAGGTCCCTTTGGTACTTAGAATTGTGGCCCTCTTCACTCTGAATGCTTCTGCTCGGGTGGATACAGTAAAAAACCTGTGAGTGAAAATCTCAGCATCTCTTACCCCTGACCTTCAAATGAATGTGAGATATAGCACAGGTCATCTTAAACTAAAAATACAAAAAAAGCTGATTCCTTTCCGTCCTCATGCTTTAGGTGGGCCCGTGGTGGCTTACCCGGGGTTAGACATTCTCGACTACTGCAACACAACCCTGTTGGCCCACCCAAACATAACCTTAAAAGCCTGCAAATCCTGTAAAATTCTAAGGCTCTGCTAACTGTTGGTTTGCCTAAGTACACGCATCCCTCAGCTGTACTAGGTCAATTACACTCGTGTCCGGTTGAAAGTAGGGTGAAATGTAAAGCCCTTTGTCTGCCCCATCTCGCTCTATATGTTTAAGGCACTTCTTACCTTCGCAATAAAATATTTCCTTATAAACCTACCAGAAATCTTTGCTCTGCCAATCTTCATCTTCTTCATTTTTGTGCCAAGCTTCTTAAATGATGCAGAAGTAGGTTCACAGAAACATATGTTATCTCACAGAAAAATATAGCTTGAATTCAAGCAAGTTAATTAACTAAATTAGTTGTTAGTGTTAGAGCAGGAATCAATGATGGCTGTGCCGAGTAAATCAATTAATTCAAAAATATTGTAGTAATCATTAGAAACAATCATTTTAATTAATCATTAGAAAAATAATTTACCCCCTGCCCCCCGACCCCCTCGCCCCCACTTCCTGGAGTCGAATTCAATTAATCTATTTGTATAACGGGAAAACACATATTCCCACAAACCTTTAAAACAATTACACAGATTATACAAAGAATTAAAAACAACGTTCTGTAAACATTCAAAACATTCAATGTACAAATATAGGGACAAAGGCAATAAATGGGCAAACATAGCAAAAAAGACCCCTGAATACATCCAGTCAATTAAAGTGCTAGGCATATGAAACCATTAAATATGCATAATAGCATAGACCCGATGAGTCTACACAGAACGACTCTTAAAGTGCATACATTATAAACAAGAAAAATACAAAATATAATACTCTATGCATTACATGTGCTAAATATTTTTGGGATGCTGACTGTGACAGTCGTCACAATAACATGCTCATTCTTCGTTATAATGTATGCACTTTCACAGTCTTTTTGAGTAGACTCATCGGATGCATGCCATTATGCATATTTAGTGGTTTCATGCTCCTAGCACTTTAATTGTCCGATTGTATTGGTGGTCTTTTTTGCTATATTTGCACATTGAATGTTTAAAAAACGTTTTTGTTTTAAACGTTTGCATAATCTTTGTAAAAGTGTTATAGGTTTGTGGGAATATGTGTTTTTCTGTTATGGCAATTATATTAATTGAATTTGATTGACGGGTTTATTTTCTAAAAACATTTTTTCTACTGATTAATTAAAATTATTTTGTCTAATGATTAATACAAATATTTTAATTCAATTTATTTCCTGGGCATGGCCAACATTGATTCCTGCTCTAGCACTGATAATGGAATTAGTTAATTAACTTGCTTTAATTATAGCTATAGTTTGTCATGAGATTCCATATTTCTGTTTGTAATTTGTTTTCCCTAGTTATCGACATAAACTAGGGTATTTACCCATCTACAGTTCTTGCAGAAGTATGCACAACATTTGATAAGTAAGATGCGTTTAGGTATCTTGGATCATTAACATAGGACAAAATACATGTTGCATAGTGCAGGAAAGGATCAAATGAGCCCGCCTGAACTCACTTAAGGCGCTCACAAAACATATCCACTCAATGCAGTTGGGATGGCCTTTCACGCATCGACTAAACGGGGAGAGTGCCAGCTTGATTTGCTACAGTTGTAGGCACAGTGGCACAATCTACTATGTCAACAACAAAGGCCATACATTTTTCATCAAAGATAATTTTATATTTCATGGGCAATATCACACAGATTAATTTGTATTGTTGATGGTCCAGTAACAACACAGATCATGATTGTGATGGATTTTCATCTGCTACAGGTAGTTTAACAGATATTTAGAATTTTAGGAATTCTAGTAAATTAACTGCCATACAAAAACAGACTTGCTAAACAAGGTATTTTGAATTGTATGATCTCTAGTAAATGAATTCTGCTTTACTATTTCTCTCTAGGAATTAATTCTGCTTTCCTTTTTTTCTGCTCTACAAATCAGAACTGCTAAACAGAAGGTCGTACAGGCTGTCCAAAGCCCTCAGGCATGTCACTGAAAATAAAGATTTCCAAGGAAGAAGCAAGTCCTGTCCCCACACCGTTAAGGAGAATCTTTGAGGTGACCTGTTACTTGGACAGCCTGCTTGCTGAGTCACTGGTATTCAGATCTCTAGCTACTGGAATTGGCACACCTGCAAGTGTTGTATGGCAACCTTACTGGCTGGGCAGAAGACAGTCTCGCCTTTTCTTTCCTCAGAGACCCAGTGCAGGGTCTTACATCACCCCAAAGACCTGAGGCTTGGACAAGACCTGACTGTGTCTGCACCACTTGTAACCCGAATCTACCTACTGGAAACTGCAGCCCTACAAATGCTGTCTGGAAATCATCCTGTCTTGCTTGGAAGATAAGAAGAAATAATCACCTCCCTCAGAGACCCCGAATTAATTAGACCCCAGGAAGGAAATATGTTGCCTGTCATTCTGTCTGCACTTTCAAACCACTTTAAGCTCTTGCAAGTTATGCCAACCCCAAACAATGCCTGCTTATCCAAACCGTCCTCATGCCATCTGCCAATGCAGCTTGATGAACCACAAAGTGCGCTGAACCCAGCCAAACAGCTAACTAGCTCAACACCAAATTGATGCCTTCAAAAGTACCTAGACTCCTAGATTGATGCTGTTGAACCTAGAGACTATGACCTAATGTTACATAGACTGGTCCTAAAGCCTTGGCTTGGATTTAAGGGCCCAACATCTTACCTCTCCAAAAGGATATACCTGAACTTGAACATTTCTTGAAATGCAATCATCTGCACGCCCTTGTCTTCATACCCAGAGTGCCCCTTTCAAGAAACCGTCTGCAAATTCTTTGTATTACATTACGGGGGCCGGGGGAGTTAGTGTTTTAGTAATGTGTATGTCCTTTTAGATTGACTAAAGTATTTTATTTTTCATAAAACCGTGATTTAACCTCTCTTTTTTTGTTTGTTATCACACTACTATATATTCTTGGATGTTGCCTCGCCTGTCCTCAGATCACCTAGGAGATGAAGGAGGTATAAAATTCATTTTGTGCCTGTTTCGCCTTTATCACTGAGATCACTGCAGGATTAACAGTAATGTGGGACTGAATAAGAGGTTAGGAACAACGACTTATTCCTGTACCCTTGGAGAGCAGAAGTCATGTTGTCACAATGGTGTTGCCACATCATATTATACACCCATGTTACATTGGATCATCCTGCATGGGAGGGTGACTCAATTCAAAGTGACAATTTGATTGTTTTCCTTTGGGCAAAACACACAAGGTAACAGATGAGAAGGGGAAATAATGCCATCTCTGGTGGCAAAGGTAAATTGGACAGACCCAGAATGGCACTGTGGGCCAATGACTTCAGCAGGAGCAAGAGTAGGGACCTTAATTTACATCAAGGGATCAGTGCAGTGGGTTGATGAAAGGGCCAGTAATGGAAGAGCAGAAGACCCATGATACGGTTTCTCATGGTTGCTATCGCAACGCCAACAGTTTGCATTGGATGAGGACGGGCAACATCTGCATATAAGGAAGGCCTGGCACCTCAGCACATCAGAGTGATTGGCCAATAGACCTGTGGATTTTTTACAAGCTTTTATTGGTAAGAAGGGCATGACAAATGGCAAGAAATAAAGGACGGATACGATGTTTGGTTTAAAGAATAAAGATAACCTTTACAGCATCATTTGTGGCATAACATGATTTGAAAATGTAGTTATGTTGTTTGTAATTTGGTTGGTTATCTTAGCTCTTTTTGATTTTATATTTGCCAGGTTGATGTGTTTTGGTAGGTGGGCTCTGATGTTTCACTGGAGCAAGAAGGAAGGCTTTCAAGGTGTACTCAAGAGACACAAACTCAAAACAAATATGAGTATCCCTTGGTGGGCGATCCTTGCAGGAGATGGTTCAAGCTCTGTCCGGTAAATTAGCAATTTGGGGTGCTAGGTGCTTGCCACCAGGGGGGGTGGTGATCCACTTAGGGGGTCATTTTAATGGGTCTGGGAGTCACATATCACATGCGTACATGTGGTATGCAAGAAATATCTGCACCAACCCATATTGATTAGCACTCAAAAGTGCACGTGGACCATGCACGTTATTTTTATACAAAATGACCTCCTGTTAATAGGCAGTGTTTTCGCCTATATGGATATTACATGCAAAAATCTGCCGGAAACAATTATAGCCATTTACTCATATTTTATCTCCTGAAATTTTACATTGTGAATAGGGGTGTTGAGTCACTCGGTAGGCCCAGATAATCACCCTAGGCTTCAACAACCACAACAACTGTAAATCAGTGAACAAATAGGGCGTGGGGTCATTATATGAAGTCTAAAACTGACACAGTCCGTAAAAAAACAATACCATGAAAGGAGAATCATGCATTTCTCTTGCCAAGGCTGCAAATCCGCTCACTTGTAGAAGCTGCTCGTTTTAAACAGCAACAGTAGCCCCACCCTAGAAGGATGCTCATCTGCCTTGCATGCAGCTGCCCCAGAAGGCTCAACCTGTGCTCCAAACCACCGCCCCAGAAGTGAACCCATTCGCCCATTCAGGTAGCCCATCAGTCTTCCACGCAGACCCACTAGCCTGTAGCTAATCAGCCTGCCGGAATCAGAAGTAGTGCTAGGTAACCATGCCAAGAGTGTAGATGGGGCTGATTGTCTAACCTAGACCTGATAGACCCCTGGTGATCTAACCTAGACCTGGTAGATCAGAAGATTCTTGCAATCTACAGCCTGAAAATGACCACCATTTTCTACCTTCGTACAGAAACACGAGTATGACCTAGAACCCAATGGCGAAATCATAGTAACTTCTCAACTGTCAAACCTGCTCACTGTATTCAACTCTGTGTAAGTGTTATTATGTGCCCTTGGAGCATGGCAGTACATAGCCCAGCATGCCCTGCATCCTCTTCCAGTGATGCAATCAATGTGCCACCACAATTCCTTTACCACTCATCCTGATGCCATCAAAGATATACAATCAAGAATATATGCCAATACTAGGTTCCCCAATGCGCTCAGAGCTGCAAAATACATATGTATCTCGTGAAAATAGGGTCTAATCTGAGACATTGTCAACAGGGCTGTTGAGTCATTTAGTACACGAATATAACTCCATAAGAGGAATGTTACTGTCACTGACATCAACCATCAGTACCTTCTGAGATCTGCTGCAGGTCTCAAGTGGCTATGGTGGTGATGTCACTTACCAAGATGTTTGCGGGAAGGCAGAATACCTGGGTTTTCAGTTTCTTACAATGACTAGTGAAGGACAGAGATTCAGTAGTATTCACAGGTAGTAGCATACTGAGTGGTGGGGCTGGTGTAACTTCACGGGTGTGTGAGGTTGCTCACATTCTACTTAGCTGAGATGTTCTGCATACTCATCCTCAACGTCCTCCTCCTGAGGGTCATCTCGGACCCCTGGACTTAGGTACGGCTCCTGGGTTGCACTGAGGCATGTGTGCTGCAATGCCCTATTCTACTCTCACATTTCCAGAAGATGGTATTTTTCATGCATAGTTTAGAAGAACCATAATGAAAAACCAAATTATATCATCGTCAACGGTGCCAGTCAGCATCGTCATCTTTCTGCTGACGTGCCTGCGATATTGCATAACCCTTCCTCCAATAATAAATAACTTACAAAAACGTGTGTTCTTAGCAACAACCAGAACAAGCCAGCAGACTGCCTAGAGCGCAGCCACATTTTGGGCACATTGTGCAATGCTCTTGATACTGGAATGATTACTCATGAGGATATCCTTAAAGAAGCCTCCTTGATAAATTGCTTCCCAACTACAACACCTCAAGCTTCCATAGCCCTAGATAGAACACAGACAGGACCCATCTTGAAGGATGACCTGGGGAAATCAATCATAGCAGCCACATCGGGGAATTGTAATCCCTCCCCACTAACAGAGAATCAGTAGCTAAACCCAAACCTATCTGAACAAAAAAATCCCAATCCCATATAATACTGGACCTAATTTAACTTTGCCCAGCTTTAGCATTTTAGGGTTGGTGGGCAATGCAGAGAAATTCGGTACTAAGATTATAAACCGAGCCTTCTTCATGAACCTACTGTAGAATATTCCACAATGACGCATTTTGACTCATAATGACTTAAAGAGATTTTCCCTAGATAGGGAGAACAATTATAGGATGATCTGTTAGCTATCCTCAGTGAACATTCTTAAACTTATCTGGACATATAGACATGAGGTCCGGGATTTGGGCTTTGAGTTACACACCTTTGGAGATGAAAATAATGCACAGGAATATGTACATTACTTGTTACCTGTACTCAATCACATGCCCAACCAAATTGTAGATGCATCACTTAATGGCCAGCAGGCTTGCATTTCTAATCTGCTGGCAGTAATTGGAAAGAACAAAGAAATGCTGTGGGTCGAGCCACTCTTAAGAACCATTCTCAATAACACCAAATCTTCTGAAATGTATTAGCAATCCTCGCAATCAGCACTGAAAGTCACCACTTGGAATTCCTGTTGCTTCAATAATCTCCAAGGGTGGCTATCTCTAACCACTCCCACTGACCTTCCTCATATATTGTTGATTCAAGAGACCATGCAGATCAATGAACTCTTACTTGAAGGGTGCTTTGCACATTCTGTTTTGGCTACTAGAGGAAATGCGCGCTGTCCCTCTGGAGGGTTAGCTATTGCTATCAATACCCACCTATCCCTCGAATCCAAAATGATATGGAAATCCTCTAATATTCTTACATTCGCTTATCACGCTTTCTATGCCCGATTTGTAATACAAAATTCTACTATTGCTAAACATATACTGGAATCCGTAAAAAATTACACTTGAACAAATTTTTGATGAAATTGACCAATGCTTTGAATTCATTCATACCAAGATCAATAACTTTGTATTGATTGGAGGAGGTGATTTTAATTCTGTATGTGCCACAGCACTGATCAACCCAGCAAACATTTTATCACGTCCTGGCTCCTTTGCCATTAACCATGGGAAGTGATGGATCAAATACTTCGATGATTGGGCTCTAAATTCCTGGAGTGTAATTCCTTAGGTCAGCAGTACTCATGGAAAAGAAGTGATCAAGAATTTCTGCCGATTACTTCTTTCTCTCACGGGAACTAATATCTTTGGTACATAGTGTAGACTTCCAACCAACGCACCTTAGAGTACGCACACTGCTGATGCTTAGTATTGACATTGGTTACTATCCTTTAAACAATGTTTCCATTACAAAACTACCTGAAATTCACTGTCCTAAATGTTCCTTGCATTGGAACCCTTGTATATGTAAGGTACTGGTGTCTCGGGTCTCTGTGGCATTACACCAAAATGCAAGGATCTTTGATACCACTCCTGCTTCTATAATACGATTTGAAGCATATGAATCGAGGATCGTTCAGGATGCGATTGTTGAAATTGGTGCAAATTATACAGCATCAACTAAGACCTTTCACCATCCTTTCAACTGGGAATGTAAACACCTAAAATGAGAAAAAAATCACAATCTAAGGTATTTAAAAAAAGAAACAACTCCCTATCAAATCTTACCTAAAACAGTGCAAACTGTTACTTCAAAGGTATAAAAATAGAACTGGGATGGTACGTTCAACCAGATTAAATAACCTGAATTGTTCGCTGATAAAATCTATCTGCACTTATGATTCAAAAGAAATTTGGAAAATAATAAAACAGACAAAGACACCAGAACCTATCGCTCCCAATATCATTGGCATCACAAAATGGGTTCAATATATCTCTGCTAAATATACTATTCCAGATAACTCTAGGAACTGTTAATTTCAATAGCTTTCTATTGCCACAACGAGTGCCCTTAAGCGGTCTATAGAGGATTTAGAATGGAAGATTAAAAAAGTAAAATGTTATTGATCAGCTGGTCCTGATGCGATACCGCCATGTATTTTCCAAACCGATCCAATCTTACGGGCTACTATTTTAAAGCCAAATTCGATCGTGTAATTACATCTGGCAATATTCCTCATTCCTGGACAACTTCAATTATTATCCCTATCTTTAAAAAAGGTGATCTGAAAAATCATTCACATTATTGTCCAATTTCTCTAATTGACACTGAAGCTAAAGTGTGTGCTATTCTTATTCTGTGTGATTTAGAAAAGCACCTTGCAGAGCATTCACTTTATTCTAAATTTCAAAATGACTTTCGCAGGCAAATGAGTACTGCTTTGAGCGCCGCTGTGATGTCACATATGATTGCTCAATATAAACACAAGGATTCATGCCCTGTTTATATGGCTTTTATAGACATTTTGTCGTCTTTCGACAATGTTATCAGGAATCTTCTCTGGCAAAAGATGCATGAAATGATCAAATGGGTATACCACGACCATTAATATATTGGATCATTCACCTGCATACAGACACCTCTTACAGGATCAGGTTTAACAGTGAGGGTGACACCACAGCAAAAATAAACACCTAAATGGGCCTTAAACAAGGCTGTTATCTGGCTGCCTTTCTGTTTAATCTTTATATGAGAGACTTGGACAGGACATCGTATAACTCAAATCTTTTTGCTATAAAGTTGGGTCAGTTACGTATACAATGGTTGGCCTTCGTAGATGACGTTATTTTGTTTGACCCTACACTGATAGGCCTTCATTATAAACTCCATCTCTTTGAACAATTTGCCAAGAAACATAATCTGACACCTAATGTCACCAAAACCTGCATAATGGTATTTAACAACAAACGGAAATGTGAACATTACCAATGGAGTATTGCTGATGCCACTATCCCATTTCTGACTGAAACTATCTACCTTGGTTATCATATTACTAATAATTTTTCCAACAAAATGTGGCCTGAAAAACTGGATATTAAAAACAGCCCACTTCTTTCACAAGCCAACATTATGTATGGTAAATACTGAAAATTCTCTCCTATATCACTCCTTGATTTTGGAGTCTAAAGGTGTTATGCTTGATCTAAAACATGGCGCTGGTGCGCAGTGTATTCTGGGAGCACTCAGAGCCATAATGGATATTTACTTCATGCCGCAGTGAAAAGCTGTACTCATTTTGCTGAGAGCTAGATTTACTATGCTGAAGAAAACATGCTTTCCAAACCTGGTATGCAGTCAAGGACATTCTGCTGGGAAAGCTAGCTTTGTTATGTCTTGTTATGAGATATGGACTGTTTTCCGTGGCGCTTGTTTTTAGAGGAGGGAAGCACTTTGCTCCTTGAGGTTACTGTCGGTTGACCCAGCTGGCAACCAACGGCTGCCTATCAATGCGCAAGTGCGTTGCCAGAAGGTTACACCCCTTTTTGAGGAGTGCATGTATGCAGAACCCCTTAACGGTCAGGTGAGACCTCAGTCGGAGGGGGACGCTTCCGTCCAGCATACCTGTGGCTGTTGTGCTCTCGGCCTGGCTGTCATCGGGTCTTCCAGCCGCTTCTGGCAAGATGAGGGATACAGTTACGCCCACGGTGACGTATTTTCTTTTGAATTCTCCGTTTCTTCTGTGATTTATTTCTGTGTTATCCTTTGTTGCTTCCAAGCTTTGAATAAATAGCCGTATAAGTGCTCATTATTTTCTAAGCGTGTGAGTGGTTGCAAGTCATTGCGTCTACCTGAGTTTAAAGTATTGGCTCCGTAATTGCACTGGTGATTAATGACTTTCGTGCACTCTGGGCGAGCAATACATTTTGGTGTCACAAACAGGATATTTGTGATGAATTGTTCCAAATATTAAAGAATCTGTTTGACTGCAGATAAGCTTTGCTTACATTGCAAGCAAAAGTAATTTGGCAGTGAATGTTGAACTGTGTTAAGCAGTTTTTTTTTCTTTGCTGGTGTGTGCGTGCTTGCGTGAGTGATTGCAGTGTGAAAAGGAAAACAAATATAGATATAAAGAGGTTTTGTACAGATTTGCAATAATGAATAGATTGTTCAGGAAAAAGAGCGTTCCCGCTGGCGGTGAATGTTCTGATATTATCATTCCAGGCTGGACTAAGAGCCCATATGATAAATTGGCCCAGGTGTGGGCATGCGGCACGGGGCTAAGTGAAACATGGGATCAGGGATTAGGATATGCTGATCCATCTGATATAATGTTGTGCTTACAACAAGTTCCAATTGAACGGGGCAGGGAATGCGCTGCGCTGGGTAGGCGGGGTTGGATCCTCCTGCATGCCTATAGGAAAATACATCAAAGGAATTTGGAAATGAAATATGAGGTTTTGTGATTGGAAAAAGAGCTGGCTGCAGAAAGGCAGACTGCGTTAATGCAGCAGGTTCAAATGAAACTTTTAAAGATAAGGCTGACACATACCAAGCTGTGGCCGAGAAGACAGCAGTCAGAGTAGCCCGGTATAAGTATAGGAAAAGATGGGGAGGAGTCAACCAAAGAAAGGTGGCAGCTGGAATCGCTACTGCCGGTGTGGACTGGGATCCGGATAATTGGGATGGTGACATTTTTGACTCAACCAGTCCAGAGAGTAGTTCAGCAAATGAGTCAGACACCAACATGGAAATTAAGCAGAAGACAGTGGTTGCTAAGCCAGTAAGAAGACGGCGAGCTGGGCCCCACCCGCAGAATCCTGCAGGCGGGGTTGTGGATTTAACCACGCTGGAGGATTACAACCAGCAGGAGGTTGGGGAAATTATTACCCGTTTGAGGCAAAAATCAGGGGAACCTTTATTGACATGGACGGTGAGGTTGCTAGCGGGGGGCGCTGCGGGGTTGCTGGTAGATTCCACGGACTCACCGCGTTTTCTACCCTTGTCAACTGACACCAATGTACAGGAGGTATTAAGGCAGGGCCGCCCCCTGATGAGAATGGTCATGATTCACAGGTGTCTTTGTTGCACCTAGCAGCCCAAGCATGTAACCATAAATACCCCATTACCACAGATTGGCCTAGCGAGGAAACAAAGTGGTATACTTTGAAAGAGGCAATTCAAAAGGTCAGAGAGCATGCTATGAAAGAGGCAATTCACGTAGATGCTCCAGGACACATGGGGGCAGTGTCACTCTCAGTTTCAACTAGAAACATGGTGATCAGAACCGCACCACCCACATACAAAAGTGTCATTATGACTTTGCTCGTAGGTATGACGGGCAAACTCACTGATGAGGTAGTGGATGCCATTCGGCAACTGGCAGATTTAGGGGAGTGGGACAAGAGTGATGACAAGCCATGGGAGAGAGAGGGGCGTAGTGAGAGAAGAACTGAAGGCAGGAGGCAAGATAGTAGAGACTCTTGAGTGTCCAGAAAGGACATGTTTTTGGCTTTGTTAAAAGATGGTGTGCCACAAGAAGAAATTGATGGCATTGAAACTAGGGTAATGTATGAATTATACAAAAAGAGGGGGCTTGCAGCCAAAGAGTGCTATAAACAGGTTAAGAAACAGGCAGTAACCAAGCCATAGGGGGACACCTCACCTTCCTCTCCTCCTGAGGAAGAACAAGAAGAAAGGTCTATGGGTACACGTTCCCCGTACCAGCTAACATACACTGATTTGAGGAAGGTGGTGAGTGCAATGCTAGAGGCAGAGTCAAGTCACACTCATTCGAAATTTGACTAGGGTTACTGCCAAGCTCTGGCAGCGTCTGCTCGCATAAAAGTTGATAGGTGGCCCCATGTTAATGTTAAGATTTTTTGGGGGCCAGGAAATACGCAAGGGGTGCGAGCATTGATAGAGGCCGGGGCGCAGGCCCCTCTGATTCATGGCAATCCAACACGATTCAAAGGCAGACAATTTACTATTACAGGTCTTGGGGGAAAGGAGACCCCCACAGTACAAACTGAAGTGGAGATGAAAATAGGCAATTCGAATAGGCAGAAATACCAAGTGTTGATTGTCCCAATACTGAGTACATAATTGGCTCTGACATTCTGGAAGGGTTGACTTTGGGACTTGGAGGTAAAACATACCAGTTTGGGGTGAGTGCATTGATCTGCACACCCATTACCATAGGCAAATTGAAGATGCCCCCAGTGCAAGTGCCTGTGGCAACCAAGCAGGTAGCAATGAAGCAATACAGCATTCCTGGGGGGCACATGGACATTTCAGACACCATCTAAGGGTATGTGGAGGTGGGTGTGTTACGCCGTATTACCACTGCATGGAACAATCCTTTCTAGCCTAGTAAAAAGGGGGATGGGTCTTGGAGGATGACGGAGGATTACCATGAGTTGAATAAACACACTCCTCCCTTAGTGCCCGTGGTCCCGGATGCCATTACCTTGATTGAGAATTCCCAAAAGTTTGAGGGGACTTGGTATGCAGTGGTAGATTTAGCCAATGCATTTTTCTCTGTGCCAATTGCTGAAGAGTGTCAAGAGCAGTTTGCATTTTCTTGGAGCGGGCGTCAGTACACCTTTACAAGGTTACCTATGGGGTACATACATAGCCTGACTATCTGTCACCGGCTGGTGGCAGAGCACTTAGACAAGATACCGTGTAAACCTGACATACAAATCTCTCACTACATTGATGATATTTTGATTCAGGGCAAGGATGAGCACAGTGTGCAAAACCAGTTAGATGTCATTATGGAAGGACTGAAGAAGGAAGGGTGGGAGATTAACCCAAATATAATTCAAGGCCCAGCTGAAACAGTGATATTCCTAGGGATTCAGTGGCATAATGGGCATGGAGAAATGGTGCCAAAGGCCCGACAGAAAATACTTGAGTTCCCCACTCCAATGAACAAAAAGCAAGCCCAGCAGTTTATAGCGCTGTTTGGATTCTGGAGACAGCACATTCCCCATTTAGGGCAGATATTGGCCCCACTCTACAAAGTGACACAAAAGAAATATGAGTTTCAGTGGGGGGAAGAGCAGCAGGAAGCATTTGATTTGGCGAAAGACACCGTGCAGCAGGTGCTTGATTTATGGCCATTGAAGGAAGGCAAAGTGGAATTGAATGTGTCTGTACAAGACAATTATGCTAACTGGAGTGTGTGCCAGAAACAGGACAGGAAATGTGTGCCATTGGGGTTCTGGAGTCGTAAATTACCCGATGCTGGTAACTCATTCACTCCGTTTGAGAAGCAGTTGCTGGCATGTTATTGGGCCCTTGTTGATACCGAGCAAATGACGATGGGCCATGATGTATTGATGAGGACAGAAATACTAATTATGCAATGGGTACTGAGCTCTCCTAAAACACATAGAATTGGACATGCTCAAGAAGCCAGCATAATTAAATGGAAATGGTACATTCAAGACAGAGCCAAATCAGGGAAGGGTGGAGTTGCAAAATTACATGAGCAAGTAGATAACATACCGCCCTCAGATTACATACCACCGGAAGTGCCTGAAAAATGTGAGTCTCCCGTGAAATGGGGAGTACCTCATGGCAATTCGACCGTGGAGCAGACAGAGCATGCCTGGTTCACGGATGGCTCAGCCCGATATGTGGGAACTGACTGATACTGTAAAGCAGTGTCGTACAATCCCAAGACCAAAAAGATTTTGACAACGTCAGGGAAAGGGAAGAGCAGTCAGTTTGCAGAGCTTTACGCAGTTTACCAGGCATTGAAACAAGAGACCCCTGGTTGATGTCATGTGTACACGGATTCATGGTCAGAAAGTAGATGATGAATCCATATGGAAAATCGCTTTAGCAGTCCCTTGTGGAAGCTCTGCGGTCTTGAAACATACCATTTTACTGAAGCCTAGACACACACGAAGGCATATCTGTGGGTGCATGTCAACCCAGAATCCCAGGAGAAGGACTCTGCTCAGAAGCAATGAGAAAATAATGAGAGGTCATCAACCCAGGAGAAAAGAAATAATAGGACTTCGAATGACGGTGTATTACAAATCTAAACAGTGGAAACAATCCAGATTGGGGATTCATGACCTAAGACTTGACCTAATAACCAAAGGAAAAGCTTTCCTGTTTTGGTTGAAGTTTTTGTTCCATTTACAAAATTTGGCTGAACAATATATACATATAGCCCTAATTCCGCCCTGTTCAACTATATACTGTACTATTTGCCTCATGTTGCTTATACTCGGCTGGGTGTTAGATATAAATCTTTACAAACTGGCGACAGAGGCTGTAGTGATCAGAGAGGTCAGCTGGGAAGACAATGTTCATACTCATTAATCAGTTCCTGTGCAGAAGATGTATTTCCATCAGGACCTTGAATCTGTGTGACACCATGAAATTATGATATGTCTGGGCCAGATAAGCACTGTTATGAGATTGCTTTACAGACATCCTGGCACTTCACTTAACAGGTGCCTACTGCCATTGCATACACACAGATATGGTATCTGATGAAGGGGTTCACATTTAAAACAAATGCTAGCACACTGCTAGGGAATGCACGTGCTCCTTCCATGTAGCTGTCCAACCGGACAGTACATAATGACTTTTAGCCCATGCTTTAAGATTATGTATACAGTGATCGGCACATTTCCTGGCAATGTCACAATTGCATGATAACTCTATATTAACAAGGCCACTCTATCATGTCAGGGGTGTTGTTCCCAGTTCTGATGATTTCATCTCGATTTTTCCGATTTAAAATACACAACACAACATATATCATAATGCATCAGGTGGATTCATTTTGTTCCAGGAATGTGTTCTGGCATCCCTGTTGACACAGGGGAGTCTGTTGACATTATGCAATCGCCAGATTGCAAAATATTTCTCCCAACATGGACACAGTTTGTTAGCATCTGTTAGCAGTCAAGTTTTCTACTGCAAAGTGAAATTTAACACATTTCAATGTATGCCAATATTAATTTGAATGCATGCATTTTGACATATCACAATCATCCCCGGGTTAAATTCCTCCAACTCACTCAAGGCCTGTCAATGACATCAAGGCTTTCTATTGTGATGAATCCCAGGGTATTCTTACCACTCTCATGGGGGAGGCCCCTTCCCATGAGGCCAAGGGGTTGAGGTCCCTACCCGATAGTCAACCTGGGGCTGGTACTAAGCTGAAGGATCTCATGGGGAGGGAAACCACTTATGGGAACTGAGATGACTATTATGGGAGAGCACAGTATTTCAATCCTCCACTCCTAACTCCCTTAAACTCGTACCCTACACCGACTACTGCAATTCCCGAAACTTCAATACATTTCTGTACAGTAGAAGACCCCATCCTTGTAAAATATACTGAGATGAGGAAGAGTAGGGACTACCTATATGGAGTGCATTTTATGACTTGATGGTCGTGAAGATTATGGGGCCTCTGCCCACAAGTTCCACTCAGAAAGATACAAATAACTTCCTGAGCAATCCTTGAGGCCACAGGTTTTTTGAGTGCCGAAGAACGCCAGGAACCAGGAACACAGGTGACCCCTCGACCGCTGTAAAGTAAGCAATGGGTCAGTACAATGGCAAACAATATACTGAATAGTGAGGTAACCAATATAAAGGGGCTTACCAAGGGTCTGGGGACAGGAAGAACAAAGATGAGAATGGAGGTGTTCCGTGTGGCTGCAGAGTGTAGCAAGCGGCAGTGGTGAGGCGTAGATTGTTGTAGAAATATGCACTGCAAAACCTGTATGGAGAGGGTACTCCAAAAGGTAACAGAAGAAGAAAATCCGAAAACAGTCCGTTAAGAGTTCCAAGGTAAAAAGCCAGCCAAGTTCGTCGTAACCAGGAGGTAATCCAAAGGAATCCAAGAATACAGTTCAAAGGTCCTTCAAACAGCAGAGCAAAACAATATCCAAGGGCTTAACAGAGGAATCCATGGAGAACAGTCCGTAGTCCAGGTTCAAGATGCGGAGACAGGAAGACGCCGAACAGTGCCTGATTGGGTCAGCTGTGAAGCACTGAATGAGTGTTCCCTCTCCAGTTTTAAAGGGGCCTAGGAGTGTCACATGACCCATCACATGACCGATGATGTAGCACGTTTCTTTGTCACATGACCCAAGTTTCCAAAACGCCGCTGCCGGGTCTTCCTGAGGGTGTGATGAAGCAAAGGAAAAAGCCGGCGTCTCCGTTGACTGTCTCCAAGACGCCAGGGCAGCTGCCAACGTTGCAATGGGTGACCATTGCGCGTTAAATGCCCTCGTGTGCACCGCTGCCGTGCTGCTTGAGGGAGTGAGGACATGAGGTCAGAAGAGGAAGGCAGAACAGGACCTGAGATGGAGGGCTTAGAGACTGCACGGGCATTCGTGTGCGTAAGGTGACCAGTGGATGGTGTAACAGTGCATCAAAAAACACATATGAAGAAGAGCTCACCTATCCCAGTGGAGAATAATAAGGACTTATACAAAAAATATCTAGGTCGTCCCTTAAGGCATAAAGTGGATTGGGACTATTATAGGAAATATCTCTTGTTAAACCAAAGGTATCCACTATGCTCAAATAAAACAAATTTTAGCTTTTTTCTAAAGAATACATTTCAACCAATGTTGTGTGGTTTGTAACCTAAACCAAGGTGATCACAAATGTTCTAAGCCACAATATTTATATTTCTGAAAACATTCCTTGTTTATCAAGTTGATTTATTGTGCATTTTCAAGACAATTAAAAAAAAAAGGAAGGGGAAAAGACATGTTTAAAACATTAAAGTACAGTCTGAAATGGTCAACAATATTGGAAATTGAAAAATCAAACAGGTTTAACAAGAAACATTCAATACAGTTTTTTGCAAGTCGGTGACTACAATTACTAAATAAATCAGTATGTGTTGTAAATACAGAGCATATATGATAACAAATCAAACAAAGAAAAAGATCCCCTGAGTGAGAGGGAAGCTGTGGCGGCCCAAACTCCAGTATGCAGGTGCCGCTATATTGATGAGTAAATGAATGCAGGCCTGCCGACGTGCTGGTGTCTAGTAAGGCTGGAGACTCCTGGAAATGGGACACCAGTGTGTGTGTACTTAAGCAATATATAGTTTGAGCACAGGTTTGAAATAGGACTTTGAATTAAGTTCCAGACTAGAGTCTTCCAGTTTAAGAAAAAAAGTTTTTAGACATCCATCTCACGTTTCGGATCTGCCCCCTGCTGGGCAATTGGGTTTATTATCGAGCCTTCCTCAGGGCGAAAACATGAAGAAAAGGGAAGCCAGACTTGTCCCTGTATGAAGGCAGACAAAAAAAGGGTAAGGGGGGAAAATTATCATAAAGTCAATTTTATTTTTATTTTCAGGAATGTTTTCAGGTTTAGTGGCATTAGTCTAAATGTAAGCGCAGGTTTACTTAATAGTTTTTGCAACAAACCAAAAAATGATTTTGAAAACCCAGTGGGAATGTGGTCCTTACCCTAAATCTGGGAGTGGACTGAAGCAGAAAGCCCACTTGGGCTGGGATTGTGGTCTTCCACAGATTAGACGGACGCAGCGTGGAACACGAAGTCCCCAGGGCGCAGCCACCCACTATTTTATGTGCACTTGCTGCAGCAGGGAAGAGGACGTGAAAAAGGGTCAAACAGACAGTTGTAACTATCTCTATGGGGTTCTATGTATGTTTGATTTAGCATGCTGTGAGTAATACATGGATTTAGATGCCACATACCTCTTGTGGGAAAAAGTCATGTCACAGCGGCTGTCACTTAGTGTGTGCAGCGTTAGGTTCATATGTGCTTATAGTGGTCCTCAGACTAGAGGAACCAAAACAAAAACAGAGAGAAAAAACACGGAGATAGTAAATATAACGATCTCTTAACGTTACTTAAAAGGGACTAATGCGGATATCTGGCATTAGAAAAGTGAGAAGTGCCTCACATACCTCCATTGAGGACTGTTCATGGAAATGTCCCGTTAGAGCTGAGATGTCTGCGTTATGGCCGGGGGTGCACGCTAGGCAGGCTGTCTCTGCTTCCCGAACGCTGAGTCAGATCTGACGAGCAGAAAACACTGTCACTGCTGCGGCGGGTGTGACTCGTCATGAAGGAATTTGATTGGCTGTCCCAGGGGTGGAGGACCCTTCCTGATTAGTTGCGTATAGGAACAATGTGATTGGTGGATTGGTCCTGTCAGTTTTGTCAAGGCTGTGGGGGTGTGTCCCTACGGCAATGGAGCTCAGACGGTATCCATGGAAACCGTGTGGTGTGCAGAATCAAGTGCACATGCCCGAAATCAAACGGGTGAGAATTCCTTAGTTACATAAACCGAGGCTCACATCAACAATGCAAATATATGAATGCTGTGGTGTTGATTAAATTGTTAACGCCAACCAGGACATTAGACGAACAATTGGAGAGGACCAAATAGGCATAGTGACGTGTGACTCAGTAACGTGAGCCCAAAAAGGTCAGCTGAATTCAATCAGGCATAAAATTGGTCACGCTCCTGTCTGTTAAGGAATAGGGTTTCTGAGTCCTTGTTGGTGTCAGAGCAGTACTAGAAAGGGGTCAAATTGTGAGTGAGTTGAACTGCTCACAAGATGTGTCAGCTGCCCCTGGCCGTAGAAATTCCTAGAAATGTACCCACTTTTAGTATTTTAAATTAGGGGTACATATTCTTCATTTAAACCATTTTCATGACTAGAAAGTCTATGAATCCATCTTGCTTCTTTTTGCTGGAGGCTGCGTTGTGCATTGGCAAATCCTTTGACTACATCCAGGATCCACCATTTGATATCATGGGGAGTGTGATGTTTTTCTAAAAAGTGGATCACAAGCAGTGCTGATGTGTTTTTGCATCTGATGCGGGAACGGTGCTCAGAAATTCTGGTGTTAATCGATCTACTTGTCTGGCCTACATACCTGAGGCCACAGGGCCATTCAATGCAGTAAATTGCTTGTTTAGTTTTGCAATTGGTCATGGAATTTAAGTGCCAAGTCTTGGTTCCAATGTTGAAATTTTTTATTTTGCTCGTGAACTGGCACACTGAGCATGAACACAGGGAAAATGTCCAGTGGTCATTCTAAGGTCCCAAAGGCCAGTTCTGGGGGCTGTTTTTTTTTAAATTTGGAATGCACCAAAGTGTCACATATGTTTTTTGCTCTTTTAAAAGCAAAACGTGGCGTTGGAGAGTTTGGCAAGCTCAGTTTCACAATCGGCCAATATTTATGGATTCATTTCTTAAGCAGAAAAGTGTGAGGGCCATGTGTAATCACACAGGTTATTTTGTCGGAGTCAGTGTGTTCTCGAGTAATGTCATTGGATAACAAAATGTCTCTGTTGTGAAACTCGCTCTTTTCTTAGAGTTTGAGATGAGTTTTTTGGGGTAACCTCTGTCTGCTAAACGGTGTGTAAGATGCTCAGACTGTTGGTAAAAATCTGTAAGGTTGGTACAGTTCCTCCTGATTCTGAGGAACTGACCATAAGGTAAATTTTCACGCTGGTGGCATGGATGATTACTCGAAAAATGCAGAAGAGTGTTGCGTGCGGTGGTCTTCCGGTACACACTGCATTTGAGAGTTCCATCTTCATGGTTGATTTTGAGATCAAGGAAACATATTTCTTGATTACTTTTTTCCATGGTAAACTGGATGTTGTTGTCAACATTGTTTAACCAGTTTAGGAAAAGATTGAGTTCAGTTTTGGAGCCGTTCCAAATGAAAACGATATCATCAATGTATCGTTTCCAGTGCGAAATCGAAAGTTGATAAGGATTTTCATCGCATAAAATGTGGTTTGACTCAAAGTTGGACATGAACAGTATTGCAAGGCTGGGGGCAAATGTAGCGCCCAGGGCAGTTCCTTTGGTCTGTATGTAGAATTGTCCATTAAATTCAAAGACATTTTTACATAGTGCTAGAGCCATAAGTTACAGAACAAAATGATGAGGTACCCTGCTTTGTTGATCATGTTGGGTGAGTATTTGGTGAATACATTCAATGGCCTGATCTTGGGGAATGCTTGTGTACAATGATTTAATATCCATTGTCACAAGTATTTGTGTCCGAGGGTCAAAAGGCAGTTTTTCAAAAAAATTGAATTGTGTGAATGGTGTCTCATAAGTAAGTTTCTGTTTTGATGCTTATAGGTTTTAAAAAAACATCAATAAATGTACATACTGGTTATAAAACTGACCACATCCAGACACAATAGGCCTGCCTGGTGGGGTAACTGGGTCTTTGTGAATTTTAGGTAAAGCATATATAGATGGAGTACGACCTTGGCTTGTAGTTAAAAATTTAAGTTCTTTATCACTGATCCATTGTCTCTCGTGAGCATATTCGGCCATCTCTGTTATTTCGGATTTGATTTCACTCATTGGGTCTTTTTTTATTTTCTTAGAGCTTTCTTGATCCTGAAGCAGTTGATTGACCATGGTGAAATATTGGTCATTGGTCATGATCACAATGCCCCGCCTTTATCGGCCAGTTTTATCACAATGTTTGGCATTTTTGAGAGCTCAGTTAATGCCCTCTGTTCAGCCTTAGACAAATTGTGCTTGAGATGCATGGCATCTCCTTGCAGTTTACTCAACTCCTTCATAATGCATTTTTCAAATGTAATCATTTCTTTTGGTGTTTCATTATCTTGAGGCCTAAAAGTGGAGGGAATATGCAAACCGGAATCTAAATCCTGTGGTTCTGCTGGAATGTCATCAAAAAAGGCCTTCAGACGTATTGTTCTAAAGAAGCGGCGAATTTCGGTTTCAGTTTGGAACCAATCAGTTGTTCGAGATGGCACAAAAGAAAGGACTTTGGAAAGAACTGTGACTTGTGGCTCAATCAACGTGATTTTAGCTAAATTGAAAATCAGTTCTCAACGGGTCTGCCGTCTTCTTCCCCCGAGTTTGACGGCGCAAGGGTGGGTATTGGGGGAACCATGGTTGACCCCAATAGGGGATTCCTTGCCCTCCTCTGCCTAAAAAAGGGGGCGGTTGTAGAGGTTGGTAATTCGGGAAAAAAGGTTGTTGTGGTTGGTTAAAACGCTGTTGGTCATCTGAACCGCTGCTGCTAGAGTTAGAAAATGATACCCAACGGCGTCGTCCTTTGTTTTGTGTGGCTTGTTGTTTTTTCGCAGCCTCTGCAAATTCAGCAGTGGTATAAGGACAACATGTGGATGAAGAAGAGGAACAAGGATCACCCTGTGGAACCAAAGGACGAGCCCCAGTCAATGTGAACATTTTAAATATATAACAAGAGAAGAAGGACTGAAAAAGGTGTCCAATCCTCCCTGGTTGAGCCCTGAAATCTAGCACTGCCAAGGAGGGAAGAAAGCAGACCAGGACGCTGAGAAGGAAGCACAAATGTACGGGCCGGCCCGGAGTGGAAGAAACACTCGACAGTCCCAACAAGAGAAGATCCAGGCATTCCTCACAACAGGACTGTGTGAGAAGGGAGAACCACACCATCTGAAGGAAGCTTAAAGCTGCAGAGTTGCCGCAGCCCAAACACCAACCACGAGAGTCGGAGAAGACCCACAGATGATCACAGACACCAGGGAAGACCCAGGACAATCGCTGACTGCAAGACAAGGTACACACATAGCTGGTAAGAAGCTGGGCCCTGAGAAGGTGCTGGAGAGCCAAGAATACAGAGTCTGGATGCTAACCAAGAAAGAGGGAGAGACGTTGTCATACCTTGGGGCACACAATAGTACTTGGAAGGAGAGTGAACCAAGTCTATCAAAAGGGAGAGCCACAAAAGCAAGGCGAGTCTGGGACCCACGCCCACAAGAAAGTAAAGAATCAAGGGTCTGGGACCGTGAACAAGGGGGAGTGACATTATCATACCTTGGTTCACAAGATAGTACTTGGCAGGAGAGTGAACCAAATCTATGAAGAAGGAACACCACACAAGCAAAGCGAGTCTGTGTGACTTGAACGCATAAAAAGGAAGCCATATCATCAGCATTTCTTCATAGTCACAGTACCTGGCAGAGTGGTAAGGTAGGTGGGTTATGCCTAACAAAAGCTAAGAAAGATAAGGGGAAGGAGCCATTACCCCTGACAACACAAACTGTAGACTTCCCCATACAGAGACTAGAGCAACCAAAAACCTGAGAGAGGTTTGTGAGAGGGAGTCATCCCCCTAACATTGCAAACTGGGGCCAGAGGGGAGGAAGTCATTCCCCTGACCAAATGAGCTGAAGAAGCGTGTATACCCAAGATAGCCCTGTGAAGGCAGCTATGATAATGAAGGAACATTTCTTGTGGACTGTATTTTAAGAAACCTGGTGAACCTGGAACTTTGTGTAATTTCCAAATGGGACTTTAACCTTAGGAAGAGCGACATCCCCTCAGAACACAGTCTCAATTTTAAACTGCTGAAAACCCCTCAGTTATTTAGTTTAGTTAAAAGTAAAAGGGAAGGAAATAGAATTTTGACACAGAACCGTGGCCTCTTCACTTTGGACATCCTGCCAAACTCTATAATGCTTTAGTTGAGGTAGGGAAATCCTCTTAGTATTAGGTATACTTAGGGTTTTCCTCCTGTATTTTCATCTAATAAAAGTATTTGCCAATCACCATGCCACCATTGTGTCAGACTCATACTTATAAACCCTTACATATGGTGTGAGGAGAGGGATCTGGCCTCATTGATACACATCCAGGAACCCTTAAAGCTACCAAGCTTAATGACGGAGACTCCAAACCCTCAGTAACCACTTGTGAATGATTAAGATTTGACTTTTGCAGTAGTCAAGACCTGATTATAGAATAAGGCAAACAGCAAGTTATACCTGCTGGCCATATCTTAACAGCCCCCAAAGGTACCTATGTCAGATTAACATCTAAATCTGGGCTAACCTGGAAATATGGTTTGGATATTCCGGCCGGGGTGGTGGATCCAGATCATAGTGGAGATGTTAAGATCCATCTTCAATATAGTGGAAAGCAGTCTTATCACATTAAGATTGGGGATTAGATTGCCAAGGAGATCTTAGAAAAAGCAGTATTCGCAGACTTGCTGGAAGTTCCTGACCAAGATCAAACTGATAGAGGGAAAAATGATTTGGCTAAATTGACATAGAATTACAACCCGAGGCAGAAATACCCACACCAAGGGCAGAGGGAGGCTGACGTGTACGTGTGTATTTTCGCATTGTAATTGTGGTGGCTAATGTACTACTCCTTCAACCGTGATCTTCAGTGCATCTTCCAAATATTTGTTCTTGTGCCCCTAGGACAAGGTCCTGGTTGTTGTCCAATAGTGTGGCGCAAGGAAGGAGCTCAGCTGTTGTAGCAGGGGGAAAGCAATATGATGTGCGCTCAGTGGAAGGGAGTTGGATGTTTTGAGGTAATGAGGTAGGTGTGACAGAATGGCCATCTAGCGAGGGCAGAATAGTCTGAGATTTTTTTGTTTAATTCTCATAAAATGTTGCTGTCAATTCTGTTTCTGAAAGAGAAGTTTACAAATCAGACCCCCCCTTTCATAAATGCTTCATCAAAAAATTATAGTGCACAGGTGTGCCTTTGCTGGAAGAGCCTACATGTGCCCTCAATCCTCTCGTCTGTAGTGTCACAGGGATTATTCACCTCTAACTAACCAGGACTGTGATTTGCTCTTCCAAGAACTCAATACCATCCTCTCAATCAACCAGCATCCCCCAGTGAAAAAACACACCCTCAAGCCTAAACATTCGACGCCCTGGTACACTAAAGAATTCAACTTCACCAAACAAACCATTGAAAACGAGAGAAGCCTTGGCAGAAATCCTGCAGCACATCCAACCTTGCCCTACTCAAGGAATTGCATGCAACACGGAGAAGACTGATAAAAACTGTCAAGGCGAAATATTAGCAAAACATGATAGCCAAGGCCAACAATGAAAGCAGAGCCTTCTTCAAAGCCATGAAGCACAGTATCACACCTCTCCCTGACTCACTCATACTGCACTCATTCGAGAAAGTCATCACCAATCACCATCAACTTTTTATTCATCAATAAGAGCAGCATGATCTGCCAACACATAGACACCACATGCTACAACTGATAGCACACTACACATCCTATCTTGCAAAACCTCAACCACCTGGACAACATTCAAGACACTCATTATGGAAGACCTTACTGCCATTCTAGCATTACTCAAGGCCACATCATATGTGGATGTATCCTCCCTGCCTCTGTACTAAAGACAGTTCTGGCTGAAGCAGCCCTCTCTTAGCTGACAATGCTCCCTAAATCAAGGCACATTCCCCTCGACCCTCAAGACTGGAAAAATCCTTCCACTTTTCAAGGAACAAACACTGAACCCAAATGACCTCACCAACTACCAACCATCACCCATCTTCCCTTCCTAGGTAAGATTTTTGAGAAAACATTAGCCAAGCAACTGCTCCAACACTTCGAAGCCAAAAACATCCTTCAGTCCTTCCAATATGACTTTAGACACAGATGCAGAAAAGAAACAGCTACTCTGCCTCTTGGTTCTCCTTGACTTCTCAGCAGCATTTGACATAGTAGATCACCAGACACTCACCGAGAATCTACAATGCCACGTGGGGATCAGTGAGATCGTCCTCAGCTGGTTCAAATCATACTTTGTTCATCACCAATACTTTGTACACATGGATTCCTCCAGCTCACCAACTCTACCTATTCCCTGTGGAGTCCTGCAATGATCCACTCTCTCCATGTCATCTTCAATCTCTACTTTGGCCCGTTGGAACCCTGCTTGCTCCATACAACATCCACATCCAACAATAGACATATGACACACAGATATGCCTCAAGAATTCCTCCATCAAAGTCATCCCCAGTCTCAAGGTCGGCCTCTCATTGATCCAATCATGGATGTCCAGTGCTTACATGAAGCTCATATTCTCCAAGACTGAATTCCTACTGCTGACCAACAACATGGAGCACCTGGAAATCCAAACCCGACTCTGCGCTATGCACCTCAAGTGCTTCAAATCGCAGCTGCCCACCTGTGCCAAGCCCCTTGGGTTCGACATGAACAGACACGTCTCCTTCAAACAGCAAATAGTAAGATAGACATGAACAGCTTGTTACTAACTTTCTCTCCTGTGAAACATCAAGCCCTTCATCTCAGAAAACACGTATTATCTGCTGTCCAAGCCTTGGTCCTCTCCCACCTGAATAGTGGCAATGCCCTTTCGAAGACCTTCCGACAACTACACTAAATCCCATGAGATGTGTCCTGTATGCTGCTTCATGATTCATCAAAGGACTTTGCAAATTCAAACACATCACTCGGACCCTCATCAAACTGCACTCTGAAAGCCTGTATCATTTTCAAATCCTGCTGCATCATATACAAGTCTGTCACCATGAAGTCTGCAAGCTACCTCACTGAGCAACTCAGCATCTTTGGAGGCCTACGATCCACCAAAAGTGAAGACATGTGAGCACTTGAACTCTGCTGGTTTCAGGTAGAAAAAAACAGAAGACAGGCCTTCTCGCTCTATGCCCCAAGACTCTGGAACCTCCTCCTCATCAACATATGATTCACCCCCTCGGTTCAGTTGAGGAAGGACCCTAACACCTAGGTCCATACACCATCCACTCCCCAACTTACCAGGGACTGGACGTTCTTCCCCAGGTTACGTCTAGATCCGTCACTGACTATTGCTCTCCCCCCACTGTTGTTAGATCGCTACTCCTTGCTATGATCCCTAGACTTATTCTTCCCCCTATGATTGTAAAGCTCTCTGTTGCTTCCCAAAGATAGGTCCATGCTCAATAAATGCCCTAATAATAATAATAATTATACTAATAATAATAATAATAATAATAATAATAATAATAACTATTGAAAAGACAGGCCATGTTCAAATGGCACATTTTATTCCATGACAGCTGCCAGCACTCAAAGTTCCTGCACTTTTTATCCGAATTGCAAAAATTGCATGGTTTAGTCTGATGGCACATACATCTTTAAATTTAAGCTGTGCCTACTTGTGTCAGGTTACTCATAAGAACAGACAATTGTAGCCATAGCAAGTGCTTGTTAATTCAAAGTCCTCTGATGTAGCGGTGAAGATAGAAGACATACACGACAGAAGAGAGCTCTGTTTCTTAACCATTCCCAGGATACAATGAAGATGTCTGCTGTTGGACCAAGCCCTCACTGTGGACTGCATTGGAACTAGGCCCATGTCACTGGAGTTGATGTATCCACTATAGATTCCATCAACACTCGCTGAAGAGGGGGTACATTCAGAAGGAATCACCTTTTCCTGGAGCCTGAGGTTTGGGTGTCTCAGAAACCAAAGACTCAAGAAAGTGACGCCTGTTTTTCCCTGCATATCCTTGATCAGAGGCGTTGCTAGGGGGGGGGCTAAGGGGGCTATAGCCCCTGGTCTTTTGGTTGTAGCCCCGGATAGAATCTCAGGAGCTACAGCCAAAAGGCTAGCTAGCCCCCAGTCCCAACAGTTCTGACATCAGCATAGCCCCGGGTCTTTTCCAGACCTAGCAACACCCCTGTCCTTGATGCCAGTTTGAGCACCTAAGATACCATCTAAGCTGCTGGACAGGAAACACCAGAGTCCAACCAACTCTGTATCTCCAACTTTACTCACTGTTGAAGCTCTATCGTCTCAGCATCTGAGATAAACTGAGCCTTCCAGTGTCCCAACTCAACAACACTGTTAGGTCACTAGCTCCCTCCAACTCACAATGGACACCTCTGCATTGCCCCTATACCATGGTGAGCTAGCAGAACCAGCTGGTCACGGAAGGCAAGCTTCTGATTCTCCATCCCTGAGGTCACAGAGACTTGAAGCACCACTTACCCAACACTGCCTACCAGTCCCAGTTTCTTCAACCACAAGCTGAAGCTGCTCTCAAACAGCACAATATTTTTGGAACCTGTTGCCGCTGCACCATGGCTCAACTCTGGCCTGTTGATGGAAGCATGCTCCCGGTATGACTCAGAAAAGCTAGGTTCAACACTGTTGATACCAAAAACAAGAATTACGGTACTGTGAAGAGGTCCTGTCCCCCTTGTTCACTTGTACTGTGTTCAAGCTACTTCCCCCAAAGGCACATCTTTTCTATTCTTGTTATGATAGAAAAGAAAGGTGAGATCTTCTACGATAAATACTAAAATAGGCCACACACTTCAAGAAGACCACTACTTTTCTAGCTATCTTAAATCATTTTTAAATTTAACAATGGAGGTTTAAGATGAATAGAATAGGCAAAGTTATTGACAAATCTCAAGGACGCCTGTAATCGCACAATCTTAGTTAAACCAATGAGTCCCCTCACCTATAAAAACTGATAATAAGGTAAAACTGACAGATAGACACCTCTATATTCCATTTGTTTTTAGAACATTTTCAGAAATGGAGAGTGATTTGAGTTTGATACTTTTCTAACATGCCATTTTTAGATATCTAGTCGATAGAACATTTCCAATGGAAATTATGAATATAGAAACAAGTTAACTTCCTGGGCAGTGATGTCTCATACCACAAAGCTCTACAGTTAATACACATCGTCCACTATAAACAACTCTTTCATAGCAGATAATCAATAACCATATGGTGTCATACGTTAAAAGCTGTTGCCATGAACGTGATGACATCCTCTAAGGTATAACCAAAACAGTGATGGGTGGAAGGTTTTGAATACATCTGAACCACTGCCACGGCTCAGGGCACCCTTCCACACCACCATGTTTTTGCCCGTCTGCACCATTGCAAAAAGGGGTCCAGCCAAATGCCAATCAGTCAGATACTGCCACAAATGGGAGCAGCCCAGCCCAAACTGCTAGACCAGGTCCCCTCTGCACAGAATCACAAGCAACCCAGATATGTTTCAGCCTAGTTGGCCCTCATCAGTGGAGTGCAGCTTGGTTCCTTAAGGTGCAGAGAGCAAGGAACCCACATCCGGGCATACCCTCTCTCACACAGGAAAACAAACTATAACCAAAAAAGTGATGGGTGGAAGGTTTGAATACATCTGAACCACTGGCACTGCTCTGGGCAACCTTCCGCCCCACCGTTTTTTAGCCCATCTGCAACATTGCAAAAGGTCATAGAATTGTTAAATCCTACAATCTCAAGCAATCACTAAATATATGCATAGGTTTGTTATACTATTAATACTCTGATAATGAGTGGCTCATTGCAATCGAATAATAGGAAATAAGGATATATAAAACAGTATCATTGGTGTCTTGTAGAAATTGGCCATTCTTGTATATGTTTCTATATTGGATGCTTAAATTGATTTTCCTCTGCTTTTCTCCCATCTTATTTTCCCTTCTGTTCCCTTTTTCTCTTATGTTTAATTTCTTTGATCATTTTAAGCTCTTAATGTTTTGTATTCCAAATGGAGGATGAACTTTGGAAAATTCTAGCCAATCTTAGGTGATGTTATAACATAGAGCTGGATCAAACCTCATTTGTTAATATAAGTTCCTTCCCACTCTCCCCCTCCCTTCCTTATCTATGTCTTAGCTCTTGCACTATCTGGAATGTCGTCAGGCCGAGTACGATAGTTAATTTCACATCCTTAGTGTTCATGGCCTGTAAGAATGTGGTTGTATTTTCCATTGTTCCCCCCCCTTGCCTTGAAGCGCTTTGAAACACATTGTGTATAGGCGCTATATAAATAAACGATCATATCATATCATGTTTGTGCAATTAACTCACAATTTTTGGCATGCAACTATTTTGTGGGTAACCATGTATAACAGAATGTCCATGCCTTGAGAAAGTCATAATTGGTGAAACAGATGCATGTGTGTTGTCCATTCCAAGGCTTATGAAATGGCCATTCTAATGCTCATCATGAGTTAATTAAGAATGTTTCTCAAATAATAATTAAAAGATTCATGGCAATACCAAGAAGATAAATCATGAGATACAAACAATCAAATGATTTGTAATACCTAACTTGCCCCTCTCTTCTATCAAAAATATAATTGGATGGACATAAATGGCATGGTTCATGGTATAGGGCCAATCTATGGAAGTGACAAATATTCATGTTATGGATATTCAATCAACCAATTGATTATCTTGAACGATTTTGCCTTCATTGCTATTTATAAAATTCATTACATTGGGTAACTAGGTAACAGTGCCGCTACAGGGCTAACACTGCAGATAAGCCATTTACAGCAAATGAAGCATACACTTAAGAAAGTAAGTATGCATGGAGTGGTTTTACCATTTCTTTTCTTCACATGTATTGAGTTATTATCAAGACAGATCTGGATAGGCCCCCTCCTTGTAAATGCCATAATTGTAAACACTATGAATGTTTCAATGCACATATCTTTCCTGAATGTGTATGGATGTTCCCTTACACCAGATGGCTGTTTTGTGTGAAGGATGATATCCATTTCTGTCAACAGAGCATGCCGTGGATAATACTGCACATGGATTTGCAACTTGATGCATGTAATAGTAAAGATGGGCCTGGGTCCATCTTTACCTATGTTGTGCTATGTCATTGGTACAGTTTGATTTTCTTAGAACAATGATGTTCCGGAGGTCGCCTTTTTTCTGCCCGACACTTGGAGCATGCAATTCCTTCATTATGTATTTTCATTTTCCTACACTTGTCTTTGCTTTTTGCAGCATGTCCAGATGACATAACGTGCGGTTTCTCATCTATTTCATGATTAACTTTCAGTTCATCTGGGTCAGGTAATCAATGCAGCCTCAGTCTTTACCTACAAGGCATGCCTATGACTTTAAAACTGCCCAAATGAGGGGTTCATCTGACTGTTGTACACCTGCTTCATTGGTCATAGTATGTATGCCAATATACAGGGCAGCTCAGGACTTCTGTTCCACTCAGTTTATCCGGACAACATGTGATTACACCCAACACTCCTGTTGTATTATATTTTGTCAGTACATTTTATGTCAAGAGGACATATCATGACTTCCACTATTTTGATTACAACTTCAGAGGATGTAGCTATGCCCTGTATATTGTGGAGTGTCACATTATTGTAAAATGATTTTAGGGTGCAGATGCATTTCCAAAGTATATCAGGGTTCTCCACTCACTGAAGGGTTCCTTTTTCATGCTCCACCCTGATGGTTAAACATGCATTTCTCTCCCATTCCCACCTGGAATTAAGTCATAGATGTTGATGTTCAACATGGAGGATACAATGCTCCTTGTTCGAATCCTCTGTTGTCTGTATTCTTAGTGATATCTCAATGACCAATCCACAGTCCCTCCTGTATGAATGACAGTCCAATAACTGCATAGGCACTGCGGAGAGTGAGTGTGTTTATCTGTCTATTTTTCCCACTTACACGATGTAGCGTTGAGAAATATGTTCACAAGTATAAAATGACCCTGTCCTCCAATGATGGTTAGGTGTAGGTTGCATAGGAGAATGACTCACAAAGGTTTCTCAGCCATCAGAGGGTCATTGCAACTATGAATGTGCTTCACTCATCAACTGTCTCTGCATGGGTGGTGTAGTGGGGATGATTTGCAATTGCATTTTGCCTCTAATGGATGCATTTTGGAGTAGGATCCTGGCCCTGTTCTATCGATTCCTTTTCCAAATTCCCTGTCCTCCCTGCCGAATCCCAGTGGGGAAACCTTGTATTATCACTCTTGTCTTATGGACAGAGTACTTAAATTATGTTTCTTATGTATTTCTTGTATTGATCCCAGTTCCCATTTTAAAAGTGTGTTGTTTTTTGCAACTAGTTAAAAATCGAATTAGGTGTGTGCTCATCCTAAATGTTCTTGACTGCGCTGACTGGGTACACTCATTGCTTCTGTTCTGGTCTGCTTTCTGTTCTCCCACACTCTTCAGTTCCCATTGTTTCTTCCCAGTCCTATTGTCTCTCCTTGTGTGCCTGCTCCCTCCTTGCCTACTTCCTCCCATGCACCTCATCTGCTCTGCCTGGGTTTAGTGCATCACACTCTGTGCCCAACACTATGGCACTTTCTATCTCTCCTATCTTCTCCAACTGCTTCTCTATTTCCTATCCTTCTCCTCTTACTAAGTCTGGCAGGAAGAAACTTAAGAAGGATCTACTGGACTCCAACCCAGGCCTGCCTATCGCTGACACCTACGTCACTGCTTCCGCCAGAAAGACTCTCACCAAGATACTCTTTTGTGTTCCTTCTCACGACCTATGGACTCTTCATATAGTCTCTCTTCTCTCTCCTTACACTTCCTCACACATTAATGGTGGAACCCAGAGTGAGGTCCTTCTTGCCTCCTTCTCCACCACCAGGTACATCATAAATGTCTATGGAAATAGTACCATCCTGGTACAAGGGCCTCAACCCAACCTCATACTTTTTGATAGGCTTTTTCCTTGCCTTATCAACTTTCCACTTTCCCCGTCACGGGTTCCCTTGCCACCTGTTTCTACAACTGCCCAGGCTCCCTTTCCAGCTATGCCCACCTTACCTACCTTGCCTCCCACTAACATCACTGCCTCTCTCACTACTGCCCACTTGCCACTTGCATCTGTAGATGATCTCTTGCCTACAAGCACTGCTCTGACTGGGGCTTCCTGTGGCCCCTCCTTCACTAGCTCCATGTCCATCCTCTACTGTCCAGGTTCCCTTGCCTACACTCCCCTCACCAACATCCTTGTCAGCCTTGGCTCCTCCACCCCTTCCTACCTCTATCTCTCTGGCACTCTTGCCACTTACTGGGAGGACTACTACCCCCTCCTCCAAACAGGTTGAGCCTTGCACTCCTAAAACCATCAAGGACAGCATTGATTCTCTTGCTCCTGCCTTGGCCGACCTCTGCAACCTCTCCTTCACCACTGGAGTTTTCCCCACCTCTCAAAGCACTCTCTAGTGCACCCTCGGCTCAAAAAACCCTCTGCTGACCCTTCTATCCCGGCAAAATATCACCCGATCTCTATCACTCCTTTCCTGGGCAAACTCCTGCAGAAGAAATGAGCTATCTCACAGCTTACCCTCCACCCTGAATCTGTTGGTTGTCTCCATGACCATCAATCTGGCTTTAGGGCATCCACAGGCACGGAAACTGCTCTTTTGAACACCCGTGAAGACCTGCTCTTGAATCTTGATGCTAACTCTCCTTCTGTCCTCATTCTTCTCGATCTCTCTTCTGCCTTCGACACAATAAACCACAACATCCTGATCTCACATCTCCGTGATACCCTGGGCATTACAGATCAAGCCCTGGTGTGGCTTGCCTTCTTTCTCTCTGACCGTCCTTTCCAGGTGGAACTTGGGCCCTTTCTCTTCTCTATTACTCTTTCTACTTGTGGTGTCCCCAAGGGATCTAACCAATCCCTATGGTTCTTCAAAGTCTACATTGCCCCTCTGTCCCACATAATCTCTACCTTCACATCTAACGTCACCTCTAACTTTCATTGTTATCATTGTTATGTGGATGACACGCAGCTCTCTTTCAGGCAACCTTCAGCCTATTCCGCCTCATCGCTCATTCCTGATTGTCGTTCCGCAATTCAGTCTTGGTGTGCTGCTATTGATCTCTGCCTCAATGCCAGTAAGATAGAGATCATCCTCCTTGGGACCCCTGCTCCTGCTTTGCCAATGTATCACTTTCCAGCCTCCCTTGGCCCTGTGCCTCCACCTACTAGTGAGGCAAACAATCTGGGGGTCATCTTCGAATCCACTCTCTTCTTTTCCTCTCACATCTCGGACATCTCCAACAAATCTCCCTACCAGCTGCACCTCCTCATAGGTATTCTACCTTTTCTAACTTTCCCGCAAAGGCTCACCATCTCCAGAGCCCTGGTTCTCTCCAGGCTAGACTACTGCAACAGCCTCTTTCTCAATCTTCCTACTTCTACTCTCCGTCTGCTACAACTCATCCAGAATAGAACCACAAGACTTAACTTGGCCTCAAGGCCAGTGACTGCATTTCTCTGGTAGTGAAATCCCTTCACTGGCTCCCCGTGGCAGCCAGGATCAAGTTCATAGTCCACAAGGCTTTCTGGGGCCAGGGCCCTGACTATCTACAATGCTCTCTTCCTAAATACTTTCTCTCTAGAGCCCTCCGCTCATCCTCCTCCAACTCTTTGCGGGTAAGCCATTTTTCCAATGAGAGTTTTGGTGGTAGATCCTTATCCTCTGCTGGTGCCTCCCTCTGGAACAGCCTCCCTGCCTCTCTCTGCCTTGAGACACAGCTCCTTAAGTTCCAGAAACTCCACAAGACATTCCTCTTTGCTTCCTCCTTCTTTCTCCCTCTCCCCTGCTAACCTCCTCTCTTTTTCTCTCCTTCCTCACTCCTCCTTCCCTTTCGTAACTTCTGTTCAGTTTTACTGACTGGTAGCCTGGTTCACCTTCAGAGATTCACAGGTCCCAGGCCCGCCCACCAGTCATGCACTTGTCTCTTGTCCTCTGCACTATGTTCAGACTACTGCATTTTCAGCATATGCTCCATGAGAGGAGTAACCTCTCTGCACTTAACCAAGGGCACTGCATACTTACCCCCCTCTCCCTCGCACATCCATCCGTACACTTCACCACCCGAATTGACTAGGACTAGTACGTTCTTTCTTGTCCCCCCTCTGTTTCCCATCCCTAGTTCGGTTGCGCCTGAAACACTTCATGCACTTGCACTAAGAGAAATGCCGTCAGGCCTAGTACGCTAGTGACTTTTTGGTTAGATCATTTGAAAACTTCAAGGTCTAAGAATGACTACTGTATTCAGTTGCTCACTTCCCACCTTGTAGCACTTTGAAGCACTGCACTTGTGTATAAGCGCTGTACAAATAAACAATAAATAAAATAAATAAAGAGATTGTGCACATGTGACATGATCATTATTGCTGCAAGTTGCATCCCTCAAGAAACTGTTCATACTAATTATTGTTCAGCAAGTATTACATATCCCTTTGCATTGTTTAAATTATCTCTCTTTCAGATTGAGAATAGCAACTCACAGAGATTGGTCTGCCATTATCATGTCAGGTAATCCCATAATAGTTGCTTCTTGGGGGCAGAGTGTGACAAGATAAGTACTTAATTTCTTCACTATTTCTTGGTATTCCTGCCTGAATACCGAAGGACTCACTGCTGCTAATTATGGGAATTGTTCACAGTGCACCTGCAAACATGTATGGCAGCTACTATTATGATTTATGGATATTGGTCCAATAATACATATGCATTTTCTTTCTACATAGTCTTACTGCTAAAGTTTGCCAAATTAAGTATGAAATTATAGTGCTAAAGGTTTGACTTCAAGGGCTCATGTGTAGCCCTCATCAATCTCATGAGTTTTTCAAAATGGAAAGGGCCAGAAAAAAGCCTTTTCTGCCTGCACTCCAAGAATATGGAACCTCCTCCCTGTGGGCATGAGACTCTCCCCCAGTCTCCTACAATTCAGAAAAGGACTCAAGACCCACCTCTTCATGGAGTCTCTCCTCCTCAACACCTAGGCCATCACGTTGCCCTTGTCCTCCCAACCACCAGTGCAGCTTTAGCCCTCCTCTGTCCCAGGAGATTAGCTCAGTGGCAGCGTGCTCGACTTGGAAACAAGACGACATGGAGCAACACAGGTTCGATCCCTGGGTCCGCCGCTTAGAAACCTCTGGGTATTAAGCGCATTATAAATAACCTATCATATCTCCCTCTGAATACTACCTCTCGCTGTACATCTGTTATGTTGTTACCACTGAAAGCACTCTGTTATGCATTGAAATGTTGCAAACCTCTGTTAAGCGTACCATTATGTAGCTGTTTGGTATATACCTCTGTAAAGCTACGTCCAAGCACAATTAATACAATAAGAAGAAGAATCATTATTATAATAATAATTCTTGTTCCATTTTAAGGTAAGATCTGGCTTAGAGTTTCTTTCATAGCTAAGCGTGCCTAGTTTAGTGTCACCAGGGTGCCGGTTCATGGCACTCATCACTTCAATGAACAATGAGCTCATTGTAGGTTTACTGCTGAAACAGCTGTTAACCTGGTGGACTCAGGCTATTCTAACATTGCGACAGCCATGCGATGGGTAAAACTGGTGTCCTTTTATTTTTGTATGGGTAATAGCAGTGGTCGAAGTGTACAAAAAGAAGTAAAAAAGAAGTAGTGGAGCTATGTTCCCTGCCAATTTGCCCCACTTTCCACAAACCCCATTGCTGCGCCGCCTCCCACACACAGTCCAAACCCCCAAACAAGTACACCTATTATTTAAGGGAATGTTCAGTGCAGTTCACTGAAGTGCAAGCTTCAACTTCTTCCTACACTTTTATTTTAAAACTAAACCGTTCATGAACGGTTTATTTTTAAAATAAAAGTATAAGGACAGTGAAACTGAAAAAGAAAAAGTATAGGAGCACCACTCCCGACCGCTCCCGACATCTGCCCAATTTAAAAGGGTGGGCTTTAGCATAAGAGACATAGGCTGGGAATCTGTTCCTCATAAGGGAGATTACTTGCTACAGACCCAGGCAATTAATTGTAAAGATTTGGTGATGTTGATAGGAAATATGTGGGTCTCAAAGAAGATCCATCTTCCCTGAGCTCTCAATAAACAAGTAGAAGGATGACAAAAAATGGTCATGGATTTCTAGGGCCATTAATGTTGATAGGAATGACTCCAGTAGAGATCCTTCACTTTAGCGACAATTTTGACATTTGACCTCCTTTCATGGAATTCTCGGGGGCACAGTAAGCTCTTTAATAACATAGAGCTTATATCTTTATTGCAAAAACCTCATATGGTCTGACTTCCAGAACATTGGTTCCTCAAGCCCCCAAGTGTGGAAGGTTACAGGCAGCCACAAAAGGGGCTTGGTGTCGACCCAAGGGGTGGGGTCAGATCTCCTTTATAAAAGTGGGCCATGGGCTGATTAATGCAACACAAGTGGCCTCAATTGTGGGTGCACACTTAGTTGAATTTCAAATGAATTGGAGTTATGATATACTATCGATATTACTGATTAACATCTACTGGCACATGAAAATTGGGGCACTGGCTAACCTTCTGGCCAAGTTGAGTTTGGAAGTCTCAAAATGGAAAGCTTGCAGGCAGAAGAGATATGTTATCATGTTTGGAGATTTGAAAAGCTCTTTTATGTCGATGAAGATGGTATACAGGAGCCATTTTACCTTCCCACAAAGTGTACAGGGAATGGAAATAAGTGGTTTGTACGGAAGGCCTGATATCAACAGCAGAACAGACACAATAGATGCAAGTTTCAAAAACCTTTATTTTGTATTTGATAAGGTTGGGAGAATTCCTAACTGGCCCTAACTCTAGAATGGGAATAGTCTTTTCCATTAAATAAATAACAAACTAGACCAAGTCAGTCTAGTCAAAATAAAAAGGCCTATTCTAAAAAGACTAACCATGCCCTCCTTCTCAAATGACAAATGTGTTAAGGAGATATAAAGAGGAAAAATAGAGTCTCAAAAGAAATGTCAGAGGGGCTTAGGTAACAACTCCCTTCCCCACGTTCAGAAGCACAGGGTCTCAAGAGTTTCTTAAAAGGATAGGTGGTTGGCACAATTAGTCAATCTGGCACACTTTGGCTTGCTAGTACAATTCAAGAGTTCAGGGTTGGGCTTCAAGCTAACATGATAAAAATGGGAGAAATCCTCCAAAGACATAAAGTGACTACTTCTTTGGGATATCATTGTCATTTTCGCTTGCTTGGACACAGAAACTTTGGAAAACATTGGAACGTCTAGTTATGCATTGCCCTCAACTGGCTCAAATGAGAGAATTGTCCTTTGCCAAATTTAGGAAAAAAAAGCTTTTTTTTTTATAAGGATGTCTTTTGGAAATCATGTTCAACTGGCTGTTCGATATCATTTGAAATTGCTATTGTGGGTTTTATTAATTCTTTAAATCTTCGTGATGAATTGGTAAAGATTGAATTTTAATGTGAAGCTGTTTTGGTGATTTTGAGATATTTATAAGCATGAAAACTTGTTTTTCTTTCTTGTAAATCTGAATTTGCTAAAGATAAATATTCTTTTTAGCCAATAAACGTTTCTTTCTGGTAGGCTGGAAGTCTTCACTGTGTTTAGTCAGTGGAAAAGGTATAATGAGGATTACCATACACAATCTTGCTATTTCACTGTTGTCATTTCTTACATGTTGAAAGACACATTGTGATGTGACCTCTGTATACAGTCCACAAAAGACTCAAGGTCATCTGTAGGGGCATTCCCCTAGAGGTGGCAATACTGCTAAAGGAACAATATTTGCTACAAGTAAGTGAGAGAGACAGGGATGTTACAAAGCAGGCACCATGGCTCGTATATCAACTTGCAACACATCATACATATAATTATTTCTGCAGCTTGAATTGCTGCCATTGACTTCTCTATTCCTCCACCTCCCATCACAACCTGCAAGGAAGAGCAGATGACCTACTGCCCTACTGTGTCTGGGTACCTGTACACTGCTACTTATGAAGCCCCTCCCCCCCACTGCTAGTGTTCATTTGACCCCCAAATTGCAGCTGAATGGAATGCAAATTCTCCCTATTCAAAGTGCATTGAACTCCATAATTGTCTGGCTGTGGCCCGTGGGATCTGCCTCTCTGCAGACTTTCCACTTCCTCACCATTAAACAATGCTATTTTATGGATTTATAATCCCATTGTCACCAATATCAGGCCATGCAAATGTGGGAAGCACTGCTTCCAGAGACCCACATTAAGCAAGGGTGACTGAGTGATTTAATTACAAGCTCTGTGAGACATTAAGGAAAATTTGTGGTTTTCCTTAGCTCAAGCAGAACATTCCAAGCCTCATATCCAAAAGCCTCATATCCAAAAGCTGACACTGTTCTATTTAACATATAAGCCAATGTCATGTGGTTTGCACACCTTTTACTGTTAGGATAATTGTTGTGACAAACGAAATGAGCAGATAGCCCAGGCAGCAGTATATGTTCGGAATGGTTTGATGCTTGCATCTACATCACAGACAGTATTCCTATTTTCCCTACATGCACTTCAAATGTATGCACATTTCTAGAAAACCACATTGGTGCTACCTAACCTTTACTCTTTCTCATAAATGATTTATTTACAGAATGATGGTGATTTATTTATTCACTGACTGACTTGTTTCATATATTGAGAGAGCATTTAATTGACAAGCACAGAGAAATTAATACACAATATTCTGACTGTATGCAAGCAGCACACCGTCTTCTCTCTAACCTGCATGTTTGCAGGGTCTCATAGTGTAGTGTTTGGGTCACGCCCACATAGCTCTCAACCATTTGTGTCGCAAAGGCGGGTGAAAACACCCGATTTTATTTTTGGCGGGTCAGAGGCACATTGAAATGAATGGGCGTGCAGGAGGCTTGGGGGGTGAGTCAGCTGTTTACAAGGCGGGTGACACCCGCCAAAAGCGTGTGAGTTGAGAGCTATGCGCCCATCCATATTTAGGCCATAATTCCTTGTTAGAACACCTCTCAATTTTGCATTCCCACTTAAAGGACTGTCTAAACGCTCTGGCTTTCACTCCCACACAACTTCAATGAGAGGCAGATACGCTTGTGAGTACATGGCGTGCGGCAGGAAGAGGAATGTACTTGCTTGTTTTTCGCTGTCCCCTGTGTCCTGACTAAAGATCAAGTCTCATCCCCTCGGCAAACTAGGCATGATGCTGCACAATCCGGTGCTGCCAGAGGCACATGGATCACTCTGCTTCTTTTTTCCACTCAACCCACACTACCCAACTCTTAGTAATCTACCTGCCAGCTACCCAGCACCACTGTATGCACACATTCATAGAATTTGTTCATAGCATAACTATCATGTTAAAACTCACAAACGGCCATGGCATTCATTTATCTGTTTTACTGCTGCAGTTTTGAACCAAACTACTTTCATGTTCCCTTCCACATTTTGGGTTAAACTAGCTGATGCATTCTGGTAGATGTATGCTATCCAAGATGGAAAGGACGGGAGAGGCATGCTAAATGTATTCATTTGCAACACGCTGCTATGATCTGGAGGGACTGTGATTGCATTCACCTGTTACAAGCTCCCGAAGGCGAGGATACCAAGAGAGGGAGAGTCCTCGATCACAATTCACTGCTGCAAGCTACTGAAGCCTGGTCAAAACTCAGTTGGACACAGCTACCTCAGCTGCAATCAGCTCCACTCTGTTGGGCTGTGGGCTCGGAGGGCTTTATAAGCTCACCCGGAGGTGTACCAATTATTCTATCAATTGCCTTTACCTGCAGTTTTTGAGCCATTACATGCTTTTGGATACAGAATCCTACCTGCTGCAGCTGCTTTCCAGGTCCTTGTCTCTTTTGCTATTAAAGCTAATACTTTTTCGGATGGTATTTGTGCAGCCTTCCTGTGCACTCCACCCATAACACTGGCTCCCAGACTAACCTTGTTTCTTGCAAAGATGACTCTCCACTGTTACTTTGCAATCCAGGTTTCATGCTTTACTTACTAGATTTCTATCCATAGCTTAAGGACCTGCACTTTAGTGCACTTCATTTTCTGAACCGCATATTCACTGAGTTGGCAGTGGCTTCTTGTCTTGTCTATGACTAGTGCATGGCATTTCCTGAACCATGCGTTCACTGACTTAGCAGTGACCGACTGCGTTTCCTATGACTAATGCTTTATGTTTTATGATATTCCTAGAATGCTAGGTTCCCAGGTTTATGTGTGGCAACTTTCCTTGTCAATGATACCTGTTCTAATTCTTGGTCCGTGATTTCCTCTATGCCAGCATTCACGTGGCCTTCTAAGTAGTGCTTGTATAGCTTCCTTCTACAGCCTCTGTCTACACTTTCCTCTCTTTGCTTTTCTCTGCCTATTCAGTACTCAGTTATTTCAATCCTCTCTGCTTTTCTGTCTTGATTACAAATTGGTCCATTGTTGTTTCTTCACACTGCATCCATATACAGTGTGACCCCTGGGTTGGCCTCTATTAAGATCATATAAGGGAAAGACTTCTGGTACTTTAGTCTAGTTCATTGGAGTCTTACCTCTCTTAGGCTCCAGATGTACTATTAGACTGAGTGAAGCCATATCACCAACACGTTCTACCCACGATGTTCCTGCATGATGGTTGTTAAGAGTAATCTGCTGGTACTGATACCAAGGGCCTTTGCTAATCTCCCTGGAGATGGTTTATCATATTTCAGCGCACCCTTTATTTTGATCAATTCATGTTGCCCAGTATATTTGCATACGTTCTTTTTCTCTCGGTATCTGCCCCTTCTGGTCCTGTGACTACTTGTCTCCACAAAGATCATCCTGGTATGTACCCTGTTTCTGTCATTTTGTAACTGTTACCTCCTGAATCGCTCCCAAACTACAGTGTTTACTCTGAATATTATCTATTGCCCTCAGCGCTACTAACACGACCACACTCTAGCCAGACCTTCCCTAACTCACCCCTGCCTACCCTACACCCACCCATGCTACCTCATCCCTGCTTATCCCCAGTTTACCTCTGCCTACCCCCACATATGCCATCTCCTTCATGCCTACCATCTTGACCACTGTCTACTGCCTGCTACCTTTTCTTCCCCGTTTTCCTTTCAACCTTAGTTCACTCTTAGCTCACCCTTAAAATCATAATGCTTATGTTAAACTTTCCAAACATAGTGTTGATGACATTTAACATTAGCGATATACATAGTGAAAAGACGTCCGTACATTTCAGTGAGGCAAAGTCTTCCTAGTATGTCTATTTCTAATGGTTTTTTGTCTGCAAGCTCTAAATTGCATACATTTTTGGAATTACTGGCAAAGTAGGGTCCAAATATTTACTAAATTCCTATATATAAATGTAAAATGCAATGAACAACTTTCAGTACCAAAACTACTGGCTTTACCAATGCTTGTTTTCAGCATTACTTCAGTGCAAGAAACAGATACAAATAATGAGTCAGAAGTCACTGTTACTTAATACATTTTCTATTATCTGAGTAGCATTTACAGTTGCGATTCAACAACTAACACTTGCAGACTGCATGGAAATAACCCTGACAGGATAATGCTTGATGTTACTTCTTGAGAGAGGTAGCACAAAGAGGAGGATGGGGTTTGGGTGGGATAGGGCAGGCATGTATGGAAAAGCCTTAGGGATTAGGCTGTGTATGGGCAATCAATGGGTGGGTAAATAAACCGACAACCATCACAAGCTGTAGTCCCTCCTCAAATGCCATCTTTCTCCTAGTTATTCTCCAATGTAGTAATGTTGCTTACAGGTGGCATTTATGCCACTTAACAGTCAAAACTAAAGATGGCCTCTGGAGTAGAGTGGCGGATATACTGCGAAGTTGCACTTTCATGTCTGGCATGTAGCATTGGTCCATGTAGACGAACGCAGAATTGCTAAGAAAGGGCAAATCACACTGTTCTGTAGTATCCTCTCATGACTCGAGCTGAATCTTCTGCACGAAGAATAGTTTTTTTCTTCCTCAATTGGAACTGCTCAGTAATCAGCATGGCTGTGACCTTGCCAAATGAAAGAAGGTACACATATATCCGTTAACCGCACAGAGCCTTTCATTTTCCCCCCATGAGCGGAAGACTTGCTGGGTGCAAATGATAGCACACTGGCAGTGAGATGACTCTGGGTTCACTCATCAAATAAGCTCTTCAGGGAAATAGGTGGCAGGCACTTTGGAAATAGGTGGCAGGCACTTTTCATTCTCCTGTCAGGATGGCCCATTCATTTACACAAGGCAATGCTGGAAAAAAAGGAAATAATGCTGTGAGATAGACGAGAAGAGTCCCACTGAGACGTATGCATTTTTTCACACTCATTTTCTGCCACTTGCAGTTCTATATAATCTCCTATTGTACGGCAACCCGGGTTGACAAGCTTTTCAAGTAACTCAGTGTGGTATGAGTTTTCAGAAGCTGCTTGCAAGGTTTCCTGCCCATTGTGCAAAGTGAACTATTGTAAAGCTGAAAAGACAGATTCCCAGTTTTAAGTGGGCTTTGACCCCATTCGGTGCGGCTGAAATAGCCTGCAATGTTATTTTCCTTTCTGAGTTGGAAGTCAGGATACTGTTCATGAAAACCTATAACGTTCATTTTGTGACTAACTGTAACATTAACATAACTGCAAAACAAGGTTTTCATCAGTTATGCTATTTGTATTAAATGATGAGAAAACCGTATTCACAAATAACAAAACACACACAAAGACACCACGATAATGTATGTATTCTATTTATTTTATTTTTTAAATCATGGCTGCATTCACAAGCATGCAGAGTTGCTTTTAATCCGTGTTCAGCCTGGAGATAAGGAGATTGAATCCTAGCTGGGCAAACTCAACCTCTCAACCTTATAAGATGTATGCAATGAGTGTCATCCATTTGGATCATGGTAAGATCCGTGGACAATTGCTGACATTGCTTAGGTGTGTCGGTGTTGGTGAATTGGGCCATGAACTATTCACACACCAACAGCTGTAAAATGTTATAGTTGACCTGGTTCACATGTCTAAATGTTGTGTTTGATGTGGTTGGTCAGTGCAAAGGTAGCATTGCAATAGATTGCTAATGTTGTAAGATATTTTGGTTCATGTCTGGCTTTTGCATTAAGTGGGCAACCATGATCTAATGCCACCTAATACAGTTCCCCGCACCACAATTCAGGGCAAGAAACAGGCTGTTTTGATCAAAACTGAAATGTATTTAAATAATGCAATCAAAAGTTGTACCAAGTTTTATATAGGGGAAATCAGCACAATATTACACAATCACATGCACCTTGTCATTAAAAAAAAAACAAATACTGAAAAATAACCTGCCTGCTTGAATCTTTATCACATACACACATCCATTGACATAATCAAACGTCTAGATGTTGCATTCTGAAAATGAGTACACATTATATTTGTAATACTGCTGCTTATTGGCCAGTGTGTTCAAATTCTTTACATCCAAAACAATTGCAAATTACTTATAAAGTTACATTTACAAATGATACGAAGAATTTTTCTTGCCTCAATACCACCAGCAATTTATGGAATCAGAATTGCGTCATACAAAAATGAGCCATGTTTACATATATATATATATACCAATATGTTTCTATTTGTTCCCTAATGTAAGTGTGGAGGGTTTCTAGCATGTGCATGTAATTGAATGTAATTTAATTCAATCTCCTCCTCTTTGATAGGCGCTTCCCTTGCATCATCAATTTCCTCTCATCTCCTGCTGTCCCCACCTCTCCCCTCTTGGCTACCTTGCCCTCTCTCTTCACCTCCTCTGCCCCTCCTAGGGCTCTTTCTCCTCCGCAGGGCGTACATCTGATCTGGAAGGTCTTTAAGGCTGGTAACCTTCTTCATATTGCCACTCTCAACTCTTGCTCTGCTGTCAAACACTCAACTGACATCTGCCACCTCCTTGAAGAATTAGACCTTGATATCCTTGGTCTTACTGAGACATGGTTCAAGGCCAGCTCTGTCACAAGCTTTGACACTCTCCTCCTGATGGCTACAAGATCCTCTCTGCACCCATTTCCTCCTGGTTAGGGAGGGGGGGTAGCCCTGATCTCTCCTGAGTGGATTCCTGTCACTATCATTCCCACTTAGACCTACTCCTCTTTTGAATGCCTTGTCTGTAGGCTCTCTCCCTCTCCTACCTATTCTATTACTGTGGCTACAATCTACCGGCCTCCTGGTCAAAGCACCTCATTTCCCTCTGTGTGGGCTGACCTCTCCTCCTCTCTCCTGGCCTCTACCACTGAACTCCTCCTCCTCAGTGATCTCAATATCCATTTAGACTCTCCTTGTTCCTCCTCTGTACTCTTCTGTCACCTCTGCGATCCCCTCTTCCTGCCCATCCTCCCCTCAGGCCCAACTCACTCTGCAGGGCACACACTCGATGTCTTGATCTCCTCTGACCTCCCCCTCTCCATCCCTCTGACCATCCTCTCTCCTGGAGCGATCATTCCCTCCTCTCCTCTCATCTCTTCCTCTCTTTCCCCCAAGCCAAACCTACCCCAACACGGCACCTACCTTCTCGGCCATCCGGCCCATGAAGCGTGTGTCAGTTGAGGCTTTCGCCGCCACCTTCTCTCGACCCCTCCACCGCTGGCTGTATCACATCCTGACACAGCCCTGTCTCTGCTCTACTCTTCAATTTCTGATACTCTTGATGCTCTTGCCCCTGTCATGAGGATCAGTTTGAAGTCCAAAGCCAATTGCAATTCCTGGTATGACTCCAACCTAGCTACATTTAAACGTAAGTGTATGGTGGCTGAGAGGAAATGGGGGGTGTCTTGTTCATCCTCTGACAAACTGGCCTGTTGCCTGCTCCAAAGGTAATACCGACTCTCTGTCCTTACCAAGAAGAGAGTCCACATTCAAGCTTGTGTCTCTGTGGCATCTAACAACTCGGCTGAACACTTTAAAATCTACAAGTAGCTGTCCAACCCTGCTGCAGTCTCAACCCCTCCTGTTGCCTCCCAGGCTATTTGCAATGCCCTTGCCTCTCAATTTATCTCAAAAACCCAGGACATCTGTCCACCCTCTCCACCCCTGCCCCTCCTCTCACTACTCTGTCTGGGCTTTCTGAACCTCCTTCAGCCACCCCCCACCCTCCTTCTCATCCTTTCCTCTTGTCTCCCCTGATGAGGTTGCTAGACAAGTCGGATATATGAAAGCCTTGTCAAAACAGGTTCTTCCCTGCTCCTCTAAAACCATCAAGGACCACATTGACACCTTCACTCCATCGCTTGCTGATTTTTGAAACCACTCCTTTGCATCAGGATCCTTCCCCTCCCCCTCTGAAGCACTCCCTTGTGCATCCTCTACTCAAGAAACCCACAGCTGATACTTCTTGTCCGGCTAACTATCACACAATTTCAATCACTCCCTTTCTGGGCAAACTCCTGGAAAAGCTGGCCATCTCTCAGCTTAACCTTCATTCCAATTCTATTGCTGTCTCCATGACCACCAGTCTGGCTTCAGAGTTACCAGAAGAATGGAAATTGCTCTCCCGAACATCCATGAAGATCTGCTCTCCAACCTTGACTTTAACATTCACTATGTCCTCATCCTACTCGATCTCTCTTCTGCCTTCGACAAGGTCAACCATACCATCCTGCTCCACCATCTCTGTGATACACTGGTTATCACTGATCAGGCTCTGGCCTGGCTGACCTCTTTCCTCTCTGATCGACCCTCCCAGGTCCAACTTGGGTCCTTCCTATCATTTATCTTCCTCTCTACCTGTGGTGTTCCTCAGGGGTCTAACCTCTCACCCTGGCTTTTCAATCAAGACCTGGCAACTCTCGCCCACTGCATTGCCATTTTCTGATCAAATTTCCAGTGCTACGCTGACGATACTCAACTCATTTTCAGGTTGCCCTCGGCCAGCTGCTCTCTCTCTCTCATTTCTGATTGCCTAACTGCCATTCAAGATTGGTGTGCCGCCAATGATCTTTGTCTGAATGCCAGCAAGACGGAGATCCTCCTCATCGGCACACCTTCACTATCCTTTCCCCTCTCTCTCTGGCCAGCCTCCCTTGGCCCTCCTCCTACCCACACCTGCGAGACTAAGAACCTCAGGGTCATCTTTGACTCCACACTTTCCTTCTCTGCCCACATCTCTGATGTCTCTAAAAAGTCAAACTTCCTTCTGCACCTCCATAGAGGTACTCTGCCTTTCCTATCCTTCCCACAGAAGCTCACTGTCTGCCACGCTCTGGTTCTCTCTAGGTTAGACTATTGTAACAGCCTCTTTCTAAATCGACCTGCTCTAGTCTCCGCCCCCTGCAACTAATCCAGAACAGGACTGCAAGACTTGTCCTTGTCCTCAAGCCCTGGGATCGTATCTCTCCAGCTCTGAAATCTCTCCATTGTCCACAAGGCTTTCTGGGGCCTGGGTCCAAAATACCTTCACATATTCCTCCGCAAATACCTCCCCTCTCGAGCTCTTCACTCCTCTACCTCTTACTCCCTAAGGTTCAGTCATTTTTCAAAGAAATGAGCTGGGGGTATATCTCTGTCTTCGGCTGGTGCCTCCCTCTGGAACAGCCTCCCTGCCAACCAGAAACTTGAGGAGAACCATCTCCGGTTCCGGAAGCCCCTCAAGACCTTCCTCTTTGCTTCTGCCTTTGCCCCCCTCACCCCTTCCGATCTGTTATCTCTTGACACCCTGCACCTTGCCACCCTCTGTCCTGCGGACCCAGGTACATGCTCACCCTGCTAACCTCCCTCACTGCCTCCGGGTCACCCCCTGTCCTGCGGACCCAGATACATGCTCACCCTGCCAACCTCCCGCACTGCCTCTGGGCCATCCTTTGCACTGGGGTCTGTATCTGTATCCATACAGCACCCCCCCCTTTTTCTTCCTGCACTTATCAGATCTACCCTGTCTGCTGCCTTAAACCTTGCACGTGCCACTTGCTGGCTGCACTATCACTGTTTGTTGCCTTTATTATTTATTTATGTATTATTATATATCTGTTTCTCCTTTGCTCCTCACTTTCCACTTCTCTCAACTTCCATGCGCTTTTTCCCTGCCCCATGCACTGCGCATTCTCAATGTCACTGTGCCTAGTAAGATCGTTGTTTTGTTCTCCCCTGTGCCCCTCCCTTGCTGTGTCGCGCTCTGAAACACTTGTATACGAGAGCAATAGAAATAAAATATCAATATCAATATCAATAGCCTATTGTGCATTGCATGTCAATTTTGCAGGTTTGCAGTAGGGGTGCAAGGTTAACAATTTAGAATGACAGGCTAGTTTAACTCGCCTAACTGACCCATGAGATTTGTTTGATAACTGTATTAATCTCATGTAACTTTCCTTATTAAATAGCTATGGTCTTCACCGAACACTCATTATCAAGCAGGTCTTCCTTAGGCTATGCTACTGACCTCTTCATATCGCAGTTGAATGTTAACTATTTTGGTAACATTTAATGAGACTATTGTTTTGCAGCATATTGACTGCACATAAGTGCTATCAGTATCAATGCTCACACAACTCAATATATATTTTGGGTTGTATTGACATGACATTTCACTTGACTTTAAATGCAGTGAGAATGCATTGTACTTTTCCTATTTGGACAGGTGGAACTCTGGTTAACTTGAAGTCAGCACAAGAGCAGGCTAAATTGAACACACGTTATTCAAACCAAAACAAAAGAACCATTGATTTTTTTTGCCATATGTACACAATAACATATAATGTACAAACCACCATGTTTTTATAAACTGTGTACAACAATCCAACAGTGGTTGGGAAAAGAAATACAATGTTACATTTGAAAGACTCTGAATTAAATGATGATTCATTTTCTTCACTTGATGTACAATAGGGAAACTGCATACACGCTCAATTCAGAACACTTGAAAACATCCTTCCACTTGACTTTTGTTATTGTAAAAGATATTTCTGTAACACAGACCGTCTTCTCCAGTTAGCAAAAGTATATTTGAATCTACAGTTCCAGTGTGGCAAGCACAATTCTCCATGAATATAGAGTGTTTTACCTTCGAGCCTTTCAGCATTTCCTGCTGGCAATTTAAAGTTATTCAAATTTAGTTTTTTTTTTCAAAATATACTCAAGTTCTAATGTGTTCCTGAGATAGTTTCATATATGGTACCACAGAGGTGCTCCCTATTTGTAACACTGGAAGTATATTACATCAGTGAAACATGGATATGAACTATTCTGACACCTCACACATTGAATTCATGTAGTCTTCATTGGCCTGATTCATGGAATATTTGCCAGGTTCTAAGTGAATTTGCACTGCTGAAAAGTTACTTTGCACTGCCCATACAAACCCTGATTCATGGAACCGTGCAAAGTGTATTTTTGCAGTGCAAAGTCTGGGTAAAGCCATTCATTTTGTACTGCAAAAATGACTATGCTTTGACTATGTCCTGACTTTGCACTGCAAAAATACAATTTGCACGGTTCCATGAATCAGGGTTTGTGTCGGCAGTGCAAAGTCACTTTTCAGCAGTGCAAATTCACTTTGAACCAATCAGGCCCCATGTGTCTTTGATTCTCCCCACACTGAACACCAGTGTAAAATTACTCAGAACTATTTCAAAATGACCTGACACTGGGGCTCTTTACATTATTATTCATATTCATTTCTGTTTCTTATTCTTATCCTCTTTATTAATACATACCTTTACAGCACAAACCTAGTTCAAGAACAATGGAGCCTTGTACAGGTCATACAAAAATAATTTAGAACCGAGAATGTAACCAGTCCTCAAGTATACATTACAAATAATTATCCTGCAATATGCAGATGCGGGAGTACACAAAATAGCGAAAATCAAGGTTACACCAAATTGTTGATGGAAGAGCCAGTTCTTCAGTTCTTTCCTAAACGGAAGTAGCATGGGATGGGCTTTTGGTAATGTTCTCCTTGCAAGCTAGTTCAGTTTCCAGTCAGGTGATGGTGTTACTACAAGATGACTGTTTTCCACCCAATGTTTTTTTAGTTTGGCAGTTATGTAGGCTAGCATCCCGGCAGTGGTTGCCTAGTAGGTTAGGCAGGCAATTTTGGAAAACATATCTGAGCCGGAATAGGGAGCCAGTATAGGTTGGGGCGATGTGGTCCAATTTCCAAGAGGCAATGTGAAGACAATCTGAGGCATGGCGGGCTACTTTGAGGTAAGCATCCCACTAAGCACTGGGAATATGCCAGATCACTAAGGCCTGCAACAAGGTTCAGACATGCTCGCGTAAGAGGAAGGGCTTGATCTTGTTGAGTAAATAAATATGATACCAAGTGGTTTGAGGCTTTTTTTTCAACGTGTTGCTGGAATGATAGGCCCTTATCAAGAATGCAGCATATAGATTTTTCTGAGTGAGGGGAGGGTTGATCCTATGCAAGCACATATTGTCCAGCTAACTTTGAGTGATTTCTTGCATGAATGGGTGGCCCAAAGTATTATTTCCATCTTGGTGGAGTTAAACCTTAAATAGACTCTCCTCATACATGTTTGAATGGTTGCAAGCCTTACAAAGGGCAAGTGATATCTTGTGGCCTATTAACCTTTTCCATAAAATTGTGTATTATCTGTATGCTGGTATATCATGATGTTGAGCTTGTCTAGGAGTGAGCCAAGAAGTGAGCCAAGAAGTTCCCCATTGAGGTTAAAGCTGACCAGGCAGATAATGGAACTAAGATGGACTACACAGGACAGAGGGAGCATCTGCATTTGAGGGGGGGGGGCATCCTGGTGTCTGCCACATATGTAGGATGTGAATTATTTCAGGAAGTGCATTCTGTGTGCAACGATTGTGAGTAGTTGTGATTGTTTATCCCCTTAACTGCTGAGGGTTTCCCCTCCCAGTGCTGAGCCCTTTTTTGGAGATATGGGTATGTCATATTCAATCACTTGTACCTTTTTGTTACAAGAGATATCTCGGGCAAATTTGGCCCCTTTTCTCCCCACATGTAGGTGGCCATAACACCACCAAAGAATCCAAGTTTGCTGTAGGGGAGTTAGAGAAAATAAATATAAGTGAGCAGATTTTGTGTTTTTTTTCTTCAGAAAATGCCAACACAATGATGTACAAAGAAGATTGTGTGTGTTTTTTTAAAAATAATTTTTGTTGTAAGAGCTAGGAACACATGGTTTGCACTTCTGAATTTGCCATTTTCCAAGCTCTCAAAAACACGTTGAGGGGAAACAAAAAAAACATTTTTTTAATAAGGTAACCATCAGTTTTGCGCGAGGTAGTCAATTCTTCCCTTTTTTTAATAGGACCTGCTTGGAAGGAATGGAAAGGGAGGGTAGGAAAGCTCAATGGGAACCCAGAAAGGCATACATTTCTGGAAAAAAACAAAATTCAAAGTTCATAAAAGGGTGATTTTCACAGGTCAGGAAACAACTATGTACATAAAATGTGTATAATTTGGGAAAGAATTGGAAAAGTGAGTTAAAGAAAGTATGTGCTGGATATGTTTGGACTGGTAAGGTAATGGGTTCTGTCAATATTGACAAAAGCAATGCATGGCTACATTCCCCCGATCTAGTTAGGAAATCACACATTTTTGGTAATGTTTCACAAAACAGCAATACCACCAGCCAAAACTGAGTCATGGTACATAGGATTTGTATGCTGATGGACTAAACAGACGTAGTTAGCATTTGAAAATAAAGAAAACGAATGGGGTGAAGAATGGCAAGCATACATTTTTTGAAAAAGCACAGGCAAACCTTTTGAATGATAGGTGACTTGTGCAGGTTACAATAGCGCAGTGTGCATAAAGCAGTGGCTAAATGTAGGTCACATTTGGGAAATGAAAGAACTGTGTAAAAAAGTGCAGTAGGAAATGTGTGAAAACTTTCTGAAAACCAAGAGAAAACAACAAATGTCCTACCTTCCCACACTCCCACAGTTGTCCTGACAAAAATGGTACCTCACATCCGTCGGTGCACTGAGTGGGTTGCAAAAGGACTAGGCTAAACATCTGGTAAATTAGACGCCGTGGGGAAAATTCATTTTTTACCGCCTAGACAACACACAGATTTGGGCCTGGCGTGTCGCAGCCACCAGAGAAAACTGGGAACCCCATTAATTTCTGAAAAGAAAACACCCGGGGTGAACCAAAGAGGTCTGACTTTCGTCAATCTCCCTAGAACGTGTTACCTACAAGGCCCGGCAATCTACAAAAAGAGGAGTAATAAACAAAATGTTCAGATATTTGCCACCAGGAATCCACAGAAAAACATTGGCAACACCACATGTCTAACCTTCTCATGGTCTCATAAGTGTCCTGACGAAAATGGTACCTCACATGTGTAGGTGCTCTTACCTGGGCACATAAGGCAAAAGGCTAAACCATTGTTACGTCAAACGCCTTGGGGCAAGACTGGATTTTGCCATCTGGACAACCCACAGATTTGAGGCTGGGGTGTCGCATACACCAAGGAAAATGGGGAACATCAGACATATCTGTAAAGTAGACATCCAGGGCAATCCAACGAGGTCTGACTTTTACCAATAGCCCTAGAATGTATTACCCACAAGGCCCGGCAACTCCATAAAGGGGGAAAAAACACAATGTTCAGACTTTTGCCACCAGGAAACCACTGAAACACGCCGGCAACAAAACATGTCCTATGTTCCCACAGGTGTCCCAACAAAAAAGGTACCTCACATGTGTGGATGCACTGACCTGGGCACAAAGGAAAAAGGCTAAACCAATGGTATATGAAATGCCTTGGCAAAGACTGTTTGTTTACGTGTGGATAATCCACAGGTTTGGGCCTGGGGTGTCGCAGCCACCAAGGTAAATGGGAAACCCCATACATTTCTGAAAAGAAGACACCTGGGGTTCTGACAATCGCCAATCGCTCTGGAATTTATAACCCACATCTCCTGGCATACAAAAAAAAGTGGCAAAAAAACACAATTTTCAGTCATTTACCACCACGAAACCACTGAAACACACTGGCAACAACACATGTCCTACCTTCCCACATTTCCAGAGGTGTCCCAACAAAAGTGGTACCTCATATGTGTGGGTGCACTTAACTGTCCACAAAGGGAAAAGGCTAAACCACAGGTCGAGTAGCGAAGACGATGACTTAACGGTTCGGTCGCATAACTCAAGATCTACAATTGGCGATCCCACGAGTATAGGGCACGTCACAAGATGAGGAGCAAGCCGCCTTGTAGACAGGATGTTTTCCGTAGCAGATAATTAAACAAGCCAAAAATGCTAGTGGGAACATGCTTCATCAGCCCTTGTGATTAAACACTGGATTTGGTCCTGTGATATTGGATTCTCTATTTAAGAGGTGCTCCCCTGTATCCGTGATCAAGATAATTGAATACTTGAAGTACACAGTGGTATGTTGTGTTAAGCAATCCAGGAGGTTGCTGACTTGGCTGTGCATCAACAACTTATTGGTGGTGCACGAGCACCTGAATAGCAAGATACATGTAGAAAGGGCAGATTTGGTCCCCCTGATGAAGTTCACAAGAGATTCATGGAATATTGAGTTGAACGAAACATGTTGGGTTTTTGTTATGTATTGTAATAGGTAAAAGTATGGAAGAATAACATATTGAGTTGACTTTGTGTCCCCTGGTAGCTGTTACAGGGATAATTGATTCCACTCACACTACTTATAGAGGTGTAGGTGGTATTCCTGAAGTAAGGTACTCCTAGGTGCTACTGGCCACTGTGTTACTTTGCACACTACATATTTGGTTTCTATGCGATGTCCTATATCTAATAGATTTGTATAGGCAGGGTGTTAGAGGGTGTTTAGTTTTTTCTACCCATTTTTACACTTTTTTACACCTGTGCATTATTTTAAATACTTTGTAATACACTGTTTTAAATGTGTACTAGGTTGTATACATTTATTATGCCTAAATTGTATGTCTCGATTTGAATGAATTCTTGATTTGTGCATTTCTAATAAATTTGAATATTTTTCCAACAACTTTTGACTTGGCACCTATTTGGTCAATGGGCCAAGTCCTCTAGACCTAGAGAGAGACAGAAGTTAGATGTTTGGATTCTTTGGTTTAAGATTGTCCTTAGCTGTTCGGTAGGAGCCGGATCTGAGTGTATGTAATTGGCTCCCTTGGTCTCCCATTGGTATTATGTTAAATCATTGGTCTGTCAAACGCCTTTGGGAAGACTGGATTTAGCTGTCTTGATAACCCACAGATTTTGGCCTAGGGTGTTGCAGCCACCAAGGAAAACAGGGAACCCCACACATTTCTGAAAAGCAGACACCTGGGGGAATCCAAAAAGGTCTGACGTTTGCCAATCGCCCTAGAATGTATTACCCACAAGGCCGGGCAAACTCGAAAAAGTGGAGAAAAAAAATGTTGAGACATTTACCACCAGGAAACCACCAAAATCCACCCGAAACAGCATATGCCTGACCTTCTCATGTTTCCAAAGATGTACGGGTGAAAAGGGAAAAGGCTAAACCACTAACACACCAAAGGGCCTATGAAGAGGAAAATCTTATGGTATTTGGCATTGTGGACAACCAACAGATTTGGGCCTGGAGTGTTGCAGCCACCACTGAAAACCGTGAGCCCCATATTTTTCTGAAAAGAAGACACACAGGGGAATTCACAGAGGTCTGACTTTTGCCAATCACCCTGAATTATATTACCCACAAGGCCCGGCAAACTCCAAAAAGTGGAGAAAAGAAAATCTCAATTTTGAGACATTTCCCACCAGGAACGCACTGAAACACACCAGCAACAACACATGTCCTACCTTCCTAAGTTACCACAGGTGTCCCAACAAAAATGGCACCCAACATGTGTGGTACACTTACCTTGGCACAAAGGAAAAAGGCTAAACCACTGGTATGTCAAAATCCTTGGGGAAGACTGCATTTTGCCGTCTGGACAACCCACAGATTTGAGCCTGGGGTGATGCAGCCACCAAGGAAAAAGGGAAACCCCATACATTTCTGAAAATAAGACATCTGGGGAAATCTAAAGCGGTCTGACTTTTGCAAACCAGTGACACAATTCTTTCCATAGATACTCACTGGGTATGTTTTTAAAGGGAACTGTCAGGATTCTGGACCATCAAGATTCTGGTCTAGAACAGATGGCTGGGCACATCGGACTAGGCAGGATTGGCAAGGTGCACTGGTCACCGCACGGCACAGGACTGGACTGGATCTGCAGGGCCCTCTGGTCACAGCATGGCCCAGGACTAGATTGGATCTGCCCTTCTTGGTTATGATGATATTTATTTTCAGCAGGCAAGCAGTACAGGGCAGCCCAGCTGTCTTTTGATGCTTCACCTTAGGTTTGTGGGGTTCTGATTCTCGAATTCGAGGCCTAGCTGAAAATGGTTCAGCTATGCAATGGGTTTCTGCTTTGCAAATTTCTGGAGTCTGGAGCAAGGAAGATGTAGAGTTCAGCAGCAGGGTGTTCCGCCAGCATTAGGATAGTGGGTGAATCTGTCTGTCCTTCTGTGTGGTGAGCTGTCTCTATTTATGTATGATAAGGGGGTGTGTGGGCCGGTTTAGCCTAAGCTTGCCCCTTTTCACAGGTGATTGGCTCAGAGTCTACTCTCTGCCTTGATAGGAGGAGAGAAACAGAGTGTCACCTTTATGGTGTGATTTTATGAGGCTGAGAATCCACCCCTAGCCCCTGGAACACAAAATCTACTTTTGGCACAATCCATATTTACACATGTACAACCTCTATAACAATCACATATACAGATAACATATTTTACATAGCAGCTACTCCTCAAAACCCGCAGCTGTGGGATCTTGTCTCAACTTTCACAGAATTTTGCCCTTTTCATCAGGAACACAATGTCCAATTTATAAGCAAATTTCTACAAGTGTGCGCATTTAACATGGGCATAAGTGTATAAAGGTTCATACGTCTAGCAGAAAGACATTTTGTGTAAAATGACATTTCTTGCTGTTTCTTTTCAGAACATGTCACACGATTTTTCCGCCTTTTGAAACGTGCAGCCACAATTTAGGTTCACAAATTTGTTACTTTTATATTTTTACAATTTTAACTTGCAAGTTATACGTCTTTAAAAAAAAATCTTTGTTAATGTTCAGCCACAGATGGGTGTTTGGGTCTGCCTCTTTTTGTCTCCCTGCAGTTCAGGAGCAGTCTCCTCCCTGTTTGGTCTTATTTACGACTGTCCTCAGACCTCACATTTCCTTAGTTTTAGCTGGTCATTGTTCCTCATGCCTCTGCAGACCAGGTTCTTTCCCAACCCCATAATTAACGCTTCTGTGTGATTTCCTGCTGGGGGGAAAGACCTTCATTCTGTGAGAAAACCAGTTATTCCAGTTTGGTAGCTTCAGCCAAGCTTAATTTAATGGTTAACTCTGTTGAATTTTCCTTAGCATAAAACAAACTTGTTCTATCAAATCACAGCTAAATTCTCATTCAAGATTTTTTTTAAACCATGGGATCAAAACAATTGCAACATGGATTACTATCCGTAACAGGCCTCTTAGATTGCAAACATTTGATTTCAGTTTATAGATGTTAAAGTTTAATCAGGCAGGTACCTGACAGCTGTCATTCAGGCGGCCCAGGGTACTGCATCCAGAGATTTTTGACAGATCCACAGACTTGCCACTTTTGCTGTGGAAATTTCTTTATGCTCTCAGCTTTTCAGGACTAAGTACGTTCACAATGATTTATTAAACTAACTGAATTGTAGCACCCAGCAAGAATGTTGGATGTGTGAGGGTGTTCTGAACCAGCATTCTGAAGTTTCAGCAACAAAGAAAAGGGGATTTAAAGCAGGATTTTGGGGTTTCCTTTAGCAAAGCACTGCGTTTTCCTTCTTTACTCAATGTTCAATTGTTGTGGAGCCCAGTGGCATATTTCAGGAGTGAGAGCTCTGTTCCACCACTGGCAACATGCCTGGCAGATTGGGCAGCCATCTTTTTGTGCGTTGCAAAGCACAATTTCCAAAGGTTTTGGCATACACAAGGGTTTTGCGGCCATTTTGCTTTTTCTGGCACCATCATAACACAGTGATGCAGCATTGCAGAGCAAAAGTGTGTCAAAACATCCCATGGAAGAGGTCATTCTTATGGTATTTGGTGTTGCAGACATCCCACAGATTTGGGTCTCGGGTGTCGCAGTCATCAAGGAAAATGGGGAACCTCATACATTTCTGGAGAGAAGACACCCGGGGGAATCCAAAGAGGTCTGACATTTTCCAATCACCCTAGAATATATTACCCACAAGGCCTGGCAAACTCAAAAAACGTGGAGATAAATATGTAATTTTTAGATATTTGCTACCAGGAAACCACACCGGCAACAACACATGTCCTACCTTCTCACATTTCACAGGTGTCCCAACACAAACAGTACCTCACATGTGTGGGTGCACTTACCTGGGCACAAAGGGAAAAGGGTAAACCACTGGTACATGTCAAACGCCCTGGGGAAGACTGGATTTTGCCATCTGGACAACATACATATTTTAGCATGGGGTGTCACAGCCACCAAAGAAAATGGGGAACCCCATACATATCTGAAAATAAGATACCTGGGGGAATACATAGAGGTCTGACTTTCGCCAATCTCCCTAGATTGTATTACTCACAAGGCCTGGCAAACTCCAAAAAGTGGCAAAAAAAACACAATTTCAAGACATTTGCTACTGGGAAACCACCAAAACACGCCAGCAAGAGCACATGTCCTACCTTCCCACGTTCCCACAGCTGTCCCAACACAATTGGTACCTCACATGTGTCAGTGCACTTACCTGGGCATAAAGGGCATAAAGGGAAAAGCCTAAACCACTGGTACATCAATGGGCCTAGGAAGAGGAAATTCTTATGGTCCGGTGATGTCCCTGGGTTGACCGTGCCCAAGGTGATCCTGGAGCTCTGGCTGGGCTACGTTACAGCTTTTCTCTCCGGGAAAGGACAGTGACCCTGCCGAGCTCCCTGGAACTACTTCTGGGCTTGTGGATGATCAACCCATATGGGAGACAGCTGCTCTAGAATGATAACATCGCCCCGACCATCCTGGGGCTCTGGTTGGGCTGCATTACATCTTTTTGCCTCTGGGAAGGGATGCAACCCCACTGGGACTCCCCAGGCATTACCTCTGCACCACCCATTCGCACCCACACCACTGACACTTCATCCACAGTCCCACAAACCAAACTAACAAACCGCCCCAAACTATAATATAATTATTATAGTCATAGTATCATAACAATAGGACATTTCATACTACCTACATAACAACAAAACACTTCTGTAGATTCCAGGGACTTTTGTTGGTGCAACCTTTACACGCTTGAAACCTGACTGAACTGATAGAAATAGGATCCTATACACATCCGTTTTTGTCTCATTATTTAATTAGAAAAAAATATTAATTCAGACAATTAATTTAGCAGATTCTAGAACACCATTGTATTTAAAGGTTTGACAAAGACAGGTTTGTCTCGGGAGGATAGCTCAGGGGCAACATGCTCGCCTTGGAAACAAGACGACACAGAGCAAAACAGGTTTGATCCCAGGGTCAGCACTTATAAATCTCTGGGTATTAAGCGTGTTATAAATAACCTATCATATGATATCAAAGAGACAGTTACAAAACCATATGAACAACATAAAACTAAAAAAGTACTACAAATTACAGCCTAAAAACAATCCTAAAATATTGTGCGCTATAATCTATAAGGTGCTAAATCCTAATACATCCTCATTCGTATGTACAGCCCAACTTCATACACAATTCACAAATCTTCTTAAAACCCAATCGATGAATCTACTTAATAAAAAAGAAAGCCCGACATGTTTTGTTTTCTCATCTTAGAACTTCATCAGGGGCTTCTGCTCCATCTAAAAACTCATATACAATCTGTGTTCCCTATCCCCAACAATTTGCTGTTTCCTATGCTGCTTGGAGCCTTACAATCTTCTAATGTACAGTTGTTTAGTGTTATTCAACCAATAACCCTCCAGTCATATACATTAAAGGGCTCTGTGTTCCCTCATTAATTCCAATTCAAAAATAGACAGACAGTATTTACTGCTGCAGTACTTGTCTGCTTTTTCTTGGGCTCACTAACTCAGCCCCACAACTTTGGGTGCTGTCTTGCTTCTAGCTAAACATCTCCCTCCACTTGCTGTGGAAAAAAGTTACAAAAATAGGCGTTAACTATTTCATACATTTTCACACTATGAATCTCTGCACATAATGATCCTGGGTATCTGTGTATATCCTTATAGCTGTTGTGTCATAAATGAACTTCTGTCTGTTTTAATGAATTGAATGATGTTAGTCCTGTTAGTTGGAACCAGCGGTCCGGGCTCGCTTAGTGCTCAACCCGATAAAACCTATAAAAAAGAGAAACACCACATATGTACTTGTCTGCTAGTGTAGCGTTAGTGTACCACACCCCTCAATAAGAGGCATGAGTTCACCCACTTACTTCTAGTAATTCCTGGTGTGGATGTCTTTCTCCCATGTCTTAGTTAGGTTAAAGCTCTATGTGACAGATCTAGAAAACATACAACATCTCTATTACTCGATATTTCCTTATTATTACTCGATATTTCCTTATTTAAATGTTGCAAATACTGCCATTATAAAATACACCAGGGTACAGCTAGACGTTATTCTTTGCCTCTTAGTTATCGCATGCAGTGCATCCACAGGGATAAGCATAGTAAACGCTGCCGCTCCTCGTGTATGCTTCTGTTTGTTGATTGCTAAGTTACCAAACTACAGCCCTCGCTACGCTCTGTTCCGGGGATGAAACGAGGAGCGCCATCATGGTTAGACTCTCCAGCAAAACAGAACAGTAGCTCATCTAACCTCTTGGGCCGTTAAGTTATTACTCACCAAATGCACAATATGTACGCTCACTCTAATCAAGCCTGGCGTACTAATAACATCTTTTATTCTTATTTCATCTCAGGTATGTATGTTTGCTGTTCAGTTAGTATATGGTGCATAAACTTTCACCTCATGTGCTTTTGAGGTATGGGCATTCCCGTGGGGGGGGTATATGCTACAGGTTATTAACTCACATCATGACTTCCATATCTTTAATAAGTTGCTATATGTGTAACCACATGTATGTACACATATATATATAGGTACACTACCACACAGAGGCTGGCTTGAATATGTTATCTGATCTTGTGCCACTCGAAAATGTCATTTAGCCCTGTCTGATCGCATTTAGATAGAAAATTGAATTTGTGTTCTTTTCTAAAGAGGTCTGCTTTGTCTGCATTGTTACCCTTACTTCTAGGTAGTTTATACAGTACAGTCCACTTTCTTTGTTCGCAGTTGTGTCCTTGTTTAATATAATGTCTTTGCACTTACTCTATCTGAATTGTCATCTGACCTAGTATGATAGTAGCTTGTTTGTTTTTCCTTCCCATCCAGTACTACCTGAAATGTCATCAGGCCTAGTACGATAGTCGCTTGTTTTTTTCCTCTCCTCCTCCCTCCTCCCCCTGCCCTGCACCTCTTGTCAACTCTCTGTCTCTACCAGAAATGTCGACAGGCCTAGTACGATAGTTGCTTGTCTGTCTCATCTCCTACCCCCTCCCCTCCTAATCTTTGTCATAGTTCTTACTCTATCCAAAATGTCATCTGACCTAGTATGATAGTAGCTTGTTTGTTTTCCTCCCCTCCAGTAACATTTCAGGTAGTGCTGGAGAGGGAAGGAGAGGAACAAACAAGGAGGGAGGGCCTCCTTGTTTGTTCCTCTCCTTCCCTCTCCAGCACTACCTGAAATGTTGTCAGACCTAGTATGATAGTCGCTTGTTTTGTACCTCTCTTCCTCCCTCCTCCCTCTGCCCCACACCTCTTATCAACTCTCCGGCTCTACAACAAATGTCGTCAGGTCTAGTATGATATGTTCTTATCTCTCTAATCACCTACCCCTTCCTCATCCGCTCCTTATCTTTGTCATATCTCTAACACTATCTGAAATGTTGTCAGGCTATATATGATACTAATTTTATTTTTCACATCCTGAATGTCATAAGGCCTTGTAAGAATGTCATTGTATTTTCCCTTGCTCCCTCCCTTGCCTTGTATAGGCGCTATACAAATAAACTATCAATCAATCAATCAATCATGGGAGTCTTTACTTTACTGTGAATGCAGCTTTTGTGTTCACTGACCCTTTTTTAATTTTCCTTGTGGTTTTTCCAATATAAAACAATGGTCACAGGCACCATATAGCATATATACCATCTCTGAATTGCAATTGGTCAGTATTTTCTGTTGCCACTTTGTGTATAAAACTATATCCACCTCTTTTGAATGACTTGTGGAGTTGCAACATTTACATTTACCACATGGTGTATGACCTTTAATGCTATCCATAGCCCACATTGTCGTAAGGCTTAGTTGTTTTTGTATTGAAGGCCGGATGTCGTTCCTCATAACATGGTCACTCAGGTTTTTTCTCCTTCTGAAAGCCATTAATGGCAAATCCAAACGGTATTTTCCTTTTTGCATTATTTTCAATTTTTTTCTGATCACTTTGGTAATACTGGTAGTGTGGTCCGAAAACGTGCTCACAAACACCAATCTGTCTTCTTTGACGTCTTTCTTGGTGTTATATTCCAGGATAGCTTCCAAATTGTTTTACTAGTTCTTTACAAGCTTTTTTAATCAGTGTTTTAGGGTATCCTCTATTACTCAGTTTCCTTTAGAGCTCTTTAGCCTCTGTAACACAATCTGCTTTTAAGAGTTATTCCTCCTTAGGCAGAGAAATTGTCCAAGTGGCAAATGTTCTCTTGTGTGTTTCGGATGAACGCTCTCAGATGTGAGAAGTGCATTCTTTTCTGTCTTTTTGTGATAGGGTTTGACTGCTAGTGTCCTATTTTGTCTGTCCTCGTAGATGGTTATGTCCAAAAAGAGTCATTCCACTCAATAGTGAATTACAGGCTTCTAGCTTGATTGCTGAGCTATTCCATGAACTTGGCTATATCCTCCTTGTTCATTCCCTTCCATACAATTAGAACATCATCAATGTATCTTTTCCAAAGGATTATATTCTTCTTGTAGAATTTGTGGTCTGAATAGATAAGTGTTTCTTCCAGCATTTTCACATTCACGTTACCTACACTTGGGGCTACTGCCACACCCATGGCAGTGCCATTGATATGTCTATAAAAAGTGTCAAGGAACAAGAAGTAATTCTCTGTCAGAGTCATCTCCACGCACCACGATATGAAGGAATTCGGAGTGTTGTTTGGAATCCGTTTTTCATGTAGTACTTCCTCTAGCATCATAAAAGCTCTAGCTTGTAGAATCATGGTGTAAAGGGAAACGATATCCAGGCTGGTTCAATTATCTTCAGTAGAGTCGAAATTCATCCCTTCCACCAATTTGATAACTGCAGTGGTGTCTTGTATATACAATTCCATTTATTTAACAAGTGGTCTTAAGTATACATCCGCACATTTGGATAGAGGTTCCAGTACTGAATTGATGCCAGACACTATAGGTCTTCCCGGTGGTGTTTTTAAGATCTTGTGTATCTTTGGCATAATAGGCAGGGTAGAAGGAAAAGTGTCAGGAGTATTGAAGCCTACAATGTGGAGCCAGAATCTATTGTTCCTGTTGATATTATGGATAGCCTCACACCTTTCCTGGAATTCTGGTACATCTGAGTCTGGTATGGCTTTCAAACATTGTTTGACTGCTGAGAAAAGGCTCTGCTCCTGTTAGAGGCAGTCATAACGATGGTGATGTAATGTGTAGACTTGGCCTAGGATGTCTGAGTCCCCCATTGTAAGTATAAGGCCTTGCAGTATAGAAAGGTCACCGATTTCTGGACATTGTGTCTGCATTTGTCAATAGATACAATGGTCTTTTGTTAATAGAAACCTCTCGAGTATACCATCCGGGAGGCTTGATTCTGGATTGGCCCATTTTTCCAGAGTTAAAGTATCTTCCATCTCCTTTATGGATTGGCTAAAGGTTTCTAATAGCAAGGTGTCATTCCCGGAGAAGGGGAAGGGAGATGTGCCACCATGGGGCATATATCCTGATGCTTGTGGTCTACAATGGAGTTAGAAAGGGAGAATGTGATGGTTGCGTGGGCTGTCCAGTCTATCATGAAAGGGTTGGGGAATATAGGATGAGTGAAGAGGAGACAATAAGGTGTAGGCTATTAACCCTTATGGGGGCTTGTAAACATTGGGTTATGTCCAGCGTTTCTGCCCGGTACAGGAATGTGACTGGGGTATTTTATTGCTTGGGTGCCAGTAAGGTTGAAGTATCCAAGGAAGATGTAGGTTGCATTTGGGACTGAAGCTGTAGAAAGTATGTTTAACATCATCTAAGAATGTACCCCACCTGTGAAGTGCACTATAGATGTGGTGTAAAGTGTCTGGTCCCTTGTCCAATAGAGGGAATTGGCAAGTGATGGCTTGCTTTGAAACTAATGGTAACGTGCTTAATACCCAGAGGTTTGTAAGTGCAACCCGATGATCGAACCTGTGTTGCTTCCTGTCGTCTTGTTTCCAATGAAAGCATGTTGCCGCTGAGCTATCCTCTTGGGATGGCATTGGCAATTATGTTTTTTTAATGAACACTTATTTACACGCCCATCATGCATTCGTTTCAGTAGTGCTGTCCCACACTAATGTATGCAAAGGAGCTGGCAAGCACATCATGTGAGCTGCTACACTGCTACCAGAAATATGCAGGTCACGTTTATGGATAAATGTATCTGCACATTCAAAAATGAATACAAATGAAAAATGCGCATCCTCTGCACTTTTATCATTTACATTCAGTTTGATGTCTATGTTGTATCATTTCCTTACCCATTATTAATGCTGAATTCTAGAAAAATGTTCCACTCTAATTTAGCATTAATAAAACTACTGTATTTGTGCCGAATCCAACCATCAAATTTGCGCGACTACATGAGTAGCTCAATTTCCGTATTGACATGGCTTGAATCTTTTAACCCAAGTAATTTCCCTATGTTTTAGATTGGCTCAAATATATTTTGGGCTGGTAAGCAAATATCTAAATTGAGAGTCTGAGTCATTTTCGTTTCTAAGCAAGTCATCCCTGTTTTCTGGAGGAATCACATCCCCATATCTGTGGACATTGAAGCTATTTCTTGCAAGTGGTGCTGACTCAGTAGAGCAGTAATGGAAACAGTTGTCCATGGAGATCATGGAGGTCCTGAGGGTGCACCACCATATAATTGTGGAACTGCAACAAATCTACCTGGGGGGTGAATCACTAATGCCCCCCCTGCTCTTGTATCTCAGGGCAATTGTGCACTGTGTTACTCCTAGATTACTCCTAAATTAGTCCTATGGACACACTAACATAAGACACAAATAAAACACATGCATAGATTCAACAATAAAAACACGTTTGTTCATACATAGCAATGCATGATGCAAACACAACTATAATGCAAATCTTGAATGTGCACCTTTTGTGCTTTTGGTGCAAATCTACCATGCAATGCAATAACTGTAAGGCTTACAGGCTTCTAATACAAGCAATCTAATTGTGACTCCAATCCACACCATTCCTCTCCATTCCACACCATACTTCACACACTCTCTCTAAGACAAACCCTGTCTGATTACCCCATGTCAGCCAAAGCTCTGTATGAATGTCTGTTCTAATTCCCCAAAAACATGTCTTATTCAACAATACTCCCCTTTTGCTCTGTGATGCTCTATCTCTCCTCTCCACAACTAACTCTGCAATCATCCAGTCAGTCAGGGCCTCTCCTTGGCCTCTCTCTGCCAGTTCGATCTCATCAGCTCTCATCAGAATGCTTCCCCAAGGCTTCCTCTCTCGGAGTCATCCAAACGTCTCTCTCCAAGACATCTAAAAACTCCCATCTCAGAGTCAGCTCCATCCAGATCTAAACAACTCCAATCTCCCTCAGCTCTGGTTATACTATTCAGTGATATAAATATATCCCTATGGTTACACTTGTTCTCTCTCTGTCATCATTTCTAAATCTGAGCAGTGCCTAAAAGTCTGTGATGCATGTACTTGTACTTTTCCATCACTGCGTGTTCTGGTCAATCACTGCGTGTTCTTCTCATCGTGACATTTGTCATCATATCTTTACCTTTTCTATGCTATGACCTTCTTCTGCCTGCATACACCATCCTACCATCTCCTCATATTTCTCCATTCAAATCCTTCTCTCCTTAGGCATGTCTCTCCCTGCAAAAGCACTCCCTCCATGGTGCTGCCTGTCCCCACCTTCTCTCTGTCTGCTGTCTGGGAACACAAGGCCTCTCCAAGTTGCTGATAAGCCAGGCCATCTCATTCGTTTCTACTCGGGCAAAGTTATGACCTTCCTGCCAAGAAACTGTTGACATTCCATGTGCCAGTATAACGCAACACAATCTCTCAGTGGAATGAACAGCTTCTGAATGGCTTCAAAGCCATCTAAATGCATTCTCTATAGTGCTTAGCACATTCACTCACCCAAACCAAGCACTATGTAATGTTTCAATGCAAATTCTAAGTGCACACTCAATGTGTGGTGTCTCTACATAATACATAAAAACATATCTCTACATGTGTCTACATGTCTCTACAAATTTAACATGTGTCTCTCCATGGCACTTCAGATATAACACGCCTCATTCTATAGCAAATTGCGAATGTATACAAAGTGGCAGAATAATGTGGATGGTCTAATGTCACTACTTCATGCCACCACTAATCAGTACTAATCAGAATGAATGATGGATAACTGAATCCCTAGATGGGTAATGATTCTCTAATGATAACAAACCAGGCTTCTCCATACTATCAGGTTTCACATAATGAACACTATGGACAGAGGTATCATTGTTGCATGGACCCCTAATGTATGCGTGACCTGTCTGACTTTGATACTTTGTTCGCAAAATATATATAACAACTTCAATTTGCTGGGATGATTGTGTTATGTTGTTATGTTAGTGGCATTTGTAGTGTGCACGTACACCACAGGGCATCTTGGCGCAAGGAAGGAAACTGTTAAGGATTTCAAAGGCACAGTACACTCCTGACCAGGACTCTTTCTACTGGCTGGGGATGCAGCGCACAATGAAAACGCTTTTATTTTAGTTATTACCAATTCAGTTTGAGAAAGCACCCAACCCGTCTCACACCCCGCTTTACAAATACCCTGGGTCGCAATGGACAATGAACCAGACCGATGTGTAATAATATAATATTTATTTATTTTTTATTTCTAATGAAAATCAGACACATTTAATATAGGGCAATCACCAGTGTGGTGATTATTACACTCTAAATTGATAGAATATCCTTATTTTGACCTTGTTACATAAGGTATACAATGCACAATTGTATAAAGGCAAGATTAAGTTTCGGGTGGTATTTTCTGATAGCACCACAGTTAATATTTCCCCCTGCAACACTCCATCAAAACCCTGTTAACCGACCTTCCAGCCCTGAATGGGAAGCAACATCGGATTGAAAACCTTTAAAATTGAGCCCAATTCCACTCAGAATTACTCAATAGTTATTTTACAGGTGTGGTTGGATGAATGAGGTAAAAATGAGTGTGGCTAAATCAAAGAAGTGAGAACACAAGCAAACTACAAGGCAATGTACTAACAACAGGCATACAGTTCAGCAAATCAACTTTGGAAGGAAAAACACAGTGCAGCAAAATCACACGTGGAGAATTTGCATTTGATCCATTTCACGGGTTTAAAAAAGCAAACAGTTTGGAATTTGGGCTAAATAGGCAAAATCGGAATGCGGTTTTGATGGTAAGATACAAAGACACCTCAAAGGTAGCATATGAAAATGAAAGGGTAGCTCTGGAGGAATAACAGTATGAGATTCTTAACGGGAAAGGAAGCTCAGTTTTTATAATAAAAGCAGTACACAGGGAAAATCGAATTCAAAAGGTAAAATGACCAGTTCTACTAAAACTATATTTTCATCAACAAGAGAAACGCTGCCCACGAAAAGGGTTAAGCTGCAGTTTTAACCACCTCACGCCATGTGTCTCTTTATGTCGGAATTAATTAATTTATTCAAAATGTTTCTAAGGACATATACAACAGACTGAAAAGGACTTGAAAGAATAGCGCTAACACGTGGAGATGAAAGGACAGGATACAAAGAGGATTCTGACAATTTTAAGGATTTTACTAGGATACTTAAATGATCTCTATTGGATTAGATCAAATACAAGGTACCAAAGCAAGGGATGCAGTTGGCAGTTACTGGGGAAGGGAAATACTCACAACAAGCATTTGAATGGGGTAGCTTGGAGAGAGGACCGAATTTCTGGACAGCGAGGTAAGATCTGGTCACTGTGCAGCAGGCTCTCCTGGATGGGGACAGCTGGGGACAGCTGGGCTAGCTGGTCACGGGAGACAGCGAGGTGCATCAGCTAGGCAAGCATGTAGCAGGGCAAATAGCTGGTCTGGCCACAGGATACTCCCAAAAAGAGTACCCCAGCTTTCCCCCCTTTCTCCCTGAATTATTGGGATTTTAGTAGGGTTTTAATTATGAATAAGTGGTTCTGCTTGGAAAGGGTCAGCTAGCTCTGGCCTGGCTTCTGGAATCTTGCAGGGTGAATATGGAATGTCTGGATCTCTGGATGTGCTGGAGCTGGAAAAGTCAGAAGAGAGTCCAGAGCTCCTCTTGCCTCCCCCTTAAAGAAGGAGCATAACATCACAGGATTGTACTATGGGTCAGACTCAAGCTGAACACACATCCTAAAATCAGATAGGTCAGCTGTGGATGTTGGTTGAACTCAGGAACATGGCATCAGTTTTATGGTGTGTGTTTTATGATGTACATTGCCATCCCACAGTTACTTTTGTCAAAATCAGTTATGACATAACAATGTTCCTTTTTACAATTGTTATGCTTTTGAAAATCACATAGGAAGATTCCATATTTCACACAGGACCTGCCATTCTAACTCCCAAGTTTGTATGATGTTGTTTAGTCCTTCTAATAATCTTTTGCAATTTTTGGTAGGAAACGTTTCCCTAAATATATATATATATATATATATATATTACATGGCCACGGTAGTTATGGTTAAGTTGCTGTTTCCATAGGAACAGCACTTTTTGGGCGGCTTATAACTTTGCTCGCCCTGGACGGATCCTCACCAAACTTTGCAAAAAAAGTATTTGGGTCACTCTGAATTTGTGAGGATTCGTCCAGGGGGGACAAAGTTATAGGGGGGGGTCCCAAAACTTGTTTTTTCCCATAGACTGAATGGGAAAAAAAATGTGCTCGCGTCTACAGCCCAAACCGCTGGACGGATTTTCACCAAATTTGGACCAGGAACAGCGGCATGGTCCCGAAAGCGTGCTTTTGCAAATTTGGTGAAAATCCGTCCAGTAGTTTTTTTTAAAATGACCAAAAAGTAGGTAAAAAAAATTAGTGCTATCTGTGTTCGGTCTGCGGACACACTTCCCTGTTCGCTCCGCGGACAGTGTCCTGATTGGCCAATCGGCTTGCGTGATGTTCGCAGACATGCAACGTGTTCGCTGATTGGACGGCATGGAGCGTGAAGCATGTCAGATTTTCGGGAGCGCCCGCCATCTTGGATTCGCGGTCATCCGCGGACAGCGCGGTGAAAATTTGTTACAAATGTGTATTTAGTAGAGTGTGTTGGTGTGTAGGAGTGTTTGGGGAGGGTGGGAGTGTATGAGATAGGATGAAAGTTGTGTTTTTTTATGTGTTAGATGTTCTTTTTGTGTTCGGTTTGTCTGCGGACATCACAGGTGTTCTGAAATGTTCTAAATAAACTGAATGGGGGGTGTTCTGAGGACGCAATATGTGTCCGTTTTGTTCGCAAGCAAACTGAAACTGTTCTAAGAACACTCGCAGTGTCCTGAAATGTTTGCAAATACACAAAATGGGGGTGTTCTGAAGACGTTGTCGAACACTCTCTGTGTCCTGAAATGTTCACAAATATGAATGGGGGTTTTGGCTGACAAGTTGAATGTGTTCTAAGAACACTTGCGGTGTCCTGAAATGTTCGCAAATAAACAAAATGGTGTTGTTCTGAAGACGCTTCTAGGAACACTCGACACTTGCGGTGTCCTGGAATCTTCATAGGGGGTGTCCTGAAGGCGTAGTGCGTATTGTCCGTTGTCAAGTTGAATATGTTCTAAGAACACTCGCGGTGTCCTGAAATGTTCGCAAATACACAAAATGGGGGTGTTCTGAAGACGTTGTCAAATATGAATGGGGGTTGTGGCTGACAAGTTGAATGTGTTCTGAGAACACTCGCAGTGTCCTGAAATGTTCGCAAATAAACAAAATGGGGGTGTCCTGAGGACGCTGTCCGTATTGTTCTCTGTCAAGTTGAATGTGTTCTAAGAACACTCGCGGTGTCCTGAAATGTTCACAAATAAACAAGATGGTGGTGTTCTGAAGACGCTTCTAAGAACACTCGTGGTGTCCGGGGAATGTTCGTAGGGGGTGTCCTGAGGACGCTGTCCGTATTGTTCTCTGTCAAGTTGAATGTGTTCTAAGAACACTTGCGGTGTCCTGAAATGTTCGCAAATAAACAAAATGGGGGTGTTCTGAAGACGTTTCTAAGAACACTTGCGGTGTCCTGGAATGTTCGTAGGGGGTGTCCTGAAAACGCTGTCCGTATTGTTCGCTGGCAAGTTGAAAGTGTTCTAAGAACACTCATAATGTCCGCGGACATTAAAAGTTTCCATAGACCATAGTTGAAATGTTTGACTCTATGGATGTGATATGCTGCGGTGGTTGTTGCCAGGGCATAGAGTCTTGGGTGCATGGCCATTTGGCCATGCACCCAAGACTCTATGCCCTGGCAACAACCACCGCAGCATATCACATTCATATTTGCTTATAACTTTCGGTGAAAAACAAATGTATAAGGAACAAAGGTATTAGATACTATGGATGTGATATGCTGCTATGGTTCTCCTTATTATTGTACACTTACTGTTTGGTCTAGTAACCGGAGTACATGTATTTCTTGTTAATTTCTGTGATAAAAGAAAATAGATTGTTAGTATTAGTATTTTTTAATGACTTATTACATTGTATAATCAATATACTTTTTTTTTTGGACCCTCATATTTAGTAGATTACAAATCAGAGTACTGTGCAATTTGCTCAGTTTCTGTATTTGTTGCTAAAATCATTGGGTCTGTGGGAGAAAAGAAATTCCATGTTGGATTAAAAAAAAACCTTTTTCTGTTATGCTACAGTTTATTTGTTTGTTTGTTTTCAGTGATCACTTGTTGTTTCTGGCTAATGCTTTATACTTTGGTTTGTTGTATTTTTTTGGAGCAGTAACATTATTTATTTGTTTTGATATTATAAAATTTTGGAGCAGTTAGATACCAATTGGCGTATTCTAACTGTCTATTTTTTTTATATATTTTAGTGGTATTGATTTATCTATTTGGATATTGTTAAATTTTGGGACAGTTAGATACCAATTGGCGTATTCTAACTGTGTATTTTTTGGTATAATTTAGTGGTATTCATTTATCTGATTAGTTGTTGTAGAATCTTTGTGCAGTTAGATAGCTGTTGGAGTATTCTAACAGTTTATATTTTTTTAACACAAGTTTACTTAGGGTTTAAATACGGTTTAGTTAGTAAATTTTGGTTTTAAGAACATCAAATAAGCGTTTGTAAGATTTCCTGGTAATCTCTGCTTTAGAGTAATTGTACTATAATTACATTCAAACCATCCACATTTCTTTTTTATATATGTAGTGCAGTGCCCTGAATTGGTTGTGGCTCCTGCGTGGTAGATTATACCTATTGCTGTCAAGGTTTTCTTACCAAGTGATATTTCACCATGTGTGAATCCAGTCAGCTTGCAGTTGTTTTTGGCACCATCTGCATTGTAACGTAGAAGCATTAGTATTATGTATTTACTATGTGTTTGTATTACCAACGTGGAGCGATTATCTGAATTGCAGGTAGAGCATAATCTACCATGGTTTCATTTTGTACAAGTTGCTGAAATGGAATGGATTCACAATTTGGTATTGATATATATATGAAGCGTTCATTGGGGATTTCTTCTTGTGTCACATTGTTGCAGAGAGTGCATGTATGTTTCCACATGTATGAAATCTGAAAGATTTCTTTCATAGGTATGTTTTTGTTTTCCAGTACTTGTAGTAAGTACATTAGAAATTCTTGTGGATCTTCCTGTGAGTTTATAGTGAATTTCACCATTCCAGCACAGTAGTCCAATTGTTGTCTTATTCCATAAACACTATACGTGTTGTCAGGATTGTTTGCTGCATTTCTGTGAAGTACTAACATTTGCAAACACAATGGGTCTGTACTGTCTAAGTAAATGTTGTCAACAATTGGTGGTAATTGAAATAGAATATTCATTACTACATTTGCATAGCAATTTACACCAACTATATTTGAGAATTTAAATGGTCCAGGTAGTTCTGTATCTAACTGCTTTTTCTGGAGTGTGTCTTCCTTCCTAAAGAAGTACCTGGTTTACTTTCCCTAATTGGTTCTTTTTTGCTTGTGGTACTTGATGAAGTATTAGTTTCTTTTACTCTCTTTGGAGGATTTGCAGTGACATCCTGTTGCATTTCTGTTTGATTTATTTTTCTTTTATCACGTTTTACTTTTTGTGGAACAGAATATGTGTTTAGGTGGGGGGTGTATAGTGAGCGAAGTCTATTGTATTCTAAAATGCAAGGAATATCAGCGTTTATTTTACTTGCATCAAAGTTGATAGACCGTCAAGTGTACGTAAGCGTGATAGTGCTACATAGCTCATGCCTTCTTTAAAGACTGTGTTTCCAATATCTATCATTGCTTTGTCTAGGGTAAGGCCTTGTGATTTATTAATCGTGACTGCGTATGCAAGAGTTAGAGAAAATTGTTCTCTGCGTACATACGTATCTTTGAAGAGAAGGAATCTAGCTGTTGAGAGTCCTAACTTTTTACTTCTGAAAGTTTGTCAAAGAGTATATATTGACAAACTGAATTTTGTTGTCGCGTGGGTATGTTTGAAAGCCAACAACTGTACCCAGTGCTCCATTAACTAGTCCTTGGTCCACGTCAAGGTTACGTTTAAGCATTACTCTGCAATTTAAGGATAATTTTAATATCTTTTCTAAGCCTGCTGTGTTTGAGATTGATTTTTCTAAACTATTTAGTCTTGTTGTGGCTTGGTCACACATGGGTAGTGTCATACCATGTACATCTAGTTTGTCTGTGGCGCTAATTTCCACGATTGGTTGCATTTCTTTACTTAGCATGATTTCATTGAATTTGAAACAGCTTGCAAGAGTTGGCATTAAGGCCATACAATTGACATTTTTGTGGGCTAATTGTTCCATAACATCTGTAGCACATGCATTATCGCCATAAAGTGCATTAATGTGCCGGGTTTTCAATATTGCTTCTGCTTCTTTAGAAAGTATACCAACTCTGATACTTTTTAAAATGTTGCCATAAGTGAGATCGGCAGATTGCTGCACGTTTTCTGTTAATTCTTTGTATTGGAAATGTTGCCAAAGGTTGACATTTCCAATGCTGCCAACAGTTTTACGGCAGAGTTTGTGTCCTATTGTTTTAAAAATAGGCTCACCTTTTACTGGTGTTATTTGAAGCAGATCTCCAAAAACAATAATGTGTTTTCCTGCAAGAGCTCTTCATAGTCTGTTTTGAGTACTTCTTGTAATCTGAGGTGAATCAAAGCTAACATCAGTTTGGAGACCATGCTCACTTCATCTATTAGTAGCATTTTCATTTGTTTCAATACTCTGCGTAATTCCATTGCAGCTTCTGCAGAAAGTTTATAATAGTCTAATTTGTTCTGGTGTTCTACTGGTAATAGTAGTAATCGGTGTAATGTAACACCACCTATGTTGTAGGCAGCTAAACCTGTGGGGACAGTGACAACAGCTGACAGGTTGTTGTTTGTCAATTGTTGAAGGAACTTACTAATGATTTTGATTAGGAATGTTTTTGCCAGAACCAGCTTCACCACTGACGTACAGTAGTATAGGTTTATAATTATGGCAGGAACATTCTTTATTTTCATATTTTACACCATGTGCAATTTGTTTTGTTACTTCTTGAAAAATGCTACTTTGATCATTGTTTAGTTTTGATTGTAGTATAGTTAAGTCTTCTTTATCTTCGTACTGACACATGGTGTTTTCTACTGCTATCATAGCTAATTCTGCCTAATTTATTATTAGTGGTTCTCACAGTGGTTCTTGGCTTCCTGTTACAGAAGGTTGACTACGGTCAGGAGTGTCCTTTTCTAGTTGGGCTTGGAGTTCTTCATTGTGTTGCTGTTCATTGTGCAACATTGTTTTGTACTGTGTAAAGTTTACATCAGTTATAGTGCTTTGATTTGCTTTGAAAGCATCCTCATATGAGTCATAGTTATCTAGTAATTGTTCTTCTTTTCTCCATGGTTTGAAGAGTTGTAGCAGGGACATGTAATATACTTCTTTATGTTGAGGAGTCTTTAATGACAATTTGATATGATTAATTAAATTTGGTTTAGTGAGTTTAACTAAGCTGCCTTCACAGTTTGTCACTCTATATTTATCTTTTTTTTCATCAGGTTTCATATTATGTTTGTATGTGTAGTTTTGGGCTATGTGGTATAGACACATGTTTTCCAAAGTATTACTTCTGTTTGGGTATTATGTGTCCAATAAATAGTTTTTTAATATGTCTTGGCTGTTGGGATCATGTTTGGCTATTGTTTCTATATCTTCATATGATTTTAGAACTCTTTTTCTAGATTTAGCTGGACCAAGACTTAGCCATACTATATTTTCAGATTTACCATACAATGCAGTACCAGTTAAACGATCAGCTGCTTCATATGATCCACATTCTCTATGGGTGAGCATCTTTATGCCCAAGCTGTATAATTTCTGAGATACTGTTTTATCTGATGACAGGTCATTCCAGAGGTCTTGGAGCTCTGTCTTTTCTGCTTTAGTTAAGCATTCTGTGACATATCGTGCAACTGCAGTAGAATTGTCTGCAATGTACTGCACATCTATGTTTGCATTCCATTAGTGGGCAATGATTGCATTATAATCATTGATATATTTTTCTTGTTCTTTTCTTTTTATGTAATATGTATTTTTAGGTGACTTACCTTTAACACTATGTCTAACTGAAGGCATGAGGTTGTTCACTTGACCTGTATTTGTAACTGGTCTAGGAAACCAAATCGGCATTTGGTGTAGTATTTCCCTTTGTTTTTGTATTTGCGACGACAATATTTTCCTCATTTGTATCTTTGAAATTGTAAAATTTGTGCATGAAGATCACTATTTGTGGCTTCTGATGGAATTTCACAAGTGACATATTTTTCAATAAACTGTAAAACAGTGGCATCACTGTCTTGACCAAATTTAGGAGCATCTGTAATCGATAAAAGCATGTGGATATGTGGTGCTCCTCTGGCTTGGTATTCTTTTCTCCAAAAGAAGTGTTGCACTTCTCCAAGGGGAGGAACAGTTTTATTACAAATAAAATGTAGCATAGCAATGAAGCGATGGTGAAAATATCTTGAAACATTAACAGGATCCAAAGAAAAAAGTTCTCCAGGTGTTAGTATATCTATGTTTGTTTTGTTTTTATTTGATATGCGTAGGAAATCATGTAAATCTTCCCATGCATATTCTGCACAACTTAATGTAACAAACCAAGTGGGTGGGCCAAGGTTTCTGATCATACAACGTACATCTCCATGACGTCGAAACCAGTACTCTTTAGTACCACGCATATTTTCTAATAGATTTGTAATATTTGATTGTAAAACCTCATCCTTTTGTTGCACTTTTTCTAATAATTGTGTAGCTGTCATATTTTGGAAGTGTGATCCTGATTTTAATATGTGTGCAACTCCGTAACATAAAGTTGCTAGTTCACTTTCAAAGAGTAGGTGGAATATGTATTCCACATTTTGTCTAAATCTGGGATCTTCAGAATACATCTGTAATGAGCGGTATTCTGAAGCTGATATTTGAATAGGTCTATCATCATACCTTCCTCTTTTGCCAGTAGGAAAGAGTAGAGGAAATGCACGTGCTTCTATACTTTTTTCCCATATGATGATGGGCGATCCTTTTGTTTGACGCATTTGGTAAGTTTCCAGTACATCTTCTACGGTGTCATTACAGTGCAAAGGATGAATTGTATAATGGTCTAAAGTATTTGATATTGTAGCAGGATCTAGTAGCTCAAATTGACCAGCTTCTTGTGTTTCTTGAATTATTTCAGTTGTATCTTTCAAGTTTTCTTCAATATTAATTTCTTTGTAATATTCATTATTCTCTTTAAGATATTGGAAGGCTTGTCTAACTTTATATAAATCTACCAGCTGTTGCCATATTTTTTTGTCTTTTGTAGGTACTCCATTTACTAAGACAATGGAAGATTGCTGCATTAGACGTTGCACTCCTAGAGTATGCACATTTTCTTTTAGATCTAATAGTAAATAAACAACTTTTCCACAAATGCCTTTTACCAATTCAGAGGGAGGTAATTTTGCTGTTTTTGGTTGAAGGTGTATTATTGCTTGAAATGGGTGTGCTGTTTGAATTATGATGCTCTCATATAAATTAAGTTGTTGTAGGGGTTTTGGTACTGGGTATAATTCCAAATTATTTGTGATAGCACATGAAGGAGTTTGGTTGTTGTCAAGTTTTGTAGTGCAGTAACTGCAAAGTATTAAGGGCTCAGTTATTTCGTATTTGTTTTCTGCTACAAGGTAGAGAGCTCAAACCATTTAGAATCTTCATTGTCTTCTATTGTGTATGATAGGTCTACAGTTTTTGTGTTACTTTTATAAAAAAGTTCTACGGCAACATACACGTACATGGTTTGGTACTTCAGCTGTTCAGCTGTTCAGCTTATAGTTGAATGATGTGTTGATATCCTTTTGATATCATGGAAAGTGGTTTTACAAGTAGGTCCTGTAATGCAGGCCAATGAATGTCCTTGTAGTCCTGTGTACTTGCACACTGGACAGGTATCCATAATTTGCAGTAATTTAATTTTGATATTGTCTTTTCTTTTAACATATTTATTGAGGAATTGGTATAAAGATTTGAAGCATTGTTTGGGAATGTTACACATTGACGTGCATGGCCATTTGTACACTAGACTTTCTGATTCAGTTGAATGGAGGGGTAATTCTAAGTTTTCAGGGCATATTTTTGTAAAGAGTACTTCTTGTTCTATTATGGTATTATTCACTTTTGCATAACCTCGACCACTGCTATGTTTGGCAATTGTATTTGTTTGCTTTTGTTTGTACGCTTCCTCATTAAAATATGGTTCTGTGCTCGTAGTGTGATTCCATTCACCTCCACAGATACTTAAGAAGTTCTTTCTGTTGACATTTCGCTTATTGAGAAGTCTTTTTTGTAATTTAGTTATTAGTTTTGTTAGTGGTTTCATTTTTTTAACAGTAAAATAAATAACTTTCTTTTGAGAAGAATTGCACTGTCCATCAACGCTTCTAAGATTAATTTGCTATGATAGGTTTTAAGCATTGAACTTGATTTCTCTACTGTTTTTATAAGATTTTGAAGGACTTTGTGACGGTACATTTTGGCTAAAATACTTTTCTTGGTATGCTTACTTTGCACTATATTAAAATTTGAAGAAGTAGTTTTATCTGTAGTGATAGCTGATTTTCTGTTAATTGTTTTTTGGTTTGTTTTACATTTTGATAGAGGAGGCAACGTTTTTGTACTTGAAACTTCTTGTGTTTCACTAAATGACTGTATTAGCTGTTTTGTTTCAACTTTTTTTTACAAATTCTGCTAGAGATGGATGCTTATGTTGGACACTTTTATTTTCATTTGCTCTACTTTTGCGTTGCTTTCTATGGACTTGACTTTTGGTAGGCATTCTTTAGGGTCTGTTGAAAAAAATAAAGAAGATATGGGTTGGGGTGTTCTGGAATGTATGTGTGCTGTGTGCATGAGTGTTTGAGTAAGATGATAAAGATGTATGTAATGGTGTGTGATTGTGCATTGGGAACTACAACTAGTAGGGATAGGTATTCTTGAATTTATGTGTTACTAAACTGGGGTTCAGATGACATAAAATAGTAAGCTAGTGGTGTGGAAAAGTACAAATAGTAAATCTAATGTATACAATTAAAACAGTTGTTTGTTCTATAATATGAAAATTGTAGCGGTTCAGTTGGGTAATTTGTGTGTTCAAAAATAGGAATTTGTGGGCCATTCTGGCTGTAAATCGCTGTTTAAGACATGGAGATTTTTGGACAAAATGGTACAAAATCTCTATTTTTAGGCACAGAAATAGCTTGTATTAACGTTATAGTATGTTTGATTAATAATACAAATATTATGGTGATATTCTACTTACTTTTTTCTTAAATTAACAGGTAACTTCTTAGTTCTTCTTTGTTCTTCGAATTCGGCTGCTTCTTTTCAGGAGACTGGTCTTCACTGCAATTGTAAAAGCTTCAAATTAGTAACTTTGTTTGTATATAGTGCTGTTTTTATTTTAGATATTGATTTTTTTTAATTGAAATCCTCAGTGACTTCTTTAAAACCATTAAACTAATTTATTTACATAAGATACATTGCATCAATTCAGTACATATGATATGTTCTTAATGAACAAATTGTATTTAATGACTAACTGTAGCAAAAAAAATATCTTTACTATGTCTTGTGAAATGTATACTATACCAGTGAATACCACTATTTCTGTAACTAAGCTGTTCCAGGTAATAGCGCCTCAATGTCATGTCTAAATTAAAATAATCAAGTAAATAAATAAATAAAAACAAAAAAATATGAAATTGTATAAGTATTTTTTTTAAAGATTTAAACATAGATTGTGCTTGCATGCAATTTTGTTTGAATATATGTAGTCTATATATTTCATTTAAAAAATGTTAGTTTAACATGATTTGAGTGTGTGTGTATAAGGAAACTAAATAGTATAAAGGTTTATAAGTGATAGTTGATTTTAGGAAATTGAAAAAAATACAGTAAATTCATTTTACAGATTACACAAGCTAAAAGTCTGTTTGAAAATGTGTTCATCGACTGTACAGAAAATATGCATACCTGAAGTTTGTGTTCATGCATATGGATATGCACGGAGCTGCAAGTAGAAATCTTGGAGACTTGTACAGTATTTCTGGTAGATGGTGCTTGCCAATGATGTGACACTTGTACTCAGAGAGATTCACAGTACATTTGCAGTGCTGATCTATGATGATGCAGTTAAATGTAGAGGTCTTGAATGTGATTGGTGCATGGTCATGTGATTTCTTAGCTACATCCAATGAGGGAATGGCAGAGAGAGTGAAGTGGAAATGGTAGAAGGGCTGTTCATGTTACGATATGTCCGCGGACATGGCGGTAGTTCGCGGACATCGGGAGTTACATCCAGGGATTTTTGGGTTCAGAAGTCATGCGAATGAGAATGAGTACTAAGAGGGATTGGTCAGGAAAGTTTAGTGGGTGTGTTGTGCCAGAAGAGAGTTTCTCATATACTGTTTCTGCTGAGAGAACAAGAGATAGCTATGTCGGTGTATTTTAGGAAAAAGATTATATGGATTTTGGGAGATTCATGGATATATTGGTTGAAGGTGCATGCAGAAAGCTGTGGAGTAGCTGTAGATCTTGGATTCCCACATGTGGAAGTACACTGGTATGGAGTACATGGAATGAAGTGGTTGGACTTGCTACCTCTCTGTGCTACTTTGGAGACAGAGCAACATCCAGACATAATTGTAATTCATTGTGGAGGGAACAGTTTAGGACATGTGACTGGAATTTTTTTGCAATTTGCTATGAAAGAAGGACTTGGGAAGGTTATGGACATGTTTCCTAATTGTCAAGTGATATTTTCACGGATTGCGCAGAGACAAATGTGTCTTTGTTCTTCTTCATTTGGTCCACAAATGGAAAAAGCAAGGCGCAATGTTAATAAAGCTGTTTGTGCCTTTCTAAAAGATTTTGGCATGTCTTCTTTTCACAATGAAAATATTCTGTTTCGTAGTACAAACATTTTTCGCAAAGATGGAGTCCATCTTACTTATGGTGGCAATCAGATTTTTCTGAGAAATGTACAAAATGCATTGCGACCTTTTTTGGAATTACAACATCCATTTTGAAGTAGGTGTTAAGCATTTATAATTTTTGACTTACAAACACCTCCCAAAGGCTCTTTTCAGAGCCACCACTTTCTCCCAGAGAAAATTGCAATGTTTGTGACGGGGTAGCAACCCAATTTTTTAAATGTTCGCGAACTGTCCGCAGACTTCTAAAAAAATACAAAGGGCCCTGCTTCATTTATTTTCACTTCTATTTTTTAACTATGAAAGGCGGCTCTGAAAAGAGCCTTATTTTTTTTGATTATTGATATTTTGTATTTGTTTTTGGTTTTTTATACACGACACACTAGGAGAGGAGGGGAAAGGAAGGTAAAGGGGGGGACACCAACCACAGGGATAAGAAAGGGCAAGCTGAGAGAGGAAGATGTAGAGTGGGTTTTATTTGGGTAGTGAGCAGATCTTCTCGTGCTCTGAGACGATAGTCTCAAAAGCACTACGAAGTCGCTCCCCCCTGCAGAGTAATGTGTCACAGTACATACATACAACTGTGACCCTCGAAAGGTAAGGGTCATCAGCATCTGTATGGCCTGTGAGGCAGCTTGAGGAAGACGCTGTCCCACAGAGGTGGTCCTTGTGGTGACAGTATCAGAAACAGAGGATGAAGTAGAGGAAATCAACCTGCTACGTTCTTCGCAAGGTACAACCCTGCGAATAGCCCCATAGTGAAATTACCTCAGTTGTCGCTTCATAGTAGTAGTCCCAAAGCTGTACTTACTGTGCTTCCCACGACTGAGTGTCATTTTGCACTCATTGCAGGTAACACAGTTCGCACAAGCCTTAGGAACATTCCCATGAATGGTAAATAACCGCCACACCCAAGACTCATGCCTAGTGCGGGTAGTAGGGTTTTCCTCTACCTCATTCTCATCATCCTCTTCTTCCTCCTCCGCATCCTCACTCCTGTTTCCCTCTTCCGGGCCTTGGGGAGGTGGTGGTGGTGGAGGGGGTGGGGGTGGTGCTGAGGCAGGTGCAGCACCAGGTGGCAGTTCAGCAGCCAGGGATGCCATCAAAGATGCGATGGAAATATGCAGTTGGCAGCAAAATTTGCTGTGCTCTGTAGAAAAGCCAGAAACACAATAAGAATAAGCTCTAGGGCGTGGTCTTTCATAGGGGTGCTTGTGTGCGGTCCGCGGACAGATCGAACACAAAAAAAAGTTTGAAAAGTTTCAAAAGGAATGTAGAAACTCAGGATTACTATGTGGGACTTGTGCCATGGTGAGATTTTATTGAAAAATATTATGGATTAATTGAAAATGTACTTTTAATTTGTTCGGGGACCCGAACAGTGTCCGCATTCAGAACACGCAAGCAGCGTGGGTGCGGTCATATGATCCGTTCACGAAGAAGTCCGCGAAGGAAGCGCATGTCCGCAGGACACCAAATGCACGGAGATTGGCTAGCGAATGCGCGTTGATGTTCTACAGACACTGTTCGGGTCCTGAACTAATTAAAATTGCGTCACACGTGAAACAAACATTTCAGGGCACTGCGTCTGTTCTTAGAACAGTTTAAACTTGCTAGCGAACAGTAAGGACAGATATAGTGTTCTTCAGGACGCGTTCAATTTCATTTATGTATGAACATTTCAGGACACCAATTGTGTTCTTAGAACATTTTCAACTTGCTAGCGAACAGTACGGACAGTTATAGTGTTCTTTAAGACACCTCCATTTTCGTTTAATTACGAACAATTCAGGACACCGCGTGTGTTCTTAGAACAGTTTGAACTTGCTAGCAAACACTACGAACAGGTGTAGTGTTCTTCAGGACACCTCCATTTTCATTTACGTACGAACATTTCAGGACACCAATTGTGTTCTTAGAAGAGTTTAAACTTGATAGTGAACACTGCGGACAGATATAGTGTTCTTTAGGACACTTTAATTTTTTTTTGTGATGTCATCTTTGATGTCGTGGGTGTTAGTCTTAGCAGTGCACGGTGGTGGCGCGAGTTATGGTTGCTTAGCTTACCATAACTGGCGAATTTCAGGGGTTTTTCAGTTTTACTTGGCACCACAACATCCCTTCAACAAAGTTTTTTCACTGAATTTCATAGGTTTTTAGTAGGGCAACTTAACCATAATGTCCCTTTGACAAAGTGTTTTCACTGAATATATATACATAAATAAATATATATATATATATATATATATATATATATATATATATATATATATATATATATATATATATATATATATATACATACTACCACAGGGCATGTTTTCATTAATGATCAAATCTGTATAATGTATGATTTTCCCAGAAATGGTGTTTTCCTGGCTTTTGCATCCCCAACATGCTAGGAACACCTACAACATCTTATTTTAATGGCACAAACATGACATTTAAATAGTCATAATTTAAAATTAATATGTCTTTTGATTACATAATCTGAACAGTCTCTGTAATCAAAAGGACTGGCTTTGTTTTCCAAATATGGGCATTCCTTCCAACCCCCCAGCCAAATGTCAGACTCCGGTCATTTTAGCCCTGTGATGCCATGGATTCACCTTTGAAGTCCTTTAGTTTGAAAGGAGGAGAGGTGTCACCAGGTATTCACACCTGTGTGCCGTGGCAGTCCATTATCTCATGCTAGAGCACTGCTGCTTCATCTGACGAGGGTGCTAGATTCTCCCTGTGGGCCCATTTATAGTTTCCCGTGGCTGGTCCACTTGGGAAAAGTGATTCTGTTCCAACGGGAGTGAGGGCCCTTTGAAGCCAGGGACTGGCAAACCTGTTCTGCTGGCCTCAAAGTACATTTTCTTTTTTCTTCTTTTTTTTTCCTTTAACCAGAAAGCAAGTCTTTTGGAAATGCATATCATGTACATATTTTAAAGCAAACCCCATCACATTTCTATGCAAACACAAAGCCTTAGTTTAACATTTCACTTTTTAAAAGGCATTTTCTTGTTTGGAAAAAGCACCCTTTTACACATGGGTTAAATGTTCATGGAGGTCACTTTGACAAAATGTGGTTCTTTCTCATATCTATATTCTGAACATTATTTCTAGCCCTAGTCAATTTCTAATACACAGAAATCTGTCCAACACAAGGGTTCTCTGAAACTGTCATCAAGTAAAAGGAGAGAGCTTGTTATGTAGTAATAAAGAAGTTAACATGTATGTACAGAGTCTGTTATTCTGATTAATATTTAAGAAGAGATACAACACAGTTAACAGAGAAATTTCCAAAATGATTTCAAGGGGTTGGGAAATTGAAGAATCATGCAATACATCTACATATTAATACAAAAGTTCAACCTGTTCCCCAACATCCTAGGTGCGTAGGGTTTCATCAGCAGGCGAGAGTATTGAAAGAGTTGAAGCAACTAATTGACATTGACATCATTTAAAGAGTTGATGGTGGTCTGATGCCTTGGGGGTCCTCGTTGGTAGTATTGCCCAAAGCAAATTGACGTCTTTGTCTATCTGTGGACATGAGAGTTCCCAATACAGCAATACAGAGGAAAAGACACCTGGGGCCCAATATTGAGGACATGATTATACATCTAAATCAAGCCACTAGATTCACCAAACAAGACCTGAATCAAGGATACCATCAACTGGTGATTGATCTGGTGTCCCGACCCATAACCACTTTCAGCAAGCATGAGGGGTTGTTCAGATATAAGCGACTCAGCTTTGGTATCTCGTCTACGGCAGAGACATTTCAGGAAACAATAAGGAAGATTATATCACCACTAAATAATGCATTTAACTATAGTGATGATATATTGATATATGTCATCACCCAAAGTCGGCATGATGAAGCTTTGGAACAAGTATGTAGGATTTTAAAAGAAAATGGGTTGACCTTAAAAGGCCTGAAGTGTGAAGTGAACAAGCAAAGCTTACGGTTTTTTGGACATATATTTTGAGAGAGTGGAATGAGAGCAGATCCAAATAAGGTGACAAGTATTCTAGATCTTGAAGCTCTGAAAGATGTGGCTGAGTTAAGATCCTTCTTGGGGATGGGTGGGTTTTGTGCACAATATTTGCCGAACTATGCAACCCTGACTGATGCACTGGGGCAGCTCTTAAAAAAGGAGGTGGCATTTGTGTGGAACGAAGAGTGTGAGATAAGCTTTGAGAAGATTAAAGAGGAGTTGGTCAGTGATCGAAGACTGGCATGTTTCAATCCAGAATGGGAGACTGAGATCATAGTAGACTCTAGTCTGGTGGGTCTAGGAACGATCCTGGCACAAATAGATCTGAGAGAGGGACATGAACATGAAAGGCACATTGTGGCATATGCCAGCAGAGCCCTGAGCAACACCGAACAAGCGTATTCTCAAACTGAAAGGGAAAGTTTGGCTGCTGTGTGGGCCTGTGAGAAGTTTAACCATTTTGTGTTTGGAAGGCATTTCATTCTAGTTACATATCATCAGGCTCTCTTATCTCTGTTTGGCAATCCCAGGATCAAGGTGCCCCCCCGAATCGAGATGTGGGGCATACGTTTGCAGGATTATGATTATACGATCATTCATAAACCTGGAAAAGAGGACAATCCTGCAGATTATTTGTCAAGGCATCCAGGAGGGCTAGCAGAGACTAAAATGCAAAGAGAGGCATAAGATTGCATATCATATTTATCTCTTAATGCATTACCACTGGCAGTCACAAAATAGATATTTATGGAACAAAGCAAGCTGATTCCATGATTCAAACAGCAGTTCGGCTCAGCCAAACGGGGAAGTGGAGATGTCTTGACATGGAACAAGGAGTGGAAGAAATGGAAAAGAAAAATCTTCGACAACGGATGAAAGAGTGCTTCTTAGAGGGAACCGACTAGTAGCTCCGAAAAGTTTGAGAAAGGTCCTTGTGATGCTGGCACATGAAGTGCACCGTGGAGTTGTGATCACAAAGAAATACTAAGGAATCAGGTGTGGTTTCCTTGTATGGATGTAATTGTAGAAGACACTCTGAGAAAATGTTTTGCCTGTCAAGTGGCTGCATCGGCTATTAATACGGCACCCCTTCAAGAAGTGCCACTTCCCAACGGTCCATGGAATGATGTGGCTGTTGATTTTTTTGGACCTTTGGATGAGGGAGGGTACTTGTTGGTGGCATTGGATGAGTAGGCACAATTTCCTCTAGTTAGGCATGTGGGGTCTACTGCGTTCCATCCTGTAGCTGTGGTACTGGATGAATTATTCAGTGAGTGGGGAGTCCCGAATGTAGTTAAAAGGGATAATGGGCCACCGTTTCAAGGTCATGAATTTGGCAAGTTTGCATCACATATGGGTTTTAAACACCAGAGAATAACACCATTGTGGCCTCAAGCAAATGGCATGGTTGAGAAATGTATGAGTACACTAAAGAGAATTCATCGGAAGGTGGTTGGAGACAACATGTCATTGCCACAGGCAATTTCTCAGATGCTTCAAAGTTATCGTAATACTCCTCATGAAATGATAGGATACTCTCCTTCAGAGTTGATGATAAAATATAAGCCTCAAACAAGACTTCCTTGTCTGCAGGACTATACTCCTGAAGCCTGAAGAGGACAATGAAATCAGAGAGAGAGATAAAGTGAAGAGGTGAAAAATAAGAGTGGACAGATCACACGAGAAAGGCTGGAAAGGGTCACTTGAATATAGGAGACTCTGTGCTAGTCCAACAAAGACAGCGTAGGAAATTAGATTCAAAGTATTGGCCAATGCCATTGAAGATCAAAGAAGTTAAAGGATCCATGGTCACTGCTGAAGGAAATGATTGTGAGGTAACGAGGAATGTATAATTTTTTAGAAAATTGTTCCAAAATGACTCTGATGAACATGACTATGAGATGGAAGTGCCTGGAGAGCAAGATGTTAATGACTTACCTTTTTCGAATGACGATGATTTTGGAGGATCCAGGAATGTTCCTGTGGTTACTGAAATTTGTAGTCATCGAAATGTAAGGGATGTTCTTGTGAATCGTGGATCTGAGGGGTCAGAAATTGGTGTGAGTTCTCATCACAAGATGTGTCTTTAGAGAGTTGGCCACATAGAGTGACCTTTAAGCCACCTCGTTTGATTGAACACATGTAAAGAACTTCTACTGATTTGTAAGTATGAATTTAAATGATAAGTGAAGGGGGTTGTTGTGGAGTAAATATATGTGTTCTACTGTAGTCACAAGGTTATGTGGAATATAGAATAGGGTGAGGAGAATCTAGAATGTGGGAAGGGTAGGGGGTCAGTTGTGTGGGAATTTCATGTGGTGCCAACACGATGCGGGATCAAGATAGCAACATTATTGCACACATTTGTTTCAAACAGGCCGAGACTGGGCAATCATGGCTTTACATGTGATAATTTAAACCAGCTGACACCATGCACATTTAGAAGTGACTGATATAAAATAAGTAAACAAGACTGAAAGTAATATTCTGAGCCTTATGTGCAATTAATACAAAGAATTGAGTGTAAAATGGTCACCCTTTGCTGACATATAACATAGCATATGTACATGACAAGCTCAAAATGTACAATCAAACACTTTGGGCCTGTTCCTCTACAACCCCAATATGCAAAGAAAATGTTATATGCTCGTACTATGCAACTGAAGGATGCTCATAATCTCCCTGAATAGTCACAGTACAGAAGGCTAAGATGAAGAAGAAATACAAGGATGAAAAACCATGATTCAGGAGAAGGGCTGAGAAAAAGAACTGTGACAAAGAAGAAGCACTATGATGAAGGTAAGCGATGAAGGAAATGGATTGGATAAAGGGCTATATTGAAGGAATATGAAAAAACGAGAAAGCATTATGATAAAGGACTATGGCAAAGGTTTGTAATGAAGGAAAACGGCTTGGGTGAGGACTATGTGGATGGAGAAGAACTATGGGGATGGACTATGAAGATGGGCTATGCAAAAAGGAAAAGATCTATGTTGATGGACGAGATGAACTATGATTGAGGTGAAGGACTAAGAAGCTGCACTATGATGAATCAGAAGTACTTTAATGAAATACTATAATAAACAAGAAGTACATTAAATGTATGAAAAACACTCTGATGAAGGAGAAGGATTTGGACAAAGGAGGAGGGCTATGATGGATAACCATAATGCAGGAGTAAGACAATAATTAAGGACTGTAGTAAGAAGGATTATAGTGAATTACTTTGATGAATGAATATGCTTAATTATTATGCTAAAGGAGTAAGAGCCACAACAGAAAAACTATGATGAAGAAAACAACTATGACAAAGGACTATGGTAAAATACAATGATGGACTGTGATGAAGGACTGTAATGAAAGACAATGATGAATGGGAGAACTAGAACAAACATACTGTGGTGAACAATACATAATTTATGACTAGGCCTCAATTAATTTTACCATTAGAAAATTGGACCACAGAATTTAGTGTTTCGATCAAGTCCAACTTCAGATGAACTTTATACAAATATTGACTGAATTCATCTGCATGTTCTTTAAAAAGGCAGAGGTGGTTGGAGTTAGTTATTAGTCTTAAGCAGCTTTCAGGGAGGAAGGCTGTAATTGCTACAAGCATCTTAGGAAATGTATAGAAGGCTTAATAAACTAGAGTGTAGTGTGAGAAAGCAGGAATGAGACCCAGGCATAGAGGACGGATTGTGTTTGATATAGACTTTTATTGAAATAATAAAAAGAGATGAAAAATGAATGACTGTCTATGCAGTAGGAAGTGTTTCCCGACCTGAAAAGAAAGCTAAGGTTCTGTCCAGTGTCAAGATGTCCAAAATGAAATGTCCAGTGTCCGGAATCCTATCCTAACGCTTACACTTCAAAAGTAACTAGAAAGCGCTATTGTCTCTGGCCTGCTAAGTGCACAAATGTACAAGTTCAAAAGAAATGGCAAACTCCAACAAAAGGGTCCAAATTAACAAGGTTCACAGATCCAGGGGATAACCCCCAAACGCTTTCTGTTATCCTCCCTAAGCACAAATAGTTCACTTCTTGGGAATGACTCCCTTCCTCAGATTTTTTTCCACAACAATAGAAACGGTTTGAACAAATAAGAAACATTAAGCCATACATCTTCCTTATGATTCCCTTTTCCAAAAAGTAATTATGAAATTCAAAGGTGAGTCCCAGACAGGCAGGATGCCTGGTATACTTCCCTGCCAGTCTCCTTTTATACTCAATATTTACTTCGTGGTCCTAAGGGCATGAGTCTTATTAGGGGATTTTTTATGCTGTCTACTTTCACTTTAATACATTTAACTTGGCCTGATATAGTCTCCTGCCAGGGCTTTTCATTGTATACTTCGCTCTCACAATTAGGCACTTTCCTTTGCCTGGTAAACTTCCTGCCAGGTCGTGTATGCATTTTCCCAAGCTTCTGAATTACGGTTGCTTTCAAATACTTGTTTATGCCTGGTATACTCTCCTGCCAAGACTAACATGCAGCTTTCTGTCTTCTTGCCCATAAAGTAACATTTGCCCAATATCGATTTGAAAACTCGTATTTAAAACAGTTTGCTTTCTGTACTTTCAATTACTTTATTTCCTCTTCTGACATATGAGACCAGCAACCTGTTAATTTCAAAGACCCTTTAAACTCTTTATAGGCTTCACTTAGTGTCTCTTTTGTTATCATCATGGAGTGGTATTCACCCTCAAGCAACCCACTAACCCGTTCTCCTTCTTCGGCCTTACTGGATGCTTTAGTGATGTCTTGTTCTTCATTCTCTCTCTTTTCAGGATGCCAGCCCAGCGTGTGGTCCATCGTTTGCTGTTCCTTAACCATGCCTCGTTCTACGGTAAGCGGCTCCCACTGCCATTCACTTTCTGGCGGCGGGCTGCTTGTCATTTGCCTCCCCTCAAGCCAGCAGGATTTTCTCCAGCACAGCTCTCCACTACGTCATGGGTTGCAGCATGCTGGCCAGTGTTTCTCCAGCATTGCGGCTCCCGTCCCAGTCCCATTCCTGTTCTCCTTCTCCTTCTCGTCCACTTCTTCCAGCTGGGGTGAATTTAACCCCTTATCTGCTGGTCTATTATGCATGTCTATGCAAATAGGTCAAGCCTACTCATCCTTAGCACTTCCAGGTAAGGTGGAGCACCTTCCAGAGTCTAGACCATTGCATTGGCTGTTGGTCGAAGTCATCTTCATTCCTCCAGCCCTCTTCCTCCTCCCAGTACCCCCACATAAATGGGATTGAAAAACATTTCTGGGCATATTGCTTTGACAGGTATTATCACTACGGTTTATAGGTGACTGATGAGAGCTAGCACAATAAGCCATAAAAGGAATGAGACATGGAGGGGGATATCCCTAAAAGGGAAAGAGGGGTATGTATTTTCATCCGATATTGCTTTGCTGTCATCCAGAGGGTCACCTACCCATGTGGTCCTCCCTCACATAGCCGCCACCAGTGTCAGGATCAGGTAGCGGCTGCTGTCAACAGCCACCTGGGAAGAAGCCACCCCCAGAGTAGAAATGATTGCATCATTAGATTCTTCACAATAGTTAGAGTAGTCCAATATGAAGAAGTGTAGAAATAGATAGTGAATGGCTGGGAACTTAGTTTTAGAGTTAACTTTATGATAGGTTTTGTTTATGCAGTGGTGTTAAATGTATTTACTCTATGTGTACATGAACAAAAGAGGTGCCACATGGTGAGTGTAGGGAGTTGGAGAGTGAATGGAGTTTGTGTGAGCATGAGAGACATTTGAATTTTTCCTGCAACCTATAGATACATGTAGCAGACACACGTGTTTGTTGGATGCAGGAGGAGATAAAAGGCATTCAGCATCTAAGTGACTGTGACACACATGCCATGTCTAGAACCAAGCGGTGACCAGCCTATTATCAATTTTGGGACGAACATGAAGAGCAGAGAATCCCAGGAGGCAGACGCACTTGACTCTCACTGGCATGATTTCTGGCTGAGGAAATTGCAGAAATATGGGGTTACAGGAGGAGGAATAGATGTATTTATTTATTCATAATACTTATGAAGCGTGAACTCGACAAACAAGTTTATCTGAGTGCTGTACAAACAAAGTCAGCAATGAACATGATACAATTCAATAAAATGCATTTGAAGAAACATTTTAAAAATATTTCCTATGAAATTCACACACTACATTTTTTCTCTAAAAACCTCAGAATGAAGCAAAAAAGAATAACCAATTTAAAATGTAGGCAAATAATTTAAGATATACATCCAGCTAAATATTTTAACAGCCTTTCAGAATTCCAAATAGTCTGCATCTACTCCTTGTTTCTGGAGGAAGCAGATTACACCTGTTCACAGTAGCACCAGTGTGTGACTGGTTCATTCTTATAGATTGTTTAATCTATGAGATTCCAGTCAAACGGGTTCTCTATTCTGCAGACCTCAAATACCCACAGAGATTTTCAACGTTTCAATAAGGTATAGCAGAGTTTTGCCATAAAGTGCTTTGTGCATAATAGTATCTTGAACTGGATCCTCAGTTCAATCGATAACCACTGCAGAAATCTAAAAATTGGGTAATATTCTCAAATGTACCTGCACCAAAGATCAAGCATGCTGCAGCATTTTAGACCACCATCAGAGGAGCTAGTGTAATTTTAGGAGACCGACTAACACTGAGTTTCCAAGATCAGTCCGGGAGAATACTAATGATTGCACTAATAGCATAAAATGATTTAATGCAAAGTAGGGCTTTACTGCTCTAATAGCTAATACATTCACATGTACAGTTTTAATTAACAAATTAATGTGTGGACTAAAAGAAACATTGAATCTAATGTAAATCCAAGTGATTTAGCTGTTTTAGAATATTTGATTGCAAATGCCTCTAGATGTTTGGTCTCAGACAACCTAGACCCAATAAAAGTGATTGGCAATGAATGTGAACATAGTAGAAATGCAGTCTTTGTAGGATTTAGCTTTAATACATGAGATGCCAACCAAATGTCTATCTCCGCAAGACGATTCCCCAAACTCCTCACATAATGTACAGAAGATATTTTTATATACAGTTGCATATCGGCGGTATATTGATGCATACCGACCCTGTGTTTCTTTGCAATTGCGCCTAGTGGTTTCATGTATAGATTATATAGAAATGGAGATATATTGACCCCTGAGGTACTTCGTATTGAGCCGGGGGGAGACTCTGATCGATTATGATCAATTATAACGACTTTTGGCGATCTGAAAGAAATTACTAAAGCAATTCAAGACCTTTCCTACTATTCCCATATGAAACTGAAGCGTTTATAAAAGGGTCTCATGGTCGATCGTATCAAATGCCACTGATGGATATCAAAGAACCCGAAGGCATTCCCCATCTTATAAAGCATCCAATGCATTGTCAAATGGAACGTTGTTGTTTCAATGCTGCAGCCGTCCCTAAATCCAGATTGAAATGTTGCCAATAAGTTTGGGGTTTTTATTCATTCATTTAGCTGAACGGCCAAACAACACTTGGGAGCAAAGGTGGGTGGAACAATGAATCAAAATGGATAGCTTCTGTAAAACCTATGGTCACATGATTTTTGTGGGAAAGAGCAGAAGAGATTCACTTAGAGGTGATATATCAGTTAGTGTCCTATTGAAGTTAGTGGAGGAGACATGTGTCATCTGGTGACCTGTGGGACATGGTGCAGATAATCTGTGAGGGCAACATGTATGAGACTCACACCCATGTGATTTTTGTAGAGAGGGATCAGTAGAGATTCAGGGAATAATGCAGGAGATACTAGTCAGTGTCCACATCTTATAGTGATTAGAGGAGACATTTGCCATTGGGAAACAGTTGAGAGGTGGAGCAACAGAGAATCCATGAGTGCAGCTTGTTCAAGACTCATGCTTGCATCATTCTTGTAGGAGTTAAGAGCAGGGATGACAAATGCAGTGTATTTGATCAGCAGGGGAATATTAGCATAGATGCAGAGAGTGGGTTGGGACAAGCAAATAAGTGAGTGAATGACACATTGGGGCAACATGGACGCACACACAAGAAATAGAGGCTGGGTTAGCCATGTTGTTAATAACCATTTCACATCCTCCATGGCAACTGCTGTGTGCACTCAGGATGCCAGTATTGCATATGGTCCATTGAAGGACTGATCAAACTCAAATTCTACGCCCACAGTCACAAGGCACTCTGGAATGCATGGACCAGTCTAAGTGCATGCATGATTATTGCACCATGGCGATGAACATTTACCTAGACTGACAGAGAAAGTTCCACCTTCTGTTTAATCAACTGTGCCAGGGGGAGACCAGTGAGCAGTGAAAAATGTGTCTACTGAAGAGCAGGGAAGAAAAACATGTTGCATACTTGAACACTGCACATTCCTGGGCAATGTGTTATCCATCCTAATTTGCTGTTACATTTTACAATTATGATGATAATGATGACAAGATGGAGCATTGTAGTGCAGACTCAGGGAGTGAGGCGGGGAATGTAAGTGAGTGAGTGAATGCCACATTGGAAGAACCTGCCAGCACACATACTAACAAGAGGCAACTCTAGACATGCACCAAAGATGGTGTGTTCACATCAGCAATGGAACTTGTTGTGTGTACTTGGGATGCCTGAATTGCACAGTGTCAATTGAGTGTATGATACAATTCACATTCCACACCAGCAGTCAAGTTACTCTTGAGTACATGAACCTTATACATACATGATTATTGCACAACAATCTTGTCCATCTGCATAGACTGACAACACAGGTTGCACTTTCTGTTCCATCTACTATGTCAGAGGCAGCCAGGGTTCAGTGCAAATCGTATTCATCAAGAAAGGAAAACAGTGTATTTGAGCATCAGGAGGAGATTGAAAATTCCAGGTTTCTCCCCTCACCATCCTCATCTACTGTTACATCTTTTCATAATGATGATGATGACAACATGGGTAATTATCAAGATGAAAATGATCATCCATCAAAGCCCAATCAGGCAGTTGTGATGCTTTTGCATAGCAGTGATAATGGGGAGAATGATACTGACAGCACAAATTAAGAGGCTGTTGTAATGATAGAAGATCTCCTGATCTTGTGTATAGTCTCATATAGTGTCATATCAGAAAGAACATTCAGACATTGTGTGGTGTCTAGAACGTATCCACTCCCAGCACTGTAGCACCCAGATGAGACCATCCAATGAGACTGAAATGTGTGGCACTAGTTCACACTGAATAAACAGAAACCAAATCTGGGCACTTGAACAATCTGATAGAAAATGGTTTGGTGAGGGTGCTCAGGGAACAACCCAGGTACAACATCTATGTGGTCACAAACATTGGCCATATTGTGGCACAATGTACTGACACATCAAGTGTTTATACATGTCAAAAGTTTATACATCCCCATAACATGAGACAAGAAGAATACCACCAACAGTCTGACAAATACCCCTGAACATTCTGCAGCTTTTTCATTGCTTTGGTTAATAAACCCTATATTGATACCCTAGCAATGCATCACAATGATCCCCCGTTTCCTCAGTGCGGTGGAAGTATTTGAGCATTGGAAAAATATCACAAGACACATGACAGACGGCACTTGCTCTTTGGCAATTGTGATTTAATGTTGTCAATGGTTCTCTCACCCTACTCTTTTGAAGAAAAACCTTGATTTTGGCAGCTTATGTAGAAAGACAGTCACTGTTTGGATGTTTCTGGCCACCATTGGTAAGTTGGTACCATAATTGTGCAAGGTTATGGCTGGTGTCCTACTGCACTATGACAGCCAAAAGGTCCACTTCACCAGTGTCATATGGACCATTTCTCAAGACATTAACTACAAGTCGCTCTCATCATACTAATTTACCTGTCCCTCCTCTGCCAGACAAGAGGGGTGACAGAGTAATGCATTGAGTCAGCAGGTGTATACAGTTGGGCACCATGTGAAGTAGTGTCTGTAACTCTTCAAGGCAGAACCATCAGGGGAAGTGGCACCGGGGAGAGAATGAGGAAGCTAGCTGCTCAATGTTTATGGAATCACAATTTGCATTTGGGGTTTGCTCCAACAGAGAATGGATTGATTGCCTTGTCTGCCTTACAAATTGCCAAGACATTGCATAACTCCTGCAATATGCGTGCCCACCTTGTGGTCACATGCTTTACTAGCAAGTGTCAGACCTTGAAAGAAATAATCTCTCTGACCCAGAGGGTCTGCTCAAATTTCATCCAGGCTTACCATACCAAAGTTGCACTTTCACAATTACTAGTGCACCACAAGTTGCCATTGCACAACCTGAACATCTCAGACGTTATATGTAATAACTTTGGACATGCTAAGTGACCAATGCTATGCTTTTACAGCTTATTAAAACACTCACAGCAGATCTCTAGATGGGTCAGTGGCAGCTGCTGTCTAAAGTCTGCTTTGTGTGATGGCTTTTAGAGGAGGGCAACAAGCACATCAGTCTTTGCAATGCTTCTCACAGTGAGGTTATCTCGCTACTTAATCCAAACCTCTCCGACATGGTCAGTGACTGGGCTTGGCTTGTGATGATGATTCTGCACAGCTAGTGAATGGCCCTATTAAAATCTTGTGGGTAGTTGGATTTAAATGTAAGATTCAGTACCCGCTAGGTTCTATTATGAAATGAGGTTTCAAGATAAAAGTGGTTGCTTTTCATCCACATTTGTCAGTGTCATTGGATAAGGACTTCCAGCAGAATTCTGAAGGAAGAGACAATGTGAAAACGTACAAGGATGTTTTGCTGCAGTACTTGCAAAACCTATTCAAGAAAGAATCCAGGCAGCAGGAAGAACAGTACCAGCTCAAATGTTGACACCTACACTGAGAATGTTAAACTCATGATTGATGGTACCAATCCCCTGTACATCGCAGACAACCTGTGAAAGATTTGATTGCAGTGTGAGTGCAGAATATTGGGAAAAGATGTTGAGGGTAATCCTCTTCAGTGATTGAGGAATTTGAAATACAGATGAGTCCTCAACAGGAACATACAGCAGCGCATCATCTGCACATGTACTTGATTCTCATATATTGGACACTTTACCTGTTGGAAGGGTTGAGAATCTGTGATACATGCTTAATTGTAGTCTAGACTGCAATACTTAAAACAGCAACAGTAGTGCTAAAAACATCAAAGTATACTCAAAGCGCTTTAATGCTCAAATGGGCTCTGTGATGAATCTAATGGAGCCATCACAGATTCCCTGGCAATGACCTAATTTCATGTTGCCAGTGGGCAGCAGACACTAATTGATCCTGACCCTGGGGGCAGCTAATGAGGGCAGATCACATGGGAGGAGACATTTACCAAAGTTGGGGGGTGTCATGACTTCATTGGACACGACGCGGTACATCCATTTCCCACGAGGAAGACCCTCTAATACCCAAGAACTTAATGGCCTATTGTCATTTGTTTGTTCCCCCTTGTGGAAGAAATCAAGACATCTCTTCCCCATATTATTTAGGTCAAACCCCCATCTATGACCTAGACACACATAGCTCCAACAAAACCCCTTTTGCTTTTGAGATACCTTTCTGTGGAAATGTTCTCTCATGTATCTCATTTAAAACCACAGAGATGACTATTGAAGCACTATATGTCTGATGATATCAACAGACTTCAACTACCATAATCCCTGAAGTACTGAAACGAGTATGATGAAGAAGTTGGATCAAGGTAACAGGAGCCTGAAGCCCAATGTGCAGATTAGTTGTTCTAAAGAATCACCTGTGGACAGGACATTTGAAGATGGCAACTGCACTACTGAGTGTGGTGGTGCAGGGGAAGAAATCAATTCCTATGTTGAGTCTTTCGAGAGCAGGAGACACACACTGATGTGGCTGAGCAGAGGAGTCTGCCAATGCAGAAGGAGAAATGCAGTGCATGAGCAGGAGGCTTAGTGGAGATGTCTGGAAATGCAAGAGAGATCCTGGCTACTCGACTACTTGAGAATGCAGCATTCTCCATACCAGGACCTCAAAGGAAGCAGGGGTGTGAACATGGTGATCCGAGGGAAGCAGGAAAGATGCCTGCACAACCCAGAGTGGGAAGCGAGTGGAAGAACCATGACACAGAAGCGTGAACTGGACCGCAGACGCTGGAGGGAACTTGTGAGTCAACCCAAAACCTGTTGGGACCACAGGGCGTTCCAGTTGACCGCACCAATAACAGTTTGGATGTTTTGACATTTCTAACACAGAAACTACGCAAACATTGTTTGAAAAAATAAAAGGCAAAATACAGAGTGAAGCCCCAATAGAATACGGATGTATGAGATGCAAGTGTGGGGCAACGTTTGAATTAACATTACGATAGACAGATATATCGAATCAAGAAGGGTATAGCCAGTTTTGGTGAAACTCATACAAAGTCCTGGCAATGGAAGGATTCCAGGCAATTGAAAGCATGTGAAAAGTCCTGGCAAGAGAAGGATACCAGGCAATTGAAACACAAGAGAAGTTCTGGCAAGTGAAAGCATAAGAGAAGTCCTGGAAGGGGAGTGCACCAGGCAAACAAAACCACAAGAGAATTCATGGCAGGAGAGTACACCAAGCAAGCTGTAAAGATAGAAGAAACACTACAAGAAGCACACTGTTTGCTAGACAAAGGAGACACTTGTTTCAAAGAAAGACTGATGCAGAACATGTAGCCCAACAGGAACTTTGTGAATCCAGGAGAGACACAAAAGGAACTGTTAGTAAAAGATACACTGTAGTCCCAACTCAAATCCAGGGGAAGAGAACCACCCTCTGGGTCCTAGATCCTTCACCGTTGAAAACATTTTTGTTGGAGCTATTTTAACTTTCAGTTGTGAACACTGATTTGCCAATATCAGGTTGAATACATTTTCTTTCGCACTTTATTGTTTTGTTTATAGTGTGAGTGTCAGGATAAGGTGTTTTGGACACAGGGGCAACTTTCCAGTTATTGACATCCTGACACAGACCGTTCCTTAGTTTTTAGATGGGAAAACTCCTCTTTAGAATAGGGTCAGAGAGGCATTTGTCCAACCCATTTTCATTTAAATAAAAGTATTTAACCAAATAAATGACAACTTTGTGTCTGGCTTTCATTTCTGACCTCTCATATATGGTGTTAGAATGGGATGCTGCATCAGCTGACACAAACTGGAAACCCACCAAAAATAAAACATTTTCAGACTACATTGTCTGCACAGCAAATGCGTCTTACCATCCATAACGTAGAGCAAGAAGATTATACAATTAAAATTAATCACCATTTGACCATCTTTAAGATCAAACAAGAGATCTTGACAAAACATGCCTGTCTCATCCATCATTAAAAAATCCTTTTCCATGGTCATCCCTTTCTTGATACTTTCGAAATATCAGATTATGACATATGATTGAATCCTAAATTGAGATTATTAGAGCTGAGTTAGATTTTCTTCTGATACCCTCTATAGGTATCACCCCAGAACTTATGAGATCACCCTGAGTCCTTGTAGAGTGGAAGGGATAACCAGAATATGTTCTCCCACAAGGAATAAGTGAACCAATAGAGGTAGACCAACCTCCCAAGGTACAGGAAGACATATTCATTTTCCTTTGTCTATCAACCAGCCAGATATCATGATACATTCCATTTTTAACAGTACATTGGGTTTGTTGAAGCAGGACAATCTAGAAAAATATTGAGATGGCTACCATAGAAGATCTGTTAGCTGAGCTAACTGCCCACCAAATCCCGGTTGAGACTAGATTCCAAGTGAGACTAAATAGAATTGCTGCCACAAATCAGAGACCCATGCTACCACATGGGGTTTTACAGCCCTATAAGGATGTGGAAGATATAGGGAATTTGTCCTCAACGTTGAGAGACTGGCCCATCAGTTTCACTCAGAGGACAAACTGAAAACTTGTTACCTGGCTAACTTGTTGAAAGGAGAGTTACAGAACTCCTATCAGCTATTCAATCCTCTGGGGACAACATCCTTTGATGCAATCAAGCAAGGGTTGCTGAAAACGTAGGCTGAACAGATAATCTTAATAAACAGAAAATAATAATGGGGCTGGGGTAGAGTACAAAAACTCTAACTCTATAGTTGGTAAAGAAGTCTTTACCAGAAGTGCTGGAAACACTTACCATAGAGCAATATGTCAATTGGTTACCTCCATACTTACAAATATTGGTTCTTCAACTGAACAGACCGAGTCTCATGTTGGCAGTGGGAACAGCACAAAATCATGCAGAGCCAATAAACATCTAAAAAGTCTACAGCAAGTTGATGAACCTAAAAAGGAACTAAAAGGATTTTACTGTCCCCCTTTCTGATTAAAGATAGAAACCAAGACAACTCCTATAAACCCATAGTAAGAGATCTATCAAAGGGAGAGAGAAAAGCTATGACAGCTACAGACAACTACAGAAGCTCTTCTTCCCAACCTTGAAGACTGGGTACTGCAGGTCCCACTGGTGCATCACAAATACTGTTTGTGATCTTCAGGGCATTTAAACAACATGCTTCCTCCACACTGACTGCATCAGCAAGAGCCACCTAAGAATTCTGCAGCGTTTTAATGACCTTTCTTGACTACCACAGCGTTTTCCTGACCCGCTGCACACTAGGTAAGCCCAGCAGGGATCTAATGTGAATTGTGCTGCATTTTCAATGCAAAATGGAATGCTGCAGCGTGGGGCTTGAAAACCCATCTAAATTTACATGGGTGGCTGTAATCAAATATCGGCTTGTGGGACTTGCCCCTGATGTATGTGGCTGCCCTGAAAGTGGCCTTTTAGCTCCGTTGGCCTGTTTGTCTTTGTTGGGGCCTTTATTACTCCATCATGTCCACCATTTTTTGGCACTGAAGTGCCTGCCTCCGTGCTGCCCTGATTGGATGCCCCTTGCACCTATAGGCTGATCCGGGAGTCGGGAGCCGTAGCCGGGCCCACGACAAAGGCTGACAGATAAGGCCCTGGGTGTGCCTGTCCAGGCCAAGGAGGGCCTGCAGTGCCTTGCCCCTGTCCGAACTATGCTCGGACCTCCTGACTAATTACTTCTCAGAATGTCATGGGTTCCTACACTATCTATGCTCCATGCAGTCATGAAAGTGAGCTTGGCTGAACTCCACCACTATCTCTCCAAACATCCACTGTGCATTTCACTTCCTCTTTCCCCACCGTTATCAACATCTTGCATCAGTGCACCTGTGACTCCTAGTTACATCGGATATAGGTGTGTTTGTATTCCATCTTGAACCTCCTGCATTTCACTGTTTTGTGCTTCCACGTTTAAAATCAGATTTAGGTGTTTGTATCCCATGTGTGAACCACCTGCATTTCACTGTTTTGTGCCTCCATTTTTAAAATAGTATTTAGGTGTTTGTATCCCATCTGTGAACCACCAGCATTCCACTGTGTTGTGCCTCCTTTTTGCCTTCTCATAATAGGCCACCATGTGAGTTTAGCTAGAACTGTACTGTGCCACCACTCCTCTTTCTTTCCTTGTCCAAACCTCTGCCGACCTATCACTCTCTCCATTTCTCCCATATTCTCAAACTGCTACACTATCACCTAGCCCCCCTCTCTCACAAAGTCTGGTAGCAAAAAGTACAAAAAAGTCATCCCATCGCAGACAAGTATGTCAGTGCTTCCTCTAGAGACTTTTTTACTGATATCCTCTTCTCTGTCCCTTCTCCAGATCTATCGCCCCCCACCTCATCTCTACTCTCTCTCTTTCCACGTGCTCTACTATTGATGCCTGTTCAGCCAGCAAAGGCTGATATCTATCTCCTTCTTGAAGACACTGACCTCGACATCATTGCTCTTACTGAGACATGGTTTAATGCCAGATCAGTCACTACTTTTGACTCCCTCCTCTCTGATGGCTGGTGGGGTTGCCTTAAACTTCCCTGAGTGGGCTTCTGCTTCCATCTTACCTACCCAGCTCTACTCTTCCTTTGAAAGCTTGGTTTGCAAGTTGGTAATCTCTCCCATCTCTACCGTGACCATTGACACCAGGTGCCACCACCCTGTTCCTCCCTGAATGGCGTGGATTCTGCTTTTCCTTACTTTCATCCACATCAAACCTCCTCCTACTGTGTGACTTCAACATCCCACTGGACTCCCCAGGCTCTGCCTCAACTCTCTTCATTGACCTCTGCTCCACCTTGTTCCTCTCCAATCTCCCTTCTGGGCCAACCCACTGAGCTGGACACACTCTGGATTATATACTCTGACCTCAATCTCTCCCCCACACTGGTCTCCCCCCCTCTCCTGCTCTGACCATTCTCTTGTCTCCTCACACTTGAGTCCCCTTGGCCCCATGATTGCCCCACCCCCCTGAAATTTCCATCAACCACGTTCGCTAACATCCGCTCAATGAAACAAGTGTCTGTGACTGCCTTCACTTCCACCTTCATCCTCCCTAAAACCCCCACCTCTACCTCTTCCTCTGACTCTGCCCTCAGCAACCTCTGCATTTCCATCACCAATAATCTGGACATTTTTGCCCCAGTCATGAGGATCACTTGAAACCTGCCTCTAAGTATAACACCCGGTATGACACTGAAATAGTGGCCCTGAAACATAAGTGCAGGGCAGCAGAATGGAAGTGGCAAGCCTCAGGCTCATCCTCTGACAAACTGGCCTACCGCCTGCTCCAAAGTCAATACAGACACTCCACCCGCGCCAAGAAAAGAGCTCACATTCAGGCATAGGTTTCCGGTGCATCCAATAACATGGCCAAACTTTTCAAGATCTGCAGGGAATTAGCCAACCCTGCCTCAGTCTCCTCCTCCTCTTCTCATTCCCAGGCCCTCTGCAATGCACTGGCCTCACACTGTGCCTCCAAAACCCAGGACATCCTTCCTACCCTTGCTACACACCCTCACAATGTGTTCAACACCCCCTCACCTGCTCCCCCCCTCCCTCATCCATCCTCATTCTCCTCCTCCACCCCTGTCATAACTGAAGAAGTTACCAGAGTTGTCTGCTCCATGAAGGCCTCTTCTAAGCAGGTTTCCCCCTGTTCATCCAAAACCATCAAGGATAACATTGTCTCTCGTGCCCCTGGTCTCGCTGATTTCTACAATCACTCTTTCATCACAGGATCTTTCCCCTCTTCCCTTAAATACTCCTTCTGTGCCCACTCCTAAAAAAACTTCATCAGATCCGACCTGCCCTGAAATCTACTGCCCTATTTCCATCACCCCCTTTTTGGGGAAACTGCTGGAGAAGTTGGTTTTGCCCCAACTCAACTCGCACACTGAACTTGTTGGTGGTCTCCACGACCATCAATCTGAATTCTGAGCATCCAGAGGCACAGAATCTGCTTTTCTGAACACTGTGAAGAGCTGCTTGCATCTCTTGACTCCAACTCACCCACTGTCCTTATCCTTCTCTATCTCTCCTCTGCCTTTGACACAGTCAACCATTCCATCCTCATGCAAATGCTCCATGATACCCTTGGTATCTCAGAATGGGCACTGGACTGGCTGACATCCTTCCTTACTGACCACTCTTCTCAAGTCATCCTGGGCTCCTTCTCCTCTCCTACATCGCTATCCACCTGTGGTGTCTCCCAGGGTTCTCTCCGCTCCCCCTTACTGTTTAACATCTACCTTGCTCTGCTTGCACACCTCATGTCCTTTTTCTCTTCCAACTGTCAGTGTTACACAGATGACACACAGCTATTTTTCAAATGCCCTGCAGACCCTATTGCACCCTCCATCATTCCTGACTGCCTATCTCCCATCCAGTCCTGGTGCACTGCCAACAATCTCTGCCTGTAAAACTGAGATCCTTCCCATCGGGACCCCTGCTACCTGGTTCTTCCCTTCACTCTGGCCTTCCTCTTTGGGCCCTCCCCTTGTGCCCTCTTCTGAAGCCAGAAACCTTGGAGTAATCTCTCATCTTCTTCCCTCACACTCAGGACATTCCCACAAAGTCTCACTTTCAGCTCCTTCTTCTCAAAGGAATTCTCCCTTTTCCCAATTTCCCCCAGAGGCTCAATGTGACCCAAGCCCTGGTTAGCTCTAGGCTTGATTATTGCAATAGCCTCCTCCTGAATCTACCATCTTCCACTCTGCAACCCCTCCAGCTAATCGGGAATAGGGCAGCGAGACTTATCCTTATTCTTAAGTCCAGTGACCGCATATCTCCTGCACTAAAAAAGTCTTCAATGTCTCCCAGTTGCTGCACAGATTAAATTCAGATCCTTTTGCATCATCCACAATGCGTTCTGGGCCCGGGGACCACTATCTTCAACTGTATCTTACTAAATATTCTCCCTCTAGACCACTACGCTCCTCTGGCTCCAACTCTCTGTGTGTGAAGCGTTTTGCAAAACAGAGGGCAGGTGGTGGTTCACTTTTGTCAGCTGGCTCCCTCCTATGAAACAACCTCCCCCTTCCTCTGTTCCTCGAGAAGGATCTTCTTAAATTCCAGAAACTCCTTAAGACTCTCCTCTTCACCTCCTCCTTCCCTTCTTCTCTCCCCTGCTAATCCTACAGATGTTGTGATTCGTGTCCTGGGCCCTTATGCATCCTCTGGGCCCTGACCTCTGACACCCAATCGGCTCAGCTCCTGTCTATCCTCTGCACTTGAACTTCACCCTTCCCCATGTTGGCTCGCACTTACAGCCTTTGTGTCTCCAGACTTGCTGCACTTGAACACTCTGAATACTCACAAGGCATAGTAGGTTCATCCCCTTCCCCCCTCAATGTTCTTAAATATTGTATTTCTTATGTATACCTGCTACCTCCCTTGCCCGGTGGGTGTTTTGAACAGTATTTTCTTATTGTATAAGTAAACTGTAACATGAAATAAATATATGTGGTCATTAGACAAAAGAGAGAGGTAGAATCCAAAGAGGGGGAAATCCCAAACCCACCTCCATGTTATGTTTCTCTTGCGGGCAGTCAGGACACCTGGCCCAACATTGTCCCAAGAGATTGGTTATATGGGAGGAAAAGAGTAGCAGGGAGATGATTTAACTGAAGAAGACGTGGAGACTGTTAAGGATTCCAATCGGGTGTCACACACTGGACCAGGACACTTGGTCTTAGCCTAGGATGTGGTGCTCAATAGGAATGCTTTTTCTTTAATCTCAATGAATTTAAATTGAGCCGGTACACGACCCGTCTTACAGCCCGTTTTAAAAATACCCCGGGTCACAATGGACCATAAACCAGGCTGGTTGGTGAAAGTACAGTGTTTATTTATTTTTAAAATTCACAGAAATCACACAAATTTTACTATTGGGCAGTAATCACCAATTGGGTGATAATAACAACAGAATGTAAGCAATGCACTTAGTTAACTTTGTAGTATAACATATCCAAAGCACAAATGAATAGGAATGCTTTTTGAATTAGGATAGATAGCACCCAAGTTAAGGTTTCTCCCTGCAATGTTCCCTCAACCCACAAATAATCGAATTTTGAGTCGATATAAGGAAGCAGCAGGTAGTCAGGGTTAAGAGGCAGCAAACAGAATCAAAGGCCTAAAATGACACTCTGATTTTGACAAATAATTAATTATATGTTTGTTTAAATAAGGATACACATATGTTTTATCACAGTATCAGGGATGTTATATCACTATCAACTATAAGGTAAGGTATCACAAAAGCATACAGTTCACAAAACAGATTGAATTTGAAAACCCAGTGCAGCCAAATTCAGAAATGAGTCACAGAACACAACTCATTTAGATCCATAGGGAAGCAGCCTACCACACACCTGAAAACAGAAACTTCATTGTGGAGAAGGCGTTTTAATACCTTTCACTCATACTATTCAGGTGCTGAGGAAATAAAGGTACACATTGGCCCCCGAGAGTCAGGTGAGTGCAGGACCAATGTAGAAATGCTGGGAGTTAGAGCTAGAAAAATGAAAGCATACAGGGGAGGAATGAGTGTGAGCTGTAGAGGTGAGGCCAGGAGGTTTGAAGGAGGACCGAGAGAGTAGGTGGAGGAAACATGGTGGATCAGAGAGCTGAAAAGTTGGTGGTAGAGTTGGAGCAACGTGTAGGTGAGGTATTGGCTGCAGAGACGTTTTTATGGAAGGGCAAAAGGGGCACTTGCCCAGGCTCCCACCTTTGAGGGGGCCCCACAAGGCTGTCTGATCAAAAGAAGTAAGACTCCTTTGTTCACCAGACTTAAATGGCACACATGATGATGTTTTATGGCATGGTGCTGATGCTCTAAACCTATTGCCTGCTGTTTTGGCAAGTACATTCTGCCTCAATCAATTCATCATGTAATGCTTTCTGTGGTCACTGTGGTATACATAGTTTGTTTGTTCCTTGCTGGTAACTCCTGCAGCATTCTTTCCTTCCTGTGGGAATTATGTTGATCATGTGCAATAGCTAAATTTGAAATGCATATTCGTAAATTGAGTGTCACAATGGTTCAGAAGTCAGTTCCGTGTGTTAAGCACTCATTGCAGAGATATGTGTTCCTATGCCAGATTAGAATAGCACATTCCTGTAAGGCTGGCTGAGACTTTCCTATGTCTGAAGTTTATAAACCTGCCTGCATATGTACTTGGTATTTCAGCACAACGGGTGCTATTATCAGCGATCTACCTGCAGCAAATAGGAGTTGCAATAAAAACGAACATTTCATCCTTATGGCGAAAATCTAGAAATTGGTTTATTCAGATGGGGTGTTGTAAAATGTAGGCAATCACCTCCAACGATGAGCATAAACTGTTAGTCCAAGAGATGAATAAATATCCAAATTTGGAACCAAAGCGCTAGTATCCTGGCTTTGCCGGCAGACAATACAGTGACCCTGATCAAATCATGTAATATCTCGTACATTACTGTACTGTCTTCTGTGAAGTTTGCCTTCTTGTATTCTGGTGGCATCATTTAGCCCATTACTTGATCTTTCATCTTATGTAGGCCATTTGAGTGAAAGGGGGGTAGACAGAAGGGAGCGAACCAGATGGTGCAGGACTTGGGCAAGCATATTTTAAACTTGGCTCGTTTGACACAAACAAACGCTTTGCCTTTTTTTTAAAGTCAAAGGTTTTTCTGCATGTTTATAAATGCCAATTTCACAAGCAAGTTTTCTGGAAGTATGTAAAGCTAAATACAAAAGACAAACCCAGATAAAATATGTTAAATCACAATGCTTGGTATACTGGTACTTATGTACTTCCCTTGAGGATGGAGAAAATGAAGCTAGAATCATTCTGTGTTACACCCTTCTATAATATTTTGTTTTTTAAAATGGTCATGTTTGGTGATGTGATTGGTGTACTTTCCAAGTCAGTTTTATAAAATGAGATTATTTTAGTTCATGGTAAGTACTGGTAATGAAACTGTTCAAATGCAGATATTGCAGAGTTGGCACAAATACCAGATTCCCCCCTTAATCTGTGTGTGTAATCCTGAGCACCTAATTTAATCTTGTATTGTTTAGCCTCTTGAAATTGTCAGTCCCTAAACCTTTCACAATTATCAGCACTTCAAAGTGATTACCTTCTCAGGGTATGATCTTCAAAACAGCCCCACTCATGGTTTCACTGGTTATAGTGTTGCTTCCATTATAATAGTGAGCATTGATATATTGCACACCCAAGCACTTGCACCTTTGATCTCTAATGGCAACACTATTTGAAAACCATATCCCACTTCTAATCTCAGTTTGTTGGGATACAGACACCTTCCCGATAGCTTCTAATCTGCATCCGCTATCCATTCTATCATATGTGTAGCATTCTCCTTCCTCCCGATTGGTCTCCTCTATCCATGCTTGAGCAGGTTTGCGTTCTGTGAGGCAGCAAACGTGAGTTATCTGTCTATTCTGGGTAACATGTACCTTCTACATACGGTCCTGCATTAATACTACAGGCTGCATACCTTCCTCGATGCTCCCGATAAAAAGTCTCCTGTATCTATGCTAGAACAAAAGTAACCTCTTTGTAGGCGGATAATGTTGGCCTTCAAATGGTACTTGTTTACAATTTTGATTAGAGCAAGAATGAGGATGGTAAGGGGACTTAAAGGGAGTAAACATGCTTGTGTGATGCAGCATATCAACATATGAACTGTGATCGCAGCAGGGGGGGGCAAGGCAGATATTATTGATCACTTAATTCTTTGGTTTGGTGGAGGGGGGCCCCAAAGATGTCCGTGCCCAGGGCCCCAAAAGTGATTAAGATGGCCCTGATTGGCTGTGAGGGGGAGTGGTAGCAGTTCAGTGCAGTAGGGTGAGTGGGGTATAATAATGAGTGTGAGGAGACAGGGATGATATATTGTGTGTGTGTGAGGGAGAGAGAGAAAGAGAGAGAGAGAGAGAGAGAGAGAGAGAGAGAGAGAGAGAGAGAGAGAGAGAGAGAGCGAGCACCTAGGAAGAGTTAGATATAGTGAGTGGGGGTGATAGATAGAGTGTAAGGTATAAGAGTGTTAAGCATGCACCAAGTAGCAAGAAGATATAGGCAGAGAGTCTAATAAGATAAGGACATGTAGGCATAGCAAAGGGGTAGTGTGTATCAGAAAGGATAGAAAGGGGTATGGAGAGACACAGACCATAGTGTCTGTAGGAAGGTGAGGAGAGGGGTGTGTAGAGAAGTGAGGAGAAGGGTGTGAAGAGAGGTGAGGTGAAGAATATGTAGAGAAGTGACGAGAGGGTTGTGTAGAGAGGTAAAGAGTGGGGACTAAAGAGATGATAGGTGAAGAGAGAGAGCAACTCTTGGAGGGACAGAAGAGGAGAGAGAGTGAGGAGAGGAAGAGGAATGTAGGCTGTGAGAGAAAGCAAGGACGACAGAGGGTGAGGGAGAGTAGAGTTGGAGGGCGAGGCAGAAGGAGTAGTGAAATGCAGGAAAGGAGTGAAATAGAGAAAGAGAGAGAACGTGTGTGTGAGCAAATCCTCTGAGGTGCCTGTTGTAAAAGAAAAACATCAAGTCCCGTTGGCAAACATAGTGAGTGCTAAGTTAGGGCATCCCTTGAAGAACCTCAGAGGGAGCCAGCCTGATAAGGCTTGATAAGGCTTTTTGTCTTTATGCCATTACCTGCAGTCCAATTTAGACATATAGTAGACGTTAACAATCTCTGAGTCTATGGACACCTGGATTAGGGTCGTGTTAGCCCATGGCTGATGAGAGAAAGAATCCCTTTAACAGATCCTCCCAATGTCCTGACCTGCACCATGATAGGAAAACAAACTGATTTTTAAAATCTTGAAAATAAAAACCTTCAGAACCTCTTTTGAAATCTTGGAGTTATTGTCTGTCAGATAGTTTTTGGTCCTATGCCTTGTGCCCTCTCAGAAGGTCCTAACTTTATTGTTTTGCAAGCTACACCCATGGCATTTAGGAAAGATGTCAGCTTAGCCAGAGTGCTGTACTGACTGCAAGACTGGGACATTGACCTTCGTTGCTGTAGAGGGTGTTATCATGGAAAGAAAGAAAGAAAGAAAGAAAGAAAGAAAGAAAGAAAGAAAGAAAGAAAGAAAGAAAGAAAGGAAGGAAGAAAGAAAGAAAGAAAGAAAGAAAGAAAGAAAGAAAGAAAGAAAGAAAGAAAGAAAGAAAGAAAGGTAGAGAAGTAGAGGGGGAATGGTGAAAGGGAGAAAGGAATGAAGGAAGATGAAAAGAAAGAATTAAAAGAGAGAAGAAAGAAGAATAAAAGAGAGTAAAGAAAATGGAATAGAAGGGTACACGAATAGAAAAAAGGAATGACATGTAGAAGGAGTCAAAATGTCAATGCAAAATAAAATTATAAAAGTATTAGTCATTTCAGAATTGCATTATTGTATTTCAGAGATAAAAACATGTTTGTATGGTTGCGTCCATTATACATATCTTTTATCAACAGATATTTGTTCTCTTTATTGAAGTACATGCCATGCAGCGATCAGAGGGTTTTATTGAGGCAATATTAAATGCAAAAATACATTATTAAAAAAGAAATCCTCACTGACCTTTGGTCCTGGAAAGCTGGTTCTGGCAGAGAGAAAGTCAGTTTTCTATTTCGATTATGATGGCACAATCAACACTGAAAGCGGACACCCTCTCACAGAACCTGCGTGTTGGGGAAATTAAGGTAAGCAAATGTGTCTTTGTTTTCATAATTTGTATTAACCTTCATCACCAGTGTATGCTCTTATGTGGGTGTTAAAGGAGATGTGGGAGAGAGCCGGAGCTCAGAACATGGACTAGTACCAGTGAAAACAGCCCTCATTCAAAACTCCATGATTGGGTAGTGCCCCCACCTTGGGTGCTATTGATAATTTAACCCATAATCCATGGCTCCACCCACGACACTGGAACAAAATGCCAGCCCCCAAGAGTCAACTGGGAGTGCTCATTTTTGGTGAAATTCAAGTTTATCTTAGAAATCTATTAGTGTTTTCCAAGATGACACTGGTTATTACTTCAATCATTTAAAATGAAATGATTCATGGCACAGCCTCTTTACCTGGCAATTGATAGTATTCCTGATTATTAGAAGCCTTCACTTCACATATGTTGGTAATGCCTACATATATGAGGCTCTACCTTACAAATGCTGCTTAATCCATTCGCGATAAGCAAACTGGCTTTTCTATTTAAGCAATAGAACCCGAGCGTCGGGAGCATTACCAGGTAAGGTAAGGACCCGAGCGAAGCGAGGGCCTTACCGAAGGCCCCGGGGCATTACCAGAGTCGGTAATGCCCCCGACGCGAGGGTTCTATTGCTATTAGTACCCCTGCCTGCAAAAATTGCGTGACCGGGGCACTAAAAGCTTTTTTTTTTTACCCGAAATGCTGCAGCGTTTTGGGGTCAGCGGCATTTCAGGAAAAAAAAGAAAAAGAAAATGGCCGCCGCCATGGAAAGGGAGTCTGTTTTCCCTTTCCATGGCGGCCATCAGGAGCGGACGCACTGGGAACACAAGTTCTGCTTCCGAAAAAGGATCAAAAAGACGGTAAGTGGGGTTGGGAGGGCGGGAGTGGGACGGGGGGAAGAGGGGAAAAAAAAACATACCTGCGTCCCCGGCAGGGGACGGGCTTCGAGTCTCCACACGGCTGGAGGCTTCCCTCGTCCCCCACCGGGGACGCAGGACCAAGAAGTTGGGGGGGGGGCAGGTGGGAGGGAGGGAAGGGAATACAACAACAAAAAAAAGACTTACCCGAGTCCCCGGCGGGGGGCGAGGGCAGCCTCTCAGCCGCGGGGAGGCTCGGAGCGGGGATGGCCCCGCTTTGAGCCTCCTCATTGGCTGAGGGGTTGCCACGCCCCCTGCCGGGGACAACGGCCGTGGAATCCCGACGGAGGGATTCCTGCCAGGTAGGGACCTGGCGAGAGCCAATCAGAATGCTTATTGCATTCAGATTGTCTCTCGCCGGGTTACTAATTGTCTTTATTGTCTTTAAAACATGTGCCCTACATTCACATCTATGACATTTCGGAATTTAGAATGTGCCATGGCTCAGTAGCTGGACCCTTGTTCATTGATGTAGTTGTTCACATTGAGGCGACTTATTTTGAGTTTGGTTTACTTCACCCTTAGACATTGGTAGACTGATTCATTGCACTGCCTTGGGGACCTTTAGCCACAGCCACATCCTAACCTAATGTAAGTGTTTAATTCATCCTTCCCTGATAGCAGCTTCAGCATAAATACTTCACATGTATTCAAAGGTACCACTTGGGAGACATGAAATCAAATATTCATGCAGTGCCCCCCTCATTCCTTCCTTACCATTATCGGTTGGACTGTTCTTTTGTATGTCACCCGGTGAAAGGTATGATAATCACTTATTTCACCTCTGACGATGTTCCTAGAATAAGGCCCCCAACAAACTAAGAGAGCCTATTTATGGGATGGATAAATAGTGGCTGATATAGAAAAATATTTTACTATGTCTCAATCCCATTGAAAGGCTCTGTGTAAATCTGGTTTATATTATTTTTACCACTGGTGCTGTTCTCTTTGATGGTTAAGGAATCATACAGCACAGGCATTCTTTTGCAAATATGCTCCAGAAACTGAAGTCTAAGGTAACGTCTTAGATTTTTTGTTGTTGTGAAAATTGCATCTGAGGATGGAATAGGTTAAAGTCGTAAGTTAGAGGGGTGTCAGACTTTTTCTTTTCAGAATGTGTGCCTCTCCATCTCCCCTCTTCCAGAAGATTTTGGTTCATATTCTTTAGATATGTGCAGAATATCTGTGCTTGTTGCACTTTTGCTAAAATGGATAGCTGTAGTTTGTGTTTTGTCAAAACAAACACCTTCAACTTGCTTCCTGGGCAGAGAATGCTCCATGCCCTCTCAGTATATATGCCTCCCTTTTGTTTCACATAGATGAATGTGGGCGAAAAAGATACAGTCCTCTCAGTTTGACAAATGCCAGAATGCAGTTTCTGGCGAAGCATACCAAACGATTTTGTGGATCTCTGAATTATAACGTACGGTTAACAATACACTGGGCCTCATTATAAGCTTGCCGGTCTGGTAACAAAGGTACGGGTAAGCTTACCGGTACCACTGTTACTGGACCATCAAACTACGAGTTCTGCTCGTGGGTGCCTTTGCACCCGCAAGGTCTGACCTCGCAGGCGTACTGGCACCTGCGAGCAGCCCATGTCAGATGCACCGGCACCAATCACGAATGGTGCCGGTGCATCCGGCCTCCCCATTCCGATTGAGGACGAATGGCACTCATATGGGAATGGGGAGCAATGTTTTCCGGTGCCCGGGAATGGGCAATTACCGGGTCCACCGGGGTCGTAATGCCCTGGTTTTTGCCCATTTATGGGTGCCCGAAAAAAGATTATTCCAGCGGCAGCGGTGCTGGTTTTACTGGCCCGGCTACCACCGGTCTCATAATGAGGCCCACTGTTTACAATTAAATGCATTGGGTGTCACTTTCCTACAAAGCAGACATTGCATGGAAGGGATACCCGATGTTTGCACTTAGGTGCAAATAGGTCCCCTGCATGCAATTCTAGGTTTCTGCACTCTGGAGTGTGAAATGTAGGTCTAAAGAGAAGGGGACACTAACATTACAGAGCTTTTTTGTACTACAAAATGCAATTTAGTAAATTGTAGCATGCCATTTTCACATGGCAGGGCATATTTAGAAAAGATTACTATGGAAGATGTCTGCTGTTTGTAAAAAGCAGGCAGATGCTAAACGATTCCATAGCATTTGTGCCATCATGAAAATGCCATGCTGGCATAAATGCTTGCATATATGTATGGCGGAAAGGACTGGGTGGGGAAAATGTCAATTTGCTCCGTACTTTCATACATGAAAATGTGGAGTAGAGTCAACATCATTTGACACTTATTTTTATGAACAAAAACCATATCACACATGTTTATGTGCATTTTATTGCATGAATTCTACTTTATGTAACCTGACCCCCAATGTAAAGGAAGTTAACATGATTTGCCATAGCATGAACTTGCAAATCCGCCTTTGCCTTATCGGCTAGGCGATTGATGCAATGGGATTTTGATGCTTGTCATATCAACATTGCACCACTGTTAAAATGGAATTCTAAAATGTGGCCTGGTGGACAGATATTAGGAGGCCACCCTAGTTATAGTGAAGAGGGGAACTCTGGGAGTTTAGCTAAGCCAATCAAGTTAAGCATGGAGAGTGGTCAAGGCCAAATCTCAGGAGATGTCTGTGGGCTCAGGTGTACACAATGTGTCCACAAAGTGAAATACCATTCACAATATACCTGAAAGGAAAGTTAAGCAGTTAGGCAACTGTATGGACAGTCTAACAGTCCACAGGTATAGACGCGTTAACTTTATAAGTCCAACCCTAAGTTGAATGGGGCCTTGTGCCCAAAAGTTCACAAAGTACCTTTAGAAGTTGGGACAACACTAGGAAATGTTCCTGTGGGTGTGCAGATTGTTCCCAAAGTCTTTCAAAGAGATGTACAAGTAAGTAAATTACTTTTCCTAGCTTCTAGAATGGATTTCCCAACAGATGTTTAAAAACCAATGGAATGGAATTATAAGTCAAGATTCTTCACAAACATTATAGAGGAGGGGCACTGGTAAGTATTTTGACTACTCACGCCCTTACTCTGATTATCCCAAAGGACATGGCAGGTCAAATGGAGGTTTCTGGGATATGTTTTCCCACTGTTCAATCCAGTAGAAGATGCCCAGGAGCTCTGGGTGCAAGCAAGGTTCTGATTGGGTCCAGGAGCTGAGTGCAACCCTTCCCAGTGCATAAATGCAGCAGACACGGATGCAGGACTCTTCAGGACACTCTACCAGATGTGGGATTGCCATTTCCATTGACACTCACTGCACCCAGGGAACAGTAGGCATCTCAGTAGTTGCGAACAAAGGAATCCCTCGAGAACAGAACTCGTTGATGCTGGGATGCTGCAACTTAACAGAAAGATGACTTGCAGGACTAGCTGGAGACCACCGACGTTACGTGCCAAAAGGCAGAGCGGCACACTTCTAGCACTGCAGCCCAAAACCTAGCTGGTCAGTTCAACAAGGTGGACGAATTACCATTTCGAAGGCTCCAGGCTGCAGGATCATGAGAAGGCATTGGCACTGGTTGGTCCCACCAGCCCAAAGGGCCTAAGCACCAGCAAGGGTCTTTCTTCTGAGATCAGGTAGTCCAGCAGGGTTTCACCAGGAGTGCACCAAGAATGTCAGCCAGGCCTCTTCAGGATTCGTCCTCAAGTATTCTGTTATCTCCACAGGTTCACAGGATAAGTGCCTCCTGTTCTGATCGGCTGTAGTGGCTGCAGGACTCTTCTTCCTATTCTAAATTCAGATGAGTGATCCAACTCAGCCCTCCAATAGGAGGATCCGCCCCACACATGCACACCTACAGTGGTCCAATCAGTGACCGCTGTGGGGCTGACTTATGCATGCACACTAGACATACTGGCACCATTATGTGGATTGGGAGCAGACAGTTCCGTCCACTTCCTGAGCCCATACACAGATGGCGTACACTAGCCTGCAAAAACATCAGCTATCACAGGCAAATGCATGACCCTAAAAGGGAATTCCTGACCTGAGAAGGCAGGAAGAAGGCCAAAGAACAAAATGGCCAAAGAGCAACCGAAAAACCTTGTTGCACAGTCATCTTTGGACACTAGCCATGGCTAGTAGACAAATGCGGTAAACTCAAATGAGCTAACTAAAAATACAGGAAAACTTGTAAAAATGTAACTGCTGCCAACAGCCTGTCTTTAGGCACATTTAAAAGTAACCAGAAATCCTGTTGGTACAAGTCTGGGGTGCTACAAAAGTATCCCTATTGCATTGCTTTGGAAGATGTTTTGTGCAAAATGAAAAAGTTACACTCAACTGATAACAAGTAAAAAGATAAATGGGAAACATTGTTTCCCAGTACAGAAAGTCTTAAGGACTAGTCATTTTCCACAGAACAAATGAGAAAATGGCCAGTGAAGTGAAACTGAAGGCTTCACTTTTCGGCAAAAAGTCAGCACAAGGTGTAAAACAAAAGTAAAATGTTTTGGGCTCCATAGGATTTGCAGCAAAATTTGCATAAAGGTAAAATGCAATAAAGGTGAAGACAAAGGTAGAAATAAATACTGAAGACAAAGTTATGAAAGCACATTGGGAATGGTTGCTGTCTTTCCTCCCAAAAGCCACTGCCAATCCCTAATAATGGTTCATGGAAAATGTTCTCTTGGAACTCTAGAGGACATATGCACTTGATTGTTAAAAATTGATCTTTCTGCTAAGATTATATTGATCCAAGAGACTGGGCTCATGTATGAAACTGTGTTGATGGGTAGCAGAATATTTGGAGGACTGCTGAGAAAGGAGTTATAGGATGACCTTATGGAGACCTCCTCACACTGGTGGCTAATGACACAGAAGCAATGAAGTTAAAATAGAAGATCAATCACCATGTGTCCTCATGGTTAAAGATGTGTTATCTGGTAGCTTAAAACTATTGATTATAAATATCTATGATCCACTGAATAAATGTCTGACTGAGGAAATACAAGATAATGAGCCTCAATAAGACCCCGGCGGTAAGTACCGGTCATTACCGTCATGGAGCTACTAATGTGTCCGTGCTGGCAATAGACCGCTAAAAGCGGCCTATTATGAGTACGCGGGCACAAGCTTTGTGCCATGCCGGTAATGACCCCCACCGCCTTGCCGGAAAAGGGTGAAAAATCTCCCTTTCCGGCATCGTACAAAGTGCAAATAGCTCCACCGGCATGCAAGCCATAGGCATTAGCGATGACCGCTAATAGCGGTCACCTCTAATAGCGGTAACCGCTATTAGCGGTCACCGCTAATAAGCGGAACAGGAAGTAGCGTCATCGCACAGGAAAGGGAAAAAGCACGGCGGCCATCTTTAAAAACACAATTCATTGCCATCCACCACAACCAGGAGCCATCTGACCCCCAGAACTCTAACACACCTCCACCACTATCTGCTGCATCTCACCATGCCGAAAGCTGTTAAAAAAAGCAAGCACTGATCACCTGCGTAAGGAGTGCTTCTCCCGAGAGGAGTTGACCATGCTGGCGGAGATGCTGCAGGAACATGCAGATGTTGTCTTCTCCGACGACATGTCCCGCCCTGCAGTGCAGCACAAGAAACAGATATGGGCGGAGGTTGCCCAGAAAGTAAGTGCCGTTGGCACCACACCCCGCACACCGAAAGATGTGCGTAAGCGTTGGGGCGATCTGCGTTTACACGTGCGGAGCATCCTCTCTGCAAACCGCAACCTGGGGATGGCGACGGGCGGAGGTGCGGACTCCCCCATCAAGTTGCAACCATGGGAGGAGATCTGCGCCAGCACCATAGAGACAGAGGCAATTGAGGGAGTGGGGGACATGGAGCGAGGAGCCACGTCATCGGCCGATAAAGGTAGGTGTTCCAAATGAAACAATGCTAATACCAACACGATGATGTCCAGCTGCACTGACAGTGCAAGGATGTAGAGCAGGGTCCACCAGACACATATGTACAAGACTGCCTACAGGCAGTGCACAGCATCATCTTGTCCACATGCATAATGCACCCCATATGTGTTTCAATCCAGACGCTTCCATGCATCACCCACCCAAAAGCCAAGCAACCCGTATGTCACTCCCACAATGTGAATCAACTGCCATTCCATATGAATGCAGCCACCTCAATGCATGCCTGATGCCTGTAGACCCATCACTAACCCTCTCCCTCTATTGGTCCCCCACAGGCACGCATTCAGACAGCGGTGACGAGGACACTAGGGAGGATGATGCCACACCACAAAAGGCCAGGGGCGAGGAGGGAGAACACCGCCCCTCGACAACAAGGGGTAGAGGCCAACCTGCACCACTGTGGAAGGCCAAGAAAACCCCAGAGGCCACAGCACCAATGTGCACTACAGCCCCCACAACAGCACCCACACCAGCCACCAGCAACGAGGAGCCAGTGGCAGAAGGCATTCCATCGGCTGCAAGCAGCACAGTGGGTGAGACAACTGCCACAGCAGCCGTGTCGGATGATGAGGCAGATGTGAAGCTGCATGGTGCAAGTACCGACACAGGCCCCCTGCATTCACCCCAACTCGCCCCAAGCAGCTTGCACAAGAGCAGCATGCACGGGCTGTCTCCTGGTGATTCATGGCCCGCAAGTTCCAGCCCCACACCAACTGTGCATTAGGAACAAAGCATGTTGGCAACCCCTCACATATCCACCACAGTTTCAACCAGCCAAGAGGGGATCAGGGCTATTCAGAAGCGCCAGGAGGAGCTGACAGGGCTGTTAACACGGCATATAACGGAATGTGCCCAGGCAAGGAATGACATTACAAAATGTGCTGCATCCCTGAAAACAGCAATCGAGACCACCTCGAAGGACATTTGCGGCAAATTGTCTGCAGTGCGCCAGGTCCTCTCCGAGATGGGGGCAGCAATGCAGGCCATGCGTCCACCACAGTTGCCCAAACAACCTGGGACATCTTCCAATGCAAGCTCAACCAGGACCAGCCCCATGCGTAGGTCTGGCAGGAACCTGCGCAGATCGGACAGGGGTGCACCTGGTGCTGGAAGAGGGGTAGGGCTGTAGGTACAGCCAGGCATACTGGTGCCATGTGGACTGATGTTGCACGCTACCGCACACCATGTGGGGTGGAAGGGGGAGAGGGTGTGTGGGGGAGTTGAGGGGGGAAGGGGGAGAGGGTGTGTGGGGGAGTTGAGGGGGGAGGTGGAGAGGGTGTGTGGGGGAGTTGAGGGGGGAGGGGGGAGAGGGTGTGTGGGGGAGTTGAGGGGGGAGGGGGAGAGGGTGTGTGGAGGGCTTGTGCACTTTGTTATATTCCTTTAATACACCTTTTGGGAAATCATAATTCACATGTGTGGACATTGCTTATTGTGTATGTGTGCTTTATTGGTGAACAGTCTACAGTGTCCATGTCCCTGACACACCCAGTGCCCTGAGTGCCACCTCCATGTCACACTCCCCATCCATGTGTGCTAGAAACATTGGTTAATCAGAGTCTGATGCATGGCACGTCCCTCCTGTGCATCGCTGCCTCCCTGAAGTGCAGCCCCATATCCACCCTCATCATCCTCATTGTCAGGTGGTTGAAGTTCAGCGTCAGGGGGCAGAGGCACATTCCGTCTGATGCACATATTGTGTAGCATGACACATGCCATGACTATCTTGGCCACCTTCTCATGGCGGTACAGGAGTGCCCCACCAGACCTGCTGAGGCAGCGAAACCGTGCCTTCAAGAGGCCAAATGTCTGCTCAATCACCACACGGGTACGTGTATGCGCACAATTGTAGTCCTCCTCATGCCTGTTCTGTGGGTTCCGGACTGGGGTAAGGATCCACCTCTTCAAGGGATAGTCTGCATCACCTGCATGTGGGCAACAATGTATATGTGTAAGTAATCACATCATATGGGACCTGTATCAATGACAGCATAGCATGCATTTATTTCCTGATTGCAACCACATTTCCATGCATGAATGGAGACACACAATGTGACTGCTATGTGTGTATTCCTCTTATGGACAGGTGTGCATGCCATCGTCTAGTGGGCGCAGGGGGGTCCTGTTCCTTGTGAGTGCTCATGCACTGTGTTAGTCCACGCCGGTTGTTTCCATGATCTTACTGATGTGTAGTCATTTGTATGCTTTCATCCTGTCACCGTTGATGTCAGCCTCATGATGATCTCACTATGCACAACAAATGGTGACATGCAGTTTTGTTGGACCTCTGTGTCAGTGTAGTGGTGTATTAATGTATTTGGCCTTTCTGTTGATGGTATTTGATGCTGTGTATTGGCCATACTAATTGCTTGTAGCTGCATTGTGTTGCGGGGGATACGGTCTGATTGAGTACAGTGCACATGTAGATGGGTATAGTATGGTTGGGACACTGCATCATTTACATGGTCGGGCTGCTTACATCTTGCATTATGTTGTCAGGTGTCAGGTCCGGTCTGGCCTGCTATGTGGTATGAGCATGGTCCATTCTCTCAGGCACTCGCAGCCAGGTGAAGTATGCATCTCCCCCCCCCCGCATCTCAGCCAGGTGAAGTATGCATCTTCCCCCCCATCTCAGCCAGGTGAAGTATGCATCTCTCCCCCCCATCTCAGCCAGGTGAAGTATGCATCCCCCCCCCATCTCAGCCAGATGAAGTATGCATCTCTCCCTCAATCACCTACCGCATTGCATTTCCATGAGCCTAACATGCAACTCACCGAGTAGCCAGGATCTCTGCCCTGCATGTCACTCCATTTAGCGTGGTTTCGTGGAGTTCTGCATGACCATTGAATCATGGGTTGATCCGGAGAATCGGGCACAACAATGTGTGATGATCTTGTTTGAGTCACGTACCATATACACGTTGATGGAGTGGTATAATTTACGGTTGCGGTACGCTACCTCCATGGCATGTGGGACAACCAATTCCACATGGGTGCAGTCGATGGCATCACTGCAACCAGGGATGTTGGCCAGTGAATGGAAATCAACTTTGGTGTTTGAGATCTCCTGGTCAGTTCGTGGTAAGTAAATGTGGTCACCTGTGTGCTTCAGGAGGGCATCAACTACTTGGTTCAGCGTACGTGAGAATAATGGTTGTGACATGCCATGCATGTGCCCCACTGTGTGCTGGTAGGTGCCTGTGGCCAGGAAGTGGAGCACAGACACTACCTTCAGTAGGGGTGGGATGGCGGTGCGTGTTTCAGTCAGGCTGACAATGTTGTCATGTATCATGTCCACAATGGTGGTGATGGTGTCCCGGTCCAGACGGTACAGGGTGTGGGTCTACTCAGGGGTTAGGTTGAATGGACTGCCTCTGATGCGAGGGATTGGGGGCTGGCTGTATGGTGCCACTGGCTGCACTGGTGGGGCATGCGGGGCCTGCCTCAGCCTCCTTCTCCTCCTGCGTCTTCTCTGTGCTGCCTGTTGTTGTTGTTGTTGTTGTTGTTGTTGCAGCAGTTTCACTGCAATCATGTCCTCCAGCCCCAGCATTGCTAGTAGTATTGGAATTATTTTGGTGTGTGACTGGGTGTGGGAAGGGGTGGGGTGTGCACCGTTTGTGCTGGCCCAGTCTGTATTGCCTCTACCTGTGCTGATTGTGTGCACCTGTGGCAGTTGGGAACACTGCACATGGCCATTTACGGGTGGTCCGCGATGCCGGTATTTGCTCCATGCCGGTAAGGTACTTTTCGGGCTTCAGTAGGGCGTTATTTGCATGTCCGCCTGACTTTTGATGTTCCCCTGTTTACGCCATGCCGGTATTTCTGGCATGAAGGGTCGCGTGCCCGCCCTCCTGCCGCTATTAGCGACGCCGTTAATTGCGGTGCCGGTAATAGCAGGTTGCCGCATCAAAATTGTGCGGAGCGGTAAGTGATGCCGGTAATCCTTTACCGGCATCATTATTCACTTACCGCCCGGGTCGTAATGAGGACCAATATCTTAGCAGCCATTATAAGTGGGGGTCTGCTCGATAAGGACACTAAGATTATTCTTGCTGTGGACCTGATTGCTAAATGTCTTGAATATACGATCACGGACAAGGGGTGTTCCATGTAAAACAAAGAGAGATTAAAGAAGCGGCCCAGAAAGAGAGGACAATAAAATGTATTAAGCTCTTGGATTTGCTCAAACTAAAAATACGTAATGGAAATGTAAGAGGTGATATCCCCCCTGCTAACACATGGAGCACCAACGGTAAGTCATCCATATTGGATTATATTTGCAGATCTGAGAAACTCTTTCCCGAGCTAATGCAGATGAGCATACATTTCTCTGAATACAGTGACCATGCTGTGTTTCAAATAAAGATGAATGTATTAAAATCGGAAAAGGGAAGAGAAGAAGTATTAGGGGAGGTAACAATAAATAATCGGAAAAACAGGCTGAGCTGTTGCCCCAAGAACCAAGAGTGCAATAAATACATGTTTTCCCTCTCTGGATATTGATATCATTCCATGTGATTCTCCAGAAGCACTAATGATATGGATTGGAATTACTACCAGTTGAATTTTTGGCAGAATTAACTTGTTCAGTTCTACTGATAAGAGAACACATATACATTGCTAGGGAAATTAGATCAAAGGAACGAAATGACTACTCCACCAATCCCTTAGGAAAATTGAGAGAATGGAAATGAATGAAGGAGCTAAGGACCTAGAAAGGAGAAATATAAAGTCAGATTATAGAAAATGGGTGAGAAGACACTTAAGATCTTTGAAAACTAGTGCATGACAAAGAATATACTCCACCATGAGAAAAATTGATGTAAAACATCTATGGAAGGTTTCCAATAATACAGTGACCCAACCAAAGGAAGCAATACTAAATAGTAGATCAGCTAACAGGTGGTAAAACATGTAGGGGACACATTTAGAATAGAAAAAGAATCCTATACATTGCCGAAACAAGAATTTAAAATAAATATCCCGTATGAAGATATTCTCAAACTTATTAAGAAGCTAAAAAAATCGAGAGTCCTAGGCTCTTGAAGATGGATCTTGAATTTGGTAATGTTAGGGAATCCCGAAAAATGGGCTGAGATTTTAAAATTGCTCTTTGATAAGGTTCTAATAGCCGGTATAATCCCTTAATCCTGGACTCTATCCTAGCTGAGCCTGATACATAAACATAGTAGCAGAGATAATCCTAATAATTATCGTCTGCTGTTCTTGCTAGATGGATAAAATGGATTAGCAAAAACAGAATATTAAGTAGATTCCAGGTCAGATTTCAAAAAGGCCTATTCTGCTCCCATAGTATTCTGGTTATGAATACATTAATTGATCAGACTACTATTATAGAAAAACACCCCTTGCATATCGTCTTTGTAGATTTCGCTAGCGCGTTAGATATGATTAACCAGGATAAGTTGTGGGACAAATTGAGAAAGATGAAAATGGCAGATCAACTGGTATATGCCTGCCAACTATTATAGCAAGGCGCAAAAGCGCAGGTCAGACTTGGAGGATCAGGTGATATGTCAGATCTCATAGAAATAGAGAGAGAAATAGGCAGTGGACTGAAACAAGGCTGTCTACTAGCCCAACTGCTATATAATGTATTCAACAGCGATCTAGATTCATATATTATGGGCAACAACTCTTGTGGGCCTAAACTGGGTAAAGAGAGAATCACATATTTGGCCTACGCAGATGATTTGGCCATTTTCGATAACACAGTGGTAGGTCTAAAAAATCAATGTTCTCGCTATAAACATCGCAAAAACTAAAATGATGACCTTTGGGTGCACAAAAAAGGGTATTGCTGCCAGGAATTAATTGATTGAAAGAGTTGAGAAATACAAGCATCTGGGCTATGAGATGATTACTAAAAGAAATGAAGCCTATATGTTAGTACATCAGAGAGTAAAGGCCATATCCATCATGACTATGCTAAAAAACGTTGTAACGTCCAATTTGGGCTACAACCTGATAGGGGTAGTTACCCTGTACCGCCAAATATTGGTGGCGACGGTCTCCTAAGCAATGGAGTCCTACATTTTTAATCTGTATAGATGGGCTGATGGACTGGAAGGGTTGATATGGTGCAGACTATTGGGCCTGTCAACAGCCACTTCTAGGCAAGCCATCTGTATAGATTAGGACTAACTTCTCTGAGTACTTTGATCAAAGTAAAAAGAGGAACAATGTACTTAAAGATTATGTTAGCTAAAGATGACACAATTCTGGAAATAATAAAAAGGGGGATACAAGAGGACTCATGCAAAAGTCTGAAAAGATTTAAAGAGCTAAATGTGACATTCTTCAAGGAAATAGACTGGATGCTGATTTGGGCGGATGGACTGCGGGCTCTAAGGGCTGAGTTCATAAAGAAAGCAAAAAACTGGGATTGGGTATGCAACTATGACCATGTAAGTAGACTGAAGTTATTGGAGGATTATATGAATGTTTGTTACACCTATAGGTCTGTGCAAAAATACTTTTTCCTGGCCCTACGTTTTGAAGGATCTTCATGCAAATAAGATTGAATAAACTCCCAGTTTTAGAAGTCTCAGGGAAATGGTTGAATATCCCCAGAGAGAAAGAAACGTGGAGACTATGCGAAGATCCCATAGAAATGGAATCGCTCAGACATAGCCTAACTGGTTGTGCCTATGTGCGGAAATATTACCATCATTATTATAGACATCTCGCAGAGGGCTTCAAAGAGATACTGGGAAAAATGTTTTGGCTAAATGTTATAAGTGTGCGTAGCTTTGGTAGAGCAATTGCTTTGATTCAGGTATGGATGGCATTTGAGAAGGAAATATCAGTAAAAGAAATGATACAATAAGTCAATAGACAGGCTTGTCTATGGAAGAAGACAAAATGGTTTAACCTACCTTAACGAAATCTAAGGAATGAAAATATTATGACACTAAGTGCATATATAGCTATGCAATTATATGATATATGGTAGATATTGTATTTGTAGCGCGCTCATACACAAGTGTTTCAGAGTACCACAATGATGTTTTAACATGATGAAATTGGCATATATAATGCAAGTGAAAATCAAATTAAATGTAAAACTTTTTTTAAACATTTGCTTATATATATTTAAGGGGACGTTATGGTTAAGTTGCGCTACTAAACACATATGAAATTCAGTGAGAAAACTTTGTTAAGGGGACGTTATGGTTAAGTTGCGCTACTAAAAACCTATGAAATTCAGTGAAACAACTTTGTTAAAGGGACGTTATGGTTCCAAGTAAAATAAAATAAAATGAAATTCGCCAGTTATGGTAAGCTAAGCAACCATAACTCGCGCCACCACCGTGCACTGCTAAGACTAACACCCAGGACATCATAGATGACATCACAAATATAATTGATGAGATCACTGATGACATCACATGTGCATTTACTTTTCATACAAGGTGTGAATGTGATCTTGGCAAAAAAGTATCAGGGATTATCGGGAAATGTGTAATAAACTACATACTTCATTACACAATGTATTGCTCTAAAGAACATTCCATTGTAGTGTTCCTTCTAGTACAGGGAGCTACCTACTCATACAGAAATATAAGTATTGGATGCAGCATACACCACAGAGGTGCTATATTTGTAATTTTCCTAAGTTATATAATAAAACGGAGAATGCTTCCTTATCAGACTTTTCCGTACTGTGAAACATGTAATAAGTAGCTAATAATGCATCACTTATTACATATTTCTACTAATACACACAAAGCATAAATAGACTACAATGCATACAAATATGGGTCTTATATATGGATTGTAACATAAGCAAACAAGAGGCAGTATCATTAGCAACTGTGTATAATCTACATGATTGTATTCACGCACAAAAATGATTGATGGGTTTCAGGCCTGCTTCTTCCTCTATATATGTGCATCATAAGATGCGATTAAATTCTAAGGAAAGTAGTGTACGAACATGTGCGAATAGCAATATCATGTAATACCTTTTGAAAGTTACTTTTCTGACTGTCAGCAAATAAAACCACCTGGCCTAGATATGACAGTGAACAAAAAAGAAGGGGCTAGACATGTGATGTCATCAGTGATGTCGTCAATGATATTTGTGATGTCATCTTTGATACAAAAAACTACTGGACTGATTTTCACCAAATTTACAAAAGCATGCTTTCGGGACCAAGCAGCTGCTCCTCCCATGAATTTGGTGAAAATCTGTCCAGCGGTTTGGCCTGTTATGTGAGCAAAGTTTTTTCCCCATTCAGTCTATGGGAAAAAAAGAAGTTTTGGGACCCCCGTACAACTTTACCCCCCCTTGACCAAACCTCACCAAGCTTTGCAAAATAATTCAGAGTGGGTCATATACTTTTTTTGCAAAGTTTGGTGAGGATTCGTCCAGGGGGAGCAAAGTTATAAGCCGCCCAAAAAGTGCTCTTCCTATGGGATTAGCAACTTAACCATAACTACACAGCCACTACTGTGGCTGCTTAATGTGAAAAGTTAATTGAACTAAAACACAAAAAAAAAGAGAAATCTGTCCCAACAATCACGACCTCTGATTTACAGACTGGAGAATGCATCATGTGAGTTTAAGTGTTTGCCTGTGACCACTAGTTAGAGAAGTACAATGGCTGTTTGTTCCACACATGGCTCTGACTCGTCAGCTGCAGAGCATATGTACTGGAGAGCCTGAAAGTTAGCTTCTCTTGCACAAGTTTGGAATTTGGTTTTCTCTAATGCTGGAGTTAGAATATGACTATAGCGAGAAATCAGAGAGAAATTGTCAATATGTATTTTGCAACACTTGCAATGTCAGCAGGGTCAAAGTTATTTAATACATTTTAACGTCTTCTATCAGGCGATACCCATTATCCCAAAACACACATTTGACCTGCAGTTCAATCTAGGTCCAACTCACAATTTGGTTGTACATTATCAGCAAGCTCAAATTCAACACACATCCTAAATATGTGATGGCACAAAGACCCTTCCCCAATTATTTATTTGCAAGGAGCCTTCAAAGTAAGCAGAAATATAAGGTTGCCACCTTTTGCATGTGCAGGTAACACGATGCCCCATCATTGAAAATTATTTGAGGTCAATTGACAAAAGATTAAGGAGTCATGGTGTGGTTTCATAAAAGGATGAACAAGTCATCTGCATTAATTGAATCTTTGAAATAAATCTCCAGAAACCTAATGTGTACAGTAGCAGAAGAGGCAGGATAAAGTTCTGACGAGTGCACCTGGAAAGAGAGAATGGCCCCCTGTATTGTTCGCCAAGAGTGCACAGACAGTTATTTATCAGCAGTACATTGCAGAGCAGAGCAAATACTTTGAACGCAGGTAGACAGAAGCAATGACTCACACCCACGCACACACAAAGTTAGAGAATAAGTGCTCCTATATGGCTATTTATTCATAGTTAAACATACATAAATCAGTAAGTGATAACACAGAAATAAATAACAGAAAAGATAATAAGCTAACAAGAATACTTCACCATGGGCGTAACTGAATTCCTCATCACGCCAGAAGTGGCTGGAAGACCCCGGTAACAGCCAGGCTGAGAGCACAACAGCCCACAGGTATTTCAGAACAAGATGTCCCCCCTCCGACTGAGGTCTTTGTGCTTTTTCCACTGACTTTTCCAGAGCCACGCATTATATGCCCTCCTCAAAAGGGGTGGCAATTTCTCGAACCTTCTGGCATTAGCACTTGCACGTTGATGAGTGACCGTTGGTTGCCGGCCGAGTCGACCGACGGTAATCCCAAGGGGCAAAGCGCTTCCCTTTCCTAAACCACAACGGAAAACAATTCCATATCTCATTTTCAACCTTGGCACGGGGCATAACAAACCTTATCCGGTACCAGCCAGCACCTGCGTATGCTAGCCTCTCCAAGCTCCGTGTCCTTGGATGAGCCATGTAGACCAACACAAGCAACAAATATCGTTGAAAACATGTTTTTTCAGTGAAATACTACTAACCAAGCTGAAAATATGTGTACAAGTGAAGCTTCCACTGAGGCATGGAATAAGTACATTATTGTTCTGAGTGCCCCCAGAATGCACTGCGCACCAGCACCATATTTTAGCTCGAGTACCACAATCCACCCTTGGATATTTACCTTCTATAGCCCAGTGGCACAGGAGCTGGTCTCTGAAACCGACGAAACATCAGAACTAAGTTGGGAATACATTGAATAAAACAACAACCAGCAATTATAATAGCTAATATAATACAAATGCAAGCAAAGGCATAACATAGTGTACCCCCAACATCAGGAATCCATGAAAATAACCAATCCCACCAATTCCCAGTATGATCCTGAGACGCTTGGGATATTAAGTCCCTCAAACCTTGAATATGACTTTCAATGGATTGTGAATGGTCCCTCAGATTAAAACAACACATACCTTCAACTGCGTTACAACCCAAGTTATGTTTCAGCAAAAGATAATCAGCAGCAGCCCTATTTTGCAAAGCTGCATTTTAATAATTTACTATCAAGGAGCAACTCTTCTAATGCTTGAGAAGTTTGATTAAGTTCTTTTACTACTAGACACGCTAATTTGATTAAAGATTTATAACCAGCTTAACCCCAGACTCCCACTAATGACAGGGCCAATGCTAATACCTCAGCCTCTGATAAAAAATGCACCTTTGAATCACAATTTGGAGATAGACCCACAGATTTGAAAGTTGATCTTTTGCTTCAATATATTGCTGGGTGAAAAGGAAACATCATCAGCCCTAATCGAGTTAAGGCACATGGACCGCGAGAAATGTTAGCTGGAATGTATGTGTATGTGATATTGCCCCATGAGAAAAGCCATCCTATTTGAAGTTTCACATGATTTAAATGACTGGCAGCTACCACTGTGTGATTGCAAGTAATGGTGTTATTCACATTGACACATGTGCTTGGAACTCTTGCACACAATCTCTTTTCAAACGCAGTTTGATTTTTCTGTTTGGTTAAATTCAGCTGTTGGTATTTGCCAATTTCTTTCGCATTGCAGGTCATAAATTAACACACATCGCCTTGAGTTATATAGTAGGTTATAATTTGTGTCAAGTTTCTCCACTTGCAATCTGTTTCCTGGCTAAACCTGCAGTACTCATAGACTGAAAAGGATTGTCTGACATCGGAATCTTGAACAGCAGAATCATTGTGCATAACTCCAAAAATGTGCCTCAAGATTGGAGCCGGCATCGGCACCGCTAATAAACAGGTAGTCAGCAAAGCTTCTTCATGATGCACGTCAGTTAGGCAAATATGGGAGATGTTCAGGACATACTGAGCGAGATACGTCCACATGTTCTCGGTTTGGGCGATCATCGGTGCATATCACCACCCGAAAGAAATCTCTTGCATAGCTGGCAACAACATTGTTTGTGCTTCCACCTGATGTGTTTTCCGCATTCCGTGAATCCAGTTCTTCGGTCTAGCTGTCTTTTCGACATAGGGCTGTTTTCGGACATCATTGCTCATCATCATCAGTTTCCCATGGATCACTGGCACAGATGTGACATTTCTCACTGGTAGCAGCATGCTGTTTACCTCTCCCAAATGAATACTATTTAGTCCCAAAATTACACCAGCCAGACACAGGATCTACAAGACAAACCCAGAAAAGAGATATTGTTGAAAATCACTCTCTTACCTAACATTTGTCTGTGGCCACATATTACCATTTTTCTTTGCCAGGTTCCATTACTAAGACTACCTGGTCTTTGCCTGATGTAATAACATCTGCGGGCACCGGTGGGCCACTTGGGCTTTCGACCCACACCTTAGCACCCGGTACCATAATGTCTGAAGAGCCAAAACCACGATCCCCATGAGTAGTTAACACTGTGGCAGGCTCCCCCTTTTTGATCATGGACAACTTAACAGGAAGAATAATCAACTGGGCCACTCGATCGCCCTTATGAATTGGTAACACTTGGTCCCCACTATTCATTAAGATGACTTTGATCTCACCTTGGTAATTAGCGTCAATGACCCCTCCTAGCACTTGAACTCCCTTCAATGCTAATCCAGATCTAGGGGAAATCCATCCCATATGTTCAGGTGGAATCCCTGTTTCAATCACAACAATCCCTCTCAGGTCTACTCTGATTTTTTCATGAGAATACAAGTCTACCCCTGCTGATTCTGGGGTCGCTTGATAGGGTGCTAAAGAACTTGGGGTAATTTCTCGATGCAATAGGGTCTCTCTAACTGAGTTGGGTTGAATCTGTAAAGCAGGAGTCATTAATCTCAACAATGGAGTCTCATGATTATTCACTGGCCTATTGTTTAGCACTTACACCACATCAAACACATGATCACGCCAGCCTGCTAAAAGGCCATCTCCAGATTTGCGCAGCTGTTCTTTCAACAACCCATTGATTCTCTCAATCAAACCTGACGCTTCTGTTTGGTACGGAACGTGGCACAACATTCAGTACTCTTTTCCTGACAATATTCCTGAATTAATTTGCCTTTGAAATGTGACCCATTTTTCACTACCTCTAAAGGAATACTGATTCCTCGAGCTTGTGCCCACCTGATAGTAGCCTTTTCTCCAAAGTGCCCACATTTCTGGTGAGCCCACTTGGTCAAACCCTCCAAATCGTCTTCCTGGGCCACCGCATCCACAGACGAATCTTGGTGTGTTCATCTGCAATTGAATTAAACCAATGTTGGAATGAATCTGTAGCACAATGCGCATCCGCATGATACACAGTGACTTCACTTTGTGAAAACAATTCCACAATATCTTGCTACAGTTCTTTTCCGCACAACTCTTTTGAATGAATCTTCCACCCATTCTTTTGCCAGGCTGGCAGCCACACCTCCAACCCATTAGCTACTGACCATGAATATGTGTACAAATGATATCGGCCAGGGGTCTCTTGTTTCAATGCTTGGTAAACTGCAAAAAGTTCTGCAACCTGACTGCTCTTCCCTTTCCCTGATGTTGTTAAAATCTTTTTAGTCTTGGGATTGTATGACACCGCCTTCCAGTATTGCTCGGTTCCCACATATCGAGCCGAGCCATCTGTAAACCAGGCATGCTCTGTCTGCTCTATGGTCAGATCACCATAAGGTACTCCCCATTTCATGAGAGACTCGCGTTTCTCAGACACTTCCTGCGGTATGTAATCTGAGGGTGGTATGCTGGCCAATTGCTCATGTAATTTTGCAACCCCACCCTTCCCTGATTCGGCTCTGTTTTGAATGTACCATTTCCATTTAATTATACTGGCTTCTTGAGCGTGTCCTATTCTGTGTGTTTTAGGAGAGCTCAACACCCATTGCATAATCAGGATTTCTGGCCTCATCAATGCATCATGCCCCACTGTCATTTGCTCAGTATCGACAAGGTCCCAATAACAGGCCAGCCACTGCTTCTCGAACGGAGTGTATGCGTTACCAGCATTGGGCAACTTACGACTCCAGAACCCCAATGGCACACGTTTCCTGTCTTGTTTCTGCCACACACTCCAGTTAGCGTAATTGTCTTGCCCAGACACATTTAATTCCACTTCGTCTTCCTTCAATGGCCACAAATCAAGCACCTGCTGCATGGTGTCTTTCGCCAAATCAAATGCTTTTTGCTGCTCCTCCCCCCACTGAAATTCATATTTCTTTCGTGTCACTTTGTAGAGGAGGGCCAGTATCTGCCCTAAATGGAGAATGTACTGTCTCCAAAACCCAAACAGCCCTATGAACTGCTGAGCTTGCTTTTTGTTCATTGGAGTAGTGAATTCAAGTATTTTCCGTCAGGCCTTCGGCACCATCTCTCGATGCCCATTATGCCACTGAATCCCTAGGAATATCAACATCTTAGCTGGCCTTTGTCGTTTGTTTGGATTAATCTCCCACCCTTCCTTCTTCAATCCTTCCATAATGACTTCTAACTGGGTTGGCACACTTTGCTCATCCTTGCCCTGAATCAAAATATCACCAGGTCTATGCCTGAATGATGATGAAACCGAACTCATTATCCTGGGCACCCAGACTAACTTAAAAAAGAACTAGGTCCTAATTATTCATCATTTATAATTGATGGCAACACCATAAAAGTAGAGCACGAGTTAAAAACACTCTCGACTCTCACCTCTCATTCACTAAACAGGTCAACTCATTAGCATCTGCTACAGCATACACGTGCAAACTGATACGCACTGGCAAACCTTTTCTATCTGAAATCAGTTACATTACCCTAACAAGAGCCCTCATCCTCTCTTGCCTGGACTATTGTAATGCACTCTACCTAGGAGCTTCCAAAGCCATTATCAAAAGAATCCAAATCTTACAAAATAATGCCCTTCGAGCAGCCCTAGGCATCTCCAGAAGAGACCATATATCCGAGACTAGCCGACAGAACAACTGGCTACCAACCTACAACAAAGTCATCCTAAAAACTCTATCGTTGACACACAAATCACTTAACAATGCCGCACCCATCTACCTGGCTGAGAGATTTCATACGCAAACTTCCATTAGACCAGTAAAACATATCAATAAAGATCGTCTTGTTATACCTAGCTTCAAACGATCCACAATTGGAGGTAATAGCTTCCCGGTGAAAGCGTCCAAATTATGGAACACCTTGCCTCCCAGCCTCAGAACAGACCAAACTTATCACAAGTTTAGAGCCAACACCATCATTTTGGTTAAAATCCAACAACCAAAATTCCTAAACCCTTCGTCTACTGCTAGAACAACAACAGTGTGCAACTAACGATCCCCTGGAATTTATTTTTGTAGATATATCCCTGTGTCCACACGTTCGCCCACTGCACATCATGTTTTGTACATATGCTTTCTCTTTATATAATTTATCATTTGTTTGTATCCTGTATAACTGTGTGTAACTAAGCTTCGCATATATGTGTAATTGCTGCGCACTGTTACCCCCGGGTATTATGCGCATTATAAATAATAAACAAACAAACAATGTAGTGAGAGATTTGAATGTCAGGTTTACACAGTATCTAGTCTAAGTGCTCTGCCACCAGCCGGTGACAGATAGTCAGGCTATGTAGGTACCCCATAGGTAACCTCGTGAAGGTGTACTGACGCCCGTTCCAAGAAAATGCAAACTATTCTTGGCACTCCTCAGCAATTGGCACAGAGAAAAATGCATTGGCTAAATCTACCACTGCATACCAAGTCCCCTCAAACCTTTGGACATTCTCAATCAAGGTAATGGTATCTGGAACTGCAGGCACTAGGGGATGAGTGTGTTTATTTAGCTCGTGGTAATCCAGGGTCATCCTCCAAGACCCATCCCCTTTTTTGACAGGCAGGAGCGCCACAAATGTATTGCTCGCCAAGAGTGCACAGACAGTTATTTAACACCAGCACATTGCAGAGCAGAGGAAATACTTTGAACGCAGGTAGACAGAAGCAATGACTCACACCCACACACACAGTTAGAGAATAAGTGCTCTTATATGGCTATTTATTCATAGTTAAACATACATAAAGCAGTAAGTGATAATACAGAAATAAATCACAGAAAAGATAATAAGCTAACAAGAATACATCACCATGGGCGTAACTGAAGTCCTCATCTCGCCAGAAATGGCTGGAAGACTCCGGTAACATCCAGGCCGAGAGCACAACAGCCCACAGGTGTTTCGGAAGAAGGCATCCCCCCTCTGACTAAGGTGCTTTTTCCACCTGACTTTTCCAGAGCCCCGCATTATATGCCCTCCTCAAAAGGGGTAGTAATTTCTCGAACGTTCTGGTATTGGCAATTGCACGTTGATGAGTGACCGTTGGTTGTCAGCCGGGTCGACCGACAGTAACCCGAAGGAGCAAAGCGCTTCCCTCTCCTAAAGCACCACGGAAAACAATTCCATAACTCTTCAACCTTGTCACGGGACATAACAAATCATATTGGTACCAGCCGGCACATGCTAGCCTCTCTGAGCTCTGTGTCCTTGAATGAGCCATGCATATCAACACAAGCAACGAATAATGTTGAAAACATGTTTTTCTGTGAAATACTGCTAGCCAAGCTGAAAATATGTGTACAAGTGCAGCTTCCACTGAGGAATGGAATAAATATCCATTATGGCTCTGAGTGCCCCCAGAATACATTGCGCACCAGCACCATATTTTAGCTCAAGCATCACACCCCCAAATGAGAACACAGGTACGTCTTAATATCTCATCATCTAGCATTACTATGTATATCAAATTCTCTAACACTTCCAGCACATTCCTCAAGCTCAGGAAGGTTTCCCTAGATATGATATCCATGAGTGATTGCATCTCCTTTTGGTAGAGAGCATCTGGTATAATGTGGTTGTAAACTTTAATCTCTGTGCTAAGAGGATGTGCAACATAATGAGACAGTACCTCGGGCTAACATATAACTGTCAACATACACGATGATTAATCCTCTCCAAAGACAGGTATTTTGTCAAAATGCATTATTTTCACTTTAAAACATTGAATACATCCAACAAAAAAAAACAATAAGAAGAAAAAGTGTGCTGGGCTAACCGTGTTTTTCCTATTGAAGAGCATTCTTACTCCCTGTCCAATGAGTCCACAAACAATAATAAGGCTAAATGCGTAAAAAGGTTACCTCTGATCGAACAATTGGGGTGGAAGCCAGCTGTAAAACGAATGACATTGGTGGCTACTTACTAGCTAACCATTCAGGTATCAAAGTTGCTCCACAATTAAGATCATCAACTTGTACAAATAATTCTACACTGCTTGAAGGTGTGAGCAATCCATTTGAGAACCATCAGTCTAACATGACTTGTGCTCTGGTGGAGAGGTGTATGACTGTTACGCTCACCTGGCTCCCACAGAGGCGTCGATCTGAACTGGACAGCTGCGGTCTCCACCAGTGTGACGCGTAGGGCCGAGATGACGGACTGGACTGGCCCACCTAGCTTCGTTTGCTTGGCCCGTAGGAATATTCTTCTGTAAATGGAGAAAGGGAATTAACCACCCGTGGGGTTGAGCATCAATCTCCCCACCCCCGCTGTTCTCCCCACAGATCACCTTTGATGTCCCCTCTTATAGTCTCACCTGATGGTTTGAAAAGATGAGCTCTCCATCCTGCATTGAGTGCAGGGGCGCGTTGATAACCAGTTGCTTCACTGGCTCGAAGGAATTGGTGAGTTCCAGAACAATACTGACTCCGAAAAGTATGTAGTTCGTAAGAGCTCACATGTCTGACTTTCACTCTTGTCCGATTCCTTGCAGTTTTCCCCCAGCAAAGAGTTCCTCGTGGTAGCTGACGAAGTTCAGGTAAGGATTTGGCTTATCCTACACAGTTCATTCAAATAAGGCCAGAATGTAACCTGTGGCTTGCTCCCTTATTCAGGTGTGGAGAGAAAATATGAAGTTCGGTGAAAAATGCCTCCGGCGTTAAAATTAGGTAAGTCTATTGTGGTGAGAAGAGTTCCCCTTGTTAGTCCATTCGTCTCACCTTGTTGTCATTTTGTTCCCCTTAGGGGCCGGGGTACGGCGGGGATGCAATGGAGACTGCGCCGACCCGTGAAGAAGAATAGTACCCCCCGGCGGTAATCAGGCAAGTCTATGGGGGTAGTTACTATTGCCTCTGTTTATTCCCTTGGCTCACCTTTGCTGTTCTTGTGTTCCCCTTAGGTGCCAGAATGCGGCGGAAACATGCAGAAGGATGCGGTGGATCGTGAGGATGCTGCAAAGGCTGGTGAGTTCAGCGCGGCGCTGTAGCAGGCGAGGCGGTGCGTGTAAAATGCTTCTTTCTTCCTGCTCGAAGCCGCGGTGCATCCGGAATTCAGGTAAGGATGGAAGGTTTTGCTCTTATTCTAACCTCTTCTCTTTCTGTTCCTCCCTTTTTCTAGGAGCTGCAGACTCGAGGCGGGCGTGGCAGAAGACTGGATGCAGGCTTGCAGACACGGTGAGCGTTACGCTGCTGGATGCAGAATAACGCGAAGTGTGTGCTGCTCTTCGGACGTGGTTTAAATAGCCTCCAAAGTAGTCCCAGGTAAGTATTCCTCTCCAGCCCCACCCGAGTAAAAAATAGTCCCTAGATAAAATAGTCCCTTCCAAGCCTCATTTGGCTTGAAGCTCTGCAGCATGGACTGCATCAGGTAAGTTCTACTCTATATATATATACATATATATATATATATATATATATATATATAACGAGAAGTGGATCATTCTCCTTTCAGAAGAAATGTATTTCAATTACACCTGTTTAAAGTCTGAAACCAGCACTGAGCACTGACAGACCTCCGGTGATGGCTGGATTTCAGACAAATATGTCAAATTTCCTTGAACTCTGATGTGTCACATGCTCCTCTGGCTTTGTCTATGCTATAGGGCAGGTGTTTCCACTTTGGTCAATTCCATATGTTGGCCATTTTAGGTTGTAATCTTGCACATTCCAGTACTTGAAAATGTATGAGAAAAGATGAAAATCAAATTCACTGACAGAGGCCTGGACCTTCTTGTTGATCAATTGGAAAAAAAAATGAGGCAAGAGGGACATTAATGACTGAAAGAAAGGTGGCACGACCTCTGCAGAAGAGTGTGCAAGAGCCTGTTGTTAAAATGACATGAACACCGCCGGGGTACTGGGTTGGTTACCCTATCTGTTACCCTTGAAAGCCTACCTTCTTTTGTGAATGAGTGGAGAGTGGAAGGTATCCGAGTTGTTGCCACCAACATCATGCTGATTGATGACCATACAAATGTTACTTGTGACTACATATCATGATGATTTCAAACATTTGGTAAATGTGTGTGCACTACCCTATTAAATTCAACACTGTGTCTACTAAATCAATTTTTGTCCATACTATTCTTAGATACTGGTGTCATATCGATCAGTTTGCAAGTGAGACAAAGTACAACAGCACAGCTGACAGACTCCACAACACACAGAAAAATTGATGCATAGGAGAGTGACAATCTACAATCAACTTCAACCATCATGGTATATAACAATAGAGTGCAAAGAATGATGTTTCCTCTTGGAGGCTCCTATCTAGCTACACATCATGTACATGTTCATTCTCAAAATGAAAGAAAGTTGTGGAGGGGCTTGTGTCATCATCTAAGGTGGTGATGACTCCTAAGGTACTTGAAGAAATAGTGGATGGTGCAAAGAAATCCCGTCAGCGACAATGGCAGACACAAATCAAAGTCAAAGAGTGAGTACTGTTGTACCACAGTGATTTAATAGGAGAACTAAATGGGCATAGCCATACCATTCCTGCACATAATACCAAAGCACAAAGCATGCCACATGAAGACTGGCTATATAAATGCAGCAATTACATGGACAGATCCATTCCATAAGGTGTTTGATAGACACAATAGTTAAACATACATTTGCCAACCTAGATTTTTAAAGACCGCGCGGAATACCATTTTGGCCACTATCCAAACTTGGATAATCAATAGTCATGCATTAACCACCTTCCCGGATATATTTTGTAAATAAGAAGACGAGTACTTCCTTTTGCATAAAAAATTATACATGTCTTCTCTGCTGAAGTGGTAACAATCACTGACAAATTTACACCTAAACCTGTAGTAAATATTAACTGTGGTGTTTGTATATGTTTGTAATGTCAATTTGTAGTGAAGTATGATTGGTTAAATTTACGCTTACTGACAATACTGTAATTTGAGAACATTGTGTAGTACTTACCAAAATTACCATATCATTGGCACTGGGACAATTCCTAAAACGAACCTTGGAGTTTGCTATTTAAAGATGTGTACGTTCATCTACTGTTGCTTAACTAGATAATTGTTCAATATGTTTTAATAGACCTCATAAGAGTATCTCTATTATATGTGAGTATGCTAGTGCACTAGAAAAAATATCAAATTTGGCAGAACAGTATAGGAGTTTGGAGAGAGAAGAGGTGGCCTGAAGGAGCATGGTGGGGGTGAGAAGGAGGTCATTTTGGATGCGGCTGAAGAGAGCAGAGGATGCAACTAAAAGTATGGAGGAGGCGTTGACTTTGAGCAGAACAGTGGTTGGTTGGAACTAGCGAGACCTAGGAGAGTAAGCAAGAAGAGGCCCAGGAAGTTGGGTCGAGAGTGACCTATGATATTGGGTGGAGTGAGACGCATACATCTAGGAGGCGACTAATGCAGGAGCCTGGGAGGACTGTGAACCAAGAGATTGGGAGGAGTAAAGGTTAGGCATTTGGGAGCAGGAACACATAGGAGGGTGGGGAGAAAAAAATATCTAGATGGCTAGAAAGAGAGAGGTACTAAATGATAGGCATATGCCCAAGTAAAAAAAGAGAGAAATACATTTTAGAAGCTGTTGAGAACATCAGTGTAAGGAGGAGGAGGAAGAATATCGGTATAGGCAATTGGGGGTGGGTTGGAGCTGAACATGGTATCAGGAAGAGGTGGTAAAAGTACAGAAGGTGGTAGAATTATAAAAGTATGCATTAAAGGTGCAGATTCAGATAAGTAAGGAAGTACTAAGGAAAACAAATATGGAGTGGGTGAAGACCTAAAGACAGAAATAACAGTTAAGACTCCAGGATGAGGAAAATAGATGGGGAAGTGCTTTGTTATGCAGCAGCATATATGGAAAGTGATCCAGATATGTTTTACATCTAGAGGATTGACGGTGCAGGGGTGAGGAGGTATGAGTATGTGGCAAAGTGACAAAGAGGTGATAGGACCTCACAGTGAGGAATGAGTGACCAGTTAAATTAAAGAGAGGAAAAAGACACCTGAGGAACAGAAGAGCCTGAGTAGCAGATTGGAGATTAATCAGGAAGCCCATAAGCAAGAGTTAGATGTCTCTCATTTGAGGACACAGCTAAGCTGCCGAAGAGTGGGTAGAAACTACAAGGAATACACTTGGTGACCGTCAATTTACTTCCAGTAGTTACCTGCATTTGGATGCCAGCTGTGTGCATCCCCTGGACCAGGGCCCTTAAGAAGGAGAAGGAGAGAATGACACTTACCGCAACTGTGGACAGATGCACCAAGGGCACATACATGCCTCAGGGAGTGAGAGACTATCAAATTTCAAGGATTGCAAGAAATGGGTTCATATGCAGTTGAAATTGTTTAACCCAGAACGTTTGGATTACTTTCTGCAACTTATAGAGAAGCCATTCTGTTATTTGATTTCAATGTGATTCCTACACAAAACAAGACAAAGCTAGCAGTTATTTGGTTGTTACTTGCTTTTGTTTCAAAACATGGAGCAGATATTCTTGTCGTTTTTGAGTTGATGCTCTTACATCGTGTTACTTCAAAATAAACAGCTTTGAACTGTCACCTTTGTATGTGCTGCATTGATCCCCAGTTGGATTTGTGACTCAATGCAAGTTGGGAATCATTTGTATTTGTGAACTTTATTCGGTGTCACATACCACACCTCCAGAAGAATATTGGAACATGTTGCCTTTGATAGACCTGGCCACATTACTACAATGAAGAGCTTGAAAAAGCTTTCCCAGTTGTGGCCCCATTATACTGATGTTGCTTTAAGCCTCCAACTTCTACTTCACTGAGTCTATGAAGTAAAGGAGGAGTTCACAGTCAACCCAACACAGATGTAGGGCTTATACAACTGGCATCTTTGACAAGGCTAGTAACCAGGCCTTGCAATGAGGTGATGGGGATTGGAGGGGTACTATGGAGCCATTCAGAGGCAGTCATATCCCCATAGGTTGACAGTGGCAGCAGAGAGGGCCCAAATTCAAGTTGCCCCCTTGTACCAGGATGCTAGCATGCAGACAATCATCTCCAGCCATGCCTCATTACCAACATGCTAGTCAGTGTTTTCCTTGTGCTTTCAAATCCAATGCTGTTCAAGTTAACCAGCCAAACAGCCAGGAAACATCTAAAGATCCAGAAGTGCAGAAATTACTGAACCACAAGACAGAAACCCTCCAGGGATCCTGCATTGATATAGCCCTGAGAAGGGCTAGTGCAAAGCAATCTGACAAGCAGGAGAAAGAGAGAGAGTGTTGGCAAAGAAAGTTATAAGCCTGTGCAGCAGTCACAGAGATGGCACTGTGCGATCAGGAAACACCAGCAGAAAGCTTCACGTAAAATCTAAATACCAGCAACAAAACGAGGAACACATCCTATCTCCCTATAATCATACCTCAATTCAGCAAACCAGAAACATTAACTATTGCTTTGGGCTTGGTTTGCTGTCATGGACAGTATGCAAAGAGACCACATGGAGACAGTGGGCAAGGCTTAAATATCTTTTCAAAGCTTCCCATGCATTACACTTCCCAGTGAGGACAGAAAAGTCTGGATTGATTATGGAAAGATAACCAGCCCCAGAGAAAGATGGGGTACTTAAGGGAGGAACAGGAAGTATGATGTGTGGTTTAGAGGGTGAGGTACAATAGGCTGGGTTAGCCCAATAGAACAGAGGTGGAGGATGACCAAGAGACCAGCATGAGGAAGGAATGGCTGAATTTGGATGAAATTGTTGGAGCAGGTGAGGTATTGGTTTAGCAGTGAAAGTGCTTCTGCAGTTTGCTAGTGTATGGCTGTATGGCAAGTGAGTATAGAAAGTTAGTGAAAGGAGTAAATGTGGAATGGTTGGTATACAGTGGAAGAAGGGTGTATGTTTAGTTTGCAGGGAGGTGTGTAGTAGGGGAGGTGGAGTGTGGTAGTAAGAGGAGGACTATAGCAGTGGAAGCTGGCATCAAGCAGTGGGAGGAAGAGTTTAGTAGTGGTAGATGGAGTACTGAGTGGAGAAGTGTAGTAGTGGGAAGAGGCGGTAGTAGGTAGGCCGAGTGTAGAAATGGGAGCAGGAGTGTGAAGGGGAATACTAGTAGAAGGAGGGACAAAGTTTGGTTATATCAAAGGGTGAAGGCGAAGAGTGAATCATCTAAGAGAAAGAGAGCAGGAAGAAGGAGCATCTTAGCGGGAGTAGTAGTAAGAGAGGAGGAGAAGAGGTGAGTGGGCATGACTGATCCAGCCTGAACACTAAAGTAAGTGGAAGGCACTAATCAATCTCCAGTAGAACACTAACCTGCGCTAGAGTAGGGAAAGTAAAAAAGTCCCTAAGGGAGCGTAGCTAGTCTTCATATATGGAAACCATTGGAAGCAGAAGAGAAGATCACAGACAACAGGGATTACCACTGGGTAGATCTAACCAGAGGGTACAGACACCTGGGTTAGGGAGTAGGTTTGTGGCCAGAAGAAAGGGAGGGACAGCCCTTGGGCACACAAAATACTAAAAATTAACTTAAAGTGTCTTTAAGATTCTGATTATATTTTGTGCCATCTGAGACACGTGGTGTCTGAAGTGGGATTTGCAAGACCCCGATACAGAGTTAAACCCACACCTCCATAAGAATACGGAAGAGTCACCAGAAATTAGAGACACATGGTTATTTCCTGCACAGAATCTGGAGACAGAGAGGTCTATGACATTGGTTTGGAGTTAAAATTCCTACGTTTGGACACAGTAACCGGAAAAGTGTGGGTCCCAGAGGAAGAGATAGAGAGAAGCAATAAACCATTGCAAGCCAGTGCATCGAAGGCGGAGGTCAATGTGGCAGAGAATACTGCATGAAGATTGTTGGACAAAATCCAGTAGGACTAGGAGAAGACAAGCTAGTGGAAACAAGACAAAACCTTTGGTAGAGGCTTACCGAATCCACCCAGGGATAACCTCGACAACAGAGAAAGCACAAGGTACGAATAGGAGAAAGAAATAACCACTTCCCCGGTAGCTGTGGCAGAATCAGTCCCTTGAACCTAGGATTTAATGAAAATGGAGGACCTACCGCATGCCCTGATCAAGGGACAACTAAACATTAGTCACCAACACCAGTACACTATGTAACCTTTACAAAGGGTGATGGACTAGATGAGAGAACAACCAGCATTACCACCAACTACCTTGATGAAGCGAGAAACAGGAAGGTTTCTGTCAGCCTACTTTATACACTTTGAAAAGGAGGTTGTGACAGTGTGGTGGCACTGTGACCATTGGAACAAATACATCAACCCTTTGATAACAGGGGAGGACTAACAAGCCTTTCAGACATTAAACTCAGATGGGAGAACTGCTTGCAATGATTTCATCCTAGAGAGACCGGGGAAAGACTGTGCGCATTACAGGTTTCGCCTTCAGAATGTGCACCTACCTCAAGGAGAGATGCCTGATAACTGTCTTACAGAGTAAGGGAACTTTTAAAGAAGTGGTTGTCCAATAAATCACAAGAGGAAGTGAAGGATATGTTGGTTCCCTTTTACTTCATAGGAGAAGTGGACCTTAAGTTTGATTTATTGACACATGAATTATCTTTTTAAGTCACATGTGTTTGAACACTTTGCTTAATTCCTTATAACCTGTATTTGCTACACTTGCTCATTAATGAGTTCTCATTGAAGAGACAGAAAGTCTGAACCTCTTCAGTTCGCTATGTCACAGGATAGAAACACCTCTCAGCAGGGGGTGGAAGGACTACCAAGTAGCCATTCAGAGACAGTCCTACCCTAGAGGCGTGTTGTGGTAGCAGTCAGGTCAATAGTTAATACACCTCCTATGCCAGAAGGCTTGCATGCAGACGCTTGTGTTCAGCCACACTTCATTACGAAACTGCTCTCCAGTGTTTTTCTTGTGCTCTGAGATCCAAAGCTGTGCAGGTGAACCAGTCAAGCAGCCAGGAAACATCTGAAGATCCTGAAGCACAGACACTGCCCCTCCAAAGGCAGGTGGAGTACTTAAGGGAGCGAGAGGAAGTAGAAAGTGTGGGCTTACTGGGTGAGGTTAGAGTTGGAGATGAAGGATGAACAAGAGGCCAGCAGGCGGAAGGAAAGAGCAGTGTATTGTGGAGGAGATTGTTGGTGCAGGTGAGGTATTGATTCAGGAGTGGAAATAGTTCTGCAGTTTTGGTGTGCGTGATTGTGTGTCAAGTTAGTAGGGGGAGTGAATGTGAAGTGGGTGGTACCGAGTTGAAGAAAGATGTTTGAAGGGAGGTGTGCAGCAGGTAGCTCTGGAGTAAGTATCTGGATGAGGTCTGTAGTAGAGGGAGGTTGGGCATAAAAGTGGGAGTAGGAAAGTAGTAGAAAGAGGTACTGTAATGGGTGGAATATTGTATTAGTAGGCAGGGGAATTTAGTATTTGGAGCAGGAGTGTGAAGGGGCGTAGTAGGAGGAGGTATTAGTAAGTGGTGATGTAGGAGTGGTTACATCAAACATGGAGGTGAGAAATATGATGGAGGGAGTTGTAGCTAGAGTAGAGAATAAAAGGTGAGCAGGTGTGACTGATGAAGCCGAAGTACTGGCGTAAGTGCAAGGTACTAGTCAACCCGCATTGAAAGACTGACCTCTGTAGGGACAGTGTGGAAATTCCTGAGGCCATGTAGATATCTTTAATATAGCAAAACCATTGATAGCAGAATAGAAGATCACAGATAGTAGAGGTTACGAATTCCTATGTTAGGGAGGAAGTTTGTGGGCAAATGAGAGAGAGAAAGGAGAGAGACAGAGACAGCACCAGATAGAAAAATAGAGAGTGAGAGCGAGAGAGAGAGAGAGAGAGAGAGAGAGAGAGACAATGATTAAAGACCCAGTGTCACCGTTTCAGTTTCTTCACTGCATTATGACCAACCCAGCTGCATTATTCACAGAAGCAGTGTCATTGTCTACAGGAGAGCCAGTGGTTGTTTCATGGAAGCGCCCCTACAATCAACCCCATTTTACCGCAATACATAAAACACTTTCAATGATTATAAAACATACTGTATTTGATCTCGAGTAATTATGGATGAGAATTGATGAAAACATGCATGCACACTCCTCATGGTACTGTTGATTTACCATTAAAAATATGCATTTACATTAATGTCAGTAATTATGGCAGAAAAAAAAGTTAATATTTCATGACCCATGCCATGTGACAAAATGACATGTGGGTTTCAGAGAGAAGGAGAATTTGAGGCTCCTGGGGTCAGGGACAGCAAAAAAATTGGTGATGCTAACATCAGAGCTCAAACATGCCAAACGCCTTAAATTACAATTACTAAACCAAGAGAGAATCCATAAAACAATCCCTCTCTTGTCATGCACCCTCCCTTTGAAACTCAATCCCGTATTTGCTTGGAATACCTCCACAGTTCTCCCGTTTTTAGAAATCTCTCATAACTTGGCTTTTTCAACAACTGTAAAAAGACTAATCCCAATGCATGCGCAGACCACAACTCAAAATACTGCGCCACTGTTAAACGTTGCCAGCTCTAACGCTGGCGTCCCACATCCTCCTGTACAGCACTCAGCTGTTGTTGAGCTAGGTCAGCGCTTTAAAACATAAAATAAAATTATACAAATATGTGGTATGCCTTTTGTAGGATACATGCTCATGCTAACTGTGACCAAAATATCCCAGCATATAAAATCAAAAATGTCCATGCTATCTCTGCCCACTATATGTGATGATGCCACTATAAAAAATATATATATTGTATTTCCATTGTGGATGGGTCCAGTATATGCCTTTATTTCGACTGTAAAATATGTTGATCCTGGCTGCGCCACGTTCATGTCAGCATGTTATTGAAAAAGCACATGTCAATGCTGGTTGCATCCAACATGTATGAGCACATGCATGCTCTTCCTGTGGCCAACATATACCAGTAATGCCACTGTAAACAAGCGTGTGCTGGTTTTGCCACTGAACAAATAGTGTCATGCTCTGTGTGCCCAAACTATACAAGTAAATAATTCTACTTGAACTTGGAAGGCTGTGCACAATGCATCTTTTCATAATTGGATACATTGTGGTACAATTAAGGAGGTGTTTCTGCAGAAAGCTAGTCTGGTGTGTTTTGCTAGCTTTGAAGTACAACTCTCCTACAACTCTCTTGTGTCCTGGCCACACGTGCAAAATGAATAGGCTTGCAAGGAGTGAATGGGAGATTGAGCTGTGTCATGTGTTGGAGCAGGAAATAGAAGCAGAATGATATGGAACACATCTGTGGATGATGGAGAGAAGTGTCTAGAAGCAAGGGTAGGAGGAGTAAAATAGAGAAAAGGGAGGAGGTGTTTAGGAGAAATTTCAGAAGATGGAAGGGTCATTATGTTCCTTTTTGAGGATTGCAAAATCCTACTCTTTGATGGTAAATCAATAACTGCACCCCTTTATTTGGAACTGTAAGCCAAACAGAAAGAGTAATTTATATAGTTTGGTAGTCTAGTCTGTCAGTTCTTAGTGTCCAATCCCGATTGACTTTGTACCCCCTAGGCCTTCCTTCTGTTTGATGGTGTTTTTGTGTATATAACCAAAATGTAACATGTTTTCTGCAGAACGCTCTCGGCGTGCGCAGAGTAGATTTTGCTTGCCCTATTTTAGATAAAACTTTAGTTACCTCCAACACTTGGTCTTGGTCTCATTCCCTCTTGGGATGTGTCATTGCTGACTCCATTGGGAGGTTTAATTGTATTTTGGGGGTCTCTCACTTACACCGCTCACACTGTTCTCAGCAAGGTCTGAGTTTATATAGTGGGGTGGCCATGTCCCTTGGGTACTGACTGCACTTAACCATGCTCAGATATGGGTTATCATTAAGCAGTAGAGTAAATTGGTTCAACTTGTTGGTGTACAGAGATGCAGAGAGGCTGGCTGCTTCATTTTTTTTTCTTTTATGTGCAGGTTTGGACCTTGGCTGTGAAAAATCCATCAGCACTCCAAATTCTAATGGCGGCGGCACTGCTTTCCTGGTATCAAGACTTGGCAAATCTTCCCTCCCAGTAATTACCCATGGGGGTTCAAAAATAACATGCTATACTCTCTTTTGGGAATTGGAGTTCTTTCCACATTTTCGGTGGGCAGACTTCTGGAGTGGTTGTACCTGAGGGTTGATTTATGTTGACTACATTATCCACGTATGGAGCCTCTTTAAAGGAGCCATGTCCTTGCTTAATGTAACACACCTATGCCAAATGGCCACACCATGGTACAGTAGGCAAGTGAGCCTCACCCCACCAACCTACGGAACATCACCACTTATTTGGTGGAAGTATCTGACCTTTGTTGCTAATCAACTGTCTAACCAAAATGTAAGGCAAGTGACATCATCACAACACACACATTGATCCCCAATTGCTATAGATTATTGAATTCCTTTAGAACGATGTGGAGTACTTCAAATCAAATGGTCGGCAATGGTTTCTCTTACCATAGTATAGTCTATAAAGTCTGGAAAAGCAAGCCTTATCTGTCCTTATGGCTGTTACATAATCTACAGGATACTCTAGGTTTCTTTTGACCATGCAGAACAGTAAAAATGTGCATCTGCAAGACATGCAAGACGGTTCTCAAGTGTGCAAGGAGAAGGGATGATAAAGTGGTGGAGATGACGGGGAGAATGTTGATTTTCATTGTTTCAATTTATCAAGCCACGTGACAGACATTGTGCCCTATCTGTTCAACTCAGATGTTGGTATATTCCAGAGGTTTTTGGTAGTTGGACTCATGGAGAGTGCACACCATTTTGTATTCGAACTCCAAGATATCTACATTATGTCATAGTCATTTTTAAGGTGGGGATCAGCGATAAAAGCTATTCCACCTCAAGTGTAGTTAGTGTTAAATTGAGCGGTTTGGATTTCATGAAGTTCGATCCAAAATGTAGATGTGCGGATTTTCGTCAGTGGCCAGAGTCTGTTGGTTGGTGAAATTGACTTGAAACTTTGAGAGATGTCACAAAATATGTACAGAATATTATTTTAATATTCCTAACCACAGGGAGACCTGAACAATGTCTTATCTGCAGTCTTTGAGTAGATATGTCTGTGAAGCGACTAATTACACTACTAATGTATGATGTGCCTGGCTTGTAGCTCACTAATTGTTTGTAACAGACACTGTATACTGAGGGGAAACCCTGAAGAGCAACACAAAATGAATACAAAAATAATCAGTGAAAAATTAAAGGACCTGGCACTGATTTCATTTAGCAATATGCAAATAACCACACTCACCCAATCGCCACTCCAGAAATTGAATCTCTGAGGAGTTGCAGAGCCCAGTTTAAACCTGCAGAGGCAACAGATTGAAAGGTAAATAAAAAGAAAAAAAACGACTAAATTGATGTTCTAGCAGAGAGGAAAATCGTACAATTGTCCAAGTAATGTGGACCAAAATCCCATACAATTACCAAGTCATCTAACAAAGTTTTGTTTTCTAGACTTACTAATATTTGAGGATCTGATGATTAGAGAGAAGTGTGGCGGCCAATAACCATCCATGCAATATAAAACACCTTGCTCAGGTCTTTTATAGTGTTTATTACTAGTGAACAGAACTTTGTAATAAATGTGGCAGCCATTTTGTTGATAAAAACATTTTGTTTTGAATTGGACACATAGGCACCATGTTTGGAATGGAGCAAAACGTACTCTTAAGTGAACATGAAAAGAAGGGGGATTATAAGAACCCAGGATGATAATGAGTAATATAAAACATATAATTAAAACATAGATACCTCGACATTATTTGAATGCAATAGGTTCGAATAACACATGAAAATCGTGCAAACACTGACATTCAAAATACAGGGGTTTGCATGACTATAAAGACAGTCCAATATTTATATTGAAATAACAATGAATACAACTTTTTGTATACATTTTGGTACCTCGTATATTACCATAAAATATGGATCACTGTGGCGATAACCGCCGAGCCATTAGTATTCTGGGATCTGCAGGCTTGGGATTCTGGTTTTCCTGAGTTTGCAGCCCTGGAACACTAATGGCTTACAAAACCTTTTAAAGCAGCATGTCTTTGCCGTTTGAAAAGGTTTCGTTGCAGTACGCGCTGGTTCTAGGAACACTAGGTCGCACGTACTGCTTCATTAGTACGAAGCAACAGGGCGCCATTTTGGGCGAGGTTGCTCTATACTAATGAATGGGACAAAACTAAAAATATAAAAAGGCCACCTTGGAAAAGGGAGAGTGGCTACGTGTAGTCCCTTCTCTCTTTCCAAGGTTGCCATGAAAAAAAGAGTTTACCCGGCACACGAACAATGTTCTTGTGTACACGGGATTAGACTGAGGTAGGGCTCGGAAATGAGCCAATCATCTTACAGTGTAATCCCGTGGATAGGACTGCCGGATACTAATAGTGAATCAACGTTGTCCAAACTGCAGCAGACCTTACATATTTGATATGACATTGAGGCACCATATTGATATAGACCACACATTAATAAAGATATATATGGAAAAGGGGATTGTCAAAGCCCAAACAAATGATACATGATATAAACAGATATACATGAAACATAAAGGCCAACACATAATATACATTCAGTAATACATGAAAATATATAAATGTTGAATTTAAAATGAAGAAGCGTACATTACGATGTGCCTCGTGCTAAGAGGTGATATGCATAGATATACCTCTCTAGCAAACAAAAAAACAACAGCATATATACCTCTCTAGAAAACAAAAAAACAGCAGCATGGGCCCTCATTACAACTCAGGTGTTAAGGGTTAACGGCGCCGTCGGCGCCATTAACCCTTAACGCCTGATTACAAGTGTCCCTTTGCGGGTTGGTGTTTAACGCCTGATGTTGTTCTACATGTTTGCCTTTAAGATTAGAAACAAGAACTGTCATTATGAGATCTGTCTCTTTATGATTCTTTTCCAAAAAATGTGAACCCAGTGGAGATGCAGTGTTTATATTCTTAATGCAGCTCTTATGTTCACACATCCTCGTTTTAAGCTTGCGCATGGACATTCTGATGTATAATAAATTGCATTGGCAGGTTATGGCATAGACTATTCTCTGTGTATTGCAATTAGTAAGATGCATTCATTGCCAAGATTTTCTCACACCTAAGTCAGAGGTGGTGGTGGATTTGGTTTGAGAGCACACACAGCAACCACTACATGGAACATTTCCGGACAGAGTGGCTAGGCCCCATCTTTGAGTCAAAGATAACGTGGGTTGAGTAGGTTGTCTGAAGGCAGAATGCACCAATTTGTCTTTGAAATTTTACTGTGTTTATTTATTTCTTTATTGTATCTATTGTTTATTTATATAGAGCATATAAAGTGCTTCAAAGTGCTTCAAGATGGGAAGGTAACAAGGGAATGCAGTAATCATTCTTAAGCCTTGAAGATTCTGAATGATCTAAACAGAAAAGTTAGCATACTTAAACAATAGGCCCCGAGCAATGGGGGCATTGCAACTTCAGGTAATGCCCTGGGGCCCATAGTTACAGACCAGAGAAAAGCAAGGCCTTAACGAAGGCCCCGGGACATTACCTGAAATGGTAATGCCCCCCCTGCAAGGGGCCTATTGCTATTAGTGCCTCGGCCCATAAGACAGGGGTACGAAGAGCATTTTTCTTCTGTTCCAAAGCACTTGTGCGTTTCAAAAAAATAAATTAAAAAAAACAAGTAAAAGAAATGGTCACCATGGAAGGGAAAACGAAGTCTGTTTTCCCTTTCCATGGCGGACATTGAAAATGAATGTAAAAAGGTAAACACACAAAATGACCACCATGCAAAGGGAGGAGGTACTACAAGTAGCCCTTCTCCCTTTCCTTGGTGTCCATTAAAAAAACAGGGAAAAATGTAAACAAATAAAATGGCCGGAATGGAAAGGAGAAAAGGGACTAAGTGTAGTCTGTTCTTCCTTTCCATGATGGCCTGTCATGAATCGGTATCAGACGCATTGTGGTCAGAAGTGTTCCCAGCGCGTCTGCTCCCGAAATGCACAAAAAAGATGGTATGTGGGGTTGGGATGGTGAGGAGGAGATTCTTTGGATTGGGGAGAGTGGGGTGAGGGAACAACATTTACCTTGATCCCTGGCAGCTGAAAATGGCAACCTCCAGCCGTTTGGTGACTCAGAGCAGGGATTACCCGTTCCGAGTCTCCTCATTGGTTGAGTGGCTGCCACACACCCCCGCCAAGGACAGAAAGGTTGTGGGGAGAGGGATTCCTGGTCACGTAACACCCCGGCGAGGGCCACTGAGATTGCATGTCACAATCGCATTGTCCCTAGTCGGGTACTAATAGGCCTGATGACATTTCTCCTAGTGCAAGTACATAAAGAGGTACAATTGAGACCAACCTCAGGAGGGGGTGGACGGAAAACAGTGGGGGGTACAGGACAGACAAACTAACTGGTCCTAGAACACTTAGGTCATGCATACGTACAGACAGAGGTGCTGGGACGGTGGGGGGAGGGTGGTGGGAGAACAAAGAGTTCTGTCCAGCAGGGCCCTGGGTTAAGTGCAGAGAGGTTGCCCCACTCAAGGAGAGTAAGCTGAAAATATAGTAATGCTGAACAAGGTGCAGTGGCCCAGAGGCATGTGCAAAAAACTGGCGGGGGAGCCTGGACCTGTAGGCTCAGGAGGTGAACCAGGCAACCAGAACAGGGTTAGGGAGGAGAAGGAGGGTGGAGAGAGGGATAGGAGTTTAGCAGGGGAGAGGGAGAGAGGAGGAGGAGAAAAGGAAGGTCTTGACAAGTTTCCAGAACTCGAGAACTCCATCTCAAGACTGAGAGAGGCAGGGAGGCTGTTCCAGAGGGAGGCACATGCCAAGGATAACGATCTTCCCTCAAATCTCTGTTTGTGTAAGCGGCTCACCCGCAGAGTTGGAGGAGGACGAGTAGAGGACTCTAGAGGGAGAGTACTTAGGAAGAGAGCATTGTAGATAGTGCAGGCCCGGGCTCCAGAAAGCCTTGTGGATTATGCAGAGGGTCTTGAACTTGATGCTTGCAGCCACAGGGAGCCAGTGAAGGGATTTCAGCACCTGAGAGTTGCAGTCCTAGGGCTTGAGGCCAAAGATAAGTCTTGAGGCTCTGTTCGGGATGAGTTGTAGAGGATGGAGAGTAGAAGTTGGAAGATTGAGAAAGAGGCTGTTGCAATAATCCAGCCTATAGAGAACCAGGGCTCTTGAGGTGATGAGCCTCTGGGGGAAAGTGAGAAAAGGTAGGATACCTCTGTGGAGATGCAGTTGCTAGTTGGACTTTTTGGAGATGTCTGAGATGTGAGAAGAGAATGAGAGAGTTGAGTCAAAGATGACCCCAATATTTTTTGCCTCATTGGTATGTGAGGGTGCAGGGCCAAGGGAGGCAGGTCAGTGAGAAAGTGTAAAAGTGGGAGCAGGGGTCCCAATGAGGACGATCTCTGCCTTGTTGACATTCAGGCATAGATTGTTGGCGCACACAAAGCCTGAATTGCGGAAAGACAGTCAGTGATGAGCAAGGAGAAGGAGGTGGCCGAGGGCAGCCTGAAAGAGAGTTGTGTGTCATCCTCACAAGCCTGAAAGTTAGAGGTAAAGGTAGAGATTATGTGGGTGAAGGGGGGCATGCAGATATTGAAGAACCAGGGAGAAAGTTTAAATCCCTGGGGGACACCACAAATAGAGAGAGCGGTAGCTGAGAGAAAGGGCCCAAGTTCTACCTGGGAGGGCTGGTCAGAAAGAAAGTGGACGAGCCACGCCAGGGCCTGATCTGTGATGCCCAGGGTATCACAGAGATGGGTGTTCAGGATGTTGTGGTTTACCATATTGAAAGCAGAAGAGAGCTCTAATATAATGAGGACAGAGGGAGATTTGGAGTCAAGATTTAAGAGCAGGTCTTCACGGTTTTTCAGAAGAGCATTGTCTGTGCCTCTGGACGCTCTAAAGCCAGACTGATGCTCATGGAGACAACCAACAGATTCAGTATGGAGGGAAAGTTGAGTGATAGCCAGCTTCTCCAGGAGTTCTCCCAGGAAAGGGGTGATGGAGATCGGCCGATAGTTTGGTGCAATGGGTGGGTCCGTAGGGGTTTTTTGAGCAGAGGATGCACAAGAAAGTGCTTAAGAAAAGAGGGAAATACTCCAGTGGCAAAAGAGAAGTTGCAGAGAGTGGCCAGGTCTGGAGAGAGAGTGTCAATATTGTCCTTGATGGTTTTGAAGGGGCAGAAGTCCACCTGTTTGGAGGAGGCATTCATAGACTGGACTTGTCTAGATACCTCATCAGGTGCAAGAGGGGGGAGGGGGGAAGAATAGGGGGAGAGGTGGGTGGCCGAGGGGGCCCAGGAGATGTTGGTGCAGGGGGAAGCAGAAGAGAGAGGGGGCAGTATGTCCTGTGTTTTTTTGGTGAAGTGTGCGGCCAGGGCCGAGCAAAGGGCCTTGGCCGGTGTAGTAGAGGATGCGGATGCGGTAGGGTTGGCCAGTTTCTTGCAGACTTCGGAGAGTTTGGCTGTGCTGTTAGATGCTGCAGAGATGCAGGCTTGAATGTAGACTCTTTTCTTGGGGCAGATGCAAGGTCTATATTGCCTATGAAGCAGGTGGCAGGCCAGTTTTCAGCGGGTGTACCTGAAGATGCCCATTTCCGTTCCGCTGCTCTGCACTTGCATTTAAGGGCAGCCAGATTGTAGTCATACCAAGAGTTGCATTTTTTGGCAGGCTTTAGTCGGACCCTCATGACAGGGGCCCGAATGTCAAGAGTTTTGGAGATGGAACTATGAAAGTTGGTGAGGGCTGTATCAGGGTGGGAGTCAGCCTCAGGAGTAGAAGGGGGACAATAGGTGGAGGCAAAGGCAGCCGCTGACATGGGATGGATGACCTTGAAGACAGGAGGTGGTCTAGTGCGCGCTTTTTCCAAAGGAGGAGAGAGATTCAAGTGAGAAAAGAGAAGAGAATGAAAAGTCCATGAGAGTGAAGTAGTGAGAGGAATAGAGAGTGGGATGTGTGTGGTGATGAGAGCCTCCAAGGTGAGGCCAGAAGTGTGTGTTGGCCCAGAGGGTACAATAGAAACAGAAAGGGAGTCACACAGGTTTCGGAAAGGTCCTGAAGAGTCAGGAAAGTAAAGATGGATGTTAAGATCCCCCAAAAGGAGGAGATGGAAAGAGGAGGAAAGGAGAGAAGAGGCCAGGTCAGCCCATTCCAAGAGGGAGAGGGTTGACTGGCCCAGCGGCCGATAGAAGGTGGCCAAAATCAGAGAGGTGACAGGTGAGAGAGAGAAAGCCTGCAGACCAGGCATTCAAAGGAGGAGTAGACCTGAGTGGGAATAATGGAAACAGGGATCCACTAAGAACAGATCAAGCTACTCCACCTCCTGGCCTGTTGGGCCTGGGCATGGAGAGGATCTTGTAACCTTCAGGGAGGAGTGTGTCAAAACTCTTAAACCATGTCTCAGTAAGAGCAAGAACATCAAGGTCCAAAAGTTCCAGGAGGTGGCAAATTTCAGAGGAGTGCTTGACAGCAGAGCGAGACTTTAGTGTGGCAACATAGAGCAGGTTGCCACTTTAAAAGTCCTTACCTGGGGGATGCAAGGGACAGAGGCCCCCCCGCATGCACCAAGAGTGCCTGAGAGATAGAGGTAGGAGGAGGCTAGAGAGCTCCAGATGCAGTGGCAGTGGGTGGCCAGGGCAGCAGGATGGAGGGGGCTGACAAGGTTGTCAGTGTAGTGTGAGTAGGCAAGGGAGCCTGTACTGTTGAGAGCCACAATGGGCAAGTTGTTAGGGTGGTAGGAGGCCAGGTAACCATGGTGGGCATAGTTGGCAAGTGATGATGGTGGGTCACAGAGGCAGGTGGTAAGGGAGCCTGTGAAGAGGAAAAAGGAAAGTTGATAAGGCAAGGAAGGAGCCTATCAAAAGGTAAGAGGTTGGGCTGAGGCCCTTGAACTAGGATGGTACCATTTCAATAGACATGTATGATGGCCCTGGAGGTGGAAGAGGAGGCAAGAATGGCCTCCCAGCGGGTGCCACCATTTATGTGTGAGGAAGAGTAAGGAGAGAGTAAAGCAACCATATGGGGAGTGCATAGGTTGGGAGAAGGAACAACCAACAGGGTGTCAGTGAGAGTCTCTGTGGCAGAAGCACTGACGTAGGTGTCAGCGATAGGAAGGCCTGGGATGGTGGAAAGTATATCCTTTTTTTTAAAAAAACATTTTATTAATTTATAAACACAACCAAACAATACAAACCAAACAAGCAGTGCATGTTTCAACAATTTCATTGTACTTTCTTAACTTCTAGCCACTATTTCCCTTATCCCACCCCCCTTTACCAGTCTATTGCTTTAAACATTCTGTTTCCGCAACCTGTGGTACGGTCTCCTCGTATACAGGCTCTGCCGGTTCACAAATTGACCCAAACAGTTCGGCTATCAATGATTTCCAGGCCATCAGGGACTCAGTCTCCTCCTCCCCCCCTCTGCTACTCGCCTCTTGCCACACCATGGTTTCCGCTTCTGCCCATTTTTGCAAATACCTCCACCACACCTCCATATTTGGCACGTGGCATGTCTTCCATACCATGGCAATTCTCCTTTTTGCAAGCACATAAGCCAGATCCCTCAGTTTCCTTACGTGCTTGAGCTTCTGTGATTTTGGGAAACCCCCCAGCAGACAGGCCCAAACTATATCCACTACAATCTTGACCCCCTTTTTTTCCAGTGTCCCTTTCACTTCCCTCCAGAAGCGTTCTATGATCGGGCATGACCAGAACATATGCACCATGCCCGCGTTCTCCTCATCACAATTGGGGCATGCTTGCCGCCCTGCATTCTCAAACCTCGATATCCTCCAAGGCGTCATATATGCCCTATGCGTTATGTACAGTTGAATCTGTTTCAGTCTCGCGTTTCTAGACACATTCTTATGATACCCCTGCGCCCGTTCCCACATCCCGTCTTCCATCAGGGCTCCAACTTCCGTTTCCCAATCTAGTCTCAACTGCGTGACCTCCTTCCCCACTTTAGACATCAGCAATTCATACAATCTGGAAATCTCATAGCCCCCTTCAGCTATGTCGTATATCATATCTGTGGTGGCATCTGATTCCTCTTCCAACACAGTTTCAGGCCATGTTGTCTTAATCCTCTGTACCATTCTATAATATGTAATGTACTGGCCCTCGTGCAACCCAGTTTCTTCCCGCAGCCCCTCAAAAGTGATACTAGAGCCCTCCCGCCAAATGTCACCCATTGTTGCCACCCCAGCCAGTTCCCAGTGTTTCCTGAGTTTCATTCGTAGCTGCACATCTGCCCCCGTTAATGCAACCAGTGGTATCTGCGGAGAGCATGGGGACGGGTTCACCATCATCTGGCAAGCCCTGCGCCACATCTTCCACCCCAGTAGCATCATTTTAGGGCACCCCGCCATTTCCGCCCTGGTGGAAAGTATATCCTTGTTGAGATTCTTCCAGCCAGACTTACTGAGAGGTGAAGGATAGAAGATGGATAAATAGTTAGAGTAGATGGGGAAGATAGAAAGTGCCACATTGAGGGCCACAGGGTGTGGTACACTTAACCAGGCAGAGCAATTGAGGTATGTGAGAGGAGGTAGGCAAGAAGGGAGCACGTGCACAGGGAGACACAGAGAGGATACAGCAGAGACAATTGGGAGATTACGAGGATAAAGGAATTGATAGTAAACCAGACAGAGAGCAGAGGGGTAACATTCTCATGAAATGCAGGATGTTAGCACAGCTAAAAAATAGCAACAAGATAATTAAGATGTGCAAACAGAAAAACACGATTTTAAACAGTACCAAGACAATCAGGATGTGCACACAGCTAAATTCGATTTTAAACAGCAGCAAGACAATCTGGATGTGCATACAGCTAAATTCGATTTTAAACAGCAGCAAGACAATTATGATGTTCACAAAGTTAAATCTGATTTGAAACAGCAGCAAGACAATCAGGAAGTCTAAACAGCAAAAATGATTTTAAACAGCAGCAAGACAATCAGGATGTACGAACAGCAAAACACAAATTTAACCAGCAGCAAGACAAATAGGATGTGCACACCGCTAAACTCAATTTTAAACAGCAGCAAGACAATCAGAGCAAAACACATTGTTAAACAGTAGCAAGTCATTCAGCATGTACACACAGCTAAATTCAATTGTCTTTTTAGGTCAACAGGTATAGCAGCACAAAAGTACAGGGGTGTAGGCAGTGGAGGTGAACATCCAGAAAGGAAGTGGGAGTTATGGTTTGGTGCTTTGAAACAAACGGAGAGAAGAAAAGTGCCTCCTGAAGATAGTTTATAGAGATTGTCAGCAGAGGCACAACGTCCAGAGGATGATGCAGGCAGCATAGAAATAGTCCACACTTACGTGATAGCTGAGGGGGCGATCACATAGCCCAAGAGCATCTGGAAAAGGTCCCCAGTGTCCAGGTGCATATTGTAGGTTTGGCAAAAGTAGTGGGGCCCAAAACGGCCAGCCAAGACCGACAGGAACAGACAGGAGCCTTAGGAGTGGGGCCTTGGGAGGCGGGCCGTCATTCGCCTGTCGGCTGTGCTGATTGGGGCTTTCAAGGAACAGAGGCCCAATCACAATTGAACAACAAGAAGGTTAGGTACTCCACCTCCCACAGAACGGGGCAGCCATGATGAAAAGGACGCCGACTACAGCCTTACACAGGATGCCAAGCACACATCACCAAGAAAAGCAACCCATGTAATTTAAAAAGAATAATACTTTTCCTTTTCTTTCTTTCAATTCCAAATTAAAATCAGACACCCTTCAGAAAGCTCTTTGTGTGCTGCTTCCGCAAAGTGGGGTGGTAATGGCTCCCAAGAGTTTGAATGCAAACAATGGCTGTGCTAGTTTGGATGGACCTTGTTATAACAATTTCCAAAGTTTGAGAATTATTTTCTTAATTTGATAAGACTTATCGTTGTAAGTCTATTTTGACATGGTGCCAATAGAATGTGTTTCCAAAATGGCCTCTCTGTTAATATATGAGACTTGTTTCATACTTTGTTGTATCAACTTCTTGGGGTATTTCCGCTGTGACAGTTTATTGGCTAAAGTCGTGGATTGAGAGTGTTAATACATCCAAAAGATTCTGTTTCCAAGGAGAGTGCGCCTTTCCATATGATGAGCACATCATCAATGTACATCTTCCATGACAACACATGATCTTTAAATGGATTGGAATCATCATATTGAATTCTTATAAAAAATATTCCACATATAGGTTGATGATAAACATACCAATAACAACATTCAAAATAGCACATGTATGCTGCTACAGATCACATACAGAAAACCTTGTATTCCTAGTTAAGGCATTTCTTGATTTCACCCTTACATTTTAAATTAGGCATCAGGTCATTCACTGATATGTTTTCTTGCCATGCTTTGATTTCTGTATCATATTCAAAGGGGAGAATGACTATCCAAAAACATGCTGTTCTGTTATTGAAGAAAGTTATGTTAGGTGGTATTTGTATAACACCTGGTGCCGCTGGTATTGCCTTGAAGCACTGTGAAGATTAATCACTTCGGAAGACCATAGTCTGTGTTAATAGTAATGAAAGGAGTGGTAAAATGCCTTTGTGCATTTATAGCCAAATATGAGGTAGGTAGAGAATCTCTAGGTGTCTAGCAGCAGCCCATATTGTAAAGGCGTGAGGAACAGGTGCTGAGTCTAATTGTCAAACGGTCAATCTATGTGAACAGCTGGACGGAATTTTGTGTGGGACTCAGCTGTATTTTTTGGGTGATATCGGATGGGGTTGCAGGTGATGTATGTTTAGGGCAAGCTATAGACAAATAGCGTGTATCCTAAAGGTGTAAAGCTCTGTGAACAGCAGAACGGAATACTTTGAATGGACCCAGCTGTATTTTGTGGTACACAGTGCATGAGGATCCTGTGATGAAGGACTGAAGCATATTAGTTCAGACATGTGGAGGTATCATATAGGTGTAGGAAGGAATGCTATGATCCACCTAACTGACTCCTCTTGTGCGCTCTCATTCGACATGAGGGAGGGTGGGGGTGATTGTTTGCACACAAGTTGTTCGTGAGATCTTCACCAAGTGTGTGAGGGTGCAGAGGGGAAGAACCAGGCTTTGATTGCTTTCCTGAAGGCAAGCTGGTCCTCTATGCAGCAGATGGTTAATTGGAGACAGATCCAGATGGTGGGTGCTTGGACTGAAAAGGAGGAACTACCAATATGGGTTTATTTTGTCCCCGGAATTGTGAGAAGTACTGAGTACTGACCCTGATATTAGGTTAATGTATGCCTGTAGCATGTGAATTTATACTGTTGGTATTCCAGTCCTTCATTGTAAAATGCGTATTGCCTCGAAGGAGCATCGCCATCCAAACGGTAGCCAATGAAGGACACAGAGGGGTTGGGGGACATGTTTTCTTGGGCCTATGGCTATAAAGAGCCTCTCTGCAGTGTTTTGGCTGTGATACAGGGGCCCCTTGGTATAGGGTGTTAGTGTAGTCTAGACGAGAAAGAATGATAGCAACAATTGCAGAGACTCTGTTAAAGAATAAAGTGGCAGAGGATTTGTAAGTGTAGGTAACAGCATTTTACCAGAGAGTTGATAAGATGTGATAGGGTCAATTCTGCGTCCATAATGCATCTGAGATTCTTTATAGTGTTGGAGGAGCGAGGAGATGGGCCTAAGGAGAGCGGCCAGGGCGTGGAAATGGAAGAATCCTATTTGTGTGCATTGCAGTATATTTACAAAATAAGCAATTCAATAGACAAGATCGTACCATAATAAAAAATATGTTGAGATGAAAACGTAGCTAAAGAGCATCATCGTCCCCCAAACATTTCCTCTGTTATTCTCCTTTCTTCCTATTGCACACCTGCACCCTTTATTGCATCCTCCTTTGAAACATTGCACTCTCCTGCTTGCACCTTGGTGCCTATAAATGCAAAATGCAAAGAACAACAGAAAACACCAAAACGAATGGCTTTGCCAATTCTTGTTTTAAGGAGAAAGCTGTTGGCTCCCCAACTGTAGCACATAGTGTTTAGACGCCAGTGACTTAACAACCATTGTGCGTGCATGTCTTTTACCGACGGCACGAGGTTTTAGGTTATTTTGACTTGACCTGGCTGATCTACAAAGCCGAGGCAGGACAGGACACAACACAGACATTAAACAGTGACCTGGATGCATTGTAATCTGGCAATTACTAAAGTAAAGCATTTCATTGTTACTGCATTCGCAGGTATACATTTTTAGGCAATGAAAATCATGGGGGGTATTAGTACTTGAATGGCAGGGGACTAATTGGAAGGGTAGGGGGGACAGGAGACAGCTCATTCTCACAGCAGTCCCTACGTGTGTGGTTTCAGACATGAAGGGGAGAATTAGCTGCCTGAAACATTGAGTCTGAACCAGAATATTCTCAATGTCGAGTGATGCAAGCATATGTTTGCAGGGGCACAGTATTTCATGTTTATGGCCTGCACCCCTGCCCACCACTCTTAAGGCCACCCTCCCTGTCAGAGCCCAACTCACTTTTGTATCTACTGTTTTTTTCATGTGTTATCCTAGAGAACAATTGTGCTGCAAAATTCACCATTTCAACACGTTATTTAAAAGTGTCTCCCTAAATTACTTAGGCCCCCTTTGCAGGGCTCAGTAGCTCATGCCAGTTCATGATAGTTGTTAATGCTCCTCCACTGAAAAAAATAATCTGCTGCCATTGATCTTGTATCGTCGCCAATACTGCCCCCCTTCAGTTGCGGCTGTCCATCCCAGCATGAAAAGCTGCCTCTGACACTGGCATACTAATAATATTTGTTAATGCACAGTGGTGTCTGGTACGTTTGAGTGCAAGTGGACATGCATCACCCGGCTTATTTCTATGATAGCTGAAAGATGTAAGGTTTGATTGAAAAGAATACTTACATCTCTCGCACAGAGCATCATGTGGCAGCATGATCATCATGCTCATTGTGCATGTATAATGTCCAAGTTGTAAGGTGGGTGTAGTACATGTATGAATGTCGGTTTACCACAATGTTATCAGAAAGGAGGTGCTGCTGCTTAGGATTTGAAGACCTTTGTCATTCCTCACAAACACAAGAATGGCTATGAGTACTCACCCCTGCCATCTGAAAGGGTGTAAATGAGGTCAGCATGTGTGTCATGGAGCCACTGTTTTGTTGGGGGAACTGTTCATGCTCTGATGCTTTACATACTGAGCTCACTACAAGATGGTTCTTTCCTCTGACATGCATGCTTCGCTACAGTGTTGCTACATGTAGTGACGCCCGTTGCACTCCTGGTCTGTCTGCGAGTTATTCTGCATCACCCTGCGAGACAGCAGTTCCATGGAATCCCCTTGACGTTGGGAGGTGCTTCCTCTCCCTTCTTTGCTCCACCCACTCTCCATCATGTTTCTTATTGGTCCGCCACCTCAGCCAGCGCTCTTCTTGGCATCTCAATCAGCCTGCCTCACCGGCCTTGGTCTCTACCACAGCCTCTTTTTGTTTTCTGCACATTTAGGAAATGAGCCATTTTCTGAAAGGACATGTACCCTTGGCTCATAGAAGAACACGTTGCTTTCCTAATGAACCCTGTCCTATGGAACATTTTTCATTGCTGAGACATAGGAAAAATAAGTATATTACCTGCACATGAGTCTTCAGGCCAGTACAACGAGCAGTCCGTGACAGTGTTTTATGTCCTGCTCATACACAATTCTAAACCAAAGGATTGCCAGGCTACTGAAGTACAAGAATATAGCAGTGTCATCAAGCTAGTGTCCACACACATCAGGATTCTGAAAGGTAGAGCAAGTCTCTCAAAAAAGCATGGTTCTCCATCTTGAACCAAATTTGTCCTAAAATAATATTCATACTAGCCAAACTTTTAGCAAAAGGTTCAACATAACTAAAAACGAGTGACATTTGCTAACCACAAAGCTCATAATTTCCTTTAAATCTTAACAAATGGAAAAGTCAAAGCAGAAGGCTGATTTATTGCGAAAGTTGTTGTTGCTGCTCCTAAGGTTAAACAGGGGTGTTCTTCAAGTCCTCCGTCAACAATATAGGGTTGTAAACATTCTTCTGACAATTAGCAATGTCTCTTGGGCTGCCTGATGCCGCAGAATCCTCCTGCTTACTGCCTTATAAGCAGCTGCATTGTGGCAGTCCTATGACAGACCAGTGAAGACCACAAGCCAGGATGGGTTTTAGGATGGTACCTCAGCAAACATTTATTATGCCCTGGTTGTGTTCAAATGAGAAGCATGTTGCTAGTATCCCATATCTTTCCTTCACGTGCCTTTTCACACTCCCTTGAATACACATGGTTCTCAAGGATCTCTCAGCTGATTCTCTCTTCTTCCTTGTCTGTTTTCTGACAGTTTTAGTCTCTCCCTATCTATAGGCTTTCAACACTTCATTGACTCTTTTGAATGTTACTATCTTCCAACTCTCTTACAACGTCCTGACATCCTCTTTCCTCTCTTCACAAAATGTATTCTCTTTGAATATCTTGTTTTTTCTTCTTTCAGATGGTATCCGCCTCTCAAGCCTCTCTTCTACTCTCTCATTAAGCCTTGCACTGTAGAATCTACCCCTGCCTCCTCTTTATACGCTAAAGTGGTGCTAGAGATTGGGAACTTTCAACCCATGTGCTAATTCCAAATGTCTGTTCTGTTCCGACAGGTTCTCTGCCACTAAATTAAAAATGTTTTTCGTAGCTCTTGCAATTGTTTTTTTCCGAACTCTAATCCTTGTAATAATAAGTGGTATAATTATCCATTGTAATAGTACCCACTTAATAGACCTCAGACTGTTGAAGGGATAAGTTGGCCTTTCCACACTTTGAACCTGTGTTCACTTGGCTCAACTTGGCAACCTTACTTAGAGACATAACCAGTTCTATTTGCCCCAGTGAATTCTCAGACAGCCTTCTTTCCTACAGGCAAAGTTCCCAACCTCTGGAGAGCATACCCAGACCCATTAATCATTCATATGGAAGATCAGCCATCTCTGAACCCAGCTTTTCCACTTCAACAGTGTCCCCATCTCTGTGAATTGACCATTCGTATGGTGTATCTGTTTTAAATCACTGGATGACTGTCCGTGCTACAGGTGACATGTCTGTCCCTGTTTGAGAAAATAGAAGAGGTTGTTCCTCACACTGAGATGTTGTATATCCCTAAGTGAGTGAATCCTAGAAACCATCCTTTCCATAGGTATTAGAATGTATTCCCCCTGTAAATCGCGTTAATCTATTTTTGATTTGTAAGATGTATTTTTCGTAATTGCTTTTTAATTGTGAATCATTCATCCATGTCACATTTGGCAGAGATACGTTTTGGGCTTACTCTAGGTTTCCCTTTTATAAGCTATGGGTACCGTGCAGAGGTACCTGATGTGTCTCTGACTATGGCTGGCTGCATAGGATGTTGTGGAAGCTTAGCTAATTTAATTAAACATACAGCCATGCTTAGTTTGTTCCTCATAGGTTCTCAATACCTGAATAAATCCCTAGAGCCAATCTTGCAAGCAACCACAATCTAAGTCTCTGATGAATCCCCCAAAACCATCCAACCCACATGTAATTAGCTAATTATCCTGAGACTACACCACATAACCAATCCTTCCTATAGCTGACTGGTTTACCAACTATTTGCTAATCATCAGAACCAATTCTTCCAGCATAGCTTGTCTTTGGATAGTGCTTAAGCAGTTTTTAAAAATTGTATTGACAGAGTCTCTGTCTTTGTGTTGATTACTAGAGTCTATTCTTTTGCATGTAGCAGATTCTGTGACCATGGATGATTACCTCCAATCCATCATTTCACCAGTTCAAAGGCTTTTTATTCATGGTTGAATCCTTATAATCCGTAGTACCATCAAGTGAAAAGTATTTTTTGTCCATGAGAAAATACCAAGAATCCCCCCTACCTACAGGGGAAAGATTCCCTTGTCATCTATAAATCCGTAGAGGCATCTATCCTTCAGGGAAGGCATCCAGACCTGGCAATTCACCTAAACCTATGTTTTCAATGGTTAAATGAGTGTCAAACTTCCTTGCTACAAGTGGGACAATGTCCAGAACATAACGTTTGAATTGTTGTCTTTTGTCCCTGGGACAAGTAACCTTTCTAGCTCCATAGGCAAACTCCTAGAGTTTGTCAATCTTTTGGTTGACTGTTCATGAGGCTGAGTGAATCCACATAGGTCATGCTTGATACAGATTAAAGCTAATCTCAAAAACGCAACATTCCTAAGTGAAAGACAGTCTATATTTTATCCATCTTCCATAATCCAGTCCTTCTTTTTTTCCTGTAGGCTACAAACATATTGTCACTGTACACAGTTAATTTACTTTGTGACTGTGACTCGGCAGTAATGTTGTGAAGTATGTGGGATGTATTAACCCACTAGGCTCTGCCCTGCGACATCACTGTGTGCTGCTTTCACCAGAACCAACAAAATGGCCACAAAAAATCCTATGCACGTTATACCTCTGAGAATTGCGCAGTGAAACCAGAAAGTTGGCTGCCTATCTACTTTGTCTGTTTCAGTGGTGGAACAGGAGACCACACTTATAAAACCTGTCATTGGGCTGCCACAGAGTGCAAATGGAAACTTCATGAAAGGCTGTGCTTCATTGTGAGGAAAACCAAAGGTGCTCTGAAATTCTTTTTTTCCTTGGCTGCTGAAATTGCAGAATCATGGTTCAACACATCAGAAAAGATCCGACATCTTTGCTGGGTGTTAACCATCACCCTATTCAAGGAATCTACTTAACCACACTATGTCAGGAAAAGCAGAATCCATCATAGAATATCCACATTAAAAAGTGTGCTTGGCTGTGAAAAAATCTGTCAGAAATGGGCGCAGCACCACCGACTGCCTGTCTGACAGCTGTCAGTTAAGTGCATTAGAAGTTAAACTTGTGCATTAAAATCAAATTGTTAAAAAGAAGTGACTTGCCATCAAAAGCAATATAGGTTGGCACTATTTAATTTCTATGTTTAAAAAGACTGGAATTGGAAATATGTTTGCCTGTTTTAAAAATTGTAACTTTAATTTCAAGAAAGAACAATGTAACAATTAACTTTAAAGTAACCAGATTCAGCAAAACTTCAAAGAAGCTTCCCCCACTGGGAAGCACACCTTCCACTGCTCTCTGTTCCAAGAACTCTCAGTCAGATGTTAATGAAAAGGGGAGGGGAATTTGCTCTGCTGCCCCTGAGAGAGACAAAGGGTTTCCTTGGCTGAAAAGAAAATGCTAATGCAAGTGTCAACAGAAACTCCGGCCAGCAGGAAGAGAGGCGGAGATTGCTCTTGACCCATCAAAATTTTGGGGGCGGGACAGACAGTTATGTGTATCCTTAAACAACAAGAACGTATATTTTTTGAAAAGGACTGACAGAGGACTGTTCAAAATTGTAAAAATGTGTAAAATATAGTGTTGTTAACATGAAAATCCTGGTCAGGTTTTAAAACTACTCACAACTCTGTGCTATGTTCAGGGACGTGACTACAGAATTTGTGGTTTTGTAGCAATTGCGGTGATGCCAGAAACATGAAAGTTCACAGGATTATGCCCAGATGACATGCGCACATATGTGTGAAAATGTGGACAAATCTGACATTGGGTACCAGACCAAAAGTATGAAAAACTGTCAAATCTGAATCAAAGCTCTCACCGAGATGGGACTCAAATTAACACTTGCTCCACTAAATCTATGATGTAAATATGCTATTGCTAGCAAGTTGGTAAAATTGTAAATATGTCTTGTATGAAAAATAGATTTACTGTGCAGAAACAAAGGGGAGGTTCTCCCTGGATACTAAAATACAGTGCCATCATGACACCATGTTTTCTTCTCAAATCTGGGGTGTGGAAATGCCCTAACCAATAGAATCCCTAGAGGGTGTGCCTAGTATAATTCAGCATACCCACCCCTTTAGGAAACACATAAATAGAGACAGCTTAGGACCTAGACAAACACACACATTCACCCATCAACTGATTGCTGGTGGAGCAATTTGCAAGACAAATCCATATCCAAGACTCCAGGACTTTGAAAGCAGAAAGGGCCACTTCCAAAGCTGAACCCTTCTCTGCTTGGCCTTTTAAAATCCTGAAACCAGATTGTACCCCAGACCTCTAAGGGGCACCAAAAAAAAAACAGCCTGTCTGTGCTCTTTCTGCTTTCTTGATAAGAATTCTTGCCAGAATCCAGAGATCCAACCCAGTAGAGCAGAGCTGTAACCAGATAGCTGCAAACCAGAACCAACCCATCAGATCCAGTCAAATCCTGTCGTGCAGTGTCCAGAGTGCCGTGCTGAGTGCAGAACCAGAGCGCCTTCAGTCCAGTCCGGTGGGCTAACAGAATTCCGGTCCAGAAATCTTTGACCAGATCTCTGACGGGTCCATTCCAAACAGTGTTAGTGAATTTCTATAGCATAGAATTGTCCCTAGCAAGTATCTTATTCTTAAGTAATCCTATCCAAACCCATTCTATTATATCCAGAACTGCATTGTAGAAAATCTTTTGTCTTACCTGAATCTTTCTCTCTTCCCTATAGTCCCTTGGTAATCGAAGTGTTAAATTCATCTTTGCGTTAATATATTTTCTGAAGAAAGGCAAGCCTCTCGGCGGGCAAAAACCATCCAGAGATGTTGCTGTGTTGGTAGCTGTGCTGTCGTGTAGCTTGTGGCTTCATAGTCTCTTTAGTGTAAAGAAATCTTGTTTGTAATGTTCAAAAGCGCATCTTTCTTTTTTTTTTTTTTTCAAATTTTGACCCTTTCTGTAAAATACCAACCTCTACCAAAACCTTCATAACTTCCGTACCATGTATGCTAGAAACACAATTTAAGTGTCAAATTGAAGCTAACATCCTCGGATTTCTATCGAATCCAACTCCTTATAGTTTTTCTGCAATCGCGCATGGAAAAGTTTGCTGCAGATTTCTCGTTTGGCTCATATCTCTCATGTGTGAAACAGCTGTTCTTTGCATCCGACCTCAGATTTACATTTTCAACTTGCTAATTACTCAATAATCATTGCTAGTGTTTATCTGAAACTATACAAAGCGGCTCCCACTAGTATTGAAACCAATTTAGTTATTTAAATCCATTTTTCAGTGTTTATTTCCATTCATTTAAAGCCACATTCAAAACCATTTTGACAAGTTGCAATCACTCCTGTTTTCGCTGTGTTGTTGGGGAAATTCGGATTGAGACTGTATTTGTTGAGTGTGTATTCCTGAAACCTGTTTTCTCCCCTTCCATCTCTTTATACTGCATATTCGGGGGATTGAGTAGTGTGCAGGGGGAAAGAGTGATCACATTGCATTTCTGTTTGAACCCACACAAAGTATTATTCCATGCTGCATTATTTTCCCCATTATTATTCTATATGATTAAAGAGATTTATTGTGACATCACCCCATTGGGGATCCTTGTATAAATATTAAATAGTGTGATATATATATTGTGAAACCCATAAAATAAATCTTTTAACTTTGCAAAACAACCTGCTTCCTGGTTCAGTGCAACCGTGGGGGATTCAAAGAGAGGGGTGTGATATAAGGGTACATCATTCAGAAATAAAAGAACTTATAGACAAAAATATATAATTAAGGGTTTCAATTGTGCATCCCACGCTAGGCATTGACTTAGGTGTAGTGCTGGGTTAAAATCACTTACAAGTAATGCTGCTAAACTAAACCTGGGCAAACCAGTTAGGGCTCAGGCCGGCCCAGTTCAAAAATTGGGCTTTGGTCTGACCCTCTTCTTGGGTTAGTACCTCCCCAGAGCATGAGGCACCATTAGCCCCACCTGATGTCTTTACCGGAATTACAAATATTTGTTTAAATAAAGAAAAACATGCACTTAACATTCTGGCCACTTGTATAGGAGCACAGATGTCTGACTTCCTGTCTGAGACACCTGACTTCCTATCCTACCTCACTCACTTAATTGGCTGGGACAGAACAGGGGCACTTACTGGTATGACATTGCAGCAACTGGCGACTTTAAAAGTAAGACGAGTGATTGTCACCCACCTATTTGTTCCTCTACATTCTCCCATATTCCCCAACCTTCCCTTTGAAATTCAAAAAATACAGGTTCCACCCCTGCACCCCCCAGTGCCAATCCTCTTTTCTATGCCCTCCTACACCATTCCGAAAACACCAGTGCTGTCCTTCTGCTCCCAAGCACCACTATCCCCCTGATCTCTGCTCTAGCGCAACTCCCCACAGAATAACACGGCTGCTGCCTCTATCCTCTCCCCCAGCACTACAATCCCCTTCCCTTGTTCCAAAGCCAAAACACTTCCACAGATCCACCCTACATCAACACCCCCCCAGCACCACCATGCCCCTTTCTTCTCCACATTGCCCTCCCACCATGCAGCCATGTTTTGCTCATCTTACATTTGGCCCCTGGAGAAAGACCAATGCCCTTGACAAAACCCCATTCTACAGTTTCCAGGCTTTCCCAGTTGTATGCTAAGCAACTCCAATATTGGATTCCCTAAGGTACATTATTCCAGCGCAAAATGTCAGTGGTAGTTGTTCTCCTGGAAAAGGATCTCCTTCGGTAATGAAGTCACTTCTTTCTATTTCAATGGAGGTCATGGATAATGAAAATGAGGTGGCCACTGAGGAGAAACAAAATGAAGGGAGAGCTCCGGGGTGAACTACCTTTGCAAAACGAAGTAAGTGGGGCAAGTTGTGTGCATCATCTCGGATGGAATGGATGGTGTGCCAATACTGGCAGTTAATACCAACATTCCAAGCAAACTAATTGGCTCTGACTCAAGCGGAGATGCTAATTAAGTGTCTTTCTATTAAACATAATATTTATCTATCTGTCAATTCAGACATCTATGTATAGCTTTCTCTCACTTTTCTCAATTTAACTCTAGCTAAAACCTTTGTCGCTTCAAATACCCAAACTGTTTTTCCTCCAAGTGACTTTGTATAGAATTATAGTGGATAAAGAGATTTGATTTATGTGACCGTGTTCCAAGAACTACTATGTTCTCCCAGATGTTTTAGCCGTCAGGAAATAGACATTTGATACATAATAACGCATGGCCAGAAAGACAGAGGCCCTCATTACGACCCTGGCGGAGATCGTGGTGCAATATGCACCATGGAGCACGGCGGAAAGCTGCCGATACCGCCATGGGGGTTGGCGGATTTACCGCCCCATTCCGACCTTGGCGGGGTGGTAAATCCCCAATCCCCATTTTACCCTTCCCCATTCCCATTTTTGCCCCATAGGGTATAATGGGAGTGGGGAAGGAGTTAATCACGCCACCGTAAATTACGGTGGCGTAATTAACTACAAGGTCCCGTAGCGCCATGGATTTTTCCGCCCGGAAAAACCGGGCGTAAAACTCACCATGGCGCTACGGGATCTCGTAGTAGGGCGGACGGGTCCGCCGCGAATACCGCTGGCGTAGACCCACTCCGCCAGGGTCGTAATGAGGGCCAGACAGTAAACCTTAGTATACTGTCAAAACAAAATAAATAGTAAATATGAAAATTTATTTCACTCTTCAAGTCTAGTCACACAACCACATTGAAATCAATGCAAACATTTGGTGAAATTATTCACATTCTATCCCTTAAGCCTGACAGATTAGCATAAAGCCGTTTAGGAATTTGTGATGTTTACAAGAGATTTTCATCATACGTTTTTCCTCATCAATAGTCTGATTGTTACCTTGCGCCGTCAAAAACACTGACTTGGTCACAAAAAAAAAAACATCCGCCTGATGCAAGGATCTGGGATTTCTCTATTCCCAGTCAGAGGTGCAACACAGCACTGAAGGATACTGTGCTTATTGTTTGTTTTTATTGCTGCATTTCAAAGCTGTAATTATACGTGAGTATGAAGTGGGAAGGAAAAGGGCATCAGATGTAAACGCTAGTGTTTCTCCAAATACATTTTGCTCTCATGCACATATATCCACCCATTCAGAACTAGAATGAGGGCATTGTTTGTCGCTTTTCTGTTTTGTACACTCATTATGTATTCATTTATTGAGGAAGAGTATTGAGCTTCAAACAGAAATGCCGTACAAAAGAATAACATCAGAGAGTGTAACAACACTTTACATGGTGGGTTGCATAAGGACTAATTGATAAATGATCAGGCTGGGGTCCAGAAGGTGGGGCCAGAGCATCATAGAAGGAATAGGGGGGGCAGAGACAGGCAACATATGTTTATGTGTCGTTTATACACACCATTTTATAAACTATTTTAATATACAGTGTCAATTATACAGGATTAACAAATAGGGCAAGGATGGGATCAATCCCTCAATTGATATGAATTGCTACTGTGAAAGGGCAGTAAAGTAAATGTATTTAACGTCCGATTCTTAATGCATAGGAGCTGCTATTTTTTTTTGATTGAAGGCAGTAAGGAGGTCCAGTGGAAGGGAGCAGGGAGTAGTAGGAGATTTAAGAAGCATTGGCAAAGCCACCAGTTTGGGCTTTTGTGTGTAGGCATGGGATAAGCATTTGCAAGACACTAACATAATCTTACTACCTGGCAATAAGATGTCAACAGCTAGAAAATGGTGTGATTACATGGGCATAGGAAAGCAGTCTCTATACAGAAGCCAAAACAGTTGGCTTTGCCAATGCTTGTTTTGACCAGGACTCCAGTGAAGGATACAGAAATAAATTAAGTGGTGGGAGGTACTTGGTTAGGACACTTGTTAAACCAGTAGCACATTTGGACTTGGGTTACACTAGTAGCACATTTACAACTAAAATTAAACCATTAACTCTTAACAGACTGCTTAGAAATGCACATCGAGGGCAACGTTTGAGGTTACTTCTTGATAAAGCTAACTCGATATATCAGGATGATGTGTTTGGGGCGTGAACGGTGAAGTGGTGGCTGGGAATGGTCATGCGGTTTTAACAGGTTTATAGGCTGTCAATGGGATGGTAAATAGCCAAAAACCCACAAGCTGTATGTCCCTCCTCAAATGTTACCTCCCTTCAACCTGTACTCTTAATGCAATAGTTTCAGCTTACATGTGGTGCTTGAGAACCACTAATAGCCCAAATTAAACAGGTGCTACTTTTACCCAGCTGAGAAAAACTGCTAAATGATCGGTACCTGCAAGCAATGTATGAGGGTTGCTAAATCCTTCAATTACATCTTTATATGTTGTTTATTAGTCACTTTTACTTATCCTGAATATGTGTTCTACGCCTGCCTCATAAGCTTACAGTCTACTAACCAGTCTCATCTCATTACTGTCTGAGGAAGAGGCACAGGTGGTCTTGAAAGCTAGCATGCAAAAATAATGAGTTACCCTGATAAACGATAATCGCTACAAGACCAGATATTTTTTAACTTCTTGTTTAAAAAACAAAAAGGCACTGCAGATGTTATTTAGACATGCTAGTGAAACTATACATGCAATCCACATGCATTGCCACCCTATATCACATTAATTATGATGTATTTTAATTTACAGCACTGTGATGACATATGGTGCACAGGTCTGCAAGTTCAGGCTAAGATAGAGGCATAGGTTATTTGCAAGTATGATTTTTGAACATGCAATTTGTAATCAACTGGCCAGGGGCCCCCTTCCGACAGCCCATCACATCTCATTGATACTCTTATCCGCAGCAACATTCAGCCTTGCATGGTGTCACAATATAGAGCACTAAGACATACACTGATTAGCATATTGTCAATTACACAGAAGACTGCAATGAGGATGAGAATCCGCTTGAAGCCCGAAGCCAAGTGCAAATCCTGGTACGACTCAGACCTCACCACCCTTAAACGCAAGTGCAGGGTGGCTGAGAGGATATGGCATGCTTCCGGATCATCCTCTGACAAACTGGCCTGCTGCCTGCTGCAAAGGTAATACCGGCTCTCTGTCCGCACCAAGAAGAGAGCCCACATCCAAGTTTGCATCTCAGCGGCATCTAACAACTCATCCGAACTCTTTAAAATCTGCAAGGAGCTGGCCAATCCTGCTGCAGTCTCTACCTCTCCTGTCCCCTACTAGGCCCTCTGCACGGCCCTGGCTTCTCATTTCATCTCAAAAACTCAGCACATCCTGCCCTCTCTCTCTTCCTCTCACCCTGCCCCCTCCACTCCCTGCTCTTCCTCTGGTCCTTCTCCAGCCACCTCTCCTCCCTCCTTCTCTTCCTTTCCCCTTTTCTCCCCAGATGAGGTTTCTAGACAAGTCCGATCTATGAACGTCTCATCAAAACAAGTTCACCCATGCTTCTCCAAATCCATCAAGGACCACATTGATACCGTGGCCCCTGCTCTGCCTGACTTCTGCAACCACTCTTTCACCATTGGGGTCTTCCCTTCCCCCCTGAAACATTCCCTTGTGCATCCTCCTCTTAAGAAACACTCTGCCAACCCGTCCTTCCCGGCTAACTATCGCCCAATCTCCATCACTCCTTTCCTGGTCAAACTCCTGGAAAAGCTGGCTATCTCCCAGCTTAATCTTCACACTGAATCTGTTGGTTGTCTCCATGACCATCAGTCTGGCTTCAGAGCTGCCAGAAGCACGGAAACTGCTCTCCTGAACATCTGTGAAGACCTGCTCTCCAACCTTGACTCCAACACTCCCTGTGTCCTCATCTTCTTTGATCTCTCTTCTGCCTTTGACACAGTCAACTATGACATACTGCTCAAACGTCTCCGTGATAACCTGGGTATCACTGATCAGGACCTGGCTTGGATGACCTCTTTCCTCTGTGATCGACCCTCCAAGGTCCAACTTGGGTCCTTCCTCTCATCTATCTCTTTCTCGACATGTGGTGTTCCCTAGGGGTCTAACCTAGCTGTTTAACAAATACCTGAGACTTCTTGCCCACCACATTGCTGCTCTCTGCCCTAACTGTCAGTGCTATGCGGATGACACTCAACTCATTGTCAGGTTCCCTTCCACCACTTCTTCTCCATCGCTCATCTCTGACTGTCTTTCTGCTATCCATGAGTGGTGTGCCACCAATGATCTTTGCCTTAATGCCAGGAAGACGGATATTCTCCTCATTGGCACATCTGCTCCCTCCTCTCCTGTCATCTCTGGTCGGCCTCTCTTGGCCTTCTTCGTGCTCCCACCTGTGAGGCTAAAAACCTTGGGGCCATCTTCGACTCCACACTCTCCTTCTCTCCTCACATTTCTAATGTCTCTAAGAAGTCACACTACTGGCTGCACCTCCTCAGAGGTATTCTTCCTTTCCTCTCCTTCCCCCAGAAGCTCACTGTTTCCAGATCTCTGGAACTCTCTAGGCTGGACTACTGCAAAAGCCTCTTTCTAAATTTGCCTGCTTCTACTCTCCACCCTCTGCTACTCATCCAGAACAGGACTGCGAGATGTGTCCTTGGCCTCAAGCCCAGGGATTGTATCTCTCAAGGACTGAAATCTCTGCACTGGCGCCCAGTGGCTGCAAGGATTAAGTTCAAAACCCTCTGCATTGTCCACACGGCCTTCTGGGGCCTGGGTCCTCAATACCTTCAACTCTCTCTTCCTTAATAACTTCCTTCTCGAGCACATCGCTCATCCGCCTCCAACTCCCGCAGCTTCAATTGCTTCTCCAAGTAACGAGTTGGTGGTAGATCTCTTTAGAAGCAACGAGTTGGTGGTAGATCTCTTTCCTCTGCTGGGGCCTCCCTGTGGAACAGCATCCCTGCCTCTCTGAAACTTGAGGAGAACCACCTCTGGTTCCGGAAGCACCTCAAGACCTTCCTCTTTGCTTCTGCTTTCTCTCCTTTGCTCCCTTGCTGATCTCCTGGTTGAAACTGAAACTGCACTGGATTTCCTGGCTACCCTCTGATCTCGGTCCCAGGTCCCCCCGCCCCCTGCCAGTTGTACCCCTGCACTGCCCTCCTGGCAACCCTGCATTCGGGGACTGTTTCTGTACCCCTACAGCCCCCTACCAGCACTCGACACCTGTTTTCTGCCCTTACCCTTGCACTTGCCACCAGCTGGCCGCACTTGCCACCAGCTGACCGTACTTTTTATCAATTATTTATCGTTTTATTTATTTAATTTGATTTTAAGGTTATCTTATGTACTGCCCCACCCCTTTCCCCCTGCACTTCTCCCCTTCCCCACACGCCTGCACTTGCATGATCTCAATGTCACCTGGCCCAGTAAGATTGCTGTCTCTGTCTTCCCTCTGTTCTCCCTCCCTTGCCTTGTAGTGCCTTGAAACACTTGTGTATAGGTGCGTTAAAAATGCCATATCATATCATATCATAACCATGCACGGCAGTGTTAACATTCTGGGAGATTCCGACAATGGTTAGACCACATTGTTGTTGAATAATCATGCCAGACTGAAGCAGTGCTATGCTGTAACAATGTAATTGCTCGTACATCAATGTCAAAAATATATTTTGCCATCTTTTTCACTACTGCTCCTTGTTATGCCATGATATGCCTCAATAAATGATTTCATGCGATGTAATGCTTTCTCAAGTGACTATGCCATATATTCTGGGCAAGAACCTCTAATTAAGGGTCTGCTTTATGACTACCATCTGACTCTTCGACCGCATTGCGACTCAAGGTTCACATAGAAGCATAATACTATGCTGTCTGGCACTAGCAGCTGACTAGCCACCACAATCAACATCAACATCAATACTAGCATGCCTAAAGATACCAATAGGAGATAGCCGGCTGGATTTTAAGACAGGCAATAGTATTGTGAAATGTTCCTATCTTCAAAACATAACATTTTCAAATATTCATCACAATACCAGGTCTTACCATGCCTTACTGAATGGTATTTATTGTGAAATGGCAGGCTACATACAAATCTTTAGAGACCCAAAACGACTAGTCAAAGTGCCTCAATCCCATAACAAAGACAGATGAGTGCTCTATAGAGGACATGTAACATGACGTATGAGTTGTGTTCCAATACTTGAAGAAATAGTTTTGAGACAGGTGACCAGGTGACTCCAGATCCGCCTGACACGCAATTTATAGTAATTGGCTTTCTATATGTCAAACTAACACTGCCTGGGACTTTTAGCTTTGGTTCATCTGAACAAATTGAATAAATGGACGTAATACCAGTGGTATCAGATGGACCTAGATGTCTGGTAATCCATACATGCATGTCAACATGGCTCATTCAATTTGGGAGTTGCTAATCCAGGCCTGTTTTTACTTTGCATTCTGGGACGTTTAGAGCTGAATCAAAAATGTGAAAATCCCGGGCTACAAGAGCCAGATAATGCCAGATAAAAAACAGAACATGCTATTTGTTTCCCTAATAGAGTGGGAATGATGACATTTTTGCCAATATTACAGATGTGCTCATGTTTTTCCTGGTGGACAATTCAGAAAAAAATGAATCAGGTAGGATCTGTCTATGGTCAAACCTGAACTCTCACCCCCAGGCAATCTATGGCGTCATAAGTGAACTCTATTGAACCCCTGTGCTGCGGGTGATGCAAAGCAGCATGAGCACGCTTCAGCCAGATGGGTATGGAGCCAGACACCATCGCAGTTGCCACATGGAATGCGGGCACTCAGCTTACATATTGTGAAAAACACAGGATAAGAAAGTAACTAAATTGTGAGTTCTTTGTGACTATGATTTGGTGCTTTCAGTCAATCCAAGCTTTTCAGGAGTGAATAGGAGTCAATTCATAGTTTGCTGATAGTGAGTGCCACCCACTTACATCTGATAATCCGGCCAAATCCAGGACAATATGTTTTTCTCTGCATAATAGGTGACTCAGTGCAGCCATTTAGCCAATGAAATGGCAAATATGGGGACAATTGTTTATTTTTCTGGCTGATACAACTTAAGTCTGTTGCCAAAAGTGCAAAATGAGAGTGTGCAACACACGAAACATAGGACGTCTAGGGTGAGTTAGAGCACCAACCAAACAAGGCAGACATGCTGAAAAGTGCTGGTATGTTAATCTCGCAATCCTACATGCCCCATTCTATTTTGTATCTGGGAGATGCAAGTCGATTTTCTTTCTTCAATATGAATTCGCCAACGTGCAGTCCTAGAATTCCCTATATCCAATAATACAGCTCTCAGAATTAAAAAACAGAACACAACCAGGACTGGTTTACCATCCCACAAATGGAAGGTGGAATGTTTCCATGGATGCTCAAAATGACAGTAACACTGAAAGTATAAAAGGCCTGCAGACAAGCGTTGAAACTGGAGCACAGATTATCCTACACACAAATGAACATCCAAAACTCGAGCACCTGCAGTAACTAATTAGGGCATACAGGAACAGGATGATGTAGATGTCAGCAAAGTACAAACAATAAAATACACTTTTTTAGGGGTTTCTCTCTCCAGTTCTTAGCCTTGCATTAAACCCCACAACCAGAACTCAAGAGTGATTGGAAGCCTTGTGCACAGCCATCTACTCTGGAACAGCCCAGGTTCGGGAGCTTGCTGAACACAAGGACAGTGTTCCAAGACAGTCACTATGGCTGCAATAACGAAAATAAAAACAAGTGATTGACACCAGGGTTATGGGGGCTCCTCCAGTAGAAACTGACATGCTGTCACGGGGAGCTCCACTTTGAAACACAGTAGAGCAGAAAGGGCCAAACGCTGCTGTCTTTTATCTGGCCACTCCAGTGCTTGTGTAAGCAAATCAAAAGAGGCGATGACTGGAAGATTTTGAATTAATCTTAACCTCTGCCATTGCCCTGGGCAACCCTTCAGACCATCGTTTTTCACCTGCCAAGCCATTACAAAAGGTGAAAGACCTTATGCAAATCAGGCTTAGTCCCACCCCAAAAGGGACAGTCCTGCCCAAACTGCTTGGTCACATCCCTTCTGCACGAAACCACAAGTATCCCCAGATGTGTTTTGGCCTCATTGGGCCTCGTTAGTGAGGAGAAGCTTGGGTTTCTAGACCCCACAGGCAAGGGACCCACATCTGGGCATACTCGTCGAGGTGATTCCTGGAAAGTTTACAATTAATGTTAACCTCTGGCATCACTCTGGGCAAACCTCCAGACCAGTGTTCTTCACCTGCCAAGCCATTACAAAAGGGCAAAGACCATATGAAAAACAGGCTTGGTCCCAACCCAAAAGAGGCATTCCAGCCCAGACTTCTTGGTCACATCCATTCTGCACAAAACCTCAAGACTCCCCAGACATGTTTTCAGTCACGTTGGGCCTCATCCGTGAGGATTAGCTTAGGTCTCTAGGCCCAGCAGGCAAAGGACCCACATCTGGGTATACATTCCCACTTGGGGTGACTAAACGAAATGAAAGAGGTGAGGGTGGAAGGTTTATCATTAATCTGGAAGGTTTATCATTAATCTTAAATGTGGCATCGCTCTATGCAACCCTGCATAGCGTTCGTCGCCTGCTAAGCCGTTGCAAAAGTGGAAAGACCATATGCAATACAGGGTTGGCCCCACCACAAAAGAGGCAGTCCAGCCCAGACTTCTTGGTCACATCCCTTTTGAACAAAACTACAAGCATTCCCAAATATGTTTCAGCCTCATCAGTGAGGAGTAGACTGGGTCTCTAGGCCCAGCAAGTGCAGGACCCAGGTCTGGGCATACCCGTGGCACTGAAGTGACTAAGAAAAACAAAAAAGGTGATTTTGGAAGATTTAGAATTATCTTAGTCTCTGGCATTGCTTTGGGCAACCCTCAAGACCATTGTTCTTCACCTGCCAAGCCATTTGAAAAGGGGAAAGACCATATGTAAATCAGGCTTGGTGCCACCTTGAAAGAGCAAGTCCAGCCCAAACTGTTTAGTCACATCCCTTCTGCAAGATATGGAAAGAGTTGCCAGGCATGATTCAGCCTTATCAGGCCTCCTCAGTATTAAAAAAATCAGGTCTCTAGACCCAGCATGCACGGGAGCCTTATGTGGGCATACCAATCCCACTTGGGGTGACTTATGTGAGAAAGCTGAGGGTATTCTCTCAAGAAAACATCAAGAATCCCTTATTCAGGTGGCAAGGGAAGGGCTGGCACTCTCAATTCCCAATCCTGGAGGCGGATGAGCAAGGGAGGATAACCTGGGTAGAGGAACCTGGGTTATGCTCAGGGAAATACTCCAGGTGAGACAGAGTATTACACCAGGGAAGAGGATGAAGTCCTTGAGGCCTTTATAGGCTATTCTAAATTAAACCCTTCCCCCCTAGTCATTCTCCCTTATCAAAATCCTACAACCCCTGCTTGTCTGTGAAACCAATTAGGAACCTGAACCACGTTACCGTGGGTAACTACATCTCACAGAGTCCCTATTTTCAAGTTACCTACAGAGTACTCCTAGACATTCTTCTCCCCGTCCCTCTGATTATCTTGTTCCAAACTCCTGTGACCTAAAACCATAGTTCCCACAATCCCTTTTACTCATTTCACAAACGCTACAAAACCCTCCCTTCTAAGCTCAACACAAACCCTAAGACGAGGGATATAATCGGCCTCATTACAAGTTTGGCAGTCCAGTAGTAACGGTGCTGGTAGGCAGAATCGTTGCTACTGGACCAGCAAACTACGAGTTGTGCTTGCGGGTGCGTCTCTGCCTGCTAGGTCTGACCTGGCTGGCAGACCGGCACCCAGGAGCACAACATGTCAGATGCACCAGCACCATTCTGAATGGTGCCGGTGCATCCGACCTCCCCAAATCCCATTGAGCCCTATGGGGCTCAAATGGGAAGGGGGAGCATTTTATTCTGGCGCACGCAAATGGGCAATTACCGGGTCTGGCGGGGCCGTAATGTCCCGCTAATTGCCCATTTGCGGGTGCTGAAAAAAATCACATGTTTGGCGGCAGCCTGCCGGTTTTACCAGCAAGGCTACCCCCAAACTTGTAATGAGGCCCAATTTCTTATGACAGTTTTTCTCCATCCGAGCCAGCAGGATATTTAGCAGCTCTACTCCCTCCCTTTTCTAACAAAACTTTTCCCATACCGTGAAAAACAGCGGACTAACAACCGAGCCGTTTACCTGACATGTCCCAACACAAACATCAGGCAATTGAGCAGAACCACACACACTTGACGGTCCTTTCGTTTCACCACAGAGATAAAAGCTGGAGCCCGAGAGCACACTAAGAGCAAGGCAGACCGCACAATGAAACAGCTATCCAAACACGGCAGTTCAAGTAGAGGAGAAAGGTGGCGAGAATTGAAAGGGTAACAAAGAAAGAAGCGACCTTGCCCTTTCTGATCCAGACCTGCGAATCCTCAGTGGATATAATCATAAGACCGTGAACAATAGCCAGCGTGTGTTACTGCAGATGTCAACGGTACACGGAACACGCCTATGCTGATAAGTAGGACAGAGAGAAACGCTTGCTACCATGGTACCGGCCCTGACTCCAGATATAAGAAAAGTCAAGCGATTCATCACAGCCGGTGAGTCGAGGGGAGAACAGATAAGAAATCGAACTGTGTTGAACGAAAGTTGCAAAATGACAAAGTAAGGGAAGTTCAAAGAACTGTTAACATTAAGAGAAAATCAGCTGCAAAGGGGTCCGACACCACGTGGGTTCTCATTCGAGAGACTCTGGTTGATCCCACGCTTGTTGAAACTACCGAAACCAGAAGGCCCTAGGAGAGCCACAAGGAAAAGATTAAAGTGGCTATACAGGGGTTTAGCAAAACCCCCTGTACAGTCGAAAGTCTTTGACCTGCACATAATTAGTAAGCTAAGAGAGATGAATACTGAGAAAAGAGAAACAACTGTGTGACTGTCAAGAATTGGTAAGAGTGTATGTGACGGAGGGATGCCAATAGAATGGGGCCTGAAGTCCCAATGAACAGTGTGTTGACAAGAGTGAACCCTACAGAGGGATGTCCACAGTGAACTGTTTAAAAAGACATTAATCTCTGTGTATGCCATAAGTGAAAGGGAGGGAGGCAAACATTCGAGAAGGGTCTGAGCTCAGAAGAGTGGGATCCAGGGGTAAGAAGCCATCACCCCACCAACACATGAAGTGAACCCGACGGAGGGAGGCAAACATTTGAGAAGGGTCTGAGCCTGGAAGAAGGGGATACAGGGGTCAGAAGCCATCACCCCACTGGCACGTAAATGCAACAGAGAAATCTTTTGAATACAAACCAGAGTGAACTTGATGGAAGGAGGCTGGTATTCGAGAGTGTCTGAGCCCAGAAGGGGGGACTCAGGGCTGAAGAATCATCACCCCAGTACAATAAGAAAGGAACTTTTGTTTATTATTTTTGAACCTATCAGACCCTCAGAATCAAGAAATGTAACTACGGAAGGTCCTGATATTACTAAGAACTTTTTGTGGATCTGAGCTTGGAAGAGGGGAATACAGGGGTGAAAATGTATCACCCAACGGCCCTATGGAGAGGAACTTTTTGTTTGTTATTTTGACCACATCTGGTCCTCGGAGACAAGAGACTTTTTGTAGAAAAGAGGCTTAACCACCAAAGGTTCTGATAGCTGAGAATGGAACTGTCATCTTGTGCTGGGAAAGCTCAAGAGTGTGCTGTGCTCAGGTGTCCCATCTTTTTCAATGCTCAAAATGTGAGGAAGGGAGACCCCCAGCTACCAGATCCTGACTTATCATTTGTGAACACCTTTTTCCTTCTTGTGAATCCGATCACACACTATTTTTGTATTTAGTTTTAATGATTGGCAATATGATGGTTTTAGTGTAGGCCCTTTTATTTGACAAGACACAACTGGGACTGCCTTATTATTTTTTGATGGTCGTAGCTTGCTCCCATCTTAGATTTTCGTTTATATTAGGTGTTTTTCCAACCTACCTATACAGTTTAATAAACGCCATTGAACTGTGATCACTTGTGTCTGTCTTTGCTGTTGCCACCATGAGTTCCTTACACTAAGCAAAACAAAAGACGTGATGGCCAGAAGGTTTAGAATTAATTTTAACCTCTGGCATCGCTCTGGGCAATCGTCCAGACTATCATTCTTTGCTTGCCAAGCTTTTTGATTCTTGACTCAAAGCGCACATTGAATTCATTTAAATGCATTTGTTGCATTAAACAGCATGTCAACATTCTACAATCCAATCCTGAGAATTTAATGCAGTTCTGGTTTCAACTTTGCATTCTGAGGCTTGCAATCCTGGCATTCTCTGTAATAAATTACAAGTCCCATAATTCAAAATTAAAACCAAGACTTGGACTTTTGAGTCCCATTTGGAATTAATATTGTTGGCATGTATGGTTAAATGGAGGTGTAATGATTTCACAGCTCTATTTAATGCTGTGCCAATTTTGAAGCTGTGACAATACAGAGGAGGGGCACAGAGAGGAAAAAAAGATTTTGACTGTGCATTCCTTCTCCATCTGGTCAGCATACATTAACCATTCCTTAAAGCTGCATGCTTGCACAGCCATGGATCATTTGGGCTTTTTAAAAAGACTTCAGTGAAGGACACGCAGACTGCTTATAAATCGAGTGGCTGAAGGCAGGCCTGTTAAGGCGATGTTATTACACCAGCAGCGTGTTTACAACTCAAACTAAGTAATTAATTCTCAGAAGACTGCTTTGTAAAAATATGGCAGGAACTTGAGTGGAAATTCTGATGGTAAGGCTTGATTAAAGCAAGCTCAAAGAGTTCCCATGAGGAGGAGTTTTAGGCTGGTAGAGGCAGGAATGGTTGGTGTGAGGAATCTGATGATACCATCACTCCTATCCTGGCGGAAGCCTCTCCCCATGTGGCTAGGGGATGACAGCAGCTACCTGTTCCTGACCTTGGGGGCAGTTAAATGCAGAGGACCACATGGGTGGATATGACTCTCGGGGGTGTGATCTGACATCATCAGATGAGACATGGTAGCCCCCATTTCCATTTAGGGATACCCCCTCCATTCTGCAGGCCTTGATAGCATATTAGGCTATTCCTTTCAACCATCCATAAGACCTACTGGTAACACCTTACAATACACTATACACAAGACACCAAGAACTGCATTCAACTCCCATTCACCTAAACAAACGGGGACGAGGAGGCTGAATAGCACCAGGGATGAGAAGCACCAGAGATGATCTAGTGTTTGTGAGCATGTGATAGGTGCCAGACATTTAAATGCTCTGTCCAGCATGCAGTGGGAGAAAGCTGCCTGGGGAAGTCGAGCCATCTCAGTATTGAAGGAGAGACTTCGAGGATGTCAAGATGACCTTGGAGCTGCCAGGCTCCGGAGGAAGGCAAGAGGCAGAGTACTACAGAGGCTGGTTCACTGTGTGGCAAACATGAGAGGGAAGGAAGAAGAAACTACCTAGTGGCCACAGGAACCTGGACGCGGCCTCGCCGCAACTGGCACATAGTGCGAGAGCACTGGGGAAAACAGGAGTCATGAAGGATGTGGAAGCTGTACGGTGAAGTCGGGGCGCCTGCAAGGTGCAGGCGGGCCACTGGAGTGCTGCCTACTGTCTACTGCAAATGTACCGAAGGAGCCACAAGACACTGGTGAGTCATAGAGAGAGATAATGGGATACCGGGGTGCTTCAGCAGCACTGCAAGAGAAAGACAAACATGTATGCAGTGAATGAGAATGGATATGAAACCCAATATTACCTTAAAAGGGTTTACCAAATTAATGTGAGTGAAAAGTAAGTTTGCAATTGTATAAAGTCAATCAGATGAATGCGACAGAAGAAATTTGTAATTGTAAGAAGTAAACCAGATGAATGTGACAGAAAAGCATGTTCTCAATTGCACAAAGTATATCAGGTGAAAATCCCTGGCAGGAGAGTAATCTAGGTGATAACAAGTCATAACAAGTCTTCAATTGTGTAAAGTAATTTAAATGAAAAGGCCTGTGAGGAGAGTAAACCAGGTGAAAGCAAGTATTCCATTTTGTAAAGTAAATCAGATGCCAAGCCCTGGCATGAGAGTGAACCAGGCCAAATGCAAGTTTGCAATAGTATGAAGTAAATCAAATGACCTAAAGAAGTCCTGGTAAATACACCAGGCAAAATTAAAACTGAAAGCAAAGTTAAACAAAAGAAAAAGAACCTGGCAGGGAAGTAGTACACCAGGTATCCTAGGAATTTGGGAATTACATCCAAGTAGTGTTTTTGTATGCAAGTATTTTGTTGAAATAAGAGCCCTAAGGAAGATTCATAACCGTTAGGAAATTGAAGTGTCTTTAAGAGAAACCTTGGGACAGGAGATTTCCCCTGGTACTGTGACCTTAATTTATTTTAATGTTATTTGTATTGATTTTATCCCTTTCACTCTGTTTTACCTGTGTTGTGCGCCCGTTCCATTGTACCATTGTCGGTTTCAACAATCTTGGAAATCAAAGTTCACAGCCCTCACTGGCATCCTTGCTTTGGGAGCGTGCGCTTCACTGTTGGTTCTCATCTCGTTGGCAAAGACACTTGCAGTGTGAAGCTTGGGGAGCCGGGCTCCTTTTCTTCCTTTGGTCTTGGCATTGGTTGCCGTGTGCTTGGCCCACCACTGTTGTCCAGTAGTCACGCCATCAGAGAAGACATTTTTCTTTCCGTCTCCATCCCTATCTGGAACAAAGCCTCTTGCTTCTTCAGATCACCCATGTCTCAGTCTCCGGCAAGCGGCTCAAGCTTCCTGCATGTCACTGCAGGTTCTGCTGCTTTTCATAGCTCCTCCCCTCCAGGACGTTGTATCTACAGAGGCTCACCTCTCCATAGCGATGATTCTCCTCCCTCCATAGGAGTCTCTCCTCGTTTCCCTTTCCACTGTGCTTTAATGCACATCATCAGTACAAAAGGAGTTGTGTCTGTCTTCTTTGATTATTGATTATGGCTGATGTTCAGCACTTAGTTAGCTCTAAGAACCTGCATACTGAGTCCCAGCGTGTGGCATTCATTCACGGTTTGACATTCTTAGGTCATTGTATGAACACACACTTTGAGTCCAACCATCCATCATGCCTTCATCATTTCTTGCTGCTCTGACTTTCTCGGTTCACTCTAGGAACTTGTACACAAAGCCCCATAATGTATATTTTCTCACAAGGGTTACTTTCTCAATATTTCTTCTTTCTAAGTTTCTCTATGGGCCTCACGTGGTGCAGCTCAACTCCTTGGGCTAGAGGGTATCTCCAGTGGGCTCACAAGTTAGGATCATGCTTGGGTTTTTTTTCAACTTTCTCTGTTCCATTTCATCCTCTCACACTAGTTTCCGGCACACATCCAAAGGCTTGCAGTCTTGTCAATAGTGCCTCTTACTCCACCCTCTCAACTTGCTCCATCTTTCACTGCTTCCTTCACTACATTTGCTCTGCCCCATTGTTTCACATCTCTCACTCGTATTTTCTGCTTGCCAGACTTCAGCAATGCTCTGGCAGATTTCCTTTCAGAAAAGATTTTTTTTTTTTCTGTATCCTTCTCAGTTCTCTCAATATCTTTGTACGGCATCTACTGTAAGGATTACTTCACATATATTCCATGGTTGCTCTGGTGGCAAGAATACATCATTGAGATGACCTCCTCCTTGTGTTCATTGAGAACAGGCAGAGATGGCAGGTCACGCTCAGATTCAAGGCTCCTCTCTGTAGGGTTTCCAGAGAACCAGGTAGTGTGGGGTCTATGACATTATTGCAGGGAGGGAGAACAGGCATCCCAGGTGGAGTTGCTTAGACTGTTTTTGACTGTTCTTCACCTCAGGTGTTTGTGTGATATAGGAACATCTCTTACTTTTTGTAATAATGATATTTCATATTGGATTTAAAGTGGGTGGGAATTATAGCTTGAATGTTTGAAAATTGCCAGAATGTTTGTATTTAAGCAGTGAGCTAGTGCATTGGCATCATTTAGTTAGCATTCTAGTGTTGATGAAGCACAACAATGTGCATGGAAATTGGGAGTGGCCAAGATGCTGTTTGCACAATCTTCTGCCGGATAAAGATTAGCAGATAGGCACATTTGTAAATATGGCATGCTGTATCTGATGGTAGATTCAACTTCTCTACAGGTATCTTCCAATGACCTGCACTCTTATACAATTGCATTCATTATGATTTAGAATCCTGAGTTAAAATGGCAAAGTATGTCATAAGAGATATGAAACTGGGTCGAGGTATCTGACTGATAAAAGGTACATACATATACAATGTATAACAAGGGGGGTGGTTACCGCCGTTCAAATTTAGACCATTCTTAGAGTATAGAATGTTGTGTTTAGAGGGAACTGTAGTGGTGTTTAGAAGTGATCACCCTATTCCAAACCTGCAAGAACTTGAACATGAACTCGCATTTATCTAGAAAATAACAAAGCAGATTAAATCATTACAATTCTTTGTGCGCCCTTTTTAATCAGGGAACATGTGTTTATTTACATGTGGTCTAAAAGAAAATCATATACACATCTTTAGGCAAAGTGAACTCATTATGCTACATTTTACCATGGTGTATAAATCAACGAGATAGTAGACATTGTTAAACACTAGGATTGTCCATTTTTAAAGCAAAACGAAGATTCTGTATTTAGGACTGCGACCAACATTTATATTTTAGTTAGAAGGATATCTCTTATACATGAAACTGTCTGCAGAGGAAGGTTGGTTCCTAGTGCATGAACCGTAGGTTTTTACAGCGTTAATCTGTACATTAATATTGCTACTGTAATCTACTGACAGAGCTACAGTGTTCTTGAATGCAATCAGTATGTATAGCATCAGAATGTATTTCAATTAACCCAAACAGAAAATGCTCACAGAAAGTTAAGTACATTGTGTTCTCTTGGCGCCATTATGTACACGACATTGAGGTCAGGGGAAGAAAAACACATATCACAAAATGTGGCATTATTTAGAAAGTGCACAGTCTGGTTTCATGCAATTTGGTTAGACAAGCAAAGTTCTGATGTTTTGTAGTGAAGTGAAGGCCAATCCTTGGTCAACGTCGGGAAATGAAAAATCCCTGATGTTTAACTGGAGGCAGGCAGGAGCCTGCTGCAGTGACGTTTCGGCCTTAGAAATATCGGCCTTCTTCTGGGCCAAAAGGATGGTGGAGGCCTACAATTATGTGTAAAGAAAGGGGATGGAATTTAGATAAAGGACAAGCACGGGAGAATGCAACCGCAGCAAGTACAATCTGGGCAACAGTTAATAAGAACAACCATGGAATGCACATATAAAGGTGTATTCTGGTCTAAAAGAAGGGATTAAAACAACTGACCTGGGATATGTCCGGGCTGGGGAGTGGAGGAGGTGGAGGACCAAGCTTGATCTGGACCGTGTAGAAAAGGGATCCAGTCTCGCGATATATGCAGTATCTTGTTATGGCGTAGAGGATAGTAGCTGTTTGTACCCTGTAATGTCCAAAAACAGGGCTGTGGCAATAGCGTGCCGTGGGAAAGAGCAAAAAGGAAGATGAATGTACACAATGCTGTTGTATAACCACTAGAGTGCAAGTGCACTGGGCATAGATATCTAGTAGTGTCCAAAGTTTAGCATACCTATGGTTTGCCAGCTCAGTTGGAAGCGAGTAGGCATGGGACTTGAGCGAGGAAGCGTCCGTGTATCTGGAAGAACGGTCATGAAGCCCGTAATGCCTTCATTGTGTAGTGCATCTAGAGAGAAATCCAGAAGCTATTGTGAGCAGGCTGCCGACAGGCTAAAAGTTAACCACCGGTAATATGTTGGGGCTAACCAGTGAAGGACCCCTAGGGAGTGCAGCTTACCTGTATGGAATCCGTGGATGCAGATACGTCGAGTGCTGCTGTCTGCCGCGAAGGTGCGTACAGTCTGCAGGGACGCTGGGCAGAGAATCCACGAATGTGCGCCTGTGCTAAGGAGCAGTGTGCGCACCAAACAGTGGAGCAGGACTGGGGCTGCGCATGCGTGGGGAGTTAGTGTCGTGGCTGAGGGACAGTGTATGTGGAGTCCCTGGTGCGGAGCCACTGGTCTCCTCGCGCATGCGTACAGGGACCAGTAACAAAGCTGTGGAACAACACGTCGCGGATAATGCCCGGCCGAGAGAAGGTAGCTCAGGCAGAAGATCCGGATGTGTGGTACAAGTATCAAAGGTACTGTACATGTTTACCAGGCTATGTGTATATAAGAGCCTGATAGTAGAGTGTCTTGAGCGCGCGTGCCAGTTACCCAGTACTTTACAATGTGCTGAGGACAAATGGGATAATTAGAGCAGGGAGGGCTGGGCTGTACCGCGCTGTGGGATCGAACGTGTATCAGTATGAGAGGAGCTCTATGGGCAAGATCGAGTGGGAACTCTCCCAAATGCGGATGGAGGTAAAACGCACGGGGGGAGGAGAAGTATGGGGGGGAAGAAATACAGTTCTAATGGTAGTTTTCTGACGCGGGGGCTTCATTCAGCACGTGTTCAATTGTGTGCAATTTAAACATCCACCACGCCTCTTTATAATTGAGGGCATTTTTGATGTTTGAGGTGTACTGGATTTTATCAAGGACCCACCATTTCAACTGTTCCTGGGTGTGTTTGAATTCCACATAGTGGGGGACCAGTGGTGCTGAAGTTGAGCGGCATCTAATTTTGGAGCGATGTTCCCCGATGCGTTTGTGTACTGGTCTTGTCGTTTGGCCTACATACCGCAGACCGCATGGGCATTCAATGGCATATACCACGTTTGGAGTTTTGCAGTTGGTAAATTGCCTGAGCATCCAGTCCTTACCTTCAATTTTGAAGGATTTGATTTTGCTTGTGTACTTACAGGCTGTGCAATTACCGCAAGGGTGGTGGCCTGTTGGTGTTCTGAGGTCCCACAATCCTGTTCTGGTAGATTTCTTAGGCAGACGAGCATGTGTGAGCCACTCGCTGAGGTTTTTTGACCTTTTCAGTGCCATCCTAGGTATAGGTTAATCTGGAAGGTTTTGGTGTACCAGTGGCCAGAATTGTTTAATTATTTTTTTTGTCTTATTAGTGTCTGGTCCAAAGGTAGTCACAAAGGTGATAAGGTCTTCGGGTGTGTCATGATCCTTGGGTTGAAGCAATGTGTCCCTGGGGATGCATAGTACTCTTTTGCGGGTGTTTTTGACCAGTTTTTGGGGTAACCTCGTTCCATGAGTTTACTTTCAAGGTGTGATGCATGCTGGCGATACTGTTGCGTTGCTGAAAAATTCCTGCAGACTCTGAGAAATTGTCTAAATGGTAGGTTGGTTCTCAGTCTTTGTGGGTGGTTGCTGTTAAAATGGAGCAATGTGGTGCGGTCGGTTTCTTTCAGGTATAGTGTGCATTGAAGCCTGTTGTCATCTGTGGAGATTGTTAAATCCAGGAAATTGATAGTTGTGCAGCTGTAGTTTAAGGTGAATTGAATTTCTGCTACTTGAGTGTTCAGCCATGTAAGGAATGTGGTGAGGTCTGGTATGGTACCTCTCCAAACGAACAAAATGTCATCAATGTATCTGTGCCAATTGAGGATTTTATCAAAGAATGGGTTCTGTTGATTGAGCACGAAGGAAGCTTCATATTCTGCCATAAAGATGATGGCAAGACTAGGAGCGAATGCCGCTCCCATGGCGGTGCCACTGATCTGTAAATAGAATGTTTCTTCAAAAGTGAAGACATTTTTTGTCAAGGCAATTTCCAAAAGTTCCAGAATAAAATTGACAGGGACTCTGCTTTGCATACATACATACATACATATACAATGCCGTAATAAAGGGAATACTGGCACCATTGTCTTGTTCCAAATGAGATAAAAATAATAAACCCCAAAAACTTCTGTTCCACAGACATGCTCAGAACGATTATGGTAAACATCATTAATGTTATGGTAAAATACAATACGCATACACACATCCTTTCTACCTGAAATGTGAAAGTATATTAGGGTGTTTCAGCTATCAAGCCACACATGCCAATGTGCCTCCAGTAACCCATCCCTAGAGGTTCAATGCCGTTTCAGAGTCACTGAGCAGTGTATCATGGCTATGCACATTACCTCAAAATGATGCTTTTGGCTCAAGAAGATTATCTTTGTTTTATGGAGCAGGGCTATTTTATACATGCCTTTATACATCCAGGAAAGACAGTTCCCAAGTATGCTGGCAGCCACATAAATATCTCACCCTCATTAAGGAATATCTGTGCATTATAGACAAATATACTTGCGATTGGATGTCACACTGTGAAAACAAGTGAACCAAGCACAGCACTGATACAATCCTCCTCAACGTGCACGCATAGCGCCAGTGAGCGGCCCTTGGGCTACTCTAGACCCACTTCCGATGAGTGCACAAGATCGGTGCCGTATTTATGTACTGAGCAGAGAAAGTGTTTCTCATCATTTCCATGTACTGAAGGTTACTCAACATTGCCATCTGATAACAAGCTATTTCTCAAAACGGCCAATATAAATGCAGAATCCAATAATGGAGGCCATGGTCATTGGAGAAGAATTGTAGAAAATTAGATTTGACCAACTATACAGTAATACTGTATATGTAACTCATTTTACATGACTATGGCATCCTATGATTGGCATTAGAAATGTGTTAGGGTGGTACCATGTCTATGAATCTATTTTTTACAGGCTTGAACTGTTTTTTTTTCTTGTTCTAATCCTGCTTTTCTTTCAATGGATTAAATGTGTATTATTATTATTATTATTATTATTATTATTATCATTATTATTATGTCTCATATGTTGGTTATTTTCTTACATTTATTATATTGATTATTTTATTTTGTATGTCTTCAACTGTTAGCTCTTGTTCGATTGGGACAAGTACATACAGACAATAAAGTCACTTCCAATGTACTGACCAGTATCTAGGCAAAGAGCATTTACCTGTTCATATTGGATCTCTTTCTATCAATAATCATTCTATAATTTCTTAGCCTTTGACACACAGCACCCATCTGTTTATGTTTCAGATTCCACTGTGCACTTATTTTTCTGTGTTCAAAATTTCTGTGTTCAAAATTACAAGGATATGTAGAGTCCAGATAATTTCGCTCCCCCTCGGCGAATCCACACCAAACTGTGCAAAAAAAAATATAGGGCCCACTCTGAATTTCTTTGCAAAGTTTGGTGAGGTTTGGTTCAGGGGGGGCAAAGTTATAGGAGGGGTCCCAAAATGTCTTTTTTTCCCATAGACTGAATAGGGAAAAAACTTTGCTCACGCCTAGAGCCCAAACCGCTGGACGGATTTTCATCAAATTTGCGGCAGGAGCAGCGTCTTGGTCCCGAAAGCGTGCTTTTGTAAATTTGGTGAAAATCCATCCAGTAGTTTTTTTTAAAATTACCAAAAAGTAGGTAAAAAAAATTGTGATATCTGTCAGCTCCGCAGACACATTTCCCTGTTCGCTCCGCGGACAGTGTCCTGATTGGCTAATCAGCTTGCGTCATGTCCACGGACATGCAATGTGTTCGCTGATTGGATGGTGAAGAGCGTGGAGTGTGTCTCGGATTTTTGGGAACGCCCTCCATCTTGTATCCGCAGACATTTGCGGACAGCGCTGTGACAAATGGTGGAGAAATACAATTTTGGCAAGTGTGTTGGCGTGTAAGACTGTTTGGGGATGGTGGGGGAGTAAGAAATGGGTCAAATGTTGTATTTATTTAGGTGGCAGGCACCCCTGTTGTGTTTGTCATGTCCGCGGACAGCCGCGCTCTCCAGGATGTCCATAATTGGGCAAACAGGGGTGTTCTAAGGACACTAGACCTGTCCGTACTGTCCGCAGGCAAGTTGAAACTGTTCTAAGAACATGCATGATGTCTGGGATGTCCACAATTAAACAAAAAGGGGGGTGTCCTAAGGACACTAAACTTGTCCGTACTGTTCGCAGGCAAGGTGGAACTATTCTGAGAACACACGCAGTGTTCGGGATGTCTGCAATTAAACAAAAATGGGGGTGTCCTAAGGACACTATGCCTGTCCGTACTGTTCGCAGGCTATTTGGAGCTGTTCTAAGAACACACACAGTGTCCGGGATGTCCGTAATGAAACAAAAATGGAGGTGTCCTAGGGACACTATACCTGTCCTTACTCTTCGCAGGCAAGTTGAAACTGTTCTAAGAACACACACGGTGTCCGGGATGTCCGTAATTAAACAAAATTGAGCTGTCCTAAGGACACTATACCTGTCCGTACTGTTCGTATGCAAGTTAAAACTGTTCTAAGAACACACATGGTGTCTGGGATGTCCATAATTAAACAAAAATGGAAGTGTCCTAAGGACACTATGCCTGTCCATACTGTTCACAGGCAAGTTGAAACTGTTCTATGAACACACACGGTTTCCACGGACATAAAAATTGCCCACATGGCATAGTTAAAATGTTTGATTCTATGGGTGTGATCTATGGGTGTGATATGCTGTGGTGGTTGTGGCCAGGGCCTAGAGTCTTGGGTGCATGGCCTACGGCCTCCGGCCATGCACCCAAGACTCTAGGCCCTGGCCACAACCACCGCAGCATATCACACCCTTAGATCACACCCATAGAATCAAATATGTATGAAATATTTGCAAATGTACAGTTTATGCAGTGATTGATTTGTATAGTTTGTATGTGAAGTTTTGGCTACATCATGCCATTAAGATTGTAGGGTTTGGTAACAAGCACTGCAGTATAACATATCCATGGAAGTAAACATTTTGCATACCTGTCCGTGTTGTCTGCAGGCAAGTTGGAACTGTTCTAAGAACACGTGCGGTGTCTGGGTTGTCCGTAATAAACAAATATGGGGGTGTCCTAAATACACTATACCTGTCTGTACTGTCCGCAGGCAAGTTGAAACTGTTCTAAGGACACACACGGTGTCCGGGATGTCCGTAATCAGGCAAAATGGGGGTGTTCTAAGGACACAATATCTGTCCGTACTGTCCGCAGGCAAGTTGAAACTGTTCTAAGAACACTTGCGGTGTCTGCGGACATGAAAATGCCCATAAGGCATAGTTAAAATGTTTGATTCTATGGATGTGATCTATGGGTTTGACATGCTGCGGTGGTTGTGGCCAGGGCCTGGAGTCTTGGGTGCATGTGGTGGTTGTGGTCAGACCGAAGTTATAAGCACTGAAGTTATAAGCCACCATGGGTGTGATATGCTGCGGTGGTTGTGGCCAGGGCCTGGAGTCTTCAGTGCATGGATACCGAAGTTATATGCACTGTTTGCTTCTATGGTTGTGCTATGGAGCAGTATTTATGAGTTGTACTTATTGTAATATACTTACTGTTTGGTTTGATAATTGGAGTACATATATTCTTTGTCGATTTCTGTGATAAAAGAAAAGATTATGTTAGTATTGGTAGTTTGTAATGACTTATAACATTGAATAATAGGCATTCTTTATTCATTTCAACCCTCATATTTAGTAGATTACAAACCAGTGTTCTGTGCAATTTGCTCAGTTTCTGTGTTGGTTTTTCAAATCATTGGGTGTGTGGGAAAAAATAAAATCCATGTCGTATTAAAAAAAAACTTTTTTTGTTATGCTACAGTCTATTTGTTTGTTTGTTTTCAGTGTTCACTTGTTGTTTCTGGCTAATGTTCTATCTGTTGGCTTGTTGCAGATTTTTGGAGCAGTTAGATACCTGTTGGCATATTCTAACTGTCTATTTTTTGTTATAATTTAGTGGTATTGATTTATCTCTTTGGTTGTTGCAAAATCTTGGGGCAGTTAGATACCTGTTGGTGTATTCTAACTGTTTATTTCTTGTTAAAATTTAGTGGTATTCATAGTGGTATTCATTTATCTGTTTGGTTGCTATAGAATCTTGGGGCAGTTAGATACCTGTTGGCATATTCTAAAAGTTTATAGTTTTTTAATTGAAGTTTTGTTAATGTTTAAGTACAGGTTAGTTATTACACTTTGGTTTTAAGAAGATTAAATAAGCGTTTGTAAAATTTGCTGGTAATCTCTGCTTTAGAGTAATGGTACCATCATTACATTCAAACCATCCACATTTCTTTTTAATATATACAGTGTAGTGACCTGCATTGGTTGTGGCTCCTGCGTGGTAGATTATACCTATTGTTGTGAAGGTTTTCTTACCAAGTGATACTTGACCAATTGTCAATCCAGTCAGCTTGCAGTTGTTTTTGATACCATCTGCATTGTAACGTAGAAGCATTAGTATTACAAATTTACTATGTGTTTGTATTAGTAAGGTGGAGTGATTATCTGAATTGCAGGTAGTACATAATCTGGTTTGCATTTTGTATAAGTTGCTGAAATGCAACAGATTCACAATTAGGTATGGATACATACACAAAACGCTCATTAGGGATTTGTTCCTGGGTCACATTGTTGCAGAGAGTGCATGCATGTTTCCACATGTTTGAATTCTAGAAGATTTCACTTATAGGTATGTTTTTGTTTTCCAGTACTTGTAGTAAGTACATTAGAAATTCTTGTGGAACTTCTTGTGAGTTTATAGTGAATTTCACCATTCCAGCACAGTAGTCCAATTCTTGTCTTATTCCATGAACACTATACGTGTTGTCAGGAATGTTTGTTGCATTTTTATGAAGTACTTACATTTGCAAACACAATTGGTCTGTACTGTGTAAGTAAATGTCAACGATTGTTGGTAATTGAAATAGAATATTCATTACTACATTTGCGTAGCAACTTACACCAGTTATATTTGAAAATTTGAATGGACCAGATGGGTCTGTGTCCTAGTCATTTTTTCGGAGTGTGTGTTGCTTCTTTGAAGAAGTACCTGAGTTACTTTGAGTAATATGTTCTTCTTGTGTTGTGGTAATTGTTGTAGTATTAGCTTCTTTTCCTCTCTTTGGAGGATTTGCAGTGAGATCCTGTTCAATTTCTGTTTGAATTAGTTTTCTTTTACAGCGTTTTCCTTTTTGTGGAACAGGATATGTTTTTAGATGGGGGTGTATAGTGAACGTAGCCTATTGTTTTCTGAAATGCAAGGAATATCAATGTTTACTTTACTTGCATCAAAGTTGATTAGAAATGGACCGTCAAGTGTACATAAGCATGATAGTGCTACATATCTCATGCCTACTTTAAAGACTGTTTTACCAATATCTATCAATGCTTGGTCTAGGGTAAGGCCCTGTGATTTATGAATGGTGACTGTGTATGCTAGAGTTAGAGAAAATTGTTCTCTGCATACATACATGTCTTTCAAGAGAAGGAATCGAGCTGTTGAGCGCCATATCCTTTTTACTTCTGAAAGTTTGTCAAAGAGAATATTGACAAACTTACAGGCCGATTTATGGAATAATTAGTGCGGCACAAGTGGCCAAAAATGTGCGATTCGCAGTGGAATAGCGAAAATCGCAGTGCAAGTGCGAAAATCGCACGAAAAGCAGCGCACATCGATTCATGGAAGGCCGTGCGCGAGAAAATCATCGGATGTGCGCTAAAAAAGTGCGCTGCGCATGTTGGCGCACAGGCCATCTAACGGCGTGTGCCAGGTCACAGCGAAAATCGCACAGGCCACAGCGAAAATCGCACATAGCGCGGCGCACACAACAAAAGTAGGTGGAACACGGGGCGTAACACTCGGAATGGGGAACAACTTGCCAAAATGTGGGCGTCACGGGGGAAGTACAGGGTGCAAGTGCGCGGAACGCCCACACGCTCGCCTACAACACGTATTCATGGAATCGAATAGGGCAAAAAAGCGCACGGTCAAACCAGTGCACAGGCACAAACACGACCGCCACAAGAAAGCAGGCGGTAGCGTTTCTGCGCCTGTAATAAATGTGCGCCAAAAGGTGCGCCAACAAATAGCACCTATATACAGCTATGATGAATGTCCTATACTGTGGCCCTCCAGGACAAATGACGTGCAAAGGGGTACCCACAAACACGGACACCCGCTGACTGAAAAATAACGTGTGCGTGTATTGCGGGGTGCACGGGAACTTTCACACGTGATTTGGCAGGGTATGTGGATTTCAGGGGTGCGCGGGAAGTTCCACACGCGATTTGGCCGGGTACGTGCGCGGGAATTTCTACACGCGACTTGGCTGGGTACGTGGATCTCAGGGGTGCGTGGGAAGTCTCACACGCGATTTAGCAGGGTACGTGGATTTCAGGGGTGCGCAGGAAGTTCCACACGCGATTTGGCCGGGTACGTGCGCAGGAATTTCCACACGCGACTTGGCTGGGTACGTGGATCTCAGGGGTGCGCGGGAAGTCTGACACGCGATTTGGCAGGGTACGTGGATTTCAGGGGTGTGCGGGAAGTTCCACACGCGATTTGGCTGGGTACGTGGATCTCAGGGGTGCGCGGGAAGTCTCACACGCGATTTGGCAGGGTACGTGGATTTCAAGGGTGCGCGGGAAGTTCCACACGCGATTTGGCCGGGTACGTGCGCGGGAATTTCCACACGCGATTTGGCTGGGTACGTGGATCTCAGGGGTGCGCGGGAAGTCTCACACGCGATTTGGAAGGGTACGTGGATTTCAGGGGTGCGCGGGAAGTTCCACACGCGATTTGGCCGGGTACGTGCGCGGGAATTTCCACACGCGATTTGGCTGGGTACGTGGATCTCAGGGGTGCGCGGGAAGTCCCACATACGATTTGGCAGGGTACGTGGATTTCAAGGGTGCGCGGGAAGTTCCACACGCGATTTGGCCGGGTACGTGCGCGGGAATTTCCACACGCAATTTGGCTGGGTACGTGGATCTCAGGGGTGCGTGGGAAGTCTCACAGGCAATTTGGAAGGGTACGTGGATTTCAGGGGTGCACGGGAAGTTCCACACGCGATTTGGCCGGGTACATGTGCGGGAATTTCCACACACGACTTGGCTGGGTACGTGGATCTCAGGGGTGCGCGGGAAGTCCCACAAGCGATTTGGCCGGGTACGTGCGCGGGAATTTCCACACGCGATTTGGCTGGGTACATGTATTTCAGGGGTACGCGGGAAATTCTACACGCGATTTGGCTGTGTGCTCCCAGGTATTCCCTGTACACCCTCCACGGCCCCTGCAGGCAGCCGACACCACAGGGGACTACCCTGCACACCTGCTCATGTCACCCAGCACCCCCACCCCTCAGCAGTGTGGGGCACCCTCCACCAGGCCCCCACTCATGTCCCCTATCACCCCGACCCCCCAGCATCCAGGGGCACCCTCCACCAGGCCCTCACTCATGGCCCCCTGCACCCCCACCCCCCAGCAGTGCTGGACACCCTCCACCAGGCCCCCACTCATGTCCAACTCATGTCCCCCTGCACCCCCACCTCCCAGCATCCAGGGCACCCTCCAACAGGCCCCCACTCATGTCCAACTCATGTCCTCCTGCACCCCCACTCTCCAGCATCCAGGGGCACCCTCCACGAGGCCCCCACTCATGTCTCCCACCACCCCCACCCCCCAGCCACCATGGGCAGCCCCCACCAGGCCCCCACCCATGTCTCCCACCACCCCCACCCCCCAGCCACCATGGGCATCCCCCACCAGGCCCCCACTCATGTCCCCGATCACCCCCACCCCCCAGCAGTGCAGGGGCAGCCTCCACCAGGCCCCCACTCATGTCTCCCACCACCCCCACCCACCAGCCACCATGGGCAGCCCCCACCAGGCCCCCACTCATGTCCCCCTGCACCCCCACCCCCCAACAGTGCAGGGCACCCTCCACCAGGCCCCCACTCATGTCCAACTCATGTCTCCCACCACCCCCACCCCTCAGCAGTGCAGGGGCACCCTCCACCAGGCCCCCACTCATGTCCAACTCATGTCCCCCTGCACCCCCACCCCCCAGCATCCAGGGGCACCCTCCACCAGGCCCCCACTCATGTCCCCTATCACCCCCACCCCCCATCAGTGCAGGGGCAGCCTCCAACAGGCCCCCATTCATGTCTCCCACCACCACCGCCCCCCAGCCACCAGGGGCAGCCTCCACCAAGCCCCCGCTCATGTCCCCTATCACACCCACCCCCCCGCAGTGCAGGGGCACCCTCCACCAGGCCCCCACCCATGTCTCCCACCACCCCCACCCCCCAGCCACCAGGGGCAGCCTCCACCAGGCCCACAATCATGTCTCCCACCCACCACCCCCACCCCCAGCCACCAGGGGAAGCCTCCACCAAGCCCCCACTCATGTCCCCTATCACCCCCACCACCCCGCAGTGCAGGGACAGCCTCCACCAGGCCCCCACCCATGTCGCCCACCACCCCCACCCCCCAGCCACCAGGGGCAGCCTCCACCAGGCCCCCACTCATGTCTCCCACCACCCCCACCCCCCAGCCACCAGGGGCAGCCTCAACCAGCCCCCCACTCATGTCCCCTATTACCCCCCCGCAGTGCAGGGGCAGCCTCCACCAGGCCCCCACTCATGTCTCCCACCACCCCCACCCCCCAGCCACCAGGGGCAGCCTCCACCAAGCCCCCACTCATGTCCCCTATCACCCCCACCCCCCCGCAGTGCAGGGGCACCCTCCACCAGGCCCCCACCCATGTCTCCCACGCCCCCCATCCGCCAGCCACCAGGGGCAGCCTCCACCAGGCCCCCACTCATGTCTCCCACCACCCCCTAGCCCCCAGCAGTCAGGGGCAGCCTCCACCAGGCCCCCACTCATGTCTCCCACCACCCCCACCCACCAGCCACCATGGGCAGCCCCCACCAGGCCCCCACGCATGTCCCCCTGCACCCCCACCCCCAAGCAGTGCAGGGCACCCTCCACCAGGCCCCCACTCATGTCCAACTCATGTCTCCCACCACCCCCACCCCTCAGCAGTGCAGGGGCACCCGCCACCAGGCCCTCACTCATGTCCAACTCATGTCCCCCTGCACCCCCACCCCCCAGCATACAGGGGCACACTCCACCAGGCCCCCACTCATGTCCCCTATCACCCCCACCCCCCAGCATCCAGGGGCACCCTCCACCAGCCCCCACTCATGTCTCCCACCACCCCCACCCCCAGCAGTGCAGGGCACCCTCCACCAGGCCCCCACTCATGTCCAACTCATATCTCCCACCACCCCCACCCCTCAGCAGTGCAGGGGCACCCTCCACCAGGCCCCCACCCATGTCGCCCACCACCCCCAGCCACCAGGGGCAGCCTCCACCAGGCCCCCACTCATGTCTCCCACCACCCCCACCCCCCAGCCACCAGGGGCAGCCTCCACCAAGCCCCCACTCATGTCCCCTATTACCCCCCCGCAGTGCAGGGGCAGCCTCCACCAGGCCCCCACCCATGTCTCCCACGCCCCCCATCCGCCAGCCACCAGGGGCAGCCTCCACCAGGCCCCCACTCATGTCTCCCACCACCCCCTAGCCCCCAGCAGTCAGGGGCAGCCTCCACCAGGCCCCCACTCAAGTCTCCCACCACCCCCACCCACCAGCCACCATGGGCAGCCCCCACCAGGCCCCCACTCATGTCCCCCTGCACCCCCACCCCCCAGCAGTGTAGGGCACCCTCCACCAGGCCCCCACTCATGTCCAATTCATGTCTCCCACCACCCCCACCCCTCAGCAGTGCAGGGGCACCCTCCACCAGGCCCTCACTCATGTCCAACTCATGTCCCCCTGCACCCCCACCCCCCAGCATACAGGGGCACCCTCCACCAGGCCCCCACTCATGTCCCCTATCACCCCCACCCCCCAGCATCCAGGGGCACCCTCCACCAGCCCCCACTCATGTCTCCCACCACCCCCACCCCCCAGCAGTGCAGGGCACCCTCCACCAGGCCCCCACTCATGTCCAACTCATGTCTCCCACCACCCCCACCCTCAGCAGTGCAGGGGCACCCTCCACCAGGCCCCCACTCATGTCTCCCACCACCCCCACCCCCCCACCCCCCAGCCACCATGGCCAGCCCCCACCAGGCCCCCACTCATGTCCAACTCATGTCTCCCACCACCCCCACCCCCCAGCAGTGCAGGGCACCCTCCACCAGGCCCCCACTCATGTCCAACTCATGTCCCCCTGCACCCCCACCCCCCAGCAGTGCAGGGCACCCTCCACCAGGTCCCCACTCATGTCCCCTTGCACCCCCACCCCCCAGCAGTGCAGTGCACCCTCCACCAGGCCCCCACTCAAGTCCGAATCATGTCTCCCACCACCCCCACCCCCCAGCCACCATGGGCAGCCCCCACCAGGCCCCCACTCATGTCCAACTCATGTCTCCCACCACCCCCACCCCTCAGCAGTGCAGGGGCACCCTCCACCAGGCCCCCACTCATGTCCCCCTGCACCCCCACCCCTCAGCAGTGCAGGGCACCCTCCATCAGGCCCCCACTCTTGTCTCCCACCACCCCCACCCCCCAGCATCCAGGGGCACCCACCACCTGGCCCCCACTCATGTCCAACTCATGTCCCCCTGCACCCCCACCCCCCAGCATCCAGGGCACCCTCCACCAAGCCCCCACTCATGTCCCCTATCACCCCCACCCCCCAGCCACCATGGGCAGCCCCCACCAGGCCCCCACTCATGTCCCCATGCACCCCCACCCCCCAGCAGTGCAGGGCACCCTCAACCAGGCCCCCACTCATGTCCAACTCATGTCCCCTGCACCCCCACCCCCCAGCAGTGCAGGGCACCCTCCACCAGGCTCCCACTCATGTCCTCTATCACCCCCACCCCCCAGCATCCAGGGGCACCCTCCACCAGGCTCCCACTCATGTCTGACTCATGTCCCCCTGCACCCCCACCCCACTGCAGGGCAGGGCACCCACCACCAGGCCCCCACTCATGTCCCCTATCACCCCCACCCCCCAGCATCCAGGGGCACCCTCCACTAGGCCCCCACTCATGTCTCCCACCACCCCCACACCCCAGCATCCAGGGGCACCCTCCACCAGGCCCCCACTCATGTCCAACTCATGTCCCCCTGTACCCCCACCCCCCAGCATCCAGGGCACCCTCCACCAGGCCCCCACTCATGTCCCCTATCTCCCCCACCCCCCAGCAGTGCAGGGCACCCTCCACCAGGCCCCCACTCATGTCCAACTCATGTCTCCCACCACCCCCACCCCTCAGCAGTGCAGGGGCACCATCCACCAGGCCCCCACTCATGTCCCCTATCACCCCCACCCCCCAGCATCCAGGGGCACCCTCCACCAGGCCCCCACTCATGTCCCCCTGCACCCCCACCCCCCAGCCACAATGGGCATCCCCCACCAGACCCCCACTCATGTCCCCTATCACCCCACCCCCCAGCAGTGCAGGGGCAGCCTCCACCAGGCCCCCACTCATGTCTCCCACCACCCCCACCCCCAGCCACCATGGGTAGCCCCCACCAGGCCCCCACTCATGCCCCCCTGCACTCCCACCCCCCAGCAGTGCAGGGCACCCTCCACCAGGCCCCCACTCATGTCCCCCTGCACCCCCACCCCTCCGCAGTGCAGGGCACCCTCCACCAGGCCCCCACTCATGTCCAACACATGTCTCCCACCACCCCCACCCCCCAGCCACCATGGGCAGCCCCCACCAGGCCCCCACTCATGTTTCCCACCACCCCCACCCCCCAGCAGTGCAGGGCACCCTCCACCAGGCCCCCACTCATGTACAACTCATGTCTCCCACCACCCCCACCCCTCAGCAGTGCAGGGCCACCCTCCACCAGGCCCCCACTCATGTCCCCCTGCACCCCCACCCCCCAGCATCCAGGGGCACCCTCCACCAGGCCCCCACTCATGTCCGACTCATGTCCCCCTGCACCCCCACCCCCAGCAGTGCAGGGTACCCTCCACCAGGCCCCCACTCATGTCCCCTATCACCCCCACCCCCCAGCATCCAGGGGCACCCTCCACCAGGCCCCCACTCATATCTCCCACCACCCCCACCCCCAGCATCCAGGGCACCCTCCACCAGGCCCCCACTCATGTCCCCTATCACCCCCACCCCCCAGCATCTAGGGGCACCCTCCACCAGGCCCCCACTCATGTCCCCCTGCACCCCCATCCCCCAGCAGTGCAGGGCACCCTCCACCAGGCCCCCACTCATGTCCAACTCATGTCTCCCACCACCCCCACCCCTCAGCAGTGCAGGGGCACCCTCCACCAGGTCCCCACTCATGTCCCCTATCACCCCCATGCCCCAGCATCCATGGGCACCCTCCACCAGACCCCCACTCATGTCTCCCACCACCCCCACCCCCCAGCCACCATGGGCAGCCCCCACCAGGCCCCCACTCATGTCCCCCTGCACCCCCACCCCCCAGCAGTGGAGGGCACCCTCCACCAGGCCCCCACTCATGTCCAACTCATGTCCCCCTGCACCCCCACCCCCCAGCAGTGCAGGGCACCCTCCACCAGGCCCCCACTCATGTCCCTATCACCCCCACCCCCCAGCATCCAGGGGCACCCTCCACCAGGCCCCCACTTATGTCTCCCACCACCCCACCCCCCAGCAGTGCAGGGGCAGCCTCCACCAGGCCCCCACTCATGTCCCCCTGCTTCCCCCACCCCCCAGCATCCAGGGGCACCCTCCACCAGGCCCCCACTCATGTCCAACTCATGTCTCCTACCACCCCTCAGAAGTGCAGGGACACCCTCCAACAGGCCCCCACTCATGTCCCCCTACACTCCCACCCCCCAGCATCCAGGGGCACCCTCCACCAGGCCCCCACTCATGTCCCCCTGCACCCCCACCCCCCAGCATCCAGGGGCACCCTCCACCAGGCCCCCACTCATGTCCCCCTGCACGCAGGTCCTCACAATCCCCAATCATGTGCGTTATGGTCAGCCTCCACAGCCAAAAGGCCCTACCAAGTAACCCATTCACCCACATGGAAATGGAAATTACATGTTACACCCCCAATGTTCATAAAGCAAATGAACCCATGTCCGTCACACACAATGGTTGCAATTGAATGGGAAAACACCCAACATGACATGCATGAAACCAATGAGATGATACCACACAGTGAAGTATGAAAACAAAATTGTATTAAAAAAAATTGAATGCAAATGAAATGAAACAAACTACAATGGCAATGAAAAAAGATAAGCTGCATGTCCGTCCAAAAAAATCAAAACTACAAATCCAAATCCAAAAAAATGTTGTCCAAAGTCACATTAAAAATAAAATCAATCCGAGAGAGCAAAATAAATGCAAAGATCATTGCTCCATGGTGAATAAATGAAAAACAAAAAAAAAAACAATCCAATGAAGAACTATGTACAAAACATCCAAGGGTCCATGAGCCCAACTGAACAAAGGAAACCTACAAAAAACCCTAACTAAAATGCAACTATATACAAAAAGTGGAGCAGTGTCAGTCGACTCCAAATCATAAGAAGAAACAAAGGAAACCTAAAACTAAAGAACTATATACAAAGGCGGCGGGCAAGTCCAGCGGCTCACTCCGTGGTGTTCCGGGCCAGGGCATCATCAAACTCCTCGTCTATGTCCCGGAGGCGGTCCTGTTCCATGGCCCCGAGGGTCCGCATGGACAATGCCATCTGCTCCTCCAACCCCCTGCGGATTGCCTCGAGGCACTCGGCCCTCCTCAGGGCCCTACGCATGGAGTTCTCTGCCCTGACCATCGTGAGCCACGCCTCTTCCGCCCGCCGCCGCTCCGCACCTATCTGCTGGCCCAACCGCAGCCACACGGAAGACACTTCCTGTCCTGGGTCCTCCTGCCCCTCCGATGTTGATGGCCCCGAGCCATGATGCCTCCCACGTTGACTCTACTGCTGCCTCCGACGCAACTGCCTCTGCCAGCACGACAGCATCCAGGCTGATGGAATCCACCAACCCCGTCGTGCACGTGCCCTGCCTGATGATGCCGGCACATCTTCCATCTGCTGGGGTACAGTTGCTGTGGTGTCCACTCCTGCTGGACCTCCGACTCCCGACTGTGGCAGGGATGGGATCCCCACCGAGCTGGCTGCATTGGTCAGGGCAGGTCCACAGGAAGCCCTGGTGGCATCTGGGCCGGAAGACGGCAAGGAGAACGAACGGCGTATAGCCTCCACAGAGGAGGAGAGGGCCGCCAGATTGGCCGACACATGCAGGAAACCCCCGAACATGGAAGATCCCAATTGGGCCACGTCGGCACGGTGCTCTTCGTGATGACGTGCGTGCTCCTCCTGGGAAGCACGCACGTCATCACGAATTGCACCCGTGCGCATCGCGACCCCAATCAGGACCTTCTCCATACGGCCACGGGTCCCCTCGTCCACAGGTGGAGGGGAGTCAGGTGACATGGACATCCCCTCTATCTGCGGACGGGCCTGGGACGGGGCATCCCTGCTGGTGCATGGTGGTGCACTCACAGGGTCAGGGACAGCGACATGCACAGGCCCCTCCACGGTGACCTGTGCTGCCTCCTGCCCCTGGACTGCACCACTTGCACCAGCAGGGATGCCCCCACCAGCCCCCTGTGTGCCTCAGTGGCGGCCTCCTCCTCAAAAGGGGAAACCACCAACCTGGATGGCTCCTCACCGTCTTCCGCCGTAGCAGGCCCCTGTGGGGGCTCACCCACCCCTTCCGCTGCAGCCGTGGGGGCATCCCCGCCGCCTTGCTCCACAGCGCCGTCTCCACCCTCTTCTTCACTAGCCGCTGCGTAGAGGGAGACATAGAACACAAGCATCAGGGTACTGTACAATGGTCCCCTAGACAGGAAGCAATAGCAGATGAGTACCACTGTCAAAGTTCACTTCCATGATGTCCCTCCACAACACATGGGTCAGTCCAGGCAAAACACACACAGTAACAGGCATGGTGCATGCCATGGACATTTCCATACATGTCCAATGGACTCTTGAAACATACAATGATATGGAACTCACATGCATCATGGGTCATGCCTATCACATGCACACACTTCACCTCAGTCACATCTATCTGGCCTCATACACCCCAAACACAGCGGATACAAGGATAACTAGGCTGCATCAGTGAATCTGTGCATTGTCACACACATGTGTCATGCATCCATGGCATTCACAAGTCACAGACACGCAGGTCAGGCACACAGACATGGCTACCATATATGTACCTGGCATCAGCACCCATCCCTCACCCCCACCCATGTCCAGGAACAGAGACTGGCATGCTTTCATGTGTAAAATCTGCATAGGGCTCCCCATGTCGCATTTAAACAAGTGCAACAACCATGTGGTTCACACATCACTGGTCGCACATGCATTACCATGATGTCCCTGCACACATACATGCATACATGGCCTATGACACACATACAGGCAAGTATCAGACAACCAGCACACCGCAACATGCCCTGTCTCACACAGCAATGCTTGGCCACTTACCGCTCAACTCCAGACGGGTCTCCCTCTCAAGGATCTGGGCGTGGAGCGCTGGGCGTGCGCGTTCCAGGACCCTCATCTGGGTGGAACTCATGCGGCCCCGACCCCCCTCCACAAGGCGCTCGGCCTTCACGAGGGTCCTGGACCTCAAGTCCTCCCAGCGCTTCTTGATCTTCTGGACGTCGCGGGTTGCCACCCCCTCCGCGTTGATGGCAACCACACAGTCGGCCCAGATCCTCTCCCGTCCTTCCTTGCTGGCGCTGGACGATCCAAAGAGGGCATCATACTGCCCCAGGACATGCTCCACCAGGACACCAACTTCGGTGGCAGTGAAGCTGGTGCCCCTCTGCCCCTCTGGCCTGGGGTTGCCACTGCTGCCAGATGTTGAAGTGCCCGACATGGCAACCCCAGAGGCAGGAGTGGGTGGGCAACTGGGTCCTGGGGGTGGGCTGTGGAGCGATGTTATCCCGGGAGTCTTCGGTTCCAGCAGGGGTGGACACAGCAACTGGACCCCTGCAGATGGCTGATGTGCAGGCACCAAATGGCAGGGCACGGTGGCAGCAGGCAGGCAGGCAGCAGCAGATGGCACGTGGGAAGCTGCTCGGGGCACTGGGGGGCAGTAATTCGGCCTTCTGGGCAGGAGCGTGGCCTTCCGTGTGTTTTCGCGTGGCCAGCTTGATACGGAGTGATTTGGCACGTGAAAATCCTGCACGTCAGCGTGAAATTTGAGGAAAGGCCCTTAGCGCGTAAGCGCGTCAGCACGCATACGCGATTCTATTGGACCAAAGGCCCTCAGCGCGTAAGCGCGTCTGTGACGTAACCCGCACGGGTGTTTCCCTCATAGCACGTGATGCTGGAGCACACGTGGAAAGACTGCACGTCAGAGTGTCATCGCGTGTAATTGGACAAAAGTGCGCGTACACGCAATTGGCCTATGTACGTGTATTTCAGGGGTGCGCGGGCCCTTACACACGCGAGTACATCAGCGCACGTGTATTCCGGGGTGCGCAGAAATTTCCACATGCTATTGGCCTGGGTACTGGATTTCAGGGGTGCGCGGGAAGTTTCACACGCTCGCCTACAACACGCGCAAAGAAACACGTACGCCAGTAGGAAGCAGGCATACGTCGACTCGCGACGCATAAATTTGTGCACAAAAAACTAACAAGCTCAGACGCCAGGATGAATATACCGTTCCTAGCAGCAGTGGCCGTGGGCTACCAAAGGAGGAGGAGGAGGATAGTCAGGGCCAGAATTTTCACACCCAGAACCAGCCTTTTCGGGATGCCTGATGACCAGGTTTATGGGAGGTACAGGTTTCCACCACACATAATACTGGACCTGGTGAGTGAGTGGGAGGATGAACTCACATCACCCACCCTGTGCTCCCAAGCACTCAGCCCCCTGGAGAAGGTCCTCAATGGACTGCACTTCTTAGCCACTGGATCATTTCAGCGGACAAGTGCCATAGTGGGTGGGGTGTCACAGGAAACGCAGTCACGCTGCCTACACCAGGTGTTGAACATCATCACTGCACGCCCATCAGTCCGCAGGCACATATACCTGCCCAGAACACCTGCAGAAAGGCATGCTGCCGCCCTGGATTTTTACGGTGTGGCATGATTTCCCGAAGTGCTAGGTGCCATCGACTGCACCCATGTGGCTGTACGTTCCCACAGGGCATCTGAGCACATCTATAGGAACCGCAAGCACTGGCATTCCATCAACATGCAGGTAGTATGTAATGGCAAGGGAATCATCACCTCAGTATATGCCAACTATCCCGGGTCCACCCACGACAGCTTCATTTACTGAATGGCCACCCTAAGCCGGGACCTAGAAGCTGGGCGGCATGGCGATACATGGCTGCTTGGTGAGTATGCATGCATGTCAGATACTGAGCAAGGTCACAACCCCACCAATGATACCCATCACCACCTCCACAGGGGACAGTGCCTACCCTCTCAGCCCCCACATGATGACGCCAATTCGGAACCCCACCACGCCACCCGAGGTAAGATATAACACAGCCCACATTGCAACCCGGGGCATAGTGGAGCGCACATTCGTAGTGCTTAAGTGACGCTTTCGCTCCCTTGACCGTTCTGGCGGACAGCTGTTACATGCTCCCCCAGTAGTGTGCAGGATCATAGTGGCAGCATGTGGCTAATTACTTCACATAGAAATCACACCCCTGTGGAGTGCACACTGCCCTGGCACATACCATCTGACAATCAATGATGACTCAACCTGACACTGATCCTGAATGTCTGGAGAATCAACCGTCAAAACCATATCAGCCTGAGATTGTTCACCTGGAAGTGTTACAATGTGTGCATCCCTACCTACACAGCACCACCAATGCAGTTTCGTGAAAAAACACATTCATGCAGCTAAAATGAATACCCACTTGCAAAATGCAACATGAGGACAGTGCCATGTCACCCAACCCATCCCCAGCACCGACACACGACACACCGTGCCATGTCATGCTATGTGCAGGTAAACAAAGTAATCCCCCCAACATGACACAAGTGTCACAAAGTACAGTGTCCCTAATTGAAACTCGCTACACCTGAAATGCTCACAGTAATGCAGGACCAACAACCCACTTGAGCAGGTATTTAGCAATAACACTTATCAGCTACTGACCCTCAAAACTACCATTAACATGATATTACGAATGTAAGGAATCAGTAGTCTCACCACCTGGAAATGCCTGCACTCCCACCACTTCCAACTGTATAGTGTTGCCGCCATGTAGAGTTGTTGGTGCACTGCTGCCAACATGGACCCCATCTCCAAAGTAGAGGGCCTTGTGTAGACAGGAAAGGACCTGCAAATTAGGAGGTAGACATGGATGATGAGTTACACATCAATGCAACATGCAGTGTACAACACAACAGCAATATGCACTAGGAATGTATACACAGTATTGACTTGACTAGGCTACCCACACATGTAGTGGGAGTCCAATGTCACCATGTACGTCAATGTCACTTGGGCACGCCCTTTGCAAGCCCATGGAAACGGGAAGCAGGAGGGGTGTGTGTGACAAAAACCCAAGCATCTGAACCAAATACATGACAAGCCTGCATGTGCCCAGCCACAATGCAGTGTATGCCCACGGGAGACACACAAGGCAACACACTGTCCCAAAAAAATAAAAAAAATAAAAAATTAAAAAAAAAATAAAAAATAAAAAAAATGGCCTTAATGGGCCCGGGGGGGTTGGGGAGGCCAGCCAGGAGGTCCGAGGACAGGGTGCACACCAAAACCCACCTGTGTGGATCTTGCGAAAAAAAAAAACACCTCCATGGGCTCATGGCCCACACGGCTACCCTATTGTGGGAGTATCACTGCTGTCGCTATTATCACCCTGTGCAGCTGCATCCAGAGGTGGTGGCACTATGGGAGGCAGCCCACGCAAGGCCCTAGTCTGTTCCTCCATGGCTGCAAGCATGCGGGTGTGGTAGGTCTCGTTCTGGAGGATGTGTGTGCGGAGGTCCCCATGCAACAACTCACGGGATGCCCGGACTTCCGCCCTAGTTGCCTGCATCTCAGCTGAGAGCGTACAGGTGAGACGCTCCAGCTGCTGTTATGTCCTTCGGTTTGTTGAAGCCTCAAGCTCAACAAGAGTCGTCCTGAGGTGAAGGAGTTCCAGCCTCAGGGCTTCCCTGTGGCCCTGGGACTCTATGGAGATGGCTTCCTGCAGAGTCGCCAGTGCCGCCCGCCTGTCCCTGTTGGACGCCAACATGTCCTCCCTGTGTGACTGGCAGATGGAGTCGGTTGCCTGCTGTAGTCGCTCCATCAGCCTTTCGGGGGGGACAATGGAAGTGGCCACCCTATCCATGGCCTGAGCCATCATCTCTGATGATGCTGCCTGTTGGGTTGCCATACCGTAAATGGATTGCTCCCATGCGGTATTGCCAGGTGGCGTACGGCCACCACGTCGGCGGGCACCACACCTGTCTGGGGCAAGGCGAACTGCGCCTTGCTGTGCCGGCACTGCCTGAGGCTGCAGGACTGCATTCCCCCTCTGATCTGCTGGCCCAGGAACAGGATCAGATGTCGCGGAGTGTGACCCTGCATCCGTAACCACCAAAGGCGTAGCTGCCAACACTGACATCCCCATTGAGGGTTCTGACCTTGGGGCAGGTGTGTGTTACAGAACAGAATCCCTCCCAGGAACACTCACCTGCGACGGCACATAGGTCTCATCATCCGAATCAACACCTGAGTACAGCTCGGGGGAGGTGTAGCCAGAGACACCCCTTGAGAGCACGACCTGCAGCAGTTGTGGGTTCTCACCCACCACCACACCACGTCCCTCACTGGTGGTCGGTCGGCCCTCAGACCCCTCCTGGGTCTGCACCATCTCCACAACCCCAGTAGTATCAGGTGCGTCTTCCCCTGCAAAGACATAAAAGCAAACAAATGGAAACAGGCATTAGCACCATGGCACACAATGAGGGCTGAGAAGCAGCAGAACCAGTACTTGATTGACACATGTCCCACTTGACTAAAACCCTCCCATGCATGCACCCTCACTGCGTATGAAGGGTAGGCAAATGGCACACACTGATGACACCAAGATGGAAGATGAACACATTTTCTGCATGCTGCCTGGCAGTGGCATCACACATTGGCCTGTGATTGCCAGGTGAAATACACATGCCAAAACACAGATGGCATGTACCATTGCTATTGAGTGAAGATGGAGAGGAGGGCAGCACTTATTCATTCAGTCCAGTTCCCTCATGTAATAGCTTCTCTAATTCAAACAGGTCTGATTTTTCACCTGGAGCTGCCAGTCCAAAATGGTCCGATTGCACAGGGACATGTCTAAAAAAATGATATCCAGGTAACAAAGTCACTCCACTTTACCATAGCCATGTCAGACATGTGACTAGAGGACTGAGAAATGCCTAGTAAAAGTGGTGGAATGCAAACAATCTGCCTGAATGAAAAGAGAAAAATAAGCAACAATGTTGTGGCAAGGTGACACTTCAAGGGCAACTGGCGTGCTATTGGGCTAGATGTCTACTGTTGGCAGAAGGGATACTGCTATGGCCAAATGCTGTTGCGCAGAATGTATTGCATGAAGCACATGGGTGACCCAAACGACTCAGGCGCACACACCCTCACCTGGCACACAAACAGAAGCCCTCACACACACACCATGCACATGGATGACACACACATGCATGTGTACTCACCGGACAATGCCTCATAATCAGGCAGATCTCCCACACCTTGGATCTGTTCCTCCGTGATGTAGGTCCCAGCGATTGACTGATGTGGAGTGAGTTCCATGTCTTCTACTGGAGACCCACCTCCAGTCACTAGAGTTGCGGCATGACTTGAGGCCAGCTTATTCTTTTCCCTGCGCTTTAGGTCATTCCAGTGCTTATAGCAATCATTGGCTGTGCGCCTCACGATTCCAAGGGCACTTACGATGTCCGCAACGGTCTGCCAGTGTGCCTGGCGTTGTGCAGGTGTGGTCTTGGATCCTGCAACAATGACCATTTCGTTATCATGTGCGTACACATACTCGACAAGTGCATTCAGTTCGGCATCCGTGAAGCTGGGCTTCCTCGACGGGCCGGACTGTGTAGCCGTGTCTGGGGCATCAGACTGTGCCGGACGAGCACTCTTCCTCTTACGCTTGGAAGGTGGTGGTGATCCTGAGTGTCCTACACCGCTCTGGACACTAGGGGCAGGAGCCCTGGTGGACTCTGTATCAGGAGTGTGGGATTGCACACTCAGCATGGGAGTTGGTGCAGGCATTGGCTCAAGTGTAATGGTGTCAGGGGGAATGTCAGCAGGATGGACTAGGACCGACACTGTCCTGGCTGGGTGTGTGAGAGCTGAGGTGGATGGAGCCGCAGCTGCCCCTGCAGCCTCTCCTGCCTACTTGGGGCAGCAGATGCCCTTGCTGCCCCTGATCCACCTGGCCTGATGACATCAACGTGCACCAGCGCACGTGTCATAGGCCTGCTGACCTGGAAGTCAGCCATGGAGTCAGCCAGGTCTGGTGCCACAATGGGCTGGTCCAACAAGTGCTGAGCATGGATGGTGTCAGCCACATCACCCTCAACCAGGGGGGTGGGGGGGATTATGGGTGCCCTTGACTGGTCCTCCACACATGGGGGGACAGGGTCACCCTGCAAGTAATGACCACGTCCCCTACCGAATCCACCACGGCCACCACTTGTGGCTCATCCACCTTTGCCACCCTTACGGATTCCTCGCCTCCCAACCATGGCACTGATGTTAATGTTCGTATGGGAGTGGCTGTAAACTATTGTCCTGGGCAATTGGGGGTCAAAGGGGTTGGGTGCCAGATGGTAATTGTACCCTAGTGCTCTAGCAAGGCTGAATGTGACCCCTGGGGAAAGATGACGGGTCACACAACGCACAGGAAGCCCAAAAAAGGGAGATGACGTGGACGCAACCCCTCCTAGACCACGTGTGCGGAAAAAAAAACTGCACTACGCTGTGGCACCCAGTAACACAAGAATGAACATATGCGTGTCACACGCAGCCTAGATTGACCTCTGAAGGGGTACGCTACACACGGGGCAAGCACAGATGTTAGATACGTGCGTGACTCACCGTCTGCCAGGAAAAAGAGCGTGAAAAAGAAGCACGTGTGCGCGTTGGCATCACCCCCGCCAAAAGAAGAATTGTACTCTGTCTGAGGAGACAGGACAACAGTAGAATGGAATGCTGTTTGAGGGAACAGGCCCAGGAAAACCAGAAAAAGAGAAAAAAGAGAAAAAGCTTTCAGAGGTAACAGGGAGTACGAACTTGAAACGCTGTGAAGTAAATCGCGTGTGAAACGACAAGAAGTACGGATTTCACCCACTCACTCTCCACGAAAAGCACGTACAAGGAAATGGTGTTCTACACGTACCTTTTATGCAGGCCCACACGTCCAGCGTCACTTCCGCGTGTATGCGCTAGAGCCATTTCCACCAATTACACGCTTTGTCACTTCCGCGTGTACGCGCTAGGGCCATTTCCACCAATTACACGCTTTGTCACTTCCGCGTGTACGCGCTAAGGCCATTTCCACCAATTACACGCTTTGTCATTCCCGCGTGTACGCGCTAAGGCCATTTCCACCAATTACACGCTTTGACAGTCGGACGTGTCTTTCATTTTTTTAACACGCAACATTTCAAACGTGTGCCATATTCAACGTGCACGTGACTTCATAGACGCGTATACGCTGGTGGCCTTTGGGCCAATGAATGTACAGACGTGTGCTGACGCACTTACGCGCTAAGGGCCTTTCCTAGAATTACACGCAGACGTGCTGGATTTTCACGTGCAAAATCACTCTGTATCAAGCTGGCCACGCGTTCACACACGGAAGACCACGCTCCTGCCCAGAAGTCCGAATTACTGCCCCCCAGAGCCCTGAGCACGCTCCCACCTGCCATCTGCTGCTGCCTGACTGCCTGCTGCCCACGTGCCCTGCCATTTGCTGCCTGCACATCAGCCAGGGGTGCTGTTGCTGTGACCACCCCTGCTGGAACCGAAGACTCCCGACTGATTTTCCATCGCCCCACAGCCCAGCCCCAGGACCCAGTTGCCCACCCACTCCTGCCTCTGGGGTTGCCATGTCGGGCACTGCAACATCTGGCACCAGTGGCAACCCCCGGCCAAGGAGGCAGAGGGGCACCAGCTTCACTGCCACCGAAGTTGGTGTCCTGGTGGAGCATGTCCTGGGGCAGTATGATGCCCTCTTCGGAAGGTTGCACGCCGACAAGGAAGGACGGACTCGGATCTGGATGGACATCGTGACTGCCATCAACGCGGAGGAGGTGGCAGTCCGCGACTACGAACGTGTCAGGAAGCACTGGGAGGACTTCAGGTCCAGGACCCTCAACAAGGCCCGGCGCCTCCTGAAGGCAGCGGATGCTAAGGGGCGCCGGGGCCACTTGTCGGAACATCAGATGAGGGTCCTGGAACGCATATCCCCAGTGCTCCACGTCCAGGTCCTTGAGAGGCAGACCCGTCTGGAGTCGAGCGATAAGTGTACATGCATACTGATTGTAAGCTGTGCGTGTGGTGTGCCAGGAGTGTGCAGGTTGAACATGTATTTTTATGTGGGCAAGTAGGGGGGGTGGTGTATAGGGCCTTGAGGGTGATACATGCGAGGGGTCTCATGTGTGACACATGGATGGTGCTTGTGTGTGTGGGCTTGCATGGCACAGGATGTGGAGGAATGATTGTCAGGTGTGACATGGATGTCGATCGGAACACTGCGACAGTTGGCGGAGGTGTACACATGCATGCAAGTTTGGTGGTGTGTGTGCATGTGTAGTGTACTCCCTATGTTGCATGTGATGTGTGGATGACCTTTGGCTGCTCATGCTGTTGTATGTGAATGGATGGTGCTGGCTGTTGCAATATGGCTGTGGTATGGCTCATGTGTGCAAGTTGAAATGTCATGTGTGTTGGGGATTGTGATGCCATGTCTGAGGTTTACCAATGCTACTCATGTATGACTGTCATGTGTGTATGAGTCCATTGGACAGTGCCCTGATGCCTGTGTTTTCTTTCTCCCTGTCTGCAGCGTCAACTGATGAAGAGGGCGGAGAAGGTGCTGTGGAGCACAGCGGCAGGGGTCGCACCACCAGCCGGAGACGCAAGGCCCGGATCCCCTCCCAGGTTCTGATCTCGTCGGGGTTTGAGGAGTTCGGTGCCGTGTCCCAACCGCAGCTGCCGAGGGGAGGTCCAAGAGGCGGAGGTTGGAGTTGGACTCCTCGGCAGCAGAAGGGGCAGCTGGGACCCCACAGGGCCCAACGGAGGAAGATGGCACGGAGTCATCCAGGTTGGTGGGGGTTTGGAGGAGGAGGAGGCCGTGCAAGCGACAGAGGCGGGGTCTGGAGGTGGGGATTCCACTGGTGCTAGTGGTGCAGTGCAGGATCTGGGACAGGAGGCAGCACAGGCCGCCGCAGAGGTGCCTGTGTGCAATCCTGACCCTGCTCCTGTCACTGCATCATCTTGCACCAGCGGGGATGCCTACCTCTAGACCTGTTCTCAGGGAGGGGATTGGCTTACAACACCTGGCCTTCCTCTCCCTGCGGATGTGGCTATCCTGCACCAGGTTGAGCCTGTCCAGGGTGGGGTGGCGTTGCGTCAACGGGCCAAGCGAGCTGACCTGCAGTCTTTTCATGATGAGTCTGCACGTCTTCTCGCATGGCTCGTTGACTCCGTTGACCCACTGGGACAGCTCACCAGGGCTGGATTCCTCCGTTTCCTGGACCTTGTTCCGACCCCCTCCTCCACGGAACCCCCTATGCCCCAGTCATCCTCCATGCCATCTTCCCACCCATGTGTCACCTGGGTGCCCTGTGGAGCTGCCTCCGACCGTGCGGCCAGGCTGGTGGACAACAGATCCCTGCCACAGTCGGGAGTCGGACGTCCAGCAGGGGTGGCCACATCAACAACTGCACCCCAGCTGGAGGAGGATGTGCAGGCACCATCGGACAGGGCACATGGACAGCAGCAGCTGCAGCAGCAGGAGGCTGTAGGTGGGAGCCACGATAGCTCGGGGCCTTCAACATCGGAGGGGCAGGCATCGGCCGGAGGGCAGGAGGACCCTGGACGGGAAGTGTCTTCCGTGTGGCAGCGGTTGGGCCACGCCATAGATGCGGAGCGGCGGCGGGCGGAAGAGGCACGGCTCACGATGGTCAGGGCGGAGAACTCCATGCGGAGGGCCCTGAGGCGGGCCGAGTGCCTCGAGGCAATCCGCAGGGAGTTGGAGGTGAACATGTCGGCGTCCCTGCGGACCCTCGGGGCCATGGAACAGGACCGCCTCCGGGACATAGACGAGGAGTTCGATGATGCCCTGGCCCGGAACACCACTAAGTGAGCCGCTGGACTGGCCCGCCGCCATTGTATATAGTTATTTAGTGATAGGTTTCCTTTATAGTTTATTTTTATTTGGAGTCGACGGACACTGCTCCACCTTTTGTATATAGTCCCATTTTAGATTTTTTTGGTAGGTTTCATTTCTTCTGTTGGGATGATGGACCCTGAATACTTTGTACATAGTTGGACTTTGGATTTGGACATTTTTTTTTACTATGAATATTTTTTCCCATGGAGCAATGGTTTTCTATTTCTTTTTTCCCTTCATTTCCTTTTTATGGAGTTGAACTTTGGAAGACATTTTTTTGGATTATCATTTATTGGTTTTAATTTAAAAAGGGACAGCCAGCTTAATTTTTTTTTTTTACTTGTGTATTTTGTTTAATTTTGTTTGCCATTACTGTTGTTATTAATACATTATTTGGATTTTTTCATTCTTCAATGTGTGGTTTCATCTCATTGTTTTCATGCATGTCATGATATGGGTTTTCAGGTTCACTTGCAACCATTGTGTGTGTGTGAGACACATGTGTTGATTTACATTGTTTCCATTGGAGTAGTATCATGGGCGCATGTAATACTTGGTTGTGTCTTTGGGCTGTGGTGGCTGGCCATGAGGCCCATGCTTGAGGATTGTCAGGGCCTGTGGGCAGGGGGACATGAGTGGGGCCCTGGTGGAGGCTGCCCATGGTGGCTGGGGGGTGGGGGTGGGCGGGAGACATGATTGGGGGCCTGGTGGGGGCTGCCCATGGTGGATGGGGGGTGGGGGTGATAGGGGACATGAGTGGGAGCCTGGTGGGGGATGCCCATGGTGGCTGGGGGGTGGGGGTGGTGGGAGACATGAGTGGGGGCCTGGTGGGGGCTGCCCATGGTGGCTGGGGGGTGGGGGTGGGTGGGAGACATGAGTGGGGGCCTGGTGGGGGCTGCCCATGGTGGCTGAGGGGTGGGGGTGGTGGGAGACATGGGTGGGGGCCTGGTGGAGGGTGCCCCACACTGCTGGGGGGGATGTGGGGTGGGAGACATGAGCAGGTGTGCAGGGTAGTCCCCTGTTTTGTGGGCTGCCTGCAGGGGCCGTGGAGGGTGTACAGGGAACACCTGTGAGGACCCACCCAGCCTAATCGCGTGTGATTATTCCCGCGCACCCCTGTAATACATGTACCCAGCCAAATCGCGTGTGATAATTCCTGCGCACCCCTGTAATACACGTACCCAGCCAAATCGCGTGTGATTATTCCCGCGCACCCCTGTAATACACGTACCCTGGCTAATCGCGTGTAAAACTTCACACGTACCCCTGTCATTCACGTACCCAGCCAAATCGCGTGTGAAAATTCCCGCGTACCCCTGTAATACCCGTACCCTGGCTAATCGCGTGTTTAACTTCACGCGTACCCCTGTCATACACGTACCCTGGCTAATCGCATGTAAAACTTCCCACGTACCCCTGATATGAACGTTACCCGCTTTGCGTTCCTTGTTTGGCAGCCCTGTAAACTGGTCCAGGATTAGCGCAGCCCTTTGCGATGATTTAGCGATTTTGATGGCTTTTCCTTGCGCGAGGGCGTTCTTGGGGGCGTTACTGGGGCTGCTGCAGGGTCGCTGCGATACTCTGCGCCACGGCTGGTTTGGGAGCCTGAAATCCATGAATACGCTGTGCGCGGAAATCGGTTTTGGTGCACGCGCCTGGCGCAGACAATCGCACGCGGACACTGTGACCAGCCGCTTGCGACACTTTTCTGCGAAATTCTATGAATTACCCTGATAATGTTGTTGTCACGTGGGTATGTTTGCAAGCCAACAACTGTACGCAGTGCTTCATTAACTAGTCCTTGCTCCACGCCAAGGTTACGTTTAAGCATTACTCTACAGTTTAAGGATCATTTTAATATTTTCTCCAAACCAGCTGTATTGGAGATAGAATTTTCTAAGGTATTTAGTCTTGTGGCTTGTTGACACATGGGTAGTGTCATACCATGTACGTCCAGTTTGTCTGTGGAGCAAATTTCAGTTATTGGTTGCATTTCTTTTTTCAACATTGATCATTGAATTTGGAACAGCTTGCAAGAGTTGGCATTAAGGACATACAATTGACATTTGTGTGCACTAATTGTTCCATAACATCAGTAGCACATGAGTTATGGCCATAAAGTGCATGGATGTGCCAGGTTTCTACTATTGCTTGTGCTTCTTGAGATAGTACACCAACTCTAATACTTTTAAAACTGTTGGTGTAGGTGAGGTCTGCAGACGCATGTTTTTTGTTAATTCTCTGTATTGGAAATGTTGTCAAAGGTTGACATTTCCTATGCTGCCAACAGTTTTACGGCAGAGATTGTGTCCTAAGGTTTTAAAAATAGGTTCACCTTTCACTGGTGTCAATTGAAGAAGATCTCCAAAAACAATAATGTGTTTTCCTCCAAAGAGCTCTTCGTAGTTTGTTTAAGTACTTCTTGTAATCTGAGGTGAATCAAAGACAACATTGGGTTGGAGACCATGCTCACTTCATCTATTAGTAGCATTTTCATTTGTTTTAACACTCTGCATAGTTCCATTGCAGCTTCTGTAGAAAGTTTGTAATATTCTAATTTGTTTTGGTGTTCTACTGGCAGGAGTAGTAATCGGTTTAAAGTGACACCACCTATGTTGTAGGCCGCTAAACCTATGGGGGCTGTTACAACAGCTGACAGTATGCTGTTTGTCAATTGTTGAAGGTACTTGCTGATGATTTTGATTAAGAATGTTTTGCCTGAACCAGCTTCACCACTGACATATAGTAGTGTAGGTTTGTAATTTTGGCAGGTACATTCTTTATTTTCATGTTGTACACCATGTGCAATTTCTTTTGTTACGTCTTGAAAAATGCTACGTATGATTTGAGAACTCTTTTTCTAGATTTAGAAGGACCAAGACTTAGCCATACTATATTTTTCAGATTTTCCATACAAAGCAGTACCGGTTAAACGATCCGCAGGTTCATAGCAGCCACATTCTCTATGGGAGAACATCCCAAGCTGTACAATTTCTGAGACAGTGTTTTGTCTGATGACAGGTCATTCCAGAGATCTTGAACCTCTGTTTTTTGCTTTGGTTAAGTAGGCTGTAACATATCGTGCTACTGCAGTGGAATTGTCTGCAATGTACTGCACATCTATGTTTGCATTCCACAATAGGGCAATGATTGCATTGTAATCATTGATATATTTTGCTTCTTCTGTTCTTTTATATAATATGTATTTTTAGGTGATTTACCTTTAACACTATGTCTAACTGAAGACATGAAGTTGTTCACTTCACCTGTTTCTGTAACCGGTCTAGGGAAACCAAAGCAGCAGCATTTGGTGTAGTATTTCCCTTTGTTTTTGTATTTGCGACAACAATATTTGCCACATTTGTGTCTTTGAAATTGTACAATTTGTGCATGAAGATCATTATTTGTTGCTTCTGATGGAATTTCGCAAATGACGTATTTTTTGATAAACTGTAACACAGTGGCATCACTGTCTTGACCGAATTTAGGAGCAACTTTAATCCATAAAAGCATGTGGATATGTGGTGCTCCTCTGGCTTGGTATTCTTTTCTCCAAAAGAAGTGTTGCACTTCTCTGAGGGGAGGAACAGTTTTATTACAAATAAAGTGTAGCATAGCAATGAAGCGATGATGGAAATAAATTGAAACATTAACAGGATCTAGAGAGCAAAGTTCTTCAGGTGTTAGTATATCTATGTTTGTTTTGTTTTTGTTTGATATGTGTAGGAAATCATGTAGATCTTCCCATGCATATTCTGCACAACTTAATGTAACAAACCAAGTGGGTGAGCAAGGTTACTTTTCATACAACATACATATCCGAGAAGTCGGAACCAGTACTCTTTCGTACCACGCATGTTTGCTAACAGATTTGTAATGCTTGATTGTAAAACCTCATCTTTTTCATGCACTTTTTGTAGTAATTGCGTAGCTGACATATTTTGAAAGTGGGTTCCTGATTTTAATGTGTGTGCAACTCCGTAACATACAGTTGCTAGTTCACTTTCAAAGAGTAGGTGGAATATGTATTCCACATTTTGTCTAAATCTGGGGTCTTCAGAATACATCCGTAACAAGCGGTATTCTGATGCTGTTATTTGAATAGGTCTATTATCATACCTTCCTCCTTTGCCAGAAGGAAAGAGTAGAGGAAAAGAACGTGCTTCTATACTTTTTTCCCATATGCTGATTGGTGATCCCTTTGTTTGTCGCATTTGGTACGTGTCTATTGCATCTTCTATGGTGACCTTAGAGTGTAATGAATGAAATGTATAATAATCTAAAATATTGGATACTGTAGCAGGATCTAGAAGTTAAAATTGACCAGTTTCTGGTGACTCTTGAATTATTTCAGTTGGTTCCTTTAGGTTTTCTTCAATATTTATTTCTGTGTAGTATTCATTATTGTCTTTTAGATATTGCAAGGCTTGTCTAACATTATGTAAGTCTACCAGTTGTTGCCAAATCTTTTTGTCTTTTGTAGGTACACAATTTACTAAGACAATTAAAGATTGCTCTATTGGGCGTTGCACTCCCAGGGTGTGCACCTTTTCTTTGAGATCTAATTGTAAATATATTACTTTGCCATGAATACCTTTCACAAATTCAGAGGGAGGTAATGTTGCTGTTTTTGGTTGAAGGCATATTATTGCTTGAAATGGGTGCACTGTTTGAAATATGATGCTCTCATATAAATTTAATTGTTGCAGGGGTTTTGGTAGTGGGAATAATTCCAAATTATTTGTGATAGCACGTGAAGGAGTTTGATTGTTGTCAAGTTTTGTAGTGCAGTAACTGTAAAGTGTTAAGGGGTCAGTTATTTCATATTTGTTTTCTGCTATAAGGTGCAGAGCTAATTCAAACCATTTGGAATCTTCATTATCTTCTATTTTGTATGTATGTCTATAGTTTTTGTGTAACTTTTCTAAAAAGTTATGCAGCAACACACACACACATGGTTTGGTACTTCAGCGGATTTACTTTTGAATTTTAGTATTTCTTTTTTGTATGTGTGTAGTAGAAGGTTGCCATGTGCAGAATTGTTGGTAGTCTGTTGTAAAGCTATTGCATTTTGTAAGTGGTTTTCACTTCCAAAATATTTCCTCTGGATGTGGTTGATTTCTTTGAGTAGGTCTTTGGCTGTACCATGTAGAAGTTTGTTATTTAAATTTGCTAGTGCTGAAGCAGGACTTTAAGCATAGTACAGTTTATAGACTAGATTTCTTATAGTTGAATGATGTGTTGATATCATTTTGATATGATGGAAGCTGCTTTTGCAAATAGGTCCTAAAATGCAGGCCAATGAATGTCCTTGCAGTCCTGTGCATTTGCGCACTGGACAGGTATCCATATTTTGCAGCAGTTTTATTTTGATTTTGTCTTTACCTTTCACATATTGATTGAGGAACTGGCGTAAAGATTTGAAAGATTTTTTGGCAATGTTATACATTGACGTGCATGGCCATTTGTATACTGAACGTTCTGGTTCAGTCGAATGGAGAATTGATACTGAGTTTTCTGGGGATATTTTTGTAAGCAGAATTACTTGTTCCATTGTGGTATTATTATGTTTTTCATAATCTCGTCCACTGCTATCGATGGCAGTTGTGTTTGTTTGATTTTGTCTGTATACTTCTTCATTGAAATATGGTTCTGTGCTTGTGGTGTGACTCCATTCACCTTCAGAGATATTTAAGAAGTTATTTTTGTTGACATTCCGTTTATTGAGAAGCCTTTTTTATTTAGTACTTAGTTTTGTTAGTGGTTTCATTTTGTTTAACACTAAAATAAAGAACTTTCTTTTGAGAAGGATTGCACTGAATATCAAAGCTTCTAAGCTTATTTTTCTACGGTAGTTTTTAAGGGTTGTGCATGATTTGTTTCCTGTTTTTATAAGATTCTGAAGTACTCTGTGGCAGAACATTTTTGCTAATATACTTTTTTTAGTATGGTTACTTCCTACTATATCAAGATTTATAGGATCAGTTTTAGCAGTAGTGGTAGCTGCATTTCTGTTAATCATGTTCTGTTTTCTTTTATATTTTGATAGAAGAGGCAAACTTTCTGTACTGGAAGATTGTTTTGTTTTGATAAATGACTGTATTAGCTGTTTTGTTTGAACTTTTTGTACTTCAAGTAGGCATTCTGTGGGGTCTGTTGAAAATAAATAGAGGTATGGGTTGGGCTGTTGTGCAATGTATATGTGCTGTATGTATGAGTGTCTGAGTATGATGGTAAAGGTGTATCTGTTGTTGTGTGATTGTGCATTGGTCAGCTACAATTGGGAAGGCTATTCTTCTATTTGTGTGTTACTATACTGCGGTTCAGATGACAGTAGAAAGTGAGCTAGTGGTGAGGATAGGCACTAATAGTAAATCAACTGGTATAAAATTAAAACAATTATTTGTTTTGAAATCCTAATATTCTAGGGGCTGGGTTATGCTATTTGTGCTCTGAAAAACATGGATTTGTGTGCCATTCTGTGTGCTGATCCCTGTTTAATAAATGGTGATTTGTGGGCAGAATGGTGCACAAATCTTCGGTTTTTTGGTGAACAAATTACATGAATCACCCGCACAATGTGTTTGAGTAACACATTTTAACAACAAGAGTATACATACAACAATTAACATTATCACAGTAACAGTGAAACAATTTAAAATTGAGAATCAGATCAAGAAAACAGTAAGTAGAGCAAATAAACTGAAGGAGAGTAGTGCAGTAGAAGTGAGAGAGAGGGAGAGGTGGGAAAGATGAGGAAGAGGGAAATGGATGGGATTAAGGGTTAAGAATGGGGGAAGGGTAAGGGGAGGGAGATGATTAAGGAGATAAGGCAAGGGGGGAGGGGGTAAGAAGGTGGGAGGGGTTTCATGTTAGGAAATGAAGAACGGGAGATTTGAGGAAAGTGCAGAATGAGGAAAAGGTAGAAATAGAGACGGGTGAGAGAGGTAAGACGTTCCAGTGCAGGTGGGCTAGAAGATGGAAGGAGAGGAAACGGGATGTGGCACAAGGGGAAGGAGGAACAGTGAGAAGAAAGTGGTCAGCAGAGTGAAGGGAGTGAGAGGGAGTGTAGAAAGAGAGAAGAGAGGAGAGATAAGGGGGAGCAAGATTGTGGAGAGATTTAAAGACTAAGCAGAGAAACTAAGGTAGTATTATACTGACTCTTTTTTGTGTGGAATGAGCAGGTTTCTTTGTAATTGGTGTTTGTAGTTCAGATGTTGCTGTTTTCCAGGAGAGTGGTCTTCACTGCAATTGTAAAAGAAAGACGTTAGTAATTTTGTGTGTTTACGGCAGTGATGTTAATTGAGAGATTCATTTTTAAGTCTTTGTACTAGTATTCTTTTTTGATTTCTGAATATAGTGTATGCATGCAGTTTCATTTGACTATGTGCAGCCTTTATATTTTATTTATATTATGTTAGTTCAACATGCTTTGTAAATTAATAGAATATTAAGTGTATGAAATTCACTTGGTTTTTTAAAGCTGTTTTATAGAATGGTAGGAGAAAGAAGAAATAATGTTATATTTATTTTGAAATTTTTATTAGGTAAATGGCAGAAACTGTATAGAAAAGCATGGAATATATGTATTTGTGAAGCTGTGGGTAATAAAGTAGAAGGATGTGATTTACAGGTAGTGGTGTGATTGCAGCTGGGAGCATTTCAATGAAAGTGTCTATGGGCCTCATTAGGACCCAGGTGGTAAGGGGTTTACGGCGGCGTAAACAGCGCCAACCCTTACCGCCTGATTCCGAGGTCCCTTAGCGCCATGGAGGTTTTAACACCTGCTTTTAGCAGGTGTTAAAATCCATGGCGCTAAGGGATCTTGTTGTTAATTACGCCACCGTAATTTACGGTGGCGTAATTAACGCCTTCCCCACTCCCATTATGCCCTATGGGGCAAAAATGGGAATGGGGAAGGGTACATGGGTTAATGGGGACTTACCGCCCCACTCACCTCGGAATGGGGCGGTAAGTCCGCCAACCACCATGGCGTAAACGTAGTTTACGCCATGGTGGTAAAGGTACGACCCAGGCAGTAACTTACCGCCTTGGTCGTAATGAGGCCCTATGTGTGTGAGTGCATGAAGATGCATGAAATTTTACTGGCTGTGTGTAATTGTATGATGCACTACTAAGTGATTTTCCACAATTATATTGTTATTTCTTCCATCTTCTAATATTAGCATTTTTTAGATGTGTGTGTAAAAAAAATAGATAGCAGACAGGTTTGGAAGTGACAGTTGATTATAGCAGATGGAAAAAATGACAATAAATTCATTTTATAGGCTTATCTGGATGAAGCTCTGTCTCCAAACTAGCACAGAGAGGTACCAAGTCCAGCCACTTCATTCCATGCACTCCATGCCAGTGCACTTCCACATGAGGGAATCCAAGATCTGCAGCTACTCCACAGCGTTCTGCATGCACCTCCAACCAATGTATCCATGAGTCTCCCAAAATCCAGACAATCTGTTTTCTGAAACACACAGCCATAGTTAACTGTCCTTCTCTTAGGAAAAAGACTTTCTGACAAACTTTCTCCTTACACAACACACCCACTAAACTTTACTGACCAATCAGTTGCTCTGCTCATTCTCATTTGCATGCCTCTCTACTCCAAAAGCCCTGTATGTAACATGTTTGTGCCTTTCTAAGAGATTTTGGCATGTCCTCTTTCCACAATGAAAATATTATGTTTCTTAGCACATACATTTTTCGCAGAGATGGAGTTCATCTTACTTATGCTGGTCATCAGATTTTTCTGAGAAATGTACAAAATGCATTGCAACCTTTTGTGGAATTAAAGCCATCCATTTTGCAGTAGGTGTTGACTATTTCAACTTTCTGAAACACAAAAAAACACCACCAAAAGGCTCTTTTCAGAGCCACCATTTCCTTCCAGAGAAAAGTGCAATGGTTTTGATAGGGCAGTACCCACAATTTTAGATGACCGCGAACTGACCGCTTCTATTTTTAGACTGTGAAAGGTGGCTCTGAAAAGAGCCTTTTTTTGGTTGGGATTTTTGTTGTTTTATATTTTTTTGGTTTTTTGCACATGACACACTAAGAGAGGAGGAGAAAGGAGGGTGAGGGGGGCCACCAACCATGGGGCTAAGAAAGGGCAAGTGGAGAGAGGAAGGTGTAGGGTGGGCCTTACTTATGTTATGTTATGCGTCACAGTACATACACAAAACTGTGACCCTCGAAAGGTAAGGGTCATCAGCATTGTGAATGGCCTGTGAGGCACCTGGAGTGATGCGCTCTCCCACAGGAGAGTCTCTTGTGGTGAGAGGAGCAGAAACAGAAGATGTAGTAGAGGAACTCAACCTACTACGTTCCTCACAAGGTACAATCTTGTGAACGGCCCCACCGTGGAACAACCTTAGGTGTCGCTTCATAGTTGTCGTACCAAAGCTGTACGAACCAAGCCTCCGGCGACTCAGCACCATTTTGCACTGGTTGCATGTGACCTTGTTCACACGCGCCTTGTGTACGTTACCATGAATGGTAAATAACCGCCACACCCAAGACTCACAGCGAGTGGTGGTAGTAGGGTCTTCCACTACCTCATCCTCGTCATCCTCTACATCCTCCTCCTCTGCATCCTCATGCCTGTTCCCCTCTTCAGGCACTTCGGGAGGTGGTGGTGGTGGAAGGGGTGGGGGTGGTGCTGAGACAGATGTAGCACCAGCTGGAGCAGCAATCATTGATGCCATCAGGTCTGATGGAAAGCAGCAGCAAGAGTAGCAAAATACCAGCCAAAGTAGACAATGCTTTGTCAGATAGCCAAAAGCACAATGAGGATGAGATCTGGGGTGTGGCCTTTTATGGGCGTGCGTGTGTGTGCTCCGCAGACACCCGCAATGTCTGCGGACAGATCGAACACCCAAAAAAGGCTCAAAAAGTTCCAAAAAGTATGTAGAAAGTCAGGGTCATTGTCTGGGACATGTGCTATGGTGAATTTGTACTATAGAATACTGTGGATTGCCTGAAAAGGTACTTTTAAAATGTTCGGGGACCCGGACAGTGTCCGCAATTCAGGACACATGCTCAGCGTGGGTATGGTCACATGATGGCGTCGCGAACATGTCCGCGAAGGGAACGAGTGTCCGCAGAATGCCAAATGCACGGGAACAGCCGTGCGCATGCATGCGGGTGTTCTACGGACATTGTTCGGGTTCTGAAACTAATTAAAAGTGTGACACAAGTGAGACGAACTGTTACGGACAGGCGCAATGTTCGTAGAACTTATGGGTGTGGTGCGCATGTGCGTAAATGTACTTCAGGCAGTACGGACAGGTTTAGTGTGCTCAGGACACCCCCATTTTCTTTAATTACGAACATACCCGGACTCCTCGTGTGTTCTTAGAACAGTTTCCACCTTGCCTACGAACAGTACGGACAGGCATAGTGTCCTCAGGACACCCCCATTTTGTTTATTTACAGACATCCCGGACACCGCGTGTGTTCTTAGAACAGTTTCAACTTGACTGCGGACGTTACGGACAGGTATAGTGTCCTCAGGACACCCCCATTTTGTTTAATTACGAACATCCCCAGACACCGCATGTGTTCTTAGAACAGTTTCAACTTGACCGCGGACATTACGGACAGGCATAGTGTCCTCAGGACACCCCCATTTTGTTTATTTACGGACATCCTGGACATTGCGTGTGTTCAAAGAACGGTTTCAACTTGAGTGCGGACATTAAGGACAGGTATAGTGTCCTTAGGACACCCCATTTTGTTTATTTACGGACATCCCGGACACCACGTGTGTTCTTAGAACAGTTCCACCTTGACTGCGGACATTACGGACAGGTATAGTGTCCTTAGGATGCCCCCATTTTGTTTATTTACAGACATCCCGGACACTTGCGCTGTCCACTGACACCCCAACTGCCTTTTTAAAAATATTTTTTTTAAAGGACTGAATTAAAACACACATAATTTTTTTTTAATCATATATAGATATACAATTTATGAAAGAGAAGGGGAAGCAGAAACTGACACAAACACAGGGAAATTGGTGGGTTCAAGAGGATGGATAGGAGGAGATGAAGGGATGGAAGTCTCATCAAAAAGTTTTCCTTCGTGGATAGGTTTTGGGGATAATTGACTGAGGTATGGAGAGGGGGGACAGGTACATATGGGACAATGGTATTTAATTTTTTCTTTTATGTGTTCCTCCACAAACATTTTCAAATGGTTGAAATTTGCCATGAGCATGTCCATTTTTTCTTCCATGCGCTGGAGAGTCTTTTCCAATGTATCTTTTGGTGTACTATTTTCAATGTTTGTATGGTCTTTTAAATATTTATATATATATATATATATATATATTCAGACATTTCCTCACGTTGGAAATTCTCCTCAAGCCATTCTAAAGTACTGGACATTTCTGTGAAAACAATATATATATATATTACTTTTGTTGTATCTAATACAGAAATGTTAGAAATATATAATATAAATATATAATAAATAGTATACTTACTAGCTTCTGGTAAATTGTGTTCTTACTGGTCTGTAGATCTGCTGTTGCTCCTAGTTGTGCAGTTTCTGTGATAATATTATAACAGAAGAATATCTTTCTTGTTTTGGTATATTCCAATTTAGTACATATGGGGCCTCATTACGACCCAGGGTGTAACCATGGCGCTATTTGCGCCATGGTTGCCTCCAAAACCTTACCGATTCCGCCATGGTGAATGGAGCAATTACTGCCCCATTCCAAGGTTGGTGGGGGCGGTAATTCCCCATTCACCATGGCCATTCCCCATTCCCATTTGAGCACCCATAGGGCTCAAATGGAAATGTGGAAGGCGCTAATAGCGGTACTGCTAATTGCGGTACCGTTATTAGCTCCAATGTCCCTTTGCGGGTCCTGTCCTTAACGCCTGGTAAAACCGGGCGTTAAGGGAGGACCCGCAAAGGGACCTCAGAATAGGGCGGTAAGGGATTACCGGCACCAGTGCCCTTACCGGTACCGGTATTCCCTTACCGTCGGGTCGTAATGAGGCCCATGGTATTTAAATGGATGGATGATGTGTTAGATATATAGGTTCCACTTATTATTTATTACTACATGTGTATGTGTGCTGGTTTTTGAACTTGTGCAGTGTTCATATGGCATAATATAACAATTTAAGATACCCCCTGAGTTTTTGGGTAGTGTTGCTGTTGTCCACGTCCATCCGCGGACATAAGCACAGTCCACGGACATCAAAATCACTAGCTGGGGATTCAGTATGTTCTATGTTGCATGTAAATAAAGTCAGGGACATTATGGTTAAGTTGCGCTACTAAAAATCTATGAAATCCAGTAAAAAAATGTTGTTAAAAGGGACATTATGGTTAAGTTGTGCTACTAAAAACCTATGAAATTCAGTAAAAAACTTTGTTAAAGGTACGTTATGGTTCCAAGTAAAACCGAAAACCCCCTGAAATTCGCTAGTTATGGTAAGCTAAGGAACCATAACTTGCACCACCACCGTGCACTGCTAAGACTAACACCCAGGTCATCAAAGATGACATCACAAATGTCATTGATGACATCACTGATGACATCACATGTGCATTTACTTTTCATTAAAAGTGTGTACAAGGATTGTTATTATAACGTTGACAAAAAAGTGTCAAGGGTCATTGATAAATATCATGAGCTACTTAGTACATTAAGCAATGCATTGATATAAATAGCATTCTATTATGATGTTCTATCGAGTATACTAAGCTACTCATGTAGAAACATAGGCATTGTGTGCAGCATACATGATGGAGGTGCAATATTCATAATCTTGCCATGTTGAACAGTGAAATGATAACTGCTTTCTTATTAGAGTTTTGCGTACAGTGAGAACATGTAATGAGTAGCTAATGAAACCCACTTAGTACATAATTGCATTATTACAGACAAAACACAAAGAGACAACACATACAAATATAAGTATATACAGGGAAAGTGAAGTAAGCAATAAAGCAGCAGTAGTAGCAGAAAGTGTTCATAACCTAACTGATTATCTTTATGCAGAGAAATGATTGCTCTGTTTCAAAGCTGCTACTTCCCCTGTGTATATGTATCACATGATGTGATATGACCCTAAGGAAAGTAGTGTGAGTACAATGTATACAAATATGAGCATATACTGGGAAAGTACAGTAATAAAAAACAACAGAACTATCAAAAAGTGCTGATAACCCTACTGATTATCTTCATGCACAGAAAGCATTGCTGTCATTCAAGCTTGTGTCTTCCCCAATGTATATGATTCATATGATGTGACTGGACCCTGAGGGAATTACTGTAAGAACATACTTGAAGGATAAATCCACAAATATAGTATCTTTTCAATTTTGTATTCCTGAATGTTACTGAAGAAAACCATGTGGCCTAGATGTGTCAGTAAACGAAAAAAGGGAGAGCCAGACATGTGATGTCATCAGTGATGTCATCAATGACATTTGTGATGTCATCTTTGATGTCCTGGTTGTTAGTCTTAGCAGTGCACGGTGGTGGCTTAGCTTACCATAACTAGCAAATTTCAGGGGTTTTTCGGTTTTACTTGGAACAAAGTTTTTTTTACTGAATATATATATATACACAATTCCCCAGAGGTACACTTAGTTGTTGATGGAGGCCATGGTCATGACAAAGAGCCACCATAGCCTTGTTAACAAGGGAAACTTGTGCTACTTGAAGACATCATCAACAAGTACAATGGAGAAGCTGTTACCAGCATCACTGTTCATTCTCTTCCCCTTAAAATGCATGTAACAAAATCATCTCAGAAACTATTAACAGAGCTAACATTCATTGGCATGGGAACAGGCATGAAATGTGCTGATGCCCCTTCAGTAGTGATACAAATACTTCCAAACAAAACTCTCACTGTAGATTAATGAAGCAGAAAAACATCCAGGTTTAGACAAAGGAAGATAAATTCTGGATAATGTCCATCAGGAAGACATCCAGGGTGGGCAACATCTAATTAGGGGTAGCATTGTTTAACATACGTAACACAGTGAATTAGAATTTAACAAAATCTGTATGTGGGCACTTCACCTCCTTTTGATCTTGGATGGTACAGTGGGATGATCAAGAAGCCAATGGGTGGAGGTCCAAAAGCTGGATAGAGGAGAGAGTGCTTGTAGGTACATAAGAGGGAGAAGTGTTGGAAGACTCCTTATACCCATTCTCCTGCATCTAGGTAAGTAGTTAGTATTTGCCGGTCCCGGAGGGCCAGAATCTCAGTCAAGGTGACTGGCCGTGGGGTCGGAAGGCTTCTACTATCCTGCTGCAGCAGGTGACATTTGTACATGTAAGTTGCTGCATCGCAGCAGGGGACACAGGGGCAACCACGAAAGTGCAAGGTTTTGGTCGGAGGCCTGTCCTTCTTTGCACCAGCATAGACTCCTGTAGAAGTTTCAGAGGCTTGCTGTCAAGAATCCTCACTGATCCTATAGTTGAAGAGTTTAGGTCGTTGCAATTAAAGCTGCAGCTGCCATGTGTCAGCAGGTTCTGACTTTTACCTCCTCCTTCTTCTGTACCCGACCTGTCCCTACATATCACAGAATAGCATTTTGCAACATGCAGTGGTTGGATTTGACACAAACATGTTGTTCTTGCTCTCTCCCAATTGATTCCCTGATAATGGTTGCAGATGGCTATTTAGCCATTGTGTCCTTACGTTTAAATAACCACAACTCTGTGTCATCAACCAGACTGATCAGTTGTTGCTAGAGTGTGTTGAGGTGTCAGCAAGGATCTGCATGGTAATGAACAACACATGAGATTTGAATAATGTTTAAAAAATACATTAGGGCTAAAGCATACAACACATGTATGTGTTGGGACTGTAGGTGTTGGTATGATTTCTCTTGAAGGACATAGTGCTATTTCACTTTTCTAGTCACAGTCAACAGGATATGAACAAACCAAAAACACAAAATGCTAGTATGGGCCTGGTTTTTTTGGTCAAAGTGGGTCACTTGTATTTGACGATGTGGCTAGTAGTTTTGACCACTGTTACTGAATAACTATTCTTTAATGTACAATTTGCATCACATTTTATCAAAAACCTCCGCCTTCGGTACTATTCAAACAGTCCATCACAAAAGGAATGAATTGCCATTTCCAAATGTGGGCCAGTATTTTAATGTTGCCCGAAACAATGTTATGCCCCAGTCCGACCCTGGATGTCACCACATTATTATTCTGCAGGACAGCCTTCCAGAGCTTGCCGAATTGGCATTGCAGAATCTATGAAACATGACTTCTCTTTCACAGTGCTCTCTAGCAGGGCCATCAGCTCATCACCTAAAGACTTTGAGCAGTGTGGCTGTAGGATGAACCCTGTCAGTGCCCAGTACTTTGGGCCAAAGAAGGAGTCATGATGTTAGGCATGGAGTGGACCACTATTTGCAGAGATGATGAGGTGGCCCTGGGACAAGCAAGGGAGTTTATTGGCAGCAGTTGCTAGATGGTGATGCTAGGAGTAGAGGTGTGGAACAGGGTAGTGTGTTGGGATGGCTGAAGGGATGGAGTAACAACTGTCAACGAGGAAACAGATAGTGACACCCTGTCCAGGTTGGCCACAACAAGATTACAGAGGGTGTGGCATCAGTCAATTGAGGCCACAGGGGATGTAGAGGTGGTGTCGGTAGTGAGAACATGGCTCTGCAGTCGATGGAAACTGTGAACATCAGAAGTCAGAGAGCGCGCATGTGGCATCGAAATGGCAGCAACAGTCAAGGTGCAAGTAGTGGGTAATGGCAACATGGAGCATAAAGGGCAGGGCATGCAGCTATCAGGGGGACATAGGAGATAGGGAGAATTTTTACTATAGAATACTGTGGATTGCCTGAAAAGGTACTTTTAAAATGTTCGGGGACCCGGACAGTGTCCGCAATTCAGGACATATGCTTAGCGTGGGTATGGTCACATGATGGCGTCGCGAACATGTCCGCGAAGGGAACGAGTGTCCGCAGAATACCAAATGCACGGGAACAGCCGTGCGCATGCATGCGGGTGTTCTACGGACATTGTTCGGGTTCTGAAACTAATTAAAAGTGTGACACAAGTGAGACGAACTGTTACGGACAGGCGCAATGTTCGTAGAACTTATGGGTGTGGTGCGCATGTGCGTAAATGTACTTCAGGCAGTACGGACAGGTTTAGTGTGCTCAGGACACCCCCATTTTCTTTAATTACGAACATACCCGGACCCCTCGTGTGTTCTTAGAACAGTTTCCACCTTGCCTACGAACAGTACGGACAGGCATAGTGTCCTCAGGACACCCCCATTTTGTTTATTTACAGACATCCCGGACACCGCGTGTGTTCTTAGAACAGTTTCAACTTGACTGCGGACGTTACGGACAGGTATAGTGTCCTCAGGACACCCCCATTTTGTTTAATTACGAACATCCCCAGACACCGCATGTGTTCTTAGAACAGTTTCAACTTGACCGCGGACATTACGGACAGGCATAGTGTCCTCAGGACACCCCCATTTTGTTTATTTACGGACATCCTGGACATTGCGTGTGTTCAAAGAACGGTTTCAACTTGAGTGCGGACATTAAGGACAGGTATAGTGTCCTTAGGACACCCCATTTTGTTTATTTACGGACATCCCGGACACCACGTGTGTTCTTAGAACAGTTCCACCTTGACTGCGGACATTACGGACAGGTATAGTGTCCTTAGGATGCCCCCATTTTGTTTATTTACAGACATCCCGGACACTTGCGCTGTCCACTGACACCCCAACTGCCTTTTTAAAAATATTTTTTTTAAAGGACTGAATTAAAACACACATAATTTTTTTTTAATCATATATAGATATACAATTTATGAAAGAGAAGGGGAAGCAGAAACTGACACAAACACAGGGAAATTGGTGGGTTCAAGAGGATGGATAGGAGGAGATGAAGGGATGGAAGTCTCATCAAAAAGTTTTCCTTCGTGGATAGGTTTTGGGGATAATTGACTGAGATATGGAGAGGGGGGACAGGTACATATGGGACAATGGTATTTAATTTTTTCTTTTATGTGTTCCTCCACAAACATTTTCAAATGGTTGAAATTTGCCATGAGCATGTCCATTTTTTCTTCCATGCGCTGGAGAGTCTTTTCCAATGTATCTTTTGGTGTACTATTTTCAATGTTTGTATGGTCTTTTAAATATTTATATATATATATATATATATATATATATATATATATATATATATATATATATATATATATATATATATATATATATTCAGACATTTCCTCACGTTGGAAATTCTCCTCAAGCCATTCTAAAGTACTGGACATTTCTGTGAAAACAATATATATATATATATTACTTTTGTTATATCTAATACAGAAATGTTAGAAATATATAATATAAATATATAATAAATAGTATACTTACTAGCTTCTGGTAAATTGTGTTCTTACTGGTCTGTAGATCTGCTGTTGCTCCTAGTTGTGCAGTTTCTGTGATAATATTATAACAGAAGAATATCTTTCTTGTTTTGGTATATTCCAATTTAGTACATATGGGGCCTCATTACGACCCAGGGTGTAACCATGGCGCTATTTGCGCCATGGTTGCCTCCAAAACCTTACCGATTCCGCCATGGTGAATGGAGCAATTACTGCCCCATTCCAAGGTTGGTGGGGGCGGTAATTCCCCATTCACCATGGCCATTCCCCATTCCCATTTGAGCACCCATAGGGCTCAAATGGAAATGTGGAAGGCGCTAATAGCGGTACTGCTAATTGCGGTACCGTTATTAGCTCCAATGTCCCTTTGCGGGTCCTGTCCTTAACGCCTGGTAAAACCGGGCGTTAAGGGAGGACCCGCAAAGGGACCTCAGAATAGGGCGGTAAGGGATTACCAGCACCAGTGCCCTTACCGGTACCGGTATTCCCTTACCGTCGGGTCGTAATGAGGCCCATGGTATTTAAATGGATGGATGATGTGTTAGATATATAGGTTCCACTTATTATTTATTACTACATGTGTTTGTGTGCTGGTTTTTGAACTTGTGCAGTGTTCATATGGCATAATATAACAATTTAAGATACCCCCTGAGTTTTTGGGTAGTGTTGCTGTTGTCCACGTCCATCCGCGGACATAAGCACAGTCCACGGACATCAAAATCACTAGCTGGGGATTCAGTATGTTCTATGTTGCATGTAAATAAAGTCAGGGACATTATGGTTAAGTTGCGCTACTAAAAATCTATGAAATCCAGTAAAAAAATGTTGTTAAAGGGGACATTATGGTTAAGTTGTGCTACTAAAAACCTATGAAATTCAGTAAAAAACTTTGTTACAGGTACGTTATGGTTCCAAGTAAAACCGAAAACCCCCTGAAATTCGCTAGTTATGGTAAGCTAAGGAACCATAACTTGCACCACCACCGTGCACTGCTAAGACTAACCCCCAGGTCATCAAAGATGACATCACAAATGTCATTGATGACATCACTGATGACATCACATGTGCATTTACTTTTCATTAAAAGTGTGTACAAGGATTGTTATTATAACGTTGACAAAAAAGTGTCAAGGGTCATTGATAAATATCATGAGCTACTTAGTACATTAAGCAATGCATTGATATAAATAGCATTCTACTATGATGTTCTATCCAGTATACTAAGCTACTCATGTAGAAACATAGGCATTGTGTGCAGCATACATGATGGAGGTGCAATATTCATAATCTTGCCATGTTGAACAGTGAAATGATAACTGCTTTCTTATTAGAGTTTTGCGTACTGTGAGAACATGTAATGAGTAGCTAATGAAACCCACTTAGTACATAATTGCATTATTACAGACAAAACACAAAGAGACAACACATACAAATATAAGTATATACAGGGAAAGTGAAGTAAGCAATAAAGCAGCAGTAGTAGCAGAAAGTGTTCATAACCTAACTGATTATCTTAATGCAGAGAAATGATTGCTCTGTTTCAAAGCTGCTACTTCCCCTGTGTATATGTATCACATGATGTGATATGACCCTAAGGAAAGTAGTGTGAGTACAATGTATACAAATATGAGCATATACTGGGAAAGTACAGTAATAAAAAACAACAGAACTATCAAAAAGTGCTGATAACCCTACTGATTATCTTCATGCACAGAAAGCATTGCTGTTATTCAAGCTTGTGTCTTCCCCAATGTATATGATTCATATGATGTGACTGGACCCTGAGGGAATTACTGTAAGAACATACTTGAAGGATAAATCCACAAATATAGTATATTTTCAATTTTGTATTCCTGACTGTTACTGAAGAAAACCATGTGGCCTAGATGTGTCAGTAAACGAAAAAAAGGGAGAGCCAGACATGTGATGTCATCAGTGATGTCATCAATGACATTTGTGATGTCATCTTTGATGTCCTGGTTGTTAGTCTTAGCAGTGCACTGTGGTGGCTTAGCTTACCATAACTAGCAAATTTCAGGGGTTTTTCGGTTTTACTTGGAACAAAGTTTTTTTTACTGAATGTATATATATATACACAATTCCCCAGAGGTACACTTAGTTGTTGATGGAGGCCATGGTCATGACAAAGAGCCACCATAGCCTTGTTAACAAGGGAAACTTGTGCTACTTGAAGACATCATCAACAAGTACAATGGAGAAGCTGTTACCAGCATCACTGTTCATTCTCTTCCCCTTAAAATGCATGTAACAAAATCATCTCAGAAACTATTAACAGAGCTAACATTCATTGGCATGGGAACAGGCATGAAATGTGCTGATGCCCCTTCAGTAGTGATACAAATACTTCCAAACAAAACTCTCACTGTAGATTAATGAAGCAGAAAAACATCCAGGTTTAGACAAAGGAAGATAAATTCTGGATAATGTCCATCAGGAAGACATCCAGGGTGGGCAACATCTAATTAGGGGTAGCATTGTTTAACATACGTAACACAGTGAATTAGAATTTAACAAAATCTGTATGTGGGCACTTCACCTCCTTTTGATCTTGGATGGTACAGTGGGATGATCAAGAAGCCAATGGGTGGAGGTCCAAAAGCTGGATAGAGGAGAGAGTGCTTGTAGGTACAGAAGAGGGAGAAGTGTTGGAAGACTCCTTATACCCATTCTCCTGCATCTAGGTAAGTAGTTAGTATTTGCCGGTCCCGGAGGGCCAGAATCTCAGTCAAGGTGACTGGACGTGGGGTCGGAAGGCTTCTACTATCCTGCTGCAGCAGGTGACATTTGTACATGTAAGTTGCTGCATCGCAGCAGGGGACACAGGGGCAACCACGAAAGTGCAAGGTTTTGGTCGGAGTCCTGTCCTTCTTTGCACCAGCATAGACTCCTGTAGAAGTTTCAGAGGCTTGCTGTCAAGAATCCTCACTGATCCTATAGTTGAAGAGTTTAGGTCGTTGCAATTAAAGCTGCAGCTGCCATATGTCAGCAGGTTCTGACTTTTACCTCCTCCTTCTTCTGTACCCGACCTGTCCCTACATATCACAGAATAGCATTTTGCAACATGCAGTGGTTGGATTTGACACAAACATGTTGTTCTTGCTCTCTCCCAATTGATTCCCTGATAATGGTTGCAGATGGCTATTTAGCCATTGTTTCCTTACGTTTAAATAACCACAGCTCTGTGTCATCAACCAGACTGATCAGTTGTTGCTAGAGTGTGTTGAGGTGTCAGCAAGGATCTGCATGGTAATGAACAACACATGAGATTTGAATAATGTTTAAAAAATACATTAGGGCTAAAGCATACAACACATGTATGTGTTGGGACTGTAGGTGTTGGTATGATTTCTCTTGAAGGACATAGTGCTATTTCACTTTTCTAGTCACAGTCAACAGGATATGAACAAACCAAAAACACAAAATGCTAGTATGGGCCTGGTTTTTTTGGTCAAAGTGGGTCACTTGTATTTGACGATGTGGCTAGTAGTTTTGACCACTGTTACTGAATACCTATTCTTTAATGTACAATTTGCATCACATTTTATCAAAAACCTCCGCCTTCGGTACTATTCAAACAGTCCATCACAAAAGGAATGAATTGCCATTTCCAAATGTGGGCCAGTATTTTAATGTTGCCCGAAACAATGTTATGCCCCAGTCCGACCCTGGATGTCACCACATTATTATTCTGCAGGACAGCCTTCCAGAGCTTGCCGAATTGGCATTGCAGAATCTATGAAACATGACTTCTCTTTCACAGTGCTCTCTAGCAGGGCCATCAGCTCATCACCTAAAGACTTTGAGCAGTGTGGCTGTAGGATGAACCCTGTCAGTGCCCAGTACTTTGGGCCAAAGAAGGAGTCATGATGTTAGGCATGGAGTGGACCACTATTTGCAGAGATGATGAGGTGGCCCTGGGACAAGCAAGGGAGTTTATTGGCAGCAGTTGCTAGATGGTGATGCTAGGAGTAGAGGTGTGGAACAGGGTAGTGTGTTGGGATGGCTGAAGGGATGGAGTAACAACTGTCAACGAGGAAACAGATAGTGACACCCTGTCCAGGTTGGCCACAACAAGATTACAGAGGGTGTGGCATCAGTCAATTGAGGCCACAGGGGATGTAGAGGTGGTGTCGGTAGTGAGAACATGGCTCTGCAGTCGATGGAAACTGTGAACATCAGAAGTCAGAGAGCGCGCATGTGGCATCGAAATGGCAGCAACAGTCAAGGTGCAAGTAGTGGGTAATGGCAACATGGAGCATAAAGGGCAGGGCATGCAGCTATCAGGGGGACATAGGAGATAGGGAGAAAGCAGCAGAATTGGGGCACAGAGGATTGGATTGGGTGGGCAGATGGAGCAATGCGAACATTACATTCAAGGTTTGTGTGGGGTGTGGGTCAGTGGCTTATTTTAGTGCAGATGGAGGTTGGGGTAGGTTGGAGGCCCTGTTCTATGTGAAGCAATTATTTTTGGAGGGACCACTTTGAAAGCCTCTCTCCACTCTGCGTTGTTTTTGCATGCACTGGAAAGTGGAAATGACGCATTATGCCACAACTGCATTTCAAAAATGATAGGTGTGTGTCCCTCCCTTTTACAACTTACGATTTTCTAAGGCTTTCCACAGTGGAATGATGAAACGATGAAACAATACTTCTTGTTTACACTGGAATAAACATAAAGGTCTGCAGAGTCCATTTTACACAGAATTAAAATATCAAAATGTAGCATTTGTCACAGATGGCACTCAAATCAACCAAAGACTACGTTGGTCCAATGCTTTTTATTAATAAGTCACTTCCTAACCCAGGCGTCTGTAACCCTCTGGTTAGTTCTACTGATCGGTATTGCCTATTGGCTAATGGGAGGCATTGCCATTTGGAAAGGGCATGGAAGCCCTGTCTTTATCATTTTTTATTAACCAGGTAACATAAAATACCCATACACATAAAGGTTGCTGTTCTGAGTCGCTTATCGCTTGATGTGCTTTGCACTCTGAAGTGAACAGCACTGAGAATGGGTGTGTGTGACTGGCTGACATAACCCAGAGCAGATGTGGAGGGGTGGCGAGAGTTGGCATGCTGCACCATACTGGGACCTTCTGTGTGCTCTCCCCATATGTCTCCTCACACTGACACGGTGCTGTGCGTTGCGTTGCAGTGCAAGTATCTCGGAAACAGTATGTCCTAGGGCCTTTCACCGTGGTTTACAAGTTTGAGTTTTGTTCCTCTCATCAAGAAGCCTAACATGAGCTCTGTCTGGACCTTCTACAACCATATTGATGTTTTGCCGATTTCAGGCAACAGTCTCATGTGTGAAGGTGCTGAAATCTTCAGAAAGGGGTTGGGTGTGCAAATGGCATGTAGCCAGTAATACCCAGAGCGTCCTAACAGGTAAAAGCTGGTGCAGGTTGGTGGAATGGTGTGGAATTGTTTAAGGAACAAACCAACATATGGGGCCTCATTCCGAGGCTGGCGCAAAGGGATTACGGGCACCGGTAAGGACACCGGTGCCGGTAATCCCTTTGCGCCCTATTCCGAGGTCCCTTTGCGGATCCAGGGAGCAGATAACGGTACGACAAATTGCAGTACCGTTATTTGCACCTTCCCCATTCCCATTGAGCCCTGTGGGGGCTCAAATGGGAATGGGGAATGGTATTTTCAATGGGAATTTACCCGTCCCGCAAAGGTCCGAATAGACCGGTAAATCCTCATTGAATGAGGGCGGACTCAGAACCGTTATTGGAGGCAGCCATGGCGCTATTAGCGGCATGGCTACCTCCAATCTCGGAATGAGGCCCATGGTCTGCTTCATTACAGGGCCTGCGGCAGTGGCCCTGTAGTTATGGTTAAGTTGCTCAACTCATAGAGCACTTTTTGGTTGGCTTATACAGTTGATGCCATTCAACAAATCCTCATCAAACTCTGCAATAACAGTACATGGCCATCTCTGAACTATTTGGTGAAGTTTGCTGTGGTTTCGTCATAGGGAGGCAAAGTAATAGGGGGTCCTAACATTTTTGGAATCCTCATAGACACAATGGAAAAAAAATCAGCGATGTCATCTTTGATGTCCTTGGTGTTAGTCTTAGCAGTGCACGGTGGTGGTGGGAGTCATGGTTGCTTAGTTTGCCATAACTGGAACATTTCTTGGGTTTTTTAGTTTTACTTGTAACCATAATGTCCCTGCATTTCATAGGTTGTTATTAGTGCAATTTAACCATAATGTCCCTTTAACAATGTATTTTCACTGAATATATAGATAGATACAATGATATGGGTAATTCCATTTCAGAAAGGGTGTCCTGCCAACCAGGTAAACTTTTCCTAAAGTTCTATGCCAAAAGCATAGTGCATACCGGTGCCCTGCTGGATTAGTAGCCAGATTAAAGGGCCGGCTCTCCAGTGGCACAGAGAAGGTTCAAGTCACAGGTGCCCTTTTGACAGATGCAGAGAAGCCAAAGTCACTGCAGAACAGGGACTACATTTAATATGTGCACCACTGTTCTAAAACTACATAACAATGGGCCTCATTACACGGACGGCGGTAAGGGTTAACGGTCACCGTTAATGGTACCGGTGACCGTTAACCCTTACCGCCTTACTACCAGGTCCCTTTGCGGGTTGGACAATTTAACACCTGCTTTTTGCAGGCGTTAAAAACCAACCCGCAAAGGAACCAGGGAGCTAAATACGGTACCGCAATTTGCGGTGCTGTAATTAGCACCTTCCCCATTCCCATTATGCCCTATGGGGCAAAAATGGGAATGGGGAAGGGCAATGGGGGAAGGGGGAATTACTGCCCCACCAACCTTGGAATAGGGCAGTAATTCCCCTTTCCACCAAGGCGGTGCCAGTATTTTACCGGCATGGACCAAGGTGCTAATAGCACCGCCGTCCGTGTAATGAGGCCCAATGAGTATGCTATCCTGGTAGAACATTACACTGTAAATATAAGTCATACCCAAGTTTGAGGTATGGTGGCTGTCATCTCTCATAATTATCCAAGCCACATCAAATGGATATCACACATGTGACAGCCCTCTGAGCCCAGTTTAGCTGCTGTAGAAAGTGTATGTTTAGTTGCCCCAGACAGGCTGTCTTTGATGCTGCCAGCAAGACTGTTGCCCTGAGCTTGCTTCTCTTCCTTTGTAAGTGCAGGTAATGCCCTACCCAGAGAGACAGTCACTCCACAGGAAGCTGTCCTGAGGAAACAAATCAAAGAGCACATCCATTGTGAGGAATTGCCAACTGGAAAGGTTGCAAAGCCCTGTCTTTTTAATGTTTATTATTACATAAATAATGCAAGTAATTCCATCTCCAAAAGTGTAATCTGCTTACCAGATTTCCATTTCCGTCAACCCCATGCCAAATGCATAGTGTACCTGTGCCCTGCTGCATTAGTAGCCTGATTAACAGTGCCTGCTCTACTTGTGGCATTGAACAGGTCCAAGGGTCACAAGATGCCCACTCTACAGCCGCAGTGACAGCCAAGTGTCTGCAGTCCAGTGGTGGCATGTGAGCTATACCACTGTACCAAACTACGATGATCATAAGTAACCCATTCAGGTGGCAGGTTAAACTCTAAATGCAGCTATGCCTGAGTTTAGGCATGGTGCAAAGTACTACTTATGATCATCACACCACATCCCAATTGATATTGCATGTGTCACCTCCTGTGAGTCAGCTCTGCTGTGGAAAGTGGTGTTTATTCTGGTCAGCTAGGTGGAGACTGCCAAATGGCAGGACATAAACCTGGAGATGTGGGCCTTTGTTTGATCTCTTTGTGAGGGCCGATAACACCATCTCCCAAAGACATCCGCACAGCAGGCAGCTGTCCTGGGCCGTGCATTGAAGGAGCACACTCAAATAGAAAACCGCACACCAGGGTGGTGCATATCTAAAGGCCTTTGTTCTCAGTGTGAAGGGAGGGGGCTAGATCAGAGTAGACAGCAGTGCTCTGGTCAATGGAAGAAGATTTCAACCATCTTGTGACATCAGAAGGGCAATGTTCACTCCGTCAAAGAGCAGGGATTGGACCACTAAGGAAGGCTAGCTTTAGTCCAATCACCTGGGGACGTTTGCCTTTAAAAGAAGGGGTCTACACCACTTCTTCAGATTCTCTCTCATATTCAACCACATCCTCTTGGATCCTCTCAAGACACAAAGGTTAATTTGAAAAGAATTCACTGGACTTCCTTTTGGAAAATGTACTTTCCAAAGCCCTCAGCCTGAGATGCATAATTATCTATCCAAGGCAGAAGGCAGATCTATCCCATACCCACTCCCAGGTCACATCAGGAGGGAACTTTGCTGTGGACCATGGCCTACCACTCTGTACCAAACCTACTAGAGATGGGAGAGAAGACCGTGAATTGAGCCATCCTGTTCTTGAGTTCCCCTAAGTGTGCCTCACATCAGCTGAAGGGCCAGATGAGCCGAATCTCCCTGTTAGGTCGCACAGTGTTCACCACACCTGAAATGAGAGGGAAGTCACTTGTGCTGGCTTTTGCGCCCCTTCACCAATTCAAACTATTGCTTGCACTTTTAACCAGCTTGATGCTGCATCCTGCCCGAGCTTAGCCCACCACTTGCTAGGCTCAAATTAACTGCTTGACACAGGGACCCGATCCGAACCACTTGTGAGTCACATTCCAGCTCGACCCAGCTAGCCCTTGAATGGCCGCCCCATCAAACTGCACATTAACACATCCAAGATCACCACCAAATTGAACCACTGGAGCAACTCTCATTGACCTCTCCCAGTAGCTAAAGTCCGATTTAGACCGGTCCAACAGCAAAGCGATCCTGAGTTCACCCTAACCTGCATCTTTTAGAACCCCCCTTCTACAACACAGAGCAACCACATTTGCTCACATCAATGTTTAACATCGGATTTGACTCTGTCAACCCACCAAGAGCTGAATCCAGGCTTTTGAAACATCAGTTGTTCAATTAGGTAAATTGGGACACCATTACATAGATTCTTTCATTAACTGTAACTCCAAGTTTGTCGTATATTGCATTATCTGTGTATGTGGGTTACAGTACATAGGAAACACAATCAGACCATTGAAAATTAGAATCAGGGAGCACCTCTCCACCATTGGCAGTCAAGAAGCCAAAAATCCACTATGCAGTCATTGGCAAAACACACATCAAATGGATACTGAACAGGGCATTCAATTTGTGGGTTTAGCCAAGGTCTCGCTACCACAGCGAGTAGGTAATTTGATATTGAAACTCAGACAATTAGAGGCCAGACTTATTTGTAAATATCGAACAGTCCACTGTGGATTAAACTCAGATCATGAATTTGCAGTCTTTTTGTGAACTAACATGTAATTCTGATGGTCTTTATCACATTTACTTTGTTTTTCCAACATTTTATACTAATTTGGAACAAATTGCTAATGTATTTTAAGATTTGCCTACGCTGAATACACGAGGAATGTGTAGTCATGCTGCACTATCTAGCTATTTTTTAATATGGATGCTTGGTTGCGTGAAAGGACATGGCATGCCGCCGGACTTGGGTCACATTAAGCTTATCAGGATGCTCATTAAATTAATCAGCATTATAATTGCTAGTTTCCAAACATGCCTTGTACCTGCATTATTGGCAACATGCAGCACTCTATCAGTTAATGAATTGGAACAGGAAATGCCTCCAGGCGATTATTTTCACACATCCAACATGGCGGTCACTTTCCGACATGGAGCCTCTTCCAAACTAGCCTGCTAGTGTTTCATTAAAAACATATAGATGCTAAAGCGCATTCACGGCAGCCAGCGCTCCTCTATACATATTTCTGCTGCACATTTCAGGTAAGACTTTTGATTTACGGTCCCTTGGACCTCCGTATGCAAGCAGCATTTAATCATACACTGCTGCTGTTTTCTGACAGGCAAGCGGCATGTAAAATGCAGCACTCCTCGATATAGATAGCTAGTAAGATGTCGTCCTTATTTACAAATGCACTTTGGAGCTACACATTAAACTTGATGTAAATATCTGCACTAACAGAAATATATAGCTGATGCTAATATATTTTGCTCGTTGATTTTACATTTAATTTGACCTTATCAATAAATGCACGGACATCTTGACTACATATCAACGATGTGATAATTTCCTCTTCAGACACTATATATTAATTGACTTGCTGAGACAAATAGACAATGTTCATTTTGAAGTCCAGCAATTGTTCACCTGTGCAGGCTGATCGCCTGCCTGAAACTTAGATGAACAATTCCTATATACAAGGTACTTTTGCAGAACGAGTGACCTAACAAAGGCAGCATTGCTAACCTTGCACGCATCTAAAGTGGGTTTAAACTAACCAATTGTATATTTTTCTGTCTTTGCTCGTCTTTCTTTTTACCATGTGGTTCATCATATTTGCACAACTTTGTCCCTTTTTTGACTACTGTGCGAAATCTCTTGTGGAACGAATTGATGAAATTAGTTTTTTTTGTATTTGTATTTGAATTTAATTTTCATTCTGCAATGTATGAATCATTGATCATCTATTTTGCATGCATTTGGATAATTGTTTAACCACCTCCATGTTGTACCCTAGTTGACTCTTGGTTTATCCATCCAAAATATGTTTGCATATGAAATCCATTTAATGATAACTTATGTTCAATCAGCATCGGAAGACGAGCACGTTTGCTCGAAACACGTGTCAGGCTGAACCACCTCAGAATAAACTTTATGCGTTTTGGCTTAATATCTCTGAAAACTTTGGCGCAGTGTCACTGGAATTGTTATGTTCTTGTTCCTTAACTCTGGTGTGTACAGGTAATATACCCACACTTTCCAGCAACCTGCAGCCTTCTATTTCACCTGGAATCGTACTAGTGCAAGCGCTGTGGACTCTATTTGACTTTTTAGCCGGTCGTCTTGTTGTTGGTATCCGATCATTGCATCGACAACCAAAGCATCGACACCCAAACCATCTAAAAAAAGCATCTAAAAAAGCATCTAATGCATGTATTTAGATGGTAAAGGGTTTATTTTAATAAAAATGGGTTTTGAAATGGGTTTTAAAGGTTAAAAAAGCGGGGGGGAGGTTGTGGGGGAGAAGCCCCTCATTAAAAATGGTTTTAAAAAAATATTAAAAAATGCATTAGATGCTTATTTTTTTAGATGCTTTTTTTTAGATGGTATGGCATTAGATGCTTTGGCTGTCAATGGAATGACTATAAACCGCTGAATCCAGGTATTGTTGACCCAGAACTGCCCCCTCTGTCCACTTGGACCCTAGAGACTGGTTATGTCACAATCACTCCAGTGTTCACCAACACCATATTGTTTTAATGGCTAAAAACTTTCCTTCCACCCCTAGAATTACTCCCAGAGTGCTACTTTCCACAGTTTGTCGCATCGCCTCTGTTCCTCGTTCGGCATGTTTAATTTTGTACAATATTTTTATCTACTCTTTCTCTTGCAGATGTTGTGTTTGTTTAAATTAGATACATGTTCATAGAAACTTGATTGGACATTCCCTTTATTTTGGACTGTGATACTGTGTTGATTTGGCCTCTACTGGTTCTCCTTCACACCCCTCTCAAGAGTGTAGCCTTCGCTCGGTCCACATTACCACAAAAAGCAAAAGAGGTATATCTCTTCACTACACCTGTTTTACCTTTATGAATGTACTGTGTTTTGATTTCTAGATATTTAAGAGCAGGCTGAGCCATTTTACCCCTACTCATCTCTGAACTCCTGCAGAGCAGAATTCAATTTGTCACACCCATTCACAAAAGGAGTAGCCTCACACCAAGGTGCTGCATACCACAAAGGTGTTTGATTCTGTTGAAAGGGGAAGTGCATGTTAATGTAGACAGATGGAGGCCCTTACAGCTGGAGGAAAGTTCCACCATCCTGATTCTCTCTGCATCAATCTTTCCTTCTTGTCACCTCCAGTACTTGTAGCACAAAGCATTTTGCGTGTGATGTCAGAAGGCAAAGCCATTTTTTCAAACGACATTGATTGGACCCATAAGCAATCTTCCTTTTGACCGATCACATGTAGAATGTTGCCTTAAAAAATAGCAGTCCCTCATACCTCCTTTAATTCATCTCTGGACTTCAAACCTTCAGGAAGATATAATTGGACCATGTTGGGAGAGCAGCCTTTTGCAATTTTCCACTTTGTGAGGTGAAAGCAGGTAATCAAGACAGTAGCAAGCTATGCCCCTAACCATTCCCAGGGCACAATGGGGTTGACCATCTGCTGGAGTAAAACCTGCACCTTTGTGAACCACATTGCAGCCAGGATTCTTTCTGTTTTTATATCAAACCCCTGCAAGCATTGATTTTAGCTCTTTCAACATCGTTTCGAAAACAACAGGACCCTCCGGACCTGCCTTTGGCACTCACCACATGTCGAGCCACAGTTTTGCCCAATTTAACCAGATTGTCACTGTACCACTACAGATGAAGTACATCGGTGCCTCGGTTTGAAGCAAGAAGCATCATTTCACTTCAATCACTTGAACTGTTGTTCGAACCACGCCACTCTTCATTGCTACTCCAGACAATGATTGAACCGACCATGGTGTTCTCTCCGAACTGCATCATTTGAGCCCCTGAACTGAAAAGACGTGCTTATACATAACATTTACTTCTCAACCTCTGTCAAAGTTTAACCATTGAACCAAACCTGGTGACCTCCTCAATCCAAATTGCTTGAGTAAGTCTTCAAACCACAGCATGCTTCAGTTCAACACCATCTTGACATCTGCTTGCCACTGGAATACTGCAACTGCTGCATTTTGAACCAAATTGAATCGCTGAACAGCACCAAGAAGCATGGCTCACCTTGTTGGACTGCCAAGACACTACAAAGGTATTATTGACTGATAACTGCCCGCTGGTCCATTTTGGACCATAGACACTACCTAGGCCACATACATCTCTTTTTGCACCTCAAGAGCATCCTTTTTAAACATTGTGATCTGTATTGTCTTATCTCCCCTGTCTCAATAACCAGACTGCTGCACCTTGATATCTTGCATAATCTGTCTTCTTTCTAGAGTAATGGGTTTTGTAGTGTTTTCTATTTAGTTATTATTGCATATAGTGTGTTTAATTAAAGAATATATATATATATATATATATATATATATATATATATATATATATATATTTAAAAATGTATCAAACTACATACATGTCCCAAGGGACATGTATATATCAGTGCCACCAGGTGCATGATAGTATGTTGAAAGGTAACTTAGAGTGCATTCCTTTGTTTCTGCATGTAACGGTAATCACCGGGGAGCAATATAGGCGAGAGAGCGGAAATTGTAAATCTGTTCTCTCGAGCCTATTATAATGATAGATATCACACTAGTGGAATATTCCTGCAAAATTTTATCTGTATTGTAAGTAACTAAGTGGGTATTATCTGTGTGAGTACGAGTGTTCCTTTCCAAATATATAGGCACTTGCCTTAATTATTGGGAGATCACGTAAACTCTTAGACCTTCAAAGATGGCGGATATTATTCTGCGTGTAACTTCATGAGCTTTGGAGATATCTTGATCAAAGCTCATTCAGAGTCACATGACTATGACGTGGTTGCTCAGAAAGGCAGCAGTGATCACATGATCAATTGTAGAGAGTGAGACGGAACACTCGCGTAACGCGTTAGCGCCCACTTGGTTACCTTTTTAAAAACAATAGCGGGAGTGCAACCAAATGGATTACAAATAGCCTGACGAAGCTCTTGGAATAGAGCGGAACGCGTGGCGAACTCCACCCGGTGAGGTACTCATCATGCTTTTTACCTGGTTTGCATAGAATGGAATAAGAATTTTTTAACACTGATGCTCATTATATAATGCCCAAGCACTCTAGACACCAAAGCGGTCTAGAGTGCTTGGGCATTATTGCGCTATGATATTCTCAGCCTTAAGCATCTCTTTGGCTGGAGTTTGTAGTTTGATACATTTTTCAAATGTTGTCAGCTTAGCCAAGCTGTAGCCCGGTAGCACCAGCTATTTGATAGAGGTAAAGCGCAGAGATCTTTGGCTAAACGTGGATTTTTGAATATATATATATATATATATATATATATATATATATATATATATATATATATATATATATATATTTATGGAACTTTGATTGGACATTAATTTATTTGGAATGTTGCACTTCACTGATTTGGTTGCTTCTGTTTCACCTTCACATACCGCTGACAGTATAGCTCTTCCTCGGCCCACGGAAAGTAACTCATGGTGTCAACAGTAAAAACAGACACAAGTGATCACATTTCAAGGGTGAGATAAACGCCTAATCTAAACCTAAATCTAAAATGGGAGGAAGATACTGCCATCAAATAATAATAAGGCAGTCCTAGGGGTGCCTTGTCAAATAAAAAGGCCTATACTAAAAAAAGAAAAAAACATTGCCAATCCTTACTACTAAGTTGCAAAATAAGTGTGCCATAAAGTTCACCAGAAAAGAAAGAATTGTTCACAAAATGAAAAGTCAGGATGGTATGGCTGGGTCACCCTTCCCCACGTTTCAAGCACGGGACACGGCGCAACTCCTGAGCACAGTACACTCCTGGGCCTCTCCAGAATGAGGCTCACAATTCCAGTTCAACAATATCAGAACCTTCAGGAGCTAAGTCTCTTTTCTACAACGTTTCTTGCCTTAGAAGGCTTGCTGGTTCATCTTAGGCAGAATTATATGCACCACCCTTTGGGAACACCAAACACAATTAGGACTTCAAGAGACAGTACAAATTCACGTTTGGTACAAGCCTGTACTACACAGTAAAGTGGTAGAGATGGCTGAGTAGCCAGACTTATCTCAAGAGTAAAGTGAGCAGTATCAATAGTTACACACAGGACAGCAATTACTATGATTTCAAACAAACACTGACTCAATGTTTCTGAGTAAAAGAATAAACATTTATTTACACATCAGTTATTAAACATTTCACTATTATTAAGCAGTAGAAAATCACGTTACTGATACACTACACCACACCCAAAAGATTCTGGACAAGTTAGGCTCAAAATGAAGTGTGAGCAAAATGGCACTCCAGTAATTCAAAAGGGAGGGAAAGACAAAGTTAGACAGAACTTGAGCAGCACCAACAAGTAAGTAAACAGGGCAATCTAGAAAAAGGAACTACAGTGAGGAAATCAAATTAAAGGGGCCTGGCCCAAAGTCAATGGACCAAAGTCTTTGCAGAAGATCACACAGTTCAGGGTAGTTAGCGGTTAAGTCTTTGCCAAGAGTTCAGAACGAGCCCTCGGATTGGCGAAAGATTTCACACACTTTCACCGTGGCTGGAAGAAACGAACAACTGGGTTAGCACAGTACCTTTAAAGCAGAAGAATGCTGTAGCTGAGGCAGAAGTTCCTGGCAGGTCCTGCAGGCTCACGGTTTCTGAAGCGACTGTCGGACTGACAAGAAGGAGGAAGACTGGAGGGTCCTCTACTGCCAGGGAAGAAACCAGCAGCAGAGCAAAGCGACAATAAAAGGTGCTCTCTTTAAAACGCAAGCAGGGTCCGTTCCTCCTGGCTATCCGGTTCACTGTAGCTCTGTACAGCAAATTCGACCAGAGAAGGGAGACCTGACAAGCAGTTTGGTAAACTGGTTGTTCCCGCCAGCTCAAGGGGAGAAGATTCCTTGCAGATCTTCCCTGTCGTTGAAGTTGAAGATTCGGACCCGCAGCAGGGCTTCACCGGGAGGTTCAGTCATGGTAGAGGTCCTCTTCTGTTAGCTTTTCTTCGGTTCTCTCGATCCAGTGGCGACTCTGCCTTTCCAGCCCCAGAGACTTGCTTTTAATGCAGTTTTCCCCCATTCACACATTCTTGCTGTCAATCACACAGCAGGGTGGCTGTCCCACCGGGACAGTCACCACAGCCAATCAGATCAGAGTGTGACATGGGCCTCCAAGGAGACCCTGCGCAGGGAATCCTAAACCCCTCCCTCACATCCTGTCCACCCTAGACATTCAGGTGCCTAAGGAGGGCTTCTGTGCGAGCAAAGGAATCAAACCTCGTTTGGCACACAGAGTAAAACACGAGAAAGACCATTACAAAAATAAATGGCGAATAAAGCCAGCCAGAACCATATAGTAGTAAATATGGTCCAGCGGGTTTAACTTCGAGGCTACCAAGATAGCCTAAAACAATAGCAACTCTATATAATATAACCGCGGTAGGAAAAATAGGGTAGTTACCACTGCCACCAGCCAAGTCTTAATGAAAAGGGAACAAAACAATGTTCCATGAGAAACAGGCAAAAAGGGATAACTATTAACCCTTTCCAGAACTCTATGTAAGATAGTTTGTACTGGGTCTGTGAGTTTAGAAAGACTAATGTTAATGGCAACTTTACATGTTCTGAGAGACAGTAGTCAGTCTCAGAAATGGAGTCGGAGTTGGGAAGTCTGAAAAAGACAACGCTGTGTCACTGCACTAAAGGTGCTGTGTAACACACAGTAAAAAGATTATGCCTATGGAGTAGGTGAGGCTCCACAGTTTATGAACACAAAAATGTTAAACACAGACAGCAAAACAAATGTAAGAGTGGGGAATAAGGCTCACACTCTTACCAGGTGAAAAAAGAAATCCTAGAAATCCAGCAAAGCTCCGAGGGACTCAGTAGGTAAGGGAAATTTGCCATTCTGGAGAATTATCCCTAACAGTTCAAAACAACAAACAAACTCAAAGTTACTTCAGTATTCTTGCTCTTTGCCACTTGGGTCTCCCTTGACTAGGCTCGGATCCTTCTTGCAACCTGGCCTCCCTCCTTCGGGTTCACTACAGCCTTTCAAATACAGCTGGCTATATTCAAATGTCTCTTTAAACAACTTCCCACTGTAGACAACCATCGACCGGGTTAACTCTTGTCAACACAATGTTCATGGGTGTATAACTCTTCAGCCCAACTTGCAAGCGTCCCTCAACTGGGTTCACAATTGCCAAGTTCACAGTTCACTTTTATTTTATCTCAATGTGGGATTCACTTTCAGTAGCTTTCCCCTTGGCATGCCTCAGTCAGGTTCACAAAGCCATTTTTAACACAGTTCATCTTTAACACATTTTCATCAGAAAGTGGGGTGTTCTTTCTCCTAGCTTTCTTTCAGAATCCCTCTGTTGGGTTCACACTTGCATTATTCCACAGTTTACAATGTTATCAAAAAGTGGGGTTCCCTCCCCTAGCTTTCTCCTGGCAATGGGTCAGAGACTTTCGAGTGTACAAAGGATTTGACATCACCCTTGTAGGACCACTCTGACATCTCACGCCACCCTTTCCTAGGGCCTTCTGGTCTTGCAGAGGGGCCAGAGAGAGTCCTTCACATGAGCATTCCTACGATGCCTGACCACTCTGCAGTTGGCCCTTGTCTGGGCTTTCTCAAAAGTTCAAACACACAAACAAGTTCTTCCTTCGCGAGTTCCTTGCCTTCAGAATGTTGCTACTTGCAACCTTAAGCTCAACACAGTTCGATTTGCTATCAGCTTCCTCCTACTCACCGCCTGTGCTGAACCCGTTGGCTTCTCTTGTCTCTGGATTCAAGGATGGTACCATGGAAGCCAGCTTGCCTCCCCGCCTGTGTTATCAATGCAGGAGGCCCCAATGCACCTTTGACATCTGCTGTTCCGCACGCCAGCTATGACTCCTGTTGTTATGTTTTCCCTTTCAGAGGCTTTGCAGGTCTGAGTTGAAAAGGGCAAAGGCAGTCCCCCCTTTGTCGTCCCTCCAGGTCTTGCTGGCTTTCTCCTGCTGGTTCGGTGCTGCATTTTCCTCGTGCGTTTGGCCTTGCTAGAAGTGTGCTTTGATGCCTTTTATCCCTGTGGGCATGGTAGCTGGTCGTCAGGTGTGTGTAATTATTGGTACTTGCCTGACTCTGTCTCACCCTTGTGTCAGGACATGTCAGGTAAATGGCTTTGGTTCTAGTCAGTTGTCTGTCATGGTGTGAGAAAGTGTTCCTGTCAAAAGGGCGGGGCTAACTGTCCAAGTATCCTATGGGTTGGATAGGGAAAAGGTTGAATTTGAACCCTCATACTAGTGGAGTTGGTTAACTCAGAAGGGTGAGATTGGCAGGGTTTGTGAAAAAAACGGGAATGACCAGGATTATTATCGTGAAATGAACAGGGTGGATTGTGGGAACATTTTTGGTGTCCGAGTGAAACAAGGTTTGGGCTTCTAGGGTATTTACCAGATATGGAGGGGTTGTTGTTTTGGAACAGTGCGATTCTTTGGGTGAAAGGGAGGTAGATGTGGAACAATCTACAAAAGCCTCAGAGACTTTGTCCTACTCGCCATCATTCCTGGTATGGTACCACTTCTCACCAGGCATAACCCCAGATTCCCCTACCCAGGTGATCTGCCCTCGCTCATACACCCCCAAGGTTGGGATCTGAAAATTCAAGCCCTAACCTGGCCCCCTGAATAAGGGATTCTCAAGGTCTACTCAGAAGAATACCCTCTGGTTTCTTACACCACATTACCACAAAAGACAAAGGAGGTGTATCAGATACACTGTATCTCTTGAATATGCCTGTTTTACCTTTATAATTGTGGTGCCTATAGGGTTGTAGGAGTGTGAGGGATGAGATAGCACTTTAACCTCTGCTCATCCATGTACTCCTACAGGGTGGACGTCAATTCATCAAAGCTAATTGTTGTCTTAGGCTGCTGGTGGTCTCTCTAAGAAGATGGTTATTCTGAACTCCATTGGGTTCTTCCTGAGTGTCCTTACACTAGCCAGCTGTTACTGTTCTAAAGGGAATTGGGAGGTTCCTTGCACTTAGTAAGATTCAACCTCACTACGGTCCACTCTTCCCATAACCTCTTATTTTCAAACCCTCCGCTTTACACCACCCACCACACTCCTGTCCCTCCAATGGTTCACTCCTCTCTGCTCTTGACTCCAGCCTTTGAAGTTGCCACTCCTCCAACTCCTACTTCGCTATGTCCATTACTACTACCAATCTTACTGACAGAGGGCAGACAGTGCTTAGGTAATGTAGAACTGGTAGTTAATCTGTTTCTTGAAACGCTGGTCGGATGGCTCATTCCTAATGTGAGATGGAAGGGAGTTACAGAGCTGTGGGGCTGCTAAAGGGAAGCTGGGCCCACCTGCCTGTATGCTGTTGAATCTAGGAATATTCAGGTACCTACTGGATCCGGATCTTAAAGATCTTGTCAGTTTTGTTTGTGCTATGCAGTTATTCAGTTAGGTAGGGGCCTCATTTGAGATGCATTTGTGTACTATGATCAGGGTCTTGAAAATGATTCTTGCACGGATGGGGAGCCAATGTGCTTCTCTTCTAGTGTTGGGGATATGTTTTTTTCTTTTAAGGCCATAGGTTGTTTGAAGGGCTTTGTTCTGCAATAGTTGTGATTTAGCAAGAATTGTTGTGGTGGTACCTAGTAAAAGGATGTTGCAATAGTCTAACTTGGATAGAATGAAGGCTCAGGCTCGGGTGAGGCAGTTTTGAGCGTTGAGGAATGTTTGGCTGAGTGAGAGCAATTTGTAAGTGTAGGTCATAGAAAACGATAGGGAATGTATTTGTTTAACCATAGATAAGTTGGCATCTTTGAGGACTGGAATAGATGTCCCATCGATGATGATGGCAGAGTAGTCGGAATGTAAAGATTTCAGGCGGGCAGGGGAGCCTATAATGAGGATCTCTGTTTTATCATCATTTAGGCAGAGGCTGTTGCATGCCATCCAATTTTGAATAACGGTGTAAATTTAATTAATAGTGATTGAATCTTGTTTATGATCATTTGTGATGGGAATCAGAATCTGTGAATCATCAGCAAAATTGGTATAGATGACTCCCAGGGAGCCCATGGCTGCGACGAGAAGTTTATTGTAGGCGTTGTCGAGGGTTGGAGAGAGGCAGGAACCTTGCAGTACCCCTAGGGATACTGGGATGGGGTCAGCAGCATCCTTGCCAATGGAGACTCTAGAGGTGCGATCCGATAAGAAGGACTTGATCTAGGGGGTGGCATCAAGGGGTAAGTTGACGTTTTTTGATAAGGTTGCACAGAGCTTGTCATAGTCAACCAGATCAAATGCCGCTGACAGGTCTAGGAAAAGGAGGAGGCCCATGTTCCCAGTGTCTCGTATCTTATCGATCTGGATTTTTAAGTCTATGAGGGCTGTTTTGGGTCTCTGTTTAGGTCGGAAGCCCGATTGTCTGGCTCTGAGTAAATGGTGACTTTCCAAGTAATCTTGAATAGGTGAGTATGCAATTTTGTTCACTATTTTTAATAGCAAAAGGACAGTGGTGGTGGGGCAGTAGTTGGTGGGTAGGGAAGGTTTTTTGAGCAAAGCGGTTACCCAAGCTGTTTTGATGTTGGGAGGTACACAATTACTAGAAAATTAGGTGTTGATAAATTTGGTGATTATGGGGGACAAGGCCGGTGCGCATAGTTTGACTAGTTTATCATGGAAGCTATCGCCTTTGCAGTTGGATGGTTTCAATGTGGTGATGGTAGCTAGGACCTGGTCTTCGGTAACAGGAGTGAATTCAAATTGGTACAGGATTGTTATTAACTACATTGGATTTAATGGGTGTCAAGCTTTTACCGGCCAGCAATTTTCTTTTGTTTAATATCTTCTCTTGAACCGTGGTGATTTTGTAAGCTAATGCGTCTCGGATGGTGGTGCACCAAGCTTTGGTTGGTGATCATGGAGAAGACTGTGGCAGTGGGGGATTCTAATTCTCTAAGGATAGAGAATAACTATTTGGTGTTCGATGAGGCATTATTGATTCAGGTATTAAAGGAGTTGGCTTCATGAGCTGTTACCGCTGATTTGTACATTTTTGAGGCTACCAAGAGTGTTGTGGCAGATGTCGGGGAATGATTATTTTTGTGCATGTGTTCCACTTCTCTTTTCTGTCTGCGCATTAGAGTGAGCTCTTCATTGAACCAGTGACTTGTTTGTTTTGGTTTCAGCTGCGTTAACGGTAATATTGAGGCAATTATGGTAGAATGTGGAGATGTCATCAGGGTTGGTCCCTATCGAGGTGTAGGACTTGAAATGTTCAGCTATAATGGGCAAAATCTTTTCTAGGGTAAGTTTACGAGTGTTTCTAAATGAGATTTGGGCCAGGTTGGTGTGTAGGGGAGCCAAGGTTTTGGAGGAAAGAATGTTGAAACATGAAAGTGAAAAGTGAATGTGAAACATGAAAGTGTGTTGTGACATGAAAGTGTGCCTAATGAATCAGCAGCCCAGCACTTTATAGAAGGTGAGCATCTAACAAAAGCACTGTATTTGTCCACCCATGCTACTGTCAGGTTGCACTCAAATGCCTTATATGATGCAAAAACTAAAAAGGAGAAGCTACACTTATGATGTAGAAAAAAATACCCGTTTCACTTTGCTTTTAACACGTGACTTAGTTACTTACATGGACAGTCGTGCAAAAGTTCGTGTCATTGAAATTGAGTGCCCTTTCAATGATCTATAAATATATTCCCTTTGTATTTGTTTATCAAAATATTCCTAATTCAGTCTGCATCGCATAAAACTGTCATTGAAATGTTTCCAACAACTTGATATGTTGAGAAAAGCTTGCAGGGGCCAGAGTAAAAAAAAAAAAAAAAAAAACTTTCCACTGGTGCAAGTACATTTTTGCATGGTATTTGCACTAGGCCAACGTTTGGCAAGCGTAAACAACATTGGGGCCATATAAGAAAATGTTTGCAACACGGCAAGTGCAATTTTGCATGGTTTTAACACACAACCACCTCAATACAAAAAACATATACTTTCAATTCATGTTTGCTCCTGGGCAAAGTTTGAATTTGTGTTAATACCATTCCAGAGGGACCTGATTTACAAAAGCCTTTTACAATGGTGTAATCTCATTGAAAAACGTTTTCAGGAGGGTATTTGCACTAGGGCAAGCTTTGCACAGTGTAAAAACACATTGAAAGGAGAGGTTTTTGCCAAAGGGGACACTTTGCCCTAGTGCTAATACCATGCAAAACATTATTGGTGCAAATGTTCTCTAATATGGCCCAACAATATTTTCTCCTGGGGCAAACGTTGCCCTAGTCCTAATAGCGTTCAAACGTGTGTTTGCAACAGTGCAACGGTTCTGTAATCTTGCTCCTGATCCGCAGCATTCAAACCGAATTTCTACCCACACACAAATCAGTCAATTATATACATGGGTTCAATTATTTCTGTTTACTAACAATTTGCTGTGATTGGATTTAAGAGCTACCTTTGTATTCCTGAAGAAGGCAGAACATATTGTATTAATTAGTTGTTGATTTCCTTATGCAACGTTTAGCCATTAAAATACCCGCAATGTGCATGTGGTTATTAGTACTGTTTCTGACAGTATTGCATGTGTTTTGTGGTAAAAATAAGAGGAATGTCAAGGTTCACATTTTCACTGCTAATTGACTTTTTGTTCATTTTACGCATACGCAATACGGTCTTAAAACATCTAAAGGACATGGCCTTGACAGAAACTATTGCTAAAGTCTGATTCGAGAAGCTGTGTTTACAGTTATTAAATAAAAGGCAAAATATATGCCAAGAGCAAAGACTGTGTTTTTTTTAATTTATTTTTTTTACTTTCTCCTGGGCCCTTCATCAACGAACAAACTGTGAAGCCGCAGAGAAAGATGAAAGAGTACCAAGAGACAGGAAGTGTGAGCAAGATACGATTGGGTGAAAGGGTCAAGTTGCACAGTGAAGTCAGAAAAAAAACGACCAAGGCATGAAAATGCCAATTAGAGGATTAAAGACCAGAGAGCCAAGTTCTGCTGCAAACGAGCGATCCCGTTGGGCAGCTTGGGCGAGGATTAGAAGAAAGCGGCGATAATGCAATCCACCGTACCCCTGGGTACCCCTGGGATGGAGACATGCAAACAGAAGAGCAGAAGATGAATCGAAGAGGAGAGAGAGAAGCTTTTGGAATTTTCGAGTATTAACTGTATCGCAACACAAACTCGATGACCTGAAAGTTCTTTGTAAATGGAATTTCATTGCGTTCGCCACAGTTTGTGAGGCAATGCTTTTTAAAAGGGGAAGCGGGTGGTCATTGTGGCGCAGAACATGTTTTGGTCAGGGAGCTGCTTTGCCTTTTTGTATAATGGAAAACATGCACGGATTGGGAAGGTCTTTGACAAAGCACTGCATCAGCCATGTTGGACCATTGATGTGGCTTAATCTGTTGGGGCTGCATGATCAGGAACGTCTCGCCCAACCAATACAGCAGGGGTCCGTGCACGATGACTGCACATTTGATCGAGTATTAAAGATTGCTAACAATGAAGGGTTCATTTATGGAATTAGTTTGACTTGCTTACTGCATTTCGTTAGTACCGTTACCCCTTAATGGAATGTGAGAGTGCAGAAAAAACATAAACAGTATTTCAGAAACTCTGCGTAATCTGTAACAAGTACACCAAGTGAGGTTTTGAGTTGTATATCGTACACTAGCAGATCACACACCAACTGCGTCATATGTGAAAATCCACTGTAGGGTCCACAATGACCCTTCCATGCATCTGTGTCGGAAGGTGATAAGAATGGGGGCTTCTTAAATAACATGTTCATTGGTTCAGGGACTCGCATTTGCACAGGTTTGTGAAGCAATGCACTATCACATTGGTTCAGATAAGTGGAAAACACGTACTTATCACGCAGGCGTGATGGGTAAAGTTTTAGGGGCGATTCACGGAATGATTTGCGTGGAAAATCGGGATTTGCACGCCATTCTGCATGCAATACGCTGTTTGTCAATTTGTGGAATACATTGTGCGGCACTTTTTCGTAACTTGCAGGGACTTCACGCAGGATCGGCATGTCTCTGCGAACGGTCAAGTGACTTGCGTGAGACACCATGCAGGGCATGGGCGAGGCCTGCACAGAGGGCAGAGTAAGGGGTGGAACTTGGAAAATGAGGAAGAGCAAGGGAAAAAGTGGGTGTTACGAGGTACAGGCCACAGGCAGTCTATTGCATGCCCAAAGATGTGCACGACAGCGTATTCAAGGATGTGACAGCGAAACCTCTCCCCTGCTAAATGCCCACGCAAATCCCTTCATCTCTCTGCCACCCAAAGGCAGGCGTAAATTCACTTGCACATGGGAATTGCAGCAAGGTGGTGGATTTGTATGTCAGACATAAAGGTGCGTGTACGCAGTGAAGTGTGGTGCAAGAGCAGTATGCAGGGGTTTGCATGCAGATTTTCTGAGTTTTACCCGAGTTACGATACATTGTACGCATGTTGCTGGGGTGCCGGTAAAAGTTAAGGGGGACTGCGCGCAGGGTCCTTGAGATGCAGGCCAGCTTGAGGGGGACCCCACACACTGTTTGAAGGGTGGGTGTATTCGCACCTGTGGGAGCATGCAAAGGTAACTCTTCTGGCAGTTATTGCTTTGCCGAGAGGGCATTCCAGCCACAAATTGCATAAATGGTTACTTTGTTCAGAATATTCCATGAATATGCAGGGTGTGCATTTTTCATTCTACGCAGGCTCCCGCAGCGTCGTTCTCGGCACACGGTCTTTGCAGGACAAATGCACACTTTTCCATGAATCGGCCCCCTAAACTTCATCGTTTTGAGGCCGTTAAGCGTTGTGAAATTCTAACTTGTTATCATGCTGTGTTCCACGAATACCCCATGGGGTAAACATAGGTAGTATTGGAAATTCAACCTGCTTCTATGGTTACAACCAGGCACAACAAGCAACCAAATTTAAAACCACATAAATGAAAAAGGAAAAGTTACCATCCCGATTAAGTGCGCTTAACAAATGAAACGACAATGACAAAGAGGCTATGGGATGGAGTTTAGACACGGATATATTCAAAAACAATGGCAATAAAGAGAAATGTCACTACACCGGCATGCAGAATGAACTCAAGTGCACACAGCAAGTAACGTTGTGTATAGGAAATAATTTGCCAGCCTTGCAATAGACAAACAACACACAAAGAGAAGATTTTGGAATTAAACAGGTACAGTACAGCATGATAACCTATAAAACTCACTACACAGAATAGGCAACATAAACAAGGCCTAGCTCAAGTCTCCTAGACACATAAGACATGTTTTAATAGAGTATAATCACTGAAAAGTTCCTGTCAGGTTAGTACAAAAATTGTACTCCCAGTCAAAAAAGCACAACAAAATCACATGAATTCTAGAACTGTCAGCTCCAGGGATGGTAGCATTTAGGCTATGCTCCGGTGCCTAGATTAAAGACCCCTAAAACTACAATGTCTGACCCAATCACAACTGAGGCAACCCAACCAGTGAAGAGACAAAAGGGCGGAGAGGATAAACCTGAAAGATGACAAGCTACTGGTTCTCTTAACTAAAGTGACCTTGGACATAGCTGAAATCAAGGCAAAGATGTTCAATGCTGAGGAGAGATATGCAGAAATTACATCCAACCTGGACAAAGTTGAGACACACCTCAACAACTTTAAATGAAAAAGTCCCCAGGATGGCTGACCAGAGAAGAGACCTTCAAACTCAAAATGACAAATTATCTCTCAAACTCTCTGAGCAAGAAAACTTTGATAGGAGAAACAATGTCAGGATTGCTGGCTTTCCAGAAAATCTGGAGAAGGGCAAACCTATGTACTTCCTGGTGAAAACTCTGACTTCCTTACTGAACCTGGATCAAAAAACATATTTGGAAATGGAGTGAGCACACACAAGTCTGGGACCAAAATATGCACTTGTCAGGAGACCTAGGCACTTTGCTGTGAAATTCTTGAGGTTCCCCATCAAATAGATGATTTTGAGAAAAGAGTGTGAACTTAGGCATCTCTCTTGCGGGGGTCACAAGATCATGATATTTGGGGACCTAATTCGAGATGTGTTGGAGAAGAGGAAAGCATTTAACATCACAAAGGATGGGGCAAGGAACAAAAATCTCAAATATTATATGGTATACCCAGCCATTGTTTGTGTAGGTATGGTTGGACAGTTACACTCTTTCACTGATCACAGAAGTGCAGAGGCTTTCCTAACAAACTTGGAGCATGATCAGGAGCCTATGGAAGAATCTGCTAGGGCCACACAGAGATGCTCGCAAATAAAGAAGAAAATATAAGACAAGATTCAAAAACGAGATGTCCTGGCATTACAAAATAACTGTAACAACGTAACACAAATGAGTACCATATAGTGACTCAAATGCCAAGGAGCTTTTTATTCCATAGTCAGAGCTGATTGTGGCGACACGTGTTTCGACCTCATCAGTCTTTTTCAAGGCACAAAAAATGGTCCGTGGCTCGCATGTAACCTGGCTGAGTTAGCCCAGTAAAGTATCCGTTTTAGTATCTGGTAGGTTACAGGTATGATGCATCATGCATTCATTCAAAATATTTATGGCACAGTTTTCTTCATGGAAGTAACATGATGCTAATCGCTGTTAATCATTGCGGGTCCACCTAAGTCCAGTGGCCCTGCCTTCATCTGAAGAATGCGAAAAACAAAGATACAGCATGAAATGAGCCGGTGGCTCAACTTATTGGCATTTCAGTCACTATATGTTACTCATTTTTGTTATGCTGTTACAGTTATTTTGTTAATGCCAGTGAAGTGGGAGAATGGAACAAAAGGCTCCCACCAATTTCCTCACACCGCTGGCCTAGAGGATCACTGCCCAGGCACCCGCCACGAGAGGAGTTTGCCCATCTACCAGACGACCAAATACCCTGGTACAGGAACATACTGATGTGGCCACCCGCCTGCCCACCAGCCTGCCCTGCCCATGCCGACACCTGCGGCATGGATGAACTCGACTGAACCATTCAACACTAAATCAACACATTGTTAGAGATGCCATGACGACCTAGCCTACGGTCAGCACACCCGTGCAAACATGTACACTGGACACTCCCACACCAATCCACACGAAGAACATATTCAGTGCTATGACGTAGGAGACTGACACACCCACTGACGCGCATCATTATTATTTTTCACATAGGCTTTACAAAATGCAGAAACGCAAGACGCACAATGAACTCATCTAAAATGCTTGCTCACGCTTCTCCTAAACCCATGCATTGCCATGAGAAATATAACGAAGACATGATACTGGGGATAAAGCAATATGATACCATAACCTAAAGCGCCATGCATCAAACGTTTCCACCTATGCACCAGTCCCAAGTAGGCCGCAGGTGAGGGCTTCCATGAACATTGAATGAGCAAGAGTACAGTTGCTGACCCTGCAGAATGAGCCCGGCGGGAGCAGACAGTCAAGGGCACAATGTTGCAAACGCGCATGCCGCAAGCCGACGCCAAGGTCACACCTGCAAATTAAGCCAGACACACAGTGGAAAATTCAATATTAATTGTACACAATTCTGCCTCAACCACGGTCTCACCTCACATGACCAAGCCGAACCTGACAGGGTGCCAGGCCCAGGAGGAGGCAGGCGCCTGGATCCCACGTTTCAAGACACAGGCAGATACAATTAAGCGACTCAATGGACATCTGCGGCGGTGGGAGTAGTCTGCCTTCCAGCATATGAATAAATCCTCACATTGTCTGCACATACCCATAGTGATACATTGTTGCAAATGGCAGGTGCACCGCGAGCTGGGAACAGCGATGGTCCCAGACTGGGGGGCTCGCGGGTGGACCAATCAGAACATGGGGCCCTTATCAATGACGCCATTAACATTAGCCAATCCTCAGGGGTCTTCATGTAACAATTTTCATGTATTTTCATGTATCAAATTGAAGGGACAACCCAAGTATACCACCTGACTGACCCTCAACCACTAATAACGCTCTCTATACGTATGCTATACTAACCCTACCACTCGAGGAACCAATCCAGAGTGGCGATAGGTTTTTTGCTAACTTTCCCAGGTGACGCAAGTAGCACGTCATACTAAGGTAAAAAGGGCCTGCGAGCCCCACGATTTAGAGAGTGAGTGTCAGGACGGACGCGTACGATCCTTGACCCATCCCTGCCGTTTTGTTTAATAAACAGCAGAACCACCTTGCTTCTTGCGTGTGTCTCATACTCATTCTTTTGGGATATACGGGAGGAGTTGGGGCCTCCCTGCCCGGAGGTCCGCGGACGGCCCAGCCGACCCCGGGAGAATTCCAACTTGTTTTGCTCTTACTGTTACACTAGGCAGGGGTACCGCAGGGCTCCATTATCTCCAGCCGACAACGCAAATTACACTTTGTTTTATTGGCCATGATACCCATACCTGGTCACCCCATTCACTATTACCAAGATTCACAAACTGCAAGTTTTATCCAAGTTTGTTTGGTTACTTGTACTTCTGTTACTTCTATTACATTTTATTTAATTTTACTTACAAACTTAATTATTATTAAGGTAACCTTAATATTTATTGCTTCATTACCATTAAAACAATTGCAAGTTGTTTATTTTCGCCCTGCAAGTTCGGAGCGTATGAATGCAAGACTTTGAGTGAAGGACCATATGATAATGCTAGGTCATCAGGTGACCGCAACTACGGAAACTGTTTACTTCGAAATCCTGCGGTGGGCTCTGAGCCGCTTGCCTGGGAAATGACTGGGAGGGGAATGTGAAGGAATACAGCCCAGATGGCAAGCTCGCCCACGGTTCCATGTATGGATGTTTCCAGTCACGAAGTCGAGGAAACCTTTATAACAGGAAGGTAATGGGAAATGGAGCGGCACTACCAACCACACCCAAAATCACCCTGTTAAAAGTGGGGAACCTGCTGTTATCCAAAAGATTCAAGTGTCTGATGTTTGGAGGGCATGAGAATCTGCTTGTCATTTCCCTTCTCCCACTTGACTTTGTGTCCTCCAAAGACACAGACTTGCAACAAATCAACATCTCACCCCACATTTACGGCATTCCATCCATGATGCCATTACTCATGTTTATCAGGGAAGCTACTACGAAGGATAGGGGATACGGAGTAAGGAATGGTTGGAAAGGAGCCATCATGTGAAGGGGGTAACATCTCATACTGCGTATACTGTTTAGATAACACCTTTTATCTCACACCCGTCATTGACCTTCATTATCTATATACCAGCCATCTACTATGGAATTCTCAGAAGGAATTGATAACCTATGGATGCTGTTGAATCACATAATTATTGTTTCTGTTAGGGGAAATAGGAGTGGCTAACATTGTAGTTCTATTGGGGAAATCTCGCCCTTTTTTTTACTTTTAATGTGAAGAGGGTGGGGGCAGTATATATTATAACTTAAAGTGCTAATTGAATGTGGCACAGTACTCTGGGAGAACGGTTCAGAACTATTACTGATTTGCACATATTGGAATTAATCACCATTTTGTGATGATGCAGAATGTTTTCTCAATATATACATTTTTAGTTTTGTATTGTGGTGCTGTGTGTGTGACTTGTTAGTGATGTACTGTTGTTGTGTGAATGACAGTTATATGTGCATCACACCGGTGGATAACCCTTCAGTCAGTGCCAATTGTTTAAAGTTGGTTCACCAGATAAGACATTATGAGTGCTTGGCTATAATCTTTGATTTACGAGCACGGTCTGTAACTCTCCCCACATCAGTAAATAGTAAACATTCACTAGTACTAAATCCGAAGTTGATATATGTGATGTGTACGCTGATTTTATTAACAAAGATAATGGTGGATGGTGGGGAGGAGAAGTATACTAAGAAGGACTGTGTTAATATATGAGAGAATTGTCATTCTGCACATGGAATGTTAAGGGCCTGAACTGCCCTCAAAAAAGGAAAAAAAAGTGATGTCACAATTATGGAAGACAAGAGCAGATGTTGTTTTCTACAAGAGACACATTTGGTGGAGGGGGCCAGTAATCGTTTGACTAATACAAGATACAATAAGATAATGTTAAATTGCTATGTCTGCAAATCTAGAGCATTAGGGAGATTATTCCCCCGAGGACTGGGCATGAGTGTTGTAAAGACATATATAGCATTCTTTTTTAGCATTTTTAAATGCACACTGGCGTTTTCTTCAGCTTGTGGAGAGCAGAAAGAATGCAAGCAGCAGGAAACATATTAAGACAGTAACAGGGATGCCTAAAGCTTTCAGTGTTCTGAAAATGAGGGCTGATACAGAGCATATTTTTATTACTATGATTGGTGGAAATTATAGGCAGACAAGCCACGTCAATAAGGGGATGGATAGGAGTTTTTTTCAGTAACAAGAAATGAGGAGAGCAGTTAGTTCATGCTGGGCTGAGAAGACTGACAGAGTTCAAAGGGGTGGAGTGCTAGCTGTGGGACATGATAAACTGGCGCTCCCCACACAAGTTTGCTGAAGAATTTCACGCTGACACTGGGTCTGCAATTGCGAACATAGCAAAGTCGTGCAGGGGACTTCAAAGAAATAGCAATCTTGGTAAGATTAGTGCTAAGTGAGGACCATGTGAAATGCTGTATGTGTGACTAAGTTTTATTGCAGTGTAGGGAAATTAGGAAATTATTGCATGTTTATTTTTCTTCAATTTCAGAATGTGTGAACATTAATTCATGTTTCAAAAATACCTGTTTGTTGTGTTTTATTATCTTGTATTACAGATGGTGCTGTATTTAACTCATGGTAATACTTGGTGACTTGTAAGTAAGATAAAATACTTCTTGTATTTAGGAAAACCAATGGGATTTTGTGTCATTCATGCATCTGTTTATTTACATAAGTGATGTATAAAGGGGAGGCTCATATCAGTGCAGTAGTGCATTTCCCAGTTTACCAATGCAAGTAAAATAACAAACAAGAAAAATCTAGCAATAAACAGTTATAATGCAGAGGTTTGTGTGCGGTGTGATGAATGTTTCCTTGCCTGCATGCTGTTGGGAAGGTGTCTGATCGGATACATAGATTACTGGATGTAAATAAGCCAGTAATGTTTTATGGCACATAGATTACTGGATGTAGATAAGCCAGTAATACCAGCCACAAACTATAGGTGACGCTCTGAATAAAATCATTATGTTCTGTTAAAGTGCATACGTTTGGAGCTCTCTACAGACAACTAGGAGGTATTCTAATAGAAAGGAAAACCATGCTCACCGCTATACCACAGGTATAAATACTGCAAAACAGGATACCACTAAAAATACCACCAATATAAAATAATAAGATATGGTCACTAAAATAGTGTGATACCAAACCCAATATAAATGCAGGACTAATTTACTGCCAAATTACCAACAATATTTGTACGGTAAGAAAAATACCACCAAATCCCGAATTTACCCCAATAAAACAAAATCTCTTACAGTTTGGACGAGTGGGCATGGATGATGAAGAAAGAGTGATACTTGCAGATGTGAGATTGAAGGGAGCTATTATGGACGAATTGGACGCTGTCCCGTAAGGGGGAGGGGCCCAGAGAAGGAGGGAGGGACATCGGTAGGGAAGGGGGAGGGGACAAGGGGCAAGCAAGTTAGTAACGTTATGGAGATTAAACAAAAAGACGTGCAAGTCTGGTATCTGTAATTTTTGTGTGACTGCATATGTAAAGGAGGGCAACAGCTGGCAACGAGCCAAGGCACATGCCTGCCATCTCGGGTCGGAGGAGACGCACACAAGGACGAGGCCCGCTGCTGCCTGCACGCAGCGAGACACACACCAGTGGAGCTGGCCAGCACAGAAACAGAGGAGGTTGACGCCCACAGAATGGCAAGCAGTGAGGAGGACTGCCCACCGCAGGAGGAGACGAAGACTGAATGAGGCGGAGAAGCAGAAGCTCGAGGAAGGCAGGAAGCAAATCTGAGCAGCCGCAAGAAGGACCGTCGCATGCAACGGAGGAGATGATACTGGTGGTAAGGAGCATGACCGCTGTGAGGAAGCGGGGCATTGAGAACCCGCCTGAGAATGAGACGGGATCCACAAGGAACAGAAGAGGTACGCTTGCCAGGATAAGACCACGTATTACATATTCCACGCGGCCTTTCTGCGAACACCCACTAGAATGTGAGGAAGTACTGACAACATTCAGTGCAGCCATATGCCAGATGGCCTTCCTGCACACACCCACTAGAAAGCGAGGAACACAATGAAAGCGCTTACAGCAACCATACACCACAAGGCATTCCTACACCCACTATAACAAGAGGACGATAACGGGAATGTTCACAATGAAGTAGGCACACACTCGCCTCCCCATGCAAATGCCTGGTCCACTTATACGTGGATGCACACCATGATCAGTGTACCCTCCCTGCTAGCAAGCGGGGCAAATCAGCATACAAGGCCACGGGTCAAACAGACACAAGCTGACACAAACCTCACCTGACACAAGCTGAGGGGACAAAATAAGCCACCCACCAGCTCACAGGTGAGAGTGACCCACAGTATATGAACCACTAAACCCACGCTCCCAAAAAGCACCTGAAGCATTAAAGACAGTAACCACACAAGTGCCTCGCCAGGAAGGCAATCATGTCCCAAAGACTAGCAGGAGCAGCAGATGCACCGGCACAAATTGTAGCAGGAGTATCCCCCACAAACCCAGTGACATTCCTACACCACCCAAACCACTTCACCCTAGAACCACAAGAAGATCAAAGCATAAATGGAGGAATTTTAGGAATTCATGAGGGTTTGTGGGGAACCAAGACGCACCCAACAAACTGGAAATGTTCACAAATCTGGTCAGGAAAGAAATGAAAGGCATCATATAAACCATCCCTACCCGAGAAAAGTCCACATAGCAACTCCTTACCGCTGTGATCAACGGACAGCGTGGTACTGCCCAACAGGGATTACGAGAGATATACTTTCAACCAATGTGCACAGGCACCTCAGGAGACAATTCACCCTACACCTCCATACGAAGATAACTAATTGCGAATTTGCAAACTTTAATGATGATGAAACCATCAGACTAAGGGTGACAGAAGGGTTCATATCATCACAGTCCAGGAAACATCTGATAAAGAAACCCCTCCCATTGCAGGAAATAGCAGGCCTGGCAAGGGTATACAAAAGAGTTCACGCACAAGCAGCCACTATAGAAAACCCCAAGAAAATGGACAATGTGGCTGCCATAGCCACCCACCCGTAAGGGTAAGCCCGATGTCCGGGTTCAATGGCCCTCCAAGAGACGTGAAATATCAACCACTGAGCCCCGCCAAAAAGACAATGCTACAGGTGTGGGTTTGAATTCCCACACAAGGGCCAATGCCCGGCAATTCGTCAAATGTGCATGATGTGTGCCCAGGAGAACCACTTCCAAATCATGTGCAGAGAAAAAGCACCACTGCTGCTTGCATAAAGACCACCTACTCAGCCAACTCCTAACAGGAGATATGACCTATGAAGGACGCCCAACCCATGGCTGTACCCAGAGAGGGATGGCGGGAGGACCAACCTCAACCGAAACACAGCGATGTACGCAACACATCCGGAGTTCATTCGAGCTGTTGAAAATCTACAGGTGGACACATCTACCAGGCTCTGTGAGACTCCAGAACACCCCTTCCGTGCACAATCAAGCCAGGGAAAGACCAGAGAACTGGACGAGAACTCTCCACGGATGACCCATATAAGAACCCCCAGTAGACGAAGAACCATCAGTCATGGAGCAATACTACGAATATGATAGGTACAGCAGGGAATATGTATGTCTTATATATGATACCTCCGATGATAGCACTACATGGAAAGTCACAGTACAGATCGGAGGATTCCACACCCCATTCCATACATGACACAGGAGCCACTGTGAATGTGAAGAATGAAAAAACATATGAGACCATTGTGATGCTGGAAATGCATTGGAGGGACAGGGCCTCCCTGTCCTTGTCCTGAGGTCCTTTTTCATTTGTGTTCTGCATTGTTTTCTGCCCAGGAGTCCATGTGGGACTCCTGGCAGTGCAGCTCTTCTTGTTTTTGGTTTGGTGTACAGACCCATGGGATACCTATTAAGGATTTCAATCAGACGATACACTCTGCTCTCGGCCAAGTGTGCAGCACAATGGAAAACTTATTTGATATATAGATTCAATTATTTGAAAGATGTACCACTCATATCACACCCCGTACTTAAAAATACCCCGAGTCACGCTGGACTAAGAATCAGGCTGGTTTGTAAAATGTATTATTTATTTATTTATTGAATATCATAATCATAATATATATATATATATATATATATATATATATATATATATATATATATATATATATATATATATATATATAATAGGTAAACAACAATCGCCAATGGGGTGACAGAACACAGAATGATATCTTTAATACACTAGGACTAAGTAATGAGCAAAATAAATGCAGCACAGAAAATCATACTTTTGTGTTGGTTTCAGATCAGATAGCACAATGGTTAGACATTCCCCTTGCAACACCCCTTAACCCACAAATAAGCAAATTTAAATACATTTGAGGAGATAGCAAGTATTCAGAAATAGTAAAGATCACAGTGTCTCACTTCCCCCTTCCCCCTTACACAGAAAGAGAATAACAAAGTGGGCTTTTCAACTGTCAGGATGACTTTTAAAGTGGCTGAGCAAGAACTCTAAATGTGTGGAAAAATGCTTACATTGTTGTAAATTCCTATGGGAGCCGCTTTGAATGGTTGCACACAAGCATAAGCAATGTTTTAGTCAGCAGAAAACAGTTGCAATCTTAAAATCCAAGTCGGAAGCAGTTTAAATCTATTTTACACATGTAAAATTTCTCAGGATTTTAAAATCGCGGCAAACTTTTTGGTGCGTGATATTCGCGATAACGGGAGAACCACACTGTTTTTGAAATTGGGTTCTATGGATAGCTTTGGGTGTTAGGTACAAGTAGAAGTTGAGATTTCATTTCTATCACAAGAACTGAGGTAGTTATAGTGGTTTTAGTAAAGGTCGTTTTTGAGAGATAGGCGCGTGAATGGAAAGAGGCTTCGGTTTTAAAATCAGAAAAATATTGACTATGGACTAGAGCATCCAAGCTAAGCCACCAGGACGGCACAACATTAGAGTCAGGAGTGATTCGCGCTGTCCACCTTGGAGCGCTAGGCTGGTCACTCGAATGAAATTAATAGATCAAAGTTGACAAAATGACTAGGAAAAGGATGCTTTTACAGATAGACAGAATAAGATTTCACTACATATTTAGACAATGTTACTGATTATGGAAGTAAGGATAGTTCAGAGGTTAGGAGGGGACAAGATAATTCACGGGAATCAACAGTTTCTAGCTTCCTGTTAATACTCACAAAACAAAATGGATTTAAGATTTTGGACCATCAGGATTCTAGACCATCAGGATTCTGGACCATTGAATCAGATCTATCAGGGACGGACAGCTGGGCACATCAGACTGGACAGCATCAGCAAGGCTCTCTGTTCACAGCACGGCATAGGACTGGACAGGATCTGCCCTTCTTGGTTCTGAGGATATTTCAATTTGGCAGGCAAACATTAACAGCCCGCCCGGCTATATTATCATGCTTCCCCTAGTCTTTTGGGGTTCTGTTCTAGAATTTGAGGCCTAGCTGAGAATGGTTCAGCTATGCAATAGGCCTTTGCTTTGCCAAGTTTCTGGAGTCTGGAACAAGGAAGATGTAAATTTCAGCAGCAGGGTGCTCCACCAGCATCAATAAGGTGAGTGGATCTGTCTGTGTATTGTCAGCTGTCTCTATGCTTAAAAATGACTTTGAATGGTGTTGTGTTCTATATTGACTAGTGGTGTTGGGTTTACCCCCAACCCTTGCTGTTGGAAATGAGCATTGAGATGAACAAAGGCATCAGGATTTTTCAGATTCTGTCCTCTTTTAATTTTTATTTCCAGTGAGAATTGTTGAGTCCATTCTGGGATGGTGGCTTCCTCTCCAATCTGAATTTCAACTCAATATGGCAGCAGTTGAGCTGACCAAAAATGCTTTCTCTTGGTCATCAAAGTCCATGGGATTATTCGCTAATCAGGACCAGGCTTTGACGTTTACGAAGTCCAAACTAATGGCAAAGCGATTGAGAATGTCACTGCCTAAATAAAATGAAGCAGGGACATCTTGCACGACCCAACAATTATGGACTATGCTCTTGTTACCTATGGACATTTTGAGCATACATCTGCTAGGCAGGAGATGTTTGGAATTGGGTGTTTCCAGGTCCATTTCCCATTTGTCAAACAGTTTAAATGTGGGAATGGCCGGATCTTTTGGGAGTTTGGGGAACATTGCCTCGCTGATGAAGCTCTTACCATTGTTCACACATACTCGGGCGAGAACCAAGTCCTTCCATTCATTTAACTGAATAGGGATGAACAACTGCTTTCCAATCTTCTGAATGTCAGCCAAGCTTTGAGCTGATTTCTCATCATTTTGGACTATAGGAGTAGGATTTTCTGATTGTGAATTTGTATGTAATTTCGGAGTGTTCTCTTCCAGTGTGGAATACCACCTTAGACTGGAAGGAAGGTTGATTTTCAGAAAAAGAGAGGACTCGCCATCACCAGTTTGTTGTCCTACTCCAATTACTGTCACGTCTGGGATTTGGTTATTCTGGAAGTGGAATTCAATTTGGTCAGGTTTTTGTTCAACCATGTGGCATGTGCCATTTAAACTAACATGGTTGACACGATGTTTTAATTTTATTGGTCGGTTAGTCTGAGTCCATAGGACCTTGTTTACACAATCTATGAGGGGAGACAACCTATGCAGGATGCCATTCCCTAGTAAACATGGTGTGCCCTCTCGAGTCACAACTATGACCGGGTGCTTCACCTTGTGTCGCCCAATTTTAATGTCTAAATCCACAGTCCCCTCGACAGGAATTTCCTTCCCATCGAAGTTCTGAAGTTGTCCAGGAAGAGGGGAAAGAGGGATTTGGTATTTCTCCCCCCTTCTCAAATTTAGCTGATCAAAGGCCCTTTTTGACAGAAAGAAAATTGTACATTGCCCCTGTATTTGGACCGGGGCATAAAATCTTCCCTCCTTTTCCTAAAATGGGCAAAGATAATGCACATTTTTGTCCAATTGGTCGGTTCATTTCTTTGCTTTGGATTCTGACAGAGGGGTGATTTGGGAAGGATTTTGTTTGGGATCTTGGGAACCTGTAAGAACAAGGTGGCAATTGGATATGAGGGAGGTTTTGGGCTCCCCTGGTTCTGAGTCTGGGCTGCCCCCACGCCCCTTTTTGGAGGCAATTACCAGAATCGGTTTGACCAAGGTGATTTTCTTGCTGGTCATTCTGGGGTTTGATGATGGGTGGTTTTAACTCAGTCCCCCAATCTACCCAGTCTTGATCAGGAACTCTTGGGACACATTTTTCTTTGGGAGGAGTTCCCCAACCCTGAAAGAGATCCTTTTCCCAGAATCCTCTGAGGACCCCTCTCCTTAAAATTGGAGGATTTGCACCTCCTCCACAAAATGGGCCTTTTTAGGCTCTTTATTTCTCCTACCCTCCCTCTGTTCCTTAGGTTGCAGATTTTTGGGGACAGGAGATTTTGGTTCTGGTTCCTGGGTTTCCAGGGGCTTTCCACAAGTGGGGAAGGAAGCTTCCTCTAAAGCTTTACACCACCCTTCCCCCTGTGCCTCCTCCCTGGGAACCAGTGGGTTGTCGGGGTTCTTCCCCGTCATTGTTCTGGAGCACCAGACCCTTGATTTGAGGGGTTCTGAGTCACCATGCTCATCTGAGGGTTCTGATGAACCCTCAGCATGCAACCCAGATCCTGTGCCATGTTCTGGACCTGGCGCTCCAGTTGGGACACCTGCTCTGGCTGGTACGGGTCCTTTGGTCTACCCGTGGTTGATCACAGCAAGGGTAACTGTCCCTTCTCCCATAATACCCCTGGTTAGGATAGTTTTTGTACCACTCCACCCTTGGCCTCCCCTCTCCCGGATTGGGCTGTCTGGGCTCAGGAAAGTGGGGAAAGAAAGAAAGGTGGTTTTGGGGGTTGAGGTTTGGCGGGTACCGGGGAAAGAAACTTGGCCCTGCATTTGAGGGATTACTGCCCTCCTGGGGAAAGTGAGGACGGAAGTTTCCTGGGTTGGCAGCTGCCTGGTTGTATCCCCCACACTTGGGCTGGAGCAGTCCACACATAACCCAGGATGGGTCTGTTGCCCTTGTAACAGGTGCTTATGTAGTCAGTGGAGTTAGGGGTCCCATTTGTGGGGTTACCTCCCTGGATCTCTGTTTGGGATTGGCCCGAGGGCCTTCTGGGTCTTGGGTTTGTAGGATTCTGTGCAGGAATATTTTTAGCCCCCGCCCATCTCCAAATCTAAAATGGGGGCAACCTTCACCTCCGCCACCTTAGCAGCAGCAGGGGTGTTGGTTGATTTTGGGCTTTTGTTAGCACTTTTACTTTCTAGTGGCTTCTGCACTTTGTAGATGCGAGTTGCTTGTTCAATGACCCAGTCTAGTGATCTTTTCTCATGAAAGTCCCTCACCAGCTGGGTCATAATGTATTTAGGGAGTGCATGAAAGAAGGTATTGACAAATTCCCTACTGTCAGTGGACACCCGCCTGGTGGTCTGCGCAAAGGCACATTTAAGTTCTTGGACAACTTCTTGTGGGGCCTGGTCTTCCCCACATTGCAAGTCAAGTTGTAGGCTGCCGTGTGGGCCTCTTGAGGTTTCTGTGGATAGAAAAATGCTTTAAGATGGCCGCCCTATAGGTGGACCATCTTGAATGGTTCTGATCCTCCAGCCCCGCAAAGAAGCTGGAGTACTCAGGTGAAAATGTCCACTTAACATACTGAATACAGCTCTGGTTGTCCTTCGGATGGAAAGTCCCCATCATTTGCTCAAACAATTTGAGGTGCTCCCAAACTGAATATTTGGCATTTTTGTGGTAGGGCGTGATGACAATCCTAACAGCCTTGATTTGCTTCAGGGGATCTTTCAGTAAACCTCTCTTAATTTTGTTGGCCTTTTTAGTTCTGGTCACCCTGGTCCACTCATCCTCTGACTCAGAGGCACTGCTACCAGAGGTGGCTGTCTGTTCCTCTAGGCTCTCCCTGATACTGCAAGCTTGGGAATGGCTTGCAGAATGTGGGGTCCTAGTCTCTTGAGACATGTGGTGCTCAGAAGAGTCTTCTGACTCTCCCTTGCTCGCAGGATTGGTTGAGTACCCCCCACCCACCCCCCACTGTCCTAGCTGGGAAAAGGTTTTTAAGATGCTTGTAGTGGGCCTAGTCTCATGGAATTCCAAACCAAATTTGCCTGACTGATCGCTAGGTAGGTGATATTTCTGAGGATCTAGTTCTCTGATTCTCCCCTTACTGGAGTCTCCCTGATCAGAGAAGCTAGCCCTAGCATTTGGGAACCTGTACATTGATGCCCGTCCATCCATTTCTGGGAGGCGCTTATTTGTCACTCCCATATTTCCCATTGTGTTGAATTCTAGCATCCCCATGGCCCTTGGTTCATATGAGCCAGTGGACATGGGGGTGGCAGAGTCCAAGGAACTGAAGGGATTAAAGTCCCTGATGCCAGGGTTCCGGAGGTTATGCTCAGGGGTTTCCCTCTCCCATCTTACCTCATCTCTTTCAGCCCCTATTTCCTGATGACATGCCAAGATCTGACCTTTGTGTTCCTCTATTAAGGCCTTACTGGTATCTATGAGTTGTTCTTGCACGGCTATCTGTCTATGGAGCCTGTCATTCTTTTCACAGAGAGCCTCATTGTCTCTCTGTGCTTCCTGCCTGCATTTGGAGTATTGTGCCAATTTTTGTGCAGGAGACTCACCTCCTGATTTCTAGCATGTTTGGCCTGATTGCTCTCTCCCAAGGCATCTTCCACCTTCCTGGTATGCTCTATTAGCTTCTCATATTCATTGTTGACTCCACTAAGCTTCAGGAGGGCCAACTTTCTTTCTTAGAACCTGTTTTTTAACTGGCTCACTTCCTGGCCTAAGGCCTCCCTCTCTTGACATAGAGGTCCCCTCTGCTCACCCAGGTCATCCCTTTGTTTTCTAATGGCAAATCATTTCTGGTGCTCCTCATCAAAATCTGTTTGAGTGTGGAGATCCTTCACTATTCATTTATTTTTTTCCTCCTTTAGTTCATCAATCTGACTTTCTAGGGAAATTATCTCCCCTGCGCAGGCTCTATTATAATTTAATTGCTGCTCCAGCTTTTGTTGGCTCTGTTGTAGAGAATCCAACCTTTCTTGACACTCTGTTTGCAGTGTCAGTAATTTGGTATCTTACTCTGCCTTCTCTTGCTGCAGGAGATTCAGATCTTCCTTTAATTTTGTCAGTTACTGTCTGGTTTCTCTCTCTAATTCTTGGCTCTTTCGTAGCCTTTGCTCTGCAGAGTCCAGATCCGTTTTGGATTAGTCTAAGGATTGTACTTGCCTTTTTGCCAGATCTAGGCTTTTAGCATATTTTTCCTGTATTACTCCAATGTGGAGGTACAGGTAAGCCACTATTTTGTTAATTTTACATTGTTCTTCTTTTACTTTTGGAGCCATATACAGTTCACTAAGTGCCTGGTGTAATGGACCCTGGTCCTGCCATGTATCTAAGTCTATTGTTATTTGATTTCCTGCAGCCAGAGTTTCTCACCCTGCTCTGGCCACTCACCCCTGACAAACAGTTTGTGCAGGTGGTGTTCCCTAGCAATAGTGATTTCCACTGGGGTTGTAATTTTGGAAATATCAATTTCCTAGATGAATTATTTCAGGGTAAATTTACTTTTTCAAACAGGCCTGATGTGTAGAGTATTTATTTTAGGGGAGCTTATCTAGTGTAGCACAGTACTCACACCCCACAAAGTATTATTACTCTGCAGGTTAGACTGCTGTGTTAGACTGTCATGGGTGGCAATCAATCAAACCCCAGACTCGAGCCCCCAGATTTGTTAAGGATTTCAATCAGGTGATACACTCTGCTCTCAGCCTAGTGTGCAGCACAATGGAAAAACATATTTGATATATAGATTCAATTATTTGAAAGATGTACCACTCATATCACACCCCTTACTTAAAAATACCCTGGGTCACGCTGGACCTGGAATCAAGCTGGTTTGTAAACGGTATTATATATTTATTTATTTAAGATCAAAATCACATTATATATATTAATAGGTAAACAACAATCACCAATGGGGTAACAGAACACAGAATGATATTTTTAATACGCTAGGACTAAGTAATGAGCAAAACAAATGCAGCACAGAAAATAATACTTTTGTGTTGGTTTCAGATCAGATAGCACAATGGTTAGACATTCCCCCTGCAACACCCCTCAACCCACCAATAAGCACATTTAAATAAATGTGAGGAGATAGCAGGTATTCAGAAATATTACAGATCACAGTGTCTCACTTCCCCCGCCCCCCTTACACAGAAAGAGAAAAACGAAGTGGGCTTATCAACTGTCAGGATGACTTTTAAAGTGGCTGAGCAAGAACTCTAAATGTGTGGAAAAATGCTTAAATTGTTGTAAATTTCTATGGGAGCCACTTTGAATGGTTACACACAAGCATAAGCAATGATTTAGTCAGCAGAAAACATTTGCAATCTTAAAATCAAAGTCTGAAGCAGTTTAAATCTATTTTACATGTGTAAAATTTCCCAGGATTTTAAAATTGCAGCAAACCTTTCCGTGTACCCTGTTTTGAAATGCGGTTGTGGGTTCCGTGGATAGCTATGGATGTTAGGTACAAGTAGAAGTTGAAATTTCGTTTCTATCACAAAAACTGAGGGTGTTATAGTGGTTTTAGTAAAGGTTGTTTTTGCGAGAATGCAAAGAGGCTTCAATTTTAAAATCAGAAAAATATTGACTATGGACTAGAGCATCCAGGCTAAGCCACCAGGACGGCACAATGTAAGAGTCAGGAGTGATTTGTGACTCATTCCTGGTTTCTCGCTGTCCACCTTGGAGCACTAGGCTGGTCACTCGAATGAAATACATAGATCAAAGTTGACAAAATGACTAGGAAAAGGATGCTTTTACAGATAGACAGAATAAGATTTCACCACAGATTTAGACAATGTTACTGATTATGGAAGTAAGGATAGTTGAGAGGGTAGGTGTCACGTTGATCACCTTCCGCCCCCTGCTCCTCACCTGAAGATCCTTGGCTTTCTCGGACACTGGATGGCTTCTTCCGTAGTACCTTGGGATGTTCCTTAGATGGTTTCTCCTTTGACCTCCTGTCATGCAAGTAAGGCCTGGCTCCCTCGGAGGCCACCTCGACAGGGAATGGGACCTGTCTTGAGGGGGGCCCCGAGGAGCCAAGCCCCAAAAAGACAGGGAAAAAGCCGATGGATGGCACAAAAAACCCTGCAGACTGTTCCAGGAAGGATACTCGAGTCGAGCATAGTTGCAAGAGGCAGACCGGTGACTTTCACTTCTCAGGATCACATAGGAAGCAAGCCGGCAAAGCCCCAGGAATAATATACCAGCAAAGAGTACGAGGTATTGGGAGAAGTAGAAGAGTACTGTAAGCTGTCACAGAAGGATCCGTAACAATTTCAGAAGAGAGCGATGGAGGCAGAAAGGATAGAAAGAGAGGGAGAGACTAGAAGCCAGGTATAGTCCCAAACCCAAAGGATAGACAGAACCCCGAAGCTAATAGAGGATAATGCGAGGATGCGCGAGAGTGGCGGAGGAGACCGCGAGTCGGAACGGCGAGGCGCCGAAGGTAAGGAATCAGAGTGGAATGATGAGCGGCAGACGCCGCAGAAAGAAGGAAGCAAGGTAAAATCGTAGGAAGGGCAAGTAGAGTGAAGCGCAGGTAGAAAACGGTAGAAGGCTGGGAGGAGGCTACTCGGAGGAGTAGCCGAGCAAGCGTATCGTTGAAAATCACAGATACAACGCGCAGGTAAGTGGGCGGGGCTGGTTTAAGTAGCGGTGGCCTCCATGTTGGTTGAGGGCTAGGCCGTTACTGTCAGGTTCTTCATGGCAGTGCTTTCCAATCGTGCCATAGCTTCCAAGGACGGATCGTGACAGTAGGAGGGGACAAGATAAGGCACGGGAATCAACAGTTTCTAGCTTCCTGTTAATTCTCACAAAACAAAATGGATTTAAGATTTTGGACCATCAGGATTCTGGACCGTCAGGATTCTGGACCATTGAATCAGATCTATCAGGGATGACAGCTGGGCACATCAGACTGGATAGCGTCAGCAAGGCTCTCTGGTCACAGCACAGCACAGGACTGGACGGGATCTGCCCTTCTCGGTTCTGAGTATATTTCAATTCAGCAGGCAAGCATTTACAGCACGGCCGGTTATATTATGATACTTGCCCTAGTCTTTTGGGGCTCTGTTCTAGAATTTGAGGCCTAGCTGAGAATGGTTCAGCTATGCCATATGCCTTTGCTTTGCCAAGTTTATGGAGTCTGGAACAAGGAATATGTATATTTCAGCAGCAGGGCGTTCCGCCAGCATCAGGAAAGTGAGTGGATCTGTCTGTGTGGTGTCAGCTGTCTATATTTATGCTTACAATTGACATCACAAAGGGGGTGTCTTAGCTAATATGGCCCCTGTGAGCTGGGATTGGACCCCACTTCATCTCTGCCTTGCAATTTGAGTGATTGGATCAAGGCTGGGTGATGTCAGGTTTTATGATTTGCTTTACAATCCTCAGAGACCACCTTGAAGTCATTGGTCTCCAAATCTGATTTTATATTAAATGTCCATTTCTACATTGGTTACCATTATACAAATCACAGATAAATATGCCATATTTTACATAGCAACTATTCCTCAAAACCCTGCGGTAGTGGGATCGTGTTTCCCCTTTCTACAGAATGTTGCCCTTTTCACTATGAACACACTTTCAATTTTGTCTGCAAATTTCCACAAATATGCGTGTTTAACATGGGGACATGTGTGTACATTTTTACAATTCTAACAGTAATACATTTTGCATAATACCACATATCTTGCCATTCCTGTCCAGAACATGTCACACAGTTCTGCCGCCTCTTTACACATGCAGTCAGAAATTAAAATAACAACTTTGTCATTTTTATATTTTTCACCATTTTGAATAGCAAGTTATAAGTCTTTTAAAATGTGTTCATTGTTCATGTTTAGCAACAGATGGTCGCTTGGCTCCGCCTCTTTTTGTCTCCCTGCAGTCCAAGGAATCCCCCTCCTTGCTTGATCCTTCCAGAGGCCATTTACAACCCCTTTTCACACTTCCAATTTCCTGGCTGCAACTTTGTCATTGTTCCTTTGCTCTCTGTAGACCAGATTCTGTCCCAACCTGCAATAAACACATCCCCGTGAGTTTCTGCTGAGAGGAAGGCCCACCCTCTGGGAAAAAACCTGTTTTTCCAGTTTTGTGCAGCTTCAGCCAAGCTGATTAACTTTTAACTTAGCACAAACCACATCTGTTGCATCAAACATAATACATTTATTTCTTAGCCTAAACATCTGTGGGATTAAAAACACAACTAAAATCTGTATTCCTTTTTGGCAACAATCCGTTTTTTGTTTGCTAATCCAGCAGAATTTTTAGTTTTATGTCACTTTAAAGTTTCCTCAGTACTCCTCTGATAGCTGTCATTCAGGTGGCCCAGACTACTGCACCCAGATTTTACCATAGGCTGTCAGTTTATAGGAAATCTGTTTTCTCTGAAGAAATGTGTTTCTCTTCACATTTGGACTTTACATGTTCACAATGTTTCATTAGATACAGGAATTTAAGCACCAGGCACTATTTTCAATGTAAAAATTGTTGTGTTTTAGGCAATTTGGAGTTTTTAGCAACAAAGCAAATGTCATGTGTGGGCACATTTTTGGGTTTCACTTGCAAAGTGCTGCTTCACTCTCTGCACTCTGTTCACTGGCCATGGAGCCCACTAGCACATTTTCTGCAGGGTGTACTCTATTCCACCACACATGCACCATGGATGGCTGGTTGGGAATCCCTCTTTTTGTGTGCTGAAGCACAGTGTTTTTGTAGGATTTTGTAGGTTCTTGTAGATTTTTGGTGCGCACAAGGGTTCTGTCGCCATTGTTGCCGCTCCTTTCACCGTAACTGGCAGGGTGATGCCACATGGCATAGCGGAGTGGGTCAATATATCCCACACCCCACACACCTCTGCTTTGCAGGACGTCTTCAAACGGTCATTGACAAGTACCGCTGGGACCGGCGCTGCCGCCTTGACTCCGAGTTCACTTTCTTTGTGTGATCGCGACGATCCATGGCTCCTGCTTTAAAGGATCCGTTGACGACTCGTCGTCAAACTCTGCTATTCCAGGTACATTGGGGTGGTAGAAACATTATAGAAGGAAAATAAGACTAATTGAACAATATATGGACTGGGCTTGTGAAATATATTTATTTTACAGGTTGCCCAGGTGGGGGGATCTCCACACAGAACTGTGTCTAGTGGTAGGGGCCAGTATTCTGCCAATTGTTCTAACCAACTGCTTTCCCTCCTATGTCTATTGTGGGTTACATTTATTAAGTGATTTGTGTGACATTTAACCAGAGTACAGTTGATGCACTTTAATGAAATCTGATAATAATTGTGGTACCACTTAGAAATGTATACATTTGCCATTGTAGATTAGCTGAGCACAAAGTGAGTTATTGTGATTGTGTATATAACCTTGAACCTTAATTATATAAAGGCTGTGTTTTAACTAATAGAGTGTGTGGACATTCCTTTGTGGGTGCTTGGGGATACACTGTACTACAGAACCAGCCTGCATCACCTCCTGAGAAGCTAGGCCTTGATTGCTCATCAATTTGTATCAACAATAGAGAATCTTATTTGGGGTCCTCTGTGCCTCTCTTTTACCATATAGAGAGCAGGAGTACAGATCCCCATCCAGTCTTTACACTGGTGGCAGCGGTGGGATGCTTATGGTTTTAAGAATCAGTGTATAACCATGCCACTTACAAAATATCTGCACTTTGTTAAATTGAGGATTAGTTGTGTACAAGATAACTGCATTACCAGCAATGGAGTCTTTTGAAAAATGGTAAATTGACTAGGATGAGCTTAGATGCTCTCCAGAGTGCTTGTGAAGCGAGGGAGTTAGACTTTGTGGATAAGTCTAGGGCTGAGCTGCTAGCTGCCGTGGTGGACTACAAGACTGATGGTGAAACTCTTGAAGGGGGGGATACAACCAATGAGGACTCAAGTTGGAAATAGAAGCTGAGCTTAAGAAAGAGGAGCTGGCACAGCGAGTGGAACTCAAGAATAGGGATCTTGAATTCAAAGACAAGGATACTGAATGTCAGAGAATCCAGCTAGAGAAAGCTAGAGTGGAGACTTCAGCTAAACCCGTTGAGAGTGTCAGGTCCCCAGCCACCAAGTTTATGAAAGATTTGGTTGGTGTGTTTGTGGAGGGTTCAGATATCCTCCAATGGATTGAAGCATTTGAAATGGCTTGTGCAATTCATGTTGTAGATAAGAGAGATCGGGCACAGTGCTTGTTAAGCAGTGTGCCTCAGACTGGATATGACTGTATTCTGAAGCTGGGTGTGGAAGAAAGGGGTCTGTATGAGTGCATGAAGTCTGCTTTGATTGCCAAGTTTGGCAAGACACTCACCCAATGCCTTAAAAGGTTAAGGGATTTTAAGAAAAGAGAGTATGTGTCTTGGTTTGACTGGGTGAGTGCTGCGCACATGAACATGATGGGGTGGATTGATGGATACAAGGTGAAAACTTTTGTTGAATTGTCCCACCTTTTGTTTTTTGAGCATTTTTCTGAAGCCTGTTCACAATATTGTTTTATTATTTATTTGTTTTGGTTTTTAAAAAGAAAAACCTTTACAAAAAGGAAGAGAAGTTTTTCACAATTGAACTCAATAAAATAAAAATAATAAAACTACAGCCGGAAAGCAGGAGGAAGAGAAATTCTGGAAAAAATGTGCAAATACAAGAAAAAGAATACAAGAAGAACCCAAGAAGAACCCAAGGGCTACAAAGGGGACCAATCACATCACCTCAACGCTCTTTTTGTAGATTAATGATTTCCTTCTATAATAGCATGGAGCATTTTTTTCATGACTTCTACTATTGTTGCAGTCAGCATAGTCTCCTGGCCAGCAATCAGCCTATCCCAGAAAAACTCTTTTGTTAGACTCTCTTCCTTAGCCACAAATCTCCTAAGCAACAGCAGTCTTGTTTCCCAGGTTCCTTTGCAGTCCAAAAGAAGGTGTTTTAGGGATTGTTGGATTGGAGAGTCACATCGTCGAGTTTTTTTGCTTGGTCCCCCATGTTTCTTCTAGCCAAAATTTCCCTGGTGTGCGCTAGGTTTAGCCTGAGTCTCAAGAAGTTATTTCTTATTCCCTTATCTGGAAATTTTGAAGGTAGCGAGGAAGAGAACCAAGTTTTCTATCCACCTTTAGAAAGTGATTAGGGTGATTGAGATTCCTCACTCCGTCAATGGTGTTGATCCAATCACTTCTTTCTAGGGTCTTTTTCACTTTTAAGGGATTGGATACTAAAGTTTCTAATGTCATGTCGAGCCTAAGCAAGATACCTCTGACTTTCTTCTCTAGACCAAGAAGTAACTGAGATCTTGAGTTTTTAAGATGTTCATTCACGTCAGAGTAGAGAGTAGTCTTGCTTGCAATCAAAATTTCACGGAATAATGATAACATTTTCCAGTCTGCTTGACACCCAAGAGAAGCTAGACCTAGTTTGAAGCGGAGGCTCACCAGAGGGGTGCACATTGGAAGAGCCAAAGATTTTTTTCAACAAAAGACCTTCCAATTTGTTCCAATTGATATGCCATAGCAAGGGTTTTGCTTCCAGGCCGTAGAAGAGGACTGATACTGCTTTGGCTATGTAGAACTTAATAAGTGGGAGAATAGAAAATGTACAAAATGTTGCATTCAGTTTTTTCATTTGAGGAATAATCTTTTTGGCTTGATCAAAAATTGATGTATTCACCTTGTTGATAGCGGGAGAGGCAAACATTATGTAGCCCAGATAGGTAAGATCTTCGACGCGGGGGACTGCTTTACCATCCAAAACCCAGTGCCCGTAACCTATTTTCTTATTCGGATGTTTGAATATGAGTATCTTGGATTTCAGAGGGTTGATTGAAAGCCCATTTAGGGTGGCATATATTCCAAGTTTATTTAAGAGGTGCTGAAGACCAATCGCCGATCTATCCAGCAGGACTAAATCGTCCGTGTAGGCGAGCCAAAGTATTCTCCTTCCGTTAATCACTGGACTAACCAGTGACGATGAAAACAGGAAGTCTTCTAGATCCGACAGAAACAGGTTGAACAACAGGGGGGCTCCTAGACATCCTTGCCTCAACCTTTTGAAGACCTGTATTAATTCTGACAGGTGACCTTGGTCGTCCAGCCTCAATCTTATGGTGGTATTCTTATGAAGTTCAATAAGCATTGATAACAAGGAGGCTGGAATCCACCAACTATGTAGTTTACGCCAGAGTAGAGATCTGTCCACGTGATCAAATGCCTTAGAAAGGTCTAAGAACATTCAAAATGAGCCCATTGAGACTTGTAGAGAGACCTTCTCTAAAGCCTGTTTGAGGGTGTGAAAGTATGTGCCTTGAGTCCACCCAATATGAAAGTTCTCTTAATAGAAGCCGCATGAAAAGTTTACTATCAATATCAAGGAGGGCAATTGGGTGATAGTTTGCCGGGCTTAGCCGATTGTCCCCCTTGTAGAATGGAATAACTAAAGTGTTCTTCCATGATGGATGGAAAACCCTGGTCTTTAGGATTTCTTGGAAGAGACGGTTTAGAATCTTGGCCCAGATTTTGGGTATTCTTTTAAGACCTAATCGGTTAGGCCATTTGGGCCTGCAGATTTTGATGAAGAAGAATTGGATATTAGTTCCAAGACGTCATGTTCCTCAAACGTAAGAGACCAGGCAGAATCCATAGGTATGTTAAAGTCTGTGGACCCTGTTGGTTTGAAGTTTTCACACAGGTATTCTACCCATTTTTCTTCAGAGGGAGCTGTTAAACCCAGTCTCTAGTTGACCCAGCGCCGCCCAGAAGTTTCTGGAGTTGTTTGCATTTAATAAATAGAGCATTCGCTAGCCATCTTCTTGTAGTCTTTGATGTCTTTGTGCCTCATTACGACCCAGGCGTTAAGGGTTAACGCCATCGTTAACCCTTAACGCCTATTCTGATTTTAACGGCTGCTCTTAGCAGCCGTTAAAATCCATGGCGCTAACCTGCCATGATGCTAATTACGCCACCGTAATTTACGGTGGCGTAATTAGCGCCTTCCCCACTCCCATTATGCCCTATGGGGCAAAATTGGGTATGGGGAAGGGAAAATGGGAAATGGGGATTTACCGCCCCACTCACCTTGGAATGGGGCGGTAAATCCACCATCCACCATGGTGTAAACATAGTTTACACCATGGTGGTAAAGTTGGCGCAATTAGCGCCTGGGTCGTAATGACCCCCTTTGACTTTTGGACCAATTTCTGTAGGTCTGTTTAGCTTTTTTTAGTTCATGCAATAGGGTGATGAGGTCGTAGTGCCTATTTTTTCTATGGTGCAAAGTTTGTCAGAGATTTCTTTTTTCCTTTTTGTTTCTTCGTCAAAAGGATGAAGATGTTGTTGTTTGCCAAAGGCGCCTATTTCACTTGGTGGGTGTATAGTCCAAATAAAGTTTCCAAATTTTTCCATATGGGATTAATTGCTATAAGTTGAGGACGGAACTTCTTCTAGTCGTTTGTGCAACCTTTTTCCCCCTTGCTTGTATTTTGTAACTCTCAATGTTCCCTCGAGACCCTCGGATTCTTGGGCAGTCTTGATGTGCCGATATTCTTGCAAGTCAGGAAATGAGAGTTCCAAGCTTGCATGGGCGCTGACCTCGTCCCAGTTATAACTAGGCTGGAGCGAAGAGCAAAAAGTCCTGAGGAAACATAGATGTAGTCTAAGGCGGACTCTAAGTTCCCTTGACGCCAGGATGCTTCTGCTTTTCAGCGGGCATTTCTTTTAACATCTCGAGATCCCAAGAGGTCAAGAAGTCCCTCCACCATTTTCCTTTTTGCAATGAGCTCCTTTTTATTTGGTTCTGTGCTATCACAGCAAATGGTAATGTAATCTGCATTAAAGTCGATATTTGCTACCTCATACTCTGTCTTCACCACTGTTAAAAGGGAATCCAAAGCTTCTAATAAATGCTGGAGTTTTGAGCAGGCCTGGTTCCAGTATATATTGATAATAACCATGATGGAGTGTGGAGTGTCCATTTTCAATTCTAATTTGCAAGCTTGAATTCCCAAATCGTTGTTACATAGTGGTGTGATCGTTTTATTAATGGAGTTTTTGAGGGCAATTAACAACCCTCCCGCTGGTCTCCCTTTGCTTTCTGGGAGACCTGGAGATTTTGAATTGTGAAGCCCTCTATCTCAATTGAGTTGACTAGCTAGGTTTCCTGGAATAAAAGAATATCATTTTGCCCTAGAAGATCTTCTTTCAATCTTTTCTTTTTCAGAAACTAGGACCACAGGTATTCCAGGGATACTAGTTTCAGGCTCCTTTGCCTAAAGACAGTTTTCCTCTACTCCTAAATTTAGGCTGATTTGGGAGATGATCTGTGGAAGCTTTGCTATAAGATTACTGCTTATACTTGAACATGAGGCCAGGCTTGTGTCTGTCACTTTTGGTTCTCCAGCTTTGCCATCTTTCTTGGAGCTTTCACCCGCCCCGGGGCATTTCATATAAGAGAGAACTTCAGGCCTATCCTCCTCTCCGGTGTTATAGACCATGAGTCCACATCGCACCAGATCATTTTTGTTGTTTTCCCTCCAAAACCAAACAACCTCAAGACAACGTGGACACAAAATGGACAGCATATGATTTAGAGAGACATACCTTCGTTACTAACTTAATTTCCTCAGTAATTCCATTTTTTTGATTATTTACAGCACACACACTATGTGACCGACCTCCAAACAATCCACTCACACCCGGGGTGACCTTTATTTGCCTCTGGGCTTGGTGAGTGACGCTTCTGCTTTCCTTTCTTGAATGCTTTGAGAATACAAACCTAGAGTCTCATAAGCTGAAATTGACTTTCTTGCTTACTATACAGATTGCAGCAAATGAACTTTAACTTCAACATTAAGGTTAGTGCCGGTTTTTGGTGTTCAGTACTACCCTTATCATCTTAATTCCCAATGAGCTAATTAGTCTATTTACATTTCCCTAGGAATACCTATTAAAGTTTGAAGGAACTTCACATTTCCTGCCCTGAAGTTGGATTCATCTGAATCCGAAACGCGTTGGCACTTGATTACATCTAGGAGTGTTTAGGACAAAAGTACTATTGTTATCCTTGAATGTGAACTATTGTATGTTTCGTTACAGACTATCCATTCTGTTCGATGCTCTACACACTGTTTGTTAACTTTGAATTTGAATTATCGTATGTATTGTACACTTGCATCTAATGAAGAGTTCTTTGATGCTGTCTGTTAACTTTGAGTTTGATACCTTATCCAACTGTATGTTTGAGACTTGGATTTGAACTGATTTACTTTTCATTTATCCTTTGTAATTTGTTTGAATACCTTGTGATATATAAAATATATGTGTTGTGCACCTGTAGTGTGAAGGTTCTTGGTGGCTCTTGAACAGACTATATCAGGTGGACATCTTTCCATATAAATACATAGATTATTTCTGCTATGAACACATATGAGTACTAGATTACCCTGTTTTGTTGAAGATTTTCATGCATACCATTGTGAGGGTGTCTTCCGATTGCTGGGAGATCCCTTCTCACGATTGGCTATTGAAACATATAGGGGATTCTATCCCATTAGGAGTGCAACACAGGGTTATCGGTTGGTAACACCCGATGTATGTTTGATACGATCAGAGGAATGCCATGCGCTGTCTATTATTTCTTCTAAATCGTTGACACTTTTATTTCTTTTCCTGGAGAAATGGTCATTGATTCTGCTCTGGATCTTCTTCGTCGTGATGGTGTATTCCAAGCCCCGCTTCCATTCTTTTTGTATAAGGGAAATAGGAGCAGTTTCCCCAGCTGTTTGATGATCATATGAATGAATAAGTGCTTGTGTAGTTATAGGGGCGGGGTGATGAAGATTTGGGGCAGGGGTATTCGGAGCGACTGTCCCAAAATCTTCCCCTTCACCCCAAGCCTGCTCCAAGTATGAGCCTTCCTGATCAGGCATATTTTCCAAAATAGGGGTACTGCGAAGTCTCATTTGTTGTCCTGCTGACAATAAAAAACAAGGAGAGCACGTCCCAGATAGAACGAAGGACACCGCTAGATTCTGGTATGGTTTATTATGTACTTTATTTTTATATTTTTTCCTTTTTTGTTTTTTCTCCTCTCTTCTTACCCCTAGCAGAATGCTGTTGACGAAGCAGAGCGTATAGAGAAGTAAAGAGGAGTAGGTTCCCTTCTAATTAGTCTGCCACACCTCTGAGGAAGGCCCCAATAGACACTAGACCACCCCTAGCCTTGTTTTAAGGAGAGTTTTCTTTACTTTGAGTCAGGCAAGAGGTTCAGCGGGAACGGGAGCTATAAGGCTGAACCACTTCCCTCCAAAACCAAACAACAGCAAGACAACGTGGACACAAATGAAGCACCGCCCCTCCCTACGCCAGGCTTCACTCTGCAGTCTACTCCGCCTTTCAGCTTAAGGCTCTGCAGCTCTCAGGGTACTACCCCACAATGTGCGGTGTACAATGGTGTACGATGGAAGGCAGTGAAAGACACGGGAGGTTTTCCTGCTGTATGGAAACCCTCACCCGGTCTCCCTGCCCGAGCTCAAGGCACGGGGCCTTAGCTCCAAAAATTCCAAAGATTCCAACCTCGCAAATACGCGCAGAGGTGGAAAACACACCACACCACAGACATGAAATGAGCTACGAGACACGTAGCTTACAGCATACAACAAAACCTACCCACTACAAATCACAGGCTCAGGAGTCCAGAGGGTCTGGAAGGGTCCGGAAGAAGGCTGCTTTATGGGTGAAAAGTTGAGGGGCACAGAGAGCCTCGCTCCTCTGGACGAACGCAGAGGTGAAGGCGGATCTTCGTCCCCTGCTCCGCCTGCTCACTGCTCACGGTACTCCAGCGCCAGCGTAAGCACACTTGAGGAAAGGACCTACACGAGACTGTCAAGACGCACCACGCTACGCTCTACACGCTGTGTATCTGTTCGGCCGCTTGCGACCATCAGTCCCAAACTAATTCCTCTTCTGCGGTGCATCAGTTCACCATAGCTGCGTCAGTATGTAGCTGAGCAGATCATTTTGGATCCATTTAAGCTGGCCAGACTAGCTAACAAGTGGGTCTCCCATGGGTGCCCCCTAAGGACTCCAGTGGGAAGGACAAGGACAAAGAAAAGGGGACCTCTGAGAAAGCTGAGGAGACCCAAAAGCAATCACAGTCGAGTAAACCAAAACCTTCCTCTCCCAAGACCCATATATCTAGTGGGGATAAGTCATCTGTGGGTGGGAATAAGAGTAGTGGACCACCTGCTGCAAAGCAGGCTACCAGTGGTTCCAGTACCGTACCCCGCATTCCTGGCACCTGTTGGGAACGTGGGGCTCTGGATCACAAGAAGGGTGACCCCAAGTATAAAGGTAAGGCACTTGGAGTCCAAGCTGTCAGCCTAACCTACCCTTACCCTAAGTTCAAGGTCTAGGCCACTGTCGTCCCCTCCTCTACAGGGATCACATTTGGTGCCCCTGTAGAGATTTCCTTAGTGTCCCTTGGGGCCTGGGACCAGTACGCAGAAGTACTAATGACAATCCCACAGAACACCCGTAGGTTTTTGAGAAGTGTCCTCTTGAATGGTGTTAGGCATGGTAAATTCCCTTGACGCCAGGATGCTTCTGCTTTTTCAGTTGCAGCGGGCATTTCTTTTAACATCTCGAGATCCCAAGAGGTCAAGAAGTCCCTCCACCATTTTCCTTTTTGCAATGAGCTCCTTTTTATTTGGTTCTGTGTTATCAAAGCAAATGGTAATGTAATCTGCATTAAAGTTGATATTTGCTCCCTCATACTCTGTCTTCACCACTGTTAAAAGGGAATCCAAAGCTTCTAATAAATGCTGGAGTTTTGAGCAGGCCTGGTTCCAGTATATATTGATAATAACCATGATGGAGTGTGGAGTGTCCATTTTCAATTCTAATTTGCAAGCTTGAATTCCCAAATCGTTGTTACATAGTGGTGTGATCGTTTTATTAATGGGGTTTTTGAGGGCAATTAACAACCCTCCCGCTGGTCTCCCTTTGGCTTTCTGTTTGAGATCTGGAGATTTTGAATTGTGAAGCCCTGTATCTCAATTGAGTTGACTAGCTAGGTTTCCTGGAATAACAGAATATCATTTTGCCCTAGAAGATCTTCTTTCAATCTTTTCTTTTTCAGAAAACTAGGACCACAGGTATTCCAGGGATACTAGTTTCAGGCTCCTTTGCCTAAAGACAGTTTTCCTCTACTCCTAATTTTAGGCTGATTTGGGAGATGATCTGTGGAAGCTTTGCTATAAGATTACTGATTATACTTGAACCTGAGGCCAGGCTTGTTTCTGTCACTTTTGGTTCTCCAGCTTTGCCATCTTTCTTGGAGCTTTCACCTGCCCCGGGCATTTCATATAAGAGAGAACTTCAGGCCTATCCTCCTCTCCCTTGTTATAGACCATGAGTCCACATCGCACCAGATCATTTTTGTTGTTTTCCCTCCAAAACCAAACAACAGCAAGACAACGTGGACACAAAATGGACAGCATATGATTTAGAGAGACATACCTTTGTTACTAACTTCATTTCCTCAGTAATTCCATTTTTTTGATTATTTACAGCAAACACACTATGTGACCGACCTCCAAACAATCCACTCACACCCGGGGTGACCTTTATTCGCCTCTGGACGTGGTGAGTGATGCTTCTGCTTTCCTTTCTTGAATGCTTTGAGAATACAAACCTAGAGTCTCATAAGCTGAAATTGACTTTCTTGCTTACTATACAGATTGCAGCAAATGATCTTTAACTTCAACATTAAGGTTAATGCCGGTTTTTGGTGTTCAGCACTACCCTTATGATCTATAATTCCCAATGAGCTGATTAGTCTATTTACATTTCCCTAGGAATACCTATTAAAGTTCGAAGGAACTTCACATTTCCTGCCCTGAAGTTGGATTCATCTGAATCCGAAACGCGTTGGCACTTGATTACATCTAGGAGTGTTTAGGACAAAAGTACTATTGTTATCCTTGAATGTGAACTATTGTATGTTTCGGTACAGACTATCTATTCTGTTGGATGCCCTACACACTCTTTGTTAACTTTGAATTTGAATTATCGTATGTATTGTACACTTGCATCTAATGAAGAGTTCTTTGATGCTGTCTGTTAACTTTGAGTTTGATACCTTATCCAACTGTATGTTTGAGACTTGGATTTGAACTGATTTACTTTTCATTTATCCTTTGTAATTTGTTTGAATACCTTGTGATATATAAAATATATGTGTTGTGCACCTGTAGTGTGAAGGTTCTTGGTGGCTCTTGAACAGACTATATCAGGTGGACATCTTTCCATATAAATACATAGGTTATTTCTGCTATGAACACATATGAGTACTAGATTACCCTGTTTTGTTGAAGATTTTAATGCATACCATTGAGATCGTGTCTTCCGATTGCTGGGAGATCCCTTCTCACGATTGGCTACTGAAACATATAGGGGATTCTATCCCATTAGGAGTGCAACACAGGGTTATCGGTTGGTAACATCCGATGTATGTTTGATATGATCAGAGGAATGCCATGCGCTGTCTATTATTTCTTCTAAATCGTTGACACTTTTATTTCTTTTCCTGGAGAAATGGTCATTGATTCTGCTCTGGATCTTCTTCGTCGTGATGGTGTATTCCAAGCCCTGCTTCCATCCTTTTTGTATAAGGGAAATAGGAGCAGTTTCCCCAGCTGTTTGATGATCATATGAATGAATAAGTGCTTGTGTAGTTATTGGTGCGGGGTGATGAAGATTTGGGGCAGGGGTATTCGGAGCGACTGTCCCAAAATCTTCCCCTTCACCCCAAGCCTGCTCCAAGTATGAGCCTTCCTGATCAGGAATATTTTCCAAAATAGGGGTACTGCGAAGTCTCATTTGTTGTCCTGCTGACAATAAAAAACAAGGAGAGCACGTCCCAGATAGAACAAAGGACACCGCTAGATTCTGGTATGGTTTATTATGTACTTTATTTTTATATTTTTTCCTTTTTTGTTTTTTCTCCTCTCTTCTTACCCCTAGCAGAATGCTGTTGACGAAGCAGAGCGTATAGAGAAGTAAAGAGGAGTAGGTTCCCTTCTAATTAGTCTACCACACCTCTGAGGAAGGCCCCAATAGACACTAGACCACCCCTAGCCTTGTCTTAAGGAGAGTTTTCTTTACTTTGAGTCAGGCAAGAGGTTCAGCGGGAGCGGAAGCTATAAGGCTGAACCACTTCCCTCCAAAACCAAACAACAGCAAGACAACGTGGACACAAATGAAGCACCGCCCCTCACTACGCCAGGATTCACTCTGCAGTCTACTCCGCCTTTCAGCTTAAGGCTCTGCAGCTCTCAGGGTACTACCCCACAATGTGCGGTGTACAATGGTGTACGATGGAAGGCAGTGAAAGACACGGGAGGTTTTCCTGCCGTATGGAAACCCTCACCCGGTCTCCCTGCCCGAGCTCAAGGCACGGGGCCTTAGCTCCAAAAATTCCAAAGATTCCAACCTCGCAAATACGCGCAGAGGTGGAAAACACACCACACCACAGACATGAAATGAGCTACGAGACACGTAGCTTACAGCATACAACAAAACCTACTCACTACGAATCACAGGCTCAGGAGTCCAGAGGGTCTGCAAGGGTCCGGAAGAAGGCTGCTTTATGGGTGAAAAGTTGAGGGGCACAGAGAGCCTAGCTCCTCTGGACAAAAGCAGAGGTGAAGGAGGATCTTCGTCCCCTGCTCCGTCTGCTCACTGCTCACGGTACTCCAGCGCCAGCGTAAGCACACTTGAGGAAAGGACCTACACGAGACTGTCAGGACGCACCACGCTACGCTCTACACGCTGTGTATCTGTTTTGCCGCTTGCGACCGTCAGTCCCAAACTAATTCCTCTTCTGCGGTGCATCAGTTCACCATAGCTGCGTCAGTATGTAGCTGAGCAGAACATTTTGGATCCATTTAAGCTGGCCAGACTAGCTAACAAGTGGGTCTCCCATGGGTGCCCCCTAAGGACTCCAGTGGGAAGGACAAGGACATAGAAAAGGGGACCTCTGAGAAAGCTGAGGAGTCCCAAAAGCAATCACAGTCGAGTAAACCAAAACCTTCCTCTCCCAAGACCCATATATCTAGTGGGGATAAGTCATCTGTGGGTGGGAATAAGAGTAGTGGACCACCTGCTGCAAAGCAGGCTACCAGTGGTTCCAGTACCGTACCCTGCATTCCTGGCACCTGTTGGGAACGTGGGGCTCTGGATCACAAGAAGGGTGACCCCAAGTATAAAGGTAAGGCACTTGGAGTCCAAGCTGTCAGCCTGACCTACCCTTACCCTATGTCCAAGGTCGAGGCCAGTGTCCTCCCCTCCTCTCCAGGGATCACATTTGGTGCCCCTGTAGAGATTTCCTTAGTGTCCCTTGGGGCCTGGGACCAGTACGCAGAAGTACTCACGACAATCCCACAGAACACCCGTAGGTTTTTGAGAAGTGTCCTCTTGAATGGTGTTAGGCAGAAACCTGTGCAGTTCCCTCTGGGACCACTGCAAAAAGTTTAAGACTACAGGAGTTAGAAGTAAACCCAATTGGTAGCAGTCTGTACCACCCAGATTTACCTGGTAGCTGTGGCTGAGCAGTCAGACTTCTCTCAAGATGAGTTAGGCCGTATTTGGAGTATACAGGATAGGGCAATTTACACAGTAGAACAAGCAGACACTGATCAGAGCTTGGGTGTAAAGATATATAATTATTTATTTAAAAACACATCTACGAAAAACACACTGGCACTAATATGGCAAACAACTTCAAGCACAGTAACTATAAGTATATATCAATCCCATAACAATATTTCGACAAGTCTAGGTTCAACGGCACCACTTATTTGCAGACAGAGGTGAATGCTTTAACCTAGATGGCACTCTAGTATTCGTTAGAACGGGAGAGAAAAAGGCAGGGTATGAAACCAACTCAGTACCAACACTTTTACGAAACAAATGCAAGGCGAGCAAGGCAGGGTCTACTGTAAATTACAAAGTTCAGAGGCCAGGCCCACTCGGAGAGAGGCAAGGCGGAATGTCCCAAAAGTATCACAGTGGAAATGCACTTCAAGTCTTTGTAGCAAAATGTCACAGAAAGGTTGGACCAGTTTTAGAACAAAAGTTAAGAAGGTCTGGAGGGGAACCAGTGGAAAGTTAAGCATTTAAGACACCTCACGCTAACCGTTTCAAGGGAAGCCAGGCAAACATGGTACCTTGAAAGTGAAGAGACAGCTCCGGTGGGGGCAGTTGTTCCTGGTGGTGGATGCAAGTCGGGGCTTTGCCAGAAGATGAGAGGATCTCATCGTTGAGGACAAGTTGAAGATCGTTGCACCACCAGGGAAAACACCAGCCGCGGACTGCTCCATCACAAGGCACCACCTTTTGGTCGCGGTACAGTGGTTAGCGGCTATCCGGTTGCCGGGGTGCTCAGCACGGGCAATTCGACCACTAGACGTCCTGGAAGCAAAGAAAAAGAAAGGGACTGGTTGTTCCCACCAGTCAGGGGAAGAGGACTCTCCAGCAGGGAGATCTCCTCTGTCTTTGGGAAGTGGTGAGTCGGTTCAGCAGGGCTCCACCAGAGGTGTCGTCGTTGCAGGTCGGCTCAGCTTTACCCTCATCGGATTCTTAGGTCCTGTGGTGACTTCTGAAGTTCCAGTCCCAAAAGCCCTGCTTTTATGCAGAAAACCCCTATTCACTCAGCCTAGCTGTCACTCAAACATGCTAAGTGGTGAGCGGGGTGGCTCACCACTTGGGGCAATCACACAAGAGTGTGACCTGAGTTGGCAAGGCAACTCAGTCCAGGGTGCCTAAACACCCTCCCACACCCCTTGCGGTACCCAGACAGAATGGCACCACTCTGGAGGGCTTCTGTGCAGAAGCCCGCCAAAAGTGGAACAAAGGGCTCAACCTTTGGTTCGGAGTTACAGAGGCGAACACATACGCCATTTTAAAAACCGAGTTCTGGCAGAAAATACCAACCGGTGGATTTATTTAAGACAAATAAACCGGCGGTAGGTTAGAGACTAATGGGAAAAAGTATTAGCCTCCAACAATGGGAAGAATCCCATAGGAATATATTTGCGGTCGAATATAAAAAGTAGTATCCACTGCCACCAGCCAAAACTCGAGGAAGGGGACGGGACAGTGCCCCCTCGAACAACAGACCCAGGGATAATCGAATTACCCCTACCAGTACGTCCACAATAGGATGGTTGGTACTAGTCCTGTTAGTAAATCTAGGTCGAGTAAAGCCAATGGTGACTTTACATGCCCTGGGAGACAGTAGTCAGAACCAGGGTATGGAGTCTATGGTGGGGCTTCTCTAGGACACCCCAGTGTTACGGCACGGAGGGTGCAGTGTAACACACATAGCAAAACACATGAGACCCTATGGAGTAAAAGACCCCATAGCCCATAGAACACATTAACATTCAACGAAATCAACCACATTCATGTCCAAGAGTGGGAGGAAAAAAATCTCACTCTTGGCAGGATAAAAAAAAAAACTCCAGAAATCCAGCAAAGCTGCTGGGGGACTCACTAGGTTAGGAAATTCAGCCTAAACAGAGAATTGTCCCTAACAAATGGCCAGCCTTCTACTGGTTTGAGAGACACTGGGCAAGCATGACAGTGGTGGATAGGACCCTGCTCAAGCCAGAGGACTATGTAGGTGATTCTCTGAGATCCACCAGGTTAGCTGGTGGGCCTCCCAAATTATCGCCTGTAGCCTTAGTCACACTCATGATTGGAGACAATACAGCAACGTTTTTTGTACTGGTTCAGGATAATGTCCATGCTAACATTCTGTTAGGAAATGATCTAGTAGAGTTGGGGTTGATCTTGGATGGTCTACCCATGACTGCTGCTGCAGTCACTAGGTAACAGTTGACACAGGGTCTGGCTGTGAGTCCGGTACCCGAGCCAAAGGTTAGGCCTAAGGCAAGAAGACGGAAGAACAATAAGGCCACCTCTGTGAAGGGGGCTCCTTCTCTTCCTGCTGTTCCTATAGCACCCATTGGGATTCATGCTCCGGACAGGCTGGGTCCAGTGGAAAACCCAAACTCAAATCTTGAGGGAGACGATGCAGAAGACCCTCCTACGGGAGAGGTTCTCCACCCAGAGGACCACCCTGACCTTCAATGCCTGTTGGCTGAAGTGGGACCCTCCCGGGCCGACTTCTGTAAGGGACAGAGAGCGTGCCACTCTCTTGAGGGTCTGAGGAAACAGGCCCTGTTCCAGGCACAAGGAGAAGTGTCTAGGACATTCCGGATCTATTGGGAGGGTGAGCTCCTTGTTTGTGAGCCCACTAAGCCTGAATTTGGTGCCCTCAAGAAGTTGGTGGTACCCCAGAATTACAGGCCCTTCCTGCTCCAGTTGGCGCATGAGGTGCCCTTAGCTGGTCATCTTGGTACCAAGAAGACTAAGCAGAGGCTCTATGCCCATTTCTAATGGCCTCGGATGGGAGTAGAAGTGGAGTCTCACTGCAGGATCGGCCCAACTTGTCAGTTATCTGGCAAGACTGGAGGCAGTTTCATTGCCCCACTGCAACCATTTCCAGTGGTTGGCACACTGTTTGAGAGGGTGGGCATCGACAATGTCGGTCCTCTTGACCCTCACATTTCAGGTGGACATAGGTTCATCCTGGTCTTGGTTGATCATGCCACAAGGTACCCCGAGGCTATACCCCTTCAGACTGTTACTGTCAAGGTGGTTGCCAGGGATCTCCTGGGCATTTTCACCTGTGTTGGATTCCATAAGGAGGTTGTCTCTGACAGAGGATCCAACTTCATGTCTAGTTACATGAAAACCATGTGGAAAGAGTGTGGGGTAACCTGCAAGTTCTCCACCTCTTATCATCACCAGAACAATGGTCTGGTTGAGAGTCTTAATAAAACTCTCAAGGGCATGCTAGGCGCTTTGGAAGAGCCCCTGAGGAGGAAATGGGATCTCCTCCTGCCATGCCTGCTGTTCGCTTACAGAGAGGTACCTCAAGAGGGTGTTGCTTTCAGCCCCTTTGAGTTACTCTTTCGACATCCCGTGTGGGGGCCCCTGACCTTGATCAGAGAAGGTTTGGAGGCCATCCCTCCAGGTGCCGCCAAGCAAGTGGGGACTATGTGTTAGGCATCATACGGAGGATGACACAGACGATGGGTCAGACGACAGCGAATCTCAAGGCCAGCCATGAATTGAATAAGTACTGGCATGACCTTAAAACCTTGCAAGCGGATTGGACTCCGGGACAGGAAATCCTTGTGATGGAGCCTACCAAGCCTAGAGCTTTGGCAGACAAATTGGCTGGACCCTTCAGGATTATCTCCAAGATGGACAAAGTCAATTATCTGGTTGACATGGGAGTCCCAGGGTTAGCCCCTCAGGTATTCCATGTTAACAGGCTCAAGCTTTTCCATAGGCGAGCCGAAGTATCATGTCTCCTGCTAGCTTCAGGGCAAGAAGAGGATGAGAGTGAGCCCCTTCCTGATTTGCTGCATGGCAACCCTCAGGATGGCTCAGTGGAGGGAGTACATCGCTCTCCAGATCTGATGACAAAGCAGCAGAGGGCCTGCAGGGCTTTGCTCCAGCAGTATGCCTCTCTGTTTTCACTGACACCAGGCCTTACACCGTGGTGTAGGCACAAAATTGACACCGGTGACAGGGTGCCTGTCAAAAGCAGGTGCTGCCGTATGTCAGATACAGTTAAGAACCACATCCAGGCTGAGGTTGCCAAGATGTAGGATCTGGGTGTTATTAAACCCTCAACCAGTCCCTGGTCCAATCCTGTGGTCCTTGTCCTCAAGGCAAGTTCCCAGGAAGGTAGCAAGGATTATAGGTTCTGGGTGGACTACCGAGGAGTCAATGCCGTCACCCATTTCCCAGGGCTGATGAACTCGTGGACACCATAGGTGCTGCCACATTTGTGAGCACCTTTGACCTTACCTAGGGCTATTGGCAAATAGCTCTGACAGACCATGCCAAGGAAAAGACGGCATTCTCAATACCTGAGGTACTCTACCAGTTTAGGGTCATGCCTTTTGGGTTGAAGAATGCCCCTGCCACCTTCCAGAGATTGGTCAATCATGCGTTCAGTGGGCTGGAGTCCGTCTAGTGTTCCACCTGGGAAGAGCATTTGACAAATCTGGATAAGGTCTTGCAGGCTTTGAGAAGGGCTAACCTCACTATCAAGGCCACCAAGTGCCAGATAACTCAGGGGAAAGTCATGTATCTTGGTCATGATGTAGGAGGGTGTCAAATCTAACCTCTCCCTAGTAAAGTACAGGATATACATGACTGGGAGACTCCCACTACTCAAACCCAGGTGAAAGCTTTTTTGAGCCTCACTGGGTATTATCGCAATTTCTTAGAAGACTATGGAACCATAGCTGCACCACTGACAGCTCTGACTTCACCCAAATAACCTAGGAAGGTTAATTGTACTGAAGACTATCAGAGGGACTTTGATGGCTGAAAGAAAGTATGTGTAGGGCAACTGTGTTGTGTGCGCCAGACTACAGCAAACCCTTTATCGTCCAGACGGATGCCTGTGACACCCGAATTGCAGCTGTCTTGTCTGTAAGAGGATTCAATTCAACACTACAGTTAAGTCAATGCCTAGTCTGGGATACTGAATGGAAACCCTTATTGATATATCTTTATGTCCAGTTCATGAGTTCTGGATGACTACCCCTATATAACACCCCTCTCTTAGAATCCCCCTGACCCCACTGAGCCAAGAAGTATTTCTGTTTTGCAAGTTTAAAAGGTTTATTTGAGAATTTAAACAATATATATATATATATATATATATATATATATATATATATATATATATATATATATATATATATCACACTTTATAATAAATTAATATCTGATAGTACACTTAGACATATGATGTTGATCATCAATGGGTAATCTGGCACTAGCACACTTCTTTACAATCAATGAGGAGTTAGTATAGGATGGATACAGTAGCAAAAATACTTTTATGGTTTCAAGGGAAAAGCAATGCGGAATAAAATGCAGTACAGAAATACTTGATATGATTTTAGCAAAAGATAAGATAATCACTTTTTCTCTGACAATTCACCCCCCCCCCTATGCAATGTAAGAAATGGAAGGGGAGCCCAAGAGCCCCAAATGGTAAAGCAGATTCAGGCAGGAACAACGCAGCATTATGAATCTGCTTTCCCATTTGGGGCTCTCGGGCTCCCCAAGGGGAGCCCGAGAGCCTCAAATGGGAAAGCAGATTTAGGCAGACAACGCAGCATTTAGCATTTAGCATTTCCCATTTGGGTCTCTCGGGCTCCCCACGGGGAGCCCGAGAGCCCCAAATGGGAAATCAGCTGCAGGTAGAAACACTACGCGGCATGTAAACATAACCTCTCCTGGGAGCACCGGAGACCCAAAGTGATAGCCACAGCAGGCAGAAACACACGCGGTTGTGTTGGAAAATGCTGCGGTTTTCTTTCCAAGTTTCTCAGGCTCCTCCGAGCCGGAGGAGCCTGAGAAACTTGGAAAGAAAAACCGCAGCGTTTTCCAACACAATAACGTTGTATTTATGTTTGCGGTCGCTTCAAAAGCGACCGCAAACATAAATACAACGTTTTTAAAGCTGCGGTTTTATTTCTAAGTTTTCCGGGCTGCTCCATAAACGCAGCTAGTGCTTATTTTAAAAAAATAAATAAATAGCACTTACCGAGATTCAGCTGCAGCTTTCCTGCTCTGGTCTCCGGTCCCCGTCCTCCGCCTACAGCACTAATGAAGGGAAAGCCACCCAGCGGTAGCCTTTGTTTACTACAGCTGGCTGGCTTTTCCTTCATTAGTGCCGCAAAAGCAAAAGCAAGCACAGGAGGGCCTCCATTTCACAAAATGGATGCGCCCATGTGCTTGCTTTTGCAAATTTTGAGCTTGAATAGCTCAAAATTTTACATAGGAAGTTTTAAAACGGAGAATGCTAGTATTTTTTTTTTATGTTGCCTATTTATTTTTTAAATAAACATTTTTACTAGACCATCCCTTTAAGTCTGGGCGTTGTGAGGTCTGCCTTCACTAGGTGGCGCCTGAAATCTTTTATATTAAATGACCAAGATATATTGAATAGTTTAAAATTGTTTAATAATTCTTTCTTTGAGGTAAATTGAGGTACAGCTGATGAGTTAATGGTTTGTGGCAGTTTTAAAGCAACACTTTGTGGGGAGTTGATGAACCTGACATCTTGTGCTAGGAAGTTAGGAATGGGAGAACTGAGGCATTTGGAGAATAAACTTAGCGGGTTGAAAAAGAAGTATCAATTATCACTAAGTACTGAGGAAAAGACAAGGATGGACAGAACAAAAGAATCTTTGAGATGTGAAACGGATATGCAGGCACAGAAAGGTCTGTTTTATATGAAACGGAAATACTGGGAGGAAGGAGACAAGGTTGGTCAACTCCTAGCTAACAAGCTAAAAGACATAGTTGAAAGGTCATACGTTAAAAAAATAGTAAATGAACAAGGTGAAATAATGGTACAGAGGGATGACATATGTGAGTGCTTCCAGAACTTCTATAAGTCTTTGCATACTGAAACTCAATTTCCATCAAGGACTAATATAGAAGATCTCTTTAGAACAAATGATTTGCTAAATTGACCGTGGATAATGCAGCAGCCTTGACCAGCCGATTAGTGAGGTGGAGATACTACTTGATATTGACCAGCTTAATACGGGCAAATCACCGGGTCTAGATGGATTACCAATTGAATTTTATAGAGCTTTCGGTCCTCAATTGACTCCATTTCTATGAAGGTTATATAATGATTTGTTGTTGGAGGGGTTGGTATGTCCAACCATGAGGGAACCAGGCATCACTATAATTCCAAAACCAGGCAAGGCCCAAATGAAGTGCAGTAAATACAGACCAATCTCACTACTTAATGTGGATGCTAAAATATTTAGCAGGATCCTGACTAATCGATTGGACAGGTATAGTGGTGGCTTAATTGATCACTCCTAGGTTGGGTTAATGCGGGAGAGACACGGTTATGACCATATCAGAACCATCATAGACATCCTGTGACTCCCAAAGAGTGAGGTGGAAAAGATTCTATTGATCTTTATGGATGCAGAAAAAGCATTCGACTTTGTAAACTGGAAGTTCTTAGACTATACATTAATAAAGATGGGATTTGGAACTACATTCTTGAGAGCGGTTTGAGTCCTGAATTCATCAATTAGGCCAGGGTATGGGTGAATGGGAAACTTTCAGCTCACTTCACATTGTCTAGGGATACTAGGCAGAGGTGTTCGCTTCTCCCTTACTTTTTAATTTGGCGCTAGAACCTCTTTTGACTTATATTAAACAGGAGTAGGGCATTCGAGTTCTACGGGTGGGAGATAGTGAAATCAAAGTTCTGTTCTATGCGAATGATATGACCATAATTCTGGCCAACCCAAAAGAGGATGTTCAAGGAAGTGGGTCTCTTATCAGGCCAGAAACTGGGAAGAATTGGTGGTATTCCCACTTGACATCTCGCATCCACGTGGAGACTTGACTGCTTGGAACTGTCAATGGGCCAATACAAGTGTGAAATACTTGGGAGTTCACCTTATTCAGGACCTGAAGAGGATAACTGATTTTAATATAGTGAAGTTAATAGAGGTTCTTCAACGGGATGTACAAAAATGTTTTTGCCTAACGCTTAATATTTGGGCAAAAATCAATGCAATTAAGATGGTGTGTTTACCCAAAGTTATGTACATTATTCAATTGCTCCCTCTGAGGTTTCCAAAGAAGGTGCTCAGATGTATTAATAACGTTTTTCAGAATTTCCTATGGGGAGAGGGTAAGAGTCTTGGAATTACATGATATATTTTAATGTGTTCAGTGCGAGAGTGGGGTTTTGGTTACCCTAATCTGGAGCACTACCACAATGGTTTATATTGAAATAGTCAGCACTTTATTTTACTGAGAGAGATCATTACATGCCATTGTGGATATGTTCAAAGTAAAATGTTCACCATAATTCTTACACAATGTATATTGCATGGGGAAAATGCCTAATCTAACCACAAAATTGGCCACAAGAGAGGCCACTAGAGATGCACATGTTTCATGGGTTGCAGGTTGTGGCGAGAATGTATGGATTCATTATGGAGCATCTATGTAATACAACCCAGGATTACTAATTGAGAATAAGACTGTGCTGGCGGAGTTGGTTGACGAAAGGAGTTTTATGAGTGTGTGATGTTTGGAATTACAGGCAGATGCTTCCTTTTGAATCACTTATAATCCATGTTGGTTTAGGGAAGTGGGAACTAAGGAGGTGTACAGAGGTGGAGTCTCTTCTTATGCAAAGACAGGGGACGTTAAATGGGCCAATGAGGGGCAAACAGTGGCATGTAATATACTTGACTCGCCACCTCGTATGGTTTCAATGTTCCTGAAAATGATGCCTATGAGCACAACTCTAGAGTCCTGGAAAGCCCTCATGAGAGACATGATCTTCTCGACAGACTTCAAACCCCCCTGAGCAGCCCAACAGGACACATCGTTACGATCAGACCAATGAGCCCGAGTACGTTCCAAGCGCTGTGACACGAAACGGCCACAAAGAGGGGTGGCCCCGGTTCCGAGCCAACATGCAGAATAAGCACCATTCAATGCCGCAATATCACAATCTACAAACACAAAAATCCCTGTTTAAAGGCTTGCAAATGCCTATATGAATTAACATGGTCTAATTGCACAGTGTAAAGCCATGTTTCAGGAAAATTACAGCCAAGTTCATTTCTCTCACTGAACACTAGCTGCAGATGCCTTCAGCAATGCTCCTCGCAAAACCCACAAGCAGCCAATGTCGCACAGTCAGATAACATTGCTTTCTGCAGACAAACATTTTTTAATTCTCCACTAATGCGAGTAAGCCACGGCAACCCAGTGTGTTTTTTTTTTCTTTTCTTTCTGGGAAAGAAAGACATTTTCACAAAGACTCGCACAACATTTGAAACATAATTGTAACAAGAATGGCTCTGCCCTAACCAATGAGCGCTCAGATCTCAGGTGTGAAATGCTTGCTTTAGCTAAAATGTTCTGGGAAAAAATTCATAATGCAACAAGCTAGAATTAGGTAATGGTGGGCTGGCACAGCTAACCCAACCCACTGACGCAAAACTCTAATGTCCAATTATCAGGCTCTCTATAAGGGCTACATAGGTAACCTATTACTTAGCAGCCAATAACAGGAGGAGATAGGTTTCTGGGAGCTGATCCAATTCTGTGAGGTCAGCCTGCAGTGTGATTACAAAGCTGGCTTGCAAGTCAGCCCCGGGGGAGACGGCGCCTGAACTCTCGATATGCACGACGCTCTGCGTGTTTTTTTCTTTTTTGCTGCCCAGGAATAAACGCAGTTTGGAACATGTGGCTGCCTGCTGGGGTCTCTGTTGCATTTCTGGGGGCCATATGGGAGGTGTTGGGGTCTCCTTTAGCTGGTGAGGGTATGGCTGCTGGCCCCCCACAGCCCTGGTGGGGGTCCAGCTTCTCCCCAACAAGTTGGTGCCCTCTGTGAGGCTCATTGCTCATTGTAACATGAGTGAATGAGCACTGCCTGCGCAAGCCTTGCATTGAACTGCACTCCCTGCCACCGACTCAAGGAGGCTGGGGGACCCTCGCCTGCACCTGAAGACCACCAGAAAATGCATAACCGGCTAAAGGCTTCGGGGGCCACTTGGAAATACCCCGCTTGAGGGCAGGTGAGAGCCCTGCAGAAGAAGGGGTCTGGTGAAGCGCCTTTAGGGGATGTCCAGTAGCAGAGCAAGTGCCAGTGCAGCATAGGAAATGTAAGTGAACAAGCAACATGGGCTTTGAGGGGGGGAAATGTTTCAAGTATTATAATGTATTGTTGATCAGTATGTTGCAGAAATGTTAAGTTCTTTTGTTTGGGTAGAAACTGGGGAAGGCATTGTAAATTGGGTTGTGGGTGATTGTACATTGTTGCAAAATTCGGCGCATTGGTGGTGATCGGCACGAAAATTGTAGTTAGGACTGGAGCGGTGGCAGTGGTCCCTTCTTGTGTTTATGAGGATATTGGGTGGGGTAGTGACTCCCCACATATAGAACAGGAGTGCTGCGCTGGTTGGTCTGGATGGCGATTTCATGTACGTGGGTCTGGATTTCCTATGAATTGACGTTACAGATCAATGAGTAGATGAGGTTCCCTGCTAATCGAGCATTTTAGTTCAGTGAGTGGATGATGTTTCCCCGCAGGAGGTAGCTAGATTGTTCCCGAGTGCGGAAGATAGTTGGCTGGTGAGGAGCATATCACACGCGAGCTTTTATTGTGGTTTACCTTGTTCCAGTTGAGACAGGACGACAGCTGTGGGGATTGTGGGGTTTTATTTTGGGATTTTTGTGGGGTTTGGAGAAATGGGTTATTGTTCTGTGTATGCACATTTGTCTGTTCATTTGCACTGTGTTTTTAGTTTGGTGACATCACCTTCAGATTGATGCATAGGACACAGAGTTTTGATGGTGAGGAGATAGTGGTGTGGTTTTGGATTTGGAGAATAGGTGATCCAGAGGCGGTGTGTGGAAGACACATGCGCAAGATTGTGGGGGTGTGCCGGAGAAGGCAATGGTTTGGTGAAGATGGGCTGCACGTGGAGTGCACTGGCTAAGGTGCGGAGCCAAGAAGGCTCACAGAAGTTGAAAAATGTTCAATTATCTTCTAACTTTTGCTCCCTGAACAGCGGACTATTGAAATGTTCAAACTGAGGTGAGGTAAAATGTATCACACAATAGAGAAATGACTCCCCTTCACCTGTTGTGTAGCACACAGCTTCCATGCCAAAATAAGTTAGTAAAACATAGTGTGCAAAGATTCAAAAGTACTGAAGGTAAATAAATGAGACCATAGCTGCCCATAGGCAGCTTCTCCAGAAGCGTGCAGCAATCGCTAGTGACACACATGCATTGCACTTACACAGGAAAGAAGCTGGGTAAAAAGCACCTGGCTACAGTTGAACGGTGTGCATGAAGGGAAAGGAAGTGGCGAGGCGTCAGCAGACGCTGAACCAGCACGAGCAGAGGGAAGAGGGGACTCACCCTTCTGCACCTCCGGGAGTGTAATATTTGATGACACAGATGGTAAGCAAGGAATGAATTGCATGAGAGAACTGAAAACAGCAGAAGGACATTTAAACACCACACACACACACCATCACAATACACCAAAGAGAACAAACAGGAAGGTGCAGAACAACCCACTAGCAGCACAGGAGCGAGCAAGAGAAAGCTGCAGTGCATGAAAGCAGATTTGAAGCAACAGGTACAGAGGAAAGCAGATTTAAAGGAACAGGTACAGAGGATTTAAATTTAAGGGAAGATAACGGGGGAGGTGCAAGGAGTAACAATAGCAAAAGAGAGTGGGTAGAAGGAGCACAAAAGCTTGACTGGGCAGTGCACATGGAGGGAGAAGAGAGAGAAGGGAGATGGACTGCGAAAATAAAGTGCAGTGCAAAGGGACAGGAAAAGAGCAGGGGAACTGGAAAGGGAAGAAAGGGAATGGAGGTGGAAGGATGAGAGGGAGATTATGGAAAAAGAGCGTGGAGAAGGGATAGATGGCAAGGGAATGGGTAGAAAAGCAGGAGGATGAAGAAGCCATAAAAGTGGTAAGTGAGTGGGTTGCACTGGAATGGGAAAGAAAGGGATTGGAGGAGGAGAGAAGGACTGAACGAGACAGCACAGCCAAACATGATAGAGGATCAGTAAGGGGTGGTGCAGCATGCATGGGGTTATGGAAGGGAGGAAGGAAGGATAGCGCGCTAGACATTGACTGTGTGCATTGTAGATGGTGGCAAGAGAAGACGGTTAATAAATAAATAAATACATAAATAAAACGGCAGAGGCAGAGAAAGGCAGATGAGGACAAGTAGGCATAAAATAAATTATTAAAGTATGCACTGGGAGGGGCAGTTAAAAAAAGCCTCAACACACACGCACAAGCATCACAATAGCAGTGTCAACAACCACCACAATATGCACCGCCCATGTGGGGAGGATACATGGGGCATGACGGGATAATTTCAGGAGACACCACAAGCACCAACGCAGGCACTGTCACCACTACATTTACAGACACAACAAATGACAGCACCACTACCCCAGGACTGACAAGAATCACAACACAGGGGCACTGCACAGCAGCCAGCACCCATACAGAACACTGACACAATAGCAATGGTACCGGTTACATGACTGAGAGGGGTCTTCCTGATGGGGAACAAACCTTTCAAAGGACATAGATTGACATTATACCGCTAATAGGACAGCCCAAGACAAACTTGATTTGACTCACTCTGCCACACACACTCATGCTCCACCTCCCCGACAGAGTGGGCAAGACGCACGCCGACACACACACTCACGCACACTCAATAATGCAGAGGACAATTGCATAGGGGTGGTGATAGGTATCAAAACATTTTCTTTTCTGGGTGACAGTGGGGCGACTAGGCCATGCATTAGGGAAGAGACATTTGTGACATCATGAGCGATGTGGATATGACCACCTTATTAATAGAGAAAGCCATAACTTCTTAAACACTAGGCATACACATGTTGAAATTAAGGAAGATTGTTTAAGAATAGTGGGGGTGGACGGTGCAGAGGGGGGTGCATAGAGATAGCACATAACAAGAGAGTACATTTAGCTACATTCTGAGCACACACCTTTCAGCAAGGAGACTGGGCTCATGCATACACGAATAACACAGCAATTAAATGAGACACACAAGGTGGAGGAAGGTGCACTTGAGCGGGGGCGTACATTTCATTGACAGTTCACCACAGGAGCAGAGAAATAGAGGTAAAGGGTGGATGATCCATGTTCCCAACAGACTCAATTTGGTGACAAAATAACACAGTGCATGTAGTAATGCCACTAGCGCTTTTGAACACAGCACTGTCACAAATGCATTAGCCAACACACATAGGGAAAGAGGTCATTGCTGCACGAACTGGAGAATAATGGTTGTATTAAAATTTGAGAGCAGATAATGGGGGGAAATATATTGTTTAAATGTAACAGTAATTACAGTAGTGGAGTAATAAAATACTAGACTAAATGAGTAATTAACAGAGTAGGTAGGGTTTAAAAAGTGGACATGGGGTGGGATAGAGAGAATGGGAGTAAATTGTGACGGTTGGGTTTGAAAGAAAAGAGGAAGTAAATAAATAAATAAATAAATAAATAAATAAATATAAAGAGGGGGGAGGGACAGGTCGCGAATAATTGGTAGCGAATTTCATTAGTACCAGCTTAAAGTGCCTGCAGTTCACTGTGAGACACGCCCTGAGAAGTTGAGAGAGGAGCTATTGAAAAAAGATTGTAAAACCCTGCGATTATCTTAACTAAGTGACATGGTCCACTTAATTTAGAAACACAGCCACCCTATATGACAAATTTACCACCCTGATGTTTCCCTGCTTAGCTTGTCAGTGCCTGATGCCCCACGGGACAAAGGCACACACTATAAATAGCTTACAACAAAAGCACAGTAAATATAAAGATCCAAAGGCCCATTTGTACACTAGCACCTAAATTGCGTATATATGATCCAAGTGTGTAATGAGTATATTCACATAAATTAAGTGCCTACCCATTTTCCAGGTACATTTCGAATAGTGCAACAAGTTACGGTCAGACCGTCATTGAACGCCACCAGGTGGTGACAGGATGGTGCATAAATGTACCATTGGCTCCTCCCACTAGGACACTGAATAGTGCAAGAGTAGTGCAGAGAGGTTAGGTCAAGAAATTGAAGAATATGTAAATGCTCAGGCCTCAAGCGCTTCTATTTAATTTCTCGCCAGATATAAAGGACCCAGGGCAGGCCTGAAGACAACGAACAACTAACACCCAATGGCTACGGACTACAGTGGGACATTTTCCCCTCCTGACAGACTTTGTTAGATGTGTGAAGCATCAAGCCCTACAAAGCGGTGGCCACCCTGGCAACGAGAAAGCAACGATCAACAGGGCCAACGCAAGAGATTTTCATGAACTGCAAAATAGCACGAACACTCCCGAGTTAGGGAAACATGGCCATCCTATTGTCCAATGCACACTAGCAACTAGAATAGGGACCGACACACCCATGTCCAAAGTTTAATTGAGTTTCATATTACATTTTGTGCACCTACAGCTGTAACACTGTTTTGTTCCTTGTCTTTTCCCCGCACATGCAGGTTGTTTGCGTATGTATGCTGTTAGAAATGTGTAGGTAATTTCCTTAATTGTTATCTTCCATTAGTAACCCTGAGGCCTACTCATTAAACCATCGTGATGCATTCCCCACTCAATTGCCCACCCTATCAGGAACCTCAGACGTTTCCTTGAAGTATATGTCCTCGCTTCCATTGAATAAACAGCCCAAGATTTTCCCTACCCATATTCAGAAATTTTGAAAACACGAAATGTCCAGGGGGAGGTTTCATTTTTGCCCTTAGTGATTGTTTAGTTTGCGGAGCTTGAGGTTACTAACAAGTACTAACGTATTAACGCCTTTCTTGCGATTTTCAGGTGGGCAACTTTATCATCTCATGAGCTCCAAGGACCCAGCAGTGTAAGTGGTTATGGGCAAGCAAATAAGGACTTTTACCTTCACGATGGGACTATTAATGATGAACGAAAAATTGGGGGTGGTAATTTGAAAATTATATGTAATAGTGAGCATTACCGCTGTATCCCCTGCTAACATTCCCTAACCTAAGCAGGAAGACTTACGGCGTCAGTGGGTGAGGAAAAGCTGCTGCTAAAGTAAGGAGAGGTAAAGGCAGACACAAAGGGAGTAAAACATACACATAACACACATAGCAGAAGTGACCAACAACATGCACACATGTACAAAATTGGTAGGGACACCACTGGAGAGAGCTGTCCTGACTGCTCTTTAACATATGCCGTGAGAGGATTGATTACAACAGAAATTACTACAGCAGAGCACGACGCCCAGGTATCCCAAGGTGTGAAGAAGATTGCAAGGGAAGACAGCAACATTGAGATTATAAAAAAAAGGGGGGTAATACCCTATGGAAGATGATTACATAAAGCAGCTAATTGGAGAACAACTGTATGTGAAAAGTGACCAGAGAGAGAAGAAACAACGAGCAAATGCACCAGTGAGCATGCTGCAAGACAAAAAAAAAACAAAAGAAAACAAAATTAATAAATAATAAAAGAAGAAAGAAAAACAAAAGAGAGAAGAAAAATAAAAGAGACAAAAATAAGTGCCTACCGGAGTGAGACAAAAGAGCGAAGATGGTCACTTGGGTGGAGAATGAAGAAGGACGTATATTGTTAAGGTACCAGCCTTATGTTACCAGCACAACAGTGACAAGAAGTGGACAATCATGCTGGATGCAACAAGGTTGAGAGAAGGTGGGAGATGAGAGCAGGAACATCACTGCTTATGGACTACTATTGAGCACATGCATCTAAAGATCAAGAGAAACTACCACCGAATTGGGGAGGAGACTGTTCGTTGGTGCGCATCAGCATGCCCTTGTTGGTGATGTCCAAGGAGGATGTGAAGAATGACACATTCACCAAGATGGAAAACAAGGGAAGAAGAGAAACAGACAGAGGAGTGAAAAGAGGGGGGATTACTTGTCGTGCGAGACAGAAGCAACATAGGATAAAGTACCAGCACACAAAAGAATGATCAGCAGAAAATACATGTGAACAGAGAAAGACAAGAACTGGCTAGAGTTTACATAGTAATGGATGCCATCATGACTGGCTGGTCGATTGAAGGTGGTAACGGAAGCACTACTACAGAGCGCAGCATCATTGTGCAAGATCAAGATACGTTGCAAGATGTGAGAGAACAACAGAAGAAGACATCGGAATGCAAATAAGAGATATGGTGAAAGGAAGAGCCGGACTAAGGGAGAAGATAGCGGTGTGCGACATGGTTCCAGTAGTAATAAAGGTGGCCACTCCCTGTGATCAGAGGAAGTACGAAGGGAAGTGAGTGTGGTGGAACACAGAAGGAGAACACGCCTATATGTACAGTTCATCAACAACAATGCGAACAATTATGGACACTTCAAGGAATTGACAAAGATATGCAGACCGGAAGGAGGTGGATGTTCCTTGGTGGTGTGGTCGACAAAGTCGACCAGAGGGGGGACTGAAGAGGGGAAATCGAGATCAAACCCATGCCCCCTCCCCCCAGGCGCATATACAGAAGAACAGCAGGAAGAACAAGGAGCAGACTTATCATTTGAACCAGGCCCCAGCGCACCCATGGGTGACAAATATGCTGAAAGACAGCCACTTCACCAACAGTGCAACTTCCATGCTACATTACAATCAATGCAGCAATATCACAATCTACAAACACAAAAATCCCTGTTTAAAGGCTTGCAAATGCCTATATGAATTAACATGGTCTAATTGCACAGTGTAAAGCCATGTTTCAGGAAAATTACAGCCAAGTTCATTTCTCTCACTGAACACTAGCTGCAGATGCCTTCAGCAATGCTCCTCACAAAACCTACGAACAGCCAATGTCGCGCAGTCAGATAACATTGCTTTCTGCAGACAAACATTTTTTAATTCTCCACTAATGCGAGTAAGCCACGGCAACCCAGTGTGTTTTTTTTTTCTTTTCTTTCTGGGAAAGAAAGACATTTTCGCAAAGACTCGCACAACATTTGAAACATAATTGTAACAAGAATGGCTCAGCCCTAGCCAATGAGCGCTCAGAGCTCAGGTGCGAAATGCTTGCTTTAGCTAAAAAGTTATCAGAAAAAATTCATAATGCAACAAGCTAGAATTAGGTAATGGTGGGCTGGCACAGCTAAACCAACCCACTGACGCAAAACTCTAATGTCCAATTATCAGGCTCTCTATAAGGGCTACATAGGTAATCTATTACTTAGCAGCCAATAACAGGAGGAGATAGGTTTCTGGGAGCTGATCCAATTCTGTGAGGTCAGCATGCAGTGTGATTACAAAGCTGGCTTTGAAGCCAGCCCCGGGGGAGACGGCGCCTGAACTCTCGATGTGCACGACGCTCTGCGTGTTTTTTTCTTTTTTGCTGCCAGGAATAAGCGCAGTTTGGAACATGTGGCTGCCTGCTGGGGTCTCTGTTGCATTTCTGGGGGCCATATGGGAGGTGTTGGGGTCTCCCATAGCTGGTGAGGGTATGGCTGCTGGCCCCCCACGGCCCTGGTGGGGGTCCAGCTTCTCCCCAACAACTGTCTCCTGGGAAATATTGCAGCAAGTAGAGATGAAAGATCTGGGCAGGGACATAACCATTAAGGAATGGGATATTATGTTAAGAAAGAGTCGGTTCGAGATTAAAGATGGATTTGAACCTGCAATTTATTCGTCAGAGGATTTTATGTCATCTGTATTGGACCCCAGTATGGATGCTGGATTTAGACATGAAAAATGAGGAATCCTGCTGAGGATATGGCCATGGGGGAGGTACCCGTTACACATGCTATGGGAATGCCCGAATGTGATTGCTTTTTGGAGGGAGGTTCTGGACAACTACATACAGTTTTGGGAGTGGTGTTTCCTAGATCATCTTATCCAGTAATCCTACTCTCAGATACTGGGAGATGTAATGTGGCTCGAGACTATGGTGGCTGGATAAATAAGGCACTAGTGATGGCAAATACGCAAATTTTGAGAGTTTGAAAAACAGGAAAAAAGCCAAAGGTAGAGGGATGGCTGTCTGATTTTCAGACTCTGTCCAGTTATGAGAAGCTCATGATGCAAACACAGAAATGAGAGGGTGAATATTTGGAGATATGGGGGCCATTAATGAATTGTATTGCTGAGACTAATCTACCATCACTATTGTTGAAAGATTTGAGGTGAGGTATAATATGTAAAGATGTGAGTGAGTGGGATGATTATGTGTGAGTCAAATTGTGTTGTACTGTCTATACATGTCCATGTATGTCTTTGTTTTGTGTTATCATTTTTTGTTTATCACATCTAGTAATATTGGATAGGATTATTTTTCATAGTTGATGGCTATATGATGTATGATTCCACAGGGAAGAATGAAACTATTCTGCACCTTTCCTTTATGGGAAAGAACTATCTGAATTGATAAGATGTATCTCACTGAGTTTTTCTAATATTGTCACTAACTCACTTTTTCTAATATCTTCCATTTTATATCATTCTCAGTGTGTTTCATCTTCACAAAGTTTTCTACCAGAGGTGCTGTCATCAATTTTGTTTGAATATTCGAGCAATGTTCACATATTCTTACTTTGATGGCTCTAGTGGTCATTCCGATATATCTATTTTTAACATGGACATGTAATTTGATATATCACATGGGTAGTGTTACAATTCGTCAGTGTTCTTTGTTCCCAAGGTGATGTCCATCCTATGTCTATCTGTATTGTGCACTTTCTGTAGGGACATACTGAACATTGACCACAGGTAGTATGCCCTACCACTCTTGGTAGGTTCCATAGTGTATTTTGGACTCCCTCCTCCTTATGTTTTTCTCAGTATGTGCACACTAGTGAGTCTCGTAGGTTTCCTCGTCTGTTGATGACCGAGCAAGGAGCAGTAAGGTTGCTGTTAACAACATTTAGGATCAGCCAAACGTTTTTGATTTCTTGTTTTATCCTGTTAACCACTGGTGACTGGCTAAATAATGCTGTTATTTGGCTGTGTTCCTGTGGTCTTTTTTCATGTTGATTCAGTGTTATATCCATAGGTATATTCGATGCTCTCTTTCTAGGTTGTCGAATGTTTCTCTCCAGATAGTTCCTTTCTCTTAACCTTTGTGACAGTTGTTTTGCCTGGCTGTCCTATTCCCTCCTTGTTGTACAATTGTGCCTGTATTTCAGGAACTTGCCAAAAGGTATGTTTTCTTTCAGGCTCCTGGGGTGGAAACTGTTGTCTCGCAAAAGCAAATTCCTATTAGTTGTTTTTTTGATAGACTGTAGTTTTCGAAATGTGGTCCATTTCTCATGATCTTAAGGTCTAGGAAGGTTACTTCTGTATGGCTATATTCATGTTTGAATTTCAAGAATTAGTTTTGTTCATTTAGCCATATAATGAAGTTGCCTAAGGTTTCTTCACTGTCATGGAATATCATCAATATTTCGTCTATGTATCGTGTCCATCTACTAATGTTTTTCAGAAATGGGGTGGTCTCAGAGTAAATTATCGTCTCCTCAAAATCTGCTACATAGAGATTTGCTAGACTCGTGGCAAATGCTGCACCCCTAGTGGTGCCTGATATTTGTACATAATATTTGTCTTTCAAAAGGAAATAGTTCTTTGTGAGTGTTACTTCTGCCAGCTGCATGATGAACGTTGCTGGGATTTCAGGTCTTGGTATTCTTTGCACTAATACTCTCTCAATGACCCTCAGTGTTTCCTCTGGGGAGATTTTTGAGTATAGTGACTATGTCTAAAGTCACTATCAAGGTGTCATTTGATGGCAAAGTCATTCCCACTAACAGTTTCAACACTGCTGTCATATCTTTGATGTATGCCTTCATGTTAACAACTTCCCCTTTCAAGAAGAAGTCTACAAATTGAGATAGTGGCTCTAGTATGGATTCAATTCCTGAAAAGATTGGTCTCCCTGGTGGTGGGGACATTCCCTTATGAATCCTAGGGACAACACAAAATGCAGACAGCTTGGAAAAATAGGACACAGAAAGTCTGCTTCTTTTTTTACTGATGTATCCTTCACTCAGACCTTCCTCGATTATTGGGTTTATTAGGTTCCTTAAACTGTTGGTAGGGGTCACTCCCCAGTCTTGTGTCTGTCACTCTGTCACCAATTAGTTTGTGTACCATCCTCTGGTAATCTTCTGTGTCCATTATTACAGTGACCCCACCCTTGTCTGCTGGTTTTATTGTAATCTCCATGTTGTTTTTAAGTACACCCAGAGCTTTTTTCTCTGCTTTGGTCAAGTTATGGAAGGGAGTCCTATTTTCCACTTCTAGTTCTTTGAGTTTATTCAGGATGGCTTTCTCAAACGTGCCTGATGCTGTCTATATGCTGTTTCTGGTAGTGGATAAAACATGGATTTGTTGTGTACATGTGTGACATCGCTGAGATTGAGATTTGTTTTAAAAATAGTTTCAAAATGTTTTTCTCATGAGTTGTGTGATCTCTATTCTGGATTGAAACGGACCATGTTGTGTTGTGGGAACAAACAAAGGTCCCTTCTGTAGAACCTTATGGTGCTGTTCTGAATGTTCTATTTTGGATACGTTTAGAACTTGTGAGTTTTCTTTTACTGTTTCTCGTAGGTTCATATTGACTAATAGCCCAATGTGTACTGTTGGTACTACCCCCGGCCTCTGTCGCGTGTGAATCTTGGTGACTGTTCTTGCCATCACCCTCTGCTTTTGCCTCAGCCTCTCAATTGTTGAAAACCCTGGTTGTTCCCGTCTGCCTTGGTTTTTGTCATCAAAGTGGCCTCCTCTCCCATTTGAATTGTTTGTTATATTGGAGGATGGTCCTGCTCTTGCTTTGTCTGAGCTTCCACTTGAGAAGCTCCAATTATTAGGTCTGGGTTTTGTTCTATTCTGATGCCTTCTGTATTGGGTATTAGTCTGTATTTTATCAATGTCTTCATAATATGTATCCACCAGATATGGATATTTCTTCTCGTGGATGAATGTTGCAATGTCTTTTTTCAATTCTATTATTTTTTTGTTTGAATTTAATTCTTTCAACTCTTTCCTTGTTGCATCCAGAGCTTCTAGGCTCTTTTTGTAGTTACCAATAATCATCTTTGCAGCCAGTGAGTCTTGTTTTTCTATTATCTCCTTCATTATTTTCTCTGATACTGCCAATCGCGAGTACCCTTATTTGCAATTTAACTCTAATCCTTTCGGAATTGGAGTTGGTCTAGGAATGTTCTTTATTCTATTTTAACGATTAAACCATTAGGAGCAATGTCTGATCTTAGGTATTCAGTCATCATTGCTCCATGTAGCTCTGTCCGGATCAGTTTTTTCAGCAACACTTCCAGTTCATTACACTCATCTTCTGACATTTGCACTCCTATCTGGGGATCCACACCCAGGATTGAGGGATCTGCTAAAATTCCCTACACCAGTTCTTCTGCATACGCCAAATAGTTGGCCTCTCTCATTGTCATATACCCTGCAATCTATGTTTTATTTATATATATGATCTTGATATTATAAATCTGCAGTTCAGGTACCCGTCTTTTAATTCTATATTTTATAGTTTTTAATTAATACACTGCGATGCGGTGGGTTATACCGCTCAAAGGAGTATCAAAACACACTGGTCAAAGAGAGGAGGAGTTGCGGAGGTAGCTGCTGCAGGCCCACTCACAGCCGGCGGGTGGTAAGAAGGGAGGAGTGCGCCCTAGGAAGCGAGGCGATTCGCCACCCCTGGGGGAGCCACTGGTGATCTGTTGGGCACCGGGCCGCATTGGGGGGAGCCGCTCAAGGAGGAATGTGGCCAGCACGGCATAGTGAGGGGCGTTCTGGCCGAGGGATGCCCTGCCCCGCTGGTGGACCCCCGAGCGGCCGGGGTGCTCTGAGCCCCGCCGCTCCCTGAAAGGAGTGGACAGTGTGCAGCGGCGATTACTGGGAGGTGGCGTGGATTACGGCGGATCCGGCGGCTGCTGGTCGGGGGCTAACGTCAGAGCAAGCTGTACGAAGGAGGTAGATGGCTTGGAGGTGTGAGCCCGGGAGCGGTGGGAAAAGGAGCTGCCCGCTCGGGTTCCCTCCCGCTCTGCTGGCGGTGACTCGAGGAGCGGTCGGCAACAGACCTGGCCCCGCTATCACAGAAGACGCCGGCCCCACTCCGCACTATTGGGGAGCTCGAGAACTGCTCACCCCTTCCCCTTGGTGGAGTGGAAGGAAACTTGGAGGGCGCCGATTTTCCCAAGAGGCGGGTAAGCGACTGTGGGATGGTGATTTAGGAGATTGAGCGGCGGATAGACATCCCGCACTGAAGGGGGTCAAGAAGGTCTCTGTAAGCAGAGTGGGCAAGATGTGGTGCCCGTCCTTCCAAAGGGCAACGTCGGGCAGAGCTCGATCAGCTTGCAGGGGGCGAGCGGGCTGTGCCCTCGGGATTGTTGCACATTTTCGGGGAGAATCGGGTGGCAGCTCCTTCTCAAAAAGACTAATAAGGCTTACTTCTTATCTGCTATTCCGGTCCCAAGAGAAGATCAGAGAAGTTTGACCGGATCGGAGCCGGCCCTCTGGAGGAGAGGCGACCGGCATGACTACGAAAGCTAAGGGGAGAGGGGGAAGCATTTACAGGCCTCAGGAGATAATACAGGCACCCTCCACGCAATGTGGCCAGCGCAGAACCCGAAGGAGGGGTCCGACGCTCCCGGGGGCACGCCAAGGGAGGAACCCGTGCAAAGGCGTGCAGAGGACTTGGCAAACATGCCCAGACAGGAGTTTATCAGAGAACTGCACGCTCTGCAAGCAAATCTAGCAAAGACTTTTCAAGAACAGTTTCAGTTGATGCGCACAGAACTGAATGAAGCTGTAGGGGAGCTGAAGCAAGAGATGCGACAACTGGGGGAGAGGACCGACATCCTGGAGAAAGGCCTCCAAGAGGTAGATAAAGATGTTGCAGCCAATAGTGAAGCTATAAAGAGGCTGGATGTAGCCACCATAAATCTCGAACTCCAAGTGGAAGATTTAGAGAACAGATCCCGTAGGGTCAACATACGGGTAAAAATGCTGCCTGAATCCGTGCCCGATAAGTCCTTCGAAGCAGTACTCCAGGGCATCTTTGTGGACATCTTGAAGGAGAACAGCCCGGAGGTGGTGGAGTTAGATCATATACATAGAACTGGATGATTGACCAAGGGCAGACAGCGAGGCCAAGGGATGTATTGGCAGCATGTACTCGTTATGCCCAGAAGAGCGGCAAGACTACGGGAACCAATTATGTCCGAGGGTCAGCCGATTGTCCTGTTTCAAGACCTGGCCAGTAGTACACTTTTGAAGAGGCGACAAATGGGCCCAGTGGTAAAGGCCCTTACTGAGCGAGCGATCCGTTAAAGATGGACCTTCCCATTTGGTTTGCTCTTTTAATGGGAGGGATCCCAGAGACGAATCACATCCCTCCAAGAAGGGGCTGATCTTCTTCACATCGAGCTGGAGGAAACCTCCTCGGATATAGGCTGGTCGGGCCCGAGTAGCCGCCCTGGATCAAGGACTTGGGAGTGGTCGATGGTTCGAGAGAAAATTAAAAGGAGGGCCAGAGGCGACGTTCAGCGGAGCGATGGAAAGTCTGGTGAAGCAAGAAGTGACTCCCCGATATAGTCTTGATTAGGCACGGTGCATATAGGGGTGGTGGGCCTCTATAGGGTGATCAAGAGCACAAGGGCTGCAGGGGATGCAGCCATGTTGGAAGCAGAAATGGCATAGATGCCTGAGTTTGGTGGGAGGAGTGGGCGGGAAGGTTTTAACCTTCAGGGAAGGAAAGAGGGAGTGAGGGGGGGCAACGGGGATGTTAGGGGGCAGCGACAAGCAAAAGGTGGGAGAACTGCGGGGGGAGGCACTTCCACAGGGCGCACACTATTTTTCTGCTGGGTGTTCTCTTAAGTGGCTAACGCATAATGTAAGGGGGTTGAATACCCCCTTAAAAGGAAGAAGCTGGAACATTTTACGCAAAAAGAAAAGCCAGATATCATGGTGCTTCAGTAGACACACTTACTCCATAGAGACCAGGGCAGGTTGAAATTGCGTGGTTTTGATCTGATCTTACATGTCTCAGGTCATTGCAAAGCAAGAGGGGTTGCCCTAGCTATCAGGAACATGGTAGACTTCAGACCCTGCGAGGTAACTAAGGACAAGGAAGGGAGGTTTATCGTTGTAAGGGGGAGGTGCCAAGGGGCCCCATTCACAATAGCTGTGGTGTACGCCCCTAATACCGGCCAGGAGCTCTTTTTGCAACAAGTTGTGAAGCTGTTGGAGGAGTGCTTTTGGGGCCAAATTGTGCTTCTCGGAGACCTTAATATAGCTTGGGATGAGAATAGGGACAGATCTGGAGGGAGGGGGGAGGAGCTGTAATGTCCGCGGATCTGAAGGAATGAATCAGCAGGCTGGGGCTACGAGATGCCTGGAGAGTGCTTAAGGGTGATGAGGAGGGCTACACCTTCTTGTCGGGCGTCCATGGTTCTCAATCCAGAATCGATTATATATGGGTCTCAGCGGCTTTATTCGGAAGTATTCGAGAAGTAGGTACAGGACCGATAGGGATAGCGGACCACAAAATAGTCTCTTTAGAGATGGATATGGGTCAAAGGAAAAGGGGGATTTGGGGTTGGAAACTCACATGGGCCATTTTGAGGGACCCAGCAATTAGAGGGAACGTTGAAGAGAAGATTAAGCTCTTTTTTGATACCTTCAAGAAGGGGGACACTGGGGAGGGCATTAGGTGGGATGCATTTAAGGCTACTCTCAGGGGGAGAAATGAATAGCGATCTCTGCCCATCGAGTGAAGCAACTACAAGCGTTGGAATCCCAAATAGAAGCAGAAGTGGAGGCGGCTAGACAGGCGGCGGGTGGCACCCCCTACCGGAGAGCAATGCGGGAATATAGGAAGGTGGTGGGGCAGTTGGAAAACTTACGTACCAAGAGAGCTGAGGGGGCCTTACTATCTGTGCGACAACAATATTATGCAAATTGTTGCATAATATTAAATTATGCTAATAGAACGGGCTCCCTTCTGGCACGATTATTAAGAGGTAAAAGAGCAAGAAATGCTATAACGGCATTGAGGTTGGACACGGGGGAACGTGTCACGGATCAAGAGGGAGTACAGGAGGCCCTGGTGGGGTATTACGAGTCCCTTTATACCTCCCAATACCCTCCAAGCGATCAGCAGGAGGAATTCCTCCAAAAAATTCAGCTGGGAGAAATTAGTAGGGAGACGAGTGAAGTCTTAAACCCCGAAATCTCAGAGGAGGAGGTACGTGGGGTGATAAGGGCTCCGCCTACTGGCAAGGCCCCTGGCCCGGACGGCTATACTGCCGCCTTTTACAAGCTGTTCTGCGTACAGTTAACCCCGCACCTAACTTCACTGTTTAACTCCTTTCATCTATCAGGTAGAATCGCTCCCTCCATGGAAGAGGCTAAGGTTACCCACATTCTCAAACCAAATAAAAATCCAGAAGCGGGAGCCTCTTAACGCCCTATAGCGTTGATTAACATTGACGCTAAGATTTATACTAAGATCTTGGCAAATAGGCTCGACTCCATCCTCTCGCACCTGATACATCCCAATCAGGCCGGGTTTATTAGGGGCAGACAAACCGCGGACAATATTCGACGAGTGGCCCATATAATTGAAAAAGTCCAGAAAACGAACACCCCCGCGATCCTTGTGGCTTTAGACGCAGAAAAAGCTTTCGATCGCGTTGGGTGGTCTTTCCTATTCTGGGTAATGGAGAAGATGGGCTTCGGGGGGGGAATTTATGTCGATTCTAAGGGCCAATTATAAGGTGCACTCTATTAGACTGATGGTGAATGGGGTCGCTTCCAGAAAGATACTACTGCAGAGGGGGACAAAGCAGGGTTGCCCGCTCTCCCCAATACTTTATGCGATCTATCTAGAACCGCTGCTGCAGGCTTTCCGGGAGGCTGGGGAGATTCAGGGTATCTCCTTCGGCGGAGAGCAACATAAGGTAGCAGCTTTTGCTGATGATATGCTACTCATGCTCACAGCACCGCGGGAATCTCTACAGGCTATTGTGACCCTCCTGGAAACTTTTGGGGTAGAATCAGGGCTAAAAATTAACGCCAATAAGTCAGAGGTTTTGAATTTGACACTTGAGACAGCGGAAAGGGAGAACCTGAGAGCAAACACTCGCTTTCTGTGGAGTCTGGGGGGATTCTTTACCTGGGGGGGAGAATCAAGGCAACGTTGGCAGGATGGTTCGCAGCAAATTTTCCCCCGCTTCTAAAGGCAGTTAAGAAGGACTACCAAAGATGGAAAGATCTAAGGGTGTCATGGGTGAGGAGGATGGCCGCGGTCAAAATGGTGACTCTTCCACGGCTCTTATATTTATTCCAAGCAGTCCCGCAACCAGCAACGGCGAGCTTCTTCAGGGAGTTGGGAACGCTGACTAAGGGATTTATCTGGGAAGGGAAAAGGGAAGGGAAGGGAAAAGGCCGAGGGTGGCGAGGGAGGACTTGCATTGCCAAACTTTCGGCAGTACTACGAAGCGGCACAACTTCGCATTATTAGGGAGTGGTTGAAGGGGGAGGAAGGGCTACGGGACAAGTTATGGGTGCAGATGGACAGGGGGGTGGCGCACCGAGACTTAGCAGAAGTGTTGTGGCTCCCAAAACAGCATAGACCTCGACATCTCTACGAGAGCTCCATTACCAAACCTATGGCTGACATTTGGGACAGGTTGGTGGGCTCCGAGGGGATCACGACGTTTCCACCCCCCCTTCACTCCCATCTTTGGCAATGGGGAATTCTGCCCGGGTTTGGAGAGAGGGGCTTTCACGCAGTGGCAAGAGGGTGGTTGTAGGAAATTATGCGATATATATTGTGGGGGGAACTATTAGTGTTTAATGATTGTAAGAGGCACTTCGCAGTACCAGAAGGGGAGAGGCTGCCGTACCCGCAGATACACCATTGGGTACTACATCCAGAGATCAAAGCAGCGGCCGCGAGGGAGCCAATGCCCTTCAAAAAATTCCTACTCACTAATGATGGAGCGAAGGGCCTCATTTCCAACATCTATAAGATTCTGAATAGCTCGAAGGTTGGGGTTGAATGGGCCTATAGGCGAGAATGGGAGCGGGCTCTAGGATGTGAGATCAGTAGGAGAGACTGGGAAAGGTTGTGGAGGAGAATTCCTAAACTGGTCAGGGCACCCCACCTACAAAAGGCATGGTCTAAAATTCTATTCAGGTGGCACTATACCCCCGCCCGACTTCTTATGATTTATACAACTGTCTCGGGGAAATGCTGGTGGGGCTGTGAAATGGTGGGCTCCGCGGAGCACATCTGGTGGAAATGCCCAAAATTTGAACTCTTCTGGGGGGAAGTAAAGATGGCACATGAGCAGGCCTTCGGGTTGGGGATGAGAGAACTCCTGCACAAATCCTCTTAGACATCCGGGAGGATGCAGGGGCAGGGGAACCTAGAGGACGGGAGAAAGCTAAAGTGTTAATGATTCTGGCCGCTATGCTGTTAATAGCCCAGCGATGGAAGGGCCCAGAGGTCCCCATGATCCAAGACTGGTTCCGGAAGATGTGGGAGATTGTGTCCTTGGCATGGGCGACTTATGCCATGGACAATGGGGTACAGCGCTTTGCGGCAGACTGGGGGGAATTGTTGAATGTTCTCAAGGATGACTTTAAGGTGATGTGGTGCCCACAGCGCTGGAGATTGTTGGATTTGCAGTGACTGTGGAATGTCAGCCCGTGTGGACGGCAGATAAAATTACTCAGCTCGTTGCTGGTGGGGAGGGAGATGGGGATGGGAGGGGAGGGAGAGGGAATGTTTAATTGTTATTTTGTGAAATTCAATAAAAAGAGTTTTTTGTTAAAAAACACACTGGTCCTTCTGCCGGTGATACTGAAAAAAATCACTGGCACCTGACTTCCGGTGCCACCGGCCTTTTCTGAGTTCGATCACCGGGAAGTCAGGCGCCAGTGATTTTGTTAGTCCCCATTCCCATGGAGTTCCATAGGACTCCATGGGAATGAGGACACGGGAGCACCAGCACCATTGACAATGGTGGCGATGCTTCCGTGAGAACTCTCTGAGCGGGTGCCGTCCTGCCCGGCAGGTCTGACCCTGGCGGGTGGGACAGCACCCACCCACAGAATTGTAGTATGCCAGTCCAGAAACAATGGTGCCCGTTGTTTCCAGACCGGCACTATTGTAATGAGGCCCACTGTGTTGGACAAGAGCCTGGAAACAGCAACTTCTACCTGACGCTCACAAATGTTTAACACATCACAGGGAGAGGTTATTAGAGATTTTATTAATTACTTCTTTCTTTTTAGTGGCCTGCATCTCACTTAATTTCCCTATTGGAAAGTCTAACTATTCCTAAATGTCATTCACTAACCCTAGCTAGCGCTGATGTTCTGCCTATCTAGAACAGGGATAGAGAAGAGTCTGTCTCTTGCTTTACTCACTACTTTCCTATTTCTAGAACACTGTTTCAGAGGTTTGCGTTTATTTATTGCTTCCTTCTAGAGTGAAACTTTAAAATCAAAGTCTACGTCTATATTGACAACTTGTAAAGCGGTGCAAATCTGCTCTTTAAAACAACAATTATTACTTTACACAATCTCTCAATCGGTCAGAGGGTTTTGGAGGTTCAGGATTCCCACCTGAACCTCTAAATGTGGTTGACCGGTTTCAGCGGGATCAGCCTAAGTCTAAACACCTTCTTCATGACAGTGTCTCAGTCGTAGGCCTGTGATCACTAATACTAGTATGGCATCGTTTTTTCTTATTGCCAGAGACTCCATCATTTTCTTCCATCCAGGAGATTAGGAAACAAGGATCCAAAAAGATAACCACAGAGTATGCTACTCACTGGCAGGAATGCAGAGATGTTACAATAGTCGAGCCGTGAAAGAATGATGGCTCGACTAATTGATGCACAATTTACTTCTAAGACAAAGGATTAATTGCTCCTAAGAAGTCTTAGGTAGCAGTGTCACGATCCAGGCCAATCCCAAGGCTCAAGGAAGGACCTGGACCGATAAATTGGCTGCCTGGCGCAGGCACACTCTGTTTACCTCTGCAGTCCCATCCAAGATGGCCCCCAGGGTTGGACTAGTCAACATTATCCAACATGGCCTCTAGAGGGCCATTGTACAGTTTCCATGGTGGTCTAGTGTGCTGGGTGGGCCCAGGGCTATATAAACCCCGCCCTGGGCCACACCCAGTGCTTAGCGTTTTCTCCGGCTGCCAGCGTGATGCTTTCCTGCTTCGAGTTCCTTCGTTCTGCACTACGGGTCAAGATACCGGAAAATCCTGCTCTGCACTACGGGTCAAGATCGGCTCTACACATCACAAGACTAGCTTCCCACTACGCAGAAACCTGGGGAAGCTACATGACGTGAGACAAGATCCTTTGCAATACATACCTGAACGCGTGCTGATCGTGGACCTCTTCTGGCACTGAATCTTCGTTATCCGTTGGATTCTGCAGCGCCTACGCTTACCGCGCACCGCGTACCTGAAAAGACACAAGATACAAGGGTAAGCAGAGTTTGTCCGCATTCTCCACCCGCCACCACCTGTGCATCACTTACCTGGGTAGCTGGGTCTGAAGACATCGCGGTGAGTAACCACACCAACCTTCTTGGCATACCGCACCTGGGAAGAAAGCAAAAGCGTGTTAAGAACTTGAACATTGAATTGTTAACTTGAACATTGCACTGTTCTTACGGAGAGTGCCATATTTACATAAGGGAAAAGCAAGGTGGTTAAGGGGTGCAGCAGGTCTGGGCATTCCAATAACTCCAGTGAAGTAACTGGCTATCCACCCTACCTCAGTGAAGGAACTGAGGAGCAAACAAGGACAAGTTAAGGACTGGGAGTTAATCAATCAAACTGAACCATAATACAAATACAGTGAGGAAACTGGGTATCATCAACAAACCAGTCACACTGCAACTGGGAAGACATTTGGTGCAAGACGCCAGGGGGCACAACTTAGAAAAACTCTAACCCTTCCAGACCACTCCTGCTTCTCTGACCACTGGGTTATTAAGCCTGCAGTGAGCAGGTGGGAGGGATTGTTTTGGGTATCTTCTGGAGGTGTTCACAGAGCGGACCTGCACTCACCATCAAACCGGACCAGGCACTTCTGCAAGGCCCAGAGGTAAGCGTTACAAGCAGTTACAGTTTTCTAAGAGGTAACCAGTCTGTGTTTCAGTGCTGAGGAATGGGCTAAACAACATCCAAAGTCTTCACTTTTTCTGACTGTCTTTGATGAGATATTGTTGATATTCTTTTCCTAGATTTGCTCTTGCTCCTTGGCTACCAAACAATAATAGTTCTGTGTTTCCCCATTGAGGCATAGCCAGTTTTCATTCATCCATTGCTCTATCAGCTCATAGATTGATGTCAGACTCCTAGTGTCGGTGTCGTGCTCCCCGCTAATTTCGAGGATCAGCTGGGTATCGTCTGCATAGATGGGAAATGTGACACCATGTGATTCCAACAGGCTACAGAGAGGTCTAATATATAAATTCAAAAGTGTTGGAGAGAGACATGCTCCCTGAGGAACTCCCCAATGCATGGGAGCAGAACAAGATGAAGCACCTTCTGAACATAACGAAGATTGTCGCTCAGGCTAAAAAGCATTGAATCCACTTTATGGTCTATGGAGCACAGTTCCCTGTGCAAGATGTTGTGTCAGCCGTAAACGTAAAATGACTAACTACAGAGGATGGCACTTCAATACAATGAGAACTGCCCACTTCTGCTCAGAGGATAGGTAGGCTGCTCAAGCAATCAGCAAATTAACAGATCCACACATTATCTATATTACTGAGACATTAAGTCATATTCTTTCTGGGGTGTCTCCGTAATGGAGAGTATCCAGTTACGTCTGAGAAACTGGCTGTATGGTAAACTTTCCTTCAAATGAGACGGATGAAAGCTACTGTAGTGCACAGTGTTGTTCATGGTTGTTGGTTTTATGAAAAATGCTTGTTGTCAAAATTCCTTGTCTGTTAGTATGTCACACTCCAACAATCCCTCCAGATATTCCTCCTCACCTGCTTCTTCAAAGGTGCTGTCCAGGGCCTCTGGTTCCTTCTTCTTTCAAGGTGTGCGGGGTTCCTTTACCTTCTTCTCCTTCCTGTGGTGCAAATAAGGATAAGTCCCCTCGGAATCCACCTTTACCTGAAATAAACCAAGGCCCAAAGGGACCCCAAAGGGCAGGTCCCAAAAACACAGGGAAAAAGCCTTGTAGGCAGAAAACAACCCTGATGGATGAGTCTGCAGTTCCAGTTGATCAAAATCCCTGTACAAATGATAAGCAGTGTAGATTGGCTAAAGAGATATGAGTGTCTGTGCCTATACACCCAGAAGCTGGTAGTTGAAAATTCCCAATAAACTTCTCTTGACACTTCGTTGGATGACTGGAGAAGAATGGTGCAACTGGAGTTTCCCAAGTCAGGGAGAGTAATAGAGTCCCGAAGGATTGAATGCCAATACCCACTTAGCCCTTTCGTGTGATAACAGAGCAGACAGAAATGGAATGAAGCAAAAGGCGCGCGATAGCAGGAGTGCTGTAACGTGATAGTTAAGACACTGCAGATGCGGTTGAAACCGAAACCAAAAGAAAACAACCCGAACAGAGTAAAAGGAGACATCTTACAGCAAGAGCGCTGTAACCCAGAAATGTAGACAGAACAAGAGCGGAAGAAACAGAATTGAAGATAGAAGTTTATGATAAGAAAGGATGATGTGTTACAGCAAGTGTGCCGTACAACGCAGACGGAGCACTGTGAGTGCGGAGAGGGAGGTAAGAAAAGGAAAGTCAGAATGTCGTCCGTAATGGAAGAAAAGGCAAAAGAAGAGGTATGCCTAGACGGTAAAGAAATTATTGAAAGATATCATAAGAGAGATAGAGCAACAGTGAAAAGGATTGAAAAAATAGGAAGCAGGAGAGATAGGAGCCGGGAAAGTCAGGAAACCCAAAGATAGATCAAGGAAGGCTACAGAAGAGTGACAGCAGTCAGAAATCTGGGAACTTGATAGGCTAAGAATAATCTTCAAGACAAGGGCAAAAAGGAGAATCTCTGGCAAAGAGAGATTCTGATGCATTCTCCAAGAGAAAACGGATACAATGCAAGGGGGAGATGGCTCCTCCCACCCTTTTAGAGGCAGCGGCCATCTCGGGAGAAGACTAGACTGCAGCAAGTGATGCAAAATCTACGTGTATCTCCATCGTAGCCAGTATTTCCTGGGCTGGCGCATGACAGTATGCCCCTTCCCATGCCAAACCCCTCGCAGTTTTCTAGGATGCAGCCGATGGAAACAATGAGCCAATAAGGGGGCATGCACATGTGATCTGGGTTCCCATGTTCTCTGAGCTGCAGAGTACCCTTTCCAATGCACTAAGTACTGGAGAATGCCTTTCCTGTATCTACAGTCCACAAGACGTGCCACGTTGTATTCTTAAGGCATGACCGGAGGCACAATCTTGGGGCGTACAGCAGTATGCCGGAAGGGATCTTTGACATAAGGCGTCAGAAGGGAAGAATGAAATACCGGGTGTAACCTCTTGAGACTCTACGACAGCTGTAACTGAAAGGCAACCAGATAGATCTTGGCCAGAATCCGGTAAGGACCCAAGTATCTGGGAGAGAATTTTCCGGCATGTGTCCATCTTGCCAAGAATTTAGTTGACAGCCGAACTTGGTCCCCTGGCTTCCAATCTGGGTTGGTAGTCCTCTTTCGATCAGCATTCCTCTTATGCACCTTGTGACTGCCTTCCAAGGAAATCAAAGCTTTCTTGTGCACATGCCTCAATTCAGAAAGGAGGCTGTCCACTGCAAGTGCTTTAGAAGTAGGAAGCACTGACCAAGGAATATGCTGAGGGTGATACCCATAAGTGCACTTAAAAGGACTCATATTTATCGCTGTGTGATGGGTGTTATTGTAAGCGAATTCTGTCATGGGTATGTGTTCGACCCAATTGTCCTTTTCACTATTACAAAACCCACAGAGATATTGTTCCAGACTGGCATTCAGTCTCTCCGTCTGCCCATTAGACTGAGGATGGAATCCTGACGACAAAGCTCTGTGAATACCTAATTGATCACACAATGTGGGCCAGTATTTAGAAGTAAACTGTGAACCACTATGTGGGATATTTTGACCCACTCAGATGTGCTATGATACACCACTTTGCTGCTTTTATGCTAGAAACAGTACAAAATGGATGTGCTGACTCCTGTGTGCCACAATCTTTAAACTGCGCTTTGTAACAACCAGAAAATGGCCGCACCGCCCTGCCAACACACATTTCAGGTGGGGTGGAACAGAGTACTGACTGCAGGTGTGTTCTAGTGTGCTCTGCAACATTTACATGGAGCAAATGAAAGAAGCAGCATTACTTTGCTGTAAACCCAAAATGCCTCTTTAAAATGTCATCTTTTGAACCTTAAAAAGTGCTGTTTTGGCACTAAATCCATTCATTTCTTATGAACCACTGTGATTAAAGGGCCCTGCAGTGCCCAGGATCAGTCTTGAGTCTCAGATGAGCCGGGTCTCATCTGAAGGATAGCTCATACCAAAAGTACCTTTGAAAAAGAAACCCAGGGACTTTGTTTTTCACTTTCCACGGGAAACAGGGCTATTCTTTGGAACAGTATCTAAATAATCAGCTTTCGAGAGAAAGACTCTAAACAAATGCATACATATACATTGATACATTTATCCATGCTGCAAACAATTCTAACACTCAAGGGAAGTACTAGAGCTGACTAAAATGTGTATTTGCTGCAGATGAAAACTGAATTTAAAGAAATAAGTTGAATGTGCTTGTTCCTGAATGAAGAGCAAAGTCGCCTATTTGTAAAGTATATTATTGTGTAAAGGCTTGATTATTTAAGAATGTAAAAGGATTTGCTACTGTTAAAAATCCACCTATAAACTGTTTAATTCCATAGGTTTAAAGTAAAGATTTAAAAGGTGAATTTCAAAGCTAAACCAGGTCTGAGTGGTAAACTGTATAAAAAAACAAACCTGCTCTGCAAGTTGCTAGCCCTGAGAAAGGGTGACACCTCAACTGCTGTAACAGGAAAGGGCTAATTGCTAGATTGGAGGCTTTGAATCCCCAGAACAATGGGACTTGTCAAGTCATATAAGATATTCATCTTTGCCCCAGGCTCAAACAATAGTAGGCTGAGATACTTACCCTTCCAGTGGGAGGGGCAGGAAGCTTCAATCACAAGGGAGGCCCCTCATTGTACTTCAAAAGATTAACATTTGCTTACACTTGGAAAAACAAAAACAAAAATGACAAGTGACATTTGGTGTTTAAAAAGCCTCTTTTGTAACTGAACTTTCAAAACATTTAACGTTGCCACAAGAATGAGGAAAAATCTGAAAATGGGTAGTTTTAAATCTAATTTTATGCTGTTCATTTGAAGACTTGGTAGGACTCAATACTGCATAAGGGACAGAAGTTATGAAGAATGACCGATTGTGTGGAAAGTAATAATGTTGTAAACATAACATTGTGTACACATATCACAGGGGTAATGGTGCATCTATGTACAAAATTGGGAAATGTTAGGCCAAATCTTTCATTGTTAAAATTGCCAAAATGTCACAGAAAGACTAAACCGGGTCCTACAGACTTGGGAGTTGGATTGAAATGTAACCCACACAATATATGTAACCTGTGCATCTGATTTTCTTAGAGGGCATAACTACATTAATTTGTATTTGTGGAAAAGTTAGATTTTGGTCCCAATAGCTATGGGAGGTTTCCACACATTGTAGAAATAATCCTATAAAAATGACATCCTTTTCTGTCATCCAATCAGCGAAAAGCATGGCAGAGATTATGCTTTTGCCCAATCCTAGCATTAGGGGTGTGGACAGTAAAACTGCCCCTGCCCTATACTTTAGGGATGTCATTTGGCATGATAAATAAGGGAACATCACAGCACACAGACTGATTCCTGGCTTCTTCCTAAATTTCTGCGTGGCACCCTGTTCTTGATTTCTCCATTCTTGTTCCTGATTCCCGATTTTCCTTACAAAGACAAGGCCTCAGCATTGCTGAACTCTTTTTCAGCTAGGCCTCAAACTCTAAAAATCCCAAAACCTAAGGGAAGCATTCTGATCCAGCTGGCTTGCTGCTACTAAATGCATGCATGCTGCAAACTCGCTATCCCACTGATCGAACGTCTCCTGTAACTAGTGCAGTCCAGAGCAGTCCGGTGACCAGAACTGGCCACCTGATCCTATCCCGCCAGATGTGCCCTGCTGTCCTTGGCTAGACCTGATCCGTTTGATGACCAGAACCCTTGACGGTCCAAAATCATAAATTAAAGTGGACTAAGTATTAATAGGAAGCATAGAAAATCATAGCATACCTTGTCTTGTTTTGTTCCATCCCAATCTCTAAACCATCCTATCCTTACCTTAAGATCTTGTAATATTGTCACAACCATTCTTGAAACCTTGCCTTTGTTTGTTTGTGCTACTGCTAACTTTTTTAAATCATTTTGTCTTGTAAAATCCCAAACCCGTAATCCTCCCTCAGGTAATCAGACTGAGTCAGCCAGGGCGGGCACTGAGGTGCTGGGGTTGGTTCTGGGGATCAACTCTAGAGCTTACTGTGTTTCAATCTTGTAACCAAGCCTGAATGCTCTAGTGTATAGTATAACTATCCTTGTAAAAATAGATTTCTGTTTTCATTTTCACACCATTATTTTCCAAAAAATTCCTCCAATTCCACATTGCATAACTCACTCAATGTAATAGCTAGTGACTTCATTTCAACTCCTGGCCTGTAGCTACATCCCAACCTAATCAGTATATTTCACACCTTTTTTCTTAAAAACCATTTGGTCATTTTTAGGCAGAAATCCGCATTTCTGCAACGTTTTACATGTGTGAATTTCATTCTAAATTATTTTCAAACTTCCATTAAGATTCAAAGTGTTTACTTTTGCTCAAACTATAGCTCATGATTGTTTGCATCTTTCAAATGTTGATCGCATAGAATTTTTTATTGATTTAAGAACTTTTCACACATTCATTGTTTGACATAGCCATTTTTGAATGTCATTTTAAAAGTTTAAGATTTCCAACCCATTTTTCTCGCTATTTTGAGGAGGGAAGATTGTATTCAAATTCTGTTGACTGTTCTTTATTCCGGATTACCTGCTGCTTCCTTATATCTATTCATAATTGTTTATTTGTCGTTTGAGGAATATTGCAGGGGGAATTCCTAACTTAAGTGCTGTCCTCCCAAACAAGCCAAAAGTGTTCTTTTCTCTGATGTTTTATATTCTGTGTTGCTAAAAGTGAATTTAAGTGCCTTAAATACCTTTTTTTTTACTTTTTATTGTCACCTCATTGGGGATTGCTGCTCCCTATTCAAAAGTATATTTTTAAATTGAATTTTAAATAAGTAAATAAATATTACCTTTACCAACCAGCCTGATTCCTGGTCCATTGCGACCTGGGGTATTTTGAGAAGGGGTGTGATATGAGTTGTATATCACTCAGAATATTTAACCTATAGACATAATAAAATAAGTATTTCAGCTATGCACTGCATACCAGGCTGAGACCAGGGTGTATCGCCTGATTGAAATACTTAACACCAATCAGACACTATGGTCTGAGGTAGCCCGTGTAACCGCATCACATCCCTGAGAAAAACAGTTGCCGTCTCTGAGGTGGATGGAATCCCTGGGAGGACCGAAAACTGAGCCAGTTTACTGTATGAATCTACGGTAACCATTATGCAGTCATGCCTCTGGAAATTGGTAGATCGACTATGAAGTCGATCGACACATGTAACCAAGGTCTGGAAGGTATATCAAAGGGGGTCTGGGAGTTTCTCTATAAGCACAAACACAGGCAATTGACCTGTTCTTGGGTGGATGGCCTCTGGGAGAGTCTCAACCAAGTCTTTAGCTCAATGCCCCTTTCACAGAGGAAAGACATCCCTGCATATCCGTCTTTGTCCTGCCCAGGGGCAGTCCAGCACCGAAATTCTAGGCAATACTTCTCTGAACAAGAGAACCAACATCAACTCTAGACATGTGTTTCGGCCTAGTCGGGTGGAGCTTTGCCTCTCTAAGTACAGTGAGCAAGGGGGCAAGGGGTCCACGTCTGGATTCCCCTGGCAACTTAAGGTGAGACCCAAAGTTACTTGATATGCAAATCAAAGGGGGTCTGGGTGTCTCTCTATCAGCACAAACACAGCCCATTGACCTGTACTTGGTGAGAGTCTCAACCAAGTCTTTAGCTCACTGTCACTTTCACAGAGGAAAAATATCCCTGCAGATCAGTCTTTGTCCTGCCCAGGGTCTGGAATGCAGTTGCTCCCAAGCAGTCCCAAGGGTTTGCTTCTGGACACCTTACTAGTGACACAAATAGGACAAACCGACACGCAAGACTTGACGTCTTGATTCAAAGAAGACCACCAACTCCAGTCCCCTTTACCCCTCGAAGACCTGCTAGGGGAATATCATGGCCCCATTCCAGGGCTTGAGTCTGTAAGGATTTACAAGGTAAGTAAAAGGCTTGCTTGTAGAAGAGGAATCCACCTCTCTGTTCTAACTTGAGACGTTGAACATCATTTACAGCATCGGACTTGGACTTATCTTGGAGTTCCTGAAGAAAGGGGTCACCAATACCAAAATCTTATTGTCGGGAAGTAACTTCTCATTACAGTTAAAGCAGTCTACCTCCTCTCCTAGGCTGTGAGACAAAGTATACACTGAAAAATTCTTAGATCCAGGAATATAGGTTATGGTGAAGTCAAAAAGAGAGAAATAATAGGCCCATCGGGCATGTCTTGAGTTCTTACACTCCATCTGCTGTAACACCCTGAGATTGTGATGGTCAGTACGTAAAATGAATGGGTGAGAAGCTCCCTGGAGAAGGTGTCTAAATTCTTTGCTGCAGGCCTGTCTGATGGCCAACAGTTCCTTCTCGAGGACAGAATAGTTCCTCTCACTGGAGGTGAGAGTCCAGAAAAAATAGGCCACAGGATGTTCCATCTTATCCTCTCCCATCTGCAGAAGAACAAGCCTTTAGCTCTATCAGTTACATCAGCTTCGACCATAAATGGTCTTGATTAGTCTTGTTGTATGAGAATGGGTGCAGTGGTGAATAAAGTCTTAAACCTCTGGGAGGATTGTTGGGCATCATGGGTCCATGAAACTTAACACCATTCTTCAACAAGGATGTAATGGGCAAGGCAGTCTCTGAAAAATTAGGGATGTACCGGTTGATTCCCTATTCAATCCATTCTGGATATTAGCCTCTTGGTACTCCTTGAGAGCACTCCGTCGGGCAGAGAAAGAGGATACATTCTGCGAAATGGCACAGGTGAGTCCTTCTTTAATTCAATGCAACAATCCTCTGCTCTGTGTGGAAGGAATATGGTCCCCTAAAACCTCTGAATACTCAAGGTAAGAACTGGGGAATGACACTACTGTGGAAACTGGTGGCATAACTGGTACGCCCTGTTGGACCCTTTCTTCCTGTCCTTGTAGACTATGGAGCATGCATTCCTTAGAGGTACACCTGATGATGTTTTCCTTCCAATCTATGAAAGGATTATGGCGGTGTAACCAGGGGATTCCCAGTATGACAGGGAAATGTGACACTCTTATAACGTCAAAAACAAGGGTCTCTTGATGGTCTCCCATGGAGATTAGAACTGGTTCGGTCTCTTTGGATATGGGACTTGAGGATAGGGGTCTGCCATCGACTCCTTCTACAGGTTGAGGTCTCTTCTTTTCTTGGAGTGGGATTCCATATTCTTCAGCCCATGTGACATCAACAAAGTTCACAACCGCTCCACAGTCCAACATGGCCAGCATGATTAAAGAAAATTTCAGTCTGTGGCAACTCTAGCAAGCTACCTTGGTTTTCAAAATATTGTCTGTATGCCGCTTGACTTATTTGTTTGCTGCATGTGGAGCTGAGGACATTGCGACTGACCAATGTCAGTAATAACATGTAACATACAAACAACACAGAGACTCCACTATGCGCTCCAAATTATAAGTAGTATTCAAAGTATAAACTTTTCAGACTTGCTTCATCTTAGTGCATTTTATTTTTTGTTTTCCATTTGTTTGAAAATTATAAACTCATTTTCATTCACATTTCTTGCTGTGATTTGTTTGAAAATGTTGAATTCATTTTCATAAACCTTTCCAATCACATTGCTTACTTCCAATAAAAGAAACGTGTCAACTTCATTTACACATATTTTTTGAGATTGGTTGTTTGGGATATTTGGGTTCGCACCCACACTTGTTGGCACACTCTGTGCTGATTTTTTGGATACTAGCACCCTTTAGTATCTTCTGGCACCCTCTACACGTGTTTCCCCTTGCTGACATTAGGCATGGTTCTTCAGGAGGGAATTGTGATAGGCACTGTCTTTAATACAAATCATACAATTAGGTTATTGATTTAACTTCATTAGGGGTTGTGTTTCTTATGCTCAAAGAGTTCAGAATCGCCTGGTGTGGCTGTTTGTTGGCGGTCTGCCATGCCGTCTCTGCGATTTTTTGTAGCTTCCAAATCCTTTGATTCCGGCTCTATTTTGCAGAGATGCATCGGATTCGAGTGTTCAGCACCTTCAGATTTGGAATGGGAGGGATCGAGAACTCAATCTGCAATACCATGAGACGGTTATCCTCTTAATCTTGCATGAGTTGAGTGTGATTGCAGGGATTGTTTTGACTCTTCTCGTTGGCTCCCCTGCCTAGGAACAGGATGAAGCGTTTCCCTGACGCTTTGGTGGTACCTCTAGGCAGGAACACAATAGGTGTTTAGAGGACCCAAAATACATGCAGAATCCGATCTCTCTGCATCTTTTTCTCTCTTCAAAGGTAAGAGGTCCTCTCGCAGCACCTATCTGCATGGGTTCCTTTTGCGATCCCTGATGCTTTGGCACCAGAGGTATCATTGGTGGCAGTACATAACTTCTTCCTCTTCTCCTCTCATGGCGTCTTTCGGAGACTCTAAATTCAATCTGTAGGGATAACATTACCAGCTCCTGGAAAGTATTATGTCGGACAGTTCTGGCAAGTTCATCCTTGATCTCCTCATGTAACTCCCTTCTGAATAAGGTCTGCTGTGAGGAGTCAGGCCGGCCTGAATGAACAGAGATATGATATGGTATTTGTAACGCGCCTATACACAAGTGTTTCAAGGCGCGACGAGGCAGGGAGGGAGGGAAACAAGGGGAAGACGGACAAACGATCCTACTAGGCCAGGTGTCATTCAGATCGTGCAAGTGCAGAGGTAAGGGGAAAAGGAGAAAGTGCAGGGGGAGGAGGTGGGGGGAAAAGTGCAGTACAAGGTAAGTGGCGTAATAAAATAATAAATGATAATAAATAAAAAGGGCCAGCTGGTGGCAAGTGCGAGGTAAGTGCAGAGCAAGTGCTGGGTAGGGGGCTGTAGGGATACAGTGACAGTCCCACAGTGCAGGGGGAGCCAGGGGGGCAGTGCAAGTGGAGAGTGGCTGGGCCCTGGACCGAGGTCGCTGAGAGTGGCCCAGATGCAGGTTAAGTGTAGAATTTAGTGGGGAGTTAAGCAGGTTTAGCAGGGGAGAGGGAGAGAGAAGGCAGAAGCGAAGAGGAAGGTTTTGAGGTGCTTCCGGAACCGGAGATGGTTCTCCTCAAGTTTCAGGGAGGCAGGCAGGCTGTTCCAGAGGGAGGCCCCTGCTGCGGAGAGAGATCTACCCCCAGCACGTTGCTTCGAGAAGCGGCTGACCATGAGGGAGTTAGAGATGGATGAGCGAAGGGCTCGTGAAGGAAGATATTTAGGAAGAGAGAGTTGAAGGTATTTAGGCCCCAGGCCCCAGAAGGCCTTGTGGACAATGCAGAGAGTCTCTGGAACTGGGACACATAAGTCTGTACTTCTTGTTAACCCTGCCGGATTTCCAGAAGTGCTTCACATGTTGAGAATTGGACTTGCGGCCGATCAAATAGGGATTTAAAGTTCAAAACAAACTGGTCATAGTCCAACAAAGCCCAAGCCAGGGCCTTACCAACAAGATTTGAGATCAGGAAGCGAACCATTGCTCAGCCGGCTTCAAAGGCTTTGGACCTAAAAGTGTAGTAAACGGTGCAGGCATCAAGGAATTCTTTCAATGTTTTGGGATTTCTATCATACTTTCCACAGGGTAGCGGCATGGAAGGTAAATCACCTCCATACTCATCTCTGGTGGCAACCTGCTGTCGGAGACCCATGTTGCCTGTCTGCAATGTTTGTACCTCCATTGTCATACCCTGGATAGTGTTCACTAATTCCTGGTACTGTTCTAGCAAAGCCATTGAAGTTGTTGTGAAGGGGCTCCTGAGGGACCCTCGGATGTGGAAACAAGGCACAATCACCACACACGAATGAATACGCCAGACCCGAGGTTGTATTCCCAAAATCTAGGGTATATTGCAAAACAAATAGTCCCAGTTGGCCAAGAGGTCTCACGCCCCGCGACGTGTGTCTAACAGACCTCTGGGGACGCAAGCAAACGAAAATTATATATCAGTTACATATACACAAAATGAGCATCTACAGTCAGTAATGACACATTTTATGCCGCCCCTAATTCATCCCCTTTGAATTGGAGGCGATGATTGACCATGGTGACGATTATGACACTTTAGACCACCATATTTAGTAACAGGTTGCAATCTCAAATTTACAGACACCATTCTTTATTTGCGAGAACACAGAGCTTCTGTTTTCATGGGCAAGCTGCGCGTAGGACACTGGCAAATACCAGGCCTCACTATCTCTTAGTTTCGATTCTCACTCTAGAGGTCAGCTTACTCTCCGGGGCCTCACTGTGCTCAGAAAGGGGGGCCGTAAAGTAGAACATAATTCAACTCTTTACATTTTAGTTTCGTACATTGCTATTCTTTCAGGAGACTCGCTGGCATTCGTGTACTGATTAAAATGCCTTGCTCTCTGCCTTCAAGGATATGTGAGGGAGGGAATCGGGCATTTCTGTCTGGCTTTCCAGTGTCTTGTTTCAACATGTTTCTTAGCCCTAGACCATTGAAGCGAAATAATATCTACAGCAAAGCAGTTTTACATGAGGCAAAGTGGCAACGTTCGAGAGAGCAGAGAGAAAACAAAATGGTGATTCTGGTCATCTTAAAATGGCTGCACTCTAGTTGAGCTAATAGCTATGTAATAACTAATGAGCATATATTCTTAACACTTTAAATGAGGCGGTTGGTCTTCGGCCAATCAATTATCCTGCATTGCCTTCCGTTCGAGGGGTGACTACTTTTCTAGACTGACAAACCCTCCTCTTGGCCATATGCCAAACGCCTCATCCATACATTGCATCTTCCTCTGACTGAGTGTTTAGATCAGGCTCGGAATATGACCCGCACTCTGTTTAATTGTTATCGATTCATTATCATTGTGGTTATTTGGTCTAGTAATGTGTTTTCATTCTATCATCTGAACACATTCCTCACTAATTTCTGTGCATACTATGGGGAGAAAGTGTATGCAACAACAACATGTCGCAAATATTCCTAGGTTTGCTACTAATATTGCAAATAGCTTCCATCTCCAGGACCGTAACACTTCCGAGAACCAGGAGCTTATATTTAAATCCCAACCACTCTCAGGAGGGCGAAGGTCAGAGCTTAATACATGCAAAATTTTCTTATCGCTTCGAAGATCATGGGGGAGGAGTCACTTACAAATATGCAACACGCTGATCCCACGATTTTGCAAACACTGCCGCGATCAACTAAGATTATATCAAGGGCCATTCTCTTTTGCAGTGACATCAATCTTACTCCTTTATCCTCAAGAGTCATGTTATATAATATGTTGGTGGTTCCATTTATTGTTTCTTCCAATATTCTAGAGAGTCGTCTTATGTTATAAGAGTTTATCGCCAGACCCCCAAATAGTATGTATGATTTTGCTATGTCCTCTACAATCAACCCATCTTCAATTTTCCGGCGAGGTCGTGACCTGGTCAATCTGGTTATATCTGATGTTTTTAAAAGAAACACCCCAGGAAGCAGAAATCCCAAATAACACGTGCCTCCCCAGTTCCTCGGTAACCAAGGATATGCTTTTTCTCAACATATGAAATACACAGGATCTCCCACATATACTGGTTCCACTTCTTTATCAAGGAATGCTATGTTCCTGCATCTGGTAAATGTTCCTACCTGGAAAGAACCCTTTTTCTTTAGACAGAATGGGACAGAATGAGGGTTATAGTTCACTGTATATGAAGGGGGTTATGCATCCTTATTCCCCTGTGGGTTCATGTGGAATGTGATCACAGAAGATTTATAAGGTACAGACAATCTATCCTGTGGCATTATTGCTGGTGTAATTAACCGTCTTTTATGGAATATGGAGCACCCCACCCGTTTCATAATCACTTCTTTGAATTCATTCATGCTTGTTTTGTCTAATTGACCAGTTTAACTTTCGTTCCATTTCCCATAATATAAGGCACTTACAGAAACATAACATGCAGAAGTTAAGGGCAGGGGCTGTGCATACCATCCTATTCCATGACCACCATGCTGCGGCAGGTGGGCACAGACCCAACAGTTGTTCTTTCTTAGTATTGAGTGTGTCATATTCATTATCAATAGTAATGTGTTGTTTCCATATTCTTCCCTATGTCTCTCTTCCATTGGGGACAAGGTATAGGAAATCATATTGGCTGGACTTTCCGTCGTGGAAATGTTCACAGTAGGCAACAGTACTTCAAGGGGGTGCATTTCTTCTAGGTACCATAATACTGATATGGTCAATATTGGGGCTAATATACTCATTATACACATTATTATTGTTAAACCCAACATACAATTCTTTCGACCATGTCCCTTTTTCACCTTTCTATGTACTGCGTTTAACTCGCTATCAGCATTGGTGCAGAAGGAGACGTTGGCTGGCTCCGGCATCTTCCCTCGTCGTTCTGCTCTCGCCGTGTTCGTCCTGAATATCCCCTGCCGATGCGCTTGTTGGGATGTCAGAGAGTTCGATAAATGTCTACAGTCCTTCCATGCCAGTTCTCGTTCAGCCTGGATTGCTTATCTGTTTGGTAAGATTCCCGTGCATTTGCACATTACTCTAGAGTTTCAGAGCAGCTGCCTTTGTACCATGTACGCCCCGCTTGTCCGCTCGGGTTCCGGACACATGGATTTAGCACCGAGGAGTTGCGTTTGTTGAGCTCTCTGGCTTGCACAACTCTCACGCCACTCTCCTCTAGGCCTCCGGTTCCTACTTCATCCGAGAATATAAAACAGAGGCAATAAAATCACAAAAAGATGAAGATGCGATCACTCCTTGTTTCTGCTTCGCAGGTTATACTGATTTGCTCCCGGTATCATGTGGTCGACAAATATTGTGGGTGCACTTCCGGTGTCAAGCTTGGAGTCAGCCTCGGGCACAATGGCAGATGATGATGAGTGCCCAGGTGACGATGCAAGCTGCGGCGCAACAGAAGATGGTGGGTGCCACAGAGGTATACGCTTGATATCGACCAGCAGTGATGCAGAACCTGCTGGACAACGTTGGGGCACTCTTTGTCCTTCCTCTTTTATGGCAATCTCATCAGGCACTGTTTCAGGATCAGGCAGTTTCTCTGGCAGGGGACTGGCAATGGCATTTTTCGTGTCTGGAACCGTTGCTGTCTCTTTCTGGTCTTTGTTCCGATCAGTCGACGTGTCAAATGGCGGTGGGACTTTCTTGGCATGCGTGGCATGTGAAACACGCCTTCCGTCCATCCACGCGTATCGCTGTCTGCATAGTCAAAAGTATTTGGTAGGGCCCACGCCACCTGGGTGCCGGTGATGTTTTCCGCTCAGAATTTCTAATCAGCACCCAGGTTCCTGGCTCCAATGCATGTCCTCGGCCAGTGTACCTCACCGGTAATGCCTCCTGCACCTGCTGATGAATCAAAGGCAGTTTTTTTTTACTAACAAATTGCAATAAATTATGAGTACAGGGTATTCTACCTCTCTCATTCTTTTCGGCTGGGGTGCACTCCACACATTCGCTGGTCTTCCCATTATGATTTTGTATGGGGAGAGACCAGTTCTGGCTTGCACTGATGTTCGCATACACAGTAACGCTATTGGCAATGCATCTACCCAACTTAGCTTGCTGCCTGCACAAATCTTACCTATTTTGGATGTCAGGATGCTGTTATGACATTCAATAAGTCTGGCACTCATGGGTTGCCTGGAGCAATGGAATCGCTTATCGATCTGGAGACCTGCACAAATCTGTAATATTACCACACCTACAAAATGCGGACCATTGTCCGACCATATGACACGGGGTAGACCGAAGCAAGAGAAATACTCTTTTAGCATTACTTTCCCGTGCTCATGGCTGTGCAGTCTTTCAACGAATATGCTTCCACCCATTTGCTGAATGCACACATGATCACCAGAACATACTTCAGGTTTTGGCATCCCTCCATTTCTATGAAGTCAAAGTGAATCACTTCGAATGGCCTAGAGGGAGGTCCGAAACTTCCTACTGGAGTCACCGTTCCTTTCCCCACATTGTGCTGTAGGCACGTTATGCAGTTCTGTACTAGCCTTTCGGCATTCTTTTTTACAAGAGGATTTTCCCAGACAGTGGCCAAATGTTGGACTATTTTCTTTGCACAGATATGTGTGGGACTGTGAGCCATTGTAACCATTGCATTTACATAAGCATTTGGCAACATCCAATTCCCGCTCCTCTTGTCCACCCAACAACCCTCCAAGACAAGTTCTGCAGAGCCCTTGGCCCATTCCTGTATTTTGTTGGCGGTAGCTTCCGCCTGCATCTCTCTAACAGTTACAATTCCATTTTCTATCATGCAGGGCACTTCCTCCGATTGTACTGTTAACATTTTTGTATTTAAATCAGTGGCAGTTTGTTTCACAATTCTGTCTGCAAATGTGTTTCCTTCTCCCACTTTGCATGTCACTTTTTTATGTGCCTCGCATTTCACTATCGTTAGGTGCTTTGGGCATGTAAGTGCAGACAGAAATCGTACAATCAAAGGGCCATGTTGAATTTTCTAGCCCCATGTGATGCTAGGAAACCTCTCTCGGCCCATAATCGGCCGAAGTTATGAACCATGCCAAAGGCATACTAGCTATTAGTGTAAATATTTACGCTCAAGTTCTCTGAAATTTCACAAGCCCTTGTTAAGGCAACTATCTCTGCTGCTTGGGCAGAGTTGTATGGGATTCTTTTACTCTCCACAACACTTTTTAATGTAGTGATAGCGTATGCGGCGGCTGATGTGCCGTCTGGTAGTTTAAAACAGGAGCCGTCACAAAACAGTTCCCCTTCTGGTTCTTTTAGTGGTGTGTCACTCAGAACAATTCTCCCTTTTGTTTCTTCCTCAGTAACCATTAAACAATCATGGGGAGGTAATTCAGTCCCACCAATATTTTCCCCGGGCATTGCTATTAATTCTGCTGAATTCAAAGCGCTACACCTCATAATTTGGATGTGGGACGCGAACAATACAATTTCATATCCAGTCAATCTAGCAGAGGTGAGGTGTTGCGTCTGCGTTCTATTGAGTAGAACATCTATGGCATGTGCACCATTAAAATTAAAGTGTGCCCCAATACCATCCCTTCTGTTTGTTTCACTGATGCAGCAGCCACTGCAACAGCTCGCAAACATTGTGGTAGTGCGCGCGCTACAGGGTCGAGCGCGGAAGAAAAATAACCGCACGGCCTATTTTTTCCACCTTGTTCCTGTGTTAGAACAGACAACGCGCATCCTTCATTCTCATGCACAGTCTAAAAACCTTTTCATAATTTGGCGTGCCCAAAACTGGAGCAGAACTCAAAATGATTTTTAACGAATCAAATGCTTTCTGACATTCTTCATTCCACTGCAAAGGCATCACAGCATCCTTTTTTGTCAATTCCACCATTGGTTTCACAATCAAAGCGAAGTTCACAATCCATTGAAGGCAATATGAAGACATGCCTATTATAGCATTCACTCCTTTCTGCGTCTTTGGAATAGGCATACCAGAAATGCTCTCTATCCTCTCTGGCGTTAATCTTCTCCCTTCTTTTGAAAGTAGGTAACCCAAATAAGCTACTTCCTTTTGACAGTACTGGAATTTCCTTAGGCTTGCTTTATGGCCATGTGCAGCTAGATGAGTCAATAACAAAACAGTACCTTTTTTACATATCTCTTCCGTGTCAGCAGCGATTAGTAAATCGTCAATGTATTGTAGCAACACACAGTCTGCCGGTAATTCTAACATGTCTAGCTGTTCTTTCAATGCCCTACTGTATATGCTCAGACTTTCAGTATAACCTTGTGGAATGCGTGTGAATGTGAATGATCGTCCTCCTAAAGTGAAAGCAAATAAATACCTGCTTTCTCTGTGTACTGGAATGCTAAAGAAAGTGTTCTTCAAATCGATAACACTAAAATATTCTGCTGATGCAGGGATCATTGTCAATATCGTAGTGACATCTGCACTAACGGAAATTGGGGATCTACTACTTTATTTAGTGCACGGAGATCAATTATGAAATGGTACGGTACCTCATTGCCCCCTTTCTTATACACTGGAAGAATGGGGCTATTACACACACTACCTGTAATCTCTTCAATCACTCCCAATTTCACCAAATCAGAAACAATACTTTTCAATCCTCTTTCCCCTTCTGCTGAAATTTTATACTGTGGAATACGTGGTAACGTTACGCCTTATTTTAAAGCAATTTTTACTGGCTCTATTTTCAAACATCCCACATCAATGTCATTCACGACCCAAATACAAATTGACACCTCACTCAATTCTCCTGTTAAAGGTTTCGTCACAAATTTAGAAGTCGGCATACTCTGGGGAGAAATAGTCAAAAATGCCCCTTCTGGTGTACAGTAGATAACCGCACTTAGATTTTTCAATAAATTCAATCCTAAAAGATTTTCCCCACAATTCTCTGTTAAAAGAAATGCACAATGTTCAGTAAAAGGCCCTATTGTCACTGCTACTGATTTGGACTCAGGATTTATTACTGGGGTGCCTGTGAACCCTACTGAGCTATTTTGTCACCCTGACAGACGTATATCTGGAACAAAGTGATGATCTATCGAGCACTTCTGTGCCCCCGTGTCTACGAGGAATCTATGCTCTTCATTACCAACTTTCATTTCTACATAGGGTCCTTTCTGATTCACGGGAATGGATACTGGTTCTGACCCCTGTCCTGGGCTGTACTATTGGGGTAACAACACATCATCCGATGTGTAGTCACCACTGTCACTATAGTACCCACCTGTCTGAATATCAAAAATGTTTCCACCTCTTCCTCTATTTCCAGTTTGTGCACCCTGCTGATTTTGACTCTGAGCAGAAGTAATCTGATTCAGAGCCTGACCTTGATTTTGTGCACCATTCCCTTGATTACTTTGGTGTTGTGGCATCTGATTTATGTTGTGACCATTTGTTCCCAGGTGCCCTCTGTGCTGTCTTCTCTGACCATATCCGCCTCTATTTTGCAAATGTGGGCATTGTGCCCTCCAGTGTCCTCCTCTCTACAATATGCACATTAGTTTAATCCCGAAGGCCCTCCATGCATGTTCAAATTATTCCTGCCCCGTGCATTTCCCCTTCCCCTGTTATGTCCCTCTACTTGCTGGAGTAACACTTGTGTTTTCAAATTTGTTCTATCCTTTGCTTCTCTTTCCTTCTCGGTATTTACCCGGTTCTCATAATATTGGGCCATGAGTAATACTTCTCCTAGCATTTTTGCTTGCCATGCACTTTCTGATGTCATTATCAAATTTTGAATCGGGAGTATTAATCCCCTCACGTATTTATCCACAAATAACATTTTTCCTGCTTCCGTACTCACATCCTGCCCACAGAAATCTGTAAATACTTCTTCGAATCTGTTGAAATAATCTGTGGCCAACTCGTCTTTACCTTGAACACACACAGTCATTTTGTCCCATTGAATTCTTTTCTCTGGGACCAATTCTTTTAACTTTTGTACTATTCTTGCCGGCAATTCTAACATATTCACCCCTGGTTGTGCACCCACTCTTTATTTTTATCCTCCAGTACTAAATTTGCCCAACGTGGCGCCATAGGCTGTCTCATCATCTACCTTTCTTATTCGTTTCCATATGTCGGCTGGCAGAATCACGGGGAATATTAGATCTATATCACTCATAGTGAACACAGAGGATTGCAATAGAAACTCTACTTCTTTATAAAAACCTGATGGATTTTTCCGTATATCAGGGATTGTTTGTTTTATATTATTCACTTCCTGTCTAGAGAAGGGAACGGGCACATATTGGACTGTGTAATGTGCTGGAATTACCACAGGTGGTGCACTACCTACTGCGGGAGTCTCTACCTTAGGTACAAAAGTAGGGGGCACTTCTCTCATGGGGAATGCCACACTCACTATTCCCCCCCCCCATAAGCAACAATATTCTCAGATTGAGGGATAAAGCTGTCTCTCCTGTTCCTCATTCCATTGCCCTCTTATATACCGCAAACAGTTCAGGAGGGCTAACCTTTTCCTCGCTTATATCTTTGTTTATTAAATATTCAACCATTGTCTGTAATGCTCTCCTTTTCATTGATAAAGTGTATTCATCAAATATTCCATGTATTTCCATTGTGGGAATACTAGGATCTGAAATCCATTTTAGTGCCTCCCGTATACATACTTTAAGCTCTGCACTAATTTGCGCTGCTGGTGACAGAAATCGCTGCTGTCTACCCCTCTCAATATTCTTTCTCCTATTCCCCGGTGTAGCAAGTACTTAGAATATTCTTCATCAAGTTCATTCTTTAATTCAAACAGTCGCTTCACATGCGATTCTATTTCCTCATCTCTCCCTCTACAACGGGCTAATGCATTTAAATCCAACAATCGTTGCGGTGGTAACTTCCCAATTAACTTTTTCCATTGTGCCGACAAATATTCCACCATGCATTCCAACAATACCTGTTTTTCATTGCTCCTCCTGAAGTCATGTATTGACGCTAACGTGGCCGCCCCATCATTCTCGTCTATATACATTTCCGCCTGTTCTTGCAGTTCATGCTTTCTCTCCTTGCTGATCGCGCTGTGGGTCACTCTCACACACTCGCTTTGTTCTAATTCGCTTATGGGGGGCGCAGTTGGAACAGAAATACCCCCATGTGTGGAAGGCGTGGAAGGGGCAGTGGGCACGGGAGAAGTCTGCTGGGGCTGTGATGGTTGTGAAACACTCGGGGCTGGCTGACTAGAGGGTGGTACCATTACTAACGATGCTTGTGTCTGTATTGGAGTTGGGACAGGTTGAGCAATAGGAGGGGGCTGGATGACGGCTACTGACGTGATCTTTTTAGTTTCACTCCTCAGGCCTTGTTTTGTTTCAGTTAATATCTTGTTCATTATTTCATCTGATGAATGTAGCTCCCTTTGCGGATATATTTTTTCTATGTTTAATTAATCGCGCCGCCTTGCCTTTCTCAAATTATTACTCCACTCCTCCTCCTCCTTCTCCTCAGCTTTCTCCGCTTTTGACTTATGCCTGCACGCAAGTTTCTCTCTACTTCTAAATCGGAGCATTGCTTCCCTCCTCCAGTCTCTGAGATTATCAAGTGCCCCAGGGCGTGCTCTCTTACTTATCAAAACGTTTTCCAGGTTATCTATCCGGTCCATAAAAACTCCCATTCCTCGGCCACTGAAGGTCTTTCTGCTTTCTGGTTTACTTATGCCAAGTTTCACAAAACATTATCGGTCCCATACCATACTTTACATACATATCATAAGCCGGCGTTCCCCCCGGAGGCGCTACCTGGCCAGTTTCCAAAGATTGTTCGCTGCAGCGGAAAAAACCTGCTAAGGTGGACAATGCCCCAGGCATGTTTTAACCTTACCCTTGGCTAATCAAACTTACTCTGGATGTTTGATTTTGCAAAATCAACTCTCAACCAATATCAGTATCACTCACGAATTGGGCCACGACTCACCTGATTAGTCAATTTGTCTTTTCAAGACCCAATTCGTCCGTATATTGATGCAACCAATGACGTCGTGTCTGCGTATCTCGGCACTGCCTCGTTTCGGGTCCCTCGCCTCCTTGTTCGCTGGCCAGGGACGTCGATCAGGGATCAGCTGTGTGCAGATCTGCAAAGGAGTCTCATCACTTTCGCTGGACGCCCCGGACACCTCTTGATCCCGGCTTGATCGCTCCTGTCCTCGCCGTTCTTGTCGCCTTTATGAGTTTGCAACGTACACGATGGAACAGGTGGGGGAGGGTGACTATTCGGGTACCATCTTGAAGGGGCCCCTGAGGGACCCTCGGATGTGGAAACAAGGCACAATCACCACACACGAATGGATACGCCAGACAAAAGGTTTTATTCCCAAAATGTAGGGTTTATTGCAAAACAAATAGTACCAGTTGGCCAAGTGGTCCCACGCCCCGTGACGTGTGTCTAACAGACCTCGGGGACGCAAGCAAACGAAAATTATACATCAGTTACATATACACAAAATGAGCATCCTACAATCAGTAATGGCACATTTTATGCCACCACGAATTCATCCCCTTTGAATTGGAGGCGATGATTGACCATGGTGACGATTATGACACTTTAGACCACCATATTTAGTAACAGGTTACAATCTCAAATTTACATTTAAATTTTTTATTTGCGAGAACACAGCACTTCTGTTTTCATGGGCAAGCTGCACGTAGGAGACTGGCACATACCAGGCCTCACTATCTCTTAGTTTCGATTCTCACACTAGAGGTAAGCTTGCTCTCCGGGGCCTCACTGTGCTCAGAAAGGGGGGCTGTAAAGAAGAACATAATTCAACTCTTTAAATGTTAGTTTCGTACATTGCTATTCTTTCAGGAGACTCGCTGGCATTCGTGTACCGATTAAAATGCCTTACTCCCTGCCTTCAAGGATATGTGAGGGAGGGAATCGGGCATTTCTGTCTGGCTTTCCAGTGTCTTGTTTGACCATGTTTCTTAGCCTTGGACCATTGAAGCGAAATAAAATCTACAGCGAAGCGATTTTACATGAGGCAAAGTGGCAACGTTAGAGAGAGCAGAGAGAAAACAAAATGGCGATTCTGGTCATCTTAAAATGGCCGCACTCTAGTTGAGCTAATAGCTACGTAATAACTAATGAGCATATATTCTTAATACTTTAAATGAGGCGGTTGGTCTTCGGCCAATCAATTATCCTGCATTGCCTTCCGTTCGAGGGGTGTCTACTTTTCTAGACTGGTGTTGTATGCTGTCACACTCCAAAGATCCCGCCCGAGATTCCTCACATGCTTCTTCAAAGGTGCTGTCCAGGGTCTCTGAGTTCTTCTTCTTTTGACGTCTCTGGGGTTCCTTTACCTTCTTTATCCTCCGGTCGTGCAAATAAGGATTAGCCCCATCGGAATCTGCCTTTGCCTGAAATAAACCCAGGCCCAAAGGGACCCCAAGGGGCAAGCCCCCAAAAAAACAGAGAACAATCCTTGTAGGCAGAAAAAAAACCCTGATGGTTGAGTCTGCAGTTCCAGTTGATCAAAGTCCTTGTACCAATGGTAAGCACTGTAGATTGGTTAAAGAGATAAGAGAGTCTGTGCCTATACACCCAGAAGCTGGTAGTTGAAAATTCCCAATAAAGTTCTCTTGTCACTTTGTTGGATGAATGGAGAAGAACTGTGCAAAGATGACTCCTACAAGTCAGGGAGAGTAATAGAGTCCCCGAAGGATTGAATGCCAATACCCACTGAGCACTTTCGTGAGAAAACAGAGCAGACAGAAATGTAATGAAGCGAAAAGCGCGCGATAGCAGGAGTGCTGTAACGTGATAGTTAAGACACCGCAGACGCGGTTGAAACTGAAACCAAAAGAAAACAATCCGAACAAAGTAAAAGGAGACATCTTACAGCAAGAGCGCTGTAACCCGGAAATGTATACAGAACAAGAGTGGAAGAAACAGAATTGAAGGTAGAAGTTTAAGATAAGAAAGGATGACGTGTTACAGCAAGTGTGCCGTACAATGCAGAGGGAGCAACACGAGTGCAGAGAGACAGGTAAGTAAAGGAAAGTCAGAATGCCATCCATAACAGGAGGAAAGGCAAAAGAAGGGGCATGCCTAGATGGTAAAGAAATGAATGAAAGATATCATAAGAGAGATAGAGCAACAGCGAAAGGGAAGGAAAAAATAGGAAGTAGGAGAGATAGGACTTTAGAAAGTCAGCGAACCCAAAGATAGAGCAAGGAAGGCTACAGAAGAGTGAGAGCAGTCCGAAAACCGGGAAACAAAATAGGCTGAGAATAATCTGCAAGACAAAGGCAAAAAAGCAGAAGCTCTGGCAAAGAGAGATTCCGAAGCGTTCTTCAAGAGAAAACTGATACAATGCAAGGGGGAGATGGCTCCGCCCACCCTTATAGAGGCGTCAGCAATCTTGGGAGAAGACTAGACTGCAGAATCTAAGTGTATCTCCATCATAGTCAGCATTTCCAGGGCCTGTGCATGACAACATATCCCACTGTAATGCATTTAAAAAATGTAATATCTGTGACTCAAATATGGAGTCTATGTGAAATGCATTCTGTCGGCAGCAGTGGACATTTGCTTCCAATTCTCAGTGAAAGCTTAATTTGCATTTTCTGAAACACTGGAAAAACATCTTGAATTTCCCCAGGCCAGTCAAGGTTTGTTTTGGATTCCGCATGAGCCGAAAGGGAGTTCTTTTGGCTCCCATGAGAAACAGAGAGGGTTTACTTGCCACAGTATTCCACAGAGAACATCAGCCAGATATCTGTGATTTGCTATCAGCAGGTGACCTTTCTGGAAAAGTACTAGTTTGTAGTTGTGTAAGTTAGATTGGAGGGCATCAGACAAGGCTGGCAAAGGGAGACACATAGCTTCAGATGAACTGAGAGACGGTAGATATTTCAAATCCAGTTCCAATCCTGTTTTGCTGTGTCTCTGCGCCAAGCCTGCTTTTAGAAGCTTTCCAGTGAATTTCCTGGAAGGGATGAAGTGGTGAAAATCAATACCAACAGTGATGTAACCTGTTTTCTAGTTCTGCATTTTATTTTGTAATGTTTATTTGAGCTAATAAACAACCATATAAATGCCAGTTTTTATAAGCACTGAGAGTGAGTGAATTCCTGCGGTCCAAGAGTACATTGCCTTCCTATTCAGTGTGTTGGGGAAACATAATAAGATATATAGACATCCGTGCACTGATATTTGGGAGAGTAAAACACCCACACATCCAAGAAATGTAGATTGGGTTCTCCGACCTCTAAGGTAAACTTAATTTGTTCATGGCACTTGGTGAGATATTAAAAAACGCGGTTAATTTCAAACGTGTACCTTTCCAAATTGCAAAAACGTCATTTATATAACAGCACCAAGCATTCTTATGTGATATATATGGGTCTTTTCAAAGTAGAACATAAATATGTATGCATATGTTGGTGCGATCGATGAGCCCATTGATGAACCCGAAATTTGTAAATAGAACTTGCCTTTGTATCTGAAGTAGTTGTTATACAAAATTAGATTGATCAATGCCATTACAAAGATCCTAGGAATCTACACATCTTCATGTTGTAGCAGAAGTTATTCCATGGCCTCTATACCTTCCCCATGTATGATAGAGGTGTAGAAACTATTTACATCCAAAGAAAAAAAGATAAGTTCACTATCTGTCAGTTGTAATTCACCCAGAGGTTGTTGTACAAGTGGTTGCAATACTGTGTACAAATAAATGGGCAAAGGGTCAAAGATACTTTCCGTACATGCTAAAATCGGTGTGAATGGGGGCTCTATGGGGTTCTTGTGTATTTTGGGGAGTGCATAGAAAACGGGGAGGATAAGGTGTCTCAGAACTAAGAAGTCTGCTGTTTTTTTAAATAATCCAAGCTGATTATTTAGCCTTTATAGGCAGTACAAAAGATAAGAGAACATGCTTTGAAAGAATGAGTTCATGTAGGTGAGCCGGTACATATGGGGGTGGTGCCACTTTCAGTATCACCAAGAAATATGGTTATCAGAGCTGCCCCAGACGCCTATAAAAGTGTCATCATGACTTTGCTAGTAGGCATGACTGGTAAGGCAACTGATGTGAAGTGGTAGACGCGATACAGCAATTGTCAGATCTGGGTGAATGGGGCAATGCTGGGAACAAGCCTTGAGAGGGGGAGGGCACAGTGAGAGGAGAACAGAAGGCAGGAGATAAGATAGCAGAGATTCCTCAGTGTCAAGAAAGGACATGTTTTTGGCAACCTTGAAATATGGTGTGCCATGGGAAGAAATTGATGGTATTGAAACCAGGGAAATGTATGAGTTGTACAAAAAGAGAGGGCTTGCTGGGAAACAGCACTATAAACAAGTCAAGAGACAGGTAATGTCTAAGCAGAAGAGAGGCACTTCACCTTCAGCACCTATTGAAGAGGAGCAGGGAGAAGGGACCATGGGGATCCCTTGCCAGTACCATCCAACATTTGCGGAGTTGAGAAAACAGTGAGTGCTATGTTGGAGCCTTTGTCTGGGTACACTCATTCCAAATTTGAATAGGATTCTGGCCAAGTCCCGATAGTGTCAGCTCGCATATAAATTGACAGACAACCTCTTGTTAATGTTAAGATCTTTAGAAGCCTGGGAACACACAAGGACTCAGAGTTTTGATTGACACTGGGGTGGAGGCCTCATTGCATTGATCCATCGAAATCCTTCAAGGTTTAAAAGTCGACATTTTACCATTACTGGACTGCATGCAGTACAGTCACGTGTTGAAATGAAGATAGGCTATTTGAAAAAAACTGAAATATCAATTGTTGATTGTCCCGATATCAGAATACATTATTGGATTTGACATTTTGGAAGGGTTAACTTTAGGGTTAGGACGTAAAACGCATTTGGAGTCAATGAATTGACTTGTACACCAGTTATTGTGGACAAATTGAATATCCCTCTGGTGCACGTGCCATTGGCCACAAAACTGGTGTTATTGAAACAATACTGCATTCGCGGGGTACATAAGGACATTTCAGACACCATTAAAGATTATGTAGAGGCATGAGTATTGAGGCCAGTATCTACTGCTTGGAACAATCCCATCTTGCCTCTTAAAAAAAGAGGATGAAAGCTGGAGGATGACTGTGGACTATATAGAGTTACATAAACACACTCCCCCTTTGGTTCCTGTAGTGCCAGATACTATTACCTTGATTTCTAATGAACAGAAGTTTAAGTAAACCTAAGGACATTTCAAACACCATTAAAGATTATGTAGAGGCATGAGTATTGAGGCCAGTATCTACTGCTTGGAACAATCCCATCTTGCCTCTTAAAAAAAGAGGATGAAAGCTGGAGGATGACTGTGGACTATATAGAGTTACATAAACACACTCCCCCTTTGGTTCCTGTAGTGTCAGATACTATTACCTTGATTTCTAATGAACAGAAGTTTAAGTAAACCTGGTACACTGTACTCGATTTGGCAAATGCTTTTTTCTCTGTGCAATTGCCGAAGAGTGCGAGGAGCAGTTCTCATTTTCTTGGGGTTAGTGTCAGTACACCTTCACAAGATTACCTATAGGGTACTTGCATGGTCCATCTCTCTGTCACTGGCTGGCGGCAGAACACGTAGATAAAACACCTTGTAAGCCTAACATACAAATCTCACATTACATTGATTACATTCTGATTCAGGGCAAAGATGAACACTGTGTGCAAAAATCAATTGGAAGCAATCATTGATGGATTGAAAAAGGAAGGCTGGGAAATTAACTAACAAGTTTCAAGAGCCATCTGAGACTGTGATATATTTAGGCATTCAATGGCACAATAGGCACCGAGAGATAGTGCCAGTAGCCAAACATAAGATACTTGAATTTACTACTCCAGTGAAAAAGAAGCAAGATCAGCAGTTGACACAACTGTTTGGATTTTGGAGACAACTTATACCACATTTAGGGCAGATCTTGGCCCCACTTAACAAAGTGACATGAAAACAATATGAATTTGAATGGGGCGAAGACCTGCAGAGAGCAATTGATTTCGAAAAGGACACAGTGCAGTGTGTGATTGATTTGCGGTCTTTGAAATCAGGAGAAGTGGAGCTAAATGTATCTGTACAGGACAATTATGCTAACTGGAGTCTGTGGAAAGAGCAAGACAATAAGCAAGTCCCTTTGGGATTTTGGAGCTGCAAACTGCCTGAGGCAGGTGATAAGTACATCCATTTGAGAAGCAATTGCTGGCATGTTATCGGGCTCTTATTGAAACAGAACAATTGACAGTGGGTAATAATCCACTGATTATACCCAAAACACCAATTATGCAATGGGTGTTGAGCTCCCCTAAAACACACAGGATAGGTTACGCTCAAGATGCCAGTGTAATCAAATGGAAATGGTACATTCAAGACAGAGCCAAATCAGGAAAGGGTGGGATTGTGAAGTTACATGAGCAAGTGGCTAATATACCTCCCGTAGATTACATACCACAAGAAGTGACTGGAGTACATGAGTCACCCATGAAAAGGGGTAGCACCTTATAAAGATCTGACAGTAGAGCAGACAGAGCATGCCTGGTTTACCGACGGCTCTGCTTGCTATGGAGGAACTGAGCACTACTGGAAAACAGTGTGATATAATCCCAAGACAAAAAAGATCTTGACAACATCAGGGAAAGGGAAGAGCTGTCAGTTTGCAGAACTCTATTCAGTCTATCAACCTCTGAAACAAGAAACACCTGGTCTATGTAATTTGAACACATATTGATTGTCTGTAGCCAATGGGCTAGATATGTGGCTGCCAACATGGCAAAAAAAAATGGAGAGAAAATGCATTGAAAAGAATTGTGGGGAAAGGAACTGTGGCAAGACATTGGAGAAATGCTATCACAAAGTGAAGTAACAGTGTATCATGTGGATGCACACTGTAATACTCATTAGAATGTTGGTTTAATTATGTTGCAGATGAACACATCAAGATTTCATCTGTGAATGCAGAGGCTCAGGAGGATGGTTTGGAGTGTCTGGCAAAGTGGGCTCACCAGAAATCTGGGCATCTTGGAAAACAGCTACTTGCAGGTGGGAACAAGATCAAGTGATTAATAGCCCTTTAGAGGTAGTGAAAACAGTTATTATGCAATGTCCTGTGTGTCAACATCAACAGCATAGACCCATCCCTCATATTGTCCAGAGCCCTTTGTGAAGAGGTACGTTACCGGGTGAAATCTGGCAGATCGATTATATCGGTCCTATGCCAATCAGTAAGAGCTGCCAATATACATGCACCATTGTGGATACTTTTTCAGGATATTTGTTGGTGTTGCCATGCAAGAGGGCCACACAATCGAATACCATTAATGTTACACTCACCTGGTATCCACAGGGACGCCACCCAGCCGGGTTACTCGCTAGTATGCTTCTCAGCTTTGCCCTGATGTGGTCTGCGGAGAAGGTTCTGCCTGAAAATACGGGAGGACTGTGTTCAAGACTGACCAACTGGGGTAAGTATCCTCCCTCCACCCTGTATATTTTCAGTCCCTCTGGCACCCTCTCCTCACCTTGTGGTAGAATTAGGCGTGCTCTCCGTCCTGTCTTCTTTGCAGGGGCCCGTTGTCTTTCATGGGCGAGTGCGGTCCAGTTACTTCACTGACGCCGGCCCGTTCGATATTGTTCAGGTAGGTCTTATTGCTGTTCTTTAGTTTTGTTGTTATCCTGCATACCTTTCTTTGTTTAAAATGTCTCCTTTTCTCCCTTAGGTATGCAGAGCTTCAGCGCAGCGAACTGGCTTGGTTGAGCCCTGCTGGTAAATGATGGTGCATTAAGAGCGCTATGATGCGTTAAGTAAGCGCTATGCGCAGCGCTGCAAAGTCTTGCCTTTGCTAACCTGTGTTTTCCTTCCTTGTATGTCACGGTGTTCTTCAGCACGAGTGGAATGTCCGGAGTGGTGCCAGCCAAGAGGCGACCAGCCAGGTAAGCCTTTTGAGCAGTTCGTTATTTGTAAATGTCTCTACAGCTTTCTTTAATGTTGCCTCTATCTTCCTCTTTCAGGTCGTTCTGTCCGGGAGGCGTGCAGATTCGAGGAAGCTGTTCTCAGTAGCTGTGAGTGTTTAAAGATGAAGACTGCAGGTAAGATGCTGCTGCTAATGATGTTCCTTTTGTCTCCTTGCAGATTCGAGGGAATAGCTGGACACGGTGAGTGCCACGTTGCAAGCTGCAAAGTAACACGAAGCATGTTCTGCAGTCAGGGTGTGGTTTATATAGCCCAGGTAAAGTAGTGCCAGGGAAAGTAGTTCCAGGCCTGCCACACCCAAAACACTAGACCGCGTAGCTTGCTTCTTAGTGAACCAAGCTATGTGGATGCCTCCATGTTGGCTGACAATACAATAAAGTAGTTCCCAAGCACATTGTTGTCCATGGTGTATGAGCCTGGCCCCATGAGGGCTTTTGAAGAGGATGCCAGGCTCTAGAGGCCCGAGTCCTGACTCTACCTGGTCAATGGGTTTGCCAGAGGGGGTTGTGGGCGAGGGTTGTGACAATTAAGTTGTTAGACCACATTATTTTGCATTATGGAGTACCCTTGCAAATTCAGAGTGACAATGGCACACATTTTAATGGCAAGCTAATTCAGGAGTATTGGCAGAGAACAATGTTGAGTGGTTCTACCATGTCTCATATCATCCACAAGGGGTGGACCTTATTGAGAGAATTAATAGGTTGTTGAAAGAGCAATTGCATAAGTCAGGAAATGGTAGCAAGGTAGGCTGGGTTTGATGCTGTAAAAGTGTTGAACAATAGGCCAATGGCTGAGTGTGGCACACCTTTGATGTACTTGTTAACTCCTGTGCAAATGCAACCTAATTTGGCTAGAGAAGTCTTGTTGTATTGGGTGTTTTCACCAGGTGACTTAGCTCCTTGCCAAACAACTCCAGAATCTGCAGGATTAGATTTGCATTCTCATATAGAAATCAGATTTGAGCCCACAGGTATAATAGTAATTGAGACTGGTATTGGAGTACAAATTCCCTCAGAACATATGGGATCAATTGGCCCTAGATTAAGATCTGGATTAGCATTGAAGGGCATCCAAGTACGGGAGTGATTGATAGATGCAGACTATCAAGGAGAACTCAAAGTAATTCTAATGAACAGTGGAGATCAGATATTGCCTATCCATGTAGGAGATAAGATAGCCCAATTGATTGTCATATCTATTAAACTGTCCATGGCCAAAAAGGGAGATCCCCTGAAGTGTTAACTACTTAGGGCAACCATGTTTTTGGTTCATCAGACCACATGATACCAGGTGCAAAGGTGTGGGTGGAGAAGCAGAGTGGCCCACCTCTAACTACAGATGTCATAGCATCAGGCGGAGACCAAGTGGTGTTAATAATGGAGCCTGGTAAGGAAGAATGGGACCATGTCCCTGCTGACAAATGTTTTTAAGAGAATGTTTATCAACAACAAGGCCTGGATTGCTTTACAGATTCTGTGCCTGGATGGTGTAAGTGTATTTCTAAGTGGTCTCCATTTGGTTGACGGAAGTTACACAGAGCAGAAGCAAATAAAAAATGTCACATTTGCGCAAACCTACCAATCTGAATCTGATGAGGTTGGTGGATGAGATTTGTGGGTCACTTGATGCCAACACCAACGTATTAGCCCAAGCAGGCATGAAGAAATGGATTCACTAAGCATTGAGGATGAATCAAATCCGAATTTCCCAAACAGAGAACATATGGATCCATTTGGCTCATGCCATTGTGAGAACCACCTACTTTTGCTTATCAAACTCACAAAATGGAATGGACCTACTGACAACCTGTCTAGTAGCGGTGCCATCACCTGCTTCAACTTTGAGACACATTTTTAGTGTGATGTATAACGACTCTTCAGTGGAGGATAATGATATTCATAAGTCATTTTCGGTTCATGAATATTTTAAGTTCTGTCAGGAAACAAAATGACAAATGGAGAAATCTCACTAAAGTGCACACCTATAATATTGCTAAAGGAGATATTTGTTTTCTAATGACCTGTCAGCCAGAGGAGGTTGGCAAGTGTAAGAAATTGAATATAAATAAAGAAATCAACAGGACTGTGTTTGAAAAACAACCATGTGCACATACATCAACATGACCAACACAATGATGTGTAATCATGCAATTGTAGCTGCTAGTCATTTAAACCATGTCAAACTTGCAGTAGGATGGTTATTTTCATGCAGGAATGCTATGTTTAGCTACATTCCTGTTAACATCTCTGGAGAGCCATGTGCAGTAACACAACTAGCCTTAAACTTGTTTCCTTTGAATCCAGCATCACCTAGAGTTAAGATATCTATTTTTGAATATATAGGGCTAACACCATATTGTGATTCAAAGGTGAATTTATTGTCTGAACAAAAAGTAGTTCAACCCTGTGCTTATTTTGTGGTGGGAGTTTGGGAATGTTATTCTTAGGGCTATAAATCTATGATTAAACTAGCATGTTTAGTATGAAAGGGTTGAATCATACTTCTCCAACATTTGAAGAATTAACTACGTTTTTTCATTGAATTTCATAGTTTTTTATTAGTTTTTATTAGTGCAACTGAACCCATAATGTCCCTTTAACAAAGTTTTTTTCCATCAATATATTATAGGGCGGCAGTCGCAGCCCTATAGTTAAGGTGAGTCGGAGAGAAATATTAACCCCTCAAAATTCTATTGTTAATAATTTTTGATTCGAACAATGGATTTGGCCAACATTTCGGAAGTGAATAAAAGTCTACTTTTAAGACTGCAAAGTAACAAAGATTTGTTAAAAGATCAAAATAATCTTAAGCACAACAAAAAAAAAAGAATTTCTCCAAAAGTGCAGCCTTCTTCACATTCATTTTCCCCATTTACAAAAAAGGTAAATTTTTGCCAAAGCGCACAGCCCAAATCGCTGGATGGATTTGGACCAGGTCAGAAACAACTTGGCATGACTCACGATCCATGCGTTGTTTGTGGTTATTCCGTGCCCCCTTCTCCACAAATTATAGTTATTCATCATATGGTGCATTACAGGATCATGACTACCATCTTGTTTTTCTCTCAATGCGAGAGATATTCACGGCTGTAGGCGAGGTTATGGGAAAATTAAACGCAGTAAAACAATATTAGTGGGTATAAATAAATGCAAATGCCATCAGGGTAGAGGTGGGGGATGGCTAGAGGGCAGTAAGTGAAATTTGGGATTTGGAGGAGGTACAGGGACCGAGTTTGCAACACAAAGCTTTCCATAGCCTCAGCTTTAGTGGCAAATAGCCGACATATCAAAGTAAACTCTGTCATAGAAGCAGCGTGTGTTGTGGGGGGAAAGGGAGAGGGCTGAGGAGGATAGGAGGCCATCTGGGTCATGGGGGGAGCAGACACAGATGGGGTGGGCACTTAGTGAGGTGCAGGGGGGCAGGAAAGCATTTCTTTTTGGCTGTTTTGCCGATATTCGCGGCTATATCCGAGGTTACCAAAGACTACAGATAGCAGAGGGTATGTGTAGTACGGTAATCGTGGCTATATAGTTGGGGGTGTCAGTGTTTTATATATTTTTTAAACTACTTTGTTTCTGTTAATGACCTGGTAGGTTTTAGAGAGTCTTTTTTATTTTGGATGCCTGTTTTCAGACTTATGAGCATTTAAGACTTTAGAGAAAGATAGAAGAAAATAGTTTAACAAAATTAATATAAAAAGGAGCAATTGTAGTCTAGTTTAAGATGCGGCACACAATGTATTTTAGGCTGTGTATTCTCACTTATGGTATTATGTTGTGTGGGTGTGAAATGCTTGCCTATCTAGTTTACTATTATGTATTTTTCATTTACTTGACATAAGTACAAAAGTAGTGTTGTTCTGTATACATCATTTAAATTGGATTGAGGTATAAAACCTGTTATCAGTTCCCCCTTTAACTGTCTTTTTGTAGCCGCGGTTATGGTAAAAGTCAATGAACTGTAACTGCGCTAATAATGACATTTTTCTGTTATTATTTATTGTAATTTTGTATTTATGTATGATGAGTAGTCCGAAAAAGGACTGTTTTGGGGTACACTGAGTGTAAAACCTTAGCACACCAGGAGTACAATTTTGATGTTATGAAGGAACACTGAATTTCCATCATCGATTAGGTGTAGTCGGTCATGTCTATAGAAATTGCCCATGTAGAACTGTATGTTGTTGTTCGCAATCCATAATTGTTTGTGGTCTGTCATGGATGCTGAAGCTGCTTTATTAACATTTCTCTGGGATTTCTCAATTTTACCATTAAATCTGGTGATCCATCTCAATTTTTGCTCACTGGCCCTTTCACAGAGAAGAAATGTCCCTGCATATCAGTCTTTGTCCTGCCCGAGGGCAGTCCAGCACCAAAATAATAGGCAATTCTCCTCTGAACAAGAGTACCGACAGCAACCCCATACACGTTTTTCAGCCTTGTTCGGCATTATCAGTGAGGTGAAGCTATGCCTCTCTAAGAACAGTGAGCAAGGGGTTTACGTCTGGATCGCCCTGGTAACTTGGGGTGAGATCCAAAGTTAAATTATGCAAAACAAGGGAGGGGGTCTGGGAATCTCTATACCAGCATGAACACAGCCCAATGACCTGTTCATGGGTGAATAACCCCTGGGAGAGACTCTACCAAGTCTTTAGCTCACTGTCCCTTTCACAGAGAAGTCATTCCTCTGCATATCAGTCTTTGTCCTGCCCAGGAGCAGTCCAGCACGGAAATACTGGGCAATTCTCCGCTGAACATGAGTACCAACAGCAACCCTATACACGTGTTTTAGCCTTGTTGGGCATCGTCAGTGAGGTGAAGCTCTGCCTCTCTAAGAACCGTGAGCAAGGGGTCCACGTCTGGATTGTCCTGGTAACTTAGGGTGAGACCCAAAGTTAATTTATGCAAAAAAGGGGGGGTCTGGGAATCTCTCTACCAGCACAAACACAGCCCAATGACCTGTTCTTGGGTGAATAACCCCTGGGAGAGACTCTACCAATTCTTTAGCTCACTGTCCCTTTGGCAGAGAAGAATTTTCCCTGCATATCAGTCTTTGTCCTGCCCAGGGGTAGTCCAGCACCGAAATACAAGGCAATTCTCCTCTGAACAAGAGCACCAACAGCAACCCCTCTTTTTTGGAGTTTGTTTCATATTTTGAAACAATTGAAGACATAATACACTTTCAAAATATGTGTGTTGGTTGTGTACGCATGTGATAGTTTGATAATAAGTAGATACATTATATGTGTTTGGTGATATTTGCTCTTTTAAAAATAGTTTTTAGTCTCATTTTACATGAATATATAGAATGTACTTAAAGAATCCCAATTGTGGTTCATTTTCTTCCTGATCATTGTTTTGAGCTTCTTCTTTTTTAATCTCTTCCTCTGTAGGGTAATTCCCCTCCAGCCATTCTTTGAACTGTTCCATTTTAGTAGTGGCAGAGAGAATCACTTCTTCTGAGTTCCGAGTTAGAATTTGGAATAGAGGAAGAATAATGAGGACAGAAGGTGAAATGTTTCTGTTTGCTTTGTGATTGGTTGTTCATTGTTTGTGTGGTGGGTGGCTGCCAATAGGATTTCAAGTACATCATATGCTGTTGAATTGCATAGATCCTTTGAGAGAATGTATTTTTGAGTAATGTTTATGTATGCCAATACAGTTGTAGATAATATTATATTATTATATTTAGAGTTTTTGTACATAGTACATTTTTATTGAGTGAAGGTGAGGTGTACCCTTTGGAAATAGTGCTGTTTTTGGGGTATATTTATTGTTTCATTTGATATTTGAGAGGAATCTCTTAGTTCAGAAGATTGTGCAATATTTTTTGAGAATGGGGTTAATAGTGATGTTGAAGATATAGGTGATGGTTTCTCAAAGCATTGGCTTACAACGTGTTTTGGTTTTATAACATTACTTTAGATGGAGTGTTTGAAATGAGAGGTATATACTGCGATAGTGGAGAAATATTTTTGACAGGGAGCACAGTTTTTTTTTCTGTTTGGGAAAAGAAAATTAATTAATCATCTAAAGAAACAGCACAGACACGTTTTTTTCAAAATGGTTTGAATCACCATAGAGGTGAAGAGTATTTCTCTGATTGTAAATATATTTTTTGGTGATATGTTGGTAAAAGAACCCAAAGACTCTTTTCTTTTAAGTGCCCCCCAGATAACCTTTTACGTATATTGGAAAAGGAAAATACCTTTGATTTCTTTTTTTAAATAGTCGTGGTTATGATAGTAGTCAACGAAACTTTGTATCTTGTCAGGTGTATTATATCCATGGGTAGCAATCACAAGATGGTCATATCCACCCAGGCAAATGGTAAGTTGTGTATTTTTGGCGCTATAACTATCACGCCACAGCCGCGGGTATGTGTTTCTGATTCCATGCCCTCATGTGTACCTTTATGTTGTTTGAATTGTTGCAGCTTCTCAATATGTCTTTTTGAATCTGTAAAAATGTTAGGGATAGCCACAACTGCTGCCAGTTGACTCGATCAACGGCTTTGAGCGCGCCAATCGCATTTCTTACTTTTTGACGGTCTTTGATAGCTGGGGGTATGGATTGGTCACTGTACCCGCGGCTATAGCTGGTTGTATTTTGGTGCAGTGATCATGTTATATTATGGATATCTTAGCTCAGATTTGTACATGTATTTCTGTTTTGATGTTCTCAACTCAAGGCTAATGTGAATTGATTTTGAAATGTTTGTAATATGTGTTTTTGAGCGCATTAGAAAAATGTTTGTGTAACCACATCTATAGGTGGGTTTTCGTTGTGTAACCATTGTTAATATAGTGTGTAATTATTGTATAAACTGTTCTTTGAAGGATTGTGTTGGGGTTTATTGATTGATTGACATAGCTTGTACTAGAAATGTGTTTTATCATTTTACTTGTTTGCTTTCTAAAGTCCTCTTTTTGTGCTATTGAAATGTGAAAGCTATGAAAGCTATGAAAGTGACATTTGTGTGAAGTTTTGACAGTGTATGATTTAAGAACTCCTGGTGTGCACATGTTATGTGTTTGGCGATGGTGAAGATCTATTCATTATTTGGAGCAGCTGAAGGTGAGTGATAGTGTGTTTTTATATATTTTATGTTTAGTTTGAATTATTGTATTTGCAAGATAACTGAAGTATGCTTAGTTGTCTCATTTGGTCAAGTTTATAAGTATTATTTGCAGAGTAGGGTTTTCTATATTTTACTTCAGTGTTTTTAAGAGAGTGATGAAGCGGTATGACATGCTGTGCTATGCTTATGTTTGCCAGAAACTATATTTGCAAATAAATGTTTTTTCTCAGTACATTGGAAGAGGTGATATGAATGAGGGTGCATAAGAAAATCTAGTGTGAAGCAAGCAGTATAACTCTACCCTTGACAAATATTGTGTATGTGTGTGTGTGTGTGTGCTTTGTATTCGGATATTAAGGTGTTTTTTGTGACCCTATATTGGTGATTTTGTAATGTGTTAGAATTGTGGAAGTGTGAAATTACGAAGTGAAGAAGATGAAATTATAGTGCTTTAGTGGGTAGGATTTCGTATTACATGGGGCATTTTATTACAGTGCAGGATTTCCACTGTCATGTAATTGTTGTTAGTATTTTAGAAATAATAGGGAACACTCATATTTGCCATTTTTCCAATTTCCTTGCAAACGGGCTTTGGAAGTACAGGAATCTATTTGGGTTCCATGGTATGTAATGCAAATGTTCTTATGCAATGCACTGACATATAGAGATGTAAAATGAATGGGGGTGCATAGTGGGTTGGGGGAAACAGTAGCATGAATGAGGTTTGCTAAAATGGTTTTCTGGGTCTGCTTAGGTCACATGAGTCACATGGTCATTGCAGGTTTAGTGCAGAGGGGATGGGCAGTGAAAGGAGGACATACATGTTGATATGTGTTGTTGCTTAGTAGTAGTAGTGATTAGTTTGTAGGTAAAATGTAGGATAGTCTGTCTGGTTGTTGGCCCAATGATAGTTGAATAGACATAAAGAGGTAAGGCATTTGACTTTACATGTTACTGGATGAGGATGACTAAGAAGGACTGATTAAATGGTTGTTAGGATGATTAAGGTTATGACTAAGCTCAGTTATGTGAGTAGCAGTAGACTGAATTGTGTCTATCTGGAATGGACCTACAGTCCTTAAGCAGAGAGCTGTGAGGTGTGAAAACTGGAGATGGGTGGATTAACTCAGTGCCAGTGCATTATTTTGCAGTTTCTTTTTCTCTTGATACCTTTGTCATGATTGGTGTATGTAAATATTACTTGTATGATGTGTATGCTTTATTAAGAATTATGTTATGTAAGAAATGGGTAGTATGGTGTATACGATTAGCTCCATTTTCATTTAGGTTTATCATTGAAAATGTATGGTCCCAAGCACAGATATATTAAAAGATGGAAAGTGTATTGGCTAGTAAATGCCATGCTAGATTCTGTAAGTTATGTATGGTATATGAGCTGTTCAGTTGTATTCCACATTAGTTAAGCAGTTAAGGGTTTGGTGTAGATAGGTAATTTCGTTGTACTGCAGGACTTTTGGTAGGAGTGATGGCTGATGACTTTGTAAATGTGGGGGGGTGTAAATGGGGGTTATATGAGTTTGTGAGCATGTATATCCTCCACCATAGGGTCAGAAGGTTCTCCCCAGGAGAACAGTGTCATAAAATGGGGTATAAGGTGTATAATTTTCAACATAGTTTCACAAAAGCAGTACCCTAAGAGCATTTGGTGTTTGATGCAATAGAATATGTTAAAGTAGTTTGTACTGCATATAGTATTTACTAATATGTTATACAAACAAAAACGTCTTTATACTGTATTTGTCAATGTGGAACTTGGGTGCGTACGATGGGCATAGAGGCTTTAACCATAATGGTCATCCTAAAGTGTTCTTCTTTAATGTACACTTGCTAATCAAAGGCATATAAGCAGACAATTCTGAAAAATGGATGCCTTTTCCTTGCTGTTATTATTGATGGATTGAACTCCTATGCTGACTGCCATCTGAGGTGTCTACTTGAGCATGTGTGGTGTTTCTGGTTCTGGTACAAGCATTACTAGAAGCATTGATACATTACTGGTTTTCTCAAATGCAAGTTTGTTGTGTTTTAACATCCAGTAATTACTGTTACTGTATGTGTGGCGGCAAAGGTCTACTCAACCAGTACAACTCTTTTTACCACATACAGTATCAGTATTTACCGGATTGATTTTCTGCAAACATTTTATCACCATCATCTTTGAATAAAGCACAGAGGACATTATTTTCACCTCTCTTCATGAACAGGTGGCACAATTCCAAAGAATAATACGAGCGTAGTTGAGAGGACTGGCCAGCAGTAGTCTCTTTGAACTACCCGGATTTGCGCTGCCCTATTTGCACTTGCTAAGAGCATTTTGGTCTGTTTTCCCCTCCCCTCTCCCTTGCATTCCTCCCTCTTTTTCTCTTTGCACTTTTTGTTCTTAAACTTGCTGGATCTGAATGACACAAGGCTTAGTAAGATTCTGTGTCTTGTCTTCCCTCTGTCTTCCTTGTCTTGTTGTGCCTAGAAACACCTGTGTACAGGTGTGTTATGAATGACTTATGAGATCATTTCATTTGGGATGTTCTTGGGGATATATTTGATAATTGTAGGTCATATGATTAACTGTCCACCTCCAATCAGACTTGTCCCATCACCCCCACTCTCACAGGCAGTCCCACATGAGCCCTCCACTTTAAGCAGGCACTCACTCCTGAACCTCTCAATCACCCCCTTGTCACTCTCTATGTTTCACTTACCAAGGAGACATGCTAGTTGACCCATCTGCATGGCCATGAATGCATCCAGGGTACTGTTTTACAGTACCATGAATTCCTGTGTGGGCCTAGGGACCCTGGTGAAACAGGGTGTGCAGGTCAAGTCTGCATCACATGTAATCTGTACATTTAGGGATTGCTATTTTTTACAGTTGTTCGAAGACATGCATAATACCAAAGGGTGACACATATGGCATATTGCATAAGTGTGGCGTTTAGGAAACCATCAGTGTTTGGGAATTGGTCAATGATGTAAAATCATCTTTTTATATCATCTGTTGCCGCTGGGATTTTGGGTAGCCACTTGTGCTGTTGCATGGTGTAGGGGAGCTATTATCACCTTTGTCAGTATGTGTGGAAATGTTGGCTGTATCAGGTCATGAACCACGCCAACAGTGTATTGGGAGGAGTCTGTTTAAAGCAATGGTGTGTAGCTACCAACTTCAAATGGTGTGACATGGTAGTGCGTATTTTTCCTTTGCATTCAAGGTCTCTCTCAATGAGTTGGAGTATGTAGACGATGGTGGGCTGGTCCAGCTAATACTGTCCCCTGATTTTCTACTCTGTATGTCCCTATGGGAACAGTCTGACCCTGGGTATGTGTGGCCATCATCTTCTTTTCCTTATGTGCAGGGCCATCTGTTACATACATGTTATTATGACTTCAACCAGTAGGGTCAGCTCCACAAGATACAGCAGGAAGGTTCCACCAGGTTGTATGGATCTCTGAGTCTTCTATGAGGTGCAAGTCTGCTTGTCATGTCCACAGCAGGCCAATTGCATGCACCTCTACTTACTTTCAGTGCACATGGCAGTCAAGCCCACCTTCTTAGTGGTGGAGGTTATTTTAGTGGTTTAATGTGCTATACTTGGCATTGCAGGTAGACTAAATGCCTGTTTTTCCAGCATCTGTTGTGCCAGGTTAACTACATCCTGTTTTTTTCTCCAAATCCTGTTTTCTCTGTTTTGGCATGTATTGGGTTTCAACATATCACACCCTTTTTCCCTGGATGTGGTGTGGATGTCGAATTCTTATGTATGTAAGAAATGGGTTATGTGGCATATACAATGTCAAATTAATGGGGTTGCATAGTGGGTTAGGGAAAACATTACTGATAAGGTGTGTTAAGAACTTTTTCTGGGGCTGGTTAGGGCATTTGGCCATTGACAGTTTAATAGAGTGGGGATGGACAGTGAAGGTTGGACATACATGCTGATATTCTTAAATTGATTAGCAGTAGTAGTTATTAGTGTGTAGGAGAAAGGCAGGATAGTGCATTAGGCTATTGTGTTATTATGCTCAAATGGGTGGAATCAGGAGAGGTAGTTAATTGTGCATGCTTTTCATTGAGGATTGCTAAGGATGAGTAATTAAATGGGTGCTGCGAGAAGCAAGGTTGTGGTAGGGTTTATTTATGTGAATACTGATATACTTAATGCTGTGTACTTGGAGTTGTTGTTTAGCTGGTAAGTAGAGGTCTCTGAGGCATTTTATGGTGTTGCTGGGGGACTTAGCCATTCAAACTGTAGTGATACTGGGGATGGGTAGTGGAGGGAGGGTGGACCTGCTGATATGTTAAGTTGAATAGTAGTAGTCATTTAATTTTAAAGGTTCCTTTTTTAATTGTGCTGGACAATTTGGATCCGTTTTTTAAATGTTTGCTGTCTTGTGGTGTTATATATTTTTTTCTGGTAGGAGGTGTACTCACTTTAGTATATATCTGGTCAGCAATAAAAAAAAATGAAAATGATCTGCAAGCAGGAACATTACCAGGGTGTGAACAAATATTATAGTTGGGCTGACGGGCAGACACAGGCTTTTCTGTTCTGCAGCTTTCAGTGAGTGTTTGGTTTTGCTTGGCCTTACAAATCCTGGGTTGGGAGGCCGTTAAAGTCCATCTCCACCTGTAAGCCTGGGTTTGAAAGTTGTATTTCATATTGAAAATATAAAGAAACACGTGTGAACTTAATAATTTCAATGTTTCTTTTTTTTACACAACTTATTTTGTAATATGTCAAGAAAACAACAACGAGCAATAAGAAAGGGTAGTCTGCAAAGAAGTAGACTTAAACAATGTTTTTATTGAAAGTAAAAAAGAAAAAAAATTGAAATGTGTTACTTTCTAGAAAAAAAAGAACATTTTTTTTTAAAAAATGGTTCATTTTCATATTCAATGATCTTAGGAAATTGCTTAAGATGACTATGCCATTCATACAAATATACCAATAGTTTATGTGCTTAAACGTGACAACTTTTGTGACATCTTTGGTGGAGAGTGAAAACACTCTTCTCATATTGAAAGATGTTTTAATGAGGAGAGTTACATTCAAGGAAATAATGTTTCAATAGCTATTGATGAGAGTGGACACATCTATGAAGTCCAAAATGATGTGTTTTCTAAAAAAGAAGAAATCATACAATGTAATAATCCTGAAATGGAACCTGTGGGTCAGTCAAAAATTAAACGAAAGGCAGATAGTGAGGTATGGACTTGCAATTTTTTTGTGCAATATTCATAGGTTTTCTTGTAAAGTTTTAAAGAGATTTTTGCAAGTATTGCACACAAATGATAATTTTCAAAGACAGATGCTTCAAAGAATAGATGGCTGTGAAGTTCGTGAAAAAACAGGACGTTTGGTCATACGCGAGCTTGTCTTGATAAAAGTAGATGTTGGAGTCAGTTTCATCATATACGGATGCTGGCTGCACATCGTACTAAAATGAGATACCTTCTAGTTAAACTGTATGGGTGCAAAACACCAAGTATGTCTCTTGCAGTTTTAAATCAAATACTCTCGAATGGAACTGTAAGAAGTTTATTTTCTACAATGCAAACGATAAACATGATGCATTTAAAAGAGTATGTGTACCTAGATGAAACACTCAAAGGAAGTGGAAATGATGATCGTATGCTTTCAAAGGATCAGATTTTTCAGTATAAAAGAAGTATTGCAATGTTTGAGTTGTCTTCTACTGAAGAACCTGACATTGTTTGTGTATTTTGTCGACACACTTTTTATAAGTGTGAAGGACAACTAGTGTATGTTGAGAACAACATTAAACACACTGTAGAAGATGTTTGGAAATAACGTTATCTGTATTTGTTTGTAGAGAACTATTGGACACAAGTGAGGCACTTTATGTTTGTAGATACTGTGTTGAATTTTATATTCAAACATGTATTCTGCCAAGAAGTGTCTTAAACAATATGGTAGTGCCTGACATCCTGCTTGTGCTAAATAAATTGAACATGTTTGAAGTGATTGCATTGCAAACTGCTCATCCTTTGCAAGTTATTGTTAGACTGCAAACAAGGATGTCAAATCTGCCTAAGAAGTCATTAGTGCAAGGTGTAAGAGGCAAAGTTGTGTATTTACCCGTGAATTTGGAAGAATATGTTAATACTCTAGGAGTGAAGCGTGACATTGCAGATTCTTTGTTTGTTTTAGTAAATGGCGTTGCCACTAAAGATACAATAATTTGGCAATAGTTTATCTATATTGGACAAGTGAAAAACACATTGACGTTTCTTTGACGTGATTTATACAAAGGCAATCTGACTGTAACAGACTTGTCTATGCTTGATGTTGAGTTAGCAAACAAAAGCAGTGAAGGTCAGTTTCAGTGTTTATCTGTTGCAGAAGGGAATAGTTTGTATGAACATTACACTATTCATCCTCTACACTCACGTGAAGTCATGGGCGACAGTTTAGAATAAGGATCAAATGAAACCAACAAAAGGTGCACCAATTAGTAACTAGGAAAAGACATTATAAGCCTCTTATTTTCCTATGTTTTTTCCAACTGGTACTGGTGGGAGATTGGATGAACAGAACGTGCGAATCTCTGCTTCAGAATATCACTGCACAAGAATGTATCCAGAGGATTTACGATTCAGCATCAATGTTGGATATATTTTTCACTTATTGTATGAAAATGAATTTTCAACATTATGTTATGCTGTTGCTCATACACTTCAGACCGGAATTAGATTTCCAAATCTGTCTGCATGTGAGATGCTGCAACATGTGAAAGAAAGAAATGAAGTTTTAGAGGGAAAACGTATAAATATTCTTTCTACAATGAGAGGAACTAAAGAATATTGGTATAGGATACACTTTGAGGTTAGATGCATGATCAGAAACTTGGGACCTCCAACCTGGTTTGTGACTTTAAATTGTGCTGAGTATGGTTGGGATGACCAGGAATTAACCATTAATTTGAGGTAATCTGGAGATTTAGATAATGCAGAAATGCTTAATAAGATTTGTATAGGTGTTCTTGAGGAAAATGTGAAATCCATCTTAAAGGGATTTCTAATATATTTGATGTAGATTGCAGTCTGTCTGCCGTTATGTTGACTTAAGGAAAACAAATGTGTTGCTTTGATGTGCACACTTGCAGAGTGTAACAAGTTTAACTCTACAATGCTTCCGTCTTAGAAGCAAAATATTGTAAAGATAAAACCATGTGATGTTTTAGATGGTCGGATAAGAGAGCAAAAGCTCAATTAGGTCAACTAGAGAATTCAATTTCTAAAACAGGGAAGTGAGTCCGCGGACCGTACATATATATCACAAATTTTTGCTCCTTACGTTTTTGGTTGTTTAAAAAAAAAACTACTGGATGGATTTACACCAAATTAACAAAAGCACGCTTTTGGGACAAAGCCGCCGCTCCTGCCACAAATTTGGTGAAAATCCATCCAGCGGGCTGTTGGTGTGAGCAAAGTTTTTTCTCATTATGTCTATGGGAAAAAATACATTTTGGGACCCTCCCCTGTAACTTTGTCCCCCCTGGAACAAACCTCACCAAACTCAGAGTGGGTCATATGCTTGCTTTGCAAAGTTTGGTGAGGATTTGTCCAGGGGGAGCAAAGTTATAAGGCGCCTAAAAAGTGCTCTTCCTATAGATTTAGCATCTTAACCATAACTACATGGCCGCTACCACAGGCCATGTAATATAATTTTGTTCACCTGAAAAATGTCTTTTGTTGAACACAAGTTATATTCAATGCCTATAATAATATAAATCATATAATTGTTTGGTACTTAACCTTAGACAGTGTGCACAGGACGGGACTTGCCCATCTTGGCAACTCACTCATTTACACATATATACACGGCCTATGTGCCAGGGCCTTCTTTTCTCCCCACACCTTGATTCCTAACAAATCAAAAAACCCTTGAGAATAACAACTAATAAAACTTAACTACATCTATGTGTATACAAAGGGTGTGCATGGTGCACCACATAGAGCATTATTTATTAATGTATGCGTGAATAGGATTTATATACAGAGAAACCATAAAATAAATGCATAGTTTTAAGCAACAGTGACATTTTTTTTAATGGAACTTGTTTTCAAAGGCATAGATCTCTCATCTGCATTGCCCTTTCTCCATTATCGTCTTGTAATCTTGCCCTGGGTTTCTGTTTGCATATGTCAACATGCTTCAACTGATAGCTGGCTTACAAATGCTAGGTCATGTTATTCTATCTGATGGAAAACAATAATAGCAGCATCTTTATCGACTATTGCCAAATCCTAATCTTGTTGTGTAAATGAGGGTTATTTTCCAGGTTTTATGAAGATATGAAGTTCAAGCTTGGAGGTATATTCTTTTGTGTTCTATTCAGTATGTCCACATCTCCAAACATGTGCTGATAACAATATAATCCCAAACATCAGGGATATGTTGCAGAGTCCTCAATGGCATTGCCGCTGACAGGGTCAGACTGTGGCATACAATTGTCTCTGCCACCAATTAAAAACATTCTCAAAGTTGCAAATGGCAATTCATTCCTTTTGTGACAGACTGTTTGGGTAGTGCCCAAGGGGGAGCTATCTGATAAAATGTGATGCATATTGCGCATTTTAAAGAATATTTATTCAGTAATAATGGTCAAAACTACTTGCTACATGGTGAAGTAACACATTTAACAAGCCCACGTTGGGCAAAAAGGTTTCCCACTTTCACCCAAAAAACTGCCCACACTAGCCTTTTGCATTTTGGGTTCGGGCATTTCCCTTTTGCCCTATCGGCCAGTCCGAGTCTGGCCGCTGATCTGAATGGTCAAATAAAGAATCATATGAAATCTAAAAGGCACCAGACGTCAGATGAGTGGGATCAGGAAGGGGCCCGGGGGGATTGTGGTGTTCTTCCCAACGCGATATTACGAAAACACAACATGATTCTGACTTTCTCAATCAAAATGACCGAAAATGGCAATAGTGATGTTTCAAGAATTTTTAAAGAACATATTTTCTGTGGTAGCAGATCATAGACAATCATAAGCACTCACACTCAATCAATGTGCAGTAAGTGTGTGACGGCAAAGGAATCATCATGAAAGTGTATGCCAGTTTCCCATACAGCACACATGACAGCTACCTCTTTCACCAGTCACCACTGCACCACACCTTGGCATCTGGAAAACCTAGCAATGCATGGCTCATCGGTGAGTATGAATGGTCATGAACATGCATGCATGTGTCGCGCTGAATAATAGACTCTGACAATAAATGAAAATGACAACCATGTACACATTACAAGGGACAGTGCCTACCCGCTGTCAACATTCATGATGACGCCAATACGGAATCCCACAACACCAGCTGAGGGGAGATAGAATACAGCACATTTAGCCACTCAGACCATAGTGGAGTGCACATTCAGAGTGCTGAAGTCATGGTTCCACACCTTTGGCCACTCTGGTGGGGTGTTCTTACAGGCACCAGTGGTAGTATGTAGAATCATAGTGGCTTCATGTGTACCTCACAATGTCATCACACGGCATGGTGTACCAGTCGAAATGTAAGTGGGACACCGGCCACACCCACAGGCACCACCCTTGCCAATGGTTGGACAAAGGGCACGTGGCGAAGCTGCATGCACCCAGCTGTTGCAATCATACTTCACATAAAAACCAGCCCCTGTTGAGCGCACACACTGAAGCCACATTGCAGGTGCCGATCATTGATGAATGGTGGCCTATCCTCCGTGCCCACAACAACACCCTGAGAATGTACCTTTGGGATGGCAAAGATGTATGTCTCAAATAGACATAAAACAACATGCATTAAGTGAGCCCCAGAAAAGATTTGTAAGTGGGAGTATACCACTTCCAGTTTGCAAAGTTGGGAGTAAAATCCTTCTGGAGTCAGAACAAGTGAACAAATGTGAAGAATGCATAAACAAGGAAAAACATGTTGGAACTGAAAAATGCATCAACCTGGCATCATTCAATTCTTAGCACCTAGTCATTCATGCACGTCAAAAGCAGCATGTTCACTAACTCCAATCAGCCACTCCAAATATTATTGTACACCTGGGGGTCTATGTGCAGTACAGGCTCAAACCTATCCATGCTGTTGAGGGCTTGAAAGCAGGGGCGCTAGAATCGACATGTTTTATACATACTGTGAATAGGGAGACTATGCAACTCATATCACAATTACAACTGAGTCCGAGCCATTTCGGAAGTGATACAAGGTGGATGAAACAAACCAAGAGCCTGATTCACAGAAGCCTCAAATAATGCTGCAATCACATAGGGAAACACTCTGTGAATCATGTACCTTACCGTTGTGGCTGTGCAAAAATCATCAGCACAGTCATAGCAACTTTAACCAACAGTATCCATGCTGTACACCGAAATCACACCACACAAGCAATAAAGTCCCTGACCACCGTCACATGGACAACAACAACTGTTGTGCATGAAGACAACAAAACACACATGAAACCACAAGTAGGAAGGCATAGTAACAGATAGATGCCAAAAACAAAGACATGCGAGAACAGGTCTGGACAAACTATGCGTGCCCCACAAAAATAAACAGGTTCAGTGGCCAACCCATTCCCTGACCAAAAGTATGCTCACAATACACAGTCATGTCAAACCTGTCATATCAAAAATGAAAAAAGCAAGTGCATTGCCAGATTCCTGCACATCGAGACCACTGAAAGCACAGACAAGCAGATATGAGAAACAGAGGCCAAGGGCAAAGACACACAAAGGGAACAGGCAACAGGGAAGTGGAAGGGAAGGCAGACCTCACTGGGACTCGATTGAATTGAGTTGAATGTGCCTTGAACTGAAAGGAGCAATGAGATGCCCTAAGCAGCTGTCAACAGACCTCTGGAAATGTGATTCTGTACTGGGCACGGTACATGTTAACCATGGCAACAAACAAGGTATGTGCCTGGTGTCTGTGTAGAACATGTCATCCCACAAATGGCCAGAAACGCTGTCCTGTGTGTGGATTTGTCTTGGGACAGCACTCCCAGACGAGGAAGAAGGACCAAGATTGGACTGCCTGCGTGGACAGACATTACTATAGTAAAACCATTGGCTGGGATGCCATGTGGCAGACAACACACTTGTGAAAAGTGCAAGGAAACACTCACCACCACAACCATCATCATGTGTCACAGCAAACAAACATCTGGGCCTGCCACCCTCATGACAACTCAACAACAGAGGTCTTACAGTGATAGCTGCCCTAACAACTATGAACACGCAACCAGTGCCACACTGATTGTCTTGACAAAACAGCATGCATAGAAACTCCAGCCTCCAGTGGGTGAGGGCAGAGAGAAGTTGTCCAAGCGAGGAAGACAGAGACTACACCACCTTTGCAAGAAGCAGCCTGGTCGGAGAGCCTGGAAGGAACAGAGATGTAAAAGTACCACATGTAGTGTGCCATGAATGACAAAAGTGGGTGACCGAGAAGGGCCGACTGGCAAAGACTGGGCACATGTGAAAGGGGAATCATCAGCTCTACATCGGACAAACCACCTGCAACACCCACCATGTCATGCAAATCTGAAAAAGAGCCATGTACATGTCATGTCCGCAAATACATGCCTACAACCTCATACCCACACCCTACACCAACCAACATTCACCGCTGATGCACACCACTGCAAAAGGACCTCAGGACAACACGCACCCCCCAACAGACCACACCCTTTGAGTGAGACTGTCCCAGTAAGTGTGCATGGATTCCAGAATGCACTTGCAACTCACACAGGAAGAACAGATAAAGACACACTTTGGGTAGCATAATGTGCACACACCAACAGTGCAATATGAAATCAGCAAGGAATTCAAACCAAGAAACATGCAACACACCCCAGTGTAGATAGCCAACAGAAACAAACACTGTACAAAATGTTACCTCATTTTGTAACACAGAAGCAGTTTGTCAGGGGTACGCATGTGCATTTCTGTCCAACCCTACATGCAGCAAGTCTGACAAACCTGTCCTGTGGAGTCAATCCACACTTATGGCCAGATTTGTGTCACCAGAGGCTGCACCATGAAGTGGTGCACCGGAGGATGAGTATACCTGACAATCAACGTGTGTGGTCCATGTGGAACAATGGCAGGGCAGGTCATATAAGAGGACAAGGGATTGTTATTGTTATTGTTATTGTTATTTTGCACTTATATAGCGCCTTATATACCATTGGTATGGTCTGAAGGCGCTGGTAGGTTGAACGCCCTTGGGAACCGAAGTTCAGATCAGTAGAGAGAGTAGGGAGAGTCAAAAGGTGCGTGTGTGCACCGGATATGTGTGCAGCTCGTGCGGTACACATGTAATAGCTGATTCTTATTGGTAGGTGTGGTGGTTGAGAGATCAGGAGAATGTGTTCGTTCTGGCAGGATTTATCCGGAACGGATGTGGCTGCGTTAGGCCTGAGGAAAACGCCTGGCTGTGGGTGTGAGATCAGCAGTGTTTACATAGAATGATGTGGAGTAAGCGGTGGATGTTCGTATGGGAACAGTTATACCGAATGGTGTCATAGTATCTCTGTGTTCTAGTTGAGTGGTGATGTAAAGGAGAGAGTAAGCGTGGGGTGTGGTAAGAATGGTTATATGCTCTTTCAATGTGAAAACTTCTAAAATCACTTTCCCAGAGAGGCTACCGGGCGAACTTCTAAGTACAATTTTCCATACAGAGGCTATTGGGAACATTTCTAAATTCAGTTTATCAGCGAGGCTATTAGGCACACTTCTAAGTGTAACACTCGCGGAGGCTATTGGGTACACTTCTAAATGCAAATTTTCACAGAGCGTCTACTGGGCTACATTTCTAAGTTCAATTTTCCAGAGAGGCTATTGGGCAAACTTCTACTTGAGACTTTCCAGGGTGTCTATTGGATACACTTCTATAATCAACTTTCACAGATGCTATTGGTAGCACTTCTAAATGCAGCTTTCACAGCGTGGCTAATGGGCACACTTCTAAATGCAGCTTTCACAGAGGATATTGGGCCCATATCTAAATTCAATTTTCCACAGAGAGGCTATTGGGCGCACTATTAACTTCATTTTCCAGCGAGGCTATTGGGGATACTTCCAAATTCAGTTTTCCAGCGAGGCTATTAGGAACATTTCTAAATTCAATTTACCAGAGAGGCTATTGGGCACACCTCTAAATGTAACGCTCATTGCGGCTAATGGGTACGCCTCTAAATTTCACAGAGTGGTTATTGGGAACACTACTAAATTCACAGCGAGGTTATTGGGCACACTTCTAATGGAACTTTCAAGAGTGTCTATTGGGCACACTACTGAATGCAATTTTCACAGGGTGGCTATTGGGCTCGCTTCTAAATACATCTTTCACAGAGGATCTTGGGCACACATCTAAATTCAATTTACCAGAGAGGCTATTGGGCACATTTCTAAGCTTGACGGAGAGGCTGTAGGGCACACTTTCTAAATGCAACTTTCGCATGCTAACTTTCACAATTCCATCTAAGAGTGGACATGCTAACTTTCGCAATTCCGTCTAGGAGTGGACATGCCAACTTTCACAGTTTTAGAGTGGACATGCTAACTTTCCCAATTCCGTCTAGGAGTGGACATGCTAACTTTCACAATTCTAGAGTGGACATGCTAACTTTCATAGTTCCGTCTGGGAGTGGACATGCTAACTTTCAGAGTTCTAGAGTGGACATGCTAACTTTCACAATTCCGTCTAGGAGTGGACATGCTACTTTCACAGTTCTAGAGTGGACATGCTAACTTTCACAATTCCGTCTAGGAGTGGACATGCTACTTTCACAGTTCTAGAGTGGACATGCTAACTTTCACAGTTGCGTCTAGGAGTGGACATGCTAACTTGCACATTTCCGTCTAGGAGTGGACATGCTAACTTGCACAACTCCGTCTAGGAGTGGACATGCTAACTTTCACAATTCCGTCTAGGAGTGGACATGCTAACTTTCACAGTTCTAGAGTGGACATGCTAACTTTCACAGTTGCGTCTAGGAGTGGACATGCTAACTTTCACAATTCCGTCTAGGAGTGGACATGCTAACTTGCACAATTCCGTTTAGGAGTGGACATGCTAACTTTCACAATTCCGTCTGGGAGTGGACATGCTAACTTTCACAATTCCGTTTAGGAGTGGACATGCTAACTTCAACAATTCCGTCTGGGAGTGGACATGCTAACTTTCACAATTCCGTTTAGGAGTGGACATGCTAACTTTCACAATTCCGTTTAGGAGTGGACATGCAAACTTTCACAGTTCTAGAGTGGACATGCTAACTTTCACAATTCCGTCTAGGAGTGGACATGCTAACTTTCACAGTTCTAGAGTGGACATGCTAACTTTCACAGTTGCGTCTAGGAGTGGACATGCTAACTTTCACAATTCCGTCTAGGAGTGGACATGCTAACTTGCACAATTCCGTCTAGGAGTGGACATGCTAACTTGCACAATTCTAGAGTGGACATGCTAACTTTCACAGTTGCGTCTAGGAGTGGACATGCTAACTTGCAAAATTCCGTCTAGGAATGGACATGCTAACTTGCACAATTCCGTTTAGGAGTGGACATGCTAACTTGCACAATTCCGTCTAGGAGTGGACGTGCTAACTTTCACAGTTCTAGAGTGGACATGCTAACTTTCACAGTTGCGTCTAGGAGTGGACATGCTAACTTTCACAATTCCGTCTAGGAGTGGACATGCTAACTTGCACAATTCTAGAGTGGACATGCTAACTTTCACAGTTGCGTCTAGGAGTGGGCATGCTAACTTTCACAACTCTGTCTAGGAGTGGACATGCTAACTTTCACAGTTCTAGAGTGGACATGCAAACTTTCACAATTCCGTTTAGGAGTGGACATGCAAACTTTCACAACTCCGTTTAGGAGTGGACATGCTAACTTCAACAATTCCGTTTAGGAGTGGACATGCTAACTTCAACAATTCCGTTTAGGAGTGGACATGCTAACTTTCACAATTCCGTCTGGGAGTGGACATGCTAACTTTCACAATTCCGTTTAGGAGTGGACATGCTAACTTTCACAATTCCGTTTAGGAGTGGACATGCTAACTTTCACAATTCCGTCTGGGAGTGGACATGCTAACTTTCACAGTTCTAGAGTGGACATGCTAACTTTCACAATTCCGTCTAGGAGTGGACATGCTAACTTTCACAGTTCTAGAGTGGACATGCTAACTTTCACAGTTGCGTCTAGGAGTGGACATGCTAACTTGCACAATTCCGTCTAGGAGTGGACATGCTAACTTGCACAATTCCATCTAGGAGTGGACATGCTAACTTTCACAGTTGCGTTTAGGAGTGGACATGCTAACTTTCACAATTCCGTCTAGGAGTGGACATGCTAACTTGCACAATTCCGTCTGGGAGTGGACATGCTAACTTTCACAGTTCTAGAGTGGACATGCTAACTTTCACAGTTGCGTCTAGGAGTGGACATGCTAACTTTCACAATTCCGTCTAGGAGTGGACATGCTAACTTGCACAATTCCGTCTAGGAGTGGACATGCTAACTTTCACAGTTCTAGAGTGGACATGCTAACTTTCACAATTCCGTCTAGGAGTGGATATGCTAACATTATGGCAATCTATGTTATTTGGTGGTAAGATAGAGTGGCATGGGCTTTCTGGAGTGGAGTGATTGCTCTACTCCCCTACCCATACCACACTCACGGTTTTGGTGGTGTCTGTTGGTTGTTGGCTTCCTTGGCGTCCCCTGCGGACACCTGCTGACACTTACTGGAGCCGCCTCTGTTGGAGCCGCCCTTGGCCATGGGGCCTTAGCCGCTGGGGCTGCCGGGCAGAGGGCTGCCCTGGGAGGACCAGTGATGAAGGGCTCACGGCCCAATCAGAGCGGGGATGGGCGGGTTGGGAGGCGGGAGGGGAGCGGGAATCAGGAAGAGGGTGCGGGGTGGGAGAGGGATGCGCCGGGGGTCTGGGGGCCTAGTTGCCACCAATAGAAGTGTGCAGGGCCCGGATGGGCTTTCTCACCTCGCGTCGGCTGCCTGCAGTGAATGCAGGGGCCGGCGCGAGGAGGGTCGCTAGACCCTTTCAGCCAGGGCCCACGGCCCAATCAGAGCGGGGATGGGCAGGTTGGGAGGCGGGAATCAGGAAGAGGGTGCGGGGTGGGAGAGGGATGCGCCGGGGGTCTGGGGGCCTAGTTGCCACCAATAGAAGTGTGCAGGGCCCGGATGGGCTTTCTCACCTCGCGTCGGCTGCCTGCAGTGAATGCAGGGGCCGGCGCGAGGAGGGTCGCTAGACCCTTTCAGCCAGGGCCCACGGCCCAATCAGAGCAGGGATGGGCGGGTTGGGAGGCGGGAGGGGAGCGGGAATCAGGAAGAGGGTGCGGGGTGGGAGAGGGATGCGCCGGGGGTCTGGGGGCCTAGTTGCCACCAATAGAAGTGTGCAGGGCCCGGATGGGCTTTCTCACCTCGCGTCGGCTGCCTGCAGTGAATGCAGGGGCCGGCGCGAGGAGGGTCGCTAGACCCTTTCAGCCAGGGCCCATGGCCCAATCAGAGCGGGGATGGGCGGGTTGGGAGGCGGGAGGGAGCGGGAATCAGGAAGAGGGTGCGGGGTGGGAGAGGGATGCGCCGGGGGTCTGGGGGCCTAGTTGCCACCAATAGAAATGTGCAGGGCCCGGATGGGCTTTCTCACCTCGCGTCGGCTGCCTGCAGTGAATGCAGGGGCCGGCGCGAGGAGGGTCGCTAGACCCTTTCAGCCAGGGCCCACGGCCCAATCAGAGCGGGGATGGGCGGGTTGGGAGGCGGGAATCAGGAAGAGGGTGCGGGGTGGGAGAGGGATGCGCCGGGGGTCTGGGGGCCTAGTTGCCACCAATAGAAGTGTGCAGGGCCCGGATGGGCTTTCTCACCTCGCGTCGGCTGCCTGCAGTGAATGCAGGGGCCGGCGCGAGGAGGGTCGCTAGACCCTTTCAGCCAGGGCCCACGGCCCAATCAGAGCGGGGATGGGCGGGTTGGGAGGCAGGAGGGGAGCGGGAATCAGGAAGAGGGTGCGGGGTGGGAGAGGGATGCGCCGGGGGTCTGGGGGCCTAGTTGCCACCAATAGAAGTGTGCAGGGCCCGGATGGGCTTTCTCACCTCGCGTCGGCTGCCTGCAGTGAATGCAGGGGCCGGCGCGAGGAGGGTCGCTAGACCCTTTCAGCCAGGGCCCACGGCCCAATCAGAGCGGGGATGGGCGGGTTGGGAGGCGGGAGGGGAGCGGGAATCAGGAAGAGGGTGCGGGGTGGGAGAGGGATGCGCCGGGGGTCTGGGGACCTAGTTGCCACCAATAGAAGTGTGCAGGGCCCGGATGGGCTTTCTCACCTCGCGTCGGCTGCCTGCAGTGAATGCAGGGGCCGACGCGAGGAGGGTCGCTAGACCCTTTCAGCCAGGGCCCACGGCCCAATCAGAGCGGGGATGGGCGGGTTGGAAGGCGGGAGGGGAGCGGGAATCAGGAAGAGGGTGCGGGGTGGGAGAGGGATGCGCCGGGGGTCTGGGGCCTAGTTGCCACCAATAGAAGTGTGCAGGGCCCGGATGGGCTTTCTCACCGCGGCTGCCTGCTAAAATTATCAGGGTTGTAACACAGGCGTTCAACTGTTGAATTGCGGGTACCTTGACATGCTGTATCTCTTGCTGGCTTGCTCTGTAGTTTTTCTTGGTTAAATTGTCCACCAGGTAGCTGATTTGAGACAAGGCCTATGCCTATGTAATTCGAACAATTTATACTGGAATGACTATAGCGTGGCAATTTGCTCCAAGGTTTCTCATAAAAGTTCTCTTGTCAAATTCAAAGGCAAACTTTGATTGATCCATAAAAGATAGTGGGCTTGTCCATCCTGCCCCAACATACTCCAAGTTCATCTTGCCTGCAGACTGGATTCATTATATGTTTTGTGATATGTTTATATCTTTTACATTTTGGAAAACTGTGTTTTACCAGATGCTCTCTAGATACCCACATATTTCAAATGTTTATACAAGACTGGGGTTAAACCCTGGAACCTCTGTTTCATCCATCTTCTCTCACCACCTCCAGCCCCTTTATCTTGTTTTCAAGATTTTTTATACATAAGCAAGACATTTATATTGGACTTGGTTGTCCTTAGCCTTGGCAGCCACCTTCTCCAGAACTTTAAAAGACAAGGTCTATCTCAGCAGTGAACTGGTCAATCATGCCTTTATTATAGATAGGATAGGCTGAGCACATCTTGAGCCCCTAATGAGTCTACACTATACATTTACAATTTAGTTATTTGTATCTCTCCACTAACTCAGTCCCTCAGTTCAGGCTTCCGTCTATTACTCCTATCCTCCTTTATATACCTCGGCCATCTGTAATCCTCCATTTCAATTTTTATCCAGCAGATTTAGATCTGGCGATCGCTGGGTAGAGGACACAGTACACCCTAAAATCCCACAGAAGGATAGGTGCTCTGAGACTACCACAGTGGTGATTTCGCACAGAAGCTCATTAATTAATCAATGAAGGTAAAACAAAATGAACTTAGCATGCATTGGTGGTGCGTGGGGTAAATGTGCAGAGGGGTGTATGTGTGATCCCTGCAGAGTTTCGGCAAGAGAATAGAGCCCATCGGAAGCAGCCTAAAGACACACTTTATTATCCCAGCTCCTTCAAAGTGTTTCGAAAGCATGTTAAAAGTCACTCGAACGGGGGGCGCTGTTGCGCCGAAACAAGATGGCCGCCTGAGTGAGGAGCTCCGGACAACGAGGGCACGTATTTGCAGATTCGTCACCAATAATACAGCTGTGCCGATCCATATTGCTGCAGCCGCGATGTAAACTTGCTCCCCGCGGCCACCCCGACTCTGGAGCTCGTGGGCCTTCTGCAGGTCGAGCTATCGCTGTTGAAGCGCAGCGCCGGAGACGCCTACCCCGTCCCGGACGAGGCCCCGGGGAGTGCCGGCTCCCGCTTCCACCCGGCACCCCGGCGTATGCGGCCTGAGTGGGGGAGGGGCGGCGGGACTCCGGTGTGAGTCGGAGTGCTCTGCGGCCGCCGAACTGACTGACGGCTTGAGGATCGCCCTGCGCTGCGGTGTGCGGGCGGCGGGGGCCCTGGATTCGCGGGCGCCTCCGCTCTGAGGTTAGCTCCCCGGCGCCGCTGGAACTGCCGCGACCACCTTGCTGGCACACATACCCCCCAACGGTGTGCTCCAACGGAGATCCTAACGAGGTGAGGAGCTCGCCTGGCCGAGGGTTGATGGGCACCCCCCCCCCTGGGTTGACCCCCGCTGATGTTCCCTGGTTCTCCCTCCCCCCCTAATCGGTGGAGGCCCGTCGGAGCTGCTGCGGGGTGGTTGCCTCCAGTCGATACCGCCCGCGGCGCCCTGGAGGGGGGCCCCGCTGGGATCTGTGGTTCCCTTTTCAACCCCAATAAACCCCACAGTGCACCGGACTCCTCCCGGCACATCAGAGGGAGCGCCTTCTGACTGGGGAGACTGCGGGGTGCCCAGGCGGGCCGGTGCCTCCGTTGATTCCGGGGGCTGCCCCCCCCCCACCAACTAACCACGTCGACTGAGGAGCCCTCCATCCCTCCTTCAATAAAACAGAACCTGCTGGGAGTTAGCGAAGGCAACATAATCCTCAATCCAAATTGACTCCCACGCCTCGCCCTGCGAACCCGCCCTGTGAGCCCCGATAGCACTGGACTTCATACCTGCTATACATAAAACACGGGCACTGGAGGTGAGGAGAACCCGGTTTTGAACTTTTGGGCCTGCTTTACACGCTCCGGGTCTTAGGACTGCGGCACCGACAACTGCATTTCTACGGGCATCAACACCAGCCCACTGACTCAGGAGCCGCCCCCCTACTACTCAGATACCCCTCTGGTCAATTTATCTGCTTCCCTCCAAGATCCTGGTCCCCCAACCCAGCCTCCAGCATGACAAAAGGAGCCGGCACTGGGAAGAAACAAAGCTCGCTGAACATGTTTACAAAAACACCGTCCAAACCTCCCCCAGATGACCCTGAGGAGCTTTCGCCCGTCCCTGCCCCATCGACTTCCGACGACTCGCAGAAGATGCTTGAATACATACGTGATGGCTTTACTACACTTCACACTAAACTGGACGACATGAACGGGACCATCTCCTCCATTAAAGCCCACATTGAGAAAACAGACGGGCGAGTCGCGGAGGTCGAGACTCGACTGGGGGCTGCAGAGGATGACCTGGGCTCTTTATGCGCTGCGGTCTCTACGCTCACCAACCGAGTATCGGTGATAGAGAAGAAGAATGATGACCTCGAATCCCGATCGAGGCGAAATAACCTGCGCATTGTCGGAATACCAGAGGACAACATTACAGAACCCATGGAAGACTACATCGAAAGGATCCTCATGACACTCCTGGATTCCCCTAAGCTCTCCCCACAGTTTGCGGTCGAGAGAGCACACCGTTCCTTGACCGCGAAACCCCGACCAGGTGCACCCCCTCGGCCCATTATAGCCAGGATCTTAAATTTTCGTGACCGGGATGCACTCCTTCGAGCGGCCAGGGTCAAGGGTGAACTTATACTTGGAGCGGCCAGAATCCACATATATCCAGACTACTCGGTGGCAGTGCAGCGTGAACGCCAAACGTTTGCGGCTGTGAAGAAGAGACTCCGAGACTTGGGAGTCAAGTACTCCATGCTGTTCCCTGCAAAATTGCGAATTGAACACTCCAACAAAACCTTTTTTTTCACGATCCCAGAGGAAGCTTCGAAATTCCTTGATGAACACTATCATGGCTGATCACCAGTCACCGCCATTCTAATCCATAATGTGACCTAAGATGATGGCCCTGGTTGAGTTGGACAGAACTCAGCATTATTCACGCTGGTTGTAGCAATTCAAAAAGTTATCGTATGTTTGGTTTGTTTTTCTTATCATATTGATCCTTTTGGATTTGACCCCTTGGTTGGGGTATTGATACTATATGAGTGTTTTCAGATTTCAAAATACATTTGGGCTTCCTGTTCACTTGCAGGGGCCGGGAAGGTTGTGACTACGGGTGGTAATGCCTGGCACCTATGATAATGCATCGACATGGTATGGCAGCCCCCTCATGTCTGGACCGTGAAAGTGTACGTGTACACTGCAAACTGAATACACCAGAGACTCCGGCTGTATTTGTACTATCCTCACCCTCTTCAGTCCGTTGCGCCATTGCTCGGTTAGCCAACAGGCCCCCGGCGCTGATGCCGAGAAGTTTGTTGTTGTCATGGATGGGTTTGGGTATCATTCCTCAAGTTGGGGGAGGGATGTGGGTGGGAAAAGGTGGGAGGGGCAGTTATGTTAAAAAAGTTTTGGCAACCACTAGAGAGACCACACGGGACACGCTATTGCAACACAGAATCACAGATGGTATGGGACGCGGACTTAGCCCGCCATGGACTGATCCATCTCAAATTTATATCAAAAAACCCACACGACCCCTCTATACTAATGGCGGATAGAAACTTAACCTTTATGAGCTGGAATGTCAGGGGTCTGGGTAACCACAAAAAGATGCGGCAGATACAACTTTACGCAGAACGCCATGGTACACAAATCCTATGTTTACAAGAAACCCATGCATGCTCTGAACAGTGCGAGAGGTTCGCCAGACAGTGGGGACCCCAAAGGTATTACACAGTCTATTCTACTCAAAGCAGAGGTACCCTCATTTTAATTCACAGAAGCATTAAATTCAGCTGCTCTCAATCACTTGTGGACCCTTGTGGTAGATACGTACTTATTGTAGGTAAATTGCAGAATCAAGAGGTAGCTATCCTGAATATATATGGGCCCAATGTTGACGACCCGGAATTCTATCTTCACCTAGCCTCGATCCTCGAGAGTTACCCTCAGATCCCAATAATATGGGGCGGTGATTTCAACACGATTCTAGACGTCACCCTAGATAGGTCAGGCTCCAGACCCCGTCAGCTCTCAAGGGCAGCTTGCACGATCCTTACAACTCTCCCCCGATTGGCGGTGGTCGTCGCCTGGCGTTTAATGTACCCCCTTTCCCGCAGTTATACATTCTATTCCTCTGTCCACGACTCACACTCCAGGATAGATAGATGGTTGTTATCTGACATACTAATTAGATCCCTGTCCAATCAGTCGATCCTTCCTAGAACTCTATCCGATCATTCCCCGGTGATCATCTCCCTGAATTGGGGGCATGATCTTGAAAAATCAAGGCAATGGAAAATGAGACCCCATGCCCTCCTAGACCACACCTTTGCTTCAGAGCTCGAGTTATCCATTGAGGAGTTCTTTGAGTTCAACACAGACTCAGTACCCTCTAGAGCAACCCTCTGGGAAGCATTTAAAGCCTATATCAGGGGTATCGCCATATCTAAAGGAGGTGGCATCTTGAAAAACATCCGGGAGGATATCGCTAACAGCGAGTCGACCCTCGTTAGCCTTGAATCCCAATACTCTAACGATCACTCCCCTGACACACTGGCATCACTGAGTCGTGAATTGGCCAGATTCCGTAATCTTGCTGAGCGAGAAGTTAAATTCCTTGATGACCCTCGGGCGGTTAGACGTTATGGGGAGGGAGAGCGGCCAGGCCGTGTGCTGGCCAGGCTGCTTCGTCATGAGTTTGGTGCCCCCAACATTCCAGCGATAGAGAGACCGGATGGTACGTTAGCCACGTCCTCGCATGACATCAACACGGAGTTTCTCACATTCTATACGTCCCTATACTCGAAGGCTGATGGGCCCCAAGTTTCGGAAATTGACTCCTATTTGGAAGGACTCCCACTCACTACCCTTTCCATGGACGCTGCTGTATCTCTGGACAGGCCCTTCACCACTGAGGAGCTGTCTGAGGCCATCGAAGCACTCGCTGCAGGAAAGGCCCCCGGTCCGGATGGTCTGCCTATGGACTTTTATAAGCGTTACAAATCTAATCTGGTGCCACAATTACTCGCTCTATGGGAGGAGGCATGTGAAATGGGTACACTTCCCCCCTCGCTCCGCGAGGCCATGATAACGGTCCTTCTCAAGCCTGGTAAACCTCCCACCCGGTGTGGCTCGTACCGTCCCCTATCACTGATAAATTGTGATATTAAAATTTTTGCTAAACTGTTGGCTAACTGCCTTGCCCCATTCATGCCCGATATCATACACCCCGATCAGTCGGGATTTGTCCCCGGTAGATCCACAGCCCTAAACCTTAGGCGATTTTTTAATGTGGTTAGTAGGATCAATCCAAAAACACAAGCTGTGGCGGCCACTCTAGACATGCAAAAGGCATTTGACTCGGTGTCTTGGGAGTATCTATGGCGAGTCATGGAAAAATGTAAGTTCGGCCCCAACTTCCGATCCTGGGTCAGACTACTCTATACCAATCCAGTGGCAAGAGTCCGCACCGAAGACAGATGTTCCACCCTTTTTCAGATAGCCAGAGGTACGCGACAGGGGTGCCCCTTCTCCCCGTTAATCTTTGCAATAGCAATTGAACCCTTTGCTGACATGATGCGCCAATCACACTCTCATAGGGGCCTACATTCAGCAGGACAAGCTGACATTGTCTCGTTATACGCTGACGATGCCTTACTTTACATCCGTTCCCCAGAAATAAACCTCGCTCCAATCCTAAACGACGTGACCCGCTTTGGGCACATATCTGGTCTTAAGGTTAACTGCTCTAAATCGACCTTATTTCCACTTACTGACAATACACCACCACTCGCTGACCTGATGGGCTTTACTTGGTCCCAATCCACCTTCACCTACCTGGGAATATCGGTCTCCCGTCAAGTTGAGAAACTACGCAACGATAACTACCAAAATTATCTAGCCATACTGACCACCAAAGCCGCAAGCTGGACCAGACTCCCCATTTCCCTAGCTGGCAGAATAGGAATACTAAAGATGGTCGTACTGCCCCAACTCCTATACCGCTTTGCAAACATTCCACTCTGGCCGGGTGATGGATTCTTTAAGACACTACGCAGTGTTACTAACAAATTCCTCTGGCACTCCGGTGCAGTCCGGCTTAAACTGAACACTCTCACCGCTCCCAAGGAACTGGGAGGATTCGGTGCCCCCGATTTTCTCAGATATTGGATGGTGGTGCAATCCCAGTTTGCCTCATACTGGTTTAATACAACGAACCCCCCTCCTCATGTCCGTCTTGAAAAACTAAAGGTTAGCGAACGAACTATTGGGTCCCTCATTCTCAAACCAGCCCCGCCGGACCCAGACTCCCCTGATCCAGTGATTAGCACGTCGCTTGCTCTTAGCAAAATATGGACAGTGGTTGTGACCCCCAATCCTTTTCACGGTGACCTCCCACTCTGGAACTTCCTCCCTGGAGTACCTTATATTCCCCAATCCATTGTAGCCCGATGGACGGGGGCAGGCTTCTTAAGTATCCGGGATATCTTTGACCGTGGTAGTTTCCTGGAGTGGTCGGACCTCCCCCCTGAGCTTAAGCGTAAACCATCAGCTTGGTTACAATTCTCCTCATTACGGAAAAATCTAAAGACCAAATTTCCCGAATTTCCTGCAGTTCCGCCAGATGACCCTATAATAGCTGAACTCTGCGACTCCGACTCCTTCAGGGGGAAAATATCTAGACTATATAATCTACTGCAGACCAGGGCCGTCCCCTCTTTTGTTATACTTAGAGCTAAATGGGAGAAAGATCTGGGAGTACAGATTTCGGACGAACATTGGGCCCGTATGTGTGCACGAACCCACGAGGTCTCGTACAACTCCAGGTTCAAACTACTACAATTCAAGGTACTACACAGGTATCATCACACTCCAACTAAACTGCATCGCATGTTCCATGAGACCTCGCCTAATTGTCCCAGATGTGGCGCAGACCAGGCTAATTATATTCATATGCTTTGGGAGTGTCCACACCTGACACAGTATTGGCAGTACATATGCTCCACTATATCAGACATACTAGACTGCACCATAGACCCTTCCCCAATGCGATGCCTCTTTCACGATTTTCCAAAACTGCAGCGCGATTCTAAGAAATTTGCAGGCCTCTGTATGTTGCTCGCAGTCCGCGGTATACTTCTATGCTGGCTTCGCCCCTATGCACCTACGCACGCACAATGGCTCCGGGCAGTTACCTGGGCACACGACACTGAGGAGGCATGGGGGGCTACACAACACCCCCACTCAAGGCCAAGGGATATATGGTGCAGATTCCGTGACTACCTGTCAGCCCGTTCCTCAGACTCGGAGGCCTCAACTCCGGCCCACTCCCCTCATTAAACCTAGGTGTGATACACGTTCTCTCCCACTCGAATTATAATGCTCTCTCTATTATAAGCTTGTTAAGTTCTGAGTTGCTATAAATACTGCACTGTACAGTGAAACCGTTGTATCTGTGATTCGCAAATTAATGTTACGTTATGCATTTGCTGACCTGTGAGTCTATGTGTGTTGTCAAGTCTAATAAACAAAGTTAAAAAAAAAAAAAGTCACTCGAACCAAGGGAATCAACTTTGCCTGGCAGCTGTACCATAACAACATTCAAGACAATAGCAACGGTTAGAATGCACAAATGATAACTCAAAGTACTGCTACTGTTAAGATGGTGGCACACGCTCCTCGTGCATCAAATCGACAAAATTACTTGCATCACAACTAGTCCATAAAGAGAGGACCCACAAACAATCCATCTCTAGTCACACACCCAACCTCTGGAAGTCGATACCTGTGTCTGCATGGAATGCCCCTACAATTCGTCATTTTTGCAAATCTCCAAGAACATGGTTTTTACAACACCTGGCCAAGGACTAATTACAATGGACACACATAGCGCCGCACAGACCTCAACTTACAGTACGATAGGTTATAAGTCATTTATAACACGCCTGTTCACATGTTTCTAGGCGTGAAAAAAGGTGCCAGCCCAAATGCGGACTACCCACACTCTGTACAATGCTCTACTGTAGGTCTGCGCTTTAAACAATAAAATAAATGCTTTGGTCAATTTTGACACTGTAATCAGAGTTCTATCAATAATAAACACATTTACCATCATTGGTAATCTCCACGAGGAAGGCAGGCTTCAGAAAAGTAAGCTTTGCTGCTTGATCAAGCAAGTTAACAGAACTTCAGACTGTACACTGTGGCAAATTTGAACCATTTCCATCCTTACACATTCTGGAGGGGTCTCTCTGCCATCCAGGTTACCTAGCCTACCAGCGCTATAAAGCCAGAGCTAATAGCTTTCTGCAGATGGGATATGGAGGATGCAGCAGAGGCTAGATATCCAACTTGGAAGGGATCCAGTGTGCAGGATCCTCAGGTCATTGGGAAGGCTAACCTCACAGGTGTGGGGAAATGAAAGTAGAGATCTCAGGAGCTTGTGCCCCTTCATATAAACAGACCCTGTGCCTAAATTTGAGGTGTGAAGGCCACCATGTCTCAGTGAGAAGGGCATTATAACCGTTCGAGCAAAGAGGGGTAATGCAAGCCCAATAGTGTGAAAGGCACTATAACCATTCTTTGGGGAAAGAGTAAGTATGCCTGCTGGGCAGCCGGGAGTCCAGAGTATTTTGTTTATATTGAGTGGCACAGCAAAACATTAACAGATGATGAAACATGCAAGTACGATAGGAGCAACAATGTCACAGTACTTGTTTATAAGTCCAAGGTGTTCTGAATCGTGAATTTGTCACAACAGATGATCTAGGTACATCCAGCCCTAAAACAGTCACTTGCCTGGTCAATTCTAGAATTACACAGAGCACACACCAGCACCAGGCAACCTCTGAGTGGAGGTCAGCAAGCTTTGCTTTGAGAAATATCACGTCCTCTCCCAGAACAGGAAATCCACTATCAGTGGGCTGGGATCTCACTTCAATGGCATGCCTGCCAGGATAAAATAGATTGGTAAACAGCACCGTGGTGTAACCTAAGGCTCAAGTTCAGCAGACATAGGAATGGGCAGAACTGAAGTAGTCTGCACACAGGTACAGTCCACTGAGGTGTCCCACCATCTTGGAGTCTGTAAGAGCCCCCGAAATTCCTGACCCATTCCACTTACTGCATTCAGAGCACTCTGGGTGTAACAGAGGAGAAAAGGATGCTCGTTACAGCAGCCTGGGTTGGACCCCTGATAACAGGCTTGCTTTGGATCAATCCACCGTAGCATTTTGCCCATAAACGTGGGGCGGTCGCGGGGAGGCCCTACCCTTATTAATTCATCTTTGGACTCTCAGAAGAAGGTAGCGTCACTGCAGCTCTGTTGGAAATACAGTTCATTCCAAAATAATTTGCCATAGAGTTGAGGACAGGTGGCATGCTATGCTCCCTACCCATGCCAACAGCATATTTAGGAAAGCAGCTGGCTAGACCAGGCCTACTGCAACTGGTACCCACGACCCTGTTCATTGGAGGCGGCAGAGCCCTGCAAGTGTGCTCTATACCCCCCTTACTGGGAGGTGCAGAAAGGGCACATCTTTCCCCTGGAGTCCCTGGAGAGGGCAAAGTCAAGGAACATCTCTGGACCCAGATTCCTGCAATGAACCGCTTTTGAGCTACACCGAAACAGATATCACCGCCTGCCTTAAGCCTCTTCTTGGCACATGCTTTGCTGCTTCTGAACCACACTGTTGGATGCAGTAACCACATTACCAACATGACGCTGAATCACCACTTTAGAAATATCCTTGAAGCTTAGCTTGATGCGGTTGAGCCACAAGAACCAGACAAAATATATTTGCAGTGGTTCTGTCCCTCCGGCCTGCCTTGGAGGGCCCTAGTGACTTGTAAGACCCCCCGATTGTCTACCATTTTCCAAAGACATCTTCTTTAAGGACCTTGATGCAGAGATGTTGCCTTCCCTGCTCCAGTCCACAGGATTTAAGTGCCCTTTCAACTATAAAGTCTGCATTCTCTGTGCTCTCTCAACCAGGTACAGGGGCTTTAGTTATTTAATGAACTAGATGCATTTTTAGCTGGATTACAAAAATGTCCTATTTTTATAGAACTTTGATTTTACTTTCTTTTACTTTGGAATCATTGTGCTAATGACTCGACCTCATTACTGAAGGAGGTATACAATTCAGGTTGTGCCTTCACTTTTATGATTGGGTCCACTGCGGAGTTCGTAGTAGTGCCGAGCAGAGTAGGCGTTTTATCCATAACTCGTCCCTATAAACCTGCAGGGTAATTTCTTCACAGAAGATTTTGCTTCTGTAGGGCAGCCTTGCATACCTGTGGTGTTCAGATGCATTGGCAGGAAGAGAAGGATCATAATCCATGAAGGCTGATTTGTTGCTTGGAAATGTATCTTGTAAGTGTTTAGAAGGTCCCTTTCACCAAATCGAAGAAGGATCCGCTGGAACAAGGTTAACATGCAATCCCTTTATGATTTGGCCAAAGGAGAACTCAACCTCTTATTTTACATGTTTAAAGGAATTAACACAAACCTGCTAAGTGTATTCAGTGTATGAGGAATTAATAAGGGTCACCGTCCAAATGGTGACAAGGAAGGTGTTCTACAAAAGGGGTAAAGGATTATTTTATAATAAACGGAAATAAGCAAGTAAACAGCTTTGGGGGCACTCGAACTCAACCTATGAATAGTACACTGGTTTTTGCGAAAAGGATGGAATATAAATGGGCATGCACCACACAAAAGCAGGAATTAGCACAGGAGGCTTGGGCGGCGCTCCCGGTAAGACTGCAAAATAACAACTTTAGGTGCTTCTGGATGATAGCTGCCAAAGCGGCCAATCCTGCTGCTAATTTCTCCATTAAGACCAATGTACAAGCCTCTGAGCGGGTTTTACACTTCAGCAATATATTCTCAAATGACAATGATCAGAATACCCTGCTTCAAGCTCATGAAACAACTGGGCTGAAAAAATAAACAAATCGCTAAAATTACAAATGTTTTTGGCCTAGATTTCAGAAATGTTTACCTTCATTAGGTCCAACATAGACGTATGGACTCCTGTTCTTTGCAATCTTTTTAATGCGATTTAATTTCCGAACCAGGAAACTGTGCGATTATAATACCCATTTATAAAAAGGGGAATACATCCATACTGAAATCAAATCGCCCAATTTCAAGATTTTGGGAGTGTGATATATAGGTTTTTAGTGGATTGGCCACTTCGTTAAACATTTTGGGGGATACGCAGCTGGTGTTTAAGGGAAGACTGGGGACCTCAAATCGGACACTAAGCTTTGTGCTGTTGATCTCCAAGTACACAACTATAAAAGAAGGTAGTAATGAATTGGCTTTCATGCATCTGTCCAGAGCCTTCTGGTGGAACAGATATGGGGAATCCTCTTTGATGTGGGGAAATCCTCTTTGTTGTGGGTATCGAAGAAAAGCTGGTAAAGTTCATAGTCCCGTTACTTACTGACAAAATATGTATAGGGAGATATGATGAGGGGGAAACTGTACAGCTCCCATTCAAACATAATATAGGGGTCTATGTCGGGGCTCTGTCCTAGCCCCACTCCACCTTCTTATTTTAGTCTATAAAACAAAAGTCTACAAATTATTTTGGAGCAATTAACACCTGATGTACATAGTTTTACCAAGGCTGCTGGATGATTATGCAGGGTTTATGGAACCTCTGAAAAATTACAAATAAATCTGAGGCAATCATAGGTTATGATAATGTGTAAAGCATTCTAAGGCGGTTTTGGTGAACGGATCCTCTTAGAGAAAGAGCACTTTTTTGATTACCCGAGAGGACGCTTTTCTTCAATTGGTCTTAGCAAAATGCATATTTATAAGCAACTCATCAAGATGACCAAGGCTGCAAAACAGATTTTCCTCTTCTCGAAGTCTCCTAGAATTCAACCCCTGGCCAAGATGATTAAAAGGTGTACAATATGAACACTCATGCCATTGGGCTCTATGGGGCAGAGACTCTGCTTTTACAATAGTATACAAAATAAATGTTGCCAAGCCTTATTGCCCTTCCTGCAGAGTGCCCCAACCCTTTCTGTTATCAGAGTTAGCAATGGAATATACTGAAGATCAATATAATATGGCCCCTACAATGATGCAACTTGCGACACACGCAAATCGGAAAGCCACCATTCTATATATATATACTTGTTGACATTTTGTTACATACATGTGCCTCTAAAATTAGAAGGATTAGCCACGTAAAAGCATTACCAATCTACTTCAGTCACGAAGAGTAAAAGAGCTTTAGAAACCTTTGAAAGGTGCTCACTTGTCAATTTCATCACCAGGGATTCTGGAGCCAGACCTTGAATGGTGCATATCCACTCGCTAACCTACAAATTTGGTAGGCTTAAGAGTTATTGTTCTTCCACTGAATTCCGTGACAGGGAAATGCTTGGGCCCAAAAGATTAGCAATCACTGTGGCATTTCCTCTTCTTTTGCCCGGCGTACATATTTGTAAGAAAACACATACATCCGTTTTAAAACACAGAGGGTTCCATCAATTTAGGACCACATTGCTTCATTGCTTATTAGCGCATGGCAAGTGTATAACCTGGACAGCAGACTCAAGCACTACACCTTACAGGAGGTCTTTTGCCGAACTTTGAGGATAACACACATTACATTAAATAGGTAGAAAATATTTCATATCATACATTTTAAATGTGTAAACATGCATGTTCCTTTTTTGTGCTTTATGGGGCACATTTGAGCCCAAGGCAGTTGTTAGATTGGTTATGCTATAATTAACATTTTAATGTACAAGTGAATTTTTATGTTATTTATGACTTCAAGTAGGATTTGTGTTGTATTTATTAATGTGCAAGTTTTATGATTGTTTTTACAATCAAAATAATAGGTCAGTGAAGTCAATAGGAGACTAAGGGAAGATGAGTGACCGTTGGATCCAAAGTATTTACAAACCATATGCTCCACTCTGTAGTTGATATGTATTTTCAGTGATCTCATGTCACGAGTTATGTTGGTTATCATCATCATCATCATGCATAGCTTTATTTCGGCTACTAGCTGTACACATGTGTGATTGGATTGGGAAGTGGAACAGGTCAAAGAGTAGTATGCACACGGAGTACATCTGCAGGGCCCAGTAGGATACATGGGGCCTAGGGGAGTATCAGCGTGTCAGTAAGGAGATATCATCATGGTCAGCGAGGCAAGTGTTTGATTACCAAAACAATTCACACAGTGCATATGCCCCGAGAATGCATGTCATCAATTAGTACAAACCTCCAGAATTAACGAAATACTGCCAGTGGCTAGAGTGTTACAAGTGATACCCAATCACTCCCATGAATTGCATCAATTGTGTCAGAGCATCCACCAAAGCAATGCACTCCCACCGAAGTGTAATAGACATACATACTCATACACACATCTGGACAGACATTCACAGTGACTCAAGGATACCCCCTAAATAGTAAAAATGGGTCATGCATGCAAAGACCATGGCGAGCAATAATACAGACCCAACATGAGAGACAGTGCAAATGCTCACCTGCTGACAGAGCTGGCATGATGTGATTCCCTCCTCACCTTCCCTGGTAAATGTACCTCCAAATATATGAATGGATGGCCAATGCCTGGCAGAGGGTATGGGGTGTACGGACGTGAAAGCGTGCTGGGTGAATCTCCTCTGGAGTGCACTAACGTGATGAATCGGGGTCACTAAAACAACATGAGACATTGCATTTCAACAGCCATAGTTCTGAATCATGCAATGGAGCAGGATGCTGGTCTGTGCTGGTACCCCCATCCTGCAGATGATATGCAGGCAGGTGTGGTGTGGAGCAATACCACACAGTGCCGAGGCCTGGTCTTCACTGGTCACGGCCAGCTTTGACACGATTGAATCCACCAGCACACCAAGGGTGGTGAGGTCTCTATGCATGTCATCACAGTTGGCTGCAGAGTCTGTATGCATGCTCACCTGTGATGGATTGAGTTTTTCAGAGAGTGTCTGCCTGAAGCATCCATATCCTCGTTGATCAGTGTTGTTGTGACTGCAAGTTCGTCATGGATTGCAGTCCTCATGGCCTGCATCTCAAGCCTCAGGGCCTCTCTTTGTGCCTGATCATCTACATGCAGGGGGCCCTGGAGATACCTCAGATCAGTATGCCTGCCCTTCATATTGGCCTCCATGTGCAGTCTCTGGGAGCAACAGGAGGACATAATGACCTGCAGCTGTTGCTCTACCCGGGCCACTGGTGGGGTCATGGTCTTGGCCATCTTATCCATGCCCTCTGATATTTTGTCCAACACATTGCTATGTTGAATGGTGGCACACAACATCTGCTTCTCCCACTTTGTCTCTCCAGCTGCACATGTCCACCACGTGTGCTGGGCCCATGACAGCCTGATGCAAGGGGCCACGCTTGTTGCTCTGGTACCCCGTTATTGCCTGCAGGTCTGCAACCCTCCCTTGGACATCAGCCCCAGAACCTGATGCCAAGTAATGCGAGGGTGGCCTTTCTGCCGTACCCATCGTAGACTGGGGGCCCACCAATGACTGGCCTTGTGAAGTCAGTCACACTGCTGCAGACTCATGGGTCCCATCTAATCTGCCCATTGGGCCACTGTACTTTGCCCTCTTTCAGACATGAACATCAGGTTCAGCATCAGAGCCAGCTGAGTCCAAAGAGTCTGAAGAGTCTGCAGCATGACTGAGGTTGGTCTGAAGCACTAGAGGTTTCTCATGGCGTACAATACCATGTCCTCCACTGGTGGTCTGATGCACAACTTCTTCCTCCTCCTCCTCCTCCACATCTGGTGCATTCTCAGCTGCAAATGGACAGAGAAAGACATATTGTGCTATGTGCAATGAGACACAAATGCACATGTGCATCAAAGTGTACTGAAACAACAAATGGGAGGACACACAGCCATCACACATTGTGCATTCACACACTTTGAGCTGTAAGCAATGGATGCAGGGCATTTACTGACAAGTGTTCAGCCGCCCCTCACTCTCCCAATCATATGCATGCCAACAGTGGACACATTGACATACCAAAGTGACGTAAATGCACAATGAGGTGTCATGCAACAGTCATGTGACTACACATACCAGGGAAACAAACCACATGTAACATTGCAATGCTGAAGGACATCACAGAGCAACAGTCATCCACCCATATCCACCAATACTACAATGGTCAACACATGACACACAAATAAGGATCAGGAGAGCGAACTGCAGACATTGCCGTCCTGGGGGAAGGTGAGGAAAGGGAAAATGTCTCTGAGTAGGTGTCACTGAAAATGGCCTTCTAGGCAAGGACCATAAGGTGAAGAGAGGAGAGAGGATTTGAAGAAGCCAACAAGGTGCATTGACCAACAAGAGGGTGAGGGGAGTGGGCCCATGGAATACGGCCAGAGTGGGGGAGGGAAAGAGGGAGCAGGGGTCAAAATGAGTAGGCTCTCTGTGTCAATGGTATTGAGGCAGAGACTGGTACCAGTACACCATGCCTGGATAACAGATGGGCAGTAATGTATGTGAGAGGATGAGGGGGAGCAGGGAGTGAGGCTGCATGCCATCTGCCCTGCTGCCCTGTTGCTCCTGCTCCAACCATGCTGTTGGGGAGGCTGTGCATGTGCAAATGTTGAGTACATAGAACAAATCCTGAGACACAGTATTAGGACATGGTGCTGAAGGTCATTCAAGGTCCTTGAGTGGCATGTATGTGCACCAATAAATCCCCAGAGCAATGTCTCTGGCATGGGTGTTCTTGTTTGCAATGCAGTCCCTGTATATGCACATCATCCCACCATGCTGGGTGAAAGGTTCATGGATGTGCCTGCTCAGACTTTGAACCAGCATTGCCACAGATACCTATCACATTAAACATGTTGCAACAAAGCCATCATGCCCCATCTGGGGGTGCGATGTAGCTGGAATGTTTGACCTTACCACTCAGATGGCAAAAGGTGTGTGGAACTGTGCATGCATCCTGTTCACAGACAGGCCAATGTCTGTGCAACTGCACAGCATAATGATGGAATTGGCAAGGCATGTGTCTGTCAAATATCAAACGACTGACACATTCAGACCTTTGACGCCAAGTAGGTGACTTAAAATGTAATTAGTGTGACATGTTTGTTCAACTACCATGCACATACATAGAATGGAGTGCAGCCATGCACACTCATTGCCATTCAAGATGTACACAACCTACCATGGGCCTCATTACGACCCAGGCGGTAAGTGGTTTACGGCAGCGTTAACAGCGCCGACCCTTACCGCCTGAGTACGAGGTCCCTTAGCGCCATGGCGCTTTTAACACCTGCTTTTAGCAGGTGTTAAAATCCATGGCGCTAAGGGACCATGGAGTTAATTACGCCACCGTAATTTACGGTGGCGTAATTAACACCTTCCCCACTCCCATTATGCCCTATGGGGCAAAAATGGGAATGGGGAAGGGTAAATGGGGATTGGGGACTTACCGCCCCGCCAAGGTCGGAATGGGGCGGTAAGTCCGCCAACCACCATGGCGTAAACATAGTTTACGCCATGGTGGTAAAGTCACGGCCCAGGCGGTAACTTACCGCCTGGGTCGTAATGAGGCCCCATGTGTGCAATCCAGCACCATGTGATTTTCTTGTTGCAATGATGCCAACCTCTGTATGACAACCCAACAACAGCCATTGTTCAACATACAGTGGATGGCACAACCCCTTACTACACCAATTAGTACAAGCAACTATATCATGCCAACTTGTGGCTGTGGTTTGTGGGCACCCATGCACCTTCATTCAGGGCACACCACAAGGCGTAGTGACAGACAACTCAGAAATGCATCATGGCAATGGATCACATAAGAGCAGGTGGCAAATGGAACATACAACTCTGCATGACATGATGCGATTGTTCTACATTGATTGCATGCACCTGTATAGCAGTGCAGAGGGACATGTCACAATAATGTTGCACACAACAGTACATGTATGTGTCTCATGGTGCCCATGTACTAGGGGAGTACACTGTGGGTGATGTCTACTGTCACACAGACATGCACCACATCTGTCCACCACACAGGGTACTAACATTATGATGGCCATGTGGCATGTATCTGTATGTCAGAAAAGAGGCAGATGTCATGCAACTGCAGCCTGATGTCCCACTGCCCAAAAAGGTGGCTCATGCATGACAGGCAAAACATACGATGCACAATGACAGACACTCGCAAGATGTGTCCTCATAAGTCTCCAGGCATCCCACACCTTGCACCTGCTCAAGGAGAATTAATTGGCTAGTGGGCTCTTCATGCAGTGTCAGCTGCTCCTCCTCTGGTGGCCCCCGCCTCCACTTGCCAGTGCAGAGGACAGGTTGACTCTCAGCTTGTGCTTGGTGTGACGGGTGAGATAATTCCATTGCTTCTGAACCTGTTCAGTTATGCGCATCTCCACCCCTAAGGCATTTATGTGGTCCGTAACGCACTTCCAATGCACCATAGGTTGTGGAGGTGTAAAGGTGCTCCCTGCATACAGGCACATGTCACGATGGGGATCGATCAGGTAGTCAATGAGGATCTGGAGCTCCTCATCAGTGAAGTTCTTCTTCCTCTGCAGGCCAGTGTCCTGTGCCATGTCTTGGGGTTGCGCCACTTCCTGTTCTGTAGGGCAGAGAAGAGGCCCTTCCTACCACGAGTGGAACAGGGTGTTGGTGCTGTCCCTGTCCAGCTGGAACCATGTTTGCGTCCAGGTATCAGGCCCCCTGTGAACTGGTGCCTGCCATGTCCTCCTGGAGCTGGGGAAGATGTCCTTGCAATATGTCCCTGACCCACTGAGGCTGGCGCAGATGCCTCTACACCACGTCCCCGACCACCTGGGGCTTAGCAAATGTCTCCACACCATGTCGTTACCCACTTGAGCTGGGCAAATGTTTCATCAACACGTCCCCAATCCATTCTGCCCAGTTCCCTCTTGGGGCCTTTTCACTCATGTCACAGGTGAGAGAGATGAATGGAAGGCACAAAAAGGTAATGTCCTGGGCATTATGAGCAAGGGAACAGTCTACGTGATGTGTGATGTAGATGTGCAGTCCAGCAAGGCTTGAATGTACCCCAAATTGGAAAAATATGGTATGCCATATTCAAAGGCACTGAGGGACTCAGAAATTGCATAAGTGATGCCCGGAAAGCTTCGGTAAAGTCAAAAAAGTGGTATACGATACACAGCAACACATAGAGATTGAAAACTGCCAAATGCAACACACTGTAGGCCTCAAAAAGTAAACAAAAACATGGGCGTATTCACACAGGCAAACCCCCACCATAAGAAAAATGTGGCATATGGTACCTGACAGGAAGGATTGCATAGCACTCCGAGATACTTGTGACTTTGAAACTCGTCACAATTGTAACCTTCACAAGCACAATCAGTGATGCACATTGCACACCTTATATCATCCCGTCATTGCTGTGAGCCGCATAGGTGTGCATCGTAGGTGTGCTGCATCACCGCGTGCAGGAAGTAACATACACGTTAAGGGCCTTTACTCTGTCATCAGCTGCTGCGGATGCAAGACGCACACCACTGTTCCTCCTGCCGATGTGCTGTTATATTTGCCTCTTCTGGCCCTCCTTTACGTCCCTCACTTCAATGGTGCTTCTGCCTGATCGAGAGTGAGTGCCTGCCTGCAATGAGCACTGTCTTGGTGTACCAGCTGTCCCACTTTTGCCTGGACTCCTGTGTTGTGTCTGCTACCACTTCTTCTGTACTTGCCGGGACTTCCACCTCTGCCAACACAACCAAAGCTCCATAGCACCTACCCAGGGCCCTGGAAGCCCATACCTAACCCAGAGGTGCCATGCCAGCTCCATCTACATGATCTGTGGAGTGCAGCACGCTCATATCGAGGCAGAGGGCTGACAACTTCACCTACACCAAAGTTGGCATCCTGGTGGATAGGACCCTGGCTGCCTATGATGACCTCTTCAACCCAGCTATGCAGCTGGGCACCGACGCAACGCTGAGAATCTGGGACGAGTTCATGACTGCCATAAACACGGAGGGGGTGCAGTCTGCACCAGGAACATGGTCCGGAAAGTCTGGGATGACCTCAAGACCCGTAGCAATACCAAGGTGATGGCAGCCCTCGACCCAGAACCGACCGTGGAGGTTTCCCATGCTGGTTGCCACAGTTTAACCAGATTGACCTATGGGTACTTGAAAGGTTATATCCAGACCTCCACCCCAGATCTTGGCCTGGAGAAGTCACCTGGATGCTGCTGCTGAGTAGCCATGTTGTCAATGCTGTATGGCGTGTGTGTGGCATGCATGTTTGCAGATGCCACATCCTGTTTGTGGCTTGTGTCTGTCTTGAGATGCATCTGATTGCTGATTCATGCAAATGCTGGACATTTGTGGTGTCAGACATTGTATACTGGCATTTGTATGAGTATTGGAGGATTCAGCCTGAATGGCTTGTTTTACTTGGGCACGTGCAGTGTGTGACCATGGAGCAAGTGCTTGGACATGACAGATGTGGACATGCTAGGTTGTGGGCATGTGAGTGACGTGCTTGATGTACGAGTCCATGTGTGGCACAACAGACAGTGCAATATCAAAACAAAAGAGGTGATGGCTGGAAGGTTTAGAATGAATCTTAACCTCTGGCATCGCTCTGGGCAACCCTTCAAACCATTGTTCTTTGCCTGCCAAGCCATTACAAAAGGGGAAAGACCATATGCAAATCAGGCTTGGTCCCACCCCCAAAGGGGTAGTCCAGCCCGAACTGCTAGGTCACATCCCTTCTGCACGAGACCACAAGCACCCCCAGACATTTTTCAGCCTTGTTGGGCATCATCAGTGAGGAGTAGCTTGGGTCTCTAGGCCCAGCAGGCACAAGACCCACGTCTGGACATACCCGTCCCACTCGGGGTGACAATATCAAAACAAAAGAGGTGATGGCTGGAAGGTTTAGAATTAATCTTAACCTCTGGCATTGGACTGGGCAACCCTCCAGACCATCGTTCTTTGCCTGCCAAGCCATTACAAAAGGGGAAAGACCATATGCAAATCAGGCTTGGTCCCACCCCCAAAGGGGTAGTCCAGCCCGAACTGCCAGGTCACATCCCTTCTGCACGAGACCACAAGCATCCCCAGACATGTTTCAGCCTTGTTGGGCGTCATCAGTGAGGAGTAGCTTGGGTCTCTAGGCCCAGCAGGCACGGGACCCACGTCTGGGCATACCCGTCCCACTCGGGGTGACAATAGCAAAACAAAAGAGGTGATGGCTGGAAGGTTTAGAATGAATCTTAACCTCTGGCATCGCTCTGGGCAACCCTCCAGACCATTGTTCTTTGCCTGCCAAGCCATTCCAAAAGGGGAAAGACCATATGCAAATCAGGCTTGGTCCCAGCCCGAAAGGGGTAGTCCAGCCCGAACTGCTAGGTCACATCCCTTCTGCATGAGACCACAAGCATCCCCAGACATGTTTCAGCCTTGTTGGGCGTTATCAGTGAGGAGTAGCTTGGGTCTCTAGTCAGAGGGCACCTGGCCTAGCAGTTCAGGCAGGCCTGCTCCCATTGGTGGCAGTACCTGACTGATTTGCATATGGCTGGACCCCTTTTACAATGGCGCAGACGGGCTAAAAAACGGTGGTGTGGAAGGTTTCCCAGAGCAACGCCAATGGTACAGATTAATTCAAAACCTTCCACCCATCACTTTTTTTGGTTTTTGACAACAGACAGTGTATCAATGAAGCCACATCTGCTAATAGTGACACATGTGCATTGATCACAACAGTACTTGGGGGCACAATATGTTAATTAACAGGGTCTTGACCCAACTCATCAGTATTTTAACACAAAAGAGGCAAAACACATCTATGCATAAAATTCTCTGCAGCATACTTCTCAGTCACTCTGTGTTCATAGAGGGCTAAAGGTTGTTAAGGGAGACACAAGGATAGAGATATTTTCTATCTAAGACTACCAGTAAGAAACTAATACTAGGAAGCGCTGATGTGCCGCTTATCTAAAAGAAGACAGTATAGGAAGAAAAAGATTTCATAAAGTCTGTCAACTCGGTACTTCTGGATTCAAATAATCCAATAAGTAAATTTTCAACCTTGTCCCTTGTAGACCACTTTCTTTCATGCACATAGGTATAAATGGAAGTGCAAAAGGTTAAAAAGCAACACCTATGGCAAATAATCAGTGTTCTATTTACGGGTACACAACATTTTATTAACCAATAGACTCACTGCATTTACCTTAGAGTTTCCCTTATAAAAAAACAATTGGTGATAGTTTCAGTAGCAACGCCAATTGTGATAAAAGGAAGACCAAACAACTCCCTACTTTCTGCAGATAGTTACCGTTTGTCACCAGAAAGTATAGGGAGTCACAGTTGCTCAAAGTGATAGTAGGGAATCATTAACCTCCTAAATGTAGCAACTACCGTCTACCAGTTTCAGTGGTGTAATGTGGATAGTACCACTTTCTTCAGGACAGTCGTTGTACAGTTTTAGTGGTGTATTGCACTAGGTAACCAGAAAGGTACTGTGTGGGTTAATCATTACCACACCTCTATCGTCATATACGGGAGAAGCTCAGAAAGAGACCTGCAAAACATAAATTAATGCAGGTTTGACAGACTTTATGATATCTTTTTCTTCTTATATGGTCTACTTTTAGATAAGCGGAACATCAGCGCTTCCTAGTATTCGTTTCTTACTAGGTAGCCTTAGATAGAAAATCGCTCCGTTCTTGTGTCTTCCTTTTCAACCTTTAGTTCTCTCTGACCACAAAGAGACTGAGAAGTATGTTGCAGAGACATGTATACACATACATGTGCATTAATGTCAGCATATGAGGATTCGAAGCATTGACCACTCTGGGACCTGGATGTAACCTCTCATCCCACAACATTTGTGACACAAGTGTATGTGTGGACATACAAGATTTGTATGCCTGCCCACTAGACATGTGCAATTTATTCACAGATAGGTGTGCCTGTACATGTTGCTTGCTTGCATGTCATGCTTTTGCATGTGCATGTTGGTGACAGTTTGTGTGGGCAGGTGCCCTGGTAATGTTCACATGCACATTGCTGCATCTCATTGTCTTGTTTGTTGTTCATTGGTATGGTGTCCTTGCCTGTTTTTGCTGATGTGTTGGGGCCACTGTATGAAGTGGTTTGTTGACATGTGCATGTGTCATGACTGTGATTGGGCCTTCACACTGAACTCATGCAGCAGTTGGATTGCTGTTTGCCTGGGCACATACATGTGTGTGTGCATTGTGTGTGCGTCACTTCATGTTTGGTAGATGCTACTTGATTCATCATGGTTATGTTGAGTATGGCACAAATCCATTAATGGCAGTAACTGATATCATTGCTTTTTTGTTCCAATTCTCAACTGTTGCTGCAGCGCAGGAAAGGGCAGAGTCATCGTTGTGGAGCCTAAGGGCAGGTACAAGATCACCAGACCCAAGCGCAACACCCCGGCCTGCCCGACTTGACTCAACATCATCTGAGGGTGAGTTGGGTGAGGAGCGCAAGTTCCATCGGGCAGAGCTGCTTGGGGTACATCCCAGGGGGTTGTTGTGGTTGGGGACTCCTCAGTGGCTGTGGGCCAGGGTGCGGGAGCAGAGGGGCCATCCAGGTAGGAAGGCTCTATGGAGTCATCCAGGGAGCTGGGGGTTTGGTGGAGGAGGAGGCAGGTGAAGACCAGCACAGAGGCACGGGTGGGGCATCCCTGAGGGTGTTCAGGCTGCACCCCTGGGCCATGGACAGATGGATGTGCAGTCCACCATGGAGGGAGCTGCCCAACCTCCTGCCTCCCCTGCTCCATCTGATGCAGCAATGACCACCGTTGTGAATGCCTCCACCCAGACCATACCCCCCCTTGGGGCCATGGGAATTGCCTTTGAGATAACGCACACCCTGTTGGCTCGGATTGCACAGCAGATGACAATGATTTGTGATGATGTGAGAGCTTTGCATTCTGAGCACTCACATCCTCACGAATCAAAGGCCTTCTACCTGGGCCAGCTGGCATGTGCACTACTCTTGGGGGGTCACTGTGTGCTGGAATATTCAGTTGCCCCCTCCTCCACTGCCTTCTCTGTGCCCCAGTCCTCTGGGGGTGGGAGGGTTTCATTGCCAGTTTCCATCACAGTCCCCTCTACTCCAATCCCACCCACAACACCCAGTCTGGTGGTCAGCACGTCCCTGCCTCAGGTGTAAGTACTGGCAAGTACAGAGGTGGTGGTCACTGACATCACTAGGCACCTGCACAGGGACAGGCATCAGTGGGACAGCTGGCACATCAGGGCAGTGCTGGTGCTGTGCCCCCTCGTGCTACATCACACAGACTGCCGGGGTACGTGCACAGTGTACGCTTGGCCAGGCAGCAGTATAGGAGTGGCCTGGGACTCATCAACATCGAGGAGGCCAGCGGATCAGAAACGTACAGTCACATAGCAATGGATTTTTGGATTTAGCTAATGGCGGAGAGGCATTGAGCAAGGATGGTATGGATTGCTAGGATAAGGGCAAGGAGAAAGCTGATGGAAGGAAGGGCACAGAGGCTGGTCGCCATACTGGAGGAGTCTTGCATGGATATGGAGGAGGAGGTGTTGAGGTTGAGGGAGAGTCTGCAAGCTGTCCAGGACTGGACAGAGGCCCGCCTCCAAGTGGAGGAGAATGAATGTGACTATGCCCTGGAGGATGTCTTGATTGACTTTTGAGCCCGCTTACTATGTATATAGTTCATTGTGTTCATTTTCTTTTATTTTATTTTGTTACATTTTTGCCCTTGGAATGTTCATGCTTCCACATAGTTTGTTTTAATAATGTACATATTTCTAATACAGTGTTCTCTTTGTTCATCACACAGTTGTTATAGTCTGTTTGTTCATGTGCTGCATTTTGTTTGTTTTCATTTCATTATGCATCTATTCAGTGACTATCACATGGGTTTGGGTCCTAACTGTGGGTGTGTGTCATGCACTCATCAATTGTGCAGTGGGGGTTGGATGCCTATCAAGGCATGGCCACCCACCAACACACATCATGTACCAGCCAGTGGGTGCTCTCTTGTCATGCTGCAAATCTGACAATGGAATGCTTCATCAATACATGTGAGTTAGTTTATATCTGGCTGTAAACATAATCCATCTGCTTGTTTCACACACTGTCAGACTTCCTTCACATCACCCTGACACATGGCTGTTCGATTTGTGTTAGTTGCAGGGCCTTGGAATGTTTTGTTTTTCTACTTGAGTCCTTCTATTCATTGTTTGTTGTTTGCTACTCTGCCCACACATTACATGTGACTCTGTCCTATCATTCATGTCTTGGATTTGTGTCCTCCTTTGTCATTCACCTACAGCACTCTGGCCCATTGCAATGGCACATGGGCACAATGATACGTCACATTGTATTTCATGGCTTTACTGTGTCACATGTACATGGTGCTTTCACTGTGTCCCTGGTGCTTCATTCTGCTGTCCTGTTGCTGTGCCACTGGTTGTGTGATGTACCAGGGAGTGCTGTGATGAACTGCATACATGGATTCAGCGTTGTAATGTCTATGTGTGGGTTGGTAGCCTGTATGGTTCATGTTGGTGGCAGGCCAGAGGAGTGTCAGTAATTGAGGGGGCTGTCTGGGGACCCTGCAGAGGTCAGAGGTCAGAGGTGAGGGTAAGGGGTGTACTGTCAGGGGGCTGCCTCAGGTGGTGGCATAGGTGAGGGGGCTGATGGGTGGTGTGAGGACTTGTGGAGCTGGTTTGGTGTTGTCAGAGGAGAGGGGACCTGGGGGTTGTGCCTGGGCTTGAGAGTGCTGCTGTATGGTCTGGGTATTCGACAGCTATTTTGGTGCATAGGGACTAGGGTGGAGGGTTTACAGGATCGCAGGGGTGCAGCCTTTTCTTGCCTGGGGCATCGTGCATATTGGCTGGGGTCCTGACCTTACTTATGGGGAGCTCACACAGGTTTGCAGGGTTGCAGCGGTTACTTGCGTGGGGCATTGCACAGATTGGCTTGGGTTCTGGTTGTTGGGTCAATGGTGTACTCAGAGGTTTTCGGGATTGTTGGTCAAGGGCTGGGTTTTTGGATCGCGTGGGGGTGTATCGTGGGCGTTCCTTACACAGCTCTTTTTGATTTTTGGGCCGGGTTGGAATGCGCGTTTGGGCGCACAGAAATACTTCTACGCTCAGGCTCGCCCAGAGTCGTTCTCGATGCGCAGGCTTTGCAGGATCAATGCACGCTTTTCCATGAATCGGGCAATTACTGTGTCTATTAGAACATTTCTCAAGAGGGCAAAGTTGCCAAGGTTGAAACCAGTATCACTGTTAGTTTTATAAACATGTTTTTGATAATTATAGTCTGAATGGAGCACTTTTATCGACTGGTATGAAAATGAACTAATGGGATAAAATTGTATTTCTTTTCTTGATCTGACTAGCGACCTTCAGCAGAATGGTTGTAGTGCTGGGGCTGAGACTAAAAGAGTGAACAGGACCTCCAGATATCCTATTTATGGGACTATGAGAACTTCTATCAAGTGGAAAAAACGGTTCTATTGTGTGGCATAGGGGTTAAAGACGTGTCATCTATTGTCAACAACATATTTGTTCATGTTTTTGCAGCCCTAAAGTTCAAAGCGTACAATGAAACATCCCATGATTAACCCTTGTGAGATCTCCCTAGGACAGCCTTCAGAAGCTTGTAAACACAAATGAACAACTAGTGCCATTCCCCTGGCAGGGGATGGGGAGTGAGTGGTAGCAATAGGCAAACAGGGCGATTGAGTGTGTCGCATTGCAAGAGTTTGCCCATCAAGATTTCAGAGTCTGGTAGTTTAACGGAGGAGATCCGTCGCCCTCTTCCACCCGTCTGATGGAAATGTGTTATGTAGTCACATGAAGGTGACACATATAGCATATAGGGCCCTTTAGCCAATTATCTGGCTATTGTGATCCTCATTTTTCACCGAACAAAAACGGCTTTTTGTCGACTTCAGCCTGGGTGAGTGCATGTGAAATGGCGTTTGCTGCATTCTGGCACAAAGGCAGGTGGGCAGCCTATCACGCATCCTTGCTTTCCCACACACTGAGCAAATTGCTCACCTTAAAGGCCCTTCTGCGGTGACAGTGCATTTCAACACTACCCTCTAAAATATAGTCTCAAGTGTTTTGTTATTCCTACGGAATCAGGAATTTCATTGCTTATCAACGCAAGTGAAAGACTGTTTTTTTGTGCTTTTTTAAATGTTTTTATTCGCAACACTTTCATCGAACACTGGCGTCACCTGAGCTTGGCTGCTTAAGACATAAAGACGTCCCTGACTACGCTCCGTAACAAGGGATACAATCCCTGGCACAAAATGTACACAATGAACTATGTGTCTCTTTCACAACAAACAAAGTGAAATACAGCAGCAGCAGTAGAGCAAGCTAAAGGCCTAGATCTGCAAATGTTTTTTTTTTTTTTACAGAATCAGCAGAAAGCATTTCAGGTCTGATTTCCTATTATTCTGAAATGTAATTAAATTAAAATCAGAAATTGAACTGTGACGAAAGATCTCTGCTTCAGAATTGGAAGGAGTGTGCTAAAATGGAGACCGGTGAAGAACACAAATACTATATGAGATGTCTCGCTAGTTGGACTACTGGGACTTTTTGATTCCATGCAAGGGAACTTCATTAGTCATTGTAACCTTTTGTGCTTTAAATAGAATTGACACTCTGCTACGAACAGAGAGTCAGTTCGCGCGACAGGTAAAGAACCATGTGCCTCTTTCAGTATGCAAAAGGTTAATGTATACATTTGGAACCAAAATTGAATTCCGTCTGGCCATTTGACTGAGATTAGTGAACATTTTCGGCATTGGTTTTCCTAAATCTACATAGCAAGGCAGGGACGTCCTTTCACCAAAATACCAGGGCTAGTGGAATGACATCACACAACCCTGGACCTCTGATGGCATCACAGAAAGTGATATCATTTGACCCCACCCTGAAGTGACATCACAGGAAGTTGATGGAACACAACCTTTCATCACTTAACAAAACAGCAAGTGGCATCACATAGAATTGTCCCTAAGTACACTACGAAAAATATGGTTGCAATATCACGGTAATGTGATATATATTTCATACAAGAATGGATCACCAAATCTACCGTTAATATCAGTGAGTATAGTCCCATATTGCCAAATTACTGTGAATGCAAGCAGATGTCCAAGGACAAATGATAATGATGTGTTATTATTTAGCACTGACACTTAAGCACATTATTTAAAACAACTATACATACAATATCACTCAACCTGTGTTGGTACTCATTTATCAACCTCAGAAGGATTGAAGGCAGAGTTTTGAACCTGCAACCTGCAGATCAGACACGCATTGAAACAGTAAGCAGCCAACCCACAGAGCTATACTACCAGCTATAGCTATCCTACCGGTTATAGTAAAATGAGCAACAAAATGTCTGAATGTTCTCAAAGTCAGAAAGCAAATGACACTCTAGTGGATGCCATTAAACTGGTATCTGAGAGTGAACAACAGGCCATTTCATCTGCAGGTCACGTGAAAAGTTGGCTATATGTCAAGCCTGAGTTGATCTACTTTTCAGGCTTCAGAGGTTGGCAAAATACATACCATTGGGAACGTTGATAACTGTGTATTTAATAATTTAGTGTAGTGCAGAGAAAATAGCGCACTCACACGGCATCCCATACTCCGGGCACTCGTTACCTCATACATGCAAACAAACATCCTGAACATCATGGCATGGAGATAGCTAAACTAGACACATTACAACAGAGCATTCATCGTGGCACAATAAAATCAAGTGCCACTTTATGTGCCACTAGCTGGGGTACCCCTCATTGCCAGTGTCCTGATCGAGTGGTGCCTCATGTGCACTGGAGGATGCTGCTCTTGTCCTCTTGTCGGGAAGTCTTGCTTCAGTTTGCTCTGGTGTCTCATGTGCCCTGGAGGATGTTGCTCTTGTCCTCATGTCAGCGAGTCTTGTTTCAGTGTGTTCTGGCATCTCCTTTGCCCTGGAGAAAGTTGCTCTTGTCCCCTGGTCGGCAAGTCGTGCTGCTGTTTGTTGTGTCTCAGAAGCTCTTGATATTAATTTTCGCTTTGCATCAGATGGAGCTTTTCCAAGTAATGTTTGTTTTTTGTGCGGCATGTTTGAGTCACGTAATGGCTTCAGCACATTTGAGAAAATGTCCAAAAAAGATTGATTTGCCATATTTGGAGTGGTGCGATAATTATAGTTTTTGTTTTATTCCCTTTAAAAATGCTTTAATAAACACGTTCGAACTCTATAGAGTAGTAATACATTTCAAAACAATAACCAACACATCAAACATTTTGCTTCAGACACTTTGCCAAATATGGCCTCCTTCTAGTACTGTAGTCAATCTGGGTGAGAATCACTAAATGAGGGTGTCTATGGAGTACATTTTTTGCATTCAAACATAGACTACAATCTTGACCTAGACAAATGAGAAATCCATGAAAAATGTGGTAGCAGTGGGCTCAATGGTATGGATTTGCATAGCTGGACAAGCATACCCACACACATCCACATGTTGTTTTGTATATGAGATTTCTGCATCCAAACATAGACTAAGATCTTGCCCCAGACAAAAGAGAAATCCATGCAAAATTTGTTAGACATGGGTTAAACTGTGCAGATTTGTATAGCCGGACAAACATACACACACACATACATACATTCAGCTTTATATATAAATATGTACACTGTACACAAGCTTTTAGGCACAAGGATGTGTAAAGTGACCAAGGACACCTAGATGGAATGCCTTGTGATGATCGTAACAACAGAGACAACAGCAGAAAAAAAAACATGCTATAACTGCAAATTGTGAAAAGCAAAACACATAGTCCAACATGGATGCTTATTCTACTCCAAATGCTTTTTGGACGTTTTTGTCCTCGTAGTGAATTTGAGGTGTTTAAGAACAGGCTAGATCAGTGACTTGCCCACTTAAGTGTGTCTGACATAAACCTTTAACAAGTTTAGCAATTTTATAGAATTAAAGAAAGACTAATTATTTGTTATTCCTATTCGTTCTTATTTAGGGTCACTGCTCAAAGTGTTACACTTGTGGAACCCCTTGCATTTTTAAGAGACCTGAACAAGAAAGCCAGCCAGTCCAGAAACAGTGAGCCATATGGCACAGACCACATCCACAGCCCAGGAGCTTCAATTCTTTTTGATTAGGGGTTGCAAGGGAGACCCTATGGGCAGCAAGGGAGACCCCCAAATCACTTCCCTGGGCGAAGGGCAGAATCGCAGCCAGCATCAGCCAACTATTGTCAAGACTCCCATAGCTCTAACCTGGCTCCATGTATGGTTTGCTATTTTTTTTTAAAAAAATGTATTTGCTGGTACAATAACACGAAATAATGAAAATCAATAAACAGACTAAAGCAGAAAGAAAAGGAACAAAATAATACCAGAAGAGTAAATGAGTTAATGGTCCATGGAAACGGTGAAGATGAAGGTCCAGCAACATGATGGAAATTGTAAGAAACTGTGGGCCTGATTCATGGAAGTGTTTTATAATGGCACAATCCCATAGGAAAGCGTTCCATGAATCAGGCCCTGTGATTTTTAGTCTGTCACTTTTCTGTTTTGAGCAGCGATATAGTAGTTTGCAGCTGTTTTATGACTGTATAAGATGCAGAAATACAAACCAAATGGGTTCTGGGAGTGGTAATCAATTCTATCAAGTATCAGAACCTCCCAGTAAATGTTCATGTTTCAGTCATTCATTACAGCTAGGATGGGCACAAAACACACACCCGCCACTGCCTCCGGACTGTGCCATAGGTTGCACGGAATGTATCTATAAATAAAAATTGCACTCCGAATAATTTCTACAAACACGTGTATTCACAGGTTTAACCATGTTTCCAAAATCTAGAATTGTATGCAAAATTCAGGAAATAAATAAGGAACAGTGCAGTCCTATTTCTATGCCAGAAGGCCCCGGGCAGACAGATCAGTCTCTAGGCTACTGAGTCCCTGCTCCATGCTTATTCGAGAAGAGACATGGCAAGGACAGTTGTGGAACGGTGAAAAGGCAACAGCAGAAATACGACCTGCAATTAAACAGAAAAAAGAAAACGCATAAAAGAAAGGACAGGAAGGGGGCAGGGCACGGTGGACTTTGATGCCGCAGTCCACTGGGCATCAAAAATAAAAGTGCGCTCCTGTCCCCCACGCACCCCTGAGCATGTGGTGGGGTGCAACATTTTTCAATAAGCACTCTTCTCCCAAGAGCGGGGCACATTTAATTTCACGCCTTCGCACATTTAATGCCACGCCTTCTCCCACTACGCCAGCACTGGGGAGACCTTGAAAGACTCTCCTGAGCTGGTGTGGCAAGGGGGCTAATAGCGCCCTGGGCAGTCGCCCGCCAAGGGTGGGGGGTGGTGTGTGTGTGATAATAGAGGATAATTAAAAGAGCATACATGGAGAAATTATTGGATTCGAGCAAGGCGTGCATGCCTCACATAAAATGTATTCAAAGATAATCCATTCAATCTAAAATACCATGGTACAGTTGAACCCTACCTAATTATGTTTCCAAATTCGGGTCAAAGGAATGATTTCTTGCGCTTTCGTCTGAACATATGGCCGACCAAAGAGATTTTATGTAGAAGAAGAATGCTATCTGTGAATGAATTATCCTGTCGATTTTGTAAATCTGCCCCTGAAACGTTGAGACATCTATGTACGGAGTGCCTAGAACTGCTTCCTCGAAGGATTTTGATTTGTAAACCTTTATTTCAAGGATCTTATATCATGACTAGTGCAGAATTGTGGAATTTGTTATTTCACACCACGAGGAAATCAGTCAGATATGCTATTCTAAATTTTTTATACAGCCTAAACCTGGTAGACAAAATGCCTAATAAGAGTAAACTGTGACCTTTCTAAAGACAATCACAGGGCAGCACATCGGAAATCATTTATCAAAGAAGTGTCTTACTTTTAACTCACATCTGAAATTATTGATTTGTGTAATGTTTTACTTTGTGGAGCATTTGATTCTCAAGTGTTATATCCATTATTATTTTTTTTGATATTTTCTGATTTTAACAAATTGTAGTTAGTTGTATAATGTATGTTTCTTCTCCTTTTACATTGTCAGATGTCTTCTTTTCCTTTTCTGTATATTATTGTATGTTGAAAAAATCAAGTGCCTTGATTAAAACAACTATAAATAAAAATGAAAAAAATAATAAAAAAAAATAATAATAATTAAGAGTAAAAGGAGCCCCACTGAGAAAAGGGGAAAATACAGTTGATGTCATTGTCATTTGCAAAATGGCTGCTAAGCAGTTAACACGTTTCCGCGATATGATACCCTTCTTCTTGGGATGTCAAATATGGGACATTCATTCCCTTTTCCCATCATCGATACAGCAAATAGAAAACTAACTTCACCACTCCGCCCTCTCCATTGTGTGGTACGAGAAGCAAACCCCATTGCCCATGAGCAATGTATACGTTTATACCCATCATGTTAGATTTCCTGCTGTCATGCGGTGCAAGCACACTATGTAACGCCCAAAAGGGAGCCAAATGCCTGCCATGCTATGAATAAGGTGCACATGCGTGTATGTGTTTCCCAGCTAGAGAAACGCTAGTGCAAGGGAACTGACTCTCAACTCTGAAGACGGACAGTGACGTAACTTTTCGATTTCTTTTAAACGTAAACGGTTATGATCTAAAGTTACTGTGATTAATGTAAACTGATTTGACCTGAAATAATATCAATTGCAGAGTCCATTACAGGTAAACACTATTACAGAGTAGCTCTGGAGAGCTATGCTTGAATCACCGAGCCAGTAATCAACACTATTGTTTTCATATCTTGAAACTAAAGTGACCACCTGCCAAGTACCATTGTTCTACACTCACAGAACCAATTGTATGGTGTGAAACATACCTTCCCATAGCTCCATTCGCAACTCCAAACACCGCTCTTAAGTCCCTCCCACACTACATACAGATAACAATTGGATACATCAAAAGGTAAAAGAGCTGTGGTTGTCTAGGTGTGAATGGAATTCAAGGCGACTACTTACTGGCATGCTTTAACTGTGCTCAAACCCGGGAAGTGTGTATGATGGGAGAGGGAGGAACATAGGATGGGAGCTCAAGGTAAGCTACAATGGGCCTCATTCCGAGTATGCCGGTAAGGGATAGCGGCCACCGGTAACGAGACCGGTGGCGGTGATCCCTTACCGCCATACTCCGAGTTCCCTTTGCGCCCTCGCCCTTAACGCCTGCTTTGAGCAGGTGTTAAAGTCGAGGGAGCAAAGGGGCCTCCAAGCCAATAACGGTGACCGTAATGAACGGTCACCGTTATTTGCATCTTCCCCATTCCCATTGAGCCCTATGGGGGCTCATTTGGGAATGGGGAAGAGCCTTGGTGAATGGGGAATTACCGCCCCACCAACCTTGGAATGGGGCGGTAATTCCGCCATCCACCAAGGCACTGCCGGTCCGGGTACGGCGTCAACCAAGGCGTTAATAGCGCCATTGGTTATCGCCGTACTCGGAATGAGGCCCAATGTGTTATATATGGCTGTGATTAAGCAGAAGGCCTGTCACCACGATGGCTGCAGGAAGAATCTGTATTCATATCCATTACTAGTGCCCTTACTAATAAAATAATATGATAACAATAAAAATAAAAAGACTTTGGTGGTATTACTCTACTGTGCCAGTATAAATGACACCCCATTTGACCGGTATCATTTTACAACTAACAGGCACATAAACTCCATCATGCTCAAAAACATTTTGGAATTCCTAGGCCACAAAAGATCTGTAGCACTCCTTTTTGGTGCACTGTACAATGAACATAATTAAAGGTAATGAGCATTAGTCATCTATGGAGAACCATACCTTTAAAGCTGACATTTGACCAACGGCAGGATTATAGTTTCAAAGATTGCTAAACCCCCCGGCCCCTGAACTTTATTCATCCAGGAGGTTTATAAGCGGGTACTGAATAAAGACATATTTAACTCATCCACTTCCTCTCAACTACCATTGCTCCATCTGAACCATCATGTCACATTTTAGTACATACAGTCTAGTATTCATAAAAAAAGAAAAACAGCATGCATTCTAATTGCCATATTTTTGTATACACTGTTAAATGTGTAAGTGATTTCAATCCGGCACTTCACCTAAGTCAATGCCTAGTGTGGAAAGCACAACTGAAACCCTTATTTATTTATTTGTGTCTAAAAGTTCTTTTATTCTGAACGATGTACCACTTATATCACGCCCCACTCTTTTAACCCCCCCCCCCCCTCACCCCTGGTCACACTGAACCAGGAATCAGGCTGGTTTGCAAAGTTAAAATATTTATTCATATATATTCACAATATCATCACACTATTTTTAATGGGTATACAATGATCACCAATGGGGTGATGTCACACTAAATAACCTCTTTAATCATAAGGAGTAATAATGAGCAAAAACAATGCAGCACAGAATTAATACTTTTGGGTGGATATTCAAATCAAATAGCAATGTGATTACTCTTTCCCCTTGCACACCTCTCAACCCCACAATTTCGTTTCTAGCATGAAAATTGAAGAAGTTATGGACGTTTTTGTGGAGGTCATTTTTTCCAGATAGAGGCAAATTGTAAAACAAGGATGCGCTTTTAAAAAGACAAACAGGATTTCTTACACTAGGGATGGACTATGAAGAAACAAACTACACAACAGCACAGTCACCAGACCAGGACATCTCTGGATGGTTTTTGCCTGCCGAGATGCTCGCCTTCTTCAGAAAAATATATATCAGCGCAAAGATCGGTTTAACGCTACTAGTACAGAAGATAATAGGATGAGATGGAGAGTTCAGGCAATTCAAAAATATTCTATAACAGAGGATGGGTTTGGATAGGGATGACTATGGACAGTACATAGGTTAGTGAGGGTCCTATACTAAGGATACTCACTACATAGGTTTGAACAGAACCGTCAGGGATTCAGGTCAGTCAAGATTTCTGGACAGGAATTCTGTTGGGCACACCGGACTGGACAGTAAGACGCTCTGGTCTGCAATCAGCAAGGCGCTCTGGTCACCGCACTGTAGGACTGGACTGGATCTGCAAGGGCCCTGGTTCAGCTATCTGGTCACAGCAAGGTTCTGCTGGGTTGGGTCTTTGGATTCTGGCAATAATTCTTATCCGGAAAGCAGTTACAGCATAGCCAGGCTGTTCTTTGGTCCCTTGTAGAGGTCTGGAGTAATTTCTGGTTTCTGGAGTTTTAAAAGCCAAACTGAGAATGGTTCAGCTAAGAAAATGGGCCTTTCTGCTTGCAAAGTTTCTGGAGTCTGGAGCAAGGGAGATGTCAGGTCCTCTGGCAGGGTGCTCCGCCAGCAAACGGTTGGTGGGTGAATCTGTGTGTCTAAGCCCTCAGCTGTCTATATTTATGTATTTAATAAAGGGAGGTGAATGCTGAATTATCCTAAGCACACCCCCTAGGTAGGCTATTGGCTGGAATCCGCTCTCTCCCTTGATTGGTGGAGAAAACAGTGTGTCACCATGATAATGTGGTTTTATGAGGCAAAACATCCTTGCCTTTGAACATGAAATCTACTTTTGGTATAATACCTATTTACATTTATGCAATCTTTATACCAATAACATACATAGATAACATGTTTTGTGGAGCAAATATTTTTCCAAGCCCCGTTGATGTAGGATCTTGGATCTGGATTTGACGACTTTCACACTTTTTGTCCGGGACAGATTATCCAATCTGTACAAAAATTGGTACATATGTGCACATTTTCTATGGGCATAAGTGTGTGGAGTTTCGTGCTTCTGACATAAATACATTTGCTGCAAAACCAGAATTTTCACTGTGCCTTCCCAGGACATCACACAGAGTTCTGGCATCTTTTAAAATGTGCACCCAAAAATCACATTAACAATGCTATTAATTCTATAATTTTTAGAAATTTGCACAGTCCTTTAATCAGTCTTTTTTTTAAAATTTGCTTTCTGTGCTTGTGAATCCACAAGTGACTGTCTGTCCCGCCTCCTTTTCCTGCTGGCAGGTCTGAAGCAATCCTCCCCCTTCCTTCTGGGAGGGGCCACTGTTGACACTTCAAAATATGCATATCCTTTCAGCCAAGGAAGGTCCATTGTCTCTTTCTGGTGCAGCCCAAGATCTCCTCCCCTGATTTAATTCTCACAAAGGTATGACTTTCTAGCCTTGGTGGGAAGCAGGAGAGAGAGGCCTTTTGTTGGGGGGAGGCTGTGGAACTTGTTGGGTGGCTTTGTGTCAGCTTAAATTCAATGTCATGTTCGCACAATTTTCTTGGTTTAAAACAAAACTTGCAATTTTCACACAAGCAGCTAGAACTCTTATTGCAGCTTCTAAAACAATGAATATTAAATAGCTACAGCCTACGTTCCTCTTAATAACATTTCACTTAATTTCAAGACCTTTGATTTCAATTGCACAAGTTTGAGCTTCTGATGCAAACTAATGACCGCTGGTACTGCGCCCACATTTTGAAAGATTTTCACTGGCCGGCACACTTTTTACTGTGGACATTTTGATGACAGATTCCACTTTCCATGACATTGTAGGTTCATAATGATTTCTTAAAGGAGGTGATGGGTAACGTCAAGCAAGGATAATGGATGTTTTGTGGTGTTTTGGACTGGTATTTTGTATTTTCAGCAACCAAGAAAAAGGGATTTAAGAACAATATCTCGGTTTTCTTCAATAAAGCACTGCCTTTCATGCTGTTTCCATTTTTACTTGGTGGGCACCCCAGTGGCATGTTTCAGCAGTGAGGTCTCCGTTCAAGCACTGACACATGCAAGGTAGGTTTGGCAGCCATCGTTTTGTGCTTGGTAGAGCGCAATTTCCTTATGTTTTTGCGCACATGGGGTTTTTGCGGCCATTTTGCTGATTCTGGTGCCCCCAGCACACAGTGATGCCGCAGGGCAGAGCATAATGTGTTAAAACATCCCACAAAGGAACTCATGTTTCTGCTGGGATTGTGAGTGATATTTGGACATGCCAATATTTTTATCGTCGGCATCCATCATTTCATTTGCAAATTTCACCATTTTGGGTTCAAATATCCAGAATGTATGGATGATAAAGCCATGTAGACCTCTATTATTGTGCCACTAGATGCCCCAATGTCATTCAATAACAAGGTGTATTTTCCACTCTCTGGTGCGTGAAAAGTAACTCCACCAATCTCTTGATTTTATGTCTCTCTTTATTTTATGTATTTATTTATTTGTTTATTTATTTATTTATTTACACATTTAGCAAGATTTACCCTGCCACCCATCTATTCTCCAGGGTCCTGGCTGAGCAAGAATGTGTTAATCTTCACCTTTGAGATAAACACCTCATAGCATGCTTGCTGCCACTGGATGGGCAACTTGCAAAACACTACTTAAATGTACTTTATTTTTCTTTCTCTTGAACCAGAGTCCTTTTTCTAATTCTTCAGTCAACATTTTTTCATAGTGGCCCAGTTGCTGACTGTGGGGAAAGATCGATTTTTAACATCAGTGACCACTGAAAAAACCACTGCTCACAAGCCATAAAGGTTTTTATACATTTCAGGATGGAGACATGGATTTAATGAGACAAAAAAGTACTGTGTAGCCAATAGGGTCATCAACCTGCAGAGCTCAGGTAAACATTCCAAAATTCACGCACCAATGTTTGGATCACAGTAGATTTTCCACATGTACAGTAGAGCACATTTCAATAAACTGTGTCTGTGGTGTGTTTTAAATATACGCTGTTGCAAAATGACTGTACAGTAATACAAATACATAGGTGGGACTTCCTTCATTATGCTGAATGATCTCATTGTTATTGTTTTGTTTTTATTACACGCCATTTTAGACATAACAGTTCACAATAAAACGATGCGTTGGTGGACATGTCCAAATCACTTTGCATGGCTGCTTCCTTTTTTAAGTTGAGTTTCAAACCCCTATTCTACTAATGAGGACAGCATGGAAATCATACAAGGATATGTACGCTTAAAATCCATCTTGGGCAAGCAAGCCCTACAGGACAGTGGATAATGGGACATGTTGAGCATGGGAAAATCCTTGGTCATGGGAATATGCAACCACAGTGTGGAGAGAGTGAAGAACTGATGTAGTTTTGCCTTCAAGCCAACCTCTGATGGGTAACAAAGAATCACATGTATCGGCGGCTGCTGAGTGAGTCGCAGTGTCTGCCCTGCAGTGCAAACACATTCATCATAGTGTCAGCTAATATTGCAGTTGCTGATTAAAAGTGGCACACCATGCAAATAAGGCTCTTTCTTTCTGACAATAGCATGTCATTGATGCTTTCAGGTTTTCCTGGCCAATAAGCACCTGGACATGTACTTGGGCAAATGGGAAAAGTAGAAGGCTGCTTATGTTGCACACAGATTTATTACAATTGAAAATTGGGGTGGGACATTAATGACATGAGATAAATCTGTGGGAGGATTGGATCCTCACCTTCTGCAGGTACCATTTTTCCAATGAAGGGTCAAAACCCGCGGTTGCCTATACTCTCGCACATAGGCATCTTCTTTCAGTCCAAGACATCGCCACACATTATGGACAGAACATGCATGTGCAAGCCCTTTTAAATAACTATTAGACACTATTAGACACTAGAGCCTAAATCTCAGACAGTTTAGCATGGAGCAAAGTGACTTTGCAGGGCAAAATACACTTTGCACCGGGCCAAATTCACACAGAGCTGCGCAAAGCAACTTTGCACAGCAAAAGTACTCTTTGCACCACACTAAATGGGCCTAATGCCCCAAAAATCACTAAGGGCCTAATTCATGGAATGTGTAGCTCAATGCAAAGCGACTTTGCACTACCAACAAACACAGCCTAATTCACAGAGTGGTGAAAAGTGTATTCTTGCAGAGCAAAGTCACTTTGCACTGCAAAAGTACTCTTTGCACCACACTAAATGGGCCTAATGCCCCAAAAATCACTAATGGCCTAATTCATGGAATGTGTAGCTCAATGCAAAGTGACTTTGCACTGCCAACAAACACAGCCTAATTCACAGAGTGGTGCAAAGTGTATTCTTGTAGAGCAAAGTCACTTTGCACTGCAAAGGTATTCTTTGTACCGTGCTAAATAGGCCTACTTAAAAAAAAAAACACTAAGTAGTACAGACTTGCTGCTTTTTTGCATTAGTTAGGCCCATTTAGCGCAGTACAAACAGTGCTTTTGCAGTGCAAAATCTCTTTGCTCCGTGCTAAACGTTCTGTGAATTAGGCCGCTAGTATCAAAGTGATAGCATCTCTCACAGCTGTATTGGGAGTGCATTGGGTATATTTTAGGGGCAGAACAATGTGATATGTGTAAATTAAAATGCCAATTCTGAGCGATTAAATAGAGCATCCAAATGTTGCTCTCAAGTACTGTCTAAAAGAAACATGGGAGGTGGATATTTTTAGCCTATGGATTAGAGAAAAATGGAGAGGAGAAAATCAACAACACGGCTTGGAAAAATCACCCTGAGAAAGCGACCGTCATTGTCCTCCAAATCTGCATCGCATTCGAAATGTCAAGAATCAGAGATAAGGACATGCCAAACGAGGCTCCATCCAAGTTACCACCTCTGGAGGCATCTCTGCAGGACTGGCCACCATAACACCACCAGACTAGAATATAACAGATGCACGAAGAAAAGAACCAGAAACAGGCCTACTCTTGCTAAGCAGAGAGACTCTGAAAAACAAACTGGCTCGAATCAATTTACCCCCATCTCATTTGCACCTCAAGAAGGAACTGAAGACTCTGTTCTTCATGGAACATTCTGTTGCCCCATGACCTCCCTCCAGCTATCACTTCTTCTCAACATTTCCCTCTCCCCTCCCTCTCCTAAACCTGTCCATCTTTCTCTTGACCCTCCCCTTTGTTTGCAAACTCTATACAAACGTCATACATACGCACAACCATTCATACACACAAACATAGATACATACACTCATGATTCCTTGCATAGCTAGTAATTGTATGGAAAAGCACTTTATTGATCAGCATTATTAAAAGTGAATGCAACAGCTGGCCCTGGAAAAGGGCAGAGATCTCTGTTGTTTCAGGTTGTACGTGCGTGACAATATCGGCGCTAACCCACCTACTTGTAAGGAGTGTGGTACTCTTAGTCATATTGACATAGGTTGTCGAGAATAACAAGTACAACCGGTCTATAGTTCTCTATATGTATTGTACTATTTATATCTATTGCTGTTTTTTTTCTATTGTTTGGATGAACTGTTTAATTGTTGATTGAATCATGAATTATTTAATGTCTTAGCAAGCACGCATCACTTTTTGTATTGCACTTTACAAGTGCCTAGTATATTTGAGCAAGCTTTTAGGTGGTATTTTTGCATTGTTTATAATAAGAAATTGAATTTATAATTTGTATTTAGAGTGGGGTAATTGTATTTTTTAACCCCCTCGAGTACTGCTACTTCTGGCACCACAAACAGTTAGCTAAACACACATGCGCAAGGTCTGTCTAATTTGTGTTATATATTGATTGACCGTGAACGACCTTGCTGCTTTACATCCTGGTGTCCCCTTTTTGGTTTTGGTGCTATGGTAGCATAAGCCACCAAATCACTAAAACATTGGTACAAGGAATGTAAAAAAGAAAAAGGAGAGGAGAGTTCGGGAGCAGTGTATGGTGTTGCCATGGTAACTTGCAGTGTGTGGCAATGAAATGGCCGAAGCACCATCTGGGTCTTCACACGCTTGCTCACGTCTGGCAGCCTGCCGTTGTTGTTGTGAAAGCTGTGCAAGCTCCGAAATAAGAGCAGAATTACTACACTTAACTATACGCCGGTTATATTTCTATCTGTATGCATCAATGCGCCTTTTGGCACTTAAACTCCCGTTGTACTATGTTCAAAGTCCACCGCAGTGATCTGGTTTCCTTTGCAGCATGGCGCTGCTGCCATCACCCCCAGGTGTGTGCATAACATTCATGGGCTGCACCCTGATCTCTGCAACGCGATGGCCTGCCCACATCAATTCATTACACTGCACTAACAGGGACCCAGCTGTGTGTGTGTGAGGCAGGCCATCATGAGGGAGGGCAGGAGGGGAAAACTGCCTCATGACTCTTCTTGCCTGACACACACACACAGCCAGGTTCACCATGATTTGCTTTGCACGTGAGTGTGGGGGGCTGGAAACCATTGCACTTACGAGTCCCTCATGCCGTACTTCCTGCAACACCGGCTCTCTCATGGTGGGCATGACCTGGTTCCCAATAAGGACAGGGGTTTGGGAGTTTAATGTTTTATTGAATAGGCGTCTGTTGCAGGAGGGGGCAGCCTGTCTGCTTCCAGGTCAAGCAGCGTGCCACCAGTGCAGCTGTAGTGTAAACACCGAGCAGAAGGAACATGAAAAGGTGCTGGGCAGAGGTGTCCAAGTCGGATGTGCGTTACATAGGACTGGGGGCAGCACTCACCTCTCCCTCCGCTTGCTGGACTGCAGGTTTCCGGGGGCACCTCCTCAAGGAGGAGCAGGCTGAAAAGGTTGCACGGCAGTATCACTTCCCTAAGCTTCATCATCATACTGGTAGGACACGCACTCCCCACCAACCCTCTTCACATCGCCTGCCTGCCCCTTTCTAGAAAATGGCTTCTGGCTGCAGTCAGGCTCTGCTGTGCAGCACACGACAACAGTGAGAGCCCTCCTCAAACTCTGCCCTGTAGGGAGTAGGCCAATGTGGGTACCTTGTGGCCACTCAGTGCCTCTAATTGGGGAGCTGAACATTTTCGTTTTTTTTCACATCAAATGTGTCTCTTCGACTTTTGACATGAGGACGAGCATGGGACTGTTATAAATCATAATATAGTTATTGTGTTTCTTCCTGTCTTGTATTTGTTAAATATGCTAACATTATGAATACATTAACGCTTGGCACATATCTAGACTCCACCCTGTCACTATCCAGACAAGTCAAGGTCATTGCTTCATCAGCAACCTACACCACAAAATATATCTATGTCTGCAGACTATTGCCCTCCACAGAAATTGCCTCACCATCGCTAGATTACAGGTAGGGTCTAGGCTAGACTATTGCAATGCCATTTTTACAGGCAAATCGACCGGCAACCTCAATAAGTTGCAAATTATTCAAAACAATGCTCTAAGGGCAGCTTTAAACATTGCCAAAGAAGATCACATTTCACAAGCCAGAAGAAATGCCCACTGGCTGCCAGTCCGAGAGCGCATCCGCTTCAACACATTGGCCTTGACCCACACATGTATCTCGAACACTGCTCCAAAATACATGTCCAAATCCTCCAAAACAACTGACTCGAGACTTACCCGATCAGCATTCACTAATCGGCTCAACATTCCAAGATATCGGCTCACAAAGGCAGGTGGCGCCAGTTTCCCAGTAATTGCTGCCAAAAGCTGGAATGCCCTACCATCATCCTTGAGACTGGAGCACTTCTACTGGGCTTTCGGCAAGCAGCTCAAAACACTGTTCTTCTCACAAGAATCCCTGTAACGATCAATGTACCCTCTGCATAGAAACCCAGAACTGGTATTACCCTGCTCAGCTGCTCACTGTACTTATCAAGTTGTATTTATAATCCTAATCATACTGTCTAAACCATGAGGATGTCTATAACTAGCGCCTTGATGCCTAAGGGCTTAGTGCGCTTCTATAAATGTCAAAATAAATAAATACATAAATGAACAGTTTATTTGCCTCTTATCCGACACTTGCTTAGTTTGTTGCAGGATTACCCATGCATGACTATATTTTAAAATGGTTTCCCGACCTGCATGGAACAGGAAAACACATTTCCGACTAAGAGGTTGTACGGCTGGAGGATGACTTGGGGAAGGTCTTGTATTTGTAAATGTTCATCTATAGGATAAGCATCTTTTAATTGGTCGGTTAGATGTGACCATGACCATATTAATCCCTACGGACATTCCCACACAGTCCTTAACCCCCACCACCCAAAACACCTCCTCTTTGAGCTAGTTTTAAACAAGCCTTACAATCAAACTTTGCACTCAAAGTGCCTGTCCGTGTTTTCTCAATGGAGTCTTCTGAGAGTTAATGACTTAATGGGAGTTGTAAACAGGCCAATGGTGTAATACAAATGTCTTTACCAGGACTGCCTTCAACCACTTTATTTATAAGTACTGTGTGTGCCCTTCACTGAAGACCTATTAAAAACAAGCATTGGGCATTGGCAACGTTTTTGGTGTCGCTGATCTGACATTTTGGGTTTCTAATCTGATCCCTGAGTACTCTCTGGTGCAGATGCTTTTTGTTGACAGTTGTCATCCTGCTGACAGTCAAGGGGGTTGGTCCTGTTGAGCTTCCCATATTCTCTGGTCTTCTTATTTATAAATGCCACATTTACTCCTGATCTGTTGTTCGCCCTTAGATGGTGCATTGCTTTTTTCGTGAGTTTTCCATAACATGCACATTCAGCAGCTTTTTTGCTGGCAGTGTCATCAGTTGCGTTAAGCGCTTTAGCGATTAAACCAATGTTTAAATCTTCCATCACACCAAAGTTGTGGATTTTTCGCTAAACACTACAGTATTGCACACAGGAACGGGCGACCGACATGTCTGCTTTACTGCCCTTGTGACCAACATGTCTGGTTTTACTGGCCTCGCACACAACCTGGATTAAATACACGATGATCCCTAGTACGTAATATCATTATGAAAAAATTATGCAACTGGCCTTCAAGTGTGCAAATAATCCACATTTATTGTCAATTCTCTGCCCTGTATGCTGCAGTCCCTCTTCCCCCACTGCCTCCACTCTCTCTACCTCCACTCTAACCCACCAAACTCAGCCCCAATCTCTCTGCCCCCACCCAACCTCCTCCGCTCTCTCTATCCCCACCCCATCCCTCTCCAATCTCTCAACCGCCACCCACCCAACTCTCTCTACAACCCACTTTCCCACTTCACTGCCACTCTCCAACACTCTCATCCTTCCTCTCACACACTTGGTTTATTTCTTACCCTCTCACTCTCAACCTTTGTCACTCGTATTTCCTCTTTCTCATCATCAATAGCACTCTCACTTAATCATTTCCTCCCTTGCTCTGTTCTCTTTCCCTCTCATTATCTTGCACACCCACACCCTTTATTGCATCCTCCTTTCAAACTGTGCACCCTCATCCTTGAACACTGGTACCTTGTTACAGTGGAGAAATGAAGGAGGGCTCCTTTAAGGAGGATAGACTGGGAACAGGGGCAGGGAGGTGGGAGGAGGGCGGAAGGGGAGGGACGGTGGAGGGGAAAGCCAGTTGTGTACAGGAGAAATAAAGAGAAGGTTGGAATGTTCCCTGTCTCCTGTATCCATCATTGGGGCTACGTTGGGGGCCTAACAACTGGCGATGAGAAACGACATGTCCCCACGCTGCAGGACTTCACCACCACATGTAAGGCAGAGCTCGAGGTGGAAATATCAGCTGCAGTTAAGGAGCACCCAGCGCCACGCAGAGCACAGCGGGAGATGTTGTTGGAGAGATGGAGCACAGACGTCGAGGACCACGTAGTAGAACAGCTGCAAAAGACAGCAGATCCAGACGGTGAAGCAGAAGAGAAGCCGGAGGGTGAGCAGGTCCCACCAGAGGGTGTGGAGGACCCAGCACGGGAGGAGGCAGCAGACCGGAGGAGCAGCAGCCCGGCACGACCAGCAACGACCAGAGGGTGAGGAGGACCCAGAACTCGGTAAGCAGCACATGATGGCTGGAAGGGACAAGAGCACATGCACAACATGCGCATCACCAGGGCTGACACTTCACATGTGGCTGCAGGAGGAAAGCAGCGCATGCTACGGCCCAGAACCCAGCCCGTGGAGAAACACAGGCACTGGGCGTATCTCACACTAGCCGACAGAAAAAGAAAAAAAAAACACATTTGGCCACGAGGCAAAAGCAGCATGCACATCAAGAACAAATAGAGAGCGAAGACACGTGGCCACCACCCTACACCACCAGGGAGACAAGAACAGAGAGAGGCAAGCAAGCAGGCACTACAGAGAATAACTAGGTGACGGCAAGGAAAAGGAACAACCAAAGACAGGGAAAGTACAAACACAAGCACAACCCCCTGTGTCCAGCCCATTAGAACTACAAGAAACCCAGGAAGCAAGCACTGCCAGACACTGCAGCAATAGCAGATGAGGCAAAACAAGCTGCTGGTGCAGGAGCAGGTGCTCAAGTCACCATTGGAACAGGACCTGCCTCCCGTGCGACCTTCCTAAGGTGGCCTAACTCATTCACACTACACCCACATCATGACCAGGGACAGAGGTGGGAAGAGTGGATGGAGGAGTTCGAGGACTTCATGAGAGCTATAGGAGACCAGGAATCGCCAAACAAAATATATGTCTTTGCCAACCTCGCAGGAAAGGAGATCAAGGGGGATCATGAAAACAATCCCCACACAAGAGAAAACCACCTATGAACACCTAACCGCTGCCGTCAATAGGAAACTAATAATACTTCCTAATAGAGACTAAGAGCGATATGCATTTAATCAACGCACACAACTGCCATATGAGACCGTGGGAGAATTCGTCATCAGGCTCCAGAGGAAAATCACCTACTGCGATTTTGCCAATTTCAATGAGGACGAGGTAATAAGACTTAGGATAATTGAAGAATGCACCTCCTCACTGTTTAGGAAACACCTACTAAAGAAATCTCTTTCCCTTCAAGAAATCATCGACCTAGCGAGAATATATGAACGAGTTGACGCACAGGCGGCAGCCATTGAGAACCCAAAAAAGAGTGAAACCATCGCAGCAAAAGTAACTGGACCTCAAGGATACACCCGGAACTCAGAACCACCAGGGAGACAAGGCCCCCGAAACCAGGCCATAGCAGATGCCTACCCACTATGTCAATCACAGACTTGTATATTCCAGTGGGGCGCCTCCCACCCGCTCCGGTCAAAAAGCCAATACCAATACGACCTGCTCCTTAGAGGTTGCAAAGTGCCCAACACCATTCATGTCATCCATAGCCTACCATGGGGCCATGCCTTCTCAGTTATCGGACCTCCAGGGCCCTAGCCCTCATCGACATCCAATACAACCAATCCGAAGTCATCCAAGGACTCCTACCAGGCACCCAGATCTTATGCTCAATATCCTGCCAAGAACTAAACATCAAGGAACTTACAGCCCTATTTCCAAAGCTATTCCAAGGAGTGGGCATGCTGAATGACACAGTTATAACCTTCCACATAGACACACACATCACCCCAGTACCCCAAAACCCTTGCAGGGTTGTGTTCCACCTGCAGGCCCAAGTAGCGCACGAACTACAATTACTCCTAGAGAATGATATCATTGAGATGGTTGACAGCCCCACCCCTTGTGTGTCCCCTCTGGTTGTCGTCCCACAGGACAACCACAGCTGTGCCTCTGTGTGGACATGTGCATACTGAACACTGCCATTCAAAGGGGGAGACACCCATGGCCCAACATTGAGGACAAGCTGGTGACGCTCAACCAGGCTACTCACTTCTCAAAACTGGACCTAAATCAAGGGTATAACCAGTTGGTAATTGACCCCGTCTCCAGACCAATCACTGCTTTTGCAATGCACGAAGGGCTGTTCCACTACAAGCGGCTCAATTTCGGAGTATCCTCTGCCACTGAAATCTTTCAAGAGACAATTCACAGACTAATATCCCCGGTGCTCAATGCCCTCAACTACAGTGCTGACATCCTCATCTTTGGCTCCACGCAAGAGTAGCACAACAACACATTGAAAGCAGTGTGCAACATCCTACACAAGGCAGGACTCACTCTCAACGGATCAAAGTGCGCCATCAACAAACCCAGCCAGCACTTCTTTGGCCGCATATTCATGGACCAGGGCATCACAGCTGATCCTGACCAAATCAGTGCCATTGTCAGCCTAGCCTCCCCCACAGTAGTTGCCAAACTCTGATCATTCCTAGGGATGGAGGGCTACTGCACCCACAACCTGACGAACTATGCCACCCTCATGGACCCGCTCTGGATCCTCCTTAAAATTGACTCCCCATTCCAATGGGACAGGCGATGCCAAGAAGCCTTCCATACCATAAAAGAGTAACTCGCCAACAATCGACAGCTTGCCTACTTCAACCCGAAGTGGGACTCTGACCTCACCGTGGATGCCTGTCCCGTTGGCTGGGTGCCATACTTGCCCGGTGGAGCCCCGGCGACCACCACAAGTGCAACATTGTTGCTTACGTCAGCAGAGCCCTGTCATCCACCGAATGGGCTTACTCCCAAGCCCAATGCCAGAGCTTATCAGCAGTATGGGCATGTGAAAAATTCCATCACTTTATAATTGGCAGAAGATTCACCTTCATCACTGATCACCAGGTACTACTTTCCCAATTCGGCAACCCGAAGACCAGAATTCCCCCGCTCATAGAAAGGTGGGGCATCAGAATACAGGATTATGACTACCTGATTGTCCACAAACCGGGGGGTGATGCCAATCCAGCAGACTATCTGTCTCGACATCCAGAAGGGAAAAGGGAGGACTCCATGATGCAGGAGGCAGAGGAATATATCTCATACCTGTACCTCAACGCCCTCCCCCCGAAGCATTCGCCACCAAAAGCGGAGCGGACCCTGCCATACAAACAGCGGTATGCCTCACAAACACAAACAAGTGGAAAGACCTCGACACGGAACGGTTCACGGGAGGAGATGTGGACAGGAAACATCTTTAAAGGATAGCGAAAATACAGAGAGAACTTGCCACAACAGAACAAGGGATACTGCTACAAGGCAACTGTGTAGTGGTCCCCAAAATTCTCAGGAAAGCACTTGTGACCATAGCCCATGAGGGTCACAGAGGGGTTGAAAATACCAAGAAGATATTGCAGAACTAGGTGTGGTTCCTGTACATTGACACCATTGTCGAGAACACCCTGACCCACTGCCTGCCCTGCAAGAAGACAGTGGCGAACAGCACCCCATGCCCATTACAAATAGCACCACTACCAGACGGGCCATGGCAGAGAATAGCCAAGGATTATTACGTCCCACTAGAGGAAGGGGCTTACCTACTTGTGACAGTGCATGAGTACTCTCGATTCCCACTGATCAAACATGTTCAATCAACGGCATTCCACCATGTGGCGGGAGTGATTGATAAATTATTCAGTGAATGGGGATGCCAAATACTGTAAAGACAGACAACAGCCCACTGTTCCAATGACAGGACTTTCGGAAACTTTCTGCCCATCTAGGATTCCACCTCCATAAAATTACACTGCTGTGGCCGCAGGCCAATGGCAGGGTGGAATGGTTTATGTCCACCATCAAATGAACCCAGCAAAAGGCCACCGTGGAACAAATGTCGCTACCCCAAACAATATGCCAAATGTTGAGGAGCTACAAAAATACCCCATTTGAAACAACAGGATGGACCCCACTAGAACTAATGATAAAGTATGACCACGGACACACCTTCCCCAAGTGGAAGACTAAACACCAGAACAGGATGAATAAATCCAAGAAAGAGATGCAGACAAGAAAAGGAACGCCAAAGAATGGGTGGATCAAAAGAGAAGAGCAAAGGAATACCAATTCCCAATTGGAGAAACAGTTCTAGTACCACTCCTAGTGACCCAAATGAAAGGGCCGATGGTGACTGTGACAGGAGATAAGGGTGAGATAACGTGGAATGCCTCTTCTGCAAGCCATACATTGAAGAACCGGAACAAAGGGAAGATCTGGCAGCAGAAGTGGAGGAACCAGGACGTGAAGAAGCAAGTAAAACACTGCAGACAGAGAAGCCAGGTGAGACCGCCGAATCACCTGGCCTCCCTAGCAAGCCATAAGGAAGCCCCTATGCTTGATCGAGCAGATGTGAAACCGGAAATGTCATGCTAAGCACAGGGGAGGTGTTAAAGTGGATACATGAAGGAGGGCTCCTTTAAGGAGGATGGATTGGGGAGAGGGGGAGGGAGGCAGGTGGGAGGAAGGGGAAGGTGGGAGGGGACGTCAGTTGTTTAGTGGAGAAATAAAGAGAAGGTTGGAATCTTCCCCGTCTCCTATATCTGTCAATGGGGCTATGCCTCTTCTGCAAGCTATACATTGAAGAACCGGAACAAAGGGAAGATCTGGCACAAGAAGTGGAGGAACCAGGAAGTGAAGAAGCAAGCAAAACACTGCTGACAGAGAAGCCAGGTGAGACCCCCGAATCACCTGGCCTCCCTAGCAAGCCATAAGGAAGTCCCTATGCTTGATCGAGCAGATGTGAAACCGGAAATGTCATGCTAAGCACAGGGGAGGTGTTAAAGTGGATACATGAAGGAGGGCTCCTTTAAGGAGGATGGATTGGGGAGAGAGGGAGGGAGGCAGGTGGGAGGAAGGGGAAGGTGGGAGGGGAAAGTCAGTTGTTTAGTGGAGAAATAAAGAGAAGGTTGGAATCTTCCCCGTCTCCTATATCTGTCAATGGGGCTACGCTGGGGGCCTAACATACCTGTAAATGCAAAATGCAAATGACATCAGTAAACGCCAAAACAATTGGCCTTGCCCATGCTTGTTGTTATAGAAGCTCACCGAGAGAAGACCATGCTGGCTTCCAGTTACAGATGCCACGTATTTCCATGTTATATATTCAAACAGCAGTCAAATTACACGGATGGCCACCAGTGGAAGCCCGGGCTAGTGTGCCCTGCTGCAGACGCACATATCATTGCTTATTTCCCTACACATGACGAATGCGTGCATGGAATGTCCAGCCATGTTGCTGCTAGGGGGGGGTCGGACGCAGGGTCCTCCTTAGCACCTTGGCAGGAGGGCTCCCCGTGATGCCACTGTATGCATATGCTTCTATAGAAGACGTAATGGAGCTATGAATGTGTTATTTGCAGCCTCTTTTTCTATAGTCATTTTGGTGGGACTCCCCTACACCAGTCATTGTGAGGCCAATTGCCTGAGCCAATCGGAGGCCAGGGGTAACAAATTGCTGTCACCTGTTGCAGCCTCCAGAGGGAGAGGCCCAGGCCCTAAAATACGCGAGGTGCATGTAATACTCCTGACCTAAACTGCCCCTACCCATCCACCTGCCATCTGCAATGTTTTTTCCACATTCTTGTCCGTGCATCTAATAAAACACCACACTGAGTGGAGAGATAGAGGGTAACAGTTTACAGAGCAAGAAAATAGGTTTTTTTGTACTCCCTGCTCTCTGATTCGAGAGCTGGGGAGTGGGTGGGGTGAAAAGCCTGCCAGCTGAGTAGGGCAGACAACTGAAAAGAACGCTCTAGTAGCCGCCCTTTATGTGATGGAATAAGGGGTTACTGGGCCCGCCCTACAGCCCCCAACCACGGACGACCCCTCACCAGTACACTTACCTTACCGTAGTTGGTCGAGCGGCCTTCGGTAGGCTGTGATGATTCTCACCAGGGGTTTGGTGAGGAGGGCCAATTCCTCCTCACCAAAAAGCAAGGTCAGTCTGCAGCCAGCAACTAGGCCATGGCACACGCTGCACGTGGCTGGGCTGGCTCAGGATAGAGATGACGGACTGTAAAATGAGAAGAAGGTGGCGCTGTGCGCCCATCACCCACCCCACATGACATGACCATATTTAATTTCATTGGCTGCTGTGTGGAACAGCCAACAAAAACTGTACATTCTGTGTTACTATGCAGAATTTCATCAAATACTGCATAGCAACACAAAATGTATACTTTTAATTGGCTGTTGTCTCTTTCAATGCGCTGTTTGTGCAAACTAGAATATACATTTATATTCTAAGTGCCTGGAGCCCGGGGCAGAGCTGCGACCTGAGCTCCACAAAGAAAACTTAGTGGGAGGACACACACGTCACGCCCCTGTACTCAGGCAGGCGGCAGGCCTAGCCGAGACAGCCATGCGCCTGCAAGCAGAGCGCAAAAGAAGACAGCTAAACAAACATGAAAGTTTAAAACTTTCAACAACAAACAAAACAGATTACCCATGTCGTGCATCAGTGCCGGTGGCCAAAAAAGAGTGCCGGTGTTGCCCACCGGCAACCACTGGCACAAATTAAGCACTGCTTTTAGTGAACAAATTCTCTTTTGATACGTAGCTGGTCCCATTTTATAGCACATATTGTCCCTGTCATGGAATTTTGGTGTATCCAAATAAGCATTGCCGCAACCGTTCCGTGATTACAGTCGGCGCATCTGTACATTGTCTTTTCCGTGAGCCAGGGCCCATGTGCATCGTATGTTCTCATGCCTAACACGGGAAAGGAAATGCACAGTTGAGATACCAACAACAAAGACGTTAAACCACCTTAGTTATGCTACTCGCTTTGTGAAGTTTTTAGTTCAAGCACAAGAAAAGTACCTGTCAGTGTGATGTCAAAGGTTCACATGCAGGCGAATTATGGAGCATTCTCTGAAATTCTGAAAGATTTTAGCAACGTGTGCTAAAGTGTGGGAATCTGTGCAGATGTCCCAAGCATAATCGGCTCAAAAAAGGAGAGAACATTTCCCGGCGCGCTGTTCTCAACCCTCGCTCACAAGGCACGCTGAAATAAAGACAAACGTTCTAATAAACTTTTAGGTGTAATTTGGGTAGTTCAACCCTTCTCCCCGGGGTTAAAGACCGAGCTTAGGTTTGCTGCCTGATCTATGCCACGTGGAAAGGCGAGTGTTGATGAAGTGCTCGCGCCAGACACCCTGTGGGCAATGCAAAGGTAGAACAGGAGATGTTCTCTTACATACCCTTTTCCATGTATAAGACATTATACAGCCATGTGTGATTTTGAAATCTGAAACTTTGTTCTGCTCAAGTCGACTATCTAAAGCAGGGGTGCACAACTGATTTTGACAGAGGGCCGAAAGTACCTTACATGATGGCTATAGTGGGCCGAAAATTAAATGTGGGTGGGGCGGTAGGGGAGTGGCGTGGCAGGAGGCTTTTCCAACCCCCAATTTTTATTAAACACTATGCCTCATAGCCCCCACACCTTAACCAAACACTATGCCCCATGACACCCACCTCTCATGCAAACACTATGCCCCAAAGCACCCACCCCTCAAGCAAACACTATGCCCAATGGCCCCCACACATCAACCAAACATGTAAGATGATTCAATTCAACACTACAGCTAAGTCAATGCCTAGTCTGGGATACTGAATGGAAACCCTTATTGATATATCTTTATTTCCAGTTCATGAGTTCTGGATGACTACCCCTATATAACACCACTCTCTTAGAATCCCCCTGACCCCACTGAGCCAAGAAGTACTTCTGTTTTGCAAGTTTAAAAGGTTTATTTGAAAAAAAATTAACAGTATATATATATATCACACTTTTATAATGAATTAATGATTGAATATCACACTTAATCTGAGCAGTAATCAATAATGGATAGTCTGGCACTAGCACACTTCTTTATAATCAATGATGAGTGGGTATAGGATGGATAAGATAGCAACAATACTTTTATGGTTTCAAATAGATGAAATGTGGAATGAAAATGCAGCACAGAAATAACTTGATAGGATTTCAGCAAAAGACAATGTAATCACTTTCTTGGACAATTCACCCCCCCGTTTATGCAATGTAAGGAGATGAAGATGAGAGCACACAGTTCTTAGGAATGCAATCAAATAGAATTCAGTTCAATTCCCCCCCCAGCAGCTTATACAACAGATAGGAGTTTTGAAACACAGGCAAAATGCTTTGAATATGGTGACAATGCAGTGAGAAATATGCTGAAAATGCTTTTAATTCCCTTCAGGAGGTTCAGGGAGAGTGGTATCTAGTTAATATTAGTCCAGGCTCACTCTAGCAATGATTCAGGGATGGTTCTTAAGAGGCAAACGAAATTTAGCAGTTCAGGCAAAAGCAGCTATCTTTTTACAAGTAAAGAAATCGGGCCGAATCGCAAATCGCGGCAAAATTCGCGAATGCGTGAATCGTGATTGCGGAGAAAGTATAAGGAGTAGGAAGTCGATTCTAGGCTTGTTGGAAAGGTAAGTGTATGTAACTTTCAGAGGAAAGTTAAACCAAGTTCCTAGCCCAAACGGTTACGGAGTTATGAACGATTTTGTGAAGCTTGTTTTTCGGATTTGAAATTTTAAAAGTTCAAAGCGACAGGTTACAGCTTGCAGCTAGAAAATGACACAAAATAGTGGTGCAGCTTTACAAAATAACAAGTGACAACTTCTAGGAGGCAGTTCTGGTTAGATTAAAATAGTTTGGATTAGATTATTTTAACTAAGAGATTGGTTCTGCACAGTTCTGCTAGGTACTCACAATATATTTTTGAAATAGGCCTCGCCACGGATCTGGTCAGGTTTTAGACTGGATTCCGGTTCTGGTCTCGGCACTTCACAGTGATCTGGGTCAGCTCTGCTCTGCTGCTCTAGCCTCTCTGGATTCTGGATGTAACACTGCTTTCTGGGTACTGCTACAGGTTCTGGAGATTGATGGATTTGAAGTCTGGATCTCTGGATGTGAAGTCGTCGGTCAGCATGCTCCGCAGCAAATGGAATTGAATGTCTCTACCTGTCCCAGCAGTCTCTTTTTATGTGTTTTGAAAATGGGTGTGTGCCATGGTCATAACTAAACCTGCCCCTCTCACTTGTCATTGGCCCAATTCTCCCCTCTCCCATGATTGGGGGAAGGAAATGTGAGTCAGAGTGATGCTGTAGGTTTTATGGGTCAGAGGATCCTGCCCTGGTCAGTTTGCCCACAAATCTATATTTGACCTAAAGACATATTTCATAGATACACAGTGTTTTGAAATTGCATGCACCCATCACGTATCACATGAGGTATACTCTGTTCAAACTCTGATGTTTCTAAGAGCTTGCATTCAGAAACGGCAACATTTTCAACTGGTTTTGCAATATTGGTTTTTCATTGAAAATTATACACATATACACGGCCTGTCCATACATACTCCAGTAAATTCCCATGTCTCTAGCTTAAACATAGAGTCTGTAGTATCAATAAATAGTGGGGTTTTGCCCCAGAACCTCACACAAATTGGAGTTTGGGCTTGAATCGAAGGTACATTTTTTAAATTAAGGCTCTCAAAGTTATACATTCCTGTCATTTGATCACAAAGAGTTATCAGTATTTCTGTAAAATATAGATTTTGCTTTCAATTCAGTTCTCAGAGTGTTGGAGTCCGCCTCCAAGACTTGGGTGGGTCAGTGATCACATGTGTCTTCTGCTGGGAGCTCTTTGTGTACAGTCAACAGTCAACATCAGCATATTCTATTCAAGTGCAAGAGCCTATTGTGTGGTCTCCAGGAGGCTCCCAGCCAGTCTGCCTTCTATCAATCAAGAGGTCATGTGAGATTCTAACTCCTGGTGTGAATCTCTGGAGGTGAGAGGTTTCCCAGCCTTTTGGCCTGTTAATTAAATCAGATTGTCTTCTGGGAACAGCATGTGGTTAAGATTTTAATTAACTCCCAGCCTTTGATGTAAAGGCCTCTCCTGCAACTCCTGACATGCAGTTTCCCTGTCAGAGTTTAGACCGCTAGCGCCACCCTCAGTCAAAAGCGGGTACTGCATGCATTTTTTTTTTGGATCTTTCTTGGATTAATGCATTCCAAACAGGAATGGTTCTTACATGGTAGTAAATAATCCTTGCTTAACATTGTTTTGATGGGGCTCCTTACATTAAAATGGTTATGTGGAACCCCACAAAAGGGTTGAATCTTTAAAGTGGTCCGATGAGCCACGATTTCAATAAATTTTTGACATCAGTAACAGTGGATTCTGTTAACAAAGATCTTTCTTTACACTGGTGGGTGGCAAGTTAGGTAACCATTTTGGTGTGCGCACAAACTGCGTGGTTCTCCTGGATTCTGGCTCACATGTGGTCTTTTTGGCGATCTTGGATTTTCTAAGCCCACAGCACCAAATGTTGCAGCATGATAGCTCAAACGTGGGTCAGGACACCCAACAAGAGTGTTTTGACCCACATACTGGTATGTCCGCATAATCTTCTCCCAATTCTGCAAATGGCACAGTTCAGCATCTTTTCCTCCATCCGGTACTGATCGATTGGTTCTCCTCGCCGGTCCTGATGGGAATATTGGGTGGTACCCCAGGCCCCTTGGGTCTCTGCTCCCGGTCTCCGGATCGTCCTCCTTGGCCAGTCTCCAGGTTTTCTTTCTCCTAGGACGACAAAGGAAAAGCGGCAATACCTATTCATGGACATTTCTCCCCCACCATTGATATAGTGGGGTGGCATATATATTTTAGAACTCAACAGATATGAACATGCACATTTTTTTAAATTAAGAGACACATAAACTTGAGAAACATAGAATTTGATAGGCTATATGTAGGATCTTTTAGGGTTGGAATTGAATTACTCTGGAGCGGTATCCTCTGGGATTGCAGAGGACTCCTCCATTTGCTGCAAAGTGTGCCTGGGATGGCAACACTTCAACTGGTTTATGTGGACCCACTTGTCTTCCCCCTCTGCCAAACTGCCTTTGGGGATGCGGATCTTGTAGGCCACAGGGGAGATCTTGTCTATAATCTCAAAGGGTCCCTTCCATGTAGGCAAAAATTTGCGCTGTCTTGCCTGGTTTCTTTGGAAGTTGTATAAATAGACCCGGTCCCCCACCTGATATTCCTTCTGGGAAGTTTTCAGGTCATAGTGGGTCTTCATGCTATCAGCTGATCTTTCTAGATTCCGCTGAGCATAAGCAAAAGTATGTTGGAGGTGTTTCCTTAAATTCTCCACATACTCATGAGTTGTGGAGGCATTTATCAGTGTCTGCTCTTGGGTCCTGTAGAGCAAATGCTGAGGAAGCACCTCAGCATTGCGTCCAGTCATCAACTCAAATGGTGACATTTTGGTTGCAGATGAAGGGGTAGATCTGATGGTCATTAGGACCAGAGGTAATTGGATATCCCAACTTGGCCCAGAATCTGCCACAAACTTTTTTAAGATGCTCACAATTGTCCGGTTGTAGCGTTCCACTGCTCCAGAAGAAGCTGGCCTGTAAGCAATGTGTAGCTTTCTCTTGACCCCCAGTATCTCCCACATCTTTGTCATCACTTCACTGGTGAAATGGCTACCTCTGTCCGACTCAATCCTTTGAGGTAGACCAAAACGGGAAAAGATGTGGTTAATCATCAAGGCAGCTGCCGTTTCTGCCTTGCAGTTTGGGGCTGGGAGACATTCCACCCATTTGGTAAACAAGCATGTCACAGTCAACATGTACTTATTCCCCCTAGCAGAGCGAATCACGGGGCCTACAAAGTCAATTTGCAAATCTGACCATGGGAGTGTCATTCCCCTCTTTTGGAAAGGTGCCCGGTGTTTGAGGGATGTTGGCTGAAATTGTGCACACACAAGACAACCCTTCAAATATTGGTTGAGGTCCTGGCCCATGTGTGGCCAGTATGCAACCTCTCTTAAGATTTCCAATGTTGTGTGAAACCCCCTATGACCGGCGGTGGCCGCATCATGGGCGTGACTTAACATCAGGCTTCGGAATGAGGTAGGAACCAACCACTGATCATGGCCAGCTTGGGATTTCCTTACCAACAAACCGTCTTGGATTCAGAACATTTTTGGACATTTCATCAACACTCTAAGGTCCTCTTTCCCAATGTAATCGATATCCGTGAGGGGAAAGTTCTCAGGGTCCTCAAGGTGTTGGTAAAACGTACCAATAATTGGATCCTCCTTCTGAGCTGTAATCAAATCAGCATCAGGGGTCTCCTTGCTCCATTGGGCAGTTGAAAGATCATTGTGAGCATTTGTCTGGGACCTAGTGATAGCAGTGACCTGGATTTCCCCTAACAGGGACTCTATTTCGATTAGATCCCCTTGGATGGCCCCGGTTTTGGCCAGCTGATCAGCTAAGTGATTTCCAGTTTTGTCTGGTCCCTCTACTTTGGAATGACCCTTGATCTTTTTCCAATAGATGGTCATCTCATTCGAGGTGACCAGATCATCAATGTTTTGGATCAACTTCCCATGTTTCAAGGGTTTGTTGTTAGCACATAACATGCCTCTGGTTTTCCAATTAACCCACGAACCCGTTCCGTACATAATCCGAATCTGTGATTATGACCAGTTCGTGGAGTTGATGTTGGACAGCAGTGAGGATGGCCTGATGCACAGCCATCAATTCTGCCACTTGACTACTTCGGGGACCAATTTTGTATCCAGCGGAGGGTTCTGGGAACTCCTTCACCCATGCATTCCCTACACCAGCCACCAGTTCTTTCTCCCCGTCGTTGTCAACATGGTAAGAGCATCCATCCACATAGACAGTGGACATTCCCTCACACTTGTCCTCTTCAAAGACTTTGTGTGGGGAATTAAGGTATGCCTCTGTGTTGTCCTTGATTTTTAGACTTTCGTCCTCGAGACAGTTTTCTCTGGCACAATCATGCAAGTCAGCCAGACCTTGCGCGAGGTGACTCTTCTTGTTTTGGCCATATCTGACCTCCACAGGAAAGCCTTGCATTGACAGAATCCAGGAAGTAATTCGGGAATTACTCATATTTCCGGCCCGGATTCTGTCACTTTGGAGATATTGCAGAGGCTGGTGTGGAGTCTCCACTATGATGTGTTCCCCCTGGATAAACGGCGGTAATTCTTCAATGCCCACACCGTTGCCAGGAGTGCCTTCTCACAATCGTTGAATTTTTCCTCCACAGAGGATAAAGTTTTGCTCGCATAGGAGATTACTTTATTGACCTTGTCATGCTTTTGGTATAATACTGCCGTCAAGCACGTATTAGAGAACCCCGTCTCCAGGAAGAACTCCTTGTTTCTGACAGGGTAAGCTAGGCAAGGCGCTTGTGAGAGGCTTCTTTTGAGTTGTCTTACCGCCTCGGCTTGTTCTGGACCCCATTCCCACTTGACCCCCCCCCTTCAGGAGATGAATCAGGGGTCTGGTGATCTCTGCGTAGCCCTCAATGAACTTTCTGCTGTAATTAGTCAGTCCAAGGAGGCTCCTTAGTTCCCACAGAGTTGTGGGGTCTTTCAGTTTCTGAAGTGCTTCCACTTTCTTTTCCTGGGGACAGAGACCCTGAGGAGTAATCTCATGCCCCAAGAAATTAACACGGGTTCTACACCACTGTGCTTTCTGAAAGGAAAGTTTTGCTCCGGCGGCCCTCAACTGGGTCAGAACATAACGGATCTCCGCTATGTGTTCCTCCACAGATGAACTTTTGATGAGGACATCATCCACATAAGCCAGGTTACCCCTCGCACCCAGGTCGGGCATGGCCTTATGTATGAAAATGTTGAATTCATTGCCGGAGTTGAGGTATCCGAAGGGAGTCCGGGTCCATCTGTACTGCTTGCCCCCAAAGGTAAAAGCCAGTTTGTATTGTTCCTCCCTACTGACAGGCACGGTCCAGTATCCATTGGTCAGGTCTATTGCTGTGAATACCTGTGACCCCTGAATCTGGGCCAGCCCTTGGTCAATGTAGGGCAGAGGCCATCGGGAAGTATGGACCCGTTTGTTGAGCTCCCTAAGGTCGGCACAGAGTCTCCACTGGCCGTTTGGCTTCAATATTCCCAGCACCGGGTTATTGAAGGTGCTGTGTATTGGACAGATTATTCCCCGGGACTCAAGGTTCTTAATTATTTCAGTAAGGGACTCCATGGATGCGAGAGGCAAGCAATATTGCTTCACAAACACTGGAGTCATGCCAGGGTCCGTGGGGATTGTTGTGGTGTGGATGTCGTTGCGACCACAGTCATATGAGTCTACCGCAAAGAGATCTTGGAAATCCAAGAAAACTTGTTTCAACTTTTGCTTCTGTTCCAGAGTCACACAGGCATCAGCTAGGTTGACTCTCTCTTCCACCATCTGCCTGAAGCCTGGAAAGACTTCTGGTTTGGCTATTTCAGCGGCCTCCTCCAGCTGGGTGGAGAAGTCCCTGGTCAGAGTGCTGATTTGGACTGGAGGCATCAGGTTGGAAAGGCAGCCCTCATGGACCTGGAAAATCACCTCATCCCTCCTGAAGTCACAAGTCACATCTTCCTTACCATAAGGGCAAGAAGTGAACACCCGGAAGTTCCCCCCATGCCGGGTGAAAATCCTGTCTGGTGTTGGGTTGTCATCACTGTCACCGTCAAAACATTCCTTGGGGATTGGTCCTAACAGTTCATTTCCTAAATCAATGGAGAAATGTCGGTCATCAATCGCCATTCCAATAATGGTGCCTGCGGCTAGATTAATACTCTTTAAGTCGCTGTTATCCACCTCTATTGGAATGGTGTCATGTTCTATGTTGACTAATGGTGTTGGGTTTACCCCTAACCCTTGCTGTTGGAGAGAAGCATTTAGATGTATATAAGCATCAGGGTTTTCCAATTTTTGTCCTCTTTTAACTTTCACTTCCAGGGAGAATTGTCGGGTCCTTTCTGGGATGGTGACTTCCTCTTTGATCTGAATTTCAACTGCATAAGGTAGCAATTGAGCTGACCTAAATGTTTTTTCTGGATCATCAAAGCCCATGGGATTATCCGCTAATCGGGACCAAGCTTTGAAGTTTATTAGGTCCAAACTAATGGCAAAGCGATTGAGAATGTCACTGCCTAAGTAAAAGGCGGCAGGGACGTCTCGCACGACCCAACAATTATGGACTATGCTCTTGTTGCCAATGGAGATTTTGAGCATACACCTGCTTGGCAGGAGATGTTTGGAATTAGGTGCTTCCAGGTCCATTTCCCATTTGTCTATCAGTTTGAATGTGGGAATGGCTGGATCTTTTGGGAGTTGGCGGAACATGGCTTCGCTGATGAAGCTCTTACCGTTGTTCACACACACTCGAGCGAGAACAGAGTGCTTCCCATCATTTAACTGAACAGGGATGAACAACTGCTCTCCAATTTGCTGAATATCAGCCAGGCTCTGAGCTGATTTCACATCTTTCTGGACTATAGGAGTGGGAGTTTCTGATTGTGGATTGGTGAAGAATTTCAGAGTATTTCCTTCCAGTATGGAATACCACCTTAAACTGGAAGGAAGGTTGATTTTCAGAAATAGAGAGGACCCCCCATCACCAGTCTGTTGTCCTACTGCTATTACTGTCACGTCTGGAGTTTGGTTGTTCTGGAAGTGAAATTCTACTTGGTCATATTTTTGTTCAACCATGTGGCAGGTGCCGTTTAAACTAACATGGTTGAGATACTGGGGGTTTTAATTTTATTGGTCGGCTAGTCTGGGTCCAGAGGACCTTGTTTACACAATCTATTAGGGGTGACAACCTTCTCAGGAGGTCATTCCCTAGTAAACAAGGGGTGCCCTCTGGAGTCACTACTATGACCGGATGTTTCACCTTGTGTCGCACAATTTTAATGTCCAAGTCTGTAGTCCCCTCAACGGGAATTTCCTTCCTGTCAAAGTTCTGCAGTTGTCCAGGAAGAGAGGTGAGAGGAATTTGGTAATTCTCCCCCCTTCCTGCATTTAGTTCCTCAAAGGCCCTTTTGGACAGAAGGGTAGCTTGGGATCCAGTGTCCACAAGTGCCAAAATTGTACCAAGCCCCTGTACTTGTACCGGGGCATAGTATCTTCCCTCCTTCTCCTCAAGGGGGCACAGATAATGCACATTTTTGGACAACTGGTGGGCTAACTTTCTGGTTTTGGACATTGCTAGAGAAGAGATTTGGGAAGAATTCTGTGGAGAGTCTTGGGAATCTGAAAGAAAAAGTTGGCAACTGGAGATCAGAGCCATTGTGGGTTCCCCTGGTTCCAGTTCTGGGCCACCCCCCCCCCTTTTTGGAGGCAGTCACCAGGATGGGTTTGAAACAGGGGATTTTGGTATTGTGGGTTCTGGGATGAGATGATGGGTGGCGGTAGCTCAGTCTCCATATCTCCCCAGTCTGGATTGGAATCCCTTGGGACCCATTTTTCTTTGGGAGGAGTTCCCCCATCTCTGAAGGAGAAGATCCTTTTCCCAGGATCTTCTGAGGATCCCTCTCCCTCAAATTGGAAGATCTGTACCTCCTCCACAAAGTGGGTCTGTTTGGGTCCTTTGTTTCTCCTACCCCCCCTCTTCTCCTTGGGAGGCAGGCTTTCAGGGGTAGGAGATTTTGTTTCCGGTTCCTGGTTTTCCAGGGGCTGTTTACAAGTTGGGAAGGAAGCTTCCTCCAAGGCTTTACACCCCCCTTCCTCTTGTGCCTCCTCCCTGGGAACCGGTGGGTTATCGGGGTGCTGCCCCCGTCATTGTTCTGGAGCACCCAGTCCCGAGTTTGGGGCATTCTGCGGTGGCATGCTCATCTGAGGGTTCTGTTGAGCCCTCAGTATGTGACCCAGATCTCGTGCCATATTTTGGACCTGGTGCTCAAGTTGTGAAACCGGCTCAGGCTGATACGGGGCTCTATTTTCTCCCCTGGGCTGATCCCGGGAAGGGTAGCTATCCCTTCTCTGGTAGTACCCCTGGTTGGGAAGATTTTGGTACCCCTCCACCCTTAGCCTCCCCTCTCCCGGATTAGGTTGCCTGGGCTCAGGGAATTGGGGAAAGAAGGATGGATGATTTTGGGGCTGGAAATTGGGTGGATACCTGGGGAAAACGTTCTGCCCAGGATTTGGAGAATTTTTGCCATCCTGGGGGAAGTTAGGAGGGAAGTTCCCCGGGTCAGGTGCTTGGCTGGATCCCCCCCTTGGGCTGGAGATGTCCACACATAACCCAGGATTGGTCGGTTTCCCTTGTAGCGGGGACTTACATAGTCAGGGGAGCGGGGGACCCCATTTGTGGGACTACCTCCTTGACTCCCTGTCTGTGACTGGCCCGAGGGCCTTCTGGGCTGTGAATTATTTGGTGCAGGCAGGTTTTTAGGCCCCCCCATCTCCAAATCTAAAATGGGGGCAACCTTTACCTCTGCCACCTTGGCAGCAGCAGGGGTGCTGTTGGTTTTGGGGTTTTTCGGCACGTTATTTTTATTTTCGATAGGCTTCTGCACCTCATAGATCCGGGTAGCCTGTTCAATGACCCAGTCTAAAGATCTTTTCTCATGAAAATCTCTCACGAGCTGGGTCATTATGTATTTGGGCAAGGCATGGAAAAATGTATTGACAAATTCTCTGCTGTCTGTGCGCACCCTTCTGGTGGTCTGCGCAAAGGCACGTTTCAGTTCTTGCACAAATTCTTGTGGGGCCTGATCCTCCCCACATTGCAAATTGTAGGCTGCCTTGCGAGCCTCTTGAGGATTTCTGTGAACAGAAAAATGTTTCAAGATGGCTGCCTTATAGGTGGACCATCTTAAATGATTTTGGTCCTCCAGCCCCGCAAAGAAACTGGAGTATTCTGGGGAGAATGTCCATTTGACGTACTGGATGCAGCTACTGCTGTCCTTCAAATGGAAAGTCTCCATCATTTGCTCATAGAGCTCCAAGTGTTCCCAAACGGAATACTTGGCGTTCTTATGATAAGGCGTGATGACACTCCTTATTGCCTTTATTTGCTTCAATGGGTCCTTGAGCAAGGCCCTTTTTGCCTTATTGGCCTTTTTGGTTCGGGCAACCCTGGTCCACTCATCCTCTGACTCAGAGGCACTACTCCCAGAGGTTCCTGTCTGATCTTCCAGGTTTTCCCGGATTCTGCGAGCCTGGGAATGGCTGGCAGAATGTGGGGACCTGGTCTCCTGTGTCCTGAGCCGTTCAGAGGAGTCTTCAGATTCCTCCTTGCTGCCAGGATTTGATGGGTACCCCCCCACTGACCTAACTGGGCAGAAGTTTTCAGGATGCCCTTAATGGGCCTACTCTCCTGGGGTTCCCCACTAAATTGCACTGTGCTTGGGTGCCCATACCCAGATGCCCGCCAGATTGGACCTTCTCTAACGCCATCTGTTCCCTATTTGCCAGATTGTGGCCTTCAGCACATCTGTCTTGCATGGCTCTCATATATAGATACAAATATGCCGCTATCCTAACCATCTTGTCTTGTTCATCCTTAGCTTTAGGAGCCATGTATAGTTCACTTAGGGCCACATGTAAGGGTCCCTGATCTCTTCATATATCTGACCCTGTTTCAGTGACCTGTTGCGTGATGGCCTGCAACCAGACCGTTTGGTCCTGGTGAGTCCACTCACCTCTCACAAATAGCTTATGTAAGAGGTGCTCCCTCGCTATTTTCATGTCTACCAAGGTCGTCATTCTAGAGATTGATCTCTGTCCTGACATACAGAAATTAGTATTTTATTTTTGCAAAACAGACCTTTTCCTTAGAGTGTCCCTTTGAAGAGTGCTTTACAGCGTAAAACAGCGTGGTGATCCGACCGGATGTATGTATCCCGTCAGTTAGCACGCTGTATTAAGCTGCACAGGTGATAGATCTAACCCAAACGTCCGGCTCGAGCCCCCAATTTGTAAGTGGATTCAATTCAACACTACAGCTAAATCAATGCCTAGTCTGGGATACTGAATGGAAACCCTTATTGATATATCTTTATGTCCAGTTCATGAGTTCTGGATGACTTCCCCTATATAACACCCCTCTCTTAGAATCCCCCTGACCCCACTGAGCCAAAACGTAGTTCTGTTTTGCAAGTTTAAAAGGTTTATTTGAAAAAAAATTAACAGTATATATATATATCACACTTTTATAATGAATTAATAATTGAATATCACACTTAATCTGAGCAGTAATCAATAATGGATAGTCTGGCACTAGCACACTTCTTTATAATCAATGATGAGTGGGTATAGGATGGATCAGATAGCAACAATACCTTTATGGTTTCAAATAGATGCAATGTGGAATGAAAATGCAGTACAGAAAATAACTTGATAGGATTTCACCAAAAGACAATGTAATCAGTTTCTTGGACAATTCACCCCCCCCCCCCCTTTATGCAATGTAAGGAGATGAAGATGAGAGCACACAGTTCTTAGGAATGCAATCAAATAGAATTCAGTTCAATTCCCCCCCAGCAGCTTATACAACAGATAGGAGTTTTGAAACACAGGCAAAATGCTTTGAATATGGTGACAATGCAGTGAGAAATATGCTGAAAATGCTTTTAATTCCCTTCAGGAGGTTCAGGGTGAGTGGTGTCTAGTTAATATTAGTCCAGGCTCACTCTAGCAATGATTCAGGGATGGTTCTTAAGAGGCAAACAAAATTTAGCAGTTCAGGCAAAAGCAGCTATCTTTTTACAAGTAAAGAAATCGGGCCAAATCACAAATCGTGGCAAAATTCGCGAATGCGTGAATCGTGATTGCAGAGAAAGTATAAGGATTAGGAAGTCGGTTCTAGGCTTGTTGGAAAGGTAAGATTCTAAGCTTTTAGAGAAAAGTTAAACGAAGTTCCTAGCCCAAACGGTTACGGAGTTATGAACGATTTTGTGAAGGTTGTTTTTCGGATTTGAAATTTTAAAAGTTCAAAGCGACAGGTTACAGCTTGCAGCTAGAAAATGACAGGTGACAGCTTTGCAGCTGCAGAATTGACAAATGAGAGTGGTGCAGCTTTACAAAATAACAAGTGACAACTTCTAGGAGACAGTTCTGGTTAGATTAAAATAGTTTGGATTAGATTATTTTAACTAAGAGATTGATTCTGCAAAGTTCTGCTAGGTACTCACAATATATTTTTGAAATAGGCCTCGCCACGGATCTGGTCAGGTTTTAGACTGGACTCCGGTTCTGGTCTCGGCACTTCACAGTGATCTGGGTCAGCTCTGCTCTGCTGGTCTAGCCTCTCTGGATTCTGGATGTAACACTGCTTTCTGGGTACTGCTATAGGTTCTGGAGATTGATGGATTTGAAGTCTGGATCTCTGGATGTGAAGTCGTCGGTCAGCATGATCATCAGCAGATGGAATTGAATGGCTCTACCTGTCCCAGCAGTCTCTTTTTATGTGTTTTGAAAATGGGTGTGTGCCTTGGTCATAACTAAACCTGCCACTCTCACTTGTCATTGGCCCAATTCTCCCCTCTCCCATGATTGGGGGAAGGTAATGTGAGTCAGAGTGATGCTGTAGGTTTTATGGGTCAGAGGATCCTCCCCTGGTCAGTTTGGCAACAAATCTATATTTGACCTAAAGACATATTTCATAGATACACAGTGGTTTGAAATTACATGCACCCATCACGTATCACATGAGGTATACTCTGTTCAAACTCTGATGTTTCTAAGAGCTTGCATTCAGAAACGGCAACATTTTGCGTTTTTTAACTGGTTTTGCAATATTGGTGTCATGATGCCTACCCCCGGAGCACCAGGCCAGGCCCAGCACCCCCGGGAGCAGGCATCATGCCCCCGGGTAAAAGCCCAGCGGCCCCTTATAGGGGCTCTTTGGACTCTGTCCTGGCGCCTTTGGCGCCAGGCTCATGTTGGGCATCAGTCCTGGCGCCATAGGCGCCAGGCTCATAAAGAAAAGTGTTTGGTGCACTTACCTGATGCAGACCATGCTGCATACTCACCTGATGCAGACCATGCTGCATGAAGACCCAAGCCAAATGAGGCTTAGGAGGGACTATTTTACTGAAGCGACTATTTTGTTACTTGGGTGGGGCTGTGGAAGAATACTTACCTAGGACTTCTTCCAAGGCTATTTAAGCCACGCCCGGACAGCCACACGTGCTTCGCGTTGTTCTGCATCCCAGCAGCTGAACGCTCACTGTGTCTGCTCCTGCACCTGGACTCCAGCCACGCCCGCCTCGAACCTGGGACACCTGTAAGGAAAGAAGAGAAGAGAAAGGTGAAAACCAAGAACTTATTCAAACTTCTTACCTGCATTCGGAATCTTCACGCCAGCATTCTTGAAGAAAGACTTCCATTTAAAAGCATCGCGTTGCTCACTGCAGCGCCGCGCTTCACTCACCTGTCCTCGAGACATCTCCCGGCTCCATCGCGAATGTCAGCACCGGTCGCCACATCTCTGCACCTAGGGGAGAGAAGAAGAGACAAAATGTGAGCAGAGGGAACACAGGAGGAAAGCCGAATTTTCAGCCATAATACTTACCGGCTTTTCTTGGTGAACCATTCCATATTTCGGGTCGGCGCCGCTTCGTTGGCAGGTACCGCACCCCGGCCCCTATGGGGAAAGGACAAAAGACATTACTGGGGAATTATAAAGACATTTAGAGGGGTCGCCCTCATCGCTAACTCACCTGATTTTACCATCGGCAATTTAACCCCTCAACGCATCGCCTTCGTTCTGCACCTGAAATAAAGGACAGATCACAGGTTAGAAAGACAACATAAAAAGAGGCTCACACTTGAACTTTTGAATCTTCATACTTACGGCGTATCGCTCAGAAAAGTCAAGTGGATTTTGCCAGCGCCATTCTGAAAACCAGTGAAGTAACTGGACGAACGCGCGCCCCTGCACCAGAAGCAGGATGGAGAGTTCATCCTTCCAAACCATAAGGTGAGCTTAAACCGGGGGTTTTGGAGGAAGTCAGAGAAGAACGAAGGGGGAAAGGGGGGAGCAAGCACACTATTCTGCAGGCAGTTAATCCCCTTTCTCATCTGCAGAAGGATATTCCTACGGGCCAGACAAGCAAGCTTTGGGGGTCCTGTTCAATCGGTGGTCCGAGTTCTGCGCATCACGCTTGAAGAGGCCACAGCAACCCAGACTAGACCAGCGCCTCCGTGGGAGCCAGGTGAGTTTTACAGAACGCGAAGCCTTCCTACAAATTCCCACCCAGGCGCTATGGAAACTTCTGAGACTGACCAGTTGGCCCAACTACTGGGGAAATTACGGGCCGAAGTACACGCCGCTCGTCAAGAGACTAATGCTCTCAGGAGGGAAGTGATTGTAACAAAGGAAAGAGCTGATGACCTGGCTAGACAGCTTTTGCAAGGTCAAGCTGGACAAACTCCTTTACCCGGTTCTGGGGGGAACCCCGCTCCTCTGCTTTCCAGTAACCCGGTGCAGATTAATCTACCTGGAAACATGCCGCTGGCCCCACTCGAACGCTTTGCTGGGGACCCCAAACGATTTGCCGTATTCATGAATCAGTGTCGTTTGCATTTCCTATGCAGACCTGGGGCCTTCCCTAATGACCAGACCAAGGTAGCCTTTGTATTGTCATATCTCAGCGGCAGTGCTGCCGATTGGTCAGTTCCACTGGTAACTCAAGATGACCCGATTTTTTGTGATTTTCAAGGATTTCAAGCAAGCATGGAAAGGTTATTTGCTCGTCACTCCCAGGGGCAGGCTCTAGATGACGAACTTCTATCTCTGCGACAGGGCAATCAAGACCTCCTATCCTACATTGCATCCTTTAATAGACTAATTGTGGAAACTGGGTGGCCAGAGGATAAAAGAATCACGTTATTTTATCGAGGTCTACGCGGAGAACTTAAAGATGTCCTGGCCCAAGTTGTAAATCCGCCCCAAGAATGCTCAGAATATATAGACTTTGTGGTCCAATTGGATCACAGACTGCAAAACAGAAAAGCAGATCGGTCCAAGTTTGGGATCCGGGTGTTGGTCAAGACCCACGCTAACCTCAAGGGGGCTGAAGCCTCTGAGCCAATGCAAATCGGAGGGGTTAAAGGACCTCTAACTCAAAAGGAACATGAAAGAAGACGGCAGATACAATTATGTCTTTATTGTGGGTCCTCTGGACACTTTCTACAAGATTGCCCGGCAAAGCCGCCCAAGAAGGTTGTAGGAGCCGCTGATAAAATCCATGAAAACTCTGTATCGGGAAACGACCACGCCCGACAAGTGTAGGGGTCCGCTTGCCGAGCTTGAAAACTAACTCTCAGACCTCGCATTTCATTGTTCCAATGGTCCTCGTAGATCCGGAACAGCCTAAGCAGTTGCATGCAATAAAGGCATACATCGATAGTGGGGCTATAGGAAACTATGTGGATCGTGAATTGGTCTCCAGGATTAACCTCCCTCTGCGTCCTAAAACCAGCAAAGATGTCATCACCACAGTTGATGGAACCGAAATTGCCTCTGGACCGGTAACACATTCCACAGCTGAGGTGACACTTGTAGGTCCGGACGGCCATCGGGAGGCAGTTGTGTTTGATGTAATCAAGGCTCCACAGTTTCAGGTTATTCTCGGAATCCCTTGGTTAGAGAAACATATTCCTCAAATTGATTGGCGAGCGAAGAGAATAACCTTCCCGGATTGTGCACAAACCTGCTACCCAGAAAATCTGAAGATCAGTCTAGCATCAGTAACCTCTGTCTCCATGCAACTACCTCCGGAATACCAAGACTTTCAGGACGTCTTCCAAAAGGAACAGGCCAACACGTTACCTCCTCACAGATCGTACGATTGCCAAATCGATCTGGTGCCCAGTGCACAACCCCCTTGTAGCAGGATTTATGCCCTTACTGAACCGGAGAATCTGCATTTGAGACAATATTTAGATCAATACCTAGCCAATGGTTTCATTCGCCCGTCAAAGTCTCCGGCATCCTCGGCTTTGTTCTTCGTGCCAAAAAAAGAAGGCGACCTTAGGACTTGTATCGATTACCGCGCATTGAACCAGATAACTGTTAAAAATCGTTACCCTCTGCCTTTGATCCCTGAACTTCTTGACCAGGTGAAGGACGCTTGCGTATACACCAAGTTAGATCTCCGGGGGGCTTATCATCTGGTGCGAGTAAAAGAAGGCGACGAATGGAAAACGGCCTTCCGTACAAAATATGGACTATTCGAATACCAGGTGATGCCTTTCGGGTTGTGCAACACGCCTGCTGCCTTCCAATTCTTCATGAACGATGTCCTTCGGGAACTCATTGATGTCTGTGTTGTCGTGTATATCGATGACATTCTGGTGTACTCCTCTTCGGAATCAGATCACAGAAAACATGTCAGGGCCGTCCTAGAGAAATTGCGCCAGCACAAACTGTTTGCAAAGCTGGAAAAATGCGTTTTCCATACCACCTAGGTTGAGTTTCTTGGATTCATCCTGACACCTAAAGGGGTCCGAATGGACTCACGGAAAGTGGATGCCATCCTCAAATGGCCATCACCTAGTTCGGTGAAAGGTGTCCAAAGCATGCTTGGTTTTGCAAATTTTTATCGCAGGTTTATCCCGGAATTTTCACGTGTGGTGCAACCCATCACTGCACTCTTGCGGAAAAATAAACGTTTTGAATGGACCGAGGAAGCTGAACAGGCCTTTCAGGAATTGAAAGCTAAATTTACGTCCACACCTATTTTGAAACACCCGCGTCCCGATCTCCCATATATAGTCGAAACCGACGCATCCAGCTTAGCCATAGGAGCTGTCCTGTCTCAGAGAGACCCCGAAACCAACCAACTGCACCCCGCAGCATTTCGGTCCAGAAAGTTCTCGCCGCCGGAGATAAATTATGCAATCACTGATAAGGAATTATTAGCCATTAAGTCCGCCTTTAAGGCTTGGCGGCATTATCTTCTTGGTGCCAGGCATACCATCACCGTGATCACTGATCACCGAAATTTACAATATTTAAAAACTGCCAAGCCTCAGTCTTCACGACAGCTCCGATGGGCTTTGTTCTTTGCTGAGTTCGATTTTGTAATCACTTACCGTCCCGGCTGTAAGAATGGCAAAGCGGACGCGCTATCTCGAATTGGAATGGGAGAAATGGACACAAACTCAGAACCTGTGCCGATGATTCCCGAACAAAGAATTTTGGGGATAACCACTTTACAAACCCTTGAAGACATTCAAGCACGGGTAAAACAATTCCTGGACTCTTCAGCCTTGCAGGATTGGATCAAAAGGGGGTCTTACTTTTCAGTCAACGATGGCTTACCTTACTTCCAAGGACGCTTATTTTTGCCAGAAAAGGAATTGCAAGAACTGGTTATTTCCCGCATCATGATACTCTGATGGAAGGACATCCTGGCATTGCCAAAACAGAGGAACAAATTAAACGACAATTCTGGTGGCCTTCCTGGCGAAAGGATATTAAATCTTTTGTGATGTCCTGTGGAGTTTGCGCCCAAAACAAAGGTCAAAAAACAAAACCCGCCGGTCTTCTTCAACCCTTAGACATTCCACCAGCACCTTGTCACTAGATTTTATCACGGACCTGGCCTCTTGAAATGGATACAATACTATTCTGGTTGTGGTGGATTTATTTTCCAAGATGGCCCATTTTATTCCGTTGAAAGGATTCCCTTCAGCTTTTGTTCTTGCCAAGGAATTCCTCGAAAATATCATCCGTTTGCATGGATTCCCGTCCATACTAGTCTCCGATCGGGGAAGCCAGTTTATTTCTCATTTTTGGAAAAAGTGTTGTCAACTGGCACAAATCGACGTAAGACTCTCAACCAGCCACCACCCACAGACCGATGGTCAGGCGGAGAGAACGAACCAGACCCTTGAACAATATCTACGATGTATGTTGCACCAATCGGAGGGTAATTGGAAGGATATTCTATGGGTGGCTGAATATGCATACAATAACTCGATACACTCTGGAACTGGTCAGAGCCCCTTTTATACCCTATATGGACATTACCCTCGTACTTCAGACTTGGACTCACCTTTGAGCCTTGAAATGCCCGCAGTGGACCATTTGCATTCTACGATTACTCAAGCCTTCAAGGATGCAACTGCACACTTACAACATGCGAAAGGGAAATACAAAAAGAATGCGGATCTACATCGAAGAGAGGCGCCTCCATACCAAATAGGGGATCAAGTATAGTTGGCTACCAAACACTTATCGCTCAAGGGACCTCGGACTTTTAATCCAAGGTATTTAGGCCCTTACTCGATCAAAGCTATAATTAACCCAGTGGCAGTCAAGCTAGATCTACCAGCTAACATGCGGATTCACCCCGTTTTTTATGTGTCACTTTTGAAACCAGTGCAACCAGGAACCAGATTAATAAAGCCACCAGAACCAATCCAGATAGATGGGGAGCCTGAATTCGAGGTGAAGAACATTTTGGATTGTAAGATCTCAAAATCAAAACTTTTCTATCTAATTGATTGGAAGTGATACGGGCCTCAGGAAAGGTCTTGGGAACCCAGCGACCACGTACATGCACCTCGGCTAGTAAAAAGGTTCCATCGGAATTTCCCAAACAAACCAAAACCTCCAGAGGGAACGACCTTGGGAGAGGCCTTGGTGGGGAGTGCTGTCATGATGCCTACCCCAGGAGCACCAGGCCAGGACCAGCACCCCCGGGAGCAGGCATCATGCCCCCGGGTAAAAGCCCAGCGGCCCCTTATAGGGGCTCTTTGGACTCTGTCCTGGTGCCTTTGGCGCCAGGCTCATGTTGGACATCAGTCCTGGCGCCATAGGCTCCAGGCTCATAAAGGAAAGTGTTTGGTGCACTTACCTGATGCAGACCATGCTGCATACTCACCTTATGCAGACCATGCTGTATGAAGACCCAAGCCAAATGAGGCTTAGGAGGGACTATTTTACTGAAGGGACTATTTTGTTACTTGGGTGGGGCTGTGGAAGAATACTTACCTAGGACTTCTTCCAAGGCTATTTAAGCCACGCCCGGACAGCCACACGTGCTTCGTGTTGTTCTGCATCCCAGCAGCTGAACGCTCACTGTGTCTGCTCCTGCACCTGGACTCCAGCCACGCCCGCCTCGAACCTGGAACACCTGTAAGGAAAGAAGAGAAGAGAAAGGTGAAAACCAAGAACTTATTCAAACTTCTTACCTGCATCCGGAATCTTCACGCCAGCATTCTTGAAGAAAGACTTCCATTTAAAAGCATTGCGTTGCTCGCTGCAGCGCCGCGCTTCACTCACCTGTCCTCGAGACATCTCCCGGCTCCATCACGGCTGTCAGCACCGGTCGCCACATCTCTGCACCTAGGGGAGAGAAGAAGAGACAAAAGTTGAGCAGAGGGAACACAGGAGGAAAGCCGAATTTTCAGCCATAATACTTACCGGCTTTTCTTGGTGAACCATTCCACATTTCGGGTCGGCGCCGCTTCGTTGGCAGGTAACGCACCCCGGCCCCTATGAAGAAAGGACAAAAGACATTACTGGGGAATTATAAAGACATTTAGAGGGGTCGCCCTCATCGCTAACTCACCTGATTTTACCATCGGCAATTTAACCCCTCAACGCATCGCCTTCGTTCTGCACCTGAAATAAAGGACAGATCATAGGTTAGGAAGACAACATAAAAAGAGGCTCACACTTGAACTTTTGAATCTTCATACTTACGGCGTATCGCTCAGAAAAGTCAAGTGGATTTTGCCAGCGCCATTCTGAAAACCAGTGAAGTAACTGGACGAACGCGCGCCCCTGCACCAGAAGCAGGATGGAGAGTTCATCCTTCCAAACCATAAGGTGAGCTTAAACCGAGGGTTTTGGAGGAAGTCAGAGAAGAACGAAGGGGGAAAGGGGGGAGCAAGCACACTATTCTGCAGGCAGTTAATCCCCTTTCTCATCTGCAGAAGGATATTCCTACGGGCCAGACAAGCAAGATTTGGGGGTCCTGTTCAATTGGTGGTCCGAGTTCTGCGCATCACGCTTGAAGAGGCCACAGCAACCCAGACTAGACCAGTGCCTCCGTGGGAGCCAGGTGAGCGTTACAATTGGTTTTTCATTAAAAATTATACACATATACACGGCCTGTCCATACATACTCCAGTAAATTCCCATGTCTCTATCTTAAACACAGAGTCTATAGTATCAATAAATAGCGGGGTTTTGCCACAGAACATCACACAAATTGGAGTTTGGGCTTGAATCGAAGGTACATTTTTTAAATTAAGGCTCTCAAAGTTATACATTCCTGTCATTTGATTACAAAGAGTTATCAGTATTTCTGTAAAATATAGATTTTGCTTTCAATTCAGTTCTCAGAGTGTTGGAGTCCGCCTCCAAGACTTGGGTGGGTCAGTGATCACATGTGTCTTCTGCTGGAGCTCTTTGTGTACAGTCAACAGTCAACATCAGCATATTCTATTCAAGTGCAAGAGCCTATTGTGTGGTCTCCATGAGGCTCCCAGCCAGTCTGCCTTCTATCAATCAAGAGGTCATGTGAGATTCTAACTCCTGGTGTGAATCTCTGGAGGTGAGAGGTTTCCCAGCCTTTTGGCCTGTTAATTACATCAGATTGTCTTCTGGGAACAGCATGTGGTTAAGATTTTAATTAACTCCCAGCCTTTGATGTAAAGGCCTCTCCTGCAACTCCTGACATGCAGTTTCCCTGTCAGAGTTTAGACCGCTAGCGCTGCCCTCAGTCAAAAGCGGGTACTGCATGCATTTTTTTTTTGATCTTTCTTGGATTAATGCATTCCAAACAGGAATGGTTCTTACATGGTAGTAAATAATCCTTGCTTAACATTGTTTTGATGGGGCTCCTTACAGTAAAATGGTTATGTGGAACACCACAAAAGGGTTGAATCTTTAAAGTGGTCCGATGAGCCACGATTTCAGCAACTTTTTGACAAGAGTAACAGTGGATTTTGTTAACAAAGATCTTTCTTTACACTGGTGGGTGGCAAGTTAGGTAACCATTTTGGTGTGCGCACAACCTGCGTGGTCTCCTGAATTCTGGCGCACATGTGGGCTTTTTGGCCATCTTGGATTTTCTAAGCCCACAGCACCAAATGTTGCAGCATGATAGCTCAAACGTGGGTCAGGACACCCAACAAACACTATGCCCCATGACACCCACCCCCATGCAAACACTATGCACCAAGACACCCACCCCTCATGCAAACACTATGCCCCAAGACACCCTTCCCTCATGCAAACACTATGCCCCAAGACACCCACTCCTCAAGCAAACACTATGCCCCAAGACACCAACACCTCAAGCAAACACTATGCCCCAAGACACCCACCCCTCAAGCAAACACTATGCCCCATGGCCCCCACTCCCCGACCAAACACTATGCCCCATGACACCCACCCCTCATGCAAACACTATGCCCCAAGACACCCACCCCTCATGCAAACACTATGCCCCAAGACACCCACCCTTCATGCAAACACTATGCCCCATGGCCCCACCCCTCAAGCAAACACTATGCCCCAAGACACCCACCCCTCAAGCAAACTCTATGCTCCAAGACACCCACCCCTCAAGCAAACACTATGCCCAATGGCCCCCACTCTCAACCAAACACTATGCCACATGGCCCCCACCCCTCAAGCAAACACTATGCTCCAAGACACCCACCCCTCAAACAAACACTATGCCCCAAGACACCCACCCCTCAAGCAAACACTATGCCCCATGGCCCCCACCCCTCAAGCAAACACTATGCCCCAAGACAACCACCCCTCAAGCAAACACTATGCCCCAAGACACCCACCCCTCAAACACTATGCTCCAAGACACCCACCCCTCAACCAAACACTATGCCCCAAGACACCCACCCCTCATGCAAACACTATGCCCCAATACACCCACCCCTCATGCAAACACTATGCCCCATGGCCCCCACTCCTCAAGCAAACACTATGCCCCATGGCCCCCACCCCTCAAGCAAAGACTATGCCCCAAGACACCCACCCCTCAAGCAAACACAATGCCCCAAGACACCCACCCTCAAGCAAACACTATGCCCCAAGACACCCACACCTCATGCACACACTATGCCCTATGACACCCACCCCTCATGCAAACACTATGCCCCACGGCACGCACCCCTCATGCAAATACTATGCCCCATGCCACCAAGCATGCACCATGCATACATACTCATACAGACTCCAACTCCCCCACCCCTGCATACAAACTCACAAGCATACACCATGCACCCATACAGACCCGAACCCCCACCCCCATCTCAGCACACAAACTCACAATCAGACACCATGCACCCATACAAACTCGAGCCCCCCAACTCAGCACACAAAGCCACAAGCATACACCATGCACCCATACAGACCCGAACCCCCACCTCTAACTCAGCACACAAACTCACAAGCATACACCATGCACCCATACAGACCCAAACCCCCCACCCCCAACTCAGCACACAAACCCACAAGCATACACCATGCACCCATACAAACCCGAACCCCCCACCCCCAACTCAGCACACAAACCCACAAGCATACACCATGCACCCATACAGACCCGAACCCCCCACCCCCAACTCAGCACACAAACTCACAAGCATACACCATGCACCCATACAGACCCCACCCCCAACTCACCATACAAACTCACAAGCATACACCATGCATCCATACAGACCTGAACCCCCACCCCCCAACTCACCAAACAAACTCACAAGCATGTACGCATACAGACCCGGACCCCCCACATCTCAACATACACTGAACGTGCACACAACAACAACAAACATTCAGGCAGACCCGAAGCCCACCCCCTCTAGCCCCCCCAGCATCTCAACATACACTGCACTTGCACACAATCACATTCAGGCAGACCCGATACTCACCCCACCCCCGCATCTCAACATAAACTGAATTGCACACAAAAACAAACATTCAGGCAGACCCGACACACACCCCACATCTGCATCTCAACATGCACTTTCACACAACAACAAACATTCAGGCAGACCCAACACCCTCCTCCCCCCCAGCATCTCAACATACACTGAACTTGCACAAAAACTCATTCAGGCAGACCCGACACACACCCCCCTCCGCATCTCAACACAGACTGCACTTTCACACAAACACATTCAGGCAGACCCGACACAACCCCCTTCTGAATCTCAACACACACTGCACTTGCACACAAACACATTCAAGCAGACCCGACACACACCCCCTTCCGCATCTCAACATACACTGCACTTGCACACAAACACATTCAGGCAGACCCGACACCCCCCCCTCCGCATCTCAACATACACTGAACTTGCACACAGACACATTCAGGCAGACCCGACACACACACCCTCCACATCTCAACACACACTGCACTTGACACAAACACATTCAGGCATACCCGACACACACCCCCCTCTGCATCTCAACACACACTGCACTTGCACACAAACACATCTCAGCATACATACAAAAACAAAAAACACAGTCAGGATGGACCCGAGACAGACACACACACACAAACACACAAACATACAGCCCCCTACACCATGTACTTACCCAGACATGCTGGAATGCTGGCGAGGCTTCTGGCACTACGGCTGGCGTGGGCGTGGCAAGGCTGAAATGCCTTCCGACATCAAGCCTTACTGGCCATGCCAGTCGTAGTGCTGGCACTCCATTGGTGCAGCACACACGCACTACATGGCTTGTAGGAGCTGCATGGTTCGTGTGCACTGAACCAATGAGGGACAGTGTTTTGTCCGGCTCGTAAAAAAGACTTTCCTAATGGAGGGCGGCCGATGCTGCTTGCGGGCCGCCATCTATTAGGAAAGTCTTTGTTGCTGGTGGGCCGGACAAAACCGCATGGCGGGCCGCAACTGTCCCGCGGGCTGTATGTTGTGCACCCATGATCTAAAGCATGACCAATGCCGGTGACATGTACCCTTAAAGCCTCTCCATTGTACCTCCACTGCATGCTGGGAGACACATTGTGGCATTTGCCCTCCTACATTGAAGAGTGGGATAGTTTTGGGAGAGTGGGGGGTGACCAAATGACTTACTGCTTCACAGGTGTACAGGGATGAGTAGTAGTTACACAGCCTTCTAAGCTGAACACTACCTCTAAACCAGCAGTTATTCTAATCATAAAGTTAAAACAGACACAGCCCGGAAAGGCATATCTCCATGGTCTCATTTGGTGGTGCAGAACAAGAGCAGGCTATATCTTTAGGAGGGGTGTGAGCTAATCACAGTTTCAACCTACACAGTTTCAGTATAATGGTACCAATTTCAAAGTATGTCCAGTCAAAGTTCTATACAAATATAGGAACGTTAATAAATCATTGCAAATAAACGAGCAAAAAACACTAAACCCAAAAACACTAAACGCCACACCGTACAAGACATACTGAGAATGCAGATCTGTGTGTGAAAACACACTCCGAGTTGATAAACAAGGGTGTTCAGGCAAGGATTTTTGCAATTGGCAAAGCTCAGGCAAGTGATTTACACAAAGGTAGAGAAAAGGGAGGGGCTTGAAATTCACTATGGTCCCAAAAAGTTCACCTGCGTGACAGGGCATCTTCATAGTACCTACTTGTATTTGGTGCTCAACAGCATGGAGTCCAGCATCTAGGTGTTTTCAATACATTTGGCATCAAGATGTTTCAAAGGTGTGGGCACCCATTGGGTCAAATCAGCATTTGAGATGACAAGACAATGACTTCCAATGGTTCGGGGGCATTAGCCGAGTCAGTGGTGAGACAATGGCTCTGCTGGATTGAGTCAGTCTTTGTGATGGCAATCAATTGTTGCTAGCAGTCGGATCTGCGCATGAGTCTGTTGCTCCCACGATGTTGAGCCCACAATCAAGGGCAGACAAGTCAGTCTGCTTCAATGGGTTAAGCCAGCATCTGGATAGGCAGAACGTTGTTCAAATTAGCATAAAAGCCCAGAAGCAGCCTACAGTAGGGGGGCGCAATGCAGGCTGTTGTAAGAAGTACACTTGTTTTATGACATCACACCCAGAGTGCCCTGCTTGCAGGAAATGAGGGAAGTGGGCAGGAAGTGGTAGAGCACCCTAACAAAAACCAAGAGAGAATAACCGCACTCTTGCCCACGTCTCCCTACTCTCTACACTACTGACACTCATCACATGTCTGCTAACTTCAAAAGTACTCAAGGGTTCAGCAACAAGGTGTGAGCGTGGCTTAGTTATGTCACTGATGCCTTACAAGCAGCGGCTCCAAGGATTACTCCTGGCAAGATATCCTTTGTCCAGAGAGGATGGCGTTGCCCTGTCCTTAAGACGATCAAAAGCAGCATCCTGGTTATTCTCTCATATCACAGTTTTGGAGACAGTCAAAATACTAGACATTAATCCACATACTCTCATTAATGGGCCCATTTCACAGAGCCGATACTAGTGTGATATCAAATTGCTATGGTCGTATAATTGTTTAATCCTAGAAGCCACCATGTTGCAACTAGGCATGTTGAATAAGTACAGATTTATATGAAACCAGTCTGATTACTTCACACAATTATTATAAATTAGCTCTGGCATACAGGCAGTTAACCAGCCACTGTTGCCTGAAGAAACCTTCTGTGTCAGAAGCACTGGGGTATACATTTTTGAACGATGTATGTTCCCTGTATCATTGCATGGATTGTGCTGAGATCACCAGAAGGAAGTCTCAGCAGAGGCCCATATCTGGAGTTTGCTTTTAGCCTGAAACTTTATGAAACTGAGGTCTGATTAGCAGACCTCTGTTGCAAAAAACATAATTATTGTACGTGAATAAGAATAAAAACAAAGACAATCTAGGGCTATTACACCATTTCAGTGAATTGTTTACTGGAACTGCCATGGCTGTTGTTCAATAGATATGTTGTTATCCTCTTGGTTAAAATTGTATTCTGTAGTTTTCATTGGAGGAGTGATTTCCAGCACTTTTGTCAGATAAGGGCTGTACAATATCCAGCAATAAAGTGGACACGTGTCGTGGGGTCATGGTTATCTTCGGGAAAAGTACTGATTTTGGGTGCGGTAATTGTAATGAGCATATGCATTTAAAGCTCCCACCACAGGCTCAGAGCAACACATTCATTTCCGAAATAAAAAAGGTGAACCAATTATATTCTGAAAATGTATAAACGCTGTCTTCGTGTATGACTTGCAAACGTGTTTATTTTATGCGCTAAACTATCCATTGTATTCACACAATGCAAACTATGCAGTATATGTTACAAAGAAAGAAAACAGCATGCAAATGTTATTGGTAATATCACCTACTACAGCAGAAAATGCAGATGCAGTCATCTCAAGTTGCCCAAGTTTAGCATGTGTATCAGACATCCACCCTGCCTCCTTTCATCTCTCGTTTACAAGAAAAGCCCCATTTGGAAATGTAGAATCCAGAGAAGCACGTGTTGCCTGATACACCACTGACTTCTGACATGGGGCAAAGTCACATATCCGATTTAGATTTCTAGTCACCATGGAACGATTGACACATATAGTGCCTTCTAAATCAATTCACATAAACAAATGAGCCTGATGCACACACTATCATTTTCATAGTGCATTGCATATTGCTATGGAAATACTACAGACAACTCAGTCCATTGTCATGTGAGAGCAGTCCATACAGTACATATTTTCATTTTTCTTTGGATTGTGCACCTGCAGTTCTGGGATTATAGTAAAAGTATCATACATTGTGCGTCAAATAATGTAAAGAATTAAACACAAAACAGTAGGTATGCAGTATTGGGAAAGTCGTTGACCCGTGGGAGGGCCTAGCCTTTTAGCCAATACAACTTTACATTTGATGATTCTTAGACCTCAACCTTCAGAAATAGCTTCAGCTGACCCTTAACCCAATCAGCTATTTTGACAACATGTTCTCGAACGGTTTTGTATATGATGTGACATGTATCTGTAAACACCACCCTAATCAATCATTAAATGCTATATGTACAGTTAAGTGTGTTTTCGACGTTATTTTAACTTCTCAGATGTCATTTACTCATGATAAATCGGCATAGTTTGCTGAAATATACATGGCTGTTTCCTTCATTGCGTTTCGACATTCTACAGCGCAGAAGGACAGATTCCGTTTTTTTAATTCCATGTTCTCCCCTCCCCTTGTTAGCTCCCTGCTGCCTTGTTTTGAACCTCCCTCACCCTGTACCTTACGCCAATGAGTTGTAAAGTGCTCCATTGCTTCCTGAAGCTGGGATCATAATGATGTGCTGGATTGCCTGCACCCATCATTCTCTGCTCTGCTCTTTTTCCTTCTCAGAGTGAATCCTACTTGTATTCCCTAAAATATCTCCGTACATAGTCCTTATACATTGTTGATGTATAAGTAAGTTTGGCGTATTGCAAGTCGCCTTAATTGAACCCATAGCACTAGTGTACAGGGTCGGACTTGGTCATACAATTGACTCAGGCACCAATAAAGAAGTGGCTCACCGTTGCAAATGGCTATTCATTCCTTTTGGGACACTGTTTGAACAGTAACCAAGGGGGAGTTTTTTTGATAAAGTGTGATGTAAAATGTGTATTTTAAAGAATATTTATTCAGCAACACAGGTCACAACTACTACCCGCAGAGTGAGTGAACTCATCAAACTGGCCCACATTGGCCAAAAAAGTGGGCCACTTTGACCAGACAAAATGGCCCATACCAGAATTTTGTGTTTTTAGTTCGGCCCTGGGCCTATTGCCCTATAGGCCAGTCCGACCCTGCTAGTATATAGCATTTGAAAGACTTCTGTGCAGAAAGCATTGGATGAGGGTACACCTTTAAAGATGGTGTGAGATGAGATTTAGTTGGCGCCCTGAATTACTAGCTGTAGAAAAGGAGTCTATGCAGGGCCATCTTAAGCACTTTTGGGGCCCTGGGTATGGACATCTTTGGGGCCCCCCTCCACCAAATCAAAGGGATTTAGTGATCTGCCCCACTGCCGAACCCCTGCCGCAATCACAACCCATAGGTTGATGTACTGCCTCACAGCATTAAAAATAAGGATGTTTACTTGCTTTATGTCCCCTTACCCTCTTCATTCTTTCTCTAATGATATGATATGATATTTTATTTATATTGCGCTCATACACATGTGTTTCAGAGCGCGACCAGGCAAAGGAAGGGGAACAGGGGAGAAACAACAAAAAAACACAACGTTCTTACTAGGCCCAGTGACATTGAGAACGTTCAAGTGCATGGGGAAGGGAAAAGGGGGAAGTGCAAGGGGAAGCGAAAAGGGGGAAGTGCAAAGTATATGAGAGAACAAAATAAATGGTAAGTAAATAAATAAATACAGTGATAACGATGGTAGTGCAGCCTGTAAGTGGCAAAGGTGCTAGGTTTGTCAGATAGGGTGTAACTGATCAGTGCGGAAGAAGAGTGGGTGGGGAACTGTATGGGTACATCAGACTGATAAACAAGTACCATCTGATGGCCAACATTATCAGTCTACTAATTGGTTACTTCGGTTCTAACATAGATACAGGAGACTTTTTATGAACAGAATCCAGGAAGGTATGCAGCCTGTAGTATTAATGCAGGACTGTTTGTAAAAGGTACATGTAACCCAGAATAGGCAGAAAACTCACATTTGCTGCCCCACAGAATACAAACGTGCTCAAGCATGGATAGAGGAGACCAATTGGTAAGAAGGAGAAAGCTATACATACCATAGCATGGATAGTGGATGCAGACTAGAAGCTACCAGGAAGCTGTCTGTATCCAGACAGACCGATAATAAGTGGGACAGAGATTTCAAATAGTGTTTCCATTAGAGATCAAAAGAATAAAATGCCTGTGGTGTGCAATATATCAATGTTCACTATTATAGTGGGAGCAACACTATAGCCAGTGAAACCACGAGTGAGGCTGTTTTGAGGATCATACCCTGAGAAGGAAATCACTCTGATGGGCTGACAATTTTGAAACGTTTAGGGACTGGCAATTTCGAGACGCTAGTCACACAATTAAATTAGATGCACAGCAATACACCAACTGGTTAAGGGGTGAATCTCGCATTCATGCCAACTCTGCAATTTCTGTATTTGAACACTTTCATTGCCAGTTCTTACCATAAAATAATCTAATTTTATAAAACTGACTTGGAAAGTACACAAATCACATTACCAAACATGACCATTTTCAAAAACTAAATATTATAGAAGGGTGTAAGAGCTCATTCTCTACATCATCAAGAGAAGTATATAAGTACCAACGTATCAATCAGTGCAATTTAACAGACTTAATCTGGGTTAGTCTTTTGTATTTTAAAGTTTTACTTAGTTCCAAAACACTGCCTTGGAAATTGTCATTTATAAAAATGCAGAAAAACCTTTGTCTTTTACAAAGATGCAAAACGTTTTTCTGTGTCAAATGAGCAAACTTTAAAATATGCTTGCCTGAGTCCTGAACTGCAGTGTCTGCTGGCAAAGCCAGGATACAAGCATGAATGCTTTGGTTCCAAATTTGGACACTTATTCATCGCTTGGACTAAAAGTTTATGTTCATTGTTGGAGGTGATTGCCTAGGTTTTACAACACCCCATCTAAACAAACCAATTTCTAGACATTCACCAGAAGGGTGGCATGTTCGTTTTTATAGCAACCCCTATCTGGTGCAGGTACATTGCTAATAATAGCACGTGTTGTGCTGCAAGACCAAGTAATACACAGGCAGGTTTATAAACTTCAGACATAGGAAAGGCTCAACCAGCCGTTCAGGAAATGTCCTATTCTAATCTTGAATAGGAACACATATCTCTGAAATGAGTACTTAACACACTGAGCTAACTTCTCACCCATTGTGGCACTCAATTTCCCAAAATGCATTTCAAATGTGGCTATTGCATATGATCAACATAATTCCACAGGAAGGAAAGAATGCTACAAGAGTTATCTGCAAGGGACACACAAACTCTACATACTACAGTGAACACAGAAAGCATTACCATGATGAATTGATCGAGGCTGAATGTACTTGCCAAAACACACAGGCAATGGGTTTAGAGCCTCAGCGCCATGCAATACAATATCCTGATGTGTGCTATTTAAGTCTGGTGAACAAAGGAATCTAACTTCTTTAGATCAGGCAGCCTTGTGGGGCCCCGTCCAAAATGGGGGCCTGGGTAAGTGCCCCTTTTGCCCTCCCATAAAAACGTCTGTGAGTCTATGCGTCTCCACTTGTCCAAAGTGAGTGGTCACTCTTCATCCCTGTGACTTATTTTTCATAGCTGACACAATATGTGTCACCTACAAGTCATTCTTTTAGTAGGTGGGCACTACACACAGGGATCAACTCACGCAGAGTTTATCAAACTACAATGTTGCAAGGTATATAATAAAAAATAATATTGACCATTTATACAGCACATGCTGCAGTGTCTCTTATGTCATTTATTAATTGTGAGCATTGGTCACTTCCGCATTGATTATGTTAACTAAATAATGCTACAAAGTGTTTTGCACACGCACCCGCCATTTACATAGGGCAGAGAAGGGAAATGTAGAAGTAAATGAGAGGTGTTTGCCACTCTGCCCCGTGTTTGTGCTGACACAAGATGGAGGCGAGGCATGGAGCAGAGATACGTTGTCCCTGGACTCATACCATCTGGATTGTGTGATCACTTTGTTTTACGTCTTTATGAGATTTTCATACAGGTGTAGAATTAATGGATACCTCTGTTCCTCTTGAAACCACCTCGGTATTTCATCTGGTCAAAACTAGGCGGCTTCCACAGTAAATCAATTAGAAAACGTCACCTGCAAAGCGATTACTTTTACACGAGACAGAGGGGAAAATGAAAGAGTGAAAGGGAGCGTGGCTCACTTTCACTCTTTCCTTCTCGCATCCATCTGCCTCAGGAAGGTTCTCAATTTCATGCCTGGGTCCCCACAGCATGTAAGCGCGAACACTGGTGGTTCCATGGCAGCAGTTTACATTTGATGTAACATTACAGCAATACTCTAATTTTCTGAATACTAAACTGTGGGGTAAATCATTTGCATGTCCTCCAGCTCCTGCTAAACTGTTAGGCAGAATCATGTGCAGTGCCCTTAGGGACCACTACACACAATTAAGACTACAGGTGGCAATACAAGTTTTACCTTTGGTACAAGCTTGTACTACTATGTCAGAGTGGTAGCAGTGGTGGAGCAGCCAGGCTTATCTCAAGAGTATATGAGCAGTAGCAGAGATTACACAAAGGGACCAAAATTACTGTGACTCAAGCAAACACTGACTCAAGGTTTCAGGTAGAAAAATATAAGTACATTTATTTTTAAACCATTCGTTATAAACACAACACTTCTATTAAACTTCAATAAAAACCACATGTTAAATATACTACAACTAACCAATTCGATTTGTACAGTAAGTCTCAAGGTAAGTACCCTGTGTTTGAATGAACCGGTGTTATGAACAAAACACATTACCGCGAAAACGATTGCGATCACTTTTTGACTGTTCCGTCTACTAAACAAACACGTATCCGTGACATGAAATGCTACCGGGGCAAAAACACACTTAGCACCTGAGATACCCAGAGGGAGTTGGAGGCAAAAATCACAGGGAATTTTTTTGGTTAGGCAGGCAGAATCAAGAAACACTCAGAGACAGGAGGTCAAAAGTCAAAGGGCCGGAGCCAGGGTCGAAAGACACCGGGGCCAGTTGCCGAAGATCACACGGTCAGACAGTTCACGATTCAACGTAGCCAAAAGTACTTTGATATTGTCAATGTCGGAAGCAAAATTTATACGAAGGAGGGAAGACAAGGGCAAGCCTTGGAAATGAAGAAAAAGGGATTCCCCCAGTTTCCTCAACAGAACACAGTACCTTGTTCCAGTGGTGCAGTTAGTGCCCTGGCAGTTGTTCCTGTTGGTTTCCCGCAGACCCACGATTCTTGGAGCTTTGTTGCGAAGGAGGACGTCTGAAGGGGGTCTGCACCACACAGGGATGAAGCCGGCAGCAGCGACAAGGAATAAAAGGTGCGCTCCTTAAAAACAGGAGAGGCTCTTCAGGTGGCTATCCGGACCACTACAGCAGTGTGCAGCGATTTCGACCACGGAAGAGGATCCTCTGGCTGTAGAAGATGAGCTGGTTATCCCCACCAAGCTCAAGGGAAGAAGACTCCGGACTGGATCTTCTCCGAGTCGTTGAAGGGCAGATAGCTCAGGACTGCAGCAGGGCTTCACCGGGACGGGGCAGTTGCAGCAGCCGTCGTTCTCTCCTCTTCTCTTCGGTTCCTTGTAGTTCCAGTGGCGACTCTCTGACTTCTAGCCCAAGAGACCTGCCTTTTATGCGAAAAACCCCCATTCACATAGGCTGGCTGTCAATCACCCAGCAGGGGGGTTGTCCAGCCCGGACAACTACCCTGGCCAATCATGACAAAGTGCAACTTGGGTTTCCTAGGATACCCTGTGCAGGGGGTGACTACACCCCTCCCTCACATTCAGCCCACCTAGACACCCAGGCGCCTTGAGGAGGGCTTCTGGGCAGAAGCCCATCAAAAGACAGTGAACAAAGAAGGCAAACCTAGTTTGCCACACAAAGTAAAACACAAGAAGGACTTTAATAAAAAGAAATGGCGAATAAACCCAACCGGAGCCAAGAGAAAGACGATTTGGTCAAGCGGGTTTATGTTTAAGGCTAATATAATAGCCAAGAACAGTACCACGTTTATCTACTATAAACGCGAGAGAAAAGTTAGGGTAGATACCACTGCCACCAGCCAAGTCTAAATGTTAAAAGAGCGAAACAATGCTCTAGGAGGTACAGATACAAAGGGTTACGAGTTAACCCTTTTGGTACTCCATGGAAGATGGGGTGTACTGGATCTGTGGTAGATTGACTAAGTAAAGTTAATGGTAACTTTACCCTTTTCTGGGGGACAGTAGTCGCCTCAGGAATGGAGTCGAGGGAAGTCCCAAAGACAACCCTGTGCCACGGCACTGAAGGTGCTGTGTGACACTGTGAGGCTACACCTCGGCAAGAGCCGCAGCGTACACCAAATACGCCCCGGCTAGAGCCGCGGCGTACTCCGAACATGCCTCGGTTAGAGCCGCAGCGTACACCAAACACGCCGCGGCTAGAGCCGCGGCATGGACCGTACACACCCAGTCCCAGGAACACAGGGATCCATAGTGACGGGACTGTTAAGCGGCTTCACTTCAACACTACAGCTAAGTCAATGCCTAGTCTGGGATGCTGAGGGAAACCCTTATTGATATATTTTTAGGTCCAGTTCATGTACTCTGGATGACAACCCTTATATAACACCCCTCTCTTAGAATCCCCCTCACCCCACTGAGCCAAGAAGTAGGTTTGCTTTGCAAATTAAAAGGTTTATTTGAAAAATTAAACAATAGATATATATCACACTTTTATAATAAATTAATATCTGATAGTACACTGAGACATATGATGTGGATCCACAATGGGTAATGTTACAGTGGTACACTTGATTACTTAGGAGTAGTATAGAGGATGAGGTAGCTGAAAATGCTTTATGGGTTCAAGGAAATGCAAGGTGGAATAAAATGCAGTACAGCAAATAAACTTGATATGATTTCAACCAACAACAATGTAATCACTTTTTCTCTGGCAATTCACCCCCCCCCCCTATGCAATGTAAGAAATGGAAGGAGATGGAAAGAGGAGCACACAGTTCTCAGGAATGCAATCAAATGCAATACGACATTCAGTTCCCCCCCAGCAAGCTTAGAGGAAACAGGTAGAAGATTGAAACACAGGCCCAAAATGCTTTGAAATGTGATGGCAACGGATGGGAAAATGTGCTAACTGATTTTAATTCCCTCTAGATATTCAGGGTGAGTGAGAGATGCTTGTTGGTATTAGTTCAGGCTCACTTTAGCAATGCTCTATGAGTTATTACCAGGTTGCAAACGGATTTTAACAAAGGAAAGAATGGAGCTGCTATTTTGACAAGTGGAGAAATTGAGCCAAAATCGCAAATCGCGGTAAATTTCGCGAGTGCGTAAATCGCGATTGCGGAAAAAGTATAGGGAGTAGGAAGTTCTAGGTCCGCTGGGAAGCCTAGAATCACAGCTTTAAAATGAAAGTTAAACCACGTTCCTAGGAGAAACGGTTCCGGAGATACAGACGATTTAATAAAGGTAGATTTTCGGATTTAAAGTAAAACTCAAAATGACAGGTGACAGTTTGCAGCTTTAGAATGACAGATGACAGCTCGCAGCTTTAGAATGACAGATGACAGGATTACTAGGAGGCAGTTCTACTTAGGTTAAAATAGTTTGGATTAGATTATTTTAACTAAGAGATTGGTTCTGCACAGTTCTGCTAGGTACTCACAATATAAATTTGAAATAGGCCTCGTCACGGATCTGGTCAACACGTCCAGCGGCGGTTCTCTCTGCGCGGCGATCAATCAGGCACCGGTTCTGCTCACAGCGATCCAGATCTCTGGTTCTGCTCACAGCGGTCTGGGTCTGGTCTGCGGTTCCAGCAAAAGTTCTTGGCACAGAATTCAAACAGCTCGCCCGGCTGTGGAATAGTTTGCAGATGATTTTAAGGATGCTGAGGCCTGCTGAGAAGAGTTCTCAGTTTGTGGGTTTAGGCCCTTGCTTTAAGTTCAGAAGTAAAGTTCTGGTCTTTGGAGATTGATGGATGTGAAGTCTGGAGTCTCCCGGCAGAGCGTCCCGCAGAAAATGGAATTGAATGTCTCTACCTGTCCCAGCAGTCTCTTTTTATGTGTTTTGGAAGTGGGTGTGTGCGTGGCATAACTGAGCCTGCCCCTCTCTACTTGTCATTGGCCCAATTCTCCCCTCTCCCATGATTGGGGGAAGAAAATGGATTGTCATCATGATGAGGTCTGTTTATGGGTTAGAGGATCCTCCCCTGGTCAATTTGCCCATAAATCTATATTTGATTCAAATACATATTTCCCAGATACACAATTTGTTGAAATTACATGTACACATTATATATTCGTTATGGTCCAGGCTTGTCCGCCTCTGATCTTCCTGGGGGCTTGCATTCAAAAATGACAACATTTTGCGCTTTTTGACTGGTTTACCAATATCAGACATTTACCAAAAATTACACACATGTGCGCAAGGAGTATGGACATTAATTGATGAAGTGTCAGATTTTTAACATGCAGACGTTTGGAGTAAGACCCTATTTTCCGCTAGCAACCCCCCAGCATACACCACAGGGTCCTAACACCTCTTAAAACGTGCACAGAAAAATCACAAGAATAATGATATAACTTATATAATTCTGACAAGTCCGTACTATGAATTATCCATCTTTTTTAAAATTGTGCTCTGGCCCAGATGGGTGCGGTCTAGGTTCCAAAGCACATGGGGGAAGCTTCTGTCTGCCCCCGCCTCCAGCTCGGGTGGCTCCCAGAGGCACTTCTCCTCCCACTTCTCCCAAGAGGAAGCCACTTTACGGCCCCCCCAATATAACATTTGCCTGAGTCCAGGACAAGGCTTTGTTCAACCTCCTGCCGGTGCCCCTCCCCTAATCTAATCAGAGAGGTGTCAACTCCTTTTGGTGGGGAAGCAGGATGCAGCTAGGCCTGGGAAGAGTGGCTGAGCAGGTTTCTCCGGTCGGAGGTAGTTGTCAGGCAGAAGTCAGCTAAATGTCACTTTAGTTCCCAGTTTAAATCAAACTTCCAATTTTTAATTATACATTAAATAATTACTTCCTTCAAGTCATTTCAGAATATAGTTTTACATTGTGTCCATCTCTTAGCCAGTCTTTCCTTGGCCTGGTTTGAGTTCCTCTGTTCAGTTTTACACAAAAGTCTGGTGGTTTTAAAACGCCGGCTTTCTGATAGTGGTGAGTACCGGTATTGCATCCATTTTTGGGATTAAGAAAATTAATTCCCCACAGTTCTGAGTTGCTTTTTGGCAATCAGCATTGCCATTCCCAATGGTTTCAGGCTACTGTGTGTGTAGCCCAATGGTGGTGTTAGGCAGTGCCCTCCTGTGCTCACAACATAGGCAAAAATGGGTGGCAGCCTATCCTTCATGTTTTCCCTGTGCACTCTCTGGGGAGTTCTGGCCATCATGATGTTTTCCATGCCAGTACTGCACAGTTTTATGTTAGGGCTTGGATGCATGGGTAAAAACATCCCACAGGACCTCCCGGCAGGCCCTGTCTATTTACTCAGTTACAGAAGCGGGTGGGGAACCCGCTTCCGACGGTACCGGTGACGCCGCACTTGGCTTACCTCGTGTTCAGGCCTGCCCGGATGGGGGTGAGCGAAGGGAGAAGCGGCCGACCCATCACCGCCGTGCTCCTTATGGTGACCCCGGGGCTAACCATAGCGGGAGGAAAACTCCCAGCAGCCGATCATGCCCCTACTCAGCGCGGCCACGGGCACGTGACCGACGCGAGGGTCTTCCATTGCTTGGAAGGGAATGGCAACACGCCGGGACGGTGTCCTTTAAGGGAGGCGGGTCAAAGCCTCATGAACCAATAGAAAGGGGGCTGGGCTGGACGCTCAGTGATTGGTGGGGCCCTGAGCCCAGCTGTTATGATAAAAGCACGCCAAGCCATTCTGATGGGTGTTCGTTCTCTTTCCACAGGATATCGGGAAGAGAGAGGAGGGAGAGTCGGAGTGGTGGGCCTATCCGGATACTAAGGGATAGAACCAAGCTGGGACTAAGGCCAGCATACTCTGTGAAGCCAAGACACCGGTGAAGCAAACCGGAAGGACTTGTTTATTTTGTTACCTTGAGAAGTTTTCTGCCTTGCTAAGAATAAATATACTTTCAGCATCCGCCTGTCTCCCGTCTATAATTCCACATACACACAAAAAGAAGGAGGCTACTGAAGTGGTGTACTTCAGAGTCCACAATCACAAGAACAAGTAGAAACACATAGCATAACACAGGTAAGAGTGGGGGAAAAGCTCTCACTCTTACCAACTGGAAAAAAAAATAAACTCCAGAAGTCCAGCAAAGCTGCTGGGGGACTCACTAGGTGAGGGAAATTAGCCATAAATGAGAATTCTCCCTAACATAAGCCACCAGCTCAGTAAAATCCCATCTTTGATATGATAAGGCAGGCTCATTCTGGAATTGTGAAAATAACAGCATAACACATAAAAGAAAAACAAAGATATAAACGACATACTACAGTTTCATCAAATACAAAATCATCCATAGAAGTTTTTCAGTGTGGAGAAACAGTAAAAGGCACACCCGTTCTGTGTTTGTGAGATTGCAAAACGTGCCTTTTAGAGCTTGCTGCATACTGTTCTAACAATTTTCTGCCATTAACCACTTACAAGTGCATTTAGTTAAAATTAATGAATATTACCCTGTTTCTGTGTATTTAGGGTATGAATGATCACTTCTTCGAGCAAATAAATGTCACAAGGAATTATATTGAATCAGTTTCAACTTTTTTGCTTTACTGGTGGATTATTTATTCCATTTACCTCAGTGAGCGGGAACCTTTTTCAACGCTCACAGAGTAGTTTGCTATTTTAATGTGCGTTAATTTTTAGACTCCCTATAGTGTCTTTTTAATTTTATCCTCTTTGACAACTTTTGACACATACTGCCTATTGTTGCTGGGTTGCTCTTGGGGTCCCCTTTTAACTAGAGAATTACAGTTCCCAAGGGTAGAAATGATCTTTGGATTTCTTTTACATTTTTATTAGTTGAGACCAGCACCCCCACCTTATATGGAGTGCTGAGAAGATACTGGGTATCCCCGTTCTCATTCTAAATGTAATTCATGTTACAAGGACAGGACAAACTTACTTTTGATGGCTGGTGGCAGTGAACCATTTTATTAATTCGGAGCACCTATACAATGGGCTGTTTCCACAGCCTCGGTAAAGGCACCCATGGGTGCTTATTTTACCAAAATGCAAATCTTCTTTTTTTCACCATTTTATTGTTCCTAGTCCTATTTTGTTCCTTTCCCTGGCCTCCAGGGTGGGAAATTCCTTTGTGTCAATGTTATCTTCGGCCGGAATCCTGTGGACTGCCAGCCCAGGCTCCAGAGTGTCTGTGAAGGCAGGAAGCGAGGGAGGAGTTCAAATCTCTGCAGCTGTTCGTCTTCCAGCTTGGGAAAATCCAGCTCAAGCTGGGAGGCTGGCTGTCCTCAAAGGACTGCCAACAACCCAAGTTGGAATGTTGCATGGCTGTTTGGGGTTCCTGCATAAAAGTACGATCCTGAAAGCTGAAGAGGTAGTCAACCACTGGAACAAAAACTGAAGAGGATGATGAAGAAAACGTGTTTGAGACGATTTCCAGCGACTGGAGATCCTGCTGTGTAACTGGAGCCTGCTGTTACCCTGCCTTCCTATCGACCTGGGGACTCAGAAAATGAGAACCCCAACACATATCCTAGTGAGACCCGTTGCATTGAAGAAGACCTGCATTCTGAGCCATCCCATGTCATGCTGCATCTTTGTGGGGCAGCAACACCCCAATACCCTGGTACCTGAAGCCATTGTGCAGTGCATGATCTTCTGAATTCCAAATCTTACTGACACTTTGTGGACATCCTGTTGGCCGTCCAGAAATGTGAATCAAGTCCAAAAAGTCCCCTCACCAGAGTGCTGGACCTTGCAAATGACAAGAATCCCACCAGTGATATTCAGTCTTCTTCTGGCTCCTGAAAAGGCAGCCAAAATCACAGAACCGGATACAGCCACAAATAAACACTTGCCTGAAACCTTACCATTGATCTTTGCTTCAAAGGTATTTCCAGGGTCCTGCCTTCAGTCTTCATGACAAGGAATCCAGTGACTCGGTTTTTGGCTGCAGATCCTGACGTCCTCCTGCTGCAAACTCTTCTTATGTGCTGAGGTACTGTGTTGGCTTTGTTATTACTTTCTTTAAGTCTCTTGTGATTCCTGTGTAGCTTTGGGGTGTTTCTTGTGATTGCAAGTCCTCTCATCCAGTTCACCCAGGCCCCCTGCGGAATCCTCCTAGGGTTCCTTCTCTAGAGTACCTGGACCCTCACTTTGAAAATAAAGTACTCACATGTTTGAACAGTCTTCCTCAGGTACTCTGACTTCGCCTGCCACTGAGCCCTATCTCACCCTGCCTACTGCTGGCTCCTACACCAATAGGGTCCCTCATCTGCCTCTGAGAGTACTCATGTACTAGAATTAGGAAGTGCTGGATAATTTAAGGGGTCTGCCTCGAAAAGAGAACAAGTGTTGAAAGGGTGAACTTACTTGTAAAAAAGTTAGTTGGTACCTGTCACACTTAGAGCAAACAGTTACAAAAGTTATTACTTATCTTAGATATGTTCTGCCATTTTGAAAAGTATATATAGGTTTTACCTACCTGGAATAGCTGTGTGCCATCCTGAATAAGTGTACTCCAAGTCTTACTTTCCTTAGAAACTGTCTCGCCATTCTAAAACAAAGTGGATTGTTGTACTCTCTCAGTTGAATGGTTTTACTAAGCCCTTAGTTGGGCTTACAATGATTATTGATATTCTTTGTGTCCAAAGGAAACGATACAGTATGTTTGGTTTAGTCAAAGTAAAGTGTACTCATTGTATTTAACACAAGAACCAACACCATGGGCTTCAAGCCTGCAGCCTTCCTTAATGTACCAATGCAAACCTTGTTCACATTTTGTAAGTAGTATGTCTCTCTTGTACAGGAAGTAAGCTAGAAATAATACATAGGTTGTGGGGCCACTAAAACGTATCCACAGAACCTGTGTCTTCTTCTGACAATAGTGGTGGAAGTGACGAAGAGGACATTTTAGGCACAAGTCAAAATTCCTCTGAGGATGAATATGATGGTTCTGATGAGGTGGATGATAGCTCATCCCCCTCTCCTTCTCCTGTCCCTACCTTGCCCTATACCATAACTCATGGAGTGTTCTTGGAATTGAACCAAAGGAAACTTCTAATAGACTATGTGGGGTGCATTCAAATGCCCCAAAGAGGAGTCTCGTTCACACGAACAGCAATATTTTAAACACTGAACAAAAAGGGCTCGCCCTGTGTTTCTTGATGTGGAAAAGGGGCCTACCTGTCATTACCAAAGAAAAAGCAGCATTTAAATTCACAGAAGAAGGACAAATCAAATATTCACATGGAAAAAGTGATTTTTAAACTGTGACACAAAACTTCTTGCACAGGTGTTTGCAAATAAAAGCAGTTTAAATGTGAACATGGATCACTGCTCAAAGAAACATGTCAGGGAAAAGACTGATGTGCGGGTTGACAAAAACAAATGAACATTATGTTTCACATACAAAACACCAGTAACATTTGAAAAGCCATTTTGCTTTCATGGGAAAATGGTCAGTACAAGACAAACCCTTTTGCTGGCTGTGGGAAACTTCAAAAGGAAATCCCCCTATCAGTCTGGATGTCACATCTCCCCTCTATTTATCAACTACAGTAAAGTGTCCTGCTAAAGTTGTTGGAATTCTGAGTTCTCCAGACCTGCTGGCTCTGAAGGCATTGACTGCAGGAGACGTTGCCCTTGGCTGGAACATGACCAATATGTATGAAAATGGGGGCAGCCACTTCAAAGACCAATCTTCCAACACAAAGAGACTATGGGTACTGTAAAGCATACCTTGGACTCTGCGGAAGGGCCGGGACTCACTGCGCCCTTGCTGGTTAGTGTTGTGTGGTGTTGGCAGGTACCCCTAGATAGCGTGAAGCTGTGTCTGATTGTGGACCTTTGGGTTTCTCTTAAACAAGAACACATGTGTCATGTATGCAGGTGATTGATATTATGCATCCCTAGTTCCCCACTCCTGTGGAAGGCTGGCCTCTCCTGTGGGTTTACTCTATGGTGCTCTACTTCCTGCTTTCAGTCACAGGGGTGTTTGGTTCTAGCGTCCTTTCTTGTGTTACTCCAATTACTTCACTGGAGGAGCCCAGACTTTCTGTGGCTTACTGTCCTTTTCTGCTTCTGATGCTTTCTCTCTTTTCTTCTGGACCGTCACTCCTCTGCAGCTTTAAGTGACTGCCATTTACTTTCTCCCCTCTACTGTTTTAATGTAGCAGAGTAAATGCTCAACTACTCTGATGCGTGGGAGGAGCGTTTGTCTTCAGGGTGTCCAAGATAGCTTCCGTCTTTCTGGTACCTATGAGCGCTATGACGCTGTGCGCTTTATTGTTCATTAACTGCAAGGGCAATGTTGCCGGGTGCGCAGCTGCCAGCTAACCTTCTCTTTCTTTAGTGCAGATCCAGGCTGGAGTCACCATGGAACAGGAGGTTTGCGGGAGCACAAAACTGAGGATGCCGCCTACACTGAAGGAGCCAGTGGTGTAAAGGAATTGGGTGCGACGAGGGAAACAATCCACAGTTAAGTGTTCTCATATACTGGTCAGCGTTATCTGTCCTAATTGGGTATTTGTTATTTCCTTGCATGGCAGATTTGGAGCCAGAGCCTTCGGTAAGTGTACCGCTGCTGAAACCAGAACAACGTGAAGCGGAGCTGCAAGCATGGGTGTGGCTTAAATAGGAAACAACACCCATGCAAACTAGGCAGCCTCATTACTTGTGTTCCAATGGCCCAGCAATCAGCCATTTTGGTAGACCAGGGATGTACCTCAGAGGTGGCCATCTTGGAGGGTATTCCCATCAATGATAAGTCTGGGCTCATGGTTCTGAAGAGCACCAGTTACACCTCAATGCAGTCCAGCCTTCTCCTTTCCTTGTCCTTTTTGCCCTGACTGCAGCATGAGTGTGAGGTATGTGTGTGTATGTGTGAACATTCCTACCAGCTTCCCTGGTGATAATGATAGGTACAGTCTGACACAGTGAAAACAAATGGCCAGAAGGCAGGAGAATGGACATTTGTCACACATGAAGATGCACAATGAATGCAAAAGGACTATTATTATTTAGGCCTTTTTCTCAACAATCCTAAGGCAGAATTTCTTCATTTATGTACCAATGTTAAGGTCATTTCCAGGCGATTTTGAGGTTATAAAAATCATCCACCTGCGACTCTGGGAACTGTAATGGCTATCTACGATTTTTTTCTGGCTGATCTGAACATGTTCCAAATTTCAGAGTTGGTGAGAGGGTGTAGAATAAAATTAGGTAGATGGGTAATAACCTACATATTCATAACTGTTGTGCGTTTTGTGGAAATGGCAGAAATATGCCACATGTCCATGCTGCATGGTACAGACCTAGTGATCATCTTATCTAATTCACCAGGATTAGCTGAATCAGAAAAAAGAATATTATGGCAGTTGCTAGTAAATTATGTGGTTGTGATACATAACTAGTTTTTGCCAAAAATTGGAATTGAGAACAATTGCCGATTACAAATGGGAATTGACATATGTTGCTCCAGACTTTGAAAGCAATCCTGATTTGGAGGCTGGCATTGGGAGGAGAGAGAAGGGTAACTGCCCAATCCTAGTTGCAGGAATTATTGCACAGTGCTTCCCCAATACTGTAAAATGTGTGGTGTCATCACTGCTATATAAAGGGGGACTGCACTACGAGGAGGGGACAGACAAACAGAGAGACAAGGAAGGCTGATGAAACTTACCCTCTGACAGCTGTAAGGAAACACCAGAGGAGATTGCTGAGAGTGCATCTGGGTGGAGCTGTCTATTTCTAGGAAAGCCCCAAAGTTGACTGGGTCCTGTGGTGGAGAGCGGGAGGCCATCTTTGAGAGTGGAGTGACCAGACCCTTTTCCTATCTTTCCAGAGTGTCCTGAAATGGAGCTGGTTTTCCTGAACTTTAAACAGAGGCTTGCTATGTAAATATATCTGAGTCCTGGGAAACCATGAAGTGGGAGAGTCTGCTTGCCTTGTAACCTTTCCCTTTATAGTGGGCTGGGGCAAAACTGTGTAGATCCTTAGCCTATCTAACTAAAAATATTAATTTAATTAATTTCCCATTTGGCAGTACACTACAGGGCACATTTTGTTAAAATTCAAAATTTACATAGCTCACTTCCCAGTGTTTGCTGAAAACTATAGCCTAAACATCAATTGGGTAATACTTTTGGTCCTGCTGACCCGGACGTCATTAAGGACGAGGGGTGTCTTTGTTCTTAAATCAGTCAATAAAATATATTATCCTTCCCCAATGCAGGCCTTTCAGTGGAGGGGGTCTGAAATCCAAAATTCCCCAAATCATTCCAAATTTTCTGTCCGACTTCCCCAACACAGACCAAAGTAGAGGGGTCTGAAAAACAAACCGCTTAATCACCATGTGTTTATTTTAAACCAAAAGTGTGGGCAAAATCATAATTGCCATATGTATTTGTACAAATCTTGAAATCCTACTGCTATCCTTTTAAGCCTGCAGTAAAATCAAAATTGCACAAAATACTACATGATAATTGCTTTCTTTATTGATTGGCAGAATTGTTATTGTGTTCTTTTCAACTCACATTTGTGATTTATTCATGCTGAGAGAAGTTGATTGTGTTGTGCCATGGATAAAGTGGTTTTCGACATGTTTGTGCTAATTTCTATTACTTTTATTTAAATAAATACCAATATAGTTCCCGTGCACTTGTTGGGTGTCCTGACCCACGTTTGAGCTATCATGCTGCAACATTTGGTGCTGTGGGCTTAGAAAATCCAAGATGGCCAAAAAGCCCACATGTACGCCAGAATAGGAAAACTGTGCAGTACTGGCATGGAAAACATCATGATGGCCAGAACTTCCCAGAAAATGCACAGGGAAATGCATGAAGAATAGGCTGCCACCCATTTTTGCCTAGGTTGTGAGCACAGGAGGGCACTGCCTAAAACCACCATTGGGCTACCCACACAGTAGCCTGAAACCATTGGGAATGGCAATGCTGATTGCCAAAAGCAACCTAGAACTGTGGGGAATTCATTTTCTTAAATGCCAAAAATGGTTGCATTACCAGTACTCACCACTATCAGAAAGCCAGCGTTTTAAAACCACCAGACATTTGTGTAAAACTGAACAAATGAAACAAAACCAGGCCAAAGAAAGACTTACTGAGAGGTGGATACAATGTAAAGTTATATTCTGAAGTGACTTGAAGGTTTATAACAAGACTGGCTGAGCTCTGCAGGTCTGCAGCGGCTTAAACTGAAACTGGATTTAAAATTACCAAAAATCGAAATGTGTAAATAAACTGAGGGACAGACTTGTGACTGCCACATAGTTTGTCACTGTTAAAATGCCATAGTTTTGAACTTAGAATCAGCATTCTAGCTGCATGTGTAAAAATTGTTAGTTTTATTTGAATGCAGAAAACTGGGTAACTAAAAGTGACATTAGCTGGGGCCTGGCTTAAGGAACTGAATTCTGCCTGACAACTTCCCCCCAATTGGAGAGAAACTGGATCCACAGCAGTTCTCAGGCCTGGCTGCATTCTGAGGGGAGGCTACCCATCTCTGATTGAATTACCAAGGGACTGCTAGAGACTAAACAAAGGACCCAGGCAGAGGGTTTATTGGGGGGAGGTCATAAATGGCTTCCTCTTGAACAATGGGCCTTCCAGGGCCCAGGCAGATGGTTTATTGGGGGGGCCGTAAAATAGCTTCCTCTTGGCAGAAGCTGGGAGGGGCAGGGTCTCTGAGCTTGGCAGAAACTGGATAAACTGGTTTCTACACCATGTGACCTGGGAAGACACACCCCTGTTGGCCAGAATATGATTTTAAGAAAGATGTATAACTCATGGTGCGGACTTGTCAAAATTATCTAAATGATACCATAATTCTTGTGATTTTTCTGCCCACATTTTAAGAGGTTTTAGGACCTGGTGGTATGATCTGGGGGTTTGCTAGCAGAAAATAGTGTTTCACTCCAAATGTATGCATGTTAAAAATCTGACACTTCCTTATATAAATGCATACATGCCTTGCGCACATTTGTATACATTTTAATGACAAACCAATGTTGCATAGCCCACTAAAATCGAAAATATGTTGCCATTTTTGAATGCAAGCCTCCAGGAAGAGCAGAGTTTGATCAGAGTATACCTCATGTGATATGTGATGGGTGCATGTAATTTTAAACAAATGTGTACCTGTGCAAATATGTGTTTGGGTCAAATATAGATTTGTGTGCAATTTGACAGGGGAGTATCCTTTCTGCAGACCATAAAACAGCATCACCATGACACACATTTCCTTCCCCCAATCAAAGCAGTGCAGAAAGCTTGACCAATGGGCAGTTGAGAGAGGGGCTGGCTAGTGATGCTGCACCCACACCCACTTTCAAAAGACATAAAAAGAGCCACTGGAAGCTAGAGAGGACATTCAAATCCAGTTGCTGCAACGCGCTCTGCCGGACCACACAACATCCAGAAGATACCAGATCCAACACTTAGACTTTAAAACTCCAAAGAACTTGATTCAGAACTCAAAGCAAGGGCCTAAACCCACAAACTGAGAACTCTTCTCAGCAGGCCTCAGCATCCAGCAAACCTAACAGCGGTAGCTGCATCAAGGAGCCCTGCAGATCAGCGCTGTGTCCAGAGAAAGCTGTGCAGAAAGATCCAGGAGCTGTGCACAGACGCTGTACCCAGAGATCCAGGAGCCGGGCCAGGAGCAGTGTCAGACCAGACCAGCAGAGCAGAGACCAGACGCTGTGCGCAGAGACCGTCCGGGGTGAAACCAGAACCGAAGCCATCTTGACCCGATCCGTGAGACCTAGACCTTCCAAATACATTGTGAGTACAGCTAGGACGGTGTGAAACCAAATCTCTTAGTTTCCAGTGATATAATTCAATCTATTTAATCTAAGTAGAACTGCCTCCTAACTGTCACTTGTCAATTCTGCAGCCGCATAGCTGTCACCTGTCATTTTTAAAAGCTGTCACCTGTCATTTTTAAAAGCTGTCACCTGTCAATTTGAGTTACTTTAAATTCGAAGAACGACCTTTACAAAATCGTTCATATCTTTGGAACCATTTGGGCTAGAAACTTGGTTTAACTTTCCTCTGAAAGCTTAGAATCTTACCTTTCCACAATCACGATTCACGCACTTGCGAATTTTACCGCGATTTGCTATTTGGTTAAAAATCCAGCCACGTGTAACCATCAGCAGTCATTTATTTCCTTGCTAAAAATTCGTTTGCCTCTTAATCACCATCTCTGAATCATTGCTAAAGTGAGCCTGCACTCATCCCTAGTATCTCTCACTCACCCTGAACCTCCTAAAGGGAATTAAAAGCAATTTCAGCATATTTCTCACTTCATTGTCACCATATTCAAAGCATTTTGCCAGTGTTTCAAAACTCCTATCTGTTGTATAAGCTGCTGGGGGGGAATTGAACTGAATTCTATTTGATTGCATTCCTAAGAACTGTGTGCTCTCATCTTCATCTCCTTACATTGCATAAAGGGGGGGGGGGTGAATTGTCCAAGAAAGTGATTACATTGTCTTTTGCTGAAATCCTATCAAGTTATTTTCTGTACTGCATTTTCATTTAACATTGCATCTATTTGAAACCATAAAAGTATTGTTGCTATTTTATCCATCCTAAACCCACTCATCATTGATTATAAAGAAGTGTGCTAGTGCCAGACTATCCATTATTGATTACTGCTCAGATTAAGTGTGATATTCAATTATTAATTCATTATAAACATGTGATATATATATATACTATTTAATTTTTTTTTCAAATAAACCTTTTAAACTTGCAAAACAGATCTACTTCTTGGCTCAGTGGGGTCAGGGGGATTCTAAGAGAGGGGTGTTATACAGGGGTAGTCATCCAGAACTCATGAACTGGACATAAAGATATATCAATAAGGGTTTCCATTCAGTATCCCAGACTAGGCATTGACTTAGCTGTAGTGTTGAATTGAATCCTCTTACAAAGTGGGGGATCGAGCCGGGATATTCTGGGTTAGATTTACCATTTGTGCAGATTAATACAGTGTGCCAGCTGACCAGATACACACATCTGGTCGGATCACCACGCTGTGTTACGCTGTAAAGCACACCTCAAAGGAACACTCTAAGGAAAAGGTCTGTTTTGCAAAAATAAAATACTAATTTCTGTAAGTCAGGACAGAGATCAATCTCTAGAATGACGACCTTGGTAGACATGAAAATAGCGAGGGAGCACCTCTTACATAAGCTATTTGTGAGAGGTGAGTGGACTCACCAGGACCAAACGGTCTGGTTGCAGGCCATCGCGCAACAGGTCACTGAAACAGGGTCAGACACATGGAGAGATCAGGGTCCATTACATGTGGCCCTGAGTGAACTATATATGGCTCCTAAAGCCAAAGATGAACACAATAAGATTGCCAGGATAGCGGCATACCTGTACCTATATATGGGAGACATGCAGGATAAATGTACTGAAAGCCAAGATCTGGCAAATAGGCGACAGATGGCGTTAGAGAAGGTCCAATCTGATCTGGACTCTTCTGAGCAGAGGCTTCTCAGGAGCCAGGAGTCAGAAAAGGACAGCAGACAGTGCATCACTAAAATAAAGGAGGACATGGATGTGCTGCAACAGGAAAAGGCGGACCAGGATACCAGATTTCTGGCCTTGCAGAAGGAGTACCAAGAAGGTTTGGACTCCCTACTGCAGAGCCAGAAAAAGCTGGAGCAACGATTAGATTTCAATAGGGCATGTGCCGAGCAGGTAGTCACCCTGCAAAGCCACCTAGATAGGGAGAAGGCAGAGAGCAATAAACTGATTTTGAAAGACCTGGATACCCATGCAGAGTTTGACCAGGAGCGCCAGAAAGCTGGTGCCTTCCAAAGGCAAAGGGATGACCTGGCGGCACAGATGCAGGCTCTTAGTCAGGAAAGGGATAACTTAGGCCAGGAAGTCTGCCACTTAAAAAGGAAAATTGAAGAAAATCACCTGGCCCTCCAGGGACTGGGCGACCTCCAAAAAGAACACCAGAACTTGTTAGAGCACACCAGGAGGGTGGAGGAGGCTCTGGCAAGAAAGGAGCAGGCCAGTAGGGAAGGGACTCAGGAGGTAACCCTCCTGCAGCAAAGACTGGCCCAGTACTCCGGGACCAATCAGGAGGCACAGAGAGAAAATGAGGCTCTCTGTCAGCACAATGATAGGCTCCAACAACAGGTAGCGATGCAGGAGAGACTGATAGAGTCTAGTAAGGCCTTAACTGAGGAACTGAAAGCGCAGGCTCTTGCATTGCAACAGGGAGCAGGGGCGGATAGAGACCAGGTTCGCTGGGAGAGGGAGACTCCTGAGCATAACCTCAGGAGCCCTAGTACCAGAGGCCTTCATATCTCTCAGTCCCTGGACTCTGCCACCCCCATGTCCCCTCGCGCACATGAGCCCAGGGTCACGGGGTTGGCAGATTACTATCCAACCAGAAGTATGGGGCTCATAGGCCAGTACCTCCCAGGAATGGAGGGGCGGGCATCCGGATATGGGCACCCAAGCACAGTGCAATTTAGTGGGGAACCCAGGAGAGTAGGCCCATTAAGGGCATCCTGAAAACTTCTGCCCAGTTAGGTCAGTGGGGGGGGTACCCATCAAATCCTGGCAGCAAGGAGGAATCTGAAGACTCCTCTGAACGGCGCAGGACACAGGAGACCAGGTACCCACATTCTGCCAGCCATTCCCAGGCTCGCAGAATCCGGGAAAACCTGGAAGAGCAGACAGGAACCTCTGGGAGCAGTGCCTCTGAGTCAGAGGATGAATGGACCAGTGTTACCCGAACCAAAAAGGCCAATAAGGCAAAAAGGGCCTTGCTTAAGGACCCATTGAAGCAAATAAAGGCAATAAGGAGTGTCATCACGCCTTATCATAAGAACGCCAAGTATTCCGTTTGGGAACACTTGGAGCTCTATGAGCAAATGATGGAGACTTTCCATTTGAAGGACAGCAGTAGCTGCATCCAGTACGTCAAATGGACATTCTCCCCAGAATACTCCAGTTTCTTTGCGGGGCTGGAGGACCAAAATCATTTAAGATGGTCCACCTATAAGGCGGCCATCTTGAAACTTTTTTCTGTTCACAGAAATCCTCAAGAGGCTCGCAAGGCAGCCTACAATTTGCAATGTGGGGAGGATCAGGCCCCACAAGAGTTTGTGCAAGAATTAAAGCGTGCTTTGCGCAGACCACCAGAAGGGTGCGCACGGACAGCAGAGAATTTATCAATACATTTTTCCATGCCTTGCCCAAATACATCATGACCCAGCTTGTGAGAGATTTTCACGAGAAAAGATCTTTAGACTGGGTCATTGAACAGGCTACCCGGATCTATGAGGTGCAGAAGCCCATAGAAAATAAAAATAATGCGCCCAAAAACCCCAAAACCAACAGTACCCCTGCTGCTGCCAAGATGGCAGAGGTAAAGGTTGCCCCCGTTTTAGATTTAGAGATGGGGGTCCTAAGAACCTACCTGCACCTAATAATCCTAAACCCAGAAATCCCTCCGGCCAGTCACAGACAGGGAGTCGAGGAGGTAGTCCCACAAATGGGGTCCCTCGCTCTCCTGACTATGTAAGTCATCGCTACAAGGGAAACAGCCCAATCCTGGGTTATGTGTGGACTCCTCCAGCACAAGGGGGGGGATCCAACCAGGCACCCAACCCGGGGAACTTCCCTCCTAACTTCCCACAGGGGGGCAGAAATTCTCCAAACCCTGGGCAGAACTTTTTCCCCAGGTATCCACCCAACATTCAACCCCAAAATCATCCATCCTTCTTTCCCCAATTCCCTGTGCCCAGACCACTGAATCCGGGAGAGGGGAGGCCAAGGGTGGAGGGGTACCCAAATCTTCCCAACCCAGGGTATTACCAAAGAAGGGATAGCTACCCCGTATCAGCCTGAGCCGGTTTCACAACTTGAGCGCCAGGTCGAAAACATGGCGCGGGATCTGGGTCACATACTGAGTGCTCAACAGAACCCTCAGTTGAGCATTCCACCGCAGAATGCCCCAAACTCTGGACCTGGTGCTCCAGAACAATGACGGGGGCAGCACCCCGATAACCCACCGGTTCCCAGGGAGGAGGCACAAGGGGAAGGGGGGTGTAAAGCCTTGGAGGAAGCTTCCTTCCCAACTTGTAAACAGCCCCTGGAAAACCAGGAACCGGAAACAAAATCTCCTGCCCCTGAATGCCTGCCTCCCAAGGAGCAAAGGTGGGGTAGGAGAAACAAAGGACCCAAACAGACCCACTTTGTGGAGGAGGTACAGGTCTTCCAATTTGAGGGAGAGGGATCCTCAGAAGATCCTGGGAAAAGGATCTTCTCCTTCAGAGATGGGGGAACTCCTCCCAAAGAAAAATGGGTCCCAAGGGATTCCAATCCAGACTGGGGAGATATGGAGACTGAGCTACCACAACCCATCATCTCATCCCAGAACCCACAATACCAAAATCCCCTGGTTCAAACCCATCCTGGTGACTGCCTCCAAAAAGGGGGGGCGGCCCAGAACCGGAACCAGGGGAACCCACAATGGCTCTGATCTCCAGTTGCCAACTTTTTCTTTCAGATTCCCAAGACTCTCCACAGAATTCTGCCCAAATCTCTTCTCTAGCAATGTCCAAAACCAGAAAGTTAGCCCACCAGTTGTCCAAAAATGTGCATTATCTGTGCCCCCTTGAGGAGAAGGAGGGAAGATACTATGCCCCGGAACAAGTACAGGGGCAGGGTACAATTTTGGCACTGGTGGACACTGGATCCCAAGCTACCCTTCTGTCCAAAAGCGCCTTTGAGGAACTAAATGCAGGAAGGGGGGAGAATTACCAAATTCCTCTCACCTCTCTTCCTGGACAACTGCAGAACTTTGACAGGAAGGAAATTCCTGTTGAGGGGACTGCAGATTTGGACATCAAAATTGGGCGACACAAGGTGAAACACCCGGTCATAGTAGTGACTCCAGAGGGCACCCCTTGTTTACTAGGGAATGACCTCCTGAGAAGGTTGTCACCCCTAATAGATTGTGTAAACAAGGTCCTCTGGACCCAGACTAGCCGACCAATGAAATTAAAACAGAGTGTCAACCATGTTACTTTAAACGGCACCTGCCACATGGTTGAACAAAAATCTGACCAAGTAGAATTTCACTTCCAGAACAACCAAACTCCAGACGTGACAGTAATACCAGTAGGACAACAGACTGGTGATGGGGGGTCCTCTCTATTTCTGAAAATCAACCTTCCTTCCAGTTTAAGGTGGTATTCCACACTGGAAGGAAACACTCTGAAATTCTTCACCAATCCACAATCAGACACACTCCTATAGTGCAGAAAAATGTGAAATCAGCTCAGAGCCTGGCTGATATTCAGCAAATTGGAGAGCAGTTGTTCATCCCTCTTCAGTTAAATGATGGGAAGGACTCTGTTCTCGCTCGAGTGTGTGTGAACAACGGTAAGAGCTTCATCAGCGAAGCCATGTTCCGCCAACTCCCAAAAGATCCAGCCATTCCCACATTCAAACTGATAGACAAATGGGAATTGGACCTGGAAGCACCTAATTCCAAACATCTCCTGCCAAGCAGGTGTATGCTCAAAATCTCCATTGGCAACAAGAGCATAGTCCATAATTGTTGGCTCGTGCGAGACGTCACTGCCACCTTTTACTTAGGCAGTGACATTCTCAATCGCTTTGCCATTAGTTTGGACCTAATAAACTTCAAAGCTTGGTCCCGATTAGCGGATAATCCCATGGGCCTTGATGATCCAGAAAAAAGCATTTAGGTCAGCTCAATTGCTACCTTATGCAGTTGAAATTCAGATCAAAGAGGAAGTCACCATCCCAGAAAGGACCCGACAATTCTCCCTGGAAGTCAAAGTTAAAAGAGGACAAACATTGCAAAACCCTGATGCTTATATACATCTAAATGCTTCTCTCCAACAGCAAGGGTTGGGCGTAAACACAACTCCATTAGTCAACATAGAACATGACACCATTCCAATAGAGGTGGATAACAGCGACTTAAAGAGTATTACTCTAGCCGCAGGCACCATTATTGGAATGGCGATTGATGGCCGACATTTTTCCATTGATTTAGGAAATGAACTGTTAGGACCAATCCCCAAGGACTGTTTTGACAGTGACAGTGATGACAATACAACACCAGACAGGATTTTCACCCGGCATGGGGGGGAACTTCCTGGTGTACACTTCTTGCCCTTATAGTAAGGAAGATGTGACTTGTGACTTCAGGAGGGATGAGGTGATTTTCCAGGTTCATGAGGGCTGCCTTTCCCACATGAAGCCTCCAGTCCAAATCAGCACTCTGACCAGGGACTTCTCCACCCAGCTGTAGGAGGCGGCTGAGATAGCCAAACCAGAAGTCTTTCCAGGCTTCAGGCAGATGGTGGAAGAGAGATTCAACCTAGCTGATGCCTGTGTGACTCTGGAACAGAAGCAAAAGTTGAAACAAGTTTTCTTGGATTTCCAAGATCTCTTTGCGGTAGACTCATATGACTGTGGTCGCACCGACATCCACACCACAACAATTCCACGGACCCTGGAATGAATCCAGTGTTTGTGAAGCAATATTGTTTGCCTCTCGCATCCATGGAGTCCCTTACTGAAATAATTAAGAACCTTGAGTCCCGGGGTATAATTTGTCCAATACGCAGCACCTTCAATAATCCGGTGCTGGGAATATTGAAGCCAAACGGCCAGTGGAGACTCTGCGCCGACCTTAGGGAGCTCAACAAACAGGTCCATACTTCCCGATGGCCTCTGCCCTACATTGACCAAGGGCTGGCCCAGATTCAGGGGTCACAGGTATTCACAGCAATAGACCTGACCAATGGATACTGGACCGTGCCTGTCAGTAGGGAAGACCAATACAAATTGGCTTTTACCTTTGGGGGCCAGCAGTACACAAGGACCCGGACTCCTTTCGGATACCTCAACTCCGGCAATGAATTCAACATTTTCCTACACAAGGCCATGCCCGACCTGGGTGCAAGGGGTAACCTGGCTTATGTAGATGATGTCCTCATCAAAAGTTCATCTGTGGAGGAACACATAGCGGAGATCTGTTATGTTCTGACACAGTTGAGGGCCGCCGGAGCAAAACTTTCCTTTCAGAAAGCACAGTGGTGTAGAACCCGTGTTCATTTCTTGGGGCATGAGATTACTCCTCAGGGTCTCTGTCCCCAAGAAAAGAAAGTGGAAGCACTCCAGAAACTGAAAGACCCCACAACTCTGCGGGAACTAAGGAGCCTCCTTGGACTGACTAATTACAGCAGAAAGTTCATTGAAGGCTACGCAGAGATCACTAGACCCCTGATTCATCTCTTGAAGGGGGGGTCAAGTGGGAATGGGTTCCAGAACAATCCGAGGCGGTAAGACAACTCAAAAGAAGCCTCTCACAAGTGCCTTGCCTAGCTTACCCTGTCAGAAACAAGGAGTTCTTCCTGGAGACAGGGTTCTCTAATACGTGCTTGACGGCAGTATTATACCAAAAGCATGACAAGGTCAATAAAGTAATCTCCTATGCGATCAAAACTTTATCCTCTGTGGAGGAAAAATTCAACGATTGTGAGACGGCACTCCTGGCAACAGTGTGGGCATTGAAGAATTACCGCCCGTTTATCCATGGGGAACACATCATAGTGGAGACTCCACACCAGCCTCTGCAATATATCCAAAGTGACCGAATCCGGGCCGGAAATGTGAGTAATTCCCGAATTACTTCCTGGATTCTGTCAATGCAAGGCTTTCCTGTGGAGGTCAGATATGGCCAAAACAAGAAGAGTCCCCTCGCGCAAGGTCTGGCTGACTTGCATGATTGTGCCAGAGAAAACTGTCTCGAGGACGAAAGTCTAAAAATCAAGGACAACACGGAGGCATACCTTAATTCCCCACACAAAGTCTTTGAAGAGGACAAGTGTGAGGGAATGCCCACTGTCTATGTGGATGGATGCTCTTACCATGTTGACAACGACGGGGAGAAAGAACTGGTGGCTGGCGTAGGGAATGCATGGGTGAAGGAGTTTCCAGAACCCTCCACTGGATACAAAATTGGTCCCCGAAGTAGTCAGGTGGCAGAATTGATGGCTGTGCATCAGGCCATCCTCACTGCTGTCCAGCATCAACTCCACGAACTGGTCATAATCACAGATTCAGATTATGTACGGAACGGGTTCGTGGAGCACCTGGTTAATTGGAAAACCAGAGGCATGTTATGTGCTAATAACAAACCCTTGAAACATGGGAAGTTAATCCAAAACATTGATGATCTGGTCACATCGAATGGGATGACCATCTACTGGAAAAAGATCAAGGGTCATTCCAAAGTAGAGGGACCAGACAAAACTGGAAATGACTTAGCTGATCAGTTGGCCAGAACCGGGGCCATCCTAGGGGAACTAATCGGAAATAGAGTCCCTGTTGGGGGAAATCCAGGTCACACTATCACTAGGTCCCAGACAAATGCTCACAATGATCTTTCAACTGCCCAATGGAGCAAGGAGACCCCTGATGCTGATTTGATTACAGCTCAGAAGGGGGATCCAATTATTGGTAAGTTTTACCAACACCTTGAGGACCCTGAGAACTTTCCCCTGACGGATACCGATTACATTGGGAAAGAGGACCTAAGAGTGTTGATGAAATGTCCAAAAATGTTCCGAATCCAAGACGGTTTGCTGGTAAGGAAATCCAAAGCTGGCCACGATCAGTGGGTGGTTCCTACCTCATTCCGAAGCCTGATGTTAAGTCACGCCCATGATGCGGCCACCGCCGGTCATAGGGGGTTTCACACAACACTGGAAATGTTAAGAGAGATTGCATACTGGCCATATATGGGGCAGGACCTTGACCAATACTTGAAGGGGTGTCTTGTGTGTGCACAATTTCAGCCATCATCCCTCACGCACCGTGCACCTCTCCAAAAGAGGGGAATGACACTGCCATGGTCAGATTTGCAAATCGACTTTGTAGGCCCTGTGATTCACTCGTCTAGAGGAAACAAGTACATGTTGACCGTTACATGCTTGTTTACCAAGTGGGTGGAATGTCTCCCAGCCCCAAACTGCAAGGCAGAAACAGCAGCTGCCCTGATGATTAACCACATCTTTTCCCGTTTTGGTCTACCTCAAAGGATTGAGTCAGACAGAGGTAGCCACTTCACCAGTGAAGTAATGACAAAGATGTGGGAGATACTGGGGGTCAAGAGGAAGTTACATATTGCTTACCGGCCAGCTTCTTCTGGGGCAGTAGAGAGATATAACCGAACCATTGTGAGCATATTAAAGAAGTTTGTGGCAGATTCTGGGCCAAGTTGGGATATCCGATTACCTCTGGTCCTAATGGCCATCAGATCTACCCCTTCATCTGCAACCAAAATGTCACCATTTGAGTTGATGACTGCACGCAAGATGGTGCTTCCCCAGCATTTGCTCTACAGAACCCAAGAGCAAACGTTGATAAATGCCTCCACAACTCATGTGTATGTGGAGAATTTAAGGAAACACCTTCAACATGCTTTTGCCTATGCTCAGCGGAATCTAGAAAGATCAGCTGAGAGTATGAAGACCCACTATGACCTGAAAACTTCCAGGAAGGAATATCAGGTGGGGGACCGGGTCTATTTATACAACTTCCAAAGAAACCTGGCAAGACAGCGCAAATTTTTGCCTACATGGAAGGGACCCTTTGAGATTATAGACAGGATCTCCCCTGTGGCTTACAAGATCCGCATCCCCAAAGGCGGTTTGACAGAGGGGGAAGACAAGTGGGTCCACATAAACCAGTTGAAGTGTTGCCATCCCAGGCACACTTTGCAGCAACTGGAGGAGTCCTCTGTAATCCCAGAGGGTACCGCTCCAGCGTAATTCAATTCCAACCCTAAACTATCCTACATATAGCCTATCAAATTCTGTGTTTCTCAAGTTTATGTGTTCCTGTCGCTTAAAAAAAAAAAAGAAATGTGCATGTTCATATCTGTTGAGTTCTAAAATAGATATGCCACCCCACTATATCAAATGTTGGGGGAGAAATGTCCATGAATAGGTATTGCCGCTTTTCCTTTGTCGTCCTAGGAGAAAGAAAACCTGGAGACTTGCCAAGGAGGACGATCTGGAGACCGGGAGCAGAGACCCAAGGGGCCCGGGGTACCGCCCAATATTCCCATCAGGACCGGCGAGGAGAACCGATCGATCAGTACCGGATGGAGGAAAAGATGCTGAACTGTGCCATTTGCAGAATTGGAAGAAGATTATGCGGACATACCAGTGCGTGGGTCATCACCTTCTGTGCACCCGACTCCCCATCGACTCAAATTCAAAGTGCAGTCACGTGGGGGGGCTTTGTTGGGTGTCCTGACCCACGTTTGAGCTATCATGCTGCAACATTTGGTGCTGTGGGCTTAGAAAATCCAAGATGGCCAAAAAGCCCACATGTGCGCCAGAATAGGAAAACTGTGCAGTACTGGCATGGAAAACATCATGATGGCCAGAACTTCCCAGAAAATGCACAGGGAAATGCATGAAGAATAGGCTGCCCCCCATTTTTGCCTAGGTTGTGAGCACAGGAGGGCACTGCCTAAAACCACCATTGGGCTACCCACACAGTAGCCTGAAACCATTGGGAATGGCAATGCTGATTGCCAAAAGCAACCTAGAACTGTGGGGAATTCATTTTCTTAAATCCCAAAAATGGTTGCATTACCAGTACTCACCACTATCAGAAAGCCGAAGTTTTAAAACCACCAGACTTTTGTGTAAAACTGAACGAATGAAACAAAACCAGGCCAAAGAAAGACTTACTGAGAGGTGGATACAATGTAAAGTTATATTCTGAAGTGACTTGAAGGTTTATAACAAGACTGGCTGAGCTCTGCAGGTCTGCAGCGGCTTAAACTGAAACTGGATTTAAAATTACCAAAAATCGAAATGTGTAAATAAACTGAGGGACAGACTTGTGTCTGCCACATAGTTTGTCACTGTTAAAATGCCATAGTTTTGAACTTAGAATCAGCATTCTAGCTGCATGTGTAAAAATTGTTAGTTTTATTTGAATGCAGAAAACTGGGTAACTAAAAGTGACATTAGCTGGGGCCTGGCTTAAGGAACTGAATTCTGCCTGACAACTTCCCCCCAATTGGAGTGAAACTGGATCCACAGCAGTTCTCAGGACTGGCTGCATTCTGAGGGGAGGCTACCCCTCTCTGATTGAATTACCAAGGGACTGCTAGAGACTAAACAAAGGACCCAGGCAGAGGGTTTATTGGGGGGAGGTCATAAATGGCTTCCTCTTGAACAATGGACCTTCCAGGGCCCAGGCAGATGGTTTATTGGGGGGGGGCGTAAAATAGCTTCCTCTTGGCAGAACCTGGGAGGGGCAGGGTCTCTGAGCTTGGCAGAAACTGGATAAACTGGTTTCTACACCATGTGAACTGGGAAGACACACCCCTGTTGGCCAGAATATGATTTTAAGAAAGATGTATAACTCATGGTGCGGACTTGTCAAAATTATCTAAATGATACCATAATTCTTGTGATTTTTCTGCCCACATTTTAAGAGGTTTTAGGACCTGGTGGTATGATCTGGGGGGTTGCTAGCAGAAAATAGGGTTTCACTCCAAATGTATGCATGTTAAAAATCTGACACTTCCTTATATAAATGCATACATGCCTTGCGCACATTTGTATACATTTTAATGACAAACCAATGTTGCATAGCCCACTAAAATCGAAAATATGTTGCCATTTTTGAATGCAAGCCTCCAGGAAGAGCAGAGTTTGATCAGAGTATACCTCATGTGATTGTGATGGGTGCATGTAATTTTAAACAAATGTGTACCTGTGCAAATATGTATTTGGGTCAAAAATAGATTTGTGTGCAATTTGACAGGGGAGTATCCTTTCTGCAGACCATAAAACAGCATCACCATGACACACATTTCCTTCCCCCAATCAAAGCAGTGCGGAAAGCTTGACCAATGGGCAGTTGAGAGAGGGGCTGGCTAGTGATGCTGCACCCACACCCACTTTCAAAAGACATAAAAAGAGCCACTGGAAGCTACCGAGGACATTCAAATCCAGTTGCTGCAACGCGCTCTGCCGGACCACACAACATCCAGAAGATACCAGATCCAACACTTAGACTTTAAAACTCCAAAGAACTTGATTCAGAACTCAAAGCAAGGGCCTAAACCCACAAACTGAGAACTCTTCTCAGCAGGCCTCAGCATCCAGAAAACCTAACAGCGGTAGCTGCATCCAGGAGCCCTGCAGATCAGCGCTGTGTCCAGAGAAAGCTGTGCAGAAAGATCCAGGAGCTGTGCACAGACGCTGTACCCAGAGATCCAGGAGCCGGGCCAGGAACAGTGTCAGACCAGACCAACAGAGCAGAGACCAGACGCTGTGCGCAGAGACCGTCCGGGGCGAAACCAGAACCAAAGCCATCTTGACCCGATCCGTGAGACCTAGACCTTCCAAATATATTGCGAGTACAGCTAGGACGGTGTTAAACCAAATCTCTTAGTTTCCAGTGATATAATTCAATCTATTTAATCTAAGTAGAACTGCCTCCTGTCACTTGTCAATTCTGCAGCCGCATAGCTGTCACCTGTCATTTTTAAAAGCTGTCACCTGTCATTTTTAAAAGCTGTCAGCTGTCAATTTGAGTTACTTTAAATTCGAAGAACGACCTTTACAAAATCGTTCATATCTTTGGAACCGTTTGGGCTAGAAACTTGGTTTAACTTTCTTCTGAAAGCTTAGAATCTTACCTTTCCAAGAAGCCTAGAACCGACTTCATATTCCTTATACTTTTACCGCAATCACGATTCACGCACTTGCGAATTTTACCGCGATTTGCAATTTGGTTACAAATCCAGCCACGTGTAACCATCAGCAGTCATTTCTTTCCTTGCTAAAAATTTGTTTGCCTCTTAATCACCATCTCTGAATCATTGCTAAAGTGAGCCTGCACTCATCCCTAGTATCTCTCACTCACCCTGAACCTCCTAAAGGCAATTAAAAGCATTTTCAGCATATTTCTCACTTCATTGTCACCATATTCAAAGCATTTTGCCTGTGTTTCAAAACTCCTATCTTTTGTATAAGCTGCTGGGGGGTAATTGAACTGAATTCTATTTGATTGCATTCCTAAGAACTGTGTGCTCTCATCTTCATCTCCTTACATTGCATAAAGGGGGGGGGTGAATTGTCCAAGAAAGTGATTACATTGTCTTTTGCTGAAATCCTATCAAGTTATTTTCTGTACTGCATTTTCATTCCACATTGCATCTATTTGAAACCATAAAGGTATTGTTGCTATCTTATCCATCCTATACCCACTCATCATTGATTATAAAGAAGTGTGCTAGTGCCAGACTATCCATTATTGATTACTGCTCAGATTAAGGGTGATATTCAATTATTAATTCATTATAATTCAATATATATACTATTTAATTATTTTTTCAAATAAACCTTTTAAACTTGCAAAACAGATCTACTTCTTGGCTTAGTGGGGTCAGGGGGATTCTAAGAGAGGGGTGTTATACAGGGGTAGTCATCCAGAACTCATGAACTGGACATAAAGATATATCAAAAAGGGTTTCCATTCAGTATCCCAGACTAGGCATTGACTTAGCTGTAGTGTTGAAATGAATCCTCTTACACACTGTCCTGGTTCTTGGCTCACGCGGAGGGATCCAAGGAGCATGATATGCGTCTGAAGTAGGGCTGAAGAAAAGAATCAGTTAAAGAGTCTGTTGCGTGACACCTTGATTGAGGAGGGAAGGAACTCCTTGTGTTGAGGGTATAAACTGTTACAAGTTGGGGGCTTGAGGCTGGGATTTAACTGCCTATTTCTGACCCACAACATGTAGACTGTGACAGAATATTTGTTTTGATGCAATTGCATTAAGGAGGAGGGAAAGTCATCTTTGATTTGTTAAAGTGCTGCAAGGACATGATCCCTGAGTTCCAGGGAGGTGTATAGCTGAAAAAGTTAGATTGTTTAAGCATTTGTTGGTGTGAGGAAATCAAGCAAGAACAGGGTGATTGTGCCCCTGCATAAAGAAAGTTTTACGAAGGTGCAAAAAGTCAATTGTGAAAATGACTACTGTACACATTGGTGAATCCAGGGAGAATCTCCTAGCAAAATTATTTCTTGAAGGACAATGGGTTGAGGATGACGCAGGAAACTGGCAAACCACAATTGTGCTGGAGGTTACCTCAGTAAGCAATGATATTTGGTTTGAAGGTGGAATATTGCACAAGACACTTAAGGCATTTTATATGACCACGACTACTTGTGATGAACAGATACCAATGGCTCAGCTAACTGCTCAGTTACATTTTAATTTGCTGTTAGTAGAAGAGCATTGGCAAAATAGTGTAGCTAGGAGGATGAATCAGACTGGGGACCTGTCACAGGCCCAGGCTCATGTTCAACTCAAAGCGGAGTTAAAAACACAGCAGCAATGGAGTGTAGAGCATGGAACACAGTTTTTTGCACTGAAAAATGCACATAAAGAGTGTGTAGAAAAGCCGAGCGCACTCAACACAAGCTAAATGACCAGGCTGCTCATATTAGAGTCTTTTTGGAGGACATTATCGCATTCCAATCAGAAATTAAAAAAATAATAATCATCGAAAAACTGAAAACAGTCAATTAATTATTAAAGGTGTTGATTCCCAAAATGACTTTGATCAGATACATCAGCAGGTAAGTACTCTGAAACAACAGAGGACACAGCTGGCTCAGGAAAATACCTCTTGAATCAGGATAACAGCGTCCTATTACAGAGGATAAATCAGTTGGAAATGGAGATAGAAAAGAGACAGTCAGTGTCTCAGGAACTCACGAGAATGAGAGAAGAATGGAATGAGCTAGAAAGGCACAAATAGAAGCTGAACTATCAGAGGAAGTGAATGGTAGGGATGAGCAAGAGAAAGAGATTAGTCTCCTGAAGGAAAAGCACCTTGAATATGCACACAGCATACAAAGCTCACAGAGGGAGAATGAATCACTTCAGCATAAGGATCAGCAAACAAAGTATCATGGTAGCTCCAATCAGGGTGTTTGACACTAGTCGGGCCTTAGTCTCAGAATTTAAAAAACAGCTCTCTGACAACCAAAAGCTAATAAATAAAGAGAGATACATGTGTGAAAGCCTCACCAATGAAATCAAAAATTATAAACAGGACCTGAGGCAGCCTGACCAATTAGGATATGGGACAAGGTCCACTGATCAAGGTGAGGCACCCTTCCCAACAGGGGCCTCATGTCAGTCATTTCAAACCTCTCATGCTCAATGGGGAACCAACCTCATGTATGCCACCTATCAAGAACAGGATGACATGAGGCAGTTAGACTTACCCAGGACTAGCCCAACTGAGAAGGTCATTACCCTGACTGATATTGATGCATATTCATCTCTACCACACAGAAGGGAAATTAGCTGGACCACTGTGTGGTAGAGATGAATATGCATAGTACTCCAGACCAGGAAAACTCTTATGATGAGAGAGTCAGGGAGTTAGATTGCGACTAAAAAGAGACAACCTTGCTCACTTTGCTGAAGGAGAAAAGCCAGACCCTCAGCCCAGGAAGGGCATTCCAAAAACCTCTGTATATTCAAGGGAAGGGAGGGACTTCCCCAGACTCCCTGGGAGGAGGAAACTGGATCTATCCTGAGCCTAAAAGGAACTCCAGGGAGAGTGACCCAGAGAGTTCACTTTGGTCCAGACGAGAGGAGTCCAGACCCTGTGGCTCTGGGAGATATTCCCAGACTCACAGAGATAGGGAGTGCCTAGAAGAGAGTATCACTAGCAGCTCAGAGTCAGACAATGAATAGACTCAGGTGCAGAGGAAGAAAAAGACAGCAAAACAGAGCAAAGGTTTTGGGACAGACCCAATAAGATGAAGGACATAAAGAACATCCTGACCCCATACAACAAGAATGCAAAGAATTTGGAATGGGAGCACCTGCACATTTATGAGCAGATGATGGCCATCATTCCAGATCAGGAATAATGTGAATTGTATAGCATTTAATAAACGGTCGTTCTCACCTGAGTACTCCAGTTTCTTTGCAGGACTGAGGACCAAAATCATCATAAATGGTCCACTCATAAGGCAGCCATATTGAGAAAATGTTCCACCCATAGGAACCCACAAGAGGCCGTAAATCTGAATATAAATTGCAGTGTGGGAAAGATCAGGGACCTAGGGAGTTTTGCAGGAGGTAAAGCGGGCATTTGCTCACACTTCCTGGCAGGTGAACATCAATAGTAGGGAGATCATAACTACATATTTCCATGCCCTCCCGAAATGCCTAATGCTGGGACATGTGCCATGAACATTTGGGAATCACACGCCAGCCCATTGGCTTGAGCTGACCTATCCCCAACAGCACAGAATGCCCCAGATATGGTGAGTGGCTCACATCCTAACCTTCAACCAATGCCTATGGACAGCGGTGAGCCCTCCACCAGTCCTGTAATACTTGCATCAGGTTCTGAGAACACGCTGTTACATAACACAGCCCAAGGTATGGGGGAGTGTGAATCCCCCCTCCCAAAAAGAAAGTAGGTCCTTACCAAAATATCCCTCCACTGTGTATCTTTTCAACTCATCAAACATAGCCATTAACACTTCAAACCCTGGCTCTGGTTTGGATGGGAGTGTTCGCCCGGAGCCTACGGACGCCCCTAAAAGATTATCTTTGCAGAAGACCTTAAAGCTTCAATGTAAGCCTCTCCAACTGCTGAATAATTTGACGCTAACAGGGTGGCCAGTTAAGGGCACAGTAATGAAAAACCTAAAGAAACAATCATCCAAAAAAATATGGAAACCGACAGGTTTAACGTCCATGAGCCTTCTAGCACACCAGTGCTTTTTCCACAGGAAACCATCATTGAGCATTCACCAAGGACCTTCGGCCCAATCCAACTGCACTAACTAAGAGCTGGGACAGCGGGGAGAGGTATTGGATCAAGCTCTACTGGAGAGTATATTTCCTTCGACCCTGCAATCGTCTCCTCTAAGGACTGAAGTACCACACAGAGCAACACTATTGCCATTGTACTCCCTGAGGTCACATGGACAACACAGCCGTCGTTATCATCGAGGCAGGAGATATGATATGGCATTCATAACGTGCCTATGCACAAGTTTTTCAAGGCATGGTGAGGCAATGGAGGGGGAACAGAGGGAAGACAGACAACAATCTTACTAGGCCAGGTATCATTCAGATCGCGCAAGTGCAGGGGAAGGGGAAAGTGCGGGGAGGGAGGGAAGGAGACAGTGCAGAACATGGGATAAAAAAAGAATTAATAAAAGCAATAAGTAAAAGCGTGGCAAGCTGGTGGCAAGTGCAGACATCAGGTGTCAAGTGCTGGTAGGGGACTGAAGGGATACAGAAAACAGTCCCCAAGTGCGGGGGTTGCCAGGGAAGCAGTGCAGGTGTGCAACTGGCAGGGGAGGGGACATGGGACTGAGATCAGAGGGTGACCAGGTAACCAGTGCAGTTTCAGCCAGGAGTTCAGCAGGGGAGACGAGGATAGAAAGCAGTAGCAAAGAGGAAGGTTTTGAGGTGCTTACAGAACCAGAGATGGTTCTCCTCATGTTTCAGGGAGGCAGGGAGGCTGTTCCAAAAAGAGGCCCCAGCCAAAGAGAGAGAGATCTACCAACAACTCTTTGCTTGGAGAAACGACTGACCTTGAGGGAGTTGGAGGTGGATGAGCGAAGAGCTTGAGAAGGAAGATATTTAGGAAGAGATGTTTGCTATCAGGCTCGAATGGTTCGAGGAAGGATTGATAGATAGATTGGTAAAGCAGTCAGTGTAATTAGCTGAACTTAATTTCTATTTATAGATAATGGCAATGAGATACACAGGTAGTTTACCTCTGATCGTGTAATATGTTTCAGAATTAAGAGCATTGAAGTGGCTTTTTCGTTTGACCACATTCTCATCCAGACCTTTACAGGTTCAGCTTCAAGGTAGGTTAAATCCATTTCTGCATGAACTGAAAAGGTTGGTGCCGAGTTAATTAAACCAAGTACTATTTTTAAAAAGGCAATCCGTACTACTTGTAAGCTTTGCACACGAGGGCAAGCCCACACACAGACCTGCCCCATATTTTGCTATGGATTTTACTTTAGAATGATATGCTCTAATCATCATTTCTATAGGCTGGTATTTAAAGTAGTGAAACCGAAACAAGCCCCCAGGGCTTGGACCATTTTCATTTTCTGATTGCTGATATGTGTGGCTCCACTCAATCTAGATGTAAAAGTATATCCCAAGAATGTATAGCTGGTAATAGGATTAATGATTTCATTCCCAGCTCTAACAATGGGTAGTTTAAGATTCCTGTGACCAGCTTGGCAGGCCGATATAGCAGGTTTGAAAGCATGAATTGATAAATCAAGATTTAGCATGAACAGCCGGTGTCCAGTCATCTGGTCGAAAAAAAACTGGTCGACTGCAATTTGGTCGACGCAATTTGGTCGAAAACCAAATGGTCGAATTTTTTTATTTATTTATATATTTATTTTTCGGGTTTTCGTTTTGTAAAAAAAGGGGTTTTTAGAGAAAAAAAGGGGGTTGGGGGGGAAATAAAAAAATAAAAAAATTCGACCATTTGGTTTTCGACCAAATTGGTTCGACCATTTGTCTGGTCGACCAATTTTTTTCGACCAAATGTCTGGTAACCCACAACATATACATAGGTTAAACCCGCTTTTGACATTCCACCTAACTAGGGGCATCAACCTTACATCCTACTAAGTGGTCATAAAGATTATTAACATAAAGGGAACACAGCAATGGTGCAAGAACGCACTCTTACCAAACACCTGTATGCACTGGAAATTTACGTTGTACAGTGACAGTTCGGGCAAGAGCACACACAGGCGTTATTATTAACATGCAAAGAGTATAGTACACTAACTAAGTCCAGTGGGCACCCCATCTTGCTCTATATAAGCAACGTTTTTGTTTAATTTACTTTATTAAATGCAGAGCAGACATCCATTAAAGTGGAAATATCCAAATACTTTTTTCTTAATGTAAATACTACTGGCAATGATCGTGTACATATGTAGTGCTTGCTCCGAAGTTAGTAAGCCTTCCCGGAAGCCTGATAGTGTTTCCACTAAGATGCTATTACTATGCACCCAAGCAAGTAGTTGAGTAGGACAACTCTCCCAACATTTGTAAAAGAGGAATCCACCAGCGACATGGCTCTATGAAATACTGAAGAATCCCTCATGCCCTTTTTGTAGATTGTGCATATCTCTGCTTCATTCTATGACCCAGGTAGGTATACAGCCATCACCATAGAATCAAATGGTTAAAATCAGTGCCCACCCACAGTGACTGGGAGGACCCCGGGGGCACTTCCATCTCCTCCCCCATCGGCTGGTGCCCACTACTGGAGCATCCTTGGGTTTAAGAAACAGACTGCGGGCAACCGTCAGAGGCTGCTCCCCCCCCCTCTCACCACAGGGGACAGGTTCAGGGGAATTAAAGGACAACAAGGCCCCTATCAAGGCAGAGATCCCCTGCCATCTACACCTGGGGGCCCCTCGAAAATCCATAACAGAGTCTCAACTGAATCCCTTAATCAACTCTAGGGAACCAATCTGAGCCCAAGACAATGTCGGTGAAGACCCTTAGAACACTGAAGAGACTGTGAATAGCAACAGGGCCACAACAAGGTTCTAAGGGAGGTACTGATCCCGTCTCACCAGGGGCATATGTGGAGGTGACTCAGCTATATATTGGGGGAAATGGCCTGCTGTGGAGGGGGGAAATATAGACCTTGGCGTTGAGGAGAAACCACGAAATACCCAAGGACGCCAGGTACGCTTAGGGTGAACAGCGCCACATGAGTTGGAAGGAAATTCTAGCCAAGTACCAATTTACACCAGGTCATCCAGACATGGAGACTAACCCCTCCCCTACCCCAACCACTCCGGACTTGCATGCCATCCAGGGCAGTATCCAAACAATTCTGGATGAAAAAATAGGGATGCGGTCCGATATGGGGGCTAAATTGGCCGACCTCACCACAAAGGTTTCAACATTAGAGGACCGAATCGAGGGGGTTGAAAACAACCAAGTCTCCACCGACCTCCTCGAGGCACAAACAGAGGCTAGATTTAAGGAGATGCGGCACCGCGAGGAGGACCTCCGCTTGAGGATCGATGATATGGAAAATCGCGAGAGGAGAAACAACCTACGGATCTTCGGCCTGGTGGAAGCGGAGGGAGAGACTCAGGAAGGAATCAAAGGAAAGGTACAGGACATCATCCGGATCGTCCTTGGAATTGACTCGGGGAAAATGGTTCTGATTGATAGGACCCACCGAGCGGGCAGGGGAGGCAGAGGCCCGCGGTCTGTACTTGCGAGGTTCCACTATTACAGGGACAAAGCCAAGATCCTGGAAAGGGCAAAGACCTTAAAGGACATTCAATATGGGAACTCAAGAGTGACAATCTTTCAGGACCTCTCAGCACTTACACTTCAGATGAGGAAAAAATGCAGGCCCATTACCAGATGGCTGCAGGGCAAGGGGGTCTGCTACTGCTTGGGACACCCATTCTACCGAGCTTTCGAGTGGCAGGGTGAGAGGTACCATCTTGTAACGGAGGAAGACATTCTGAGAGCCACTGAGGACCTGGTGGGCGCCCCAAGCACATCACAAGATCGAAGTGGAGTCAGGGGAGACCACAGCCGTGCCCCACAGGGACCTGACCTAGCTCAGGGGTAGCTCAAGGTTAGGGGTGCACGGAAATTTCGGAAAACTCAACACCCCGCCACAGACCGCAGTGGTGCCACATGAGTGCACTCAGAACATCATGAAAAGCACCACTGAAACAAAGCTGCTCTGGCAAATGCTCTGAGGTCCTGGTGATCGCAGGGGGTTGGGGAAATTGAAATTGAGGGTGTTTCACATGTTGCCACAGTTGGCGAATGGTTTTGTTTGATGAGGGGGGGGGGGGGAGAGGAAAGTGTAACATCATAGGATGAGAAAGGAAAGGAGCACTGCGGTTTGAGGCCCACAAGCCTCACCCCCAAGTTTAAGGGACACTATGGGGCTAGCAGGATATGCGGCCCCGGTGAGGGGCTCAAAATGAGGGGGTTGAACCACAGTGGCATGCCCCAGGGATCCGGGGGGGGTGGAAAGCTCCCCAGAAATCCCAAATATAACTGATATTAGGGGACACTCTGGAGACAAAGATGAGAGGACAAGTTGGGTTTTCAGGGATATTCCCGGGGCCAGGGTAGCAACCCTGGTGGTTCGTCCACTAACTCCGGCACGAGTTGGGTGAAGGAGACGAACGCCTTGTCAGATGGGAAAGGGAGGAGGGACCGGGAGGGAGAGGGGAGGGGAGTGTGTAAAGGTTAAGGGGAACGATACATCATGGGACAAGGAGCTACTGGAGGATATGGACCTGGGGGACCACACAGACATCTTAATGGGCATGGGCAAAGACGACCATGGTTGAAGGTCGAGTTGGTACGTTCAACGTAAAGGGCCTGAACTCACAGAATAAACGCTCCCTCACAAGCAATATGTTTCGCAAGCAGAAACTGCATGTCCTCTTCCTGCAGGAAACACACTATTGGAGGGGAGCGGAGTTGACGATTAAGGGAAAGGAAATAGGTAGGAATTTCTGGGCCTCACATAAGTCTTCCAAAAAAGAGGGGATGGGCATTCTCTTGGGCAAATCAATGCATCTTACAGGAGTGGAGACGAAAAGGGATTTTGGGGGCAGATTTCTTGGCATTAAGGGGTTCTCTCAGGGGAGGCGAATTACTTTGGCCACCATATATGCGCCCAACACCGGCCAGGTCAAGTTCATCCACAAGATACTTCAGGTTATGGATGAATGGGCAGAGGGGGCAATGATTCTTGGCAGAGACTTTAATCTCATCACGGACTCCCGGCTAGACTGGTGGTCGGCTAAGGGGATAGGGACAAAGGAACCCACGAAGGAAAACTTCTCATTGCTCCTGCAGGAATACTATTGGGTTGACGTCTGGCGAAAGTGTCACCAAGCACCTGGGGGGTATACATTCTTCTTGTCATGATCTCTGCTTCCAAAAGGTCAGGGTTTTCCCAACTCCCTTGGAAGCAGATCCATAACCCAGGTTCCGAGTGCCAACCAGTCCCAATTGGGACCTTTTGGACCCAGTCCTGGCGCCAGTGGCACCAGGCTCATAAATATGCCCAGTCCCAGCGCTGGAAGCGCCGGGCTCATAATGCTTGGGTGGACTTACCTGCAGCAGACCATGCTGCTTACTTGCCTGCCAGTTGAGCCTCTAATCCTCTTCTGTTTGGAACTACTTTTCCTGTTGGGTGGGGCAGGAGCCACTCCCTAGGTTCAGAACACTGGAACTCTTCTGGAAAGCAGGAACTCTTTTCTTGCCTAGGCGTGGCTGTGGAAGGAGACACCTAAGCACTACAGGAGGCTATTTAAACCACACCCGATGGATGAATCTTGCTTTGCGTTATTCTGCATCCTCTGTAGCAGAACGCTCATCGTGTCTTCTGCATCTGATCCTGGGCCTAAGGAAAAAGGCTTACCATCCTGAATCCAGTCTTTAGCAACACCTATAAAGACAAGAAAGAACAGGTTAGCATTACGGTCTTCAGTGACAGCGCTTCACTTACCTGGTCCATCGGCTGTCACCAACGCCTCGAGCTGCATTCCGGCATCTGAAAGACAAAGGCTTACCTACTCTTCGTGCGCTCCGGAGGTCTTCGCACTGCATTCCGGCATCTGAAAGACAAAAGCTTACCAACTCTTCGCACGCTCCGGAGGCCTTCGGCGCTGCATCCCGCATCTGAAAGACAAAACAAGGTGCGTTTAAAGACATTGGGGAACTTTAATACTCACGTGCCATTACTCCTTTCCACATCTAACCCAAGGGGTATTCCGGCACCCTGCAGCCGCTCCGAACTTGTACCTGCAAAATAAAAAGACAGTTAGAGCGCATCGTGAAGCAGGCAACAAGCGCTTACTTACGTGCTTCCAGGCGCTTCTATTCATCACACGGGCTCCATCTTCAACTCACTTCAGCCCGCCATCCACCATCGCCGGAACCCTGCAAAACAAGAGACAACATTACTAAAGGCTTTTAAAGACATTAGAATTACTCGAAACTTACCGTTCGTGCAGTAAACGACAGACAGCAGTCCTCTGAAGTCAAGAGGCCTGCTCCCCTTATCCAGTGAAGAAACTGGTTACAGCACCCTGCCCCGAGGCAGATGGAGAGCACGGCGTTCACTTACCTAAGGTGAGAGCGTTAACCTTTGGGGTTCTACAGGAGAAGAGAAAGGGAAGAAGAGAGAGACATTCAATAACCCAGTTCATTAATCCCATATTTTCTATCTGCAGACATCTTACCCTTCGAGTCAGACATACAGTGCACAGAGGTCCAGCCCAAAGAGCCAGCCGTGTGTTACACATCACCTTTGAAGATACGGTATACGCCCAGTCAAGACCGGCGCCTCTACGGGAATCAGGTGAGCGTTACAGAACGCAAAGCCTACCGCAAAACTCCCGTCCAGGCGCTATGGAAACCTCGGATACCGACCAGCTAGCCCAGTTACTTGGGGAACTAAGGACAGAAGTGCATGCAGCCCATCAGGAAACGAACGCTCTAAGAAGGGAACTGATTATTTCCAAGGAGCGAACAGATGATCTCGCTAGACAATTGCTACAGTCACAAGCCGGACAGACCCCGTTACCCGCATCTGGGGGAAATCTTCCTTCTACATCCTCTATGAATCCAGTGCAAATCAACCTACCTGGGAATGTACCTCTGGCTCCGCCCGAACGATTTTCTGGTGACCCAAAGAGGTTTGCAGTATTTATCAATCAGTGCCGGTTGCATTTCTTATGCCGGCCAGCAGCCTTTCCAACTGATCAAGCTAAAGTAGCTTTCGTGCTTTCGTACCTTAGTGGCAATGCGGCAGACTGGTCGATCCCTCTAGTAAATCAAGATGATCCGGTCCTCCATGATTTTCAAGCTTTTCAGCTCAGTATGGAAAAACTGTTCGCAAGACATTCACAGGGGCAGGCCTTGGACAATGAGCTTCTTTCGTTGCGACAAGGTAATCAAGACCTTTTGGCTTATATTGCGTCTTTCAACAGACTGATAGTGGAAACTCAATGGCCTGAGGACAAAAGGATTACGCTGTTTTATAGAGGTCTACGTGGAGAGCTCAAAGATGTGTTAGCCCAAGTAGTGAATCCCCCACAAGATTGTTCGGACTATATAGACTTAGTCGTTCAAATAGATCACAGACTGCAGAACAGGAAGGCCGATCGTTCCAAGTTTGATGCTCGAGTATTTTCCAAACCGCCGACTCCTTCCAAAGGAGTAGACTCCGGGGAACCCATGCAAATAGGGGGCCTGAAAGGTCCTCTAACACAAAAGGAGTGGGAAAGGAGAAAACAGTTGCAATTATGCCTCTATTGCGGAAACTCAGGGCACTTTCTTCGAGACTGTCCGGTGAAACCTGCCAAGAAGGCAGTAGGAGCTGCAGTTACCAAAGTTACAAACTCTGAGCAGGGAAACAACCTCGCCCGACAAGAATAGAGGTCCTCTTGCCGAGCGTGAAAACCAGTTCCGTGACCTCGCATTTCGTGATACCTATGGTCCTCATTAGCCCTGATAATCCGGATCGATTACATGCAATTGAAGCTTACGTCGACAGCGGTGCCATCGGCAATTATGTGGATCATGAAATGGTTTTGAGGATGAATCTAACTCTTTGTCCCAAGGCTGTAAAGGACGTCATTACTACGGTGGATGGAACGGAGATAGCCTCCGGACCAGTAACGCATACCACTCAAGAAGTGACGCTAGTAAGTCAAGATGGACACCATGAGAAGATCGTGTTCGATGTGATCAAGGCTCCTCAGTTTCAGATTATTCTAGGAATACCTTGGTTAGAGAAACACAATCCTCTGATCGATTGGCGAGCAAGAACGGTCCAGTTTCCAGAATGTGCCTCTACTTGTCACCCTCCACCTGGTGTTGCACTGGCAGCAATTTCTTCAGAGACTCCCCAGTTACCTCCCGAATACCTAGAATACCAAGATGTTTTCCGGAAGGATCAGGCCAACTCTCTACCTCCTCATAGGTCTTATGACTGCCAGATAGACCTGATACCTGGATCTACTCCTCCTTGTAGTAGAATGTATGCCCTCACCGAGCCTGAGAACCTTCACCTTCGACAATACCTGGATCAATACCTGGCAAATGGGTTTATTCGTCCTTCCAAGTCCCCTGCTTCTTCAGCTTTGTTCTTCGTTCCAAAAAAGGAAGGAGACCTTAGAACTTGTATAGATTATCGCTCCCTGAACCAGATCACCGTCAAGAATAGATATCCGTTACCTTTGATCCCTGAACTCCTGGACCAAGTCAGAAAAGCATGCATATATACAAAGCTGGATCTTAGAGGAGCCTACCACTTGGTACGAGTAAAAGAGGGCGATGAATGGAAGACGGCCTTCCGCACCAAATATGGGCTATTTGAATATCAGGTCATGCCCTTCGGACTTTGCAATGCCCCGGCCGCCTTTCAATATTTTATGAACGATGTCCTCAGAGAGCTCATAGATGTGTGTGTTGTTGTTTACATTGACGACATCCTCGTTTATTCTTCATCGGAATCTGAACATCTGAAACACGTGAAAATGGTCCTCGAAAGATTGCGTCAACACAAACTTTTCGCTAAGTTGGAAAAATATGTTTTCAACGTGACTGAAGTTGAATTCTTGGGATTCATATTATCACCTAGCGGAGTGCGTATGGATTCAAAGAAGGTCGATGCAGTTCTCAAATGGCCATCACCATCCTCCGTAAAAGGTGTGCAAAGCATGTTAGGCTTCGCTAACTTTTACCGCAGGTTTATCCCCGAATTTTCTCGAATAGTCCAGCCCATCACTGCCTTGTTAAAGAAAAACAAACGTTTTGAATGGTCTACCGAGGCGGAACAAGCTTTCCAGGATTTGAAGACTAAATTCATCTCTGCACCAATCTTAAAACACCCTCGCCCCGAACTCCCCTACATCGTGGAAACTGATGCTTCAAGCCTTGCCATGGGGGCAGTTCTATCACAAAAGGACCCGGTAACCAATCAGTTGCATCCCGTGGCATTTTGGTCCCGTAAATTCTCGCCTCCTGAAATCAATTACACGATTACTGACAAGGAACTTCTGGCTATCAAGTCTGCCTTTAAGGCTTGGCGGCATTATCTGCTGGGGGCCCGACACACCGTTACTGTGATTACGGATCACCGAAACCTGCAATATTTGAAAACCGCAAAAGCCCAATCCTCTAGACAACTCCGTTGGGCATTATTCTTTGCCGAGTTTGACTTCATAATTACCTATCGACCTGGTACAAAGAACGGTAAAGCTGATGCCCTTTCTCGGATGGGAGTGGAAGAACACTTGATCAACCCTAAACCTGTACCAATCATTCCCGAACAAAGAATTCTGGGTGTAATCGCCACACAATCCATAGAGGAAGTTAAGGATAAAGCCAGGCAACTTGTAACTCCAGCAGACATACAGAATTGGCATCTGCAGGGAAAGGACTTTGCAGTAAAGGACAACTTATTGTATTTCCAAGAACGATTATACCTGCCCAGCACAGATTTACAGAAAAAAGTAATCTCTTGTTATCACGATTCTTTAATGGAAGGACATCCCGGTATGGCCAAGACCTCAGAAAAGATCAAGCGCTACTTCTGGTGGCCGTCTTGGAAAAAAGATATCAGAGACTTTATAATGTCCTGTGGAGTATGCGCCCAAAACAAGAGTCAAAAGGAAAGACCAGCAGGCCTCTTACGCCCTATTGACATCCCACCTCGCCCTTGGCATACGCTTTCTATGGACTTCATCACCGATCTACCTCCATGCTCCGGATACAATACGATTCTAGTAATCGTGGACTTATTCTCCAAGATGGCGCATTTCATTCCGCTCAAAGGCTTGCCAACAGCAGCAACTCTGGCCAGAGAATTTCTCGAAAACATCGTCCGACTGCACGGTTTTCCTTCGGTTCTAATTTCGGATCGAGGTAGTCAATTTATTTCTCATTTTTGGCGAAGTTGCTGTCGGTCGGCTCAAATTGATGTGAGACTATCGACCAGTCACCACCCTCAGACCGACGGACAAACCGAGAGGACCAATCAAACTCTGGAACAGTATTTACGCTGCATGCTGCAACAAACTGAAAAAACTTGGAAAGACATCCTTTGGATAGCCGAATATGCCTACAATAACTCTGTCCATTCGGGAACTGGGAAAACCCCGTTTTTTCTTTTATACGGCAGTCACCCTCGAACCTCGGAGTTGGATCCCCTCCAAGATCTTGAAACACCAGCAGTAGACTACCTGCATTCTACAATCATCCAAGCCTTTAAGGAAGCTGTTTCTCACCTTCAAAGGGCTAAAGAACAATACAAGAAAGGAGCAGATCAACATCGGAAGAAAGCCCCTCAATATCAAGTAGGGGATCAAGTCTGGTTATCCACCAAATATCTACCTCTAAAAGGGCCACGCACATTCAACCCAAGATACCTTGGTCCCTATTCCATCACTACCATAGTAAACCCAGTAGCGGTCAAGTTGGACTTGCCCCCGCACATGAAGATACATCCGGTCTTCCACGTCTCTCTATTAAAACCCGTGCAACCTCAAACCCGACTAACTAAATCTCCAAAACCCATCCTAGTTGATGGAGAACTCGAGTTTGAAGTCAAAAGCATTCTGGACTCCAAGATCTCCAAATCTAAACTATTTTACCTAATTGACTGGAAAGGCTACGGCCCCCAAGAGAGATCCTGGGAACCTGCTGAATATGTCCACGCTCCTCGCCTAATCAAAAGATTTCACCGAACATTTCCTGACAAGCCAAAACCCCCGGAGAAGCCCGGTTTGGGAGGGGCCTTGAGGGGGGGTACTGTCATGATCTCTGCTTCCAAAAGGTCAGGGTTTTCCCAACTCCCTTGGAAGCAGATCCATAACCCAGGTTCCGAGTGGCAACCAGTCCCAATTGGGACCTTTTGGACCCAGTCCTGGCGCCAGTGGCACCAGGCTCATAAATATGCCCAGTCCCAGCGCTGGAAGCGCCGGGCTCATAATGCTTGGGTGGACTTACCTGCAGCAGACCATGCTGCTTACTTGCCTGCCAGTTGAGCCTCTGATCCTCTTCTGTTTGGAACTACTTTTCCTGTTGGGTGGGGCAGGAGCCACTCCCTAGGTTCAGAACACTGGAACTCTTCTGGAAAGCAGGAACTCTTTTCTTGCCTAGGCGTGGCTGTGGAAGGAGACATCTAAGCACTACAGGAGGCTATTTAAACCACACCCGATGGATGAATCTTGCTTTGCGTTATTCTGCATCCTCTGCAGCAGAACGCTCATCGTGTCTTCTGCATCTGATGCTGGGCCTAAGGAAAAAGGCTTACCATCCTGAATCCAGTCTTCAGCAACACCTATAAAGACAAGAAAGAACAGGTTAGCATTACGGTCTTCAGTGACAGCGCTTCACTTACCTGGTCCATCGGCTGTCACCAACGCCTCGAGCTGCATTCCGGCATCTGAAAGACAAAGGCTTACCTACTCTTCGTGCGCTCCAGAGGTCTTCGCACTGCATTCCGGCATCTGAAAGACAAAAGCTTACCAACTCTTCGCACGCTCCGGAGGCCTTCGGCGCTGCATCCCGCATCTGAAAGACAAAACAAGGTGCGTTTAAAGACATTGGGGAACTTTAATACTCACGTGCCATTACTCCTTTCCACATCTAACCCAGTGGGTATTCCGGCACCCTGCAGCCGCTCCGAACTTGTACCTGCAAAATAAAAAGACAGTTAGAGCGCATCGTGAAGCAGGCAGCAAGCGCTTACTTACGTGCTTCCAGGCGCTTCTATTCATCACACGGGCTCCATCTTCAACTCACTTCAGCCCGCCATCCACCATCGGCGGAACCCTGCAAAACAAGAGACATCATTACTAAAGACTTTTAAAGACATTAGAATTACTCGAAACTTACCGTTCGTGCAGTAAACGACGGACAGCAGTCCTCTGAAGTCAAGAGGCCTGCTCCCCTTATCCAGTGAAGAAACTGGTTACAGCACCCTGCCCCGAGGCAGATGGAGAGCACGGCGTTCACTTACCTAAGGTGAGAGCGTTAACCTTTGGGGTTCTACAGGAGAAGAGAAAGGGAAGAAGAGAGAGACATTCAATAACCCAGTTCATTAATCCCATATTTTCTATCTGCAGACATCTTACCCTTCGAGTCAGACATACAGTGCACAGAGGTCCAGCCCAAAGAGCCAGCCGTGTGTTACACATCACCTTTGAAGATACGGTATACGCCCAGTCAAGACCGGCGCCTCTACGGGAATCAGGTGAGCGTTACACTTCTCCCCACCACACCAAACGTATACTAGAATTGACCTATTAATGGTGTCAGAGGAGGGACGGGGGTGATAAGCGGGCCATCGGTGGAGTCAGTTACTTGGTCAGACCATGATCTATTGGTCATGGACTGGCGACTACAGGAAATAACAAAGTCCTATAGATGGCGTTGTAATGACACCCTCCTGAGAGATCAGGTATTCAAAGAATTTCTCCGAAAGGAGATTGAAGCCTATTTTACAACAAACGACATGGGGAAACGCCGATGGTCACAGTCTGGGAGGCAGCCAAGGCCACTTTCAGGGGCCTCCTCATAGCTGAAGGCTCTAGGAGAAAGAGGGAAAGGGCCTTGATTGAATCCGAGCTACAGGGAGAATTGCAAGCCCTGAGGACACAGCTCACTAGGGGTGAGATCGATCGGGCGACCCTCTTGGGGGAAATGAGAGAAAAGAGGCAAAAACTACATACAGTCTTAATTGGTGAAGTGGTTAAAAAAATGAGACATACCAAGCAGAGATACTATGAAAAGGGAGATAGAGTTGGGACCCTTCTCGCACATAGGCTGAGGGGGAACAGGGCAGACAGACAGGTGGAGAGTATCAAAAGAGGGGGGAGGAAATATCCAAACCAAAACTGAGCAAATAATACCGTCCTTTGCGGGTTTTACCAAAAACTATACACCAAACAGGAGGAGGGGTCCCCAGACGAGCTCCGGCAATATCTAGAAGATCATCCTTTGCCCCGGCTCACCGAACTAGAGAGGGGGGTCCTGGAGGGGGACATAACAGAGGAGGAGGTGGAGCAGGCTATCAAGCGATTGAAAGTAGGTAAGTCCCCGTGGGGGACGGATACACCGCTGACTTCTTCAAACAATTTCAAGCAGTCTTGATACAGCCATTGACTAAGCTCTTTAATCAGATTAGGAACCCAGAGACCATCCCGCCAACGTTTCTGCAAGCCCTGATTACGGTCATACCAAAGCCAGGCAAGGACCCTACAGACTGTGGATCAGATAGACCCATTTCACTTTTAAACATGGACGCAAAAATATTTACCAGAATCCTAACCACACATCTGGAGAGGTACCTTCCCCGACTGGTTCACCCAGATCAAGTGGGTTTCATACTCAATAGACAGGGCACAGATAGTATGTGCAAAACCTTACACATACTGGGCTCGAGGGAGGTCAGAAAGGAGGGCGATCTTCTCATCTTCCTGGATGCAGAGAAGACGTTCGACGGGGTGAGCTGGTCTTTCATGGGAGAGCTCATGTCGTCTCTGGGGGTGGGGCCGAGATGGCAGGGGTGGCTCTCCGCCCTTTACTCCTACCCCTCAGCAAAGGTGGTGGTCAATGGCGGTGAATCAGCGGTGTTCCCACTGGAGAGGGGTACCAGGCATGGGTGTCCTCTATCTCCTCTCATCTATGCACTAGTGATGGAACCCTGGGCCATAGCGATCAGGGGGAATGAGAAGATTAAAGGCATCAGGACAGGGACATGGACTGCAAGGTGAGCCTATTTGCAGACAATGTCCTGCTCTACCTCTCTAACCCTTCCCAGTCGGTTCCTGAACTCTTGAACAGTTTAGAACAATATGGGTCCCTTGCGGGCTACAAGGTTAACCTGGGGAAGTCGGTTGCATTTGTGGCAGGGCACCTTAATAAAGAGGATAGACAATATGTGGTGGATCTTCCATTCTGCAACCGGGAGGAGGGATTTTGTCATCTGGGGATCCAGATACCACCTGATTTAACTGACCTTTTTACAGCCAACTACCCACCCCTGTGGTCCGTAATCAAACAGATATGGAAAGATGGTCAAAATCTGGTTTATCCTGGATGGCACGACTTAACTCAATTAAAATGGTGATCTTCCCCAAATTTCTTTATCTGTTCGTAATGCTCCCGACCCAGATACCAAGGCCATTGCTTCTGGAGATTAGACGCGCCCTCTTGCGCTATCTTTGGGCGGGGAAGTCCCACAGAATTGCCTATGCCGTACTCACAAGGCCCAAGGATGAGGGGGGGTTAACTTCCCAGACCTAGACACGTACTATAAGGCAGCCCAACTGAGAATACTGGTTGGCCACTTTGCACAGGGTACCAAGAAACAGTGGGTAGCTTTGGACAACAAACTCTTTTCTCCGGTTACTCTTGATGAATGGCTGTGGGTCCCCAAGAGACGCATCCCAAGGAGTATCCTGAACCATCCGGTCTTGGGGGTACCATGGTCCATATGGAAAGAAGGGGGTTACCTTAGATGGCTCACGACATGGCCCTGGTCTTTGAGCTGCATCTGGGCTCCTCCACTGATGGATGGGATCGATGAACCACTAGCCTTTCAGAAATGGTATGAGGAGGGCTTGAGCAGAGCGGGACAGCTTTGGGTGGACGGTGCATTCATCTCCATCTGAGACCTCGGGGACCTTCTGGGCCTGGGTGACCTCTCTCCATTCCGATTCTTGCAACTTAAAGGGGCCCTCACCAAAAGTAAGTGGGGAGACACCCTTGGGAGGGACCTAACGGATTTCAAAAAACCTCTGATCACGTACAAGGGTACCATAGGATTAATATCCAGGCTCTACGGCCTCCTGTTGTTGTCCACCCCGAGGGATCCCCCCACAGCCCAGGTGAAGCCGGGAAAAGACCTAGGTACACCCATCACTGATAGGAGGTGGACCAAGATGTGTAGACAGGCCAATTGCTCCACAGCTGCACCCCAGTATCGTCATCAGGCCCTGAAATTAATCCATAGATGTCACTACCCACCACCGAGAATAGCCAGAATGAAGAAGGGGTATGACCCACATTGTTGGAAGTGCCACACCGAGCGGGGCAACTATGCACACATGTGGTGGAAATGTCGGGTGGCACAAACCTATTGGAATGAGGTCCTATCCTGGATAAAGGAAGTTGACGGTGTTGATAGACCCTATCTCCATGGTTGGTCTTGTTTGGTATTGAGGTGGAGGGAGGCCCGAAAGTGACACATGACCACATGTTGCAGGTCATGCTGGTGGCGGCCAGGTGTTGTTGGGCTCAGAGATGGAAGGCCTCCCAACCTCCAGGGGAAAAGGACTGGGTGGTTAAACTGCGCGCCATATATCACATGGAGTTCCTTACCCACTTGATTGACGAATCCAAGACCAAGATTGAGGGTCTGTGGCTCCCTTTCTTTAACAAATATGGGAGGGTAAATTGAGCTTGAAGGAACATTTTTGAGCTACCACTTGAGTTGAGGACTGGCCTCATCGAATGCTACCCTCAAGGATTGGGTGGGCCCCACGAGGAGGACGATATGGCCCGGAGGCCTTGGGCCCTACGTTCTGAGCGTTTACATAAGAACTGCCTACTATTTGTAATACATTTCATTTTACTGTGTTGGACCTAACCATATTAGTTGCTCCATAAACCATGACGGGGGAGATGGTGGGGGGAGGGGGACCGCAGGGGGTAAAGGTTGTATACGCATTTTTGAATTTACCTCAGAAGATGTATGATTGTTTTATTAATGTCATAACCTAAACGTTGCAATAAAACTAAATTTTCAACAAAAAATAAATCAGTGCCCAAAAGTCAATCAGTGTCTTATAAAGATCTACCAGAATGTCATCAGATCCAGGGCAGTGATTTAACACGTGTTTCCTTAAAGCAAATCTGATCTCTTCAATCAAGAACATAGTAGGCATGGAGCTGTTGGGTATTTTTGTGGAGATTTGGGGCCTGACGGTATTTTGTTACCGCCGAAAAATAATTTAGCAACAATCACTCCTTGTATTCAGATTGGGCCATGTACAACAATAATACAGTGGACATGCATTATTTCAGCACACAGACATGCGTGGTTGGTATGCGTGGTTGGTATGCGTGGTTGGTATGCGTGATTGGTGGTATTTTGGTGAGCATAATTCCTTTGTTTTATTTGTGGCCCCAATATCCAGAACCCCTTATTTTTGTTTAGATTTTTCGTGTAATCACTAGAGAGACCTCAGGCTTGCATTTCAGGAACACCACATTTTCATTTTTAGTGTGCCACCATGCAGCAAAGCACTAGTCACAGCCTCTAACATGATGCTTGATGTGACGAGCTCCAATCAGAATCAATCATGTTCTATCCTCCTACTTTTAACAATGGTTCTTCTTGTACAGTTGCAACTCTAACAAGCTGATTTCCTGCTTATTCGAAGTCTTTGCTTCCTGCAGTTACTGTGGACAGAGCACAGAAAGCCAAAGAAAAAAAAAACTTGAATGTGTGTTTAAAACTGATTTTCAGAATCTGCCTCTTTTTGCAGTGAAGACACATTATTTTATTAATGAGTTATAATTATTAGTCTTGTTAGTGAGATTAGTTTTTTAATTACCAAATGTGTCTCTTGCAACATAGGCATTTCAGGTGAGAAATGGTGTGCATTTTGAAGGTACAGATGTGTGCTTTTAACTGTGAAAAATGTATTTGCATTTTATATGTAAAAATCGTTTTTGACTGAATAACCAGCCCTTACTTATATGTCCATGTTACACTGGCAACACATAGCTTGAAACAACTGCATCATAGCAATGCACCAAACCCATGCAGTGGCGCCGCATAAAAATGCTCAATATCACGTCTTGCTGTACCACATTAAATCAATGCACCAAACCCATGCAGTGGCGCTGCACTTCAAAATAAAAAACATACTATACATTGATCCTTTGCAGTGGTGCTGTACTCTGTGCTCCCAAAACACGCTAAACACTCCTACATATACCCTCCTTTTTTTTTAATTTGGCTATTCCGAGACACAATTGGAAAAAATCCAACTTGTTCCTTTCCTTCTTTCAAAAATGTAACAATCCAATACAATTAACATCCTTGTCGTGAAGATGAAAATTGAAAGTCGCTGTTCAATCAATATAATATTAAAATTCAACTGAATTTATCAGTTCTTATAAAATGTTCTACATTTGCCTTCCCAATGGAAGTGTCCAGTCCAGTATTTCAATTGTATACTTGAAGTCAATTGAAAATAATAAAATAAAACAACTAACTAAAAGAAATAATTAACATAACAGATTAAAACAATTAATTAAAATAATAAATATGTGGAACTCCATATGTCAGGACTCTTGTCTGCCTCTTTTGGTTCATTCGGGTACTCTTTCATCTTGGTACTCTTGGATCCTTCTCTCTAGAAGTCATCTTTTCTTTGGCATTCCGGCTATTTTGTCTTCACCTCCACCCGGAGGCAGGCATCTTTTGGTCTTCATCCAGGGGACTCCATATTCCATCGTCTCCTGTGACCTCCGGTATAAATAGTTAATGTTCTAAACCAAAATAGAAAAGAAACAGATTAAGTATATAGCACAATACTAACCACCCTTTTGCCAAAAATAAAACATTTTTTTTCTGAAATTAAACACAGGTTAAAAAGAGAATAAGCATACATGAAACAACATTTTAAATTCAATGCATTTTCATTCTGCACACCGACCATGAGCTTCCATTATATATATTTTTTTTACTTTTTATATTATTTATTTATTTACATATATTACAGTGTTTATGTTCCATTATAACAATCAACTTTTTAACTTCGCTGTCACTGCCTCCTGACTGTACCCATTTATGTTATCTTTTTGTGTTCAAGGGACTTTCTGTTGTATTGTGTGCATCAGTGGGCAGCAGCCCCAGGGTTTTCTGTTTCTACATGCTCAAGCCGCCTGATCTCGTGTCTGGGATGGCATGGCTTGATCTGATTTACATGGACAAACTGCTCTATCGCTGTTTCACCTTCATTCTTCAAAATTTTATACACTACAGGAGAGATCTTATCTATAATTCGAAATGGCCCCTGCCAGGCTGCTAGAAATTTAGAATTTTTCTGTTTACTTTTTCCAAAGTGAAACTTGTACACCTGATCCCCAACACTGTATTCTCTCACGGATGTTCTTTTATCATAGTATGTCTTAGCAATGTCAGCAGCCCTTTCCAGATTTCTCTGCACAAAAGCAAATGCATGTTGCAAATGCCTCCTCAGTTCATCAATGTACTCATGAACTGTGGATGCACTCACAAGTGTCTGCTCATGTGTTTTGTATAGCAGGTGTTGTGGTAACACCATTTTCCTACCTGTCAAGACCTCATGGGGGCTAACACCTGTTGCTTTGGCAGGAGTTGATCTGATTGCCATCAAAACCAACGGTAAACGTAAATCCCAGCTGGAACCTGCTTCTGCCACAAATTTCTTTAAAATATCCACAACAGACCTATTGCTCCGTTCAACTCCACCTGAAGAGGCTGCCCGATATGCGATATGTAGTTTCCTTTTCACACCCAGTATTTGCCATACCTTACTCATTAGGGTACTTGTGAAATGACTTCCTCTGTCTGACTCAATTCTTTGTGGCAACCCAAACCTTGAGAACACATGGTTCACCAGCAACGTGGCGGCTGTTTGCGCACTACAATCTGGTGCAGGAATGCATTCAATCCAGTTCGACATCAAACATACCACACTTAAAATATAACGGTTTCCCCTGCTCAACCTTTTTAAAGGGCCTACATAGTCTATTTGCAAATCTGACCATGGGAGAGCTAGGCCTCTTTTCATCAATGGTGCTCTATGCATTGGTGAAGCAGGTTTAAATTGGGCGCATACTAGACATCCTCTAGTATATAATTCCACATCTTGGGACATATGTGGCCAGTAAGCATAATCTTTTAGTATCTCCAATGTTTTTTGTGAACCTCTGTGGCCTGCAGTTATGGCATCATGTGCATGGTGTAGCATCAGCCCTCTGAATGAAAGGGGCACCACCCACTGTATTTGTCCTGTTATGGACTCTCTAATCATGAGTCCATCCTGTAATCAAATTCGTTTTTTATTCTTTACTAGCACCCTCAACTCTTCTTTTCCCATGCAATCATTTTCTATTAAAGGGTTTTGTTGAGGATCTATGAAATGATTGTAATAGATTCCCAAAATTCGATCATTCTTTTGTGCCTCAATGAAATCTTGGTCTGACGTATCATGACTCCATTGTACCGCTGGTTGATCTACCTCCTTTGGTGCTTTAGAACGTGTTACTGCATCAATCTGTATTTCACCCAGTAAATCATCAATAGGTAGCAATTCTCCCATCACAGCCCCAATTTTAGCCAGGTGGTCTGCCTTATCATTTCCCTCCTTATCCTCTCCTGGTGTTTTTAAATGCCCACAAATTTTTCTCCAGTATATTGTTATATCATTCTCTGACACCAATTTGTCTATGGCTTGTATCATTTTTCCATGTTTAAGTGGCTTTTTGTTGTATGTAATCATTCCTCTTGCTTTCCAGCCAGGTAAATACTCCACGAAACTATTCCGCGCATAGTCAGAATCAGTCAACAGGACAATTTCACTGACTTTCTATCAACTGCAGTAGTAATTGCTTTATAAATGGCTGCCAATTCCGCCACTTGACTGCTCCTAGCTCCAATCCTCATCCCTATACTGGGGACTCCTTCACATTTCAACCAGACATTTCCTATTCCTGACACTAATTGTTTATTACTGTCATTTTCAATGTGAAAAGCACAACCATCCACATATACAGTTGGCAAATCCTTGCATGTTTTTTCATCAAAAGCTTTGTGTGGTGATTGTTCAAATTCCTATCAATTAGGTTCCACTTCCATTTCATTTGATATTTGTTCAGCTGCGCAGTCATGTAAGTCAGCTAACCCTTGAGCTATTGGGCTCTTTTTTTTTTGTCCATATCTCACTTCTACAGGAAAACCTTGTAATGCCAGCGTCCATGAAGTGATTCTGGACTGCGCTAAATTACCTGACCTAATTCTTTTACTCTCTAAAAACTGCAAAGGTTGATGATTTGTTTCAATAATCACCTTTTCTCCCTGAACAATGGGGCGGAAATGTTGTAGCGCCCACACAGTGGTTAATAGGGCTTTTTCACATTCATTAAATTTCATTTCAACTTGGGAAAATGCCTTACTTGCATAGGCAATTGTTTTGTGATTCATATAATGTTTTTGTGATAACACTGCTGACATACAATGTTCAGAAAAACCTATTTCTATAAAGAAATCCCTACCTTTTATGGGATATGCTAAACATGGTGCCTTTACCATACATTCCCTCAGTTTAGCCACTGCCTCAGACTGCTCTTTTTCCCATTTCCAGGGAGTATTCAGTTTAAGCAGTTTAGTCAATGGTTGAGTGATTTCAGCATAATTTTCAATGAATTTTCTGTTATACCCTGTCATTCCTAACAAACTTTTTAGTCTTTTCACATTCTTAGGATCTTTTAATCTTTGTATGGCCTCTATCTTCTTCTTTTGTGGATTTAGTCCATGTTCAGTCACTTCATGGCCTAGAAAGTTCACTTTTTTCTTGCACCATTGTGCTTTTTGCAAAGATACTTTGGGGCCTGCTTTCTGCGATTGGCCAAGCACATGTCTTATTTCATCAAAATGGCTTTTCAGGCCTTCATTTTCTATCAAGACATCATCCACGTAAGCTATGGTTCCTCTTTCCGCTGCATCAGGCATGGCCTTTCTCAAAAATATGCCAAATTCACTCACACTATTGATGTACCCAAACGGAGCTCTATGCCAGGCGTATTGAGTCCTGTCAAATGTAAAGGAAAATAAGTTCTGTATCTCCTCTGCCAATGGCACGCACCAATATCCAGAGGTGAGATCTAATGTGGTAAACACTTTGAACCATGTACCTGAGCTAAGCCCTGATCAATGAATGGTAATGGCCATCTGGACACTGGTACTCTTGTATTTAACTCTCTCAAGTATGCACATAGCCGCCATTGACCATTTGGCTTTAACACACCTAAAATAGGTGTATTGGATGTGCTATGAATGGGCCTGATGATTCCCTGCGATTCCAAATTTTTAATAATCTCTGCCAATGATTCTAAACATGCCAGCGGTAGTCTATACTGGCGTACAAACACTGGACTTCTGCTACACCCTTCTGGTAGTGTGGCCACATGTAAATCAGTTAAACCACAATCATAAGCATCTTTTGCAAATACATCCTTAAACTCCATAAATATCGCCCTCAGATTGTTTCTATCCTCATTGCTGTCACACGCATCTGCTAAGGAGATCTGCTCTTCTACCATTTTGGAAAATTCTGGAAAATCTTCTGGTAAGGGAATCTCGGCGCTTTCCTCTAACTGTGTGGCTGTGTGTTTTTGTAAAGCTGCCACTTTTAAATATTTTGGCATATCAGCTTCCACTTCAATGGGCTGATTTTCTGTTTCATTTTCATTTAAATTAAATATTATGCAATCCTCTTGATGGCAACACACTGTCTCATTTGAATCATAAGGATACACAGAATGAATTTTAAATATTCCTTTGGGCTGAGAGTCCAGGTGTTCTGGCAACTCACCCTTGGCATCTACATACTTTTCAGGGATATTTCCAATCACCATGTTATTTAAATCTGCCGTATAATGTGATTTTTGTATGGCCATTCCTAATGGGGAGTTTTCCTCTAAATGAATATCCTGACAACCTTTATTATTTACCATCATTTTTACAGATCCTTCACCAATATCTACCAATGGAGTGTTTTCATAATCCAGGCCTTGCTGTTTTACGGATTCATTCAGACATACAAATGCATCAGAATCTTTCATCTGCTGTCCATTTTTGCATTTCAGTGTTATTGCAAACTGTTTTGTAAATGCAGGAATAATAGTATCTTTCCTCATTTGTAATCCGATTGCATAAGGAACCAGTTGTGCACAATGATAAGCCCTTCTTTTGTCTTCAAATTCAGGTGCCGGGCCACCTAGGCGTGACCATATTTTTTGATTAAGGAAATCTAACACCATACACATTCTGTGCATGATGTCATTGCCCATGTAAAATTCATTTTGTGCTCCACTCACTATCCATACATCATGGTAAATTGTTTTCTGCCCAATGCTAATTTTAAGCATGCATCTGCCTGCAATTCGGTTTTCAAAGTCTGGACTGTCCAACCCAGAAACATATTGGTTTTTAATCCTAAATTTCGGGATTTCCTCCCTCTCCATTATTTTTTGCAACAATTTCTCATTAATGAAGCTCCTCTCCTGTTCAAGCGCTAAAGTGGCTTTTATTGTTTTAAAACAGTCATTTATACCAACATGAACCCATGGTTGTTCATCTTCCATGTGTATTTCAGCAAGAGTGGTAATGTGTTTTTCTGAATCTGTTTTAGAAGCAATATTCTGTTTGATTGTTTTCTCTTTTACATAAAAACGTAATGTGTGCTCATCTATGGCAGTCTGCCAATTTTTCCTTGGGTCCAAGTAGATTTGTACAGGTAGTCCTTCATTGTCGCTTTGCATTTTGTTTTGACACATTAATATAACAGTGACACTAGGTATGCAACTATTCTGGAGAAATACCTCCACAGCATCATTTGTTTTGGCAACAGTGTGACATTAATTTATGTTGCTGTTTTGTGATTTTAGTTTCTTAGGCCTCAATGGTTTTTTGGTTAAGGACCACAGCACTCCATTCACCCCATCTATGAGAGGAGACAATCTTTTCAGGCAATCTGTCCCCATCAAAAATGGAATTTCACAAATAGATGTGATCAATACCTCTCGTTTCATTCTGTGCTTTCCTATTTTTATGTCAACCTCAGTTACACCTATGATGGGCACCTCCTCCCCATTAAAGTTATGCACTGGACCTTGATTTTCCTTCACCGTGATCTGACTCTGTGGGGGTCTCCCTTCATTGATACTCTTTACCAGCTCCTTGGACATAATTGTGGCCTGTGCGCCATTGTCAATCATAGCAAATGTGTGGCATTTTTCTTCTACAGTGATGGGTGCATAATATCTGTCCTCAACTTCCTCTAATACACATAAGAAGTGTGAATTCTTACTGATTTCAGGGCTCACCTTTCTCAGGCCTTTTTCACTTTTGGCTAAGCACATTGGTAAATGGAAAGACATGTTTCCCTCCTTTTTACCCATTTCTGCGCAAGAGTCTTTATTCATTTCTCCATGATCAGAGGTTTTTTGGAGTGCGGCCACTGTTCGCCCATCCATCTGGGTAACATCAGAGACCACATTACAACCTTCCAACTGAACATGTGTAACAACATCATTCAGCAATTTGTCATTGTTTAATTCTGTGCATTTGTGATCATTTAGTGTGATGCCAGCCCTTTCAGCCTCTTCAAAAATATGTGGCTCAAAGAATTCTTCAGGTGATTGACCCGTACCCTCCTTTTGAGTATTTCCTTTTTCTACCTGTGTTTGGTCATTGTTTTGCTTGCCCAGGGAAGGAGCTATAGCATCCCCACTTACTCCCTGTTCACTGGTATTCCTCATGCATGAGTCATTTTTCTTAAATCTGTCTCTTTGTTCTTTTGGAATTCCAGGTGTTTCTTTTTTATTTGCACAAATCTTCAATGTTTGATTTAGTTCTAGGTTAAACCGTACCTCTTTTTTAGAAGTATTTGCATTTTCTGTTACATGTTCATTTATTGGTGCTTTCACTTTTAAATCATTAGGCATCTCAGAGTCATTATGCAAAATTACATCAGGGCAATCTGTCTTTTTGGCACTGCAGGTGTCATAAGTACTTAGTCACTTCTCAGAAGCCCCCCGGTCATTGCTAGGGCCATCAGCCCCCTCTTTAGATGGTTGTTTTTGTGATGTATAGAGCTTTCCTATTTGCTCAGCTAACATTTTCACTTGGGCCTCAAGGCACTGGAACCTTTCCATCTCTCTAGAATCCTCTTTCTGTGGCCTAGGTCGATATTGGTTGTTTTCCCCCTGATTGGATCTATTCTGATACCTCTCAGGTGATTGATGTCTGTTGGGATGGTTTCTGAACTCTTGATTCATTTGTGGAGGGGAGCGTGGTGCACCCATCCTTTGATGTTTTGCCTCATGTCCTGTCTCTCAGGTTGTGGGTACTGGCCCCTATGTTGATTTCCATTATCAGTAAATCGATCCACATATCGGGGTCTATCCTGATTACCATATATCATGGTGTTGGGATCAAATCTGCTCTGTGTCCCCAATGACTGGTAGGGACCATCATTTCTTTGATCTTGATTTTGTCTCTGGTTATTGTTCATACCTGCCATATCAGGCCGATATCCTACCCGGGGTCTGTCCCCTAAATACCTAGGGCTGATGTAGCTCTCCCTATTACTAGGATCATGTGATTGGAACATTGGTACAGGAAAGGGCAATTTTGTTGATTACCCCTTTGTTCAGGTGTCACATTATTTTTACCTTGGCTCTGAGCAGACTCAAGGGACATTTTGGCTGACCTGATTTCCATTACTGTGGCTGAGGGTTCTTTAGATTTAGGTCTAGTATCTTTCATTTTATCACTTTCTCTACCCTGACAATAGAGTACCTCATATAGTTTTGTGCTTTCATGTACAATCCATTCAAGGGACTTGTCACGGTCAAATTCACTGACCAATTGGGATATGATGTCTTTCTGTAGCCCATAGAAGTATGCCGTTTTAAGCTACCTTGAAAATGACAATTGCACTGTCTAAACATCTCCCCACATCATCAGCACTGTATTGGTAAATATTAAACACACCACCCGTCTGCTTTCAGATATTTTTGTGTATTATAAAAGTTGTATTTAAACACGATCTCACTCTTTACAGTAATAAATGAAATAGCACAGTAATAGCATTATCTGTGATACACTGAAAAGAGAGTGGCGGAGACAAGAACTCAATTTGCAACATTAAACACGTGAGTAAAGCACAGGAATTTCTCGTACACACTCAGACCCCACACCTCAGTGAGATAATTACCAGGCTCATTCAGCATGTAACTTCTTTGGCTCTTCGCCTTCTGGAGGGGTTCACCCAGCAAGGACAAGCATCTGCTGTCACTCGAAATGGCACTTGTTGACCGGAAAAGCCAGTATCTGCAACCAAGTTGAATCTGCTTTAGGAATCAGGCATCCCCAGCTGTCAATCCGTCCTTCTTCGAGCTGTGTCAAGATGTCTCTGCCTTTCTTCCACCAGATTCTGCAGCAAAGCACTAGTCACAGCCTCTAACATGATGCTTGATGTGACGTGCTCCAATCAGAATCAATCATGTTCTATCCTCCTACTTTTAACAATGGTTGTACAGTTGCAACTGTAAAAAGCTGATTTCCTGCTTATTCGAAGTCTTTGCTTCCTGCAGTTACTGTGGACAGAGCACAGAAAGGCAAAGAAAAAAAAAACTTGAATGTGTGTTTAAAACTGATTTTCAGAGTCTGCCTCTTTTTGCAGTGAAGACACATTTTTTTATTAATGAGTTATAATTATTAGTCTTGTTAGTGAGATTAGTTTGTTAATTACCAAATGTGTCTCTTGCAACATAGGCATTTCAGGTGAGAAATGGAGTGCATTTTGAAGGTACAGATGTGTGCTTTTAACTGTGAAAAATGTATTTGCATTTTATATGTAAAAATCGTTTTTGACTGAATAACCTGCCCTTACTTATATGTCCATGTTACACTGGCAACACATAGCTTGAAACAACTGCATCATAGCAATGCACCAAACCCATGCAGTGGCGCCGCATAAAAATGCTCAATAACACATGTCTTGCTGTACCACATTATATCAATGCACCAAACCCATGCAGTGGCGCTACACTTAAAAAAAAAAAAACATGCTATACATTGATCCTGTGCAGTGGTGCTGTACTCTGTGCTCCCAAAACATGCTAAACACTCCTACAGAGCCATGCAAACAGAGTAGTTGGCTCTTACTATAATCAATTGCAGGTACAACCACCAGTAGATAATTATATACATTTGAAAAATGTGTGATCCTGTCAGAATGTTTGATTCAGCCATATTGGGTGCAATTTGCCTATCCAGGACCATGGCTACCATTTTCCAGAACAATCTGGAATTCAGATACTTTGCTTCCCTGCAAAGATCAACCCAAGCTTACTCCTCATTTTCAGATTTACATTTATCTAGAATTCTTTAATATTCAGATCAGGTTTTGACAAAAGACCACCAATCACTCGTTCAATCATTCAATATCTTGACTAGGTTTATTTTTGAGTGACCACAATGCTTATCAAACCATCCATTTCTCTGTTGCTGTATATGTATTTAACTAGTTTAAAAAAATAAGATGATAGTCTCTTAAAACATCAAAATTAGTAGCATTGTCAGATAATTTATTTCTGGATCCAAAAGGTCTAAAAGCAATGTTAAATTGGTATTAACTACTTTATATTGGGTTTTAACTTCATTATTGAATTGCACCCGATTCACCTACGAGATGTAGATTGATATGGTAAACGAATAGGATTAGGGTCCATAAAATACCAATTAATGTTGAGCATTATTGCATAATGGTTGCTGTACAGATCTATTACTCTAGAATCAGTAATAGCTTGCCATTTACTTAATGATGCAAAATGTAATCTATAGTTCAGCAACTCGTGTGGCCAGTGAAGTTGATACCTTCCAGTCAATCAGAGCTGAATCTACGATTCACAGACCTTAGGCCCTAGTGTACTAACCACAAATGCAATCTTAAACCATCAGCATTTATTTTGGGATCTTCCATTATGGGTAAATTTACATTTAGAAACTCATCCTCATTAAGATCAAAGAGTCCATTGGATCCAAAATATTCCAACATGATCAATATCGAACGATCCTTCAATTACCCTCTTGAGGTCACTAAGTGGTGGTTCACAGACACACATATACAGACTGTTGCAAAAGCTGATTAGAACCAGTGAATTACGCTTCCAATTAATGTTGCCAGGAATAATTAGATCAGGCCAAGTGGCAGATTTGACAGTTTCCTCTGGTTCAATGGTTTTGCTGGATCCCTCTAAATGGCCTGAACTACCAAAAAAATGTGTATGCGTAATGGAAAAAAATTGGATAAGATTGCTTACAAACTAGAGTAATTGTTTTCTTTGGTTGCAATCTTTATGTAAAGTGTTTTTGAAACTTTATCGTTTATAGATGACTGATTAAGAAACAAGAACAATTCAAATTAGTGTCTGACCAACCCACTAGCATTGATTTGTCAACTTTCTCCCCTGTTCTAAATAATGGCATTGCTAAATCAAGCCCCCAATTTTGATGAATTCCAAAGTGACAAGGGCAGATGTAACCGTTTCTTCAAACTGGTCAAATTCAACTACAGTTTCTGACACTGAGAAAAAAAAATACAGAATGCAAAAATTACTCATTCGTTTTTTTCTCTTTGTGCAATTATATTTTGGAGATTACCTCCAGAGCCCCCCATAATCCCCTTACATAATTAACTACCCTAATTCACCCCCACATATAATTCCGGCAAAATCCCAAAAATGAACTTTGGCATTTTCGCATTCTGTAGTTTAGTCCGCTCAGTAATTGACTGATACATAAATAAAATGACCAGTCACACATTATATCAACGCCTTTTAACCTTCTGCCATCTGTGCTCTGTTTGGTTGGAGTACTTGTAGATATTTCCTATCTTACTGTAACATGGAAAGAATACTACTTTATTCCTAAACAAGGCCACCCACTGGGTTAGCACAAATATTCTGGGTCATTTAGTTAACCCACAAAAATTATAATGGCCAACCATGTTTCCTGGTTTCGCCCTTCTGTTCCAACTGTTGAAGGTGATTGTATTGTCATTACATTCTCAAATTCTTCTGTTCTTGGTCAAATGCTGAAGTCTCATCCTTCTACAATGTTTGGCCTTCGTAAGATTATATCCACTACATGTTGTTTCATTGGCTAATTTAGATAAGTGTGGTGAAGTCCTTGGTCCATTGTATTACATCTATAGCCACTCAGATGTCTAATCAGCCAAATACCAACTTAATAGGTCTTTCATTTACCACCAGTGAACATAGTAGAAAGGTATGTGACTGAGTACGCACAACAGGGTCTGTTCTAATCAAAAATCGTTATGATGTACTAACTACCATTGGGGGATGGGACTGACTCAATGTTCATGTTGATAACCTTTAATGCGCCTTGCTATCCATAATGTTGAGTCAAACATTCCACCGTCTTTTAGTAATGTAAGTATACAGCACAAGTTGGACAACATAGCTAATATCTGTGTACCTTCTTCTTTTCCCGATGACATTTTAAGCTAGTCTCCTGGTATGCAGTCCGGGCTGGAGTTTAACAGCTGTCCTGAAGTGGATCGGATCAATAGCAATGCTATTCCTTTATCTATTCTATCTTGGTAAATAGCTGTTGTAGAAGATAAGTTGGATAACAATGAATTGACATTGTATGATATAGTTTTATTATAAGAAACAAGGTCTAATAATAACCTACAAATGGATAGTGATTGTGCTAATTAACCACCTCACCTCAAGGATATGGGCTGTTTAGTTGGGGTACTTTAACTTTTACTAAATGTTCTCTTGAACTTGGCATCAAACATACATCCATTGGCTCATGTACTATTTCCCCCTCCTTTTATTCACTTCCCCCCCTCTAATCTTCCCATCTCTGCCCATGCTCACAATCTAGGCCTTCACTTTGACTCCTCCTTTACCCACCATATTTCTCTTACCTCTCGCGCCTGTCGCTACCACCTTTTCAATGTTTGTAAAGTCTGCTCCTCTCTCACCTTCTATGCCACTAAACTTTTAATCTCCTCCCTCACCTTCTCTTGTATTTTCTATTGTTCTACTCTCCTCTTTAGACTCCTGCTTCTCATCTCGCCCGCCTCAAATCCCTCTACCACTCTGCCATCCGTATCCTTTGTCTTCTCGCTCCTCATGACTCCATTTCCTCTTCGCCTTCTTACCTTGGCTGGCTTCCCTTTCACTCCCAACTTAATTTTGTCTTTAAATCTCTTCACTATCTTGCATCCCCATTTTTTTCCTCTCTCCTTTCATTCTACACTCCCTCCCGCTCACTCTGATGGACCAATCTCTTCCTACACATTGTTCCCCCATCCTCATGTGCCTCTTCTCGCTTCTGCTCCTTTGAGCTCCTTGCCCCCCTGCACTGGAACTCTCTACCTCTTTCTATCTGCTCCATCACCACCTATTCCTCCTTCCGTGCTTCCTTGAAATCTCTTCTTGTCCGTTCCCCACCCTGACACCCTTATCCCCTCCTTTCACCCCTCTCTCTCTCTCTCCCCTCATGTCTTCCCCTACTTACCTCTCCCTACCTGCTCCATTTCCTCTTACGCTTCCTCCCCTCCACTTGCATCTTCATTCTATTCCCCATCCTGTCTCCGTCATCCTTCCCCTTCTTCACCCCCTATTTTTCTTGTTTATTGACACAGGCAAATTGTTCTACATACTGTTTTACTGGTTTGAATTATGTTTTGTAATGTGCTTCTATTGTTATCCTCTTATATGTATTCTTGTTGTTATAATGTAAAGAGCTTTGGCATAAAGCGCTATATAAACATAATAAATACAATACAATACTATCTTGTTATTAACTAATCAGTCAAAGGAGTTGTGTGTGTTTGCAGTGGTTCTGGTACTGGGTTTACAGTATTTTTGACTGGTAGGATTCCAGTATGTCACTTCTAGTATCAAGGAGTCGTTGTTCCATGGACCGTTGGTGCATTTGGTTTGCTTGGGCCAGCAATTTCAAGGTCTTTAAGTAACCCATAACTTGTTTTATGCTCCCTGGTATTATGTGTAGGTCAGATCACAGTGTTTTACCGAGTGTCGATGGATGCTGTGGACCGGCGTAGACCGGCTTGTTGCAGAAGCGCCGGCGCTAAGGTGCCTGACTCTTGAAGAGTGATGCCGGTGTTGCTGGGAAATGTAGTTTCCCAAGGTTATTTTCCTAGTTCAAGCAGACGAGCTTGAGCAGGAAGACAGTTTGTCAACAAAGGGAGCCATAGTCCCTTGAATGGTAAGCAAGATTGTCAAAATAATGCCAGATGTCTTAATGCTAATAGTTCTTAGCGGAGTGATGGAGTTTAAAGGATCCTCCAACACTGAGAAAATGTGCGTGCCGGTTGGTAATGATATTTCTGTTACAGCCCCCAAAAGGATGTGGATCTTAACAGTATCAGGCAATCAGTTACCCCAATCAGTTTCAATACCGTTCTCACAGCTCACTACAAGTAAGTAGGCAATATACAATCTTCAATGTGGTGCAACGCGTAGCAGCATAGCAGCATCAGACCTGGTCTGCTCTAACTAACCTTTATGATAAATACTCCTGATAAGGGGATGCTGGTGTCTGTGTGGTGTGCACATTAATTATATTTACCGCCCTTACGATCATCCCGAGTGACTGGGGATATAATTTTATCTTTGGCTGTAGACCTCAATCTCTGTAGTCATGTCTATTTTGCATGCCTACCCTATATTGTGAAGATTATCTCCATACGTATGAGTTAAAACGTAAATACTTGTTTTGCTTCCTCTTAAAACACGGAAAAGGCTTTCTGCTGTTCTTTTACTGCCTTCTGAGTTTTCTATGTTGTCGAGTTGCACTAGACTTTATTCTGGCGTGAGGTCTTTCAAGATTTGGACTTTATTTCTTAACCAGCAGAGCAATGAAATTCCACCTTAGGCTTCACTGGAGATCATGGACAGAAAACAGGAGGAATCTTCGCAGGAATGTGCCACTCTTCGGGTGCTGGGGAACCGCATATATACATGGCTGCATATTTCATTCTACTGTAGAGACTAAATTGTATCCTCGAGTTTGAAGGATGCGTCTGATCAGTGGCATTGCTAAGGGGAGACGGAGGGGGGGCTATAGGCCCGGCTCTTTTGGTTTTATTCCCGGATAGAAGCACAGGGGCGACAACCAAAAGGCTAGCTAGCACTGAGTCCCGACAATCACGATATTAGCGTAGCCTTTCCAGACCTAGCAATACCCCTGCGCCTGATCTACCCATCAATGCCCTTTTTTTCTGCAGCAAACCCACATAGCAACATTACTCAATTCTACTGTTCAAATATGTGCACGGTTAGGGTGTGGGACCCTTCTCCCTACCACTGGCCCCTTCATACACTTAACTGATTCATGTAATGCCCCGGGACCACGCCACTGTTTATCATTGCACCTTCTACGTAGTAGAGAGTATTGCATACATGTACCTTAGCAAACTAACACATACCCATGTGCAATTAATGTGTGCAGTGGTGGTCACGTTAACTTTACATGCTCAAGTAAAGCGATGTGCGGTTGCACATAAAACGTTGCTTGTGCTCCAAATATACTGTACTGTGCACTGCCTGCACAGTCTGGACATGCTCCTGGTGACCATGATCACTGTCCTGCTAACGTGCAGTGCGTGCATTTGCGTAAAGCATGAACTGATGTCTCCTTGCAAGGTCCATCTCTACATGGACCGTGTTTATTCATGACCAATTTGAAGCTTTGTCAGACCCACACAAGTGTCTGTCATTCCCTCATTAGCACCAGTTAACTCATAGAGAACCATGATGCTGGCTTTAGAAAATTAATGAAAAGCAAGTCATGGTTTTCCTGCCTGCGATAAAGACCGCGGGATGGAGGTTTGTTGCTAAACTGTCTTTAATCAGGGCTGTGAATTGGGGTGGTCTGAAAGGGGGGAACTTCATAACGATTCTCAGGCCTGAAGTAAAATTGATGCTGAGGACTGAAGAAAATAAATAAATAAGCCCAAACTGTTGACATTGCTAATGCTTGTTTGCCTTTTTTCCTCCCTGCTGAAAGCCCAAAGTGCTGCATCACTACATTCTGCATTTCTCTGTGTTTCCTTTAAATAGGTGGGTTTGTATAGTATTGTTTTAGTTCTTATAAGTGTGTTTAATTAAAGTATATGTATTTTTTATAGAACCTTGATTGGATATTCCTTTATTTTGGATTTTTGGTCTTGCTGTGTGAATTCTGAGCGTATAGTCTTCCCTTGACCCACGCTACCACAAAAGGCAAAGGGGGTAGATCTCTTAGCTGTGCCTGTTTCAGCTTTGTGAATGGAATCACTGTTGGTTTGTAGAGGTGTGCAGCTAAGTAGGCGGTTTAGCCACAATCCTTCCCTATGCTCCTGCAGAGCCGAAGTAGTTTGTCGCAGTCCCACATTTAGGTATCTCTGGGAAAGCGCGCTGCTTTGTTCTGTGTTGTATTCTTTTGCGTCTTCCAACTAGGTATCCCTAACTAAGTGCACTGCATTATTCTATACTGTGCCATATATTGTGTTCCCACATCTAAGCACACGTTCATTGTTGAGATCCATATGCTGCTCGCACAGGCGCTAGCTACTACTCCTGGTCATAAAGGCACCAACAGTAAGCACATCTTTGATTCATGGAAGTGTTTTATAATGGCGCAATCCCATAGGAAAACGTTCCATGAATCAGGCACCTTCTGTTTTCCCTCTCCTCAACCCAGAAAACCCTCCCCCACACTTTTCATTAAAAAAACCTTAGGGAGCACCTGGAGACCACGACAATGCCAGCAGCATGCGGTTTACATTTTCAAAATAACAAACACCCACCACTACGAAGACCTCAGATCGACACGATGCGTGTGTCTGAAGAACCTGGTCAACAAAAGTATTACGCATTTCAGAACATCACATAGGCGTGTTGCTAAGAAACACTGGGGCGGGCGTATTTGCCATACCTGTCGAATACACCTGTGCAGCGTACTTGTACCGCCTGGGGTTAAGCCGAACATAATCGTGCTAGATCTCGAATAAACACAGGTCAGCTGTTAGGCAAGCAGACTCTCCCAGCAGTGTGTGATTCCGGCAACTTAAGGATATAATGGTTTCCCTGGCATAACACCGTGTTTGTTTCTGCATGACACGCTTAGTTTAAATGATATGAGGAGGGGCGGGTGCGACACACCTTCCTTCCAGGCCCCACCCTCCATTTTTTACGTTTAAGTGTGCGCTTTCTTCGGTACGCTCACGCTTGTCTTGTGAAACTCGCTGTTCTTGTACCTAGGAAAGTGCTGAGTAATGCATGCGCGTTCGACGGGTCTGATGCAAACCTGGGGATTTTGCATCATCGCCCAGCGGCAATAACCCGGTGTGACAAGAGCTTAAAGGCTGTGCATGGTTAGTCGGAAGCTGAGTTGGGCTCCGGTGATAGGGTGGCTGAACTTGGCTTTTTAGAGCAGAGTGAGTAGCAGCCGGGCAGGAGAAAGACGTCTTTTGATGCTTAAACTGAAACTTTTGAAAGGGAGCCGTGACTGCGCAGAGGAAGTCGAGTCAGAGACAGACACCTGCTGCCACACACGCCCGCTATAAAGGCACTGCATTTGCGCTGAGTATGTATAGGAAACAAACTTTCGCCGTCCCAGACATCTCCAATGGAAATGTCCAGCCAGGAGAGTCCAATGGCAGGCTGTCCCAGGCGAGCTACAAGCAGCCGGCAAAACCTGAGGACAGGGTTATCCTAAAAAAAAAAGTCACTTTGCTGAGAGGGATTTCGATTATAATCGGCACTATCATAGGAGCCGGGATTTTCATCACCCCCAAGGGAATCCTGCAAAACACTGGAGGCAGCGTAGGCATGTCTTTGATCGTCTGGACCGGATGTGGCATCATCTCCCTGTTAGGTAAGTGTGGGGAACTGTGCAGGATCTATGCACAATGCGTGCTGCAGAGTCCAGACTGGTGTGTTTAGCAGGGAACGCCACAGAACTAGACGTGCCTCTAATGCATGATCGTGTACATTTCTTAAACTAAACCGGCCTAGGCCTTTGTGGGAGGATAGGGAGAGCGTGCAGAAAGACCAGCAGACAGATAGCATTTGCTTAAAGAACCAATCCTTGATCGAGTTCACACAATTGATAATTTCACACATGAGTTATGGATTGTTTTTAAAATGGTTTTGCTTGTTTTTTCCAAGAGGAAATGATATTGTGCAGAAGAGTATTATGCTTAAACCATATAGATATATATCTTTATTTATTTTTACTTTTGTAAAGCGCCTAAATCCGGGATAATCAAGGCGCTGTTACACGACGAGTTACACGTATTGCAGAGACCTGGAAAATACATGTATACTTATGTATAACTCATATATTTTTATTTTTTTATTTACGTGTGTATAGCCATGTGCAGGCTTTTACAAGGAACGTTGCGACAATGCCAAGTCGGAGTAAAGTGCTGTGACTCGTGATTTTGACTTTCCTTATTAAGTTTGCAGTGCTTCGACTTTCTCAAGTGCTAGATTTAAAATCTTTGCCGTCGCGATTGTCCATTTGGTGTTTTCTCCGCTTATGAGGCGGGCCCACCATGATTCTTCTTCGCGTAAGTCCCGGTCTGAAAATAGAGGGCATAGGTACGCGGCTCTTGCCTCCCGTGTTGCTCGACAAGACATCAGTAAGTGTCGTTTCGTTTCCAGGTGTTCTTCAGGACATAGTCGGCATTCGTTCGAGGTTGACGGAGATCTTATTTTCAGTATTTCACCCGTTGGGAGGAGATTTAGTTTCGCTCTCATGAATGTCTTAGTTTTTTGACTGGAAACATTGCGATGTATGCCATGGTGTCTTTGGCTTTTCTGGTTCATGTAGGTGCTTGCTGTCAGATCTTGCGTAGTGATCCAGTCCTGATCGTCCATTTTTTGTTTGACTCTTTGGGGGTTCAGGATTAGGTTGTGTTCTGTGCATTCCACGAGTTTGAGTTGCTTAAGTCAGCCCAAGTGTTCAGCATGCTGCAGCTTCCGTTTTTGATTTCTTTGTTGATCAGTTTATACATGGAAAGGGTCTCCGGTATTTGGATCTTTCGATAGAGCTGCATGCTGTTGTGCTTGACCATTGTTTCTAAAGCGAGCAGGCCGAGCTCATATCGTATTGCAGGAATAGATATAGATTTTGGGATTTAAGTAAGGATCTCCACAGGAAACCCTCTAACTTCGACCAGATTGTTGTCAGGATGGCCGGATCTTGGACCCACTGAGAGACCAACTTGGTTTTTCGTGATTTTTTGATGTTTCTCCAGTATCAAAATTTTCATTTTTGTCTTGTTGATCTTCAAGTAGTTTTTTTCAATGTAGATCGCCAGGTTGTTCAGTTGTCTCTGAAGGCCAATAGGTGTTTGGTCTAACGAGATTAAGTCATCCGCATAGAGAAGCCTCGGGACACAGGAGTTTACGTTTTCAGGCGGAAAAGATTGCACAAGGGTTGTCAAATTTTTATAGTCACTGAGGAAAGCGATAAACAGGGTGGGTGCCATGAGGTAGCCTTGTTTCACTCTCCTTTTGGAGGGTATTTCCACCAGCAACAAACTCTGTTTACTGAGTCTTACTCGCATACTAGTGTTAGAGTGGAGAGCGATTAAGGGGCCCAGATGTGAAGGTGGACAGTTCCAAGCCACTAGTTTTTGCCAGAGTTTTGTACAATCGACTCTGTAGAACACCTGTGTTAGATCAATGAAGGCCAAATAAACTCTTTCGGCACCGGCTCTGGTTTTGCTTTTGATGATATTTAGCATCATGATGTTGACCGATGTGCTTGCGTTCTTCATAAAACCTGTTTGGAATGGGTCAGCACACGGAGACAGTCTGGCCCACGCTTGAAGTTCTGAGGAGAAGAGATGCAAAAATCTTGATATCTAGTAAGGCAATTGGCCTATAATTGCCTGGGGTGTCTTTATTGCCTTTTTTGAATATAGGGACCACCACCGCTGTAGTGCATGACATCAGAATAGATTTGGCGTTTTGGCATCGGCTGTAAGTCTGATGGATTAGGGTGGACCACTCGTCAGGGTGAGATTTTAAGTCTATATTAGTTAAGCCGTCCGGCCCAGGAGCTCTAGATGATTTCATTTTCAGGATTGATCTTTTGATATCATCTTTGTCTGATTCATCTTCCCAGGTGGATGTGGGCGACTTTCTCGTGCTCTGGTTAGTGCCCGTAGGAGAGTCGAAGAGTGTTGTAAAATGTTCCACCCATCTTGCTTCTCCGACTGTGTTTGTGAGGATCTTGTCTGCTTGGGGTTCCGTGCTTCTTATTAGGGACCAGAATTATTTAGTCTTCTTGGTGCTCACTGTCTTTAACATTTGTTAATCGTCTTGTTTGTACATCTTTGCCCGGTGGTTTTTGAGCCATTGTTTGTATTTCTGTGTTTCTGCTGCTAGGATAGATCTTGCCTGAGGCGTCTGTAGTTTTGATACCAGCCTTTTGAGTGTTCGGAGATGCCTCCTTTCTACCAGCACTTTGTTGTAGCCGTGGTTTCTCGACAGTCTAGGTTGAGTTTTCGTGGTTTGTGCTCTTCTATAGATCAGTAGCAAAGGTTGGTGGTTAACTGGGTCGCCTTTTACTCTATCTGAGTTAACTGTTTGCAATTTGTATTTTTCTGTTAGCTCGACGATGTTCGTGGCCGATAGTCGCAGCTGGGTTTGGTGGCGGTTTGTTTCAAGACTGGGGTTGTAGGATTGGTTTTCAACGCACCATTTGTTCCACTCCATGGTCAGTATGTTGTGATCACTTTCCGCTGTTTTAATAACCTTAAATGCGCGTATTGAGGGTAACAAAGAACGGGAGACAACGATGTAATCCAGAGTTGCCGATTTATTGGATCTTTGCCACGTCGCAATCTGTTGTCCAAAGTCCTCAATTTCCGCTACATTATGGGAATTTCGGGAATTCATGAGGTCCATCCATGCTACCCCTCTCATTGGTGGAGAATCTGGTGTTTTCAGTCTTGGTCGCTGCTCCATTTAATTGACATTTAGCATTTAGGTTGCCACAGATATCAATATCTGATACCTGATGATCTATCCGTAGCTCGTCGATTGCTTCTGCCACAAGCATGCAAAAGGCAGTGTTTGAGGTACGCTGGGGATTCCAGTGACGGTTTATGAAGGCAAGCTGGTAGGATGCCTGTTTCGTACTCTTCAAATTGTTGTAAGCACTGGACAGGAAGGTAGCCAGATGACCATTTGATTCGGATATCTTCTTTTTGATGTTTAGTCCCATACCAGAGCGCACGGCCAGAAGGAAACAAGATGAGGGGCGGCCTAAAGACTGCAGGAGAGATTAGGACCGAGAAGCCGTTGAGAGCCAGTGGATCTTTAACCAGGTCTCTTGCAAGCATAGAACATCAAAGGCTCCTAAATTGGTGCCTCCAGGTTGAGTTAGATGGGTGTGGCCCCTCGTGTTCCATGAGCCGAACTTTAGTGGTGTCATTGACGGCAGGTTGTTGGCAAGTACAGTGGCTTCTCTGGGCTTCTCAGTGTGGTTGGTTAGTTGCTATTTCCTCAGTTTGGTTGTTAGGACTTTCGAAAACCAATCCCGTCTTTGGAGTGTTTAATCGTGCGGTCTGGTGCCTTGTTTTCTAGGCTCTGTGGCGAGGTTTTCCTTTTCATGATTTGACGAGGTTGTTTGCGGTTTGCGTCTTTCCTGGTGATCCCTTGGCTTTTCAGCTAGCCTTGTTCCTGTGGGCCCGCTGTTTTGTTTTTGCTTGTCACTCCCATTGTCAGATCTTTGGCGATTCTTCGAGTTGTGGTTGCTCGCTGTTTGGAGGGTTTCACTGTGCTTTTGGTTTCTCTTAGGTGTGTGGAGCTTGCCCCATCCTAATTTTTTATATAGATCTTCAGTTTTTGAGATGTAGTGGCTCCTTTTCCCCACGTCTTCCCTCGTGGTTTCGGGATTTGGGGCCGTCAGCAAGCTATGATCAATTTCTGTAAGTCGGAAGCTCATTTTATGCAGCTCCCTGTAGACAGAGTTTGGAAGGTTGCAAATCTTCTCCGCTTTTATGTGGAGGTAGGCCTTTGATGTGTGTCCCCTGTGGTAAGGTTCGATTAATACCATGTCTTCTGTTCTTAAAACTCTCAGACTTCTGATGTTTCTAAGTAGGTCTAAGACTGTTCTTCTGTTTAGTATCAGCTCCGCCTTATACAATGGTGTTTGTTATAGTTTAAAGATGCAGACTTTTCTTTTTACAGAGTGGGGTGGTTTCACATGGGGTTCTGGGTTTTGCCTAGTGGGCTCCACTTCATGCCTATCTGGATGTCTATGGTGTATGGGTTTCGGGTCTTCTGGTTGGTCAGGAGCGATTGCTCCGCTTCCACTACTTTGCTGTAGCCCTGTGGTATCGGTTTGAACGTTGTGCTTCGCTGCAGATGGCGATTTTCTGGAGGATTTAGCAGGTTGCTCCGATGACAAGTTCCTCTTATGTTCCCATCCTCTAGCAGGTGGTTTTGACGGGTCGTAGTATGTATTTCGTCGCGACTGTCCTGCGTCTGTGTTTCCCTGTGCACGTCTTTTGTATCCATCCTCCGTCGGTTGGAGGAGACTTGGTTGGCTATCAGGATCTTGGGAAGTGTTTAGTGAAAAGTCCATCAGTTCTTTATCTTCCAAGAAATCCTCAACTGTTATTGGGGACTTGGGTGGCGTGTGTAACTTGGTGTCCGACAGATGCTTTTCCTTTAGTTGCCTAGAGTGAAGTGGCATTTTGCGTGCGACCCCCGGCAATTGCCTTTCGCTCCGTGATATCGAGCTCTGTGTTGAGAGTGTTCGTTGTGGCCAAACTCAGCGTTACTTGTCTCGTTTTTGTACTGTCTGCTTTGGTTTTGATTTTCATGTTGTTGAAAATTGCAAAACTCTTTGGTGTATCGTTAGGGGTCGCCAATATTTGCGGGGATGTTGAGGTCTTTTGGGCCAGGAGGTCTTTTGGGCCAGGTGCGTTTGTATTGGCTTTGGCAATTGCAGGGCTGGTAAAATATCTTCTCCTCCTTTTGGGTAGTTCGGTTGGAGTTCGGCTCTGGTGATATACTGATCACCAATCGCTGGGTCTGATAGCCCCTGGTTTACTTGGGAAGCTTGTGTCACTAAGGACTTACTGATTGGAGGTAGTCCCATTCTTTGTGTTACGGGAGATGTCTGAATTTCTCTTTCTGATGTTTTAGACTTATGGGGGCGCTCTGATGGTCATAAAGGTGGACAAACCTTGTTCGAAAGAATTTGGCTTTCCAGATGCTGTCGATGTTCTGTGGCCTTGAGCTCCGTGGCGGTTATGTATCCTTTTAAGAATGTGAGTTTTGAGTTCATCTGTGCAATCAGGGTTGTCTGATCTTTCAGGGAGTAGCTGACTGACTCGTAGAGCTTGCTGAAAGGAGTTAATGCAATTGTCCCAGTTGACATGATAGACATCAAGTCAGGTTTCTTCTGCGTCTTGTCCTTTTGGTACTATGCCTGATAGTTCCCTTGATCGCTGATAGGTGGTTGGCGTATGTGCTGCTGAGTTTTTTTGATGAATAGGTCTGAGGGAGATGGTGGAAGAGTCACAATGCTTTGGTGGCCCGCCTGGCCCAGTTTTAGTGGATGAGTTTGTGTCCCTCTGCACTGCATGGAGTGACGGGCATTAGGTGGTTCCAGTCCCTGTTTGTTAGGTGCTGGGCACAACTTGAGGGAATCTCTAAAGTGCCCATCTGTTGTGATGGGTGACTGTCTTTGTAGCGGTACCCGGGTGGCCGAAATCCATCAGCTGTGATCCGTTCTCCAGGTGTCTCAAGGTTGCTGGCAAAATGCAATGCCGAGTTATCTGGGGGGGCTCCCGGGGTGGTCGCTCTTGTATGCCGTTTACCTTGGCACCCCTCCCGGAGTTCGAGCACCTTAGCCTCTTCTTTTCTCCCGGTTGTAGGTTCTTGTGTGACGGAACTTGGAGATTTGGGAGAGTGAGAGGGGGTGGCAGTGGTTGGAGTATCTGCTTGTTAGTCGCTTTTGACTGTTCCAGTTTACGCGTTTTAGTTGCCGGAGAGTCCTGGACTGCTTCCAAGATTTCAGCTTCGGACAATTCAGCTGTTAGGTCGAGTTTCCTCTTTCCCTGTTTTTGAAGAAATCTAATAGGGCACTTGCTAGCAGTGGGATAGATAGGGATTGTTTGCGGGCGTCAACTGTTTTACTTATAGTGGTCTTTTTTTCCGGGCGCTGTATCATGCTACCTCCTTTTTTTCTGTCTGAAGTAGACAAGGGTCTTAATCTTTTGCATTTATTTTGGAATAGGTTTTGGGATGGGGTCATTTTTGTGTTTTTTAGGGAGGATAAGAACTCGTTTGTTTCTTTGCTATTTCTGCGTCTCGGACATGGTCCAACACTGTGTGGTTTTTGTCTATTTGAGGCATGGATTCGTTTTGTGATTCTTCTTCCTGAGGAACCCAGTCGTTGTCTGAATCCGCAAGTGGTGTAGTAGCTATGCTTGCGGTTTCTTTGTGCCGGGTGGATAAGTCTGCAATAGTGTTTGCATTAATGTTTGCTGGCCCTCCCTCAAGTACTGCGTGGATAAGCGCTTTTGTAGTTAGAATAACTGGTATTAATGGTGGATCCCCCTCCGCTGTGCCTCCCAGGTATGAATTTGCGGCATTCCTGTTTGCAGCAATGTTTTTGCAGGCGGGGGCGTCTTCTCCCCGCCGGCCACCAGAGCGGGATCAGTGATCGTACTGTTAAGCGGCTTCACTTCAACACTACAGCTAAGTCAATGCCTAGTCTGGGATGCTGAGGGAAACCCTTATTGATATATTTTTAGGTCCAGTTCATGTACTCTGGATGACAACCCTTGTATAACACCCCTCTCTTAGAATCCCCCTGACCCCACTGAGCCACGAAGTAGGTCTGTTTTCCAAATTTACAAGGTTTATTTGAGAAATATAACAGTATATATCTATCACACTTTTATAATAAATTAATATTGGATATCACACTTAAAATATGACAGTGATCAACAATGGATAATGTTCTACTGGCAAACTGATTTGGTTACTTAGAAGTATTATAGAGGATGAGGTAGCTGACATGCTTTATGGTTTCAAGGAAAAGCAAGGTGGAATAAATGCAGTACAGAAAATATACTGATATGGTTTCACAAGAGATAATATGTTCACTTTTCCCCTGGTGGCAATTCACCCCCCCCCTATATGCAATACAAGGAGATGGAAGTAACACACACAGTCTTCAGTAATACAATCAAATACAATACGAAATTCAGTTCCCCCCCAGCAAGCTTAGACAACAGGTATGCTTTTTAAAACACGGGAAAGAGTGCTTTGTAATGTGGTGGCAAGGAAGTGAAAAATGCTAAAATTGCTTTTAATTCCCTATAGGAGGTTCAGGGTGAGTGGTAGACACTTTAAATCAATTCAGGTCAGCCCTAACAATGGTTCAGGGATGGTTATTAGGTTGCAAACGAATTTTAGCAGTTCAGGCAAAAGCGGCTATCTTTTTACAGATGACGAAATTAGGCCAAATCGGAAATCGCTGTAAATTTTGCGAGTGCTTAAATCGCGATTGCGGTAAAAGTTAAATCTCTTTCCTAGGACAAACGGTTCCCGAGATATGGACGATTTTGTGAAGGTAGTTTTTCGGATTTAAAGTAAACTCAAAATGACAGGTGACCGCTTGCAGCTGCAGAATTGACAGGTGACAGTTGTGCAGCTTTAAAAATGACAGATGACACGATTTCTCGGAGGCTGTTCTAATTAGGTTAAAATAGTTTGGATTAGATTATTTTAAACTCAGAGATTGGTTCTGCACAGTTCTGGCAGATACTCACTCCTAATTTTGAAATGAATGGGCCTCGTCACGGATCTGGTCAACACGTCCAGTGGCGGTTCTCTCTGCTCGGCGGGTCAATCAGGCACCGGTTCTGCTCACAGCGATCCGAATCTCTGGTTCTGCTCACAGTGGTTTGGGTCTGGTCTGCGGTTCCGGCAAAAGTTCTTGGCAAAGAATTCAAACAGCTCACCCGGCTGTTGAATAGTTTGGTTAGGTTTGCTGGATTCTGAAGGCCTGCTGAGAATACTTTTGCTTGCAGTGGGCCTTCTAGGTTCAAAGTTCTGTAGTCTATGGGTCCCTGGTTCTGGTCTCTGTCTGGAATGGATGTCGGCCGTCAAAATGCTCCGCAGAAATGGAAAATGAATCTCTCTACCTGTCCCAGCAGTCTCTATTTATGTGTTTTGGAAGTGGGTGTGTGCGTGGCATAACTGAACCTGCCCCTCTCTTGATTTGATAGGTCAATAGATTCTTTGGTCCCTGATTTGGGAAGGGATAGTGTGTCAGAGTGATGTCATTTTTATGACCTACAGAAATGACACTCCCCTGGTCAATGTGCACACACATCTATTTCTGATCCAAATACATATTTCCCAGGTACACAAGTGGTTGACATTACATGTACATATTACACATTGCTTCCGGTAGTGTCATGATCTCTGCTTCCAAAAGGTCAGGGTTTTCCCAACTCCCTTGGAAGCAGATCCATAACCCAGGTTCCGAGTGCCAACCAGTCCCAATTGGGACCTTTTGGACCCAGTCCTGGTGCCAGTGGCACCAGGCTCATAAATATGCCCAGTCCCAGCGCTGGAAGCGCCGGGCTCATAATGCTTGGATGGACATACCTTCAGCAGACCATGCTGCTTACTTGCCTGCCAGTTGAGCCTCTGATCCTCTTCTGTTTGGAACTACGTTTCCTGTTGGGTGGGGCTGGAGCCACTCCCTAGATTCAGAACACTGGAACTCTTCTGGAAGGCAGGAACTCTTTTCTTACCAGGAACTCTTTTCTTACTTAGGCGTGGCTGTGGAAGGAGACACCTAAGCACTACAGGAGGCTATTTAAACCACACCCGGTGGATGAATCTTGCTTTGCGTTATTCTGCAACCTCTGCAGCAGAACGCTCATCGTGTCTTCTGCATCCGGTCCTGGGCCTAAGGAAAAAGGCTTACCATCCTGAATCCAGTCTTCAGCAACACCTATAAAGACAAGAAAGAACAGGTTAGCATTCCGGCATCTGAAAGGCAAAGGCCATCCTGAATCCAGTCTTCAGCAACACCTATAAAGACAAGAAAGAACAGGTTAGCATTCCGGCATCTGAAAGGCAAAGGCTTACCTACTCTTCGTGCGCTCCGGAGGTCTTCACACTGCATTCCGGCATCTGAAAGACAAAAGTTTACCAACTCTTCGCACGCTCCGGAGACCTTCGGCGCTGCATCCCGCATCTGAAAGACAAAACAAGGTGCGTTTCAAGACATTGGGGAACTTTAATACTCACGTGCCATTACTCCTTTCCACATCTAATCCAGTGGATATTCCGGCACCCTGCAGCCGCTCCGAACTCGTACCTGCAAAATAAAAAGACAGTTAGAGCGCATAGTGAAGCAGGCAACAAGCGCTTACTTACGTGCTTCCAGGCGCTTCTATTCATCACACGGGCTCCATCTTCAACTCACTTCAGCCCGTCATCCGCCATCGCCGGAACCCTGCAAAACAAGAGACATCATTACTAAAGACTTTAAAGACATTTGAATGACTCGAAACTTACCGTTCGTGCAGTAAACGACGGACAGCAGTCCTCTGAAGTCAAGAGGCCTGCGCTACCTATCCAGTGAAGAAACTGGTTACAGCACCCTGCCCCGAGGCAGATGGAGAGCTCGGCATTCACTTACCTAAGGTGAGAGCGTTAACCTTTGGGGGTCTACAGGAGAGGAGAAGAGGAAAGAGATAGGGACACCCCAATAACCCCAGTTCATTAACCCCATATTTTCTATCTGCAGACATCTTACTCTACACGTCAGGCATACAGTGCACAGAGGTCCAGCCCAAAGAGCCAACCGGGTGCTACACATCACCTTTGAAGATACGGTAGTCGCCCAGTCAAGACCGGCGCCTCTGCGAGAATCAGGTGAGCGTTACAGAACGCAAAGCCTACCGCAAAACTCTTGCCCAGGCGCTATGGAAACCTCGGATACTGACCCCCTAGCCCGGTTACTTGGGGAACTAAGGGCAGAAGTGCATGCAGCTCGTCAGGAAACGAATGCTCTAAGAAGGGAACTAATTATTTCCAAGGAGAGAACAGACAATCTTGCTAGACAAGTTCTACAGTCACAAGCCGGACAGACCCCGTTACAGGGGCAAATCTTCCTTCAACATCCTCTATGAATCCAGTGCAGATCAACCTACCTGGGAATGTACCTCTGGCTCCGCCCGAACGATTTTCTGGTGACCCAAAGAGGTTTGCAGTATTTATCAATCAGTGCCGGTTGCACTTCTTATGCCGGCCAGTAGCCTTTCCAACTGATCAAGCAAAAGTAGCTTTTGTACTTTCGTACCTTAGTGGCAATGCGGCAGACTGGTCGATCCCTCTAGTTAATCAAGATGATCCGGTTCTCCATGATTTTCAAGCCTTTCAGATTAGTATGGAAAAACTGTTCGCAAGACATGCACAGGGGCAGGCCTTGGACAATGAGCTTCTTTCGTTGCGACAGGGTAATCAAGACCTTTTGGCTTATATTGCATCTTTCAATAGACTAATAGTGGAAACTCAATGGCCTGAGGACAAAAGGATTACGCTGTTTTATAGAGGTCTACGTGGAGAGCTCAAAGACGTTTTAGCCCAAGTAGTGAATCCCCCACAAGACTGTTCGGATTATATAGACTTGGTCGTTCAAATAGATCACAGGCTGCAGAACAGGAAGGCCGATCGTTCCAAGTTTGATGCTCGAGTATTTTCCAAACCGCCAACTCCTTCCAAAGGAGTAGACTCCGGGGAACCCATGCAAATAGGGGGTCTGAAAGGTCCTCTAACACAAAGGGAGCGGGAAAGGAGGAAACAGTTGCAATTATGCCTATATTGCGGAAACTCGGGGCACTTTCTTCGAGACTGTCCGGTGAAACCTGCCAAGAAGGCAGTAGGAGCTGCAGTTACCAAAGTTACAAACTCTGAGCAGGGAAACGACCTCGCCCGACAAGAATAGAGGTCCTCTTGCCGAGCGTGAAAACCAGTTCCGTGACCTCGCATTTCGTGATACCTATGGTCCTCATTAGCCCTGATAATCCAGATTGATTACATGCAATTGAAGCTTACGTCGATAGCGGTGCCATCGGCAATTATGTGGATCATGAAATGGTTTTGAGGATGAATCTAACTCTTTGTCCCAAGGCTGTAAAGGACGTCATTACTACGGTGGATGGTACGGAGATAGCCTCCGGGCCAGTAACGCATACCACTCAAGAGGTGACGCTAGTAAGTCAAGATGGACACCATGAGAAGATAGTGTTCGATGTGATCAAGGCCCCTCAGTTTCAGATTATTCTAGGAATACCTTGGTTAGAGAAACACAATCCTCTGATCGATTGGCGAGCAAGAACGGTCCAGTTTCCAGAATGTGTCTCTACTTGTCACCCTCTACCTGGTGTTGCACTGGCCGCAATTTCTTCAGAGACTCCCCAGTTACCTCCCGAATACCTAGAATACCAAGATGTTTTCCGGAAGGATCAGGCTAACTCTCTACCTCCTCATAGGTCTTATGACTGCCAGATAGACCTGATACCTGGATCTACTCCTCCTTGTAGTAGAATTTATGCCCTCACCGAGCCTGAGAACCTTCACCTTCGACAATACCTGGATCAATACCTGGCAAATGGGTTTATTCGTCCTTCCAAGTCCCCTGCTTCTTCAGCTTTGTTCTTCGTTCCAAAAAAGGAAGGAGACCTTAGAACTTGTATCGATTATCGCTCCCTGAACCAGATCACCGTTAAGAATAGATATCCGTTACCTTTGATCCCTGAACTCCTGGACCAAGTCAGAAAAGCATGCATATATACAAAGCTGGATCTTAGAGGAGCTTACCACTTGGTACGAGTAAAAGAGGGCGATGAATGGAAGACAGCCTTCCGCACCAAGTATGGGCTATTTGAATATCAGGTCATGCCCTTCGGACTTTGCAATGCCCCGGCCGCCTTTCAATATTTTATGAACGATGTCCTCAGAGAGCTCATAGATGTATGTGTTGTTGTTTACATTGACGACATCCTCGTTTATTCTTCATCGGAATCTGAACATCGGAAACACGTGAAAATGGTCCTCGAAAGATTGCGTCAACACAAACTTTTCGCTAAGTTGGAAAAATGTGTTTTCAACGTGACTGAAGTTGAATTCTTGGGATTCATATTATCACCTGGCGGAGTGCGTATGGATTCAAAGAAGGTCGATGCAGTTCTCAAATGGCCATCACCATCCTCTGTAAAAGGTGTGCAAAGCATGTTAGGCTTCGCTAACTTTTACCGCAGGTTTATCCCCGTATTCTCTCGAATAGTCCAGCCCATCACTGCCTTGTTAAAGAAAAACAAACGTTTTGAATGGTCTACCGAGGCGGAACAAGCTTTCCAGGATTTGAAGACTAAATTTATCTCTGCACCAATCTTAAAACACCCTCGCCCCAAACTCCCCTACATCGTGGAAACTGATGCTTCAAGCCTTGCCATGGGGGCAGTTCTATCACAAAAGGACCCGGTAACCAATCAGTTGCATCCCATGGCATTTTGGTCCCGCAAATTCTCGCCTCCTGAAATCAATTACACGATTACTGACAAGGAACTTCTGGCTATCAAGTCTGCCTTTAAGGCTTGGCGGCATTATCTGCTGGGGGCCCGACACACCGTTACTGTGATTACGGATCACAGAGAACCTGCAATATTTGAAGACCACAAAAGCCCAATCCACTAGACAACTCCGTTGGGCATTATTCTTTGCCGAGTTTGACTTCATAATTACCTATCGACCTGGTACAAAGAACGGTAAAGCCGATGCCCTTTCTCGGATGGGAGTGGAAGAACACTTGGTCAACCCTAAACCTGTACCAATCATTCCCGAACAAAGAATTCTGGGTGTAATCGCCACAGAATCCATAGAGGAAGTTAAGGATAAAGCCAGGCAACTTGTAACTCCAGCAGACATACAGAATTGGCATCTGCAGGGAAAGGACTTTGCAGTAAAGGACAACTTATTGTATTTCCAAGAACGATTATACCTACCCAGCACAGATTTACAGAAAAAAGTAATCTCTTATTATCACGACTCTTTAATGGAAGGTCATCCCGGTATAGCCAAGACCTCAGAAAAGATCAAGCGCTACTTCTGGTGGCCGTCTTGGAAAAAAGATATCAGAGACTTTATAATGTCCTGTGGAGTATGCGCCCAAAACAAGAGTCAAAAGGAAAGACCAGCAGGCCTCTTACGCCCTATTGACATCCCACCTCGCCCTTGGCATACGCTTTCTATGGACTTCATCACCGCTCTACCTCCATGCTCCGGATACAATACGATTCTAGTAATCGTGGACTTATTCTCCAAGATGGCGCATTTCATTCCGCTCAAAGGCTTGCCAACAGCAGCAACTCTGGCCCAAGAATTTCTCAAAAACATCGTCCGACTGCACGGTTTTCCTTCGGTTCTAATTTCGGATCGAGGTAGTCAATTTATTTCTCATTTTTGGCGAAGTTGCTGTCGGTCGGCTCAAATTGATGTGAGACTATCGACCAGTCACCACCCTCAGACCGACGGACAAACCGAGAGGACCAATCAAACTCTGGAACAGTATTTACGCTGCATGCTGCAACAAACTGAAAAAACTTGGAAAGATATCCTTTGGATAGCCGAGTATGCCTACAATAACTCTGTCCATTCGGGAACTGGGAAAACCCCGTTTTTTCTTTTGTACGGCAGTCACCCTCGAACCTCGGAGTTGGATCTCCTCCAAGATCTTGAAACACCAGCAGTAGACTACCTGCATTCTACAATCACCCAAGCCTTTAAGGAAGCTGTTTCTCACCTTCAAAGGGCTAAAGAACAATACAAGAAAGGAGCAGATCAACATCGGAAGGAAGCCCCTCACTATCAAGTAGGGGATCAAGTCTGGTTATCCACCTAATATCCATCTCTAAAAGGGCCACGCGCATTCAACCCAAGATACCTTGGTCCCTATTCCATCACTACCATAGTAAACCCAGTAGCGGTCAAGTTGGACTTGCCCCCGCACATGAAGATACATCCGGTCTTCCACGTCTCTCTATTAAAACCCGTGCAACCTCAAACCCCACTAACCAAATCTCCAAAACCTATCCTAGTGGATGGAGAACTCGAGTTTGAAGTCAAAAGCATTCTGGACTCCAAGATCTCCAAATCTAAACTATTCTACCTAATTGACTGGAAAGGCTACGGCCCCCAAGAGAGATCCTGGGAACCTGCTGAATATGTCCACGCTCCTCGCCTAATCAAAAGATTTCACCGAACATTTCCTGACAAGCCAAAACCCCCGGAGAAGCCCGGTTTGGGAGGGGCCTTGAGGGGGGGTACTGTCATGATCTCTGCTTCCAAAAGGTCAGGGTTTTCCCAACTCCCTTGGAAGCAGATCCATAACCCAGGTTCTGAGTGCCAACCAGTCCCTATTGGGACCTTTTGGACCCAGTCCTGGCGCCAGTGGCACCAGGCTCATAAATATGCCCAGTCCCAGCGCTGGAAGCGCCGGGCTCATAATGCTTGGGTGGATTTACCTTCAGCAGACCATGCTGCTTACTTGCCTGCCAGTTGAGCCTCTGATCCTCTTCTGTTTGGAACTACTTTTCCTGTTGGGTGGGGCTGGAGCCACTCCCTAGATTCAGAACACTGGAACTCTTCTGGAAGGCAGGAACTCTTTTCTTACCAGGAACTCTTTTCTTACTTAGGCGTGGCTGTGGAAGGAGACACCTAAGCACTACAGGAGGCTATTTAAACCACACCCGGTGGATGAATCTTGCTTTGCGTTATTCTGCAACCTCTGCAGCAGAACGCTCATCGTGTCTTCTGCATCCGGTCCTGGGCCTAAGGAAAAAGGCTTACCATCCTGAATCCAGTCTTCAGCAACACCTATAAAGACAAGAAAGAACAGGTTAGCATTCCGGCATCTGAAAGGCAAAGGCTTACCATCCTGAATCCAGTCTTCAGCAACACCTATAAAGACAAGAAAGAACAGGTTAGCATTCTGGCATCTGAAAGGCAAAGGCTTACCTACTCTTCGTGCGCTCCGGAGGTCTTCACACTGCATTCCGGCATCTGAAAGACAAAAGTTTACCAACTCTTTGCACGCTCCGGAGACCTTCGGCGCTGCATCCCGCATCTGAAAGACAAAACAAGGTGCGTTTCAAGACATTGGGGAACTTTAATACTCACGTGCCATTACTCCTTTCCACATCTAATCCAGTGGGTATTCCGGCACCCTGCAGCCGCTCCGAACTCGTACCTGCAAAATAAAAAGACAGTTAGAGCGCATAGTGAAGCAGGCAACAAGCGCTTACTTACGTGCTTCCAGGCGCTTCTATTCATCACACGGGCTCCATCTTCAACTCACTTCAGCCCGTCATCCGCCATCGCCGGAACCCTGCAAAACAAGAGACATCATTACTAAAGACTTTAAAGACATTTGAATGACTCGAAACTTACCGTTCGTGCAGTAAACGACGGACAGCAGTCCTCTGAAGTCAAGAGGCCTGCGCTACCTATCCAGTGAAGAAACTGGTTACAGCACCCTGCCCCGAGGCAGATGGAGAGCTCGGCATTCACTTACCTAAGGTGAGAGCGTTAACCTTTGGGGGTCTACAGGAGAGGAGAAGAGGAAAGAGATAGGGACACCCCAATAACCCCAGTTCATTAACCCCATATTTTCTATCTGCAGACATCTTACTCTACACGTCAGGCATATAGTGCACAGAGGTCCAGCCCAAAGAGCCAACCGGGTGCTACAGATCACCTTTAAAGATACGGTAGTCGCCCAGTCAAGACCGGCGCCTCTGCGAGAATCAGGTGAGCGTTACAGGTAGTCTCTGTCCCGACTCTGGCGTTTCTAGGAGCTTGCATTAAAAAATGGCAACTTATTTTCGATTTTAGTGGGTTTTGCAACATTGGTTTTTCATCAAAAATTATACAAAGGTACATTTCCCTTCCACATATATCCCAGTAACTTTCCATGTCTCTAGCTTAAATACAGTGTCTACAATATTCATAATTAGCAGTGTCTTGCCCCAGAACATGGTACAAATCGGAGTTTGGACTCAAATCGTGAGGGCATTTTCCATACTAAGACTCTCAAAGTTGTACATTGCTGTCATTTGGTTACAATAAGTTATCACAGTTTCTATAAAATATATATTTGTTGCAATTCAACTCCCCAAAGTGTTTGGGTCTGCCTCCAGAAGTCTGGGTGGGTCAGTGATCTTATGTCTCTCCTTGCTGGCAGAGGGCTGTTGACAGGAAACACTCAAAATTAACATACCCCATTCAACTGAAAGGGGCTATTGTCTCTCTCCTCCAGGCTGAAGGGGAAACCCCCTCCCTCTCACTCAGAAGGGCCATGTGATTTCCTGCCTCCTGTTGTGAGTCTCTGGGGTGTTAAGAGTTCTTGGCCTCTGGGAACAGCAAGTGGCTAAGATTTTTTTAATTAACCCACAGGCTTTGAAGTCCAGGTCCCTTTGTCAGCCAGTTCTCCTGTCAGAGTTTAGACCGCTAGTGCCGCCTTGAGGAATTTGTCGGTACTGCATCCATTTTTGAGTTGTCTTGAATTTGACAGGAGATTTTTGCTATTATTTTGATAGGCATCCTTAAATTAGAGTGGTTATGTGGAACCCCACCACAAGAAGGTTGTATCTTTGGAGTGGTCTTGTGCCAACTGCGCAGTTCTCCTGGATTCTGGCGTGAATGTGGGCGGCGACATCTCATCCCCACATCCACCCGGTCTATTGATTTATTTTGTTCTGGGATAGAATAATGGGTGGCGACAGCTCATCCCCACATCTACCCAGTCTAAGGATTCAACATGGGTCAAAACCCTTGACAGTACGCGGCGCCAGCGTGTAGGTGAAATCCTTGAGCCCTGAGTCACCCTCTGCCTCCCCCACTGTCGCGTTTTCACCTTGGACTGGAACAGAGTAGCAGGCACATCTGAGTGGTGTCCCGGTTTCTGGTCAGGTTTTTGCAGTTTAGTCACTGGGTACTTGACCAATGGACTCTGGGAGTCGAGTACAGGAAGACAGCTTTTGGGCTGGGTGTGAGCACTCCTTAATTGGTGCCCTTCGGCGTCGGCGTCTGCAGCCACTTTGTTGTTTGCCAACATAGTTCGCTGGTCCATTGATGGACGTAGGGAGTGGTCAGGAAACATGCCCCACAGACAGGGCGCGTGGCAAGTGGCTTTGTTTTTTGCGAGTCGAGTCTCAGTTTTCCTCGGTTTCCTAGATTCCCGAGATCACCAAGATCACTTTTGCTTCACTTCTGCTCTGCTTTCAGCGGTCGGGTGAAGCTTTTGAATGATGGGAGGCGGCAGCAGTCCAGGTAAACACGCCCCCCAAAACCGTAGCACGCAGAGAAAACAAACTTGTAGATTCCTCACCGAGATCACTTTAGCTTCACTTCCTGCTCCGTAAATCATATTGTTCTCATGAAGGCACCAGTGTTAGGCAAACAGCCAAATAATCCATTCTGTTGAGGTACATAGAGGGCCGGCTGAACGTATGTCATTACTGGCATGTCGCCCATTTCAACATAATGTTTGGGGGCTCCCTGCCTACACCTAGGAAAAACAGCCTGAGGCACCCCATGGGATGATCAGATTATAATGCAGACAGAGGAAAGAGGCAGGGGGCTGATATATATAGATTATCGCAGGACTAGCAGATTGAGGGAGTTGGAGCCCCTCATGCACACTGAAAAGCCATTTGGCACGTTGCTGGCAAAGAGTAAGTATACAGACGAAATGGGAGAACACAAAGCCAACAAGGTGATAGCTGCCTGGAGAATGAGTGAGGCAGAGGAAGGAGAAGGTCTGATGGTTCCAGTAAAAGCAGCCTGATACGCAAGGGCTGTAAAGTGTACCTTAATACCCAGATTGTTTTCGTAAAAATGTCAATCGGAAAGTTGTATATTCGAAAAAGAACAGGCACAGATGCATGGACAGTTACATAGACATTCACAATTTGAATGTTAGGCTGGAAAAGAGGTTGGAGTAGTAAGCACATAGGTAGACACATTTGCCATGCACATATACATATGCGGGAGCTCTTAGGGTACTTTATAAAATTGCAATCAGATTAATATACCCTTGTGGACCGAGGGAGGGGGTGTTTTCTTGGGATCGTCTCGGGCTATAAATTGGGGAAGGGTCATTATTCCAAGCAGTAATGACCCCTCCCAAGGTCTGTAAGGCTATTTGCACATAGTGGTAACATACGTGTTTTGGAGTTTTGCTGGTGAAGTAAACAACGTTAGTTTAATAGTAACTAAAATAAAAGGCAAACAGTAAGTTAAATTTGGTTTTATTTTTTCGTATTCAATTAAAAAAAGGTTTTCTTCATAACTGAAGCATTTTAATTTCAAACTTGCTTGAACTAGAACTGGTTTAACAAGAGCATACATTAAAAGTAACGTAAAATGAAACGGTTCTCTAAAAGAAATTGAAAACATTTTCCCATATTTTAGCTTTCTCTTTGCTGCATTAAATTAGATGTTGCATTGAAATAAATATACTTCCAGAGAGGGGTGTCTTGTTGAAATAAATATTGCTCAGAATTAGCATTGTTGTTTCCCTGTCTGCTTTTGAAATCATAATGTTGAAAATGTAGTTATTGGCTGCACTGTGTACATTGTAATTGGCTGAGGGGAAGTCAATAACAATCTCCATGTTATAATATGGCAATAACCGCCAAGCTGGCAGGCCATTACCGCCTAAGATTAAAGGCCCAAGAGTAACTTTGGGCCCCACACATTTTCACTTTTAGATCTATAGATAGTTTGTTTAATTTGTTTTATTAGAATTAATTATTGTCTTCATTGTTTACTTCCCATTATATCATTCTACATTATTATCACATTGCCACTTATGTTACGCTAGTATTTTATTATTACATTATGTGATATCTGTCATGTTTTAAATGATGCTTTCTGGTTAAGCATCAAGACTAATATCATGGATTCTCTCTTTGTGCCAATTAAATTAATCTTCCTCTGCTGGATATCCTGTCCAAAGTTGCAGCCTGTAGGAATTCTGCCATCTGCTCATGTGAATTCTTCCAGATCAATACCCTGGTACAAGCCTTCTCCATCCATCTCCAACCCATTTCCTGCTGATAAGTGTGAAGTTGGAAATACATTGGAGAGACATGACAGCCATATCCTTGTCCTATACCCCTTTTATCAGGTGTGTTGTGTTTATTTTCTGCACAGGAATCCCTGCTGGCAGTGCTGTTCTTCCTCTTTTTGGTTTGGTGAACAGACCCTTGGGATACCATTATGGGACCCATGGGTCAGGCGTACAACCCTGTATCCCTAGTGTACGTTGTTAGGCACCTGTGTGGCCCACAGAGCAGGGTATTGGATGTGATAGCTCCATGCAGAATTTGACAGGTGCTCTGAATATCCTCCATTTTGGGATACCCAGGCCCTGCCATTGGAATCCGTTGATTCCTGATAGGGGACAAGATGGCCCAGTGGTCTCTTGCTTTCTATCGACTGTTACCTTTTTTTCCCCAAGTCCTGGGAAGCCCTGACTCAGTCCCTTCCCCTGACTGGCTGCTGGGTGGAAGTTCCATATATGGTATTGTGGGGAAGTACAGGTCAAACTTTCTGCAGCCTTCCTAATGACGGTACGTTGTGGGTACGCCCTTAGGTTGGGAACTCGGTGAATAGAGTGTGTGACCAATATACATTTCATATTATGGGTGTCTGGTTTCTAGTGTATGACACAATGACTGAGACAACCCTGCCCGAAACTGGTATGAATGCAGTGAGGAGCGCTGAATGGCTGGGAGCTTGTCCCAATCCACATTCCGTGTTGTGAGTGTCTGGAAGGAGAAGAATGGTCTGAATATTTTGTGAGCCAGATTGGCTGCCTGCCTGCCTGAATGCCCTTCTGAATGATTGGTTGCCTGAGTGTGACCCAGCAGAGTGAATGAGAGAACAAACAGTATATCTGGGGACCTCTCACTGTTGGAAATCGTTCAGAAGTTTAAGTCAAAACTTGATGCTTACTCTCGAAGCCGAGCCAGAAGAAGAATTGCTGCTGCTTTCCTTTACACAATCTGAAAGTTGTCGTGCCTTCTAGGACTGATCCAAGAGAGGACCTGGCTAGGAGACCTCTTCCCGAGCTACGAGGGAACATCCTGCACCAGCTAACCTTCACCAAGGCTCCCTGGAAATCAGTCATCGAAAGGCTGATGGCTGATGGCTGGAGACTGGGACCGCCGAGGAATCTGAAGTGAAGAGCTCGGATATTAAAGTCCTTCGCCGCCGACAACCATCATTGCCGACTGCGGCTGCAACGCTCCATTGACATTTGAATCAATGACTCCCTTTCTCATCACCGTCAACCTCTTTGTCCTGCCAGAGAAAGTCAAGGTCGCTGCCGAACCAAGGAGAATCCGCTGGTGGGTTTCCCACCACCCGAAGCCCACAAAGATGCCAAGGAAGATCCAAAAGCCAGCCGTGGTCGAGTCCCGATTGACAACGCCAACCGCTGGCGACCCGACGCCCTTGCTGGGCCTACGTTCTTCATTGATCTACTTTGTGGCAACAAACTATCATTGCTGAGGTGCACTACATGGCTCTTCTTTGCAGGACATGCACGATTGATCTCCAACGAACACCACGAAGGCAAAAGCTGCTGTCTTGACAACATTGTTTACCTTTTCTTATATGAATCTCGATCATCTGTGGCTCCTGCCTCCAAGGGAGTTCACTCAAGAAGGATCCGTCGACGACCTGTCGTAGAACTCTGCTAAATCAGGTACATTGGGATAGTAGAACATTTGTAGAAGGAAATAAGACTCTGCTAAGCAATATACAGACTGGGCTTGTCAGTATATCATTATTTACAGGTTGCCCAGGCAGGGGGATCCTCGCACAGGACTGTATCTTTCAGTAGGGGCCCAGTATTCTGCTAATTGTATAACCAACTTGTTTTCCTCCCAAGTTTATGGTTGATACCTTCTGCTATTGATTTGCATGCCATTTGAAAATGTCAGCAGTTGGTGCATTTTAATGGAGTCAAAGAGTACTAAAAAAGAGCTTCTACTTTGCCATATAGAGGGCATGATTACAGATAACCCCCCCTCCAGTCTTTACAATAAGTAGGCAAGTCATTATTGCTGGGATCATTTGAGACAATAGTCAGCCTATTGAAATGTTTTACTCATATATGTCTCATCTATCTCAAACATCAGGATACCCGTGTAAATCATCTACCTACATGATTTCATCATAGACTTCAACCTAGTCAGGCTCATGATTAACGCAACTTGGTTCTACATCACATCTGTACCATTTACACCCACTTGGTCCTCTCGGGGTATGCTCTTCTTTTTTAAAACACCACCAGACAGAAGAGGTGGTGAAGTGATCACCAATACATCCTGCTACTAAGAGGTCCCTACCTTTAGCAGCTTCCAATTCATCACTATTCAATTTGATACCAGTAGATAGATATGTGACCAACTTCTTACAAGCCTGGGACCTGCTTGGTCTTTTCTTAGACGTTCAATGTCTCCCAACTCACCTTTTCACTATGTAAAACAATAATATGATATCTGGAGACTTAAACCGCAGGCTCAAAGGAACCTCTTTTACTTCCTCCAAGGAATTCTCCCTCATTTGTCACTACTTCAATCTCATTCTCCCCGGAATTCCATCTAAGACGAAATATTGCTTCCTTGATATCGTAATCACATAGGAATACCTATCTCACTAGCTGTTACATAATCATTTTCCCCATTCTTACCTCCTCCACCACCTTCTAAGTTTGTATTTTCCCAAAGAATCCTTTTTATGATGCAGCAAGAAATGAATGTCAACACTATTCAAGGCTCACACTGCATAGAGATTCCTCAATCTGCTCCCAAACCATCTTACAGCCAAGGGCATTCTCTGTGCTTTAACTTTATCTGCTACCATGTCCAAAGCTGTAGATTGTTCTGCCCTTTCGAAAGGGGAAAGTCAATACCAGCTGACTCAACTTTATCATGATGATTAGAAAAGAGTTGGTGAAACGGGATTGAGACTCAAGAAGAACCCAATTAATTCATAAAATTACTGATGCCCTTTTAGAAAAATAAGAAAGAGAAAGATCTAAAAACACACAATTTAAAAGCAAAACATGCTTTCATTTTCCTAACAGTGGCTCGAAAGATGAATTCTGCAGCAAGTATGTAGTGGCAGGACTGGTTAGTGATTTCAATACAGATATGTGACCACTACAAAATATGTTGTCAAGATTTAAATGGGGCAATTTCCATGTTATCTCAATAGAACATCAATCATTTTGGGAACTTATTGGAGTTCACATTAAGTCTGTCTGTGCCAAATCGTAATCACAGTTTACGTACGTACAACCGCCACAGAGGAGTATGGTTTTCTTGCTTAAAATGCATCTGCAAGCAAGCATGGCTAGAAGTGTAAACTGTTGTTACTGAATCTTGTTATTTGTGTCTCTGCCACCAGTTTTGTGGTCCTTTGGACAGGTCAGCCGCCAATGCCTGCATTCTGTGCATAATATTCCTTCATCTAATGAAGATTACATTGAAAATTCTCTCCTAATAATTTTTCCTGTAAGAATGAATTGACCAGTGTGCGTTCCTTTGCTGCTCACTTCACTCTGCATCTCTGATTAAACAGTCTGTGGGACTTCAGATGGTGGCGCATTGTTCCAACTTCGCATTCCATTTGCAGTTAGAAAAAGAAATGGTTTAAAAACATGCATTTTGTGGGATTGGGCCTAGTTTACAAATGATTGCAAATAACCACTCACATTATTACAATGCAAAATCTCTTGCTATGTCCCTGCATGCCCGTTGAGATCTGAGTGTTTCAAACTCCATATTGCCCCGACTTCAAACTGCAAACACAGAGGCACCAGGCCTTTGTCAGTTCTTGGACCAAGACGACGGAACACTATGCCGGCACGATCTTCACCAACTCTTTCTCTCTTCAACTCAAACCTCAAAACTCACTTCTTTAAGTCTTCACTAAGCATCGTACCTCCCCCTTTTTGCTTACTTGTGTGTACATAATGTTAACACCTAGAAACAGCTAATGTTTAGATGTGCACAGTGAATCTGAATAATCATACAAAATAAAGAGATAAAACAAGTTGTTTTGAGAAATAGCTTTTAACCATGCTATCTTAAACATACAATATAATTCATCGTTCGGTTCCTATAAGTAAACTGTGGAACCGAAAAATAACAAGGGCCCATACCTAAAATGGCTTTAATCACCCAGGCCACTCATCACACAAGCAAGGAACAATAACGCAGTAATGCTTCCCAATCCACTGAGGGCAAAGCACTGGGACCAATGACTTTCCAAACAGATTACTAACATCACAAAATAGCACTATATTTGATTTGAATATTGCATGGAACCGGGCCTAGACTTTACCTATGCTGCACTTCACTTTTGCCAACACCCACACACATACTGCATTGCATAGAGCAACAATCCAAACATATCATGTGTAATCCTGCTCTTTTTTCAAGGTACAGCTCACCAATGAAAATAATATGGGCGGCCATTTTCCAAATTGGTAGTTGAAAAGAGAGAACACCTATCTATTGCTGTAATCTTGCCCAGTAGTTCGTTCAGTCTTTACTCCAGCCCAACCAGCTCATAGCACTTCAATCAAGCCCTGAGTCCTCTTGCTGCTCATCATGTCCTTGTCCCTTTTAATTCTTTTATTGATTTTTGGAAAAATCATATGCTCAAAATGTCCATGAAGACTAAGGGCTCTATTATGTACCTAAGCCAGGTGACATCACAGGACATCTCTTCTTTATCTCACGTTACTTGTCCTCTCTAAAATAAATGACTTTCTAAGTGCCTCCAAAAGGAAAATACCCACAATGGCGCAACTGGCAGCAATGCCACCATTTGTTAAAATAAATGCGCATCAGAGCAGGAGTACATTTAATTGTCCCAGAAAATCACAAATGGCCACTGCAGTAAGAGCACTCCTTATTGTTATGAGAAATATAGTTTGTTTTACATATATTTATGTACATGTCTTGTGATAAAACTGTATATCACACGTTGATGCAAACTATAGACTATTACACAGTGAATTGTGATTGCATAATGCTGAAGTCTTTTTTTTTACATTTTTTTTTTAAAGATTCGTTTATTGACATTTTACGTTGCATCCAGAGGCAATTCAAAATAGTCAAGTAATACATAATGTAATACATACAAATGAGGTCAGCAAACATACATACAACTATTAAAAGCCTAATAAAATGGGAGCAGCGGCTAATTAGGGGCACACTTATCAAACCGTACTAATGCGCCTTCAATATAGGAATCTACAGCATAAGCCACTTGTTTCTTAGGAAGCGAAGATCATTTTCACTGGTGACGAGATTAAGTACTGTTTCCTCAATATCCTCGAGAGGATAGCCCAGGGGCAACATGCTCGCCTTGGAAGCAAGACAACACAGGTTCGATCCCCGGTCCGTCCCTAGAAACCTCTGGGTGTTAAGAAACTTATTGGGTATTAAGCGCCTTATAAATAACCTATCCTATCATATTATATCTAACAAAGGGCAAACAAGGAATATGTAAGATCTCCCTTCAACATACCAAATAAAAACCAGAGGAAGTCAATTTTGACATGGGCTTTTGCTGTTGCACATTAAAACTTCCGTTTTCTCCTGAGTAAAGTCCCCAAAGTATCGGAGGGTTAACAGCCATTCACTATATGCTGTGTTCTGTGCAGGCTAGAGAAAAAGGGGGCATCGTTACATTGGAAGTCAGTCCAGCATTGCACTGGAAAGCTGCAATGCTGCCTTGCAAGATGTTCCACCCATCGTTGTTGTATGTATCCTAGGCTGGAACTGCAGCTGAGCAATGTGCCCCCTGCCCTCACTTACGGGGACTGACCCACTCCAGGCATTTGAAAAGCTGAAACAACAAATCCGATTCCTTTCGACATACGAGAAAGAAAAGATCAAACAAAGTATTTCACGAATGTTCAGCGCCCGGGGTGGTACAGAATGCTGTCAGAAGGGTGGCGGCAGGTTATTTACGATTACAACATTTGCACCTTTCATGTAGTGCACGGTGGTGTCTTCAGTGACATTGGCATGTTTTTACATGAACCCAAAAATTAGAACGTTCTTAATTACAACGCAGAAACATGACTAACCCCGCTGACAACACTTTTAATTAGTACCTCTGTTCCCTTTGGATAAAGTAACAGCTATGAATGTTATTTTGGTACTTTTCCACTTCCACCGAATTCTGCAATTGATATTCTGACAGATGCTATGGTTCCTATGCCATTGACTATTCGGTAATACATCAGCAAACTTGGACTTTAGAGTGAGGGTCGACTACACAGCTAAATGAATCGTAGAGAGAGTGCGGAGAGGGAAAGCGAGAGAGAGAAACTGGACAATGGAAGGATGTTCATATATTGACCTCACATCAGAAGTTGTAGCCAGTAAATCCAATCTGACACACGTTGTGAGACACAGGACCGTAGAAAGATGGTCGCCCACATTCAGTAATTCTCCTTCCAGGCCTCATGGGTCTTAGCCTTATAGGAAGGACATTCAAGCAAGGTTCACAAGATGCCAAAAACCACACACAGTGGATGGCATTTTGCAAAAAAATGACTGTTCACGTGATCGCACAATGAATATTTATTTATTTGTATTTGTAGAGCTCACTATGATATGATATGATAAGGTATTTATAACGTGCCTATGCACAATTGTTTCGAGGCACAACGAGGCAAGGGAGGGGGAACAGAAGGAAGACAGATAACGATCTTACTAGGCCAGGTGTCATTCAAATCGCGCAAGTGCAGGGGGAAATGGAAGGGGAAAAGTGCGAGGGGGGAAGGGAGGGTGGAAAGTGCAGTACATGGGAGAGGGGACCTGTAGTACATGGGATAGTAGAATATTAGGATAAATACCGGCCGGATGGTGGCAAGTGCAAGGTAAGAGCAGACATAAGTGCTGGTGGGGACTGTAGGGATACAGAATACAGTTCCCAAGTGCGAGGGTTGCCAGGGAGGCAGTGCAGGTGTGCAAATGGCGGGGCCTGGGCCCAAGGTCACAAAGGGTGCCCAGGTAGCCAGTGCAGTTTCAGCCAGGAATTTAGCAGGGGAGAGGGGGAGAAAAAGCAGAAGCAAGAGGAAGGTTTTGAGGTACTTCCGGAACCGGAGATGGTTCTCCTCAAGTTTCAGGGAGGCAGGAAGGCTGTTCCAGAGGGAGGCCCCTGCAGAGGAGGGAGATCTACCACCAACTCGTTGCTTGGAGAAGCAACGGACCCTGAGGGAGTTTGGAGGCGGATGAGCAAAGAGCTTGAGAAGGAAGATATTTGGGAAGAGAGAGTTGAAGGTATTGAGGCCCCAGGCCCCAGAAGGCCTTGTGGACAATGCAGAGGGTTTTGAACTTAATCCTTGCAGCCACTGGGAGCCAGTGCAAAGATTTCAGTCCTGGAGAGATACGATCCCTGGGCTTGAGGCCAAGGACAAGTCTAGCAGTCTTGTTCTGGATAAGTTGCAGAGGGCGGAGAGTAGAGGCAGGCAGATTTAGATAGAGGCTGTTGCAATAGTCCAGCCTAGAGAGAACCAGGGCTCTGGAGACTGTGAGCTTCTGGGAGAAGGAGAGGAAGGGAAGAATGCCTCTGAGGAGGCGCAGCTGGTAGTGTGACTTCTTAGTGACATCAGAGATGTGAGGGGAGGTGGAGAATGTGGAGTCGAAAATGACCCCGAGGTTTTTAGCCTTGCAGGTGGGAGCAGGAAGAGGGCCAAGAGAGGCTGGCCGAGAGCTGCAGGGAAGGAGGGAGTGGGAGTGCCAATGAGTAAAATCTCAGTCTTACTGGCATTAAGGCAGATGTCATTAGCGGCACACCACTCATGAATAGCAGACAGACAGTCAGAGATGAGGGAAGGAGAGGAGGAGGCCGATGGTAGTCTGAAAATGAGCATAGCACTGAAAGTTGGGGCAGAGAGCGGCAATGCGGTGGGCAAGGAGTGCCAGATATTGGTTGAAGAGCCAGGGAGAGAGGTTAGATCCCTGGGGGACACCACAGGTAGAGAAAAAGATATCGGAGAGGAAGGACCTGAGTTGGACCTGGGAGGGTTGGTCGGAGAGGAAAGAGTTCAACAACGCCAGAGCCTGACCAGTGATACCCAGGTTATCACGGAGACAGTTGAGCAGGATGGCATGGTTGACAGTATCATAAGCTGAGGAGAGATCAAGCAGGATGAGGATTCTTGGGTTGTTGGAGTCGAGGTTTGAGAGCAGGTCTTCACGGATGTTCATGAGAGCAGTTTCCGTGCTTCTGGCAGCTCTGAAGCCAGACTTATGGTCATGAAGACAACCAACAGATTCAGTGTGGAGTTTAAGCTGGGAGATGGCCAGTTTCTCCAGGAGCTTGTCCAGGAAGGGAGTGATGGAGATTGGGTGATAGTTAGCCAGACAGGAGGGGTCGGCAGAGGGTTTCCTAAGGGGGTGCACAAGGGAGTGCTTCATGGGGATGGGAAGACTCCAGTGGTGAAGGAGTGATTGCAGAACTACGCCAGGGCAGGAGCCACGGAGTCAATATGGTCCTTGATAGTATTGGAGGAACAGGGGTGAACCTATTTCGACAAGACTTTCATAGATCAAACTTGTCTAGAAACCTTGTCTGCAGAGAAAAAGGGAAAGGCAGAGAAGGAGGGAGGGGGGTGGCTGCAGGAGGGCCAGAGGAGGAGCAGGGAATGGGAAGAGGGAGGTGATAGGAGGAGAGTGAGGACAGGATGTCCTGAGTTTTAGAAATGAAGTGAGAAGCCAGTGCCGTGCAGAGGGCCTGGGAAGGAACAGGAGAGGTAGAGACTGCGGCAGGATTGGCAAGTTCCTTACAGATTTTAAAGAGTTCAGCCGAGTTGTTAGATGCCGCAGGGATGCGGGCTTGGATAAGGGCTCTCTTCTTGGTGAGGACGGAGAGCCGGTATTGCCTTTGCAGCAGGCGGCAGGCCAGTTTGACAGAGGATGAACATGAAGCACGCCATTTCCTCTCGGCCACACTGCACTTGCGTTTTAGGGTGACAAGATCAGTCATACCAGGAGTTACACTTGGCTTTGTGCTTCATACGGATTCTCATGACAGGGGCAAGGATATCAAGAGTATCAGATATAGAAGAGTGGAGCATGGAGAGGGCTGTGTCAGGGTGAGAGTCGGCCAAAGGGGAAGAAGGGGGTGAGAAGGTGGTGGCGAAAGCCTCAACTGACACGCGCTTCATGGGTCGGATGACCGAGAAGGTGGGTGACAGTGATGGAGGTGGCTTGGCCTGAGGGGTAGGGAGGTTGAGGTTGGGGGATAGGAGAAAGTGATCACTCCAGGAGAGCAGAGTGGTGAGGGGGACAGAGAGGGAAAGGTCAGAGGAGATGAGAACGTCCAGAGTGTTCCCTGCAGAGTGAATCTGGCCTGAGGGGAGGATAGTGAGTGAGAGAGCGTCGCAGAGGTCAAGGAAGAGTCCGGAGGGAGCACAGGAGGCATCCAGGTGGATGTTGAAGTCTCGAAGAAGGAGTAGTTGAAGCCAGGATTGAGGAGCAGAGGTCCGACCATTCAGAGAGGAAGGAGGAAATCTGACCAGGTGGCTGATAGATAGTAGCCACAGTAAGGGAATGGCTAGGAGAGAAAGAGAGAGCCTGCAGACGAGGCATTCGAAAGAGAAGTAGGCCTGCGTGGGAATGACAGAGGCAGGAATCTATTCTGGGAAGATCAGAGCTACACCACCTCCAGAGCGGTTGGACCTGGGCGCTGAGAGGAGCTTGTACCCATCAGGTAGGAGCATGTCAAAGCTAGTGACAGAGCTGGCCGTGAACCATGTCTCGGTGAGACCGAGGACATCCAGGTCAAGTTCTTCCAGAAGGCGGCAGATGTCAGGAGTGTTTGACAGCAGAGCGAGAGTTAAGAGTGGCAATATGGAGAAGGTTGCCATCCTTGCGGGACTTCCGGGGAGGGGTACAGATCAGAGGTACGCCCTTCGGAGGTGTAGAGGGAGCCCGAGAGGGAGGGAGAAGATAAGGTAGCCCTCGAGGAGGCTGAAGGGGGAGGCGAGGTAGCTGAGGAAGGGGGGGTGGGGACAGCAGGAGAAGAAAGGAAATTGATGAGGCATGGGAAGCGTCTATCAAAGAGGTGAAGGTTAGCCTGGGGGCCTTGGACCAAGACGGTACCGTTAGAGTAGGCAGTAATAATGACCTTGGAAGAGTGCCAGTAGGGCATCCCAATGGGTGCCACCATTAATGGGAGAAGAGGAGAAAGGACTACAGCCCACAGGCATCGAGGCACTATAACAGTGCTTACGAAGGCTTGACTAAGGGTTACAGTGAAGCTGCCCATAGTAGATAGATGTGGAGAAAGGCACAATGCATGGTACAAGGTTATACACAGACGTAGAGCATGGTACATTGCATGGCACGTGGTTGCAGAATACAGAGGAGGGGAACAACAAGTTGTTAGGTAACAGGTACAGCGGGGGTATTTAAGACCGGCTGGTTCCTACAAAGAGACTAGTTTTGATGGTCTTGCGGAAGGCCGCATGGGAGTCAATTATCCTAATATGAGGAGGGAGGGCGTTCCAGTGGGTGGCTGCCAGTGTTGGGAAACTGGCGCCGCCGGTGCAGGCTTTGCTTGTCCTGGGAACAGTAATCATGTTGGATTAGGGAGTTCTGGAAGGCCTGGAGGCAAGGGGTTTGGAGATCCTTTGGACCAGGTGTGGGGGGTGGAGCTGGCCGTGAAGACACTTGTGCGTAAGGGCAAGGGTTTTAAAGAGGATCTTTTCTTTGACTGGTAGCCAGTGGACCTGTCTTCTGAGATGTGATCCCTGAGCAAGAGTCCAGTGGCGGCCCTGAGCGCATTGTTTTGCACAATTTGTAGTTTGGCCAGATTTTTGCCTGAGGTGCCTACTAGGAGGGGGTTACAATAGTCCAGTCTGGATCCAATGATAGCCCTGGCAATGGTGAGGCAATTTTGTTGGGACAAGAAGTGTCTCACTGTGTTGATGAGTTTAGAGTGGTATGCTGAGGTAGACGCAATTGATTGTGATTGTGAAACAGTCATGGGGATGTCATCAATGGTGAAGGAGGAGTATTGTTGGTCTAACTTGCTCAGGGTAGATGGGGAGCCTACCAACAGAAACTCGGTTTTCTCGCGGTTGAGACAAAGCCAGTTTTCTGCCATCCAAGATTGGATTGTGGCATATATAGAGGTGAGACGGTTAGAGTCGGACAGGTAATCACCCGAGAGGGGGATGAGCACCTGGGTGTCATCAGCATAGTTTGTATATGTGATCCCCAGGGCTTCCAAGATTTTGAATAATTGCCTCGTGAAGAGGTTGTAGAGGGTGGGAGCAATGCAAGAGCCCTATGAAACCCTGCATTTGATGGTGCTGGGGTTGGCACAGGAGGAGTCGGAGAAGACCCTCATTGCTCTGTCCTGCAGGAATGAAGTTATCCAATTGCATGCATCGGTTGAAAAGTTTGCTGCATTGGAGAGATGATGGCAAAGGGTCTTGTGATCCACCAAGTCAAATGCAGCAGAGAGTTCTAGGAGCAGATGGAGTGCCAGTTTGCCTGCGTCTCTGAGGTCATCCATCTGTTTTTTTAGGTCAAGGAGGGCAGTTTCAGTGCCGCGACATGGCCTGAACCCTGATTGCCGTAGTCCAAGAAAATGGTTCTCTTCAAGGAATATCTTAACTTGCAGGTAAGCTGCTTTGTCCAGGATTTTTAAAAGGAAAGGGACAGTGGTAATAGGCCTGTACTCTCCTGGGATAGTTGGATCCAAGGAGGGTTTTTTAAGGAGTTAACAAACCCACGCTTCTTTTAGTCACAGAAGGACATGGCCAGACCGGAAAGAGGCGTTAATGAATGCCGTGATTATGGGGGCTAGGGAGGGTGCACAGTCCTTGATGACCTGTGCCGGGCAAGCATCCCCTTTACAATTCGATGCTTTGATAGACCGGAGGAGTGTGATGACTTCTGATTCGTTCATCTCTTTAAAGTCGAACACAGGGGAGCGACTGAGGTCGGTTATTGGTGGTGGTGGGCTACTGTGATTCTTAGCTATGAGGTTGGTCAGAGCCTTTTTGATGGGAGAGGATCTTTGCCTGTAGTGTGTCAAGATTATTCAGAATGGCAGACAGGATTGTGTTACACCTGGGTTTATCCTTGAGGAGGGATGAAGTGGGAGGGGTCTCCAGCTCTCTGAAAATAGAGAAGATTTTTCTTGTACCTGATTTAGCATTAGCTATCCTAGAGTTAAGGGAGGATGCTTTTGTGTTGGTGATGGCGGTTTTGTATTGTTTACATAGGGCTTTGAATGCAGCCTTGGTGGTTTCTGTGGGGTTCTTGGTCCAGGTGGTGAGGGCAGCCCTTTTTTTGGTGCGTAGCTGCAGCAGTTCCTGGTTGAACCATGCATTAGTATGCTTCACTTTTTTGGCTTTTTTTAAGGGTGAGTGGGGCCACAGTGTCAATGGCCTGGGTGATGGTCCTTTTGAAGTCACTGGCCAGTGTCTCAGGATCATTGGAGAAAGGGGGTAGTAATGCAGGCACCATGAGGTGTTGTGAGAGGTTGTCATGCGCGAACTGCCTGGAGCGTCGTGAGAGTGCGGCTGGTAAAGGGGTGGTGGGTATGGAGGGTCCTTTAGTGGTGATGATATTGAATTGAATGCAATAGTGGTCGAACCACGGAAAAGGAGAGATCTCAGGGCGGCTGATGGAGCAGTTGTGGTGACATAGCCAGTCTAGGGTGCGGCCTTTAGAGTGGGTAGGGCTGGAGACGTTTTGGGAGAAGTCAAGAGTGAAGAGTGCTTTATGGAGGCCCTTGGCGTGTGGGTCACTCGGGTCATTCAGGCTGAGGTTTAGGTTGCCCAAGAGCAGGATTTTGGAGGACTTCTTTAGGTTGTCGGATAGTGCGTCTTTGGATCAAGCATCCTGAATCTTCCGGATTGCTAGTGTTTTCTTGACAATGACTGCTACGCCGCTCCCTCTGTGGGAGGAGCTGTGCTGTCTATAGATTGGGAAGCCAACTGGTATTGCGAGGGTGAGGGCCGGGCCAGAAGTGTTAGACAGCCATGTTTCGCTGAGGAACAGTAGGTCAAGTTTGTTACCGCTGATCAGGTCGTGCACATCCAAGGCATGAGCTGGTAAGGAACGGGAGTTGATCAAGGCACATTTCAGTGGGACAGCTGCTGGGGGGAGCAGAAAAGGGGCAGAGGGAGTGGAGTAACATCTGTGGTGGGGAGTGCAGACAGGGCAATGGTATATCTGTAACAACATAGGGTGCTCTGGTGGTAGTGGTAACATAGGGTATAAGAACATTGGTAGCAATACAGGGTAGACTAGTGATATTGACAACACAGGGCATAGATAGACATTGCAGGGCACTCTGGTGGTAGTAGCAGCATTGGGCACAGATACACTGGTAACCTTGCAGGGCACTCTGGTGGTAGTAGTAGCAGCATTGGGCACATATACACTGGTAGCCTTGCAGGGCACTCTGGTGGTAGTATCAGCATTGGGCACAGATACAATGGTAACATTGCAGGGCACTCTGGTGGTAGTGGCAACATTGGGCACGGATACAGTGGTAACTCTGGTGGTAGTAGCAGCATTGGGCATAGATGTCAGGTAGACGTTTGCAGCTATCAGTTGCGGTGATGCTTCTCCTGGGGGTTGTGGGGGGGCGCATGAGGGACTAGTTCATGCAGTTCATTCGTTTGAAGGGGCTTATCATCAAGCATGGCATTGTTGATTATGCAAGCAACATGAGCACAGCATGAAACCATGCTGAATCGATTAATTTCCCCTGTTTATGAAGTCATGACCGCAAGTACCTCATCAGAGAATCATCCTAATAAAGAGGTGATTTAACATCCGTAGAGGTGACCATAGCTGTCCTTAAGGTGTATTGAAGGATTTATTTTCATTTGATATTCTGCGATTACAGAAAATATACCCTCTTATTTCTCAAGGACAAAACTCTGCAGAGGTAGATATACCCAAAACGATCCCTCGTTTTTTTCTATAGCCTGTTCCTAAAAGGTCAACCAGGATGGTTATTCCAAGGTTCTCTTCTCTTGGACTAGCATCCACATCAGAGTGTTTTATCACCACTGAAAAAGTGCAGAGCTGAGACACACAAGAAATGCAACTGAAGTTCAGAGAGACTGACGTATAACTGCAAGACGTAGACTGGGCAAACCTGTTCAGTGTTAAACCTCCCCATGTAGAGCTGCTGGCTTTTTATGCTCCATGACTGGGCGCGACTGTGCCCTCCACAACCAGTACCTCTGTCATGCATCATCACACTCTGCGCACACCAGGTCATTCATCATAGCTTTACAATAACCCCATTGCCCCTCCTGTTAGGATTATCAATATTATCCTTGGACACTCTGGCAGGAGTACAAGGACAATTAGAGCCTAAAACATCCACTCAACCCTATCATATCTCCAAACCAAGAACCACAACTGTCAGAAAAGTTAAACAGATAAAGTTAAGAGATCTTTGGAAAGAACTGCTTTCCAAACAGGGTCCATATAATTCTTCTTAAGGGCTGAAGTCCAAAGATGTATCAACAAAGGAGTGGGAACCCCCTTCCTTTAAAGGCAAAAGCCCATATGTTATTGGATGAAAGCCAACCTGCTTTAGGGTTCCAATGCCTGGTCTGGGAATCAGTGGACTTTACCTTCTGACATCACACCCAAAGTGTTTTTTCTACAGGAATTGGACGGGAAATTAAGGAAAGATAGAGGCATGGAGAAACAAGATGGTCGAACCTTCCTACAGCAGTAAAAAGGTCCCTCAGTCTACACTAATCCTTCCAGTCTCAATAGGATCAAATGCCTTTTAACATGAAGCACCACGGCTAAAGTCAAGGGTACATGAGTGTGGACGTCGTCCACCCACTTTTTTCAGAGGGCAGACACCTTCCCCTTGGATATTATAGAGGCCATGTGTAAAATGAGCAACTGTTTATTTTTTAACCTCTGGATTTACTGCTGTCTTTTGGACTTGGACCACAGTCTCCAGGGTCGCAATCTGGGCACTTCACCGCTGCACCAGATAAGCTGATGAAATATAGCAAACAACTAGAGGTGAAATGCCACATTACAGGACTGCAGGGTCCAGGGAAAACATTGTTATTGATTCTTGGAGTTTAAAACATGCACACCATTTACAGGGTAATTCATAGAATTTCACAGAAAAGTGTCGCAAGCGGCTGGCGCAGAGTGTCCGCGTGTGATTGTCTGCGCCAGGCGCGTGCGCCAAAACCGATTTCCGCGCACGGCGTATTCATGGATTTTAGGCTCCCAAACCAGCCGTGGCGCAGAGTATCGCAGCGACCCTGCAGCAGCGCCAGTAACGCCCCCAAGAACGCCCTCGCGCAAGGAAAAGCCATCAAAATCGCTAAATCATCGCAAAGGGCTGCGCTAACCTTGGACCAGTTTACAGGGCTGCCAAACAAGGAACGCAAAGCGGGTAACGTTTATATCAGGGGTACGCGGGAAGTTTTACATGCGATTAGCCAGGGAACGTGTATTACAGGGGTACGTGGGAAGTTTTACACGCGATTAGCCAGGGAACGTGTATTACAGGGGTACGCGTGAAGTTTTACACGCGATTAGCCAGGGTACGTGTATTACAGGGGTACGCGGGAATTATCACACGCGATTTGGCTGGGTACGTGTATTACAGGGGTGCGCGGGAATTATCACACGCAATTTGGCTGGGTACGTGTATTACAGGGGTGCGCGGGAATTATCACACGCGATTTGGCTGGGCACGTGTATTACAGGGGTGCGTGGGAAGTTACACACGCGATTAGGCTGGGTGGGTCCTCACAGGTGTTCCCTGTACACCCTCCACGGCCCCTGCAGGCAGCCCACAAAACAGGGGACTACCCTGCACACCTGCTCATGTCTCCCACCCCCCACCCCCCCCTAGCAGTGTGGGGCTCCCTCCACCAGGCCTCCACTCATGTCCTCTATCACCCCACACCCAGCAGTGCAGGGGCAGCCTCCACCAGGCCCCCACTCATGTCTCCCACCCACCCTACCCCCCAGCACTGTGGGGCACCCTCCACCAGGCTCCCACCCATGTCTACCACCACCCCCACCCCCAGCAGTGCAGGGGCAGCCTCCACCAGGCCCCCACCCATGTCTACCACCACCCCCACCCCCCAGCAGTGCAGGGACCACCTCCACCAGGCCCTCACTCATGTCTCCCACCCACCCCAGCCACCATGGGCAGCCCCCACCAGGCTCCCACCCATGTCTACCACCACCCCCACCTCCCAGCACTGTGGGGCAGCCTCCACCAGGCCCCCACTCATGTCCCCCACTCCCCAGCAGTGCAGGGACAGCCTCCACCAGGCACCCACTCATGTCTCACACCCCCCACACTCCCCCCCAGCAGTGTGGGGCACCCTCCACCAGGTCCCACTCATGTCCCCTATCACCCCCACCCCCAGCAGTGCAGGGGCAGCCTCCACCAGGCCCCCACTCATGTCTCCCACAACCCCCACCCCCCAGCCACCATGGGCAGCCCCCACCAGGCTTCCACCCATGTCTACCACCACCCCCACTCCCCAGCACTGTGGGGCAGCCTCCACCAGGCCCCCACTCATGTCTCCCACCACCCCCACCCCCCAGCCACCATGGGCAGCCCCCACCAGGCTCCCACCCATGTCTACCACCACCCCCACCCCCCAGCAGTGCAGGGGCAGCCTCCACCAGGCCCCCACTCATGTCTCGCACCCACCACCCCCCCAGCAGTGTGGGGCACCCTCCACCAGCCCCCCACTCATGTCCCCTATCACCCCCACCCCCAGCAGTGCAGGGGCAGCCTCCACCAGGCCCCCACTCATGTCTCCCACCCACCCCACCCCCCAGTACTGTGGGGCAGCATCCACCAGGCCCCCACTCATGTCCCCTATCACCCCCACCCCCAGCAGTGCAGGGGCAGCCTTCACCAGGCCCCCACTCATGTCTACCACCCACCCCACCCCCCAGCCACCATGGGCAGCCCCCACCAGGCTCCCACCCATGTCTACCACCACCCCCACCCCCAAGCACTGTGGGGCAGCCTCCACCAGGCCCCGACTCATGTCTCCCTCCACCCCCACCCCCCAGCCACCATGGGCAGCCCCCACCAGGCTCCCACCCATGTCTACCACCACCCCCACCCCCAGCAGTGCAGGGGCAGCCTCCACCAGGCCCCCACTCATGTCTCCCACCCACCCCACCCCCAGCACTGTGGGGCAGCCTCCACCAGGCCCCCACTCATGTCTCCCACCACCCCCAGCCACCAGGGGCAGCCTCCACCAGGGTTGCTAGCCCCTCTGCCCTTGGTCCATTTGTTGCCCCCCTTTGGGAAACCTATCCCTTTAGTGAAATTGCTGCTGCAATTCTTGCCTTTGCCCTCCCTGATAAAGATTCCTGAGTGCCTACACATATTTTGTTCTGTATTGTCTGTCTTATTTTACAGGTGTGTGTGTGTGTGTGTAGTAATTTGTTAGTTGCTTAATTATTTTGTCTAAATAAAGTGTATATGTATGTATATATATATTTTATAGAAATTTGATTGGACAATCATTTATTTTGGAACTGTGGTACTATGTCTTTTTTTCTGCTGCTTTCTGACATTCACACCCCTTCTAGGAAAATAGCCTTACATTGGACACACATTACCACAAACGACAGAGGCGGTATATCCCTTGGCTGTGCCTGTTTTATATTTAAGATTAGGATAGCTGTTGGTTTAGATACATGTAAGGAATTAGTAAACTGTTTAGCCACTACTCATCCCTGTACTCCTGTACAGCAGAAGCAATTTCATCACATTGGTATCAGTGGTTGGGATTTCATACAGACTGCACATACAACTTGGTCTTCCAAAATAAAACGTGCAGTTAAGGTTAGAACTTTGGCAGGCATATTTGCTACCATGGAACTTGACATGAGTTTGGCATAAAGTTTGAAAGCAAGCAATCTTTGTAAGCTATGCCAAGGGATGGGACTACCCTTTGTCAAGAAAGCCAACCTTCTCCATACCAGATTATATTCAAGTCCCCCGCCTTCCCAACACACTCTGTTTCCAACTAGTTCTATCTGTCCCTCTCCCAGTTTACTCAAACAATGCAATGGTGGTGGCAAAGGCCATAATTCCCAACTCGAGCCAAAAAATAAAACACAGACAAGGATCATTCCCAGGACAGAGACAAGGTATCATGAGGCTTTGTTGGGTGGTTTGACTTCCCAGACCCTGTGGTGTGTCACCCCTCCCCAGTTGCATCAAGAACTGACCAGGTAGCATTCTGCCAGTAATCACAATGACTTGATCTCACCATGTGCAGGAAAGGAACATTCTTTGTCCAGCCACTCTGCTTCCAGAAACGTGTCCATCGCCTTAGGCATTCTGGTATACTCGAATCATTCTTCAGCAATCTCAACCACCTATTGTGTTGCACATCTTCTCTGATTGATTCCAGCTGGGTATTGAAGTGGTCATGCACTTCTTCACATTCCATGTCCCACTCCAGGTTCCTTCCTGCTTCAGGCATGCCATCTGTAATTCTTTGGAAGGCGCCCTGGGTAAATTGACTGAGGGTTCCTATAGCATGGAGTTTGCCAATACCTGCCTGGCTACCTGTAAGCTTGGCCCCAGTTAGTTTATGTTGGTCTTAACAACCACTGCTGTGGCAAACAGTTTCCAGCCCCCTGAGTTCAATTAGGATAGTGGGTGGTTACCTGGAAGGCAGACAGAGGAACAGTTAACAAAACTGTAACCACAGTTGTATTCAAAACAATATATCAATATCCATTTTTGTCCAAGTTCAATATTGGATTTTACCATAATTGTTGATGATATATCTCAGTATACTTCATAAATTCGCCTCTGCCCATCTCTGGAGATAGCAAATGTTAAATCATAGTGCACATTCGATTGTCTAAACTTCCCAAAAACTGATGCTGGCCATTTGTCATATTTGAACACAGTTTCAACTATCTGGTACTATATCTTCTATCCACAATTGTTGAAAGATAACATTCAAAATGTATAGGTTGTTCCCTTCCTCTGCCTACTATAGGACTAAGATCCTCTCACAATCCCTGGCACCACCACCGGATGCATAACCATGGGTACATTTACCAGTTCTGATAGCACACTTCCATTACCACAAAGTGCTCTTCGGCAATTCACCACTGTGGTCCCCGTCCATTGCTTGTCAGGTTTTGCAAGGACTTAGTCCAATCATGTGAGGTGAGGAAGGATATTTTTCCACCTCCAGTAGTAGAGTAGAGGAGTATAGGAGTTGTGGGTAACCGGCCTGTTGAACTGCCTAACGACAGCTGGTACTGATGTTGCAAGAAGAAAGATAACTTCTATCAAGTGGGATCACCCAGGAGTTAATCGCTGTCAGGGGAACCCATATGAGAACATTGGCTATGCATATACCCCAAAAGATTTCAGCAGGCGTCTGCCTGCCAAACAACGTTTCAGCACTGAAAATATTTTGTTTGCAGGGCCTCTGGTGTAGAAATCCCAGACTATTTGCAGGGAAATAAACTCTATGTAGGCATCTGTAAATCTGGAATCGGAGTAGAAAGTTGTTGAGCAGCCCATTGCCTCACTTCACAATCTGGTAATGTGTAAGAAGGCTCCAGGGCTTGGGCATTTTGCCATAGCTCTACAGAGATTGCACCTGGACATTCACTTAAGCACTGGATCTCAGCATTCTCATGCATATCGTGTCAGTATATTTTCTCCACTTGATGATTAGCCTGACATTTTGATGGGTTGTTCTCAATCTTCTGCAGGCTGATGGCCTTGTGAGGAATTGGCATCTGTTAAGGAGTAAAAACATTCACATGTTTGATATATATATTAAATACATAAATAATGATGGTAATGCTATCTAAGAAAGTATGGTCTTTTAATCAGACCCCCTTTCAGAAACCTCCATGCCAAAAATAAAGTGCCACTTGAGTGCTATGCTGCTTCAGTCTTGTGAGCAGGTACAGAGTTCACAGGTGTCCTGTTTGACAGCCACTTTGACATCAAAGTTACTGCACTGCAAAGGTTGTATTTTAAGTGTGCACCTCTGTTCGAAAAACATAATAACTATGCTAAACTACCACACAGTGGCAGGATAATCTGGAAATATAAGCAATACCCGAGTTTTGGTAGGTAGCTGATGGTTGTGATGAATCGCAGGAATGTGTCCCTTCTCCCCAAGCAGGAGCCCCCCACTGTGAGACCAGGGAGGTGAGCCCGCTACACAATACCCTCCCTATGGGTGGAAGCAAGTGGGATCTCACAGGGAAAGAATCCCCTTTGCAGCCAAGGATTCCCGTTCCAAGGATGAACTCCCTAGAGGATCTAGCAAAATAACACCTTTAAACCTTTCTGAGGAGACAATCTCTGAAGAAAAGGTCAATATTTGTTATTTTCATCACACAATGGAAAACCTTTTTTTAAACTCCCATTCCGCTGGGACGAAGAATAGGATGTATGGAGCAGGGCATAAAATAATTGGTATTGCATTGTAATTTGCGATATAATACTGCCGTTTTTCTGGTCATTTAAAAAATCATGTTGCACCAACTGCAATACAATTTCGAGAGCAGATGCAGTTTCAGTCAGTATTTGTAAGTTTTGCTCTCAGTACACAGTGTGCAGGCGAGGCAGGGGCACACGGGCTGGGCTAAAAAAGATTGTATCAATGTATGAGCCCAGCCCAGGTGCAGCATCATAAAAGAGCATGTGTAGAGAGGAGGCACGACACAGTATGCATGTCTGAGCAGTTCCACTCGCACATTCTGCTGCATGATCAGAGGACACAGTAGGTAATGGTGCAGCATACTGTTTGGGACACCCATGCTGGGTGGAGGGGTGGAAACACTCCAAGCAAATTTGCTGCAACAAGGATGATCATGGCCAACTGAAAGCCACCTGCAGGTAGGGCTGTATGCTGTAAAGTGGCTGCCAAAAAGGTGGGAGACATATTATTTCCAGCCACTTCTAGCAGCTAGCCCTGCAGTAATAACACAGCATGCTGTCAAAAGGCCGTTTAGATATTCTTTTTTTCTCATGATAAAAGGTGCCAGCGCTTTAATCAGGAGAATGAAATAATATTTTAAAGGCTTTCTGCAAGTAGGCTATGTTATAAGTGCAGGGTGGGGTGCTAGCAAGTGGCTGGCAATAATATTTCTCCCGCCCGGTTCATGTCAGAGAAATGTTATTTTCAGCCACTTTCTAGCAACCATTACCGCAGTAATAACACAGCATGCTTGCAGAAGGTCATTTAAATATTCTTTCATTATTGTGATATAAGGTGCACAGAGAGCTCTTCTATCATGAGCAAGAAAGAATATTTAAAAAGCCTTCTGCAATCAGTGTGTGTCAGTAGTGCGGGCAGGCCTGGCTGAAGATGTGTGGGATTCATTTTGACATGATGGTTGGGGGTCCCCTGCTGAGATTAAAAACAGTGTGGTGCACACATGGGATGCATACATTACAATGGCAGCAAAGATAAGATTAATAGCTGCTGATTAAGTCAGCAGGGAGCTTACACACTACATGGCCACTGAAGAGCTTTTTGCTTGGGAAGAGAAAACACAGCTTTAATGCAAGCCCTTTAAAGTGCTTATTTAAGTCCCAGAATGAAAATGGAGAAATTCATTTTTGCTGTGTTACAAGACTGATGACTGGCAACATGGGGTAGTTGCTGGGACCCCACCTGAGGCTTGCGGGCTCTGTCATTTGAAATAGTTGAAAGGCCCTGATGCCAACCCTGATTATGGGGCTGGCTTCTAGCAAGTGGGTAGGAATAATATTTTTCCCATCCTTTCAGGTGGGGAAAAATATTATTTGCACAAATGGTCTAGCACCCACCCCTGCAGTAATAACAGCATGCTGGCAAAAACGTTCTAAACATTCTTTAAATCTTGTCATTAACATGCCTTTCCTGCAGGAGCGCCCGCTGCATCCCACAATCCAAATGACATTTCAGCAGCTTTTTACCTCCAGGCTCCGTGAAAATTGTATGGCTGTGTGTTAGCAAGTGGCTGGGAAAAATATTTCAGGTGTGATAAATATGATTTTCAGCCACTTCCTAGCACCCAGCCTGCACTAAAAACAGCCTGCCCGCAGAAACCTTTTTAATTATTCTTTCAATCGCGAGATTAACAGGCCGTTGCTGCACAACCACTGCATCCCACGATTTGGAAGGCTTTATTCCTGCAGGCTGTATTAGAATTGCTGGGCTGTGTGATCCCATTCGGCTGGGTGAAATATTAGTCACATACCTTTGCTAGCAGACAGCCCCACACTGATAACAAAGCCTGAACGTAGAAGGCCTACTAAATATTCTTTCAATCTAAACTTCCTCTAGTTTCACAGATAACAAAGGCCTGGCAATTACTGTTCTAAAATATATAACTGCGCCTTATTTTTAGGAAATTGATTTGTGATTGGAAACATACGAGGAAACAGGATACCCGTAAAGGGGAGAGTTATTGCTGATTTAACATTGAAGATTCAACTGTGAAGAGTCTCACAATGTGTGGTATGTGGATGCCTTAAACACCACAGTTGCACGGAAAGGAAGTGACTCAAAGCTATTTTTTGAATACATCGTTTATCAGTGAGTTCTACTAGTTTAATATAAATGAAAAAATGATTTTGTATTCTGGGACTTGTAGTCTCCTATTGAGGGTGGTGCAAATACTGCTACAAAGAAGGGTGCTTTTTGACGATTTGTGTACTTTGCAAGTAAACAATATGAAACCATATTTTTGTGGTTCTTGAAACCCAAAACTAGTATTTGTGCTAACTAGAGCTTTGAAGGTTTGTGATAAGTTGCTTAAATTGCTGGCAAATCCTGGCTTCACTACTTAAACCAAAGTGTGTGATCCTGGGCAAATCATGCGATCCAATCCAACCACATCATACTGTGCTGGTAAGAGAAGACATGTGCATTTTATCACTGGGCAGGGCTGGTGACTGATTGTCCTTAAATTGCACAATTTGCTGCTAAGTTGCCACTCTACTTCCCACAAACATGCTGTGGTGGAGAACACCCCCACCACACAAGTGAGTTTGATCCGCCCCTTCAAAGTGTCTGAAGATAGCCCTCTTCCAATATTTGAAGGGATAGCCCATCATCTCCTTTTTCAAAGTTTTAGTCAAGTTGAGCCCCTGACACACTGTCCTCCTATTATGAGAGGCTGAGAGGGCCAGGAGCCTTGTGTGCCACCACGGATTGCGGTGTCGGGCAGTGTCAAGAGTCGAACTCTGCAAAGAAGCCCAGAGTCGGCCTTCCAGACTGCCCCTTCTCTGAGCAACACACTTGTTCATGACCTTTTCATATGCAGAGGCTCTTAAATAATCTGGCAATAGCGGTTCCGACCACTACTATTTGAAGTATGGCAGGATGCTGTATTACTGTTTGTCAAGCTATTTATTAACTTGCCAGGACTACCGACTCCCCGTTCACTGTTTGCTTTTTACCCAGTACCTCAATTCTTTATAGCATGCTGATGGTTTCACATTCCATACCCGTCTCTACTTTTGCTCTTTATATCGGACCTCTCCCTCTGTAAAATGTACATTGCTTTTCTGTGTTTTTCACCCAACAGAAGTGACAGAAAATGATTTGTCAAGGATCACACACATTATTTAAGGGGTGGAGCAGAGATTTGAGACCACCCCAGATTGTGCTCTGTTGTCGTTGGTACACATGTGTAAGGTTTGGCTTTCAATGGCTAACATAATGTCTGGTTTTATTGGAATTGAAAGGTGCACCTCACATAATTCATCAATTTAAAATATGATGGACTCTACTGTACATGATTTTATGTCATGTAAATATAGTTCCTGAGCCTCTGCTCTAGGCTGTGTTGATCCACTCCTCCAGCTCAGGGCACGTATTCTGCTCACTCACTGGTTGCATGTACTCGCAGACAGAATACTGAGTAGCGTTTTTTTTTCTTGTGCATGGCCACCTCCTCGGGCCGTGCTTGCTTCAGTTCCGATCCCGTGCTGCTTCCTCTAGCGTGGCAACGGCTGCAGCGGCTGGCGGAACGGCTTCCCCTCCATGACCCAGGGATGCTGGGAGTGTGACTCAACGAGGGCTCCTTCAGAGGACTGTCGACTTGGGCTGCCTTCCACCGGGCTGCCCTGCGCCCCCGCCGGGTTCCCGCGCCGCCTTCCCCGCGGCTTATGGCTTTCATGATGATGAAGAAAAAGAAGTTCAAATTCCGAGTGGATTTCCAGTTGGACGAGTTGTCCTCCGTGCCCTTCGTCAACGGGATCCTCTTCTGCAAGATCCGCCTGTTGGACGGCGGCAGCTTCAACGTGGAGTCCTCCAGGGAGGTAGTGCAAGCAAACTCTGTTCACTGGAAGAAGAGGTTTTCCTTCATGTGCAAAATGAGTGCCAGTGCCACCTCCGGGATCTTGGATCCATGCGTTTGCAGGGTATCTGTACGGAAGGAATTAAAAGGTGGCAAGGCATTTGCAAAGCTTGGCTTCGCTGACTTGAACCTGGCTGAGTTTGCTGGATCTGGAAATACGACTCGTCGATGCTTGCTTGAGGGTTATGACACAAAAAATACAAGGCAAGATAATTCCATTCTAAAGGTTGTCATTAGCATGCAACTGATGTCTGGTGACCCTTGCTTTAAGACTCTGCCTTCTCCAGCAACATCTATTTCTATTTCCGGAGATTTAGAATCTTTACATGAGGACCGGAAGGGGGGAGAAACATCGAAACTACATCTTGCCATTTCAGATCTCTCTGCAAAGAGTGGCTCTGTTCCAGATGAACTTGGAGCTTACGGACATTCTAGAACCTCAAGCTATGCAAGCCAGCAGTCAAAGGCATCAGGGTACAGTACAAGTCACTCTAGATCTTCCAGTTTCTCTGAGTTGAGTCACAAGAGAAACACCTCAGCTGGAAGTACTTCAACTGGAATTGGAAGCATCCCTGAGCCTTGTGAAGTGGATGAATCAAAGTTCCCTGAAACTAACCCCAGCACACCTGACAAAGAACGCTCACCATCAGAGAAGCTCAACAGGCATCCAGTCAAACAAGACTCTGTGGAATCACAGTTAAAACGTGTGGATGCCACCAGGGTGGATGCAGATGACATTGTTGAGAAAATATTGCAAAGTCAAGACTTTAGCCTGGACTCCAGTGCAGAAGAGGAAGGATTGCGTTTGTTTGTCGGACCTGGTGGAAGTACAGCCCTTGGAAGCCATCATTTACCAAACAGGGTCGGAGCTAGTGCTTATGAACAGGTGGTCATCAAACGCTAGAACTGAACTTGCACTCTGAGAAACTTTGGAAATGAGCATTTTTATTTCATGTACTTATTTACAGTTGATAATGACAAAATGTTAACTGGATGATAGGGGAGCTCTACAAAAAGACCAGTTGACATTGGTCTGAGAATTTTGAGTGCCTCACACTGCGGCAAGGAATGCAGTTTGACATTTACTGTATGCCTTGTGTAAGTTCTTATCTGTTGTGATGTTTGTGCTGTTGTTTAACTGCCATCTTGGTTCTCTCTAGGCATAACCTAAAACATATTTATGAAAATATGTGGTATTCCTCAATCTTTACATAGTAATTCTTGATCTATAAAAACAAACTCTCTTTTAGGGACATTCATTTAATGTGTATTGCAATCCTGGTTTTGCCAGATCAAATCCTGTTGAAAATATATGTATGGTTCTAGGATCATGGGTCTATAAAATAATCTAACTGTATCTAGCACATCTATACTTTGCAGGCAAACGGTTTTAACAAACCCTTATTATGATAAAATAGTAACTCTGGAATTGGGTTTTCAGCTATTTGTCTGCTCTGCTTCCAACATGTGCAATGCTGGTGGTACTTTTTTTTTATAAACCATTGTACGGACATTTAAAAAAAAAGAGGTTTGACTGCCAATTTGCAAACACAGAGTTTTTTGAAAGGGATCAGAGAAGATTGGTAGGGGACTGGCAGGCATAGTTTGATGATTACATTTATAGTACATAAAGATCTGCCGATTCTTTTTGGGAACACCATAATACAATGGACGTCATCACATTTCAAATCAAAGATATTTTGTGGTCTCAAACCTTTCTACACATACTGGATTCAGAATAACGTATATACACAAACATATAATTTGAAGCACCAATGGAATATGAGAGTACTGAACAAAATGATTTACTGTGTAACTATGAAACCCACTACATGTAGGCTAGAAGGCTCAATAAAGGAGGAATGTCATTGTGTATTATCATAAATGTTATTTTTTTTCTTTTTTTTAAAAAAAAAAGGGTACCTTTTCCGGTATACTAAATTATGTTCTCCTTGAGGTTAACTAATATCTGGCAATTGATACGGCACATGAACAATGCAACACAAGAGCTGTAGAGCAAAATATTAAACATTTTAAGAGTTACAATAGCCCTTCATCCCAGATATTTATAACAGCGTAACATTCCATTTAATACTTATTTTACAACATTCTGAGAAACCCAAAAAAAGAAAACAGACAGACTTTCACTTGTTCCTGACAATTCCTAAATGTGGCTTATTTCATAAATTAAGTAAATCAAAATAGAGAAAATGCTTCAAATTATATTTGATTGCATATAAATAGTTATTGCACGTTTCCACATTGGGTCTTTATCTTTGCACACAGATGCATTCTTCAAGTTTCTTCGGTCCAAGTTGGAAACTAGTCTTTCAAATTGAATTACCCTTTCAAATTCTTTCTGTTACTCAAACATGTACACCTATTTTTAAAGACACATAGCTTTACTGTTTACACTGCAGCATTCATATTTGTGTGGACAAGAGTTTTCACTTGAAAGACCTTTTAGCCGAGCATAAACATTTTGGATATAAATCTCAATTGTGGTCAAGTCTCAGGTGCATGAAAACATATATCCCAGAAAAGGATTCCTTGGAACATTGAAGGGATTTGATCCTTTAAATATGCATAAAGTGTCATGGCTGCCAGACTAGGACATGGCAATGCAGTAAAAAAAAAAAGCATTTTAACTGTAAAAAGTAGTGCTATCCAGTCACATTTGTTTCTTGTTTCCTTTAGTGAAAAATTCAGCGCAATAACTTTGTTTTAAATCCCTTAAGGATTTAAAGTCAAGTACAGTTCTTTGGGGAAAGTGACTGCAACAAAGTATACAGTGTGCAGCTCAAGGTTTGCTGCTTTGAAGATAGCCCTTTATTTCTCTATTGGACTAATTTGAGAATATTTTTCTACTATTTCTGAAATACTGTTTACGTATATTATTCATGTGTTTTTATGTATGTTATATTGTATAGAAACATTTATAACAAAGATGAAAGTTCATTTGCATAAAAAAACTTTTATAGTATGAAGATATGGAATATAAAATTCAGGTAAGGATAGCTGTGACTGCTCCATAATTTTATTGTATTTTAATGAAAGTATATGTTTTATTTGATAGTCACAAATTTCAGTTGATGAAGTACATTTTACAATGCCCTGCAGATACGAGCCTGCAATTTCAGTATTTGATTTATGAACCAAGGAATTGAACATTTGCATTGATACTTAAAAGTACATCTGTCAGAGCCTGCAGAATTAGCCAATGGCATGACTGGTATCATGGAGCATATTTTGTATTGTATTCGGTAAGTCCTGATTGGGGCACTATTGTATGATCTGCTTATCCACTTTTAGGCATATTTTTAGTTTGTTGGCCATGTCTTCTACACTTTAATATTCTATATCTGCTACAATGACATTAAGAGTCCCAATCTGACATATGGCAGTACTTGCCAAAGCCATAATCAATAATAAACAACTATGACATACAGCAGGACATACGATTTCAGCTTAAAAAATCACTGGATTCTGCACAAATACACACACACTGCTGAGCCCCCGGTCATTTTAATGGATTCGAGAGAATTGATATATAGAATACCTTATTTGTGAATTTCTCCGTTTTCTTGAGTGAAAAAGAAAAACCTGTAATAATAAGCAAAATGCAAGAACCGAATAAATTTAATTTGGAAGAAAGTCCTAGTGGACTCATTCACTTGTTCCTCAAAATATTTGCAAGATCTCTTGCTGAACGCATATTTGAGAGACCTGGAATGTTCTAGTAATTCAGCAGCCAAAGTAAAATGAACATCTCAATTGATCCGCTTGTTGGAATATATATATTTTGAAAATGGGCGAGGATGCCCTTGCGTATCTATAAATGCCAACCCTTAAATATTGGGAAGTTTAACTATCTTATTTAGTATTACAGTCTAACAGTCTATTGCATTCTATTGTGCATTAGTCATTGTTCCTTGAAAATAAATAAATGTGTTTTGACCCTTTATGTTACTGTTAAATGGGTCTACTTGACAATACATGCGTGCATGTGCATTATATCAGCCTGTACTATTAAAATAAAATGCACATTATTATCAGGCCTTTTGGGGTGAGGCTACAGAGGTTATTTCAGTATAAATGTGTTCTCAATGATATGTTATTTTAGATTTTAAAATCATTGAGCAGAAATTGCTCTTAATGTCCTTATTTTCATAAAATTAAATAGAGGTTATTTAAATTGTATAGAGGAAAAAATGGTAACTGCACAGTAGGGACGAAGCATTTGTCAAAATCATTCACACAACTCTTGACTAGGTGGTTTGTTGTGTACATTTGTATCAAGGTACTGTAACTTGCTTTATGAAGTGATTCCATTGGTATTACATTTGTACTTGGAGAATGACCTTCACATGTGCACATCTTGTGCTTAAATTGCTTCACTGTATAATACTTAAAAAATTCCAAGAAAACTGACAATTATTTTTTTTAGAAAATTCTTTTTTATTGTAAAGTATTTGTAATAATGTATATGTGACGTCTTTTATATGTTCAATAAAATTTAAAGTCTTAAACTGAAAAAAAAAAAAGAATACTGACTAGCGCAAACTACATAATGTAGTATGAACAACAAGGCACTGCGTGCTGGTACATTACAATCAGTGGTGCAGGGACACAGAGCACACTAATGCTCTCCACATTTCTTTTAGGACTCTTGTCTTGTGACTTGGTGCTCAGCACGGGTATTGTATTTGTATTTTATTGAATTTATATAGCGTTTTAATCCAAAACGCTTTACAAGAGGAACCAACAATATACAACAAACATTACATAGCAATTGAATTAAACCAGAAAGCAGTATGAAAACTATTTACATTATGGAAGGGGAAGAAGAGAAGGGAGGGGTCAAGAAGAGAGAAGAGAGAAGAGATAGTGGGTGGGAGGAAAGGTGAGAGTAGAAGTAAGAGAGGAGGCAGAGGCAGAGGGAGTAGGGAGAAGGAAGATAGAGAGGAGGATTAGAAACGTACAGGGCATAAGAAGGAGAGGGTGGAGATAAAGGAGAGAGAGAGAGAGAGAGGGGAAGGGAAGTAGGAAACGGAAAAAGGAGGGGTAGGTGAGAATACTAAAAGGAGTAAGAGGAAGCAAAGGGTTTTAAGGAGGTGAATGAAAGAGATAGGATTTTAAGGAGGTACAAAAGTAATTGAAAGAAGAAGTAGAGCGGATGAAAAGTGGAAGGCGGTTCCAGTGGTAAGGGGCAAGGAGTTGGAAAGAGCCGAAGCGAGAAGGGGCACAGGGTAGAGGTGGAGAGGAGAGTAGGTAGAGATTGGAAGAGTGGAGAGAACGAGAAGGAGTGTAGAAAGTGAGGAGGGAGGAAAGATAGTGTAGCTTCCCGATTGAGTGCACTGGTGTTGTACTTGGTAGTTAGTGTATCTGAAGCAGTGTAACAGATTTGAGTAGCAACAGTAGGGGTTCTAAAGCGCTGGCTTTCTCCCAATGCAACTGCCTCTGACTGACATCCAGCCTCCTCATCCCCACCAGGCAAGTACTGCACAAGTGGCTCTGAAATTTTAAGAGCTTTAATGTTTTGTGGCACCTATCCTGAGCCACAAACCTAGATCTGCATTGAGAAAACTGAATTGGAAGATTTTGGATTTTCCCTATTTATTTCTGAGAGATATTGGGAAAATATTGAATGGAAACCTGGTATCCATTTGCTGGAGCTCTTTAGCGCATGCTTGTAGCCTCCTGGTACATGTTAACTTGTAACTAACACCGGAGCTGCTTGACTCCCCAGGTCAGTTGGTGGCATACAAATCTGTCAGTGTCACGCTGTGACTTTCCTTCAACATTGTGAACATTTTGTCTTTATGAAACCTCTGAACTACTCCTTACACAGAAAATGATGTGTGAAGAATACACTATAAAGGACACTGGCCTGTGCAACACTAACTGCACTCGGCTGCAAAGAGCCTTGCACTGACAAATGTTTTCAGAGCCTTTTTATAAGATCTGTTTATTTCTGTCCATTTGTGCATCTAACCTTTTACATTTTAAAGACCCTCCTCTCACCAATATCTTCTGAGGTACACAAAATTGGTGTATTGCTGCCAACTTTGCCTTGGGTACCATTACCATCTGGTGACGTTTCAAATGTTACTACAAAATTGATCATTAAATAAGTTGCCAAGCAAAACAATGTTACTTAGCAAATACTGCTAATCATTTTTTGAAAACTAATTTATGCCTTCTGTCTTATCACTTTCTGTGGCACAAGGGACTCTGGCTTTGACATCAGGAGGCACGGGTCACTTGTCTCAGGTACTGGACCCCTTAATGCAGGATTTCTTTCATCTAATTCCTGCTGCATATTTACCTGTAAACAACGGGGTCTTCACTCCTTCTTTGATTAACTTTTGGACTGGGGAATTGTGATAGGAGGGATATTGTTGTGCTCATTAGACAGTGATTAGAGGAGTGGGTTGCAGGGGTACTGTGGTGGAGTTGACTTGGGTTCCCAGTCATTGTGTGGTCTTGGGTAATGAGTTGGTGGATCGGGCTGTGTGTGGGTCCTCGTTGTGGAGGGAGGTGGATGTGAAAGTCCCATTGAGTGTGGCTCAGGTACAGGTGATGGTGCGTGGCAATATTATGTGGCAGGATCGATGGGATATGAGCTCAAAGGGGCGGCAGTTTTATGCAGTGTGCAGGGAGTTGTGTGTTTGGGCATTTGGGGGGGTAGAGTTGACACAAAGGGAGGAAACTATTTTGAATTGCCTTAGGGTGGGTCATGCGGGGTTTGGCGGGATTCAAGTGTTTGATGGGTAGAGTTGCATCGGCAGTGTTCGAGGCTTGCGGGTGCCCGGAGACGGTGTCTCATTATATGTTGGACTGTGTGAGGTTTAATGTGCAGCGGGAATCACTCAGTCAGGATGAGTGGCATTGGGGTGCTTGAACAGGGGTTATTTGATCTGTTCAGTTGGAAAAGAGGGGTGGTGGATGATCAGTGTAGGTTCCTCCTTCAGTTTGTGCGGGAGACGGGGAAGTGGGACGAGAACTAGTGGAGGTGGATGTCTGATTAGTTTTTATTTTGGCGAACATCATCTCAATAGATGGAAATCGCCGGCTTTGGGTTTCTGAAGTCACCCTAACAAGAAAAAGAAGAAGAAGAACCTTTTGGACCTGCAAATAAAATAGGAAGAATTAATTTGCACCCTGTTAGCAGAGAAGTCCTTTACAAAACCCACTACCATAGGTGAAGACATGTGTTCCGAGGAAGTAGAAAGCTCTTCTCCCTACCACTTTCCATGGGACATTGTGGGTGACTTTGCTAGGGTCCAATGCCTAACGCTCAGCTAGTAAGACTACTGTAGGATAGAAAAGTAGAAACTGAAAAGGACTCGTATTGCCCTAAATGCCCCCAGAGCATATAGGGGGCCAAAGCAGCCACGTCTCCTCTTTTCATCACTCAAACCACTTTGAACCACATTTGGAAAGTGTTTACTACTTTAAAACTGCCAGGACCCACGTTGCTGCCTTTGGCACACCCCTTAGAACCATGTTGCTGCATCATGAAACTAGTTTAATGCACCCTTGTGCCAGCAGAGCCTCGTCACCCGTCAAGGTCAAACACAAGTGCACCATGCAGATGACTTCTTTTACAGTGGGTACATTTTTATAGTTAGTTGTACAATTTATTTGATTGATTAAAGTATAAACATTTCTATAGAAAATTGATTGGACAGTCTTTTATTTTGGAACTGTGTACTATTTCTATTTGGGTTGCTACTGTCTCACATTCACACCTCTTCTAATAGCCTTCCCTCGGCCCACAATACCACACAATGCATAGGAGGTATGCATCACGGCTATGCCTATTTCACTTTTTTGATTGGGATCATGCTATGTGTTGCCGTTCTGGCAGCCCCATACTCGCCTGCATACTACTGATGCTGCTGATTTACAGAAGGCAGTCCAGTGTGAGAGCGTGTGCGCAAAACTGAACATTAGGATGAGCACAGTCGCAGGGGGATCTTGTGGTACGTGATGCTGTTCTGGGAGCTCAGTCCTCACCTGCATACCACTGATTCAAAGTAGGGGGTCCAGCGCGAGAGCGCATGCATGAAACCGAGTGCTAAGGTGAACGCAGTTGGCAGTCTGCGGTTGGGTGGTGTTGGCCTTGAAGTTCGTGAAGTCTGCTCTATTGTTGGGATGTGCCATTGCTAGACCAGAGATTAAACATGGAAAAATGATCTGCTCTCAAGATGGTAAATTACTTGCCTTTGTACAACCTATGATTGGTCCCCCAACAATAAACCTCAATCTTAAGAAAGAGTCTGAGTCTTTACAGTAAAACCGTGCATACGATCGCAGCATTATGTATGAGCTTAGGAGCAGGAGTGCGGACAGCGCAGGTGTTTACCTGACCCCAATTGATACCTTTGTACTGAGTTGCCGGGTCTATTGTCAATTTTTCCCCAACAAACAAGGTCAATATAGACTCTACTATAGCAAATCCTCCAAAATGACCCCTAAACTCTTTCAAAGGATTTTTTGCTGCTAAGAGTCCCACTATAGTATCACAAACTAACTCTGCAGCACCACAGTCAGTTTTGGAAATCAAAGATAATATCTCTGTAGCCCAGTACAATTTGGAATAGCTATTTAATGAGGTGAAAGACTGTCAGTCAACTATTTCCCCCATCCAATGACCTGCCTGATTAGTCGGATTTGCGCATACAACAATCTCTACCTCCTTTCATGTCCTCGATCAACATTTGGCAAAACTTCCATCTCGTTGTTGTTAGATTCTTCCAGCTCTTCTGTAGCCGTGTGGGTTTGCAGCAGACCCCTCTACTGGGCAGAGGGGAGACTGGCACTAACTTGAATCCTGCCTCCATTGTTGCTCTCAACATGGCACTCACCTCAACTGTACTCCTATACAACAACATTAGGGTTGAAGTAAAACACCACAGTAGTACGATAGTCGCTTGCTTTGTTCCTCCCCTCACTTTCTGCACCCCACTCCGTGACCTTTTGTTTTACTCTGGCTCTACCAGAGATGTTGACAGGCCTAGTACGGTAGTTGCCTGTCTGTTTACATTTCCTTCCCACTCTCCCGCTCCCTTCCTTATCTATGTCTTAGCTCTTGCACTATCTGAAATGTCGTCGGGCCGAGTACAAGAGTTAATTTCACATCCTTACTGTTCATGGCCTGTAAGAATGTCATTGTATTTTCCCTTGTTCCCTCCCTTACCTTGAAGCGCTTTGAAACACCCTTTGTATAGGCGCTATATAAATAAACTATCATATCATATCACACTGACATACTGCTCACTATTGCCAATCACCTGGATTCTAACTCGTATAATTTTCATATGAGGGGTGTAGCCTTGGGCGCTCCAGCCATCAAGTCCAATCCCCAACGTGCTGCCCAAATGACTGCTCTGATGGAGTTATTGATAAGCCAACATACTCAATAACTGCTGGTGTCCCCCCTGAGACCAACACGCAGGACATGGGCGGCTGCACCCCAGAGGAGGAAGGCAGTGCATTCATCCTTAATTCATGCTTACTGGGAAATTTGGACAGCTGGAAAAACAGGGAACCGGCATTGAGCCCTATACAAACTTTGAGTGTTTACCTAATTTTTACAAGAACTATTTTAGAAATGGATACACAGATTTTTGAATAACAATGAAAGGTTAGAGTCAAAAGGCCTGAAGCACTGAATCCTGCAAAGCTCTGCCGAGCGCTCATACTGCCCTGGGCTTATTTGCTCAGTTGTAGGCAGTGCACAGGTCATTTCATACTCCAAGTTGTGCAGCACGTTGACTTAGGGCATGGTGGACTGCAAATTGTGAATAAAAAAGAAATATGTCTTCCACTAACCATTGGATTGAAATATGTGTTCAGTTCAAAAGCTTTATTCAGCATCAACCATCAAACCATAATTTACATGCGATCAAATTACATTTAAAAATAAACAATTCATCATGATTCAATAGTAAAAATAAATCAGTAACAACAAGTAGCATGGGGGGCTCATTAAAATCAAATCGCAATAGAAAATACTATCATCAAAGTCTCTATGCAGTGGAAAAAGGTGCTGTTTCGTGTGCAGTAAAATACATATATTTCAAGGCCCACGGGCTAATTCTGGCTTATTCTGTGACTTAGTAAACCTCCCTATAAAAAATATTCTTTGGTCGGTAAATACTCTGTGCAAAGTAAGTCGAAGGTGCGATGCCGAGGTAGTCAATTTTTCCACTTGGTACATCCCTTGGCTCAATCTTCTGGTGTACCGCCGGCCTTAAGCAAGCTGTCTCTATGTAGCCAGGCATGATGTATATATTTATCCACCAGGTTCACTACCAGTATTTCTACTACCAGTATTTCTATTGTGTTTTTACAGCATTCCCTCGCATCTAATACTTGTGATTCCTCTTGCCCTTAAAATGGGTTTCAAATATTGCACCCTAAATACTTGCTGTTGATCACAAAAGAACAGAAATCTTATGACTGTTTCATCACCAGTTTCGCACATGTGCTTGTGAAACCTGCGAGGTTAAAAGTGCCCATTATAGACACTAAATATAATGATCTCACTATGGTTGCGGTGATGATATTCAATCAAATACTCTTTGTACCCAAAGTCCCCCTTGGCCTAGAGCTAGCATGTCCACAGGTTCAGCCCCTGTCATGAGTTTCCCATGGACCTGCTAGTTAGTTTCTTGTAGTATGGCATCTTTGAGCCTTGACCCTGCTCCCTTGACCAATACATTTGGTTGGACCCACATCTCTGGAATTTACAGCCTCCCAGTGTTTCCTTCACATGAACGGCCCAGAGGGCCAGCAGGTGGCTCAATGCTTCCCTGTAGCATTCAAGGCCCTTAGTTGTCCACAACGTGGGCCAGTACAGAGGTGATCTAGCCATCCCAATTCCTCACAAACAATGCCATTGTACTCTGAATACCCATTGGAGAAGTGGCCAAGAGAACGACATTGTCGGCGAAGAATAGCCCCAGTAACCTACCTTTCTAAATCCTTGGTACATCTAGAACTTTCACAACCAGTTCTCTGATGACCTCATCAATAAACAAGCAAAACAACAAAGGAGCGAGGACACACGCTTGCCTGACTCCACAAGTCTGTGACTTCCTCTCCCAAGCCGTAACGTACTTCTGCCTCGTTTTCCTAGTACAGCCTTTTCATGATCTCAATTAAATGCTGGGGGATTTGTCTTTTTCTGAGGGCACCCCAGAGTAGTTTTCGTGGGGCTCCATCGAAAGCCGCCTGAAGGTCCACGAAGCCCGGATAGAGCTTAATGCCCTTCAATGTTCTGTACTTTTGGGTTAAAACGAACAGTCAGAAACAACGACGAGACAGAAACATAAATATATTTGAAAAAGGAGCAAATCGTGCGGATTTGTCCCAAGTCAAGAACATGTGCAGCAGTTTATGTACATTGCGCTTCTTGAACTCTTACTTCAAAGTAAAGCCAGGTTATTGCCCCATGTTCAGAGAGATTTTCCCATTTGAATATTGAGTGTCCTCACAAATAGGAGGCCACACCATCATGCATTCCCTGATATACACACTTGGGTCAAGGTTCACACAACACATCTGTATGTGGCCACCATTGGTTGTCATGCAAAGGCTTTGAGTTCCGAAACAGACACCACACACGTTAGCAGATGTTTCTATTTGCTCCTTTGTGTTAATGCACATTTGGAGCAGGCATTCAAAAAGTACATTGGTCTGGCTCATTGTTCTGTATGGTACATGGAAATGTTTCTGTGTGGATTGTTATATAAAAATATTGTATGTGTAAGGAGAGTTAGTTTTAAAAGTCACTTTCCTATTTGACTGAAATAGCTCAACAGGTTATGACACCGTTTCAAAGGGATGCATGTAAACTGCATATCACTGATACCATAACAACAGGGAAAATACTAGTTTTCATACTTGATAGGTCAACAAACACAGCACTATTAAGCATGGTAATAACATACAATGTTCTTCCTCAATTCCTTTGTTGCCACCATGTCCAGAAACATCGATTAGTACACAAGGGGACAGCTGACCTGCCCCCATGGGTTATTTAGCACTAGGACTGGTCTCTACACACCCACAGTACTCATAAATTCACCTTTGAGTCCACCAGGACACTATTTCTTCTCTACTTCTTTTGAACTGGCTCAGTATTAGAAGTAGCTTACTTTTAAGTTACAAGACTAGGAACTTCTCTTCTATACCAGTTTTCCAGAGGCTGGACTCTTGTGGGTGATCAATTCATTTGTCTCTGTATACCACACGTGACTATGGCAGACTTAGACTGTGTAATGTATCATGTTTATAGAACAAAGGGTGCTGTTCTAGACTTGTGATTTTTGTACATTTGAAATTAAAATTGTTTACAGATACTTTCCTTTGTTACATTTTGGGTATTGTCTGTGACACTTAATTTGTTCTCATCAATGCCTGTATGAACTTTTATTTATGTTCACCATTTGTTGGTATAAACCTGTAATTCACTATCTACACCATTTGTTGGTGAATACCTCAAAATTGAAATTGTTTTACATCCAACAATGTTTATCACATTCTAAATTAAATAATGGCTACTAAGTCAATACAGTAGTCAGTCAGAGTGTTTTGCTTGCTTGCTCCAGATTGGTACCTTACCGCCAAATGGGTCAGCCAAGGATATAGATTCATTGATATATCCAGAGCATCTCCTGGGTTCAACATGTATTGCTCTTGGAGGCAAACTTTATATGAGCCTCAACTCCAAGTAATCACACAGAAATTAGAAGTGTGCTAAATAACCCATGTGGGCAGGTCAGCTCTCCCATTGTGTTCTAGTTTCTGATGCCCTTTTCTGACCTGCGCTGTGTATAGGGCTTTTCCTTCTGTTTACCAGAAACATTGATGTTGCATGTTCTTCATTTGCAAGGAAAGGAGATATTGGCCTCATTCCGAGTTTGATGTTAAAGTCAGTTACTGAAATCCCCCCCCCCCACATTCCCATTTCAGCAGGGTTATTGCCAAATTACAGGTAGCAATATAGTGGAACGAATCCCAATTTTTGGTAGTGCATAGGACACCATGGGTATATTTCAGTAATTATCATGGGTGGTAATCCTGCCTGCAATAACTCCTCCAGTGTTTTGCCATCACACTGGGCTGGGAGGATTGTACACCCTCCCTGTGAAGGTACTACTTGTAAATTTGTGGAAAGGTAACAATTGTGATATTTATATTGAATTTATGTTAGTTTGCTACAATTGAATTACCGTATAATAGTGTCAATAATGTGTTGATTTGTTATCCCATGAAAACGTTTTGACAAACATGTCTTAATAATGCTTCTTTTCCCTATTAAATATTATTGACATCACTTTGTGTTTTTTTTTTTACCAATGACAGTGCAGTTGAGTTCTGGTTAAGTTTTGTCTAGACATTTGTAATTCTATGACCACCTACAAAGGCATTATCTGAATCACACTTGTTGCTGCACCACCAAACCTGTAATGAGCCACTCTGTCATTTCACACAGTGAAGACAAAATAATAATAACAGGTTCTTAAGTCACAAATATACTGTTACAACTTAGAGCAAAATATATTTTCAAACAGAGCTAAACATAGCTTTCCAAACAGGCACTATCTATTCTTATATAATGAAAAAACTTTAAGGAGACGTTATGGTTAAGTTGCACTGATAAAAAACCTATGAAATTCACTGAAATAACTTTGTTAAAAGGATGTTATGGTTAAGTTGGACTAATAAAAACATATGAAATTGATTTGTGATGTCATCTTTGATGTCCTGGGTGTTAGTCTTAGCAGTGCACGGTGGTGGCACAAGTTTTGTTTGCTTAGCTTACCATAACTAGCATAATTTCTGGGGTTTTTTTATTTGGTTTTACTTGTAACCATAACGTCCCCTTAACAAAGTTTTTTTTTCATTGAATTTCATAGGTTTCTATTAGTCCATCTTAACAATAATGTCCCGTTAACAAAGTTTTTTAAATGCCATCCCTCCTCCCCAAGAGCCTACACCACTGCTGTAATCAAGGAGCATGTGAAACACTGCCCCCTGCCTTAGAAATAAAACAAGTGCAATATTTTCCCCTGTCCACCTACCCCTCCATATTAGTGTTTGGTGCCTCTTCCCTCATTTCCCTTCTCACCTTTTGTTCTTAGCTACCCTGCCAACTAAAAAAAAAAATACATCCAAAAACAATAAATAAATGTTCCTTTAGGAACCACCTTTCATAGTTAAAAAATAGAACTAAAAAAACATATAGACTCCATCTTCTTTATATTTCTCAGTAAAGTACATAGACTCAATAAGATTTCACAACATGTCCATTTGCATTTTGTGTTATGCTAATGGGAATATTGTGGCGTTCATGATCCTTTCCAGGGACTGTAACGGTGGATACCGGCATGGCTTGAGATTAAAGCAATATTTTACCATCTCCTTTGAGATGCCCACTGTGTATTATACAACACTAAACAGACACTAGCTATGGCCTTCTGTTGTGCCCCCTGTATCTTATATACACTAATCAGCCACTAGCCATGGTCTTCAACACAATACTAGCCAGTGGCCACAGACTTGGGCTATGCAAACTGTATATTCTTACATTTTAATGGGCACTAGCTATGGTCTTTAGCCATGGCCACTTACTACAGCTTTCAATGTTGCCCACTGTATATTTTAAAACAGTGATGGGATACTAGGCATGGCTTTTAACCGTGCACATTGGTATTTTTTAACACTAACTGACCACTAGCTTTGGCCTTTGGTGCTGGCCAGTGACCCCAGCTTTTGTCATGGCCAGTTCAATGGCCTAAATTGTTAACGTAATCAAAGTTTTCATGAGATAACTTATAAATTATGTTATGTCTAATTTGATGTAATCAGTTCTATACAATGTAATTAGTTTTGTCACCAGTGGCATCAGTGATGTGATCTGTGATGTCATCACTGTGGTCATAGGCTGTGCAACAGGGGGCTAGAAGTTAAGGTGGCTTTAGCGGAATTTCAGGGGTTTTGTTTTCACCTTAACGTCCCTACAACTAAGGTTTATTCCTTGGGAAAAAAAAAAAATATATATATATATATATATACATATATATATATATCAGTAAAAGGGACGTTATGGTTCCAAGTAAAACCGAAAAACCCCTGAAATTCACTAGTTATGGTAAGCTAAATCACCATAACTCATGCCACCACTGTGCATTGCTAAGACTAACACCCAGGACATCAAAGATGATCTCACAAATGCCATTGACGACATCACATGTGCATGTACTTTTCATGAAAAGTCTGTACAAGGGATTCTTACTATAATGTTGACTACAATTTCATAGGTTTTTAGTAGCGCAACTTAACCAAAATGTCCCTTTATTTCAAAAAAGCTAACAGGCGCTCCTCTCCAGAAAGAACATGGCATGATAACCTTTTCTGAGATGAGAGTCTGCAGCACACGCTTTTTGCTCACTGTACCATTCACAGATGGGAAATATCCATTTGCATATCAGTCTTTGTACTGCCCACATGGGCAGTCCAGCACCGAAACGCTATGGCAATTCCTCTCTGAACAAGAGTACCAACAGCAACCCCATACACATGTTTCAGCCTTGTTGGGCCTCATCAGTGAGGTGAAGCTGTGCATCTCTGAGAACAGTGAGCAGGGAGTCCATGTCTAGTTGCCTCCAGGTAACTCAGGGTAACTCAGGGTGACCAACCCTAAGTTCCTTGAAAATATTTCAAAAAAGGTAGCTGGCGTTCCTCTCCAAAAAGAACATGGCATGATAACCTGTTCTGCGATGAGTTTGCAGCACAGGCTTTCTTCTCACTGTACGTTTAACGGATGGGAAATATCCATTTGCGTCCCTTTATGAAAGTTTTTTTTTTACTGAATATACATATTCATATTGTGAATTTGATAGATGTTTAGTAGGATTCCCTTACTTTATATACATGTAACATAGAATATACTGAACCCCCTTGCTAGTGATTTGATGTCCGCGGACTGTGCATATGCACCCTCGGATGGACGCGGACAACATCAACACTACTGAAAAACTCAGGGGGTATCTTAAATTGTTCTATCATGCCATATACACAAGTTCAAAAAGCAGCACATAAACACATTATATGTAATAATAAATAAGAAGTGGAACCTATATATGTAACACATCAACCGTCCATTTAAATAGCATATGTACTAAAATGGAATATACCAAAATAAAAAAGATATGCCTTCAGCATAATTACCTCACAGAAACTGCACAGCAAGAAGCCACAGCAGACCTACACAACAATAACAACAAAACTTACCAGAAACTAGTAAGTAAACTTAATTTTCCTTATATATTTCTAAACTTTCTGTATTAGGTACACTAAAAGTAATATTTTCTTTTTTATACAGAAATGTCCAGTACTTTGGTATGGCTTGAAGAAAAATTCACATGTGAGGAAATGACTGAAGACAGTGATACTAATGGTAGACACTTCTCTATATAAGCAAATTAATAATCATTACTTTGTGTACTTAAAATATATACTTTTTTTTTAACAAACCATACAAACATTGAAAATAATATAGCAAAAGAGACATTACAAAATACTCTGGAGCGCATGGAACAAAAAATGGATATGCGAATGGAAAATTTCAATCTTTTAAAACATTTTGTGGAGGACCACATAAAAGAAAAAAATTAATATCATTGTTCCACATGCACCTGTTCCCCCTCCCCATGTCCCAGTCAACTATCCCCAAACCCTTGCCACCAAGAAACACGTTATGATGAGACATCCATCCCTTCATCCCCTCCCATCATCCTCTCTAAACCCCTAACTCCCCTGTATTTGTGTTTCTTCTTGCCCCTCTTTCATAAATTATATATCTGTATATAATAAAAAAAAATTGTGTGTTTTAATTCAGTCCTTTGTATCTTATTTTTTTTTTTTAAAGTCAGTTAGGGTGTCTGCGGACAGCGCGGGTGTCCGGAATGTCTGCAATTAACCAAAATGGAGGTGTCCTAAGGACATTATACCGGTCCGTCCTTTCCGCAAGCAAGATGGAACTGTTCTTAGAACACACTCTGTGTCCTGAATGTCCGCAATTAACCAAAATGGAGGTGTCCTAAGGACACTATGCCTGTCCGTAGAAACTCTACGCACATGCGCACCACACCCATAGGTCCTACGAACATTGCGCCTGTCCATAACTGTCCGTCTCACGTGTGTCACACTTTTCATTAGTTTGAGGACCTGAAAACTGTCCATAGAACACCCGCGCATGCGCACAACCATTCCTATCCATTTGGTGTCCTGTGGACACCCGTCCCATTCGCGGATGTGTTCGCAACGTCATCATGTGACTGCACCCACTCTGAGCGTGTGTCCTGATTTTCAGATACTGTCCAGGTCCCCAAACATTTTAAAAATTATTTTTTGGACAATCCAAAGTATTTTACAGTAAAAATTCACCATTGCACATGTACCAGGCACAAACCGTTTGAGCTTTTTGGGGTGTTCGATCTGTCTGTGGACAGTGCGGCTGTTCGCGGAGCATGCACCTGCACCCCTATAAAAGGCCACACTACAGAGCTCGAGCTCATTCTGTCTTTCCACTACTGCAGATTGACCTGCTTTTCTGCTTTTGCTGCTCTTGCTGCTCTTTCTGCTTTCCATCATCTAACCTGACGGCATCCATGGTTGCTGATGCTCCACCTGGTGCTACTTCTGTCTCAGCAGCATCCCCAGTCCGTCCACCACCACCTACCCCAGGGTTCTGCAGATGGGAACAGGCGTGAGGATGTAGAGGAGGAGGATGAAAAGGATGAAGAGGATGAGGTAGTGGAAGTCCCTACTACCAGCACTCGCCGTGAGTCTTGGGTGTGGCGGTTGTTTACCATTCATGGTAGAGCACCAAAAGCATGTGCCAATAAGTTCACCTGCAACCAGTGCAAAATGGTGCTGAGTTGTGGGAGGCCTGGTTCGTACAGCTTTGGTACGACATCAATGAAGCGACCCCTAAGGTCGTTCCACGATGGGGCTATTCGCAAGGTTGTACCTTGTGATAAACATAGTAGGTTGAGTTCCTCTACAACATCCTCAGTTTCCGCTTCTGTCACCACAAGAGACACTCCTGGGGGACAGCGCATCCCTCCAGCAGCCTCACAGGCCATTCATGATGCTGTTGACCCTTACCTTTTGAGGGTCACAATATTTTGTATGTACTACGACGCAGTACTCTGCAGGGGGGAGAATCTTCGGAGTGCTTTCGAGACTGCGGTCACAGAGCATGAGAAGGTCTGCCCACTACCTGAATAAGGCCCACCCTAAATCTTCCTCACTCCACCTGCCCTTTCCTATCCCCATGGTTGGTGTCTCTTCCTTACCCTCCTTTCCTTGTGTGTCATGTTTAAAAAAACCCAAAAATATAAAACAACAAAAAAGGGCTCTTTTCAGAGCCACCTTTCACAGTTTAAAAATAGAAGTGACAAATAAATAGTGCAGGGCCCTGTGCATTTTTTTAGAATTCTGCAGGCAGTTCGCGGACATATAACATTTTGGGGTGCTGCCCTTTCATGACCATTGCACTTTTCTATGGGAGGAATTTGTGGCTGTTTTTTTGTGTTTGAAAAACTTCAAATGGTCAATGTCTACTGTAAAATGGATGGCTGTAATTCCAAAGAAGGTTGCAATGCATTTTGTACATTTCTCAGAAGAATCTGATTGCCAGCATAATTAAGATGGACTCGATCTGTGCGAAAAATGTATGTGCTACGAAACATAATATTTTCATTGTGAAAAGAAGACATGCCAACATCTCTTAAAAAGGCACAAACAGCCTTATTGACATTGCACCTCGCTTTCTCCATTTGTGGACCAAATGAAGAAGAACGCAGCCACATTTGTCTCTGCACAATACGAGAAAAAATTGCTTGGGAATTTGGAAACCTCTCCATGACATTCCCAAGTCAAATTGCAAAGAAATTCCAGACACATGTCCGAAACTGTTCCCTCCACAATGAATTATAATTATGTCTGGATGATGCTGTGTCTCCAAAGTAGCACAGAGAGGTACCAAGTCCAGCCACTTCATTTCACACACCACCCCATGCCAGTGCACTTCCACATGAGGGAATCCAAGATCTGCACCTACTCCACAGCTTTCTGCATGCACCTCCAACCAATGTATCCATGAGTCTCCCAAAATCCAGATAATCTGTTTTCTGACACAGCCATAGCTATCTGTTCTTCTCTCAGGAAAAATACTTTCTGAAAAACTCTCTCCTTACACAACACACCCAGTAAACTTTATTGACCAATCCCTTGCTCTACTCTCTCATTTGCAAGCCTCTCCACCCCAAAATCCCTGTATGCAATACGTGGTGTCCGCGGACTACCACGATGTCTGCAGACATATCGAAAATCTGAGTGTGGTGAATTTAAATTTAAATAGTGTGCTCCATTTCCCCTTTGAGGTTGGCTCTGAAAAGCTTTTTTTGCAGATGCTTGACAGGCACCTGTTATTTTGTATTTTTTTAATTTTTTGTTCTTACTTTACTCCTAAAATCTTCACATAACCTTCTCCAAAGAACCCTTACATTCCAAAACAGCATGGCATTTCCCATAAAAAGATAAAGAAATGCCATCGTCTTTCAAATAAACAGCATTACTGGAATCATTATTACAGAAGAACATACCAGCTCTAAGCATGAAAGCACAAATGCCTTGGTTGATTGCACACCTAGCAATATTTTGCTGAGGACAAAAAGCAGAACTATTGTCCCATATTGCCCTAGGTACTAATACAGAAAAAATAACTTTGGCTTTGGAAGGATGTTCATTACTGCTTGAACCAAGTGTTCCAAATCTGCCAACAAAGTAGGGGCACTGACATAGCCCAAAAGCAAAGCACCACAGTGCAAAACTACCACATGGGGACTGTTCATCCTGCCCATATCTTCACAAACTTGTACAATTCCCTGCAAATTGCAATCAGGCATAGTGCTCCATACCACCTCCACTCCTTTAACATCAAAATTGTTTGCCACATGCCTGCATTGAGGATACTGCTGTAAACCATGCACAAACATATCTCACACGACCAACACCCTGACTGTCTCCACCTCTGCCATCTTCACCACACACAGCCTCTTTCCACACAAATCCACAACCTCAACAACTGATTGGCTAATCCCTACAGTCCCTTTTCATTGCTGGATTTGCTGGAAAACCCTGCATGTGACACGCCCTGTCCGCGGAAAAGCCACGATGTCCGCAGAGCGTGTAACTCTTGGATAGCCCGTCTACCCACTCTCTGTGCCATTCCCTCATTCGATACAGCTAAGCAGTCACACAACCATCCACCAATCACATCCAAGACCTCCGCATCTAACTCCATCATCATAGTTCAGCACTTCAAATGTATTTTTGATCACTCTGAATACAAGTCTCATATCATCGGAAAGCACCTACTACAAAACTACTGTACAAGTCTCCCAGATTTCTACTTGCAGCTGCATGCATATCTACATGCATTAATACAAACTACAGGTATGCATATTTTATGCACAGTGCATGTACAACTCTTATAAATGCATAAAAACAGAGTAACTGCCACTTAACCTGTATAACCTATAAAATGAACTTACTATTATTTTTCCCATCTGCTATAATTAACTGTCACTTCCAAACCTGTCTGCTATCTAAATTCCTTTTCTACACTTACAGCTATCTTAAAAAATCTAATATTAAAATATTGGAGAAATAATGGTATAATTGTAGAAAAACACTTAGCAGTATATTATAAAATTACACACAACCAGGATAAGTTCATGCATCTTTAAACACTCACACAGATAAAGACTATAATTGAAAAGCTCCCAGCTGAAATAACACCACTGCCTATACATCACAACCTTCTGCTTTATTTCACACACCTTGACATATGCATACATTCCATGCTTTTCTATACAATTTCCTCCATTTACATTTTAAAAATTGCTAAATAAGTATATTATTATTTCTTCTATCGCTTAACATCCAATAACACAGCCTTAAGAAACCAACTCAGTTTCATACACATAGCATTCTACTCCTTTGCAAAGCTTGTTGAACTAACATATTGTAAGTAACATGTAAAGGCTTCACATAGTCGAAGGAAACTGCATGCACACACTATGTTCAGTAATCAAACAAGAATACTTCTACACAAACATAAAAATCAATGTCTAAATTAACATCAGTGCTATAAATACACAAAATTACTAACTTCTTTCTTTTACAATTGCAGTGAAGACCACTCTCCTGAAAAACAGCAGCATCTGAAGTACAAACAACAACTGAGAAGACACCTGTTCATTCCAAACAACAAAGAAAAAGTACAATAATACCATAATATTCTTACTGTTACTCAAAAACACTGTGGGGTTGATTCATGGAACTAGTGCGCCGGAGAATGGGGATTTCTGCACCATTCTGCCTGCAAATTCCCATTTGATAACCAGAGATTTGCAGGCAGAATGGTGCACAAATCCACATTTTCTGGTGCACAAATTCCATAAATCGGCCCCTAGAATGTTAGTATTGCAGAACAAAGAACGGTTTTAATTCTATACCATTAGATTTAGTATTAGTGCTTCTCCTCACCACTAGCTTACTTTGTATTGTCATCTGAACCCCAGTAGAATAACGCACAAATACAAGAATAGCCTTCGCAACTAGTTGTAGCTGCCCAATGCACAATCACACACCACCACATACATCCTTAAAATCATACTCAGAAACTCATGCACACAACACACATACATTGCAGAACAGCCCAACCCATACCCACTTTATTTTTTCAAAAGACGCCAAAGAATGCCTACCAAAAAGCAAGTCCATAGAAAGCAATGCAGAAGTAGAGCAAATGAAAATAAGTGTCCAAAATAAGCATCCATATCTAGCAGAATTTGAACACAAAGTTCAAACAAAAGATCTAATAAAGTCATTAAGCAAAACAACACAAGCTTCCAGTTCAAAAACATAGCCTCCTCTTTTAAAATGTAAAATGAAACAGAAAGTGATTAAAAGGAATTCAGCTAACACTACTGCTAACACTGCTCCTAGAAATCTTGATGTAGTGGCAAGTAACCATACCAAAAAAAGTATTTTACAAAAAATGTTCCGCCACAGAGTCCTTCAGAATCTTGTAAAAACAGGAGAGAAATCATGCACAGTCCTTAAAACCTACTGTAGAAAATTAATCTTAGAAGCTCTCATAGACAGTGCAATCCTTCTCAAAAGGAAGCTATTTATTTTAGTGTTAAACAGAATGGAACCACTAACAAAACTAACTACTAAACTACAAAAAAGATTTTCTCAATAAACAGAATGTCAACAAAAATAACTTCTTAAATATCTGTTGAGGTGAATGGAGTCACACCACAAGCATATAACCATATTTCAATGAAGAAGCATACAAACAAAAGCAAAGAAACACAATTGCCATACATAGCAGTGGACGAGGGTATGAGAAACTTAATAATGCCATAATGGGGCAAGAAATGCTGCTTACAAAAATGTCCCCAGAAACATCAGTATCACCTCTCCATCCGACTGAACCAAAACGTCCAGTGTACAAATGGCCATGCACGTCAATGTGTAACATTGACAAAAAAATCTTTCAAATCTTTATGCCATTTCCTCAATCAATATGTAAAAGGCAAAGACAAATTCAAAATGAAACTTCTACAAAATGTGGATACCTGTCCAGTGCGCAAATACACAGGATATTCATTAGCCTGCATTTCAGGACCTAATTGCAAAAGCACCTTCCATCATATCAAAATTATATCAACACATCCTTAAACTATAAGATATATAGTCCATAAACTGTACAATGCTAACAGTCCAGCTTTAGCATTAGGCAAATTAAATAACAATCTTCTACATGGTACATCCAAAGACCTACTCAAAGAAATAGAGCATTTCCAGAGAAAATATTTTGGAAGTCAAAGCCACTTACAAAATACAATAGCTTTACAACAGACTAGGAACAATTCTACAAATGGCAACCTTCTACTACACACATACAAAAAAGAAATACTAAAATGTAAAAGTACATCCTCTGAAGTACCAAACCATGTGTTTGCGTGTGTTGCCACAGAACTTCATATTAAAAGTAGCACAAAAACTGTAGACATAGCATACAAAATAGAAGACAATGAAGATTCTGAATGGTTTGAATTAGCTCTCTACCTTATAGCAGAAAATAAATATGAAATAAATAACCCCTTAATACTTTGCAGTTACTGCACTGCAAAACTTGACAACAACCAAACTCCTTCATGTGCTATCACAAGTAACTTGGAATTATTCCCACTACCAAAACCCTTGGAACAATTCAATTTATATGAGAGCATCATAATTCAAACAGTGCATGAATTTCAAGCAATAATACGCCTTTAACCAAAAACAACAAAATGTCCTCCCTCAGAATAGGTGAAAGGCATTTGTGGCAAAGTAGTTTATTTATCATTAGATCTGAAAGAAAATGTACACACTCCAGGGGTGCAACGTCCAATAGAACAATCTTTAATTGTCTTAGTAAATGGTGTACCTATAAAAGACAAAACAAATTGGCAACAACTCGTAGACTTACATAAAGTTAGACAAGCCTTGCAATATCTAAAAGACAATAATGAATACTACAAAGAAATTAATATTGAAGAAAACCTGAGGGAAACCACTGAAATAATTTGAGTCACCAGAAACTGGTCAATTTGAACTTCTAGATCCTGCTACAGTATCCAACATTTTAGACCATTATGCAGTTCATCCATTACACTATAAAGACACCATAGATGATGCACTAGAAACATATCAAATGCGACAAACCATAGGATCACCAATCAGCATATGGGAAAAAAGTATAGAAGCACATGCTTCCCCTCTACTCTTGCCTTCTGGTAAAGGAGGAAGGTACGATGATAGACCCACTCAGATAACAGCATCGGAATACCGCTCATTATGAATGTATTCTGAAGATCACAGATTTAGACAAAATGTGGAATACATATTCCACCTACTCTTTGAAAGGGAACTAGCAACTCTATGCCACGGAGTTGCACACACATTGAAATCGGGTACCCATTTTCAAAATATGTCAGCTACGCAATTACAAGAAAAAGTGCAATAAAAAGAAGAGGTTTTACAATCAAGCATAACAAATCTGTTAGCAAACATGCGTGGTATTAAAGAGTACTGGTTCCGACATCACAGAGATGTACGTTGTATGATAAGAAACCTTGGCCCACCCACTTGGTTTGTTACATTAAGTTGTGCAGAATATGCATTGGAAGATTTACATTTATTTTTGTTTGATATGCATAGGAAATCAAACAAACATAGATATACTAAAACCTAGAGAACTTTGCTCTCTAGATCCTGTTAATGTTTCAAGATATTTCCATCATCGCATCATTGCTATGCTACACTTTATTTGTAATAAAACTGTTCCTCCCCTCGGAGAAGTGCAACACTTCTTTTGGAGAAAAGAATACCAAGCAAGAGGAGAACCACATATCCACATGCTTTTGTGGATTAAAGATGTTCCTAAATTTAATCAAAACGGTGATGCTACTGTTTAACAGTTTATTGAAAAATGTTACTTGTGAAATTCCTTCAGAAGCAACAAATGGTGATCTTCATGCACAAATTTTACAATTTCAAAGACACAAATGTGGTAAATATTGTCGTCGCAAATACAAAAACAAACGGAAATACTACACCAAATGCCGCTTTGGTTTCCCTAGACCAGTTAAAGCAACAGGTCAAGTAAACAACTTCATGTCTTCAGTTAGACATAGTGTTAAAGGTAAATCACCTAAGAACACATAATACACAAAAATAACAGAAGAAGCAAAATATATCAATGATTACAATGCAATTGTTGCCCTCTTATGGAATTCAAACATAGATGTGCAGTGCATTGCAGACAATTCCACTGCAGTTGCATGATATGTTACAGCCTACTTAACCAAAGCAGGAAAAACAGCACTTCAAGACCTCTGGGATGACCTATCATCGGACAAAACACTGTCTCAGAAATGTTACAGCTTAGGCATAAAAATGCTCTCTCATAGAGAATGTGGCTGCTATGAAGCTGCAGATCGTTTAACCAGTACTGCTTTGTATGGAACATCTGAAAATGTAGTATGGCTAAGTCTTGGTCCTGCTAAATCTAGAAAAATAGTTCTGAAATCATACGACAACATAGAAACAATAGCCAAAAATGATCCAAACAGCCAAGCCATTTTGAAAAACAATTTACTAGACACATACTACCCAAACAGGAGTACCACTTTGGAAACCATGTGTCTATACCACATAGCCCAAAATTTCACATACAAAATTAATATTAAACCAGATGAAAATAAAGGTAGATACAGAGTGACAAATTTTGAAGGCAGCTTAGTGAAACTTACCAAATGAAGCTTAATTAATCAATCAAATTGTCATTAAAAACTCCTCAACATAAAGAACTATATTACATGTCCCTGCTCCAACGTTTTTAAACCATGGAGAAAAGAAGAAGAGTTACTAGATATCTATGACTCCTATAAAGACATGTTCAAAGCAAATGAAAGCACTATAACCAATGTAAACTTTACACAGTACAAAACAATGTTGCACAATGAACAGGAAAACGAAGAAGAACTCCAGGCCCAACTAGATAAGGACACTCCCGACAGTATTCAACCTTCTGTAACAGGAAGCCAAGAACCACTGGGACAGCCACTAATAGCAAATGAGGCAGAATTAGCTATGACAGAAGTAGACAACACCATGTGTCAGTATGAAGAAGATACAGAAGACGTAACTGTACTGCAATCAAAACTGAACAATGAGCAGCGTAGCATTTTTCAAGAAGTAACAAAAGAAATTGTACATGGTGTACAACATGAAAATAAAGAATGTACCTGCAAAAATTACAAACCTATACTACTATACGTCAGTGGTGAAGCTGGTTCAGGCAAAACATTTCTTAATCAAAATCATCACCAAGTTCCTTCAACAATTGACAAACAACAAACTGTCAGCTGTTGTAACTGCCCCCACAGGTTTAGCTGCCTACAACATAGGCAATGTCACTTTACACCGATTACTACTCCTTCCAGTAGAACACCAAAACAAATTAGAATATTACAAACTTTCTACAGAAGCTGCAATGGAACTACGCAGAGTGTTAAAACAAATGTCCCGGGAGGATAGCTTAGCGGCAACGTCCTCACCTTGGAAGCAAGGTGACACGGAGCGACACAGGTTCGATCCCCGGGTCCGTGCTTAGAAACTTCTGGGTATTAAGCGCGTTATAAATAACCTATCAAATCAATGAAAATGCTACTAATAGATGAAGTGAGCATGGTCTCCAACCTAATGTTGGCTTTGATTCACCTCAGATTACAAGAAGTACTCAAAACAAACTACGAAAAGCTCTTTGGAGGAAAAGACATTATTGTTTTCGGAGCTCTTCATCAATTAACACCAGTGAAAGGTGAACCTATTTTTAAAACCTTAGGACACAAACTCTGCCATAAAACTGCTGGCACCATAGGAAATGTCAACCTTTGGCAACATTTCCAATATAGAGAATTAACAGAAAACATGCGCTAGTCGGCAGACCTCACATATGCCAACATTTTAAAAAGTATTAGAATTGGTGTACTACCTCAAGAAGCACAATCTATTTTAAAAACTTCCCACATCCATGCACTGTATGGCCATAACTCATGTGCTTGATGACAACTCTTGCAAGCTGTTCAAAATTCAATGAAACAATGTTGAAAAAAGAAATGCAACCATTAATTGAAATTTGCTCCACAGAGAAAACTGGACGTACATGGTATGACACTACCCATATGTCAACAAGCCACAACAAGACTAAATACCTTACAAAACTCTATCTCCAACACAGCTGGTTTGGAGAAAATATATAAGGACAATATATATATAATATTAAAATTATCTTTAAACTGTAGGGTAATGCTTAAACGTAACCTTGACGTTGACCTTGAAGTTGTTGGCTTTCAAACATACCCACGTGACAACAACATTCGGTTTATCAATATTCTCTTTGACAATCTATCAGAAGTAAAAAGGATAGGATGCTCAACAGCTTCATTCCTTCTTTTCAAAGAAATGTATGTACGCAGAGAGCAATTTTCTCTAACTCTAGCATACATAGTCACCATTCACAGATCACAAAGGCCTTACCCTAGATAAAGTATTCATAGATATTGGGAACACAGTCTTTAAAGAAAGCATGAGCCACTAGCACTATCACGCTTACGTACACTTGACGGTCTATTTCTAATCAACTTTGATGCAAGTAAGTAAACACTGATATTCCTTGCATTTTAGAATACAATGGACTTTGTTCACTGTACACCCCCATCTAAACAACTATCCTGTTCTACTTCAAACAGAAATGCAACAGGATCTCACTGCAAATCCTCCAAAGAGAGTAAAATAAGCTAATACTTCATCAATTACTACAACCAAAGAAGAATCTACTACTCAAAGTAACTCAGGTACTTCTTCAAAGAGGCAACACACACTCCGAAGAAATGACTTGGACACAGAACTATCAGGTCCATTCAAATTGTCAAATATAACTGGTGTAAATTGCTATGCAAATGTAGCAATAGATATTATATTCCAATTGCCACCAATTGTTGACAACATTTACCTACACAATTCAGACCAATTGTCTTTGCAAATGTTAGTCCTTCATAGAAATGCAAGCAACAATCCTGACAACACATACAGTGTTCATGGAATAAGACAAGAATTGGACTACTGTGCTGGAATGGTGAAATTCACCATAAACTCACAAGAAGATCCAAAAGAATTTCTAATTTTCTTACTACAAGTACTGGGAAAAAAAAAAAAAAACATGCCTATAAATATCTTCCAGATGTCATACATGTGGAAACATACATGTACTCTCTGCAACAATGTAGCACAGTAACAAATCCCTAATGAACGCTTCGTGTATGTATCCATACCTGACTGTGAATCCTTTCCATTTCCGCAAATTGTACAAAATGCAAACCATAGCAGATTATGTACTACCTGCAATTCAGATAATCGCTCCACCTTATAAATACAAACACATAGTAAATACGTAATACTAATGCTTCTACATTACAATGCAGATGGAACCAAAAACAACTGCAAGCTGACTGGATTCACACAGGGTCAAGTATCACTTGGTAAGAAAACCTTCACAACAATAGGTATAATTTACCTTACAGCAGCCACAACAAATGCAGGTCACTACACTGCATATATAAAAAAGAATTGTGGATGGTTCGAATGTAATGATAGTACCATTACTCTAAAGCAGAGATTACCAGCAAATCTTATAAACGCGTATTTAATATACTTAAAACCAAAATTTAATAACTAATCTGTGCATAAAAATTAATAAAACTTTAATTAGAAAACTGGAAACAGTTACAAAACGCCAACAGGTATCTAACTACCCCAAGATTCTGCAACACCCAAGCAGATAAATCAATACAATTAAATTATAAGATGAAATAAACAGTCAGAATACGCAAACAGGTATCTAACTGCCCCAAAAATCTGCAACAACCCAACAGATAGATGAGCAACTTGAACATATAAATAAAAAACTATAACCAGTTAGAATTCTCCAACAGGTATCTAACAATCTGCAACAAGCCAACAGATAGAACATTAGCCAGAAACAACAAATAAACACTGAAAACAAAGAAATGTATTGTACCATAACAAAAAAAGTTTTTTTAATCCAACATGGATTTTATTTTCCCCACAGACCCAATTATTTAAGAAACAAACACAGAAACTGAGCAAATTGCACAGTACACTGGTTTGTAAACTACTAAATATGAGGGTTGAAATAATGCAGAAATGTCTATTATGCAATGCAATAACTCTTTATAAACTACCTACACTAACATGATCTTTTCTTTTATCACAGGAATTGAAAAAAAATATCTGCTCCAGTTACCCAAGTCATGAAAAAAATGTATCCAATCACAAATAAATCAAACAGTAAGTATATTATAATTCTACTCACAAATACTGCTCCATAACACAACCAAACATCTAGCCATACACTACAATCCAAAATGTTTACTTCCATGGATATGTTATACTGCAGTGCGGGTTACCAAACTCCACAATCTTAATCACACGACATAGCCAAAACTTCACATACAAACTATACAAATCAAACAGTACACATACTGTAGATTTGTGGATATTTGATAGATGTTTGATTCTATGGGTGTGTTATGCTGCTTGATTTTGCTTAATTTTTCTCTGAGTCTAACATCCACATGATTTATGAACAAATGGTATGTTTTTTTCACTTACGATTGACTCTTTGATTATGTATTCGCTGTTTCTCCTCTTTATGATACTCGTATCTACATTTTCGCATTTGGTGATGTATTATTCTCATGAACTTTGCACAATGCCCTAAAGCCCTGTTGATGGACCGAGTCTGAAATGCATTGGTGCAATAAAACTTTGACAGTGGACAGTTGGCGCACTTCATGCCTTGAATTAAACATTAATAACACCAGCATACCTTTTGCCTATTTTTGATTCAGACTGTGATTCTAGAATATTGAATATATAATTACAATCCCATAGCAACTCCATAGGAGAGCATAAAGTGAGCGTGCTTAGGAATAGATTCATTTCTAGTTCTCTCTCTACAATGGTGTAGGTGCCATATTATTCTTGATTTTCTTGGTAGATGATCTGGTAATGATATCTGCACCTCTTGGTATGTTGAATAAGATAAGGCCCAGATGAATTAATGATGCAATATTCAGACGCTTACCATTCATTTACCATGAACAATTATCTGCTCTACTACCCTGCTTAAAGCTAATAATTGGCAATTTGTTTGAGTTAATCGTAAGATGATTTCTCTTCTCCATGATGTCATATGCAACATTTAGCAAAGATATTTGAAGATTCCCTAGTTTTGGAGCAAAGGTACACGTATTACCAATCGCATCCTGTAGATCCAATAAGTAAAGAAGAAAAAGGCAGGGAGACGATATTCATCCCAGCCAAAATCCATTATGGGTGTGCATTTGTCTGGATAACAAACCAGAAGAGTTAAGCCATAGCTGAACTGTCATGTTTTGTTATACAATTAGTAGCCTCGAGAGTGTCTCTGGAATATTCCCAGACCCCAACTTATTACACAGTACCTGCCTATCTGCTCCTTCAAAGGCAGAGCATAGGTTAACACATGCCACTTAAATTGGAGCATTAGACTTGGGCCTGAAGCATCTTAACAATAAAAGAGAATCTGGTTTGAAATTTAGAAAATCTACCCAAATCTATAGCTCATTGCTCAAGCTTCACAAGCAAAATGGATGCAAAAATGTTGCTTGCAAAATCTAATAACTCATAAATAAATGTGCACACTGTAAATCTAGTTGGCAGAATACATCTCCTTTATCTGTCTAGAAATAGTAAAAATAATAATTTTGCCCAAATGCTGGACCACCTTTGGGCATAATATTAGGAGAGCCTTCAGGAACCATAGCTCTTGAGCCATTCAGATTCACAATTGTGTATGCAATGTTGAGCAATTAAAAGAACCCTTTCATGGGCCCAATGACACCTTAACAAAAGAGGACACAATACACAAAAAAACAATGCCAAATGTCCCAATATGAATGCCCATCCAAGAATGTTATAATGTCAGATTTCGCTGAGCACATTTTTTATTCTAACCAGTATTATGAATGTACTTCCTAAAATTCTGTGAATTACTGCCACAGATTGTACACAGCATGAACTCAGTTGCATGTAAATTCAAATCAATTTTGTACTTTTTACTCTAGCTATTACAGGATTGTTTTAATTGACGTTTCATGTCAAGGAGATTTGACAGCATAATTTTCCTGTTCCTCGGTAGGTTTCTAACCGCCTTGTGGTATTCTTGTTTCCTTTTAGTACTTCACTATCAAAAACTTGAGTTCATCTGAAAAACAACTTTTTAGTAATCTGCAGTTTCAAGAAAAATTCTGTAGATAGATAATCATTGATAACTCTCTGTAGTTGCACTTTATGCTCTGCGAGAGAATATCTCATCCTAACTTTTTGCTTTGTTCCAGAGGAGACCATATCAAGGCTCTCTTCTTGAGAAGAAAGGTCTTGGGTACCATCTTCGTGAATCACTCCAAGAGCAGATTCATCTGACAGTTCTAAATCAGGCTAGATTATTTTTGTGGTTTGGGTATTGAATCTTTATTCAAGAAGGGGACAATACCTTCTCATTGGAGGTTGGGCTTGATACTTGCTATTATTTTTTATAATCATAGCTGTACAGGAAAGCTCCTCTTTTTTATTTTATTTAATTTGACCAGCAGACTTATTCCTCTTAACCCTGGAGTTGCTCAGGTTCTCAGACAAATCAGAATTTGTTCTACCCAGAATTATACATATGATACTATGATCTGGATTAAAGGATCTGAGAAATGAACATTAGCTTGTTTTCTTCTTTTTGGAATTACATCTTAGCCAACTTCTTGGTCATTTCTTTAGACTGAAATCTTATCCTAGGCTCTTTGGTCCAAGCAACCCTGCTTAGGTTCTCGGGGAAATCCTCTGGGGTTGCTGTCTCCCTGATCGCATTGAGTATTCATTGGTTTGTCTTACTTTAATTGAGAGCCAGGTTCCTCAACAATCGATAAAGATTGATCCTGCAACTTAGAATGGATTGAGGTTTGGCCCATCCCTGGTTGTTCACAAAAAGATGAAATGGCAGAAGCAATTGTTCCTATAGGTGAATGTTTAATCAAAACTCTCACGTTTTTGCTAAGTGGAGGGATTTTTCTTTCAATTCCAGACTAAATACATGTATAATCTAACAGAGAGAAGCAAAACATTAAGGGCAACAATAGAAGAAGAAGAGCACAAATTTGTTTTGTACTTTTTGTGAATCAAGTACTGCTGAGGAGAATACAAAGCATATGGGGAATGCTGCTCCTCACCGTCGTGGTGAGCTTTCTCTTTTGCCATTCCATTGATAGCTCTCTCCTAGTTGGAATTGTCAAACAATGCACGTAATTGTTTTAGTGAGTAATTTATCATAAAATAACAAGCTTATCGTATTTGCACAAACATTCATGCAATATGAATGACTATTCTAGAAAGTGTGCTCAAATTGTTTGCCATTCAATTCACCTTTAATGGTCAATTGACAATAGTGCTCTTAAACTAGCAGTTGAATAGATTAAATACATTTCCATTGGGTTGTGCAACAGAAATTCAATCAAAACATCATTGTACTGGAGTAAAAAGATAGCATAAACAAATGCTGTTGATTTCCATTGTAGGAGTTGAAGGGTTTATATTTAAACATAGGGTCAAAGAAATCAGAATGGATTTTGGTTTTGAAGTTGTCTAAAAAAAGAAAGGGCCATTTTAAATATGTTTGCTGTCTTTTAAATTGAAAAAAGTTGCTTATGGGGAATTACATTTTTTTGAATAACGGAATTCTAAACGAAAATTTCATTTCATAATCTTGTTCTCTATTTTTGTTCATCAAAAACTATTCTGCTTTTGTGAATTAATTCAAAAAAGTGCAGTTTCATACAAACCACTTAAATCCCTTAATAAATCAGTAAAATCAGATCAAGAAACCATTGCTTCTTCTTTGTGCTCTACTTCTCAAAACTGAACTGAGTGAATTAATTATTTTATTTAACTTTGGGAAAGAAACACCCAACCCCTTTTCAGAGTTCTGTTGCTACGGGAGTTTAATTTAAATGCAATGGGGGTATGATTTAGTTACCTTTTTTGTTTGTTTAATTAAATCACATACACAGGAAAGATTTGTCTAGGATGTTCAGGACCTTTTATTTGTGGCTGTCAACCGGTTCATATTGGGATGGCAACAGGCGTCCAGATAATTTTCGTCTCAGTTCCTTTGCATGTAGATAGAACGGTGTTCCCCAGGCTTCGGTCGACTCTGGGCCCAGCCCTCTTTGCATTCTGCAAGTGCCGGTACAAGTTCCTTCAGCCAAATTCAATGTTTTGTCAGCAGGTAATGAAAAGATTATCCAGTTCCTTTTTTTCTATGGATGCATCACTTTGTATACTATAATAAACTCCGGCCGTGCAACTTCATTTGACGCTGCATTTGACACTGCATCTTGTATTTGACAGCCCTGTGACTGTCCCCCTTCTTCCCACACTCATAAGGGCCCTGGTGATTGTTTTCATTGACCTGTTGAACTTGATGTGTTATTAAGGGGATGATATAGGTACAAACTCAAGACCTTATTATGTGTGAGGCCTGAAATTAAAAATTCTTTCTTCAAATAATTCTTTAAAGGTTAGGATTTTTAAGTATATTTTAAATACAGAGGTGTCATTTATGTTTCTGTCACTTAGGGCATAATAGAGTTATCAGCAAATGCCGATATATGCAACAAAATGAATTTTAAACTTACTGCATGGTATGCATTGGTTTAAATAGAATTTTTCAGCAAAATTCAGACACGTTTTTACAATATCGCAAATTAGAATATATTTCCAAAGGGATTCTATCCGTTTCTACATTGTAGAACCAACTTATACTACATATTTTCTGAATGTAATCTGTGTGGGCTGGCTATTATCAGTAGTAGCATACATTGCTTGTGATCTGTTATCTGTTCACTAAAACCTAAATGCATAGCCTTTCTAAAACATATTTTATTTTAAGGTTAAGGATCATTTGAACACAACTGGGATCTTTTTCGAAATGCTCTTAACTTGTGAACCATACATCAAACATTAATCAATGCAAATGTGGTCTTTCAGATTTGCTTAGAAAACCAAGATCATGTTTATAACTGTCTTTACTCCTAAAGCTAGGATTTAATGATAATTGTATAGTTTTGAAAAAACGCCTATTGTCTTAAATAAACACATCTGCCCTGTGTATATGCAATCCATTAATCACATTGCTTTAATGAGTGCTAATGGACATTTTGGAACAAACCTAGTTAATTCCAGTTAACAAGGCATGTATTCTGTCCATATCAAAGGGAACATGATTAATTGAAAACAATTGTATTTGTTATAGTAATCAAGCAATATGCTCGTCCTTCCACAGAAAACTATAATATTGATGTAATTTATAATGAGTAGTCGGAGTTTGTAAATAACTTTTTTATATTATTTGATTTTCTTTTGCAATACCACTGAATTATTAATGACCTTGCAGTACAGGTAGTATCATCAATGCCATCAAACATGTAGACATGTCTATTAAAACATGTCCTACTTTCAATAAATGGTACAAACTTGATATGCACAGAGCCGACAACAAACTTATCAAAGTATTCTCAATCATTGAGGTCACTATGAGGCATGGAGCAACTATAGTGTATTGAAACACTTAACCTGATAATGCCGTATTAAGGTTTTGCCTGAATGTATTGAATTTACATTGTTGATAAGTGCTCATATGATGAATTCACAATCTAAATTAATTTACAAACAGGTTTCATGATATTCACAATGTTGGAATGATGCTCCGTAGCACATCATTAAGCATGTGTGGGAAACATTATGCAAATCTTTAGGAAAACAGATACACATTTAAATAAATAATCAAAGGCAACAAACAGTGGTAGTGCAGCCAACAAGTGGCAAGTGTGGGGTTTAAGGCAGCAGACAGGGTATGTTTGATAAGTGCAGGAAAAAGGGGGGGTGTATGGGTACAGATACAGACCCCAGTGCAAGGGATTGCGCTGAGGCAGTGTGGGTGGGTGGCAGGGTGAGCAGGTACCTGGGCCCGGTAATCAGAGGGTAGGCCAGGTGCATGGTGCTGACAGAGAGATCAGCAGGGGAGAGGAAGAGCAAAGGCAGAAGCAAAGAGGAAAGTCTTGAGGTTCTTCCAGAACCAGAGATGGTTCTCCAAGTTTCAGAGTGGCAGGGAGGCTGTTCCAGAGGGAGGACCCAGCCAAAGACGTTGATCTAACCGCTGGTCAGTTTTCTATTGGAAGAACTACTGACCCTGAGGGATTTGGAGGTAGAGGAGCAAAAAGCTTGAGAAGGGAGGTTTTTACGGAGGGACAGTTAAAGGTATTTTGGACCCAGGCCCTGGAAAGCCTTGTGGACAATGCAAAGAGTTTTCAATATAATCCGTGCATCCACTGGGAGCCAGTGGAGAGATTTCAGGGCTGACGAGATACAATCGCTGGGCTTGAGGCCAAGGACACATCTTGCAGTCCTGTTCTGGATGAGTTGCAAAGGGCAGAGAGTAGAGGTAGGTAGATTTAGAAATAGGCTGTTAAAATAGTCCAAACTAGAGAGAACCAGGGCTCGGGAGACAATGAGCTTCTGAGGAGGTGCAGTAGGAAGTTTGACTTTTTAGAGACATCAGAGAAGGAAAGAGTGGAATCAAAGATGACCCCAAAGTTCTTAGCCTCACAGGTGGGGGTAGGAGGAGGGCAAGGGAGGATGGTCAGAGAGAGAGAGGGGAAAGGAGGGTGAAGATGTGCCAATGAGGAGGATCTCCGTCTTGCTGGCTTTCTAGCAGAGATCCTGAATGGCAGATGGGCAATCAGAGATGATAGTAGGAGAGGAGGTGGCCGAGGGAAGCCTGAGAATATGTTGTGTGTTGTCAGCATAGCACTGAAAGTTAGAGCACAAAATGGCAATGCAGTGGACAAGAGTTTACAGGTATTGGTTGAAGAGCCAGTGCGAGAGGTTAGACCCCTGGGGAACACTGCAGGTAGAAAGGGAGATGGATGAAAGGAAGAAGCCAAGTTGGGCCTGGGATGGTAGATCAGAGAGCAAAGAGGTCAGCCAGGCCAGAGCCTGATCAGTGATACCCAGGTTGTCATGGAGATGGTTGAGCATGATGGTATGGTTGACCATGTCGAAGGCAGAAGAGAGATCGAGTAGGATGAGGACAGAGGGAATGTTAGAGTCTAGGATGGAGAGCAGATATTCACGTATGTTCAGGAGAGCAGTTTCCGTGCTTCTGGCAGCTCTAAAGCCAGACTGATGGTCATGGAGACAGCAAGAGAATCAGAATGAAGGTTAAGCAGCGAGATGGCCAGCTTTTCCAGGAGTTTGCCCAGAAAAGGAGTAATGGAAACTGGGCGGTAGTTAGCCGGACAAGAAAGATCAGTTGTGATGCACAAGAGTGTAGGGTATATATATGTTTTGCTTGAGGAAGCAACAGATGGTTTACTTCAAAGGCAGAGGGCAACACCTTGTAAATTATCTCACCATGCATCTGTCTACAGTGTGCCTGTGATGCATATCTGGCAGATATGGGTCAAGTCACACAGTGCCCAGGCAGGATTGGTGGCAGATGCCATGGGGCACACCCCTTTCATCCAAGGCTCTGTGGCTCACTGGATGGGCAAAGCATACAACGAGACACGCTGCTGCAGGCTGCTTTTACCCATTCCCAGCTAGCTAGACATAGCCCCCATACCGTGCCTGTTGCTACAGTACTGGGTATGAGCTGCACAGACGCCCCTGCGTCTGAACCCAACCATTCATGTATTCTTCACTTATGGACTGCCAACCTGTTAGTGATGGTGGCTTCATGGTTTTTCCTGTATCCCTGTTATTACTCCAGGTAACATGATCTAGATTCCAGGAGAAAAAAGTTGTGGCACATTCAGCTGCATTTTCAGGTGCAACAAAGATATCTGCTCTTGTTTAGGGGTAGCGGGGGGGGGGGCAGCGGCAGCAGCTGCTATCCCCGGCAAACCCCACATGATGTCCCTGATTGAGTACTGTCCTAATCTCTTATGGAGTACCCTACCGTCCCTTGGGACGCTAAAACCTTGGCCTTTTGTCTGAAATTGTCTATGTTAGGTAAGTCCTTCTTTTCGGTCTTGGAGACCCACAAATGTCTCCCATTTAATGAAAGACACAATTTTGGGAGTTGCTGAGGAGAAGTTTTCCTTCAAGAGTAAATGCAGAGCAAAGGCAGGGAAAGAAGCGGTCATGAATGGCCTCTGAAAATAGTTGCAACTTGAGCCCATAGGAGTGTGTAGATGTGCACTTCGCAGGGATGTGCATGCTTGGCAGCATTTTTCCGAAAAATGCCTCAATTTAAACGAAACTGAGGCGGAACCTCACATATATTACATAAATAACATACATCTTTGAAAACCTCGCTTTTATTTCAGAGAATATAGAGAAATGGCATTCGGTATTGCCGAGATCAACATTAGATGCATTTTTCCACTGTGGCGTACACATAAAACAGTTCCACAGAAACCAATTGCAGAGTTTATATTAATAACCGGCATCAAAAGCTGGCCTTCAGATGCATTGTCAGTGCCAGGCGTGCCTAATTTATTCTCAGTAGGAGTTACATTGTTTATCCTATGCCTCAGTAATGAACATTGGTCAAACACCATGTTGGCGTTACAACACCAGGCGAGTTTACCGCACCCTGTTGTTCCCTGCCTAATCCTATGTTTGCTGTGTTTAACAAATGAAGTCAGCGAAAGAACGCACAGTACCCGCCTGCCTCTGATGGAACAGTGCCAGCATATGAACAACCTTGCTGTAAATGTTTTCAAATAGCAAACACTTTGCTACTTCTATGCCTTCCGGAAGGAAACCCTTTTTTTTTTCTTCTCAGAGTTCCTGATGCAATGCGTGCAGTTAAAAGATAAGTGACTTCCAGTGCAAAATGTACGCTTCTCAAAAGTGCACATGACCTATGATGTTCTCACTGCTTTAAGCAACTCCACTGGATGCATCAAGCAAAACATGGTTTGATTCTCAGCAATGGTGTTTTGTTTATTACTTCAAAGGCCCACCAACCTGTAAGCATAACTTCTGAATCAGTCACCCGTGCTGTATCTTGCACACTCGTGCCTTCCTCAAAATGCATACGCTACACCTAACCCCTGCAATCGGTGACACTCGTGCGGCTTCGCATGCAAACCATCTGTCTCAAACGTCAGTCTACACTACAATGTCAATGCTGTTTGCCTCTGTATGGATCCAATCAACTCTTGAATGTAACATTGCCTGATTCATGGAATTATTTGCATGTAAAACGGGGATTTGAGTGCCATTCTGCCCGTAAATCCCCATTCGTCAGACGAATGGCATGTAAATCCCAGTTGTACACGCAACAAATTCCACGAATCAGGGCTGTCTACAACAGTGAATGGATCTGGATTAACTTCTTGTGTTGCACATTACATATTGATCAAGCTATTCCTTTTTCTCCATCTCCCCCCCTTCCTCCACTTTCCTTCCCATTGGCTAACCCTTCCTTTCCTCTTTCCTCCACCGTCCTTCAACTCTTCCCTCAATTCCAAAGTCAATGTTCTAGCTCGAGAGAAAGGTTGTTGGAATGTACCCAGTCCGGAGAAGCACTGAGTGCGGAACGATCCTGATTAATCCATAAATCCTGGCACTCTTAAACCGAATCTCATATGATTGATAGAAGGCTTTAATCAGGCACCTCTGGCTGACCCAGGACAGACCGCCACCTCCTACACTCAGCAATAAGTCCCCTGGCGCCTGCCTCACAACTAGGTTTTGCTAGGTGCTACGTGCCTGGGTTCCTGATCAGCGGTAAACCTGCCTTCCCACACCAAAGAGAGGATGATGCCACATCTCTTAGGACTTCCCAAACCATTCAGCCAATCAACTCACCCCTTGCCCTCTCAATACCCGGCTGTTATTTCAATTAGAGAAGAAAGGGGTAGGCAATAGACTATCCCAACCGCACTCCCCAGGCACAACACGAGTTCGGCACAGCCAATCTCAAATGCACTCCCCAAGCAGAGAATGAGATGGACAAAGCCAATTCCAAGCACAGCTACCGAACAGCATACAAGAGGGGAAGGGCCAATTCCAGGCACACTCCCTAGAAGAACATAAGAGCAGCACACATCCAATTCAAAGCACCCACCAAGCAGCAACAACTGCCAATAGCACCAGACAACCATAAAACACCAGGCAGACAGATTAGAGAATGATGGGAAGCGAGTGGAAGTGGACCCAGAAAACCCCCATGCCAAAGCAGAACCAATGCAGAACCAATGGAGGGGGGGTTGTGCTTCATCAACCAGCTATAGTGGGCAGATTCCAAACACTAGAATCAGCGTGTATATCCCTGCAAACATCAGGAGTCCTTCTGATACTGTGAAAAATTAGGTCAGACAAATTCCTAATATACCTAGAAGGAACAGACCGTAACGGTAATATTAATCCACTGCCTGTGATCTGAGGCCCAGGAACAATGCAGAATCCTACCACCAAGCCCTTTGGGCCCAGGAGCACAAAGGAAAATCTTCCAGTAAACTAAAAAGAAGCTTGAGAAATACTACAAAGCATAGGTTTAACACGCTGATGGAGACCCACATTTTTTAAACCAGAAAGCAACAACGAGGAGAGATGATAGAATATTATGTAGCTGCTCTTTGAACTATTGGGGCCACCTGCAAATGTGCAAACTTCCTGGAAGCATTATACCAAATAAATGTACACGTGAATTGTTACTGGACCACAGACGGGCTTGCCCAATAAGCCAACTGCATGGATGGACAAGCCATTGAGCTCGCAAAGAATGTCGAGCAATCTATAGTTGGTGCTTGACCATAGCCAAAGGTGAGAAGGAACCTTTGCCAAAATAATGCATTTTTGGCCACCCAGGCCTTAGGCACTCATCACCATTGCGGGAGTAGAAGTACCTCCTCTGTTGCACTCCCTGTTCAGGGACACTGTAAGAATTCTGGTTCCCCGCCATTCTCCCGAGAAAGTACTCTGGATATGAAATCTATGTTCATAGCTGGTTTCAAGCTGAAATGAATTATACAGACAGGGAAACAATGTGGAGAACATGTGTGGCATCCACCTGGGTACCAATTCTAGTCTGAAAACATCAATGCTGGGGCTAGTAATGTCCCATACCGAAGGCCAGAGAGAACACATAGCGGCCCTTGCATTGGAGCGATTGGGAGGCATTGAAACCAATTATTCCACAATCGAACACAACGCCATGCCTTGCCTCTCGGCAGTTTGGCCCTTTAGGAAAATTCCAAGGGGGTGCTTCCGTAGTGCTATAAATGGAACACCACACCTTCTTGTGGACTCTAACAACTGGTGAGGACTGCAAAGTGTCCCCCAGACTCACTGTCATAGCAGCGGGGATACAGGACTACCCATACTGTGTGATGTACATCTAACTTTGCCATGGATTGCTTGTCACTTCTTCTTTCCATATTTACATTTAGTGTTGGGGTAAGGCACCTGTTATTTGTTCTGTTTATAAAATATCACCACTCCGATTTACCACTTGGGGTTCGCTCTGCCATTCAGACTTTTACAGTTCTGAAAGCCGAGACTTGAAACCTTTTCAAACTGACTTTTGACTAAGAGGCCTGCTTGCTATTATTAAGGTATGTTAATGCCCATTATTACCACTGCCATTATTATTATTTAATTTATTTTTATTCGCATATCACTATGTAAGTTCTAAAATGTATTCCAAAATCCTCTTAACCATATGTTGGATTCCAATTTTGACATCATTCAACCAACTGAGAAATATTAAACGTTGTACCACAATGGTGAGCCCTAGGATTATTTCTTTTTTCTACGGCAATCCTAAATGTTGATCCATTTAAATACTTATCAGTATACTAGATCATGTATATGGTTATATTTTAATATGCACAGGGTCTGAAGAATTTGTGGCCCTGAAGAAGGTGGCTAATTAAATATGTGCCAAAATGTATTTGTACGTTGACCCTGTATTTGTTTATAAATTGAATATGCACTAATAAGAACCTATCATTCTCACTGTATATTTTTTGTCCTTCACCCAAGGAAGATTGATAGATTGATGCATGTTCTTCTGTATATTATTTGACACTGAATGCAGTTGTACTTTTGCTGTTTAGTTATCTTGTTTTTCCATTACTTTGTTTTAGATGGGAGGTATCCTAACTCCCTAGATGTATTTAGACTATGCTAGTTTTTTCAATGTTGTGCTTTTTATTGTTTCAGTTTAAACACCTTCGCATTTCGAATTAAAAATTGAAAACTACTACCATTATTATCAAATACTTTTGCATGTAAAATTACATGTTTTTAGAGGTGTGCCATTTGAATGATTTCATTACATGGCTTCTTTTATTGCCTGAATTAAGCCATTAATGTGAACATGAATATTTCGTAAAATTATTTCCAACGGGAACAGCCTATTTTGCAATATATATATATATATATATATAGCATCTCCGAAACAGAGTGTACCAAGGTGATACACTCCATAAGGTGATGGCGGAAGACAGAAGATTCATAAGGGACGGTTGGACCAGGTAAAACAATCCATATGGAACTCTATTCGTATTTTAAAGTAGCTGGCGAAGTCTGCATGATGAAAAAGTGTGCGCTCAAGAGTCACCACATGATTCACCACACAGCTATGTGGCAAAATATCACAGACGATGCTCAGAAGGGCCACCCTGGCATCACTCTTAACAAGAGCTTGGCCTATGAAGGCTTCTCGTGCCCAGCTATGGAAACTGCAAACATCTATTCCATCAGGTCCTGCCAGACGTGCTTGGAAAATGACAGGAAACCAAACACCTATGTTTCACCCATGACTCCAGTCGAATACCTACAGCGCCTGGGGCAAACAATTGCACTCAACTCAGGGAGCCCTATACTTTTTTCAAAGGTACACAGAGATTGAGTTTGTAGAGCAGATAACTAGGTCTGCTGTCATTGCCCATTTCAAAGTGGTTTGTGCTCACGAGGGAAGACCAGAAGCCATTGTAACTGGAAGAGGGGTGCGGCTAGTGTCTCACAAAATGAACACATTTTTTTGTTATAGCGTAGCGTGGGCATTATGCACAAACACTAGTTCTTTACCAACCACAGGCCAATGCCTTTATAGAGATATGCAGTAGGTTAGTGAAGGACATTGTGCAAACTGCATTGATAAACGGACACCCAGTAGTTGAGGTCATAGGTGACCTCCTACGAATGTACAGGCATACTCTTGATACCCTCACAATGGTGGCCCCCTTTCAGGTGATGAGAACATGGGCCCTCCCATGACCTTCATATAATAAAAGAAAGGGCACTAGTGAAACAAACATTAATCTAAGCCTGCACAGTGTTAATGAACCCTATGTCTCTGTTGGCCAGTTGGTCACTTTTATAACTGTGGGCTTCTGAGGCAGAGGTAAATGAAGGGCCCCCTTTGGTCTCTGGCCTCTTCTCCCTGCCTGTTTCACTTGTGTGGGCATGAGAGCCACAGCGCTACAGCGCACAGTCTTTCTTGCTGCCCACTTTCCCCAACTTCTTGCGTACAACCGCCCCCCTCTCTCACCTGATGTTGTTGATTGGGCCACAGCACGTTTGAAATGGAATCCTGGCTATAGCATCCATACCCTGCCTCAGAGCCATCTTTAGTTCTGGGCTTCCAAGGTAGAGGTAAGTCTAGGGCCACCTTTGGTCTCTGGCCTCCTCTCCCTGCCTGTTTCACTTCCGTGGACCTGAGAGCCTCAGCGCTACAGCGCGCTCTCTCTTGCTGCCACCTTCCCCCACCCTCTTGCGTGCAACCACCCCCTCCCTCACATGATGTTGTTGATTGGGCCACAGCACGTTTGAAATGGAATCCTGGCTATACCATCCATACCCTGCCTCACAGCCTTCTTTAGCTCTGGGCTTCCAAGGTGGAGGTAAGTCTAGGGCCCCCTTTGGTCTGCGGCCTCCTCTCCCTGCCTGTTTCACTCTCGTGGGCATGAGAGCCTCAGCACTACAGCGCACTATCTTTTGCTGCCCTCTTTCCCCACCCTCTTGCATGCGACCGCCCCCGCCCCCGCCCCCAACTGATGTTGGTGATTAGGCCTGCACCCTATTGAAATTCAGGCACTGGACATCCCCCCTGCCCAGCAGCCCAATCAGCCCCATCAGCCCTATCAGCTAAGGACCCTGAGGCAAAGGACAGTTCTAGATGATGTCTCCTGGTGTCCGTAGAAGACGCAGTACGCCGGGAGCCATTAACCAGCAATGCCTATGAAGGTAAGGTGGTGTGGCTGGGGTTTACAGCAATCACTGCACCCCACCAAACTGATCGACCCCTCCAATTACATATTTCAAAAGTAGCCCATGATGGTATGATGGTCATATCCCGCACCTGTACTTTATGTTAGAAATTCTCTAGGATAACCTCTGCCCCACCTTTCCCAGATTACCATGTGTCACTCCAAAACAGAATTATAATAGAACTGTGAGATTAGCCTTACATGACGTCTAACTATAATTGTGAAGTTTAGCATGTGTCACATCTAGATAGAAGTGTAAAGTTTAGCATGCACCACATCTAGATAGAACTGTGAAGTGTAGCATACGTCACATCTAGCTAGAACTATGAAGTTTTGGTAACTGGAGGGAGGGCCCAAGAAAGTGTCAGGACGATGGGCTATCAAGGACATGGTACAAAGGGGGTTTGTCCTGACAACTGTGTTTAAATTGTCTACTTTCTTATTCTTGTAAACCCAAGGTTGTTTTGTCATGTAACATACATTCAAATTTCTTTTGTATGGAATAGTGCTCAACCATTCAATTGACAGTACAGACAAAAATAGAAAATGAAAAATAAAAAAAAAATGTAACAGCTTTTATTTATTTAGCTGTATTATGCATTTCATAATCATGCATTTAAGCTTTTTTTTAAAAGAACTTTTATATCAAAGTTCAATTTTACCAGATGTAGTTTGTTTCTTAACATATACAAGTCCTTTGTAGTAACTGAAATGGTAACCCACTTTAATTTGTGACATACAAAGAGCAGTTTTTTTGCTTTAAAGTTTTTGTGTATAACCACCACCTAAGAGGGACAAGTGATAGCTAAAATACATATTACAACCACATAGAGGAACATAGTTAATATTGTCACAGTTGGTTGTTTTTAGCCAGGCTAGAGGGTGACCTAACACATGGTCGACGTCTGGATACTAATCAGGTAATTGGAAGGACCAAGAGGTGCATGCTGTGGTGTTGGTCCTCAGACGTTTCGGCGAGGTGCCTTCATCTAGGGCCTGGAATAGGTCTCCCTAAAATGTAAGAGAGTGGAGGGGACTCTATTAGTGCCTGGGTTGGTGAGAGGCTATTGAGCATGACAGTTAAAGGAATTCCATAATTGTGGTACACCACAAGTAAAGTTAAAAACCACAGATAGGCACGGGACTAACCTTGGGGGTAGTATTGCTGTGTGGATCCTGCGGTGGGCGGTCCACCAGTGTCAAGAATGTAGTTATTGGTCCACAGTAGTTAAAAAATTGTTCATTTATGCCAAACGCAGCTGTAGGATAAATAAGATCCCAAGGGTTTAATTAAGGCACTGAATATCAAAAAAGGTCAACAGGATGCAAGGAAAAAGTGCATAGGGCCTAGGAAATCATTAAAATAGGGCTCACCTTGCATAGCATGCTTGCTGGTAAGCGTGGTTGTGAGGTGCTGTAGGTCTTAGGAATCTCGCCAGTATGAGTCTAAGAATAGCCTCTGCTGTGAAGGGTACGTAATTCCCCAAAGATGGACGTTATTCTATGGGAGGGAGATGGAAGGAAGGCATGGAACAGGGTTAGCTAAAGGGACACCAAGCAATTGATATAGAATGGTGCCTCAACCAGTAAAGCGCCGCGGGATGTACCTGCTAAGGGATGGAGATTGGGGTCCAATCGAAGTCATCGGGCAATGGGGATTAAGGAAAGCTGTCTTTTGAATCTCACAGAGCTGTGTGGTTTTGTGTGTATTGCGCATGCGCCGGGGGAGTAGGGAAAAACTAGTGCGCGTGTGTGAATGCAGGGCTACACTGGTCCTTACATGGCACGCATGCACCAAGGGTGCAGAGACTCGCAAGAACCCTATGCGCATGCGTGCGGTTACAGGGAGTCCCCAATATGAACGTAGCGCATCCCGTAGTCAAGGAAATGCTGGAAAGGGAGTGAAAGCAGTGATTTTAGTAGGCATATCTAGAAAGGTCTAGCCAACATATTATGGTGTGGGCGAGCTTAATGAAAAAAGGACGGAATTTGGGAAAGGTGTCGTGAGAGTGCTGGTTCACGTCAGTTAAAGTCAGCATTTAATCAAACATGGAGGGTGTAGCTCCACCCAGCTGATAGAATGAATCTCATCAGATATGGTGATACATGATTAAAGGGCTGTCCTAGTGGGCCTTTGATGAAGTTTAGCATGTGCCACATCTAGATAGAGCTGTGAAGTTTAGCATGCGTCACATCTAGATAGAACTGTAAGGTTTAGCATGCATCGCATCTAGCCATAATGGAAGTTTAGCATGTGCCACATCCAGATAGAACTGTGAAGTTTGCAAGCATCACATCTAGCTATAATGGGAGTTTAGCATGTGTCACATCTAGCTAGAACTGTGAAATTTAGCATGCATCACATCAGGCGTCACATCTACATAGAACTGTGAATTTCAGCACGCGTCACATCTAGAAAGAACTGTGAAGTACAGCATGTGTCACATCTAACTAACCCAGTTCTAAAATCTCAACTTTCCGCATACACCTCTAATACAGAAACATGCATGACCATTTCTCTACACGGTAATCCACACGTACTTCACACCATGGCAACAATAGACAAACAACACATAACCCAAAACAACAGCACATGGGAAATGGCACATACCGAAAAATAGAACTCAAGCTCAGCGAACAGTGAAAACCAAACTGAACCTGCCAACAGGACATCACAGCTACTACTGTCCTATTCTCACTACACCCTACAAACCCCTCAAACTCCCTTTTTCAGTTCCACCAGAGCACCTGGAGACCACTTCCACTGGTGACAGTGCACAGTACAAATACCTTTAACATTACAACAACCATCCGATTCATGAAGACAGGGGGCTTCCAAAATTCTGTTAGAGTTGTCGGGGGGAAATTCTGCCGTGGTCGGCCGGGCCGTCCGTAGTCCTCCGGGCAGGGAGGCCCCAACTCCTCCTGTATATCCCAAAAGAGATAGAGTATGAGACACACGCAAGAAGCAAGGTGACTCTGCTGTTTATTAGACAAAACGGCAGGGATGGGTCAAGGATCGTACGCGTCCGTCCTCACACACACACACACAATCGTGGGGCTCGCAGGCCCTTTTTACCTTAGTATGACGCGCTACTTGCGTCATCTTACAAAGTTTAGCAAAAAACCTATTTCCACTCTGGATTGGTTACTCGGGTGGTAGGGTTAGTATAGCATACATATAGAGAACGGTGTTAGTGGTTGAGGGTTAGTCGGGTGATATACTTGGGCTGTCCCTTCAATTTGATACATGAAAATTGTTACATGAAGACCTCTGAGGATTGGTCAATGTTAATGGCGTCAATGATAAGAGCCCCATGTTCTGATTGGTCCACTCGCGAGCCTCCCAGTCTGGGACTATCGCTGTTCCCAGCTCGCGGTGCACCTGTCATTTGCAACAATGTTTTTACTATGGGTAGGTGTAAACAATGTGAGGATTTATTCATATGTTGGGAGGTCGACTACTCCCACTGCTGCAGATGTCCAATGAGTCTTTTAATTGTATCTGCCTGTGTCTTGAAACGTGGGATTCAGGCGTCTCCTTCCTCCTGGGCTTGGCATCCTGTCAGGTTTGGCTTTGTCACGTGAGGTGGGACCATGTTTGAGGCAGAATTCAGCACAATTAATATTGTTTTTCCCACTGTGTGCCTGGTTTATCTTGCAGGTGCGACCTTGGCGTCGGCTTGCAGCATGCGAGATTTGCAACATCGTGCCCTTGGCGGTGTGCTTTCGCCCGGCTCATTCTGCAGGGTCAGCACCCGAGCTCTTGCTCATTCAATGTTCATGGAAACTTTTGCTTGCGGCCTACTTGGGCCTGGTGCATAGGTGGAACCGTTTGATGCAGAGCTCTTTAGGTTACGGTATCATATTGCTCTATCCTCAGTATCGTGTCTCCGTTATATTCCTCATTATGGTAAAGGGTTCTTAGAAGAAGCGTGAGCAAGCCTTTTTAGATAAGTTCATTATGCGTCTTGCGTTTCTGCATTTTGAGAGCCTATGTGGAAAATAATAAAGATGCACGTCCGTGGGTATGTCTGTCGCCTATGTCATAGCACTGAGTATATTCTTCGTGTGGATTGGTGTGGGAGTGTCCGGTGTGCATGTGTGCACAGGTGTGCTGACCGTTGGCTAGGTCGTCATGGCATCTCTAACGACGTGTAGGTTTAGTCGAGTTGATCCATGCCGCAGGTGTCGGCATGGGCAGGGCGAGCTGCTGGGCAGGTAGGTGGGCACATCCGTATGTTCCTGTACCAGGGTATTTGGTCGTCTGGTAGATAGGCAAACTCCTCTCGTGGCGGGTGTCTAGGCCGTGATCCTCTAGGCCAGCCGCGAGAGGGGAAGGGCGGGAGTCTGTTCTTCCATTCTCCCACTTCAGAGTAATGAAGAATGCCATTCACAACACACATTGGACCTCATCACAAGTTCGGCGGTGCAGTAAAAATGTGGTAGTAATAGTGTTACTGCCGCATTACTGCACCGCCCAATCTCGAGTTTGGGGTAAAGTTGGAGAATTCTCCTCCAGCTCTTAGCTGGAGGTAAATGCACTGAATTTCCATCAATTTTTGGCACAATTACCATGCCAAAATATAGCGCTGCAGTAATTGCACCAAAAATGTCCCATTGAGTCTGATGGACTTAAAAAAAAAAAATAGTAATCCATGTGGCGGTAATGGTAATTGCATTTGGTGGTATTCTGGCAGATTTACCTCTGAGATACTGCCCATCTTGTGATGAGGCCCAGGTCTATTGTGGAATGTGGAGTGATTGGTAAAGTGTGGTGCTCAGAGGCCCTTCCATGTTACAGGGGTGATGCCATTCATGCTGGATTTCCCCAGTTAATTCACCCTGCGTGGGACCCCAAGAGGGGAGCATGAGAACCGATTGTCCACACAGGCACTCCACAGTTTACATGGGGCACTGGGTTAGTCTGAGATAGAATTTTCTGGGGAGAGAGAACCCCACAAAGAGTTACCTCCAGAGCGCACAAGCCTGGAGGCTATTTGAGAACATAACAGAGAAAACACCCTGGGGACATGTAGAGTCGGTTGCGGCCATGGTTAAGCAGAGGGGAGGCCCATCCCAGTCCGGTTTAAAGATTGATTTACATGAGGTGGGGTGAGTGTTGTCACTTTCTTGCTTTAATGGGAGCTGGAGTGTGCAATAATGTGGGGCAGGAGATATACCTCATAAAAATTGTCATTTGTTAAATTATTTAAATTGTAGACTTTGCTAAAATGGTAAAAAGGTGGAGATGTTAATTGTTTAATTATTTTTTCATTATTCAAACCATGTAAACGTTGCAAAGAGCAGCTGTACCCTTCATGTTACTCAAGCTACCCCTCGTCTCTTTCTTTCCCTCCCTCCCCCTTCCATTATCTTGAAAATTCAAGGTTCTAGTTTGAGAGAAAGGTTTTTTGAATGTACCCAAGTCTGAAAAGCTCTGCATGCAGACTGATCCTGATTAAGCAATAAATTATGGCACTTATACGTAGAGTTTCACAAAATTGAAATACAGCTCAATTTGTTTAACAATGTCAGAAAGGTAAAAGTTCAGTTTATGCTTGGTTTAAACGTATCAACCCTTCAGCCTTTAAAATCCCCTAAAGCCAAGGCTGTTGCAAGAATTTTTGCTGACGCGGCAGAAGTTTCATTTTGGTGCTCCTCTGGCACCAATTTATTAGTGGTCCTCTGGCATGATTATAATAGTGCTCCCCTGGCACCATTTTAATAAGGTAATTTTTCAATTTTGCAGGATCATATGGGGGGTGTTCTCTAGTACTCCACTGTGCAGTGACACTGTATATATTCTAGGGCGGCTATTGTTTAGCCTACTTTCCAATATACAAACAAGGTCAATTTGTGCCATAGCGCACAGCCCAAACCGCTGGAGAGATTTGGACCAAGTGCAGAATAACTTGGGCATGAAGCTTTGACTCGCGATCCATGCTTGATATGGAGTTATTCCATGCAGTAATGATATAAATATTTGACAGAGAAGGGGGTGCCCCTTCTCTAAAATCTATAGTTATATCTCCCATGGTGCTTCTTGTTTTTCTCCCAATGCGAGAGATGTTTGAGGTTATAGCCGAGAATATGGGAAAATGAAACCCAGGAAAAAATAAATGTGCAGGTCAAGAAAAATCAGGCTATAGGTGGGGGGTTGGGAGAGATAGAAAACACCAAGTGAAATTTGGGAGTTGGAGAGAGTCTAGGGACTGAGTTTGCAACACAAAGCTTTCTGTAGCCTTGGCTATAGCCGCAAATAGCCGACATCTCAAAGCAAACTGTGTCAGAGAAGCAGGGAGAGGGCAGGGGAGGTGAGGAGGCCATCTGGGGAGTTAAGGGGGCTGGCACAGTGAGGGCCTGGGGTTGGCGGGGAGCAGGAAAGAATTTCTCCTTGGCTGTTTTTCTGATATTTGCAGCTATATCCAAGGCGATAAAGCACTACGAATGGCCAAGGGTATGTTTAGTTCAGTACCTGTGGTTACAGTTTTCTTTATTTTTAAAAATACATTTTTACAGCTATAGTGACGTTGGGGGTGAAAAATCACTGGTCATGGCCAAAGGCTGTGGCCAGTGACATGATAGCCATACAGGTCTCCCATGCATGCAATAAACAGGACAGAGCCTGCATAGCTTCAAAGTGAGAAAGTGCCCAGCCTCCTCCAGTCAAATTGCCTGATAAATTAACCAAACTTACAAGACCACTTAGAGAAACGGGCCAGCCCTTTCCTTGCTTTGAAGCTAAGCAGGGTCAGTCCCGTTTACTGCATGGATGGGTGACCAAATGGGCATACAAATTATTTATTTTTTAAACCGTGCTACTGTCAGTCCTTGAAAGTTTAGCATTCAGAGACCATTTTTTGTCTATTGTTGAATCAGATTCTGGTATTTGTAATCTCCCAGTCAATAATTAAAAGAAAAAATATATTTTCACAGCAACCTTTAGTTTCCATTCGTGCAGTAATTCGGACATACCAGTTTCAAAGTGAGGGAGGGATCAGCACACTAAGGCCATGTTGCCTAATAAATGAGCCCAATCTACAAGACAACTTACAAAAAACATGGACTTAGGGCACTGGATCCTTCCTCGCTTTGAAACTAAGCAGGGTGACTCCCGGTTACTGCATGGATGGAAGACAGTCCACAGTCCTGAATGCCATGTGTTTTCTTCGTTTTAAATATCTCATAACACAGGGCATCCACATTTCTTTTTTAAATTGTGCTACTGTCCGTCCTTGAAAGTTTTGCACTCTGAGACCATTTTTTGCCTTTTGCCAAATTGCATTCTGGTATTTGTAGTCACACAGTCAAGATGGGTTGAATAATGCAACACTTGTACACTTTTTGCCTAACCTAGTCCTCCAAGGATTTATATATTTGAGTGACATCCCCCCTGCCTTCCTCAGAAGAAACAAAATTATAAAATGAGAAAGGACACATTTGAAACTGCACTTTGAATTTCTCCTGGAAATTCAGCTGGCACACAGAATAGTTAGTTTCGCTACACTAATAGGGTACAGATAATGCATTAACTTGCACAATTAGTGTGTTTTAAAATAGAATAGATTAGGTGACAGGAAGGCATGTACCCAAGATAGGGGATCACTACTCAAGTAGGGTGAGACAATGTAGGCAGGATAAGGTTGCTGCTACCCAGATATAAGGTAACAGGCATGCACCAGGAAATCAGTAAATAACTATCAAATATGTCCTGCAGAGGAAAAATGTGACAAGCAGCTGCCATTTTAAAAGTGCACCAAACACTGCAGAGAATTAAACACTGCAGCTTTAAGAGAGGACACAGTTAAGCACGCTGTTTGAACAACTACATTTAATTCTGAAAAATGCTGTTGCCAGCTGGATGGTAGCTGCCTCGAAGGAATGCAACAAAAAAGTCTCTGTAGGGGAGGGTTACATGGCGGAACAAGATACCATTGTGTGCATCCAACTGTCAAGATGAATCAAGGTACAATATCACAGCAGACTGTTTGAAGTCTATTAGACAAACTGAACATCCCAGGAAGTTCATAAGTAGCTGGCAGATTAATGTCTCAGCAATCGGCTCGGCATGACAGAGAAACACAATGCAACTAAAAAGGCAAGTAATTACCACACATGTGGTGAAAGCACAATGATTCATAATACTAGTTATTCATTAATGTGTCAAGAACCGGATGGCGTGATTACTGTTGCAGGAAGTGGTCCTTGAAACTCGAGACATCATGCAGGGATAATATGGGCTTTTTCATTTAATTAAGAACAAAGGTGATACGCTTGTCTTCTCTTCCCATTTACATAAAACATGTCAGCATGCAGCCAGCTCATGGAGAGTGTGACCGCATGTTAACCGATAAGCACATGTCTTTTTTCACAGCAGAAGTAATTTAGAGCCTACCAATAATGTTCATGCACGATGAGGTAGCACATTATTATGGGATGGTTTATGGGTGGGATCTTAGATAAAAATTGTCCAATCATTTTGGACATATATAATTATATATGTAGCTTAGTAGAGGGAGCCAATGACCAGGAGCGATAGTTTTTCATAAGTCACATCAACATTTCTATAAAACCTGCTGTTTCCCATTAAGATGGGGAGAAAATCTTGAGTGAGAGCTTGGCTGTTAATCTAGTTTTCCTCACAGTTTATATTGCAATTAAAACTGGGTTAGCTTGCATTTGGCATACCACAATCCACTCTGTGTTTCTTTTTTTGGCACATACAAGTTAGAGTGCTATTTGGCCTTTGACCTCTGTTTCAATAGTTGAAAGTCAGAAATGGGGGTGAGGAGGGGAAATGATGAGAGGGCAAGTAAGTCATGAGTTTTTTCCCGAGATGTGGCAAGAGAGTTTGCAATCCTGGACACTGGTGCAGTTATTTTCCCCTGATTGTAGCTGTTTTCCAGGGCACCAGTAAAAGGACACATGTGGGTGGTCAGCTTAACCTTCTTTCAGAGGGCGTATGCAACACCTTGTTTGTTTTTTTAAGTTGGCTAGCTTGCTCAAGTATTTGAATAGTAGGATTGTACTCCGGTTGTCATGTTCCCAGTGCATACGCTTACCCACAAGACCATAAACACTTGTTTAAATTGGGATTTTGTTTTCAATGGAATATTTCACTAGAGATTGCTGGGTTTAAAAGTTGAGCATCTTTTATACTTTGTCTTTGGCAGCATAATTATTGGATGATTTCCTCTCTTAGGTTATTTTTCTGGTGTTTATTACTTTTTTTTATAAAAGTCCATGGGTACCAGATTTCCATTTTCACCATGGGGCAAAGTACCTGGGAATATGTTATTCTTGCAGCTGATCAATTATTATACTTTTTCGTGCTGATTAAATGTGATTATTTGGGGTTGTGTGATGTATCACAACAGTCATCAAGAGACCTGCCATAAAACAAGGGGCTTGTAGGATGATGCTTAAACAAAGTGTGTGATCCTCAGCAAATAATTTCATCTCACTGCACATTGACTAAAAATATTGAGAGTTCTCAAAGCCTGCAATCTTTTATAATAACATTTTAGTGATGTCATCAGTGATGTGAGAACGAACACAGCCCATTGACCTGTCCTTTGGGATGGTACCCAATCGAGAGTCCGCAGCCACACTTTTGCTCACTGTACCTTTCACAGATGGGAAATATCCATTTGCATATCAGTCTTTTTCCCGCCCACATGGGCAGTACAGCACCGAAATGCTATGGCAATTCCCTTCTGAAAAAGAGTACCAACAGCAACCCCATACACTTGTTTCAACCTTGCTGGGCCTCATCAGTGTGCTGGAGCTGTGCCTCTCTGAGCAGAGTGAGCAAGTGTTCCATGTCTGGAGGATGACCCATGGAAAACTAGGGTCACTAGAACTAACACCCCTGAAATAATCACATTTTATTCATAGGCTCCCCTCTGCAAGAACAAACACGGACCGTTGACCTGTGGGAAGGTACCCACTTGAGAGTTTGCAGCCACACTTTCGCTCACTGTACCTTTTTTCACAGATGGTAAATATCTATTTGCATATCAGTCTTTGTCCCGCCCACATGGACAGTCCAGCACCAAAATGCCATGGCAAATCCCTCCTGAACAATAGTACCTGCAGAAACCCAAGTCTAGTGTTTCAGCCTTGTTGGGCCTGATCAGTGCAGTGGAGCATTGCCTCTCTGAACACAGTGAGCAAGGTGTCCACGTATGGATTTCTTTGGGAAACTAACACAACAAAAAAGAAAATATATGTTTACAACTACAATGGGTTTCCCATTCATGCAATAACGTGGACCGACCCTGCTTAACTGAAAATCGAGGAAGGGGCAAGCCCCATCAGGCCATGTTGCCTAATAAATGAGCCCACCTTCCAAGACCAGTTAGAGCAGCATGGCCTGAGGGGGCCACATCCTTCCTCGCTTTGAAGCTAAGCAGGGTGAGTACCGGTACTGCATGAAGGGGAGACAGTTGCCAGTCCCGAATGCAGTGTGTTTTCCTAGTTTTAAATAAATCCTAGCGCACAACATCTGCATTATTTCTTTTAAATTGCTACTGTCAGTCCTTGAAAGTTTGCTGAATTGCATTCTGGTATTTGTAGTCTACCAGAAAAGATTGGGGTTGGGGGAAATAATGGCACAATTGTACACTTTTTACCTAACATAGTTCAATAAAGATTTATATATTTGAGTGACACTAAGAAATGTGTACTTTTCAAGTTATCTTTATGAAGCAAAGTATTTTTGAACGCCAGACATAATGGTGAGGAGGGGACATGATGAGAGGGAAAATCAGTAATGAATATTTTCAGACGATGTGGAAAGAGACTTTTTTAATCGTAGACACTTGTGCCATTATTCTCCCCTGATTGTGGCTCCTATTCAGGCCACAAGTAAAGGACACATGAGGGTGAAGAGCGTAACTTTTTTTCATAGAGTCGGGCGCAACACATGAGTTTTTTGGAGGTTGGCAAGCTTGCTCAAGTAATTGGATACCAGGATTTTACTCAGTTTGTCATGTTCCCAGTGCAGACGCTTACTCACAAGACCACAAGTGCTTGTTTCGTATTAAGATTTAGTTTACCAGGGAATATTTCACGACAGATTGCTGGGTTTAAAAGATGGGCACCTTTTAAATTTTTCCAGCATATTTATTGGAACATTTCCTCTCTCATGTTCTTTTTTCTGGTGTTCATTACTTTTTTTAAAAAGCCCATTGCTATTTTGTCTTGCGCACTTGAACTACATTTGTATATTTCACTTTAAGATATGCGTTCACTTACTGTGCGCATATTCATGGGTGCCAGCTTTTTATTTTCACTATGGGTGCAGGGCATATGTTATTCTTAAAGCCGGTAATTTTTTTTCCCCATTTCCGTGCTGCTTAAATGTGGTTAGTTGGGGTTGTGCGATGTATCACAACAGTCACCAAGAGGCTGGCCATAAACCAAGGGGCTTGGAGCAAACTGCTTAACCAAAGTGTGTGGTCCATGGAAAATAATTTAATCTCACTGCCCATTTCCTAAAAATATTGGGAGTTCTCAAAATCTTTTATACATAACAATACCACTGTCAAAATAGGACAAATCAGTTTGTGATTGAAGAACGTCTTTGAGTGATGGGTTGCAGGTTTTTTAAAATATAGAGTGGCCGTGCCCACCGGCCATGGCCAAAGGCCATGGCTTGTGGTCTGGCAGCATTTTAAAATCGACAGTGGGCATGGCCAAAGGCCGTGCCCACTAACCATGGCCGAAGACCATGCTAGTTATCTGGAAGCGTTCTAAAAATCTATGGACCTCAGCCTATGAGCACAATGATGACATCATAGATCACATCACTGTGGAGAACACTAATTACATGTTGTATGAGGTCACTGATGACATTACAAATCACATCACTGGTGACAACACAAATTACATTGTATATACCTGGTTGCATCAATAATGGAATTAGACATAACATCATTTATAGGTTATCTCATGAAAACGTTGATTGCCTTAATAACAATTTAGGCCGTGGACTTGGCCATGACAAAGGCTCAGGTCACTAGCCAGCACCAAAGGCCATAGCTAGTGGTTGGTTAGAGTTCATAAATAACAATGTGCATGGTTAAAAGCCATGCATAGTAGTCCATCACTGTTTTAAACTATAAAGTGGGCAACATTGAAAGGTGTAGTCAGTGGCCCTGGCTAAAGGCCATAGCTAGTGCCCATTAATATGTTAGAATATACAGTTGGCACAGCCAAAGGCTGTGGCCAATGGCTAGGATTGTGTTGATGACCATGGCTAGTGGCTGGTATGTGTATATAATATACAGTGGGCATGACTGAAGGTCATCGCTTATTGCATTTGATTATTTTAAAATACACAGTGAACATGGACAAAAGATGTACAAACTACTTAAGTTCAAAGGCCATAGCTGATGGCCCATTTATATGTTCAAATATATAGTGGGAACAGCCAAAGATTGTGGCCACGCGCCAGTATTGTGCTAAAGACCATGGCTAGTGCCTGATCAGTGTATATAATATACAGGTGACACGGTTGAAAGCTGTATCTACTGGTAAAGGCCACAGTCTATGGTTGGTAGCCTGTTAGTGTTTTAAAATATTCAGTGCACGTGGGTGAATGTTGTGACCATGACTAGCACCCTTTCATGTGTTAAAAAAATATTTGGCCATGCTTAATGCCACTTACTACTGTAATGAAATAATTGATGTCATCCGTGATGTGATCTCTGATGTCATTATAGTGGTCATATACTGTGCAACAGGGGACACAATGTGAAGGTGGTTTAAGCTGAATTTCAGGGGTTTTGTTGCATTAAGTTCTCAACTTAACGTCCCTTCTACTCAAGTTCTTTCCTTCTTGAATATATATATTCACTAACAAAAACATTGTTAAAGGGTTGTTATGGTTACAGGTAAAACCGAAAGACCCACAAAATTTTACAGTTATGGTAAGCTAAACAACCATAACTCGTGCCACCAGTGTGCACTGCAAGGACTAACACCCATGACATCAAAGATGGCATTACAAATCTCATGCATGACATCACATGTGCATTTACTTTTCATAGGAAGCCTCCTCAAGGGATTGTTATTGTAATAGTGGCAGAAAACTATAATAGAATTTTGGAAGAACTATCATGAGAGAAGTATGTCATGGAGGAATGCATTGCTATACACACCATAGTATTACACACTTTTTCAGTCTATATGAAGGTACTCATGTGCAAACGTAGCCATTGTCTGCACCATGGCTCATGGAAGTGTAACCTTCAAAATCTTTCCATGTTACATAGTGACAATATTAATGCATACATTTCAGAGTGTCCGGTACTGTGAAACATGCAAGAAAAAGCTACCATTGCCTTTATAACTACATATTTGCACTAGGGCTGTACCGAATAGCATATTTAGTATTCAGCCGAATACCGAATAGTTTGTCAACTATTCGGCCAGAGCAGAATAGTGAGCCGAATAGTGGTTTTTTTAAGAAAACATATTCTAGGGCATAATAAACAGCATTTCAATGAATAAACTAAGGAGGCATTATATTGCATGGGTACATATTTGTTAATTGGACACATCTCTGTAAGCTTATGACAAAAGACAAAAAAAAAATACAAACGTTCTGGGAAAAGCCCTCACTCCTAGTAAGAGTAACCACCTGTAAGGGGAAGGCTGTATTTTAGGAAAACAAGCCTTTCGACATTTTCAGCTAAGAGGCTACTGTGTTCAGAATAAATATCTCCAGCTGAACTGAACACTCTCTCCCTGTCCACACTGGTAGGAGGAGGTGCCAAGTACACACACGCAACTTTTGCCAACCATGGAAACCGAACACTGTTCATGTCCCACCACTCCAGTGGCTCTGCAGTTTTAGGGAGCAGCGGCTCTCTCAAAAAGACAGTGAGCTCAGTGTCCAGGGAACTTATTGACTGACTCACACCAGCCATGGACTGCTGAACAACACTGTCCCACAATGCCCATATGCCACATGGTGGAACACTCTTCTTGGGTGGTGGCTCGTCCTCTTGTGGGTCAGGGTCTGCAGGTTGCCCTTCAGGAGGGGAGGTCTGCTCACAGAGGGCTAAGGCAGTAGAGTGCATAGAACATTTCACATTGTTGGCCACAACATCATTGCTGAAAAATGTTAATTTGAACCGCGGATCGATGCCTGTCGCCACACAGTAGATGGGTATAGCCTCAATGTCTTTGAATCTTGCCTCTACAGCCTTCAATAACTCTGCTTACACTAGCTTCACACCAGTGTCCCTAACCTTGCCATAGCTCAGGTAAGCCCTTAAAGCTTTCACAGCAGGAACCACCAAGGAGATGCTTGATGCATGGGAGCAAAACTCCTTTGTGAGCACTGCAAAGGGTGCCAACAAAGATAAAACATTTTCTGCCAAAAGCCACTGGCAGGCAGAAAGATTTGACACTTTATCCTCCTCCGCACAGTACAAATTTACTGGCCGCCTCTGCCCTACCAGTCGCCCCAGCATCAAAAAGGACGAGTTCCAATGTGTTGACACATCTTGAATCAACTGCAATTCAGGCAACCCAAGATCTTTTTGCAGTGCGTGCAGGCGGGACGTGGCAGAACTAGAATGTTTGAAGTGGCCTACAAGTTTTCTTGCATGTGCCATCATGTCCGACACAGATCTTTGCACAAAAAGGCCATCATGGATGCAAAGCTGTAGGGTGTGAGCAAAACACCCCACACTAGCTAAGTCTGCTTCTCTGAAGGCCTTGAACATGTTAGCGGCATTATCCCGAAGAATGATGTGCACTTTGGAATGGCTAATTTGCCACTTTTCTAGAATTTCTTTGAATGCTAATCCTATTTTGGCACCAGTATGGCTTCCGCCTAAAGCCTCACACTGCAACAAAACTCCATGCCTTTTCATGTTGCTGGCCAACCAATGCCCTGTTAAGTTCATAAAAGATTTCACAGTGTTACCAGATGTCCAAATGTCCACAGTAAATGCAATTTTCTCAGCCCTCTGAACCTCTGAAGCAATAAACTGGCTCACTTTCTCATACAGGTCAGGGATGATGCGGTTGAAAAATATTTACCTGATGGTACTTTTTACCTAGGCTCCAATTTATGGAGTAAACGCACAAAACGGACATCCTCAACAACAGATATGGTTGCAAGTCTAGCGCTATTATTTTGCCAATACTGCGATGCACCGCATGTGCAACAGGGCTGTCCAGAGGCCACACTTGTTTTTGTCCAGACAATCTTTAATGGACAGCTGTGACAATGCCCTCTTGTGCTTTGCGGGAGACACATTGCTGTTGATTCTCCCAACAAATGCCTCTTTTTTCCTTTCATATTGGACATAGTCATTGTGATGTTTGGACCGCAGATGGTTGGTCATTGCTGATGTGTTGCACTGTCTCGAGTTTGCAGAACCATGAGACAAAACTGCAAGGCACACAGAACACACTGCCTTGAAGTTATCATCGATTTTAATGGTAAAGTAATCCCACACAGTGCTGGTTTTCCCCTTGGTGCTATTCATGCCGACAACGAAGGGGGTTCTACAGCTCTGGGAGAGGGATAGGGTTTCTGCTGGGCACGTCTCCTAGCTGTTGCTTGGGGCCTTTAGGTAAATCAGAAGCTCGTACTGGTGACAAAGAAATGTAAAGCAAAAGTCAAACTGAAGAGTACGTTTTGGCAGGGCAGTACCGAATGATGGCTCTGGGCTCAGAAGTGGTTTTGGGGTTCCCTTTAAAATTGTTTTTGAAAAGCCTTTTATCAAAATAACTATGTAAAAAACAAAATATGAATGACAAAAACCATGCTTGAAATTGCCAGGAGTTGAAGGAGCCATTATGTACATCCATTGACGGCCGCAAGCATAATACAGCAGTCTTTCATTTAATCAGGCATATGCACTGAGTGGTAACCTGCCACCTCAAGCTTTCCCTGAATAGTAAAACCCCCATAGTACTCACCAGGATTGTAGGCACTAAGCAGGCATCTGCATCAAGGTGGTGTAAGTCCGCCTCAGGGGTGAGATTCCTTGGTTGGTGATGTGTCTTTTCTGGGCTGTGGTATAACTAAAGTAAAGAAAAGGATTATGTTACTGCTAGACAAGGGTTGCAGAATTATGAAAATGCACAATTTTTCTACTCATCACATTTTGTCACAACATTGAGGGACAGGGGGTGGGGGGACATGGGAGAACATTGCGGGACAACAGTGGGGGTGGTGGGAACATGGGAGATCATCATGGGACAATGGAGGGGGTGGGGGACATGGGAGAACATTGCGGGACAACAGAGTGGGTGGGGGAACATGGGAGATCATCATGGGACAATGGAGCGGTGGGGGGACATGGGAGAACATTGCACACAACGGAGGGGGTGGGGGGACATGGGAGATCATCATGGGACAATGGAGGGGGTGGGGGACATGTGAGAACATTGCGGGACAACGAAGGGGTGGGGGGACATGGGAGAACATTGCGGGACAACAGAGGGGGTGGGAGAACATAGGAGAACATTGCGGGACAACAGAGGGGGTGGGGGAACATGGGAGAACATTGCGGGACAACGGAGGGGGTGGGGGGGACATGGGAGATCATCATGGGACAATGGAGGGCGTGGGGGGACATGGGAGATCATCATGGGACAATGGAGGGGATGGGGGACATGGGAGATCATCATGGGACAATGGAGGGGGTGGGGAGACATGGGAGATCATCATGGGACAAGGGAGGGGGTGGGGACATGGGAGAACATTGCGGGACAACGGAGGGGTGGGGGGACATGGGAGAACATTGTGGGACAACAGAGGGGGTGGGGGAAAATGGGAGAACATTGCGGGACAACAGAGCGGGTGAGGGGAACATGGGAGAACATTGCAGGACAACTAAGGGGATGGGGGACATGGGATATCATCATGGGACAATGGAGGGGGTGGGGGGACATGGGAGATCAACATGGGACAATGGAGGGTTGGGGGACTTGGGAGAACATTGCAGGACTACGGAGGGGTGGGGGACATGGGAGATCATGGGACAACGGAGGGGGTGGGGGACATGGGAGATCATCATGGGACAAGGGAGGGGGTGGGGGACATGGGAGAACATTGTGGGACAACAGATGGGGTGGGGGGAACATGGGAGAACATTGCGGGACAACAGAGGGGGTGGGGGGAACATGGGAGATCATTATGGGACAATGGAGGGGTGGGGGGACATGGGAGAACATTTCAGGACAACGGAGGGGGTGGGGAGACATGGGAGATCATCATGGGACAACGGAGGGGGTGGGGGACATGGGAGATCATCATGGGACAATGGAGGGGGTGGGGGACATGGGAGAACATTGCGGGACAACGGAGGGGGTCGGGGGGACATGGGAGAACATTGCGGGACAACAGAGGGGGTGGGGGGACATGGGAGAACATTGTCGGGCCACCGGTTTAGCACCGGTGGCACGACCATCATCAATATTATTGAGGTGAGGCCGCGGGGCTGCCTTGTGGCCCTGCGGCCTCACCATGCTGAAGGGGTTGGTGGAGCTCATTTGAATTCGAGGCCGCTGGGGTGGGCAAAGTGCCCCGGCTGCCTCGTGAGGCTGGGGAAATGTCAGGCCACCTGCTTTGCAGTGGTGGCCCGACTAACATCAACAATGTTATTGCGGTGAGGCACCCCCATGGCCTCACCGTGCTGAGGGGGTGGGGAGGGGCTCACTTACCTGTGGGTGATGTGGTCTCTCGGGGTCCGGGTGCTGCTGGCATCTGCTGGAGCCCGTCCGTTGGCATAGGAAGCGAGGGAAGGGAAGAACTGTTCCCTTCCCTAACTTCCTATTTCAACACGTTCTCAGTCTGTTTCCTCTGTGGTCAGGCTGCAGAAGCCAATAAGCAAACAGCTTATTTGGCTTATGCAGCCTGAACACTGTAAAACTTTCTATGATTGGCTGTCATCTCCCAAACAGGGAGAAGGCAGCTAATCATAGAAAGTGGACTTCGGCTTCGAGTCACTATACAGAAACTATTCTGCCAAAACCGGATAGCTGTATTTCAGCCAAACTTCGGCAGAATAGTGACTCGAAGCCGAAGTTCGGTACAGCCCTAATTTGCACTATTGCACAGAAACCACAAAGTAAGCATAATGCATAAAAACATGACCATATGCAAGGGACTTAAAGTAAGCTAAAAAGCAGCAGTATAACCAGAAACTGTTCATAACATAACTGACTATATTCATGCACAGAAACAAGTGCTGTGTTTTACTCTTTCCTCTTTCCCTCTATGTATATGTATCATTTAATGTGAGTGAACTGTTAAGAAAGGGGTGTAAGAACATATGAGAAGGTTGACATACACAAATATACGGCCTTTCAATTGTTTGTTCATGACTGTTAGTGAAGAAAAGCACCTGCCCTACTTAGGGTAGTGATCAAAACAGAGGGAGCAACACATGTGATGTCATGAGTGATGTCATGAATGAGATTTGTGATGCCATCTTTGATTTCATGGTTGTTAGTCCTTGCAGTGCACACTGGTGGCACGAGTTAAGGTTGTTTAGCTTACCATAACTTTCATATTGTGGGAGGCTTTCGGTTTTACCTGTAACCATAATGTCCCTGTAACAACGTTTTTCCATCGAATTTCATAGGTTTTTGCTAGTGCAACTTAACCATAAGGTCCCTTTAACAATGTTTTTGTTAGTGAATTTCATAGGTTTTTAGTAGGGTAAGCAGAACGTTGCTTTAGCATAGCGTTTTCTGTAAAGCGGATAAGTATTTGGTACAGCAACATAATCATAACATCCTTTTAACAATGGTTTGTTACTGATTCCTTGCCTGCCCTCATGATAAACGTGTGGAAAGGGCAAATTGTCTGGTGTATGTATGCATTTGTGCTACCCCTTAATTTTCCGAATAGAGTTGGTGTATTGTCCCATTTACAGATATACATAGTACATGTTCTTTAGTGTCTCAGGAGGCTCTCTTTTTCTGTTAACAGTGCGTGATAAATCTGTACCACTCACTACTGGCTGAGATAACTACAGATGAGCAATATGGACGTTTCCTAGGGACACTGCACCTAGTTGTCGTATGTGCAATCACACTGCAGCTATCCATAGGACTCCATTAGTGGCTGCATGTCTGCATATTCAAATGTTCTTGTAAGTAGTTGGGGAAGGGCACGTGTTTCCATTCAACACCTAGACCCATGCATAGGTCATCCACTGTATGCTGGTAACACCTCCCCTGTCACTAGCCCTACGGAATCATGCAGTAGGCTACCACATTGAAAGTACTGCTGCTAATTTCCTGGGTGGCTCTGCAGCCCTACCAATATGTGGCTAAAGTACTCCTAATTGCATAAGGGCCACTGGTAAACAAGGAACAGCAACCTGCAGTGTCACGTGGTCGTGGTAAATGTCACATTACTTTGATTGATCTGCTGCTTGCCTTTCCATGACCCGTTAAACAGACACATTGTGTGTGCACTCAGCAGTGTGACTGAAAGTATGAAGAGGTCGCCTGCCAGTCGTGCAGTTGAAGAAAACTTGTAACTGCAGGTGCGACAGTTTGTACTAAGTCTGAAAAATGGAAAAGCTAGTGCACCTTCCTCATGCACATACTAGTGCATGTAAAGGCAAATAGAAAAACAGCAGAATATGCAGAGCACAAACAACCTTAGTGGTGGTTAGAAAAGTGTGTTAGCTGCATGGTTGTGTTTTGTCAACTGAAGATTATGATGGAAGTAGTGCAGTGCTTTTTTCCTACTGCCAAGGTGTTTTTCTCATGTATACCCCTTAGAATAGTGTGAAAGTATTCCAATGATTCCTGTCGTCAGCCAGAGGACAGAAGGGGTCTCATCAACAGAAGCATGTGTGACTTCTTAAGTGCTGCTGGGATGTTCTACTGTGAGAATGAGAACATTGGTTTGCGATACATACACCTTATCACGACAAATGGCATGTCTGTCATACAGTTGCAATGAATTGTTGTTTCGTAATCTACACACTGCACTGAAGAGCCTATTGTTAGAATGTGAGCTAACGTTGAAAACACAAATTTCCGTATGAAAACAGCAAAAACAGTGTTTCTACGAAGCACCTTTAAAAAATAAAAATAAATAAATAAAAAACACAAAACAAGACCCAAAAGGTTGTTTTCAGAGCCACCACAACTAACGACGTCTGTTCCCTTGGTTCAAAGTTATTCCCCCACTCCCGCGTGTGCCCAGCATGAAAAGTACACCAATATCCCGATAGTTGCAGGGTGGTATGTGTTACATATGCCCCTTTTGCAGATGATGCTCATAGAAATGGACCTGCAGAGACTACGGGATTGGGTAACACAGTTTGTGGGTCTGTGGTGTATGGACAGACCGTGCTACACAGTGTATTTGTGGACAGAACTGCACAAGATGAGGCTATGACTGTGTGTTTCATGAGGCACAGCGTGCAGGCAATTCTGATATACATTGACTAAAAGTGAATGGAAACACTGCACAGTGGCTACTCATTTTGCAATCTATGATGTGACTGTGTAGTGCTATGGAGTAGCTACAATGAAGTGTGCAAATTTGGTTTCTCTGTGTGACACTTTGGTGGCAAGCAATCATGCTGATATTATCACTGTTGATTGTGCAGGGAAAATTGCACAACGTGTTACATGAGTTTTAGCACCGTAGTCCTAATTACCTGTAGTGTTCCCAAAGGTTACTGCAGGTGATTCTGCCTAACATTGGGCAAAAGCCATAGTCCCATTTCTATTGGCTAGCATGCTCACAAGCACAGAATGCGCCCAAATAAAGCAGGAGGCGTCCTTGTCCTATTGGCGTGCTTTCCCCTGACGCACACCCTGAGCAGCACCTGATAGGACAATCGCTACAGTCCCATTTCCATAGGCTAGCATGGTGAGGCGCGTCAAATGTGGCATGTGTGGGTCCCCAAGTACGTGGAGGGCCGGTCCCCAGTGCAGCAGGAGTCACTCTTCCTATTGCCGCACATAAGCAACTCATTGGACAATCGCCTCAGTTCCATTTTCGTGGCCGCCAGCTGCAAAATCCCTGCATGTGACTTTTGTTCTGTGCGCGGGAGTGGGGGAATATCTTGCAACCAGGGCAGGGGGAGTTTGTATTAAGAGTCTGTTTTTTTTGTGTGCAGATCCTTCTACAAAACACATTTTTTTGTCTTTTTTAGTAGCTTTTGTGTTTTCTACTACGCACATTAGTTCAGTAAACTCTTTCACTGCATCCTGTAGATGAGCAAACACAACTGCATTGCCAATGGATGACAACAAAATGCCATTTTCTTGGAAAAACTCTGCATTTCCACAACTAATGAGGTCATTGTTGCAGAAGAACATTCCACGATCAGACAAAAAAGTATACATGCTTCTGTTGATGAGACACCTTCCTTCGTCTGGCTTGGAACAACATCCATGAGCAGTAGGCCATACTCATTGCGGTATTATAGATGAGAAAAGCAATTTGGCAGTTTGAAAAAGCATCCTCCCGACATCCAGAAACTCCTCACTCTACGGAACAAATGTAAGCAAGGCATGTAACCCATATGCATGCCGCTGTAATGAATTCCTACTACTACATCTACTACTGGAAACGTGGCGAGGTCTTTGCAAAGTGCATGCATACCGAAGAATTGGCACTCATACACAGCGTTCCACAATGCATCCACTCCTTCCAAACCAAAATTGCAGTCAAAGTTTCTTTATAGGGCATAGTTGTGCAGATCTATTACAAAGGGGTCACCTACAGTCAACACAATGTGTTTCGCTATGTCAGCCTCCCTCAGTACGCACAGTATAATATGTAACCGTTTCACCTTCCCTTCCTGTTAACCACACCCACACTACCTGATTGGCTAAGCCCCACACTGCCATGGCAATTGGGAAATGTGCTGTAAAGGATAGATTTTGGCCCGTGCGCCTCCCAAAGTAGTGTGTGGGCCGCACCCCTGTAAAACTGTAGCAGTCTTTCTTCTCTTTGCACTCTACTTCATTGGGTTACTGGTAAATGGACACAAACGCATCCACTAATCGCATTAAAGCCACCATCATCGAACACTGTCACTCCTGTACAACACTTGAAATGTACCATTACACATTTAGAGTACAAATGGTGTGCTATTCCAAAGCACGTCGACTACAAAGTTCAATGAAAGTATGCACAATTTCTCCATCTGCATACATTCACATAGCCACCCAGGATGTGGCACATTCAATCCTGAAAGTACTGCGTAATCCACTACCTTTTCATGATAGTGAAGGTCGGGGGTGTGTGTTATAAACAATATGAAACTGGGTAAGGGATTCAGTCTTTCAGCGTATTAGTATAAAGGTTTTTCTTTTTCTTTTTGTATTTTCTCTTTATAGGCGCTTCTGTTTGCCTTTCCACACATTTTTACAACATTCTGGTCAATGATTCTTGCACAGTGTAAAAGAAAATGGCATTGCCAATGGCGCTGAAATAAATGCCATTTCTACGGAAACACTGCATATTTTGCGACCTCATGATCTCCTAGCGGGCGGAGAACATGCCAGCAGTCTGCATTAACTGATGCATAATTCTGTTTATAACACACCTTCCGACCTCTGGCTGGGGACAATTTACACCGTCATGGACCCACACTGCTCTTGTTGTTATGCATTAGAAAACCAACTTGGCAGTAGGAAAAATTTGTATCATTGCGGTCAGCAACCTCTTCAATCATCCACACGACATGTAACCCAAATGTACACTTACATAGTGCACCACGACACAGTCCACATTCGTGACAGATGCCACATATCTGCAAAGGCGAACCATCCCGCTGAAACTGCAGTCACCCTGACATGCCCAGAAAGCATCCACTCCTTCCAACCCAAAATTTCTAGCAACGCCTCTTTGCACGTAATACCTGTGCAGATGGCACACAAAGGTATCACTGACAATGAGCACTGTGCGTCTCTCCTTGTCAACCACCCTCACGACACAGTATTGTGACTAATAGGCACTGCTGCTTCCTATGAACCATGCCCTAAACTCCTAATTGCCTATTTCCCACAATTCCATTTCCATTTCCATTTCCACCCTGCTCATAATGGGAGGATGTGCAGGTGCGCTTTCCCATCTACATTGAAGGCCGCAGCACAGTAAAGCTCTGACAATACTTCTTCCCTTTGCACGGTCACTTTTTGCAGCCCTCCCCCAGTTGGGTGCTGTCACATTTCAAAACGTGCATGCATCAAATACATACAAAACCTGTGCATTGCACATTGTCATTTCTATACACCACTCCTTATTTACCACTAAACACTCTCAGTACATGTTCCGCCCACAAGAAACTTCTGATAAAGAATGCACTATTGCAGCATCCATAAACATCCTAGCATGCCCTCAGCACACCTTTGGCTATGCACACAACATTGCAACCCTTTCCACACCCACCACAACACTATATATCCAAGGAATCAGATATGTGTGTACCTAAACGTATGCACAAATGTTACATACATAGCAGCAGTTCTACCCAACTCCCCCAAACCATAAAACACCCATTCACGAAAACGTGTCACACTTAGCAGAAGCCACATAGCGCAGCCTGCACCACCCCTATGCACTACCATTCACACGCTATTGTCACTGCCAACCTATGCAAAGCACCTTCATAACATTGGGCATACTTCAATAAATCTGCACACAGCATTGTAACCAACCACATATAAGATGCCCTTCAACCATACCCACTTCCATACTCGCATTACGTACGCACTGCACCCTGCGGCCATACTACACAACTTCACACTGCGCCATCTCCTGCCGCACACCAAGTACTGTAGCATGTTCCAACTATCACCACAATCAGAGAATGCCCAATACATGCTTTGCAACTCACTTGTGCTGCTGTAGCACGTCGACAATGTACTCCACAAGCATTCTCCAAAGATCACTAACCTGTGTCTCATTCACTGCCAAACCTGTATTGCTCCAGTGGGTCTGCTCCTTGCACATATTCCCCCCATTGTAATACAATAATACATATCAGCATATCACCAACTACCTCTATGCACATATGCACCACTGGCACCATCACTCCTAACCAACCTCAACACCACAACAGACATGCACATCACTACATACAACTGTTGCCATAATGTATAAACAATTCACTGTCTCCGGCACCCCTACACCCTTTCATTCACATACTATCGTCTTACCCACTTCCACTCAGAAAGGATTGTTTCACTGCCAACGTCACCACAACATGTTTACAACATTGCCCATACTGCAAGCATTGTGCACACAGCACCCTATAGAAGCACATATAAGCTGCCCTTCAACCACACCATGTAAAATACTGACAGTATACAAGAATTGCACCCAGTGCCCACACAGCACGACTTTTCACTGCAGCATCTCCAACCACAGGGCACCGCCATAGAGATGTGCAGTAACAAATTGTTACCATAATGTACAAACAAGACACTCTCCTGCAGCCCAGAGCACTTTCAATCACAAACTATGGGTGTACCCACTACCATTCACAAAGTATTGTGCCACTGTCACCCTACCCACAATCTGTTTGCAACAGTGCCCTATAATGGCTTAAATGTGCTCCTCAACCATTCCTTACATGTCACCACCCTTTAACTGATGCACATTGAAAAATGCATTACTGTTGTGCTTGTCCTCAAGGCCTAGGCTCTTGAATGCACGGCCTACGGCCTATGGCCTTAGGCCATGCATCCAATAGTCTAGGCCTTGACCACACACACAGCAATGTAATGCCACCATGCATGTCTCCATATCAGTGACTGTGACAATCCACATAGACACCACTGCCACCAACACTCCAACCCAACCTGTACACTGCCATGATGCTACGCAGCAACAAATGGCAACAGTTAACATAATGGCCATGTGGACAACTACCATTTTGCACAGATGTGCCACACATAGGTAGCAGCACTTCACCCCAACTCCCCCACACCATAAAACACCCAATCTCGAACACAGGTCACTCTTACCAGAATGCACAAACATACCACATCCTCCAACAACTCTCCCCACACCCATTTACAAAGTATTGAGTCACTAACCACAACATTTTCACAACATGCAGCCTACTTCAACAATTCTGCACACCGCTTAGGCCTTGAACACATCTACAGCAATGGAATGCCACCATGCATTTCACCATTACACCAACTACGACCATCCACATACACACCACTGCCCCCAGCAGTCCTACCCAACCTGCGGATCACCATGTAGTTATGCAGCAACACATTGCAACAGTTAACACAATGTAGAAAGAAAACAAACACTCTCTCCTGCACCCCTATACACTTTCATTCGCATACTATGGGCGTACCCACTCCCATTCACAAAGTACTGTGTCACTGCCATTCTACCAACATTCAGTTTGCAGCACTAACGTTACTGCAAACAATCTGCAAACACTGCGCTATGCAAGAAACACCCTGTGCCCGAGGCACATGTCTATGTTGCAGCCCTACGCTCCTCAGTGCATGCTCTACAGCCTACAGGCTTTGGCATGCACCCAATAGTGTTATCCTTTCAAAGACCGAATGCACCTTCAATCACCCATGCATGCCTCCACGTGCCCAACTACACCATTCCATCCACAGCGCACCGCCACCTGCGCTCCCACTCAACCTATGTCCTGTGCAATTCCCTCCCCATCTGCAAATGACCTGCCACCACTCACCACGAAAAGAGTTCACCGCAAATAGGTTGCGGCAGACGCTATGGGACCATTAAGACAGCTTCCTCCAATCACCACAGAAAATACTAGCCTACATATGTCACGTGAACCACTTCTCACTCCCCCATCCTTTCCTTCCCTTATTGCTGTCAACACAATGCGCACGGTACATTTTTCAGATCCTTCCACCGCCGCACTGTCCTCCGATACACCATTGCGGCTTTTCCTAAAAAATGTTGACGCACAGCATGCTTCCCTCCAGCCTTTACAGGAGCCTTGAACTTTTTTCTGTGAAAGAGGTGTCCATGACCTGAAAACCATAGACGTTCTTTTTACCCACCGTATTATGCTGATTGCCGGGATGAGAGCTGCCTCATATGTAACTCTTACTTGCTACGGTACTATGCTCAGTGAAACCCTTGTCTACCAGGGTAATACAAGTCGGACAATAACAGTATTTGTCAGGTGGTTGTCAGGGGATGAGTACAGATGCCACAATACCTGAACTTTTCTTCCAGAAGTCTATCCCAATATCTCCAACCTACCTCATACGCCTCCCCCATAGCGCACAGAAGCACAGACCAAAAGTCAGTACCTCCCACCTGCAAGTATCACCGTCACCTGATATTGAGGCTGCACCATAACTTAGGTTTTAGACTATCGCTCAAACCCTGCAGGGGATCTTCATGGGAGTCAATGACATGAGGAGCCGGAAAGATAACATGCACTATGTACATTCCTTAAGTGTCCCAGAATCAGGATGCACCACCCCTTCACCTAAAACAGGGTGTTGCTGCTTCAGTAAAGTGAAGGGAAACCTGAAGACATTGCAACTGAAGGAGATGGGAGGCTGTTGATCTTGAATTTGTGAAATCTTTTGCTCTTTACTAGATACTAATCTTGCTACAGTTCATTGCAAAGCTCTACCTACATGCTAAACACATCAGTAAAACATTTGAAGGCTGCCTTTTAACATCACGTGCAGGCAATGACCTACGAATTGAAGGTCTAATAAAAGAAATATATATATATCTCAAACAAGTATGCAATATGTTTCTAGTTTTTGGGCATAATGGAGATCGAGTAACGGGTGAGCACATCACGCATGGACTGCACGTAGATAGGATGGGGCGCTTCATGGCTTATCGCCTGCACAAGTTGTGAACCTTCTCCACTTAGGGTATCGTGGAGTCATGTAGATAACACCCACACCATTAACAGATGGAAAGGGGTTGGAAAATGGTGGTCTCATGACTGCATTCTTGCTATTATGTGTACTTTTACATGATTTCCTATGCGTTCTAGAACGGGAGTCAAAATTATGTTTCATTTGTTTTGAAGGAAGTTCAAGCAACACAATGACATTTCCTTTGGGCAAGGGGTTCCATATTGATTGCCTGGTCAGTTTAAAATATTCTCACAATAGCTTAAAACCCTGTCTATTTCTAGGAAGATCCAAGAAACTTGAGCCATGTCTCATTTTGCTCTGCTCGATGTAATTATATTCACACATGTATCATATGTTCAATATTTGTACGATCAATTGGGTTTTCTCCACCACCACTATACATATAATACATCACCTTTTATGTGACTTACCTTTGAACCTGGCATGTGTGGTGAAAAGGGGTTTTCAGACGTAGCATCACATTCCTTACAGGAATCTAGATTGTCTATTACAATTAGAAGCAGCAGACATGCTTTCTAACACTGCCTCCTTATTAATTATGCACATTTCCCACCCCTCTCATTCAGACATCCAGTCAGTTGGCATGAGATGCTATAACTGCAGCATTTCAGCAACTCTTGGCATATGATTAGAGCCCCTACACATTTCGGGATGCAATTTACACATGCTATATTATGTTGGAGAATTTCATACCGTGCTCCGCTGCCATTTGCATGATCAATGAATGCTCTGTATGATCTGAAATGGACCGGGTGTAGGTTTACCTAGTGGGCACAAAATGGGGAAAATGCAGTATTGTGCATTGTTCAGTTTGGAAGTTCCTAAATAACACCCACATACTGTTTGGGGGTCTGTTTCTAGGAGGTTCACGTTGAGGGAGTGTGTGCTTCTGTGTACAGATGGGAGCCTTGTGTGCAGGTTGTACTAACATGTTTTGGTCAGGACTCTGATATGTAAGTTGGATGGAGAGGGATAGCAGTCTGCTATAGGATGTCTGTTGTGTACTGGAATGTAGCATTTGAGCATGTTAGTGCAGGAAGCAGTCTGAGAAAGAATGTAAAAGACATACGTGGACTGAAGTCCCCCTAGTTGTAGATGGGAAGGTCCCAGGCCCCAGAAAGCCTTGTGAACTATGCAGAGGGTCTTGAACTTGATCATCGCAGCCATGGGGAGCCAGTGGAGAGATGCAGTCCCTGGGCTTGATGCCAAGGATAAGTCTCACATTTGACATGTATGAGATATATCAGTTTCCAGTGTTTCGAATCTTCTATGTTCACGTTTTTTTCCAAAATGCAAAAAATGTCCTTATGTCATAAAAACGCCCCTGCCTGTTTGCTCACAGATGATTTTCAAAATAAAATATAATTTCCATGGTTTTCTTTTAGGCGCACTTTCTTACGCTGAACTAGGAACATGTATACAGAAATCTGGCGGACATTACACATACATCCTGGAAGCTTTTGGCCCATTGCCTGCTTTCGTAAGAGTGTGGGTGGAACTTCTTGTTATCAGGTAAGCATGAGATTTGCACATTCTTGTTTGCACCTGTGCCAGACCACTGAAACAAAAAAGAAAATTGCAACCTATTTCGGAAATGCAAAACAACGGCTATAATCGTAAAATATTTCATGGGCCTCTTGAATATTCTGTTTTAAAAATAATTTGACAGTTGAAGTAGGTAGACATTGATCTGCCAGGCGACCTGTGAAACCAGTCTTTGTTACATTCATCGTTGTGTACCCTATTACAAAGGGCAATATTGTCTAGTCATGGCTGCATCACAAAATTATATCGCAGGCTGGGACAAGTGCAGGGGCGTTGCTAGAGGGGGTTAAGGGGGGGTATAGCCCCTGATCTTTTGGTTGTAGCCCCGGATAGAATCTCAGGAGCTACAGCCAAAAGACTAGTTAGCCCCCAGTCCCAACAGTTCCGACATCAGCTTAGCCCCAGGTCTTTTCCAGACCTAGCAACTCCCCTGGACAAGTGGTTTTGACTTTTGCAACTCCGGCCTAGCAAGTCTTGGCATGTGCGAGTCAAATGGATGATTCACCAAAAGTGGGCTTTCACTCCAATACATAGTAAAGTCCTAAGTCCACATACAGGATTGGTCATTCTTCGAGCCTTCTGCTAAAGGCCAATATGTGACTTATTTCTTTTTAATTATTGGACAATTGTATTACGACTATTTACAAGTGTTTCCAGGCACAACAAGGCAAACAAAGGGGAGGGGAGACATAGGGAAAAAAAACAGTAAAGGTCGTACTAGGTCTTGTGACATGATTACTGTGCATGTGCAGACTAGACGTGCAGGGGAGGGTGGAAGAAGGTGGCAAGGCAGGGGAGGGAGCATGGGGAGGGTAGTGCCAGGGGGCGTGGTGCAGGGGGCTGCGCAAGTGATGAGGGGAGCAACGCAGGGCAAGTGCAGAGGAAATAGGAAATGAACAAGTGCAGAGGACCAGATTCAGGCTAATCCGGGAAGCCTGAATCTGGTTCCAGTGGGGCAAATGTTGGTAGGGATTCTAAACGGGGACTGGTCTAGGAGGGCCTAGCCGCTGTAAGACTAACAAGGGGCCAAGCACCAGTCCTGCTGACAGGCTGATATGTGACTCCCTAGCATAAAGACCACATTTGTAATCGAGTAGGGTGCCAGTGAATAACTGTATGGAATGTTTAAAGGTTATTCAGACTCTATAAACCAATTTAATGATGAAGAATGATGGTGCTGATTGTGAATGAGTGAATGTGATTGTATGGTAGAGTGTAATGAGTCATGGATGATTCATGTTGAAACAGAAATATGTATTGATTTTATGAGTATATAGTGTGATTTCTTTGCAATCAGACATTGTGTAATACATTTGATATGTTTGTAAGAATTTGGTGAATAAGTGTCTTTCCAACCTCCCAGCTATGGTCCATTTTTGTTTTCTGACTTTAATCTTACCTGGAGGACCAGTAGCTTAACAGGTACCCTTGTTTTTTTAACAAGTCTAAGGGTGCCAGGGAGGCCATTTCAGAGGGGTGCTCCTGCCGAGGAAAGGGATCTACCTCCCACTCTCTGCTTGGAGAAGTGTCTGTCCTGCAACCAGTAGGAGCTAGAGGACCGAAGAACTCTAGCAGGGAGGTATTTATGGAGAGAAAGCTGGATGTAGAGAGGTCCCAAGCCCCAGACAGCCTTTTGGAGGATGCAAAGGTTCTTGAATTTGATCCTTGCGGTCACCGGGAGCTAGTGGATCAATTTTGGGGCTGGAGAGATGCGTTCCTGGGCTTGAGGCCAAGGATAAGTCTTATTTCTGTGCAGTGTCAAACTTAAATTCCTTCATTTGCATGAAGTGGCAGGGAGGTTAAGAAGGCAGTGATGTACAGGAAGAACCAACACAGTCGAAAAATGCACCTCACCTTCTGTATATATGTATATATATATATACTACTGAGGTCATCAGCATTAGAGTGTTCCGATCCAGGCTTGTGTTGGATGTCCAAATTCAAATGCAGCGGACAAGAGATGTGAAGAGTGGAAGGAATGATTGCTTGCTGATGCCTGCTAATGACTGAAGTCTGCTGGTAACAAGGAAGCGTTGCCTGAGACTGACCAAGCATGTGCAAGCATCTATGAAGTATTACCCTGGAAAGTGAAAAGGAGGGAAAGCATCATTTACCTTCACAGGGAATGCTGAAAGGCCCTCAGTTTGTTTAATTTGTCAATGCTGTTTGCAGAATCCAGAATTTATGGTCTGAGCCACAATGAGCCGGTCAAGCCACAGGTCATCTACCATTGCATGAAGCTGCTGACACTGCTTCCCTGAATCTTGTTGTGTTATGAAGTAGAAGCCACTCGCCACTGACCCCCATAAATTTGAGGCCGATTTGCCACTCAGAACTATAAAGACTGAATCCCAAGCCTTTTTACCTTCATTCAAATAACCCATAGAATGATTGCACGACACCATTTGGAACCACAACTTCCTACAACTGGACACAATTGAACTCTTTTAGCTGACCATGGACATGGTCTCACACACACAGGCACTGAAACCCAGTCTAACCATTTACTGCTTCGTCCCCTGGCTCGCACCACTGCAAAATAATTACAAAGGCTGGCTCAATGCTGAGGATCACCATAAACGACTAACATAAAGTTACAAATTGATTATAGATTAAAAAGGCTTCCACAGGTTCTTCTCCCCTTACCTTTATTCATTGGGGTCTAGAGACAGTTGGGGCCCAAGTACCTTTTAAAGCACTCTGAAATTAATAATGTTGCATTTCTGCATTGCTGATGGTTTTTCCTACCTCCTGTCATTTTTACTCTTGACATCAGCATTTGTTCATATACATAATTTATGATTGCCTTGACCATTGCATTTGCCTTACAAAAGTATGTTTAAGTGTTTTAACCACTTGTCTGTTTCTAGGTAATGTTTCTATAGTTTAAAAGAGTCCTGTATGAACAGTCATTGTTATGTTGGTACCACTGTGCTATAGTTGTTTGGATGCTTTCCTACTGGTTCAAATATGCCCAATGAATATAGCCTCCCCTCCGCCCATGCTACATTTAGAGTTTATGGTGATAGATTATTTGGGTGTCTGTCTCATCTTTATGACTGTATCACAGTTGCACTATTCGTAGTGTGGTGTGGAGCATAATATAATACTTAGAATCCATTGCTCCACACAATTGCTGGGCAATGCTCATTTTATCACAGATGAGGGTGGCACACTGAGATTGAAGGTGAAGGTGGGTGACATCATCGGATTCTAAGAAAAGGTGTATGAATCTGCATTCTTATTAGAGGCCACAGAACATGAAATGAGGGATTGAAGCGTATGTGTAATGAAGCATCAATGAGGGATCATTGTCAATGAGATCAAGGAGTTACGTGAAGAAATGTGAAACCTTGACGGTGATTACGGGATAGAATGGCAGGGGTGGTTTGGAATTTCTATGTGCACAGCAAAAAAAGTGTTTTATATTTTTGATGACATGAAAAATGCAAGAAGTTTCTTTTTTCTTTACTTTTTTCTATTGTATATGGTTATAAATAAACATTTTGCATTTCAATCAACATTAAATTACATTTCACATATTTGAAATAGCATGAGAATAAATACAATTTAATCATACGATCAATTATATCTACATCTTTAAAACTCTGAGTGAGAACTAAATAAACACTGAGCTCTTAATAATGCTTAAATAAGTATATATATATATATATATATATATATATATATATATATATATATATATATATATATATATATAAAGTGCATGGTGCCTAACATCTCCTGAATAAGCACAACATCCTACTACTAGTACAGCTTTTACCAGAAGACAAGGAACCTTTATAACAGTTAGCCACAAATTCACTTTTACTCAAGCAGTGCACACTTTTAGTTGTTTTTGTTTATACGGTATACAGTTACCCACCAATGTACCTTCCCAGCATATTTACGTATATGCCTTTGCATACTACGTCACCATTCCATACTTATAACTATTTCATAATTCTTCAAAGCTTAAAACAATTTACGTTTTTCCAAAAATCTGATGGCAGCTAAACAAAATGGTAGTGGTTTACCCTCCAGTAAACATTGCCTCAATATTTCTGATTCAATAAATTACAGGCTATGTACAAAGCTTTTAAGATATAGAATGAATAATGACATTAAAACCGGGCAATACATTATCAAATGCTTAAGATTTTTAATTTCATTCACGTCATTACAGTACAAGGCCACACCCTTTTGCAATCAATTTTGTGTATGTATAGTTTCTTTCATTTGCAATATATTTTATCGAAATCTCATAACGTTAGTGCAGTATTTTTCATTAGGACACTTCAGCAATTAGGTTTACACAGTCGCCACACTTTTGTGCTCCCCAAATGAGTGAAAAGAGAGTATCTTTTCGGTCGAGTAGGTTGCAAACCAATCATTCAGAGTCAATGCTGTTTTGGTCCTATTAGGAATGAATAGCAAGACCTAATTTGAAGGATCTAAATCGGAGATTATTGTATGCACTTGTTTACAAAAGCCATGTTGCCAGTGGTTTTAATGGCTATAACATTCAAATCTGTATACAATGAATTTGGTGGAGGAAGTATAATTTTTGTATAAAGGAGTGGTCTTTCCATATGATCCTACTTTTCAAGTACTGCAATTGAAGCTATTGTGTATTACTACTAGAGGTATGTAATTCCGTAAGAAAAGTGTTTGCCTCCAAATTAAATTCTCCATATTTTGCCATTTTTGTTCAAGGATCCAGAACGGCAGAATTTACCAGCTGTTTGTTAGCTTACGCAGGACTATGCATATATAAATTTAATTATTGGAAGTAAGGAGAATCTCACACATTTCGTATGTACTTTTATCATTTGGGCAGCCGGCATCACCATTTGTCTTTTTAAATAATCCATTGCATAACTTTTATTTGGAACTGCAGCTAGTGGAAAGCCCAGATACACAAGATTGTCCACGGTTTCAAGTTTGACATTTCCTATTATCCATGAATAATTGTTTTTTTTTTTCAACCCAGAGAACCTTATAATATGTATCTTAGTGGGGCGGATGCTGAATAAATGCTTCCCATATAATCACAAAAGGTTCAGAATTATTCAACCTAACTTGAATTTCTGTGTCAGTGTTAAGAGAAACAAAAATGCTTAATAGGCCTTCTGGAATTCCCCATGTCACTAACTTTGAGCACCACAGATTCCTATCCACCAAGTCAAATGAGAATGACATAAGGCCAACATGTAGATTCTTACTGAACATTTGCTTCATATATTGTGTATATATTTCTCTGGAAACCGGAAACCGGGTGGATGTTTTTTTAAACAACCAGTACTAGAGGCCCAGCACTCGAGCTCCTTTAATATCAAGGTTGCAAAGAGCTTACTGCCTATGTCAAGGCGCGTAATTGGTGTATTGTTTCTTGATTCAATTGTATTCACCTTTTTGAATATCAAAGGTGTCCCATTCAGGTGAACAATCTGCTTGAATAATATAAAAAGGGTGGATGCCCAGATTACAGGAGCCTGCTTAAATAACATGGTGGGTAAATGGTTAGGGCCCGCGGCTCTGGATCCACTGTTAATTATGTATTCTATGTCATCTAGCTCAAAATTCAGACACCATTCGGTATTCAAATCAACAATGCCTTCGCTCTCATACGTTCTTTTCACTCAATAAAGATCTGCAAACAAGGTCATCCATACATCTTCCACTATATGATCTTTTTGCCTATCTAACTACTGCTTTTCTAGAGCATTTATCACAGTGGTTTCAGATTGTCCTGCAACTATTGTTACCATTCATTCCCCATCTCTTTGGAGGAGCAAATGGTAATGCTGCCTATACAACCTTATATTTTTGTGGGTCTTTATTTACCAGTCTCTTTGTAATAGATGAGTCAGGACACTTACTTTTGATATTTCTAACTCTGTTTCGTTAGTTCTTTTAATCATAAACTTCCGGCTATGTGTAAAAGAACATCCATTTCATTTGTTAATTAAAATGTCCGATGTTTGTGTCATTCCATTTTATACGATTGTTCCAACAATTTACAGTCAATGAGGTTGGACCACCAATCATGGACATTTCAACAGGTAAGTCAAAAGAGGATACTAATATGTAATGATTACTCAGGGTGGTATCCCTAACTCTGAAATTTAGAAATCTATTGTAGCACTCCAATGAAAAAAAAAACGTATATCTAATATCGAGGAAGCATCACCTGTATGCCTTTATGTTTCATCTGGAAATCACTTCGAACAAATGTAAACCCCAAGATTCTAATGTTCTACTCCTCAATCTTCAATTCCGTTCTTTCATAGTTTGGTATAAAGGTTCATTGTTAAAATCAAAATCACTGTGAATACTGAGGCCTTGTTCACCAGTTGAATTCAAGCCACGGGCGACTATAATATGCCCAGTTTTACCCTTGATATAACAAGGATAATCTTATCCAAGAGTATGTTGAGTTCTAAATGACCTGACTTGCAGTAAATGTTCAAAAACAGATATTCTACAGTGACATTTACTTAATGGGAGAGAAAAACAAGCATAGCACCCCACTGAATGTCACAGTGCTGGACTACTTTGAAATCTTCATCATTCCTTAAGGTGGTAATAAAACAGCCTGACAGTCATCCAGCTGGCCCTTTCATCGCTGGATAAAAAAACAATATAATAACCATCTAGGCTAACGTGTGAGTTTTTAGAAAAATGCATAACTCAACATTATTTGGTAGTTGCCTATATCAACACGTGCTCCAAGAAATAATTGTTACTAGCTCACAGTTACTTAAGACAGCAATTTGTGCCCTTTAGTATTATAGTGGAACTTTTACTTTTAAGGGCTGATGCAAGCCAAGACCAGTCTGTATCAACTGACAATTGATATCTCTGTGGTTTTGTATAACTCACTACTCTTGATCCACCCTGACAACTCGAGTGGTAATAATTAAGTATTCCATATCCTGTGTGTGCGATATGTCCATTTTATTGTGCCCCTTGGCACTATTAATCATTTCTCTGTCTTTCTTCTTTCTCTTTTTCCCTTTTTTCCTCTTCCTGTTTGTGTTGTCTTTTGTACTTGTATATGTGTATTTGTTGCATATAGTTATTATGCTAGAATGCACAAAATATGGCATTTACAATGTACTGTAATTTTGATTATTACTGCTTAGTATGAGACGTTGTGTACTTTTTATGAAAATGTTGTTGTTCATTGGAAACTTAATAAAATGTTTCTGAAAAAATCATAGAAGACTCACAAGGTACAAGGTTTCATCCCAGTGTTCTCAGAGGATTTGCCTCATTGATTAAACTTCATATGCAGTTACACAATAACTTCTGGTGGGGTCAGAAATTCCATGAGTCCTATATCATTTGAAGAAATAAGTTCTTAAGTTTGGACTTTCATATAATAACACCAATATGTTAGTCTTGGTGAATGCAGAGACGATGCGACAGAGTAGTCTGGAGGCCTCCAGCCTTTCATACTGTCAAGTCTTTTGAATTTGTTTTTATTGGAGAACTGTATGGGACCATTCCTTAAATTCAAACCCACTGCACCCATGGATTTCTGAGTATAGGCAGATGTTTGTTTGCAGGTCTTTTCATGTGGCATAAGGCCTCTCCACATCCCATCTCTCTCTTATCCGCATTGAACAGTATCACGTCCGGATTCTGGGTGACCACTATATAAGATCAGATTGTGTCCATTTTGAACTCTTCTAACTGCCTGTCATTAGATAAGGCCACCCGGATAGACCTGAAGTGTATGCATATGTCGATTTATACATCAATGTGGATTCCGTTCATTTAGTTTTTGTTTTAGGTTTATTTTCAGTCTTAACTTTATCAAGCTGTTCATAGTCAAGAAAGTTTATTTTCTTCCTAAATTATGCAACATCTTTCATGGTGATTTCTTGTTGGTACTTTTAGCTTTTTTGTTTTTACTCTTCTTTTGTTGTGCTTTTTCAGCAAATGTTGTTATATTATTTGACACACCAGTCGTATTTACAACTTTATTGACATCACTTTGGTTTAGATCCTCTTCCTCTGCATATAACACATCATTGTTAGGCAGAATCATATGCAGTACCCTTTGGGAACACCACACACAATTAAGACTACAAGTGACTGTACAAATTCACCTTTGGTACAAGCCTGTAATACAAAGTAAAGTGGTAGCGATGGCATAGCAGCCAGACTTATCTCAAGAGTAAAGTGAGCAGTACCAATAGTTACACAAAGGACAGCAATTACTATGGTTCAAACAAACACTGACTCAAGGTTTCTGAGTAAAAGAATATACATTTGTTTACACATCAGTTGTAAAACAATTCACTAAGGTAAAGCCGTAGAAAAATCACACTCTTAATACACTACACACCACCCAATAGAATCTGGACAAGTTGAGCTCAAAATGAAGGGGGTAATTCATAGAATTCAGCGCACAAGTGGCGAACGCGGCTGGTGCACAGTGTGCGCATACGACAGTCTGCGCCAGCCAGGTGCGCCAAAATCCATTTCCGTGCACAGCATATTCATGGATTTTAACATCCATTACCAGCCGTGGTGCAGAGTGGCGCAGCGACCCTGCAGCAGCGCCAGTTACGCCCCGAATCCCTCCCCGTGCGCCATGTACAGCGCACAAATCCCATACATGACGCACAGGCCAGTGGACCAGCATACAGGCCCCCAAGCACGTAAACGCCTGTAAAACTCCCTGCGCACCCCTCCGAATACACGTACCCTGCTGCGTGGGGAGAATCATACACGATTGGCCCTGTGCGAGCGGGGTACGTGTATTTCTGGGGTCGCGGGAAGTTTCACACGTGATTGGCCCTGTGCGAGCGGGGTACGTGTATTTCGGGGGTTCGTGGGAAGTTTCACACGCGACTGGCCCTGTGCGAGCGGGGTACATGTATTTCGGGGGTTCGCGGGAAGTTTCACACGCGACTGGCCCTGTGCGAGCGGGGTACGTGTATTACTGTGGTTTGCGGGAAGTTTCACACGCGATTGGCCCTGTGCGAGCGGGGTACGTGTATTACTGTGGTTAACGGGGAGTTTCACATGCGATTGGCCCTGTGCGAGCGGGTATGTGTATTACTGGGGTGCGCGGGAAGTTTCACATGCGATTGGCCCTGTGCGAGCGTTGTACGTGCATTTCGGGGATTCGCGGGAAGTTTCACACGCGATTGGCCCTGTGCGAGCGGGGTACCTGTATTACTGGGGTTCGCGGGGAGTTTCACATACCATTTCGCTGTCAGAGCGGGGTACGTGTATCCAGTGGTGTGCGCAGGGAGTCCCACATGTGAATTGGCAGTATGGGTCCTCCCAGGTGTGCCCTCTACCCCCTCATGGCCCCTGCAGGCAGCCCACACCACAGGGGACTACCCAGCACCCCTGGTCATGTCCCGCACGCAGCCCATCCACCATGGGCATGCCCCACAGCCCGCCCACATGTCACCTTGCACTAGTGATCACCAACTCATGTCCCCCAGCACCCCCACATCCCAGCAGTGAGGGGCAGCTGCCAGCAGGCCCCGACTCATGTCCCCCAGCACCCCCACCCACCCAGCAGTGAGGGGCAGATGGCAGCAGGCCCTGACTCATGTCCCCCAGCACCCCCACCCACCCAGCATTGATGGGCACCTGCCAGCAGTCCCCGACTCATGTCCCCCAGCACCCCCACCCACCCAGCATTGACGGGCACCTGCCAGCAGGCCACGACTCATGTTCCCCAGCACCCCCACCCACCCAGCATTGAAAGGCACCTGCCAGCAGGCCCTGACTCATGTCCCCCAGCACCCCCACCCACCCAGCAGTGAGGGGCAGCTGCCAGAAGGCCCCGACTCATGTCCCCCAGCACCCCCACCCACCCAGCATTTACTGGCACCTGCCAGCAGGCCCCGATTGTCCCACAGCACCCCCACCCACCCAGCATTGATGGGCACCTGCCAGCAGGCCCCGACTCATGTCCCCCAGCACCCCCACCCACCCAGCAGTGAGGGGCAGCTGCCAGCAGGCCCCGGCTCATGACCCCAGCACCCCCAATCCCCAGCAGTGAGGGGCAGCTGACAGCAGGCCCCAACTCATGTCCCCCAGTACCCGCACCCACCCAGCATTGACGGGCACCTGCCAGCAGGCCCTGACTCATGTCCCCCAGCACCCCAACCCACCCAGCATTGACGGGCACCTGCCAGCAGGACCCGACTCATGTGCCCCAGCACCTCCACCCCTCAGCAGTGAGGGGCAGCTTCCAGCAGGCCCCGACTCATGTCCCCCAGCACCACCACCCACCCAGCATTGACGGGCACCTGCCAGCAGGCCCCGGCTCATGTCCCCCAGCACCCCCACCCACCCAGAATTGACGGGCACCTGCCAGCAGGCCCCGACTCATGTCCCCCAGCACCCCCACCCACCCAGCAGTGAGCCTCAGGCCCTGACTCATGCCCCCCCTAGATGACATAAAGATGCACAATCATGGCCCATATCTCCAACAAAATACCACAGCACGCCACCCCAGTCTTGAGACACAATGATTTCCCAATCCATCCCACACTGACATGCCTATCTCAAGACACAAACCAAAAGTCAACTATATACATCAACACATGTCTGTCACACACACACACACTGGTTGGCATTGATTGTGTAAACCCACATTTTCACATGCATGAACTCAAAGAGTGAATTACACACATGGAAGTAAAATATCATAATGTATTATGGACAACAATAAAGCAATGAAATGAAAGCATAAAAAAATTGCAAACATGAAATGAAAAGCATGTCCAAAAGATGAGTACATGAAAAGTATAACAAATCCAAAGAAATCCAAATGAAAATAGTCCAAACTCTCCCTCCACCAAAGCAAATCCAAAGGAAACGTAAAAAATAAAATCCATTAATCCATGGTGAAATCCAAAGAAAAAGTTCAAATAAATCCATTGCCCAACTATTTACAATTAATTCTAAAGGGTCCATGAGCCCAACGAAAGAACAGAAACCTATGGAAAAAACGACCTAATAAAAAGAACTATATACAAATGTGTGGGGCAAAGTCCAAACCCCCCAAAATAAAGGAAAACAAAAATGAAACCTAAAACTAAAAACTATATACAATGGCGGCGGGCTAGTCCGACGGCTCGCTCTCCGATTTCCCGGGCCAGGGCATGATCGAACTCCTGCTTAATGTCCTGGAGGCAGACCTCTTCCATGGCCCCGAGGGTTCGCAGGGACGATGCCATGTTGGACTCCAACTCTGTGTGAATAGCCTCGAGGCACTCCGCCCTGACCATTGTGAGCCGTGCCTCTTCTGCCCGCCGCCGCTCCGCATCTATACGCAGGCCCACCGCAGCCACACGGAAGACACACCCATTCCAGGGTCCTCCTGCCCTCTGGCCAATGCCTGCCCCTCTGATGTCGATGGCCCCAAGCCATCATTGCTCCCACCTAGAGCCTGCTGCTGCTGCTGTCCATGTGCCCTGTCCGATGATGCCTGCACATCCTCCATCAGCTGGTCTCCAGTTGTTGTGGTGTTCACGCCTGCTGGACCGCCGACTCCCGACTGTGGCAGGGATGGGATCTCCACCAAGCTGGCTGTGTTGGTCAGGCCAGGTCCACAGGGGGCCCTGGTGGAATCTGAGCCGGAAGACGGCAGGGAGAACGACTGGTGCATAGTCGCCACAGAGGAGGAGAGGTCCGCCAAAGTGCGTGACACATGTAGGAACCCACCGACCAGGGTCCCTCCCAACAGTGCCACGTCGCGACGCTGCTCTTCGTGATGGCATGCATGCTCCACCCAGGAAGCACGCACGTCATCACGAATGTCACGCTTGCGCAATGTGACACCAACCAGGATGGAGCCCATGCGGTCATGGGACCCCTCGTCCACAGGTAGGAGAGAGGCAGATGACGTGGCACTCCCCCCCTACCTGCGGACGTGCCTGGGACGGGGCATCCCTGCTGGTGCATGGTGGTGCAGTCACAGGGTCAAGGATAGAGACATGCACAGGCCCCTCCGTGGTGACCTGTGCTGCCTCCTGACCCTGGCCCTGAACTGCACCACTTGCACCAGTGGTACTACCCCCACCAGGCCCCATGTGTGGCTCAGTAGCGGGCTCCTCCTCCTCTGTGCAGACCACCAACCTGGATGTCTCCACACCATCTTCCGCCATTGCAAGCCCCTGTGGGGGCTCACCCGGCCCTGCCGCTACAGCTGTAGTGGCAGACGCGGCACCAGTCCCCTCGGTCCCGGATGATGGCAATTCCTGGGAGGGTGGCTGGGCCTTGCGTCGCCGCCCGGTGGAGGCATCCCCGCCGCTTGGCTCCACAGCGCCGTCTCCGCCCTCTTCTTCACTTGACGCTGCGTAGAAGGAGGCATAGAACACAAGCATCAGGGTACAGTACAATATTCCCGTAGACAGGAAGCAACAACACATGAGTGGCTCTGTCAAATGTCACTTCCATCCTGTCCCTCCACAATACATGGGTGAATGCACGCAACACACATGCAGAAACAGGCACGGCGCCTGCAATCAACATCAGCATCCATGTACAAGGGCCTCTTTGAACCAAAATGTTGCCTTCAAACTCACATGCATCATGGCTCACACTGATCCCATGCACACACATCACCGAAGGGTCATGCATCATGGCTTGTACACCACAGACACAGTGGATAGACACAGTGGATACAACGGTGACCGCACTGCATGAGTGAATCTACACATCATCACGGACATGCATCCATGGCGTTTCAAAGTCACATACACACTTCTCAGACACACACATATGCACTATACATGTACATGAGAGCAGCACCCATCCCTCACCCCCCCTCCATGTCCAAGAACAGAGACTGGCATGCATTCATGTGTGCATTCCGCATGCAGCTCCCCATGTTGCATTGGAACACATGCACCATCCATGTGGTTGACACATTACTGGTCTCACATGCATGACCATGATGTCCCTGCACAAACACACATCCATACATGGCCTATGTCACACATACAGGCAATTATCAGACTACCAGCACACTGAAACATGCCCTGTCTCACACAGCAATGCTTCGCCAATTACCGCTCAACTCCAGACGGGTCTGCCTCCGAAGGATCTGGGCGTGGAGCGCTGGGCCTACGCGTTCCAGGACCCTCATCTGGATGGTGCTCATGCTGACTCGGCACCCCTCTGCATCCTCTGCCTTCGCGAGGCGCCGGGCCTTGTAGAGGGTCCTGGACATGAAGTCCTCCCAGCGCTTCCGGACGTGCTTGATGTCGCGGGTCACCACCCCCTCCGTTTTGATGGCAACCACTGCGTCCTCCCAGATCCTCTCCCATCCTTCCTTGTTGGCACGTGATGTTCCCAAGAGGGCATAATAATGCCCCAGGACATGCTCCACCAGGAAACCAACTTCCTTCTCACTGAAGCTGGTGGCCCTCTGCCTCTCTGGCTGGGGGTCACCAGTGGTCTCAGATGGTGTTTGCCCTGACATGGCGACCCCTGAAGCAGGCGTGGGTGGGCAACTGGGTCCTGGGGCTGTGCCGCGGAGTGATGGTATCCCAGTCGGGAGTCTTCTGTTCCAGCAGGGGTGGACACAGCAACTGGACCCCAGCAGATGGCTGACATGCAGGCACCAAATAGCAGGGCACGTGGGCAGCAGGCAGGCAGCAGCAGATGGCTGGTGGGAATGTGCTTGGGGCTCTTGGGGCAGGAAAATGGCCTTTTGGCAGGAGCGTGGTCTTCTGTGTGTTTTTGGGTGGCCAGCTTGATACTGAGTGATTTGGCACGTGAAAAAAGTGCAAGTCAGCATGAAATCTGAGGAAAGGCCCTTAGCACGTAAGCGCGTAAGTGATGTTACGCGCACAGGCGTTCCCCACAACACGGGTGCATTGTGAATCAGCACGTGAGAAAACTGCACATCACCGTGCTAGTGGAGGAAAGGGCCTTAGCGCGTAAGCGCGTAAGTGACGTTGCACGTGTGGGCTGGCTTAATAGTATCACGCTATTTTCTTGTACCTCAGACTGCGTACTTTTCTTCTTTTGGCGGGGTTGTTGCCAACGCGCACATGCGCATCTTTTTCACATTCTTTTTCAAGGCAGATGGTGAGTCGCGCACGTATTTTCCAACTGTGGTTGTCCCCGTGTGTCGCGTACCCCTTCAGAGGCTGCGTGTAATACGCGTATGCTTATTTTTGTGTTTCTCGGTGCCACAGCGTAGTGTGGGTTCATTTTTCCACGCACGTGGTCTACCAGGGGTTGCGTGCACGTGTACTTTTGTTTGTGGGGTGCCTGTGCATTGCGTGACCCATCACCTTCCCCCAGGGGTCACATACAGCCTTGCTAGAGCACTAGGGTACAAATTCCATCTAGTACCCTACCCCTTTCACCCCAATTGCCCAGGACAATTGTTTACTGCAACTCCCATGCGCACAACAACTTCAGTGCCATGTTTGGGAGGCGATGATGCAGTAAGGGAGGCAAAGATGGCCGAACTCCAAAAGGTGGGCCTGGTGGTCACGGTAGGGGACGTGGCCAGGATTTGCAGGGTGCTCCTAGAGCCCCGTGTGTGGAGGACCAATCAGGGCAACCTATGCCCCCCGCCCCCAATGGTTGTGGGAAACGTAGCTGACACCATCCCAGCTCAGCCCTTGTTGGACCGGTCCATTTTGAGAGAGACTGGGGAGAGTGGGTGGGAAGCAGGGTGCTTGTGAGAAGGCAACAAGTAAAGCAAGAAAGGGTCAGACCCTCACTGAGGCAGACCCACAGGTGGAAGTAAAGAAGGGGTCTGAGCCCGACTGAGTGAGACCCACATTTGAAAGATACATTGAAAGTGAGAGAGAGCAAACACAAGAAACAAAATAACAGAGTGATCTTGTGTGAGTGAATATGATATCGGAAGGCTCTGAGAAATAAAAGCGAAGTCCCTGAAGCAAAGGAAAGGGAAGTGAAGTGAATATTGAAAAGCAAATGGAAGTAAAAGCCAAAGCACGGAAATCACAAAGTGGAGGAAAAGTTAATAGAATCCCGAAGAAGGCTTGTTTGAAACAGAACTGAATGTAAAATAACAAGGAATTGAATTTCCAGCCTGTGCGCCCTGAGGCCTACGGGAAAGTGTGTGCGGTACAAAAATGTAAATAAATAAAATTGGAGATACCTGTAAAAGAAACTAATGCAAGATCTAAGAAATACAAGTACCAGAATGCAGTAGTGTTGGAATGGTCATGTAGTGTTGGAATGGTTAAGTAAAACTGTGAAGTTTTGAAAGCCCCCGACAGTAAAGCAAAGTGAATTGATAAGTAAGAAGGTTGGGTAAGGGTACCGCGTTTAAAGTGTGTATAGTTAAGGAAGTCAAGAATCATGTAAGTAAAGCCTGAGAAAGACACCATGAAGAATTGTATAAACAGAATGTGTATTACACTTTGAAAATGCAACAACAGGGTAGCAAGGCCTAAGTGAACTGTGCGAATTGTGGGAAGCCAGGAAGTTTTGAAGCTGAATAAGGAAAACACAAGTCTCCCTTTTGTGAACCATTTAAAGTAAAAGGTGTATTCTGAAGATCTTAGGTGACTGGAACTTGGGGCAAAGAACTGTGAATAAACACTATTGCCATCTTAACATTATTTTGACACACTTTTTTTGTTTAACATAATTCTGTACACATTTTGAGGAATAGGGTGAGGGCAAGTGCAGGTTTTTCTTGGCGGTTTCAGTTAAATCCAGTAGTTTAATTAAGGCTCTATGGTTTCCAAGAGTCTGCCCTGACAGGTAAACTAGGATATTCCCCAAATGTTCCTAAACAATCTCATGGTCTACTGAGAGGTTGGAAGCATATTTGTTTGATATTGCTGCTCTAGAACACTCAGGAGAAATCTTGCCACTGGCAGTGGAATCCATTCTGAATGAGGTGTGATTAGAAACATAATGTCCCACATGCAGGGGGCAGAGGTGGCCATTCAGTACAATTGGGGTGAATAAGTGAATAATTGAATGGGAGTCAAAAATAATGTTCCCTAAGAAAAACTGCACACTAGTAGGCCCTGGGTCATCTACATTAAAATTGTGTGTCCTGTTCCTCTACCAACATTATCACATCTCAGGTTTCAGGAGTATAATCCTCAAAACCACTCCGAAAAGGAGAAACACAAATTCTGTAAGGTTTACAGGCAAATAAAGTTCCAGAACAGTTGGTACTGTCTTAGGTGGTTTCAATAACTCCTCCTAGCTGGAGGGTCTTATGGGGATGTTAGTGCTCTCAACCTGTGGTGCCCCCCATGGCTCTATCCTCCTGTATCGCTTTTGAACATCTACCTTGGCCATCTAGTCAGTTTGATATCCACCTTCTCTCCTAACTTCCATTGTTATGCAGTCGACGAGCAGCTTTCCATCAAGCTGCCCTCCTCTGCCTCCTCTCTCTCATCCCTGACTGTCTGACTGCCATTCAGGCATGGTGTGCTGCTAATGATCTCTGCCTTAATGCCAGTAATACTGATACCCTTCTCATTGGGACCCCAGCGCCCTTCTTACCTCCTACACTATGACTGCCCTACATGGGCCCCCTCCCCACACCCTCCTGTATTATGATATGATATTTTATTTATAGCACACCTATACACAAGTGTTTCAAGGGGCAACAAGGTAAGGGTGGGGAACAAGGGAGGACAAGACAGCGATCTTTCTAGGCCAAGTGACGTTTAGATTGTGCAAGTGCAGGGGGGAAGGAAAGGGGAAAAGCACCAGGGGAAGGGGAGGAGGAGAAGTGTGAAACATAGAGGAGGATATACAAGTAGTGCGGCCAGCAAGTGGCAACGCAAGGGTGGTTAAGTGCAGACAGCAAGGGTTGGATATGTGCAAGTAGGATGGCTGTAGAATTGCAGATACAGCCCCAGTGCAGGAGTGCTGGAGGCAGTGCAGGTGTGCAACTGGGAGGGCAGGAACCTGGGCCTGTGTTTCAGAAGGGTAGCCAGGTGAAGCATAAAATCTCAGTGTCATGTTTGACTCCTCTCCTCTTCTATCCTCACATCACGAACATGGCCAAGAAGGCACCCTTTCAGCTGCACCTCCTCAGAGGCATTCTCCCTTTCCCCCAGAAACTCAATGTCTCCAGAGCTCTGGTACTCTCCATGCTGCCCTTTGCCCCCATGCAACTAATCCAGAATAGGACTGCAAGACTTATCCTTGGCCTTATGCCCTGGGACTGCATCTCTACAGCCGTCCAATTTCTGCACTGGCTCCTGGCTGTTGCAAGGATCAAGTTAAAGACCCTCTGCATCATCCACAAGTCTTGGGGCCTGGGACCACACTACATACAACTCTCTCTCCATAAATACCTCCCTGCTAGAGCCCTTTGGCCCTCTAGCTCCAACTCTCTGAAGATCAAATGCTATTCCAAGCAGAGAGTGGGGGGTAGTTCTCTCTCCTCCACAGGTGGAATGGCCTCCCTAGCCCTCTCAGACCTGAGCCATTTCTCCTTAAATTTGGTAAGCTTCTCAAAACCATCCTTTTCTCTTCCTCTTCCATCTCCCCCTCCCCTGAAAATGTCCCTGTCTGCTTCCCTTGACTGGCTACCTGGTTCCTTCAGATTCTGACAGGGCACCAGGCCCTCCTTGACCGGTCTAACTCTGCACTTAGTCTCTCCGACCCACCCCCCTAACCTGCACTTGACTGTCCGAGCTCCCCCTCTCTGCGTATGCCTGGCTGGGCCTGCACCCCTTGACACCTTCCAGCCCCCTCCCTCACACATAGCGCATGGACCTTCCTTCCCCTGTACTCTGTGCATTCCCCATAGGCCTTCAACCCTGACCAACACTTCCCCCAGCCCCTCTCCCTGTACTTCTTGTTACTGCACTTGCATGATCCAAATGACACAAGGCCTAGTAGGACTGATTTTGTTTTCTTCATCCCAGTCCCCCAAACCCCTGTTGCTTTGTTGCACCTTGAAACACCTTTTGCTGTATAGGCGCATATAAATACCCAATAAATAAATGCAAATAAATAATAAAATCTGGCGTTACTGAAGTCACAGTGTGCAAGGAATTAGGTAAATACACAGGGCCTCATTACGACCCAGGCGGTAAGTTACCGCCTGGGCCGTGACTTTACCACCATGGCCTAAACTACGTTTACGCCATGGTGGTTGGCGGATTTACCACCCCATTCCAACCTTGGCGGGGCGGTAAATCCCCATTTTCCCATTTTCCCTTCCCCATTCCCATTTTGCCCCATAGGGCATAATGGGAGTGGGGAAGGCGTTAATTACGCCACCGTAAATTACGGTGGCGTAATTAACATCAAGGTCCCTTAGCGCCATGGATTTTAACACCTGCTAAAAGCAGGTGTTAAAACCTCCATGGCGCTAAGGGACCTCGGAATCAGGCGGTAAGGGTCGGCGCTGTTTACGCCGCCGTAAACCCCTTACCGCCTGAGTCGTAATGAGGCCCACAGAGCCCAATCCTAGCACGTTCCCTGTGTTTCCTATAAATGTCCCTTTGGGATGAGCACCCTATCTTTGACCAAGGAGGTGGTACCTAGCCCAATTTAAGAAGGCCCATACGAAGAATCGACTGGCTTATTATTCTTTGTTTTCCTTTATGAATTAAATTTTAGAACAGTCAATGGAAGTGCCCCATGAGATCAGTCTGGCAAAACTACATTTAGCCATGGTAATGTATCATGATTAATTGATTTTGTTCTTGTAGATCACCCGAGTTGCGCAGAATAGTTCATATATATATATATGGATCCATGATCAGACAGAATTTATAACACTGTTTATTTTTAACTGTAAGCATATTATATATGATGTAGTCATGCTCTCATTTAATAAAGCTACTAGATTCTCCTAAATATGTGAATAGTAGGTCATTGAAGTGATCTCTTTTGACCTCAAAGATAACGTGATAGAATGCATTCATGGTACAACAGAGGAGATTAAGCTTTGCTTTTCGCCAATTTATTAAACTGTACTTCAAGTTGAAGCTATTTTTAAATTAATTAATGAATTGTGGGAGTAATCGTCTTACTAAGAAAAGGTTCCCTCTGGACTGACCATATGCTCAGACATCTCAGTTCAACAAAGTTACATCCAGATTCCTATCTGTATGAACCAATTCAATCCAGTTCATGTGATCATCAAATTATATTCTCCAGACTGAACTGTATGACTCGGTTATTTTATTCCATTATAAAAAGGCGGTGGGCACTCACATGTGTCTTCAGCTAATGCATATCAGAACCAGGCCCGCCTTCAGGGCTAAAATCACTATCTCAATTATACAAAAGTTCCAGTCAGTGTATTTAAAGGATACACCAAATGGTAAGGCATATGAGAAAGCAAACCATATAAATGTATCAAAACAAAGGGAAGAAAACACAATAGGAACAAATAAAACAAGAAAAAAAGAAATAGGAATGTTTAACATCAATGGAACAATAGTTACTCTCATTATAAACAAATGCATGGATATTACCTGTGAATACATATTGGACGGTGTGCAACTAGGGAAGAAAACAGGAGAGTAATTCTATCACTCTGGATTGTAAATAATATGATGCTGTCATATCCCCATATATGAGCTTTCAATTTTGAATAAAGAAGACTATTACCTCAGTTATTCTTCCAACCAGCTCAGGGTTAATAAAAACGCACTGTGATGACCATGAATAAAATGAGACAAAAAAGATACACAAAAAAGCACAATACACTACCATGTGATGGTAGTTAGATGCCCTTTATGGAGTCTTCATATCTTGTTCATACCAGTATGCATTAATTTAGGGAAAGCTCCCTATCCTATGGATGTCTGCTTTCCTTCAATACTAAAACACATCTCCAACAATTGCCGAACTCGGAGTCGCAAGGCCATGCTGCTTACACGGCCTTGCCTTACCTGAGATTATTGTGGTCACGGGTGGTGTGATGTCACACGTGCATGCATGCATGTTGTGACGGCACAACAGTCCCGCAGCACAAGTTTGATGTTGGTAAACATGAGTGCTGCTCTAGTAAGAAAGAAATATTATTATCAATTTAGCATTTATATAGCGCTGCAAACAGTCTGGTATCTGTGCTCTGCTTATTTTCCACGGTGTGTGGTGCTCATTTATCGACCTCGAAAGGATGAAAGGCTGAGTTTGGCCCTGCCAGGATTCGAACCTGCATCAGCAGGCTCTGCACAGATGTCGAAGCCAACGCTCTACTCGCTGTGCTATCAGCTGTGCTATCATAAATGAAGAATTACAAAGACACTGCTAATTGTGGGTCCATATAGCTGTTGAATTCCACAACAGGCAGCACAGGAGTACTCAGCCCTCCATCTGGGCCCCATCAGGAGAATATCCCTGACAGGCTTAGCTGACTAGAAGACCCAATTCATGTAAAAATGGCCACCGCTATGGCGTTCGAATAGAACAGAGCTGCAAGCACTATGACTTGCCTGCCTCCACGATGCACTGATTGGTCAGCTCTGCAACTATAGAGCAAACTTGCTGGAAGCTGGCAGGCTTCACCAGCCCCCAATGAATCCCCACACTTAAGGCATTTATCCATCCCTGTCTGGCCCTGTGCCGGTGCTGTCTGGCCCACGGTACGTACAGATCCCTTCTAAACTGATTCTGCTAACGGTACCCGCTGTCCTATCCACCGATCATACTATCCCTCCCACCTTCTTTCTGACCAACGCCTTACACAATCGCACCAAGCCTTTCCCAGCCACACTCCATGCAATAACCTCAGTCGCACCCTTGACCTCTGCTCCTTGCAGCATTTCCCCCATAACGGATGCCTCTCTTGCCACAGTTTGCTCAGCTCATACTACTGTGTGAACCCGATCCCAACATTCGCAAGAAAGATACGCGTAAGCTTCGGAATGAGTATTAGCCCATATGCGAGCACACAGCACTGCTTCTCTCCCAATCACATTAACCGTGCCCTCAGTTGGCACTCGAACTTCGAGGGATACAAATCTAAAAGAAGTATCCCTAATATAAAGTGTGCCCCCCCCCCCCCTCGGCACTCAGTCTGCCCTTCTTGCTCCACCTACCATCACCTGCAAAAAATCTGGTCAGTTGTACAACAATGCTTTCCTCTTAGAACTAAGTAATGCTTGTATGCCACAATTAAGCTATCCCTGTATGCCAAATCCAAGCAAAATTCTGACCCAAAATGTCAGCATTGCTCGTCTGAAAAAAATCTAGTGTAATGTCCATCACAAAAGCTAACATTGCTTGCCAGAGAAAATCCAGCTATGCCTGTATGCCAAAATCCAGTGATGCCTATATTCCAAAATCTAGTGATGCCTGTATGCCAAAATCTAATAATGCCTATATGCCAAAATCTAGTGATGCCTGAATGCCGAAATCTAGTTGTGTGTCCACCCCAAAATATAACACTGCCTGTATGCCAAATCTAGTGATGCCTGTAGGCCAAAATCTAGTGATCTGTCCACCCCAAAAGCTAACATTGCTTGCTTGCAAAAATCCAGTGATGCCTATATGCCAAAATCTAGTGATGTTGCCAATCCCAAAAGATAACATTGCATGTTTGCCCAAACCTAGTAATGCTTGCCTTTCCAACACTTGCCTTGACCTCTTCAGCCTCATTAATCTCAACTCCACAATAAACTCGTCCACTACACCCAACCATCGCCTCAACCAAGCTCTAATCAATGCCCGCTCCTTGACTGTGCATACCCTAGATATCCACAACCTCCTAATTATGAACAACCTTGATAACTTAGCCATTACAGAAATTTGTTTGCACTCAGCATCTGGACCAGCGCTATCTCTCGCCCTTACCACAGGCTACACTATCTACAGAAGTGAGAGACCAAACTCTAGAGGAGGCGGAGCGGCCTACATCACTAAGGACCATCTGCTCATTAGCTAAATAGCCATTGTTCTCAATAATAACTGCCATACCCTCTCTCTCAAATGGTCCACCTCCCCTGCCAACACAATCAATATTCATATCGTCTATCGCCCACCAGGTCCTACCTTCACCTTCGAAGTGGACTTATTCCACATTTTAAGTAGGAACATTAAGCCCTCCTTGCAAATACTTCTTCTGGGAGACATCAACCTGGGTCTTAACGACCTGCATGACCTACCAGCCTGCATGACCTACCAGAAATCTCATTAACTAATGTCCTTACCTCCCTTGGTTTTCACCAACGCATTTGTGATCCCACTCACATCAAAGGATGTGCACTGGACTGGCTAGCTGACGCCAACTGCCACATCTCTATCAAAACCAACTCTCCTTGCACATGGTCAGACCACCATGTCATCACCTTCTCACTCCCTGCAGGCCCATTCCCCAAACCCCCCACCATCATCCCTACCCACCTACCCTGGCCTGAAGCTCACGTAAACTCACCATCGATGATTTCTCCGCTTTCCTCAACACCCTTAACCCTGACCTACTGGAGATCTGACATGAGTTCCTCGTGCAATTCTACTCTTCCAACTTGACCCACGTCATTAACACCATTGCCCTACTAGTGCCTAAAAATGCAAATCCAGCAATCCACTTCAACACATGCTACACCCAAGACCTAACAACCCTTAGAGCGGAAACAATACATGCTGAGGCTAGTTGGAAAAATAATCCCTCTGACTCCAAACGTCAATTCTCTACCCTCACTAATAAATTCAAAAAAGACATCCTCCAATCTATGGCCTCCTCATTCAGCACAAGGATTGCCAATGCTAATTATGATCAAAAGGAACTATTTGCCATCTTTAAACAAACTAGAAACACCAGTCCCCAAGTTTCTATGATTCATAAGGACTCTGCCTGGTGTAAAACAATTCAGAATGCCTTGTTGCTCAAAATTGGTATGCTAAAAAAAGACGACCATGGTCAAAAAACAGGCATTAGGCCTCAGAATCTGACCATCTACATGCCCACCACTGACAATTCAGATGCCACCTTATTTAGTTTACAAAAAATGAGGACACAAGAAACCTGACGCATCTTAAAAAACACTCAAGCCATCGAGCTGTAAAGGGGAAATTTGCCTAGCCCCATTGATCAAAGGCTGTACCCACATGCCTCAAGGAAGCTTTTGTCCTCCCCCGACAAAAAAAAATCACCCTCAACCTCCTAATTGCCAATACCTACTGGCCCATCACCACCATACCTTTCCTCCTTAAAATCCTCGACAGAGCAGCCTACATACAAATTCAACGCCACTTAGAAACCCACCAAATCCTAGGTATCTGCCAATCAGGCACTCCTGGACGTGAAAGTTCAGTTGGATGCAATCAGAGATGAAGGAAAGCTGGCCATGCTTCTCCTCATAGACCTGTCCACTGCCTTCGAATTGGTTGATCATAACATATTATGCCACCACCTCACCTCCTCTGCCGCCTTCTCCCAATAAGCCGCTGCCTGGATAGCCTCCTTACTCAGAGGGAGAGTTATGAAAGTCTTTGCGGATAATGCCGGTGCCACACCCTCACCATCAGCTGTGGGGTCCCCCAAGGATCCTGCTTCTTGCCCACGCTCTGCAACATATTCACAATGTACCTCTGGACTCTCTCGGCATAGCTTACTCTAACTATGCCAACAACACAAAGACCCTCCTCCCGCTCACAAGGCTCTACACAAAGACTCTGCCACCTTGAGCTCCACCTTTGCCCCACCCAAACATGGATGGCAACCCACAATCTCTGCCTCAATGATGAGAAAACCGAACTTCTCAATATTGGGCCTGCAGCAGAACTACAAACTCTTGACACACTATACTCCACCTTTAACATTGATAGATCAGTGATCCCAGTCTCCTCCTCTGTAAAAACACTAGGAGTTTACCTCGATACCACCCTCTCCCTAACTCACCAAGTAAGTGCCATCTCCTCTGAAGCAGCCTAAAATAAAACTGCTCAACTGCTCTTCCTCACTAGCAACAATTGTCTAATAATTTCCCAGGGAGCAGTGGGCACCAGGCTTCATTACTGCAATATCTTATTCACTGGTTCATGGGCCCGGAATAGGGAAAAAACTCCAACTGTCCAAAACAACGCCCTGCATGCCACCCTCAATAATCCCCGATCAGAACATATATCTGCTGCCCGCAGAGCAGCTCACTGGTTACCCATTAACAAAAAAATCTTATGCAAGACCCTCTTGATCACGCACAAGTGCATCTTCAACACAGCCCCACCTTATCTGTTTAAAAACATTGTCAAGGTTCAGTCAAGCAGACATACCAGATCCCCCTACACCCATAGGCTGGTCCAACCAAATTTCAAATGGGCAAAAGCAGGAGGTTGTGCTTTCCAGTCATCTCCGCCATGTATTGGATTTCCCTCCCACCCACCCTAAGAGGGGAAGAATCTGGGCTCTCCGCAAATCCATCAAAACATGGCTGTTTACTTAACCAACACAGTTACAATATTTTCTGAAGTACGACCTCCGCTCTACTCACATAAAACAGCTTGCTTACTGTTATAACCTATGCACACATATTGTCTACAGCCCTATCCATGCATCGGCAACTGTAACCTTATGTGTATGCCCTAACATGGGCCCCATGTAACTGGTTCAGTGCCCGGATGCCTAAGGGTTTGAGAGCTCTACAAATGCAAACATAAATAAATCTCCTGAATAGCCAATAGGTTTGCATGAGAGGCCTCACCGATCCCTTGGTATGACGATACCTCCACTCTCACGATAGGTCATAGACCTATTGAATGATATTGAGTCAAATGCATGCAAGCGTGACATCACAACCCCAAAGAATCAGAAATAAAGGGATTCATAAAGGTAGCCATGACCAGAACAACTTGTGTCTGATTGTCCAGCTTCTCATGTGTTTCAAAGTATTTCTCAGCTGAGGAATTCTCCTCCACTTGGAGCTGTCTGTGCTGCTGAATTAGGAGAAAGGACTTTTTGTGTATAATTTTCCATGTTCAGAACTCAGACGTTGCATATAATATTATGGCTTATGCAGATGGCAGAGAGTCATATCCTGCATCCTTGGAGCCACTGGTGTGATGAGGGCTGCTGAAGCCCCCGTTACTCCAGGTCTGGGGGTGGGCCTTGTCCAGCGCTCTCCCTGACTTTAAGACAGGCCTAGGGTTTGGGCCAGGGCTGACTGCAGCTGGCATGACAACAAGGTACTCTGTTGTGCCTGGCTCGCTCGATGGCAGGGTTCCTGCTTCCTGTCTGGGTGCCTCGCGTGAGTTAGATGCCTGGTGAGAGGAAGGAGAATCGCTCATGCAGATTTTTAAAACCAGCAAGTGTTTCACACCCTAGTCCCCAGTAATCCCGTACTCAGGTGGCCAGGGAAAGGCGATTGCTTTTGGATCCAACACTGGGGGTGGAAAAGTGAGGGAGGATCACCTGGGTAGGGGATCCTCAGAGAGTGGGGGAGAAGCACCCAATGGTGAGACATGCTATCCCCTTTTTCTACAACCATCTAAACCCCTATCCCTGCTTATTTTATCGGAAACTACAACTCCCATAATTCCTCCCCACTTTGTCTTGACAAAAATACTGCGCCAAGGTAGATGAGGAATGAGGTCAGAAAGATACCTCCCCTGACTTGCATTGGCCCTGTCTCTGTAATGAGGTCAGGCAGAGTCCGGTACGTGGCTCTAATAATGTACACCTGCCACGTATTAAGACTCCCTGTGACAATAAAAGGTGGCAAGCACAAGCACACTTTGAGCGAGGCAGGGTACGAGAAGGAACAGCTCTTCTGAGGCTGAGGCATGCTAGGCTGTGAGAGTTGGAAGACCAACAGGCTGATAAACAATTGAGCAGATCGAGAACAATTCATGCAAGATTTCCAAGCTTTCGGGAAGCTGTGAGTGTTTGAAAGGCAGAGACGAGCAAACAGAGGAAAGCAACCTTTCAGGTACCAGGAAACGGGCCACAACCCTTTCAGGGCAGAGGAGGCACTGGCAGCGGCCTTGAAGTGTGGTAAAAAGATGAAAGAAAGTCATTTAGCACAACCGGTGAGTTATCGAGAGCAACGAAAGTCTGGTTGATGTTAACGAGAAAGTGACTTTGATTTGAAAGTTGAATGTTGCATCTGTGCTTATAAAACATGAAGGAAGAGGACCATTTTTAAAGGCAAAGGTTACAAAATACTAGAGTGGTCCGCGGAGAGTAAGTCGCACCTTCAAAAGTCTCTGGGAAATGTTTTGAGCTACAAAACCATTATATTAAAATAAGACAGTCACAAGGGGAGCTCAAAGAAAAGAAAGTTGAATAAGGGAAAATATGTGAATTGTGAAATATTCCCCTGATAGCCAAAGTAAAATATAAGAACTAAAAGGCCGAAAAGTCCAGTGAAAAGCGAATAAGAACTTCAAGTACCAAGTGGCTTTGGTGCTGCAAGAAAAGATGGGAATCGTGAAACATGTCAAGGGAGCAAAAGGTGAAATATAAGGACTACAAATATCAAGAAGCATTTGCCAAGAAGTATTGGTTTTGAATATGAACTTTGGAAAAGGTCAAGAAGAATAAGAACTACAGGTGTCATGAGGCATTGGGGGGAGAGGGAATGACGAGAGGTATTTGTGTTGTACACAAACTTTTGGACAGGCCAAGAGGGCAGACTAAAGAGAGCGAGTAATATAAATACACAAGCAGTATTGGTGTCACAAGATGAGTGTAGACTGTGACTATTGAAAGACAGGTCGAAGTGGTCATGCAGAGGTCTAAGTAAACGCCTTACCGTTTTGAAAGTCTTCAACTGTGAAAGATTTCTTGAATAAAACATGGGGAAGGGAACCCCCACAAACAACAAGACAGGCTTGCGCCTGGCAGAGGGAAGCCTGTGTAGAACAGAGAGAAATTTAAATCATATGAACAAGTATAGATGGCAAGGTGGGTGAAGCCTGAGGAAGTTATTACATTACCAGAAGTTGAAAGCCTAAGATTGAACTGTTGAACTGTACCAGTAAGCCAGAGTGTGCAATATTGACAGAACTGTGCCAGCCACCTATCCTTTGTTTGGCAAGAGACTCTCTAGACCCCGTGGGGTTGAACCTGGGGAAGGACGGTTGGTGCCAGAGCCATTCTGACATTTATTTTTCACACACTATTTTCCTTAACAAATTTGTTATCTGGAGAAGGAGGGTGATGTTGGGTATTCTTAGAATAGGCCTTTTTATTTTGACCAGACTGTCTTGGACATCTTTGTTATTGTTTAATGACGAGAGTACTCCCATTTTAGAGTCAGGGCAAGTTAGGAATTCTCCCACCCCAACCAAATTCGTAAATAAAGGTTTCCAAAACTTGTATGCATTGTGTCTGTGTCTGCTGCTCGATACCATGCCTTTCTCACAATGACTGTGTGTGTGTGTGTGTGTGTGTGTGTGTGTGTGTGATGTGATCATGTATGTAAGAACATTGCAGATGTATGTATGATATGATATTTTATTTGTAACACGCTTGTACACAAGTGTTTCAGAGCGTGACCAAGCAAAGGGAGGGGAACAAGGGAGAAAATAAAAATAAAAACAACAATCTTACTAGGCCCAGTGACATTAAGAACGCACAGGTGCATGGAGAAGGGAAAAAAGGGGGAAAGTGCATGGAAGGGGGAGAAGTGGAAAGTGCAGAACAGAGGAGAGAAAAGAATAAAGAATAAGTTAAATAAATAAATAAATACATAAATACAGGCAATGAAAAGGTGGTAGTGCAGCCAGCAAGTGGGAAGTGCACGATTAGGCAGGTAGGGTATATCTGATAAATGCAGAAGAAGAGTGGGGACTGTATGGGTACAGATACAGAACCCAGTGCAATGGGAGGCCTGTAGGCAGTGCAGGAGGGCGCAAGGTGAGCAGGTACCTGGGCCTGAAGAACAGAGGGTTTCCAGGTGCACAGTGCCGAGAGAGAAAACGGGTCAGCAGGGGAGAAGAGGGGCAAAGGCAGAAGCGAGGAGGAAGGTCTTGAGGGGCCTCAGGAACCGGAGGTGGTTCTCCTCAAGTTTTAAGGTGGCTGGTAGGTTGTACCAAAGGGAGGCCCTAGCCGAAGAAAGAGATCTGCCCCCAGCTCGTTTCTTTGAAAAATGACTGACCCGCAGGGAGTTAGAGAAGCAAAGGGCTTGAGACGGGAGGTATTTGCGGAGGGATAGTTGAAGGTATTTTGGACCCAGGCCCCAGAAAACCTTGTGGACAATGCTAGGGTTTTAAATGTAATCCTTGCGTCCAGTGGGAGCCAATGAAGGGATTTCAGAGCTGGAGAGATACGAACCCAGGGCTTGAGGCCAAGGACAAGTCTTGCAGTCCTGTTCTGGATTAGTTGTAGAGGCCAGAGAGTGGAGGCAGGTAGATTTAGAAAGAGGCTGTAACAGTAGTCCAACCTGGAGAAAACCAGAGCTTGAGAGACAGTGAGCTTCTGGGGGAAGCAGAGGAAAGGCAGAGTACCTCTGAGGAGGTGAAGTACGAAGTTTGACTTTTTAGAGACGTCAGAAATGTGTGCGGAGAAGGAAAGTGTGGTGTTAAAGATGACCCCCAGGTTCTTGGCTTCGCAGGTGGGGGTAGGAGGATGTCCAATGGAGGCTGTCCAGAGAGTAAGGTGAAATGATGGTGAAGGTGTACCGATGAGGAGAATCTCACAATATTGCCATTTAGACAAAGATCGTTGGCAGTACACCAATTTTGAATGGCAATCAGACAATCAGAAATGAGGGAGGGAGAGGAGGTGGCCGAGGGCAGCCTGAAATGAGTTGAGTGTCATAAGCATAGCACTGGAAGTTTGAGCAGAAAATAGAAATGCAGTAGGCGAGAGCTGCCAGGTATTGGTTGAAAAGCCAGGTGAGAGGTTAGACCCCTGGGGAACACCGCAGGTAGAGAGGGAGATTGATGAAAGGAAGGAACCATGTTGTACCTAGGAGGGTCGATCAGAGAGGAAAGAGGTCAGCCAGACCAGAGCCTGATCAGTGATACCCAGGTTGTCTTGGAGACAGTTGAGCAGGGTGGTATGGTCGACCGTGTTGAATGCAGAGGAGAGATCAAGTAGGATGAGGACAGAGGGAATGTTAGAGTCAAGGTTGGAGAGCAGATCTTCACGGATGTCCAGGAGAGTGGTTTCTGTGCTTCTGGCAGCTCTGAAGCCAGATTGGTGGTCATGGAGAGAGCCAACAGAATTGGAATTGAGGTTTCACTGAGAGATGGCCAGCTTTTCCAGGAGTTTACCCAAAAAGGAAGTAATGGAAATTGGGCGATAGTTAGCCGGACAAGAAGGATCGGCTGTGGGTTTCTTGAGCGGAGGATGCACAATGGAGTGCTTCAGGGGGGAGGGCAAAGATGCAGAGGCAAAGGAGAGGTTGCAGAAATCGGCAAGTGCCGGACAAAGGTTAACAATGTGGTCCTTAATGGTTTTAGAGAAGCAGGGATGGACTTGTTTTGATGAGGCTTTCATAGATCAGACTTGTCTAGCAACCTCATCAGGGGAGAAAAGAGGAAAGGAGGAGAAAGAGGGGGTGGGGTAGCTGGAGGAGGGACACAAGCAGAGATAGAGGGGAGAGGAGGGGTATGGGAGGAGAGGATGGACAAGATGTCCTGGGCTTTAGAGGTAAAGTGAGAGGCAAAGGCATTGTAAAGAGCCTGTGAGGTGAGGGGGGGTTGAGACTGCATTAGGGTTGGTCAGCCCCTTGCAGATTTGAGAGTTTGTCCGAGTTGTTAGATGCCGCAGAGACACAGGCTTGAATGTGGACTCTCTTCTTGTCGCGGACAGAGAGTATGTGTTGCCTTTGAAGCAGGTGGCAGGCCAGTTGTCAGAGGATGAACAAGAAACCCTCCATTTCCTCTCAGCTGCCCTACACTTACATTTAACTGTATCTAGGTCAGAGTCATACCAGAAATTGCACTTGGCTTTGGACTTCAATTGGATCCTCATGACAGGGGCAAGAGCATCAAGAGTATTAGAAATAGAAGAGTAAAGAAGGGACATGGCTGTGTCGGGGTGTGAGTCCGCCAGAGGAGGGCGGTGGGGAGAGAAGGTGGCAGAGAAAGCCTCAACTGACACACGCTTCATGGGCTGGATGTCCGAGAAGGTAGGTGGCAGTGTTGGGGTAGGCTTGGCTTGGGGGAAGAGAGTGAGAGATGAGAGGAGAGGAGGCAGTGGTCACTCCAGGAGAGAGTGGTGGTCAGAGGGATGGAGAGGGGGAGGCCAGAGGAGATCAAGACATCAAGTGTTTGACAGGCAGCGTGAGTGGGGCCGGAGGGGAGGATGGAGAGGGAGAGTGAATTGCAGAGGTCGCAAAAGAGCACAGATTAAGAGCAGGGAGAATGCAGATGGATATTGAGGTCACCAATGAGGAGGAGTTGTGGTTGAGGCCAGAAGGGAGGAGGAGAGGTCTGCCCAAAGAAGATTAGCAACAGTGAGAGAGTGGTTAGGAGAGAGCGAGAGCCTGCAGTCAAGGCATTCAAAAGAAGAGTAAGTCTGAGTAGGTTTGAAAGAGGCTGGAATCCACTCAGGGTAGATCAGGGCTACACCCTTTCCAGACCGGTTGGATCTGGGAGCGGAGAGGATCTTGTAGCCGTCAGGAAGGAGAGTGTCAAAACTTGTGACAGAGCTGGCCATGAACCAGGTCTCAGTAAGATCAAGGACATCAAGGTCAAGTTCTACGAGGAGGTGTTTGTTATGTTGATGCATGCTTGCATGTGAATGGTGTATGTATGTATGGGTGTTGAGTGTGCCTGTCATGTGATTGAGAATACAGGGTGTGGGTTTATGAATGTTCTGGGTGCTTGTGTGGAAAATGTATTGTGAGTGAATGTGAAAGATTCATAGGTGAGTGACTGGTGGGTGAATGAGTATGAATGTGACTGGATTTTCTGGGTGGGTGGGTGCCATGTGGGAATGCAGTGTGATTGACTATGAGAGAAGACGTATGGGTAACAGGTGAGTGAATGTGTCTGAATGTGATTTTGGGTGCATGTTTGGAGAATGCAGCATGAATGTTATGGGTTCATATGAGTGAATTTGAGAGAAAATGTATGGGTGAGTGACTGTGGGGAATGGGTATGAAGGTGATTATGTCTGCCTGCAAGTCGCAGGGGATCTGGCGGAGCACTGGAGCAATGTTGTCATGTGGCATGTTTTACTGCCGTTCCATTTTTGGGCAAAGTCAACTTCATCTGTGTTATTAAATGGCTAGACTGGCATGTTGGTACAGACAGCCTATCTTTTTCTTACTGACTTTATATGTGTTTACTGGGCATCATTGCTAATAACAGCAGATGTGTACTTGCATGTCTAGACTGGCCTACCTTCTTGGCCTGCATGGATTGGCATGAGCAATGCCCCAGTGCACCCCGCATGAATACAAAAATAACTTTGATCACAACACAGTTGGTAAACATCCAATATACTTATCCTTCCTGGAACACATAAGCATAAAACAAGGAAGTCTACTTTTGGTGATGCTCTTTCATGATTACCAGTGAAATTTGCTATTTTGCTATAGTGTCTGAAGTTAATGAAGGGCATTATGGAATCTCTAGTCCCTGGAAAAATGGAACCTGTTTTTTATTTATATTCTTAACATTGTTGTGCTGCTGTCAGATGTAAGAGATTGAAATGTATACTAGTAAGCCTCCATGCCCTGATATTAAATCTCAGGTAATGCATGTTAACCTATAAGCAAAGAAAATACTGAACTGAAACTGTTCCAAATGCACTTATTGACATCAGCACGCCTTTGTCCTTCTAGTACACAAGCATAATTAGTCATGACAGGCCTATAATGTGGCGTTATGTACCCGTTCCTCAGGCAACAACGGGGGGTAATGGACCGCAGCCCCAGTTAACGGCCTGAGCGAATTGAAGGGCCATTAACGTGGGCCCAGAGTCGTTACCCCCTCCCGCCCCCGATGTTGCCTGTGCAATGGGTGCATAAGGCCATTATCACCCTGGGTTACCCAAGCAGCAACCAGGGGAGCTAAAAATAAAAAGGATTGTCCTTCCTACAACGGGATGCCATGCGTGTCCCATTGTAGGAAGGAAAATCCTTTACCAACGTGGCTGCCATGGAAAGGAAAGCTCCCCCTTTCCATGGCGGCCGTGGGAAGCTGAGAGGAAGGTGCGGATGCGGTGGCGATGGCCAATGCAGCTGAAATAAGGGTGGGGGGTTAATAAAGAAAATAAAACAGGGACAGAGGGTTGGGGAAGATGGTGGCAGGGGGAGCCGGCCGTCGGGGTGCTTGGAACGCAGGTTTACACCAGCTGATCTTGTGTCTCCCCCACCTTGTACAATGTCTTCACCAAACCCCTCTTTGACCTCCTTGATTCCATTGGTATATCCTAGACAAATGATGCTGATGACATGCAGATTCTCCTCCCACTTTCAGGCATCTACGAGGACGCCAGCTCCCTTAACAAAACCTACCTGACAGTCCAGGTATGGATTGCCACAAACCAGCTCTGCCTAAAAGACAACACAATGGAGCTTCTGCTCGTAGGCTCCCCAACCATATCAAGAAAGCTTGACGCACAATACACCTCCTTCAGTATAGATGGCCTACCCATTCCAGTCCCCTCTACAGTGAAAACCTTGGGCGTCCACTCGGAAGCCAGCCTCTCAATACCAAAACAAGTGAACTCTGTTTTGTTTTCAACTGCCTAAACATTTAAACTAATCAAGGCTGCCAGACAATTCCTCACCACAACTGTCTTGCCATCGCAAGAGCCTTAATAAGATCCAGACTTGACTATTGCGACGTCTTCTATGCTGCTACATCCAAAAATAATGTTTGAGCATGTCGGAAGCGGCTGCTGGTTGTTGCTGTTCGGTTCTACCATAGAGCGCAGTGCGGCTTGACACGAGAGTTTTTGTGGGTGCTTTCCTCTCATCTTACAACATTTGGTTTGCCTCGGATTCCACCACCAGATGCGAGTGCCACATTAATCTGGCAAAAAGGCAGACTGAGAACAGAGAGAGCCGGTACAAAGGAGGCACCCTGCAGCCTAACACTGCAGCTTAACACTGCTCTTTGCAGTAGGGGGGAGTCTATTGTGCGTCCGAAGGTGAGTTGCGTTTAAGATGGCAGAGAATGATGATTTGAGAGCGAGTCTCGGGCTGTAATGTGGCGAGTGCAGACCGCACCCCACACAGCCCTTGGTGAGGGTAGACCATGTTCTGCGTAACGTGAGTTACTCTACCTGTATCTGACCTAAGGCACATTGCATACTCATATAGCCTCAGGTCCCTGGCCCCTGTTTATTTTCGGTTTTGCAGTGGCTGGCTTGCTTCCGTTTTTCCCTCTGTCTGGGATAGGTTTGAGTGCTTGTTGGGCTGCGGATCATTGGCTCTGTTGCTTACAGTGACTTTCTCTCTTATTACGCAGTGAGAGTATTGGTGAGGAATCGGAGAGGTCACCTGGGAGAGGCCGGTAGTGATTCGGAAGGGGGAAATTGTTAAACACACAAACTCATACGCTGTATATGTGCATGAGAGGTATAATACTTGAAACACTGACAAATAGTTTTGTTGTTTTCAACTATTGGAGGTCCAGCCCTGCTATCTTTTTGGTACATTTTCGGTTTGATCTTCTGGCATGTAGCCTCCGGGTGTACTCCTAATTACGGATATGAAATCCACAAAATTGTCAAAACCGAACAGGTATGGCTTGCACAGTAGTAGAACTAATGCATCCAGCTCAAGCAGCCTATCTAAATCATCAGTGTCCACCAAAAGTCGTACAAAAATTAGAAAAGGGCAAAATAATACCTTGAGCAGAGCTGGCACTCTAACAAATAGCACTTCAACCTTCAATCATGGACGTTTTACAGAATACAACCTCCAGTACGGCATTGCACCAAACTTCCTACAATTAGAAGTCTAATCTTCCATTGGCAATATTCCCAGTACACCTGCCCCACAACAGAGCATGGGATCACTTCTGAAGATGCGCCTAGACTTTAGGAGAACAGCGCTGGGGCCAGAGTCTGAGGCTTTCAATAATATAATTGGTCCAATTTTATCTGCAAGCCCCAAACTGGAGGCACTTAATTCTGCCTCAGATCTCCAGAGATGCGGTTTCCTTTGGGAACAACCTCTCAGATATAAACAGTGTAGTACATATCTCTGCATTAGCCCTATAAGTGCTTTGATAGCGAAACTGGAGGCACTATTTGCATTGTGCTCTAATCTTGCTGATGATCAACAAGAGGTGAAAGGCATAATTGCTAAAGTGGAACATGTCTTTCTAGAAAATAGTGCCAAAGTAAGTGGCGAACAGTAACCTGTTATGGGTGATCAGAATACACCGCCTATATCCATTGATGATGAGGAGGAAAAAAGTTATTCAGGTGACATTACAGCTAGCAGAAGCGTGCCGGCTGAACTGGCTTCTGTTTACCATCAATATGCTGCCATGAGTTGTTTTTTACCTCCTCAAAGTGACTCACTGGCAATCGCAGCGGCGACAGAAGAGGATGCCATGGATGTTCTTTACAATGAGAACTCAATGATGAGAAGCCTGAGAAGAAAATCAAAACCGGCTAACAGCAAGACGATTAAGCCTTGCTCAAGATGCCTTAAGTGAGTAGCTTTTCCTACAAAGTCCCCGGCAATAATATCATTAAGATAAGAGGTCAGAAAGACTCATCTTCTCTAGTTCACTGTGTTGTAACTAAAGATGGAGGAGCTGGAACCACCAAACAAGTGGAATTGAGAGGCCCCTTGTATAAATGGATTGGCACAAAATTGAAAGACTCGGATGTGGATTTGGTGAGTAATGAGGCCCCTAGTTGAGCAAAACTGGTACATTGCAGTCTGGATAATAGTAATTGTCTGGTAAGCCAAATGGATTTCATAGCAATACAACAGTCATATACTTGCTCTATTGATGATGAAAGAAAAGTACAGCCTAAAATATCTATCCTCGCACTTATTTTGATCCCAATTCTTATGCTGTTTTTAATAATCTAGTAAAAATACAGGAATTATTTCCAAGGAACGATAGCCCATTCCTCAATCGCTCTTTTCTGTTGGATATGTGGAAGAGAGTTCCTTGGCTTTCAGCAACTGTGAATTTTGATTTAGTGGAACTGCCGAAACTGCAGAGCATCGCAAATTGGGCTTTGATTGAGCTGTCCTCCCCAGCTATTACCTCACTACTACGCATTCATGCTGAAGCACTATTTGACCTAGGATTCAAACTAACTGTGTGTAATACCAACCCCACAGTTGTGAGAAGTTGCCAGAAGCATGGGGCACAGATTTCCCCTCCCAATTGCCACTGGGAAGCAGGGCCATAATGTCGAGGGGATGCAAAACAAGACTATAACATCAATAACCCAAGTAGAGGAAATACGAATGCTTAGCTGGAACATTTTAGGATTTAACTGGTTTATGGGTTTGAAGGATAGAGCAATTTTTAAAAGTTACAACATTCTTTTCCTTCAATGTACTTGGCTGAGTGACCCATTAATGTGGATGGTTTCAGAGTGTTCCAGCAAATAGATAACTAAGTCCCCATGGGAAAAGCCTCTGTTGGTTTAGCATTATTGATAAGAAATACTGGGTTGCTGGACTTTGAAGTGCTTAGCGATTAATATTATGGGGTCTTAGCGGTGAGGGTGGAAGTTTAAGGACTCTGCCAACAGCAACCTATTCCATTAGTAAATGTGTATTGTCATCCGCTACAAGTAGAGGGGGACTCCTTCCATGGGAAATGTGGGTCAATTTGTGAGACCTTGCTGTGTGTGCATGAAGGATGTAACATTATAATACCTGATGACTTCAATGTTGACTGTATGACTGATTTGGGCACTTGGCAGATTATGGTTGCGCTAAGGGTAAATCCCCCTGAGGCAGGGAATGTATGGAGGGATTGGTTTTCCGGTTAGAAACTCAGACTATTAAACGGAGTGAATTTGGACGATATCCCACCCAGGCCAACCTGATGTTCTGTGCAGTCCTCCGCATACTTAGACTATATAACTATGTCACCCACCTTATTTAATTTATGTGAAGAATTGAAGGTGTTAGAAAATGATGAGTGATCATAGGAAACTTGTAGCTGTTTTTAAGGGGTATTCCCAGTGGGCATGTCATCAGTCCATGAGTGGATTCACAGTAAACTCTACCAGGAATCGAATATCCAAATATGTAGCCAACTTGAATTTTTTAATGATCAAGTGTATCAGTCCCTTGACGATTTAACAGAATGTGAAAGAGCAGCCTACTTGTCCCTGAGTTCTTTTGAAGCCCTTCTTGATGAGTGCAAGAGGGTGAGAAGTAGCACCAAGTATGGCGTGTGTAGAGGTACGCAGCCCTTTGACCAAGGTCATATAAGAAAAAAAGAAATTGCTGAGAAAAGAACTCTGTGATTTAAGAAGAAGAGGTGAGACTGCTAATCTTTATTTACCCAGAACAAAATGCCTCAAGCAATGCTTTAAAAACATGCTAAAATGCTATAAAGTACACATAGCTCATAAAGAGGGCAGGGTGATCATCGAAATATTAAATAAAAAAGATTCTAGACATTTTCGGGATCTGATAAACAAAAGACACAGCGTTTCCTACAGTCCAAACCGATAGCTGAATGTGACTGGATTAATCACTTCAAAGAAGTATATAAGCAGCCAGAGACTGAAATAAAGATTGTTAGGAATTATTATGTGGTGACAGTGAGTGACATAGAGAGCCTGATTCAGAAATCCTCCAAGTCCAGAGTAGCAGGACCGAATGGCCTATCAAATGCACTCTTCAAACTGTCCCCGGAAATGTGGGCTATTATCCCATTTAATGTGTTTAAATCTATCTTATTGAATAGGAAGTTACCACCTTTGTGGCTTTCCGCAACTATCATGCCGATTTATAAGAGGGGCGATAGATCATGTCCTCTTATTTATCATCCAATCCCTCTCATTGATAGGGATTGCAAGATATTTGCAGGGTTGGTCTTAAAAGATCTGAAACAATGTGCAGCCGACTGTGGACGGCTACAGATATATCAAACAGGCTTCCGCTGCGGGATGGACACTGAATTGAATGGCCTTGCAGCCGGCTGGGTGAGAGAAGGGACTCTCACACCTGGAAATCTGCCCTTGTATTTTGCTGCAATTGATTTTACTGAAGCATTTGATTGTTTTAATCACAATTTATTGTGGCTGAAGATAAAGGAATGGAAAAGCAGGAACCACTTGCTAATGATTCTGATTCATCTGCATGATCATACTACCTTACAAGTGAGGCTGAATGGGTTGGGTTAAACACCAGAAGCTTGTTTGGCCTATAGGGTGCTTCAGCAGGACTGTGTGCTAGCAGCCTTTTTATTTAATTTGCATTTATATGATCTGTGTACCTTGTTGGGAAGCTTCCTATTTGCTCCTCCAAAAATCTTAAACCTGACAATACCGTATTTAGCATATGCAGATGATGTGAGCTTAATGGATAGGCCCCAAATCAGCCTACAGAAACAACTAGATGCTATTATGGAGTATGCTTGGATGAATGATCTATGTATTAATAAACAAAAAAACGAAGATCATGAGATTTACCCATAATGAGATTAAGAAAATGGGTTTTAAAGGGCATATGGGTGACCACGATTTAACACGATCTATTTCCATGACATATTTGAAATTCACTCTATGCTCAGAAGATAATTGTGAGAAGTTGATGAAGAATCTTTTGACAAAGATTGTCCGAGTAGAAGCTCAGATTAAAAAAAAATACAAATATTGTACATTTTCTCTGCATCCTTTATTATTTTTTTTACAAAATGAAAGTGATCCTGAATCTTTTATATAGAATTGAACTGAATGACAAATTAATTTCACTTCCTTTTGTCAAGATTGAGTCCCGAGTCTGGAAACGAGCACTGGCCCTACCTGATTGCATACCCATGGCCTCTTTAAGGTTTGAGACAAACCTCACTCAGCTGCCTGGTGGAGTTAAGAATCGTAGCATAATGCATTAAGTGTGTGGTTCCCTTGTATGATTCTCTATATGCTGATCTGGCACATATCTTGATATCCGGGAGATATAAATCAGCAGCTAAACTAAGGCTAAGAGTAGAAGTGATCCTATCCACTGTGAATTTAACAACTTTGAGGACCTTACAAAATATCCTCATGATGTCAAGAGGGCCTTGTTAAGATCATATTGGATAGCCATGATGACAACAATGAGGCAACACACTCTTTATTACAGCCTATCACCTCTGGATACGAAGCTGGGGAGATTAGCAAACTATTTGATGAAGTTCCCAAACCCGCACTGGGCAGCCCAATTCTTATGATATAGATTTAGGGCCTGATTCACAGAAGCATTTTATAAAGACACAACCCCATTGAAAAATGCTCTGTGAATCAGTCCCTTTATCTTCTCTAGACTAGAGAGATTTGTCAGGTCATAGGCCAAGATAATGATATAGATCCTAGCTGCCCTCTTTGTAATGATTTAACAGCAACCCAAAATAGGAAACATATCATACTCTATTGTACAGCGTTGACAGAATTAAGATCTCAATATTTGAGTCGTTTTATACATTACTCAGCAGTTTTAGATGTCGAGCAATTGTTTAATAGAATTTCTAGTGGGGCAGAAAACACAGCCGCAATCGCTGTGCTAAAAAATGTACACAAAGCAAAGATGATACATTTAAGATATTGCTAGTTTGATTTTGATGATGCTATGCATGTTTTAGATAATGTTCACTTTTTATTGTTGATAATTTGGTATGCTTTTGTGATGTTTTGTAATGTTTTTATCCTTCCTCTTATTGAAAGTATATTTAATGTTGTGTAAGGTTGTCTGAGCACAACCAGGAATACAAATAAAAAAAATAAATAAACAACATCAGTAATATGCAGCTTATCCAAAACAATGCCGTCCGTGCTGCCCTCAATATCCCTAAAAGAGAACATATTTATTCGGCAAGAAGAGAAGCCCGCTGGCTACCCATCCAGGAAAGGATTATTTTCAAAACTCTTTCCATCACACACAAGTGTTTGTCTCACTCAGCCCCTATCTAACTTTCTCAAACAATCGCCAGAGGAAGATCATCCAGACCAGTGACGTCAGCCTACGCACACTGCCTGGCCATACTGAAGTACAATTTGATTATAGGAGGAGGCTCAAGCTTCCCCACACTGGCTGCTAATCACTGGAACTCTCTCCCCCTGAAGAGCAGAGAACTCTTATTGGGCCTTCCTCAAAGCTCTGTAAACTGACAATTTGTTTGAACAATGTTGAAAACCTGCCTGCACGCCTTAATCTTTTAACAGGACCCAGATCATTGGAGTCCCCTATCGGTAAATATTGTGCTGTGAATAAACGTTTATGTATTTTTGATACTGTAATTTACACATTTTTACATATCCTTGTATGCTCAATGACCTGTACAAAAGCCCACTCTTCCTCTGCCTTCACCGAAGCATAACTGGTCGCAATAGCACCTTGATGACTATGGGCTTAGATGCTTTACAAATGGAAACATAAATAAATGATTCCTGCTGTGGCTGCTAGAAGTTTCACTTCATTTATTTTTTTACATTTTAGTTATGTATAATGTGCATGGGTCACCAAATTAGCATTGGCTACATCTGGGCGCACATGGAGCTAGGAAAGACTGATCAAGTGTAATAAGGGATTATGGAAGCAGACCATTTAAATAAAAAGATGAGTTTTTAACTTTTCCCTTAAAAACAACAGGGAATTCTGAGAGCATCGCTGTATAGGAAGTTTATTCCAACGAAGGGGGCCTTGCACTGAGAATCACCTATCACCTCCTGTACCTCCTGTACAATATCCCGTGAGGGGAGCATGTAGAAGCCACTGATTTGAGGACCATAGAGAATGCATTGTAAAGTTAGGTTTAACTTTCGCCCAGAAATAGAATGCAAATTCATGAACACCTTTAAAATCCAAGCTCAAGGTTTGAAAATACACAATTTTTGCGAGATTGGATGCCAATGTAGTGAACATCTGGATTTGGACACTAAGGAGAATTTTGGAAATTTACAGATTAACCTAATGGTTGCATTTTGGGTAATTTGAATGTGCTTGATCAGGTAACCCGGCAGTCCCATATACAATGCATTAGTATAGTGAATCTGTGAACCCAATAACCATTGCATGAGTCGTGGGTGGAAAACAGGAAGAATTGGCCTCCACATGCACAAGCATTGTATCATTAACTTTGGAGGATAATTTAATTTTGTTTTCCCATGTGATTCCTATATTCTTAACTTTTGTTGCAGATCTAGTGGGGTGGTCAAATATAGTAGGTGATCCCAGGCATCAGAGCTGATCCTTTAGAAGGTGGCCCACTAACATAGACTAATATGGATTTAGTTTAAGTTTTATTATTCCTCAGCCACAGTTTAACCTAACAAGGGCATGGGTAAAGATGAGAAAAATTCTCTTCTGGGCCATACACCTTGAGATAAAATTGCAGATTATCAGAGTAAGAATGAAAATATATTTCAAATTTATGAGTAATGGCAAACAGAGAAGAGATGTAAATGTTAAAAAGCAAGGGAGATTAAGAATAACCCTGGGGATCTCCTCATGTAACCTTAGAACGGGCTAATGTCAATGGGATGAGTTTTTCAGCTTGTGGCATGTGAGATAAGCAACTACGGAACTAAACCAAAGTGAAACCAGGAATTCCTAACTGGCGTGAAAGTCTGGAAAGAAGGATACAGTGATCTACCATATCAAAGGTGGCCAATATATCCAACATCACCAAGAATGACAAATGTGCCTGGTCTTCATAGGATAATAAGTTGTTCCATTCAAAATCAAAACCATAGTGATTTTGGTTCCATGTCCCAGACGAAAACCCAATGGTAATGGATTTCGATCTGATTCTCCTCAACAGAAGAAGCTATTTGCTTGTTGACCACTGTTTTAAGGATCTTGGCGGTCTGAGGTAGCCCTGAAATTGGACAATATTTCCCCATTTCCTCAGTTTCTACAGTACGTTTCTTAAGAAGACGTTTAATATGGGATATTTTTAGACCTTGTGTGATCCACTTAGACTTAGGGAGTGGGATTGGGCGACCAGAGCGGGGAGCACATTTGAACTGGAACATATGGGTTTATGCTTCTGTGACAGGTAGTGAATATCTTCTCGAGTACTGTGCTGATTGCAGAAGTGGGTTTAGCCTGATCACCCATAGCTAACTCTACTAAAGGAAGGGGAGATTCTCTATCCTAAAAGCTTTTTTAAATCCTGTGAATCTTTCCAAGAAAAAATGGCATTGAATGCAGTAGCTAAATGTGCTGAGGGTGACATTTTCTAGAATAGGCAGATGAGGCTTCAACGGTTAAACAATAGAAAAAAAGCTTTGCATGCTTACTGATGGGCAAAAGAATTTGATCACGGAGAGAAGACGATTAATCTTTTTAATGGCTTTATTATGTTTCTAAAGTTTTTTTTCTGAGTTTCTATCAAATGTGAAGAATCTGGATTTTCTCCAGGATTTCTCCTTCCTATGGAATTGAGTGTGTTGGTGCAAGACAGAACCAAAGGTTTGAGTATTCGAAAATATGTTGACAACATGAGTATCAGGACTGCACTGTGGCAGTAATGATGTGATATCATCAGCCATAATATTTTTTTTTAAGACCTTTATGATAGAAGGCCTTGAGGGTTGGTGAATCAAGGAATGAGCTACCATCTGTGAGGGGTCAGAAAGGAGAGCCAGACACAAAGTTGTCATGTTTTCATAAATTCTTTTAATTAAAAGTAAAAGGGTTGGGAAAATGCCTCTGACCCCATGGTAAAGACGAGTTTCCCTGCCTATAAACCAACAACTACGTGTCTGTACCAGGATTTCAATAACTGAAAAACTGTCATTGTGTCAACATCTTGAACTGACCCTTACACTATAAACAAATGACACTGTGTAAGGAAAACTGGCCAAACTGTGTTCGCAGCTAAAAATTATAATTACAGCAAAATGTTCTCCAAGGCGGGAAACTTTGGTTTTAGAGGGTGCATCCCTTCCCAGGGATTCTCAATTGGAAGAAGAATAGTCCCTTTTGAAAACAGTTCCTTGGTATTTTGTTTTGGTTTCACACAATTCCACTTTAGTCAACCAAGTCTTTAACATTCTTTCTTTAATGCAACTTTCTCTGCGGTCTGGATAGCAAGTTCTTTCTTTAACATCAAACTTCCCAGGGTTCAATAAATAAACACCAATCTTTCCTTTACTATTTCTTGAGGCTTGCAAATTGCACAGTTTACTCTCCTGCCAGGTTTCTTTATGCAATCCAACGGCCTGGTGTACTCGCCTGCCAGGTCTCTTTCTGCAATGCTGACTGGTCTACTCACCTGCCAGGTCTCTTTCTGCAATGTTGACTGTCTGGTTTACTAGCCTGCCAGAATTGTATATCCATATCAATTGCATGCTGTATTACTTGTCAGGATTTCTCACGTATATTTCATTTGCCTGGTGTCTTTGGATTCCTCAGACTTCTCATATGCTTTATTCATGTGATGTATTTGGCTTACCAGGATTGGTCATGGGCTTCATTTGCCTGGTGTCTTTAGTTTACCAGGACTTTCTCCTATAATTAAGTAACCTGGTTTTGGTTTCCCAGGAATTTCCATATACTTCAGTTGCCTGGTATTTTGCTCTACCAAAATTTCTAATAAGATTTTCTGTATCATGAATATTACAGTATTCACCCTGTGGTTATAAATATGCTTGAGGTAAGGTTTCTTTAAATTTGGATCCACATATATTTTTCAGATACTCACAGGTCATTTGGGGTTTGACTTTCTGCTTTTCGGTATTCAAATAAGCCTTGTGTCATATTCACAAAGTTTCAATAGTCAAATTGCTGTTTCCACGGTCACCAGAATGCTCCGGGATCCCCGCTGGCTTCGGGTAGACTCATTGGATTTCTCCAGCATCTCTGGTGCTCCTGTCACCCGCTTTCCAATATGGAGGGTGGAGACATTCTTCCAGCTTCCTTCACGGCTCTGCAATTTGTTGTCTGCTTCCCTTTGGGATTCAAAATGGAGAACTCGATTCGCCAAGCGCCTAGGACCTTCCTCGTGGCTCCCAGCATCTCCATAGCACTTCAGTCTCTGACTCTGTGTCTATCCTGTGGTGGCCTCTTCTGCTTTGCCACACTGGTATATACTGTCCATGAGCTCTTGAACAGGAGCCAACGTCTTCTCCGCCACTGCTTCCCTGAATAGTGCACTTGCTGAGTTTAAATGTCCCACGCTAAGGTGCTTTAGAAAAACAACTAGGTTGCTCAGTATGGTTCAAATTCTTAGTACACGGTTCCAACTCCTGCATCCTCCTTGTCTCAGTATGTGGATAATTCTGGGGGTTGGAGTTCCTAAGTGTTGTTAAACACATGGCATTGGAGAAGTTCGGTTTACTGATTTTACAATAAGGAACCTTAGAAGAAAAAGGTGTTAGGTTTGAGCAGAGTGACTTGGTGTCATGATTGTGTGTTTGGCCATAAACATATGAAGAAGAGGGATAATTTCTCCCACCAGTGGGAACACATATCTGACAGTATGCCATTATGGTCTGGGGCATCAGAGATTCTTCTTCATGGCAAAGGGCCCTGGGTATAAGGGGGTCTTCCTCATGGGAAAGGGGTAGATACTGCACCTTGTCCAGTGAAGTCATGACATTTCCCTGCTAGCTGTCTCCTCCCAGGTGATCCTCCCTCATGAAACCTCCCCCAGGGTCAGGATAAGGTAGCAGCTGCCTTCTCCATGCAACATGGGAGGAGGTCACTGCTGGGGAACCTGTGATTACTTCACTGGATTCATCAGACTTCATAGAAAAAAAAACAACTGATATAATGATCACTCCATGAAACTGGTAGAGTCACTTCAAGAGACAGAGCTTGGTTCCTGGAAAAGTTGAAATCCAACCAATGGTCACTGTTATGAAAACACAGAAGGGCATTAGATTTATTGTCATAGCGCTATAAAGATGTGAGAGATTTTTCAGTTTCCCACTCTGATGAACAATCATGCCAATTATTGAAGTACCTCAAAATAAGGAGTTTACCATTAGATAATTTTGCGAAAGAAAGTAAATCTTCCAACCCCGCCAAATAACTACTCACTGGGCCAGAATGTCTTTATACCAAAACAGCCCTTATCAAATCAAGATGGGAGGTTTTAAGTGAGAAAGAACAGATTTGGGACAACCTGTCCGAATGTTGCACTTCAATATTGAACAGAGAACATTTCACTCTACAGATTAGAGCTTCTCAACCACACAAAGGTTTTTCCATGAACCCAAGTAATCATATAATTGTCTGATCTTGCCCAAAAAGAGTGTTTGTTCATATTCCCACTCACTGAGAATGCCACTGTTCTTGATTTGGCTTCTCCTCGCTTTTGTCAGCCTGCACCCAGCATTTCATATCTGAAAATCCATCCTAATTCTGGAAGAAATCCTCATCTTCTAATGTTGGCACTCATTATTACCTAGAGACATGTTGAAACACTCAGGGTCTCATTTGTGCCCCTAGTGCACAGATCATGGTCAACTCTGTTGTGTCTATTTGTTGGTCGGACCATTTCCTTATCTCCTTTTCTTGGAAGTTTGCTGGACCAATTTGGGCTCATTTAGTTGGCAAGCAGCTGGGTCGCAGTTGGCAATCCGCTTCCTGGGAGCCAATTGTAAGCCAACTGCATTTGTTATGTGGATGTTGATCTCAGGACTATTGAGTGGGCCTTTAAATCTATTGCTGATTCTGTTGCCGCACTAAAGGCTTTCAAGATTAGGGGGGAGGGGACATTGAAAACTTGGTTTAATGATCGCCTCAGAGCTCTCCACATGAAGCGTCGACACACTAAGCACAGTTGGCGTAGTAAGTGCTGCCTGCTGGCTAGGCAATATTTGCAGGATATGACCAGCCAGTATCATAAGTCAATAGCAAAGGAAAAAGGTGCCTTCTTTTCCCTTCAGCTGGAAGTGCACCTTAATCAGTCTCAGCAACTATTCAAATTGGTCTGCCCGCTGTCCTCTCACCCTCCCAGAGGGGGTGCCAGCATCACAAGGACTTTGTGACTCTTTGTCTAGTTTTTCTCTGAATACAATTGCAGAAATCTGTGACACAATTCAGGCTTCAGTTTTCCAAACTTTCCAGACTTCCCCAGAAGCTGTTCTTGCTACGTCTTGCCCCAACTGGGATGTGTTCCCTTTCTTTTCGCTAGAGGAAATTATAATGGCCTCTGCTAGTGTGAGGTCTGCTTCCCGTACCGATGCCATTCCTGTATGGGTCTTTCTTTAAGGAGGTGATAGTTCGGATCATCCATATACTTGCACAAGTGGTTAATGATTCCCCACACACCGTTTATCCCTGCCTCTCTTAAGCACGCTTTGGCGATTCCTCTACTGAATAAACCTTCTTTTGATTCTTTGGTGCTTTTTAATTTTTGGCCTATATCTTTGTTACCACTCTTGATGAAATTGCTTGAGCAGTTGGTCTGTCTTCTTCTCACTACTATTCTGGAAAATTGCTCTTTTTTTCACTCCTCCCAGTCAGGATTCCAGGCAGACCATGGCATAGAGGGTGTACTGGTCTCAGTGGTGAATGATATTGCATGACACCATTGATCACGCAGTCCGGGTGCGCTGCCTCGATGTTGCCAGTCCCTCTGGAGGATTGTTGTCCTGGTTTACCTCCTTTCTTTCAGATCTAATGCAATCTCTGTCACCTTTCTGCTTGTTCCCTGTGTACGTTCTTGTGGTGTCCCTCACGGCTCTGCCGGTTCTGTTTACCATTTATGTGCAGTTTCTTACAGATCTCATCACCTCCAAAGGCTTCACTTGCTGAGCCTATGCTGATGACACACATATCCCGGTTGGTCTAGAGTTGACATTAGCAGAGACTGCTGTCAGGCTTAGGATTTGATTGTAAGCTGTGGGAGGGTGGATGTGTACAAATTGGCTGAAACTGAACAGGGAAAAAAAGGAGGTACTTGTTGCGGGTTCTTCTGAGGCTGTTGCTCTATGGTCGCCTCTTTTTTTGGCCCTCCTCGTTGCACTGTTGACCTACTCTATTTACTTTGGTGAAAAATATGGGGGTTAAAATCACCTCCTCATTATCAATGGCTGCCCAGGTTAGTGTTATCTGCCAGGCAGGTGATCCTACATTTAACATGTTATGTAAGATTCTACTTTTCTTGCTGCTTCATCTCCGGGTTCTGGTGGTTATTCCTTGTTAGTATTGTCTTTTGATTTTTGTAACACATTGTTTCTCTACCAGCCAGCCTACTTTATTCAAAGCCTGCAGATCTTACAGAATTCAATGGCTTGTGTAGTGACTTCTACTAACTGTGGCACCCATATTTCCCCGGTTCTTTGTAGCCTTCATTGGCTTCCAGTGGGAAAGAGGGTTCACTTTGAGGCACTTTGCTTGGTTTTTCATGCCCTTCATGGGACCAGGGCAGCATACCTGAAGCTTACATTTAGATGTTACGTGCCTTGCTGCTACCTACGCTCTGCTGGTGCTTTCTTGGTTGAGGATGCTCGCTTTAGGCTTACACGGGTGGGTGGTTGCTCCTTCTCGGTTGCGGCATCGGTACTGTGGAACTCGATCCCTCTCGCCCTTCAGAGGATGTATTACTGTTCAGGGGGTTGCCTCGAAACTCACCAATACAAATTACAAAAGTAGTCAAAAAGGAGTGTACGCCAGGCAAGAAGTAACACATCTTTAAGCTGGGCCCAGTTGCAGCTGGGAAAGCAAAATTCAAACAGAATGCAGAACAGAACTGCATGAAATGCACTCTCAAAGATATGCTCCAAAAACAGTAGCTTTTATAACATTAAAATCTAATTAGCATCACTTACTCTGCAACATCAAACTGTCTCCCCACAACAAGCTGATTGGTCCCCTAGTTTCCCGTTATGACGTCACAATCCAACCCCCAATTCCCACGTCATAGTGCCAATTCATTGAAACATATGAGATGACGAGCAGATACTTTTTTAACAGCCCCGGCCATCTCATCTATGTTCTCAGGAGAAAGTCTTTTACCATGACACTGTCTGGGCCTTGAATCAAGAACAAGTTAATGTGTTAATGTTGCACATTAGGGATTCTTTAACCTTCTTCCCAGGCAGAGATGTACTCAGGGGCAAATTGAAACCACCATGTGTTTTCTGACACCGTCAGTAAATCAGGCTTTGTAAATTAATGTGCCAAATTATAAAATGATTGCGCATTCATTGACTTTCCTTGGCATGCATAATCTCTGTTTTATCACATCAAAAAGTAACTAAGGTTGTTCGCTTCCTACCGTGCAATCCTGGGATCCTGGGATTTGCAATGTGATACCAGCCGCAGCGGCTTCTAAGCAAATTAATGAAATTAGCACTTGTTGCTGAAAAGCATGCTTTGGGACCTATTTGCAGCTTCTCAGCTTAGTGCTAAATGTTATATACTTACCTGTGACCCATCTTTTTTATCTGTGTTTCTTTAACGTGAAATACTATTACTTAGGGCATTCTCCAGCCTAGATCAAATTACACTGTGGCTATCAAAGACGCCCCCTCCCTGTTCAGAGTGCTACTCCCACAGCTGATAAGTTTGCACCTTTTTACCATGCTGAACTTGCATTTTTGCCATAACTTTGTCATTCAGGTGATCCCTGAAGATCTATCTATTTTAGCTTGTGCTTTCTTTTCTGGTGTAAATTAGCTCCAAAATGCCCTCGGGTGACCGTTGCACTTTATAAGTTCTGCTAAGATAAGATAAATCCTTGTATCTAGTACACATGTGTGTTTCACAAACGGCTTTGGGTCTGTACTCCTCTTTTATGGGGGCTCTAGTGTATTAAGTCAGAAAGTAATACAAGATGGCTTTGTATAGTGCCCTTCTGTTTGTTGTTGGCCTTGCTTCTCTTGGCTATTTAAGAAAATAATTAGGGGTTGTTAGTGGGATGGTGTGAGAGTCAGATGTGAAACCTGGGTTATTGATGGGTGCATATGGAAGTTCTCGGATTCATTATGGCAGTATCCCTGTTACTATGGATATGGTAGAGAAACCTTAGGGATAGGTTATCCAGATGGGTGGGCCCAAGATCTGAAATCCTTCTCCTGCTTTGGGTAGTGTTACCTGCTGATGTGAGGGAGTGGAAATATGACTCTATAAGGGAGCTTGATACAATGGCATACACGTCCAGCTGTGCAGCAGCAGTTTTGGTTAAGTAACGTGAGGTCTGGTTTTGCAGCTGATGAAATCTAGCCATTTAAGAGTTGTCTGAACATGTAGCCATAGAACTGAAGAAACAGCCATGTATCTGGGTCATACTTAGGCATCCTCTTTTACCCAGTAGTGCAACTGGGCTCTGGTATAACCATCTACCCAGGAGGGTGGCCGAATCAGTTGTCGAGATGTAGGGAAATAAGTTGTTGAGGTATGTTCCCTGCTGGCCTGCCCCGCTCCCCACAAACCCTATCACCACGTCCCTCCCATGTGCAATCCAAACCCCCAAACTCACCTGCTGTTTGAGGGAATGTTCAGAGCAGTGCACTCAAGTGCAAGTTTCAACTTTTAAAACAAAACAATTCTTAAAAGCAAAATATAGGAACAGTAAAACATATTTTTAAAGGTAGAGGAGCAACGCTTCCAACTTCTCAGACCCATTTTGACCACTGGGCTGTATCAGGGATTAGGCACCAGTCAAACAGGCACACAGTTATCACACTTTTCCTTTTGCCTTCGTCATCAAGGCTGCTATGAGGAACACTGATTTGTAGCAGTTGCATGACACATGCCTCATGATGCATGGGAGGCAGGACAAGGGTGGTTGTATAACAGTTACCTTGCCCTAAACTGGGGATTGGTGTGCCTTTCGTGTTCTTCCAGGCATACTCTCAGCATTTTAAAATACAACTGTTATAACCCTTGGACCTTTAGCGATACAATATTGGGGTTTGACCACATAGTACTGGCTCATATTGCTGTTGTGTTTTTAGTCCTGTCATTTGAAATTCTGTGTAAGGTACTACTTGTATAGGACTCTGAAAAGTGCCTTCCTAACGGATTAAAGCTGCTTTACCCGGAGAAACTACTGGCATCAAGTAGTCCATCTAAACAATGTGATTTCTTAGGTCAGTCCATTAAAAATCTAGCTCTCATGCAGTGTGATTAAGCATGGTATCCAAATGAGAAAAAAACTATGCTACTTCATATACTTTACAGGGCCAATCGTGTCGAGTTGCTTAACGCTGCCAATTTCTCCTCATGCTGTCTTTTATCATCACAGGAAACGTGGGCATCTATACCATGGCATACGGCAGTGAAAAGGGTCAGTGCTACAATAAGGTAATATTTGCCAGCTGCTAATATCACCAGAGTGGGCGCTAGGCGGGCTGCAATTAAATTGTGCCCAATGTTAGTTTGACAGTCAAATGGTTCTTCGCCTTGCATCACATAACCCTTTGTACTCCCCTGGACAATGAACCTCTAACAATGAAAGGGACCTACAACCACTTAAACGTTTTGACACAGAAAAAAATGTGTGTTAAATATGGCGTCTAAATCATGCTTCCTGGCAGATATGATGGACGTAATGTCTTTTAGGGCCTACTGTAATATATTGGTAAGATTGTCAGTCTCTGAATGCAAGCTGGTGGGAGTAAAGCTGTGTCACCAACAGTAAGTTTACTATGCTTGGCAGTGAGTGTCGCAATTTCCTGCTGAGGTCACAATGGGGGCTCCAGGGGGAACGTGAAGCGTTTCCCCCCGGGGTGATTTTTGGTGCTGCACACGCAGCGAGCTGGCCTGCGCATAGAGCGCCTCCCGGGTATTAAAGGGTCAGGGAAGGTTCTGGAGCAGGTGCGTTGGGACGTGAGTTTGACCAGGTCGCCTGCTCCAGAGCCTTCCCTGCGTAGCTGGGCTCTGTGTGGTTGAGGTAGAGTAGGTGAGGTGGGTTGGTTGTTAGGAAGGGGGGAAGTTAGGTATAGTTTATTAATACTTTTCAAATTTCATTTAATTTTATATTATAGTCGGGGGTACCATATATAAGGTACCCCCACTTACCGGAGCTGTTGAAGCCTCATTCTGTGTTCGTCGGGTGTACGAGCAGGTTATTTCATTAACGGCTCCTTAACGCTGTGTACGCCTGTGGGGAAAGTTCAGCTCTCTTCATTGAGCGGGCCTGTTCGTTGTTGGGCAAGCAGTGCTTGGGGTCATCCTGCCTCTGGTATCGCTGCTTTCAGTTTTGTAAGGGCGTTACCAGCCCTTTTCATTTCCCTGCTCTGCGGCGCATCCGCACGCGGTTGCAGACCTAGGACTTGGGTGGCAGTGTGGATCCCTTAAAGGTACCTCACCGTTAGTATCCGTCCCATCTGTTTGTTTCTTTTCGCACGCTGGTTGGGGGCAATGTGGTACGGCAGTTTCTTAGCCCATTTTTCAGCGTGGGCTTTGAGGTTTTGGAGTTTTGTGTGCTTGTGGTGGCAAGTTAGCCACAAGGGCTGGGGTTTTCCCTAGTTCAGTGTTATTTTAAGTAGTATATAAAAAAATATTTTAAAAAAATATACATATCTAACAATTTTGATAAATTTTATATTAGTGCATAATACGAGTTTATTTTAAGTCTTTAATGGCAGGAGCATTCCTTTATGCCATTTTCCTTTACTAGGCAGTCCACTGTAGGGTAATTTCTTTCTAGGGTTGGTATCCACAGGGTGGTTTCTGAGTCTGGTTTATTCAGGGGCATTGTTAGTGAACAGGCATACTAATATTTGTGCACCATGGTGGGTCAGTGAGATAGGAAAAAGGGGCTGGTGGATGCCAAGGCGTTGAGGGAGGCCCTAGAGATTATTAGCAGGGCATCCAAAGCCCAGCTGGAAGGGGCGGAGATTGACGTTACGGGAGAAGGGGAGGAAGATGGGGGTAGGCTGCAGAGGAGAGCAGCGGCAGATGGGGCTCTCGCGGCAGTGGTGGCATGCAGCCCTGCGGCTGGTAGAGGGGAGGTTTGGAGTCTAGGGGCAGGAAGTTGAGGAGGGAGATTGACAGGAGAGCATTCAGGGGGGAAGGGCACTTGGGAGAGGGGCGGAAAGGGGCTTGGGGGCTAATGAAGGGATGGATGAAGGGGACATCAGGAGTGCCCAGAAAGGTGTAAGTCAGGCGGGGCACAGAGGTGTCAGGGCAGAGGGGCAAGGGTGGAAAATACCTGCAGAAGAGTGCAGGTGGGAGGAGGAGAGAGAGGTCCCCATCAATTAGTGAGGTTAGGGAGGGGCACGGAACGCCCCCCCGCTTAGGAGGATTTCAGGCGGAGGGAATCGGGCAGCCCCCTCTGTTCCAGAGGATGAATATGGAGAGGGTTCAGCAACGGCCCCTCCTCGAACTGCGCGAGGACAGTCTAGAGGGCACAGCATTGCCCCTAACGAGGAAAACGACAGGGTGGAGGAGAGCACACCTCACCCAAGAGAAGAGGACCAGCAAGGGGTTTCTGCGGCCCCGCTGAGAAGATGCCAAAGGGGTGGCGGGGCGGATGCCCCGGGCTCATAAGAAGAGGATCTACTCAACCCAAGCATGTGCTCGCAGCAGCAATGGTATTTCAGGGGCAATGAAGATGGGATGGAGGAATATGAGGGGCAGTGGGAGGATGAAAGATATAGGGCGCTATGGAGAGGGGGAGGGTGAGAAGGGGCCTTAGTTGGGATTGTGAACGACAGGAGCAAGGAAGTTGGGGGCAAGAGGTTGGGGGAATAATTGGCTGGGTGAGACTGCTGACGTGTTTTGTCCCCGCAGCAGGAGCCCAGTAAGGAAAGAGATGAGGAGCATTGGAGTGGAGGCCAGGCCGCAGACGGGTGATGGCAGGGCTGGAAGAGGTGAGCTGGATAGGGATTGGCCAACTGCATGGCAGAGGGGGGATACGAGAATGGGGGCAAAAAATTAAGGGTCTGATTTGCAAGGGTTAAGGAGAAAGACTGGTGTACAGGCTATTGGAGCCTTGGTGGGAGAAAGGGAAAATTGCTCAGTGGAGGTACAAACAGACAAGGTGATTGAGCCATTGGCGCTTGAGGTACAGGTTTCAAAAGAATAAGAGGTTGAAGTGAAAGGCAAGAAAAAAAACCTACCATATATGGGCATCACAAAACCTTTGGTAGCACACTTGATGACAGCGACTAAGGATAATATTCAGGCAGGGGAATTTGTGGATGTTTTTAAGCTGCTTCATAGGGAAGTAAGAGCAACAGAGGATTCTAAGGAGGAGGAGAGAGAACTGGCCTCGCGCCCAAGGGTCCCAGTGACAGTTGAAAATTGGACGTTGGCATTTATTATCTACGCCAGTGTCTATTGCGATAAATTTCCGGAGCGATGCGTGGCTCTGCTAAAATAGATGGATGTGATTAGAAAGGCATTTAGAAGTTTTGGGGCTTTGCATGGGTGCGTAACAATTTAGAATTTAGAGCAAGGATGGCAGAGGACAGTCAGGCGGTCTGGGGGGAAATAGATAATGATCTATGGCTGCAGTGGCTGGCACCGACGAGGCCTGCCCCGACATTGCACACAGCAAGCATTTTGCCTGTGCCTTTCTGGCCCTTTATTGGTTGCCCCGCCCACGAGGGGGTTGGGGGAGGAGGCAGAGGGCAGCCCTCAGCAGCATGTTGGGCATTTAACAAGAACGGATGCACAAGGAGCTTATGTAGGTTCAGACATGAATGTAGCAAATGTGCAGGGAAGCACCCACTCACGCAGTGTTTCCAACAAGGAGACAGGGGGAGAGGATCCGGCAGAGGGGTTGTGGGATAGGCTTTTATGCCTATCAAATTGGATGTGTTGGAGAGGTGGTTGGAATTTTATCCGGACAGGGAAGGGGCTCAGATTTTTGGGAGAAGGGTTTTGTCATGGTTTCAGGCTGGGTTACCAGGGGCCAAGAGTGCGTCGGTGGGCAGAAAATAGTCTGTCAAGGAAAATGTGGCAGTGGTAAGACAGAAATTGGGCAAGGAATTAGCAGCAGGAGGATAGTAGGGCCATTTGCTGATTTGCTGGGTGATTTAGTGGTATTCCCACTGGGTGTTGTACCCAAGAAAGCCCCAGGGGAATTTATATTGATACACCACTTGTCATGGCCTGAGGGCATGTCTGTCAATGATTGCATTGCCCCAGAGGAGTGTGGGGTTGTATATGCAAGTGTGGACCAGGCAGTGGATTTGGTGAGGAAAGCTGGGTGTGGGGCCTTCATGGCCAAGTGCAACTTTAAGATGGCTTTCAGGTTGTTGCCGGTGCACCCGGAGGATTTTTGGCTACTGGGAATGCAATTTGAGGACCGCCTCTACATTGACAAAGCTTTGCCAATGGGGTGCGCAATTTCTTGTGCCTTGTTCGAGCGTTTCAGTTCCTTTTTACAGTGGGTTTTCTCTTACAGTTCCGGTTGGGAAGGGGTATTGCATTACCTAGATGATTTTCTGTTCATCAGCGGGGCAGACAGAGAGGAGGAGTGCAGAGAGATGCTAAAGATGTTTCAGGACCTGATGGGAGAGTTGGGTGTGCCTTTGACAGAGGACAAAACAGAGGGGCTGGCAGTGGTGTTGATCTTTTTAGGGATTAAATTGGATTCAGTGGCCATGACCTCATGCTTGCCGCACTACAAGGTGAGCAAACTGGTAGGATTGCTGGAAACAGCGTTGGGGGCCCGGAAGATGATGCTTGGGGAAAAGCAGAGATTGGTGGGGCATTTGAATTTTGCATGCAAGGTGGTGGCCCTAGGTGGACTTTTTGTAAAAACATGGTGCGGTCTATGGCGGGAGCCCACATCATCGGGTAAGGGCATCAGGTGCAGTTCAGGAAGATAGTAGGATTTGGCTGCGTTTTTTGGAGAGTTTTAACGAGGTGTCCATGTGGTTGCAGGGAGATCCCGTGTCATGGAAAGTGCAGATATTTTCATATGCAGCAGGTGCGGGAGGTTTTAGAGTGTTTTGGGGAGGAAAGTGGTGCGCAGAGAAGTGGCCATCACTTTGGTTGAAGGAAGGAAGGAGCATAGCATTCTTTGAATTCTTTCTCTTGCTGGTTGCATTGGAGTTGTGGGGAAAGGAGTTGCAGAACAGGAAAATGAATTTCAACATTGACAATGTATGCATGGTTCATGTAGTGAACAGGCAGTCAGCAAGGGATCAGAGGGTGGCACGACTGATGAGAGTTCATTCTGCGTTGCATGGAATGGAATGTGGTACTTAATGCAACACATGTGCCGGGGAAGGATAATGGCATCGCTGATGCATTATCTCATTTTCAATGGCAGAGATTCCGTGGATTGGCTCCAGAAGCAGAACAGAAGGGGCAGCAGATTCTGGAGGAGCTGTGGAAGATATGAAGCTGAGAGCGCTTATATTGGTGGAGGGTTTGCTTGCCCCGGCATCTAGGGAGCATACAGGAGATCTTTGGAGGATTTCGTAGGAGAGGAGTTCGTAGTTGGAAGGGTAGGGGGGATGCAGAAGAGCAGAGAAGGGATGATGTCACTAACTTCCTCTTGAGGTGCATGAATAGGGGTTGGTCTAGGGCAACTATAACAGGGAAATTGGCAGGGATCACGTTCTATGGGAAATGGTTTTGGGGTTTTCAGGGAAAAGGACAAGAGGAGACCGGTATCGGCAGAACAGCTAGCAAGGCTGTGTCGGGCTGTGGGGGGGGGGGGTCTTTGCTGGTCGACCTGGGAAGGAGATTTGTTTGGACTTGCTTTACAGGGCTATTCTTTGGGGCCTTTAGGGTTTCTGAGCTGGTGGGGGGAAAAGTGGGGTTAGTGGACTGCGTTGGGAGGATGTTCAATTTACTGAGTTAGGGTTGTACATCAGGATCAAGAGGTCTAAGACAGATCAAAAAGGAAAGGGCTCTTGGGTTTTTCTGTGTCGGGGAGCAAGGTTTTGTGCCCGGTTCAGACAGGTTTGTTTTGGAAGGAGCGTTGTTGGGGGAGGACAGGTTTGGTTTTTCAGCATGAGGGTGGGGCGGCAGTATCAGCGGCTCAAGTTTTGGGGGTGCTACGGAAGGTTTTGGTAGCGGTGGGGGAAAAGGCAGAGGAGTTTGGAACTCATTCATTTAGGATGTGTGCAGCAACTGAAGGTAACACGTTGGGCTTATTGGAGGATAAGGTGAAATGTTTGGGACGGTGGAAGTCTGGGAGATACAAAGGGTACGTCAGGGACTTGGGTAAAGGGGACGTTTGAAAGAAGGTTTTTTAGTGGATATCAGGAGTGTCAAATGTGGTAGGATGGTTGTGATTTGTAAGTGATATTGTAATTTCTTTTTCAGATGCTGCTCGGAGGCAGGGGAGATGCTGCAGATATGGATTGTGGGCCACTCTATTGTTAAGTGGGCGGGGAAGGAGGCAGAGAAAATGGTCTTTGGCAGGCAATTGGGTTGCAGCTACAAAGAGGCATTGGTTAGATGGTCCGGTTTAGGGGGGCTTCGCTGGGATCAGCTGCTGCCTATGTTGGCAGGGTTGAGGGAACGCTATGGGTCTCCATAGGGGGTGATCATTCGTGCAGGGGAAAATGACCTGGTAAGAGATACAGGTGTGGTTCTTCTTAGGAAAATGAAGAGGGATTTGGTATGGGTCCGGGAAATGTGTCCCCAAGCATGTGTAGTTTGGACTAAGGTGTTGCCGCAGAGAGGTGGAGAGGAGCGAGAAGTGAGGGAGCAATAGAGCAGGCAAGGAAAAGAATACATAGAGAGATGGTAAAATGTTGTGCCTCGGTGGCCGTAAAGGTTTTGGATCACAAAGAAATAGTTTATGAAGGATTCATGATCTTCAGAGAGGATGGTGTCCACTTGTCAGTTTTCGGGAATAGTTTTTATCTGGCGGATTTGACCTTGCAGGTGGGTGACATAGTAAGGAGTTGAAAGTAGAAAGAAATGGTGGGGGTGGGGCAGAAAGAACACCTCAGTGGAGGGTTTTTCTGTTGCTGGGGACATGAACCCCTTAGATGTGGGGGGAGGGAAGCACAATGGGGGAATAGCGCGGGAAAGGATGGGTTTGCACAAACGGGCTACCCCGGGGGAACAGGTATTGAATCTGGAGGGGCATGGCCCCAGGGAGAAAGCGGGACGCCTTGAGAAGTGGTAAGGTGGGGCCAAGGGATAGTTAGGGAGAAAATTGAACTATTTAATTATTTAATTGTTGGGGAAAATGAAAGTGTTGAATTATTAATTGGTTGTTTAAAACATTTTGTTAGTCTGTAAGGCCATGAAAGCCAGGTAAGCGGTTAATTGTAAGCTTTGACCTGTCACATTAAAGTGACCTTTTCCACCATAAGTGAGTCTGGGTGTTTTGTGCAGTAAGCCAAATTGACTTCTCATTATTGCTGAGCCTTGGCAGCCTCACTGAGCCAGTTTTCACAGAACCAGCACGCTATACTCCTGCAGTGTCGGTCTTGTCATACCAGATGCTGCGATGTGACGCAGAACGGCGTGATGCATGTCTAGCCTCCAGGGAGACATATAACTGCAAAGGTCAACAGTTAAAGCACAACATTAGAAATGGAAGTCTGTACTGGTCGTAGATTAGCATGCAACTATTTCAATGAAGAAATACAATAAGCATTCTAAAATTAATTTGAAATGGAAATAACGTGTGTCAGTGAAAACAAGGCAGGCATGTTCAGAGTGTATCTAATTCAGACAGTAACGATCGTTGGGGATTTGAAAAACTATCTTCAGAATTTGAGTATGGTCCCATAAAACATTTGATATAAATGTACAACAGCTAAAGTGCTAGGGTGTCTTCTGTGTACAATCTGTTTACAAGTAGCAATGCTTGCAAAGGAAAATTGTTCTATACTGGGTATGTTGTGTGCAAGGTATGTTAGTAGTGGGTTCCGTACAAATACATAGTAGAAATCAGGGCTAATATGCACATTGGCCATTGGGATTAAGTGTGATAATAATGAAGATATGTTATCGGTGTATGAGTGCACCACATGCTTGTATGATTTAGTTGTTCATTTAGACATTTAAAAAAAAAAATGCACTCACTCGAAAAAGCTCTCAACAATGGGTGCAAATACGACCCATTGATAATGTTTTCAAAATTGGGAAGGACAATGGGAGCTTCCCAACAGTGAAGAGTTGTCAATCAATCACATAATAAATCAGTCCTTCAATGTGTTCAGCACAAGTTAAGACATGCAAAATACATTAAAAATCAAACAGTGACAGGATAAAACAATGATATAAAAGGAAACTCGTATATATAGGGCCTTTCGAATGTCTAATAGGGTACATTAAACATTATAAACAGCGGTGTAACAATGTTATCCGAGAGGTTCCTTACACTTAAGGTTCATCCCTTACTCCCTGGCAACTAAACCTCTAATCTTCATGTGTCTGTGTTCTCATCTCAACTTCTTTTCTGCTCTTCCAGTCGCTCTTCCTTTATCTAACCTCAACCCTCTTTGTTCCATCCATAACTCTGTTGTCTCTCTGATTTGCTCACTGTCTCCCTTTTCTGCTATCGCCCCTTCTCTCCTTGATATCCCCCCTCCCTTTAACTTAGTCTTTTATTCCATGTGCCTGCGCATTGTGTACAAATGCAATCATGGCCGTACACCAAACTATCTCTCCCCTATGATCGCCCCTTACTCACCCCTGCTCTCTATGTTCTCAATCTCTTCATATTCTCTCTGTTCTCAAACCTCCGTGTTCTCAGTCCCGTTTTTGTTCCTTTGATCGTATTGCTCCAAAACTTTGAAAATCAATTCCTTTATCAATGTGTTCATATTCTTATATTAATCTATTCCTTGCTCGTCTTAAAGCACACCTATTTCTCTTCTCTCAAATCTCTTAATTACTCTCTCTCTCCTTGTTGCATTCATCAATGTAACATTTTAGATAAATTAAAACCACAAAAACATACTAAGCCCTCTTGTTCCATCCAGTAGATAGAAAGTACATTCACGTCCTCCACACCTTCCAGGTATAAATAGCGCTAGCAAAAACTACCTGCAGTGCCTGCAGTGATATAGTCTCAGACAAGGGATTGTTCTCCTCTTGGAGCTCAATAACATTATTGCTGTCAGTGCTGCTGAATTAGGAGAAAGGACATTTTGTCTATAAGTTCCATGTTTCAGAACTCGGACGCTACATAGTATTTTATGGCTTATGTGGGCTGCAGATTGTCATAGTTTGCATCCCTGGAGCCACTGGCGTGACAAGTGCACCTGAATCCCAGGCTAACGCAGGCCCAGGGGAGGGGGGTCCCAGTCCAGCCCTCAACCTTATTTTAAGACAGGTCGAGGGCTGGGCCAGGGCCAGGGCCAACTGCAGCTGACGTGACAACAAGGGACTCTGTCAGCTCTGGCTCACTTGCTGGCACCTCAGTCAAGAAGTAGGGTTCTTGCTTCCTCTCTGTGTGCCTCGCTTGAGCCCGAGGCCTGGTGAGAGGAAGGAGCATCAATCACGCAGAACAGATAAGGACACCTTTTTTTGAAAAATGTGTATGTATGACTGTGTGCCTGGTGTGATCGTGTATGGAACTATGTTATAGATGTATGTAAGTGACTGGTGGATATATGTATGGGTGGTGAGTGTGCCTATCAAGTGATTAAGAATGCAGTGTGTGTGTATGAATGTTGTGGGTGCTGATGTGGAAAATGCGTTGTGAGTGAATTTGAAAGGTGCATGTGTGAGTGACTGGTGGGTGAATGGGTATGGATAGGATTGTGTGTGTGTGTGAATGTTCTGGGTGTGTGCCTGTGTGTAGAATGGAGTGTGAGGGAATGGGAAAGGTGCATGGATGAGAGAAAGGTGTATGAATGTGATTATAAATGTTCTGGATGGGTGGCCTTTCATGCCCGTATGTAGAATGTAGTGTGAATGATTATGAGAGAATGTGAATGGTTATGAATGTTGTGGGTGGGTGCATCTGTAGAGATTTCAGTGTGAGTGTATGGGTGAGTGAATCGGTACCATTGCGATTATGTATGAGTGTAAATGTTCCGGTTGGCTGCGTATGTAAAATACAGTGTGCATGAATGATTGTTAAGTGCGTGAATAGGTATACATGTGACTGTGAATGTAATGGGTAGGTGCATGTCTCGTGGGGAATGCAGTATGAAAGGATGTGAGATAAGGTGTATAGGTGAGTGAATGGGTATGAATGTTTGTGTGTGTGTGTGTGTGTGTATGTTCTGGGTGCATGACTGCCTGTGTGTAGAATGCAGTGTGAGTGAATGTGAAAGTTGTATGGATAAGTGAAGGGTGAGTGAATGGGTATGACTGTGTCTATGGATGCTCTAGGTAGGTGGGTGGGTGCCATACGGTAAATGCAGTGCGATTGACTATGAGAGAAGGTGTATGGGTGAGTGAATGGGTAGGAATGTTATTGTAGGTGCAGGATTGGAGAAGGCAGTGTGAATGCTCTGGGTGCATGTGAGTGAATGTGCAAGAAGATGTGTGGGTGTGTGACTGGTGGGGAATGGGTATGATTGTGAATATGTCTGCAAGCTAGTCACAGTCGGGCCGGAGGAGCACTAGAGAAAAATTGACATTGGCATGTTTTACTTGCATTTTTGGGTAGAGCCAGCTAGATGTGTGTATTATGTGACTAGACTACTATTTGTTTTTTTTTGTTTTTTTTTTAAGCAAGTCTAGCCATTTCTTACAGTGGATGGCCTTTTGTTCTGGGCATCTCTGAGCAAGCAAGCATGATATATGTGTTATCACATGGCTACACTGGCATTTTGGTGCAGCCAGCCTACCTATTTCTTATTGTGGCCTTACATGTGTTTACTGAGCATCTATTATTCTTATTGTGTTTTCGCATTGCTAATGGTAATCTCAACAGTAGTATGTTCTTACTTGGGGGTATTGGCATATATTGTCACATGGACATGTGTTATTATAGTATCATTACTGGCCTTACACACAAAGCAAACATGAATATATTCTTATATGGGAATACTGGCATTAATTGGTGCAGCCAGCATGGAAATGTATGGGGACTGCGAGCGTCAAAATGTTGGACATGCATCAATTGGATGTATTCTTGAGTTACGCAACAAAACCAATAGCAACATGTCTGGCTTTTTTTTACAAAAATGTTAACAGAAAGTGTGCTGTATAATGCACATTATAACGCATTATTCAAAAGAATGTCTTGGGGGGGGGGTGGTGGGGAGAACCCTACCCCGCTCCTGAATCCTCCTTCATTGGTTCGGACTCCCTCACTACACTTGGTTCCTCTGGCGTACTGCAAATATTTATACTTTTTCAATAAAATAATTCACCAGCCACCACAGGTGGCTAGTTTATGTGGGTGCAAGAGACCAGGCACTGCCACCTTGTCTCTACATTAGTTGTAGAAATGTGAACTTTGATGAAAAGCATGCATCTTTCGCCTAGCCCAGTAGGTGCGTGCCCCTAGCACCATGATCATTATGGACATTGCGCACGCTTGGTGACCCAAGCGTGCCCACAATGTGGTGGATCCCATGCTTTGTTGAGGAGCTTGGAGTGTGTGGAAGACCCCCCAGCATGCTTTGCAGGGGTGCACCTACATTTTGTGGTAAACACTGCCTTGAGCATACACTGTGGGATAATGGCAACACCGCATTGCAGTGAAGCGTGGAGATGCCACACCCAGAGCACAGTAGCAGCACTAATGTGTCCAAATATGTAAACAATAGAATCTCGGTGCCACTGCTAGAATAGTCCCCTGTGTGCGTGGTCAAGGCACAGGGAAACGTGGAGTTTAATCACTGCATTAATTTGCGTGAGTAATGCCCCAGCGCAACTGGTATGAATAAAATGATCACTTTGATCACAGCACAGCTAGTAACCCCCCAATACTAGTAAAACGTAATAATCATAATGTTCAAGTAATGTGGAGAGGTAATGCTTATCCTTCCTGGTACGCATAAGCAAAAATCGAGGCATTGTCATTCTGGTGATGCCCTTTTTATGATTACCAGTGAAAAAGATGTACTATAGTTTCTCTAGTTAATGAAAGGCATTATGGAATCTCTAGTCCCTGGAAACATGCATCCTGTTTTTTGACATTGTCCTTTGTGCTGCTGTCATAAGTAAGAGTTTGAAACGTATACTGGGAAGCCTCCATCCCCTGCCATTAAATATCAGACGATGCATGTTTAACCACTAAGCATATAAAATACTGAACATAAACTAGTCCAGTTGCACTAATCGAGGTCAGCAGTCCTTTGTCCTTCTATTCTGCAAGGATTATTAGTCATGACAAGCTTATACTGATCACTTGCAAAAATGATAAAATTGCATATCTGTCCAAAAATGTCTAGTAATATGCTAGTGTCCTGAGGGACATGATGACCCTACTCCACAACAGAGCATCTTGCCAATTGCTGATTGCTCCACACCTAGTCATCACACCTCCCACCGCCGCAGGGGATCACCACTTCCCTGCCTACCTACCCATCCAAGCTACCTATGGCATCTGCATCCTACCTGCAAACCACTGATGCTCCTTGGTTTTTGAGCTTTATATATCCCACATATATACACACATACGAGTCATGAGTAGCTCTTGCTTCTGTTGTCACAAACGATGACAACAAGGAAAGATCATAAATGACCCTTATGTGAAATCTATGCATTTCCCTGTGCCTTTCCAAACTGAGGCAATGGAACAGTGGCAATTCAGCTCACATTTGTGAATACATTCCATTTGTGATTGGTGATGCAGGAAACAAACCTGGGACCAAATCCAACTGTATACCCATCTTTATGAAATTGTATACCGGGATGAAAAGTAGACTTTGAATGAGTGAATTCTAAATTGTACTTATTTGCACAATCTTTTATTTGTAGCTGTAATGTTGCATTCTTCAGTTTAGTTTGTTTAATGTTTGTGTAAGTTTCCCGCATTTCCCCAAGCTTGGAAATCACATAAATGGGAGCAGTGGTCTATCACTTTGCACATAAAGCATGCACTTAACAAGAGGTAGCTATCTAGAAATGTCAATCCAATTTCCACCTTTGCGTCTAAAGTGATTTCCTTGACACGTTTGATTGCAATACACTCTGCAGCTCCCAGCTCATTGTCAACATGTGTTGCTTATATATGTTCCCTGTCCTGCTCTTCCCTGTAACCAGCCCAGGAAGTGCTTTGCTGCATCCACCTGATCACATACTCTAAACCAAAGTCCTTCAGGATGATCATTTGTCAGTCTCTCATTGAAACCAGAGGACAACTGGAAGGCTGCAAAGGTACCATGAACTGCCACGTGTCTCCTGAGACCTCCTGCTGCAATGATAGCCGGAGTGGCTTTTAGAGTACGTTGGCAAGTGACTAGATGTTTTTCTTTGTTGTGTTAATAGACTCATGTGAACTATCCCACAAACTCCCCAGAGTCGGTGGGCACACAATATCTTTGGAAAATCTGGTGGTGTAACCTGTAAAGACCTGACTGGGGTCAACTGGCCACTTTCCTCCTAAGGCCATCTTGCCACAAATGGAACGTGGTTTATTAGCTCTGTCATCCTGCTGTGACTTCTAGAAGTTTCACTTCATTTAATTTTTTCTTCTTTAGATATGTGTAATGTGTGTAGCCTACATCTGGGCACAGTTGGACCTAGGATAGACTAATGAAGTCTAATAATGAATTAACCAAGACAATGACTCTAACCAAACCACAAACAAAAAAAGTAAAGCAACCAACATTCAACATCAATGGAACTCACTTAGAAAACGTGACAACTTTCAAATATCTTGGAATACTAATCAACCAATCTAAAACAGAAGAGCAATGGTTGGACAAAATAGAACCAACATCACAAACACTGGCACGACAAGGATGTCTACTGCACAGAAAATACGGAAAATTCTCCTTTAGACCCATCATCGCTTACTATAGATCAAAATAGATTCCCATAATAACCTACGGAACAGAAACGATGATGAAATTTGAGGCAATCTTTTGGCGCAAGATTCTCAACCTTCCGCAGTCGTATCCAATGACGAGAATACGACACGAAATGGCAACTGAGTCAATTGCATCCATCGTACTTTGGAAAAGACTAGATATTTACCGAAAAATCGTCTCCGATGAGAAAACTCCAGCGATCCAAATTCTGAGAACTCAGCCAAACACCTTTAACACCATAGCATTACAACTATGGAAACAGTCTATCATGAAGGAAATGGAAAGAGAAGAGATATCAGAAGAACTCTTAACCCGGCAACCGCAATATGCCAAAATCAAACTTTTCCAGAACGACTGGATAAAAACCATTCAAATGAAAACACTTACAAACAGACCCTGCAATGCAACAAAGACAATAGAAAAATATACGAGCCACCGCCTTATCACTTAATGTTCCCAGACCCACTCATCAGAACAATATTTCTACGAATTCGTCTGAATATCTTACCTACAAACTCATACTTGGCAATAACGAGGAAGATTGCTATTACACAAAATTACTGTTGATTCTGCAAAATGGAAACAACGCCAGAAACCATATTTCATCTGGTAATGGAATGTCAGGCACTTGCATCTCAACGCAACCAATTCGGGACCTTCTTTGCTCTTTCATCTCAAAAAATGAACACAGAAGAAAGATGGGCTGCCCTACTCAGCGGACAAAACAACAAATATGTATACACAATCACTCTCTTTCTCAGCAGTTTACTGGAACTCAATAGAAGAACCTGCTGAGACACATTACTTTGTTATTTTCTCCACATTTTAAAGAAATAGATGAAAAAGTTTTCAAATAAACTAAATCGTAAAAAAAGGAATTAAGGCAGCAGACCAGTTAAATGAAAATATGAGTTTTTAACTTTTCCTGAAAAGTAACAAGGAATTCAGAGGGCGTTGTTGTATAGGAGGTTTATTCCAAAGAAGGATGCCCAGCACTGACAATCACCTATGACCTCCTGTACAACATCCTGTAAGGGGAACAGGTAGAAGCCATTGATTTGTGAATCACAGAGAACGCATTGTAAATTTAGGTTTAACTTTTGCACAGAAATACAATGCAAGTTCATAAACCTATTTAAAAACCAAGTTCAAGATGAAAAAAAAAATACAATTGTTGAGAACTCGGATGTTAAAGTAGTGAACATGTGGACGTGGAGATGAAGTAGAATTTGAGGAACTTCACATATGAACCTAACAGTTGCATTTTGGGTAATATGAAGGAGTTGTGTCAGGTAACCCGGCAATACCTCATACAATACATTAGCATAGTCAATCCGAGAATTAACCAGCAAACTCAACCACCATTGTATCCGTCGTGGATGGAAGAAAAGGAAGAATTGGCCTCCGCATAGACAAGCAGTAGAAAGAGAATCTGAGCGAATCATTAATTTGAGAGGTTAATTTAATTTTGGGTGCCCATGTGACTCCTAGATTCTTAACTTGTGTTGCCGATCCAGAAAGGAGGTCAAATATAGTATGAGATCCAGGGCCTCTATCTAAGATAGTCCTTTAGAAGGTGGCCCAGTAGAGCAGTCTTAGATTGATTTAGTTGAGGTTTATTATTCCTCTGCCACAGTGTAACTTAATAAAGACAGGACTAAAGATGAGGACATTTCTCCTGAGGGCAGACCCCTTGAGATACAATTGCAGATTATCAGCATAAGAATGGAACTATATGTGAAATATATCAGTAATGGCCAACAGAGAAGATATGTAAATGTTAAAAAGCTTGGGAGATAAACGAGTAAAGAAGAACCCATGGGAACTACATACAAAATCACAAATTAGGGAGCCTTTTGTCAAAGTAAACAGGGTAAGCACTGACAGTAAAGCGGTATCACGTAAAAGGGCAAACACACCTGGCGGAACTGCAAATGCAACACACTCCACATTCATACAGAGCTGGAGTGTGGGATGTATTTACCCATGCATCCGAGCCCTACCTCAAAACTGTGCAGTACTGACATGAAAACATCATGATGGCCAGAGCTTCCCAGAAAATGCACAAGGAAATGCATGAAGAATAGGCTGCCACTCATTTTTGCCGATGTTATGGGCACAGAAGGAAACTGCCTAAAACCACCATTGGACTACTCACACAGTAGTCTGAAACCATTGGGAGTGGCAATGCTGATTGCCAAAAGCAAACCCATAACTGTTGGGAATTCATTTTCTTAAATCCCAAAAAGGGGTGCAGTACCAGTACTCACCACTATCAGAAAGCCGGCGTTTTAAAACCACCAGATTTTACTTTTTTGTAGAAAAGTGAATAAATGAACCCAAAACAGGCCAAAGAAAGACTTACTGAGAGGTGGATACAATGTAAAGTTATATTCTGAAGTAACTTGAAGGTTTATAACAAGACTGGCTGAGCTGTGGATTTCAGCAGTTTAAGTAAATTTGGACTGAAAGACACTAAAAAAATCTAAATGTTTAAATTGACTGAGTGACCTACTTTTGAGTGTCACATAGGTTGCAATTGTTTAAATGTCATAGTTTTAAACTTAGAATCAGCCTTCTAGCTGCATATGTGAAAATGTTTAGTTTTATTTGAATGCAGAAACTGGGGAACAGAAATGACATGTAGCTAAAAACTGGCTTAAAGAGATTCCAATTTGCCTGGCAACTACCCCCATCAGGAGTGAAACTTGAGTCACAGCTGTGTTCCCAGGCCTAGCTGCCCTTTTGCTGCTCACACCAAAAGGGATATGACACTTCCCTGATTGAATTACCTGGACTCTGCAGGAAATTGAACAAAGCCCTGTCTTGACTCAGGCAAATGTTTTATGGCGGGAGTCGTAAATGGAGATTTCTCCTGGAAGCACAGGGGAGGGGCACTGCCTGTGAGAGCAAGCTGGCTAGGCAGAACTGGAAAAACCAGAAATTCAACCTTGTGCTGGAGGAAAACCACACCCCTTTGGGGCCAGAACATAACTCTAAAAAGATGAATAACTCATAGAGCGGACATGTGAAAATTGTATAAATGACACCATAATTCTTGTGATTTTTCTGCCCACATTTTAAGACGTGCTAGGACCAGGTGGTATGTTCAGGGGGGTTTTAGCGGAAAAGAGGATATTACTCAAAATGTGTGCATGTGAAAAATCTGACACTTCATCAACTAATGTCCATACTCCTTGCGCACATGTGTGTAAATTTGGGTTAATGTCCGAAATTGCGAAACCAGTTAAAAAGTGCAAAATATTGCCGTTTCTGAATGCAAGCTCCCAGGAAGAGCAGAGTTTGAACAGGAGATACCTCCTGTGATATGTGAGGGGTGCATATGATTTTAAAACAATATGTACCTCTGCAAATATGTATTTGGTTCAAATCTAGATTTGTGTGCAAGTTGACAGGAGGAATGGACTTTCTGCAGGTTGTAAAATGACATCACTCTGACACAACTTAGCTCCCCCAATCAGGGGAGAAATGAAAGCTTGGGCAATGATAAGTGGAGAGGGGCTGGCTAGTGATGCTGCTCACACACACCCATTTTGAAAACACATAAAAGCAGACAGACAGGACAGATAGGGACCTTCAAATCTATTTGCAGCTGGAAGCTCTGCCGGGAAAATCCATACCTTGCCTCCATCAAACCTCCAGAAAGCCAAACTAGAGACTTCAATCTATCCAGAACTAGAGACCCAGACCAGACCAGCAGAGAGAGCTGACCCAGATCACTGTTAGCAGAACCAGAGACCCAGACCAGACCAGCAGAGTAGAGCTGACCTGTTAGCAGAACCAGAGAGAGCTGACCCAGATCACTGTGAAGTGCAGAGACCAGAGGCGAGTCTAAAACCTGACCAGATCCGTGGCGTGGCCCATTTCATTCAAGAATATAGTGTGAGTACCTAGAAAACTGTGCAGAACCAATCTCTTAGTTAAAATAATATAATTCAATCCTATTTTAATCTAAGTAGAACTGTCTCTTAACTGTCACCTGTCATTTGTAAAGCTGTCACTTGTCATTTTCTAGTTGCAAGCTGCACTTGTCTTTTTGAACTTTAAAATTTCAAATCTGAAAAACGACCTTTATTTAATCGCTCATATCTCCGTGACCGCTAGAGACTTGCAGTAACTTTCATCTGGAAGCTGAGATCCTAGGCTTTCTTAGGACCCCAAAACGATAGTGATAGTCCTTGTAGTTCCTCTGTAATCGCGCTCGGCGCATTTGCAAATTTAGCCGCGATTTGACATTTTACCGCGATTTGCAAATTTCTCCACGTGTGAAAACAGCAGTTTGTTTTTGCTTTCATTTGCCAAAAATTCGTTTAACCTACCAATTATTCCTAGATCCTTGCTAAAGTGAGCCTGGACTAATATTAACTAAATACCACTCACCCTGAACCTCTAGAGGGAATTAAAAGCATTTTAACATATTTTCACTCCATTGCCAGCACCTATCAAAGCATTTTGCCTGTGTTTTCAACGTCTGTAGTCTAAGTTGCTGGGTGAACTGAATCACATTTAATTGCATTTCTGACAACTGTGTGCCTTCCTTCCATTTCCTTGCATTGCATAAAAGGGGGGGGTGAATTGTACAAGAAAGTGATTACATTGTCTTTGCTGAAATCCTATCAAGTTATTTTCTGTACTGCATTTCATTCCACATTGCATTCATTTGAAACCATAAAAGTATTGTTGCTATCTTATCCATTTCATGTCAACTCCTTAGTGATTATAAAGAAGTGTGCTAGTGCCAGATTCTCCGTTGTTAATCTTTATCATATCAGATTAAGTGTGCTATTCAATTATTAATTTATTATAAAGTGTGATAGATACATATTGCTTTACTTCTCAAATAAACCTTTTAACTTGCAAAACAGAACTACTTCTTGGCTCAGTGGGGTCAGGGGGATTCTGAGAGAGGGGTGTAATATAGGGGTAGTCATCCAGAACGCATGAACTGGACATAAAGATATATCAATAAGGGTTTTCATTCAGTATTCTAGACTAGGCGTTGACTTGGCTGTAGTGCTGAATTGAATCCTCTTACAAATTGGGGGCTCGTAGCCCGGATTCTGGGTTAGAATACCACTTGTGCAGCTTAATACAGTGTGCTAACTGACGGGATACATACATCCAGTCGGATCACCACGCTGCATTACGCTGTGAAGCATTCCTCAAAAGGGACACTCCAAGAAAAGTTCTGTTCTGCAAAAATAAAATACTAACTTCTGTAAGTCAGGACAGAGACCAATCTCTAGAATGACGACCTTGGTAGATATGAAAATAGCCAGAGAGCACTTCTTACATAAACTATTTGTGAGAGGTGAATGGGCTGAGCAGGGCCAGGATGCCTGGTTGCAGGCCATCACGCGACAGGCCACTGAAACAGGGTCAGATTTATGGAGAGATCAGGGTCCATTACATGTGGCCCTGAGTGAACTATATATGGCTCCTAAGGCCAAAGATGAACACGACAAGCTTGTTAGGATAGCGGCATATTTATATTTATATATGGGAGCCATTCAGAATAAATGTGCTGAAGACCATGATCTGGCAAAAAGGCAACAGATGGCGTTAGAGAAGGCCCAATCTGATCTGGACTCTTCTGAGCAAAGGCTGAACAGAAGCCAGGAGTCAGAAAATGAGACCAGACAGTACATCACTAAAATAAAGGAGGATATGGATGTGCTGCAAAAGGAAAAGTCAGAACAGGATACCAGATTTCTGGCCTTGCAGAAGGAACACCAAGAAGGTTTGGACTCCCTACTGCAAAGCCAGAAAAAGCTGGAGCAACAACTGGACTTCAACAGGGTATGTGCTGAGCAGGTAGTCGCCCTGCAAGGCCACCTAGATAGGGAAAAGGCAGAAAGCAACAAAATAATTCTGAAAGACCTGGATACCCAGGCAGAGTTTGATCAGGAGCGCCAGAAAGCTGGTGCCTTCCAAAGGCAAAGGGACGACCTGGCAGCACAGATGCAGGCTCTCAGTCAGGAAAGAGAAACTTTAGGCCAGGAAGTCTGCCACTTAAAAAAGGAAATTGAAGAAAATCACCTGGCCCTCCAGGGGCGGGGTGACCTCCAAAAAGAAAACCAGAACTTGGTAGAGCACACCAGAAGGGTGGAGGATGCTCTAGCAAGAAAGGAGCAGGCCAATAGGGACATTGCCCAGGAGCTAACCCTCCTGCAGCAAAGACTGGCCCAGTGCTCCAGGACCAATCAGGAAGCACAGAGGGAAAATGAGGCCCTCTGTCAACACAATGATAGGCTCCAACAACAGGTAGCAATGCAGGAGAGACTGATAGAGTCTAGTAAGGCCTTAACTGAGGAACTGAAGGCACAAATGCAGGCTCTTGCATTGCACCAGGGAGCAGGGGCGGATAGAGATGAGGTCCGCTGGGAAAGAGAGACTCCGGACCATAACCTCAGGAGCCCTAACACCAGGGGCCTTCATCTCTCCCAGTCCCTGGACTCTACCACCCCCATGTCCCCTGGCGCACATGAGCACAGGGCCACAGGGATGGCAGATTACTATCCAGCTAAAAGTATGGGGCTCATAGGCCAGTACCACTCAGGAATGGAGGGGTGGGCATCCGGGTATGGGCACCCAAGTACAGTACAGTTCAGTGGGGAACCCCAGGAGAGTAGGCCCCTTAAGGGCATCCTGAAAACCTCTGCCCAGTTAGGTCAGTGGGGGGGTACCCAGCAAATCCTGGCAGCAAGGAGGGATCTGAGGACTCCTCTGAGCACCACAGGAAACAGGAGATCAGGTCCCCACATTCTGTCAGCCATTCCCAGGCTCGCAGAATCCGGTAAAACCTGGAAGAACAGACAGGAACCTCTGGGAGCAGTGCCTCTGAGTCAGAGGATGAATGGACAAGGGTTACCCGAACCAAAAAGGCCAATAAGGCAAAAAGGGCCTTGCTTAAGGACCCCTTAAAGCAGATTAAGGCGATCAGGAGCGTCATCACGCCTTACCATAAGAACGCTAAGTATTCTGTTTGGGAGCACTTAGAGTTGTTTGAGCAAATGATGGAGACTTTCCATTTGAAGGACAGCCAAAGCTGTATTCAATATGTACAGTGGACCTTCTCCCCGGAATACTCCAGTTTCTTTGCGGGGCTGGAGGACCAAAATCATTTAAGATGGTCCACCTATAAGGCGGCCATCTTGAAACATTTTTCCATTCATAGAAATCCTCAAGAGGCTCGCAAGACAGCCTACAATTTGCAATGTGGGGAGGATCAGGCCCCACAAGAATTTGTGCAAGAACTGAAACGTGCTTTTGTGCAGACCACCAGAAGGGTGCGCACAGACAGTAGAGAATTCATAAATACATTTTTTCATGCCTTGCCCAAATACATAATGACCCAGCTCGTGAGGGATTTTCACGAGAAAAGATCTTTAGACTGGGACCTTGAACAGGCTACCCGGATCCATGAGGTGCAGAAACCGGTAGATAGCAAAAATAATGCTCAGAAAAACCCCAAAGCCAACAGCACCCCTGCTGCTGCCAAGGTGGCAGAGGTAAAGGTCACCCCCGTTTTAGAGTTGGAGATGGGGGGGCCTAAAAACCTACCTGCACCTAATAATGCTAGGCCCAGAAGGTCCTCGGGCCAATCACAGACAGGGAGCCAGGGAGGCAGCCCCACAAATGGGGTCCCTCGCTCTCCTGATTATGTAAGTCCCCGTTACAAGGGAAATCGACCCGTCCTGGGTTATGTGTGGACTCCTCCAGCCCAAGGGGGGGGATCCAGCCAAGCACCTAACCCAGGGAACTTCCCTCCCAACTTCCCACAGGAGGGCAGAAATTCTCCAAATCCTGGCCAGAACTTTTTCCCCAGGTATCCACCCAATTTCCAACCCCAAAATCATCCATCCTTCTTTCCCCAATTCCCTGAGCCCAGACAACCTAATCCGGGAGAGGGGAGGCCAAGGGTGGAGGGGTACCCAAATCTTCCCAACCCGGGGTATTACCAGAGGAGGGACAGCTACCCTTCCCGGGATCAGCCCAGGGGAGAAAACAGGGCCCCGTATCAGCCTGAGCGGGTTTCCCAGTTAGAGCGCCAGGTTCAAAACATGGCACGGGATCTGGGTCACATACTGAGGGCTCAGCAGGACCCTCAGATCGGCATGCCGGAGCAGAACGCACCCAACTCTGGACCTGGTGCCCCAGAACAATGACGGGGGCAGCACCCCGATAACTCACCGGTTCCCAGGGAGGAGGCACAAAGGGAAGGGGGGTGTAAAGCCTTGGAGGAAGCTTCCTTCCTCACTTGTAAACAGCCCCTGGAAACCCAGGAACCGGAAACAAAATCTCTTGCCCCTGAAAGTCTGCCTCCTAAGGAGCAGAGGGGGGGTAGGAGAAACAAAAGACCCAAACAGACTCAGTTTGAGGAGGAGGTACAGGTCTTCCAATTTGAGGGAGAGGGATCCTCAGAGGATCCTGGGAAAAGGATCTTCTCCTTCAGAGAGGGGGGAACTCCTCCCAAAGAAAAATGGGTCCCTAGGGATGCAAATCCAGACTGGGGAGATGTGGAGACTGAGCTACCGCCGCCCACCATCTCATCCCAGAACCAACCGCAAGAAAATCCCCTGGTTCAAACCCATCCTGGTGACTGCCTCCAAAAAGGGGGGGCGGCCCAGAACCGGAGCCAGGGGAACCCACAATGGCTCTGATCTCCAGTTGCCAAATTTTTCTTTCAGATTCCCAAGGCTCTCCACAGAATTCTGCCCAAATCTCTTCGCTAGCGATGTCCAAAACCAGAAAATTAGCCCACCAGTTGTCCAAAAATGTACATTATCTGTGCCCCCTTGAGGAGAAGGAGGGAAGATATTATGCCCCGGTACAAGTACAGGGGCAGGGTACAATTTTGGCACTGGTGGACACTGGATCTCAAGCTACCCTTCTGTCCAGAAGGGCCTTTGACGAACTGAATGCAGGAAGGGGAGAGAATTACCAAATTCCTCTCACCTCTCTTCCTGGGCAACTCTAGAACTTTGACGGGAAGGAAATTCCCGTCGAGGGGACGGCAGATTTGGACATTAAAATTGGGCGACACAAGTTGAAACACCCGGTCATAGTTGTGACCCCAGAGGGCACCCCTTGTTTAATAGGGAATGACCTCCTGAGAAGGTTGTCACCCCTAATAGATTGCGTAAACAGGGTCCTCTGGACCCAGACTAGCCGACCAATAAAATTAAAACAGAGTGTCAACCATGTTAGTTTAAACGGCACCTGCCACATGGTTGAACAAAAATCTGACCAAGTAGAATTTCACTTCCAGAATAGCCAAATTCCAGACGTGACAGTAATAGCAGTAGGAAAACAGACTGGTGATGCAGGGTCCTCTCTATTTCTGAAAATCAACCTTCCTTCCAGTCTAAAGTGGTACTCCACGCTGGAAGGAAACACTCTGAGATTCTATACTAATCCACAATCAGAAACTCCCACTCCTATAGTCCAGAAAGATGTGAAATCAGCTCAAAGCCTGGCTGATATTCAGCAAATTGGAGAGCAGTTGTTCATCCCTGTTCAGTTAAATGATGGGAAGGACTATGTTCTCGCTCGAGTGTGTGTGAACAACGGTAAGAGCTTCATCAGCGAAGCCATGTTTCGCCAACTCTCAAAAGATCCAGCCATTCCCACCTTCAAACTGATAGACAAATGGGAAATGGACCTGGAAGCACCTAATTCCAAACATCTCCTGCCAAGCAGGTGTATGCTCAAAATCTCCATTGGCAACAAGAGCATAGTCCATAATTGTTGGGTCGTGCGAGACGTCACTGCCGCCTTTTACTTAGGCAGTGACATTCTCAATCGCTTTGCCATTAGTTTGGACCTAATAAACTTCAAAGCTTGGTCCCGATTAGCGGATAATCCCATGGGCTTTGATGATCCAGAAAAAGCATTTAGGTCAGCTCAATTGCTACCTTATGCAGTTGAAATTCAGATCAAAGAGGAAGTCACCATCCCAGAAAGGACCCGACAATTCTCCCTGGAAGTGAAAGTTAAAAGAGGACAATATTTGCAAAACCCTGATGCTTATATACATCTAAATGCTTCTCTCCAACAGCAAGGGTTGGGGGTAAACCCAACTCCATTAGTCAACATAGAACATGACACCATTCCAATAGAGGTGGATAACAGTGACTTAAAGAGTATTACTCTAGCCGCAGGCACCATTATTGGAATGGCAGTTGATGACCGACATTTCTCCATTGATCTTGGAAATGAACTGTTAGGACCAATCCCCAAGGACTGTTTTGACGGTGACAGTGATGACAATACAACACCAGACAGGATTTTTACCCGGCATGGGGGGAACTTCCTGGTGTACACTTCCTGCACCTATGTTAAGGATGATGTGACTTGTGACTTCAGGAGGGATGAGGTGATTTTCCAGGTCCATGAGGGCTGCCTTTCCCACCTGAAGCCTCCAGTCCAAATCAGCACTCTGACCAGGGACTTCTCCACCCAGCTGGAGGAGGCCGCTGAAATAGCCAAACCAGAAGTCTTTCCAGGCTTCAGGCAGATGGTGGAAGAGAGAGTCAACCTAGCTGATGCCTGTGTGACTCTGGAACAAAAGCAAAAGTTGAAACAAGTTTTCTTGGATTTCCAAGATCTCTTTGCGGTAGACTCATATGACTGTGGTCGCACTGACATCCACACAACAACAATCCCCACAGACCCTGGCATGACTCCTGTGTTTGTGAAGCAATATCGCTTGCCTCTCGCATCAATGGAGTCCCTTACTGAAATAATTAAGAACCTTGAGTCCCGGGGAATAATCCGTCCAGTCCACAGCACCTTCAATAACCCGGTGCTGGGAATATTGAGGCCGAACGGCCAGTGGAGACTCTGTGCTGACCTTAGGGAGCTCAACAAACGGGTCCATACTTCCCGATGGCCTCTGCCCTACATTGACCAAGGGCTGGCCCAGATCCAGGGGTCACAGGTATTCACAGCAATAGACCTGACCAATGGATACTGGACCGTGCCTGTCAGTAGGGAGGACCAATACAAACTGGCTTTTACCTTTGGGGGCCAGCAATACACATGGACCCGGACTCCCTTCGGATACCTCAACTCCGGCAATGAATTCAACATTTTCCTACATAAGGCCATGCCCGACCTGGGTGCAAGGGGTAACCTGGCTTATGTAGATGATGTCCTCATCAAAAGTTCATCTGTGGAGGAACACATATCGGAGATCCGTTATGTTCTGACCCAGTTGAGGGCCGCCGGAGCAAAACTTTCCTTTCAGAAAGCACAGTGGTGTAGAACCCGTGTTAATTTCTTGGGGCATGAGATTACTCCTCAGGGTCTCTGTCCCCAGGAAAAGAAAGTGGAAGCACTTCAGAAACTGAAAGACCCCACAACTCTGCGGGAACTAAGGAGCCTCCTTGGACTGACTAATTACAGCAGAAAGTTCATTGAGGGCTACGCAGAGATCACTAGACCCCTGATTCATCTCCTGAAGGGGGGGGTCAAGTGGGAATGGGGTCCAGAACAAGCCGAGGCAGTAAGACAACTCAAGAGAAGCCTCTCACAAGCACCTTGCCTAGCTTACCCTGTCAGAAACAAGGAGTTCTTCCTGGAGACGAGGTTCTCTAATACGTGCTTGACGGCAGTATTATACCAAAAGCATGACAAGGTCAATAAAGTAATCTCCTATGCGAGCAAAACTTTATCCTCTGTGGAGGAAAAATTCAACGATTGTGTGAAGTCACTCCTGGTGACGGTGTGGGCATTGAAGAATTACCGCCCGTTTATCCAGGGGGAACACATCATAGTGGAGACTCCACACCAGCCTCTGCAATATCTCCAAAGTGACAGAATCCGGGCCGGAAATGTGAGTAATTCCCGAATTACTTCCTGGATTCTGTCAATGCAAGGCTTTCCTGTGGAGGTCAGATATGGCCAAAACAAGAAGAGTCCCCTCGCGCAAGGTCTGGCTGACTTGCATGATTGTGCCAGAGAAAACTGTCTCGAGGACGAAAGTCTAAAAATCAAGGACAACATGGAGGCATACCTTAATTCCCCACACAAAGTCTTTGAAGAGGACAAGTGTGAGGGAATGCCCACTGTCTATGTGGATGGATGCTCGTACCATGTTGACAACAACGGGGAGAAAGAACTGGTGGCTGGCGTAGGGAATGCATGGGTGAATGAGTCCCCAGAACCCTCCGCTGGATACAAAATTGGTCCCCGAAGTAGTCAGGTGGCAGAATTGATGGCTGTGCATCAGGCCATCCTCACTGCTGTCCAGCATCAACTCCGCGAACTGGTCATAATCACAGATTCGGATTATGTACGGAACGGGTTCGTGGAGCACCTGGTTAATTGGAAAACCAGAGGCATGTTATGTGCTAATAACAAACCCTTGAAACATGGGAAGTTGATCCAAAATATTGATGATCTGGTCACCTCGAATGAGATGACCATCTATTGGAAAAAGATCAAGGGTCATTCCAAAGTAGAGGGACCAGACAAAACTGGAAATGACTTAGCTGATCAGCTGGCCAAAATCGGGGCCATCCAAGGGGATCTAATTGAGATTGAGTCCCTGTTGGGGGAAATCCAGGTCACTGCTATCACTAGGTCCCAGGCAAATGCTCACAACGACCTTTCAATTGCACAATGGAGTAAGGAGACCCCTGATGCTGATTTGATTACCGCTCAGAAGGGGGATCCAATTATTGGTAAGTTTTACCAGCACCTTGAGGACCCTGAGAACTTTCCCCTGACGGATACCGATTACATTGGGAAAGAGGACCTAAGAGTGTTGATGAAATGTCCAAAAATGTTCCGGATCCAAGACGGTTTGTTGGTAAGGAAATCCAAAGCTGGCCACGATCAGTGGGTGGTTCCTACCTCATTCCGAAGCCTGATGTTAAGTCACGCCCATGATGCGGCCACCGCCGGTCATAGGGGGTTTCACACAACATTGGAAATCTTAAGAGAGGTTGCATACTGGCCACACATGGGGCAGGACCTCGACCAATACTTGAAGGGGTGTCTTGTGTGTGCACAATTTCAGCCATCATCCCTCACGCATCGTGCACCTCTCCAAAAGAGGGGGATGACACTGCCATGGTCAGATTTACAAATCGACTTTGTAGGCCCCGTGATTTGCTCCGCGAGGGGGAATAAGTACATGTTGACCGTCACATGCTTGTTTACCAAGTGGGTGGAATGTCTCCCAGCCCCAAATTGCAAGGCAGAAACTGCAGCTGCCCTGATGATTAACCACATCTTTTCCCGTTTTGGTCTACCTCAAAGGATTGAGTCAGACAGAGGTAGCTACTTCACCAGTGAAGTGATGACAAAGATGTGGAAGATACTGGGGGTCAAGAGAAAGCTACACATTGCTTACAGGCCAGCTTCTTCTGGAGCAGTGGAACGCTACAACCGGACAATTGTGAGCATCTTAAAAAAGTTTGTGGCAGATTCTGGGCCAAGTTGGGATATCCGATTACCTCTGGTCCTAATGGCCATCAGATCTACCCCTTCATCTGCAACCAAAATGTCACCATTTGAGTTGATGACTGGACGCAAGATGGTGCTTCCTCAGCATTTGCTCTACAGGACCCAAGAGCAGACACTGATAAATGCCTCCACAACTCATGAGTATGTGGAGAATTTAAGGAAACACTTTCAACATGCTTTTGCTTATGCTCAGCGGAATCTAGAAAGATCAGCTGATAGCATGAAGACCCATTATGACCTGAAAACTTCCAGGAAGGAATATCAGGTGGGAGACCGGGTCTATCTATACAACTTCCAAAGAAACCAGGCAAAACAGCAGAAATTCTTGCCTACATGGAAGGGACCCTTTGAGATCATCGACAAGATCTCCCCTGTGGCCTACAAAATCCACATCCCCAAAGGTCCTTTGGCAGCGGGGGAAGACAAGTGGGTCCACATAAACCAGTTGAAATGTTGCCATCCCAGGCACACTCTGCAACAACTGGAGGAATCCTCTGGAATCCTAGCGGGTACTGTCTCAGATTAATTCAGCTCCAACCATAAAACATACCACATCTAGTCTCTAAAATATTGTGATTTGCATGAAACTGTCTCTTAGTTATACTGTTTTTTTTTCAAAATAAGAATGTAATGTTTGTTATGATGAAATGCATATGCTGCCCCACTATCTCAACAGTGGTGGAAAAATGTCTATGAATAGGTATTGCCGCTCTTCCTTTGTCGTCCTAGGAGAAAGAAAACCTGGAGACGGGCCAAGGAGGATGATCCGGAGACTGGGAGGATGACGCAAGGGGGCCCGGGGTACCGCCCAATATTCCCATCAGGACCGGCGAGGAGAACCGATCGACCAGTACCGGATGGAGGAAGAGATGCTGAACTGGCCATCCACCGGAAGAAGATGAGAACTACATCCCAGATCTTGCGGTTCCCACCAGTGAAGGATCAGATGGCCACCGCAAGAAGGGGGGCTTGTGGGATGTATTTACCCATGCATCCGAGCCCTACCTCAAAACTGTGCAGTACTGACATGAAAACATCATGATGGCCAGAGCTTCCCAGAAAATGCACAGGGAAATGCATGAAGAATAGGCTGCCACTCATTTTTGCCGATGTTATGGGCACAGAAGGAAACTGCCTAAAACCACCATTGGACTACCCACACAGTAGTCTGAAACCATTGGGAGTGGCAATGCTGATTGCCAAAAGCAAACCCATAACTGTTGGGAATTCATTTTCTTAAATCCCAAAAAGGGGTGCAGTACCAGTACTCACCACTATCAGAAAGCCGGCGTTTTAAAACCACCAGATTTTACTTTTTTGTAGAAAACTGAATAAATGAACCCAAAACAGGCCAAAGAAAGACTTACTGAGAGGTGGATACAATGTAAAGTTATATTCTGAAGTAACTTGAAGGTTTATAACAAGACTGGCTGAGCTGTGGATTTCAGCAGTTTAAGTAAATTTGGACTGAAAGACACTAAAAAAATCTAAATGTTTAAATTGACTGAGTGACCTACTTTTGAGTGTCACATAGGTTGCAATTGTTTAAATGTCATAGTTTTAAACTTAGAATCAACCTTCTAGCTGCATATGTGAAAATGTTTAGTTTTATTTGAATGCAGAAACTGGGGAACAGAAAAGACATGTAGCTAAAAACTGGCTTAAAGAGATTCCAATTTGCCTGGCAACTACCCCCATCAGGAGTGAAACTTGAGTCACAGCTGTGTTCCCAGGCCTAGCTGCCCTTTTGCTGCTCACACCAAAAGGGATATGACACTTCCCTGATTGAATTACCTGGACTCTGCAGGAAATTGAACAAAGCCCTGTCTTGACTCAGGCAAATGTTTTATGGCGGGAGTCGTAAATGGAGATTTCTCCTGGAAGCACAGGGGAGGGGCACTGCCTGTGAGAGCAAGCTGGCTAGGCAGAACTGGAAAAACCAGAAATTCAACCTTGTGCTGGAGGAAAACCACACCCCTTTGGGGCCAGAACATAACTCTAAAAAGATGAATAACTCATAGAGCGGACATGTGAAAATTGTATAAATGACACCATAATTCTTGTGATTTTTCTGCCCACATTTTAAGACGTGCTAGGACCAGGTGGTATGTTCAGGGGGGTTTTAGCGGAAAAGAGGATATTACTCAAAATGTGTGCATGTGAAAAATCTGACACTTCATCAACTAATGTCCATACTCCTTGCGCACATGTGTGTAAATTTGGGTTAATGTCCGAAATTGCGAAACCAGTTAAAAAGTGCAAAATATTGCCGTTTCTGAATGCAAGCTCCCAGGAAGAGCAGAGTTTGAACAGGAGATACCTCCTGTGATATGTGAGGGGTGCATATGATTTTAAAACAATATGTACCTCTGCAAATATGTATTTGGTTCAAATCTAGATTTGTGTGCAAGTTGACAGGAGGAGTGGACTTTCTGCAGGCTGTAAAATGACATCACTCTGACACAACTTAGCTCCCCCAATCAGGGGAGAAATGAAAGCTTGGCCAATGATAAGTGGAGAGGGGCTGGCTAGTGATGCTGCTCACACACACCCATTTTGAAAACACATAAAAGCAGACAGACAGGACAGATAGGGACCTTCAAATCCATTTGCAGCTGGAAGCTCTGCCGGGAAAATCCATACCTTGCCTCCATCAAACCTCCAGAAAGCCAAACTAGAGACTTCAATCTATCCAGAACTAGAGACCCAGACCAGACCAGCAGAGAGAGCTGACCCAGATCACTGTTAGCAGAACCAGAGACCCAGACCAGACCAGCAGAGTAGAGCTGACCTGTTAGCAGAACCAGAGAGAGCTGACCCAGATCACTGTGAAGTGCAGAGACCAGAGGCGAGTCTAAAACCTGACCAGATCCGTGGCATGGCCCATTTCATTCAAGAATATAGTGTGAGTACCTAGAAAACTGTGCAGAACCAATCTCTTAGTTAAAATAATATAATTCAATCCTATTTTAATCTAAGTAGAACTGTCTCTTAACTGTCACCTGTCATTTGTAAAGCTGTCACTTGTCATTTTCTAGTTGCAAGCTGCACATGTCTTTTTGAACTTTAAAATTTCAAATCTGAAAAACGACCTTTATTTAATCGCTCATATCTCCGTGACCGTTTGTGCTAGAGACTTGCAGTAACTTTCATCTGGAAGCTGAGATCCTAGGCTTTCTTAAAACCCCAAAACGATAGTGATAGTCCTTGTAGTTCCTCTGTAATCGCGCTCGGCGCATTCGCAAATTTAGCCGCGATTTGACATTTTACCGCGATTTGCAAATTTCTCCACGTGTGAAAACAGCAGTTTGTTTTTGCTTTCATTTGCCAAAAATTCGTTTAACCTACCAATTATTCCTAGATCCTTGCTAAAGTGAGCCTGGACTAATATTAACTAAATACCACTCACCCTGAACCTCTAGAGGGAATTAAAAGCATTTTAACATATTTTCACTCCATTGCCAGCACCTATCAAAGCATTTTGCCTGTGTTTTCAACGTCTGTAGTCTAAGTTGCTGGGTGAACTGAATCACATTTAATTGCATTTCTGAGAACTGTGTGCCCTCCTTCCATTTCCTTGCATTGCATAAAAGGGGGGGGGTGAATTGTACAAGAAAGTGATTACATTGTCTTTGCTGAAATCCTATCAAGTTATTTTCTGTACTGCATTTCATTCCACATTGCATTCATTTGAAACCATAAAAGTATTGTTGCTATCTTATCCATTTCATGTCAACTCCTTAGTGATTATAAAGAAGTGTGCTAGTGCCAGATTCTCTGTTGTTAATCTTTATCATATAAGATTAAGTGTGCTATTCAATTATTAATTTATTATAAAGTGTGATAGATACATATTGCTTTACTTCTCAAATAAACCTTTTAACTTGCAAAACAGAACTACTTCTTGGCTCAGTGGGGTCAGGGGGATTCTGAGAGAGGGGTGTAATATAGGGGTAGTCATCCAGAACGCATGAACTGGACATAAAGATATATCAATAAGGGTTTTCATTCAGTATTCTAGACTAGGCGTTGACTTGGCTGTAGTGCTGAATTGAATCCTCTTACAGGAGAAGGGGTAGCATGACTTCCTACTGGTATAATCCTGCCCTATTATCATGGGCAGTGTTGAGGCAATGGATAGAGGGATTGTCTAACTATTCCTACCTACCAGAACAATAATGCTAGACTCCCTCACAAACAAAAGAGGTGTGTTGCTGCTCTTTGACTGTGGAGTTCAGTTGAGATTCAGCATTACCTGTAGCTGAAGAGATTGGAGAAACGTCACTGCTGATAGAGATGAAAACAGAAGTAGCAACTGTCTTTCTAGTTCCCATGTAGGCTGAGAAGGTGTTCTGTGCAGTGAGTTCCTTGAAGGAATGGGAGTCCTTGTCCCTGAGAAGGGAGTCACTACGAATGACGTCCGACTTGTCCAGATCCCTTAAATAGGGTGGCTTCTTTGTGGGGAGAAGGGATAAATAGTCCAGATTTGTCACAACACCATACACATCCACACCCCTACAACTTTGCACCACACTACCACTTCACACCTGCATTCTACAACACAACAAAACTATACACTGCAATTCCACATAACCTGCATGAGGCTACACCTTGACAGCTTCAACAACTCACTACTCTAACAACTACACCACCAATACATCACTCTACACCTTCACACCTCTCCAGAACTTCACACACATGTCACCCCAAACCACCACTTCACTCTAAACCACCACTCCAGTACATCACTCCCACTGCTGTACACCACTGCACCACTACCTCACACGACCACCACACACACCCCACTAACACCATATCATTTTACACTGTCTCTCTACACCTCCAACCTAGACCATCACACCACCATACTCCTGCATCTCTACAGCTCCTACAATGCAACACATGTACACCTCCACACCCCTGCATGTCCACACACCCACCTTTCCACACTCCTAATCAACTACACCCCAAAAACCACACCGCCACTCTTCACCAAAAGTCTCAAAATCACTGAGCACCACCATTCTACAGCCCCACTCTACACCGGTTGCTCAGCACTACAATCACATGTCACACCACCACACTACTCTACAACACATCACACCTCCTTTTCCCCAACCACATATCTATTATACGTCTCCATGCTCCACCTCCACTCCACACCTCCTCTATATCCCTCCATGACACCACTCCATGTCAACACAACACTATTGCATGCACATCACTAGACCACCACTCCATATTCCCACTCAATTACATCATACCACCATTCCACACACCTCCACACCACTACTCATAAATGTAAAATGCAATAACTACTGAAAATGCCAATTCTATTGTCTTTGCCAATATTTGTTACTTGCGTGTTTGTTTTGTGTGTGCTACTAAATATTTCCAAAATTAGCTTCTTCAGTACTCCGCCGTCTGCAGAATTGTAACCAGTGTTTCCCCATAACCACCTTACAATAGAATGAGTATAATACATAGTTTCCACAAATGTACTATGACATATGTTTCAAATGGGATAAGAATATATTTTCTGACCCCCAATATTGTTTTTTCTTCAGATATAGTGCAGATAATTACACTTCCATTTCCCATTTTAATAAGCTTTGGAATGGGCACTCCACAGCAGTCAGTATATACGTCGCTGAAATGGTAAATGACCCAAAAAAAAGAAAAGAAAAAAAGAATACGTTCTACAGTCCTTCTTTTTTGGTCATCCTTGTCGTACAAGGCACATGAGGAAGGACAGTTGCACAATTTAAGGTTTTTTGAGATGAATTCTGAAGAGGCAGCAATTTCTAATAGCTCTGGGTAGTAATTGCCGTACACTTGTTGCACTCGCCTCTTGTAGAAGAAAACCACTCTACAGGCCTGAATGATTGCTATCTATCAAAAGCTTTGCCTATCCAGGCAGGTGTCTCTGAGATTTACAGTGGTGTCATCCCTCCTCTCCTATTCCTTAAACTCTCCACCTTGCTGATGGCGACCAAAGAAGTCTACGCTGATAGATATACCGTAAATTGTCAATTTGTGATGTCTCTGGTCCATGTTATAATGTACCTCTTCTCGCTCAATCAGCTCTATCACTAGTCGTTATATACCATTGTAAAGCACCAGGTTTGGTCTCTGTTATTATTGCTTAAGTACTGTGTTTCTTTTAGAAACACTTATCTTTCTATTCAGAATATACAAATACAAAAGACCAATATTGTTTTGCAGCACCTTTTTTCGGCAATTTTAAAATCAGGTTTTCATGCAGCTGTAGGTTTGTGACAGCGTTCACCAAACATTTAAACGCCGGGAGTCTTTAAAGTGCTTGGTTTAATAATAAAGCTAAACTGGTTGGATACATGTGATATTGCTTGTGTGATGACACTTTCTTCCGATGTACTTGACGTGACATGTGGTTGTGCAATGTTATTCATGAAATGACAATACTTTAATATTACATTGATTAACGTTTCCTTTACCTATAAGTCGATCCATAGTGCCAGGCATAATTTTTTATATGAAATATCGTATACAAAGGTTTTGTTTTACAATGTATCGCAACTGCTTTTTCATTGTACATTTTGGCTGAGTTTAAAGCATTAGATATTGGAGCTTTGTGTACAATTTCAAATCACCATCGACCCTTATTTAGTCTGTGTCAAATTTATTTCAGACCCGCTGTTGCATGTATACCTTTTTAACATACAAATGTGAGGGTGTAATATAGAATTCCAACACCTAGTCCCAGGTGAGCTGATGCTCAAAGCACAATACATATCTAAGAGCTGATAGGCCTTTACAATTTATCTCTTCTTGGGCAAGTGCCAACTTTACAAATGTTGTCCTTCAGTAGATTGACCTGCATTTACACTTGTATTACAAATACTGATTCTACAGGAACTTTCACTCATCTTATCATGGGCTGCATACATATTAGCTTTAGACTTGTTCTGTTGATAAGATGGTCATACTTTTGTGAGGTATTAGAAATACACAATGTTTCATCGGATAACTTAAAGAGATTGTTTCTAACAACGTGTTGACGTGCCAGCCTCCTTGCAATGAAGTACACACAGCACGGTCCTGAATACTTGCCAAACACATTCCTATAGCTAACATATTTATTATTGACTTATGATATAACAAGGAGAAGGGCACTCCTGTTTAAACAGCTTGTGTGAAAATTGAACCTGAAATCGAGGCTTTTTGTGGTCTTCCAGGACTGAGGATGTTTGGACCAATCGGGGGAGAAACAGGCCACTGCGGACCGCAGGTGCCATGAAGAGGAAAATCAAAAGTCACAGATGTTTGAGATTAAATGCCAGTCATCTTGTATTGGGCCATTACTATGTTAGAGAGTTCACTCATATTAGAAGCAGGCAGCCAATTGGAAGTATGCTGCTTTGTTGTCAGTTAGCCTTCCCTCTTGCTTTCGGCCATCTTGAAGTCAGCTAGAAGAGTGTTAAACTTCTGCCTAAGAAAAAATTAAATCAAAAACATAAATGGCAATGGGCTTAACTTTTAGAGGAGAATTGACTATTTCATCTTAAAACTGTGTGTGCTTTCCTGTATGTACATGCGCAGGATAGGCACCATCTGATATGTTAAGCACCAGCTGTTAGGTAAGAATTACTGCAGGCCAACTAGTGTGGCACTACACAAGACTTAACTCTTGGTATTAGATAACCCACCTTTTAGCATAGGCCTGTACTACACAAGTTGGTCGTGTGACTTAGCAGCAAGGCTTATCTTAAGAGGGTTAAGGTGAGCTGTAGAGCTGTACAAAGAAACCAGTAAACACAAGTATCAAATTAAACATACTCTTTTAAATGTGTATAATATATTATTTATACACAAAGATATTTAAAGCATTCTTTCAAAAGCAGTAATTAACTGTAACATTAATTCCAAGGTAGGATTCAATTCAAAAGGTGAACCATAAAGCAGATGAGTAATGCATTCATATGTTAAACAAGTTACAGCACCCAGATGTGATGTCATTTGAGGTCAGTATAACCGGTATATAGGAACACCTTTGCAATATTGATTTTATTTAAGAAAGGCAAGACTAGGGTTAAATTAGGACCCCCTGGTTTTTTGCATAATTTAATTTTATGTCTCACCTAAAAGTTACTATGGGAATCCAGACGTGGACCACTTGCTCACTATTCTCAGAGAGGCACAGCTCCACTTTACGGATGTGGTCCAACCAGACCGAAAGACATGTCTCGGGTTGCTGTTGGTACTCTTATTCAGAGGAGACTTGCCCAGCATTTCGGGCTGGACTACCCCATGGCAGGACAAAAACTGATATGTTTTGGATATTTCTCCTCTGTGAAAGATAGTGAGCTAAAAAATCTGGATAAGACTCTCATAACTGGGACTAATGTCTAGCACAGGTACTCCCAGGACCCCCCTTGTTTTGTCATAGGGTCAGAACAGACTGATAGGTTATAAGAACAGTTAGATTCTCTGAATGTGATGCAGGCAGTTTATTGCCCCAGTATTAAAGTGATCAGCATGTAAAACCTGTAAGGGAACAAGTGCATCCAAAGCCAATAGGTTCAGAGGAGGCCTGTTGGGAGACAGAACAGCCAAAGGCAATGGACAAAGTCAAAGTTCTGATGTTCTCCTTCTTAGAAATATGTTCTTCAATAGCCAGTGTTCAAAAGAGAAAGCACAGCAACTCAAGAGGAGTCACCCTTGGAAAGCATAAGCTGTATGGCCAGTACAGGTAAGTTGAGGTCAACTTGGTGTAGGTTTAAATCATATTCCAAAAGATAGGAAGCACCCCAAATGGCAAAATGATAAAGCTCCACAAGCCTCACAGTACATTTGAAATGAAGAAGTTGTTTCAGATGGTTGCCTTTGCAATGCAGTAGAACCTTGTTCCTGGTCCTTGGTCGTGGTGATTGAAGGGAGGATATCTGGTGAGCTCCTGCAGCAACTCTTAGGGACTCGGCAGCAATGGATTTCAATTGATTCAGTGGCTCTTTGTGGTTTTGTCACCTTTTTTTCAGCGCAGACAAAGAATGAAAAAATCTGGTTAGTATTTCCTTGATCCCTCAGTCCTGGACTCCGATAAGAGGACTCTGTATGTGCATTTCTTCCTTTTGTAGGGTAGTCTGGATGTCTGCAAAGATTTGGCTAGATTTGAACTTCAGAAGATAACGCACTCACAAGTGATCGAGATACCCCAGGTATTTGGCTTCTGCAGCCTTGGAATGTCGCAGCAAGTCGGGGGTTGTACAAAATAGTTTGTCTGGAGTCCAGTTGGTCCCACCAGCCTAAGGGAAGAAGTCATCCTTTACGGGTCTTCCCTGTTAATTTGAAACCGGGTCAGCACAGCTGCAGGGCTTCAACAGGCACTTCGCGGTCGAGGAGGGTGCTGCTGGTATCTTATCATCTTTTGCTTTGGATGTTGTCCTCCAGTGGTTGACTATGCTTACTCCCAAAAACCTCGCTTTTTATGCAAGTTCTGATTCATTCACAGCCTTAGGCTGGCCATCACACAGCCAGGTGTCTGTCCTCCAGAAAAGCCAGCCGGCCAATTGGAACTCGTTTCACTCAGGCACACATGGAGACAAAGGACAGGGAAGTTTCGGGACCCTTCCTCGATTTCTGACTTTCCAGACACACTGGAGCCTGCCTGGGCTTCAGGGTTGAAGGCTGCCAAAGGTAATCCGCACAAAGTACTCAAAGCTGATGCCATCAACAGAGTAAAATCCCAGAAGAAACTAACTAACAAGAAATGGCGAAAAAAGAAGACCAGGGCCATTTTTAGGAAATGGTCACCCTTGGGTCCAGCACTGAAGCTGAGGTATCAGCATGCAGATACATGTCACTAGGTAGAAAAAAATAAACCACTGCCACCAGCCATTCAAGTAAGTTAGTGTTACTAAATGTTACATAAGGAATGGTTTAAAGGAATTACTATGTAACCACATAGCACTGTGTTGTGATGTACTTGGAAGGGTAATAGAAAGGTTATAACAGTGGCGACGAGGACTGGTCTCAGACTCGTACCCCATTTAGGAAACATGAAGAGAAACAGGTACCTGTAAACACATCAGTGAGTGAGTTATGGAAGTGGCTGCTGCAAGGGGTGCAGTAATGCAGCTTGATGACCGCCGAGTGGAATAGGGAGACCCACTGCCCCCAAAAGATGAGTCCCACCACCCAGGGCGATGTGATGCTGAGGGAGTGAGAGGACAGTGGCCTTGATAAGGAGAGTGGGCCTGCTGAATGGCTCTGCAATTATGGCAGACGGTGTGCTCCTGCACCCAGTGAATAACTGGGACTGTTTTTCCTGCAGCTGGTTCTCCTGGAAGAAGTGCCACTGGTGGTAAAGAGGGACACTCATTGCAATATGTACCCAGCCTGAAGGGGAGATTGCTAATACAGACTGTGCCACCTGGCTGTAGCGTTGTGGGACGTGACACACTTGGAGGTGGCAGAGACAAGCGGGGTGGGGGGGTGTAGGACTGCCTCAGGCATTCAAATGTGCACACAAGAAAGTCTGTAAAACCTTTGTATCATTTGTGTTCCTACCTTGTAGCGAAGTCCGTGGGCTCAGTTGTTGAGGGGGCGGCATGACCCCAGGGTGGAATTGGTTAGGGTCTACTGTATGATTGCTGGTCAGCAGTTGCTGTGGTTAGAGCTGGAGAGCTGTTCTCTTCTCGGGGTCCCCAGTCACAGTGATGACATCACTGTACTGGTTGGAGATACAATCCACTCATTATGGACATTCCATGGTCCACGCCCATGGTAACTAGCTGCACGACCGACATGTTTTGAGGAATGGACTTTGCTGCATGAACAGAATGTCACATCCACACGGTTGTTGTATGCCTCCGTCAACAGGGATTCGCCGAAAGAAGAATGTCGATTTTTTTTTTATATCTTTTTTTTAACGTGCTGTGGGACAAGGAATCATCCAAGGAAGACTCGGGGCCATGCCGGGCATTATACTGGATGAATGCAGGTTCTGATTGCCCCGGAAAAACTCTTCATAAATTCGGTTACAGGAGAAGTGAAGAGAAGTGGGATTTGGGTGTTTACCGATAATACTGTTATATTGGTGCACGTTTATTTAATGCGCATTTGAATATTGACGGATTAGCACTGAGGAGTTGTCCAATTAATTTGGAGGAGAACATACTGACATTTTTAATGAAATGTCAAGAAGTTTATGGAAACGTGTTAAAAATCACAAGTGTTAACAGTTTGTTTTTTTGTTTACATCGAATGTTGGATGTGTTAAAAAAGCGTTTAATGACATGCAAACTCACAGGTATTTCGATGTGTTGAAAAACAAAAAAAAAAACGTTAAATGAAATGCACATATGTATCCCGAGCTGCAGGTTGGAATTGTTGTAGTACAGTGCAATCTTTCGGTTAGGTTGCACATTAGGTGTTTTACTGAAACCTGTGGGGGTGTATATGGGTAGTAAAATGTACATGTAGATAATGCAGGCTGCCTTCGGTGTGAGGGGATAGTTCTACCACATACAGAAGTCTATGGTGGCTGCACTGGGAGGCCTGGGTAGATCACTGTCAAGTGTTTATTCATCACGTGATCTGCAATTGCTCGTTCAGAGTTACCTTTTGATACATTTCAGGAGCCTCTCTATTTAGTGGCTGCATTCAGAATAATGGTGCTGGTTAGTCATTTTCGTGTGTGTTACTGTACCAGCAGCGTGTTGAGTGTGAGGTTTATAAAGTTAACCTTCTGAGGAACTGCAGGAGACTTTCATGTAATGTTATGACACAGAATATATATTACAAATCTGCATCATTGTAGAAATGTTTGAGAAAAATGCAGTGTGGGTGTTTGGAAATATTCAATTCAGAGATTATAGCTTTGTTGCAGCTAAACATGGTGTGTTGTTGAATGTGTCAATTTGCACACAGATGAGTGAATATGTGATGTTTATATTAGGCACTTCAGAGCTAACAGCCAGGTTGTTTTACGTGGTGTGTTGTTGAAGTGTGGTTTGTCAAGTGGAATTGTGGTACATTGTTGAGTAAAGGGAATGTTTTTTTTTTGCACTTCCCGGTGATATACACAATTTGGCAAAGATGTTTTACCTGGTTAAGGTATGGAGTTATGGTTAAGATACCATTTGCACACTGATGTCAAAGGAGGACTCAGTGGTTATGTGTACAAGTGTTGACTTATGTCAGTAGCGTCAATTGGGTGTGGAAAGAATGCTTTCTACATGCCAGCTTGAGAGTTATGTTGGTTTGGTTGGGGACAACCTCCTGCCAATCTGCGTGTTATGGATTTTAAGATGTTTCATGACTTTTGGATGTTTGGAGTTTCAAGTCATGAGTTGGTTGCATAATTTCTTTATTGGACATTAAGATCAACCATTTTTGGTTTCTTTGTTGCAGTTTGATCTCTTGTGACTCTTTTCCATCTGCCTATTTGGAGTTTGGGTTGGTACCTGTTTTGTTTGCTTTTGATGGGTCTTAATGTTGCGTGGGCAGCACATTTAAGTTTGTTTGTAAGTAGGCTGTGTGCGCTGTGGTAGAAGTTCCCCTGTGGCTAATCCCATCTCGTCTGAGTCCACATATGGGTTTTTGTGAGTGATTGTGATGGCCTCAAGCTTTGTGTTAGATGAATAAGATGGAGATAGTTGTTGCCTCCGCAAGTTAGTTCCGTATTTTGAAGTCACAGAAGGGCCAGTGTGCCAGCCCATGAGGGGCAAGGTAGTGCTCCGTAGTGGCAGTCTGAAGGTCCATTAGTGGCAGAGATGGATGGAAGGTGTTTCGTTTGTTACAGATGATGTAAGGATGCAGTTTGTTAGCTCATGGAGGGGCATGTTAGTTCTCTAAGGTGGCAGCCTAGATGTTTATTTGTGGCAGGAGTGGATGGGGGGAATCATGCTATATCCAGATGGCTTGGAGTGTATAGGTTGTGGTGCAGCCTGCTGCAGCAAGTTAGTTATCTCTGGTTAGGAGCCTCTGTCTCTGGGTGAAGACATATTTGGTCTTAGAGGTGGTCTGAGAGTTGGCTGAATGGTCTGAGAGTTGGTTGAATGGTGTGAGTGTTGGTTAGATGGTGTCCGCCTTTGCTGCAATTAATATTGTAAACGAGGGAGGTATGTTATGTCTGGTCCTGGTCCCTTTATGTATTGTAAAGGTCCTGCCCCTAAAGTGCCCCTAAATTGCCTATATGTTAAGAACTGGAAATGGTGACAAGTAAGACACCTGTAATGAGGTCTGTAACACAAGCAGCTTTTGTAGCAAAGTATCCATTCAGGAAACCTTTCTTTATATATCCACAAAGTGCTGACAGCCTTTTGGGAAAGATCCTTGAAGAGTCCTTGAAGACGGATGAAAGAAGAGATTGGTGATGTCACATGAAGAAAGTGACACACCTCAGAAGAAATGACAAGGGAGAAGATGAACAGACCATATATAATCTGATGACGAAGTAAGAACCGAGTAAACGCTCACATGTGAAATGAAGAACACATGTGTAAAGAAGCACGGAAGAAAATGACAACCATTTTTTATTGTACAGATGCCGTAATGCAAGTAGACTAAGGTTGGCTATACGTCTTGAATAGATTGCGGCGATGCACCAAGGTATATATATGTATAGGAATCTGGAAGTTCTACATCGTATTTGAGCAAACTGGATCCTGTGAATAGAAAGGCTGGAAGAGTGTGGCATAGAAGGATAAACTCAGCTTAGAATAGAAGGAGAATCAAGAGGCCTGCTTGGCCAAGTGTCAAGGGGTGAAGCAGCCAAGAAACTAGTCAATTAAAATGGGATGATACAATGTACAAGGAGGTGAGAAGCCAAGCTCCTGTTAAGCTTCAGCAGAAGGACATTGGGTGCCAAGTTCTAATCATGTAATACCATTAAGTACAGAAGAGAAGCTCAAAGGTGGTCTCCAGTCTAATGACCAAGATGGGAACTGAATTGGACAGGCTACACTGAGACCAGAAGATACAATTCATACCCAGACTCCCTTTTATTCCCAGGAGCAGTGCTATTTTACAAGGCCAAGTACAAAGACTACTCTCATGGCAGAGAGCTTGAGTGATGATGGATGATGGGCTGATTGAGTGGGGAGGCATGGTCAAGCCCGACCCACAGGCACCTAGCATGCATGCTGTTAACGAGTGGAATATTTCAGAAGGGCACATGCGTGCCAACCAATTATAAAGAGCCCTATAGTTGAGAGACCCAATAAGATGTGTATTTTATGATGTTCAAAATGACTTGCACTGGGGGGGGGGGCAGAGCTGTCCACCTGACAGAAGAGATCCAATCACAACACCAACTATCATAGAAAATATACTTAGATGCTTTTCATTACCCAACCACAACCCTCCATAGGTTTCTTAATTTGCCACATAGGATGATGTCAATGATGATGAATATTTACTATATAATCATGTTTTTTGTGAAATACGAACAACACCTTAGCGCTGGATGTTGGATGATGTCCGTTGTACTCCCTGTTTTAGATAATTGATATTAAAACAGGCAAAGTCTTTTGCCAAATTCCTGAATCGGTTCAATTATTCAGTGTGTTCAAGGTGAGTGCTGTTGTCAGTGTAGAATACCATTGTGGAACCCTGTGTGCCTGAGAAGAATGTTGTGTGGTGAGAGTTCTGAGCCAGCCAGTTGATGAATATATAGCCTGGGTGATGGGAGCTAGTGGGATCTCCGCAAGATCTACCTAGCTTCTTGATTACTTATGCTGATGAATCCTGATGTAACCTGATGAGCAATAAACTACATTAACTGTCTACAGAACAACTGTATCCTTTTAATCTAGGTTTTAATTAGGGGTGTACCGAATAGTGAAATTACTATTCGGCCAAATACTGAATAGTTAGCCAAAGTATTCGGCCAAAGCCGAATAGTGAGCCGAATATTTGGTTTTCTAAATACATTTTCCAGCACATGAGAAATACTGCTTTGCAAGACAGTAAAGAGCATGTGAATGCATGGATCATGGATGCACACATTCAGATGCCCTTTTCAATCCCATTTGATCATTTGCACAAACAAGCGGGCATTTCTATGCATTTCAATTTGCATCTTAAATTCACATTGATGCGTATGTAAATGTGCAAAAACAAACACGTTCCCCTTCATCTGTATGGACCATTTTTGCTGCTGTTGTGTTTTTTTTTATTTATTTTTTTAAGTGTAGGAGCAGAGGCTTGAAATGCTGGTGTCAAATGCAGAGGTGGAATGGGAACCAAAAGGGGCCCTGGCAATAATGTTAAAAGTGGCCCCATATTACATATTTTCAACAAGCCTAACCTTTTTCCTATGGGAACATGTGGGAATACCACACAAAAGAGGCCCAGTGTACCAAGACCTACTGGGAAATCTCGAGAGTTCCCTACAGGCCAGTCCACCCATGGTGACACTGGCATTTTTATCCCATCTCTCACACAGGGCTAGAAGTGCAGCTAGGGGTTCTTCACTGTGACATGCAAGCCACTGTAGCAAGGGAAGCAAGCAGGTGTAGTATCAAGGAAAGCCAGCAAGAATGCTGAGGGTGAGGAAAGCTAGCAAGGGTGGTGAGGAAAGCTAGCCAGGGTGTCAAGGAAAGAAAGCAAGGGTAGCAAGGACAGCAAGCTTGGGTAGGGAATGAAGCGAGAGTAGGAGCCAAGGGAAGGAAGAAAGGGTAGTGATGAAAGCAAGAGAAGCAAAGAAGGATACATAGTGCATGAGATGCAAAATGCACACAGGGACAGCATGCAGTGTGTCACACAATTTAAGTTGTGTTTTTAAGGAAAATCTAATAGCCTGAGAGGTTGCATGTGATTCCTCTGGTTCTTATCTGCCTCACTACACTGTTCACTGCTCTTCACCAACTCCTCCACCTCCATGTCAATCATAGGTCACCAGTAGTCAGCTCTCACACTTCAGTTGCATCTTATCATTCCAAATTGACCTTCATGTGCCATAGCTAGCAGCCTGGCCCTTACACTTGACAGTGGAACTACCTTACCTCCTGTGTTCAGCAAGCCACCTTCAACGGCCAACTCCTTACATACTTTGTGAAAGTGTCTCATCACTTCATCATCACCTCCTTCTTCCTTCCAACCTCTCTGCATCCTCCTCATAACCTCTAGAAGTATGAAAACACTTTTCAGTTCTCTCATCACTTGTTACTTTGCTTTGTGTTACTTCACACACCAGAAAGACTTCCTCTGGTTCCTCCACAGCTTCATCTTCTCTCCCCTCATCATCTACAACCATGCTTTCTGCCCTTGACAGGAATTTGGCCACTCCATTCTCCTTCTCAGGGACATATTGAACCTCACAATTGTGACCCTGCATAGACGTAACCCACCTCATGATCCACCTAGAAACACCATTAAGTCCTCTGGACATGAACAACCCAAAATGGGTTTGTGGTCTGTCAGTACCCTGAAGTCGCTCCCCGACAAACACCTGGAACCTCTTCATCGCCCAAACAACACTGAGCCGCTCCTTTTATATGAGGACATACTTCCTCTCAGCCTCCCTCAATGCCCTTGAGGCAAATGCCACTACTCTCTACACACCTTGCTGCCACCTGCATCTTTCATGATCCATGTAGGCACACTGTGTCAAAACTAACCAAAGCTGGTGCCTTGGCTATTGCCCCCCCCCATACTCATCACATTCTCACTGACGCCACTCCACTCAAACACTACACCCCTCTTTCACAGGATCTTAACATTCTTGCAACTGTCTGCAAAATGTGAGGCAAACTTAGCATAATATTCCACCCACCTCAGGAAAGGCTTGACACACTTTGATTGTCAGTGGGACCCATTGCAGTTTCAGTGGCTGACAACAAACCCCCTTTGGGTTTCACTCCTGCCTCACACAGTATGCCCCAAATAGTTTATGAATGTCTGTTTGAGCTTGCACCTGTCCCTACTCAGAGTCAGCCTGACTCCTCAACAATCTTGAGAACACTCCCCGACCTTCCAACATGTTCATTTTCAGTAGATTCTGTGATCACACTGTCATCCCGAAAACAGAATACCCCCTTTTCCTCATGGAACTTCATCCTTTGAAAGAAAGCTGTAGCAGAGACCAGATACATGCAGTACCTAACGGTCCCCTCTGTTGTCATATATGTTGTCAATTCCTAGGAACCAGGGTGCAGATATACTTGGCAGCCATCAAATCCAACGTGCTAAAGTAGCTCTACAAACCTACCATACGCAGCATCTCCCAATGTTGCAATACTTGCCTGCCACAACATTCCTGTTAAGACACCTTTGGTTCATGCAAATCCATATATCATTACTACATTCCTTTCCAAAACAATAGAGGAGATTAACTCCAACATCTCAACTCTCTTGATTACCCCCAACCCTTCCAATTTCCTCAATTCCATCTTTACGTATTCCCTGGGACAGATTGGAACATGTCTGAGTTTCCCCTACAAATGCACCTTATCTTATCTTATGTTATGTTGATACCCCTTCATCTGCCCCAGTCTGTTCTCAAAAACAGTCCCAAATTCAGTTTCCTCCTGCAACTCCCAATCTACCACATATACCAATCCCGGCATACAGGGATCTATGACAAGTTGCATCTCTGCTTGCTTGTACCATCCCAGTAAGCACCCTCCACACTTAGACACAAACACATCTGCTTCGGGACTTCTTTACACTGTAACACATACATGTTTTCACCAACAATTTCAATCACGGCTTCCGATATGCACTGGCCCTCACCCTTGGTTTGTTACATTTCTTCCCCTCAAGAAGTCTTGACCACGTCTACCAGTCCACTATGGTGTAATCCAAAACAGTGTCTGAGCATAGAAATAATTCATCCATCCACAAACACCGCCACATGTGACTTCTTCCCCTTTTTGGATCTGTTCCCAATACTCTCTACCGAGAATCTTACTCCCCGGATAAAACTCACTTCACTACTACAATCCTCACCTTCATCCTCCTCCCACAGTCAAAGTTCCCTAATTCCCTCTGATGATAAATGTCTACAACACCTTTTAGAATGTAATCTATTCTTACACTTCTGGCAATCAACAGCCAAGCCAGGCTAATTCGCTGAGTTTGGAAAATGAAAGGTATTCACACACCTGAAGCACTTCTTGCACTCTTCCCCAATCCATTTTTCTCAGGGCGCCCTTCTCATCCCTAACTTTTCCATCTTGGACACCTCCAACCTCGGAATGCTTCTTCTCATCCTTATTCTGTGCCTTATTCACAGCACACATCTCCTTCTCACTTTTCCCTTCCAACTCCTTCACACATTTCATTGCATGCTCAACTTTCTTCACAATGTGAAGCACCACATCCAGAGTTGGAGCCCCCTTACTCCAGATCTCTTCCCTTTTGTAATGCTCTCTAACACGCTACATACAGAAACATAAACTGTGGTCCATGACATGCTCATTATTTGATGCTCCAAAATTGCAGCCATTTGCCAACTGTCCCAGCCACATCACAAATTTGTATTTGTATTTGTTTTATTTGTAAAGTGCAATTAGGTTTGGTAATGAAAGGCCTACAGGCGGTGATTAGTTTACATGTATATGCGGATGATGTTGCTACCGCGTTAGTTTGTTTGGAGAAGAATAAGTTGGCGTCAAGGTAAATGCCAAGAGTTTTAGTGTTGTTGGAGATGGTGATGGAGTTACCATCTATAGTAAATGATTTGAAGGCCGTGTTTAGTTTCTTCAGTTTAGCGTGTGTACCAGGATTAGCAGCTCAGTGTTGTCATTGTTTAGACAAAGACTGTGTTGCGCTATACATGCTTGTATCACTGAGTAGATTTTGTTGAGGGTTTTGCTGTCAGTTGCATAGTCTCCAGAGATGGGAATCAGTATCTGGGTGTCGTCCACATAGTTAGTATACGTAACATCCAGATAGTCAAGGATGTCGAACAGGGGCTTTGGTAAGACATTGTTAAGCGTAGGGTACACACAAGAGCCTTGTAGAACCCCAAAGGGTACCAGGGAAGGTTCAGCAGAGTCGGTAAGAGAGAAGACCGTCATAGTTCTGTTAGCCAGGAAGGAGCTGATCCAGGAAGTGGCTGAGTCGGAGAAATGTGCTGCAGATTTCAGATGGTGGCAGAGCGTTTGGTGATTGACCAAATCAAAAGCTGCTGACAGATCAAGCAGTAGGAGGAGTGCTAGTTTACCATTGTCTTTTAGTACTTGAATTTGTGTGGTGAGATCTATCAAGGCAATTTCTGTGCCGTGTCTAGGTCGGAAACCGGATTGCCTCAGTCCCAATAGGTTGTTAGATTCTAAGTAAGCCTGTATTTTCAGGTAAGCTGCTCTATCCAGTATTTTTAGTACAAAGGGTACCGTTGTTATAGGCCTATAGTTAGATGGGTTGGCAGGGTCAAGAGTCAGATTTTTTAATTAGAGGAATGACCCAAGTGTCTTTTAAGTTATCAGGCACTACTCCAGTTTTGAAAGAGGCATTGATAAGGTTGGTGATAAATGGCGCAAGGTTATGTGCAGCTGCTTTGATGATTGGGGTAGGGCAGGCATCACCTTGGTAATTAAATGGTTTGAGTTTCCAAATTATATTTTGCACTTCCCAGATTGACAGGGGTGAGAAACTAAATGGTTTGCCAGTGGGCTCAAAGGTGGAGGTCTTACTAGGATATTGTTTGTAATCGGGGTCAGAAAGTAACATAAATGTTTTTGCATTAATTTTAGATTGTAGCAAGGCTATTTTATCCAAGAGAGCCTTCTGGATGTTAGTACACCATAATGCATCTGTGATACATTTGTCAACAGGGGCTATAGGAGATTCCAGTGCTTTTAGAATCTTAAAAAGTTCTTTTGTATTTGATTCCGCTTGTATGATCCTTTTGTTGTAGGTGTCTTGTTTAGCAAGTATAATGGCCTTTTTATAGTTGGATGATGCTAGGGTCAGCTCATTTTTATTAGTTACTGAAGGAAATGTCTCCACTGACTCACCTTCCGCTTGCTCACACATCACAAAGTTCTAGTGTCCCAATATGGGCCTGGACATCTTCTCATAGAGTTGGTCCAACTTCCGTAAAATAGTTTAATACACGTTCAAAGACTCTCCTGCAGCAGCCCCCTCTTGGAGTTCCACATTTCCTGGCAGCTCCAGCAAGCTCTCCAACACTCTCCTCCTTTCAAACCCCAAACAGTGTTAATAACACACTTTTCCTCTCCAAACTGTAGTTGGGACCATGAATTGCCAAAACGTATCCTCCTTCCTCACACCCCACTTTATTGAACATTCACCTGAGGATGGAAGAAATTGTGTTGGCAGAGTGGTCACAATGATAGAGGCTGTAGCCCAGATAGACCGTTTCTACCTTCCAGTACTTTTGATTCATTCCCTAAATTTCCAAAACGGGTTCATCCAGCTACTCTTCATTTAAAACCCTTGCCTGATATAGCATTGTCACCCTTGGTCTTGAGATGCTTATGTCTCAATGTATCCTAACCCAAAGATGGCTGTTGCAAAATCACCCAAGACTTCCAGAGCTTCCTCTCACCATGACGACTTTGCCTGGACTTAACATGGCCACTGCAAAGTTAAAAAAGACTCCCCTAGTCTTCTCAAATCATTGCAGACTTTACCAGGACCCAGATGGTAGCCCTCATGCTACGCAGCAACCATCAACAAGCGCCTCAGAGTGGCACCATGGCACCAGACCCGTAATGCTTGCTCAGCACTACTACAAGTCTCTCATCAGCGACCATATACCCTACCTACACTGCAGAGCACTGCTCTCCCTCTAGCGCTCTCGGATGAGGACAGCAGCGCTTCCCTGCTCCTTCACTAACTGCCACACCGCAGTGTGGTCACAGATGTCAGCAGCCCACTCCAGGGCACATCTCCCTCATCAGACCACAGGGAACATAGGAGGATGACTGCAGCTCTACACCACGGTTCCAGCAGTACAACAACTGCAACTACGGGGAGCTAAGAACATTGTTGCCAATATTTTAGCTGTCTTCTCCAGGCAAGGAGACACCAAGATGCTCATATAATAGATTGGTTTTAATGTGTAAACAGGAACAGCATAGTTGGTAAGAAGTCCCTCAGAGCTTCCTCAGAGCTCAGAGCTTCCTCATTAGCTCCCTATTCCTTCACTGCCAATTGAGTCCATGACCTCCAACCATCTAGAACCCTCATTCACCGCTCAAGCACAATATAACAGGACTATTTATGAATTCACCACAAGGTTGCTGCTTGCCATTTAATATGGGGGATGGGGCCTTGAAGCACCTGCTCTCTTATGCCCTTGCCCTGGCCTCAAACACCCTATGAGAGTGTTTGAGTGTGACAAAGACATCCATGCAATTACATATCATTAAGGGGCCTCCCTGTCTTTGTAACATTGGCATAGGCCAGGAGGATAGCTCATGGGCAAAGCGTGTGTCTTATAAGCAAGACAATATATAGCAACACAGGTTTGAATCCAGCGCTTGTGATTAGAAACTAGTCTACGGTATTTAAGCACATTATAAAATGACAATTATAATTATATACGTTATAAAATAACAATTATTATAGGGCGGCATTAGCCACCCTATAGTTATATTTTAAGACAGAGACACATAGGAACCCCACAAAATTCTATTGTTAAAAACCTTTGAATCGAGCAACGGATTTGGCTGAAATTCGGTAAGTGAGTAAAAGTCTACGCCCTCTCCCCAGACTGCAAATTCTCGTAAAGATTTGTTAAACAATCAAAAAGTTATTAAGCATCCAAAATATATATTCTTTTCCAAAAGTGTGGCCTGCTTCCCATTCATTTTCCCATAGACAAAAAAGGTCATTTTTTTCCAAAGCACACAGCCCAAACCGCTGGACGGATTTGGACCAGAGTATGATGCAAATTGCACACGAAGAATTGACTCGAATGCCATGCGTGGTTTGGGGTTATTCCATGCTGTTATTTAACATTTGATGGAGAAGGGTGTGCCCTCTTCTGCCAAAATGAAAGTTATATCTCCCATGGTATTTCAAAAAAGGTAGCAGGCACTCCTCTCCAGAAAGAACATGGCATGATAACCTGTTCTAAGATGAGAGTTTGCAGCACACACTTTTTGCTCACTGTACATTTCACAGATGGGAAATATCCTTTTGCATATCAGTCTTTGTCCCGCCCACATGGGCAGTCCAGCACTAAAATGCTATGGCAATTCCTGTCTGAAAAAGAGTACCAACAGCAACACCATACACGTGTTTCAGCCTTGTTGGGCCTCATCATTGAGTTCATTGCAGAATCATGATTTCCATAAATTAAATGACTGCCATCTTGTTTTTCTCTCGATGCAAGAGATATTCAAGGCTATAGCCAAGGTTATGGGAAAATGATACCCAGTAAAAAAGCTATTTGTAGGCCACAAAACATACAAATGCCATCAGGATAGAAGTGGGGGATTGGGGGCTGAGGGGTGGCTAGAAAGGACTGAGTGAAATTTGAGAGTTGGGGAGGGGACCAGTGACTGAGTTTTCAACACAAAGATTTCTGTAGCCTCAGCTATAGCGACAAATAGCTGACATCTGAAAGCAAACTGCATTGCAGAAGCAGCATGTGCTCTTGGGTGAAAGGGAGAGGGGTGGTGAGAAGGCCATCTGGGGAGTAGAGGGAGCTGGCATGGATGAGGCGGGCACATGGTGATGGCCTAGGAGGGCAGGGAAGAATTTATTTTCTGCTGTTTTGCCGATATTATATTGGACAGTCCAATGTCCTTATTGCCGTGTGCTTTCTTAGTTGTAAATATCTCATAAAACACAGCATCCACATTTTTATAAAACAGAAAAAATGAAATTAATAAAAATCACATTCATGCTGAACACTGCTATCAGAGAACCCTGGCCTTAAGGAGTTTTAGAGACAGCACTTAACCATTATGCAACAATTTTACTGTTTGGATTTTCACATATTGTATACCTAGCCTTTTATTATTGAACATGTTAAATTATCAGCTAATTATGAACTGTATGCCCCATGAAGCAGCAAGCATGTGTGCTTTAGTGGTTAAATGCTGGGCATCAAACTCTGGTAGACCAGGGCTCAAAGCTGTATGTTTTTTCTTTAACTAATTTAATTAAATTAAAAGAAACAATGCAAGTGGGAGGTGGCAAGGTTTGCTACAGTGCAGTCATGTGATATTATTTACCATAAGGGCATTTAGACATGACTGCAAAGTCAGCTACGTCCAAACAACCCTCATGCTGAGATAACAGCGCCGGAATGGCTTTCGCGCCGGAAAGGGCGTGCTGAAATGGGCGCTGTGGTGGAATGCCCATGCCAAATTGGCCCGTGCCAAAATGGTGGCACTGAAAAGGGGTGTACTGCTTCAAGAACGCTGCTTAACCAAAGTCTGTGCTCCATGGCAAATCATTTTATCTCACTGCGCATTGCCTAAAAACATTGTGAGTTCTCAAAGTTTTAAAAATCTCATAACACACGGCATGCAGCATTTAAAACCCTGAAAGTTTTGCGCTCAGAGACAATTGGTTTGCCTTTTGCTGAATTACATTTTGGTATTTGTAGTCTCAGTCAAAATGGGGGGAATGATGTCACAATTGTACACTATTGCCTAAAATACTTCTATAAGGATGTATGTGTTTCAGTGACACTATGGTATGTATACTTTTAAGTTTGCTTTATAAAGCAGAGTATTGTTGAAAGAGAGACATGAGGGTGAGGAGGGGAAATGATGAGTGGGCAAGTAAGTCATGAGTATTTGCCCAAGGAAGCTCGCAATCCTGGAAACTGGTGCAGTTATTTTCCCCTGGTTGTGGTTGCATTTCAGCTCACAAGTAAAGGACATATGTGGGGGGACAGCTTTTTCAGGGGCGGATGCAACCCCTTTGTTTTATTTGAGGTTGGTAAGGTTGCTTAAATATTTGGGTACTGGGATTTTACCGAGGTTGTCCTGTTCCTAGAGCAGACACTCACCCACAAGACAACAATCACTTATTTCATATTGGGATTGTGTTTTCCATGGAATATGTCACTACAGATTGCTGGGTTTAAAAGGTGAGTACCTTTAATACTTTGCCAGCATGTTTATTGAAAGATATCCTCTCTCGGGTTATTTTTCTGGTGGTCATTACTTTTTTTATACTTCCAATGCTATTGTGTCTTGCACACTTTCTTCTAAGGAGAAGGTCAATTTAACTGCATTTGTAAATCCCACCTTAAAATATGTGGCCACTTACTGTGTGTATACTCATGGGTGCCAACCTTTGATTTTTGCTATGGGGGCAAAAGTACCTGGGCATGTGTTATTCTTGCAGCCAATCATTTTTTACCCTTTCCTGTGCTGCTTAAATGCAGGTAATTGGGGCTGTGTGATGTATCACAACAGTCACCAAGAGACGAGCGATACAACAAGGGGCTTGAAGCAAGCTGCTTAACCAAAGTGTGTGATCCTCTGCAAATAATGTAATCACACAGGACCTTAACTAAAAACATTGGGATTTCTCAAAGTCTGCATTATTATTCATAATTTAAAAAATAAAATAGTTGCACATCTACTGTGAAATCGAGGGTGAAAAATCATTGGTGAGCCAGTCCTCCCAACCATGCAGTAACCAACCTGACCCCGCTTAGCTTCAAAATGAGGAAAAGGCCAGCTCCCTCAGGCCATGGTGCCTAATAAAGAGACAATGTTGCAAGACCACTTAGAGCAACATGGCCTGAGGGTGCTGGCCCCTTCCTCACTTCGAAGCTAAGCAGTACTGTGCATATATTCATGGGTACCAGCTTTTGGTTTTCGCTATGGGTGCAGAAAGTACCAGGGCATATGTTATTGTTGCAGCCAGTCATTTTTTCCCTGTTTCCGTGCTGCTTACATGTGGTTAGTTGGGGTTGTGCGATGTACCACAACAGTCATCAAGAGAACAGCCATAAAGGGGCTTGGAGCAAGGGACAGGACATTTTGGCATGGCCAGTTAGGTGCACGTCATTATGGCGTGATGTTTTTGCTGCAATTACTGGTTGGGCGTGCCCAGATAGACACAGCAATTTGGGGCAGCGACCTCTCAGCGCAAGGATGTTTCAGCACGAGAGGTCCCAATTGGCAGCAACCTGCAGGCACTTTGAATTTTGTAATATGGATTAAATGTTTAAAAGATGTATTTACTGCAACATTATAAAACAGGATTGGACATGTATTGCACCATTGTTGCAGAATTGAACATGTATTAAACATGAAACACATTTATTTACTGCAACATTATAAACTGCATGCAACTATCCATCAAAAACAACTTTACACCATGTACACACACACACACACACACACACACACACACTCACATCAAACGCACACACATTGCATGCACACCCTCTCAGATAACATGCACACCCTCACACCACACATTCCCCTTACACTGCACTTATATTCAAAAAGAGGACTACAGCGCCTCGGGGCAAAATTATAAAACACAAAAAATGAAATGAACAAAATCACATTTATGCTAGACGCTGCTATCAGAGAACCCTGGCTTAAGGAATTTACGACGCAGCACTTAACCATTATGCTTCAATGATGTTGTTGTTTGAATTTTCACAAGTATCATGCCTAGCCTTTTATCATTGAACACATTAAATAATTATAGGCTAATCATGAAATGTATGCTCCATGAAGCACCAAGCCATTGTGGCCTAGTGGTGAAATGCTGTGCCTTGAGCTCAGGCAGACCAGTGTTCAAGGCTGTATGTTGTTTAATTAATTTAATTTAATTAAAAGAAAAGCAACACAAGTGGGAGGTGGCAAAGATTGTTGCAGTGCAGTCATGTGATCTTATTTAGCATGAGGGCATTTAGACGTTGTGGGATGTATTGACCCACTTTTGCTCTGCTATGCTGCATCACTCTGTTATGGTGGTGCCAGAAACAGCAAAATGGCCGCAAGACCCTTGTGCGTGCAAAACCCCCTGAAAATTCCACTTTTCAATGCACAAAAAGATGGCTGCCCAATCTGCCATGCATGTTGTCAGTGGGGGAACAGAGCACTCGCTACTGAAATGTGTCACTGGGCTCCACAACAATTGAAAATGGAGTGCAGAAGGAAAAAGCAGTGCTTTGCTAAATGAAACTCCAAATCTTGCTTTAAATCACTTTTTCGAAGGGATTGGTTCCTGCAACGTATTCCACATCTATGACAGGTAATCACCACAGCTGTGCTGCTTTGGAAAATGTTCTCGGCGTCTGCGTCCTGCGTCAATGACGTCGATGCGCTGTCCTCGAGGGCCTCCGTTGAGGCAACATCACTGGATGTTATAAGTAGGATGCACGACGCCCGTAGCCTCAGTTCTGTTTTTTCCGCGAATGTGTTTGCTTCAGAGATCTCGGCGCGCCTCGGTTCTTCTGATTCGATCGGTTCTTCGAACTTGGTTTGCGAAATTAAGGCATGTCTTCTTCTTCTTCTACCGCCCAGTCGGGATTCAAGAAGTGTCAGGAATGTGGTTCCAAGATGTCACTTACGGACCTCGGCGAGGACCACGCCACCGATGGCTGTGACGAATGCCAGTATTTGACGTCAAAGGCCTTGCGGGAGCAAAAGAAGAAGCTGTCGGTAGGTAGGGTTTACAAGCCCCGAAAGTTGAAATTCACTGGGCTTTCAACCGACAATTCGAGGGGCAACTCTCCACATCATCGGCGTCAGTCCAAGGGGTCTCGGTCCCAGAGTGGTTCCCACCATTCCTCTGCCTCTTCGAGGCACTCGCAGAAGAGCCGTCATCAGTTGCCTTCCCCGTCCTAGTCCGAGGACTCCGCCAGACGGCTGGTAGCCTGTCCTACCAAGCATTCCTTTCCTGCAGAATGGGACGCATTTCGTAAGGCGATGATGGCGATTTTCAAGTCGCAGGTGTCAAGGAGTTCCCCCCTTCTCACCTGAGTTCGATCTTTGCTGGATTTCTTGATTAATGCCTTCTTGCGGACGGATCGAGTCTTGAATAAGGCTGCACGAGTCTCTTCTGACTCCAGCGTGCGTTCAAGGTTCCGGGATGCAAAGATCCAGGAATCTGGGAAATTTACAGAGTGCGCTACTAGCACACGAGTCCAGGAATCCCGAAAGGAAGAAAAAGGACTAGGAATGGGGTTGGTTGGAAAGTAGCAAGGAAAACAATACAGCGAGCTACGGAGCACACATCAGGTTGCTACTTCGCAATAGCATTGAGACGCGCGGAGCCGCGGGGGGCGTGGTCTATTAATAGAACACGCTACGTCCAAGGTGTAGAGCTAGGAAGGTGTTTCACAGTGGACGGCCATGTTGGGAGTACAAGGGAGTGTAAGCCCTGTTGAGACAAGGACCAGGAAGTCCAAAAGGGGCGTGTTCTCTAGTTCATGACAGCAGGGCTACATTCCATCTGCGCCTTCGAGAGAAGCTGACAAGGAACGCGCTAGGGCCACCGTTCACACGCATTCGGGCTCGGGCGGTCGGCGCGATCACCGGGAACCTTCGAGGTCCCGGTCGGACAAGGTGGATTGCTCTAGCCATGCCCACTCCAGGTCCCGGTCCTCAACGCACTCGAGACCGGTGGAACCTGTGAGGTCTTCTAAGAAGACGTTGACTCCATCGGCGCCATGTCCGTCGAGGGACTCTCTCGAGGCTCCGCCTCTGAGGAAGTCATCGACGCCCTCGGCGTCAAGGCCATCGAAGGACACGCACGGGGCACCACCCTCGAGGTCTGTGTCGAAGCCATCGGTGCCACGCTCGACATTCACCCCGATTTTGTCAACAACCTCGATGCCTTTTTTGGAGGCTTTACTCGAGGTACCCTGTACATCGGTGGAAACTCAGAGGAAGGCCCTGAAGAATTCGGGAAGGCCTGTATTTGAGCCTTTTTCTGTGACCTCATTCAGGGATTTATTCCAGCCTCTGGATTACATCTCTGAGGTGTATGAAGGGTCTGAGGAAGGTTTGGTTCCTGATGAGGTTCCTGATGACCTGTTATCTGGTCATAGCCAGTTGAAAGACCTGCGTCAGTCTTTGCACGATGCCAGTGGTCTTGATACCTCTCCGGAGGTTGAGTTTGGCAGGCCTGAGCCTGGTACAGATGCTGAATCTTTGTACAGGCGACTCATGTCGAGGGTGACGGAGTACTTGGGGTGGTCTGCGCCACCAGTTGAATTTCTGCAGGATGACCTGACAGATATCTTTGACCAAGGTCTGCCCACTGACCCAGTGCTGCCATTTCATATGGCTTTACAAAGAAGGGAGGCAGCAGCTTGGACTGCCCCGTAGAGTCTCCCTGCAGTGAGAAAGTTGTTACTGAAAAAATACTGGCCAGCCAGTAGCGACCCCAGCTACTTGACTACGCACCCCACTCAAGAGAGTTTGGTGGTGCAGGTGGCTATGGCCCCAGCAAAACAGGTATCGCACCCTACCATCCCTCCTGATAGGTATGACAAATGCTTTGATGGCTGGGCAAAGAAAGTGTTCTCTTCAGGGGGTATGGCTTTACAGGCAGCCAACTCTGTTTGTGCCTTAGCACGTTTCACTCACACTCTGTGGAATTGTATATCGTTGCCGGCTGAACATATTCCTGAAGGGAAGGAACGGGATGGTTTTCTTGCCCTTGTTCAAGATGGCAGGGATGCCATGTGTGAATCCGTTCAGTCGGGTCTGGACGTGGCAAACTCTGTCAGCCGGGCCATGGTGGCGAGCACCATGATGCGCAGGTTTGCGTGGTTGTGGAAGTCAGGGTTTGCTCCTGACGTAAAGCCTGGCTTCTCAACATGCCTTTTGATGGTGAACATCTTTTTGGCAGCAAGGCTGACAAGAGCCTTGAGAGGTTGCAGACCTCTAAAGCTGCAGCAAAGTCATTGAGCTCTGCAGTTTGCCAACCTCCACCTTTTCGTCCTAGGGGACAGCAATGGAGGGGAGGTTCCTTTCGGTACTACTCTTCCTTTACTAGATTGAGGGGAGCACCAGAGGTGGAAAACAAGGTACTCGAGGTGCCAAGGCCGTTCAGGCAGTTGCCTCTTTGCCCTCAGGCATTGCCGCAGACACTTCAGCTCAGTCAGGAGGCCATGTCCCATGGTACGCCGGTTGGGGAAGGCTGGCGCAGCATCTTGTAGAATGGCGTGCCATTACTTCAGATGTGTGGGTTCTGGAGAAAATTGCCCACGGCTACTGTCTTCCTTTCCGGCAGAGGCCTCATGACAATCCACCAGGGAATCTCTCTTTGAAGAGTCCGGATCCGCTCCTTGCGCAGGAAATCAAATCCCTGCAAGAGAAAGGCGCCATTGAACTGGTGCCTGTAGTGGAGAGGAACAAGGGATGGTATTCCCCATATTTTTTGAGCCCGAAAAAAAAGACGGGGGATTGAGACCCATCATGGACTTGCGTGGTTTGAACAAGCTCCACAGGAAGGACAAGTTCAAGATGGTTACTCTTTCTCAAGTCCTCCAGGCCCTTCAACTTCAGGACTGGTTGGTGTCTCTCGACCTGAAGGACACTTATTTTCATATGCCAATTCATCCCAAGCACAAGAAGTACCTGAGGTTCGCCTTTGGCGACTCGCCCTTTCAGTTTTGGGTCCTGCCATTCGGATTGACCTCCGCCCCAAGGGTCTTCACCAAGCTCATGGTGGTGGTGGCAGCGTATATCAGGAAAGGGGGGATTTACATGTACCCCTACCTGGATGATTGGTTGATCAGGGCGTGCTCTACCGAGCAAGTCCTGGATCATCGGTCGGTCACCTGCGACTCAGTTCACAAGCTGGGCTTCTCCCTCAACTTAAAGAAGTCCCACTTGACACCTACCCAACGACTCCAGTACATCAGTTCAGGGCTTGACACATCCATGGGGCAGGGTTCGCCTCACCAGGTGAGGGCTCATCACATTCTGCAGATGGTGAACAAGTTTCAACATGCCCAGTGTCTCCAGGCGTTCGAGTTCTTGAGGTTGCTCGGCCTCATGGCATCCTGTATTCTTCTGGTGCCAAAGGCTAGGTTGCGGATGAGATCTTTGCAATGGGCTCTCAAGCTCCAGTGGTCGCAGTCTTGCGGCAGGATGTCGGACCCCGTTCAGGTGCCACCCTCGGTTGCCCAGTATCTTCTGTGGTGGGATGTCGAAGGCAATCTGATGAAGGGGGCTTCATTTTGGCTACCCTGGCCGGAGGTGACTATTGTGATGGACGCATCCCTCACGGGATGGGGAGCTCATGCCAACGAGTTGATAGTCAGCGATCGTTGGTCTCCATCAGAGTCCAGACCCCATATCAATCTGTTGGAGCTGAGGGCCTTCGGGCTAGCCCTGAAGGCTTTTCTGCCATCTGTGAGAGGAAAGAATGTCCTGATTCTGACGGACAATACAGTGGCCATGCAGTACCTCAACAAAAAGGGGGCATGGTCTCTCCCTCTGTGCAGATAGGCGATGCAGCTCTGGTTCTGGACCATCCAGCAGGAAATTTCGATCTCGGCAGTTCATCTGGCCGGAGACGAAAACGTGGCGGCAGATGCTCTGAGCAGGCAGAGCACGGTCTCTCACGAGTGGGAGCTGGCTCAGGAGATTCTCTTGGAGATCTTTGCCCTTTGGGGGACTCCACAAGTGGCTCTCTTCACCACCAGTGTCAACCGGAAGTGCGAAAGATTCTGCTCACAGGAATTTCCTCCAAGAGGAGCCTTAGGGGACGTGTTCATAGTGGAGTGGTCCTTCCCACTGCTGTACGCGTTTCCTCCAGTCCCTGTCATTCCGCAAGTGCTGCGGAGGTTCGGTCCCCGGATGATCCTCATTGCTCCAGCATGGTCCAGGAGAACGTGGTACCCGGACCTTCTCGACTTGTCCATCTGCCCTCCACGCTGTCTTCGCTATTGAGACAATCTGCTCTCACTGGAGGGGGGGCAGGTTCTCCATCCAGAGGTCAAGTATCTCAACCTTCATGCTTGGCTTCTAAAAGGTTGAGGTATAAGGATTGGGACCTCCCTGAAGACAGGGGTGTTGCTTTCGGCCAGAAGGCCAGCAACAAAGTCCCTGTACCTTTGCCATTGGCGAAAGTTCTGAGACTGGTGCAGGGTTAAGAATGTGGATCCTTTTTCATGCGCCATTCCTGTTGTTCTGTCTTTTTTGCTTTCGTTAGCCCACAAGGGCCTGCAGGTGGGTACCATTAAAGGTTACCTGGTGGCACTGTACATATTTAAGCGCTCGTCTGAGGAGTGTTCTTATTTTAAAATTCCTTTTGATTTTTCAGTTTCTCAAAGGGCTCACTAATGTGTTCCCACCATTACCTTTCCAGGTGCCCAGTTCGGATTTGGAACTGGTTCGAAAATTCCTCATCAGAGCTCCGTTTATGCCTTTTCATTCTTGCCCTTTGAGACTGTTGACACTTAAAATTGTATTTTTAGTTGTGGTTATTTCCGCTCGCGGAGTGAGTGAGTTGCAGGCACTATCCGCTAAGACTCCCTTCACGGTGTTCTATAAGGACAGGGTTGTCCTTAGGGTTTGTCCTTCTTTTCTTCAGAAGGTTGTGTCGGAGTTTCATTTAAGCCAGAAGGTCATTCTTCTGGCGTTCTATCCTCCTCCGCATCCTGGTAAAGAAGAGGAGAGGATCCATAGGTTGGATCCTAGGAGAGGTTTAAGTTTCTACATCTCACGCATGTCCTGGGTCAGAGTGGACTATCAGCTCTTTGTAGGATATGCTGGAAGGTGTTTGGGCCAAACTGTTAGTAAACAGACCTTGTCCAGATGTATTATTTGACCATCTCAGAATGCTACCGTCTGGCGGGTAAGGCTTACGGGCCCATTCTACTAGGGGTGTGGCTGCCTCTACTGCCCTGCAGAGGGGTGTTCCCATTCGTAACATTTGTGAAGCAGCCACATGGGCCTTTGTCCATACTTTTGTAAAACACTACTCCTTGGATTCTATCCATGGGCAGGATTTGGCCTTTGGCAAGGCGGTCCTCTATTCTGCAATTTAATTGGGCATTCTAAAATTCTAAATTATTTTCCCACCTCCTGACGTTGGTACTGCTTTGGCAGTCTGTCGTGGGTGTGGAATACGTTGAAGGAACCAATCCCTTCGAAGATCAAGTTACTTTCTCCTGGTAACGTTCTTTCGATGGGATGTTCCGACGACTTATTCCACATCACTCCCTCCCTACCCGCCCCTCTACAGAATTTCTTATGCGATTGCAGCTTTTGTTTCCGCAAGGCTTTCTGTAGTCATTCTGGCAGAAGATTGGTGCCACACGTTCTGGAAAAAAACTACAACTGAGGCTACTGGCGTTGTGCATCCTACTTATAACATCCGGTGATGTCAGCTCGACGGAGGCCATCGAGGACAGCATATCGACCTCATCGACGCAGGATGCAGACGGCGAGAACATTTTCCGAAGCAGCACAGCTGTGGTGATTACCTGTCATAGATGTGGAATACGTCCTCGGAACATCCCATCGAAAGAACGTTACCAGGTAAGAAAGTAACATGTTCTTCTTTGCTGCTGAAACTTCAGAAGGCCGATGCAGAACACCTTTCAAATATTCAAAATTCTTGCTGGGTGATACAATTCAATTAGTTTAAGAATTCATTGTGAACTTACAAGGTCCTGAAAGGCTGAGAGCATAAAGAGATTTCCACAGCAAAATTGGCCTGTCTGTGGATCTGTAATAAAATCTCTGTGCAGCAGAGGGCTGCTGTGATGACAGCTGTCAGGGGCCTGCCTGATTACATTTTAAAATGTATAAACTGAAAGTCAATTGTTTGCAATCTAAGAGGCAGTTACCGATTACTAAGGCATGCTTACTAAGTGGACTTTAGGCATTTTACTGAACTGATCTCACATACTACCAGATCTTTATAGTCCACACTTTCCTCATTTCCTGTCTATATTCATGACACCTTTTTGTAATTATACTGTCAAAATCTACTATTGTAAATATGCTTATTGACATTGTATAACTTCATTGCAACTGTAAATGCATTCTTATGTACAACCAAGCTGTGAGTAATCTTGTGCAATGCACCCTAATACCTTTGGGTCTGGCGTGCAATACAAACAATAAACAAACAAACAAACAAACTGATAGTAACCCATATTGTAATTGTTTTGATCCCATGCTTTAAAATCTTGAAAGAGAATTCTAGCTGTTATTTGATACAACAAGTTTGTTTTGTGGTAAGGAAAAGTCAACAGAGTTAACAATTAAATTAAACCTGGCTGAAGCTGCCAAACTGGAATAGCAGGTTTTTCTCACAGAAGGAAGGTCTTTCCCCCAGCAGGAAATCATGCAGAGGCGTTAATTACAGGGTAGGAAAGAACCTGGTCTACAGTGGGAAAAAGAACAATGACAAGCTGCAGATCCGGAAATTCGAAGTGTGAAGACAGTCGTAAATGGCCTCTGCAAGGAACAAACATGGGGCATGGCTCCTGGGCTTCCAGTGAGAGACCAAGGGGTGGAGCCAAGCGACCATTTGTTGCTTAACATGGACAAAGAACACATTTTAAAAAGACTGATAACTGACTATTTAAAATTGTGAAAAATATCAAAATAACAGAGTTGTTAATGTAATTTCTGGCTGCACCGGGGTGAAGAGGCGCCAGAACTGTGAGACATGTTCTGGACAGCAATGGCAAGAAATTTGATTATATGCAAAATGTATGTCCGCCAGAATTGTGAAACTTTATACACTCATTCCCATGTTAAACACGCACACTTGTAGAAATTTGCTTAAAAATGACATTGTGTTCATAGTGAAAAGGGCAACATTCTGTGGAAAGCGGAGACAAGATCTCACAGCTATGGGGATTTGAGGAATAGCTGCTATGTAAAATATGTAATTTGTATATGTGATTTTTATAGAGGATGCACATGTGTAAATATGTATCGTGCCAAAAGTAGACTTTGTGTTCCAGGGGTTAGGGGTGGATTCTCAGCCTCATAAAATTGCACCATAAAGATGACACCCCATTTCTCTCCTCCTATCAAGGCAGAGAGTAGACTCTGACCCAATCACCTTCCAAAGGGGCAAGCTTGGCTAAACCGGTCCACACACCACCTTTATGATGTCATGTCATAGCATAAATAGAGACAGCCCACCACACATAAAGACAGACAGATTCACTCACTCTCCTGATGCTGGAGGAGCACCATGCACCTGAAATCTACATCTTCCTTTCTCCAGACTCCAGAAACTTGGCAAAGCAAAAGGCCTATTGCATAGCTGAACCATTTTCAGCTAGGCCTCAAATTCTAGAACAGAACCCAACAAGCCTAAGGGGAAGCATCATAATACAGCCGGGCTGTGCTGTTACTGCTTGCCTGCTAATTAGAAATAGCCTCAGAACCAAGAAGGGCAGATCCAGTCCTGTGCCGTGCTGTGACGAGAACGCGCCTTGCTGACCCTGTCCAGTCCGATGTGCCGTGCGGTCTTTCCTAAACCAGATCCAGTGCCCTGACCAGAACTGACGATCCCATTTAAAAACATATCCTGTGAGTATAAAAAGAAAGAATTGTGTCACTAGCATATGTACTTTGCATAGTCTTATCCTTATCTTAGACCCATCCTATCTTGTATTCAGAACCTGTATTGTTAGGAGTATCTTTGCATTGTCTGAATCCGTTCCCCAACCCATCCTATCTTTCCTCCAGAACCAGTATTGTTAAAACTATCTCTGCGCTGATCCTTTTCTCATCTGAAGAAGGCAAGTTTCTTTAGCAGGCAGTCACCCTGATCAAGTGACTGTGTTCCTGTGTGGTATTCATTTTGTTCATAGTCATCCTCTAGTGTAAGAAACCCATTTGTCATTTTTAAAAGTGCGCTCTTGTTTTCCATTCTCGCGCCTATCTTGAAAAACGACCTCTACTAAAACGTCTGTAACTCCCTCAGTTTTTGTGATAGAAACAAAACTCCTGCTTGTAGATAACATCCACAGCTTTCCATCGCACCTAAAACCATTCCAAATCAATGCGATTCTCCCATTATCGTGAATATCGCGCAGTGAAAAGTTTGCCGCAATTTTTCGTTTTGGGAAATTTTTACACGTGTAAAACAGCTTTTAATTGCTTCGGACTTACATTTTGAGATTTCAAATGTTTTCTTTGGATTAAATCATTGCTTGTGTTTGTGTGCAGCTATCCAAAGCTGCTCCATAAGAATGTATAACAATTTCAGCAATCATGACCAAATTCGGTGTCTTTGCCCAGTCCATTCTAAAGATAACTTTAAAAGCCATACTGACAGTTTGACAGTCAATTCCGTTTTTCTCTTGTGTTTGAAAAGGGGAAAGTGGGATTGATATTCTGTTTGAATTCTGCCATTCCTGAATACCTGCTCTCTCCTCCTATCTCTTTACATTGCCTATTGAGGGTTAAGGAGGATGCAGGGGGAAGCTCTAGCCACAGTGCTATCTGATCTGAACCAACACAAAAGTATTATTTTCTGTGCTGAATTGTTTTTGCTCACTACTTACTCCTCGTGTGTTAAAGAGATCTTTCAGTGTGACATCACCCCATTGGTGATTGTTGTGTACCTATTAAAACACATTGTGATAAAATTTGTAATATATAAATAAATATTTACCTTTGCAAACCAGCCTGATTCATGGTTCAGTGTGACCGGGAGTGGGGGGGGGGTGTTCCAGGAGAAGGGCGTGATATGAGTGGTATATCGTTTAGAATAATGAACTTTTAGACAAAAATAAATAAGGCTTTCAGTTGTGCACTACATGCTAGGCGTTGACTTAAGTGTGTGCCGTATTGAAATCACTTACAACGTGGCTGCAATGTCAGCTACGTCCAAACATCCCTTGCACAAAAATAACGGCAGCGGAATGGCTGTCACGTCGAAAAGGGTGTGCCGAAATGGGTGCTGAGGCGGAATGGGCGTGCCAAATCAGCCCGCACCAAAATGTTAAGTGTGTGCTCCATGGCAAATAATCTCCCTGCGCATTGCCTAAAAACATTGCAAGTTCTCTAAGCCTGCGATACGAAGGACATGGCTAGTGGTCTGGTAGCGTTTTAAAATGGACAGTGGCGCAAAGTTACGGTGGCTTTAGCTGAATTTCAGGGGTTTTGTTGCATTATGTTCTCGCCTTAACATCCCTGCAACTAACATTTTTCCCAAGAATTTCAAAGGTTTGATACAAAGTATTGCTCACCTTAACGTCCCTGCAATGAAAGTGATTTCCTTGAATAAGTATATACGTAAAGTTAAGCACCTTCCTGGCATACCCAAAAGAGAATGTGGACCAGAAATGGAGGTTGCAGAGCCCATTATTATGCGCCCCACCTTTGAATTTGATTCTGACCTGAAGTTACTTGTAGTGTTATTCTGTTGTGTACACATCTGAGTGTACTGTATTCTGTTGGTATTTATTTGTTTGTATTGATTGCCCAGGTCCAATATCTCGTCAAGCGGTATTTCGCTGTGTCTTTCTATCGAAATGTATTCAAGCAGGATATAAATATGGGACTTCAGTGGATGCATTCAGTACACATAACATGTCACACCTGCACAGTCGAAGCATGCGACATAAAAGCACTTTCAAGTGCAAAGGTTTTCAGGTACTCCTCATTCCCATAATGCTTCTATGCTTGTCAATTAGATACACCTCTTCGAAACCCTCATTAAACGTGTGTCATGTGATTTTGGTTTGGTTCTCCCTGCCAGGGTTAGCAGTATTATTTATATTCTTGGGTTGTGTGTAAACAAATAGAAAACAGTTAAACCAATGTTTGTTTATACATATACGCAAAGTTCTTCATTCCTGTAAATGTGTATAAGAACAACACCAATGAGTTTGGAAGTGGCTCAAAAGTGGACGAGGGCCTCCAATTAGTGCAGTGCCTATTTTAGGGAGTGTGCTAAGAGATAAAATAAAAGTGACTGTAGCATGCGTTCTAGGGTGCTGCATGTGAAGTGTTATGCTCTATTAATAATGCCACTATAAAAACTGATTTTGTGTAAGGGACAGATAGTGACATATGCCCTCCGTCGGTGGCTTCCTTTCATGTTAAGCCACCTATTCCACACCTCAAAACACAATTTAACATCCTTAAATGCCCTCCCCTACTCGTTCACACCAGATGGCAGAGGAGTCTAATGTTCAGTACTGTTCAAGCTATCTGTAAAGGTTACTTTGTGATGCCTTTGAACACCATCCTTAAGGATTTTCAAAGGACTGTGTGTCTAGAAACAGATTGTGTGGCTCTTAAAAAACATGTGCACCTTTCAACTGGGAATGAATTCGATCTTTGTCTATAGCGGCTCATTTGTATCATAAAGGCCTCCGTGATCTACTTCCACCTGACCCAGAAATAGTATTTTATTAATGCTGCAGGTATTGAAAATGGTTGCTATGTAACCTGTATCATAATAGCTATGTTATGTGGCATCTCCGTCTCTTTCCCTGACAGTGTCAGAGAGTCCATTTCGAACTCGTGCAGCTCTCTTTTTCTAGACACTCGTTAAAACCATTTCCCAACTGATACCATTGCTATGAATCCCATAGAAGCAACGATGCACACGTCACATATCATCATTCATTAACATTTCCCCAGCTGGGTCAAAAACTTGTGCATGGGCAGGAACGTTTTTCTCTAATGTCACACCATATAGAGGGCCTCCTCAGGAAACTGGTGGTATTCCGGCAGTAATACCACCAGCGCAAATAGTGTTACCACTACTCGGTCCAGCGCTATTAGTGCCGGACCACGAGTAACGATTGGAAGGTATTGCCCATTTCCCATAGGACCCAATAGGGTTGGAGGCGTTATAACTGCTGGCGGTAATAGCACCGAAAAGGGACGAAAACAGGTGATACGTGCACATTTTTACCTCCAGCTTTTTGCTGGAGGTAAAACTCCACGATATAGCTCAACTCCTGATTGGGCCAGCCCTTAAATGCAGCAGTAATAGCGTTACTGCCACATTTAAGGGCTACGGCCTAATTCGTGATGAGGCCCAGAGAGTGCAGTGGTGGTGTTAGTGTCTCTTTAGGACTAATGATGGGGGGATTTATTATCAGACCAGAAATGACTTACTTAGCCAAAGTGCCTCCTATTTGGGCAAATGGGGCACTGCATACTGGCCAATATTACAAATGTTGACGACCAGTACAGTGTTCAAGAAAATATACTAAATTTCATCTTGGGGGCACCCTCACTAGCGTAGGGAGAAACGGACAGTGGGAAACGTGACCTTCAATATAGCCAGAAGTCAGTATGTGAATCCCTTTTCAATCGTACCTGAATTGGATGCGGTGCTGTCACTGGTTTCCTTCATTCCTCTATAAACTCTCACCTCGTGAATCCATCTCCAGTGCATTCTAACACACACACACACACACACACACACACACATTCACACATTCACACACATTCACACATTCACACACACACACACATTCACACACACACACACACATTCACACACACACACATACACACACATACACACACATTCACACACACACGCACACACACACATTCACTTCTTAGTGAAAATGATACCCAAGGTCGTTCCAATATCTGATCATGTCATAACTCTTGCAAAGTCATACTCAGCTTTCAGTTAATTAATATTGCCATAACCAGAGCATCAAGTGCGTGACATAACTGTTTCCTCCTTTATTGTTTTGTTTCCTCTTTGCAGCAATGCCAACTATGTCATCATTGAAGACATCAATTACAATGTAACACTTGTATGCATTATCTTATCTGAATAAAGTATTTTTGAATTACAGTCAAATCATGATAGACTTTGTTTAAACCGTTTGGGGACTGTTTGACTCTATTGTCATCTTGGGGTAGTGGTGTATGCAAAGGGGGCCCTTGCTGCAACCTTTTCCTCTGTGATGGCCAGGAACAATTCTGTATATTTTTGCAACCAGATGTTAAATAGTTATAGGTACTTATGACGCTTTATTTTGTAGTGCACTGTAATTTCTTTATAAACTATGATAAAGAATATTTTTATTTCACAGTAGACGTCACGTCACAATCCGCGTGTACTAAGAAAGTTATATTTCAATGTGCTTGTAATAGCTTCAAGTAGAGACGTGCAATATCATGTGCAGCGCTACACCAGCAACCCCTGTCTCTGCTGTGTCACAGGCACCCATAGCAAGAGGTGTGGCAGCACAGTGCAAACTTCTTAAGTCTGCTGCCACAACAGAAGTGTTCATGATTTCCTTCAGATCGATAGCAAGCTTAACGTACAGTGGAGGGCCAACTTAATATTCCTCAAGAGCAAAGGGATCAAAACTGTGCTGCATTGCAGAAGGATTATAGTACCACGTTTAGTGTGATTGCCAATATCATGACGTGGTAGGAATAAGTAAATGCATTGTTCTATGTGTGGGGTCCCCAACCGTTATGTTACCAAGAGCTACTTTTATTTAATGGCCAATAGAAAGGGAGCAACTAGTCAAAATCTACATGGGTGGCGATGACCATTAGTTTGAGAATGTGTACAAAGATTTATTTGGGCAGTTTATTTTATCTTTATATAAAAAGAAAGAATAACATAGGCTTTTACCACAATATTAATAACTTCAAAAACATCTTAATTCCATTATTTCTATTAGTAGCCGTCTCCCAAAAATTGTGAAGCATAGAATGTAGGAAACCAATCGAGACAATTTGAATGCTGGCATGACAAGCTCAGCAACCTGGTGTGCAGTTTGAAACAGCAACAGCAGTAAGATGCTGTCGGACAGCATCAAAGTTTTGAAAGTTCATGTCTGAAAAAATGGCAGATTGGCAGAGATGGTGTGGATACCCTGCTTGTTATAGTGTCTGCAACTAACTGCATACCTGACATGGCAGATATAAATTCAGGGCAGTTTAAAAATGTTTTACAACAGACTAAGCACCCTTTACAATTGCACCATCTGTCAAAGTGCCTTTGTTTTTCATTAAATAATTAGCAACTTTGAGGGACGCCTCTGTAACAGCATGTGTATTGCATAATTTAATGAACCTACTTTTTACGATCACAAACAGCTTCCTTTGGGTAGTCTATCTTCATAATTGGTGCATATTATTGCAAAATACCATTCAACGTTACTCTTTATCTCACTGTAACTCGAACACTGTAGATCAAAGATGGTTCTTTTCTTTTTTACATTGTAAGAAAAAACAACTGTTTCCCACTCTGGGTGGAAATGGACCATACTTTGCCTTTGTTGCATGGTGAGCCTTCACCTGCATCCAGTATTTCAACAAGGGTTTGTTGCAGTACATACAGAGGACTGTTGTCTTCCAAAGATATGGTTCAACAGCCTCTTTTATTGCTTGCAAGGTAACTGGTGGGATTTTGTGTCCCACAGACGCAGGCTGTGTGGTGACAGTTTTGGTTGGGGAAGATGAGGTGGAGGAAGACAGACTATAACTTAATAAGAAAGGAATAGCCATTCTGAGAGCATTGCAGTGGCTGGATTGGATGTAGCCAATCCAAATGATGCTAAAAGGTGGGAAATGGCAGAGTTTTAAGCTGAATCCTTAGGTATCCCAATCCCCCCTGACATCTTGTTACCAACATTATAAACACAACCCCTTGTAGGGACTTTTCATCAAAATGAATTTCATATGTGATGTCTTCAGTAATTGATCAATGACATTTGTGATGTCATCTTTGATGTCCTGGGTGTTAGTGTTAGCAGTCTGTGGTGGTAGCGCGAGTTATGGTTGCTTAGCTTACCATAACTGGCAAATTTCTGAGGTTTTTCAGTTTTGCTTGTAAACATAACACCCCTTTAAGAAGGTTTTTCAGTGAATATATGTATGTGCAGGTATTCTGGATATTGAAAATAAATAATTCTAGGTTTTGAAACCCTTCTTTGATCAGTAACAGCAGGGGCAGCTCTAGCAATTTCCTGCCTGCCAATGAGACCCTCACCCTCATTGAAAGAGATAGAAACATAGAGTAAAATGGACAGAAAGAGAGAAGACTGAGAAAGTATGAGAGATGGAGAGAGTTAGAGAGAGGGGAGCGAGGGAGTGAGTTAACGAGAGAGAGGGAGCACTAGATTGGTGTATGAAACACTTGCTAGAACTAATACTTGTATAATTACTTCTCCCCGGCAAACTTGCATTAGGCCCAGCCAAAGCTCCATCTTCGGGTCTCTTCTTTAAACTTCAGTGGTTCCTTTCCTACTCGCTGGTAACTTGCACATGCTAGCTGCTCCCTCACAGCCACCCTGCTTTACCACATGCGCAGGATGTCTCGCTTCTTCCATCTCCAAAATGAAAAGTGCCAGCATATCTTCTCTAGTAGGGCAGGGATACATGAAGCAGGCTGAAAACACAACTACAGTCACCTAATTTAACGTTTTTCTTCATAAAATGCCATTTTATGTTTGGGGATTTTTCCGTGAAGACAAAGAATATACTATTTGTTAAATATCAATAACTATTTGACCTATATTTGTTTCCTTTTCCGAAATTGATGCTTTCACTTTTATGTTTAGAGCTTCTGGCGCATAAAAAGCATTTGTGTAGAGTTACTAGTGTTGAGGGTCATTTTATTCGCAAAGTAGCCTTGTTTTTTCATATGTGTGTATTTTAAGAGGTCTTTGTGGTATATGTTAAAGGATGGATTCTCCTCGTATTTTCCGCTTTTCTGTTATATTATAGCTATATTTCAAGACATGAAGCCAACCTCTTTTGCTCCAATGTACCCTCAAATATCCATCTATTTCAATGAACGTGAACGCGTGTTTTTATTATTCAATACTCGTCTGACTATGCACTCTCAACATTGTGTTTCCTGCAGACCAGCCAGTACAGCAGTGATATCTCTGGCGTTTGGGCAGTACATTCTAGAACCGTTTTTTGTGCACTGCGAAATCCCAGCTCTTTCAGTCAAGCTTGTGACAGCAGTTGGCATCTGTAAGTATCCTACTGCATATTCACAAAAAGAACTCGTCTCTGTATCTCATTTGTTTGATTTCAGAAATTGTTGCAAGTAATCAGGATGGACTTATTGGGATATACCCACACAAATTGGGTATCGAAAACCCTGGAAAATCGGGCATTTTTGGGCTCCCCAATTTGAAGGACTAATGTGCTGCTTCTTTTCAGCTTACGTCCACTTGTAGACTAACTCTCCCTAATTCTTGCTATGAAGGTGGTATACATGCATGCGGCTGGAGAATGAGGCTGGGGGAGGAGCCATTCAAAGGGATGCAATAGGCAGATTGGCCGTTACACAGCATCCAAGCTTACAGTGCCGGACGCCTGCTGGTATTGGGCTGCCTCGCTGCATGTGCTCATTACCACCATACAGAGCTGGTTTAGCAATGCGTGTGCATGTTTTCTTTTTCAGATTGTGTACTCCCGAGGGGTAAAGCATTCACAATGATGTGCATGGATTGAAATGTATTCGTTTATAAATAAAGCGAGTAATGAAGTTGGAATGATCTCTTTATTACAAAGTGGGAATGAGGTGCTGTAAACATGCACAATCTTCGACCCTTAAATATTTACCATGAGATATTACTACGTATGTTGAGAGTTGTTAAGTTTCCATGTCTGATTAATTGGCTAATTCAGTTCTGGTTTTTGCTTTACATTCTGAGACTTGTATTGCTTTATTTACAATTGTGTCGGGATGCAAATTGAGAAGCGGGATGGATGGGCTACCTACCCACACCTGAGCTGCTGGGCCTCCACTGCGCTGCACATCTCATTCCCATATGCCTGCGGGAATAAAATGGAGTTACCATTGTTTTCTAAAATAAATATGCTGCATGAATACATTGGTTTGAGAGAAAAGGCTTACTTCATGCCAGATGTGTTAGGGCCTCACTACAGTATTGGAGCGTATTGTTATTAAATATGACTCCCAGTTATTCCCAAGAAGGCCAGAGCATTTTGAAAACTGAACCCACATTCAGCAATAACACCTGCTCAGTTGTAAAGGTAATGGTATTTCTGGTACATTCCAGAATTACCACTGGCTGTAATTTAAGTGTTGTATTTTTTTCTATCAATTTCCAGCCTCCTATTGATGGTGGTAACGAGTAGTGTATAGTAGTGGCTCATACATCTAGTGTAAATAAAAGGTTCAGTGCACAAAATGGTCACTTCTTTTTGTTAATTCTTTATATGTGAAGGTGATGAGAAGGCAGGCATCAGATATGCACACTGTCCCATCCCCTTCCAGTGTCCCAAAGACAGCCTTTTTATACTGTACTTAAGAGAAACACATGTGCCTATTTTCCCCTCAGTAGTTGAACTAAAACAGTTGTTATAACAGTGACATATATAGTGGCCATAGCTGCAGCATAATGCACGATGTACAGTGGCAATAATGATGTATAATGTGTGCATCCTTGTCATGAGAGTGTTTTACAATGGGAATGATGGAATATACTGTCGGCACAGGCATCATTAAAGTGATTTACTTTGGGAATGCTGGAATACTCTATGGGTCCAACATCATGACAATCTTCTACAGCTGCAATGATGGCAGGGGCATCATGACTATGCTGTAAAATGCTCCTGCTTAGTCTCGGTGACCTGGTGTCTATTTGATTTGTTTTCATCTGTTACTCTACTGAAGCAATTGCAAATTGTATGGGACTTTATCCAGTTTTCTTAAAATGTGTGCTATAAAATACACAATTTCAACACATTATTAAAATAAACCTATTGCAGAATCCATCCACCCCACTCCCGCCTTCATTAATAAGGGGTCATTTGTGGTAATTCAGAGGAAATGTTCATGTCATCAACTGAAAATAATCACCCGATACCACTGACCTTTAATCAATTAAAATGCACGTGTCCCCTCAGACGCCAGCCACCCCACCTTGCCCCAAAAGCAGCCTCTGACACTTTGTTGATATATATATACATATATATTAATTACATGGCCACGGTAGTGGCCATGTAGTTATGGTTAAGTTGCTGTTTCCATAGGAAGAGCACTTTTTGGGTGGCTTATAACTTCGCTCTCCCTGGACGAATCCTCACCAAACTTTGCAAAAAAAGTATTTGGGTCACTCTGAATTTTTTGGTGAGGATTCGTCCAAGGGGGGCAAAGTAATAGGGGGGGTCCCAAAACTTTTTTTTTTCCCATAGACTGAATGGGAAAAAATTATTGCTCGCGTCTATAGCCCAACCGCTGGACGGATTTTCACCAAATTTAGACCAGGAGCAGCGGCTTGGTCCCGAAAGCGTGCTTTTGCAAATTTGGTGAAAATCCGTCCAGTAGTTTTTTTTTAAATGACCAAAAAGTAGGTCAAAAAAAATGTGTGATATCTGTGTTCGGTCCGCGGATGGACTTCCCTGTTCGCTCCGCGGACAGGACAGTGATTGGGCCAGCAGCTTGCATGATGTCCGCAGACATCTGACGTGCTCTCTCATTGGATGCGGTGAAAGCGTGCAGTGCGTCTGGCTTCAGAGACGCCCGCCATATTTCTCTGCCGCATGAGAGGCTTTGTCAGGTCAGCAGGAGCGTGTCTGTCTCTTGTTCCTCCCACCCCCACTCATGCCCGTGTCTGCCCCACCCCCGCTCAGCCCCGTGTGTCCTTTCTGTCTCCCCCACCCCGCTCATGCCCCGTGTGTCTCTAGCCCTCCCACCCAACCCCCGCTCATGCCCCGTGTGTGTCTCTCCCTCCCCCACCCCCTGCCCCATGTGTCTCTTCCCTCACCCCCTACTCATGCCCCGTGTGTCTCTAGCCCTCCCACCCACCCCCCGCTCATGCCCCGTGTGTCTCTCCCCTCCCACCCACCCCCCGCTCATGCCCCGTGTGTCTCTCCCCTCCCAACCACCCCCTACTCATGCCCCGTGTGTCTCTAGCCCTCCCATCCACCCCCCGCTCATGCCCCTAGCCCTCTCACCCTCCCCCCGCTCATGCCCTGTGTGTCTCGCCCCTCCCACCCACCCCCTGCTCATGCCCTGTGTGTCTCTCCCTTCCCACCCACCCCCCGCTCATGCCCTGTGTGTCTCTCCCCTCCCACCCACCCCCGCTCATACCCCGTGTGTCTCTATCCCTCCCACCCACCCCCCGCTCATGCCCCGTTTGTCTCTCCCCTCCCTCCACCCCCGCTCATGCCCCGTGTGTGTCTCTCCCTCCCCCCAGCCCCGCTCATGCCCCGTGTATGTCTCTCCCACCCCCCACCCATGCCCTGTGTGTCTCTCCCCTCACCCCTACTCATGCCCCGTGTGTCTCTAAGACCTCCCACCCACCCTCCGCTCATGCCCTGTGTGTCTCTATCCCTCCACCCCCGCTCACGCCCCATGTGTCTCTATCCCTCCCGCCCACCCCCCGCTCATGCCCTGTGTGTGTCTCTCCCTCCCTCCACCCCCGCTCATGCCCCGTGTGTTTCTCTCCCTCCCCCCCAGCCCCGCTCATGCCCCGTGTGTCTCGACCAATCCCCCACCCGCGCTCATGCCCTGTGTGTCTCTCCCCTCACCCCCTACTCATGCCCCGTGTGTCTCTAGCCCTCCCACCCACCCCCCGCTCATGCCCCGTGTGTGTGTCTCCCTCCACCCCACCCCCGCTCATGCCCCCTGTGTGTCTCTCCCTCCCCCCGACCCCCGCTCATGCCCCGTGTGTCTCTCCCCTCACCTCCTACTCATGCCCCGTGTGTCACTAGCATTCCCACCCACCCCCCGCTCATGCCCCTAGCCCTCCCACCCACCCCCCGCTCATGCCCCATTTGTCTCTATCTCTCCCACCCACCCCCCGCTCATGCCCCGTGTGTGTCTATCCCTCCCACCCACCCCCCACTCATGCCCCGTGTGTCTCTCCCCCCATCCCCGCTCATGCCCCGTGTGTCTCTATCCCTACCGCCCACCCCCCCGCTCATGCCCCGTGTGTGTCTCTCCCTCCCCCCACCCCTGTTCATGCCTCGTGTGTCTCTCCCCTCACCACCTACTCATGCCCCGTGTGTCTCTAGCCCTCCCACCCACCCCCCGCTCATACCTCTGGTCCTCCCACCCACCCCCGCTCATTCCCCGTGTGTCTGTATCCCTCCCACCCACCCCCCGCTCATGCCCCGTGTGTCTCTATCCCTCCCGTCCACCTCCCAGATCATGCCCCATGTGTCTCTAGAACCCGCCCACCCACCCCCGCTCATGCCCCGTGTGTCTCTCCCTCCCCCCACCCCCTGCTCATGCCTGTGTGTCTCTCCCCTCACCACCTACTCATCCCCCGTGTGTCTCTAGCCCTCCCAGCCACCCCCCACTAATGCCCCTAGCCCTCCCACCCACCCCCTGCTCATGCCCTGATTGTCTCTCCCCTCCCACCCCCCGCTCATGCCCCGTGTGTCTCTATCCCTCCCACCCACCCCCCGCTCATGCCCCGTGTGTCTCTCCCCTCACCCCCTACTCATGCCCCATGTGTCTCTAGCCCTCCCACCCACCCCCCGCTCATGCCCCTAGCCCTCTCACCCAGCCCCCGCTCATGCCCCATTTGTCTCTCCCCTCCCGCCCACCCCCCGCTCATGCCCCGTGTGTCTATCCCCTCCCACCCAGCCCCTGCTCATGCCCTGTGTGTCTCTCCCCTCCCACCCACCCCCTGCTCATGCCCCGTGTGTCTCTATCCCTCCCACCCCCCGCTCACGCCCCGTGTGTCTCTATTACTCGAACCCACCCCCCGCTGATGCACCGTGTGTCTCTATCCCTCCCATCCACGCCCGCTCATGCCCCGTGTGTCTCTATCCCTCCCACCCACCCTCCGCTCATGCCCCGTGTGTCTCTCTCCCTCCCCCCCACCCCCGCTCACGCCCCGTGTGTCTATATCCCTCCCGCCCACCCCCCGCTCATGCCCTGTGTGTCTCTATTCCTCCCGCCCACCCCCCGCTCATGCCCTGTGTGTGTGTCTCCCTCCCCCCCAGCCCCGCTCATGCCCCGTGTGTGTCTCTCTAACCCCCCCACCCCCGCTCATGCACCGTGTGTGTCTCTCCCACCCCTCCACCCCGGCTCATGCCCCGTGTGTCTCTCCCCTCACCACCTACTCACGCCCCGTGTGTCTCTAGCCCTCCCACCCACCCCCCGCTCATACCCCTGGCTCCCCCACCCACCCCCCGCTCATTCCCTGTGTGTCTGTATCCCTCCCACCCACCCCCCGCTCATGCCCCGTGTGTGTCTATCCCTCCCACCCACCCCCCGCTCATGTCCCGTGTGTCTCTCCCCCCACCCCCGCTCATGCCCGGTGTGTGTCTATCCCTACCGCCCACCCCCCCGCTCATGCCCCGTGTGTGTCTCTCCCTCCCCCCACCCCCTGCTCATGCCCCGTGTGTCTCTCCCCTCACCACCTACTCATGCCCCGTGTGTCTCTAGCCCTCCCACCCACCCCCCGCTCATATCCCTGGCCCTCCCACCCACCCACCGCTCATTCCCCGTGCGTCTGTATCCCTCCCACCCACCCCCCGCTCATGCCCGTGTGTGTCTATCCCTCCCGTCCACCCCCCCGATCATGCCCCATGGGTCTCTAGAACCCGCCCACCCACCCACCGCTCATGCCCCGTGTGTGTCTCTCCCTCCCCCACCCCCTGCCCCGTGTGTCTCTCCCTTCACCACCTACTCATGCCCCGTGTGTCTCTAGCCCTCCCACCCACCCCCCACTAATGCCCCTAGCCCTCCCACCCACCCCCGCTCATGCCCTGTTTGTCTCTCCCCTCCCACCCCCCGCTCATGCCCCGTGTGTCTCTATCCCTCCCACCCAACCCCCGCTCATGCCCCGTGTGTCTCTCCCCTCACCCCCTACTCATGCCCCATGTGTCTCTAGCCCTCCCACCCATCCCCCGCTCATGCCCCTAGCCCTCTCACCCAGCCCCCGCTCATGCCCCATTTGTCTCTCCCCTCCCGCCCACCCCCCGCTCATGCACCGTGTGTCTCTCCCCTCCCACCCACCACCTGCTCATGCCCCGTGTGTCTCTCCCCTCCCACCCACCCCCTGCTCATGCCCCGTGTGTCTCTATCCCTCCCACCCACCCCCCGCTCATGCCCCGTGTGTCTCTATCACTCGAACCCACCCCCCGCTGATGCACCGTGTGTCTCTATCCCTCCCACCCACTCCCGCTCATGCCCCGTGTGTCTCTATCCCTCCCACCCACCCTCCGCTTATGCCCCGTGTGTCTCTCTCCCTCCCCCCACCCCCGCTCACGCCCCGTGTGTCTCTATCCCTCCCGCCCACCCCCCGCTCATGCCCTGTGTGTCTCTATCCCTCCCGCCCCCCCCCCGATCATGCCCTGTGTGTGTCTCTCCCACCCCCCCACCCCCGCTCATGCCCTGTGTGTCTCTCCCCTCAACCCCTACTCATGCCCCGTGTGTCTCTAGCCCTCCCACCCACCCCCCGCTCATGCCCCGTGTGTCTCCATGACTCCCACCCACACCCGCTCATGCCCCGTGTGTCTCTCTCCCTCCCCCCACCCCCGCTCATGCCCCATGTGTCTCTATCCCTCCCGCCCACCCCCCGCTCATGCCCTGTGTGTGTCTCCCTCCACCCCACCCCCGCTCATGCCCCGTGTGTGTCTCTCCCTCCCCCCACCCCTGCTCATGCCCCGTGTCTCTCCCCTCACCCCCTACTCACGACCCTTGTGTCACTAGCCCTCGCACCCACCCCCCGCTCATGCCCCTAGCCCTCCCACCCACCCCCCGCTCATGCCCCATTTGTCTCTATCCCTCCAACCCACCCCCCGCTCATGCCCCGTGTGTCAACATCCCTCCCACCCACCCCCGCTCATGCCCCGTGTGTCTCTCTCCCTACCCCACCCCCGCTCATGCCCCGTGTGTCTCTATCCCTCCCGCCCACCCCCCGCTCATGCCCCATGTGTGTGTCTCCCTCCACCCCACCCCCCGCTCATGCCCCGTGTGTGTCTCCCTCCACCCCAACCCCGCTCATGCCCCGTGTGTGTCTCTCCCTCCCCCCTCCCCCGCTCATGCCCCGTGTGTCACTAGCCCTCCCACCCACCCCCCGCTCATGCCCCTAGCGGTCCCACCCACCCCCCACTCATGCCCCATTTGTCTCTATCCCTCCTACCCACCCCCTCCTCATGCCCCGTGTGTCTCTCCCTCCCCCCCAGCCCCGCTCATGCCCCGTATGTGTCTCTCCCACCCCCCCACCCCCACTCATGCCCTGTGTCTCTCCCCTCACCCCCTACTCATGCCCCGTGTGTCTCTAGCCCTCCCACCCACCCCCCGCTCATGCCCCATGTGTTTCTATCCCTCCCACCCACCCCCCGCTCATGCCCCATGTGTCTCTCTCCCTCCCCTCCACCCCCGCTCACGCCCCATGTGCCTCTATCCCTCCCGCCCACCCCCCCGCTAATGCCCCGTGTGTGTCTCTCCCTCCCCCCACTCCCGCTCATGCCCCGTGTGTCTCTCCCTCCCGCTCACCCCCCGCTCACACCCCGTGTGTCTCTCCCCTCATCCCCTACTCATGCCCCGTGTGTCACTAGCCTTCCCACCCACCCCCCGCTCATGCCCCTAGCCCTCCCACCCACCCCCTGCTCATGCCCCATTTGTCTCTATCCCCCCACCCACCCCCCGCTCATAGCCCGTGTGTCTCTATCCCTCCCACCCACTCCCCGCTCATGCCCCGTGTGTCTCTCCCCCCAACCCCCCTCATGCCCCGTGTGTCTCTATCCCTCCCGCCCACCCCCCCGCTCATGCCCCGTGTGTGTCTCTCCCTCCCCCCACCCCCTGCTCATGCCCCGTGTGTCTCTCCCCTCACCACCTACTTACGCCCCGTGTGTCTCTAGCCCTCCCATCCACCGCCCGCTCATACACCTGGCCCTCCCACCCACCCCCCGCTCATTCCCCGTGTGTCTCTAGACCTCCCACCCACCCCCCGCTCATGCCCCGTGTGTGTCTCTCCCTCCCCCACCCCCTGCTCATGCCCCGTGTGTCTCTCCCCTCACCACCTACTCATGCCCCGTGTGTCTCTAGCCCTCCCACCAACCCCCCACTAATGCCCCTAGCCCTCCCACCCACCCCCCGCTCATGCCCCGTTTGTCTCTCCCCTCCCATCCCCCGCTCATGCCCCATGTGTCTCTATCCCTCCCACCCACCCCCCGCTCATGCCCCGTGTGTCTCTCCCCTCACCCCCTACTCATGCCCCGTGTGTCTCTAGCCCTCCCACCCACCCCCCGCTCATGCCCCTAGCCCTCTCACCCACCCCCCGCTCATGCCCCGTTTGTCTCTCACCCTCCCACCCACCCCCTGCTCATGCCCCGTGTGTCTCTCCCCTCCCACCTACCCCCTGCTCATGCCCCGTGTGTCTCTATCCCTCCCACCCACCCCCGCTCATGCCCCGTGTGTCTCTATCACTCCCACCCACCCCCGCTGATGCACCGTGTGTCTCTATCCCTCCCACCCACTCCCCGCTCATGCCCCGTGTGTCTCTATCCCTGCCACCCACCCCCCTCTCATGCCACGTGTGTCTCTCTCCCTTCCCACCACCCCCGCTCATGCCCCGTGTGTCTCTATCCCTCCCACCCACCCCCCGCTCATGCCCCATTTGTCTCTATCCCTCCCACCCACTCCCCGCTCATGCCCCGTGTGTCTCTCCCCCCAACCCCCCTCATGCCCCGTGTGTCTCTATCCCTCCCGCCCACCCCCCGCTCATGCCCCGTGTGTGTCTCTCCCTCCCCCCACCCCCTGCTCATGCCCCGTGTGTCTCTCCCCTCACCACCTACTCACGCCCCGTGTGTCTCTAGCCCTCCCACCCACCCCCCGCTCATACACCTGGCCCTCCCACCCACCCCCCGCTCATTCCCCGTGTGTCTCTAGACCTCCCACCCACCCCCCGCTCATGCCCCGTGTGTGTCTCTCCCTCCCCCACCCCCTGCTCATGCCCCGTGTGTCTCTCCCCTCACCACCTACTCATGCCCCGTGTGTCTCTAGCCCTCCCACCAACCCCCCACTAATGCCCCTAGCCCTCCCACCCACCCCCCGCTCATGCCCCGTTTGTCTCTCCCCTCCCATCCCCCGCTCATGCCCCATGTGTCTCTATCCCTCCCACCCACCCCCCGCTCATGCCCCGTGTGTCTCTCCCCTCACCCCCTACTCATGCCCCGTGTGTCTCTAGCGCTCCCACCCACCCCCCGCTCATGCCCCGTGTGTCTCCATGACTCCCACCCACACCCGCTCATGCCCCGTGTGTCTCTCTCCCTCCCCCCACCCCCGCTCATGCCCCATGTGTCTCTATCCCTCCCACCCACCCCCCGCTCATGCCCCATTTGTCTCTATCCCCCCACCCACCCCCCGCTCATGCCCCGTGTGTCTCTATCCCTCCCACCCACTCCCCGCTCATGCCCCGTGTGTCTCTCCCCCCAACCCCCCTCATGCCCCGTGTGTCTCTATCCCTCCCGCCCACCCCCCCGCTCATGCCCCGTGTGTGTCTCGACCTCCCCCCACCCCCTGCTCATGCCCCGTGTGTCTCTCCCCTCACCACCTACTCATGCCCCGTGTGTCTCTAGCCCTCCCACCCACCCCCCGCTCATACACCTGGCCCTCCCACCCACCCCCCGCTCATTCCCCGTGTGTCTCTAGACCTCCCAGCCACCCCCCGCTCATGCCCCGTGTGTGTCTCTCCCTCCCCCACCCCCTGCTCATGCCCCGTGTGTCTCTCCCCTCACCACCTACTCATGCCCCGTGTGTCTCTAGCCCTCCCACCAACCCCCCACTAATGCCCCTAGCCCTCCCACCCACCCCCCGCTCATGCCCCGTTTGTCTCTCCCCTCCCATCCCCCGCTCATGCCCCATGTGTCTCTATCCCTCCCACCCACCCCCCGCTCATGCCCCGTGTGTCTCTCCCCTCACCCCCTACTCATGCCCCGTGTGTCTCTAGCCCTCCCACCCACCCCCCGCTCATGCCCCTAGCCCTCTCACCCACCCCCCGCTCATGCCCCATTTGTCTCTCACCCTCCCACCCACCCCCTGCTCATGCCCCGTGTGTCTCTCCCCTCCCACCTACCCCCTGCTCATGCCCCGTGTGTCTCTATCCCTCCCACCCACCCCCGCTCATGCCCCGTGTGTCTCTATCCCTCCCACCCACCCCCGCTCATGCCCCGTGTGTCTCTATATCTCCCACCCACCCCCGCTCATGCCCCGTGTGTCTCTATCACTCCCACCCACCCCCCGCTGATGCACCGTGTGTCTCTATCCCTCCCACCCACTCCCCGCTCATGCCCCGTGTGTCTCTATCCCTGCCACCCACCCCCCGCTCATGCCCCGTGTGTCTCTCTCCCTTCCCCCCACCCCCGCTCATGCCCCGTGTGTATCTATCCCTCCCGCCCACCCCCCGCTCATGCCCTGTGTGTGTGTCTCCCTCCCCCCTAGCCCCGCTCATGCCCCGTGTGTCTCTCCCAGCCCCCCCACCCCCGCTCATGCCCTGTGTGTCTCTCCCCTCACCCCCTACTCATGCCCCGTGTGTCTCTAGCCCTGCCACCCACCCCCCGTGTGTCTCCATGACTCCCACCCACCCCCGCTCATGCCCTGTGTGTCTCTCCCCTCACCCCCTACTCATGCCCCGTGTGTCTCTAGCCCTGCCACCCACCCCCCGCTCATGCCCCGTGTGTCTCCATGACTCCCACCCACCCCCGCTCATGCCCTGTGTGTGTCTCCCTCCACACCCCACCCCCGCTCATGCCCCGTGTGTGTCTCTCCTCCCCCCACCCCTGCTCATGCCCAGTGTGTCTCTCCCCTCACCCCCTACTCATGTCCCATGTGTCTCTAGCCCTGCCACCCATCCCCGCTCATGCCCCGTGTGTCTCCATGACTCCCACCCACCCCCGCTCATGCCCCGTGTGTCTCTCTCCCTCCCGCCCACCCCCCGCTCATGCCCTGTGTGTGTGTCTCCCTCCACACCCCACCCCCGCTCATGCCCCATTATTCTCTCCTCCCCCCCACCCCTGCTCATGCCCAGTGTGTCTCTCCCCTCACCCCCTACTCATGTCCCGTGTGTCACTAGCCCTCCCACCCACCCCCCGCTCATGCCCCTAGCCCTCCCACCCACCCCCTGCTCATGCCCCAAGCCCTCCCACCCACCCCCTGCTCATGCCCCATTTGTCTCTATCCCTCCCACCCACCCCCCACTCATGCCCCGTGTGTCTCTATCCCTCGCACCCACCCCCTACTCATGCCCCGTGTGTCTCTATCCCTCCCACCCACCCCCCACTCATGCCCCGTGTGTCCCTGCCCCCACCCCCGCTCATGCCCCATGTGTCTCTATCCCTCCCGCCCACCCCCCGCTCATGCCCCGTGTGTCTCTCCCCTCACCACCTACTCATGCCCCGTGTGTCTCTAGCCCAAACAACCCACCCCCTGCTCATGCCCCTGGACCTCCCACCCACCCCCCGCTCATTCCCCGTGTGTCTGGTATCCTCCCACCCACACCCCGCTCATGCCCCGTGTGTCTCTATCCCTCCCGCCCACCCCCCCGCTCATGCCCGTGTGTCTCTAGCCCTCCCACCCACCCCCCGCTCATGCCCCGTGTGTGTCTCTCCCTCCCCCCACCCCCTGCTCACACCCCGTGTGTCTCTCCCCCCACCCGCTCATGCCCCGTGTGTCTCTAGCCCTCCCACCCACCCCCCACTCATGCCCCTAGCCCTCCCACCCCAGCCCCCGCTCATGCCCCGTTTGTCTCTCCCCGACCACCCACCCCCCGCTCATGCCCCGTGTGTCTCTATCCCTCCCACCCACCCCCCCCTCATACCCCGTGTGTCTCTATCCCTCCCACCCCACCCCCCCTCATGCCCCGTGTGTCTCTCCCCTCACCCCCTACTCATGCCCCGTGTGTCTCTTCCCTCACCCCTACTCATGCCCCGTGTGTCTGTCGCCCTCCCACCCATCCCCCGCTCATGCCCCTAATCCTCCCACCCACCCCCCTAGCCCTCTCACCCACCCCCCGCTCATACCCCGTTTGCCTCTCCCCTCCCCACCCACCCCCCGCTCATGCCCTGTGTGTTTCTCCCCTCCCACCCACCCCCCTCTCATGCCCCGTGGGTCTATCCCCTCCCACCCACCCCCCGCTCATGCCCCGTGTGTCTCTATCACTCCCACCCACCCCCGCTCATGCTCCGTGTGTCTCTATCCCTCCCCCCACCCCCGCTCATGCCCCGTGTGTCTCTCTCCCTCCCCCCCACCCCCGCTCATGCCCCGTGTGTCTCTCCCTCCCCCCCACCCCCGCTCATGCCCCGTGTGTCTCTCTCCCTCCCCCCACCCCTGCTCATACCCCGTGTGTGTCTCTCCCTCCCCCCCACTCCCGCTCATGCCCCGTGTCTCTCTATCCCTCCCACCCACCCCCCCGCTCATGCCCTGTGTGTCTCTAGCCCTCCCACCCACCCCCCGCTCATGCCCTGTGTGTCTCTAGCCCTCCCACCCACCCCCTGCTCATGCCCCGTGTGTCTCTAGTCCTCCCACCCACCCCCAGCTCATGCCCTGTGTGTCTCTAACCTTCCCACCCACCCCCCGCTCATGCCCCGTGTGTCTCTAGCCCTCCCACCCACCGCCCGCTCATGCCCCATGTGTGTCTCACCCTCCCACCCACCCCCTGCTCATGCCCAGTGTGTCTCTAGCCCTCCCACCCACCCCCCGCTCATGCCCCGTGTGTCTCTAGCCCTCCAACCCACCGCCCGCTCACGCCCCGTGTGTGTCTCTCCCTCCCACCCCCCGCTCATGCCCCGTGTGTCTCTATCCCTCCCACCCACCCCCCGCTCATGCCCCGTGTGTCTCTAGCCCTACCACCCACCCCCCGCTCATGCCCCGTGTGTCTCTCCCCTCACCCCCTACTCATGCCCCGTGTGTCTCTAGCCCTCCCACCCACCCCCCGCTCATGCCCCTAGCCCTCTCACCCACCCCCCGCTCATGCCCCGTTTGTCTCTCCCCTCCCTCCACCCCCGCTCATGCCCCGTGTGTCTCTATCCCTCCCGCCCACCCCCCGCTCATGCCCCGTGTGTGTCTCTCCCTCCCTCCACCCCCCCTCATGCCCCGTGTGTGTCTCTCCCTCCCCCCCAGCCCCGCTCATGCCCCGTGTGTGTCTCTCCCACCCCCCCACCCCCACTCATGCCCTGTGTGTGTCTCGCCCACCCCCCCACCCCCGCTCATGCCCTGTGTGTCTCTCCCCTCACCCCCTACTCATGCCCCATGTGTCTCTAGCCCTCCCACCCACCCCCTGCTCGTGCCCTGTGTGTCTCTCTCCCTCCCCTCCACCCCCGCTCACGCCCCATGTGTCTCTATCCCTCCCGTCCACCCCCCGCTCATGCCCCGTGTGTGTCTCTCCCTCCCTCCGCCCCCGCTCATGCCCCATGTGTGTGTCTCCCTCCTCCCCAGCCCCGCTCATGCCCCGTGTGTGTCTCTCCCACCCCCCACCCCCGATCATGCCCTGTGTGTCTCTCCCCTCACCCCCTACTCATGCCCCGTGTGTCTCTAGCCCTCCCACCCACCCCCCCCCATGCCCCGTGTGTCTACATCCCTCCCACCCACCCCCGCTCATGCCCCGCATGTCTCTTCCCTCCCCTCACCCCGCTCATGCCCCGTGTTTCTCTATCCCTCCCGCCCACCCCCCGCTCATGCCAGGTGTGTGTGTCTCCCTCCACCCCACCCCCGCTCATGCCCCCTGTGTGTCTCTCCCTCCCCCCGACCCCCGCTCATGCCCCGTGTGTCTCTCCCCTCACCACCTACTCATGCCCCGTGTGTCACTAACATTCCCACCCACCCCCCGCTCTTGCCACTAGACCCCCCAATCACCCCCCGCTCATGCCCCATTTGTCTCTATCCCTCCCACCCATCCCCCGCTCATGCCCCGTGTGTGTCTAGCCCTCCCACCCACCCTCTGCTCATGCCCCGTGTGTCTCTCCCCCCACCCCCGCTCATGCCCCGTGTGTCTCTATCCCTACCGCCCACCCCCCCGCTCATGCCCCGTGTGTGTCTCTCCCTCCCCCCGTCCCCTGCTCATGCCTGTGTGTCTCTCCCCTAACCACCTACTCACGCCCCGTGTGTCTCTAGCCCTCCCACACACCCCCCGCTCAAACCCCTGGCCCTCGCACCCACCCCCCGCTCATTCCCCGTATGTCTGTATCCCTCCCACCCACCCCCCGCTCATGCCCCGTGTGTCTCTATCCCACCCGTCCACCCCCACGATCATGCCCCATGTGTCTCTAGAACCCGCCCACCCACCCCCTGCTCATGCCCCGTGTGTCTCTCCCCTCACCACCTACTCATGCCCCGTGTCTGTAGCCCTCCCACCCACCCCCACTAATGCCCCTAGAACTCCAACCCACCCCCAGCTCATGCCCCTAGCCCTCTCGCCCACCCCCCGCTCATGCCCCGTGTGTCTCTCCCCTCCCACCCACCCCCTGCTCATGCCCCGTGTGTCTCTATCCCTCCCACCCACCCCCCGCTCATGCCCGGTGTCTCTCTATCACTCTAACCCACCCCCCGCTGATGCCCTGTGTGTCTCTCTCCCTCCCTCCCACCCCCGCTCACGCCCCGTGTGTCTCTATCCCTCCCGCCCACCCCCCGCTCATGCCATGTGTGTGTGTTTCCCTCCCCCCAGCCCCGCTCATGCCCCGTGTGTGTCTCTCCCACCCCCCACCTCCACTCATGCCCTGTGTGTCTCTCCCCTCACCCCTACTCATGCCCCGTGTGTCTCGAAGACCTCCCACCCACCCCCCGCTCATCCCCCGTGTGTCTCTATCCCTCCTACCCACCCACCGCTCGTGCCCTGTGTGTCTCTCTCCCTCCCCTCCACCCCCGCTCACGCCCCATGTGTCTCTATCCCTCACGCCCACCCCCGCTCATGCCCCGTGTGTGTCTCTCCCTCCCTCCACCCCCGCTCATGCCCCGTGTGTGTCTCTCCCTCCCCCCCAGCCCCGCTCATGCCCCGTGTGTGTCTCTCCCACCCCCCCACCCCCGCTCATGCCCTGTGTGTCTCTCCCCTCACCCCCTACTCATGACCCGTGTGTCTCTAGCCCTCCCACCCACCCCCCGCTCATGCCCCGTGTGTCTACATCCCTCCCACCCACCCCCGCTCATGCCCCGCATGTCTCTTCCCTCCCCCCACCCCGCTCATGCCCCGTGTTTCTCTATCCCTCCCGCCCACCCCCCGCTCATGCCCCGTGTGTGTGTCTCCCTCCACCCCACCCCCACTCATGCCCCCTGTGTGTCTCTCCCTCCCCCGGACCCCCGCTCATGCCCCGTTTGTCTCTCCCCTCACCTCCTACTCATGCCCCGTGTGTCACTAGCATTCCCACCCGCCCCCCGCTCATGCCCCTAGACCCCCCAATCACCCCCCGCTCATTCCCCATTTGTCTCTATCCCTCCCACCCATCCCCCGCTCATGCCCCGTGTGTGTCTATCCCTCCCACCCACCCACCCCCCGCTCATGCCCCGTGTGTCTCTCCCCCCACCCCCGCTCATGCCCCTTGTGTCTCTATCCCTACCGCCCACCCCCCCGCTCATGCCCCATGTGTCTCTCCCCTCACCTCCTACTCACACCCCTTGTGTCTCTAGCCCTCCCACCCACCCCCCGCTCATACCCCTGGCCCTCCCACCCACCCCTGCTCATTCCCCGTGTGTCTGTATCCCTCCCACCCACCCCCCGCTCATGCCCCGTGTGTCTCTATCCCTCCCGTCCACCCCCCCCGATCATGCCCCATGTGTCTCGAGAACCCGCCCACCCACCCCCCGCTCATGCCCCGTGTGTGTCTCTCCCTCCCCCCACCCCCTGCTCATGCCCCGTGTGTCCCTCCCCTCACCACCTACTCATGCCCCGTGTGTCTCTAGCCCTCCCACCCACCCCCCACTAATGCCCCTAGCCCTCCCACCCACCCCCCGCTCATGCCCTGTTTGTCTCTCCCCTCCCACCCCCCGCTCATGCCCCGTGTGTCTCTATCCCTCCCACCCACCCCCTGCTCATGCCCCGCGTGTCTCTCCCCTCACCCCCTACTCATGCCCCGTGTGTCTCTAGCCCTCCCACCCACCCCCCGCTCATGCCCCTAGCCCTCTCACCCACCCCCTGCTCATGCCCCATTTGTCTCTCCCCTCCCGCCCACCCCCCGCTCACGCCCCATGTGTCTCTCCCCTCCCACCCATCCCCTGCTCATGCCCCGTGTGTCTCTAATCCCTCCCACCCCACCCCCGCTCATGCCCCCTGTGTGTCTCTCCCTCCCCCCGACCCCCGCTCACACCCCGTGTGTCTCTCCCCTCATCATGCCCCGTGTGTCTCTATCCCTCCCACCCACTCCCCGCTCATGCCCCGTGTGTCTCTCCCCCCATCCCCCCTCATGCCCCGTGTGTCTCTATCCCTCCCGCCCACCCCCCGCTCATGCCCCGTGTGTGTCTCTCCCTCCCCCCACCCCCTGCTCATGCCCCGTGTGTCTCTCCCCTCACCACCTACTCACGCCCCGTGTGTCTCTAGCCCTCCCACCCACCCCCCGCTCATACACCTGGCCCTCCCACCCACCCCCCGCTCATTCCCCATTTGTCTCTATCCCTCCCACCCACTCCCCGCTCATGCCCCGTGTGTCTCTCCCCCCAACCCCCCTCATGCCCCGTGTGTCTCTATCCCTCCCGCCCACCCCCCCGCTCATGCCCCGTGTGTGTCTCTCCCTCCCCCCACCCCCTGCTCATGCCCCGTGTGTCTCTCCCCTCACCACCTACTCACGCCCGTGTGTCTCTAGCCCTCCCACCCACCCCCCGCTCATACACCTGGCCCTCCCACCCACCACCCGCTCATTCCCCGTGTGTCTCTAGACCTCCCACCCACCCCCCGCTCATGCCCCGTGTGTGTCTCTCCCTCCCCCACCCCCTGCTCATGCCCCGTGTGTCTCTCCCCTCACCACCTACTCATGCCCCGTGTGTCTCTAGCCCTCCCACCAACCCCCCACTAATGCCCCTAGCCCTCCCACCCACCCCCCGCTCATGCCCCGTTTGTCTCTCCCCTCCCATCCCCCGCTCATGCCCCATGTGTCTCTATCCCTCCCACCCACCCCCTGCTCATGCCCCGTGTGTCTCTCCCCTCACCCCCTACTCATGCCCCGTGTGTCTCTAGCCCTCCCACCAACCCCCCACTAATGCCCCTAGCCCTCCCACCCACCCCCCGCTCATGCCCCGTTTGTCTCTCCCCTCCCATCCCCCGCTCATGCCCCGTGTGTCTGTATCCCTCCACCCACCCCCCGCTCATGCCCCGTGTGTCTCTATCCCTCCCGTCCACCCCCCCCGATCATGCCCCATGTGTCTCGAGAACCCGCCCACCCACCCCCCGCTCATGCCCCGTGTGTGTCTCTCCCTCCCCCCACCCCCTGCTCATGCCCCGTGTGTCCCTCCCCTCACCACCTACTCATGCCCCGTGTGTCTCTAGCCCTCCCACCCACCCCCTGCTCATGCCCCGTGTGTCTCTCCCCTCACCCCCTACTCATGCCCCGTGTGTCTCTAGCCATCCCACCCACCCCCCGCTCATGCCCCTAGCCCTCTCACCCACCCCCTGCTCATGCCCCATTTGTCTCTCCCCTCCCGCCCACCCCCCGCTCACGCCCCATGTGTCTCTCCCCTCCCACCCATCCCCTGCTCATGCCCCGTGTGTCTCTAATCCCTCCCACCCCACCCCCGCTCATGCCCCCTGTGTGTCTCTCCCTCCCCCCGACCCCCGCTCACACCCCGTGTGTCTCTCCCCTCATCATGCCCCGTGTGTCTCTATCCCTCCCACCCACTCCCCGCTCATGCCCCGTGTGTCTCTCCCCCCATCCCCCCTCATGCCCCGTGTGTCTCTATCCCTCCCGCCCACCCCCCGCTCATGCCCCGTGTGTGTCTCTCCCTCCCCCCACCCCCTGCTCATGCCCCGTGTGTCTCTCCCCTCACCACCTATTCACGCCCCGTGTGTCTCTAGCCCTCCCACCCACCCCCCGCTCATACACCTGGCCCTCCCACCCACCCCCCGCTCATTCCCCGTGTGTCTCTAGACCTCCCACCCACCCCCCGCTCATGCCCCGTGTGTGTCTCTCCCTCCCCCACCCCCTGCTCATGCCCCGTGTGTCTCTCCCCTCACCACCTACTCATGCCCCGTGTGTATCTAGCCCTCCCACCAACCCCCCACTAATGTCCCTAGCCCTCCCACCCACCCCCCGCTCATGCCCCGTTTGTCTCTCCCCTCCCATCCCCCGCTCATGCCCCATGTGCCTCTATCCCTCCCACCCACCCCCCGCTCATGCCCCGTGTGTCTCTCCCCTCACCCCCTACTCATGCCCCGTGTGTCTCTAGACCTCCCACCCACCCCCCGCTCATGCCCCTAGCCCTCTCACCCACCCCCCGCTCATGCCCCGTTTGTCTCTCACCCTCCCACCCACCCCCTGCTCATGCCCCGTGTGTCTCTCCCCTCCCACCTACCCCCTGCTCATGCCCCGTGTGTCTCTGTCCCTCCCACCCACCCCCGCTCATGCCCCGTGTGTCTCTATCACTCCCACCCACCCCCCGCTGATGCACCGTGTGTCTCTATCCCTCCCACCCACTCCCCGCTCATGCCCCGTGTGTCTCTATCCCTGCCACCCACCCCCCGCTCATGCCCCGTGTGTCTCTCTCCCTTCCCACCACCCCCGCTCACGCCCCGTGTGTCTCTATCCCTCCCACCCACCCCCCGCTCATGCCCCATTTGTCTCTATCCCCCCACCCACCCCCCGCTCATGCCCCGTGTGTCTCTATCCCTCCCACCCACTCCCCGCTCATGCCCCGTGTGTCTCTCCCCCCAACCCCCCTCATGCCCCGTGTGTCTCTATCCCTCCCGCCCACCCCCCCGCTCATGCCCCGTGTGTGTCTCTCCCTCCCCCCACCCCCTGCTCATGCCCCGTGTGTCTCTCCCCTCACCACCTACTCACGCCCCGTGTGTCTCTAGCCCTCCCACCCACCCCCCGCTCATACACCTGGCCCTCCCACCCACCCTCCGCTCATTCCCCGTGTGTCTCTAGACCTCCCACCCACCCCCCGCTCATGCCCCGTGTGTGTCTCTCCCTCCCCCACCCCCTGCTCATGCCCCGTGTGTCTCTCCCCTCACCACCTACTCATGCCCCGTGTGTCTCTAGCCCTCCCACCAACCCCCCACTAATGCCCCTAGCCCTCCCACCTACCCCCCGCTCATGCCCCGTTTGTCTCTCCCCTCCCATCCCCCGCTCATGCCCCATGTGTCTCTATCCCTCCCACCCACCCCCCGCTCATGCCCCGTGTGTCTCTCCCCTCACCCCCTACTCATGCCCCGTGTCTCTAGCCCTCCCACCCACCCCACGCTCATGCCCCTAGCCCTCTCACCCACCCCCCGCTCATGCCCTGTTTGTCTCTCACCCTCCCACCCACCCCCTGCTCATGCCCCGTGTGTCTCTCCCCTCCCACCTACCCCCTGCTCATGCCCCGTGTGTCTCTATCCCTCCCACCCACCCCCGCTCATGCCCCGTGTGTCTCTATCCCTCCCACCCACCCCCGCTCATGCCCCGTGTGTCTCTATCCCTCCCACCCACCCCCGCTCATGCCCCGTGTGTCTTTATCACTCCCACCCACCCCCCGCTGATGCACCGTGTGTCTCTATCCCTCCCACCCACTCCCCGCTCATGCCCCGTGTGTCTCTATCCCTGCCACCCACCCCCCGCTCATGCCCCGTGTGTCTCTCTCCCTTCCCCCCGCTCACGCCCCGTGTGTCTCTATCCCTCCCGCCCACCCCCTGCTCATGCCCTGTGTGTGTGTGTCTCCCTCCCCCCTAGCCCCGCTCATGCCCCGTGTGTCTCTCCCAGCCCCCCCACCCCCGCTCATGCCCTGTGTGTCTCTCCCCTCACCCCCTACTCATGCCCCGTGTGTCTCTAGCCCTGCCACCCACCCCCCGTGTGTCTCCATGACTCCCACCCACCCCCGCTCATGCCCTGTGTGTCTCTCCCCTCACCCCCATCTCATGCCCCGTGTGTCTCTAGCCCTGCCACCCACCCCCCGCTCATGCCCCGTGTGTCTCCATGACTCCCACCCACCCCCGCTCATGCCCTGTGTGTGTCTCCCTCCACACCCCACTCCCGCTCACGCCCCGTGTGTGTCTCTCCTCCCCCCACCCCTGCTCATGCCCAGTGTGTCTCTCCCCTCACCCCCTACTCATGTCCCGTGTGTCTCTAGCCCTGCCACCCACCCCCCGCTCATGCCCCGTGTGTCTCCATGACTCCCACCCACCCCCGCTCATGCCCCGTGTGTCTCTCTCCCTCCCGCCCACCCCCCGCTCATGCCCTGTGTGTGTGTCTCCCTCCACACCCCACCCCCGCTCATGCCCCATGTGTCTCTCCTCCCCCCCACCCCTGCTCATGCCCAGTGTGTCTCTCCCCTCACCCCCTACTCATGTCCCGTGTGTCACTAGCCCTCCCACCCACCCCCCGCTCATGCCCCTAGCCCTCCCACCCACCCCCTGCTCATGCCCCATTTGTCTCTATCCCTCCCACCCACCCCCCACTCATGCCCCGTGTGTCTCTATCCCTCGCACCCACCCCCTACTCATGCCCCGTGTGTCTCTATCCCTCCCACCCACCCCCCACTCATGCCCCGTGTGTCCCTGCCCCCACCCCCGCTCATGCCCTGTGTGTCTCTATCCCTCCCGCCCACCCCCCGCTCATGCTCCGTGTGTCTCTCCCCTCACCACCTACTCATGCCCCGTGTGTCTCTAGCCCAAACAACCCACCCCCTGCTCATGCCCCTGGACCTCCCACCCTCCCCCCGCTCATTCCCCGTGTGTCTGTATCCCTCCCACCCACACCCCGCTCATGCCCCGTGTGTCTCTATCCCTCCCGCCCACCCCCCCGCTCATGCCCGTGTGTCTCTAGCCCTCCCACCACCCCCCGCTCATGCCCCGTGTGTGTCTCTCCCTCCCCCCACCCCCTGCTCACACCCCGTGTGTCTCTCCCCCCACCCCGCTCATGCCCCGTGTGTCTCTAGCCCTCCCACCCACCCCCCACTCATGCCCCTAGCCCTCCCACCCAGCCCCCGCTCATGCCCCGTTTGTCTCTCCCGACCACCCACCCCCCGCTCATGCCCCGTGTGTCTCTATCCCTCCCACCCCACCCCCCCTCATTCCCCGTGTGTCTCTAGACCTCCCACCCAAAACCCGCTCATGCCCCGTGTGTGTCTCTCCCTCCCCCACCCCCTGCTCATGCCCCGTGTGTCTCTCCCCTCACCACCTACTCATGCCCCGTGTGTCTCTAGCCCTCCCACCAACCCCCCACTAATGCCCCTAGCCCTCCCACCCACCCACCGCTCATGCCCCGTTTGTCTCTCCCCTCCCATCCCCCGCTCATGCCCCATGTGTCTCTATCCCTCCCACCAACCCCCGCTCATGCCCCGTGTGTCTCTCCCCTCACCTCCTACTCATGCCCCGTGTGTCTCTAGCCCTCCCACCCACCCCCCGCTCATGCCCCTAGCCCTCTCACCCACCCCTCGCTCATGCCCCGTTTGTCTCTCACCCTCCCACCCACCCCCTGCTCATGCCCCGTGTGTCTCTCCCCTCCCATCCACCCCCGCTCATGCCCCGTGTGTCTCTATCCCTCCCACCCACCCCCCGCTCATGCCCCGTGTGTCTCTATCACTCCCACCCACCCCCTGCTGATGCACCGTGTGTCTCTATCCCTCCCACCAACTCCCCGCTCATGCCCCGTGTGTCTCTATCCCTGCCACCCACCCCCCGCTCATGCCCCGTTTGTCTCTCCCCTCCCATCCCCCGCTCATGCCCCATGTGTCTCTATCCCTCCCACCCACCCCCCGCTCATGCCCCGTGTGTCTCTCCCCTCACCCCCTACTCATGCCCCGTGTCTCTAGCCCTCCCACCCACCCCACGCTCATGCCCCTAGCCCTCTCACCCACCCCCCGCTCATGCCCTGTTTGTCTCTCACCCTCCCACCCACCCCCTGCTCATGCCCCGTGTGTCTCTCCCCTCCCACCTACCCCCTGCTCATGCCCCGTGTGTCTCTATCCCTCCCACCCACCCCCGCTCATGCCCCGTGTGTCTCTATCCCTCCCACCCACCCCCGCTCATGCCCCGTGTGTCTCTATCCCTCCCACCCACCCCCGCTCATGCCCCGTGTGTCTTTATCACTCCCACCCACCCCCCGCTGATGCACCGTGTGTCTCTATCCCTCCCACCCACTCCCCGCTCATGCCCCGTGTGTCTCTATCCCTGCCACCCACCCCCCGCTCATGCCCCGTGTGTCTCTCTCCCTTCCCCCCGCTCACGCCCCGTGTGTCTCTATCCCTCCCGCCCACCCCCCGCTCATGCCCTGTGTGTGTGTCTCCCTCCCCCCTAGCCCCGCTCATGCCCTGTGTGTCTCTCCCAGCCCCCCTACCCCCGCTCATGCCCTGTGTGTCTCTCCCCTCACCCCCTACTCATGCCCCGTGTGTCTCTAGCCCTGCCACCCACCCCCCGTGTGTCTCCATGACTCCCACCCACCCCCGCTCATGCCCTGTGTGTCTCTCCCCTCACCCCCATCTCATGCCCCGTGTGTCTCTAGCCCTGCCACCCACCCCCCGCTCATGCCCCGTGTGTCTCCATGACTCCCACCCACCCCCGCTCATGCCCTGTGTGTGTCTCTCTCCACACCCCACTCCCGCTCACGCCCCGTGTGTGTCTCTCCTCCCCCCACCCCTGCTCATGCCCAGTGTGTCTCTCCCCTCACCCCCTACTCATGTCCCGTGTGTCTCTAGCCCTGCCACCCACCCCCCGCTCATGCCCCGTGTGTCTCCATGACTCCCACCCACCCCCGCTCATGCCCCGTGTGTCTCTCTCCCTCCCGCCCACCCCCCGCTCATGCCCTGTGTGTGTGTCTCCCTCCACACCCCACCCCCGCTCATGCCCCATGTGTCTCTCCTCCCCCCCACCCCTGCTCATGCCCAGTGTGTCTCTCCCCTCACCCCCTACTCATGTCCCGTGTGTCACTAGTACTCCCACCCACCCCCCGCTCATGCCCCTAGCCCTCCCACCCACCCCCCGCTCATGCCCCATTTGTCTCTATCCCTCCCACCCACCCCCCACTAATGCACCGTGTGTCTCTATCCCTCGCACCCACCCCCTACTCATGCCCCGTGTGTCTCTATCCCTCCCACCCACCCCCCACTCATGCCCCGTGTGTCCCTGCCCCCACCCCCGCTCATGCCCTGTGTGTCTCTATCCCTCCCGCCCACCCCCCGCTCATGCTCCGTGTGTCTCTCCCCTCACCACCTACTCATGCCCCGTGTGTCTCTAGCCCAAACAACCCACCCCCTGCTCATGCCCCTGGACCTCCCACCCTCCCCCCGCTCATTCCCCGTGTGTCTGTATCCCTCCCACCCACACCCCGCTCATGCCCCGTGTGTCTCTATCCCTCCCGCCCACCCCCCCGCTCATGCCCGTGTGTCTCTAGCCCTCCCACCACCCCCCGCTCATGCCCCGTGTGTGTCTCTCCCTCCCCCCACCCCCTGCTCACACCCCGTGTGTCTCTCCCCCCACCCCGCTCATGCCCCGTGTGTCTCTAGCCCTCCCACCCACCCCCCACTCATGCCCCTAGCCCTCCCACCCAGCCCCCGCTCATGCCCCGTTTGTCTCTCCCGACCACCCACCCCCCGCTCATGCCCCGTGTGTCTCTATCCCTCCCACCCACCCCCCCTCATTCCCCGTGTGTCTCTAGACCTCCCACCCACAACCCGCTCATGCCCCGTGTGTGTCTCTCCCTCCCCCACCCCCTGCTCATGCCCCGTGTGTCTCTCCCCTCACCACCTACTCATGCCCCGTGTGTCTCTAGCCCTCCCACCAACCCCCCACTAATGCCCCTAGCCCTCCCACCCACCCACCGCTCATGCCCCGTTTGTCTCTCCCCTCCCATCCCCCGCTCATGCCCCATGTGTCTCTATCCCTCCCACCAACCCCCGCTCATGCCCCGTGTGTCTCTCCCCTCACCTCCTACTCATGCCCCGTGTGTCTCTAGCCCTCCCACCCACCCCCCGCTCATGCCCCTAGCCCTCTCACCCACCCCTCGCTCATGCCCCGTTTGTCTCTCACCCTCCCACCTACCCCCTGCTCATGCCCCGTGTGTCTCTCCCCTCCCACCCACCCCCGCTCATGCCCCGTGTGTCTCTATCCCTCCCACCCACCCCCGCTCATGCCCCGTGTGTCTCTATCCCTCCCACCCACCCCCGCTCATGCCCCGTGTGTCTCTATCACTCCCACCCACCCCCCGCTGATGCACCGTGTGTCTCTATCCCTCCCACCCACTCCCCGCTCATGCCCCGTGTGTCTCTATCCCTGCCACCCACCCCCCGCTCATGCCCCGTGTGTCTCTCTCCCTTCCCCCCACCCCCGCTCATGCCCCGTGTGTATCTATCCCTCCCGCCCACCCCCCGCTCATGCCCTGTGTGTGTGTCTCCCTCCCCCCTAGCCCCGCTCATGCCCCGTGTGTCTCTCCCAGCCCCCCCACCCCCGCTCATGCCCTGTGTGTCTCTCCCCTCACCCCCTACTCATGCCCCGTGTGTCTCTAGCCCTGCCACCCACCCCCCGTGTGTCTCCATGACTCCCACCCACCCCCGCTCATGCCCTGTGTGTCTCTCCCCTCACCCCCTACTCATGCCCCGTGTGTCTCTAGCCCTGCCACCCACCCCCCGCTCATGCCCCGTGTGTCTCCATGACTCCCACCCACCCCCGCTCATGCCCTGTGTGTGTCTCCCTCCACACCCCACCCCCGCTCATGCCCCGTGTGTGTCTCTCCTCCCCCCACCCCTGCTCATGCCCAGTGTGTCTCTCCCCTCACCCCCTACTCATGTCCCATGTGTCTCTAGCCCTGCCACCCATCCCCCGCTCATGCCCCGTGTGTCTCCATGACTCCCACCCACCCCCGCTCATGCCCCGTGTGTCTCTCTCCCTCCCGCCCACCCCCCGCTCATGCCCTGTGTGTGTGTCTCCCTCCACACCCCACCCCCGCTCATGCCCCATGTGTCTCTCCTCCCCCCCACCCCTGCTCATGCCCAGTGTGTCTCTCCCCTCACCCCCTACTCATGTCCCGTGTGTCACTAGCCCTCCCACCCACCCCCCGCTCATGCCCCTAGCCCTCCCACCCACCCCCTGCTCATGCCCCAAGCCCTCCCACCCACCCCCTGCTCATGCCCCATTTGTCTCTATCCCTCCCACCCACCTCCCACTCATGCCCCGTGTGTCTCTATCCCTCGCACCCACCCCCTACTCATGCCCCGTGTGTCTCTATCCCTCCCACCCACCCCCCACTCATGCCCCGTGTGTCCCTGCCCCCACCCCCGCTCATGCCCCATGTGTCTCTATCCCTCCCGCCCACCCCCCGCTCATGCCCCGTGTGTCTCTCCCCTCACCACCTACTCATGCCCCGTGTGTCTCTAGCCCAAACAACCCACCCCCTGCTCATGCCCCTGGACCTCCCACCCACCCCCCGCTCATTCCCCGTGTGTCTGTATCCCTCCCACCCACACCCCGCTCATGCCCCGTGTGTCTCTATCCCTCCCGCCCACCCCCCCGCTCATGCCCGTGTGTCTCTAGCCCTCCCACCCACCCCCCGCTCATGCCCCGTGTGTGTCTCTCCCTCCCCCCACCCCCTGCTCACACCCCGTGTGTCTCTCCCCCCACCCCGCTCATGCCCCGTGTGTCTCTAGCCCTCCCACCCACCCCCCACTCATGCCCCTAGCCCTCCCACCCAGCCCCCGCTCATGCCCCGTTTGTCTCTCCCCGACCACCCACCCCCCGCTCATGCCCCGTGTGTCTCTATCCCTCCCACCCACCCCCCCCTCATACCCCGTGTGTCTCTATCCCTCCCACCCACCCCCCCTCATGCCCCGTGTGTCTCTCCCCTCACCCCCTACTCATGCCCCGTGTGTCTCTTCCCTCACCCCTACTCATGCCCCGTGTGTCTGTCGCCCTCCCACCCATCCCCCGCTCATGCCCCTAATCCTCCCACCCACCCCCCTAGCCCTCTCACCCACCCCCCGCTCATACCCCGTTTGCCTCTCCCCTCCCACCCACCCCCCGCTCATGCCCTGTGTGTTTCTCCCCTCCCACCCACCCCCCTCTCATGCCCCGTGGGTCTATCCCCTCCCACCCACCCCCCGCTCATGCCCCGTGTGTCTCTATCCCTCCCACCCACCCCCCGCTCATGCTCCGTGTGTCTCTATCCCTCCCCCCACCCCCGCTCATGCCCCGTGTGTCTCTCTCCCTCCCCCCCACCCCCGCTCATGCCCCGTGTGTCTCTCTCCCTCCCCCTCACCCCCGCTCATGCCCCGTGTGTCTCTCCCTCCCCCCACCCCCGCTCATGCCCCGTGTGTCTCTCTCCCTCCCCCCACCCCTGCTCATACCCCGTGTGTGTCTCTCCCTCCCCCCCACTCCCGCTCATGCCCCGTGTGTCTCTAGCTGTCCCACGCACCCCCCCGCTCATGCCCTGTGTGTCTCTAGCCCTCCCACCCACCCCCCGCTCATGCCCTGTGTGTCTCTAGCCCTCCCACCCACCCCCTGCTCATGCCCCGTGTGTCTCTAGTACTCCCACCCACCCCCAGCTCATGCCCCGTGTGTCTCTAGCCCTCCCACCCACCGCCGGCTCATGCCCCATGTGTGTCTCACCCTCCCACCCACCCCCGCTCATGCCCCGTGTGTCTCTATCACTCCCACCCACCCCCCGCTGATGCACCGTGTGTCTCTATCCCTCCCACCCACTCCCCGCTCATGCCCCGTGTGTCTCTATCCCTGCCACCCACCCCCCGCTCATGCCCCGTGTGTCTCTCTCCCTTCCCCCCACCCCCGCTCATGCCCCGTGTGTATCTATCCCTCCCGCCCACCCCCCGCTCATGCCCTGTGTGTGTGTCTCCCTCCCCCCTAGCCCCGCTCATGCCCCGTGTGTCTCTCCCAGCCCCCCCACCCCCGCTCATGCCCTGTGTGTCTCTCCCCTCACCCCCTACTCATGCCCCGTGTGTCTCTAGCCCTGCCACCCACCCCCCGTGTGTCTCCATGACTCCCACCCACCCCCGCTCATGCCCTGTGTGTCTCTCCCCTCACCCCCTACTCATGCCCCGTGTGTCTCTAGCCCTGCCACCCACCCCCCGCTCATGCCCCGTGTGTCTCCATGACTCCCACCCACCCCCGCTCATGCCCTGTGTGTGTCTCCCTCCACACCCCACCCCCGCTCATGCCCCGTGTGTGTCTCTCCTCCCCCCACCCCTGCTCATGCCCAGTGTGTCTCTCCCCTCACCCCCTACTCATGTCCCATGTGTCTCTAGCCCTGCCACCCATCCCCCGCTCATGCCCCGTGTGTCTCCATGACTCCCACCCACCCCCGCTCATGCCCCGTGTGTCTCTCTCCCTCCCGCCCACCCCCGCTCATGCCCTGTGTGTGTGTCTCCCTCCACACCCCACCCCCGCTCATGCCCCATGTGTCTCTCCTCCCCCCCACCCCTGCTCATGCCCAGTGTGTCTCTCCCCTCACCCCCTACTCATGTCCCGTGTGTCACTAGCCCTCCCACCCACCCCCCGCTCATGCCCCTAGCCCTCCCACCCACCCCCTGCTCATGCCCCAAGCCCTCCCACCCACCCCCTGCTCATGCCCCATTTGTCTCTATCCCTCCCACCCACCCCCCACTCATGCCCCGTGTGTCTCTATCCCTCGCACCCACCCCCTACTCATGCCCCGTGTGTCTCTATCCCTCCCACCCACCCCCCACTCATGCCCCGTGTGTCCCTGCCCCCACCCCCGCTCATGCCCCATGTGTCTCTATCCCTCCCGCCCACCCCCCGCTCATGCCCCGTGTGTCTCTCCCCTCACCACCTACTCATGCCCCGTGTGTCTCTAGCCCAAACAACCCACCCCCTGCTCATGCCCCTGGACCTCCCACCCACCCCCCGCTCATTCCCCGTGTGTCTGTATCCCTCCCACCCACACCCCGCTCATGCCCCGTGTGTCTCTATCCCTCCCGCCCACCCCCCCGCTCATGCCCGTGTGTCTCTAGCCCTCCCACCCACCCCCCGCTCATGCCCCGTGTGTGTCTCTCCCTCCCCCCACCCCCTGCTCACACCCCGTGTGTCTCTCCCCCCACCCCGCTCATGCCCCGTGTGTCTCTAGTACTCCCACCCACCCCCAGCTCATGCCCCGTGTGTCTCTAGCCCTCCCACCCACCGCCGGCTCATGCCCCATGTGTGTCTCACCCTCCCACCCACCCCCTGCTCATGCCCAGTGTGTCTCTAGCCCTCCCACCCACCCCCCGCTCATGCCCCGTGTGTCTCTAGCCCTCCCACCCACCGCCCGCTCATGCCCCGTGTGTGTCTCTCCCTCTCACCCACCCCCCGCTCATGCCCCGTGTGTCTCTATCCCTCCCACCCACCCCCCGCTCATGCCCCGTGTGTCTCTAGCCCTACCACCCACCCCCCGCTCATGCCCCGTGTGTCTCTCCCCTCACCCCCTACTCATGCCCCGTGTGTCTCTAGCCCTCCCACCCACCCCCCGCTCATGCCCCTAGCCCTCTCACCCACCCCCCGCTCATGCCCCGTTTGTCTCTCCCCTCCCTCCACCCCCGCTCATGCCCCGTGTGTGTCTCTCCCTCCCCCCAGCCCCGCTCATGCCCCGTGTATGTCTCTCCCACCCCCCTCCCCCACTCATGCCCTGTGTGTCTCTCCCCTCACCCCTACTCATGCCCCGTGTGTCTCTATCCCTCCTACCCACCCACCGCTCGTGCCCTGTGTGTCTCTCTCCCTCCGCTCCACCCCCGCTCACGCCCCATGTGTCTCTAATCCCTCCGGCCCACCATCCGCTCATGCACCGTGTGTGTCTCTCCCTCCCTCCACCCCCCTCATGCCCCGTGTGTGTCTCTCCCTCCCCCCCAGCCCCGCTCATGCCCTGTGTGTGTCTCTCCCACCCCCCCACCCCCACTCATGCCCTGTGTGTGTCTCGCCCACCCCCTCACCCCCGCTCATGCCCTGTGTGTCTCTCACCTCACCCCCTACTCATGCCCCATGTGTCTCTAGCCCTCCCACCCACCCCCCGCTCGTGCCCTGTGTGTCTCTCTCCCTCCCCTCCACCCCCACTCACGCCCCATGTGCCTCTATCCCTCCCGCCCACCCCCCGCTCATGCCCCGTGTGTGTCTCTCCCTCCCTCCGCCCCCGCTCATGCCCCGTGTGTGTGTCTCCCTCCTCCCCAGCCCCGCTCATGCCCCGTGTGTGTCTCTCCCACCCCCCACCCCCGATCATGTCCTGTGTGTCTCTCCCCTCACCCCCTACTCATGCCCCGTGTGTCTCTAGCCCTCCCACCCACCCCCCGCTCATGCCCCGTGTGTCTACATCCCTCCCACCCACCCCCGCTCATGTCCCTCCCCTCACCCCGCTCATGCCCCGTGTTTCTCTATCCCTCCCGCCCACCCCCCTCTCATGCCCGTGTGTGTGTGTCTCCCTCCACCCCACCCCCGCTCATGCCCCCTGTGTGTCTCTCCCTCCCCCCGACCCCCGCTCACGCCCCGTGTTTCTCTCCCCTCACCACCTACTCATGCCCCGTGTGTCACTAACATTCCCACCCACCCCCCGCTCTTGCCACTAGACCCCCCAATCACCCCCCGCTCATGCCCCATTTGTCTCTATCCCTCCCACCCATCCCCCGCTCATGCCCCGTGTGTGTCTATCCCTCCCACCCACCCGCCGCTCATGCCCCGTGTGTCTCTCCCCCCACCCCCGCTCATGCCCTGTGTGTCTCTAGCCCTCCCACCCACCGCCCGCTCATGCCCCGTGTGTGTCTCTCCCTCCCACCCACCCCCCGCTCATGCCCCGTGTGTCTCTATCCCTCCCACCCACCCCCCGCTCATGCCCTGTGTGTCTCTAGCCCTACCACCCACCCCCCGCTCATGGCCCGTGTGTCTCTCCCCTCACCCCCTACTCATGCCCCGTGTGTCTCTAGCCCTCCCACCCACCCCCCGCTCATGCCCCTAGCCCTCTCACCCACCCCCCGCTCATGCCCCGTTTGTCTCTCCCCTCCCTCCACCCCCGCTCATGCCCCGTGTGTGTCTCTCCCTCCCCCCAGCCCCGCTCATGCCCCGTGTATGTCTCTCCCATCCCCCTCCCCCACTCATGCCCCGTGTGTCTCTATCCCTCCTACCCACCCACCGCTCGTGCCCTGTGTGTCTCTCTCCCTCCGCTCCACCCCCGCTCACGCCCCATGTGTCTCTAATCCCTCCGGCCCACCATCCGCTCATGCACCGTGTGTGTCTCTCCCTCCCTCCACCCCCCTCATGCCCCGTGTGTGTCTCTCCCTCCCCCCAGCCCCGCTCATGCCCCGTGTGTGTCTCTCCCACCCCCCCACCCCCACTCATGCCCTGTGTGTGTCTCGCCCACCCCCTCACCCCCGCTCATGCCCTGTGTGTCTCTCACCTCACCCCCTACTCATGCCCCATGTGTCTCTAGCCCTCCCACCCACCCCCCGCTCGTGCCCTGTGTGTCTCTCTCCCTCCCCTCCACCCCCGCTCACGCCCCATGTGCCTCTATCCCTCCCGCCCACTCCCCGCTCATGCCCCGTGTGTGTCTCTCCCTCCCTCCGCCCCCGCTCATGCCCCGTGTGTGTGTCTCCCTCCTCCCCAGCCCCGCTCATGCCCCGTGTGTGTCTCTCCCACCCCCCACCCCCGATCATGTCCTGTGTGTCTCTCCCCTCACCCCCTACTCATGCCCCGTGTGTCTCTAGCCCTCCCACCCACCCCCCGCTCATGCCCCGTGTGTCTACATCCCTCCCACCCACCCCCGCTCATGTCCCTCCCCTCTCCCCGCTCATGCCCCGTGTTGCTCTATCCCTCCCGCCCACCCCCCGCTCATGCCCGTGTGTGTGTCTCCCTCCACCCCACCCCCGCTCATGCCCCCTGTGTGTCTCTCCCTCCCCCCGACCCCCGCTCACGCCCCGTGTGTCTCTCCCCTCACCACCTACTCATGCCCCATGTGTCACTAACATTCCCACCCACTCCCCGCTCTTGCCACTAGACCCCCCAATCACCCCCCGCTCATGCCCCATTTGTCTCTATCCCTCCCACCCATCCCCCGCTCATGCCCCGTGTGTGTCTATCCCTCCCACCCACCCGCCGCTCATGCCCCGTGTGTCTCTCCCCCCACCCCCGCTCATGCCCTGTGTGTCTCTATCCCTACCGCCCACCCCCCGCTCATGCCCTGTGTGTGTCTCTCCCTCCCCCCACCCCCTGCTCATGCCTGTGTGTCTCTCCCCTCACCACCTACTCATGCCCCGTGTGTCTCTAGCCCTCCCACCCACCCCCCGCTCATACCCCTGGCCCTCCCACCCACCCCCCTCTCATTCCCCGAGTGTCTGTATCCCTCCCACCCACCCCCCGCTCATGCCCCATGTGTCTCTATCCCACCCGTCCACCCCTACGATTATGCCCCATGTGTCTCTAGAACCCGCCCACCCACCCCCTGCTCATGCCCCGTGTGTCTCTCCCCTCACCACCTACTCATGCCCCGTGTCTGTAGCCCTCCCACCCACCCCCACTAATGCCCCTAGCCCTCCCACCCACCCCCCGCTCATGCCCTGTTTGTCTCTCCCCTCCCACCCCCTGCTCATGCCCCGTGTGTCTCTATCCCTCCCACCCACCCCCCGCTCAAGCCCCGTGTGTCTCTCCCCTCACCCCCTACTCATGCCCCGCGTGTCTCTAGCCCTCCCACCCACCCCCCGCTCATGCCCCTAGCCCTCTCACCCACCCCCCGCTCATGCCCCATTTGTCTCTCCCCTCCCGCCCACCCCCCGCTCATGCCCCGTGTGTCTCTCCCCTCCCACCCACCCCCTGCTCATGCCCGTGTGTCTCTATACCTCCCACCCACCCCCCGCTCATGCCCGGTGTCTCTCTATCACTCGAACCCACCCCCCGCTGATGCACCGTGTGTCTCTATCCCTCCCACCCACTCCCGCTCATGCCCCATGTGTCTCTATCCCTCCCACCCACCCTCCGCTCATGCCCCGTGTGTCTCTCTCCCTCCCCCCCACCCCCGCTCACGCCCCGTGTGTCTCTATCCCTCCCGCCCACCCCCGCTCATGCCCTGTGTGTGTGTTTCCCTCCCCCCAGCCCCGCTAATGCCCCGTGTGTGTCTCTCCCACCCCCCCACCCCCACTCATGCCCTTTGTGTCTCTCCCCTCACCCCTACTCATGCCCCGTGTGTCTCGAAGACCTCCCACCCACCCCCCGCTCATGCCCCGTGTGTCTCTATCCCTCCTACCCACCCACCGCTCGTGCCCTGTGTGTCTCTCTCCCTCCCCTCCACCCCCGCTCACGCCCCATGTGTCTCTATCCCTCCCGCCCACCCCCGCTCATGCTCCGTGTGGGTCTCTCCCTCCCTCCACCCCCGCTCATGCCCCGTGTGTGTCTCTCCCTCCCCCCAGCCCCGCTCATGCCCCGTGTGTGTCTCTCCCACCCCCCCACCCCCGCTCATGCACTGTGTGTCTCTCCCCTCACCCCCTACTCATGACCCGTGTGTCTCTATCCCTCCCACCCACCCCCCGCTCATACCCCGTGTGTCTACATCCCTCCCACCCACCCCCGCTCATGCCCCGCATGTCTCTTCCCTCCCCCCACCCTGCTCATGCCCCGTGTTTCTCTATCCCTCCCGCCCACCCCCCGCTCATGCCCCGTGTGTGTGTCTCCCTCCACCCCACCCCCGCTCATGCCCCCTGTGTGTCTCTCCCTCCCCCCGACCCCCGCTCATGCCCCGTTTGTCTCTCCCCTCACCTCCTACTCATGCCCCGTGTGTCACTAGCATTCCCACCCGCCCCCCGCTCATGCCCCTAGACCCCCCAATCACCCCCGCTCATTCCCCATTTGTCTCTATCCCTCCCACCCATCCCCCGCTCATGCCCCGTGCGTGTCTATCCCTCCCACCCACCCCCCGCTCATGCCCCGTGTGTCTATACCTCCCACCCACCCCCCGCTCATGCCCCGTGTGTCTCTCCCCCCACCCCCGCTCATGCCCCGTGTGTCTCTATCCCTTCCGCCCACCCCCCCGCTCATGCCCCGTGTGTGTCTCTCCCTCCCCCCACCCCCTGCTCATGCCCCGTGTGTCTCTCCCCTCACCACCTACTCACACCCCTTGTGTCTCTAGCCCTCCCACCCACCCCCCGCTCATACCCCTGGCCCTCCCACCCACCCCTGCTCATTCCCCGTGTGTCTGTATCCCTCCCACCCACCCCCCGCTCATGCCCCGTGTGTCTCTATCCCTCCCGTCCACCCCCCCCGATCATGCCCCATGTGTCTCGAGAACCCGCCCACCCACCCCCCGCTCATGCCCCGTGTGTGTCTCTCCCTCCCCCCACCCCCTGCTCATGCCCCGTGTGTCCCTCCCCTCACCACCTACTCATGCCCCGTGTGTCTCTAGCCCTCCCACCCACCCCCCACTAATGCCCCTAGCCCTCCCATCCACCCCCCACTCATGCCCTGTTTGTCTCTCCCCTCCCACCCCCCGCTCATGCCCCGTGTGTCTCTATCCCTCCCACACACCCCCTGCTCATGCCCCGCGTGTCTCTCCCCTCACCCCCTACTCATGCCCCGTGTGTCTCTAGCCCTCCCACCCACCCCCCGCTCATGCCCCTAGCCCTCTCACCCACCCCCTGCTCATGCCCCATTTGTCTCTCCCCTCCCGCCCACCCCCCGCTCACGCACCATGTGTCTCTCCCCTCCCACCCATCCCCTGCTCATGCCCCGTGTGTCTCTAATCCCTCCCACCCACCCCCTGCTCATGCCCCGTGTGTCTCTATCCCTCCTAACCACCCCCTGCTCATGCCCCATGTGTCTCTATCCCTCCCACCCACCCTCCGCTCATGCCCCGTGTGTCTCTATCCCTCCCACCCACCCTCCGCTCATGCCCCGTGTGTCTCTATCCCTCCCACCCACTCCCGCTCATGCCCCGTGTGTCTCTATCCCTCCCACCCACCCTCCGCTCATGCCCCGTGTGTCTCTCTCCCTCCCCCCCACCCCCGCTCATGCCCCGTGTGTCTCTTTCCCTCCCGCCCACCCCCTGCTCATGCCCTGTGTGTGTGTCTCACTCCCCCCCAGCCCCGCTCATGCCCCGTGTGTGTCTCTTTAAACCCCCACCCCGCTCATGCCCCGTGTGTGTCTCTCCCACCCCCCACCCCCGCTCATGCCCTGTGTGTCTCTCCCCTCACCCCCTACTCATGCCCCGTGTGTCTCTAGCCCTCCCACCCACCCCCCGCTCATGCCCCGTGTGTCTCCATGACTCCCACCCACCCCCGCTCATGCCCCGTGTGTCTCTCTCCCTCCCCCCACCACCGCTCATGCCCCATGTGTCTCTATCCCTCCCGCCCACCCCCCGCTCATGCCCTGTGTGTGTGTCTCCCTCCACCCCACCCCCGCTCATGCCCCGTGTGTGTCTCTCCCTCCCCCCACCCCTGCTCATGCCCCGTGACCCTCCCCTCACCCCCTACTCACGTCCCGTGTGTCACTAGCCCTTCCACCCACCTCCCGCTCATGCCCCTAGCCCTCCCACCCACCCCCCGCTCATGCCCCATCGGTCTCTATCCCTGCCACCCACCCCCCGCTCATGCCTCGTGTGTCTCTATCCCTCCCACCCACCCCCTGCTCATGCCCCGTGTGTCTACATGACTCCCACCCACCCCTGCTCATGCCCCGTGTGTCTCTCTCCCTCCCCCACCCCCGCTCATGCCCCGTGTGTCTCTATCCCTCCCGCCCACCCCCCGCTCATGCCCCGTGTGTGTGTCTCCCTCCACCCCACCCCCCGCTCATGCCCCGTGTGTGTGTCTCCCTCCACCCCACCCCCGCTCATGCCCGTGTGTGTCTCTCCCTCCGCCTGACCCCTGCTCATGCCCCGTGTGTCACTAGCCCTCCCACCCACCCCCCGCTCATGCCTCTAGCGGTCCCACCCACCCCCCGCTCATGCCCCATTTGTCTCTATCCCTCCTACCCACCCCCTCCTCATGCCCCGTGTGTCTCTCCCTCCCCCCAGCCCCGCTCATGCCCCGTATGTGTCTCTCCCACCCCCCACCCCCACTCAAGCCCTGTGTGTCTCTCCCCTCACCCCCTACTCATGCTTCGTGTGTCTCTAGCCCTCCCACCCACCCCCGCTCATTCCCCGTCTGTCTGTATCCCTCACACCCACCCCCCGCTCATGCCCTGTGTGTCTCTATCCCTCCCGCCCACCCCCCCGATCATGCCCCGTGTGTCTCTAGCCCTCCCACCCACCCCCCGCTCATGCCCCTTGTGTGTCTCTCCCTCCCCCCACCCCCCGCTCATGCCCCGTGTGTGTCTCTCCATCCCCCCACCCCCTGCTCATGCCCCATGTGTCTCTCCCCTCACCACCTACTCATGCCCCGTGTATCTCTAGCCCTCCCACCCACCACCCACTCATGCCCCTAGCCCATACAACCCACCCCCCGCTCATGCCCCGTTTGTCTCTCCCCTCCCACCCACCCCCCGCTCAAGCCCGTGTGTCTCTATCCCTCCCACCCACCCACCGCTCATGCCCCGTGTGTCTCTCCCCTCAACCCCTACTCATGCCCCGTGTGTCTCTAAAACTGCTCATGCCCCTAGCCCTCTCACCCACCCCCCCGCTCATGCCCCGTTTGTCTCTCCTCTCCCACCCACCCCCCGCTCATGCCCCGTGTGTGTCTCTCCCTCCCTCCACCCCCGCTCATGCCCCGTGTGTCTCTCACTCCCCCCAGCCCCGCTCATGCCCCGTGTGTCTCTCCCACCCCGCCACCCCCGTTCATGCCCTGTGTGTCTCTCCCCTCACCCCCTACTCATGCCCCGTGTGTCTCTAGCCCTCCCACCCACCCCCCGCTCATGCCCCGTGTGTCTCTATCCCTCTCACCCACCCCCCGCTCATGCCCCGTGTGTCTCTCTCCCTCCCCTCCACCCCTGCTCATGCCCCATGTGTCTCTATTCCTCCCGCCCACCCCCCGCTAATGCCCCATGTGTGTCTCTCCCTCCCTCCACCCCCGCTCATGCCCCGTGTGTGTCTCTCCCTCCCCCCCAGCCCCTCTCATGCCCCGGGTGTGTCTCTCCCACCCCCCCACCCCCGCTCATGCCCTGTGTGTCTCTCCCCTCACCCCCTACTCATGCCCCGTGTATCTCTAGCCCTCCCACCCACCCCCCGCTCATGCCCTGTGTGTCTACATCCCTCCCACCCACCCCCGCTTATGTCCCGCATGTCTCTTCCCTCCCCCCACCCCCGCTCATGCCCCGTGTGTCTCTTTCCCTCCCGCCCACCCCCCGCTCATGCCCCGTGTGTGTGTCTCCCTCCACCCCACCCCCGCTCATGCCCCCTGTGTGTCTCTCCCTCCCCCGACCCCCGCTCATGCCCCGTGTGTCTCTCCCCTCACCTCCTACTCATGCCCCGTGTGTCACTAGCCTTCCCACCCACCCCCCGCTCATGCCCCTAGCCCACCCACCCACCCCCCGCTCATGCCCCATTTGTCTCTATACCTCCAACCCACCCCCCGCTCATGCCCCGTGTGTCTCTATGGCTCCCACCCACTCCCCGCTCATGCCCCGTGTGTCTCTCCCCCCACCCCCGCTCATGCCCCGTGTGTCTCTATCCCTCCCGCCCACCCCCCCGCTCATGCCCCGTGTGTGTCTCTCCCTCCCCCCACCCCCTGCTCATGCCCGTGTGTGTCTCTCCTACCCCACCCCCTGCTCATGCCCGTGTGTGTCTCTCCTCCCCCACCCCCTGCTCATGCCCCGTGTGTCCCTCCCCTCACCACCTACTCATGCTTCGTGTGTCTCTAGCCCTCCCACCAACCCCCCACTCATTCCCCGTGTGTCTGTATCCCTCCCACCCACCCCCCGCTCATGCCCCGTGTGTCTCGATCCCTCCCGCCCACCCACCCCCGATCATGCCCCGTGTGTCTCTAGACCTCCCACCCACCCCTGCTCACGCCCCGTGTGTGTCTCTCCCCCCCACCCCCTGCTCATGCCCCGTGTGTCTCTCCCCTCACCACCTACTCATGCCCCGTGTGTCTCTAGCCCTCCCACCAACCCCCCACTAATGCCCCTAGCCCTCCCACCCACCCCCCGCTCATGCCCCGTTTGTCTCTCCCCTCCCATCCCCCGCTCATGCCCCGTGTGTCTCTATCCCTCCCACCCACCCCCCGCTCATGCCCCGTGTGTCTCTCCCCTCACCCCCTACTCATGCCCCGTGTGTCTCTAGCCCTCCCACCCACCCCCCGCTCATGCCCCTAGCCCTCTCACCCACCCCCCGCTCATGCCCCGTTTGTCTCTCACCCTCCCACCCACCCCCTGCTCATGCCCCATGTGTCTCTCCCCTCCCACCTACCCCCTGCTCATGCCCCATGTGTCTCTATCCCTCCCACCCACCCCCCGCTCATGCCCCGTGTGTCTCTATCACTCCCACCCACCCCCTGCTGATGCACCGTGTGTCTCTATCCCTCCCACCAACTCCCCGCTCATGCCCCGTGTGTCTCTATCCCTGCCACCCACCCCCCGCTCATGCCCCGTGCGTCTCCCTCCCCCCCACCCCTGCTCACGCCCCGTGTGTCTCTATCCCTCCCGCCCACCCCCCGCTCATGCCCTGTGTGTGTGTTTACCTCCCCCCCAGCCCCGCTCATGCCCAGTTTGTGTCTCTCCCACCCCCCCACCCCCGCTCATGCCCCGTGTGTGTCTCTACCACCCCCCCCACCCCCGCTCATGCCCTGTGCGTCTCTCCCCTCACCCCCTACTCATGCCCCGTGTGTCTCTAGCCCTCCCACCCACCCCCCGCTCATGCCCCGTGTGTCTCCATGACTCCCACCCACCCCCGCTCATGCCCCGTGTGTCTCTCTCCCTCCCGCCAACCCCCCGCTCATGCCCTGTGTGTGTGTCTCCCTCCACCCCACCCCCCACTCATGCCCCGTTTGTCTCTCCCCTCCCACCCACCCCCCGCTCATGCCCCGTTTGTCTCTCCCCTCCCACCCACCCCCCGCTCATGCCCGTGTGTCTCTATCCCAGCTCATGCCCCGTGTGTCTCTCCCCTCAACCCCTACTCATGCCCCGTGTGTCTCTAGCCCTCCCACCCACCCCCTGCTCATGCCCCTAGCCCTCTCACCCACCCCCCGCTCATGCCCCGTTTGTCTCTCCCCTCCCACCCACCCCCCGCTCATGCCCCGTGTGTGTCTCTCCCTCCCTCCACCCCCGCTCATGCCCCGTGTGTGTCTCTCACTCCCCCCAGCCCCGCTCATGCCCCGTGTGTCTCTCCCACCCCCCCACCCCCGTTCATGCCCTGTGTGTCTCTCCCCTCACCCCCTACTCATGCCCCGTGTGTCTCTAGCCCTCCCACCCACCCCCCGCTCATGCCCCGTGTGTCTCTATCCCTCTCACCCACCCCCCGCTCATGCCCCGTGTGTCTCTCTCCCTCCCCTCCACCCCCGCTCACGCCCCATGTGTCTCTATCCCTCCCGCCCACCCCCCGCTAATGCCCCATGTGTGTCTCTCCCTCCCTCCACCCCCGCTCATGCCCCGTGTGTGTCTCTCCCTCCCCCCCAGCCCCTCTCATGCCCCGGGTGTGTCTCTCCCACCCCCCCACCCCCGCTCATGCCCTGTGTGTCTCTCCCCTCACCCCCTACTCATGCCCCGTGTGTCTCTAGCCCTCCCACCCACCCCCCGCTCATGCCCTGTGTGTCTACAACCCTCCCACCCACCCCCGCTTATGCCCCGCATGTCTCTTCCCTCCCCCCACCCCCGCTCATGCCCCGTGTGTCTCTATCCCTCCCGCCCACCCCCCGCTCATGCCCCGTGTGTGTGTCTCCCTCCACCCCACCCCCGCTCATGCCCCCTGTGTGTCTCTCCCTCCCCCCGACCCCTGCTCACGCCCCGTGTGTCTCTCCCCTCACCTCCTACTCATGCCCCGTGTGTCACTAGCCTTCCCACCCACCCCCCGCTCATGCCCCTAGCCCTCCCACCCACCCCCCGCTCATGCCCCTAGCCCTCCCACCCACCCCCCGCTCATGCCCCATTTGTCTCTATCCCTCCCACCCACCCCCCGCTCATGCCCCGTGTGTCTCTATGGCTCCCACCCACTCCCCGCTCATGCCCCGTGTGTCTCTCCCCCCACCCCCGCTCATGCCCTGTGTGTCTCTATCCCTCCCGCCCACCCCCCGCTCATGCCCCGTGTGTGTCTCTCCCTCCCCCCACCCCCTGCTCATGCCTGTGTGTGTCTCTCCCCCCCACCCCCTGCTCATGCCCCGTGTGTCTCTCCCCTCACCACCTACTCATCCCCCGTGTGTCTCTAGACCCGCTCATTCCCCGTGTGTCTGTATCCCTCCCACCCACCCCCCGCTCATGCCCCGTGTGTCTCGATCCCTCCAGCCCACCCCCCCGATCATGCCCCGTGTGTCTCTAGACCTCCCACCCACCCCTGCTCATGCCCCGTGTGTGTCTCTCCCCCCCACCCCCTGCTCTTGCCCCGTGTGTCTCTCCCCTCACCACCTACTCATGCCCCGTGTGTCTCTAGCCCTCCCACCAACCCCCCACTAATGCCCCTAGCCCTCCCACCCACCCCCCGCTCATGCCCCGTTTGTCTCTCCCCTCCCATCCCCCGCTCATGCCCCGTGTGTCTCTATCCCTCCCACCCACCCCCCGCTCATGCCCCGTGTGTCTCTCCCCTCACCCCCTACTCATGCCCCGTGTGTCTCTAGCCCTCCCACCGACCCCCCGCTCATGCCCCTTGCCCTCTCACCCACCCCCCGCTCATGCCCCGTTTGTCTCTCACCCTCCCACCCACCCCCTGCTCATGCCCCATGTGTCTCTCCCCTCCCACCTACCTCCTGCTCATGCCCCATGTGTCTCTATCCCTCCCACCCACCCCCCGCTCATGCCCCGTGTGCCTCTATCACTCCCACCCACCCCCTGCTGATGCACCGTGTGTCTCTATCCCTCCCACCCACTCCCCGCTCATGCCCCGTGTGTCTCTATCCCTGCCACCCACCCCCCGCTCATGCCCCGTGCGTCTCCCTCCCCCCCACCCCTGCTGACGCCCCGTGTGTCTCTATCCCTCCCGCCCACCCCCCGCTCATGCCCTGTGTGTGGGTTTACCTCCCCCCCAGCCCCGCTCATGCCCTGTTTGTGTCTCTCCCACCCCCCCACCCCCGCTCATGCCCCGTGTGTGTCTCTACCACCCCCCCCACCCCCGCTCATGCCCTGTGTGTCTCTCCCCTCACCCCCTACTCATGCCCCGTGTGTCTCTAGCCCTCCCACCCACCCCCCGCTCATGCCCCGTGTGTCTCCATGACTCCCACCCACCCCCGCTCATGCCCCGTGTGTCTCTCTCCCTCCCGCCAACCCCCCGCTCATGCCCTGTGTGTGTGTCTCCCTCCACCCCACCCCCGCTCATGCCCTGTGTGTCTCTCCTCCCCCCCACCCCTGCTCATGCCCAGTGTGTCTCTCCCCTCAATCCCTACTCATGTCCCGTGTGTCACTAGCCCTCCTAACCACCCCCCGCTCATGCCCCTAGCCCTCCCACCCACCTCCCGCTCATGCCCCATTTGTCTCTATCCCTCCCACCCACCCCCCGCTCATGCCCCGTGTGTCTCTATCCCTCCCACCCACCCCCCACTCATGCCCCGTGTGTCTCTATCCCTCGCACCCACCGCCCACTCATGCCCCGTGTGTTCCTGCCCCCACTCCCGCTCATGCCCCGTGTGTCTCTATCCCTCCCGCCCACCCCCCGCTCATGCCCCATGTGTGTCTCTCCCTCCCCCCACCCCCTGCTCATGCCCCGTGTGTCTCTCCCCTCACCACCTACTCATGCCCTGTGTGTCTCTAGCCCAAACAACCCACCCCCCGCTCATGCCCTGGCCCTCCCACCCACTCCCCGCTCATTCCCTGTGTGTGTGTATCCGTCCCACCGACACCCCTTTCATGCCCCGTGTGTCTCTATCCCTCCCGCCCACCCCCCCACTCATGCCCAAGTATCTCTAGCCTTCCCACCCACCCCCCGCTCATGCCCCGTGTGTGTCTCTCCCTCCCCCCACCCCCTGCTCACGCCCTGTGTGTCTCTAGCCCTCCCACCCACCCCCACTCATGCCCCTAGCCCTCCCACCCACCCCCCGCTCATGCCCCATTTGTCTCTCCCCTCCCACCCACCCCCGCTCATGCCCCGTGTGTCTCTATCCCTCCCACCCACCCCCCCTCATGCCCCGTGTGTCTCTCCCCTCCCGCCCACCCCCCGCTCATGCCCCGTGTGTCTCTCCCCTTAACCCCCTACTCATGCCCCGTGTGTCTCTCGCCCTCCCATTCACCCCCCGCTCATGCCCCTAGCCCTCTCACCCACCCCCCGCTCATGCCCCGTTTGTCTCTCCCCTCCCACCCACCCCCCGCTCATGCCCTGTGTGTTTCTCCCCTCCCACCCATCCCCCTCTCATGCCCCGTGTGTTTCTCCCCTCCCACCCACCCCCCTCTCATGCACCGTGTGTCTATCCCCTCCCACCCCCCGCTCATGCCCCCTGTGTCTCTATCCCTCCCACCCACCCCCCGCTCATGCTCTGTGTGTCTCTATCCCTCCCACCCACCCCCCGCTCATGCCCCGTGTGTCTCTATCCCTCCCACCCAGCCCTGCTCATGCCCCGTGTGTGTCTCTCCCTCCCCCCAACCCCCGCTCATGCCCTGTGTCTCTCTCCCCTCACCCCCTACTCATGCCCCGTGGTTCTATAGCCCTCCCACCCACCCCCCGCTCATGCCCCATGTGTGTCTCACCCTCCCACCCCCTGCTCATGCCCCGTGTGTCTCTAGCCCTCCCACCCACCCACCGCTCATGCCCCGTGTGTCTCTAGCCCTCCCACCCACCGCCCGCTCATGCCCCGTGTGTGTCTCTCCCTCCCACCCACCCCCCGCTCATGCCCCGTGTGTCTCTAGCCCTCCCACCCACCCCCCGCTCATGCCCCGTGTGTCTCTAGCCCTCCCACCCACCCCCCGTTCATGCCCCGTGTGTCTCTAGGCTTCCCACCCACCGCCCGCTCATGCCCCGTATGTGTCTCTCCCTCCCACCCACCCCCTGCTCATGCCCCGTGTGTGTCTCTCCCTCCCACCCACCCCCTGCTCATGCCCCGTGTGTCTCTAGCCCTCCCACCCACCCCCCGCTCATGTCCCTAGCCCTCCCACCCACCCCCCGCTCATGTCCCTAGCCCTCCCACCCACCCCCCGCTCATGCCCCGTGTGTCTCTCCCCCCACCCCCCGCTCATGCCCCGTGTGTCTCTAGCCAGCCCTCCCACCCACCCCCCGCTCATGCCCCGTGTGTCTCTATCCCTCCCCCCTGCTCATGCCCCGTGTGTCTCTCCCCCACCCCCTGCTCATGCCCCGTCTGTCTCTAGAACTCCCCTCCACCCCCTGCTCATGCCCCGTGTGTCTCTCCCCTCCCTCCCACCCCCCGCTCATGCCCCGTGTGTCTCTTATCCCTCTCCCCACCCCCCGCTCATGCCCCGTTTGTCTCTCCCCTCCCTCCACCCCCCGCTCATGACCCGTGTGTCTCTCCCCTCCCACCCACCCCCGCTCATGCCCCGTGTGTCTCTCCCCTCCCACCCACCCCCCGCTCATGCCCCGTGTGTCTCTCCCCTCCCACCCACCCCCCGCTCATGCCCCGTGTGTCTCTCCCCTCCCACCCACCCCCTGCTCATGCCCCGTGTGTCTCTCCCCTCCCACCCACCCCCTGCTCATGCCCCGAGTGTCTCTCCCCTCACACTCACCCCCGCTCATGCCCCGTGTCTCTCCCCTCCCACCCACCCCCCTACTCATGCCCTATTTGTCTCTCCCCTCCCACCCACCCCCGTTCATGCCCCGTTTGTCTCTCCCCTCCCACCCACCCCCTGCTCATGCTCCGTTTGTCTCTCCCCTCCCACCCACCGCCTGCTCATGCTCCGTTTGTCTCTCCCCTCCCACCCACCCCCCACTCACACCCCGTCTGTCTCTCCCATCCCACCCACCCCCTGCTCATGCCCCGTGTGTCTCTAGCCCTCCCACCCACCCCCCGCTCATGCCCCGTGTGTCTCTAGCCCTCCCACCCACCGCCCGCTCATGCCCCGTGTGTGTCTCTCCCTCCCACCCACCCCCCGCTCATGCCCCGTGTGTCTCTAGCCCTCCCACCCACCCCCCGCTCATGCCCCGTGTGTCTCTAGCCCTCCCACCCACCCCCCGTTCATGCCCCGTGTGTCTCTAGGCTTCCCACCCACCGCCCGCTCATGCCCCGTATGTGTCTCTCCCTCCCACCCACCCCCTGCTCATGCCCCGTGTGTGTCTCTCCCTCCCACCCACCCCCTGCTCATGCCCCGTGTGTCTCTAGCCCTCCCACCCACCCCCCGCTCATGTCCCTAGCCCTCCCACCCACCCCCCGCTCATGACCCTAGCCCTCCCACCCACCCCCCGCTCATGCCCCGTGTGTCTCTCCCCCCACCCCCCGCTCATGCCCCGTGTGTCTCTAGCCAGCCCTCCCACCCACCCCCCGCTCATGCCCCGTGTGTCTCTATCCCTCCCCCCTGCTCATGCCCCGTGTGTCTCTCCCCCTTCCCCTGCTCATGCCCCGTGTGTCTCTAGAACTCCCCTCCACCCCCTGCTCATGCCCCGTGTGTCTCTCCCCTCCCTCCCACCCCCCGCTCATGCCCCGTGTGTCTCTTATCCCTCTCCCCACCCCCCGCTCATGCCCCGTTTGTCTCTCCCCTCCCTCCACCCCCCGCTCATGACCCGTGTGTCTCTCCCCTCCCACCCACCCCCGCTCATGCCCCGTGTGTCTCTCCCCTCCCACCCACCCCCCGCTCATGCCCCGTGTGTCTCTCCCCTCCCACCCACCCCCCGCTCATGCCCCGTGTGTCTCTCCCCTCCCACCCACCCCCTGCTCATGCCCCGTGTGTCTCTCCCCTCCCACCCACCCCCTGCTCATGCCCCGAGTGTCTCTCCCCTCACACTCACCCCCGCTCATGCCCCGTGTCTCTCCCCTGTCACCAACCCCCCTACTCATGCCCTATTTGTCTCTCCCCTCCCACCCACCCCCGTTCATGCCCCGTTTGTCTCTCCCCTCCCACCCACCCCCTGCTCATGCTCCGTTTGTCTCTCCCCTCCCACCCACCGCCTGCTCATGCTCCGTTTGTCTCTCCCCTCCCACCCACCCCCCGCTCACACCCCGTGTGTCTCTCCCATCCCACCCACCCCCCGCTCATGCCCCGTGTGTCTCTATCCCTCCCACCCACCCCCGTGTTTCTCTATCCCTCCCACCCAGCCCCCGCTCATGCCCCGTGTGTCTCTACCCGTGCCCCCATCCCCCGCTCATGCCCTGTGTGTTTCTATCCCTCCCGCCCACCCCCCGCTCATGCCCCTATCCCTCCCACCCCCTGCTCATGCCCCTATCCCTCCCACCCAGCCCCTGCTCATGCCCTGTGTGTCTCTCCACTCCCCCCACCCCCTGCTCATGCCCCATGTGTCTCTATCCCTCCCACCCACCCCCCGCAAATGCCCTGTGTGTCTCTATCCCTCCCGTCCACCCCCCGGTCATGCTCCGTGTGTCTCTATCCCTCCCACCCCCCCGCTCATGCCCCGTGTGTCTCTATCCCTCCCACCCCACCCCCCGCTCATGCCTCGTGTGTCTCTATCCCTCCCGCCCACCCCCCCGCTCATGCCCCGTGTGTCTCTCCCCTCCCACCCACCCCCTGCTCATGCCCCGTGTGTCTCTCCCCTCCCACCCACCCCCTGCTCATGCCCCGAGTGTCTCTCCCCTCACACTCACCCCCGCTCATGCCCCGTGTCTCTCCCCTCCCACCCACCCCCCTACTCATGCCCTATTTGTCTCTCCCCTCCCACCCACCCCCGTTCATGCCCCGTTTGTCTCTCCCCTCCCACCCACCCCCTGCTCATGCTCCGTTTGTCTCTCCCCTCCCACCCACCCCCTGCTCATGCTCCGTTTGTCTCTCCCCTCCCACCCACCCCCCGCTCACACCCCGTGTGTCTCTCCCATCCCACCCACCCCCCGCTCACACCCCGTGTGTCTCTCCCATCCCACCCACCCCCCGCTCATGCCCCGTGTGTCTCTATCCCTCCCACCCACCCCCGTGTTTCTCTATCCCTCCCACCCAGCCCCCGCTCATGCCCCGTGTGTCTCTACCCGTGCCCCCATCCCCCGCTCATGCCCTGTGTGTTTCTATCCCTCCCGCCCACCCCCCGCTCATGCCCCTATCCCTCCCACCCAGCCCCTGCTCATGCCCTGTGTGTCTCTCCACTCCCCCCACCCCCTGCTCATGCCCCATGTGTCTCTATCCCTCCCACCCACCCCCCGCACATGCCCCGTGTGTCTATATCCCTCCCGTCCACCCCCTGGTCATGCTCCGTGTGTCTCTATCCCTCCCACCCCCCCGCTCATGCCCCGTGTGTCTCTATCCCTCCCACCCCACCCCCCGCTCATGCCTCGTGTGTCTCTATCCCTCCCGCCCACCCCCCCGCTCATGCCCCGTGTGTCTATCCCCTCCCAGCCACCCCCCGCTCATGCCCCGTGTGTGTCTATCCCCTCCCGCCCACCCCCCGCTCATGCCGTGTGTGTGTCTATCCCCTCCTGCCCACCCCCTGCTCATGCCCTGTTGTGTTCTCTTTATACACCCTGCCTTCCCTTTCCATGGTGGCCATCTTGGTAAAAGATTTTCCTTCCTGGTTTGGGAAGAAAAATCTTTTTTTTACCACCTGGTGTTCCCACTTTGAGGACCTAAGATGCTAGTGGTCTTCATCTATTGAAAAGGATGTTATGGTGACGCTGCACTAATAAATACCTATGAAATTCAGTGAAAAAACTTTGTTAAAGGGACGTTATGGTTAAGTTGCACTAATAAAAACCTATGAAATTCAATGAAAAAACTTTGTTAAAGGTATGTTATGGTTAAGTTGCGCTACTAAAAACCTATGAAATTTAGTGAAAAAACTTTGTCAAAGGGACGTTATGGTTCCAAGTAAAACCGAAAACCCCTTGAAATTCGCCAGTTATGGTAAGCTAAGCAACCATAACTCGCGCCACCACCGTGCACTGCTAAGACTAACACCCAGGACATCAAAGATGACATCACAAATGTCATTGGTGACATCACTGATGACATCACATGTCTGGCTCGCTCTTTTTTCTTTTGCTGACATGTCTAGGCCACATGGTTTTCTTCAGTAACAGTCAGAAACTAAAAATGTTATTTTATTTGTAGACGTATCCTTCAAGTAGTTTCTTACAGTAATTCCCTTAGAGTCCAGTCACATCATATCAAACATATACATACAGGAAGACACAAGCTTGAAAGACAGCAATCCTTTTTGTGCATAAAGATAATCAATAGACTTATGAGCACTTCCTGATAGTTCTGTTTTTTTTTTTTTTTTTTTATGGCTGTACTTTCCCTGTGGGTCCAATCACATCAAATGATATATAGAGTAAATAGCAACTTTGAAACAGAGCAATCATTTATTTGCATGAAAATAATCAGTTAAGTTATGAATTGTTTCTGCTACTACTTGTGCTTTTTTGCTAACTTCGCTTTCCCTGTATATACCCATATTGGTATGTGTTCTTGTGTCTTTGTGTTTTGTCTATAGTAATGCAATAATGTAATACATGTGTTTTTATTAACTACGTATTACATATTTCACAGTAAACAAAAATCTATTAAGAAAACAATTATCATTTCAATATTCAACATATGAACATTATGAATATTATACCTTCATCTTGTACGCTGCACACAATGTTATGTTTCTGTATGAGTAGCTTAGTATACCAGATAGAACCCCATAATAGAATGCTATTTATATCAATGCATCGTTCAATGCACTAATTAGGGTATGATATTTATTGCAATGATCCTTGACACTTGTTTCGCAACATTATAATAAGAATCCCTTGTACACATATTTCATGAAAAGTACATACACATGTGATGTCATCAGTGATGTCATCAATGATATTTGTGATGTCATCTTTGATGTCCTGGGTGTTAGTCTTAGCAGTGCACGGGGGTGGCGCGAGTTATGGTTGCTTAGCTTACCATAACTGGCGAATTTCAAGGGTTTTTCGGTTTTACTTGGAACCATAACGTCCCTTTGACAAAGTTTTTTCACTGAATATATATATATATATATAATGAACTACTGAGCTTTGGATTCGACATTTCACTTGAACCATCTAGTTCCGGCTCCGGCATGTCAAAGTCCAGTCCAGAGCACGTCGCTCTCAACAAAGAGGAACAAAGATGTTTTGATTTACGCCGGAGCCTGCATAATGCGGATTCTCAAAGACCGCGTTCGAACCAGACCGCAAAACACAACATGCGAAACGGAAAAGTAAACCAGCATTAGCCACCAGCCATCGCAAATTAATGTTTGCGAGAATTTCTTTCTTAGAATACTAGAGGGTTCACCCATTTATTCAATCAATTTGACTTGGAATTGGGAATATTTGTCATCTGCCTACAAGAGACATGGTTAAGCGTGCCCCCGGTCAAAGATGGATTTGTGATCTTATTAAATCCAGCAATTGAAAATGCAAAGGGTCGTCCTTCCTCTGGCCTACTGATGATGATCAGGATAAACACATGGTGGCAGCTTATAGACTCATTTACTCCCAACCCGTTTGTGCAAGGAGCCTTACTGCAATCAAACAACCAAAATACTGGGACAAGGAAGCACTTGCTTATTTTTAATGGGTTTTGGAACCCGAATAAAATCAACACAAAATCCTTCCTTGATTTAATGATTTATATCATTGATAAAGCCATACTGAACTTCAATAATCTTTCAATCATTTGTGCCGGTGATTTAAACTGTACATGGTTTAAATACGATCATGCTAACCAGATATATAAGTTAGCTCCGACCAACGAAATAGTCTGTCGTGGGCACAAGTGGAGTCAGGCGCTTTATATTCAGAACTGTCAAATGGTCAATGGACATGTGTCGGGAGATCAACCACCCAGACAAACATGGTCGAACAACAAGGCTCACTCAATCATTGACTACTTTTGGGTTTCACAAAATCTAATTGAAAAAGAATTGTCATTATCAATTCTACCTATGCCAAATAGTGACCACAATCCTATGCGGCTCACTTGTACAGTGGAATGGTCAACAGAAACTAGATCCCATGACATTCCTGTTTTAGTGAATGCTGGCGGAAATCGTTTTAGGATCGATAGATCAAAAATACAAAACATCTATCAAAATTTCACTAATGACGAAGAATCATTGGTTGAGTACGTTCCCTTGTTTTTAGATTTTGTAACTGTACGAGCGTCAAACTCTATTATGGGTCAAAAACATAAACATCTATCATCAATGATACTGACGCAAGCCAAAAAAGCGATGCAACGGGATGTGAGGAACCTGAAGAAGAGGCATATGATTGCCAACGATACAACCTCCATTAAAATCGCAATCCATTAACGTCGCCAACTGTATTGAAATTGGCTAAAATCTCAGAAATTCATAATAGAACAAGAAAAGGCAGAGTTACTAATAAAACAGCTAGTCCAGAGGAACACACGTGAAATATGGGCAATCCTCAACACTGGTAACTCAAAATATCAGCCCATCGTAACAAACGGGATTGATTCAGCGCAATGGGAACTTCATTTTGCAAAAATGTTCAGCAACCCACAATACGAAGAGGAAGGTTGCGTTGAACAAAACCTTCCTTCATGGGATATGCAAATATCTGCTGAAGATATAAAAAACGGCCATTCGGTCTTTGAAGAATTCAAATGCCGCCGGTCCAGACTTAATAACCAATATAATGCTGAAAAACAACAAAGTTGAATGGGCGAAATTCATACAAACTTTATTCTCAAGATTATCATCAATAATGACGATACCGGCTTCTTGGCGCGAAGCAATAATAGTTCCCATTTACAAGAAGGGCAATCGGGCAGATCCAACCAACTATCACCCGATTGCCCTGTCGAACACCATTGGTAAAATCTTTGCGTCTTTTTTACATCAACGGTTAGTACAATGGTCAGTAGTCGAACAAATTCCTGACATTCGACAAACTGGATTCACTAACGGCGTTGGGGTTGAAGTGAATTTGCTGATAATGACCATCTTAAAACTCAAAAGTATAAGGGCCAAAACACGACTGTATGTAGCGTTTATCGATCTACATGGCGCCTTCGACAGTATCAATCGATCAAAACTATGGCAAAAACTAAAAAATTGGAATTGTCCAAGTAAATTGATTGAGCCAATACGAGCACTATACTCAGATACAGTCATTAGTATAAGATTAAACAATCAAGGGACCTTATCCAAACAAATATCTACGAACATGGGTGTGAAACAAGGCTGCCCATTAGCGGTCAAGTTATTCAAACTGTTTATTGCCGATATTCCAGTGCACCGTAAAAACGTGAGATGCTTTCCACCAATTTTAAACAACACAGAATTTGGATGCCTCATTTACGCTTATGATGTGGTCCTTTTAGATAAGACCCAGATAGGCCTACAAGGGCAATTGGCAAACCTACATGAATATCTTAATAACAACAACTTGGCAATAAACACTGAAAAAACAAAGATTATCATCATTGGCAAAACAAACCCCAAAACACAACGTTCTTTCATGTGGCAAGTTGATAAGAAACATCTTGACGTAGTGGACTCAATAAGATATTTGGGAATCTCTTTTAACAACTCACTTTGTGAACATCATTGGAAAACTGATTTGACAAATCGTATGAGTATTCAAGCTCAGTTGTTAAATAAATCCTACTGGAAATTTACTCTAACCCTGATATTGATATTCTACTCTCAGAAAGTAGTTCCGGCAATCACTTTCGGATCAGAAGCAGGTTGGAGCATTGATGTTACATTTTGGCAGAAACTGGAAGGCATATTCTGGCGGCGTGTCTTGAAGCTGCCAACTTACATCTCAATGATCCAGTTAAGATATGAGCTGTCCTTAATGTCCTTACATGCCGGAGTCATGTGGAAATTCTTGATGGCATTCCGGAAGATGATTACTACGCCCATTCCACCTGCTTATCAGATTTTTTTCAACAAGACCTGGAACAGGTAAATCAAATCTTCTTGAAGAGTGGAAACATCGCCTGGTACAGATCTTAGCTTGTGCTGAGTTGAATATCGATGATCTGATAATGAGACCGCAATCAGTGAAAAAAAAGTTCGAAATTGCAAATTGGATACAGAATAATGAGCTACGGCTTAAGATAGCTTCAACTTTGGATTCGGAATAGGCGAACACAAGCTGGGTGCTCCATGTAGCTACCTAATAAATTGCCCGTCTAGACATCACTGTGAACAGTTCTTGCGAATTCGCCTAAATGCTATAAATACTAGAGCGACGCTGCGGCTTCGTCATCTAAAAAAAGTAACTGATGATAAGTGTCGCTTTTGTCTGAACGAAACTGAATCCATAGAACATCTCTTAACAAAATGCACGAAGCTTACGTCAAAACGAATGCTGCGCCTTGGAAACTTTAGTCCTGCGAGCTCAGAGTCTCGACACTGGTGGTCATATGCCATGGCTGGCAATTCTGTGAAACTATGCTGTGCGATAGTTGAATTTGTGGACTCATTAGAATTGGAGGCAAATGATTAACTACAACATCTTAAACTAAGATGCTGATGAGTGATTGAATGTTGGCACTGGCTGTTTCCCTTCCTTTTTTCTTCTTCTGTTGTCTTTTTTTTAGGAGGATCACTGTGATCAACTATAAATAAATGTTGTAATAAAAGTCTGATGCCACAGCGATAACGCTGTGACATTTCAGACTGAGGTTTCAATTAAAAAAAATAATAACAAATAAATATATATATATTAGTGTCAACTACAAATATCCTAAGAAAGGACTGCTGGTATAATGACGAGCTGGAAAATCATCTGTCACAAACCCTACAAAGACAAAATGTGAAAACACAAAGACTGACTTTTCACATATCCAGATTCACTCAAGGTGAACCTCCTGACTGCTGCAAAGCACACGGTTTCCATATTTAGCTTTGATATGGGCTTCTTGCTGTAATTCTCATATTCACTCATTCATCCATTTTCACACTCGTATTGATTTACTGAACGTCACGCTCATTTATGAATCTCGACTTCCTTATTCAATAATCAATTCATCCTTATCCCCTATGCGTGTATTCTTCCCTCATGTGTACTTAAACTTTCAATTATCTGAAACGTACTCTCATCCATCTTTCTATCCTCACAATCTTCATTCACACACCTTCCCTCACCCTCATACATTCACCAGTCCTCAGATTCATAATAGTTCATCCACAACTGCTGCACACTCCCCCCACTCTCTGCCTGCTTTCCCCTCGGTGAACATTTTTCAACAATTGCTGGTAAAATGTATTTCCTTTCACTCAAGGTCATTGGGGGGTTTGGCTATTTTTAAGTCATCCGCCTCACCTATTGAAGATAGTGTTCCATCCAGTGTGGGATACCAGAAGAAAGACTCAGACCAGAAGACATACGTTTGCCACAGTAGTTTTATTTAAATTAAAGAAAATGCCTTACTGATCCTACCTAACAAACTAAACTAAGGTTGTGTGTTAAAATAATAATTGTTGACCTCTGTTCAAATCCTAACTTCTAAAGGGGCCCTACCACTTAGGAAAAAAAACAACTTAAAGGGGAAAAGGATATATGGGCTGGCCTCAGTTTTCTTCACTCTGCTGTCTCACAGGATTTCCAGGAATCTGTCCTAGTTTCAGTTCCCACAATTATTTAACAGGAGACAGGACCACTGACTTTATCATTTTATGTCCATCACATCAGAGTTACAAAAAAAGAAAAGATTTTCCTCAGGTAGATAGCATAAACTCTCAAGTTCCCAAAAAGGTTTATTCTCTCAGTGACTGTAGATGCAGGGATATTTCCTTAACCCTTGTCCACCCACAAGGTGGGTTCGCCCCCCACACGATTCCAGTCTTGATTGATTCTGGATTCCCCTTGGGTGATTCCTTCCATGCTTTGTAAGACATTCCTGGCTCCCTTGGTTTTATTGTTCCCAGTTTCTCCATTGATTCATAGGGGTATGTATATCCCTCCTATATTTCTCATGACTTTTGAGGGCTGCTTGGCTGATTCCAAGGGTCTGGTTTTCAGGGCTCCAATAACCAATTTTATTGTTTATATCTGCCTCTCTCTCTCTGGACCTGACTAACCCTAAATGGGGATCTAGACTCATTGTTCCTTCTCCCGTACTCACATTCTGGTCTATGTGCCCCCTCTACTGTGAGCAACCTGTGTACCTTCTCCGTAGCAGTTCCTGCTCCAGCGAGGCGGCTTTGCCCAGTGACATTGGTGTTCTCTCCAGCTCATGGGCACCCTCTTCTGAATGCAAGTGGGAATGTTTCTTTGCTAGCCGCTATGTTGCTCGCTCTCTGGTTTCACATAGTGAGAGTGGGGAACACATTCCTCTCTCGCTCACTGGGTGCAACATTTTTTCTTGGGCTTCAGGCCCAACCGTCCACCACATGGTCCCACCTTCCCTCGGGGCCGGCTCTGCTCAGCCTCGCTGACACTGCACAGCCCCCTGCCTCATTGGCCATGTTTCTCATTGTCTCAAGCTTCTCTCTCGATTTCTCTTTGGTTCTCCCTGTGCACCTCCTTCAGGGTCCTTCGTGCTACAGCCAGCTCCGCTCAGCAGCATGGCTCTCCTTCACAATGACGTCTGTAAGTCATAGACTCGCCTCTGCATATCGCTTTTTTTTCCTCCATTCAAGGGCGAAAGTCCTTTTATTCTTGCTACCAGATACTAAAGGGAAGTGTTTAACTGCCAAGCCCATTTAGAGGCCAGCATTGCATTGAACCAGCTGTTCAAATGCATGTTCTAGATTATTTGGAGTTCCACAGCTGACCCACATCTGGTATATGCAGACAATGTCTCAGTTGTAGGGAGTTCCGTACCACAATGGGAGTCTTTGTACCGTGGTGGGTAGTCACTATCAATGTGGTCCTGCTTTTCCAAACCCCTAGGGAGTGTTTTGCTTAGAGGGCTCACCTCCCTAGCTTCACAGGGGGTGGCTCCCCAGAAGGAAGAACCGATAAAACCTCCAGATTTGTCAAAGCAGGTAGCAGTGCCGCATGAGGCCTCCTGGAGAACATGGGAAATGCAGAGTCTAGTCTCAGTGCTTTGCTGTGTACAGGACTACGGTATTCTCAGGTTGTGACACAATGCAGCATCCCAAACATGAAAGAGAATTCAGAGGATAAGCCATCAATTGAATTGGGTATAATTTCACTCGGGTGTGGGGATCCAAATGACTCTTTCCGGCCACCAAACTTATTTCATATTTACATTCCGATGACCTTCAGACTTGAGTCAGATGAAGATAGAGAAGACCCTGTATGGAATTTAGAGAACTGTGTCTCGGCTTTGAACAGCTGTTCACTGTGATGCTTGATGCTCAATAGTTGCTTATGGATTTCATTGAGAACATCTGGACCCCCATTTTATTGCCTGATAACATCGGCACGTTATCTCTTCTGGTTGGGTTTGTAAAGACTGGCTAATTCCCAGTTGCCCTTCAGCTGTTAAGGTGGCCAAGGCAAATGTCCTTTCCCCTTGCTTTACCTTTGTAGTTCAATATGCCATTAAATTCGTGCAAATCTTTAGTCCCATCTCAGAAGACATTGGGCCTCATTACGACCCAGGCGGTAAGGGGTTTACGGCAGCGTAAACAGCGCCGACCCTTACCGCCTGAGTACGAGGTCCCTTAGCGCCATGGAGCTTTTAACACCTGCTTTTAGCAGGTGTTAAAATCCATGGCGCTAAGGGACCATGGAGTTAATTACGCCACCGTAATTTACGGTGGCGTAATTAACGCCTTCCCCACTCCCATTATGCCCTATGGGGCAAAAATGGGAATGGGGAAGGGTAAATGGGGATTGGGGACTTACCGCCCCGCCGACCTCGGAATGGGGCGGTAAGTCCGCCTACCACCATGGCGTAAACGCAGTTTACGCCATGGTGGTAAAGTCACGGCCCAGGCGGTAACTTACCGCCTGGGTCGTAATGAGGCCCATTGTGATTTATTATGAGAGCCTTAACATGCTGCAACCCATCCACCCTGCCACATAAAGAAGACTATTTAAAAGTCTCATGTATAGTGCGTTCTGTTCTGTTCCGCAAAATAATCTATTTTAAGATCGTCTGCTTCTGTTTTCAGAAAATTCAAACGGGAACATTTCTGTTCTGGGTCCATACATTTGAATATTAGCTCCCCATAGAAATGAAATCCTTCTCTTTCACTATGGTATGAAGACATGCTACTGATGCTCACAGTACACCACCATTTCCTGCATGTTTGCACAATCGTTTTAGATCCGGTGGCTCATTTCCAAGAATCCTAAGTGAGTTTTAAAAGTATTTATACCTTTGTACAATGGGAGTTATTATTTAAGCCCCAAGAGTATAAAAAAGCTGCAAAACACAGTGCTAAAGGTAGTATGCCTGTTAGACCATCTGTTTTATGATCTGTGGCATTTTAATACTTTTTGGAGTAGTAAGGACACAGAACGGGAGTATTGTTTATTTGTACCCTTCCCACTCTACCTCCCAAACCTACTTGCTTTTAACCTAAAGTGTCACTGGAATCTGCCTGAAATCTGCCTATGTTATGCCCATATTACAGCCGGTGAATTCCAAAGGAATCTATTGTAAATGATGTCTACATTGCATAAATGGAATGTGGCATTTGCATTTTTTTTTTGCACCACACAATTGAAAATTTTGGAAACAGCAGCAGGTTTCTAAGTCTAAGGAGCTGATCCAATGAACTGAAGAAAACAATCTTAAAAACTGTGAGCAAGAGTTTTGACCAAAATCAACCTGGACTCTCATATGCCTGGAATAATTTTGGAGAGAGAGAGAGCAAGGGTAGGCCAGTTACGATGGGGTGTTGAAATTTCATGCATATGTCATGATGGAAAACGTTTTGAAAAAGGCCAGAGAGATGAGCAAGGTATACTTTCAGGTGCAGACCGTTTATAGCTACCAGGAACTATCGCTGGTCACACTGGTCCTGCTGGTAATCAGCCTTTTGTACTGTTAAGGAAAAGATGAGGACTGGCATTTCCATTTACACCTGTTTTTGCCAGCACCAACAAGGTTAGTCATGGATCCAGAGTTAGTATGTGCAACAAAGTCCCAAGGAAGAATATCTGACATAGACGGTTCCCTGATGGAATGGAATAATGCAAAATAAGAACAGTATAGCATCATGGATAATGAATGTATTTGAAAATAAATATAGCTTCGATCCAGTAGCTGAACAGTGAAATGTCCTCATTTGAAACCCACTCTTGGATCGTAATGGCATGTTCAGGTTTATATGTTGTGGAAAAAAATCAATGTTTTTAACAGAATTATATTGTAATGGTCTCTATGCACAGTCACTTTATGGGGTGCACACGACAATGGAATGTTTTCTATTTATGTTTTATGTTTATTTAATAGAAATACATATGTGTGAAGTACCTTATGTATACTTTCATGCATATATGAATTTGATGTTGGTAATTTAAATCAGCATACATATACACTTAGAGATTGAGGAAAACATTGTTTTGCATTTGAGGGCTACTTAGAACCCGTTACAAAACTCTGTAAATACACACCTGCTGCAAACAGCAAAAGAGGGAGACAGAACGTGTTGTGTTAGTGGTCCCAACCAGGGGTGTCTCTCTCTGTAAATGCCCTGGTGTCTCTATTTTTGTGTTGAAAATGTAAGAAGAGATACTTTTAATGTTTTCCTGAGGGGGCCCCTCTTTGAGAAGGTGATTCAGTTGAAGATAAGGGCAATGGAGGAGGAAACGCTTCTTAAAATGAAAACCAAATTAGAGAAAGCACATAAAACAGGGGATCCACTAAGGGGAACAGGCAAATACAGCTTGCTAGCAAAACACGTAATGCCCTAGAGGCAATATCCCTGAAAACCTGATAATCCAGTGAATGAGTGACTTCATGATCTGGTGAACAAACCCATCAAACTGCTCACTTTTCAATTGAACAACACAATTTAGACTAATCACATCTCACAATAAAAAGCTGACTCCAGTAAAGGATTGTTCAAGAACACAACAAATAAGCTCTTTAAGGGATTCCATGGTTGCTTAAATACTTTGGAGTTTGTGTATCAAAGAAAACACCTTTCTAGGCATGATCTTGCTTCCTAAATTGTCCTCTGCAGATCACCAGGCTCTTGAGGTTCCAGTCTTGGTGTAAGGCACCGCAGAAAAATAAATACAAAACCGCAAATCCTCAAAAGACAGCATTCCAACAGCAAGTAACTCTATTAAGTTAAACAGTATATGTGGCCTGGGCAGCTTTATTTTTTCTTGTTTTAAACGAGGTTTAAAATATCCCTCGTTTCACCATTAGGTAGTATATACAATTGTATTAAGGCTTAGGGAGAAGTTACATCCTCTGTGGGAGGAGCTACAATCAGTGATTTACCAAAATTGAAGTAGAACCCCGTACACTGTTCCTCCAATAGGCCCATTGCCCTAACTCACATTGATGCAAAAGTAGAATCAGCTATCTTTTCAAAAAATGAGGAGGGCTAACTTCCATCTTTAATATGAGCAGATCAGTGTGGCTGTAGGACGGAAGAGAGAAATGCATAACGTCCAGGAGAAAGCCAACTTAATCTTTGTAGGACATTTCACTCCACAATGAGAAGGCATACAAAAAAGTCAAGCAGAGCTTTCTTACTGCAGTTTTGGAAAGGGTAGTCATTGGTGAAGGCTTTCTGGGAGCTATTATGGCTGTATATCGGAGTCATGCACTCAATCAAAGTGGGCCCACCAGTGATGTTTGATCTATACAATGCACCACATCCTGGTATTCCAAGCCCTGATGTAGGCCATTACAGAAGATGCAGAGATTGCTGGCATGGAGTATGGCGAGAGTACAGACAGGATAGCACTTTTTGCAGCAGATGTTCATATCTCTCCTTGTCCAAAGCAAGACTTAAATCTCAGCATTATGGAATATAGTAAGTTCAATAGAGCATATGACTTTAAAATAAATATTGATAAATATTGATAAATGTAAAGGGATTGAAACTTATCCTGCCACTATCACCACTGGAATTGGTCAACACAATGTCATAAATCAGAATCTCTACTACCTCCTCAAAAAATGTGTGACCTAGTTTGACAAATAAGGGTTCAGGTTTGTGTGCAGGTGCCCTGTTTTCCGATATCAACCATTATATATTTTCCTGGATGCTTCAGTCCATTTTCTGGTTTGGGAGTTTTGTTAAAATGTGTATTGGATGCAAGCTGTAATATGCCTTCCAGATCTTATAAATTATTGTCTCACATAGAGCTTTACAATGTTAACAAAGAGAAGATAAGAGCTTTATCTGGAAAGTAATCATCCTCGAGTAACTAGGAAGGTGTTGTTCCAAGCAAATGCAGTGAACTCTGCTCGATTTGGCAAAATACTTCCAGACATCCCAAATACGCATTACAGGTGAGTGGCTGAACATCTCAACGTTAGGACCACCAGAAGAATATGGGAACGTTTTGGCATTAGGACACACCTCACGTCTTCCCTGCACCTGCTTTGTGCAACTAGTTCAATTATCCAATTCTCTCTGGCACACAAAGGGAGGGACATTGAAAATTGGCTTCTCAGGGGGAATAAATATGCTGCACTTAAGTTTCCAAAGAATGAGATCAAACCTCATCCTACAGTGCAAAGAGGCCTTCGGCCTTATCAAAAGAGATACTGACTTTCAATTATGACTTTGGCTGCAACATTGTGAAAATAAAACAGTAACTGGGCCCCCCACTTGTTTTATGTTTCTTATTTTTATTTTGCCAGGCACCACAGATCTTATTTAGAAGCTATATGTATTTCTGTACGACCCTAGGGAGGAACCAAAGTTAGCTCTTGTCCAGGGTTTGCATCCAGAGGAAGGTGTAGAATTGGATTTTGATAAATAGCATAACATATAGGACACAGCATATTCGTATTCTATTTGTGTACACGGCATTTCAAAATATATTATGATAGAATAGTTTATTTATATAGCGCCTATACACCATTTTCCTTATTATTATTATTATTATTATTATTATTTAATATTTGTATTGCGCCGGTAGCCCGTGGGCCTCGGGCGCAGAAACAAGAACACATCACAAGGATGAAAACTTTGCATAACGGGACTGACAATAAGGTGAGCAGGGAGCCTTGTTATAGATTATAGGTTTCTACAAAAGATTATTTGAAGATAAGAGTTTTCACTTGTTTGCGGAAGCGCAAATAATTGGTTTCCAGTCTAATGTGAATGGGAAGATTATTCCAAAGGCCGGCTGCCAGTATTGGAAAGGATCTGCCAAGGCCGCATTTAAGTTTATGCGGAGCCACTGTGATTTTGCCAAGATGGGTTGATCTTAGTGTTCTGCCTGGTGTATAGGATTGAATCCTGTATTTTAAGTAAGATGGGGCTTTTCCATGGATACATCTATGCACGATTGTTAGAGCCTTGAAGTGTACCCTATCCTCGATTTTTCAACCAGTGTAGCTCCCTTCTGGAGTCACTAATGTGTTGTGATCTGGTCTTATGCTTAACAATCCTTACCGCATTATTCTGGACAACTTGGTAACTGTGTAAACTCTTTCTAGAGGCACCCAGAACCAAGGCATTGCCATTGTCCAAGTGAGACATTATGATGGCTCTAGCAATGCTGGCACTGTTGTCCTCTGATATGTAGGGCCGGATGGATTTAAGTAATCTGAGGTGGTAAGCACAATGTTTTTTTATGTATTGTTCCCAAGGATGCTTCAAACATCATACCCAGGGTTTTGACCTTACTCAGGACCTGAATCTGTTTGTCTTTAATTTTAAAAGATTTGTACGGGGTAGATTGTTTAGCTCTGACTGCTGGGGAGCCAAATATCATAAGCTCTGTTTTTTGTCCATTAAGGCACATCCAATTGGAATCCATCCAATGTTCCACATTGTTGTATATCATGGTGAGCTGGTCACTATCTTTCTGGTAATCTCCACCTAGCTCAAACGCCAGCTGTGTTGGTAAAGAATGCGTTGGTATGATCGAGGACAAGGCATAGATATCTCAAGTAGATGTTAAATAGTAATGACATGCTAGCGCCTTGGGGAACTCTGCATAGAATTTCCTTTTCTATGGAGAACTTGTCGCCACAAAGGACCTTGGATAACCTGTTTTTTTAGGAACGACATTATCCAGCCAATGGCTTCATCTGAACAGGTTACTGTTTTCTTCAGAGCAGCCTGGAGTAAGTTATGGTCCAAAAGGTCGAACGCTGCGCTTAGATCGAGAAGGATGAGGAGGCCTGCCTTTCCTTTGTCAATGATGCTAAACATCTTGGTCTGTAGATCAAGCATGGCCGACTCCGTGCTATGAGCCGGGCGATAACCTGATTGTTGAGGGTGGATGGAGTTTGTTGATTCCACATGTGCCTGTATCTGACTAATGGCGATCCTGTCCATGATTTTTAATATAAAGTTACAGTTAGTAATGGGTCTCAGGTTGTTGGGATCTCTTTGGTCGAGGTTGGGCTTCTTGACCAACGGTGTTACTGCAACTTTTTTAATGGCCTTAGGTACTTCCTGATCTCTAAAGGATGCATTGATGATTTTGGTTAGCATTGGTGCGAAGATGTCTGTGTCGTCCAAGATTATTTTAGGAGGGAGAATGTTCTCTGCACAGGTGGTAGGTTTCATAGAGGTGAGCGTTTTAGTCATGTCCTTTACCGTGATTTCTGAAAACTTGAAGGTTTCAGAGAGTGGAAGTGAGATCTCTGGGGGCATGGTCATTAATGTCTTTTTTTCGTCAATGAGTTTAAAATAGTGTCCCTGGCTTTGGAGATTTTATTGAAGAAGGCGGTCTGCGTGGCATTACATTCTTCTTGTGTTGGTGAAAAGGGGGTGTAATGGCAATGGGTTTTTCCACTGATTTTAAGATGTTAAAGAGTTTACTGGGGGAGTTGGCTGCAGCTGTTATTTGGTCATTGTAATAGTTTTTCTTGGCTTCAAGTATCATAAGTTTTTATTTAGTTTCACTTTCTTTCCAGGAAGCTTTGTTGGCAGACGAGGGATTTTTTCACCAACTGTTTTCTCTATTTCTCTTAACCTTTTTTTGTTCTGTGAGTTCACTAGTGAACCAAAGTTGTTGTTTCTTTACTGGTCTGGATGGTTTTGTTTGAAGGGGTGCTGCTTGGTTTATTAATTTTTCCAGGTGGCTTAATAGATTAGTTAATAGGGATTCACATGAGTCCTTCTCAACTTGACTACTTTCCACGTTGGCAAGGCATTGAGCGAGTAGATTCCTGTTGATGTTTTTATAATTTCGGTATGTCGATGAGATGGGGTGATTGGGAATTTTGAGCTTCGGGTAAGGCAAGGAGATGTGGAATGTTATACTATGGTGATCTGACCATATGCACGATTCTGTCACAAAGTCACGAGTTTCCGGATTGTTTGTGACAACACAGTCCAGTATGTGAGGCCCCCCCTGGACCTTCTTGTCTATTGGAGTAGAAGATGGAATAACCCACTGGGACCGCAATATCGAAAGTGAGACCTATCAGGTCCTTAAGCAGGGTTTCAGTGATGCAGAACGTTTCTATTTGTTATTCTACGATCCTGTCATGTACACATTGTGTGTGTTTATTGAGGGAGCGAGTATTCAATAGGCATATTTTAAGATCTTGCTTGGGAGTGGATTGGCGCGCTGCTTCGTTCCGTGATGGAACACTCGGGTGTTCTTTCCTTGAGAGCCTTTTCATTGACACACTTTCCCTAGGTTCAGTGGTGTCCTGATTGGATCGGGCCAGGACGGTAGCAACTGCATTTTCGACCCTATTTAAACATTGGATATTGTGGAAGTCGGACACTAACATGTCTAATGGAAATAGCCCCATAGTTCCTTATGGAGAAGTTGCAAGTAGGGTGGAGAGATTCTGGCAGTGTTTCCTGCCCAAAGCGCTGTGGTCGGCGAGGGCCGGCGCAGACCGGCTTGCCTCTGAAAGCGCTGTGGCCGAAGCGCCTGATGTTTCTGGATGAAGGCCGCGAGTGCTCTTGGGAACTGTAGTTTCAAAGCGCTTACAGGTCATGAACAGTAAAGATGTGAAATTAACTAGTGCACTTGGCCTGCCGGTATTTCACAAAGTGTACGTGCTAAGGCATAGATAAGGAAAGGAGGGGGAGAGTGGGAAGGAAATGGAAACAGACAGGCGACTACCGCACTAGGCCTAACAACATTTATGGTAGAGCTGGAGAAAACCAAAAGGTGAGGGAGAGCATAAAGGGAGTGGATGAACAAAACAAGCGACGATCGTACTAGGCCTGATGACATTTCAGATAGTGCTGGAGGGGCGGGGACAAGTATGGGGAGGGGGAGGAGACAGACGAGGTTGCTATCACACTAGGTCCAGCGATAATTCTGATATAGTAAGTGCAAAGAAGAAATTCAGGGTAGGAGGGGACTAGATAGGAAACGGGAGAATGGGAGATGAGGAGAGAACGAAGAATAAGCAGTCAAAAAGGGTGAAGAAGCAAGAGGGGAGAAGGAATACAATTGCTGAAGTCAGTAGTAACACATAATGCTGTAAGCCAGGATCCAAGATGAAGATGGGAACAACATGATTCAGGGCGACCATGAGTACAAGATGTAAACGAGGTCCAGCATGAGAGCTGAGAAAGGGTGATGCACCGTGAAACAACGAAGTCCATAAGAGTCAAGTCCAGCATTGGCCACAAGACAGTGATGGCCAAACCAGAATTTATCAGTGCAGACTCCTGCAGAAGTAGGCCGGAGGGGGAAGGAGGGGGAGCAGGGTAGAAGAATCAAACAAAATAGGCAACACGTGTGTGCGAGAAGGGTGCGGGGCACAAGGGAACATCATTGGGGGACCAGAGGGGGTGAGGATGGCCTGTGGGGACAAAGGGAGTAAACACATGTTGGTGCATGCTTACCTGCTGTCTGAGCAGGGGTTTGGCCCCTGGGTCCTCCTGGTCAGAACAGGAAATGCCCTTTTCTTTGTCTGCCCTTCGATTCCGATGCCCGGGTGTGAGACACCCTTGATCTAAGAGTTAAGAGCAGGAAGGAAGAGGCTGGGCTAGGAAGGTGGGTGGTGCTTGGGCCAGGTGACCTAGATCCACTTGCACCTGCTCCCCATCTGAAAAGGAAAAGAGGCTGGAGAGGCGCCTTAAGTAGGGAAAAAGAGTGGCAACCAGGAAGGCGCCTGGTGGGTGGGGCTTAGGCCAAGGGACCTAGATCTACTGGCACATGCTCCCCATCTGCAAACAAGAGGCGGGAGGGCTCCTTAAGTAGGGAAAAAAGAGCGGCAACCAGGAAGGCACCAGTTGGGCGGGGCTTATGCCAGGTGACCTAGATCGACTTGCAGCTGCTCTCCATCTGCAAAGGAAAAGAGGCTGGAGGGCTCCTTAAGTGTGGAAAAAGAGTGGCAACCAGGAAGGAACCAGGTGGGTGGGGCATGCTAAGTGTGGAAAAAGAGCAGCAACCTGGAAGGTGCCAGGTGGGCGGGGCTTAGGCCAGGTGACCTAGATACACTTGCACCCATTGCCCATCTGCAAAGGAAAAGAGGCTGGAGGGGTCCTTAAGTAGGGAAAAAGAGTGGCAACCTGGAAGACGCCAGGTGGGCGGGGCTTAGGCTAGGTGACCTAGATCCACTTACACCTCATCCCCATCTGCAAAGGAAAAGAGGCTGGAGAGCTCCTTAAGTAGGGAAAAAGAGCGGCCACCAGGAAGGCACCAGGTGGGCGGGGCTTGCTAAGTGGGGAAAAAGGGTGGCAACCTGGAAGGCACCAGGTGGGTGGGGCTTAGGCCAGGTGACCTAGATCCACTTGCACCTGCTCCCCATCTGCAAAGGAAAATGGGCTGGAGGGCTCCTTAAGTAGGGAAAAGAGCGGCAACCAGGAACTGGTACCAGATAATGGTTGTTCAGAAAAATCACATCCCAGGGGGCAACAGGACAATGCTGAAGGGATGATGACAGGTGCACACATTTTTACATATTTGGTACCAAGACGCACTAGTGATCTTATTTATAAGGGTCTGCTGTCGGCATAATTGATGATCATTATGCTCTAGAAGTGGGAAACGATTCCCAAACTATGTGAATCGTATCTCAAAATGTGGAAAGTTATCATCAATGAAAAAACTAATGGTGTCAATACATGGGGAACTACCCTAGTTAATTTCCATTTTGAGGCTGTTTCTTAATTAAGCGATGCTGTCTAATAGGTACTTCCTCTGCCCGACTGATCTTTTGGAACTTGGAGTATGGACTATTGATGAACCATGGTGGGAAAAGCCTACACCAATGTTTGCTATTAGAGGAGTTGGAAGGGTTTGGCTTGCTGGGATACAGGCCAATGGGGAGGTGGGATGGATGTCTTTGGTAATCCTTGGTAGCTGAAGATGATCTGTATGTGATTGTATCTTGTGCACAATATTTTCAACGCCTTTCTTAAAATGATTGAATTCTTGCAGATTACCTTCTTTTCAGCGATTATTAATGGGACAGTGGGTGGGTGGTGGGTGGCCAGATAACATTTTAAATTTGAGAAACAAATAGTCTTAGAGTATTGCCTTTTGAAATGATGTCACATGTGCATACAATATTCTAAAAAAACAAAGAAGGCTCCTTATTGCATGTAAAGGCAAACGTAGCGTAGCAGATGCCCTCAATCCAATTTGCTATTATATTTTATTTTAAATCATCTCCAATTACTTTAGAAATTCCATAAGTAATGACTGTGCACCAGGCCCAAAAGTTATCTGATGAAACTCCAGACCGTTGTCAATTTAAACACATACATGTATTTATTGTCTTGGGTTTTGTTTTGAAAGTTCTAATTTTGGAGTAACATTCCACATCTTGAAGGATAAAGGGAAGGAAGATACTGATCACATTCCATTAAAATTGGCATTTTGAATTCCCTACATTCAAAACAGGTGGGTGTGCCTTGAGAATAAACATGTGATCACGTCCACAGTCCCTTTGGGATTATCGTCTGGTTCCCAACTTTGTGCTCAATTCGGCAATGCCTGATCCTGAACCAGCGCCTATGTTTGCCTGTTGATGGTGTGAAAGTATAGAAATGCCATACCTGGCTGTGTGCAGCTGTAGCTGAATGTAACAGCAGAAATGTTAAACCAGCTTAAAGCATAGCAGTCTCTTTTTTTTAATGTTGGCTTTTAGGTGCTGCTTATGCACAGACCAATAAGTCAAGACCATGGTATTTGAGCACATATAGAAAAATGATATTTGAGGAGCAAAACACATGTTCTGGGTGTTTGATTTTTTACCCACCCAATGACTGTTGATGGTCATACTAATAATCCCTATGGCCAGTCCAGCCCACTACCTGTCCCCTCCCGAACCTAAATACATCCCCCCTGGATCCCTTTGACCTATCTCCATCAAGTAGTAACATCAAACTGTGTGGTCAATATGGCCCCCTAGTCTTATTTCGAAGCAGTCTTCTGAGAAGCCATGATTTAATTGCAGCTCTACACCTGCAACTAATGGAGTTAACATTTCCTAACCAAGTGTGTCTTCCATCACTTTATTTACTGTGCATGGCCTAACATCTGTCCCTTGAACTAAACAGTTTTGGCTTGTTTTGGTATTCGATGGGCATTTTCTGGGCACTGCTATGTAATGCCCAGGTGCTCATAAAATATTCCAGATGTTCCCATCTTATGTCCACATATTATCATTGTATACCCCTGACTGACAAATGCCCATCTATCCCTGCCTGCACATACGTCAAAACCGTTGGCTTTGCCACACGTTTAAAATCTGCACTGACTGCTAGCCATCTCGCTCAACTAACTTCGAAGGACATCTTATCAGTATCTGCACAACCCAGGACCCGATGAGCCAACTTCTTCAATTTGGTATGCCTTAAAATAACAATAGCCAGCACTGGTTGTTTAGTGTAGTTTTACCAAAATGTGATAATGAGTAGAGGTAGCAGTCAGAAAAGCATCCTGTTTTACAGGGATATCATTTAGGGGAGCCAGCGGTCGCAATTGCAACCCCTGAAGTCTCCCTTGCTACCCCTGTGGTCTCCCTTGCTACTCCTAAAAATAAAAATAAAACACTTTTTGTCTTCTTTTTTTTAATTGAGGCTCCTGGACTGTGGCCAGCAGCATGTGGCCCTTTGTTTCTGGAGTGGCTGGTTTTCTGGTACCTATCACCAGTAAGATAACTCAGTGGGTAGAGCAATTGCTGCTGAAATGTGTGTGTGTGTGATCTGCAGGTTGCAGGTTCGACTCCCGGCAAAATCAACTCAGTCCTTCTTCCTGCTGAGGTTGATAAATGAGTACCAATACAGACTGGGTGATATTGTATGTTTATTTGTTATATATAAAGTGCTTAAGCGTAAGTGCTATATAACAACAACACATCATTATCGTTTGGTCTTGGACGTCTGGTTGCATTCACAGTAATTTGGTAATATGGGCCTATACGTAATGATATTAACGATACATATGGTGTTCAAGGCTCAAGTCGAGGTTACACTTGGGTGTACTGAGTCCACCCACTTATTTCAGTGGTGGACTCGCCCCCCCCCAAACCACCTACCCACCCAGCTAAAATCAGAACATTGAATTACCTTTTGCTTTTATGTATTAAATCAGACCTCTGGGATCGAACCACACTCTTCAGGCTTGCAGGCCGGACACTATATAACCTGATGAAAAATAACTAATAGAAACAAATAACAAACAGCTAACGGTGAAATGTCTCATTTCGGTACTGCAAGTTCCAGGGAAAACATTTGTATTGTTTCTTGGAGTTTAAATTATACACACCGTTTTAACGTTTTCAAAAACACTATTAAAAGAAAATATCCTCTCTTGGTTTTGTGTGGGTGTTGATTTTATTAAAGGCAAATGCCATTCGTCCTGTGCAATTTGGTTGGTTATTCAAAGCCAATTTAATGAAATGTGCATATTTCACCTTGATATGCTAATTTCTGGCTACACCGCATCCCAATGCGTTTGTTGATGAGTCCCCCCACTTTAATTTTTAGGACTTGACCCCTGATGGGGATCCATTCTTGTGTGCAATGTATATCATCTTACAGTGATACCCTAACAATATTTTTCATAGTGTACTTAGAACCAATGCTATGTGACGACACTTCCTGTTTTGTCAAGGAGTGAATGGTCAAGTTGCTTCACTTCCAGTGATGTTACTTCAGGGAGGGGTCAGATGCCATCACTTCCTGTGATGTCTTCAGAGGTCAAGGCTCGTGTGATGTCACTTCCGCAACCCTTGGCATTTTGGTGAAATTACGTCCATGCTGTTTTAGCTGTTCCAGGAGAATGCGAAGAATAACGAGATATTTAGCTTCCAGGGTTCCTTTTTGCTTTTGCTGTTTGTCTCATTCTGTGCAACTATGTGCGGGATTATAAAACCTTGAAGAATTGCAAAACGTTCCCAAATGTGTGACCAGTGTGTCATTTTAAAGGACAGACCTAAGAACGCTAACGGGGACATAGCATCTTTGAACGCGCCGCTTTTGTAATTTCTTAAGTGCAAATTGAATCGATCCAGGAGGCTTGACTCTTAATTGATAAAATTAGCTCACACGAAGTGTTGCACAGTTGTGCGTGTCACTGCGCTACCACCAGCTGGGCAAGGGTCTTCTTTAGCATTCTACACTGCGGTATCTTGCACAAACCAATTTGCAACTCACAAAAAAAGAGCCACGGGCCATCGCCTGTCGCAAAACGTCCTGCTCCCTTTCATTAGATTGAAACCTGTGCATACAACCTATATGCGGCCGAAATATGCTTCCCTAGAAGCGAGGGAAACCACGTAATCATAGATCTTATACGGTTTCCTCTTGGGAGTAAAAAAAATAAATACAAATCACAATCGATGTAGAAGCACACAGACTTCACTTCCAGTTAGCTGGCAACCACAAGCTCCAGTAATATCACATTAAGTGAGTAAGCATTGACATTGTCAGTGCATTCGTATGTCAGACAATGTTTGTTCAGTAAGCTAAAACTGAGAAATCGAAGAATACCGATAAATTAACACTAAAGTGGTAGAGCAGGGCTGCGATTCCTGAAATGTCAAACATCAAATGCTTTTGGAATTGCGGTAAAACTGCTTTTTATACACGCGAAGTAAATCAGCCGTAACAATATTTTAAAAATGAATGAGGGCAGGTTTTATGCAGTTTATCCAACATTGAAACCATGCAACACGGATGCACAAGGTCTGATCTTTTCTTTGCAATCAGATTGTAATTGTGCATGGTGGCAAGTTTGTAGTATGGGCAGTGCTGGTCATTGGGCCGGCTCTCGGCGGATCCGAGATCCGGCACCAGATATGGAGCCAGATCTCGGGATCCGGCCAGAGTCAGCCGCCCAAGCCCATGAACTTGCTGGAATACTTACAAAACAAAAAGTGCCCGCGACGGCAGCATTGCCTTTTGCAGCGGCTTTGGCACTGGTGTGTAATGCTGATTCCTTTCATTTGTACATGTAGCGTGCATTACACACAGCAAGCATTGTGCATTACACACCAGTGCCAAAGCCGGCGGTAATAGCAATGCTTGCCGTCTGAGGCGCTATTCCAGCATTGCTGGAAGTCCACTACGAGTCCGGCTCTCTATAGACCACGCCCCCCTAAAGACCCCTCGGCCCCCCCAAACTCCTCCCTGCCCTGGCCCTTGTGTTGCGGGATCCCCCACCACATTTTTTCCATTTCCACCACTGAGTATGGGACTGTTCCCATGGCTTAGTTACGGGAGCAGGAGAGTTCATGGGTTGGCTTGAATCAGAACCGAGATAGGGTCCTTTGCTAAGCTCAAAGAACCAAACATGAGCTGAGCTGGGAAAAGACCCATGCCCGGCATCCAAGTAGGTTGATTAACCAAAATGTCAGGAATGCGGAAGTGACGTTACACACCTGATGACATGATGTCACATGACGACCTCGTACCTGGATAACATCAGTTCCTCTTTAAACCTGGTGACATCACTGGAAGTGGTTTGCGGGAGTAAAAAAAATACATACATGTAAAATAAAATAGCAAATAGATACTTTTAACAGTATATTTAGTGACTTCCGTTAATATGGGGAGTTCATTCACTGAATCAAAACCGCCACCCAGAATATCATTTGTCTGATTAAGTCTAGCCTTGTCTATGACTTGTATAGAACCACATAGATCCCTCCACCTGTGCCACAAATAAGCCAAGAACCAGGCTGAGGTACAGAAAGAATAAATATTTAGTAAATAATATGTCTAATGAATATTTTTACCCACACCATTTCATCTGTGGCACAAAACAAAGCTTCAGTACAAAAACTATTTTTTTGGTATCGAAGATCTAAAAAACCGTATGAAAAAGCTGGCGCTGCAAGGAGCAAAACTAGAGAGAGAATACGGTAAATTCTCGTTGGCTCCTGTTATATTGTTCTATGCACAAAAAGTGATACCAACAATAACCTTCGGAGCTGAAGCTGGGTGGAACATCTCAGAAACAACATGGCATCTGCTGGAAAGCATATTTTGGCGCAGAGTGTTGAATCTACCCAAAAATGTCCCCGCTGCCGCAGTAAGGCACGAATTATCACTGAATTCATTACACTCGAAAGTTATATGGAAATCGCTTATAACATGGAGGAAAATGAATCTGAACCCTCCAATCCCAGCATACGAGATTTTCAAGACAGAATCTGGAACTCAAATAAATCTAACAACTAAATGGAACTCCAAACTAATGGGAATCCTAACCACAGCCGACATTAAAGAAACAGAACTGCTGAACACACCTCAAATTGCAAAAAAAAAATTTGAACGATGGTCCTGGATAATTAACAAAGAAGTCTAGGGCCAATTGAAAACAAATTAAACACGCCAGCTCGATTCCTGACACGATGCCCTTCAAAGTATTATCGTATGCAGTTTCTAAGATTGAAACTAAACATATTAAGAACAAAAGAAACACTAAGGAGACAAAAAAACACAAAAATAAAAGACAGTTCCTGCAGATTCTGTAAAGATGGGCTTGAAACCATCAAACATCTTATAACAGAGTGCACAGGTACAATCCCTCAGCGTAAAACACACCTGGAAAAGTTCACTCCGTTAGAGAATGATATCGAAAGATGGTGGAAAAATCTATTATCAGGCGAAAACATACAGCTAGTCTGTTCAGTAATTAATTACATGGACATGCTGTTGCCAACTCAGGATTCCTGGAACACAGATCAGAAAGTCGGCAAACCATAACCAAAGGCAAAGCAGCAGTAACAAGGAATAAGGATGAAGTGTGGAAGAATGTAACAAAAGCCTTGTCATAAAATATGTATAAGGCTGTAGTTTTACAATAAAAAAAAAAAAAAAAACAACTATTTTTTTGGTATTTCACTTTTGGTCTTGTGTACATGGAACACAGGCCAAATTAACAGTTCAACCCTCCTGTCCCACAAAAACCTCTGAATGTCAAAATTAAATAATACCATGGAACATTACAAAATCATGAAGTTGGTAATCCTTTTCTGAAGTTGGATGCCAATCACAGCGCCATTTTTCAGTTGTGTAAAACATGTTCTCCTATGCAGTGTGCTTGACATATAATCTTTCTGTGTGCATGCCAAACTAGCAATGTGAAAGCACATCAAACATTGAAAATTCTTTTTATCATGCATGGTACCTTTTACTCCTTCACCTGGAAGCAATAAAACATCTCACTTCTATCAGGTTCACTTTCTTACTTTCAGGGGAGAGTGTGCATTTTTCAATTACGAACTACACTTTGTTTCTTTTAGAAAAGCACTTGCCCAGCGATCTGAGATGAGTGGAAGTGAGCCATCCGACCCCATTTTTGAATTTAAAAGTCCCCCGAGCCCCTCCCTAGCCCCTTCTTGCCCGTGTCCAACCCGCATCCCTTCCTGGATCCTTGGCCCGCCCTCCTCCCTCCCCGCCCACCGTGCCATGATTGGTCCTGACAAGAGGACTCTCATTCATTACCAGTCCCCCTTGGGCAGCCCTCTGCCCGGCAGCCCATCGGCTAAGGACCCAAGGCAAAGGACGGCTTTTTCAGTGACGGCTCCAGGGTGTATCTGCAGGTACCCGCAGGAGAAGCAAGAAGCCAACAATAAATAAGTGTGGCAAGGGAGGGGACTGAAGCAATTACTTCAAGCCATACTACCCTATCACTCATCCGCCGAAAGCTAAACCGTTGTAATCTCTTCCATCTGTAGTATTAATGAATATAGAAGTGTGCCTAATAGCGTGCCCTGGAGAATTTAGAATTGTGCCTAATATCCTCTCTGTGCAAAGTTCAAGTTAGAAGTGTGCCTAATAGTGTGCCCTAGCTGAACTGACTAGTATTCCCTAATAGCCTCTCTTTACAAAGTTGAATTTAGAAGTGTGCCTATTAGTGTGCCCTGGCTGAATTTAGAAGAGCGCCCAATAGTCTACCCTGGCTGAATTTAGAACAGTTCCTAATTTCCCTTCTGTCCAAAGTTGAATTTAGAAGTGTCCCTAATATCCCCTCTGTGCAAAGCTAAATTTAGAAGTAGACCTAATTGCGCACCTTGCCCAAATTTAGAAGTGTGCCTAATAATGTGCCGTAGCTGAATTCAGAAGTGTCCCTAACACCCTGCTGTGCAAATTGAACTTGGAAGTGTACCTAATATCCTCTCTATGTACATAATATCCCTCTCTGTGCAAAAGTGTTCCAATTAGCGTTGAGTTATTAGTTGACTATAGAAGCATCCCTAATATCCTATCTGTACAAAACTCAAATTTAGAAGTGGGCCTAGCAGCGCCCCTTGCTTGAATCTCGAAGTGTGCCTAATAGCGTTATTTAGAACTACAATTAGAAAGTCCTCCTAAATTGCACTTAAAAGTCCACCTAAAAGCATACCTGTGGCGTTGCTACATTCAATTTCGCCCTAATAGCTTACCTGTACTCCAGCTTGCTAGAAGAAAGTCTACCCAACACCATAACTCATATCCTAAGGTGTAACTACACTCCAAAGAGGCCTAATATCTGCAGCTTAGTTACAATTAGTACACTAAAACCTAGCATAAGTGAATAATATTCCCCTGCCTAGTGGAACCAAGAAACCAAGATTTATCTCACCCAGTGATATAGCTGAATTTATAAAGTCCAACATAAAGTGTAAGTTGCACCTGAAACTACACCTAATAGCATGTACTAACCATGAGTGCACCCGATCCACCAGGGTCGGGCAGAAATGACCACCATGGACCGCCTCCACTCTCCGATCAGCCTTGCCTCCTGTCCCCCCTTCCCAAATCATCCCACCCTCCTTCACATCCCCTACCCATCCCCTTTCCAAACACCAAGCCAGAGGGGCATGATGGCGAGCCAACCACCCTAAAACCACTGCTCCCCTGAACCCCACCACCGACCAGCCTACGTTGATCATGCCCTCTCCCCACACTATCATACCGGGCACACCCTGCCCTGCAATCATCCACCCCTTGCTTTTCCCACTAACACCCACCATCATTCCCCCGACCACACCCCTTCCCCTCCCTAAAAACTGCACGCCTAGCCCTATCAAGAACAGAAGCCTCATCCCTCTTACTCCCCTACCCTCTCGCACACACCAATCGCAACAAAGACACTAAAGAGGAAACATACCTGGTCCCCTTCAATGTCTCAGCACTCATCACCTCCCCTGTCTCAACCCACCACCTCATTCCCCCAATCACCACCGTTCCCCCTTGCTTCACCCTTCCTGAAACCCCTCTCCCTCGATTTCTCACTGACCGCAACTGAAACCCGAAACCGCCCACACCCCAACTTCAAATCCCCCATGCCAAACCCAATCACCCTAACACACGCATCCAGCCACTCCCACCCGAAACCCTCCAACCTTTCAGCTCGCCCACTTTTCCCATCGATCATCAACCACCCCACCCCTCTCCCTCTCCAGTTTCCACCCCCTCCCCCGACCCCCCTCTGCTGCAGCTCCAACACCAACCTCACCTACAGAAGTGAATTGCATCCTATTTAACGCCCGATCTGTAGCAAAAAACAGACACAGCATCTTTGACCTCCTTGCCTCTGACAAACCAGACCTGGTTTTCATCACCGAAACTTGGTTCTCTGACGACTTCGCCCAATCGCCAATGAAGCCTTCCACCCGTGACTACTCACTCATCCCTCTGAACCGTCCCTCTAAAGGAGGGGGAATAGCATTTGTTTTCAAGTCTCACTTCCACGCCTCAATCATCGACAATCAACCTTCCATTCCTTCCTGCAAATCACTCCTCGTTAAACTATCCCTCTCCCCGTCATTCTCACACAGCTTCCTAATAATCTACAGACCCCCTGGCTATAATAGAAAATTCTCAAGCAACCTCTGTGACTCTATTGCCACCCTTCAACTGAACCATCCCAACCTCACCCTTCTTGGAGATTTTAACATTTGGCTCGACATCCCTACCAACCCTATGACACACTCTCTGGTTGACAGTCTAGACGCAATTAACCTCCAACCCCACATAAACGGACCGACTCACTGTAAAGGACACGCTCTTGATGCCATCTTTAGCTCCCACAACCGGATACATCTAAACTCCTCCATCCCTATCATCTGGTCCAATCACTTCATTGTTTCTTTCCCATTCGCTCACCCAACCTGCTTCCCGTGCTCGAACCTGAACCTCCGGATCTAGGCAAATGCTGGAAAAACCGAATAATCCTTCCTGACCTAGCCGACGCACTCCTCCAGTCTCCTCCACCTACCTGCCAACTCAATAAACAACTAACCCCCAACGCCTTTGACTCATGGCTCAATACCTCACTAATGCGGCTCACACCCTCTTGCAAACCAGCAGCCCGCCGTGGCCTGTTCCCTAGATGGTTTACACCTGATTTGAAGACCACTAAACATATATATAAATACCTAGAAAGCAAATGGCAGAAAGACAGAACCTAAGAGAGCCGAGCCACGTTGGCTCGACACCTTCATCAGTACAAGGCCGAAATCCGGAAAGTAAAAAAAAGCCCACTACAACTCCCGAATCCTAAACTGCAAAAACCCCAGCAAAGAACTCCACAAAATCATCACCGACTTCACCAAGGCATGCACTACCACCGTTCCGAGCCCCTCACAATCACTGTGCGACTAACTCTCTCTCCACTTTTACATCACGGCTCTTGAAAGAACAAATGCGCTAATCACCCAACTGGCTCTCTTATATCCACCAGCTAACCCTCCCCCTATACTGGGCAACCCACCGCCTACGACCACTGCGCAACCAACGTTCGACTCCTTTAGTTCAATATTACCCAACCAATTTCTCAAACTTCTCTCCGTCTGCAAACCATCTGGCTCTACTCTAGACCCTTGCCCAGCCACAACCCTAAAAGAAATGTTCGCTTATACCTGCGCAGGAGAACACGTAAGATCCATCATAAATGACTCCCTTTCCTCAGGTATTTTTCCCGACGCATTCAAAACGGTTCATGACAAACCTTCCCTCGACCCTCTCGAGCCCAAAAACTACCGCCCCATCTCAAACAGCAGGTTCCTTGCCAAACTCTTTGACCGAACCGCCTACCCACAACTAAATGCCTTTGTCGAAGCCAACAATCTCCTAGACCCCGCACAATCAGGCTTCAGTGCCCGACACAGAACTGAAACCACCCTAACCTCAATCTGGGATGACCTTAAAATCACAGCAGACTCCGCGGGGTGCACCACATTAATCCTTCTTGACCATTCCGCCGCCTTTGACACAATCAATCACTCAAAACTCCTTGACCGCCTCCACTCCCTAGGAATTTGTGGAACCGCTCTCAAATGGATAGCTTCATTCCTCAAAGATAGGTACCAAATAACGCTACTCTCCAGCTAGTCCTCCCAAGCCGACCAGTTGACACGGGAGTTCTGCAAGGAGCATGCCTATCTGCCCTCCTGTTCAATCTCTACTTGATCACCCTCCCACCAATAATTTGCTCACACAACATCCTGTGTTACAACTACGCTGATGACACTCAACTAATTCTAAAACTCTTGAACTCAAAACCTAACCGCCGACCTGACCTCGCCTCCTGCCTCCTCGACATAGATCTCTGGATGACCCAAAGCCACCTCTTGTTAAACCCCTCCAAAACTGAAATCATGGTATTTGGCAACTCCGAACTTCTTCCACACACACTACCCTGGCCATCTGCCATGGGCAACTCACCGACTCCCTCTAACTTAGTAAAAAACCTTGGATGCACCCTTGACTCTTACCTAACACTCTTGCGCCAAGTCAACAACATCTCAAAGTCCTGCCACTACCACCTTAAAACTCTTAGGCGCATCTTTCCATATCTCTCCTTTCCCAGCAGACTCTCTGTGGTTCAATCAATTGTTATATCGAGACTGGGCTACGCTAACCCCCTCTACCTCAGAGTCCATGCTTACCAACTGAATAAACTTCAAATAGCACAAAACACTGCAGCGAAACTGCTACTAGCGCTCGGCCCGAGGGACCACATCTCCCCAGCCCTTAAAACTCTGCCCTGGCTTCCAGTGGCCTGAAGGGTGACTTTCAAAACCTTATGCATTTCTCATCGGGCATTGCATAAAACCAGACCTCAATATCTTCAAGACAAACTAAAACCCTATCATCCTCCACGTACTCTAAGATCAAGCTCAGCCGGCCTCCTAGTCATACCTAAAACAAACTCAGTCAGGTTAGGCGGATCATCATTCTCAGCCTTCGCCCCCATGCTGTGGAACGCACTCCCACCCCACATCCGCCTAACCTGAGATCTAATGTCCTTCCGCAAACTATTGAAAACTTGGCTCTTCCCCTAAAACCAACCCGTATTCAACCTAACCCAAACTGAATAACAGCATCTCAATGACACCAACCCAACAAACTACTAGATCTTGAATAACAATTAAGACAAATAACAATACAACATCAAGATCCGTGCGAGAAATCGACAACTAATAACCGCTAATGTAAACTAAAAGGACAAACAGAATAGAACAAGTAAAGTAGATCAAAGCAGTGAAGTGGATAAAAAGAATAAATCGTACGAAAACAGTAATGAGGTTTAAATTAATGGATGTAATTAGTGCAATCAACAAAACAAACAAAATCGGTGAAATGAATAAAGAGAAGAGGATGGAAAGATGAATACAAGAGACTGATGATGACACAGACTGATGGCACTGACTGTATGAGTGCATGGCATAAATGGAAAGTACAGAATAGACGATTCGAGTACATGAGACAAGTTTAGTGCATGAAACAAATAGAGAGCACGGAACGGATCCAGTGCGTTTGACAAGTGACATGACCTGAAATCGATAATGCATAATGAATGAACGAAGTGAATAGAATGGATGACATTGTTAGAATGAGTGAAGCGCGTGGAACGGATGAGTGCGCTGAGCAGATGAATGCGTTGAGCAGATGGGGTGTAGAGCGGATGAGTGTGTAGAATGTGTCAAGGGTTTTGACCCATGTTAAATGAATAGACTGGGTAGATGTGGGGATGAGCTGTCGCCGCCCATTATTCTATCCCAGAACAAACTAAATCAATAGACTGGGTGGATGTGGGGATGAGCTGTCGCCGCCCACATTCACGCCAGAATCCAGGAGAACTGCGCAGTTGGCACAAGACCACTCCAAAGATACAACCTTCTTGTGGGGGGTTCCACATCACCACTCTACTGTAAGGATGCCATCAAAACAATGTTAAGCAAGGGTCCTATACTATCAAGCAAAAGACCACTCTATTGAAATGCAGTAATTCAAGAAAGATCCCAAAAATGGATGCAATACCGGTACTCGCCACTATCAGAAAGCCGGCGTTTTAAAACCACCAGACTTTTGTGTAAAACTGAACAGAGGAACCCAAACCAGGCCAAGGAAAGACTTGCTAAGAGGTGGATACAATGTAAAACTATATTCTGAAATGACTTGAAGGAAGTCATTATTTAATGTATATGTAAAAATTGTAAGTTTGATTTAAACTGCGAACTAAAGTGACATTTAGCTGAATTCTGCCTGACAACTACCCACGACAGGAAAAACCTGCTCAGCCACTCTTCCCAGGCCTACCTGCATCCTGCTGCCCCTGCCAAAGGAGATGACACCTCTCTGATTGAATTAAGGGAGGGGTACCTGCAGACTGCAAGAGGTTGAACAAAGCCCTGTCCTGGGCTGAGGCAAAGGTTATATTGGGGGGGTCGTAAAATGGCTTCCTCTTGGGGGGAACTGGGAGGGGCAGTGCTCTGCTAGCAAGCTGAGCTTGGGGGAAGTGGACAAACCAGTTATTCCACCATGTGATGTGGGAAGCCACACCCCTTTTTGACCAGGGCATAATTTTAAAAAGATAGATAACTGCGGACTGGTCAAAATTATATAAATAATATCATTATTCTTGGGATTTGTCCGTGCACATTTTAAGAGGTGTTAGGACCCTGTGGTGTATTCTGGGGGGTCGCTAGCGGAAAATAGGGTCTTACTCCAAATGTCTGCATGTTAAAAATCTGACACTTCATCAATTAATGTCCATACTCCTTGCGCACATTTGTGTAATTTTTGGTAAATGTCCGATATTGGTAAACCGACCAAAAAGCGCAAAATGTTGTCATTTTTGAATGAAAGCCCCCAGGAAGATCAGAGGTGGACAAGCATGGACCATAAGGAATATATAATGTGTACATGTAATTTCAACAAATTGTGTATCTGGGAATTATGTATTTGGTTCAGAAATAGATTTGCATGCACATTGACAAGGGGAGTGTCTTTCTGTAAGCCATAAAGATGACACCCAACCCAGCTCCCCAATCAAGGGAGAGGGGAGAACTGGGCCAATGACAAGTAGAGAGGGGCAGGCTCAGTTATGCCACGCACACACCCACTTCCAAAACACATAAAAAGAGACTGCTGGGACAGGCAGAGACATTCATTTTATATTTCTGCGGAGCATTTTGACGGCCGACATCCCATCCAGACAGAGACCAGAACCAGGGACCCATAGACTACAGAACTTTGAACCTAGAAGGCCCACTGCAAGCAAAAGTATTCTCAGCAGGCCTTCAGAATCCAGCAAACCTAACCAAACTATTCAACAGCCGGACGAGCTGTTTGAATTCTTTGCCAAGAACTTTTGCCGGAACCGCAGACCAGACCCAGACCGCTGTGAGTAGAACCAGAGATCTGGATCGCTGTGAGCAGAACCGGTGCCTGATTGACCCGCCGAGCAGAGAGAACCGCCGCTGGACGTGTCGACAAGATCCGTGACAAGGCCTATTTCAAATTTATATTGTGAGTACCTAGCAGAACTGTGCAGAACCAATCTCTTAGTTAAATAATCTAATTCAAGCTATTTTAACCTATTTAGAACTACCTCATAGGAATCGTGTGTGTCATTCTGTGATCTTTAAAACTGAAAACTGTCATCTGTCATTCTGAACTTTGAAATTTCAAATCCGAAAAACTACCTTCACAAAATCGTTCGTATCTCCGGAACTGTTTGTGCTAAGCTAAGATTCTAAGCTTTCCAACGAGCCTAGAACCAACCTCCTATTCCTTATAGTGCCTCCGTAATTGCGCTCGACGCACGTGACTAAATTTGCTGCGATTTGACATTTTGCTTAATTTCAGCCACGTGTAAAAATATTTGTCCTTGCTTTGCTTGCTGAAATTCGTGTGCAACCTGACAATCATTCATAGAGCATTGCTAAAGTGAGCCTGAACTAATATCAACTAGATATCACCCACCCTGAACCTCTAGAGGGAATTAAAAGCATTTTTAGCACATTTCTCACTTCTTTGTCATCACATTCAAAGCATTTTGGGCCTGTGTTTCAAACTTCTACTTGTTTTCCCCTAAGCTTGCTGGGGGGAACTGAACTGAATTATATTTTATTGCATTCCTGAGAACTGTGCCCATCTCTTTACCTTGTATAGAGGGGGGGGGTGAATTTTCAAAAAAAAGTGATTATCTTATCTTTTGCTAAAATCATATCAAGTTATTTCTGTACTGCATTTTATTCCTCATTGCTTTTCCCTTGAAACCACAAAAGTATTTTTGCTACCTTATCCATCCTATACTAACTCCTCATTGATTGTAAAGAAGTGTGCTAGTGCCAGATTACCCGTTGTTGATCAACATTATATCCATAAGTGTGATATCAATTATTAATTTATTATAAAAGTGTGATATATATCTTGTTAATTTTTCAAATAAACCTTTTAATTTGCAAAACAAACCTACGTCTTGGCTCAGTGGGGTCAGGGGGTTTCTAAGAGGGGGGTGTTATACAAGGGTTGTCATCCAGAGTACTGAACTGGACATAAAAATACATCAATAAGGGTTTTCCTCAGCATCCCAGACTAGGCATTGACTTAGCTGTAGTGTTGATTGAATATCGCTTACAAATGGACAAGTGTGTAGAGCAGATGAGTGTCTAAGTGTGGAGGAGTGTGTAGAACGCAGGCGTGCATAGAGCAGATGAACGTGCAGAGGGGATGAATGTAGAGCGGACGAGTGTGTATAGCGGATGAGAGCGTAAGTCAGGTGTGTGTAGAAGGCAGGAGTGCATAGAACAGATTAATGTGTAGAGCGGAGGAGTGTATAGAGCGGAGGAGTATATAGAGCGGAGGAGTGTATGGAGCGGATGAGTGTATGGAGCGGATGAGTGTATGGAGCGGATGAATGTGTATGAGCGAAGGACTTTGTAGAGCAGATTATTGCATATAGCAGATGAGTTCGTTGAAAGAACAAGTGCATAGAGCGGATGAGTGCGGGGGAACAGATGAGTGCGTGGAGCGGATGGGTGCGCAGAACTGATGAGTGTGCAGAGCTTGATGGGTGCGCAGAGTGGAAGAGCGTGCAGTGCGGAAAAGTACCCAGAGCGGAAGAGTGTGTAGAGCGGAGGAGTGTGTAAGAATGGAGGAGTGTAGAGTGGATGAATGCACAGAGCAGACTAGTGGGTAGAGCGGACGAGTGTATGGAGCAGACGAGTGTGTAAGAGCAAATGAGTGCGTAGGAGCGGAGGGGTGCGTGAGAGCGCAGAAGTGCGTGGGAGCGGAGGGGTGCGTAAGAGCGGGTGAGTGCATAGAGTGGGTGAGTGCATAGAGCGGGTGAGTCCATAGAGCAGGTGAATGTGTAGAACGGGTGAGTGCATAGAATGGGTGAGTGCGTAGAGCAGGCGAGTGAGTAGAGCAGGTGAATGTGTAGAGCATGAGAGGGCATAAAGCACACGAGTGCCTAGGGCGGACGAGTGCCTAGGGCGGACGAGTGCCTAGGGCGGACGAGTGCCTAGAGCAGATGAGTGCGTAGAGTGGATGAGTGCGTAGAGCGAATGAGTGCGTAGAGCATGTAGAGCGGATGAGTGCCTAGAGCGAATGCGTGCGTAGAGCGGATGATTGTGTAGAACAGATGAGTGAGTAGAGCGGATGAATACGTAGAGCCGTTGAGTGCGTAGAGCGGACGGATCAGGTGAAGTATGTGGATGGAATGGATGAAGTATGTGGAAGGTACTGGTGTAATATGTGAAAGGTACGGGGAAGTATGTGGATGGTACGGGTGAAATATGTGGATGTAGTGCATAAAACAACTTAGAAATACACAGAACGGTTCGGTTTATTAGATTTTAATGCATGGAACGGACTGGAGTGCGTGGAGCGGACTGGAGTGCGTGGAGTGGACTGGAGTGCATAGAGTGGACCGGAGTGCATGGAACGGATTGGAGCGCATAGAATTGCGCGACTTGCATGGAATGTTTTGGAATGCATGGAACGTTTGAAAGAGCGTGTAACCCATCATATCACATCACCACGCTTACTCTCCTCTTTACACCACCATTCAACTAGAACACAGAGATACTATGACACCATTCGGTATAGCTATTCTCATACCAACACCTGCCTCATACTCCTCATCACTCTAACTAAATACTGCTGGTTACACACACCCCAGCCAGGCGTTCTCCTCAGGCCTAACGCAGCCACAATCGGTCTGGATAAATCCTGCCAGAACGAGCACATACTCTTGATCTCTCAACCACCACACCTACTGCTAAGAAGCAGCTATTACACAAATGCCACACCAGCTGCACATAAATCTGGTGCTCACATGCACCTTTGACTCTCTCTACTCTCTCTACCGACTTGAACTTCGGTTCCCAAGGGCGTTCAACCTACCAACACTTTCAGACCATACCAATGGTACATAATGCGCTATATAAATGCAAAGTAACATAACAGAACATATCATAACTTCTCTACCCCAGACATTCCATTACATTCAGCACTCCTCTGCTTAAAGGCCTGGTCAGTGGAATGTTAAATGATTCAAATGTTATTTTTTACAAGAACACCCCTTCCCTTTTGGTAATTTTGGGGTTATCAATAGAAACGACACAAGACTGTATCTGAAGTAATTTCCCAACAAGCAACTGCAACAAACTTTTATGAGAGGTTCTGCTGACAAACAAGATAAGGGCCATTAGAGGAATTTCAAACACAAACACCTGCCGTTTCTGTGAAATGGTGGAGCAGAAGGAAACACTCAGACACATTCTCTTAGATTGCAAGGGACTTGCGAAGGAAAGAATGACCCATATGGCCCATCTGTTTAAAAATCATCAACTGTATATAGAAGATGAATGGTGGAACCGCCTGATAGAGGGCGAGAGGACAAGAGAGTTTATTGCAGTAACACGATTTCTGCAACATATCGATCTTTCAAAAACACTTGCTGACACGGGAGCACAGGACTGTAGCGTGAACAACTCTGCAAGACCAAAGAATATGAACTGATTGTGAAAAAACCAACCAACATACATCTGGTGACTTTGGTCTTTGATGGTTTTGACTGTCTGTTTAATACCTATCCCTTTCTTTCTCTTCCTTTTTCTGAGATCTAGTATGATTTGGAAACATGAAGGAAGATGAAATTGCTTGATAATTGTAAAAAAATGTGTAAGCATTTTAAATTATAAAATAAAAAGTAGAAATAGTTGTATCCGATTACATTAACATTCTATTGTTTTTATTCACACTGGGAGTGAGTTTTGTTAATTTCAAATGTTAACAAATTCACCCTGTGTCCTTTGTCATTAGGGGAGTTACTTGAATTATTATTTATCAAAATGTACTAAGGGTCAACGTCCATACCTCCCACCCGCTAATTAAGGGGAAGGTATTAAGTCAAACAGGTCTTTAAGTACTAGATAATTACATTGAAATTAACATTGCAAATCTCTTTTTTGGTGCCCAGGAAAGTCCTCAAGACTGAATGCTCAGAGCAACGCAGGGGTTTGGTGAAACAGCCGTACCAGGTTCAGCTATCAACCTCCAGCATTCACCCCTCTCTTGCGCTCTCCTCAAGGGCCCAGTCAGCTTTTAGTCTTTCACAATTTCAGTCTCCCAGGTAAGGTTAATCCTGCAGCAATTGTTCAGTCATTCCTCCTTGATGGTTTCAGTCAACATTTTCTTTTTCGTTCCCATTGTTTGATGCATTATGTTGAGTTCACCCTCCCCTCTCCCCCCAAATATTGAAATTATGATGTGCCAGCTGATTGGCCTTCTTTTTTGTTTGGACAACTATTCTCCTCTCTTCCCCCAAGGCACAGCCCTCTACCTGTGAATAGGCTCTTGGAATTATGAAACTGAAATCATAGGAGGGATGAATCCACCTGCTAGATTTTTATTTTTTATATGTCAATTTGCACACAAGAAAGTCCCACATGGCAACATTATTTGTTTTAAAAATAAACCTAACAACATATATATTTTTGGGGTCCTATAACCATGCCACTGATAATTAACTAACTCCCGTCTTGGCAGGAGGTTGCAGGTGCGAACAGCAACTTTTCACAGTTTACACACAAATAATAAAAGTCAGGATCACCACCTTTTACATCCAGTTACATGATTCACTAAGCTAATATCTCCCTGTGTTTCAGATTTATCACATTTTCTGAGGAGCTAGGAACACATTTTGGGTTGTACCTGAAGTTTCTAAAGTCACTTTTTTAATATGAATTAAATCAACACAACAACTTCATAATACACTTTCAAATGACACCTGAATGGCCCTGGTAGTCCTCCTAGTGGCTGTGAAAATCCCTAAAGTATGATTCTATATGTAACCCACTAGCAAACTAATATATACATATTCTTTCATCAATTATAAATGTGTTTTTTTGTTTCTCATGAACATTAGATATGCCGCATCTGCATTATTTGTTGACTTTCCCTTGCAAATACAGTCATTAATCAGTCTTGCAAGTCATGGTCTGTAATGATCCTTATCTTGTTAGGCCACGTGGCTCACCTTTGCCCTCTCAGAACTATGAGGCAGTCCTGTAATTTACCATTTGTTTTTCCAGTCCTAGTCCACACCAAATCAACTGGAAATACTTATTTTTCTTAAAGTTTTCCTTCCATTAATGGATGCCTTGTTTATATCCATGTCATCTATTGACCTCATAAATCCATTAACTTTGAGCTTCAAAAGGACATCCTCAGAGCCTGGCATCACTGGGGAAGGTTAGAATGTCTCATGGGCTAAACCAGTTTTTTCATGCACAGAAAACTCACACTTTGAATGTTACATTTAGACCACATTTGAGGCCTTCTAGTTATCTAATCTAACAATATAATAAAAGGCCAGATGTATGTTGGTCCCCATATGTTTGTCCTATGCAGTTGCTTTGCCTGTTGTCACTGCTGGAGGGAGCTGTAGGCTTAGCATATATAGTGGTCCTACTGTGTTATTGAAAACCTGCACTTTTGCCCGTGTACACAGGAATGTACACTAGTTTTTAATAAAATTGCATCTCACCATCACTGTTCATTTTTCCATCATGAACTGTTCACATTATTCTGGCAAAGATAAGTTTTTAACTCCAGGTACTCATCATTTTAGGCCAGGAAATGCACCAGTCCATGATAGTAGTTTCTGTGTTAGTAAATACCACACGTTTAGACATCGAAAAGCAGGCAATCTCACATTTTAATAATGGAATGCAAAGCACAATCAGGAAGTGCATTTCACTTTATTTGAAAACAGCATTCTGTTATGTGTCAGATGTGAATCAAATGTTGTCTTTTCTTTCCAGTTTGGCAGTCATCTCAATAGGCCTCATCATAACTGTGGCGGTGCAGTAACAATGGTGCCGGTAAACCTACCAGCACCTTTGTTGCCAGACCAGCACAGTACGACTCTGTGGGCTGGTGCCGCCCTGCTCGCCAGGGTCAGACCTGCTGGGCAGGACGGCACCCGCTCACAGAGTTCTCACGGGAGCACTGGCACCATTGTTAACTGTGCCGTTGCTCTCGTGTCCCAATTCCCAAGGAGTCCTTGGGAATGGGGACTCCATGGGAATGGGGACTAACAAAATGACCGGCGCCTGGCTTCCCGGCCAACAGACTTGGAATAGCCCGGTGGCACCGGGAAGTCAGGCACCAGTCATTAATGATGGGTCTGGTGGCTACCTGACGGTTTTACCGGCACAGCTACCGCCGGGCCCGTAGCAAGGCCCAATGTGTTTCCAATTCAGCACAGAAAATAATACTTTTGTGTTGGTTCAGATCAGATAGCACTGTGGTTAGAGGGTCCCCCTGCACACCCCTCAACCCCCAATAGGTAATGTAGCGAGATGGGAGGAGAGGGAAGGTATTCAGGAATGGCAGAATTCAGACAGAATATCAAACCCACTTTCCCCCAGCAAACACAAGAGAAAAACGGAATTAACTGTCAAGCTGTCAGGATGGCTTTTAAAGTTATCTTTAGAATGGACTGGGCAAAAACACCAAATATGGTCAAAATTGCTGAAATTGTTATAAATTCTTATGGGAGCCGCTTTGGATAGTTGCACACAAGCAATGATTTAACCCAAAGAAACCATTAGAAATCTTAAAATTGAATTCGGAAGCAATTAAAAACTGTTTTACACGTGCAACAATTTCCCAAAACGAAAATTTGCGGCAAACTTTTCACTGCGCGATATTCACGATAACGGGAGAATCACATTGATTTGGAATGTGGTTTTAGATGCGATGGATAGATATGGATGTTGGCTACAAGCAGTTGAAATTTGTTTCTATCATAAAAACGGAGGGAGTTACAGACGTTTTAATAAAGGTCGTTTTTTCGAGATAGGCGCAAGAATGGAAAACAGGAATGCACTTTTTAAAATGACAAATGGGTTACTTACACTAGAGGATTACTATGAACAAAATGAATACCACACAGGAACACAGTCACCTGATCAGGTTGAGTGCCTGCTAAGGAACCTCGCCTTCTTCAGATGAGAAAAGGTTCAGCGCAGCGATAGTTCTAACAGTACTGGTTCTGAAGGGAAGATAGGATAGTTTGGAGAGAGGGTTCAGACAATGCAAAGATACTCCTAACAATGCAGGTTCTGAATACAAGACAGGATGTGTCTAAGATGGGGACAAGACAATGGAATTATATATGCTAGTGACACAATTCTTCCTACTTATACTCACTGGATAAGTTTTTTAAATGGGACCGTCAGTTCTGGTCAGGGAAGTGGATCTGGTTTAGGAAAGACGGCTGGGCACATCGGACTGGGCAGGGTTAACAAGGCATTCTGGTCACGCACGGCACAGGACTGGACTGGATCTGCCCTTCTTGGTTCTGATGTTATTTCAATTCAGGAGGCAAGCAGTAACAGCACAGCCCGGATGTATTATGATGCTTCCCCTGAGGCTTGTGGGTTTCTGTTCTAGAATTTGAGGCCTCGCTGAGAATGATTCAGCTATGCAATAGGCCCATTGCTATTTCCAGGTTTCTGGAGTTTGGAGCAAGGCAAATGTAGATTTTCAGCAGCAGGGTGCTCCGCCAGCAACAGGATAGTGAGTGAATCGGTCTGTCCTTATGTGTGGTGAGCTGTCTCTGTGCTCTGAAATGACATCATAAAGGGGGTGTATAGCCTAAGCTTGCCCCTTTGAACGGTGATTGACAGGAGGAGAGAAACAGAGTGTTATCGTTATGGTGCAATTTTATGAGGCTGAGACTCCACCCCTAGCCCCAGGGACACAAAATCTACTTTTGGCAAAATACATATTTCCACATGTGCAACCTCTCTAAAAATCACATATACAGATTACATATTTTACCTAGCAGCTATTCCTCAAAACCCCATAACGGCGGGATCTCGTCTTCACTTTCCACAAAATTTAGCCCTTTTCACTATGAACACAATGTCCAATTTTTAAGCAAATTTCTACAAGTGTGTGTGTTTAATATGGGAATGAGCGTATAAAGTTTCACAATTCTAGCGGAAATACATTTTGCGTAAAATCACATTTCTTGCCATTGCTGTCCAGAACATGTCTCACAGTTCTGGCACCTCTTCACCCGTGCAGCCAGAAATTACATTAACAACTCAGTTATTTTTATATTTTTCACAATTTTAAATAGTACGTTATCAGTCTTTTTAAAATGTGTTCTTTGTCCATTGTCGCTTGGCTCCACCCCTTGGTCTCTCCCTGGAAGCCCAGGAGCCTTCCCCCATGTTTGTTCCTTGCAGAGGCCATTTACAACTGTTTTCACACCTCGAATTTCCTGAGCTGCAGCTTGTCATTGTTCTTTTTTCCACTTAAGACCAGGTTCTTTCCTTCCCTGTAATTAAAGCCGCTCCGTGATTTCGTGCTGGGGGGAAAGAACTTCCTTCTGCGAGAAAAAACTGCTATTCCAGTTTGGCAGCTTCAGCCAGGTTTAATTTAATTGTTAACTCTGTTGACTTTTCCTTAGCACAAAGCAAACTTGTTGTATCAAATAACAGATAGAATTCTCATTCAAGAGTTTAAATCATGAGATCAAAACAATTACAATATGGGTTACTATCAGTAACAGGCCTCTTAGATTGCAAACATCTGACTTTAAGTTTATGCATGTTAAAGTTTAATCAGGCAGGCCCCTGACAGCTGTCATCACAGCAGCCCTCTTCTGCACAGAGATGTTTTTACAGATCCACAGACAGGCCACTTTTGCTGTGAAAATCTCTTTATGCTTTTAGCCTTTCAGGTCACTGTAAGTTCACCATGATTTCTTAAACTAAGTGAATTGTAGCACCCAGCGAGAATTTTGAATATTTGAAAGGTTTTCTGTACCGGCATTCTGAAGTTTCAGCAGCAAAGAAAAGGTAATTTAAAGCAATATTGGAGTTTCATTTAGCAAAGCACTGCTTTTTCCTTCTGCACTCCACTTTCAATTGTTGTGGGGTCCAGTGACACATTTCAGTAGTGAGAGCTCTGTTCCACCACTGACAACATGCATGGCAGATTGGGTAGCCATCTTTTTGTGTGTTGAAAAGTGTGATTTTCAGGGGTTTTGGCACGCACAAGTGTTTTGCGGCCGTTTTGCTGTTTCTGGCACCATCATAACAGAGTGATGCAGCATAGCAGAGCAGAAGTGGGTCAATACATCCCACATGTGTCCCAATGCATCTCCTTTGGTATTGGGCAGAATGTATTCCACGTACTAAAGCAGACAAGAATATTTAAGACACCAAACACATTTTAACAAGGGATCTGCCTTCATATGCCACGGATGGGGTCATGATATGATAGGGTTAGACCCAATAGAATCAACATAGACAGAGGCACTGCCATAGTTATGCCACTTCAGAATTGTATGGCCAGTTACTTCCATGTTATGCAAGTTATAGCTGCATGTCAGGTATCGTCATTATATGATAAGTAGAACCCCTATATTGCCAGCTGCTGCAATATTACAGTATTCACAAATCCAACAGATGTAAGTCAGCAACAGTGCACAGCAGCATTTATGCTTTGATTCATGATAATGATTTGTTATTTATATAGTGCTTTCACCAAAGTAATATAAATAGTACATATGTAAATATAATTGACATTCCAACCGAAGTTGGTACTCATTTATCAACCTAGGAAAAATCAAAGGCTTAATTGGTCTTGCCGGGATTCAAACATGCAACCGTCAGATCACACATAGATCACAGCAGTGAGTGCTCAACCCGATGAGCTATCTTACAACTTTGCTATTAAAAATACAATTTCTCAATAAGAAAACATGTGAAAACTGGCTGCACAATGTAGGCTAGACACGGAATAGCACTTATCATGTTTTCTGTAGTCTTGATGATGCACAGTAAAAAATGGCATGCCACAGTAAGACATACCTAGATGGGTTTCACCAAAATTCCAGTCTTACCACATAATAACACTTATGGTTACTTTATCATAGATGCCCAGAAAAATAAACCATGCCACAGTAAGTGAAGGCTAGTCTGGCTGCACCCAAATTCCCAGTACAAAATGTCAAGCCACAATAAGAAATGCTAGACTAGCTGCACCAAAATGCTAGTCTAGCTACGTGATAACACTTGTGATGCTTACTTCATTATATATGCCCAGTAAATACACCATGATACAGTAAGAAAAGCCTATACTGGCTGCACCCAAATGCCACGCTAGACAGGTAATAACACTAATCCAGCTTACTTTATTATAGATGCCCAGTAAAAATGTCATGCCACAGTAAAACATGACTAGACTGGCTGTACACAAATGCCAGTTTAGACAATAATACATGTCATGTCTGCTTTATCATTTATGACCTTTATACAGTAGCAGACCCCGCTCCTGTCCCAACATTCCCACATGTCCCCTCTCTCTCCAACTCGCTTGCTCCAACCCCCAAAATGAACTCCTCATCCCATTATTACCTCAATGCCTCTCTTTCTCACCCCAGAACTTATGTTTGAGACACAGTGCTACATAGGCAAGTACAGGGATGAGGAAGAGTGGAACTAGGAGTAATAAAGATCATATGTAAGTAATCCAGGTATTTAACACAAGCACACACATTCACACACCCCTTGCTCATTTAAAAATGCACTCATTCAGACACATTACATGATATATGCACACATGTCCATTACATAATACACACACACACACACTCATTAAAATAAAACAAAAAATCCTTACCTTTCAGAATCCGTGTTTCCTCCTCTGCAGGCATGGCTCTGGCTCTCATGCTGCAGCGCACACAAGGAACCAACTCTAGTTCGTGTCCTGCGCAACAGAGCACACAAGCCACATCCATCCATTTCCTGGGGGCCGGTGGGGGGTCCGATTTCAAAATTAAATGATTCCTTTTGGAAGTCACTCTCACTGACTTCAAAACGCAATTATTTCCGTTACAAATAACTTAAATGGAAATAATTTCTTTTTGATGTCAGAGTGACTTCAAAAAGAAATGATTTCTTTTTTTTAAATCTGATCCCTCACCCAGGGGTCGCATAGGCAGTGTCAGGGGTTGCCAGGGTTTGCTGTCTCGACCCATATCAAACCCCAAATAATGTCTCTGCTGGAATCCTGTCATCCCACACCAACACAAAATCCCATGCCTCTAATGTCTGGCAGATATTGCACAGTGACGTAACATTATTTCTCCACAATTATTCGCTTTAGTTAAGAGGTGAAGCCAGGGTTCAGGCCTAGTCTGCACTTCACACACATGACCACATACATTTTGAACATTAGTTGGTACTAATGGGTGTTCAAGTTTGATCCTTTTTGAATCCAAACATGCTACTTTATTTGAGAGAGTTTACCCATCCTGCATGGCATGCCACAAGCAATTCAAGCTATTAGCAATCTAAACAAGCATGTGTGATGCAAACAATTCGGGCTTTAGGCCAGACATGGGATAGGCATTTGCTATGCACTTATATATTGGTACTAACTTGGCCATTCAAGGCAGCAGCTGCTAAATGGTGCTAGCCCCTGTGATTATATTAGAAGTGTCTGGCAAATGCTGATTTAATACCCAGAGGCAAGCCGAAATTGGTGGATTTACCAAAGCTTGTTTTTAACAGCACTTCAGTAAAGGACATGCATACTGCTTATAAAACAAGTGGCTGAAGGCAGACCTGGATAAGACATCTCTATTGCACCAATAGCACATTTTGAGCTCCGGGTAAACCATGAACTATCGGATGACTTTTTTGATAATATACTGCCTGGCAATTTGAGTGCAAAGTATGATGGCTAATGCTTGATAAAACTAGCTCAAAGAGATCCCAGGAGGGTGTGTTTTGGGTATGAGGGCAGGAAGTGGGTGGGAATGGCCATAATTATTAGCAGGCCATGTGAAGTCAATGGGTGGGTAAATAACCAAACTAAACCTAAAAGCCTTTGTGTCCCTCCTCATATGCCATCTCCCCCGAGCTGTAGTCTCATGCAATAGGTTTAGCTTATAGAAGGCACTTAAGCACCACTTAATTGTTCAACTTAAAAGGAAATGCTCTCTTGGTTTTGGAAGTGACCTGTCAGGACGAAAAAAGGCACAGAAACAGAAAATAGTCACTTTTCTGACAAGGCCACATATTACTAACCATCTTTTAATAAAGACATGCAGTTTATTATTGTGTCTATTTTTAAGAAACTGTAACGTTCCAGAAATAAAACAAAACATTTTGTGGGCATACAAAAGCACAGAAATATATATCGGGAGTTTAAATAGCGGGTTTAGTTTGGGATTCATTTTCCTGGTCTTGGAAAAAAGGCACAGATCAGTTCCTTAACTGGAGAAGCGTGGCGGCAGGTTTTCTGGAATAAATGTGTCTGTCCAGTCCTTATTATCCAATACTCATACTGATAGGCATGACTTGTTTTAGACAATGCTCCATTCCTTACTCACCTCTGAACATACTGCTGTGTACCTAAACATCTTCCCAAATTAATGGGCTACTCCTGATAAAATAAAAAAATCAACAAAAAAAACAGGCAAGTTAAAAAAGATGATATGATATGAGAAGTCATTTATAACACGCCTGTACACAAGTGTTTTTAGGCGCGACAAGACAAGGAGGGGGAAATAGAAGGAGGACCAACAGCGATCTTACTAGGCCTCGTGTCATTCAGTTTGTGCAAGTGGGGGGAAGAGGGGAGGGGAGAAGTGCTAAGGGGGCTGAGGAGAAGTGCAGGTGACTCAATACGTGCTGCCAGAGGGTGTCTCGTAAGTGTAAAGAGAGGGGATTGTAGGGTTACAGATGCAGACCCTTAAATTCTGAGCGAGCCAATGCAAGGGCAACTGGACATGCAGGAGCCTGGGACCAAGTTCAGGGGTGGCCAGGTGACCAGTCTGCGGAGCTATCAAGGACATTAGCGGGGGAGAGGAAGAGAGAAAGCTGAAGCAAAAAGGAAGGTCTTGAGTTGCTTCCAGAACCGGAGGTGTTTCTGCTCAAGTTGGAGAGAGGCAGGGAGGCTGTTCCAGAGACCCCAGCTGAGGAAATAGATCTGCCCCCCATTCTCTACTTGGAAAACTGTCTGACCCTCAGAGAATTGGAGGTGGATGACCAGAGAGCTCGAAAAGGAAGTTGTTTAGGAAGAGAAAGTTGGAGGTAGTGCAGTCCCAGGCCCCAGAAAGCCTTGTGGATGATGCAAAGGGTCTTGAATGTGATCCATGCAGTCACAGGGAGCCGATGCAGAGATTCCAGAGCTGAAGAGATACGATCCCTGGGCTTGAGGCCAGGAACAAGTCTTGCAGTCCTGTTCTGGGGTTGTAAAGGCTGAAGAGTAGAGACAGGCAGATTTAGAAAGAGGCTGTTGCAATAGTCTTGCCTGGAGAGCACCAGGGCTCTAGAGACAGTGAGCTTCTGGGGGAAAGTCAGAAAAGGCAGAATACCACTGAGGAGGTGCAGCTGAAAGTGTGACTTCTTAGAGACATCATAGATGTGAGAAGAGAAGGAGATAGTGGAGCCAAAGATAACACCAAGGTTCTTAGCCTCACAGCAAGGAGCAGGAAGAGAGCCCAGGGTGGGCGGCCAGAGAGAGAGAGAGGAAAGGGGGGAGCAGGTGTCCCGATGAGGAAGATCGCGTTCCTACTGGCATTAAGCCAGAGATTATTGGCAGCACACCATTCCTGAATTGCCACCAGACAGTCCGGTGTGAGAGAAGGAGCAGAGGTGGCTGAGGGGAGCCTGAAGGAGAGCTGGGTGTCATCTGCATAACATTGAAAGTTAGAACAGACTGTAGCGATGCGGTGGGCTAGAGGTGCCAGTTAATGGTTAAATGTCCAGGCAGAAAGGCTAGACCTCTGTGGAATACCAGAAGTAGAGAGAGAGATAGAAGAGATGAAAGACCCCATTTGGACCAGGGAGGGTCGATCAGTGAGAAAGGAGGTGAGCCAGACCAGGGCGGGATCAGTGAAACCCAGGTTGCCACAGAGGCGATTGAGTAGTATGGCATGGTTGACCGTATAAAAGGCAGAAGAAAGATTGAGGAGAATAAGGATAGAAGGAAGGTTAGAATCAAGGTTAGATTGCAGATCTTCGTGGGTGTTAGGAGAGCAGTTTTGGTGCTTCTGGCAACTCTGAAGCAAGACTGGTGGTAGTGAAGACAGCCAACAGATTCAGTGTGCAGATTAAGCTGAAAGATGGCCAGTCTTTCCAAGAGTATGCTCAGGAAAGGGGTGATGGAGATTGGTTGATTGTTAGCCGGAGAGGAAGGATAGACAGAGGGCTTCTATAGCAGGAGGTGCACAAGGCAGTGCTTAAGAGGGGAAGGGAAGGTTCTAGTGGAAGAGGAGTGATTGCAGAAATTGGTCAAGGCTGGAGCCAGGGTGTCAGACTTGTCTAGAAACATTGTCAGGGGAGAACAAGGGGAAGGAAGAGAAGAGAGTTTGGGAGATGACCACAGGCGGGCCAGCAGTGGAAGAGGTGGAGGAAGAGGAAAAGAGGGTGGACAGGATATCCTGAGTTTTAGTGATGAAGTGAGAAGCCAAGGTCGTATAGAGGGCTTGGGAGGGAACAGGAGATGTAGCAGAATTGGCCAGCTCCTTGCAGATTTTGAAGAGTTTGTCCCAGTTGTTAGATGCTGCAGAGACACAGGCTTGGATGTGAGCTCTTTTCCTGGTGAGGATAGAGAGTCTGTATTGCCCTTGGAGCAGGCGGCAAGCCAGTCTGTCAGAGGCTGCACCTGGTGCCCTCCACTTCCCCTAGGTCCACCGGCACTTGCGTTTGAGGGTGACGAGGTTGGAGTCGTACCAAGTGTTGCACTTGGATTTGGGCTTCAAGCGGATCCTCATGACAGAGGCAAGTAAATCAAGAGTGTGAGAGATAGAAAGGTGAAGGTTATTTATATAGGGCTGTGTCAGGGTGTGAGTCAGCCAAAGGTGCAGAAGGAGGAGAGAAGGTAGCAGCGAAAGCCTCAGCTGAAACACACTTCATGTGTCGGATGACCGAGAAAGTAGGTGGCAGTGCTGGAGTTGGCTTGGCCTGTGAGGTAGAGAGAGAGAGAGATGGGATGAAAGGAGAAAGTGATCACTCCAGGAGAGAGAAGTGGTAAGAAAGTTGGAGAGGGGGAGGTCTGAGGAGATCAGACCATCCAGGGTGTGCCCTGCAGAGTGAGTCAGGTCAGAGGGAAGAATAGAGACGGAGAGAGAGAGTTGCAGAGGTTGTGAAAGAGTCCTGACGAAGGACAGGTAGCATCTAGGTGTATGTTAAGGTCTCTGAGGAGGAGAAGTTGAGAGGTAGAGGCAAGGAGAGAAAAGGATGGTACGCCCACTCAGAGAAGAAGGGGTTACCTGGCCAGGCGGCCTGTAGATAGTGGCCACAGTGGGAGAAAGGCCAGGAGAGAGAGAGAGCCTGCAGACCAGGCATTCAAAAAAGGAGTAGTCCTGCATATGAATGATAGAAGCAGCGATCCACTCCCAGAAGATCAAGGCTACACCCCCACCGGGACGGTGGGTCTTGTGTTTGGAGAGTATCTTGTAGCCATCAGGAAGGAGAGTGTCAAATCTTGTGACAGAGCAGGCCATGAACCAAGTCTCGGTCAGACCGAGTAGATCCAAGTCGAGTTCTTCAGGAGACGGCAGATGTCAGAGGAGTGTTTGACAGCTGAGCAACAGTTGAGAGTAGCAATGTGGAGCAGGTTGCCCCCTTTGAAGGACTTCAGTGGAGGGGTACAGGTCAGAGGTATGCCCTGCGGAAGTGTTGCAGGTACCCAAGGATGGGAAGAGGAGGAATTGGGAGAAGGCAGGGTAGCTTGGGAGGAGGAGGTGGGTGCCAGAGTGGTGGTGGAGGAAGAAGGCAACAGGGCGGCCAGAGACACAGCAGAGGCAGCCATAGAGGTGGCAGAGGATGGTGGTGGCAGAGGAGCCAGAGAGGAAAAAGAAGGAACAGCAGAATGTTTATAAGGCATAGGAAGCGTCTACCAAAAAGGAAGAGGTTGGCCTGAGGGCCTTGGGCAAGACATTGCCATTTAGGTAAATATTAATGATCATCTTGGAAGAGTGGAAGGAGGCCAGGAGGGCCAATGACCGGGTGGCATCATTAATGGGCAAAGAAGAAAAAGGAGAGAGAACAGAGACCATATGGGGATCCATAGGCTTGGAGATCGAATTACAAAGAGAATGTCAGTAAGGTTCTGTCTGGAGGAAGCACTGGTGTAGGCATTAGTGATAGGGAGGCCTGGGTTGTAGACCAGATGTCCCTTTTGAGCTTCTTCCTGCCAGACTTAGTGAGAGGGATAGGGTAGTCGATAGAAAAGCAGTTATAGAAGATAGGTGAGACAGAGAGCACCACAGAGGTTGCAGAGAGGAAGAGGGGGAAGAAAGAGGGGAGCCCGAGCAGGGAGGGGGTAACGCTGGGAAGCGGGCAAGCAGGGGGAAACCCTAGATGGGATGGACACAGAAGGAGGGGGGGCACACAGAGGACAGAACATGGACAGAATATCAGATGCGATGCATAGACAGAGTCAATCACCAAGGAATCTAGAATTAAGGAATAAACAAACTGGAATGCAGGTAGTACAATATAAGCAAACAACCCTGGGGAAACAAAAAAAGACAAGGAGCTGAACAATCACCCAGGGAACCTAGAAGTAAGGAATGAACACAACAGGAACACAGGTAATGCAATGTAAGCCAACAACCATGCAGAACAGAATATCAAGAACAGTACACAAAAGATCAGGGGAGGGAGCTAAGGAGAGGGGAGGGAAAGGCCCACGGGAGCAGGGAGCGCAGCACCAGAGGGAATGAGGGGGGCACACTGCCAATTAGAGAGAGAGAGAGAAAGAGAGAGAGAGAGAGAGAGAGAGAGAGAGAGAGAGAGAGAGAGAGAGAGAGAGAGAGAGCACATGAGATCTAAAAAATGCACCTTGGTGCTCGTGGCCTAAGTAAGAGGGAGGGCATGTAGCCTAAGTTGCAAGGGAGTGAATGCAACCTAAAGTAAGATCGGGTGCACGTGGCCTAGAGATGCGCAGGAATGCATGCAGCCAACATTGTGAGGGAGTGAACGCAACCTAAGTAAGAGGGGGCACCCACGGCCTAGAGAGTAAGCAGGGGTATGTGGGGGGTGGTGCGGGGATGGGTAGCAGGGGGAAAACATGTGTGCAAGAGTAAGAAGTGGCACCAGTCAGAGAGGATGCAACGAGAGTAGCAAGCTAACTCTCCCCACAACTTCTTACCTGGCATCCACAGACAGAAGGGTGAGGTCATCCGCACTCACTGCCTACGCTGCTACCCCATCGCTGCCAAACACCTGTGTCGCACAACAGAGCTCATTCAGAGCAATATTATTCAAACACAGCAAAGGAGATATTAGCCTGCACGTGGGTAGTGAATTACTTTAGAACATACCTATGGGGAAGGACATTCAATCTGGGGACAGACTATAAAACCATGGTGCACTTCCGGGGACCAAGGAACACAGGTGTGCAAACTCTGTGACTAGCCAGGCTGGCCTCAAAAATGCAAGAATGGACCTACAAGATGGAACTTATTCCAGTATGGCAGAACAGACAAGCAGATTGTCATTACAGACTATGTTCACATTGAGAAGGAAACAAGACATACTTAAGAGAGGAATGTGCATTAACCCTACTGACTAATAGCACAACCCAACAAGAAAGTGCCCACAGGGCAGTAGGGAGGGAACATGGGAACAAAAGTCAAATATACTAACAATGAAGTTAAAGAAAGGTGGTCCTACTAGGCTTTGTCAGCATTCAGAACGTTCAAGTAGAGAGAGGGAGAAGGGACGAGGCAAGGGGGTGAGTCCTAAGAGTGTCACTGGAAGTGCTGGGAAGTAACTTGCAAGCAGTTGTTAAGTGCCTGGCAGAGATCACTTGATGAGTGGTCAACTGCCATTAATAAGTGCAGGCCAGTGCTGGGAGTGGGCGGAGGCTGGAGGCGATTGGGTGGGGGGAGACCAGGACCCCAAAGGATACATGAAGGCCCTCGTACAAATCTAAGCGACTGTGATGTTTAGCAAGGAGGGAGAGGGGGAAGGAGGAGGTGAAAAGGAGAGTCCTGAGGAGCTTCTGTAATTTGAGGAGATCTGTATCCAGACTGAGAGGAAGGGGGAGGCTGTTCCAGAGGAGGGAGCCAGCTGAGGAAAGAGATTGGCCACCCACTCACTGTTTTGAGAAGTGCTTGACATGCAGTGAGTTGGCGCCAGAGGAGCTTAAAGGTCTAATGGGAGAGTATATATCAGGTGCGGCTCTTCCATGAGGGCGGGACGGGTGTAGCCCCACCACCAATGACACTCCCCACCATGTCCACGAGTAACAGGACAATCTTGATACTCATTGACATGACTGAATGTGCAGCAGGGAGCGTTCTGAGGAGCTATCCCCTTAGCACATGTGCAATGCAGGCCTTCCCCAGCCGGCACTGGAAAGCCGATAAACCCGGCTGAAAAGGATAAACCCCAGGCATCCTATTCTTAACACCCAGCCGTTCCTGTCCCTCAAACTAGGGTGGTGTCAGACTTTGAAAACCCCACCCCAGTCTGTGAAAGAGATAGGACAGAGGCGGGATCTGAGGGAGGGTCGGGTGTCAGTTCCGAACAACCTCTGAGCATCGACCCTCAATGCTTTGAGGCCGGGGACTGGGAGAACGACGACAAAGTGAAGTCACTGTCCAACCACGTTCGGGAACTTGGGAAAGAGAAACAAATCCAAGTTTAGGTTTTGTTTCTCTTTCCCAAGTTTCTGAACATGCATGGGACTCCAATAACATCACTACGTGTTGAAAACAACACACTACTACGGACAAGGAGACATGATGAGCACCTGCAGGCTGAACCAGAAGGAAGGAGCAGCAGCTGCTGTGATGGGAGTGACACAGCAAGTGATTCATTTGTTTAAATATGTATACATATATCTATTATGTTTCACTAATGCCTTTTCTAATGACTTTATAAGGCACACTCAGCCTTATAGGCTAATTAAAAAAGCTGTGCCTTTGTTAATTAGCCTGCAAGGCAGTGTCTGCAAACTAATTATACAATAGGCATTCCATTTTTCATGACTTATTTAGGCTAAGCTAGTCACGGTCAAGAGCCTTCTTGTGAGCTGTGATCGTGGTAGGCTGACCCTACCGAGATCACAGCTCATAGGAAGGCTGGGGTGGACCATGCTGGATCTTGAGTTCTGCTGACCCTCTCTCCGGCACTGCAAAAGTCTCGCTTTTACTCCTGGCTATGGATGCGGTCTGCAGGAAGAGGGACCGCCGTTCCAGTGCCCACACTTTTGTGTAAATCAAAGTTTAAACACTGGGCAGCAGAGCAGCTCTCCCAACGTCCTGTCTGGTTTCTGGGAGCTGCACTGCTACCCAGTATTCGAACTTTCACACACAGGTTTGAGCGCTGGAAAGCAAGGCGCAGCAAAGCCTACATTTTGGGGGTGGAAACTCCGTAAAATGTTGGCAGAATAGTACTTTGGTTCTTCCCATTGGTTTAGTGCTTGCAGCCTGCTACATCCCATTGGAATCGGGGGTGAGACCCTTAAGCCAGGTCCACATGAAGGCCTGAACTAAAGGCTTCTCAAATGTCTTCTCAGATTTGTACTTTGCAGGGATTATTTAAAAACAGCTTTTTAGGTTTAAAACGTTTGTGCCTTTTATACTTTGCCAGCAATATGATAGGAAATGCTCCCGCCAGGGTTGTTTTTCAGGTGTGTATGATTAATATTCTGAGAGGCAAATACTTGTTTGTCCTGTGCACTTTCGTCAATTGGATATTAAATGAAATGTGCATATTTCATCTTAAAATCTGTTCACTGCCCGTGACTGCACTTGCCAATGAATATATTATGGGTCCCCCTGAACCTCACTTTAGTCTTAGGACTTGTGCCTTTCGTGGGAGTGGTATTATGTGTGTTGAATGTGCATTTGGGCAGCACGAGCCAGGTCATGTGTTCTTCTTGTAGCACGGCAACCGGTGCATTTTCTTGTATGGTAATACTGGCATACATTGGTGCAGCCTGCATGAACATCTATGAGCACAGCCAGCATGAAAATGTTTTTCATTCTGGCGTAACTTGGGGATAAAGGCATCACAAATATGCACTGGAAAATGCTACTCTGCACTGTTGGTGAATTGTATCAGAAGTGTTGACGTCCCCCGAACAAAACGGATGGCAAACCGCATGGCTTTTGCCCCTAATTGTTCAGTTTCATGTAAAATGCACCATTTTAAACCACTATTGTGAAATATTTTCGTGGGAGACGTCCTCCCCCACAACACATCCAAACCTCACTTTTTTCGTTTAGTGTCCCTTGCTATGCTCTGTCGCTGCTGTATATTTAAGAGCAACGTTTATTTAAAAAATCACCAAGTGCCACTGGTATTTGAGAGCCAGTTGTAGATAGCGGCATGGCCCATGGCCCCAGATAGCTTTGTGGATGATGCAGAGGGATTTGAATTTGCTCCTTGCAGAAACCAGGAGCCAGTGGAGACATTTTAGGGCGGGAGAGATGCGATCCTTGTTGGAGGGGATGTAGAGACAAAGAGGGTAGGTTAAGAAAGAGGCTGTTACAGTAGTCCAGCCTAGAGAGTACCAGAGCTCTAGAGACATTGAGCTTCTGGTGGAAAGTGCAGAAAGGAAGGATTCCTTTGAGCAGGTGGAGTTGAAAGTGGGCCTTCTTGGCAAGGTCCTGTATGTGAGGGAGGGGGGAAGGAAAGAGAGGAATCTGAGGATTTCTGGCTTTGGATGAAGGAAAAGGGGGAGAGTTCATAGAGGGAGGCCAGAGTGAAGGGAATAAAGAGGGGGCATGAGCCCCAATGGGAAGAATCTCAATCTTGCTGGCGTTGAGGCAGAGATTATTGGAGGCACACCAGGACTGGATGGCAGAAAGGCAGTTGGAAACAATGGAGGAAGTAAAGAGAAAATCAAAGGGAATTTTGAAGAATAGTTGTGTGTGTTTCTGCATAACACTGGAAGTAAGGGGAGAAAGTGGAAATTAGGCATTCAAGCGCAACAAGACAGATGTTATAGAGCTAGGGATAAGGTTGGACACTGGACCACCCCCAACAGCCTAACAGGATTGTCACCAGTCTACATGATGCAAAGAAGGAACGCAAACATGACATGTTCCCCAGGGATGAGTGACTTCCAGGAAGGCACAGAGACTTTGTTATGTTCTAACTTAAACTTTGTACAAAAGGGAATAATGTAGCATCGTGTGCACAGCGTATACGTCATGTGACCACTTGACGTGCACGGGAGAGGGCACATTGAGGGAGGAACACGGGAAGCACGCCAAGAAAGGAGACCATGTGAAGAGAGAGGACCCTGGAGAGCTCCAATGTGGCTGCACATGGAACCATGTCATATAACCTCTAATGGTAAATAAATAGCCCTTCAAAAAAAAAAATGGCCTGCCATCGTTTATTAAAGAACTGCTTTTCCAAAAATGGTTTCTTCATGTGCCTTCCCTTGCTGTCAGAATGCATCATATTTAAGTTTTAAAATGAAATGGGGTAAATGGACGGTCACTCTCAGCGAAGACCAGCAACACCTGTCTTCTAGTCAAGTTTAGCAATTACATTCCTGGTTCAGTAAAGCTGCCGGGAAACCAAAATGCTTCACTCAAAGCTTTTCATGACATTATGCAATTGATTTGTGATTTTCATGAACCAACGGCGCGGGAGGGTTCCGCCAAGCAAAGCACCTTCCTGCTGCGCTCTGCTTGCCTGCACTTGCTTGTCTTAATTTGCTCATTTACTTAACACTGGCTTTGAACTCTTTTGATAAACACCGCCAGAACACATGGCCTTCCTGGCGGGTCACAGGTGGCATTTATCAAGCATTGTCCTGCAGATGCGTAATTGCAGCCCCGCTCTCAGGGACGGGGCCCTTGGAGTTTCAGCGCCCGCTGCTTCGCGTGGCAGGGGAGCAGAACAGAGGCGCCGAAGTAACCTCTCGCCCTATTCTCTTTCAGCTGTCGTGATGGTTCTGAACAGCATGAGTGTCAGCTGGAGCGCCCGGATTCAGATTGTGCTAACCTTCTGCAAGCTCATTGCGATTCTGATCATTATAGTCCCAGGAATGATGCAGCTCATCAAAGGTAAACACTTCAGTTCTCCAGTATTATTTGAATGCGCACTTACTTCATCTCCCTAAATACCCATGTACGGTGCGATACACCTGTTTACATCTTTCCTTTCTTTAGGCTTTTCCAGGCTCACTATTTTAGATACTGCAAAGGATTTCTTATTCGCCACGTCTCTGGAAAGGTCTATGATATAGAACCAGTCATTGCCACGAATAGTAGTGTTCTGGATGATACATTACTGAATAGCATAGTACATATTTGAGAATAACACAGCATTCTGAATGGCGGTATGCAGGGGTGGACTGGCCTATAGGGAACTCTAGATATTCCCCCAGTAGGCTTCTGCACCCTGGGCCTATATTGCGTGGTATTTCCAAATGTTCCCATAGGAAAATGGTTGGGATTGTTGAAAATGTATAATATGGGGGGGTGGAGGGGCGTTGAAAAATTATTTTGAGAGCCGCCTTTGGTTCTCAGTCCACCCCTGGTGGTATGCCAGTACATAGGATCTAATTCCAAGATGCTTTTTTCTATGGCATTTTTTCTCTATTTCATGGCACTCTCCTAGCAACATTGCTGGCATGATCAGCTACTCCAAACTGAGGGAGGGTCCCGGAAACACAGGTGATTACTCGGGAAACAAATACATGCATAACTACGCAAAAATCCCCTCGCAATGGGCTCATTAAAAACGTAAATGTATTCCACATGAATCATTAACTTCAAAGGACATAACACATATTTATATGCAACAAATGTGATGTTTTTAACAGCTTATTTTATAGCTTCTTCACCACACCCAGTGGCTTAGTACATAAACAAAAGACTCCTAAACCAGTCATGTAAAAGCAACTCCACCAAATAAAATGTTTTTGTTTCATCATCCTGTCCCTCGCCCCCAACATGTTTCTGTTCTTATTACTCGAAACATTCTTCAGGGGGAAATTCAATTCCAATATACTCCATTCAGTGGGAATTTTTTCTTCATATATCATATGCAGTAAGCTTTTTTGTATGCCTCCAGAAACACTCTTCTATAGACAGGTACTTCTGCAGAGCCGATCCTAAATTATTATGAAAATAGGCGATGACCTTGTTATTTTCGCCAAATGTATATTGGACCATGGATGCAATAGTAATGCTTCACTGTAGGTTCAGAGGTCAGTACAAGAAAAATAACTAATCCATGAACTTCAGTCAAGTCCAGGTTCTCAATGGTTAATTACCTCACCCCCATCTCTGTACCATTCCAGCACCAAAATGAAAATCTATCAGGTTATTATGAAGTCATTTTGTTATTCGGAACACTTGATTCCTTAAAGGTGCAGCATAAGTACCTTTTGTGGTTTGTACTGTCTTCTGTTTGAAAGGTAAATTGATCTTATTGACATGCCTCTTTAAAACCAACATCAGTCCACCAAGTCCCGGAATACATAAACATGTTTAATCAATGCAAAATAGGAATCTGTCAATTTCTTCAGTATTAGAATACGGTTATGTTTCAATGCTCTAACTTTGCCGTAGTTACGTTTTGCAAAGGCATGTGTTCTGTGGCTTTATGATTTGAACATGGAAACTGAAGAGCCCGGAAAGTTTGAGTCTGCAAAACATAACCTGGGCGAGAAAAAAGCAGCCAAGCAAAGCTTTATTGTAAAACAGTGATACTAACCGTCCTAGAATCAGAAAGAGCTTCCAATGATCAAACATATGTACGCAATCCGGCTATGTTGTTTACGTTGTTGCTGCTCTGACACTCTTCCATTTGTAATGCCCCAGTACGCAATGGCAAAATGGGTGGTTTTGGTAGAGGTATTTGTTGATTGGTATTCATTTCAGCTTTTTTAGCATGGGAACATTGAAATATATTAACATTGTGAATGCCCCATGTTTTTTCTTAAGCAGGGTCGGACCGGGGCACACAATGGTCTTGGGCACCAATGAGAAAGTGGCCCACAGTTACAAATAGCAATTCATTCCTTTTGTGACAGACTGTTTGAGTATTACACAAGTTAGAGGTTTTTGATCAAATGTCATGCAAATTCTGCATTTTAAAGAGCATTTATTCAATAACACTGGTCAAAATTAGTAGCCACATAGTAAAGAAACTGTCCTATATGGGCCAAAAAGCAGGCCCACTTAGACCCAAAAAAGTGGCCCATGCTAGCATTTTGCGTTTCTGGGTCAAGGGTTGCCCTATTGCCCTGTAGGCCAGTCTGAGCCTGTTATTAAGTAAATATGGAGACAGGGGGAAATGCAGGGCAAACGTGTTTACTGCCCATTGCGCAGGTAGACTTGCTTAATTGATAAACATGGATGTCTGAGATGTATGTACTGTGCAGGTACATACGCTGTTGCTCCAGATGTGCACCAACGACCACTTACCCATGAAATCTGAAGATTGACATCACTCATCAGAAAAACAAGGTAGCAATGATCACTCATTTCACAAACAATATATTTCTCAGTATACATTGAAGCTATGTTTTTTTTTTCTGTTTCACCTCTTTATATCCTCCCTTGCCTTTCACCTTTACCTTATATTGTCTATGGCATGCGGTCATCGCACTCCAAAGCCCTCCTGCCCAAGCCCACGGAGATACCCAATCCTACACCTGCGTCATGCAACCATAGCAGATCAAGCATGCTCTTACGCACCCTGTTTCCAGAAAGCCACAATGTAGAGCTTAAAGGCCATGGGTGGAGGGAACGAGGTCATAGCAGTTATGACAAAAGATAGGTCACTGGCTAAGCCAGTGATTTATAGCGTGGGAAGAGATCAAAGGCTCTGGGAGAGATTTAGCCAGATTTCAGACTGGCTTCCAAAGAGCATGACTAAATCCCAAGAACTGTGACCTAAGGTGTCTGCCATATCACGTCATTCTGAAAATGGCAGCACAATGCATATTTCCTTTCTGCTTGCAGTTTCCTTTCTCCTACTTAGTGCACCATTTAGTGTGCTTCCATGTAATGTGCTTACCCTTGAAGGCATGGGAACATGGAGCGTGGCAAACCATTGTAGAGAAACACTTGTGTGCAGGCGTGTTATAAATGCCATGTCATATCGTATATATCATATCATCATCCGACACTTGCACAGCACTAGGGGCCTTACACAAATGATTTCAGAATCCAGGCACACTGTTTTGGTTGGCTCCGTCCGAAATAGTATACATAGGGCATGATTGGTTAGAAATCATGATTAGTCTTGTGCAGTCAGAGACAGAGGCCGGAGGTTGCAGTACATTTGAAGAAAGTAATGCCCGTGCGAATTGTTCATCTGGATCACAAATCACCTGCATGTTTACAGTATTTGGGATCCACTAAACTTCACGATCATTTAAGAGATTCGGGTAAATGAATTTGAGCTGGCCGATTTAACTGGCTGTATATAAGACAGCTGGGAGTCAGTAATTCAGAGAGGGAGAAGGATGGTTGTGATGTTTGAGAGCTGGAACGTTCAATTTTCTTTTCTATGTATGGCTTTTTGTGTATTTGTGCTTGTGCATTTAAAAAACTTAGAGATAGAAATAATGAAAATAAAAAATGAAATGAACCTTTACATGTTTGTTGCTGTTTGAGAGCTGCATCATTGTACTTTAATTATTAAGCCGGGCTTTTTGAACATTGTATGTTGTGCATTTAATAAGAAGAAAACCTGGGGAGGGTGATTTTACACAGTGATCAACATAATATAATATTACATTTTTTGTTTCTACAAACACTGCTTAAAAGTAATCTGCATTTCACTGAAAGACAGGCTAACCTTTTTGTTTTAGAGGTTTTCCTTTTCTGCCCAGTAACCCAACAATTTACTTTGCATAGATTGTAACTGTAATGCGTTATTTATAACGCGCTGAATGCCCAGAGGTTTCAAAGCGCAGACCCGGGGATCGAACCTGTGTTGCCCACGTCGTCTTGCTTCAAAGACAGACGAGCACATTGCCCTTAAGCTATCCTCCCGAGACAGATGCACTGAGGATGCTTGACTGAGCATACACTTACACAAAAGCAGTAACATTGAATGTATTTGTCACACCTTTATGATAACAGAAATAAATGCTGGGGTGCTGAAAAAATGGATGATGGCTGTGGGCATTAGTGCCAGGTTTATTGGCTGTGTGAAGCAAGACACCACCTTCTTGAGCACACTGTTGTGGTACAGTAGGCTAGAGGAGTACTTTGCAGTGGGCCACCTTGTTTGAACATGCACACGCACACACAAAGCAAGCAGTTTAGAGGGAAGAAAGCATTATGGTGCTGCTGAAAAAATTGTTGGAGGCAGTGGGCAGTTAGAGGCAGGTAGACCTGCTGTGTGATGCAACACACTACCTGCTTGAGCACACTATGCACAGTAGGACAGATGAGGAATATGTGGGGGCCAGCTTGTTTAAATATGCACACTCACACCCAAAAGAATCAGTTCGATTGTTTTTGTGGGAAGAGAATGTTTGGGTTGGAAGAAACATTGTTGGAGGAAGTAGTGTAGTAATGTTGGTGATTGCAGGTGGGGGGCATACAGGGCTACCTCCTTTTGAAAAAGGGGCTGCCAGTGTTTGTGATGGTTAACCCAAAAAGTGCCAACCATTAAGATGCCTTCAGAAACAAAGGTCAAATGTGGGGGATGAGAGGAAGGCGTCATGAAAATGTTCCACTGGTGATTGCTGCAATAATAGTTGTTGCAACTGCTGAGAATGCGCACACTTCGAGTTGTAGAGTAGCGCAATGTCAGTCAATTATCCCAAGTTGGACATCCGGACATCCACCACTGCTCAAACAAGTACTTAGTATCACAAACTTTCAAACTATTTGTGTGGGTGTGGAAACTAGTCCTACCAATGTCGGCACTGACTTAGCTGTTTCTGCTACTTCACTACAGCCAGCCCAAACCTCATGAGCCCTAAAATCAGAGTCTGGTGCAAGTGAGGATGTAGCTCATGCTCCCTTGATGCAACAGACCAGAGTACACATCGAAGATACTCGGGGGTCTGTTGCGGTGCCCGATAGGGAGACTGCCACTGAACATCTAACAGAATGAGGCAGTGTTCTTGAGGTGGTTTGATTTGGCATCTCTCAGCAGTAGGCCAGGGGCAGCAGAGCCATACCCATTTCCCTATGCTAGAGGAACATAATATAATATATATTACTTTCCCAAAGGTGGCGCTCAATCCAATTACAGAAGGTGGTTGTGGAGGCTGGCTGGGGACTCCAGCTCGCGATTTAAACATACCTCTGAACTCTCCTTACACTAAACTCAAAGTGTCAGGGAACCGAGCAAAGCACATTCCACAGCACAAGATCTCAAAGTGCTCAGTGCAACACGTGCAACTGTATTCCTTTAAAAAAAAAAATGCCTTATCAAAATTAGACACATGGACCTACTACAGAGCTTTGTTCCTCGGATGGAACAGTTAACGCTACACATTCCACCCCACTGCTGGGGCTTCGTCTGGCTTTACCCATCTCCATTGCAGGTGCTTTGTCAGGTGTCCATGGGAGAACAGGGGCAAACAGGGATGGGAGCTCCCCAGAGGGGAGTTGCCGTTTGCTGTTGCCCTTGGATAGCTGCCCGGGCAATGCTGCCTTGGGCCCCTGCATAAAGAGGGCTAGTTCCTTGCTGGAGCAGCCAATCGCTGGCCAGGGTGGGCGGAAGTGGGCGGAGAAGGACAGGCGTGGGAGAGGGGAGAAGATGGAGGCAACAGGAGCAGGTCAATTAAAGGAACCGGCCAGGACAAGAAGAAAACATAAATAAAGATGGGCAGGAAACTAAATTAATAAATGCAGGAAATACGGGCGATGGACAGGAAATTAAATAAATACAATACAGGCAGCAGGCCTGAGCTACTTACCAAAATGCTGGTGTTTGGGGCAGGGGAGGAATAGAGCATGACCAACTTCCACAAGGATGAGGCAACAAGGAAGTCCCTCCGCTGCCTGTATTTTAAATTTCCCTTCCTGGCTGAGGTAGCCAATGATAAGCCTGGGTGGGCTGGGGTGGGGCGTGGAAGGACAGGGGAGGGAGATTGGGGAAGATGAGGCAACAGGAGGAGGTCAAGTAAACGAACATGGCCGGAACAGGGAGGAAATATAAACAAATAAAGCCGGGTGGGAAATTAAATTAAATGAACAAATACTGGTGTTGGTTGCAAAATTAAATACTTAAAAAAGGGTGGTGGGTGGCAAATGAAATAAACAAAATTCAGACAGGGGGCAGGAGCTAATTACCAAAATGCTGGTGTGGATGCAGGGAAGAGAGCACAACCCACTCCTAAGAGGCTGAGGCAGCAAGGGTACATCACCAATGCTGGGGCATATGAAGTGACATTATGTACAAGAGTGGTGCCAAAATATCACACCGCATACTCCAGTAGTCATCGAACACGGGCCCACATTCCGAAGGCAGAACTAGGTGTGATTGACAACATTATTTCTGCTCTGCAGCAGTATAAAGTTGAGTAGTCGTAAAATCCCCTACTCAGCCGCCGCACTTTGATAAACCAGCAGTTATCCCAATCATAAAGGTAAAACAGGCACAGCCAAAAGATCTACCTCCCTTGCCTTTTGTGTTAATGTGAGCCAAGGAAGGCTACATTCACAGAAGAGGGGTAAATGCAAGCCAGTAACAACCCAAACCACTATAGTATACAGCTGTAAAATTAAAGAATGTCCAATAAAGGGTTCCATGTAATAATGTCGCCACAAAAATCTCGCCAAAAAATAGTCGTTTTTTGTGGCGACATTATTGCATGGAACATGCAGGGGACACCCCTGCAACCCCCAAACTTTTTTTTTTTAAAATGTTTTTTTTTACCCTGTCCCCATATATATGGTCACCCATATAATATCGCTGCAACCTTTTCCCGGCGATGTAATTTACGGCGACCATATATATGGGGATAATATTACCTGATACCCAATAAAGGTGTATAAAATATAAACTTTATTTATACAAATCAATTATACAATTAGCTAAAAATAAACACTATAAAAGGCACCCCTATATAAGTAGAAACATGTTTTACAAACACGCTGGTTACTTTGTCAGGGAGGAAAAACAGGCAGGATATCCAACAATGTTTTTAAAAGGGTATGTCTTGCTGGAAAAGGGCAAAGGGTACTGAACTGGCTCCTAGGGCATCAAAAGGTGAACCGAGGGGGCAAGGTCATGTCTAAGACTGATTTCAATGTTAGGTGGTTTACCAGTGTTGAACAAGTTTTCAAGGTGTTGAAAATGGGGAAGGAACCAGGTCCGGGTTTGTCGAGTCATACTGATTGTATCAGCAAGCTAGTGTTGAATCCTTTCAAGATAGGCCTTCAGAGCAGAATGGTTGCAGCATTCAAGTGATGCAGTTTGCATGGTTCACCAGGGTTGGTTTGATGGTCAAGCAGTTTGAAACTTTTGTTAACCGCTGGTTGGTTTTGATGAGTGATGTAATGCTCCAGAATTCAAATTGCAGTCTGGGGGTTCAAAGCTGTGTTCCAAATGATCCCAGGTGGCATTTGAAGAGGCAGCGGTTGAAAGATGTATGCAGTGGCAAGCCTCTCCTTTGAGCCAAACAGGCGATGGGCTCTGCTTGGTGTGATACGACAGCAAGTAGGTTTGATAGATGAAATGCACCAATGGCTCAAAGGATGAGATAGTGCCAAAGAAAGCACTGTTGGTTCCCTTTGGCTTGAGTGAGGTGAGCATGTCTAGAATGTGATTTGATCAGTTTGATGTGATGAAAGGAGGGAACCTCTTTGTTCTTGTTCTCAGCGTGCAGTGAGAGCCACTGCAGGGTGCCATAGGATGAGGTTGGTCCTTCCCAGTTGTTGCCCTCCCAGCCTATAGAGGTAGGCCTTGATCTTCAGCAAGCATCACTTCAATGTGCCCTGGCAGAGGGTAGCGAGATGAGCCTGCCTCTGCATTGGAACACTCCTTCACTTCAATGTCTGAGGGCTTTCGAAAGATCAACTATCCGGAGAGATGTACACATTAATTATTTCTTAAATCCTGGGTAGTCTAAAATGAATCAAAGAAGGGGTGGGATTCCCCGTCTTTTCTGGCAAAATGTCACAAAGGATTGGATGAAAATAAACCTGCTTCAAGGGGTCCAATCCCTGTCCTTGTCACAAGTGTCCCTTGACTTCTGATGTCATACCCAGAGTGCTTTACGGGGCAGGAAGTGAGAGGGACAGGAAGGAAATAGAACATTAAGAATGCTTTGTGAACCACATAACCTCTTACAGCTGTCTGAGCTTACAAGAGTGACACCAGTATGCTACAAATCAGAAGTGCCTTTGATAATTATGGGAACTCCCCACACCCATTCCAACAAATGGGATGGATCATATTTGCATTTTACCCTGCCACGAGGAGGGTAGTTTGTCATAATTGTTTTGAATTTGGAAGAGAGGTGGGGAGTTAACTTCAACCCCTGCACTGCACTGACTTGGCTGTCAAACAGGGCACCTTTGACCTCTGAACCTGCTATGTGCCATGGGAAAGCATGTGCTGCATCTCAGACTACTGGCGGTGCAAGGCACAGGTGTGCCCTATGCTTTTTGTCATAGTTTACTGAAAGGGGGGTCTTGTTTGAAGGCCACCCTTTCTGAGATGGAATCCCTCAGCATATTATTATTTATAAAAAACGATTTTGAAGAGCAAATGGATGAATCTTCGCGCAATGCCTGAATCTGTGTGCAGGTTCATGATCTCGTCTAAACTCGCAAGAGGATTAGGATGCTGCACTCGGCTCCCAGGGATTCGCCCAAATCCAGAGATTTGACCTGCAGGGATTCGCAGACCAGGGAGTATGAAGAGATTTGCTCAAGCTTAGAAGCAACATTTTTAAGTTGCTGGAGAGGAAAAAAACTAAAATGATTTAGATGACAAAGAGGCAGAATTCAATGAGAGACCTATGAAATAGGGTAGCACATCTATTTGTGACTGTTGTAGTGCGGGAGAGTGCCCCAGTGATCACATCGCATAACATACACACACATTAAATTGTATAGTCAGAGTGAGGAGATGAATGTCCCAGAATGGTTTGTTGGCAGGACATTACATTCAGTATCAACAAATGCCTTAGTATTCTTGGATTCAGGAGCAGATTATATGTATTGAATTTAACTTGGTGCACTGTCTTTTGTGAGGAGATGAGCTAGTAGTTGCTTGTCTAAAATAGTCTTAGAATTCCTTGGATGGAGGAGAGGGCATTAAAAAGGGATTTATTATGAGTGTGCCAGCAATCTGGTAGTAGATTCATCGGACTATCATCAAACCTATTTAGTGTTACTAACACCAGGTCCATTGGCTTACCATGGCTCTATGAGTGTTGGAAGGCAGTGTAAATCCACATGTTTGTAGTGCTTAAGACTCCATGGGGATTTTGGTGGTCACAGCAGTAATTCCGCCAATTCTTGATCTTAAAGTACAACATTTACCTCCAGCATGACACTGGAGGTAAATCCTCCACCTCAAGCTCTTAGTTGAAATATCAGGGTGTGCTAAAATGGTAGCAATTCCATTACATCCCAAAATGTGCTAGTTATGGAATTACTGCCACTTTTTCACAGCACTGCTGAACTCATAATGCATCTCAATGTCTTTAAATGAGTGTGACAACATTTTGTGTTGAGAGGAAACAGTTGCTGCTTGTGCAGAAAAAATATTTGCACATTATTTTAAGTGAATGTTACTATGCAAGAATATTTGACATGGCACAGTTTGACTAGTTGCTTGCCTTAGTAGTTTCTAGCCTCACAATTCTTTAGAGGCATAAGTGTGAATTCAGTGGCTGATTGTGTCATGATTTTGTGACGAGAGAAAACACTAACTGCAAAGAAAAAAGTCTTTAAACTCATTGGAGGTAGGAGCAGATGCTATGTTACTAAGCTCTTGTAAAGCGTGAAACATGCTACAAGATGCACCCTTGTGCTATTTAATCAGTTCTTCATTTGTTACCTGCATTGAAAATAGTATTGGGTTGTTCTGCTACAGGCAGGAAGTTTCTTCCATAACATTAAGATCAGGTTGGTGAATTCTTGGCTGCTAGGGTCCACCATTAGGTTATCAGAGGAGTATCCTGGTGGACTGCCAGGGTGACACCATAGCTATGGAAGATATAATATGCTTCAGTACTTGTCGTATTTTGTCAAACGCAACATGAGAGATTTGAAAGGCTGTAGCAGGAGATCTTTGTATTGGAAGTCAGCTACCAAAACCACACATTTTTCAAAGACATTTTCGAGGTGCCTTGGTGATGGACTATGATTGTCCTGTGCTGATGATGAAGTTCTGGGGCAGTAAAGGTTTGAGAGGTACTTCATATGTGCTGGTGTCCTGGTGGTTATGAACCAATGAGGGGTGGGCACCACTGGGTAGGTAAAATTACTTTTTTCTGATGAAGGTACCTGTAGATTAAATGGCGATCCTCAGAGACCTGATGTACACCACATCGGTTTTTGAAACCTGAAACAAAAGAATGTCTGGTGAAAGCATCACCAGACCTGAGGTTGCAAAATGTAGTGGTAAAAACTGCTGCATATTGTGCTCAGTTTATCCTGTATAGGTTTATCCATCACAACAAATCATGAAGCCATATGTGTGTAGAAATGCAAAAGTCTCTTCTTTTATTCCATTTTGTTTTCCATATGGTTTGAGCAGAAGCCTCTACCACCGATGCATTTTGGACCACATGGAATATTTAATTCCCCCCAAAAATATTATAATGAAAAAAAAAAATATATATATATATATATATATATATATATATATATCAGTGAAAAAACTTTGTTAAAGGGAGGTTATGGTTCAAAGTAAAACCGAAAACCCCCTGAAATTCGGCAGTTATGGTAAGATAAGCAACCATAACTCGTGCCACCGTGCACTGCTAACACTAACTCCCAGGACATCAAAGATGACATCACAAATGTACATTCCAAAACAGCATGGCATTTCCCATTAAAATAAACAGCATTACTGGAATCAATATTCTCATTATTACAGAAGAACATACCAGCTCTAAGCATGAAGGTGTCAGGCTGAGATCCTGGTGTCTGCGGAAGCTGCTGAACCCCCGACAATCCCCCCAAAATGTGGCAATCTGAGCTGATAATATATATAACCGCTCAGTTTACCTCACTTCCATGGGAAAGGGGGAAGGGACAAATAAACAAACACCAGGCTGGAAGCTATCAACTCGCTGGTTCTTCACCTGTAGTTAAAACATAAACATGTAATACACCTCATTACTCAATGGGTTACTATACTAACCTTAAAACTCTATATCCTTCACCAAAATAGTCAAAAAACCATACCTGGTACTTCTCTTCAGTATGCCCAGAGAAGTGATAAGCAGACAAGACTTCCTTACCTGTTGACCAGAATCTTAAAGATCATTCAGCCTTCTCAGCAGGTCCATGAATGTAATATTTAACTTTGTAGTTCGTCTTCTCAACCTCAAGATTCTTGAACAAGGTCTAAAGTTCTTCAAATAAGTTTAAGGAAGTTCTTTTAAGTTCTTGTATTTATTTTTATATTTTCTTTTTAGAGTGTCTTTTACTCTGGAACGAATTTAAAACTTGAGATGAAATCGTCACGTGGAAAAATCCAGCACACGCGCTAAAATCCAAACCGCGGGATAAAACACACGCGCTTTATTCCAAGTCACGGGAAATACGCACACGTGCTGAAAATCTAAACCGCGGGAAAAAACACATGCGCTTTACTCCAAGTCGCGGAAAATACGCACACGCGCTGAAAATCCAAACCGCGGAAAAAAACACATGCGCTTTACTCCAAGTCGCGGGAAATACTCACACGCACTGAAAATCCAAATAGCGGGTAAGACGCACAAGCGCTAAAGTCCAACCCACGAAAAAATACGCATACGCGCAAAAACCAAATCGCGGGAAAAAAGCACACGCGCTTTTATTTTATCATGTGACACTTCTGAGAGCTTGCGCGGAAGCTCCACATAGATTTGTTCTTGCGCACACGCAGATACGAAACGCGTAATATAATACACCCCCGAACTCACGTAGAAAAACCCTTGCGTATATGAACAGTAAACGCGAGTCCAAAGTTCACGCTCGCGCTTCACTCTCACGCGCAGAGTCACACGTGCAGGCTCAAGGTAATGGGAAAAAAATCACGCGCTAGTTTGAAATGATACGTAGGAAAGAAAACAAACGTACACGCTTCAGTTTTTAGATACAGGTTTGCGATTTCAATCCTTTTAAATTAATATAACCTTTTTACAAAGTTCATCAAAACATGGAAAGTCACTTATCTTGTGATTGAGTCTTGAAAACTTCTTTTCTCAGAAAATTGGAAATTTCTCACTCCTGTCCTGTGTCTCCACCAAACTCCATACACGACTCCTGTTATATTTTCGAAGATGCCGCTCGACTGCTTGAAACTTGACACCCTTGAACAAGTTAAGCAGGAGCAGCATAGCACACAACCTCTCAGCTGGGCAAAGACGATGAAAGGCAGTTTAGAATGTTCACTGTCCTCCCTATAAACAATCTCCAGCCAATTAGAATTTAGACTGAGAATCTCCATCTTGGCTTGGGGCATTTTCCATAGACTGCAATGAAGGTTAAGGGCAAAATTGGCTGTTTAAAAATATAACCCATAATAACTTCCCAAAACCTTTCTATACTAAATATGTGTCTCCCCTGACCCAATGTAAATGAGTATATGATACTGTATGTAAAAGAATATGTTGCTCCAACCTGACAGTACCTGACAGAAGGCACACATGCCTCGGTTGATTACACACCTAGCATTGTTTTGCTGAGGACAAAAAACGGAACTATTGTCCCATATTGCCCTAGGTAGTAATCCAGAAAAAATTACTTTGGCATTTGGAAGGATGTTAATTATTGCTTGAACCAAGTGTTCCAAATCTGCCACCAAAGTAGGGGCACTGACATAGCCCAAACCGAAAGCACCATAGTGCAAAACTACCACATGGGGACTGTTGATCCTGCCCATATCTTCACAAACTTGTACAATTCCCTGTACATTGCAATCAGGCACAGTGCTCCACACGACCTCCACTCCTTTAACATCAAAATTCTTTGCAACATGCCTGCATTGAGCATACTGTTGTAAACCATGCACAAACATATCTCGGAGCACCAACACCCTGACTTTCTCCACTTCTGCCATCTTCCCTACACACAGTCTTTCAACACAAATCCACAACCTCAACATCTGATTGGCTGATCCCTACAGTCTCCTTTCCATGCTGGATTTGCTGGAAAACCCCGGATGTAGCACGCCCTGTCCACGGACAGCCAAGGTGTCCGCGGACCGCATAACTCTTGGACAGCCCTTCTACCATTTCCACCTCACTCTCTGTGCCATTCCCTCATTGCATACAGCTAAGCAGTCACACAATACGGAAAACGTCCTCAGAACACCCCCATTTTGTTTATTTTTGTACATTTCAGGACACCGCGAGTGTTCTTCTGGCTCACTCTTTTTTCTTTTGCTGACATACCTAGGCCACATGGTTTTCTTCAGTAACAGTCAGAAACAAAAAATAGTATTTTATTTGTAGACGTATCCTACAAGTAGGTTCTTATAGTAATTCCCTTAGAGTCCAGTCACATCATATGAAACATATACATAGGGGAAGACACAAGCTTTAAAGACAGCATTATTTTCAAGCAAATAAATGATGATTTCTCTGTTTCAAAGCTGCTATGTACCCTATGTATATGTATATTGGTATGTGTTCTTGTCTCTTTCTGTTTTGTCTATAGTAATGCAATTATGTAATACATGGGTTTTATTAGCTACTTATTACATATTACACAGTACACAACAATCTATTAAGAAAACAATTATCATTTCATTATTCAACATATTAACATTACGAATATTATACCTTCATCTTGTATGCTGCACACAATGTTATGTTTCTGTATGAGTAGCTTAGTATACTAGATAGAACCCCATAATAGAATGCTATTTATATCAATGCATCGTTCAATGCACTAATTAGGATATGATATTTATTGCAAAGACCCTTGACACTTTTTTTTCGCAACATTATAATAAGAATCCCTTGTACACATGAAGAGTACATACACATGTGATGTCATCAGTGATGTCATCAATGACATTTGTGATGTCATCTTTGATGTCGTGGGTGTTAGTCTTAGCAGTGCACGGTGGTGGCACGAGTTATGGTTGCTTAGCTTACCATAACTGGCAAATTTCAAGGGTTTTCGATTTTACTTGGAACCATAACGTCCCTTTGACAAAGTTTTTTCACTGAATTTCATAGGTTTTTAGTAGCGCAACTTAACCATAACGTCCCTTTAACAAAGTTCTTTCATTGAATATATATATATATATATATATATATATATATTTAAATTTAAAAAATGTGTGTTTGGCCATGGGTTCTAATAACTTTATAGAACTCATCCTCTGGCGCTACCATAGTTATGGGCCCTCATACCTAGTAAAAGAGCCTTGCTGTGCTCAGGCCTTTAACTTGGTCTTCAGGGCCCCTAACTCTGGGTATGCCCCTCATGCAACAAATATAAAGCCAATCTGAATGTTCAGAGTGCAGTCAATTGCTAACCGTATTGACTGCACGCTGAACATTCTGACTTCAAAAGCAGACATGGAAACAGTAATTCAATTTTCTTGCAAGATGTCTTTCAACAAGGCACTTCCTCTAAGAAAACCTTTTTTATACTGCAACACACTATTTAGCACATCCTGAGAAAACTAAAACACAGGACACGGCTTTCAATTTGTTATAAACTGTTTACTTTTTTCACTACTCCAAATGCATGCTCATGTTAAACCCACTCCACTTTAACCAAGCTTGCAATTGAAATGTTTAAAGTATGAAGACCAGCTAGTTTTTTTTAAATACTTCGTAATGAAACCACTTTTAATTTTCTAACTTTTTCAATTTATGTTCTCATTATTAAACCCAATTGATTTATTTTGCTTCATAGCTCCAATACATTGGTATTGCTACTACAATTATGTGCTAATAGCCTTATAAAAAAGGGAGGGGGGTGAGGGGTTCATTATTGATTGGGATGCAGAGGGTTTTAAACTTAATCCACGCAACACTGTGAGCCAGTGAAGAGATTTCAGTCCTGGAAAGATACATTCCCTGAGCTTAAGGCCAAGGACAAGTCTTGCAGTCCTGTTGTGGATGAGTTGCAGAGGGTGGAGAGTAGAGGCAGGCGGATTTAGAAAGAGGCTGTTGCAGTTGTCCAGCCTAGATAGAACGAGAGATCTGGAGACAGTGAGCTTCTGGGGAAGGGGAGGAAAGGAAGAATACCTATGAGGAGGTGCAGCTGTTAGTGTGACTTCTTAGAGACGTCAGAGATGTGAAGGGAGAAGGAGAGTGTGGAGTCAAAGATGACCCTGAAGTTTTTATTCTCACAGGTGGGAGCAGGAAGAGGGCCAAGAGAGGCCGGCCAGAGAATGACAGGAAAGGAGGGAGCAGGTGAGGTGATGATGAGAATCTCAGTCTTACTGGCATTAAGGCAGAGATCATTGGCAGCACACCACTCTTGGAATGCAGACAGACAGTCAGAGATGAGAGAAGGAGAAGAGGTGGCTGACTAAAAGTTGGAGGAGGGTGGCAATGCAGTGGGCAAGAAGTGCCAGGTATTGGTCGAACAGCCAAGGTGAGAGGTTAGACCTGTGGGGAACACCACACTTAGAGATATAGATAGTGGAGAGGAAGGACCCCAAATGGACCTGGGAGGGTTGATCATAGAGGAAAGAAGTCAGCCAATCCAGGGCCTAATCGGTGATACCCAGGTTATCACTGAGACGGTTGAGCAGGATGGCATGGTTGACCATGTCAAAAGGAGAAGAGAGATCAAGTAATCTGAGGACACAGGGGGTGTTGGAATCGAGGTTGGAGAGCATATCTTCATGGAAGTTCAGGAGAGCAGTTTCCATGAAGTGGGTATGCAAACTGTTGAAGGTTAAATAGCTATGCACTACTGTTTTCCACCCAAAAATGAACGGTTAGGTAGAGAGGTATAAAAAGACAATTAAGCAAATTGAAAAACAATTGAACCAACAGGGAAGAATGGGGACAAAGCTCTACTGTGGGTACTTATGGTATCACGAGACACTCCACAGTCATTTACAGGGTTTACCCATTCAAGTTGCTTTTTTCAAAGGCACCCAAGAATAATATTGGACATAGTAAAGGATGACTGGGAGACCCAAGAAGAGAAAACTCTATCCAAATGTGTGGAAAACCTGCTGGCTGCACATAGGGCACTTAAGAGACTTAGCAGTAAAATCCTTAGAACATGCACAGCAAAAACAAGAGGAACAATACAACAAAAACGGTCAGATGAGGACATTCAAGGTAGATTGTAATATTCTAGTCCTGATACCAACCAGTGAAAATAAAATGTTTTCGAGATGGAGTGGACCATACCAGGTGAAGAAAGTCTTGGGGCCCGTAAACTATCTAATAAGCCAACCAAACCGGCTACAGAACGAGAAGGACTATCCCATCAACCTATTAAGGATATGGAAAGGAACACCCATTTCCATGGTCCTGATCACAAACATAGAGACCGCTCTCTTAGAACAGTTTCATCCAGGTGAAGATGCAGGCATACAAGACATACCATGGGGAAAAGAATTAACAAGAGCAAAACAAGAACAAGTGTTAATATCTATCAAGCTGCTGACCCAGGTTTATTACAACCTACTGGAAAAAAAGAATCTTGTGGAACATGCTATCAAAATGATGGCTGTGAAGATCAAAGACTCAGGCCTTATCGCACACCAGAAGGGAAAAAAAGAGGAAGTAAAAAGGGAAATAGAACACATTTTGAAAATGATTATCACTAGATCCTATGATCCCCGCAAACTATCTTCCCATCACAATGCTCCCCTTCCTAATAAAAATCCTAGACAGAGCATCCTATCTGCAAATTCAGCAATATCTGGAATCCAATCACATCATGTGTATGCTCCAGTCGGAGTTCCGCACTGGCCATGGGACATAATCAGAACTACTTGACCTAAATAACCAGCTTGATGACATCAGGTACAAGGGCACGCCTGCCCTACTGCTACTCCTTGTTCTACCGTCTGCCTTTGATCTAGTGGACCACAAGATACTTTGCCACCACCTAACCTCTGCAGTTAACTTCTCAACAGAGGCCACACATGGATCACCTCCTTCCTGAGTGAAAGATCCATTAAAGTGTTCACAGAAAGCGCCAATGCCCCCCTGGCATCAATCACTTGTGGTATACCGCAAAGGTCCTGTAGATCCTCAACCTTGTACAATATCTTCACAAAACCACTATTCATCCTTCTAGACTCTATTGGCATATCCTACACAAACTATGCCAATGATGCACAAATTGTAATCCATCTCTCCAAGAAACTACCATGAAGATGACTCCTCTATAATTTCTGTCTATATGACCTGTGGGATGTATTACCCACTTATGCTTTGCCCTGTGGCATCACTGTGTCATGGTGGTGCCAGAATCATCAAAATGGCCTCAAAAACCGCTATGCGCGCCAAAACCTATTAACATTGCCCTCTACAAAGCACAAAAAGATGGCTGCCAAATCTACCATGCTTGTTGTCAGTGGTGGAATGGAGACCTCACTCCCGAAACATGTTATTGGGCTGCCCAACCAGTAAAAACGGAGACTGCATGAAAAGCAGTGCTTGCTGAAAGAAATCAGAATCTTGTTTTTAAATCTTTTCTTGGTTGCTGAATATACAGAATGCTGGTCCAAAACACCCAGAAACATCCAATCTTCTTGCTGAGTGTCACATTTTACTGAATTCAAGAAATCATTGTGAAATTACAATATCCTGAAAAGCTGAATTTCTCATGTAAACATCCACAGCCAGAGTGCCTGCCTGTGGGACCTGTCAAAATCTGGGCGCAGTACCAGCAGCCGCCTGAATGACTTTTTCAAAAGCCTGCATTAAAACTGTAAACTTGTACCATTGAAATCTAATGTCTAAAATCTAAGTGACCTGTTATCAAGAGTAACCTAGGTTGTAACTATTTAAACTTCATGGTTCAGAGTCTGGAATCAGTGTTCTAGCTGCTTGATTTAAAATTACAAGTTTATTTAAACCAAGAAAAAATGTGACAAATGACATTTAAATTAAGCTTGACTGCCAGCCAAAACCAGTAGAACCACTTCCCCCACAGGGCCAGGCATCTCCCTTCTGTTCTCTAAACCAGGAACTCACACCCAGGTGATGATTAAGAGGGCAGGAGAACTTGGGCTGCTTTGGGAAGGGCACAATGGACTTCCTCCAAGGCAAGGAGATGCTAATCAGGAAGGATCGTAAAAGGCCTCTGCCCTGAGGTAGAGGGAAGAGGTTGCTTATGAGTTGAAAGAAGGAAAAGGAGGCGGGGATAGACAACCTTCTGTTGATTCACAATGGACAAAAAGCATATTTCTAAAAAGACTCTGTGTACAATTGTAAAAGATATGTAAACCCGAGACTTCTGAACCTAATTTTTGGCTGCACATTTTAAGAGGAGCAGGAACTCTGTGCTATGTTCTGGCAAGTAACTGTGAAAATTATGGTTTTGCAGCAAATGTATTTATATCAAAAGCATAAAACCTCACACTCTTATACCCATATGCAATGCGCACAGTTGTACACATTTTTGGATAAACTAGATATTGTGTTCCAGCCCAAAAGGGCAGAATTCTGTCAAAAGCCGACACAAGATTCTACAATGACGGGGCTTGGAAGAGCATTTGCTCCACAAAATATGTGATTTAGATAGGTTATTGTTATAAAGTTTGCAAAATTGTAAATATGTATCATACTAAAAGTATGTTTCATGTTCAAAAGCCAAGCGGAGGATTCTCTGACTAATTTACCCATATCATCATGGTAACACCTTATTTTCTCCTCCAAGCAAGGGAGAGGTGAGACTCTAGCCTATAGCCAGCCTAGGGGGCATGCTTAGGATAATCCAGCATACACACCCCTTTACCAAATGCATAAAAAGAGAAAGCTGAGGACTTAGAAAAGACACATAGATTCACCCACCAAACGATGGCTGGCGAAGCACCCTGCGAGAGGTCCAGACATCTTCCTTGCTCCAGACTCCAGAAACCTGGCAAGCAGAAAGGCCCACTTCTATAGCTATCGGCTTGGCCTTATAATTCCAGAAACCAGAATTTACCCAAGAAATCTAAGGGGAACAAAAGAACAGCCAGGCTAACCAGAGCCATTGCCGACCCAGTCTAGCCTGGTATGCCCAGCAGCCTGTCCCTGTCCGGTGTGCCCAGCAGAATTTCTGAGCAGAATCCCTGATCTTGACGGACCAGAATTCCTGACGGTTATGTTCAAACATATATAGTATCTATAGTATAGGACTGTCACTAGCCTATGTACTGTCCATACCAATCCCTATCCAAATCCATCTTCTGTGTGGTATTTCCTTCTTCATAGTCACCCTATAGTGTAAAGAAATACTGTTTGTCTTTTGAAAGCACATCCATGTTTTCTCATTTTGGTGCATATTTGAAAAAAAATGACCTCCAGTAAAACGTCCATAACATCCACAGCTTTCCAGTGAACCAAATATCGCATCTCAACTCCATAACCTTTTCCCACAATCGCGATTACTGCGCACGGAAAAGTTTGCTGCAAATTTTGTCATAGGAAATTTCTATAACGTGTAAAACAGCTTTTGATTGCAACAAACCTCAGTTTTAAGTTTTCACATTGCATATTAGTATGAAATAATTCCTAGTGTTTGTCTGCAACCAGATAAAGCAACTCCCATTAGAACTTAAACAAATTCAATGATTTAAACCAGATTTAGTGTTTTATCCAATCCATTCTCAGATAACTTTAAAACCATTTTGACAGCTTGCCAATCAGTTCTGTTTCTCTCTTGTGTTTGCTGGGGGGAAATTGGGATTGACATTTGTTTGAATTCTGCATTCTTGAAACCTGTTATCTCTCCTCCTATCTCTCTACATTGCATATTGGGGGGTAAAGGCGTGTGCAGCGGGGAATAGTAACCACATTGCTATTTGACTTGAACACACACCCACAAAAGCTGTTTTTGCTCATTATTACTCCTTGTGATTAAAGAGATTGCTTAGTGTGACATCAACCCATTTGTGATTATTGTATCCCCATTAAAAATAGTGTGATTATATTGTGAATATACAAATAAATAAATTAACTTTGCAAACCAGCCTGATTCCTGGTTCAGTGTGACCGGGGGGGTTCCAAGAGAGGGACATGATATAAGTGGTACATCGTTCAGAATAAAAGAACTTTAGACACAAATAAATAAGGGTTTCAGTTGTGCATTACACGCTAAGCATTGATTTAGGTGAAGTGCCGGATTGAAATCACTTACAGATTGGGGGCTCATCACAAGATCCTGAATTTGACATACCACTTGTGACAGTCTAATACAGCATGCTAACTGACTGGGTACATAAACCCCGTTGGGCTACCACACTTGGCTACACTGTGAAAATACCCTTCAATAGAAATGCTCTAAGGAGTTTGGCCTGTTTTGCAAAAATAAAATAACTCCTGTAAGTCAGAAGGAAATTAATATTTCTGGAATGGTGACCCCAGTAGAAATGAATATGGCAAAAGAACACCTACTGCACAAATTATTTGTCAGGGGTGAATGGACAGAGTAGGATCAGAATGTTTGGCTGCAGGAAATCAAAGAACAAGCCACTGCCACAGTATTAGATACATAGCAGGATCAGGGTCCATTACACATGTCACTTAGTGAATTGTATTTGTATTTGTATTTTATTTATAATGTGCACCTAACCCGGGGGTAGCCAGGCGCAGAGGCAGCAAGAGGGTTGCAAAACTTAGTTACATACATACAGTAGGGTGAGGTCCAGCTGCGGTTACAGTGCAGGACGTATCACGCCGAGTAGGAAGGGTAGACCATATACACTATAGGCAATGCTATATACATATTTACATGCAATGAGGTAAGGAGCCATGTGACGCATTTGGGCATTAGAAAGGTCGTTATGAGTCAAGAGCTTGAAGCCAGTGGGTAGTCCTGGCTCTGAACTGGTGGTAGGGTAGGTCCTCCCTGCAGGTAGGAGGAAGGGAGTTCCAGAATTGCGCTGCTTTTACTGGAAAGCTGTTGCCTCCTGGCATTGTACGTTTGAACCTGGGCACAAGAAGAAGGTTGGAGTTGGCCGTTCTTGAGGGGCGAGAGAGGGTGGGTCTAGTGAATCTGGAGATGAGGTATTGAGGGGCTGCTGGTGGAGGCATTTATGAATCAGAGACACCGATTTGAGGAATATCTTGTCCTTGGTGGATAGCCAATTGACCGATCTTCTGGAATCAGAGATATGGGCTTTCTTCGGGATACTAAGGGCCGCTCTGAGGGCATTATTTTGGAGGATTTGGATTTTGTTTGAGATTTATTTATTACAGCCTACATATAGAGCGTTGCAATAGTCCAACTTGGACAGGATCAGCGCCCTGGCCAAGGTGTGTAAGAGGATTCAATTCAGCACTACAGCTAAGTTAACGCCTAGTCTAGAATACTGAATGAAAACCCTTATTGATATATCTTTAGGTCCAGTTCATGCGTTCTGGATGACTACCCCTGTATAACACCCCTCTCTTGGAATCCCCCTGACCCCACTGAGCCAAGAAGTAGTTCTGTTTTGCAAGTTTAAAAGCTTTATTTGATAATTTAAAATATATATATATCACACTTTATAATAAATTAATAATTGAATAGCACACTTAATCTGATATGATAAAGATCAACAACGGAGAATCTGGCACTAGCACACTTCTTATAATCACTAATGAGTTGACGTGAAATGGATAAGGTAGCACACTGGTAAATAGGAACAAAAGTATAATGTGGTAGAGGATGCTTTATGTAAGCTCAGGTGGATGCAATATTCAATGAATGCAGTACAGAAAATACTCAATATGATTTCAACCAAACAATGTAATCACTTTTCTCTGGCAATCCCCTCCCCCCCTTGATACAATGCAAGGAAATGGAAGGAAGCACACAGTTCTCAGAAATGCGATCAAATGTGATTCAGTTCACCCCAGCAAGCTTACACTACAGAAAACAGATAGGAGTTTTGAAAACACAGGCAAAATGCTTTGATATGTGCTAGCAATGGATGAGAAATCTGCTAAATTTGCTTTTAATTCCCTTTCAGAGGTTCAGGGTGAGTGGTATCTAGTTAATATTAGTCCAGGCTCACACTAGCAATGATGCAGGGATAGTTAACAGGTTAAACGAATTTCTGGCAAATGGAAGGCAAGCAGCAGCTGATTTTACATGTGGAGAAATTTGCAAATCGCGGCAAAATTCGCGGATGCGCCGAGCGCTATTACAGAGGAACCACAAGGACTCTGCCCTGAGGAAGAGGGAAGTCTATCGTTATGGGGTCCTAGGAAAGCCTAGGATCTCAGCTTCAAAATGAAAGTTACTGCAAGTCTCTAGCACAAACGGTTGCGGAGATATGAACGATTGAATAAAGGTCGTTTTTCAGATTTGAAATTTTAAACGCACACTTTTTCAGCTTTAAAAATGATGGCAGGATAACACAATTGCTAAGCTGCAGTTCTACTTAGGTTAAAATGGATTGAATTATATTATTTTAACTAAGAGATGGGTTCTACACAGTTCTGCTGGGTACTCACACTATATTCTTGAATTAAATGGGCCTCATCACGGATCTGGTCAGGGTTTTGGACTGGGCTCTGGTCTCTCTCTGGGCACAGCACTGCTTTCTCTCTGCTCTGGATAGATTGAAGTCTCTAGTTTGGCTTTCTGGAGGTTGATGAATTTGAAGTTTGGATCTCTGGATGTTGTATGGTCCGGCAGAGTGCGTTGCAGCAAATGGAATTGAAGGTCCCTATCTGTCCTGACTCTCTGCTTTTATGTGTTTTTGAGAGTGGGTGTGTGTGTTGCATCACTAGACTTGCCCCTCTCACTTGTCATTGGTCCAGCTTTCATTCCTCCCCTTGATTGGGGAATGAACTGTGAGTCAGAGTGATGTCATTTTATGGCTTGCCAAGAGGGCACTCCCTTGTCAGATTGCACACATTCTATATTTGATAATAAAAGACATATTTCACAGTTACACAGTTGCTTGAAATTACATATACATGGTGTGGCTGAATTTAGCCATGTCTCTGTCCAAATCTGCTCTTTCTAGGAGCTTGCATTCAGAGATGGCACATAATGGACTTTTTAACTGATTTTTCAATTTCTGACATGGACCCAACTTTACATACATGTGCGCAGGGAGTAGGGACATTAACTGATGAAGTTTCAGATTTTTAACATGCACACATTTAGAGTAATATCCACTTTTCCGCTGACACCCCCCTGTACATACCACCGGTTCTAAAAACCTCTTAAACTGTGGGCAGAAAAATCACAAGAATTATGGTATCATTTATAAAATTTTCACATGTCCGCACCATGAGTTATTAATCTTTTTCTAAACAATGTTCTGGCTACAAAGGGGTGTGGTTTTCTCTCAGCACAAGGTAGAAATACTGGTTAATCCAGTTCTGCCAAGCCAGCTTGCTCTCACAGGCAGTGCCCCTCCCAGCTCCTGCCAAGAGGAAGCTACATTTTACGACTGCGTAATAAAACCTTTGCCTGAGTGAAGAGGGCTTTGTTCACTCTCCTGCAGAGCACAGGTAATTCAATTATCAGATAGATGGCATATCCTTAGTGTGGGCAGCAAAAGGAAGGTTGGCCTGGGAACACAGTGGTGACTCAAGTTTCACTCCTGATGGGGGTAGCTGCCAAGCAAAATCAAGTTCCTTAAGCCAGACCTTCAGCTAACTGGCAGGTTTTTTGTTGCTTTTTAACTTAACTTGCAATTTTACACATGCAGCTAGGATGCTGAGTCTAAGTGCAAAACTATGACATTTCAACAGTTACAAAGGCATGTGATACCAAACATAGGTCACTCATTTAATCTAAACATTTTCGATTTTAGTGTCTTTAAATCCAGTGCAACTTAAACTGCTGCAATCCACAGCTCAGCCAGTCTTGTTATAAACCTTGTCTTATGATCTTCATTTCCCAGATTTTGTAGGCACACAAAATTCCATTCTGCCAAATGTCTGCTGGTGTTCAGTAAATATTTTGCACATATTGCAATGTTTGAAAATAGGCATTTTGACTTGCCTTCAGGGAAACAGAGTGGTTTTAAAACGCCGGCTTTTGGATAGTGGTGAGTACTGGTACTGCACGCATTTTTGGGATTTAAGAAATGAATTCCCCACAATTCTAGGTTGCATTTGGCAATCAGCATTTCCATTCCCAATGGTTTCAGACTACTGTGCGGGTAGTCCAATGGTGGTTTTAAAGCGCTTTGAAGCTAACCGGCGCTACTGTTTTTCCTTTGGCAACCCATTTCCCTCATGGCAACCCGGCCTTTCATTCTCGCACTGGTGGGTGGCAAGTGAGGCAACCATTTTAGTGTGCGCACAAACTGCGCAGCTTTCCTGGATTTCGGCGCACATGTGGGTTTTCCGCCATCTTGAATTTTCTAAGCCCACAGCACCAATGTTGTGGCATGATAGCTTAAACGTGGGTCAGGACACCCAACAGGTGGTACAGTTGGTGGGGGAAAGAAAGGGTTTGGCTGCCCTAATGAGTTTGCAAGTGTAAGAGGTGGCGGAGGCCATTGCATTCACTTGTTTGTTGAAGGTAAGAGTGGAATCTAGATAAAAGCCGAGGGTTTTAACCACCTTAGCTACCTTGATCTTGTTATCGTCAATTATGAACGCTGAATATTTGTGGTCCAGCTTGTTGAGGTAGTGTGTAGATCCTAGAATAAGGAGATCCGTCTTGTCATCATTCAGGCATAGACCGTGTGAGGCCAACCATGCCTGGATGATGAGGTACACTTTATTAATGAAGGTCAAATCCTTGTCATAATCCCCCGACAACGGGATGAGGATCTGGGTATCATCGGCGTAGTTAGTGTAGGTGATACACAGGTCATTCAGATCATCGAAAAGGGGCTTTGTGAAGATATTATAAAGTGTAGGGGAGACGCAGGATCCTTGAGGCATGCCGCAAGTGATAGGTGTAGGGTCGGCTGATGCTGACAGTGAGAAGACTCTCATTGTACAGTTGTTAAGGAAGGATTGGATCCAGTTGGTTGCTTCTTGAGAGAAGTGGGCAGCTATTTGTAGGTGGTTGCACAAGATCTCATGGTCGACCAGATTGAAGGCCGCCGAGAGATCAAGGAGTAGCAATAGTGCTGTTTTACCCTGGTCTCTCAATTCGTCTATCTGTGCCGTGAGATCTATAAGTGCAGTTTCGGTTCCATGCTGTGGCCTGAAGCCCGATTGTCTGACGCCTAGGAGATGGAAGTGCTCAAGGTAGTGTTGGATCTGTTGGTATGCTATTTTGTTGAGAATTTTAAGAAGGAACGGAACTGTGGTAATGGGGCGATAGTTAGTTAGTTGGAGTGGATGGGTCTAGGTTCGGTTTTTTAAGCACAGAGGGAGGACCCAGGACTGTTTTAAATTATTAGGTACTGTGCCTGATGTGAAAGACGCATTTATTAGTTTGGTAATGAATGGTGCGAGATCATGAGCTGCATCCTTGATCAGTTGCGCAAGGCATAGGTCTCCGTGATAGTTTGAAGGTTTGAGGGTGAGAATAGTATTTTCTACCTCTTTGGTAGATACTTTATGGAAATTAAAAGGGGGGTTGTGCACTGGGGGGATGATTGAGTTGGGTGAACGTTTTTATGGGTGACGTTTGGCTTAGTGGAGGAGAGCAGAGTTTCTTTTTCGATACTTATCTTAGTCTTAAGAGAGGAGATTTTGTTAGCTAGGGCATTTTGTATGCCTGTGCACCAGTTTTTATCTTTGATGCACTAGTCGGGTACTTGGATTGGAGATTCAATCTCATTGAGTAGTGTGAAAAGCTCTCTAGTGTTAGATTTAGCTTTTGAGATTTGCGTACTATAAGATGTTTGTTTCCCAATATAATTTCCTTTTTGTATTGGGAAGCTAGCCTACTCAAGTTTTTTTTGTTATTTTCTGAGGGGTGGGCTCGCCAGATTTTTTTCACAGCGCCGCTTTTCCTGTCTGAGGGCTTTAAGATGGGGTGAGAACCAGGAGTTGATGTGTTTCCGGGGCTTGCTCTTTTTTAGCTTCAGAGGGGCTATGGCATCGAGGGATGAAAGCATAATTTTGTTATAGATGTCCACCATCGTGAATGGATCGGCGTGATCCTGGATGGCGTTCAGGGTTGGTGTGATTAGCGGGATCAAGTTTTCAGGGGTGATGTTTTTTTTATTTCGGGAATGGACAGCTGGAGCTGTGCTGTTAGCTTGTGCTGGGGTTGCCTCAAGGGTGAACGAGATCAGGTAATGGTCTGTCCAGGGCTGCGGGAGTATGGCCGAGACCAGGACTGGGAAGTTGTGCACTGCTAGCCAGTCCAGAGTTCTCCCTTTGATATGGGTGGGCTCAGTGATCTTCTGAGTGAAGCCCAGTTCCTCTATTGATGGTACTGGCATTGGCGTCTGCGGGGTCGCTAAATCCAAGGGTAAAGTATCCTAGTAGGATGCGTTGTGAGGAGTTTTTAAGATTGTTTGATAAGATGTCTGTAAGGTCTTCTTCAAATGACCCTAAAGGGCCCGGTGGCCGGTAGATAAGGTGAATGGAGATGGATTGAGTATTAGATAGTGTTAACTTGGCGGTTAGAGATTCACAGGAGCTAACAGTGGTGGGGGATTCAATGGTAATAGGGAATTTAGTTTTAGCTATAATGGCAAGACCTCCACCTCTAGAGGTGGTACGGTCAAGTCTTAATAGCGTGTAGTCATCTGGTACCGCTAGTATAATTGCAGGGCCTGCCGTGGGGTGAAGCCAAGATTCAGTGACCGGTAAAAAGTGCAGGTCTTCATTGTGAAGCAGGTCGGCAATGTCTGATGCATGGGCTACCATGGAGCGTGCGTTTATTAGTGCACCCTTGGTCCCAAGATCTACTGGGTTTAGGGGGGGTGGCACCGATTCGTACTTTTTTGGACACGGATGGGCTCGCGGTGGAGTCTACTGTTCAGTTGAAGGGGGTGTAGGGATGGATTCCTAGTCACCTTGTTGTGGGCTAGTTTGGATAGAGGGTCATAGAGTCTATGGAGCCTGGCACGTAGTCTAAGGTTCCTCATTAGAACAGGGCAAGGTGAGGAGGTTGTGACAGTTAGTGTATGTAGGTTGTGTGTGGGCTCAAGTGCTGGTAAATTGGGTAGCATGGTTGGGTAATAGCTATTCAGAATATACAGTATTGATCTCAGTGACACTGTGTAAAGCGCATGGAGAAACATTGTGAAGTTGGGCAAGAAAGGGCTAGTACAGTGTAGTTGTTGTCCGTTAACGAGGGGTCTAGTGTCATCTAGGTGGTGGGTTGAGCAGTGACGAGCAACCAAAGGGGTCTCAGATAGGTGCAATGGCGAGCGACCAAAGGGTCTCAAATAGGTGCAGTGGCGAGCGACCAAAAGGGTCTCAAGTAGGTGCAGTGGCGAGCGACCAAAAGGGTCTCAAATATGTGTAGTAGCGAGCGACCAAAAGGGTCTCAAGTAGGTGCAGTGGCGATCGACCAAAAGGGTCTCAAGTAGGTGCAGTGGCGAGCGACCAAAAGGGTCTCATGTAGGCTACAGGATGCAGCCTACTACAATACAATCAAGTGTGGTCTGTAGGCAACCAAAGACAAATCCAAGCTAAAATGCAGTAGGGTAACCTAGGTTCAGAATGACACAGTTTGGCGAAAATGCCATGGAGTAACACCGAAGTTCAAAATGTAGAGGTAGTGACTAACAAACACATTTAGAATAGTAGCTAGATTCGAATTGTGAGCACACTAACAGGATAGCATGTAAATGGAGTGACTAACAAACACATTTAGAGTGGCAGCTAGATTCGAATGGCATACTGACACACTAATAAAATAGCTCATACGTAAAGTAGACAGTGAGCAAATTGAGGTAACGGCTAGGTGACTAGTAGTCATAAAGGGAGTTCAGAGGGCGCCATTGTTTATCTAGAGCCAGGCGCTTACCTTGGCTCCAATGGTAGTGTAGTTGCTATCTGGATTTGCCTAGAGATCAGTCCGCTCTCATGCGGCGGGCAGCTGCAGACAGGTCCTTATGGCGGGGGCCTTGGTGCGACGGTCCACAGCTGGCTCACGCCTTCCGGCAGTGCAGGCTACGCGATCAGAGGACGGGCAGTCAATCTGGCGGCTGTCTGGAATCCGGTGTGCTGTGGACCATGTCTGAGCAGTAGCTGGATGCAAGGATGAGTGATGGGGCATGAACACAGAGTTCAATGGGCGTTGGGGGGGTTCAGGTCCCCAGCTGAAGGGAGGGGGTGTATGTCTCTTACCCCTCTAGCTGGAAGGGCATTGTGGGAGAGGCAGGGGTCATGGCCCTAGGCTCGAAGGCACAGACAGGCAGGGTGCCTTTGTTGTGTGCCTTTTCGGTGGGCCGGCTCCAAGCCTGCCGGCTTGTGGTTGGCTGCAAAGTAGCAGCAAGTAGCCAATTAGGATGCTCGTGGTGAAGAAGCGCTGGATAGGAGGTCGTGGAGGTGGCGGTCGGCCATCTTGGAGAGGTGAAATACCTTGTGGAGGCCAATGGTGGGCAAATACCCTGCCGATGGAGGTGGGCAAAACCAGGTGCGAGCGGGACCAGAAGGAATTTCCGTTGAAGCGTGGAAATTATTGCTTAATCTGCCGCGGGCTGCCGAAATTGTGCGGTCATGCTATTGATAGCAGAAAAGCAGCTGGGGGAGGCTTATAGCCTACTTTGATTTCAGCAGGGCTGGAGGGCATGTTGTGCTGGCTACTGCTCCTGGAGTAGGTGGAGGGAGCTCCTGCTCCTCCAGGCATCAGGATCTGATGCCTGGCTCCTAAGGTAAAAGAAGAGCAAAGTAAAATTGACAAAATAGCGGAATACCTGTACCTCCACATTGGAGCAATACAGGAAAAATATGCCGAAAACCTAGATCTGGCAAACGGGCAACTACAATCATTAGAAAAAACCCAAACTGATTTTAACTCAGCAGAGCAAAGGCTACAAAACAGCCAAGAACCAGAAAATGAAATCGGACAGTGCCTGATAAAACTAAAAGGAGATCTGGATATCCTGCAGAAAGTGAAGGTAAAACAGGATACCAAAGTACTTGCGCTGCAAAAAAAATGAACTATAATAGAGTCTGTGCAGAGTAGAGAGTCACCCTGCAAAACCGCCTAGTATCCTTAAAAGTGGAAAGTAATAAATTAACCCTGAAAGACCTTGACTCCCAAAATTAATTTGATGAAGAGTGCCAGAAAGCTGGTGCACACCAAAAACAAAGGGAAAACCTGCCTGCACAGAGGGGTACTCTAGTTCAGGAAATGGACACCTTAGGCCAGGAGGTCAGTTATTTAAAAACTAAGATGGAAGAAAATCACCTGGCCCTTCAGGGACTGGGTAAGCTCCAAAAAGACTATGAAAAACTGTTAGAGTACACCAGGAGGGTGGAAGATGCTCTAGCAAAGAATGACCAGGCCATTAAGGACAGGACACAGGAGGTAACCCTCCTGCAGCAAAAAATTGGCCCAATACTCCAAAATTACACAGGAAGCACAGGGAGACAATGAGGCTCTCTGTGAGAAAAATGACAGCCTCCACGGACAGGTGGCCATGCAGGAGAAATTAATAGAGACCAATACGGCCTTGACAGAATAACAAAAGGGTCAGGCTCTTGCATATCAACAGGGAGCAGGGGCTGAGAGAGATGAGGTCCGCTGGGAGAGGGAAACACCTGAGCATAACCTCAGGAACCCTGGTACCAGAGACTTTCATCTCTTCAACTCCATGGACTCTGCCACCCCCATGTCCACTGGCACACACGAGCCAAGGGCCACGGGAATGGCAGACTTCAACCTAAGGGGAAATATGGGGCTCATAGGTCAGCGCCTCCCAGACATGGATGGGCGGGCATCTGTGTATGGGTTCCCAAGTGCTGGGGCCATATTCTCTGATCAGGGAGACTCCAATGAGGGGAGAATCAGAGAAATGGATCCTCAGAAATACCACTTGTCCAGAGATCAGACAGTAAAATTTAGTGGGGAATTCCATGAGGGTAGGCCCACTAAGAGTATATTAAAAACTCAGACAATCCTGGTAGCAAGGAAGAGTCAGAAGACTCTCCTGAGCGCCACAGGACCCAAGAAACTAGCACCCCCCACATTCTGCCAGCCATTCCCAAGCTTGCAGAATCCAGGAGAGCCTAGAAGACCAGACAGGCACCTCTGGTAGCAGTGCCTCTGAGTCTGAGGATGAGTGGACCAGGGTGACCCGAATTAAGAAAGCCAATAAAGTCAAAAGGGCCTTGCTCAAGAATCCCCTGAAACAAATAAAAGCCATTAGGAGCGTCATCGCGCCCTATCACAAGAATGCAAAATATTTGGTTTGGGAGCACCTTGAGCTATTTGAACAGATGATGGACACTTTCCATCTGAAGGACAGCCAAAGCTGTATTCAGTATGTGAAGTGGACAATTTCTTGCGGCGAGTACTCCAGCTTCTTTGCGGGGCTGGAGGACCAGAATCATTCCAGATGGTCCACCTATAGGGCGGCCATCCTGAAACATTTTTCCGTTCACAGGAATCCTCAAGAGGCTCGCAAGGCAGCCTATAACTTAGAATGTGGGAAAGACCAGGCTCCACAAGAATTTGGTCAAGAGTTGAATCTCGTCTTTGTGCAGACCACTAGAAGGGTACGCACTGACAGCAAAGAGTTTGTAAACACCTTCTTTCATGCTCTCCCTAAGTATATCATGACCCAGCTAGTGAGGGACCTTCACGAGAAAAGATCACTAGACTGGGTCATTGAACAAGCAACTCACATCTATGAGGTGCAGAAGCCGTTGCAAAACAAAAATAATCCCAAAAGCCCCAAAACAACTAACACCCCTGCTGCTGCTAATGTGGCAGAGGTGAAGGTTGCCCCCATTTTAGATTTGGAGATGGGGGGGCCTAAAAACCTGCCTGCACAGAATCAAAACAACCCCAAACCAGAAGGCCCTCGGGCCAATCACAAACAGGGAGCCAGGAAGGTAATCCCACAAATGGGACCCCTGCCTACATCAGCCCAAGCTACAAGGGGAATAGACCCATCCTGGGTTATGTGTGGACTCCTCCAGCCCAAGGGGGGGGTCCAACCAGACCACAGGAAACCCAGGTAACTTCCCTCCTCAATTCCCCAGGAGGGCAGTAATCCCCCAAATACTGGACAGAATGTCTTTCCTAAGTACCCACCAAATTTCAACCCCCCAAACAACCATCTTTCTTTTCCTGCTTTCTGAGCCCAGACAGCCCAATCCAGGAGAGGGGATGCCAAGGGTGGAGGGGTACCCAAACTTCCCTAACCCGGGGTATTTTGTGAGAAGGGATAGCTACCCTTCCCGGGATTAGCCCAGGGGAGACATGAGGACCCCGTACCAGCCAGAGCGGGTGTCCCAACTAAAGCGTCAGGTCCAGAACATGGCACAGGATCTGGGTCGCATGCTGAGGGCTCATCAGAACCCCCAGATGAGCATGGCAGCTCAGAATGCCTCAAATCCAGGATCTGGTGCTCCAGAGCAATGACGGGGGAAGAACCCTGACAACCCACCGGTTCCTAGGGAGGAGGCACAAAGAGAAGGGGGGAGGAAAGCCTTGCAGGAAGCTTCCTTCCCCACTTGTAAAAAGCCCCTGGAAACCCTGGAACCGGATCCAAAATCTCCTGCCCAGAATAATCTGCAACCCAAGGAGCAGAGGGGCGGAGGGTAGGAGAAATAAAGAGCCCAAAAAGACCCATTTGTGGAGAAGGTACACATCTTCCAGTTTGAAGGAGAGGGGTCCTCGGAGGATTCTGGGAAAAGGCTCTTCACCTTCAGAGATGGGGAAACTCCTCCCAAAGAAAAATGGGTCCCAAAGGATACAAGTCTGGACTGGGTAGATGTGGGGACTGACTTGGCACCACCCATCATCAAACCCCAGAATCACCAGCACGAAAATCCCCTGGTTCAAACCCATCCTGGTGACTGCCTCCAATAAGTGGTGGGGGCCCAGAATCAGAACCAGGGGAATCCGAGCCTACCCCCATATCTAGCTGTCACCTTTTTCTTCCAGATTCCCAAGACTCCAAACAGAATCCTGCCCAAATCAACTTTCTGTCAGTATCCAAAACCAAGAAACTAACCCACCCCTTCAGGAAAAGGAGGGAAGATTCTATGCCCCGGTCCAAATACATGGGCAATTGACAATTTTGGCACTGGTGGACACTGGATCCCAAGCTACCCTTCTGTCAAAAAGGGCGTTTGACCAACAGAATTCTGGAAGGGGGGAGAAATACCAAATTCCTCTCACCCCTCTTCCTGGACAACTTCAGAACTTCGACGGGAAGGAAATTCCCGTCGAGGGGACTGCAGATTTGGACATTAAAATTGGGCGACACACGGTGAAACACCCGGTCATAGTTGTGGCTCAAGAGGGCACCCCTTGTTTACTAGGGAATGACATCCTGCGTAGATTGTCACCCCTCATAGATTGTGTAAACACGGTCCTCTGGACCCAAACTAACCGACCAATAAAATTGAAACATAGTGTCAACCATGTTAGTTTAAATGGCACATGCCACATGGTTGAACAAAAACCTGACCAAATAGAATTTCACTTCCAGAATAATCAAATCCCAGATGTGACAGTAATTGCATTAGTACAACAAGCTGGTGATGGGGTGTCCTCTCTATTTCTGAAAATCAACCTTCCTTCCAGTCTAAGGTGGCATTCCACACTGGAAAGAAACACTCTGAAATTCTTTACAAATTCACAATCAGAAAATCCCAATCCTATAGTCCATAAAGATGAGAAATCAGCTCAAAGCTTGGCTGATATTCAGAAAATTGGAGAGCAGTTGTTCATCCCTATTCAGTTAAATGAATGGAAGGACTCTCTTCTCACCCAAGTGTGTGTGAACAACGGTAAGAGCTTCATCAGCGAGGCCATGTTCCGCAAACTCCCAAAAGATCCAGCCATTTCCACATTTAAACTGATAGACAACTGGGAAATGGATCTGTAAACACCCAATTCCAAACATCTCCTGCCTAGCAGGTGTATGCTCAAAATTTCCATAGGCAACAAGAGCATAGTCCATAATGTTTGGCAGCGTGCGAGATGTCCCTGCTGCATTTTATTTAGGCAGTGACATTCTCAATCGCATTGCCATTAGTTTGGACCTAATAAACTTCAAAGCTTGGTCCAGATTAGCAGGTAATCCCATGGACATTGATGACCCAGAGAAAGCATTTAGGTGAGCTCAACTGCTGCCTTATGCAGTTCAAATTCAGATTGGAGAGGAAGTCACCATCCCAGAAAGGACCCAACAATTCTCACTGGAAGTGAAAGTTAAAAGAGGACAGAAACTGAAAAACCCTGAAGCCTATATTCAGCTTAATGCCCACTTCTAACAGCAAGGGTTGGGGATAAACTCAACACCACTAGTCAACATAGAATATGACACCATTCCAATAGAGGTGGAAAACAGTGACCTAAAGAGTATCACTCTGGCGGCAGGCACCATTATTGGAATGGCGGTGGATGACCAACATTTTTCCATAGATTTAGGTAATGAACTGTTAGGACCCATCCCCAAGGACTGTTTTGACAGTAATAGCGACGATGACACAATACCAGAAAGTATATTCACCCGGCATGGGGGGAATTTCCTGGTGTACACTTCCTGCCCTTATGGTAAGGAAAATGTGACCTGTGACTTCAGGAGGGATGAAGTGATCTTCCAAGTCCGTGAGGACTGCCTCCCCCACCTGAAGCCACCAGTCCAAATCAGTACTTTGACCAGGGACTTCTCCACCCAGCTGGAGGAGGCCGCTGAGATATTAAAACCGGAAGTATTTCCCGGCTTCAGGCAGATGGTTGAAGAGCGAGTCACCTAGTTTATGCCTGTGAGACTCTGGAGCAAAAGCAAACATTGAAACAAGTTTTCTTGGATTTTCAAGATCTCTTTGCGGTGGACACATATGACTGTGGTGGCACCGACATCCACACAACAACAATTCCCATGGACCCTGGCATGACTCCAGTCTTTGTGAAGCAACATTGCTTGCCTCTCGCATCAATGGAGTCCCTTACTGAAATAATTAAGAACCTTGAGTCCCGTGGGATAATTCGTCCAGTCCACAGCACCTTCAATAATCCGGTGCTGGGGATTTAAGAAGCCAAAGTGCCAGTGGGGACTCTGTGCCGACCTAAGGGAACTCAACAAATGGGTCCATACTTCCCGATGGCCTCTTCCCTACATTGACCAAGGGCTGGCCCAGATCAAGGGGTCAGAGGTATTCGCTGCCATTGACCTGACCAATGGGTACTGGACTGTAACTGTCAGTAGGGAGGATCAATACAAGATGGCCTTTACTTTCAGGAGCAGCAGTACACATGGACCTGGACTCCCTTCGGATACATCAACTCCGGCAATGAATTTAATATTTTTCTACACAAGGCCATGCCTGACTTGGGTGAAAGTGGTAACCTGGCCTATGTAGATAATGTTTTAGTCAAAAGCTCAACTGTGGAGGAACACATAGCAGAGATCCGTTATGTTCTGACACAGTTGAGGGCTGCCAGAGCAAAACCCACCTTTCAAAAGGCAAAGTGGTGTAGAACCCGTTGAAATTTCTTGGGACATGAGATTACTCCTCGGGGTCTCTGTCACTAGGAAAAGAAAGTGGAAGCACTCCAGAAATTAAAAGACCCCACAACTCTGCGGGAACTAAGGAGCCTCCTTGGATTAAATAATTACAACAAAAAGTTCATTGATGATTATGCAGAGATCACAAGACCCCTGATCAATCTTTTGAAGGGGGGGTTAAGTGGGAGTGGGGTCCAGAACAAGCCGAGGCAGTAAGACAACTCAAGCTTACCTTGTCAAAAACAAGGAGTTCTTGCTTCATGCTTGACTGCAGTATTATATCAAAAGCATGACAAGGTCAACAAAGTAATCTCCTATGCGAGTGAAACTTTATCCTCTGTGGAGGAAAAATTCAACGATTGTGAGAAGGCACTCCTGGCAACGGTGTGGGCATTGAAGAATTACTGCTCGTTTATCCAGGGGGAACAAATCATAGTGGAGACTCCACACCAGCCTCTGCAATATCTCCAAAGTGACAAAATCCGGGCCGGAAATATGAGTAATTCCTGAATTACTTCCTGGATTCTGTCAATGCAAGGCTTTCCTGTGGAGGTCAGATATGGCCAAAACAAAGTCCCCTTGCGCAAGGTCTGGCTGACTTGCATGATTGTGCCAGAGAAAACTGTCTTGAGGAAGAAAGTCTTAAAATCAAGGACAGCATGGAGACATACCTTAATTCCCCAAAGAAAGTCTCTGAAGAAGACCAGTGTGAGGCAATGCCCACTGTCTATGTGGATGGGTTCTCCTAGCATGTTGACAACAACGTGGACAAAGAACTTGTGGCCGACGTAGGGAATGCATGAGTGAATGATGCCCCAGAACCCTCCGCTGGGTACAAAATCGGTCCCCGAAGTAGTCAAGTGGCATAGTTGATGGCTGTGCATCAAGCCATCCTCACTGCTGTCCAACACCAACTCCACAAACTGGTCATAATCACAGATTTGGATTATGTACGGAACAGATTTGTGGAGCACCTGGTTAACTGGAAAACCAGAGGCATGTTATGTGCTAATAATAAACCATTGAACATGGAAAATTAATACGGAATATTGATGATCTGGTCACCTCGAATGGGATGACCATCTACTGGAAAAGGATTAAGGGTCATTCTAAAGTACAGGGACCAGACAAAACTGGAAATGACCTAGCTGATCAGCTGGCCAAAACTGGAGCCATCCAAGGGGATCTACTTGAGATCGAGTCCCTGTTGGGGAAAATGCAGGTCACTGCTATCACTAGGTCCCAGATCAATGCTCACAATGAACTCTCAACTACACAATGTTGTAAGGAGACCCCAGATGCTGATTTGATTACGGCTCAAAAAGGGGATCCAATAATTGGTACATTTTATCAACACATTGAGGACCCTGAGAACATTTCCCTGATGGATACCGATTACATAGGCAAAGAGGACCTCAGAGTGTTGATGAAATGTCCAAAAATGTTCTGAATCCAAGGCGGTTTGTTGGTGAGGAGATCCATAGCTGGCCATGAGCAGTGGGGTGGTCCCCCCTCATTCCGAAGCCTGATGTTAAGTCACACCCATGATGCGGCCACAGCTAGTCATCGGGGGTTTCATATGACACTAACAATCTTAAGAGAGGTTGCATACTGGCCACACATGGGGCAGGACCTCGACCAATACTTGAAGGGGTGTCTTGTGTATGCACAATTTCAGCCAACATCACTCACATACTGTGCGCCTCTCCAAAAGAGGGGGATGGCACTGCCTTGGTCAGATTTACAAGTTCTAGTACATGTTGACCGCGTCATGCTTGTTCACTAAATGGGTGGAATGTCTCCCGGCCCCAAATTGCAAGGCAGAAACAGCAGCTACCCTGATGATCAACCACATCTTCTCGCATTTTGGACTACCCCAAAGGATCGAGTCAGACCGAGGTAGTCACTTCACTAGCAAAGTGATGACAAAGATGTGGGAGATACTTGGGGTCAAAAGGAAACTACACATTGCCTACCGGCCAGCCTCTAGAGGTGGAGTTGAGAGATACAATAAGACAATTGTGAGCATATTAAAAAAGTTTGTGGCAGAATCTTGGCCAAGTTGGGACATTCGATTACCTCTTGTCCTGATTGCCATCAGATCTACCCCTTCTTCTGCAACAAAAATGTCACTGTTTGAGCTGATGACTAGAAGAAGGATGGTGCTTCCCCAGCATCTGCTCTACAGAACCCAAGAGCAGACATTAATAAATGCCTCCACAACTCATGAGTATGTTGAGAATCTGAGAAAACACCTTCAACATGCTTTTGCCTATGCTCAGTGAAATCTAGAAAGATCTGCAGCTAGTATGAAGACCCACTATGACCTTAAAACTACTAGAAAAGAATACCAAGTAGGAGACCGGGTCTACTTGTGCAATTTCCAAAGGAACCAGGCCAAACAGCGCAAATATTTTCCTAGCTGGTGGGGTCCTTTTGAAATTGTAGACAGAATCTCACCAGTCCCCTACAAAATCCATATCCCCAAAGGCAGTGTGGCATGGGGGGAAGATAAGTGGGTCCACAACAACCAGCTGAAGTGTTGCCATCCTAGGCATACTCTGCAGCGGTTACCAGTCATTTGGTCGAAAACCAAATGATCGAATGCCATTTGGTGGAATGCCAAATGGGCGAAAAAATTGTCGATTATTTATTTATTTATTTTTTATTTGGGGGTTCCTCCCCCAAGCCCCCTTTTTCTTGATTTATTTATTTTTTTTTTTACCAACCAAAACGGAAAAAAATATAAATAAATAAATAATAAAATTTGACCTTTTATTTCCGACCAATTGGTATTCGACCAAATGGTCATTCGATCTTTTATTTTTGACGAAATGACTGGACACCCTCTGCAGCAACTAGAGGATTAATCTGGAAACCCACAGGGGGACATTCCAGACCCCTAGAAAATTCCAACTGTAAAACCCTTCCACATGTTAAAATTAGTAGTAATTACAAGCAGCAAAGATTGTCATTTATATGTCTAATGTATGCGCCTGCCCCACTACATGAATAGTGGTGGGGAAATGTCCACAAATATGCTCTGTTTTGACATCATAGGACTGAAACCATGGATGCTAAGCACCAAGGAGGACCACTCAGGGACTGGAAGGAAAAACCCAAGCGGCCGGGGTATCGCTCCATACTCCATACTCTCATCCGGATCCGGCGAGGAGAACCTGTCGATCCACCACTGATGGGAGAAGCAGACACATTTTTCCACTTGGACCAAAAAGAAAAACTGAACATCCCAATCTCCTGACTTCCTTTTGACGGGCAGTCAAATTTCAAGTCATGAAGGGGGGCTTTGTGGGATGCATTAACCCACTTATGCTCTGCCCTGCGGCATCACTGTGTCCTGGTGGTGCCAGAATCATCAAAATGGCTGCAAAACCCCTTTGCGCGTCAAAACCTATGATAATTGTGCTCTACAAAGCACAAAAGATGGCTGCCAAATCTACCACGCATGTTGTCAGTGATGGAACAGAGACCTCACTCCTGAAACATGTTATTGGGCTGCCCAACCAGTAAAAACGGAGACTGCATGAAAAGCAGTGCTCGCTGAAAGAAATCCGGAATCTTGTTTTTAAATCTTTTCTTGGTAGCTGAAAATACAGAATGCTGGTCCAAAACACCCACAAACACCCAATCTTCTTCCTGAGTGTCACATTTTACTGAATTCAAGAAATCATTGTGAAATCACAATATCCTGAAAAGCTGAATTTATCATCTAAACATCCACAGCCAGAGTGCCTGCCTGTGGGATCTGTCAAAATCTGGGCAAAGTACCAGCGGCGCCTGAATGACTGTTTCAAAAGCCTGCATTAAAACTGTAAACTTGTACCTTTGAAATCTAATGTCTAAAATCTAAGTGACCTGTTATCAAGAGTATTTAAACTTCATGGTTTAGAGTCTGGAATCATGTTCTAGATGCTTGTTTTAAAATTACAAGTTTATTTAAACCAAAACATTTTTTACAAATGACATTTAAATTAAGCCTGACTCCAATCCAAAACCAGTAGAACCCCCCCTCCCCCACCCCCCACAGGGCCAGGCACCTCCCTTCTGCTCTCTAGACCAGAAAGTCACACCCACGTGATGATTAAGAGGGGAGGAGAACTCGGGCTGCTGTGGGAAGAACACAATGGACTTCCTCCAAGGCAAGGAGATGCTAATCGGGAAGGATCGTAAATGGCCTCTGCCAGAAGGAAGGGGGCAGAGATTGCTTCTGAGCTGCAAGAAGGAGAAGGAGGCGTGGACAACCTTTTGTGGACAAAAAGCATATTTCTAAAAAGACTGATAATTTACTGTACAGTTGTAAAAAATATGTAAACCCCGGACTTCTGAGCCTAATTTTTGGCTGCACATTTTAAGAGGAGCCAGAACTCTGTGCTATGTTCTGGGAAGTAACTGTGAAAATGATGGTTTTGCAGCAAATGTATTTACGTCAAAAGCATGAAACTTCACACGCTTATGCCCATATGCAATGCACACAGTTTAACACATTTTTGGATAAACTAGATATTGTGTTCCGGCCCAAAAGGGCAGAATTCTGTCAAAAGCCGACACAAGATCCTACAGGGACGGCGCTTGGAAGAGCATTTGCTCCACAAAATATTTGATTCAGATAGGTTATTGTTATAAAGTTTGCAAAATTGTAAATATGTATTATACTAAAAGTAGATTTCATATTCAAAAGCCAAGGGGAGGATTCCCTGACTCATAAACCCACATTATCATGGTGACACCTTGTTTTCTCCTCCAGTCAACGGAGAGGGGAAACTCTAGCCTATAGCCAGCCCAGGGGGCACACTTAGGATAATCCAGCATACACACCCCTTTGCCAAATGTATAAAAAGAGACAGCTGAGGACTTATAAAAGACACACAGATTCACCCTCTGCCCGATTGCTGGTGGAGCACCCTGCGAGAGGACCAGATATCTTCCTTGCTCCTGACTCCAGAAACTTGGCAAGCAGAAAGGCCTATTTCTATAGCTGAACCATTCTCAGCTTGGCCTTATAATTCCAGAAACCAAAATTTACCTGAGAAATCTAAGGGGAGCAAAAGAACAGCCAGGCTGTGCTGTAACTGCTTTCCTGCTAAAGAATTATTACCAGAATCCAAAGACCCAATCCAGTAGTGCAGTGTTGTGACCAGATACCTGTGACCAGAGCCATTGCTGACCCAGTCCAGTGCGGTGTGCCCAGCAGCCTGTCCCAGACTGGTGTGCCCAGCAGAATTTCTGAGCAGAATCCCTGATCTTGATGGACCAGAATTCCTGACGGTTCTGTTCAAATATATATAGTGAGTATCCATAGTATAGGTTTACTAGCCTATGTACTGTCCATACTAATCCCTATCCAAATCCATCCCATCTTATATGCAGAACTGCATTGTTAGAAAACGTTTTGAATTGCCTGAACTCTTTATCTTATCCCTACTATCTTCCTTCCGTACTAGTAGTATTAAACATATCTTTGCGCTGATATATTTCATCTGAAGAAGGCAAGCTCCTCGGCAGACATAAAGCTGATCCAGAGGCACACTGGTCTAGTGGCTGTGCTTCAGTGTGGTATTTGCTTCTTCATAGTCACCCCCTAGTGTAAAGGAATCCTGTTTGTCTTTTGAAAGCGCATCCCTGTTTTCTCATTTTGGTGCATATTTGAAAAATATTACTTCCAGTAAAAAGCCCATAACTTCATCACATTTTATGCTAGAAACACAATTTAAATGGCTGCTTGTAGCTAACATCCACAGCGTTCCATAAAACTGCATCTCAAGTCCATGTAGTTTTCCCACAATTACGATTACTGCACACGGAAAAGTTTGCCGCAAATTTTGTTTTAGGAAATTTCTATAATGTGTAAAACAGCTTTTGATTGCAACCAACCTCAGTTTTAAGATTTTCACATTGCTTATTAGTATGAAATCATTGCTAGTGTTTGTCTGCAACCAGATAAAGCAACTCCCATTAGAATTTAAACAAATTCTGTGATTTAAACCAGATTTAGTGTTTTATCCAATCCATTCTCAGATAACTGTAAAACCATTTTGACAGCTTGCCAATCAGTTCTGTTTCTCTCTTGTGTTTGCTGGGGGGGAAATTGGGATTGACATTTGTTTGAATTCTGCATTCTTGAAACCTGTTCTCTCTCCTCCTATCTCTCTACATTGCATATTGGCGGCGTTGAGGCGTGTGCAGGCGGAAATAGTAACCACATTGCTATTTGACTTGAACACACACCCACAAAAGTATTATTGCTGTGCTGCATTGTTTTTGCTCATTATTACTCCTTGTGATTAAAGAGATTGCTTAATGTGACATGACCCCATTGGTGATTATTGCATCCCCATTAAAAATAGTGTGATTATATTGTGAATATATAAATAAATATTTTAACTTTGCAAACCAGCCTGATTCCTGGTTCAGTGTGAAGGGGGGGGGTCCAAGAGTGGGGCGTGATATAAGTGATACATCGTTCAGAATAACAGAACTTTTAGACACAAATAAATAACGGTTTCAGTTGTGCATTACACGCTAGGCATTGACTTAGGTGAAGTGCCGGACTGAAATCACTTACAGACCATCCAGCCCTGGATGGCTACACACTGCCTTTGCCTGAACGACAAAAAGACAGAGATACTTTTGGTGGGTCCCTTGGGAGTGATCAAGAAGCTCAATGCCCAATACTTCTCCTTCAACATTAATGGCATCCTGATGCATGTCTCGGCTTCAGTGAAGACACTAGGAATCTACCTGGATGCTACTCTTTCACTCACACGGCTAGTGAATGCCATCACCTCTTCTGCTGCCTACACTACTAAACTCACCAGGAACAGCATCAGATGAGAAAAGTGATGCAGACCCACTGGCTGAACATTGCAGTTTTGAAATTCAGATGTATTGGAACTTCACAAAAATAAAGCTTCAATGTTGGCACCTGTCTACTAGTACCAACGCGATAAGTTGGTGTTTCCATAGAAAGAGCATTTTTTGGGTGGCTTATAACTTCGCTCCCTCTGGACGAATCCTCGCCAAACTTTGCAAAAAAAGTATATGGCCTACTCTGAATTGTTTTGCAAAGGTTGGAGAGGTTTGGTCCGGGGGGGGCAAAGTTATAGGGGGGTCCCAAAACTTTTGTTTTTTCCCATAGAGATAATGGGAAAAAACTTTGCGCACGCCTACAGCCCAAACCGCTGGACGGATTTACACCAAATTTGCGGCAGGAGTGGGGGCTTGGTCCCGAAAGCATGCTTTTGCAAATTTGGTGTAAATCCGTCCAGTAGTTTTTTTTAAATGACAAAAATGTAAGGCAAAAAAATGTGTGATATCTCCGTTCGCTTCACATACGGACTTCCCGGTTCGCTCTGTGGACAGTGCCCTGATTGGCCGAGCAGCTTCCGTGATGTCCGCGTACATGCGACGTGTTCGCTGATTGGACGGTGTGGTGCGTGAAGCGCCTCAGATTTTCTGTGGCGCCGGCCATCTTGCCTTCGCGGACGACCGCGGACAGCGCAGTGAAACTTGGATTAAAAATTGTATTTAGTGAAGTGTGTTGGCGTGTAAGAGTGTTTGGGGAGGGTGGGGGAGTATGAGATAGGTTCAATGTTCTGTTTTATTTATGTGCTAGACACTTTTGTTGTGTTCGATTTTTCTGCGGACAACACGGCTGTTCTGAAATGTTCGTAAATAAACAGAATGGATTCGGTGTCAAGTTGAAAGTGTTCTAAGAAGACTCGTGGGGGCCTGGAATGTTCGCAGGGGGTGTCCTGAAGACGTTGTCTGTATTGTTCATTGTCAAGCTGAAAGTGTTCTAAGAACACTCACGGTGTCCTGAAATGTTCGTAAATAAACAAAATGGGGGTGTTCTGAGGACGTTCTCCGTATTGTGTGCCTGCTTAGCTGTATCCAATGAGGGAATGGCACAGAGAATGAAGTGGAAATGGTAGAAGGGCTGTCTAAGAGTTATGCGGTCTGCGGACAGGGCGTGCCACATCCGGGGTTTTCCAGCAAATCCAGCATGGAAAGAAGACTGCAGGGATCAGCCAATCAGATGTTGAGGTTGTGGAATTTTTTCAAAGAGACTGTGTGTAGTGAAGATGGCAGAAGTGGAGAAAGTCAGGGTGTTGGTGCTCGGAGATATGCTTGTGCATGGTTTACAACAGTATGCTCAATGCAGGCATGTTGCAAAGAATTTTGATGTTAAAGGAGTGGAGGTGGTGTGGAGCACTGTGCCTGATTGCAATGTACAGGGAATTGTACACGTTTGTGAAGATATGGGCAGGATCAACAGTCCCCATGTGGTAGTTTTGCACTATGGTGCTTATCATTTGGGCTATGTCAGTGCCCCTACTTTGTTGGCAGATTTGGAACAATTGGTTCAAGCAGTAATGAACATCCTTCCAAATGCCAAAGTAATTTTTTCTGGATTAGTACCTAGGGCAATATGGGACAATAGTTCAGTTTTTTGTCCTCAGAAAAACAAGGCTAGGTGTGTAATCAACCAGGCATTTGTGCCTTCATGCTTAGAGCTGGTATTTTCTTCTGTAATAATGAGAATATTGATTCCAGTAATGCTGTTTATTTTAAAGAAGATGGCATGTCCTTATCTTTTATGGGAAATGCCATTCTGTTTTGGAATGTAAGGGTTGCTTTGGAGAAGGTTATGTGAAGATTTTAGGAGTAAAGTAAGAAAAAAAAATACAAAATAACAGGTGTCTGTCAAGCATCTGCAAAAAACCCCCCAAAAAAACAGCTCTTTTCAGAGCCAACCACTGATGTCATCTTTGATGTCCTGGGTGTTAGTGTTAGCAGTGCATGGTGGCGCGAGTTATGGTTGCTTATGTTACCATAACTGCCGAATTTCAGGGGTTTTTCGGTTTTACTTTGAAGCATAATGTCCCATTTAACAAAGTTTTTTCACTGAATTTCATAGGTTTTTAGTACCGCAACTTAACCATAACGTCCCTTTTTAGCAACGTTTTTTCACTGAATTTCATAGGTTTTTAGTAGCGCAAATTAACCATAACGTCCCTTTTAACAACGTTTTTTCACTGAATTTTATATATATATATATATATACATATATAGTTTTCTTACTGTTTTATTCAGTTTTTTCCTCCTCTCCCTTCCACCTTCTCCCTCTCTTCCCATCCTCCTTTATTTGTTTCTATGCACGTACTCTATCAGAATTGTCCCTGGACCTAGTATAATAGCAACAAATGTTAGTCTCCTCCCCCTTTAGTTGTCCCCCCTCAGCACTAACCGAAATGGGTCAGGTCTAGTACAATAGTCCCTTGTTTTGTTCCTCTCCCTCCTTTCTCCTCCCCCCTCCCTCACCTCTTGTTGATCTCTGGCTCTACCAGAAATGTCGTCAGGCCTAGTACGGTAGTCGCTTGTCTGTTTCCCATTTCCCTCCTATCTGTGTTTTAGCTCTTGCACTATCTGAAATGTCATCAGGCCGAGTATGATAGTTAATTTCACATTCTTGTTGTTCATGGCCTGTAAGAATGTCATTGTATTTTCCCTTGTTCCTCCCTTGCCGTGAAGAACTTTGAAACACATTGTGTATATAAATAAACTATCCTATCATATCAAACTAATAAATGCTTCCAGACCTTTCCAATCCCCGGACAGCTGCCTTACATTTGCCCGAGCTATCTTTGGATCAAGGCTCAACTACTGTAATGCTCTCTTTGCAAGCTCCCCTGCACACAACAGCCAAAAGATTCAGAATAATGCGCTTCAAGCAGACCCAAACATTCCCAAACTTGAGCACATCACCTCAGCTGGGAGAAAGTGCCACTGGCCCCTCATTCACAACCAGATTCTATTCAAAATGCTGTCAATCTCTCGCAGGTTTCTCTCCAATGAAGATAACTAAAGAACATTTGTCCTGACCCACGGCATTGGCCTATGCCTACCATCTCATCCAGCCCAAAATGAAACATGCCAAAGCTGGAGACTCGAGCTTCCCAACCGTCATAGCCAAACAATAGCACCTACACCCACCAACCACGTGAGCAGAACTTTCCTACTGGACCTTACGGAAATCTCTAAAAACATTGCTATTTGCTTGAATGTTGATCCTGTAACTACTTGATATACTGACTGTCTGTACATGAGCTGTCTTTACGAGATACTGGTAGGTGTGCTTTATGAATGGAAAAATAAATACATAAATAAATAAATCGTTGAGCCCATTGTCTTGGTACCAAAACCAGATGGGTCGACACGATTCTGCACTGAGTTCAGGCAACTTAACATGATCTTTTCATATGAAGCTTATCCCATGCCTAGGATAGATGAACTGCTTGAAACACTGGGTTCTGCACACTACCTAAGTATTATAGACCTAATAAAAGTGTATTGACAAATAACCCTATGGGAGCAAGACAAAGAAAAAAACAGCTGTCACCAGTCCCCAGGGTCTATACCAGTTCACCGCCCTGTCTTTTGGCTTACATAGAGCAGCTCCAGCTACATTACAGTCTTTAGTGGACCATCTCCTAAGGCCACACTTGGCATATAGTTCGGCATATCTAGATGACATAATCGTCTTTAGTGAAACGTGGAAGTCACATCTGAAATATCTTACCAAAGTGGTAAAAACATTGGGAGAGGTTGGATTACTCATCAATCCAGAGAAGACTGTACTAAGGCCCAATCAGATCAAATATCTGGGTTATACCAACATGAGAGGACACAAATCCTACCACAAGTAGATAAAGTGGAAGCCATAAGGAAATTACCACTTCCCAATACAGAAAAGGCATAAGAATATTTCTGGGATTTGTCGGTTACTACTGAAGATTTATACCACATTGCTCCTCTATTGTAACTCCCTTGATGGATGACTTCAAAGCAAACCATACAGGAGTACTAAAGGAAGAAGGACAAGCTATCACCACATTAAGAGAGCTAAAATAAATCATATCAGCCCAACCTGCGTTCCGGTGAACCAACTTTGCAAAATACTTCTTTTTCAAACCAATGCTTCTGGAAGTGGTCTAGGGGCAGTCTTCTCACAAGGAAAGATGGACGAGCTCTGACCTGCAGCTTTCCTCAGCAGGAAACTCTTACCACACAATATAACCTGATCTACCATTGAGAAAGAATGTTTGGTCATCTAATGGGCTATTGAATCATTCAGGTGCTATCTATTGGGCCACTCATTCATTCTATTCGCTGATCATGTCCCATTGCAGTGATTGTCCATACAGAACGACTCTAATCACTGAGTACTTCAATGGTTTCTTACCCTACAACCTTTCACCTCCAAGACCTTGCATAAACTAGCTATGTTGCAGGTGGTTGCCGACTACTTGTCTCGTGCCTCTGATCCACCCAAATTGCTTGATCCCAGGGTGGGGGCTTGTGAGGTGGTGAACATTGACTAAATTGAAGCATGCTGGAATAAGAACACTGTGGGGTACACAGCAAAATGCACTGGTGTTGTGGCATGATAATTGACTGCAATGGCTTTTCAACATGACAAGTTCACTTTCAGGTATCCAAGGAGCTTGGGGCTTAAAACGATCAGCACAGGGATATGGAACAACAAGGCCGCTTTTCTTGGCAACTGCTTAGTGCAGAAAGGGATACCCTCAACAGAGATCGAACCACCTTAAGAACACCTCAAAACCAGTTGTAAATGGAACTATTGTTTACAAAAGAAGGTTGGTGTTCCATATTGAAAAGCCAGGAACGGCCAATTCGAAGTGTATCCCAGAAAGCACAAAAGTTGCATGGTTAACACAGGTGGACAGGCATCATGGCAGCCATGGATGGATGAACCGGCTCTAGGGGGTGGGATTACATAAAAAACTTCATGTGACACAGGACGGGTGCTAAATCCGGATTGGCTGAAGTACCGGAAAAGAAAGAAAAAAAGAAAGACGACCAGTTGCAGTGTGTCTTTTTGGATTTCCTTTGCTTCAGTAGCTGGACACGAGACTGGCCTGCGATAGTACTGCTGCTGGGCCTATGAGAAGGACACACCAGACTGAAGAACGAAGGAGAGCTCAACCTTATTTGGTTTCCCCATAAGGAAAACTATCAGCAGAAATATTGTGGGAGCAGAAGAAAGAAACCATAGAAATGCTGTATTTTTTCTAATTCATTTTGACTGAACAAGCCACCTGCCTCTGACTCTGTATCTCAGTTTGTTTTGGTTGTCATTTGGAAAGTGATGCAGGTAGTCTTGAACATGATGTGTGCTTACCGAGAAAGCAAGCGCAACTCCTTGAGGAAATGGGTGATGCACTATGCGTCTGGGCCTGCTGTAAATAGGATATTGCCACAGTTCAGGACTTTGATAACTGCTCTGAAAGTTAGGCCATACAAAAAAGTCTTGATGTTTGGGTGCAATCTGGTCCAATATTGTTAGCGTGTGCTTGGTTGTTTGGGTCTTCTTGATGAAGTTTATTTTAAGTGAGAGGTCACAGTCAGTGGTCATTCGGAGAGATTTTGCAAGAGTTGTAGTGTGAATCCATTCAGCTTCATGTCAGATAATTTTGAACTTGGGGATGCTTGGTGGTGCTTCCTGAGGCAGTTCATTTTTCCTTTGTCGAGTGAAGATTCAGGTAGGCAAATGATTTCCATTTTTGGATGGAGAACAGTCAATGCTTGAGGCGATGGATGTTGTTGATACAGTTGAGGATAAAAGATGTGCGTCATCGACATATTCATATAAACTGTAATCAATGTGTGCAATACTTTCCCCACGAGGTTCTATTTAGAGTTTAAAGATGCAGTGGGACAGTATGGAGCCTGTTGTAACTGCAAAAGGTTACTTGGCAGTTGAGGGTTCAGGAATGTAAGGCGGACAACTTTGTGAAGAGTTTTCATAATTTGCCTCACTATCCCTACCCTGAGCAGGATTTCCCTGCCTAAAATAAACTAAAGGAAACACTCTAACAAAGGATATCTGTCCCTCACACTTATACATTCAACAAATCAATAAGAAAATGCAAGGCAGTTCAAAACAATAATATCACCACAGTTCCTTCTTATTATCTGTATTATCTGGGTGAATTCCCCTTCCCCAGTGTTAAGCAGGATTCTGCTTTACAGTTAAAAAAGTCCTTGTAGTGTCAACTTGACAACAAAAAGTTTCAACACTTCAATGAAACACCAAAGAAAATAGAATGTTCTTTCTCTTCTTTGAGCAAGAATGAACCTTAGAATTCTCATCTTCACATGAGCAACAAAAGTTGTCTTTGTCGGGATGATTTGCCATAACTGAATACTTCTGAAGAAATGCAACTACTCTGGTATATACAGCCCTTCCTTTATCACCACAAACAGCATACATTGTTTTTGTTAGGATTATTTGACACAACTGAATACTTCTGAAGAAATGTAACTCCTCTACAGCAGTTGTATACAGTGCTTCTGTCAGCACTGCAAAAAGCATACATTGTCTGTGTCAGAACGACTTTACAGCACTTCATCCACTGCTAGGTTTCCTCCCATTCCAGGCCTACTATTTCAAAGTTTTACCATCCGTGTATACTCCCCTGCCCGAACAGTATTTCACAGAACAGAATGTGCTTCAATGGTAACCTACAATTTAAAAAAAAAACTTTACAACGGCTTCCCAATGTTTGTTATTTTGCAGCATTAAACCTTTTTACCAACTCTTCAGGGAAAACAATATTCACATTGGTGGTCTTTAATACTCGTCTGCAAATTATGCTCCTCTCCTTCTGAATAACCTTTTTGAGAAAGGCAGCCTTTTTGACACCCCCTTCTCTTCTCTGCACAAGTAATCAACTATTGGTAAGGATAGTGTCTTATTCTGTTCCTATCTTGGTGTTGGCAATATGTGTTTATGTCCGCTGTTGATATATGTTTCACAAAGTATGAATAACAAGTTTCACAACCTTTGGCGTTCCATTACTCCCCTCTGACCTTCAGGAATATCTGTTGGACTTGAATTGCTTAGTTTTTTGTTTCTCTTGGCTTGGGTAGTGGTTGTATGCATTAGCCTTAAAACATGTTAGACCCATTCAATTCTCCATAAACTCACATTCTTAAATATACAGTCATTTGGGTTTAACAAATATGAGTTGAGCTGATTTCTTATAGTTTGGTATTCAAAATTACTAACACCTCTTCCACTCACACACAAATGAAAATGCCTGTCCTGAACATCCAAGCAGTCTCGGAGTGCTCTGGAGTCACTTTCCACTTGTGATCCCACCGGGAAAGTTGCATGCTTCTGACCTCTGGATGTTCGCAGGTCTTCTGCTGCAGTTGCTCCTCACGACCCAGCAGGCAGTTTCTCCTGGTCCGCCTTCATCTGTGCCACTCGTTAATGGGGCTTCCTTTGCTCCTGAGAGTCTCTGGTGTATGACAGCCAATGGAGACCCCTCAAGAAGGAAACCATCCCTTGCTGCATTCTCCTCCCACTGTGCAGCCTCTTCACAATGAGTCTTCAAAGGGCAAACCTACCCTTTGCATGCTTGCCGCTGCACAACCTCTGCAATTGGGACAACTGGATGCATAGACCCTCTCAGGACGTAGGCAGCCTTAGGCCTAACTAAGTTTACGAGGTAGCACAGATGGGGGTGTGGGTGTATCTCTAGAGGGATACACAGCCCAGGCCTGGCAGGCAATGCTCTTTGGTGCAGAGCTGTTGGGACTGGTCAAACAAGTTGCCCCTGGCCACAACTGAATGCAAGTTCCAAAAGAACCTTCTGGGTTTACCGACCTGTGCACCGAACTTCCCTTTGCAATAGACCTAGACTGTGGCCATTTGCAAAAGTCTGCAGGGTCAGACCAATATTCTACTGGAGCAGGCTTTGGACTAGTGATTACCTGGTGAAATATAGGCTGGCAATTGCTGATGTGCTTTCCTGGGAAGGGGGTGGGTCTTTACCATGGTTCTTGCTTGTGAAGAAGGAATTGCAGGCCATCGGTCTAATTGAGTATTGGATTGGCCCTGGTATTATTAATATAGATTTTAAAAGCCCTATTGTAAATGCTCTTAGGACAGCAAGGTTGAAGGAAATTAGCGGAACGCTGGTGGCATCAGACCAGTTTACCAAATACTGGTCACTGAAGTCCTCTCTGGGGTATGAAGATTATCTGGACCAGATGCAACCGAAGCAGATACAAACATGTTCATTAAGGGTTGCATTGACATTTTGCCCCTGGCTGCCTTAAGGAAGAAATTGAACCATGTTGTTACTCCAGCATGCCCACTATGCAAGGTTGCAATAGAAAACATGTGTCACTTCCTGTTGCTGTGCCCGCACTATGGTGACTTGAGGAGAAGATCTCTCCGGATTTCTTGAGATATTCATACTAAGGCAGAGGCTTGGTCCCTATGTGTAGCAGCCAACAATCCTGCTGAAACTTTTGCTACAGGCTGTTTTTTATTGAGGGCTTCGAGAAGGCCTGTCCTTTACCCATCTGACTTCTGGTGTGACCCACTCTATTATTTAGTCTAACCAAGATATAGTAGTAAAGAGGGCCAGACTGCCTGTATGATGGAATTTAGATCCTCCAACTGTCTATTAATTATTGAGTGATTGCACATGCGCATCTGTTTTGTACTTTCTTTTTGTTTGATCATATTCGATACTTGTTATGGTGTCATTTTATGATTAGTACTGAATTTTAATAATTATATGATATTTTACTTTGTATTTTTCTGTATCACATCACTGACTTTTATGGTAACCTTTATCGAAATAAAGTACAAATGAATGAACGGACCCTGCCTAGACGCCATCTGAACACAGTGTGCCGTTGGTACCGGCAAGATGTGCACCTTTGAACCTTTAATATGCGGTTTTCATGTGGCACCCAGATAGATTGCGCCCTTGCACATTTAATAGTTGGTGTGTCCTTGGCACCCAGATGAATTGTGCTTTTAAAACTCAGTGTGCCTATGACATCCAGACGTCATGCATCGTGTGCCTAATGCCTTAGCATGTATGTGCTTATCAAGTAACACTTAATATGATGATCTCATGTGGTACAGGATTGTACATCTTGTGCATTTAATTACAATTTCTCCTTCATCACCCAACATTAGCGACTCTGTTTTCAGAAAGGAAAGCTTGCCTTCATGCTCCTTAAATGCGGGCATGCCTGTACCTCGTTGTACAACTATTTGAAACATATTCTCATGCTATTCATTTCATTAGTTATATGCTACAAAACCTTTTTCAACCAAAGCTGCAGTGAATTAATCGTGCACATTCGGTAATTTCCCTCAACAATCCTTATGAGTTTAAATTGTACTAAAGCCTACTATAGCACATTCTGAATTCTGACATTTAACTCTAGCAGCAAGGTGTTCATTCGAAAACTGTTTGAAACCTAACTCAATATTCGCCTTAGTTTAATAATGATGAATATAATTATGTGGTCATTTGAGCCCTCTGCACGGACAATATTACAGTAACGCTGCAACACGAGTTCAAAGGTGTATGTCCATCTATTTAAATTATGCTCCTCGTGCAGTGCATTTCAAAACAGGGTACCTCAGAAAGTAAATTATTCCCAGCAGTTTAACAACTGTCATCAAGTTCTTGATAGTTCCCCAAAATTAGGTTTCTACGACTGCGGATTTTTCTTCTTTTTACACGGTTATTTGAAAGTGATCAGACCGCATTTCAATCGCAGACATTGTTCATGGGGCGCGTATTCTGACACCAACATGATAATGGGCCATGCCCCACTGTCCTGGCAGCTCTGTGCTTGCAGTTTCTGACATTATATTGAACTGCTCGTTGGGTCGTTCACAGGTAGGTCTGTTGTCCCTCCTGCCTATGCCCTGTGGTTAAGCACTGATGTTACCCTGTGGTGTAGCAGGCGTGGGGGAGTGGGAGAGCTTGGCTGAAGCCCAATGGCGCTGGATAGTCTTTCTCTCCCGTGAGTGTGACTACTCCCTAGCATCTGGTGGGCACATTTGCTTCTTTCTGTTCTTAGTTCCAGTGCATGTTGCCTTTGTGATTTTGCAACTCGCATGCCAAGGGTGCATACGTCCCATAAGCTTGTAAGCGGTGCTTCTTAAGACCTTGCAGGGCTCTACTTTCAATTCATCCATTTCAATTTGTCTCAGAGTGGCTTGCCCACTGACAGTCTGATGTTGCTCCTTCTGCCTCTGCCCCTTGCTGCAGCAATTCCTATACCGCATAGTGCAGCATGTAAGAAGAGCAAGTTAGAATCTCTGGCTCACAGATTACCTTCCCTGGCATTTGGCGGGTACACTGGATCACCATCCGCATCAGGATCAGTAGCTCTGAAGATTCTCTCTGTTCCTTATCAATGGGTCCCCTGGCAAATGACAGGATCACCAGTTCCTTTCTTGTCTCACACTTCCGACTCAGAGGCTTTTGGCTCACAGGCTTCTCAGACTAGGGTGTCAGGGGGGATGGATATGTTCTGGGGGCAGTATCGGCTGGTTTGGCTTCTCCCCACAGTAGATAAAGCTTACTTCATCACCAAATTGTTATATATCAAAGTTGCATGCAACCCACTTGCTCAAACTCAACGCATCTAAAACGTTATATTATTTTTACATTTGTGTAACGCCCAGACACACGGGTATCACAGCGTTTGCACCATAGCAACAAGAATAAGCATACAAGTATTTAAACATAGCAGATGCTAAGAAGGTGAAGAAGTCTCTCAGACACAGTTAGAATTAGTCATATCTGTCAAATAGTCAGGTTTTCAGTAATTACTTGAAGACGAGGTAAGCGGGTTCGTTTCTGATGTACAGAGGGTGTCAGTTACAGAGAGAGGGGGCTGTAGTGCTGAAGCTGACACCGCCAGCCTTGGTGAGCTTAATGCGAGGGATCACCAGAGTGAGTTGTTGGGTGTAGAAGAGAGGTCTGCAGTGGTGTCTCCTTGTAATGCAGTTGTGCTGGTCTTGGAGTGCTTCTTTATGGATGCACCATTGCACAATGGTCAAAGTTTTGAAGTCAATCCTGGCTTTTATCGGCAGCCAGTGGACCTCCCTTCGTGTGGCAGAGGCCATGGGCTGCATGCAGGGCTTTATTTTGTAGTAACTGCAGCTTGGCCAGTTTGGATGCTGACTAGACCTTCACGAGTATGTTACAGTAGTCGAGTTTACTCAATATTATAGCTCTGGCAACGGTCAGGCAGTTGTTGGTGGTCAGGAACTGTCTGTTTAGTGAGATGAGCTTGTCAGTATGGGCAGTAGAGGAAGCATGGGACTTAATGTGCCTGGACATTGATAGGTCGGTATCAAGGTAAACACCTAGTATTTTGGCATGTTTGAGAACAGGGATGGTGGAGCCATCAATAAGGAATGAGGAAGGGTTGAGTGCTTTGATGCGGTTTGGAGAGCCGACAATGTTTTCTCATCATTAAGACATATGTTAGTGGTGGGGGGGCATCCAGTTTTGGGTGGTGCTGAACACTTTGGTGATGGTGGCAGTGGAATTGATGTGGTGGCTGGAGATAGGGATGAGAATCTGCATATCGACTACAAGGTTGGTATACATGATGCCTAAGGTGTTGAGGATATCAAAGCGTGGCTTGGTGTAAGTGTTATAGAGGGTGGGGGATAAGCAGGATCCTTTTGGAGCACTGACGGGGACCGGGAGGGGGTCAGCTGAGTGCGTATCGATGAACACTCTAGAGGTCCTGTCACTGAGGAAGGATTTCATCCACGAGAAAGCCTCTGCGGAGAAGTGGAAGAGAGAGGAGAGGTTATAACAGAGCAGATCATAGTCAACCAGATCAAATGCGGCCAAAAGATCTAAGAACAGGAGAATGGCTAGGTAGCCTGTGTCTCTGATGCGGTCAAGCTGCAGTTTGAAATATAGGAGGGCTGTTTCTGTACTGTGTTTCGGTCATCAGCCTGACTGTCTGGTAAAAAGGAGCAAGTATTTCCCCTGGAAATGTTGTACCTGGAGGTAGGCTTGGTGAAGTTGTATTTTGAGCAGGAATGGTATGGTTGCAATAGGTCTATAGTTAGTAGGTACTGTGGGGTTCCAGTGTGGGCTTTTGTAGGAGTGGGGTGACCCAGGCGGATTTTATGCTAGTAGGGACAGTACAGGACTTAAAGGAGGCATTAATATAATCTGTGATGATGGGGGTACAGCTGGGTGTGCAGGCCTTTATGATGTGGGCAAGACAGGAGGAGGGTCTAAGAGCCAAGATGGTTTTCAGGACAGGTTCCTGGCTGACCAATTGGAAGGGGAAGCAGAGGGGCATCTCTGTTACTGAGGTGATGGGGCTGGCCAGGATAGGGGGTCAGGGGCCTTCTAAACTGTGTGTTTGGTAGTTAGTAGGGCTTTCTTGGTCATAATGTTGCTGCCCAGTAGATCTATTTTGGCTGAAATGGCAGTTTGTATGGTGGTACACCATGCTTCATCAGGGACCATCTGTGCTGTAAGTGCAATAGGATTTTCCAATTCCAGCAAAATGGAGAATAGTTCCTTAATGTTTGAGGTGGTACTGGCAATTCTGTTGTCATAAGACTGGGCTTTGGTGGAAATGATAGTTTTCTTATAGGTTTTGATGGCGTTGGCCAGTTTAGCAGCATTGGTCGGGGTGGGGTGCTTCTTGTGGAGATGTTCAATGGCTCTTTTCTCTCTGCAGAGAGTAACCAGTTCATCAGTGAACCAAATGTTAGTGGACTTGGTGTGTTTCAGGGTTTTCTTTTTTAATGGTGGTGCATGCTGGTCTAGTGTCAGGAGGAGGCTGTCATGGTAGTTTGCTGCAAGGACAGCAGGACACTTAGAGTCCATGAGGGGGGCTGCCAGGGACATTAGTAGAGTGTGTGTAAGTGTTTCATGTCTGAGTTTTCTGGTACTTCTGGACAGATGTGACTGTGCGCAGGAGTTGGGCTAGGCGTGAGATTTGTGTGAAGAAGAGTGAATTCCATCAGGTAGTGATCTGACCATGGCACTGGGCTGATGTGAGCAATGTCTATGGTGGAGTTAACGATCAAAATCCAATGCAGTGATCAGTCCTTTAACATGAGTAGGTACAGTGACCAGTTATGTGAAGATCAAGTCATGCAGAACTTGTAGCTGCAATGTGGCTTAGTGGTAATTGTATCCCAGGTTAAGGTCTCCTAGAATTACACACTTAATGGCTAGTTTGAGGAAAGGAGTAATGGGGAGAGGCATGTTGAATTCAGGGGAAAGGCTGGGATTGTCTTGGCGTTAGATGAGGAATATGTTGTGGGAGGTCTGAGGGTTGGTCTTGAGTTTCAATAGCAGGGTTTCATATCCCTGGATGGGTGGGGCATGTGTGAATGTGGAGGGAAGATTTGGCAATGTGGGTGACCCCTCGAAAGAAGTGGCGTGATCAGCTCTATAGATTGTAAAGTTAGGGGGAATGGCAATGCTGAGCAAGGAGCCAGAGGCGCTATGGAGCCAGGATTGTGTTGGCATGAGTAGATTGAGATGTTGGTTAGTTATGAGGTCATGGACCTCTATGGAGGGAGCTCCCAGTGAGCGTAAATTGATGAGCGTGCAGCTAAGCGATACATCCTGCTTAGTTATGTGGAGTGGTATGGGGGTGGCTGCTGATGGGGTGGATGGTGGGTGAGGAGTTGGGGGGTGCATGGCTCTACTAGCAAGTCTGATCTGTCTGTACTCAGCGGTAGCTGGTAGGTAAGGCCAGTAAGATCTGTGGCTAGGTGCACTATGGAGCATAAATTGAGAAGTCTCTGAGGTCCCAGAGTCAGTTGGGAGGTGGGTGGTGGGCTGTGTGTGGATAGCCTACGATGTGAGGCCAGCTGGGGCCAGGTTTGATGCTTGGAGGGCATGGGCAGCACTTGGAAGAGTTCAGGGATTTGAAGGACACATTTGTTTTGGGGAGGAATGCTGTGGGCCTTGGTAGTTCACCCAAAGGTGTATTGGGTGGGGGGGGGGTACAGATGGGTGGTGGGTGTGTTGTAGGGTTTATAGTGCTGAAGGGCAGGCGGTAGGAAGGGTGTGGGTTTAGGCAGCATAGTAAGCCATAGAGAGGAGATATGTAGCTGTAGGAATGCCAGGATAGATAGTGCTGTGTGGCTAGGTGGGTGTGGGGGCACTGATACAGCTGTCAGGAAGCAGGTTGGCAAGATGGGTGTGTCAGTAGGAGTAAAAGGTGGAAGTGGCTCGAGTGGCTCAAAGGGATTAACTCCGATCCTGGGCTTGTGAGGCGTGAGTGGTGGTGAGTAGCCACAGGTCAGGAGTAAATGGTATACAGTGGTATCTGCATGATATGGGAACTTGGCTGCGGCATAAGTAGCTGAGACATGGAAGGTATCAGGGTTCTTGCCCATCAGTTGGCCCACAGTGGTTGCAGCACCAGGTAGAGGAGACACATGTTTATGCGATTTGCTGTTGCAAGTGTGAAAGACACAGGGAATGCAGGGGATTATTGCAGCAAAGGCAGGCATGGTATGGCCTGGTTGCCCGGCCTGTCCCAGACAAGGCCAGGCACGGACAAGCAGCTTTGTGAGGTGGACTTTGGAGGGTGCCGGCTTTGCCTGCCAGCTTCCTTTCACTGGCCCACTTAACTCTGATCTTGTCCAATCCGCATTGGGCAGCCAGGAAGGGTGACTTGTAATTGAAAATGCGAAAGACCATCTTAGTGGGGAGCGGAGGCTCCAGTGCTGCAAATGTCAGCCCATCAAGACAGAATGGTAGTGCAGCATGAAGCATTCGAAGCCCGGCAGGGCTAACCTCATTGGTGTGTGCAGAAAGAGCAGGGCACAGGCATCATGCTGGGGGCTCGGCTCTGGAGAGGTGGAGCCAGAGGAACAGCGTACCCAGTTCCAACATGCATACGAAACAGGCCGGACAAAGATAAACAGCCTTGTGAGTTGGCCTTTGGAGGGGGCCCGCTTTTGCCTGCCAGCATCCTTTCATTGGCCCACATAACTCAGATTGTGGCCAATCCGCATTGTGTAGCTGGGAAGGGTGACTTTTAATTGAAAATGCACAGCCATCTTAGTGAGGAGAGGTGGCTCCGGTGCTACACATGTAACCCAGCATCTGGAGCCCAGCAGGGCTTACCTCAGTGGCAAGATCAAGGTGCAGGCATCATGCTGGGGGCATGGTGTTGGAGAGGTGGAGCCAGGGGAACATCACACCTGGTTCCCAATTGCATCCGAAACAGGCCAGACAGGGATAAATGGAATATGTCCTCATCTTCCCACCAGGCACAAACCCAACACTTATCCCTGTACACAACTGCCAAACCCCTAGGCTTCACAGTTGACCCCCAAATTCCTTTTTCGCCAAAACATGCAATCTTCACCAACATCTCCTCCATAAAATAAAACATATGCTTCCCCCTGCTCACTTTCCACAGTTCAATCACTGGTTCTGTCCAAACTGAACTATGGAAACACCCTCCTTACTGGACTTTCCAACTGCACCCTTGCATACAAGGCATACAGTATACAGCAGCAAGACTCACTCCCTACCCAAACCCGCACGTATAACCTCAGCTCTCACACCACTTCACTGGTGCCCTATAACCCAGAGGATTGTTTTCAAAGGAATTTGTATATACAGCCATTCACATCAAAACCCCATCTTGTCTTCACAACAAACTAAAACTCATCACCCAAACAGATATCAGACAAAATAGCCAAAATTGCCTTCACATTCCACTCTGCAAACTAACATGCACACAAAAACAATAATTCAACCAGTGGGTTCCCAGAGCCAGGAACACTGTAGCACTTCACATCCGCACCAGACCCTACATCACCACTTTTTGAAAAAGCTTCAAAACATTCCAATTCCACCAAACCTAATCCAGCATCACCACCGTCCCTGCCATCTGTCTATCCAAATGTTCCTATCTTGCTTTCTTATAAATGTGTAACTTCTGTTTCCCCTCCCACTTCTTGACCTTTTTAACCTTGTTAGGTGCCCTGAGACACCCTTGGTAAGGCCGGCATTAAAACATTTAAAATAAAACTATCTTTTTGTGTTATGTGTTATTATCATTGTAGAGCCATACTTTCTTCTGGATTTACATAGAATGAGGGATTCTGATGAAATGTCTTCAATTGACCACACCATTTGAGGCACATTAAAGGCCTGGCATTGTGATACTAATGCACATCACATGTGATTCTGAATGGATTTGCTTGGAATCTCAAAGGCAAACCTTTCATCTTCTGTTTTCTAGTGTTGCTAATTCAACAATATCTTTTTTCTTTATACAATGTGATTTAATTTTGCTTAACAAGCCATTCATATATTTCAGTTACTAAATAATATATTTCAGTTACTAAATAACTACATTTTTTGTTTTCGAGGATTGTGTCATCCCTGAGATGTTTATTTTTTACAATTTTAATAATACCCTTTAACAAAATATATATATAGGCACGGTTTTGAAAGCAGATTAGAAATTGAGATACTCTTGCTCTCTTATTGCAATAATCATTCAATCTCCTGTTAAAATTCATCATCAAGACAACTACCATTTCTGTCTGCAAATCAGAGCTAATACTGATTTGGAAATTGTCAAGGATATGAGCTGATTCTAGAAATTCCAGAGGTTGACTAGTTATTGTTGACTCCAGTAGATTTCTAGGGACCCGGCAACACTGTGGCTGATTTCAGTTCAGTGAAAACTAGGATGGTCTTAATGATGATTTAAACAATTGGGCTGTTTGGTTGATGGAAAGAGAGCATATGTTTGTCACCAATTATTTATGGCAGAAACTGGCCACTTAAATCCTTCATTTCATGAAAGATCTGGAGATCACAATCTTCAAAGAACATCTCTGTAATCACTGAACTTAACCCCATCACTTTCACTCTGAAGCATCCTCCTCCTTGAACCCAACAAAGGAAGCTCTGTTAACCATGCACGCGTCTTGTAACTCCTTGGGTTTGTCCTCTATGTACAGCACTTAAATGCTGCTCAGATAGGCTTGTGTTTTAATATTCCCTTACATGCATACACACATACATATTAATGCATGCATCTTTGAAGGATATGTTTTACAGAGACAACTTTGTAGTTGTAAATATGATAAAGGAACAAAGGTATACACCCTGCAGTGATATCTGACATAATCTGAAGCAGGACGGGGTGCATCAGTATCTTCTGTTGGAGAACATTCCAAGAGTCCCTTTCTGATAACGTCTAAGTGAAATAAGTAGGCAATGCAATAGCATATGATTTGTGAGGGGAAACATTGAGCTGTTCAGCACATTGGGGATCTTCTGTCTGTTGCTGATGTTAAAGATTTCTGCAAATGCTGTGTGAGGTATTCATTCTCTTGGTAAAATAATCATTTTGCATAATGTTATGGTTTTTTAAAATTCCAAATTATGTTGTCCCTTGAGTTGTCTTGATAGGTGCCATTTAAACCCACTTTTCTCATTGTTGTTCTTTTGTAGGCTTGGGTTATGAAACCTCCATGGCTGCTTCTTTCTGTCCCTGCATAAACTTTCATAACTCTTTCGGTTCTGTGAATTTTCAAGTGTGTTGATCCTTTGTGGCCAACATCCCAGCTAATTCAAATAGCTCTTTTCTCATATCTGATTTATTAATTTCTGGCCTTAATGCTCAACGTCTTTTTTCTAACGTCCAACATATCTTTTGGGTAGTCAGCTACATTGAAGATTTTCTGACCGTTCCATGTCACTGGACTTGTTTCTATCAAGTATCTGTATTTGTCCAACCTGCTGATGGTGCACAAGACAAGCAATTACTGGTGTAGATCTCTTTGTGTTTGTAGCCTCCTTTCCTCTGATTCTGTGCACCCTGTGGATTGATCTCTGACTGTTTGTCAAGCTTCAGTACCATGGCTTCTGGAATCCAACTTTCTATGCTACAACCTCATTGTTCCCTATTATTTCAGGCAAACCAAAATAGCAGGGAATACTGTTAGCTGGTAAAAAAAGGGACGTCTGAAGATGGCGTGAAAGCTATAATTACTACTGACACATGCAGACAGAGGTATTCAAATCTTATGAATCCATTATACACCAGTACAGACAACCGCACCAATGACAACAAGGAGGAGGTCATAGCTGGCACACTCAGGAATTGCATCATTTCAGATTAACATTCATGTAGGGAGGCCCAGTTTGTGTATCTCATTTTTTTCAATGACAGTTGATAGTCCGGAATCCAACAGCCAATTAGAATGGCCCCCCTGAAACGGATGGACCAGCTTTACCAATATTTACAAAACTGTTATTTTTCAACTAAAGAACAAATGCACAAAGCCACACAATTCATTGTATTTCTTGTATGTATTGAGGTAAAAAGATGTTTTATCCAAAACTGGTAGAAGAGAGAAAAGACAGCCTGCAGGCTAGCCCAATCCATGGTGAGCATAAGCAAAGCGAGGGCCTGCATGAGGCCTATGGCAAATACCCATCAAGCCTAGACCTCCTCCTGAGTCTTTATCACTTTTAGAGCCCAGAGCACTCTTTCTGCGGTGCTAATAGTGATTTTCTTCACAGAGAATCATGTGCGTGGGGCAAGCACAGACCTGATTCCCTGTGGAAATCAATTTGGCTGCCATACAATATATATTGGAACTTTGAGTACCTTTTCTATGTTGCTGGTGGCTATTGGTTCCGCAAGGAGTAGTGGTGAGTGACTGGAGCCCGTAAATAGGGGTAGAATGAAGAGCAAAGGCGAGAGATATTCAGGTTGGGACGGGGCACGGACTGAAAGGAGGAATCAAGCAGGGATGAGGCCGAACAGTGCACTAAAAAAAGTGAGCATCTGGGGAATTGAGCCAGAAGTTGTCAAGGAACTTGGCCTTACACTGTAGGTTAAAACCTGTGTTGCTAGCTTATTGAGGAGTAAATGGCACCCAAACCAGGGATGTATACATTAGTCCGGGAGGTGGTGTAAATAGTCGCTGGACCTTCCTGGTCCAGGAGGTGATTTTTTAGTAGAGATTTGGAGATGTGCATAAAAAGGGAGTATGTGTTAACATGTGGTGGAAGGTAGTTTCTATGGAGTGCAGCAATGAGTGAGAAGACATGAAAACGAGGTATCAAATGGCAGAGAATATAGAGAAGTGAAGCATATGGTCTGAGGAGGAGAGTAGCAGGAGGTTATGCTAGCTAGGTAGTGGAGACAGAATAAACACTGATTTGAAGAAAAGTAGTAGACATTTGATGAGTGACTGGTGTTTCATGGAAAGCCATCCAGAATAGAGGCAGTCTTTGGAGGTGGGGGTGAGGGGGTGGCAAGCGAGATTGAAGAAGATCTTGGTGGCAGCGGTTAGAACCTTGATATGGGGAGACATAGTATGAAGGGACTGTGACACTAGCAAGACAACCAAAATCCATGATTAGAATAATGGTTTTGGCGGAGCTATATGCCAGGGGGGCACATATGTTTCTGATGTTTAGGAAGATAATCTTAGCTATTGTGGAGTTGGCATTGATAACGTTTAAAGGCCTTTCACAAAGAGGATGCTGAGGGTGAGTGCCTTAGGGGACTGGGTGAGTAAGTTAGGCAGAAAAGAGAATGGGTTGGAAGTAGAGGGGGCATTGGAAGCATAAAATTGGATCATTTAAGTCTTGGAGGAAATGAGATAACTATGAGTCAGTGAAGTGCATCCAGTGACAAATCACAGAGAGAAAGGCAAAAATACATGATGACGTATATGGAGTTTAATGATGGAAGGAGCATGATGTATGTTTTATCTATGAAGAAGTAGAACTCATAGGAGTAAGGAAATATTTGACCAAGCCAGACGGTGTAGAGGATGTAAAGCAAAGGGCCTTGGACGCAGAAATATACGATGCCTACAAGAAATGAGGTTGGGTCAGGAGTGGTGGAGTTCCATGAGAAGGGGAAGTACTTATGAGACTGATAAAAGACCACCCTGTCCATAGGGTTGTCCTAGATTCCAAGTTCGGTGAGGGTATGACAGTGAGACGAGTGATCCACTGTATATGGTGGCCAAGAGGTGAAGTAAGATTATGATAGAAGCTAGTTTATTATGGTGTGCAGAGGGCAGAAAGTTGGAGATATCGGTGAAAGATGTTACATTGGAGTGAAGGCTGCAGAAGCCAGATCTCAGAGGGTTATGGATGTCCTTACTGTCTATGTAGGTGGAGATTCTATTGAAGATTTCTGAATAATAATGGAGGAGAGGTGCAGGCCTAGTTGGTGTGATTATTGGGGTCTGCTGAGTGTTTCTTCAGGATTGGTAGGACAATCACAACCTTGAAGGAGGTAGGTAAGAATACAAAGGAAAAAGACGTTGAAGAGTGTAGGGTTGTAGGTGCATTTAAGAGGTGCTAGCTGCTTATTCTTTTGACAATCAAAGAGGTCAGTAGGGGCACAGGAGGTCTTGGCAGTCCTTAGGAATGGTGACATTTAAGAAGAGGAGTCAGTGAGAAAGGAGCAAAGGCGAGAAGTGGTGGCTATAGTTTTGAGAGAGGAGAAGGAAGCATGCAAAGATGAGAGTGGAGAAGGAAGCATGCAAAGAAGGATAAGAGTGAGTTTGGCACTGCTTTTAGCAAGTCATTAGTAGATAGTGAAGAAGAGACAACATGCTGGGGTGATTCAGTGTTGTGAGTGATGGGCTGAAGTAGTGAAATAGTGAGAGGGAGAGTGGTGATCAAATGGGAGCCAGGAGCATGGTTAATGTCAGTGAAATTTAAGAGGAAGCCTGAGGAGGAGCAAGAGAGAAAAGATTGGGTGGCTGACGTAGTCTATGTACACAGCATTGGAGCCAGTTTTAAATGTGCAATGGCACAACATTAATAATAATGATATTTTAAAAAATAAAACGTTGCAGAAAAATGAGTCGATGTCTGCAAGCATTTTTGCGAATGGGCACAGCATTTCATACCATACCAAGTTACAGCCTGCAAGATTTAAATTCAATATTGTGTGTAGTGAAGAACCTCTCCTTTGGGTACATTATGTTGCACATGTATGACTTTTCCTTGACAAAAACAAGAACATTGAAGGCACAGTGACCCTGTGCCCTGCAAAGCTTTGAAGGCCATAATGGCCTGTGTGTATTTCACACAGAAATTCACCTGTAGCCAGTACAGATCACTATAAATGAGTTTATATTTAAAGCATGGAACTAAGTGCAATCTCAGATCAGGCACAACATAACCATTTTAGGAACAGTACAATACCAGGCAGGTTCAATATTCTTGTTGGGCCAACTTAGCCCTTCCTGCTGGCGAGGTCGAAAGATTGAGGACCGAAGTGGCTGGTAATGCTAACATTATGTATTGCAGCACCTTGCCTCTGGAGATGAAGGTGACAAGAAAGTCAATATATATATATATAATAATTGTTATTATTATTTTTATCTTTAGTATCATTATATCATTTGAGCTGGAGTAGTTTGCACCAGGAGGATCCTCCAAATGGTGAATGCAGGGGGCTGTGCATATGAGACTCATGAGATACATTAACACAAAACCATAGATGAGCAATTCTGGCTCTGCATAGCATGAGAGGTACGCCAAAGCCCTCACTGCTTTTAGATGTCAATATCTACAATTAACCCTAGTGGTTGGCACCCTACACTGCATGTTAAGTTCATGGTCAAATTTGGATTCCATACTATGGGACTTGGTTATAGCGATTTTGAAATCTATGAATAAGTGACAGTTTACATCCTCCTTCGCATAACCGTTGCTGTTTTGAAGAACACAGAAGTAGTATGTCTATTTTTTGTGGATTAAATTAATAAAATAATGGTTTATATTTCATTGAAAGGCAGTCCAACTCAAACCCTGTATATCCGTGTACTTGTTTGTTGACTCAAGTCCCGTTTTGAATGGAGCTTATTGACTTAAATATAATTTAGATGTTGATCAATAAGCTCCATTCAAAACGGGACTTGAGTCAAACAAGTGCTTGGTTATACAGGGTTTGGGGTGGACTGCCGTTCAATTAAATATACATCATTATGTCATTTATATACTGGGCACATTCCAGACCTTGGCTCTTAAACATATCTAGCACATCAATAGAGGAAGATGGCCGATCCCTGTGATACTCCATAAGGGACAGGGCCTACCACCAGTACACAGTAACCAATGGGCATCTGTGAGAGGGAGGATATACAGAAGGATCTCCACAATTGCCACCAGGTAACAAAGGCGAAGCCACAACACATCACGAATCATGGAGAGAATGGAGGCTGATGGGTCTAACAAGAATAATTCTGAAATAGAGTCCCTGCCCTTGGCCATCACCAAGCCATTCAGTATCCGAGCTAGTGCAGGCTTTCTTACCTGTCTCAGCCAGAGGGTGGATTGCAAGATTGAAATCTATCTAATGCATTAGACTCACACACGCTTTTTACAGATGCCTGAACACAACTTCTCCAAAATGCGCCTGGAAATGGAATGCATGGGCCACAGAATGATAGATGGTGGGAACCTGAACATTGATCCCAGTAATTTCAAGATGAGACACATAAGTACCATCACCATTCATACTAAAGTGTCCTTTTAATCACCTTCATAAAATGGGGTTATTTGGTTGCAAAGATTTTGCTGGATGAACAAATCATTCATGGTATATATTTATATAAAAAGACTGGAATTGTCAACGGCACAGACTCATGCAGTTATCCTATCAGCTCACCACTTAAAGGGAAAAAGAATATTGAAACTCTGAAATGGATAATTTTCTTTGTGATTTTAAAGACACTATTGAAACAGAAACGTTTGTTTTGTTATTCGGTCTAAATAATACACAATTGCATTCTCGTCATTTGTCTATGCTCGTGTGTAAATGTAATGTTACTCTTGCAGGAGAAACCCAGCATTTTACCAACTCATTTTTGGGAAACGGTGTCTCTGTCATGGGGTTACCTTTGGCGTTCTACTCTGGAATGTATGCCTATTCAGGCTGGTAAGTACTTATAATTCTTCAGTGATTTTTGGAAACATGAGAAATATTTTTCAGAGCTGCTTTCCAACTGCAGTATTATTCAGAGAATTTATGAATGTGTACATGTCGTTTTGTGAAGGTCGTTGCCGGTACTAGAGCTGTACTGTCAACATAGTGTGCGTTTTTTTTACCCATTTACATGTAATTCAAACGACAAGTCTTTTAACTAAAACTGTTCTCCCCATCTGTTCCACGTTTGCTTAACAAGCACTTAATCAGTATGTTTCAGAACCCTGGGGCTCATTCACAAAAGTGACTTGGTGCACCAAGAGATGTGCAGTGTGTACACTGCATTTGCCATCAGCCAGCTGAATGTACTGTAATGTAATGCAATGTAAGTTTTCATATACAGCACTCTTGTGGCAATAATGTTTGCCTCACTACGTGTGACTCTGTAGGTGCAGAAAAGCTCCTTTTGTTGTTGATTGCAGGACGGAAGTACCCGTTATCGGTGTGTGAATTACAAAGGGGAACTGTGTGTTAGAAGGCTTGTCTACTAGTGTAAGTGTTATGCAGTCCCCGACCTTACGTACGCAAAGAGTAAAAAGTGCTTATCAAACGAAAGGGTGAGCAACATCCATTCTTCAACAGCACATATCAGCGCTCAGTTGGCCGAAAAAAGATTGTAACACAAATTAGAAATGTAATAAACTTAAGACAGCTAATAACACATTTTAATTTGCAGAAATCAACAGTTATCTAGACCATGTGAAACTTTATTAAGGACATTTGCAAGGCCTTTAACTTCACTTGACATTCAGAGGTTGTTGACAGGAAATGTCGAGGATATTGAGTGGTCAGTAGGACATTTGTAGACAACTAGGATTAGGAACGTTATACAAAACTAAAGTAGGACTAAATAAACATTACCAGGGGCTTAAAGTTCATGAGACGGTTTGTGCAAATGTTTGAACAGGAAACTTAGTCACAGATGGAGAACTTATTTCCAGATGTACTTTGGGGTTCTGCCCAGGGACTTTCCGGGATCTTTAGTGGCAATTTGTGCATTCCTAAGCATACAAGACCAGTGATACTGTTCCTCAGCGATTGATTACTGGATTGTGGACTCTTTTTTATTCAGGAATGTTATGAAATATTGCATTTCTGAGTGAACAGAAAGTAATCACTATCCGCTTTGGTTAATTTTCCAATGGCCACTGGTAGACACCACAAAGATGATGTCCGATATCTAGAGGCGCTCGTTGGTGATACTAAGCCCGTCAGGGAGGCATTGGAAAGAATTACTAATTCACAAGAAATTAAAAAATATTCTCTAAAATGTTGTCAGTTCAACGGCCACAAAAAGAAGTGTCAGTTTGTTTGAGTCTTTGGTTGAAACTACCCATGACATAACAATTGGCAAACGGCATCCCCCAGTTTGGGAGGCCAAGTTTATAGAAAGGGATGCCCCATGGTTCGCCGTGGAATGTATAATCTCAAAATGAAAATTGAACCATGGTTTAATGAGTCTTGTGTACACGGCTGGCCAGATTTATAGTTTCAAAAGGGCATATAAAAATCGCTTTAAAAAATAATGTATTGAGAAACTATGGGAGCTTTTACAATGACACCAACTTATTTTATGTTTAATGCAGTTGTCAAGACCGTCATTAGGCCATATCCCTGGACAATCAGTCATTGGACTGGCATCCCCCCACATGTATAGGCCAATTTCTTGACTGCACATTATCAGTTACTTATTCTCCAAATGTTTGATGCTCAGAGTAGTGGAGTGGGCTCAAAGTAACAATATCTTACAGCCCTCCTAAGCAGGTTACAGGGGGCTGGTTTCGTACAGTGGCCACTGCTTCAGCCGGAGGACCATCATGGGGAAATACAGAAAGGTTAAGGGAGGGAGATTATTTGTAGCTTTTTTTCAGATTTGGAGAAAGCATTTGATTTGATTGATAGAAACATCTTGTGGCGTTATTTATATTTTATTGTGGTCAATAATGGTGTATTAAATCTTATCCAACTTTGATACGCAGTCATTTCAGCGTCTGTCTGATATACTAGATCATGGAATTATATATTTTTTTGCCCACCAATAAAGGGGAAAAGTAGGGATGTCAAATGGCCTCAATGTATTCCTTTCAGTCTTTAACTCTAGTACTTCTCTTGGGAATGTTAATCCACCCTCTCTGAAGGGCTCATTTTATAGCATGCTTCTTCATGCCGTTGACATGGCTATTCTGCACTTAACACCTACAGGTCTCAAACAGGGCCTGTTATACATGTTTCGACCTATAGTCAAGTTGAGCTACGGAACAATCAAACTGGCCGTGGGCCAGGGAAGAAATAGACGTTGCCTAAACCCCAATGATGTGGTTGCGCCCAGCAATCGATACACTGCTGCTCTGACTTATAGGCGTATGGGGTGTGACTATGTATCATTGCTGAGTAATTACTGAGACGACAAAGGGGGTGGGTTAAACTCGCAGTTCAAACCGAAGCACCAGTATGATGAAGAAATTGCCAGGGACGTTAGAAAATAATGGCTCCTACTGGGTTTAGGTGGAATTGAACTGATAAAAAAGCAAACACAACAATAGAAAAATTGGTTAACATTGCATACATGTATCACCTTACAAGCAGACACAGAGCAAATGTTAAAAACCCTCACAAATAAGGATTCTCAAAGTCGAAGTCATGGGGTTCTCAGAGAGCTCTCCAGTGTAGTGGAGTGAATGAGGATGCTTGGGTGTCCTCCTTCGACACTTTATATGAGAAAAACGTCCAGTAATGGAGCCACTAGCCCTGATTTTCACGATAAAGATGTGATGGGACCTGGATTTCTCAAAAGAACAGGTCATAAATCTGATTTAAAAAAAGGCCAGCAAATCCAGGTTGCTTGGCCCTGAAGGCCTAACACATTCTATGCTTAAGGGTGCCCTGGAAGAGTGGGCTGAGTTTTGCATCAACCTCTTTACCGAGATTACAAGGCGTGGAGAAGTCCATGAATCCTGGAAATGGGTGTTGGTGATACTGATCTTCAAAAAAGGCATTAGGGCAGACCCAAACAACTACTGCTATACTGGGAAAGATTTTCGCATCCCTCCTTCTGGTTAGACTGAAGAGGTGGGTCGCCGAATCAGGGCATCATGATGTGATGCAAACTATATTTGTAAAAGAAGTAGGATGCAGTCTAAACCTGCTGTTGATAAACATCCTTAAAGTCAGGGCAATAAAGGAGAGAAGTAAAACTTATTTTGTCTTTGTTGACTTAATGCAAGCGTTCCACATATAGATTATAACTTACTATGGGCAGAAATGGCAGCATGGGACTGCCCCTGGCACCTTCTCTCCCCGATTATGGCCCTGTACACAAACACTTAAATTCAGGTCAGACTAAACCAAAGTGGGTTACTATATAAATAAATGCCCACATCGAGAGGCTTGAAAAAGGGTTGCCGGCTTGCCATGGAAGTGTTTAACTTATTCATATTGGATTTGAAGGCTGCATTGGGAGAGGGAGGTTATTTTCCGCTGAGGGTAAACGGGGAGCCAACAGGATTGATGCTATTTGCAGATGACCTGGTCGTGCTTGGCCAGGAACCAAATTGGCCTGGAGCACAAATTGGACTCTCTCCAAAAATACATACAGACTAATGGCATGAAGGCAAATGTCTCGAAATCTGAGATTTTAGGTTTGCAGAGTTTAAAGGAGAGGAAAGGAAACCGTTTCTGCTGGCGCCTGGGAAATGAACCTATGAATCTAGTGGAGAATGTTAGATACCTGGGAATTGCGATAAACTCAAGTATATGTGACACTCCCAGTGTTTTAGAACTGAAATCAAAAATAAGGAATCTGGCTACCAAGGGTAGTATTCACCAAAAATTCAGGAAATGTTAACTTCTGCTGGTGCTAAAATTCTATAAGCAGAAGGTGATACCAATCATGACATATGGAGCAGAAGCCTCATTAGAGAGCAGAAGCGTCTTGGGAGGATAGCTCAGCGGCAACGTGCTCACCTTGGAAGCAAGACGACACAGAGCAACACAGGTTCGATCCCGGGTCCGCGCTTAGAAACCTCTGGGTATTAAGCGCGTTATAAATAACTTATCATATCATATTATTATGCTTATCATGGGAGTTATGGTCTACTGTGGAAAAATTGTTTTGGAGAAGAATACTTCACCTGCCGCGATGTGTACAAGTGGTAAATAAAAGGCATGAATTTGGGCTTCTTTCTTTATATGCTGTTGAAGCTTGGAAGTCTCTATTACTGTATGGCAAACTCGATTATGGAGAGATCACCTTGCCAATTTGATGTATTAAAAAGGAAAGAGGGAGTGAGGCTGAACTGGGCCCTCGAAATGTAATCTAAACATTGTGTAGAGATGTTGTGAAGGGTAGATGTAACTGAGGACTTGTTGAAATTGAACCCAGATGCTGTTGAAAAAATATATGCTATCGGGACTGGATTTCAACTGAAACAGAAAAGACAGCATTTGTTCTATTTGAGCACCCCAGTAGTGAAACAAAAGCGCTGAACACACTACCTAAGTACTTGGTGAAATTTCCAAGCCCTCAACATAGAGACTGCTTCATGAGATTCAGGTTGAACTTGTTTCATACCAGAGAGGTCCTTAAAACTAATAATCAATTTTGGGTGGGACGGAAATTTGTAGATTATGTAATAGGACAAAGGAAAAACTGAAGAACTTGACCCTTTTTTGCACTATTATGAAAAAATGGAGAACAAACTACTTGGGTAAATTTGTATGCGATGCACCCTCGAGGAATGCAGCTGAATGGTGGGACTGTTTATGTTGGGGAGAAGATTTTAGATTGGTATTTGCACTGACAACATTTTTAGAGGAAATATTTAAAATAGTTTTATTAGGTTAAGGAATTGGATCCATATTAGGAGGGGGGGGCAAGGATTGTAGAGGTAGTGGAGGGTAGGCATTTTATGTTTGATAATGAGTTTTACTTGCTTTAATTGTGCCATCTTCTTTTCTGTTTATGAAATTGGTTCCCTTTGCGTAATTTTCTTTTTTTATTAATGAAACTGTTCTTCTGTATTTTATTCTAAATTATTGTTGTGCCAAAGGTTTAAACTAAACTAGATGCTGAAAAAGAACATTAAAACAACTATTTTAAGAGCTGGAGTCTGAAATGAAATATGATAAAAACAAAAATTATGGTGTGCAGGAAAAGGGTGAAACCTGGCAGCTGGTTTTTAAATGAATGTAGTGATGAGGAGGAAATCTAATTTTCATATGATCCTACTCTTCTCAAAGAGTGGTGCTTGAGTCAGTCATTTTAAGAAGAGAGCTGAAAGAGCACAATAAGGGATTAAAGTGCCTTTTAACATTGCATTTCAAAGTTGGGATGCTCAGATTGGACAAGTGCCTGGAGGTATATAAGGAAAATGTCTGTTACAGGATTAGTTAATGTCAGCTAAATCTGGGGTGGTTCGAACTGTCATGTCCTAGAGGGGTTGCAACATAAATTCCTGTGCCAAATAGCAGATGTCACTCCAGGTGCACCGGGTAGTGCCTTATGAGCTGAATTGGGGGAGTTTAGTTTGAAGGTGTCAGCCCAGTTGAGATGTTTTACTTATTTTATAACAGCATATCTGAGATTCTCTGCTAATAATGAAGTGAATTTCAGTGTAAGCATGATTGAAGCCTCCCCTGATAAAAGGAAATGTGTATGGTTCAGGTGGGGGGAGGCTGTAAGGCACTGTCCATTTGGATTGGGGGGTATACCTACATTTGGCACATTAAGTCAACTCAAAATAGCTCTTAAAGTAAGAGCTTTTCCGATGGGCAAAGAGGTAGATGTCCAAAATATACATAACTTGTCTTTTTAGCTTTATATGCGGACTTACTCACACATATAAGACAGCAAGGCAAAATAAGTGAAATAAGATCCCCAGAATGCAGGAGGCTGATGCTAATGGTATGTTTACATTTACCCTCCCCAAAGTGTGCCTGAAAAATGGGAGTCTATGAACCAAGTAGCCCATGCCAATGCAAGAACACTCAGGCTGTTGGGGAAGTGGGCCCTCCAATTGCAACTCTTGAGTAAACATTTCCTACCACATTCACAAAATAAGCAATGCAGAGCCTCCTAGACTGTGTTGGAGTTAGGATGATATTCCAGAGAATTGGTTTGTAGGAGTAGAGCAGCATGAGAACCAGAGGGAGATTAGAGGTTGATCAGTAAGGTGAAGATCAGAGCAAGTAGTCTGCTAGCAGCTTTTGCCCAAAACAAGCAAAAGACACAGGATACTGAAGAGATGTACTAGTCGTCTCTCGCACAGATTCTGGTGGCATCTGCATAGCCGCCAGAAGTGAACAGCTGCCAGATGTGAACAGAAGGTTTACAACCATCAGGGACAGAGAAGAGCTTTTGGTGAACTCAAGCTCATGAGTGACACCATGGGATGGAGAATTATTACTAATGAACCCTGAAAAGCACCAACTAGTTTGACGATTCTACCCAAAGAGAATCTTAGTGCAAAAGAAAGAAACTGCTCAGACTCGCCCTGGTAGGAGTATTTGAAAGGTATTTCCCTGATAGGAGTATTTCACACAGCTACAGATTAGTGAGGGTTAAGTATCTTCTAGATCACCTGCCAAAGCGTTTTAAAGAAATGCCTAGGGACTTAAAAGCCACATTGAGACTTTCAGTGCTTGAGGAATGTGACTTTTCTTGTTGTGTGAGTGCCCCTGAACTATATGTGGGTGACATTAGACCTTGGGTATTGAACTTATGTGGCGTTATGTACCCGTTCCAACAGCGGGGGTAATGGCCCATGGCCCCAGTTAACGACCAGAGAAAAGCGAGGGGCATTAATATGGGACCAAGTCTATTACCCCCCAGTGTTGCCTGTGGAACAGGTACAAAAGGCTATTAGCACCCCAGGTTACCAAAGAGGCAACCAAGGTTGCTAAAAAAAGGGATTTTCCTTTTTACAACGGGACACTATGCACATCATTGTGTTGTAGGAAGGAAAATCGTTGCCAACATGGCCACCATGGAAAGGGAAGGTGGGGCTCCATAGGGAACCCCTCTTCCCTTTGCGTGGTGGCGGTGGAAGCTGAGAGAAAGGTGTGGCTGCTGTGGTGAGGGTTGCCTCAGCCGAAATAAGGTAGGTGGGGACTGGGGGTTAATAAAGAAAATAAAACAGGGACGGAGGGTGGGGGAAGATGGCAGCGGGGAGAGCCGGCCATTCGGCAGCTTGGAACGCAGGATTGTACCAGCAGTTAAAGCCTGCGTTCCTAGCCACCTGATTGGCTGGCTCCCCCACCCGCGGTGCTAATGACATTTGGTCTCTTCGTTTAGGCCCCTTTGTCTATGATGTGCTCTTTTACCCTGAAACAGTTACCCCGGAATTATCACTGTGTTGGTAATCACCTTCTGCAGCTATTCCTTCAGTCTTTTCCTGAAGAGAACACATTTTGGTTTTCAACTCTTCTGAGTGCTGAAACCTCAGTATTATTGGATCACCAAAACATTACTTGATTGCCACAGCAATAAATAATTACTTCTTTCAGTCAGTCGGCCAGGTTTGTCTGTTTTCTCCAATAGGTTGTGTGTTTTGTATTTGTATTTGTATTTTATTTGTTTGTATAGCGCACCAGGCCCAGGGGCAACCGGGCGCATAACTTGGTTACAACATAAGAAAAACAGACAATAATAATTACAAAAGATTACAGGTATAATACAGGATTTACAAGTTAAGCAATGAACCCAGAGCTAGATGTGTTGGGCGGCCAACCAAGTTTTGGTAAGGTGTTTGAATCTATGAATTTATATGTTTGGTAAGGTGTTTTATTAAGCTATGTATCTCATTGACTTATGTTTGCTTTGTACCAACTTATTTCCAATTTCTTAGCATCTATCATTTTTTGCATTTTTTGGTAAAGGACACAGTAGACCTGAAGCATTATAATGTGATTATAATGTGTCTGTTTTAAATGTTCCCAATTCAGAAATACATATGTTTGAATACATTGAAATTGAGTATCATCATTATGTCATGCACACACAGCATTTGTTTTAAAGGTGTACGTATTAAACCGAAAGTTTGAAAACTTAGATTTGGTTTCAATAGTGATTTTCTTGGGTTAGACGGCCCTAATAATGAAAGCTGATGAGAGAATCTCATGGGGGTGCCTTTGAGAAAATCAAAACAAGTGCTGGCAAAACCAACGGTTTTTGTCTCTGAAACGTTTCTTTCATACAGACAGAGTCTCATGTCCTGTCAATGGGAACAGGGACGATGTTTGAAGAGCCGATGAAGCCGGTACACAGACGAGAAGTACAGATTCTCTAAACTTCTTAAAACTTACCCACTTTTCTAGTGATTTTCAAAATGTACTTTCTGTTGCATACTCCATCATACATATTTACAACAATATTTGTCCCATGCTCTGGTGCGCTATAGTATGACCAAGGAGACAAATCTAATAACCACTTATGTTCCAAAACCGTATAGCCACAAGAGGTGGTGCTTATTGCCGAACTATTTGCTGAAAATAATGATGGTGCTATATAAACTACAGAAGCCAAAATTAAGTATCCTCACTAAATGCTGCAAGACCTCGACCCATGAGCCCAAACAATGTGCGGCTAAAGAAACACCTGCAAGTCAACAACTTTTTGTAAAGGTAAATCACTGTATATGAGCCTAAAATCATTGTGCTGAAGAACTGTTTGCTCCTCACACAAGCCTGCATGTCAAGCACCTTCCTGGAATTCTCCTATGAAACCCCACCAGCTTGTCCAGTCCAGAAGTGACTGACTGGCATGAAGTACAACAAATGCATGCCTCAATCCATACCCAGTAATAAATCTCTTAGCTTCCCATTGACTGTAACGTCTCTTTACAAATATACACAGCCAAAAAGACCCAAGCATTATGGTACTAGATTGCACTCCTCTACAAAGTCAAGCTTTTCATCCCTCCCCTGAGTATCAGAACAGTTGCCTAAGCCCTGGTTGCCTCCCATCTGTATGCTGGAAACACCCTAATCGTAGGATTCCCAGATACCACTGCGTCACCTCTGAAAGCAAAGCTGACCAGCGTGGCTCAGCACAACTCATCACAGAACTAAGAAAATACGACCACATCACACCCACACCCCCGATCCTCAGAGAGCTGCACTGGGTACCCCTTAAAGCACACATTATTTTCAGGATGTCCTACATTATCTGCAAAGCAGTCACAACCAAAACATCTCTCTACCAGACGAAGAATTGTCCATCTCCATTGGGGGGACACCGCCAAAAGACACAACATCTTCAGGCTTGAATCAAAGAACTCCAAAAGGGTTAAACATGAAAGAAACTTTACTTCTATGTACGCTATCTCTGGTACAAGTTACCAACACATATAAAACTGTTTCCTTCCATCATGCACTTCAGGCAGATCTGAAGACCCTACTATTCAAAAAAGATCTTGCAAATCACTGTCCACTCCAGTCAATTCTAATTCTCCACCTTTGGTGCTCCCCCTAGCCATCCAAGCTCCTCTAATACCCCTACGTATATACGTGCAAACCCTATGTGTGTCCCCTTTAGGCAGTACCCCATTGCTTCCCTGCAGTGTTTGCACTTTACAAATGTATTACTTTCCTTTATTGCATTTAGATTGTGCAGCCATAAACCCGTAGGTGTGAGGGCGCAGACAAAACAAAAACAGAAAGAAGAGACCTTAAGAACCGTGAACCGAGTAGATAGACTGAGGATTGTATACTACTTCTTGAAGAGGAAGGTTTTTAGGTCCTTCTTGAAGTTACTCAGGGCTGCAGAGTTTCTCAGCTGACCTTGTAGGGTGTTCCAACTAGCCGGTGCCGCAAAGGCGAAAGCACCCCATTGTGCTTTTTTTGGTTTTGAATTTGGGTTGGTGAAGCATGTTCTGATTATTGGAGTGCAAATTTCTGAGATTGGGTTTTATTCCTATGTACCTTTGTAGGTAGGTGGGCATGGTGCCCTTAAGGCATTTAAAGGTGACCATGAGTCTAAAAGTAATACGCGCCTCCATGGGCAGCCATTGCAAGGCCAGTGCAAGGCGCAACGTGCCTCAGATACATGTGCTCTATGGGCAAGACCAGAGATAGCTCTGACTGCTCCATTCTGAACCACCTGAAGGCGGCAAATGGTCTTTTACGTACAAATATACATGCACTGTCGGCTCCAAGCCAAAACTATGTGTCATGTTACAGCCCATATGTAGAACAAAAGTATTATTCCTGCCAATATGATTCACATTGGCAATAATAATGTTTTGGATGTATATATGGGGCTGCATATATATGAGAAAAGAACTGATTGTGCACCAAAGTTTCAACTCCAGCAAAAATAATTGTGGTACAAAAGCACCACTTTTCAACTGAAATTAATTGTGCCAATATAGCACTACTCACGAGCCAAAACTAACTCTGGAGCTAAAGTGCAATCTGTGAGCCAACATACATGGCTCTGCTTTAGCTCCAACTATGAGCCAAAAGTAATTGTGCTGTTAAAATTGCATCTATGAGCATCTATGTTCTACATCTATATCCTGATATTCGTCGTTATTGGGGCAAAACCGCATCTGTTGCCGAATCGGCACCTATAAGAAAAAGAATTGTAGAACAACGCTGTCGTAAATCAGCAAAAATTGATGAAAAACTGAGGCATGAGATATTGTGACACTAAAAATGAGCAAAAGCAAATGTTCATGATAAAGAGCCATTAATGAGTCAAAACTACTTTTGGCAATATAGCACCATCTCTGAGAAAACACATGTGCCATTTCTATCACCCAAAAATAATTGTGGCTCAAATGTGCATTCAATGAGGCAAAATTCATGTGATCATGGTTGGCATTGGTTGCCAATGTTCGGGGATGGCCACCTTTCATTGTGGATGGTCCGCAATGGTAGACTGTGGTTGGCAAGGGTCAACTATCATGGCAAGGGTCAACTATCATTGTTACAGGAGCCAGACAATGTAAATGCCCATTGCCCAACCCTAGAAAATCTTATGTCGATGCAATACAAATAATTCTAAATGCCAGACTCAAAATGGCTTCTGGTGAGACACAAGGGAGATTAGCAAAAACAAAAAAAGGGATTGCTTTATCCTTCCAACATGCTAACCTTCATCTGTACAATTTTAGAGCATTCTTTCAGGGTCACCTAAATATGGCATTAAAACACCACCAAACCGACCTAGAAATCTGGGCTCTGCACTCGGGGGGTGGGGGGCGGCAGAGTGAAGGGGTGGGTCAGGGAGGAGTCCCACTTCAATTGCAACTGCTACTGCTTTGCTGCCCCAACCAAACACGAAATTCAGACCTAGCTTTCTTCCACCACACCCAACAATACTCATATCTGGCATCCCGCTCCCTACCAACCATAATGCAAAACTCAAACCTGGTGTCCTGTCTCCCAATACCCACAGAGCCTATAACTTTTGTTCTGCCTCCCCAACACACACAACATTATACCAATACTAGCTAACCTGTCTCCATAACCCCAAAACACAACCTATGTCTGGTATCCCCCTCAATACATGTCAAACTGCCACCCCTCTAACAAAAAACAGACCTAGTATCCTGCCACTGCACAAGGCAGCACCCTGCTTCCTCACCAACAATAATACAACCCCATTCTTGGCTTCCTGCATGTTCAAATTCAGAAGAGCCATACCTGCAATCCTCTATCCTATAGCCTGTATCCTGCATCCACTCCCCCCCCACAACATAAAACCAGGACACTGCAGCTTTTCTCTCCACCATCACAAGAGAACCTATACTTGGTGTGCTGCCTTCCCATCACCAAAACCAATACATGGCATCGCCATTTTGGTGTATACAGCAAATGTAGCTAACATTATTATTTAAAATAATAATTCTACCTCGCAAACCACTAGCATTTGGCAAGACCACTACCATCCATCAACTTCAATGGGCTCTCACCCAACAAAAACATCAGCCGTCACCCATCAAGGCAACTCAGAAGGTCAGGGGTATGTAACAGGTGTATCTGGTATTCAAAACCAGTTGACTCTTTGGAGACTTTAACCCACATAATATCAACAATAGTATGATTGCAGCGTTGCTTTCACTGGATGAAAGACCACAATTGCCAAAGTACGAATCACAACAAATAGTCTTTGGGCAGGCACCATCTAAATGAAGTCCTTTGCCACACCCCCGCACAGAACCTGACCTCAACGGGCCTCAGAGCACTGTCTAACTCCAGAGTCTTATCTCGGTGGTGATGAGTCATGCAGAACAGAAGGCCTTGTAAACAGCCTTCACAAGTCCCGTTTTTGTCAGTTGTGCATTTGAATGCAGCGTTAGCTGTGAACATGGCATAGGTCATTTCCAGTGACAATCCCTCCAAGTGTGAACGTTAGCAAGCACTAGCTCTCGGAGGACGTATCACTGATAATGGCCCCTCCCATGTTCAGTACTACTGTTGCTATTAACTGACACTCGTGAATTGTATTTGTGAAGACCCTTGTTCTGCCTGGCCACCACAGAGGCAGTGGTGGAGGCCGATTTTGGTGCCCGGTGGGGGGGGGGGGTTCGAATGATTCATGGGGCAAGCTCAATGCTATTCAAGCTGGTACATTAATATGAATTGAGCTCATTGGTCTGTAAGATAACCCGTGTTTCCGCACGCAAGCTTCCAACCAGAACACACTTTCTGTATAATGTTTCCAAGCGGCAATGGAGGTCATCCTTGGGGCCAACAATTATCACTGTGTTCTGTGGTCAGTTCTGACTCTAAATGCTACCAGAAAACCAGGATGATAGATGATCTCCTGTTAACCCTGTTATACTGCAGGCTGCCTAATGTTCTTTTCTTCCTCCAGATGGTCTGGGGGTGGAGGAGGTAGTATGGTTGCATCCGTGGCCTGTTTGGAAAGGGCCCAGTGTACAAGACCTGGCTAAAAAAGTGCAAAGGCCAATATTCTCAACAGTCCCTGAATATATCAAGAATAGAAGGGCCATCACTATATGAAGCCCAGCCTCACTTAAAAGATCCACGTATGAGTATTTTAAACATCGTTTTACTGTCGTACATTAATGGATCTCCATGGGGAAAAACGAAGACTTTTATTGGGCTATATCTCTTTTTCTTATTATTGGCTGTTTAGTATTCTATCATTCTTGCTCCTATTTTCACGCTCAATTTATTACCAATGTGTTTTTTGCTGTTCCATTTTCATTTTCATTTGCTGCTTCATTCGTTCATTGTTTTAACTGATTTGCAGTATTACAGTTTCTTGAATTTCCCACATAATTGTGCACGATGAGTTCTTGAGCTTGTGCAAGATCCTGAACAGAAGGTCTAAGGCAAACTTTGATAGTCTTTGGCGCATTTGTGTCAGTAAATACAGTAGCAACTGATGATGGCATGGAAATTCAGATGAAAAGGATGCTGATTCTCCAAAAGTCTAGGAATAGCGGAAGTAACAACATGCATGGGTAGAAACAAGAAAAATACAATATAAAAAGCCAAAAAAAATGGAATTGTATTTGCTAACCATAGTTTAAAATGATGATGCCTTAATAGGACATTAGCACCTTGGCGGGGGTGCTAGCCAATCAGGTGACTAGGAACACAGGCTTGAACAGCCAGTGAAAATTCGTGCTATGATAGGGGTAATCCCAGCAAAGCCAGCACAAGTCTGGTGCTCTGCCTTCTTATGCCAGTTTGCCTGACTTATGATCATGGTATAAGTAAGGCGTAACCTGCAATATCCAGGTTTTGCCATCACATCCCAAGTGCAGCCTCCAACAGCTAAGACTTGTCATCTAATGTGATGTGTTCTCTTATGTCCCTGGTATAGTCATCAAGTGTAAGGCACTTTGTGCATGTACTGTCAATGTATGGGCAGTTATCTGGCAAGATATGATCTTTCAGTCATTAATTTCTCATGCACAGTCCACATGTAATGTGCAGCCCACATGTGTAAGTTCTCCATCAGATGCCAAAATCATACTCAAATGTCTCACTAATACAATATAATGCTAGGTAAATTCTCATATGCATTGTATAGTGACATGTAAGACACAGGGCCTCATTACGAGTCACCCGGTATGGAAATAATGGTGGCGGTAAACCCGCCGCCACCGTTGTTTCCATACCGGGTGATTTCAAGTTCTGCAGGCGGGAGGTGTCATTCCCGCCAGGTCTGACCTGGCGGGTTTAACACCACCCACCTGCAGGCGGACGTGGAAACACCGGCACCATCATGAGATATGGACAAGTGATTTACAGTCAACATGCAAGTAATGTTGACTGTAAATCACTTCCATGAGCTTGCGGCTACGACTCATCCACGCCAGTAACAGTGACTTAAAATCACCTGTATGAGCTTACATCTGCGACCTATCATTGCTAGTAATGCTCACTGTAAAAAATGTGATATGATATGATATGATATGGCATTTGTAACGCGCTTATACACAAGTGTGCATGTAGCTGTGGCCACAATCGATCTTTGGCAATAGTGGTCACTGTAAATCAATTCTGTGAGGCTGCATCCACAGCCTACCTATGCCACTAATGATCAACATACTTGCACGAAGCTGCGGTATAACCTATCTTTCATAGTGTTGTCCACTTTAAAATACTGGTATGAATCTATGGCCATGAACTATCTATGCCAGTAATGGCCACTTAAACCACGTGCATGCAGCTGCAGGCAAAATCTACTTATACTATTGTTGGATGATCACTGTAAATCACTTGCATGAAGCTTCAGAAACCAGCTATCTATGCCAGTAACAGTACCCCAAATCACATGCATGAAGCTGTGCACACAATCTACCTACGGGAGTAATGGTCATTGTAAATCACTTTCTTGAGGTTGAGACCACAACCTTTTTATGCCAGTGATGGTCATTGTAAATGTATTGCATGAAACTGCAGCTACAACCTTATCATTGGGCCTCATTACGACCCAGGCGGTAAGTTACCGCCTGGGCCGTGACTTTACCACCATGGCGTAAACTACGTTTACGCCATGGTGGTTGGCGGACTTACCGCCCCATTCCGACCTAGGCGGGGCGGTAAGTCCCCAATCCCCATTTACCCTTCCCCATTCCCATTTTTGCCCCATAGGGCATGATGGGAGTGGGGAAGGCGTTAATTACGCCACCGTAAATTACGGTGGCGTAATTAACTCCATGGTCCCTTAGCGCCATGGATTTTAACACCTGCTAAAAGCAGGTGTTAAAAGCACCATGGCGCTAGGGGACCTCGTAATCAGGCGGTAAGGGGCGGCGCTGTTAACGCTGCCGTTAACCCCTTACCGCCTGAGTCGTAATGAGGCCCATTATCAGAAATGGTCACTGTAAATCATTTCATGAGGCTCCAAGCAAAACGAATCTACGCCAGTAAGGGTCACTGTAAATCACTTCAATGAGGCTGAGGCCACAATATATCTGACAATAATGGTTACTTTAAAAAACATTCCTGAGAGTGCAGCTGCAACACATCTATGCCAGTAATAGTCACTGGAAGCTATCTGTATTCAGCCACAATCACTGTTTGCTAGGAATCAATTCTTTAAGACACTCACATGAGACTGGAGCCACACTCTGTCTGTGTCAGCATGGTCAAAGTACATTTCTTGCTTGAGGATGAACAGCCACCCATCATGTTACTTTCACCTTCTCTCTCCCTCCCCATCATACAAACACATGCAGGCAAATCATTATACATGCACTGCATTCACTCAGCACACATGTCATGTAAAAACATGCACACACACACATACACACCCACTCCAACATTAATATACACATAGTACATGCACCAGAAATAGACCCACTCAGAACTCTTGAGCAACCTCAACACCACATGCATTACATTCAGACATGCATGCCCACTGAGATTATTGTTTTGCAGAAGTGCAGCAATGAGTAGTGGCTAAGCACGCTACTCAGTCCTGCATTACTACTAATCCAGCAGTGATCCCAACCAAAAAGTTGAATCAAGTGGTGCTGAAAGGTATACTTACTTCAACTTTTTTGTAATGTGGGCCCGAGACAGACTACATCTTCAGGGTGGTTGTTAGCTGATAATGGTAGCTACCCAAGGGACTTTAGTCAAACAATAATATGCAAACTATTTACAACACTAAAAACCCAGCACTATAAAGGAAACCCAGAGAATGAAGAGCTTTTATTTCAACTGGAACTCAGGAATGATAACCAGAGGTGTTCACACAAGGAGTTCTGAAAGAGCCAATGTTCAAGGCAAGATTTCTTTTAGATAAATTGAAAAAAGGGGCCATTAAAAGTCACTATAGTCCCAACATGTTTACCGGGGGAATGAGCCTCTTCACAGAACCTTGATGTCTCTTTTCTCCTATACACTTTTGCTGCAGCCCAGCTGATGTGGAGTTATTCAAGACAATGAAATCCCATTGGTGGTCAGAATTGCTTGAATGAGCAGGCACATGTTGTAATGAGACAGTGTTTGAGGTGGTTGAGATGATGGGTCCTACAGTTCAGGGTGGTCTAGTCAGTGACAAGATGATGTCTCTGCTATTTCAAGTTGGCTTTTAAGACAGACAAGTCAATCGATTTTAGCAGTCCACTTGGTATTCAAATCAGTTGCTCATAGGATGGCAAGCCTGTGATTGGGTCAGGATGAGTCAGTCTGCTTCAATGGGTTTAGCCAGTATCTCTGTTGCTCAAAGTGCAGCAAGAGGTTTGAATGTGTAAAGATAACACTGCATGTCCTGTGACATTTCCGCAGGTGCATTAATACATACATTAAACTCGGACTGAGTGTATGTTGAATGTCGCTTTGTCTGATTTTTTTCAAGGAACTGTTATCCAGTTACACCTAAGTCTCCCAAGGTGATAGGCTGGTCATATGAGTGCATCTTCTAGAGGGAGTGGAATGCTACCATTGGGAATGACCTGGCTTGTGGGATTCTTTGAGTTCAATCGAATTAAACAAGTAAACTATTAAGCGTGATGGTAGGGGATACTTGCATGTAACCACTGTGCGTTTCCATGCTAACCTGAGCATGGGTGGGCTGAACGCTAGTAAGTGTAATCCTATGAGTGGAACCACATGTGAAACCTAGATGCAGGCAACCCACATATCTAAGTCCAATCCTATGGCATGGCCTTTGCCTGTATTGTACAGGTCTCATCTATGACCTATATTATTTCCCATCCGCAAAAGAAACAATTGTCTCAGTGCGTCATGTTTCATTGCACCACCAATCCTACCAACAGATCCATCTAAGCGCATACCATCTTGTATACCCCAAGTTATACCACAAAAGGGAAGAACTCAAGTCATCTAGGGGACAAATGAGTAAAACAATTAACACACAATGGGGAGTCCCCTAAATGAACCACTTAATTTAATGATTCACAAGGCCTAAACATCACTCAGGTCAGGTCACAATGAATAGACTTCTAATTTAGTCCAGCAGACCGCACACGTTTGAATAAAAAAACATTATTTATTCAGCAGGCCCTCAGTCCTACAACATAAAGCATAAAACATATATTACATCTGTTTTTAATTATACAGATAAACACACATAAAATTGAACAAAGACCATTAATTAATACTCGACACCTGTAACCCAAACCCAGCATGAACTGTTAACAAAACTACTGCAATGAAAACCAATAATGCATGTATGTTAACAGAATGTCAACATAAAACGGGTAGGTGGCAGTGAAATTTTGCTCAAAACACGAGAGGTTAGAAAACTGGGTCAATCCAATTAGTAAATACACAGTCATAATCCTATGCTGCTGACCCTATCTTGATAGTAAATGACAAATTCAATATGTGCCAATACCACGTGTCTAATACATAAAAGATTTTTTTTAATGAACCAAATGCACATCCCAGGTTTACATCCAAGATGATAAACTGCATCCGTGTTGATGTACTAAACAACACAGCGCTGTGAGCAGGATGTTTCGGCAGAAGATAGATAACACTGCCTTCTTCAGGACCCCAAGGGATAATGGAGCTCTGTGGATGTGATACAATACAAATTACTATTCCAAAAGGAGTAAAAGCTTTGAAACCATTTAAAAGAAAAGAAGAAAATGGGAGAAGTGCGAAGTCCAAATAATTACACTAAAACCCAATTCATCACCCACTAAGTGTGCCGTCACCATGGTTTACAGAGATCTCCATTGTGTGAAAATATATTAAACACCTGAAAGAAACCAAAAGAAAAGAATGAACAAACAAACCAAAATAAAGCCAAAACCGTTTTGTGTGTTGTGGGGTGAGTCCCGTCAACATCATGCTCTACCACTGATGCCTCTGTAACCATCTCACTAAAATTACAAATGCCTGCTGATGCCAAACTTACTATTCAATTGAATGAAGTATCGTCCTCAGAAGAATTTCTGCTTCATGGATCTATAGCTGGTATAACATATCATATACTGACAAAATCGTTTTGAAATTCTGAGCTTCTATGTAACTAAAACAAAGAAAACATATATTTGTGTATATAACTCTCCAAGTACCAACAACAAACACCTTGTTGTTGTTCTTGCTTGCTATAGAACTGTACCAGCTATTATGTGTTCCCCGCTGGTAAACAATGTATACATGTCACTGCCTCACTCTAGGGCCTAATCCAACCTGCCCCCAATAAAGAGGAAGAAGAAGGGATAAAGCAACAATGGGCTAATCTATTGCCCTGGACTGTGTCCGTGTCGAAATCTACCTATACAGCTTCACTTGGTTCTGAGCAATATTCCCGGAACTACAGATAAACAAACCAGAAAACAAAAGATGAAGGAAATAAAAAGAAAAACGATAAAAATAAGGATCTCCATGTGTCTAGCTCCAGTTAGCTATGCTGCAATATGCCTGCACTGCTTCTCAGGTCAATACCTAGGACTGTAACACCGAAAAATCATTGAGCTCACCCAGGAAGTCTATTCCCGAAGCTCAAATGGTCATGGTAATGTTGGAGGATGCTCACTTATTCTCTGCCGCCACTCAAAATGGCAAGACAATTAATGAATTAGCTGTGACGGCAGTTGTGCTGAAAAAGACCCAGCAACAATGTATTCAAAAAACTATGTTGCATATAACATCTCAACCTTTGTGGGCATTTGATTAGTTTACAATGATACATAGGGCTGCTGATAGTCCACTCAGTATGTCAATCAGTTTGTCCAGCAAAGCGCATGTACAAACATATTGTGAGCAATATTAAAGATCCATTGCAGGCCCGTGCTAATACAAACATAGCACACAGCAAACTAGGCACAACGCGGAAGCCCTAGAGGGACTACATTCCGCATTTCCCCCTCTACGTGTAATGATACATGCCATCCATTATAGGCTGATTGCACTAAAACCATTTATATAACGGTCTAGCGTGCCCATGCAGTGTATGCAAAACAAATTGCCCCTTGCCTAATGAACAACCGTGTAAGTCTACTCTCAGACTTGCTTCTCCTACCGCGTTCAGGAAACCCATAAGTGCGTCTTGAAAGGTATTATAAAAAGAAACATTGAGGCTTTGTGTACACGCATCAGGGAAGCAATGAACAAAGAAATAGGACAAAGTTATAATGTGCAAATCGTATCATCCCCAATGGGACTATTCACATAATTATGCTCCTTTGAACCAAGATATTTCTTCCATACACATCTCATAATCCCAGCTACTATCAAGACGTTAATGCATCAAAAACTGTGGCATTAAACCAAGTATCACAATTTGCAAGATATGCATTATTGGACACCAACAATTGTTGTTATTGTTGTTATCTGAGAAAAGCTAAAGAATCTTTTTCTCCGTGTCCATGACCTCATAGGGTGCGGTCACCCAAATTGACCATATAAAAATGGCAACATGTATATTCCCCATTACCTAAGCATTGGAAAAACTATTCTGTGTCTTTACAAGGCTCATATAGGAGCCCCCATATTTGTTGCCTCCTGCGCTGTTACAGATGGAAAGCATCACTGTCTACACAGAAATATATAGGGTTATCCCGCAACTTCGAAGGAATCCTTGGACGTACAAACATGTGCCCTCCAATAGCCAATCCAACCTACCCACTCAGGAAGATCCCCAAGTGATTGTAGGAGCGAAAGTATGGATTCTTAACCAAACAGCCAGGACCAAGTTGAATCACAACCAATTTCACCAATGCTGTGGGTTGCCGTCATTTAGGCCCTTTTCTATGGTGTCAAGACGATATATCCATCTAGATTCTGATGTATTTAGAAGTTGAGGTGTGCATGCATGCTTGGGTAAAGCTTTCAAAATCCACCAAGACAGATCATCCCTATAGTGACCATATTCCATATAGTGGGATTCCAAAGGTGCATTGATAGTCTTGCACCTAATTTGGGACCTGTCTTCAATGATTCTTATATGCACAGGTCTAGATGTTTGTCCCACATACTTGGAGCCACATGGACATTCCACACAATAAATTGCATTGGAGGTCTTGCAATTGGTATGTGCACGTAGGGTCCATTTCCTACATCTCACTTCAAACTTTTTTATTTTCTTACTGTATTTACAGAAAGAACGTCAACCACATGGAAAATGCCCTGTTAGGGGACGTAAATCCCAACCTGTAATTTTGTTCCTGCTTGTTTGTGGTTTGGAGTGTACAAACAAAGGTTTTTTTGTCTTGTTAAAGAAAGCAGAGGCACGGGTTTGTCCATCAACTCCAGTTTGACAAGTGGACAGAATTTCTTAATTACCTTCTTAACCGCATAGGTCTGTGTTAGATATGGCAACATACATACCAACTTGTCGTCTTTACAGAGTTCTTTAGGCAATAAGAGGGTTTCCCTCGGTGTGTACCTGGTTCTTTTAACTGCTTTTGTGACAAATTTGATAGGGTGCCGTCTAACCACCAAGTGTTCTTTCAAATTGTCAGCGTGAATGGTATAGTCTGAGATGGATGTACAATTTCTCCAAAGTCTTTGAAATCAGCCATACGGAAGGTTTTCCTTGACACTCCTAGGATGAAAGCTGGAGAAATGTAGCAAGGTATTCCTGTCCATATGCTTTCTAAACAAAGTACACTCTAATGTCTCATTCCGTACGCAAATACAAAGGTCCAGAAAATGGATCTCATTAATACTCATGTTAATAGTAAACTGTATTTGCTTATGACCTAGATTGAGCCATAGAAGAAATTCCTGAAGGGTATCCGCCAGACCTTGCCAAATCATAACAATATCATTGATATATTGACGCCACAGCTGAATGTGAACCAGGAACAGGTTGGTATTTGAGAGAACAAAATGATGTTCCCACATATAGGATTGCAATACTTGGTGCAAAGACTGTACCCATCGCCGTGCCTTGGGTCTGTAAAAAGAATTGGTCTTTATATTTGAAGTCATTCTTTTCAAGCGCAATAGTGAGTAGCTCCAAAATAACCTCAGCTGAGATGTTGCAGGGTGGTGGTTCGGTAGCCAATATCTCACAAATACACTGAATTGTCTCAAGTTAAACTGGTGCACTTCCTCTCTACCTCCAGGGAACCTATGAATCGAGCCTTCTGAGTGCTTGGGCAAGCCCCTTTGATAATTGGGTAGGGCAATCCATCTAAGTTTGAGTATAGAGGCTCTCCAGGGAGTTAGACTTTGAAGATAAGTCTAGGGTTTAGCTGATAGCTGCCCTGGTGGACTACCAGATTGACTGTAAAGCTCTTAATGAAGGGGTGGATGCAATCACTGAGGACCCTGCCCCTGGGGTTGGAATTGAATCTGTTTCTGGGAGTGCCAACACTCCTGCTGCCTCTATCCCGAACCCCAGCAGTGGTTCTTCAGGGAATCCCTTGGAACTTGGCTTTTGAATATAAAAAAGTTGGAGATAGAAGCTCAATTTAAGAAGGAGGAGTTGGCACAGCAAGTGATACTCAAAGACAGGGACTTTGAACTTAAAAACAAGGGCACTGAATGTCAGAGAATCCAGCTATAGAAACCTAGAAGGCAGACTTCAGCCAAACCAGTAGAGAGTGTCAGGTCCCCTGCCACCAAGCTTATGAAAGAATTGGTTGTTTTGTATGTGGAGGGTTCTGAAATCCTCCAGTGGATGGAAGCATTTGAAATGTCTTGTGGAATCCATTATGTTGATAAAAGAGATTAGGAAAAGTGTTTATTAAGTAGAGTGCCACAGACTGGGTATGACTGTATTCTGAAACGGAGTGTGGAAGAAAGGGGTCAGTATGAGTGTATGGAATCTGTTTTGATTGCCAAGTTTGGCAACACACCTACCCAATACCTTAAAAGGTTCAGGAAATAAAAGAAAAAAGAGAATGTGTCTTGGATTGACCGAACGAGTGCTGCACATATGAACATGATGGGGTGGATTGATGGTTACAAGGTGACAACCTTTGTTGAATTGTGCCACCTTTTTTTGGAACATTTCTCTGAAGCCTGTTCACCAGAGCTGCATCAGTATGTTGCTGACCAGAACATTTTAGATCCCTTTAAGCTGGCCAGGCTGGCTGACAAGTGGGTCTCCTACCGGGTGTCCCCTAAGGAACATAATGGGAAGGACAAGGACAATGAAAAGGGGGCCTCTCCGAAGTCTGAGGTGTCCCAAAAGCAGTCACAGTTGAGTAAACCAAAACCTTCCTCTCCTAAGACCAAGAAATCTAGTGGGGATAAGTCCTATGTGGGTGCGAGTAAGAGTAGTGGTCCTTCTGCTGCAAAGCAAGCTCCCTGTGGCTCCAGTGCCGTACCCCTCATTTCTGGCACTTGTTAGGACTGTGGTGCCCTGGACCACAAGAAGGGTGCCCCAAGTGTAAAGGTAAGGCACTTGTTGGTGTCCAGACTGTCAGCCTTACCTACCATTGCTCCATATCTCAGTTGGAGGCCATTGTCCCCCGTCCTCTGCAGGAGTCACATTCAGTGCTCCTGCAGATATTTCCCTTGTGTCCCTTCGGGCCTTGGACCAGTACGCAGAAGTACTGGCTACAATCCCACAGAACACCTGTAGGTTTTTGAGACGTGTCCTCCTGAATGGCCAGCCTTCTACTGGTTGAGAGACACTGGGGCAAGTATGACGGTGGTGGGCAGGACCCTGCTAATGCCAGAGGACTAGGTAGGTGCTCTTCTGAGAACTACCGGGTTAGCTGGTGGGCCTCCCAAATGATCTCCTGTAGCCCTAGTCACCATCACGATTGTGGACAAGACAGCAAAGCTTCCTGTCCTGGTTCAGGACAATGTACCTGCTAACATTATGTTAGGAAATTGTCTAGTGGAGTTGGGGTTGATCTTTGATGGTCTCCCCCTAACTGCTGCTGCAGTCACTAGGTCACAGGTAACACCGGGTCTGACTATGAGTCAGGTACCCAAGCCAAAGGGGAGTCCCAAGGCAAAAAGAAAGAGCAAGAAGGTCACCTCTGTGAAGGGGGCCCCTTCTCTTCCTGCTGCTACAGCAGCATCCACTGGGATTCAGACTCCGGATGGGCTGGGTCAAGTGGTAACCCGAGACTCAACTCCTGAGGGAGAAGAGAAAGGAGGCCCTCCTGCGGGACAGCTGCTCAACCAAGAGGATCACTCTGACCTTCAATGCCTGCTGGCCGAAGGGAGGCCCTCTAGAGGAGACTTCTGTGAGGGTCAGAGAGAGTGTCACTCTCTCAAGTGTCTGAGAAAACAGGCACAGGCACAAGGTGAAGTGCCTAGGTCCTTCTGAATTTATTGGGAGGGTGAGCTCCTTTGTAGTGAGCCCACTAAGCCTGAACCTGGTGCCCTCAAAAGGTTGGTGGTACCCCAGGTTTACAGGCCCTTCCTACTGCAGTTGGCACATGAGGTGCCCTTAGCTGGTCATCTTGGGAACAAGAAGCCTAAGCAGAGGCTCTCTGCACATTTCTACTGGCCCCGCAGGGGAGTAGAAGTGGAGTCCTACTGCAAGACCTGCCCCACTTGTCAGATGTCTGGCAAGACTGGAGGCAGTGTCATTTCCCCACTGTAGTCTTTGCCAGTGTTTGGCACACCATTTGAGTGGGTGGGCATCAACATTGTCGGTCCCCTTGACCCTCCCACTTCAGGTGGACATCTGTTCATCCTGGTCTTGGTAGATCATGCCACCAGGTACCCTGAGGCTATACCCCTTCGGACTGTTGCTGCCAAGAAGGTTGCCTGGGCTCTCCTGGGTATTTGTACCACTATTGGATTCCCTAAGGAGGTTGTCTCTGATAGAGGATCCAACTTCATGTCGAGTTACATGAAAATGATGTGGAAAGTTCTCCACCTCCTACCATCCCCAGACCAATGGAACTCTCAAGGGCATGCTGGGTGCTTTGGAAGAGCCCCTAAGGAGGAAATGGGATCTCCTCCTGCCATGCCTGTTGTTGGTTTACAGAGAAGTACCTCAAGAGGGTGTTGGTTTCAGCCCTTTGAGTTGCTCTTTGGACATTCCCGTGAGGGGGGCCCTTGCCTTGATCAGAGAAGGTTTGGAAGCCACTCCTCCAGGTCCTGCCAAGCAAGTGGGGGACTATATTTAGGCCTCTGACAGAGGATGACACAGATGATGGGCCATGTGACAGAAAATCTTAAGGCAAGCCAGGAATTGAACCAATACAAGTAGATTGGACTCCAGGTCAGGAGATCCTTGTGATGGAGCCTACCAAGCCTAGAGCTTTGGCAGATAAGTGGACTGGACCCTTCTGAATAATCTTCAAGATGGGCAAAGTCAATTATCTGGTTGACATGGGAGTCCTGTGGTAGTCCCTCAGGTATTCCATGTCAAGAGGCTCAAGCCTTTCCATAGTCAAGCAGATGTCTCATGTCTCTTGCTAGCTTCAGAGCACGAAGAGGATGAGAGTGAGACCCTTCCTGATTTGCTGCATAGCAACCCTCAGGATGGCTCAGTGGAGGGAGTGCATCTCTCTCCAGATCTGACTCTCGAGCAGCAGAGGGTCTGCAAGCTTTGTTCCGGCAGTATGCCCCTCTGTTCTCACTGACGCCAGGCCTCACCCTGTGGTGCAGGCACGAAATTGACACTGGTGACAATTTTTTCTGCACCTGAATACAGCAAACCCTTTATCTGGGTGAATAAAGTGTGTGACCAATATACATTTCATGTTATGGGTGTCTGGATTCTGGTGTGAGAGGTCCCCAGGTATACTGTTGTGTCTCTCATTCACTCTGCTGGGTCACACTCAGGCAATCAATCATTCTGAAGGGCATTCAGGCAACCAGGCAGCCAATCAGGCTCACCGTGCATTCAGGCCATTCTTCTCCATTCAGACACTCACAAGGAATGTGGATTCGGACAAGCACCCAGCAATTCAGCACTCCACACTGCATTCATACCAGTCGCAGACAGGGCTGTCTCAGTCATTGTGTCGCACACCAGAAACCAGACACCCATAACATGAAGTGTATATTGGTCACACACTACATTCACCCAGGTTCCACCCCAAGGGCGTACCCACAACATACAGTCACTGGGAAGGCTCCAGCCAGTCTGGCCTGGACTTCCCCACAATATCATATATGGAACTTCCACCCAACAGCCAGTCAGGGGTAGAGACAGAGTCAGGGCCTCCGAGGACTTTGGGAAAACACGGTAACACGTAATAGAAAGCAAGAGGCCACAGGGGCCATCTTGTCTCCTATCAGGAATCAACTGATTCCAATGGCAGGGCCTGGGTATACCAAAATGGAGGATACTCAGAGCACCTGTCAAATTCAGCATGGAGCTGCCACCAGCCCATCGCCCGGCTCTGTGGACCACACACCGGTGCCCAAACACATACTCTAGGGGTACAGGGTTGTACCGCCACCCATGGTTCCCATAAGGGTATCTCAAGGGTCTGTTCACCAAACCAAAATGAGGATGAGCTGCACTGCCAGGAGTTCCGCATGGGCTTCTGTGCAGAAAATAACACAAAACACACATGTTAAATGGACTACAGGACAAGGACATGGAGGCCCTCTCCCTCCAATGCAGTTCCAGCATCACAGATGACCAGAAAAAAAACAATGATTGCTGGAGTCTCGTTTTGTGTGCCAGTGGCTCCTCCCCTTCTGTATTGCTGCTGTGCCTCCTACCACAGCAATCAATAAAACACATTCAACTCCCCAAGCAGCTTTCACCTTGCAGCAGTGCTGGAAATGGGCTGGAAGACGAGGCAATGCTCCCGCAAAACTTGTTTTCCCAGTGTGTGTCCAGTCCCCAGACTCAGGGTCTTGCGCAGAACACTTACAGATCTGTTGTGAAGCTGTGTTATCACACACGCACGAGCAACCCACGCTTCAACGAGCAGACCACTTTCAGAAGACTCAGCAGCAGTCTCATCATTGAAGCGTGGGTTGTTCATGTATGTGAAATGCCATCAGGCCTAGTATTCAGTAACTTTTTTGTTAGAACATTCGGAAACATCAAGGCCTAAGAATGACTATACTATTTTTCCTTGCTCTCTTCCCACCTTGAAGCTCTTTGAAGCACGTCACTGTGTATAAGTTCTGTACAAATAAACAATTACAAAGTGACAACTTGTCTTCAAAGCAGATCTGTCCCCAAGCACAGGGGATAGCGCAGGACACTCCCAGCAAGATCTTTTCTGAAGCTACGTTATTGCATGCACTAGCAACCCACATTCGCTTTCAGAAGACCCAGCACTGGAGACTGAATACAGAAACATCCAAAACTTGACATACTTTTTGCAGCTGTCCAAGCTGGCATACATGTATTGTAATGTACAGATATATATATATTTTTTTGTCATGGTGATTATTGTGACCTGTCCAAACTGCAGAGTACAACTTTCATTATTCACTCAAAAGGGTTTCGTACTGAATCACTATAAGACATGTATCAAATTTAAAATTGTGGCCATTCTTATGTTCCCATAATGCTCTTTGCTTTTATGCAAATTGCCAGGTTTGAAGAGACACTCCATTGCCACATCCATTGGCCCAACCCCTCCTCTCCATTGCCGGGCTGCTCCAAGGAGGAGAGGGTTGGTTCCCCCTTTTGTTTGTCCCCATTTCCAGCAATGCCTTGCAGTACATAAATCATCCTCATTCCTCTTGTTCTCTCTGCCTTCCCTGCTATTGGGACAAGTGCAAGGTTCCATGCTTAGAGCTGGTCGATCTAAGAAGAGGCCTTAATGCCTTGGCTTCTCCTACGACCCTGCTGTGCCTCTGTGCTGCTCGCCCTCCCTGGTTCCCTGACCAGCTAGTTGTTGTTTGCCTGCCACTGACTGCTGCCAGGAAAGGGCCTCAAGGTCAAGCAGAGGAGCGGTCATCCAATTGGTACTAGTGAGGTCGTACTAAATATCCTGTCCTTCTCAGTCTGACTACTGGTTCAGTTAGAATGTAAGGTTATGTGTCTACATCTTGCAACTAACCTGTGTCTCGTGCTCTCTGTTGCTCCCTAATACTCCTGACTCCCGGCCCAAAGGCATCATGCCATGAGTCACAGCCTGATACGCCCTCAACTGTTGCTGCGCTGTTCTTTAGGGAGCAGTGCCTCATGCCATAGGTATTGGCTGACAAACTGCAAGAGGGCAGACCCTGATGACGTGCTTTGTTTGTAGCCATGTGCATATTATCCCCCTAGTGTAGCCAATGTTACTTGTTCTAAGTATGAGGGGGCCAGGCTGAGCGCAGTTACAGCCTACCCTCTCAAGTTCTCCCTCTCGCCACTGGTGCTCCCCACCTGTCTATTAGACTGCCAGAATCAATTAATTGACTGCCAAGTACTTGTCCATCAATGGCACTGGAATTTGTGAAGCTTGCAACAAGAGGCCCTGCATTGAAGAAGGGATGTGGGGGTGGCTTTGTAGTAAGCCGATTTTACCCCATCCCAATGGAATCCAGTCGTGAGCCAATCCTTCCATGTCTAGGCTGCCACCCAAAACATAGCCAAAAACACGCGGGTTCAGCCCTTCCTTACTGGCCGCCCTGGCGCGGGAGTGTTCCTCGACAGTGGTCTGTGCACTTAAGCTCCCGCATTTGCCCCAGAGGAATGCAGACAACAGGCGAAATGCCACTGAACAGCATTGCTGTTAGCTTTGCCAATTTGCCTTCACTTTTTAATGGCGCGTACTGCAACAATATGGACTACTCGGCACTCTGGAGCGGTACAACCCTTACCAAAGAGAGATGGTGTTCAATATCACCTATCGAAAAATAAAAGGTTCAGTTCAGCCCAGCTTGTAATCAAGCCCTGCTCGAGGCCAGATGACTAGGCAGTAGGAAGCTGTTTTTTTCAGGATTTATTGTGAAAATGTTGAAACTCTCATGCAAAATAATATAAATAGCATGGATGTATATAGTGCTTCATGCTGGACACCTCGCACTTCTAAACGCTGTAGTACTCGTTATTACTGACTTGTTTAATGTTACTCGAGTTATCCGATTCTGAAGTCTTAAGCGACTTTGTTGTAGGTATTCGAATCTGTAACAGGGAAAAACACTGACATCTGAGGCAGGTGTTGGTGTAACAGTTTTTATGTGTATGTTTATTTCACCAGCTATCAACAAACAGCAACTCTGCGATGCAAACACGAGAATTACTTTATCAATGCATGATAACCCTGGCACCTGTTACATGCAGCGCTTTGAATAACCCAGTCTTAAGCAGTAAACACTATTTGTTGATAACTTGGGGCCATGCTTGTATAGCGAGCTGTATTCTGTATAATAATACACAGGTGTGTAAGTGTTCATATTTAGATGGGGAGAGAAGGAGCCACACGCCGTTAGTAATTGTATTTTTGCTGTCATGCTATTGTCATTACTTTGTGTATAGGAGCGCCTTAATTATTACCCAAGAAAACAGGTGCACTGATTATGACCTATAGAAGAATGGACTGTTTGGTTGACCCGAGCAAGCAATCAAATCCTACCTGAGATTTGAGGACTAGGTAACACGATTGACATCTCCGGAATGCTTGTGAAAATGTCGAAGTTCAAGTATGTTTATATGTAACTGTATATTTAGGTGTAACATCGAAACATCAGAGTGCAGGTCAGTTAGTTCTAAACAAACATACACAGAACAAGAGAAGTAAATAGGGGTAAATACCCCCGTCATGTACACTAACGAGCATGTGCATATGTGTGTGCACCCGTAGACGTACAACAATACTATTTTCATGGGCTTGCATAGTGCTTAATGCCCCTCCTCCCCCCACACACTTCTCAGCACCACTTTAGAAATCATCAGACGTGTGATGGGTTTAGACAACATCTCTTCTGGGATTAAAATTTAGAAATGTGAGGCGAGAGCTGGTTTAGCTGAATTATTTATCGTATCGACCATCAACATATGAGGTGCAGACGCAAGAACAATTGTCAATGCAAGGGCAATGGGCTCCCCAGCTACCAGTCCATTGTTAATCCTAGCCTCTGTGACTTCAGTGCTTTGAATAAGCTTGCCTGAGACAGTGAACACTGGTTTAAGATGAAAGCGGGCCATGATTATATAGAGTGGTGCATTTCGTATGTGGTGTTCATGTTTATAGGGAGTGAGGAAACTACACGTCAGTGGTAAATCTGTGTGGTGCATGAAGCCGATGCACTGTGGGCAGCGGCAGGGAGGCATTCCTTGCGAACTGAATCCATACACAGTGTTCCAGAGATGGATGTGTAGCGAGCGATTCTACCCGACGGAGGCTTGGCTCGTCAGCGAATACACCTAGAAACATTGGAAGCTCAAGAACATGAGCTGATCGGTAAGGCATGCAGATTGAATGTTGGTTACTGTTCGCAGTTGTTGCATACCTAAAACTAAACTGTACAGATAATGGTGATATCAGTGACTGCATAGTTGCCAACATGTCGCATTCGAATCCGTAGGTGCTTTGTTTTTCTTTGCATTCTGGGAACGACAGTCCGAGTTTTATAATGGAAACAGTGGAACTACAAGTCCCAGAATGCTAAGAAAAAAACAGGACGGTATAAGCACCTCCAGATTGGAATGGGTCATGTTGGCATGTATGTGACTGTGCTTTGTAGAGCACTCATTTGGTGCTGCATTCAACAGGGCAGTGTTGACAGAGCTGCAGATTCACACATCATTGCCTCGAAGAAGACATGGGCGAGCAGTTGTGCAAGTCCTATGTTAGTATTTGACACCCGACAGGACTGATGCAATTTAGAAATCCCCTTTACCTTAATCATGCCCACAACATACGCTGAAACACGTGTAGGTTATCTAGGTGGTCAAAAGTTGATGCATTCCCCTAGGATTTTTTGTGGGTTTTTCCTACGCAGGTGTGAATGAGTACGGACTAGAAGCGGCTGGTTTTGATGAATTAATTAGGCTCTACCAAAACAGTATAAAATCAAGACGAATGTTGAACCTTTGTTTTAAGACAGAATCGTGATGAATTATGAACCTTTTGTTTTGTTAATGCAATGCACGTATCAACTGAATACTGTTACAGAAACTGAAGTATGAATTGACAGGTTTTTGAACCAAGAATTAAAAATTGACAACACTAACACGACTAGAATATGTGTGTCCTGTTCTTGAAATATGTTTACAGATGACTATTCATGAGGTAAAAACAGTTTTAAAACGATAGTTAGCTTAGCTGTCATGCACCGCAATAGTTGGCTTGTTAATATTTTTCTAGCAGTTCTCTTAAGGGGCAGCGAGGGTTGTGTGAGTAGTGACAGGGAGAGCTCACCCCTGGTGGGGCAGCTGCCTTCACGGATTGCATACGTTGTGGTCAAGGTGCCATATTGAGGAGTGATCTCATAAATTATGTGGTATGCCTAGATGGGGCTGTAGGAGTGGGAGGCAGGCCAATATGGGCCCGGTCGTATGGGGGACCCCAGTCAGACCCACAGTTTTGCACCAGGGAGTCAACAGACCCGGTGGGGGTGTGATGTGTATGCATACGGACTGGGTCTCCCCCTCTGTCAACAACAGGCAGGGTGCACTGAAAAGTAGGAACACAATGAAGGCACCAAAGTCTTTGTAGAAACCATGGAACAGATGTATTACAGGAATAGGAGTAAATGCATTTCTAGCCGGATGAATTAGACACAATGGACTGGCTAGGCACACCCTGTGGCATGCAAGCCGGGTCTAGGGAGTACCCTTGGATGTAGGGGGAAATGGAGACCAAGAGAGAAAGGGAAGGGGTGGAGAGGGAGGCCGGTAGAGATTGTGAGGGGGAAAGGGGGTAGAGATAGTAGGGGGGAAAATGAGAGAGAGAGGGAGGGCAGGCACAGAGGGGCACAGAGAGAGACACACAGGGAGACACAGGAAGACAGAGACATAAAATGGGGGAAGCAGGGCAGAGAGGATAAATAGAACAGTTTGGGTAAGAGGGAAACATGAAGGGCAGACTGGTGACACGGGTACCTTAGATAGGAGTCCTCTCTGCCCTCAACCCACATGGTCAGCAAACACCACCAGCATCCAGCATCCAAAAAAGAAGGATTAGCTAAGGCTGTTTTTCACACCAACTGCAGGGCTGGCCTATCACCCAGCCAAGTGTTTGGGCAAGTGTTTCAAGGGTAATTTCCATGGCCTGCCCCCTCACCCAGGCACATGTTTGTTTGGGCAAGTGTTGCCAGGGTTGTTTCCAGGGAGATAGGATTGAGAGTGGGACACACACTTTCAGGTATTCTGTGTCATTTCCAGGTCAGGGGAGTTGGCAAGGGATGTTAATTGCAGGCTATGGGTAGATGAAAATATACAGTGCAGGGCAGATGGGGCCAAAGGGCATGCTAATTGTTGGGTGGGGATGTAGATTCCCAGCAGGAGCTAGCTTGTTGACTTGCAGAGAGCAGGCCAACTGTCCCTTGGTAGTAGATGAGCGTCTCATGGAAGGGCAGTAAAGATTCAGCCCTAGGTGGCAGATTACACTAGGGCTGGGTTCTGGCTCAAGGAAGCTGCTGGACAGGTTTTCGAAAGGGGAGTAAACCAGGCTTTTGGGTGAAATGTGATCCATTTGTTACTGGGTGTGGGCCAGTTGCCTGGGAGTGGAGTCTCCAAGTGAATAATGTCCATTGTGCCAGAAACGAGCAACTATATGGATTATGAAGGTACAAAATATAGTAATCAGGCAATGTTGGCGAACATGCAAGCACTTGAAAGAAATACACAGCTAGCATAAACAGTGAAGTAAATATACCGTCATATGCAGTGCAAGGTGGAAAATACATTTGGGAAACATGATAGTCACACAATACATTGGTAAAATGAAAAACCACATTAAACAATGAGCGACATATGGGTACTGCCATTTCCACTGGTTGTTGGGCCTACTTGGTTGGTAATGCATTCCAAACACCAGAGCTAAGAACCTTGTTTTGATAAGGAGAAATTCCACACCTCGGAGGTAGAGGGGCAAACCGAGTGAGGAGTAATGTCATACATACCAGCAAAGAGATGCTGATGGAGGACGCCATGAATAGTCATCCTTTTCATGCATGGGAACTGCTCAGTCATGCTTGGTTGTGGGACAAGTGTATCTCTAGGGTACTGGTGGGCTTGATTAAACATGGTACTATCCATGCATTTGGGGCAGCTGAGCGAATCGTTTACGCTGTCTTTGAGATTGTTAGACATGTTGTTTGCCTTATCCTTTGGGAGGTAAGATGTGCAGCCTTGGGTGTGATGGAGCTGGAAATATGTACTTACACAACCCCCCTCTCTAACACTTGCACTCACACATGCACAAGTCCACTCTCATATCAACACTCCCTCAATTAGACTCTTTCACCAACCAGACCTCCACTGCACTGTTAACCAATTGCATGAACACACTTATTTTACAACAGCAGGTGCTGGATGGGACTGGCTGGCAGAGGAAAAGTCCTTGATGCACTTCTGGACTGGCCAGCATCCACAAGAAGATACACTAAAAGGGCAATATCTAATATATCAACCCTTTTCCATGATGCCTCCTGAACATGCACAATATGTGCTGCCCCTGAACACTCTGAAGGAGTCATGGTGTTATGAAAGGTCCATTTTTATTAATGTCCTTAAACAACCACACTTATTTTAAATACAACTAATTCATTCTGATTTTTTTGAGATCTGCTAGAGGCTCTTCCTGGATTATTGGGACTGAAGTGGGAGCAGAGGATGGGGGACAACATAGGGGAGGCTTTATTTTCTTAGAGACTAACACAAATGCAAACATGACTGGCTATGGGTGATTAGCGAGTCTCAGAGATTGCATATATTTTACCTAGGTTAGGGCTTCTCACATTTGGTATAACTGTGTGTTAGCGCAGCAGGGATTTGCACAGACAACCTCTGTGTTAGGACATTGTCTCTCACAGGCTGGAACTCAGTGTCAGAGGGGGGCTTTTCACAGGTGGTATTCCATATCTATGCTCTATCGTGATTAAACATTTTTGCACATAAATTGAGTGTTTTTTTGCAGTGAGGAAATAGAAGCCACTAATACACATTTAACTATGACATATTTGGCAAAGCTGGCAATCAGCAGCTCAGATATGTAAGAACACAACCTCTTGAGTGGTATGGTCACAGTGACTGAGCTCAGTTTCCTGCATCCTTCTCTTTCCTGGCAGTTGCATTGTTAAGGGTAAGGAGCTGTTATTATATTTACTTCAAAGATCAAAATAGGGATTTGATAAGCAGAACCTAAGAACAGCTACAGGCTATCTGATTGCACACAGTAAGAAAATGCTTCCTCTTGGCAATGAGGTGCTAAGTATTCTATTTATAGGCTAGACAGGTTGGTGTTGAAATAAACTTAAGGTATTTTGTCCCTTCATTTTGCTCACTTGTGGGGCATGTTTCTTTTTGGTGGGGGGAGTATTTGCCTGTGCTAAGATGGTCCTGGCATGAGTGTGGCTTTATGTCAGGGCTGTCTTTGCAGCACAACTTCCAAGAAATATCATGGGGACGTTCCTGTGCCCTAGTAGTAAGGTTTTGGACTTGCTATAGAGGGTCAAAGAGCAGCATCCTGGCCATTGTTCTACAAGGGAGATGGGGCTACAGCCAGTGAAGATGCTTAATACACATCAGGCAAATCATCTGAAGCCCTGCTGCTCATGATGCAATTATATCAAATTGCTTTAGATGTATAATTGTATTATTCTAATAGCCACCATGTCCCAAAAAGGCATTACTCAAAGCTTAACATGCTACCATACTGGCTATGCTAACACAATTAGTATTGGAGTGAGCTGCTGAGTGAAGTTGCAGACTGTGGCAGACTCCGAGTCTTTTTTCAGTGGACATCGTTTTCCCAGCTCACCTGAATTGCACCTGACTCTTCAAATAGCCACTCCAGCCGCGCAGCGGCCGCGGAGTGAGCTGCTGAGTGAAGTTGCAGACTGTGGCAGACCGTGGTGTGACCGCGGTCTTTGAGGACAAATGGTTAATACGGACTTACAGCCTTGCATAGACGAGACCGACAGGATGGGCTCTTCCTCTGTGGGACAAACAGCAAGAGAAAATCTGCAGCAATCACCGCCTCCATCGAGCGGCCCCGAAGCGGATGCAGGTATGGTGTTCCTTCCCTCCCCCTTTCCGGAAGATGTAGGCGCTGTAAAGTGTCTCCCAGTTCCTGTCTCTTTACCCTCCCAACCCCTTCCTCCCTTGCTTTCCTCTTTCCCATCCCAATCTCTTCTTCCTGCAACCTTGCCTTTCACTCTTTCCCCGCTCCCCCCATCCTCCCCTCCCCGCCTCACCTGCTCGCTCGCTAGCTCCGAGGCTGAAGTCCCCCGACGGATGCTCCGACCGTTGAAAGAAACCCTAGTGGGAAAAACCAACACTAAGAGGCAGGGAGAAAAGCCATCGGCGCCTAAGCGGGTGCCGAAACTGACTATTTCATCGGACCCGCCCAAGCTCGCTACAGACTTCCAACCAAAAAATGCGAGGTTGTCAATGAATACCTACAGCCGTGGGGAATTCATCTCTGAGGCTGGAAATGATCTCAGCATGGCACCGTTGCTGGGGATGCAGAGCGAATACCTGCAAGCAGAGATCTTGCCAACGACTCTCGCTGAGGTGGCCGGTTTGATTTCCCAGTCTGCGTGTATCCCCCCGTCAGGAGAGGGGCCTCAGACTATATGCAAACGGACTGGCCACTTGAATGTAGCCGTGTGCACACTGATCACAGAGAAGCTGGATGAAAACTCAGATCGGGACGAAAGCTCCAATGTGTTGTGCCCCCAGTCGACTATCACTACCGAAGATAAAGCACCTCAGCACATAAGCCCCGTGAGAACTGAACAGGATGAAATGATACATCCAATGAAGGGCCCAGTGGAAACTGTTTGTGCTGTTCAAGTGCACCGTGCTCTAACATTAGAAGACCGGGAGGGCCGCACAGAGGAGGTTCATACAACACCAACCGGCGTCAACAGAAATAACGGAGAGCTACAGAATTGTAAAAGATGCCATCGAAATCCAGCTGTACATGATCCTGCTCTCTGCAAGCACAATGATGAAATCAAATCTGCTAATGAACCTGGCACTTCTAGTGAAAATCCAGAAAACCTTGCAGTTGCTTGTATGCAAATAGTCATTTTACCAAAAAAAAAAAAAAAGAAAAACAAGGAGTCCAAATGAGGAGCAACATAAACTACTCCCAACGACGACCACGAAAACTCACCGTTACAACCACAACAAGGTGAGAAGAAGATTGACCTCAAGACTCAAGGTCCCCCCAAACAAGAAAATGGGCCCAAAGATTGGACCAACCAAGCCCTTTACAGTGACCGCTCTAAATGACTTCTTCAGGAAAAAGACGGAGATCCGTCTAAATCCTCAGCAGGATTGTGAAGTCCTAGAGAGCCTGGTCGATGCAGAGGTTGATTCTCCAACTATGATATGCCCCGCAGAGGAAGTCAACACAATCTCGGAACCTTTAGAAACCACTTTACCCGCGACCCTGGCAGCTGCTGTACCGCCACTCAGATGGCATTACTCAAATAAACCTACACTTTTGGTTGAAAATGTAGATCCCCAGGAAGGGACTAGGGAAAAAAGTAATCAAGAAAAATTCCCTGGCGAACTGAAATTGAGAGTACGAAAGAGTGGTGCCTGAAACAAAAGCCAAGTCCTAGTCTGCAAGAAATCTCTCCTGAACACTGCTACCATGCCCCAGATTCACGAAATGAAGAGCCGAGGATCATGGAGAGCCCTGGGTTGCAGGCAGTCTTGGTTCAATCTCCAACAACAAGAAAATATGCGTGGACAAAGGAACCTGATCAAAACAACTCTCAGAAAGACAATGACAATAAATTGACAAAAATGCTGCCGTTGATCTATACTTCAATACCTATGTGGATTTCAACAGTCCCCTCTGCAAAACCCTGCTCAACAGAAGCTGGACCTAACAACCATAATGTCCACAGTAACGATTGCAATGACACCGTTTACCAAGCTCTATGAGAGCATTAATGACACGCTCCATGACCAGGTATCCATGCTGGCCTCAATGCAGTCAAAATTACAGTACCTTGAGGCTACATTATGGGGTCCCAAGGATCTGAAGATGTCAAAAGAGCCGGGAGGAAAAGGCCGGCCGAATCCGGCTCTTGCTACCATCTGCCTGAATCTCAGCCATCTGTGGATGAATGTTCAAACCGACGATCGCAACACACTAATGCTCCACCGGCAGCTTTGTCTGCCACTATACATGAGATAACTGGACCGTCATCTCAACAGGACAGAGACCTTGATATTCCAATATGCAAACAAGGAGCTGAGCCTTTAGACGCCATCATTTCCATACTAGAGGAGGAAGATGAACATCCAGTGTCCACTCAAACTATGGTCATAGAAGCTGTCGAAAAACAAGCACCAAATCCCTTTTCCTATATAAAGACTGCAGAAGGTGCGCGAAGAACTAATAAAGGCCTTGACACAAATCCTAAGAACTTTACATATGGCATATTTACCCAGCAAAAGTCGATCGTAAATCGAAACCCCAAGAGGGATGACAACATGTCACAAGCTACATTGGGCTCGCAAATCCAGATGAGGCAGCCCAAGGCTGCTGCCAAGAGAGAAGGCCCTGTGCCAAACCTAAGAAGTTAGCCAGCTCGCACCAGAATCATGCGTTGGAAAAACGTAACCACTGCATAAAGGAAACTGTCCCTGTCCTTGTTGTTGAGGAGCAGTCAGACTGGAGTATTCTGACAGTGGATGAGACTGGGTTTGAAAATAATCCAACAAAAACCATCAAAGAGAAAGGCGAACAAAGGGATTACAGACGCCCCTAAAAATGAACCACCAAACAAAGTACAAATCTACGAACTCTCTGTTTCACGGTCAAAGTCCCCCGAGCATACCCAAAGACTTCAAAAAGTGGAGTCCGTGGACACCATAAAACCAAGGTCTAAGGCCCCTGAGGAAAAAAGATCTGATAGGGCGCACAGAGTAAGTACAAACATATGGAAAAGGAATAAATATTCCCATACATCAGTCCACTCTCGGACATGGGATGAAAACGATGACCAGAAAAAGATTGGAAAGCCTAGTAACGAAACAGGAAAAAAGGCCTCAGATTCATATCTGTAATATATCTCTCAGGTGAACAAGAAGCAAAAGGAAAAGAGCAGATCGGACCCAGATCATGATCGGAAAACGGAATCGAAGCAAATTGTGAGTGACTATACGCTAAGGCTGAAAAATATCAACTCAAAGCAGGACGGCCTGATCATGAACAGAACTAACATCATCAAAATCTTAACCTGAATTCCAAGCCTGAAGAATATCCAAAATAAGGATCTTTGGATGGTGGAGCCAAGTCCGTCAGGCAGAACTGACTACTCCTACATACATCTAAATTCCGAAATGATCAAACTCCATCTAATGAGAGAATCTGACAAACTGTTGTCAGTGGGTTTCGAACTATCGGAAATCAGACGCTCTAACAAACAAGAAGACTCAGTTAAAAGAACTGAAAGCGAAATAAGTAACCCTGAAGACGACCAAGGACAATCGCATCTGCTATATTAGCAGGATGTCTCATGCTCGTCCTTCACAGTCCGCTCAATTAACAAGCAAATCAGGAACCACAGCTCCAATCAGGGAGAAAGAGAAGGATCTGGGAAAAATCTCCAGTCCGAACGCAGGCGGGAACAGATTGATGCCCGGAGCAAAAGGTCCCAGCAAACCTCTCGAAATGACCAAGGTCGCAGCAGCCAGGGAACACCAGGGGCAAACCAAGTTGAACCTTGGACCTGGCCTAAAGCCGACACCAATTCAAGGAAAAGCATTAGCAACGAGTGCCGGAAAAGAAGATCCAGCTACGGATATGCCAGGAAAAGGTCACTGAGAAGCAAACATCCCCGCTAAAACTGCTAAAATTGGGCTGCTGGAACACGAGGGGCTTTGTCCATCTCGCCAAGGAAACCGATGTCAACCTGGGCAACTTTGATGTTCTGTGCCTGCAGGAGACCTGGTTGACCACCAAACCCCAGCTGGACGGGTTTGAAATAATATTTACGAGTGCCAAGAAAGGTTTAACAGGACGTCCTTCAGCTGGTCTTATCACAGCGATCAGAGCCGGATCGGGTGTGGACATTTCTGAAATCCTCCCGACACCGGACTGGATCCAGGCCTCAATACTTACAAGAAAACTCTTCTCTACTGACCAAAAAGAAAGTACAGTTCTCTTAATAAATGTATATTGGAACCCTGAGACAACAACGAATGAAGACTTCACAAATGATCTTCAAAATGTCCTGGATGAAGCCCACCAAAAAAGGAACAATTACAGTACGATTATAAATGGTGACTTCAACACCATATGTGAAGGGATTGGAAATCGTTCAAAACTGCAAAATCAAAAATCCCTAGCACGGGAGAGAGGGAAACATCTTGAAAAGATAATGTCTGATAGGGACATGTATAATTTTCACTGGCAGCGTTCCAAAGCAAACCTGCCGATCCCATCATGGCAAAGAGGTGATCAAAAAGGGACGATAGATCATATATTTGTCTCAGGAGACATCTTGCCGGAGATCCATTCCTTCGCAATCAGACCTACAATCTTCAGCGATCACAACCTCCTAATCATAGAAGGCTGGTCGTCTAGATGTCAAACATTCTCGTGCCCTCTGTCACTTGAGACAGCGGAGAGGGGCAAACGAGTTAAGATCTCTGAAAAAGGGATGCTTGAACTAGAAACCCAACTGACACGATCCCAAATTAAGACCACGGCAAATGCAAGAAAGAACGGGATCGACCTGGACTATACACCTTTATTAACCAGATTCCTCATGACTACAGCAAAAACATCTACTTCAAAGAAAGATCATCCACATTCTTATAGCAAAGATCTGGTAGAGAAAAAGGAGCATAGAAGGCTAAAGAGACTGTATCAAAAGGTGCCATCTTCCGAGAATCTGGCAATTTGGTCAAAGGCAGTGCGCAATTACAGAAGCTGGCTCCTGCACTATCGTCATAAACTATACCTGAATGACTCACAACAAATGTTGTCTGCCATCTGTGGAAATAAGCCAAAGGATTTCTGGAACCTGATTAAGGGTACACACAGTAACATCAATGATAATATCCAGAACAATGTGGGCGAGGCCCGCTGGATTGATCACTTTTCAAAACTATTCGCACCAATCACGGATGAGAATAAAATCAAATCTCCTAGTAGAGAATGCCATAAAATTAATACCCCGTGGAACATCCGTGATGACAAAGATTCAATCCTAAACAAACTCAAGAAATTGAATAACTCAAGGGCCCCCGGTCCTGATGGTATCAGCAATTTGGAACTTAAAAAAACATCCTGAGTTGTGGGCCAATATCATGAGCAAGCTTTTCTCAAACTGTAATCGGACTAAGGAAATTCCACCGACCTGGAAAAAGGCAAACATTGTACCTATCTTTAAAAGAGGCGCAACTGATGATCCAAATCAGTACATGCATATTGCCCTATTAGATGTCATGGGTAAAGTTTTTTCGTCTCTTGTACTGCATGCTTTTCAAAACTGGTCTCGCTCCACCAATGCAATGGACCCCTTTCAGAATGGTTTTATTAGAAACTCAGGGACAACCACCAACATCTTGCTCATGAGCGCCCTGAAGGCAAGAGTTCTACAAGGTGGCCTTCTGATCTACGTTGTCTTCATTGACCTGGTCCAAGCCTTGGACCAGATCAACAGGCAGCGCCTCTGGGCGAAACTAGAAGCAAAAGGTTGTCCAGACTCAATCTTAAATCCCATAAAGTCTCTACATCAAGAGACCTCCATACGAGTTCGCCTCAGTGCGGACGGACGTCTATCTGAGGAGATCAGGACAGCACGAGGAGTTAAACAAGGTTGCCCTTTGGCTCCTTCTTTATATAACTCCTATATTGCAGATTACAGGGAATCAATCCACATGGTAAGGCATTTCCCACCGTCATTCGGAGGTGAGAAGATCGATCGTCTACTGTATGCCGATGACATCATCCTGATGAATTTGATGCCCATAGGCCTTCAACACCAACTGGATAACTTGGTAGCCTATATGTCAGAAAATAATCTCAGACTAAATAACGAGAAGACAAAAGTGCTCATTTTGGGCAGGCCCTCAAAGAAGAAACAAAAACTCTCCTGGCACTGCGATGGTAAGAAACTAGAAACGGTCCATGCCTTTAAATATATTGGAATTACAATCAACTACGATAAGGACGAAAAGACCATGCAAGAAACACTCTGGCTAAAGATAACAAATCTCACAACCCAAGCAAAGGCTGGGGACAAGAAACATGGTTGTTTCTCGATCACCCCTATCTTGAGATTTTTCAAGTCAAAGGTGGTTCCTGCCTTGATATATGGCATGGACGCAATGCCATTGGTTCCAAACACCATATGGGAGAAACTTGAAAGTTTTTTCTGGCGAAACGTCTTAGGCCTGCCGACATCTACACCAATTGCATTAATAAGGAGAGAACTTTGCATATCATCATTGCTAGCAACAAAAATGAGAGCCACCTTAATGCTTTATCGCAAAGTCATCAACAACGCTGAAGCACACGTGTTGGACCTCATACGAAAAGAAATTGTTGACTGTGACAACTGGATGCTCACAAAATGGGAACAAACGAATCTAGCGATCTTGAAAGAATTGGATCTGACGATCGAGACACTAATTCAAAATCCTGATAGAGTATCAAAAAAACTGTTCGAAGCAGACTGGATCCATACACAAGAAGTGGAGTATACGTATTCTTTGACAGCCAATTTGCCATCTGCTCCGATGAAACTTAACGCATTGCGAGGCTACCTCCATAGATTTCCAGACAGAAGTCTTAGCCGGATGTTATTAAGATTTAAACTAAACCAACTGAAAACCAATGAGATCCTTGCAATTCTTAAACAAGTGACATCGAACACATGCCGCTTCTGCAATTCAAAGGAAAACACAGAAAGTACAAAGCACTTGATAATGGAGTGTTCCAGTTTGGTAACAGAAAGGTCTCGGTTTCTCATGGACCCGCTGAAGCACTACTCAACCCTAGACTTGGAAAATCTCTGGTCACTGTTGACTAATGGGAACAATAAGCGATGTGTCATAGGAGTGGCTTTGTTTCTCAAATCTCTGAAATTATAGTAGAAGAAATCTGCTTCCGGAAGAAGTTACTGAAAATGCCTAACTGTGAACCAACTGAAGGTTTCTTTGTTCTGTATGCTGGGACTCAGGAAGCTAAAGCCAAATCATGAACTTGTCCTATGGAAGTTTGCAGACAGGAGTCCAGAAATGGCTTTCTGTTCTCTTTTTTTGTAAAAATTCTCATACAATTAAATTAAAAAAAAAAAAAAAAAAAACAAGTAGTATTATTTGTGTCATAGGTGCAGACAGTTAAGAACACCTCTGCCAGCTGTCACGGTTTGTTCCAGCAGCAGTGAGGAATGACATTTGTAACCTATGGACATGCTCTGTGCCACTGTAGGTCTGGTTTTGAGGGTATTAAGAGACTATCTCAGCAAAGCCACATGCCACACTCCAAATTTGCAATGGCACATTTATGAAATGGATCTCTGATTAGCAAACCTCCCTTTCAGAAAGAGAATTGTCTACATCAATTTATTTATATAACATCTAAACGTTTTGGGCTAGCCCACCCTCACCAGATAGCATTCTCTCTCTCTCTCTCTCTCTCTCTCTCTCTCTCTCTCTCTCTCTCTCTCCATCTCTCTCTCTCTCTCTCTCTCTCTCTCTCTCTCTTCTCTCTCTCTCTCTCTCTCTCTCTCTCTCTCTCTCTCACTCACTCTCACACTTGCACACACACACATGCACACACACACTCACACATACAGTACAAACACTTTCGTTCTACATCAAACCCATCACATAGGCTTTGTCTTCTGTCTTGTGGGTGAGAAGCGACATGGAAAAAGGCCACATCCCAACAGGATCTAATATGATCAAGCACTGGTTCACTCAGAAGTACTTGAACATGAGAAGTGCACTGGGTGACACCTGTCTCTTGCCCACAGTTTGGTTGGTTGGTAACGTTGGGGAAAGCAACACCATGCCATGGATGAGCAGGGGAGTGTATTCAACCCTAGACTGATACTTGAGCAGTCAATGTAAGTAATTCACACTGCCCCACTTCTTCTATCCATCAGATTGGTGGTTTCCTCACTCATGTTGGCCTCTCTTTGATTTTGGTTTGTGATGATGTGCAGTAAGTAATAATGTTCATTTCTGCTGTTTCGTCATCATCGAAACATTCATTATCATCTGAGTAACTCATGTTTTAATTGTTGCTTGATTGTTCTTACTCAGTGGAGTATGACTTTGGGAAGAGTGAGGAATTCCATCTCACTTCTCATATGTTGTTTTGAGGTTTTATCTGAGTTCATTGGTCCATGAGGAACGGGACACTGTCCTGTGTGTCCTGGGCTTTTACAGCTGCGTCTGACTGTTTTGCTCTTTACGTGATACCTGATTAGAATGCCTCTGTCAAAAATCAGTTCTACAGGGCAGATATTGATTGTGCATTGTGCAGTGTTCCTGTAATCTCTCAAAGGTTTGTATACAGACTGTTCTGTGGACATCTTGTTGAGATGTGCTGTTTGAACGGTTTCATTTATGTTCCCCATGAAGCGTTCAATCATTACACGATCTTGGGGCTGTAGTCATGTGATGGATCTGTGATGAAACTCAATGTAATTTGTAAATCTTTGTAACTCCTGGTTCATGAACAAAGTCCATTACCCAACTTAATCACTGTTGGAAAGTTGTATGCTGTGTATATCTTGCCTGTCATGGTGAGTGTGACTGCCATTGAGGCAACCATTATAGGTCTGGGTATCGAGAATATTCGTCAATTGCTAATATTTGTATGTATGAGCTAGATAGTCCTGTGTCCAAACCGGTCCACTGAGCTGGCCCTACCACCTCGTAAAAGGTTTCAGAGATAGAATGAGGGCACTGTACTGTTGGTTCTTCACAAATGTATCTCTGGCTGTTCCAGGAATCCATCCTGGTCTGAATCAAATGGTTAGCGGTAAAAAAAAATATCCACTTAAAGAAAACAGTTCTTGTTGATCTATCAAATGTTCCACAAAACTCGCCAAAGTTAAAAAAAAGTCTCAAGTTCCTGGAAAAACAAAATGTCCAAACGTCTTTAGGCAGAGGAGTATTTCCATGGTCCCTTTCTATCAACTTGATCAATCTATACACAATTTGACAAACTTTCGGGTGCCTCTGTGCTCCATTGGCATAAGCTATTCATTCTGCTTATTGTTCCCCTGTGGCTCCTTTGGAGTCCCCTGACCCAATACCTCACTTAGTTCTTTATGATAGGTTATTTATAACATGCTTAACATCCAGAGGTTTCTAAGCGCGGATCCGGGGATCGAACCTGGGGTGCTGTGTGTTGCCTTGCTTCCAACGTGAGCACGTTGCCGCTGAGCTATCCTCCCTTTAAGTTTCCAATGACCCCTTTCTACTTCTGGTTCTCTTAGGTTGCTTAGGGCCCTGTGACGAGTGGCCATTCTGGAGGTTTATGCAATTTGCACTTTTCAGGCGCCTGTAACATTTTCCCTTGTCTTGTTCTCTCTATTCTTTTAGGTCCCTGTGACCTTTAGGATGGGCGGGGGTAGCTCTTCCATCTTTCCCTTCGTTCTCTCTCCTCTTCTCCTCACTGCGTACCTGCTGTTCCTGCTCCAGTGAGGGTCTGTCTCCTAAGCAATGACAGCATTCTCCACAGCTTGCCATTCTTTGCTTCTGGATGTTAGTGTTCTTTGCATTCCACTTATCTCATCTCTCTCTTCCTCTGTCTCTTCGTCTGAGCACAGAGGACCCAATCCTCCCTTCATCCCTGGACTCAGCGTCTGTTTGTGGGCTCTGGGCCCACCACGTCCTGTACATGGTTGTGCCTCTATGTCTGGTTTACTTTGTACGGCCTCTGCCTCTAGGGCCTTCTGTGTTTCCTCATCTGGCATATAGTGTCTGCCTCCGGTGTCCACCTCCTTCCACGCTGCAGCCAGCTCCGCTGGTCTGCGCACCTCCTCCCTTTGCCAACGTTCTCACGTCTGAGACTCGCCTCAGCGTTGGGCTTCTCCTCCTCCATTCAAGGGTCTTTGGCCCTTTATTCTTTCTCCGGCATTCAGAAGGAGCATTTTGTTCACCACAGGTTGTCAAGCATGTGAACATTTCAGCATTGCCTTGAGCCAAACACATAGATGTTTTGTCAGCATTGCCCTGAGCCAAACACATTGATGTATTGTGAGTATGTCTTACTCCATTTAGGCAGATAATACCTTCTGTATAGGGAGTTCCTCATGGGAATGGGAGTCCTTGTCCTCTATATGGGAGTTACTCTCAGTGAGGTCCCATTTTCCCAAACCCTTAGGGAGGGTTTTGCTGAGCGGGCTCACCTCCCTAGCCTCAAACAGGGTGGTTCCCCTAGGGATGAATGGACAAAGTCTCCAAACTCGTCACAGTAACTTGACATGTATAAGGTTTTTGTGTTGTTTCTAAAATCTTGTTTATTTGCGGGAACCATTCTTGTTGGTGGAATGGTCTCTTGGTGCAGTGAATGCCTCTGTGACTTTCATGTGCAAGTTTGAGATGCACTTCCTCAGATGGCCTGAAAATAAAATTCTGTTTGCTTTGAATAGAAGGTTGGAGTAGTGTGTTGATAGGAAGTCTCCATTGAGGCTCATGTTTTTCAACTGTGGCTATGCCATGGCATATTTCCATTGACCTGACAATAGGCGCATTCACTGATGATTTGTAGTGTGTCATCTGTATTGATCGAGGGATATCCACAAGGGCTTTTGGAATTGCCTGCTTGAGACGTTGGTAGAGTGTGTCCTGGATTGTGAATGATTTGGAATGTATAAACGTGAAGTCGTCTTCCCCATCTGGCAATTCCTGGTGGCAATCGTGCTTTGGGATTTCCAGATAGGGCTTGATGATCTGTTATGATTGTAAATTCTTTCCCATTTAAGAACATAGGAAAAGGCTGCACACCCAAACCACCAGGCTTTATTTTTCAGCTTTGTAGTAGGTCTGTTTAGTTTCAGCCAGGCTTATATTAGCCTATGATGCAGTGCACTTCTGTTTCTCTGCATTGTGGTCTTTCTGAGGTCGGATGGCTCATAAACCCACTAGAATTGCATCGTCTGCCAGTTACGTTTGTAGATTGGAGTAAAACAATAGAAGGTGCAGATTGATGGTGCAATACAGTGGCAAATGCAGTGAAAAGCATCTTGACATTGTGGCATCCAAGTGAATGCTTGATCCAGTTTTGGAAGCAATTACAGAGGTGCACTAAATGAGGCAAGGTTTTGTATGAAGCACATGCCGTAACATGCAAGTCCAAAGAATTATCAAAGAGTTGAAGTGTTGTGGGGTCTGGTTACTGAGGTATGCGCTGCTATTTTATTCTGGATCAGGTTGTGTCCCTTTATCCGAGAATATGTCTTCAAACAATTTTAGTGTCTTTGATAATGTCAGATGTGTGTTTTCAACATCCATGCAGATACACTGTAGTGCAAAATCATGTTGCCATTGGTTAATGGCAAATGTTAGTATGTTGTTGCTGTAGTTTAAGCATTGCAGTATGTGTCTAACGATTTTGTCTATATCTTCGTGAAATCTTTCAGCAGCTCACAACACTCCACATGCCAATCAGTAGTATCGGTATAGACCGATGTGCATTGCAAACAGTGTTATACCTGCTTTCAGGTGATAGTTTGATCTGATAGTATCCTACATCTTTGAAAAAATGGTTGCTCCATTGAGCAGGTGATTCATGTCTGAAATATTATGGGTGTGGTGCCGTTCTCACTGAATGGCTTCATGTGTCAATCTCATATACATGCATATATATGTATATATACAGATCTATTTCTATTATCTTATTTTGGCACTGGGATAACTGGGGAAACCCAAGGCATGGGACAAGTCACTGGCTCGGTCATGTCTTGGTTGATTAGTTTGAACTCTTTGTCATCTTGAGATTGCAAATTGAGCCGTATGCTTCTGTAAGCTTGCACAGAAGGTGGAACTTCTCTGTCTATATGCATTCATACTTGTTCCTGTTCTAATTGTGGTAATCCTTGGAAATAGTAGAGGGAAACGTTTGCCTATTTGTCCTATACATTTTAAATAGCGGTGCACCATCAAATGGTAAATAATGTGTACTAAACTCATATCAATTGTTGTTTTAAAAGTTAATACAAATCCATATGTGTTTTAAAATTTTGTACGTGCATGTGTCCGAGAACACCTTGGCATATGAGTGGTGTACTGGAGCATGTACATATGTGCTCTGTAAAGCGCTTTGGATTAAGGCATTATATAAATAACACATCATTATCATTAGTCACAAATGTGTACCTTTGTTGATCCTGCGGTCTGAAGACAGGCAAGATTGGTGGTATCGGTGGGAGGAGGGTTTGTGTCAATTACAAGACCATCTTTTGTGCTTTTCCTCCTTTTTGGGTTGTGTGTGATACCTGCTGTGTCTTAGTTGTTTGGGCATAGGCCATTGCTGATGTGGGTTTTGTGGCTCTACATCAGTGCAGTAACTTTGTTGAAAATGTTGGGGGGACAGGGGTGGAATGGCGGGAGGGCAGATGGTGGTTCTTAGGGAACGTTTCAGCCAAATTGTTCGAATACATTTGGTTGAATGGTAGATTTGACTGAATTTGGTCTCCACCATTAGTTCAAAGCCGAAGATACCGAACATGAAGAGCTGAGGTTGCGGGGGTGTTTCTCGCTCCCCATGTTCAGTATTTTTGGCTTCGTTGGTTGCGGGGTTGTCCCCCGCTTCCTTAGCATTGGTGGCAGAAGACCCAATCAACAAAAAGAAAAAGGGACCCTGCAGCGTCAGATCCGACCTGCGTTAGATGGATGGATCTGACGCTGCAGGGTACAGGAGAGGCGGCGGATGGAGTAAAGGTAAGTGGGGGGGTTTATGGGTGTACGGGCGGTTTGGCGGGACATGGGTTTGATTTTTTGTACCAAGGTCAAAAAGTATTCACAGTGAAAATGACTACGGTCAATTCCACTGTGATTTTGTACCTTGGTCAAACAACCGAGATGCCTGAGAGATAACACTAGACTACTACACCACAAGAGTCCATTGCTGACTCTCTATTATAACTTTCATAAGACTGGTGACGTATCTTTAAAATTCAATTGGGCCCCCACACATCTTCAGCCGGCCTGCCATGCACCCAGTGACACAACATAACATTCACAAAATTAATTACAATAGAACATACAAACAATGCATTATTTATCATTCATTCCGACACAAGTCAACACGCATATGATTGCATACACTCACACACAAATGCATCCAGCACCTCCATTGACATACATGTGTGCACACAATATTTATATGTACATTTTCAATAACACATGGAAACAGTGGCGCAACGTCCAATGAGCAGACCAGACTTCATCACCCCCTGATCCCTGAAATTTGGGCTAAATTGACTTGACCTAGATGAACTATAAAGCCATGGTTAAAAGGAACATATTCACTGGAATGTCAGCAATTCCCTTGATTTTTCCTTTCATTCAAATGCAGAAGCCATCGGTTAATGCAGTGCAGTGGGTGACCAAGTATACTTGGTATCAATTTTTAAATGGCATATATCTCCAAACGTGGGTTCTGCACAACACCTTATATGTGTACGTGCTGATAGATGTTTTCTACAAGATTCCGATTGATTAAAATTAAGGTATGTTTTTCTGTGTTCAAATGGCTCCAAGCAGTGTAGTACTGAGCGAGAGAGACGGGGGGGGGCAAGCTGCCCCCCGTGGCTCTCTTAAGAGACAGACCGGGACATTTGTCATTGGAACACCTCTCCCATTTGACACCTCAAAGAGGGTGCCCAACAGCAAAAGTGTCCCGCTGGCAGGACAATGTGTGCTGAGCAATTTCTGCTCAGCATGCTCATTGTCCTGGCAGCAGGACACCTTACCTTTCCGAACGGGAGAGGTGTCCCGCTGCCAGGACAATGTCTCAAGGACATCCGGGCAGCAGAGGGTCCTCACGTTGCTCTGTATCAACATAGTATTATAATGTGAAACATTGGGCACTGATGAGAGGGGGGGGGGGTACTATTAGCAGGGACTTTTGTCCCTTTAGAAATGTGAATGGGAGGGAGTGATCAGAAGTGAGACAGGTGCATAATGTTTTATGAAATAATGACTATGGCTTTAAACCCCAAGGGAGATTTGTTAGGCTCACATTAATCTACATGATGCCATTGTGACTTTGCATGCAGAATGGGGGGAATAAAACTAAAGCCATACTCCCATTGCTCAACATATTTCTGTGACAGAGGGCCTCATTACGAGTTTGGAGGTAGCCATGCCGTTTTTACCGGCATGGCTACCCCCAAACTCGGGTCCGGGTCCCGAAAAATGGGAATTACCGGGCCATTACAACTTTTGCGAGCCCGGTAATTCCCATTCGCGGGACCCAGACCTGGTACATCCCCATTCCCATTTGAGCCCCCATAGGGCTCAATGGGAATGGGGAGGATGGTAACAATGGTCCCATTAGTAACAGGACCATTGCTACCATCCTGTTCTGCTAGCGGGTGCCACTCTGCACTTCTGGTTTGACCAAGCGTACAGAGCGGCCCCGCGAGCAGAACTCGGAATGTTGCAGTGAGGTAACAACGGCGCCGGTAGCACTACCGGCGCCGTTGTTGCCTTACTGCAACACTCATAATGAAGCCCAATGTATATAGTGTATGGTTAGTTTACTAAAAGGCTAGGTTATTATGTAATGTGGTTTGCTTCCAAGGCATTGCTATAAATAATTATTTAAGAACATGAAATGTAAAGTAAAACCTTAATAAATACCTATATAAACTAAACCTGGAAAGATGTGTGCGGTCGCTTAAATTGTCCACATCCCAGTTTCACCATTTAACCGAGTGGCGTGATCCTGAGCAAATCACTTAAACACATTGTTCCTTATCTGCAGCTCTGCAAGTGACTCTGATTCACTTCAAAGCTTATGTTAATGTATCATGGTATTATAATGGGAAAGCCTAATGACTATAGAGTTGCTCCACATATAACAATAGTGCAATTTTGGTATTTTGCACCACAATGTTATTTATCACTTTGCTTATTTATGGCAACTTATTCTGAAGTCACTTCCATGGTGCCTCCCAGTATGAGAGACTGACAATGCACCTTGCAATGTCCTTTTCTATGAAGTCACTTCTGCTGGTGCAATCCATAAAATAATTAGGAAATGTGCACGTATTTTGCCTCAGAAGGCTTAGACAGAGCTCTAATAGATGAGTTTCCTGCATCTGGAATGATCTTGGTGTTTTTTTTGTTGTGTGTTAAAATTCCATCTTCCATTAATGTTACCAAACGAGTAGATTGGGGCAGGGGTGGGCGGTTTGGAGGTGCCAATGAGACCATGTGGCAAACTGAATTTTGTTGCTTATCTCCCCTACCCCCACACTCATATAATGCTGGATACTCCTCGTGCTTAGTTTTGGTATGTGAAGCAGTTTTTGGTGGCCCGTAACCTGAACCATGACACCCATTTGCTAATTTGCACCAAACCGCCCTGAAAAAGTGTCTGCAAAACTCGAAATACTTTTTGCCAGTTTGGTGAAGATTATTTTTGGCGGTAGGGGACAAAGTTATACAGGACTCGTAAAAGTGTGCTTTTAACACAAAATCCCATACGGTTCCGTCTGCTCACAAAGAGCAAAACCTGCTTAACACATGTTCACCATGTTTGGAAGGCGTATAGCATTTAGCTTCATTTCACAGAATTTGCAGAGTACGACAGTTTTGGGTCACAGGTTTTCTCAGCTTGACTCTTTCCACTCTACTTGGGGAGGGCGCACCTTCCGTCAACTTCATTTTGAAATTAGGATGGTGGTACTTTACTAGCATCTGAAAAGCAGCAAGACTAATTTTAGAGGCATTGCAGAGATGTAGCTTGCCACAGAAAATACACCATTTGTTATTGTTAGTGTGTCTTAATACTTGGGGCCTTAATGTGTACTGTGAGCTCTACTCACATTGTCCAAATGTGACACGCACCCTTACTAGGGTCAGCCCGCAGCACAGCCCCCCCAATAGCCATACACAAACACAATTAAAAATTATTTACAAAAAGAAAAGTACCTCTGCTCTGCTTTCAAATGCTGCCCAGGCCACGTTTCATGTTGCACCGACCTAAGCTATTTGCACTAATGCACCTCCCGACAGAAACCAGCAAGCTGCATGAGCTTCCTAGTTCCTGGCTGGCTGTCTGTCGCACGAACACAAAGCCGGAAAGCGATTCTCTGTTACATGGCCCCTGGAAGTGTTGCTGCTAGGGTGGCAGCACAGGCGCCAGGCCCTGCAACACACAGTTCAGCACCCTGGCTGCTGAGTTTGAGTCAGGCCAGCCAGTGTGAGGGACTGAGTCACGCAGGGCATCCTGGCCCTGGATGTGTTGCAGCGCGGCTGCCAGGCATCTCAGAATTATGTCATGAGACAGCGCAAGCCTTGCTGGGCACCCCAGCTGGGCTTGCGCTGTCCAATTACATAATTGATGATTGAGGGCCCCCTGCCCTCCCTCCAAAAGATGGAGGGGACAAAAAGGCATGCCACAGAAGTTGGGGGGGACAAAACCCCCTGTATCCCCCTATAATTACGCCCATGCTCTACATACTACTTTATAGTGGTATTCTCTTCCACACACAGGGTACAGTTGTCCTTTGGTAGGACAATCATTAGTATTGATTTATTTATTTATTTATTTATTTGATAGTGCCCAAACCCAGAGGTATCACAGCGCTAGAAAGGTTACAGTACAGGTTACCATGTTACAGTTTACGTTGCAGGCAGTACATTTCAGGTGAAGCCATCCATTATTTTCAGGCATATTTGTTAAACAATGCAGTTTTTAGTTTTTTTGCGAAAGATCATGTAGGAGGGTTCTTGCATACAGGATGGGTGGGTGTTCCAGAGAGAGTGAGTGATAACAGTGAAACACGTTCCACCAGCTCTCTTTCTGTTGAATCTGGAGGTAAGTAATGAGGTGGAGGAGGAGGAGGAGGATCATAGGGTGTGTTGGTTGGAAATTTTTGAAATGCAATGGGTGAGCTATGGGGGCAGTGTTGTGGAGGCAGCGATGAGTGATGGATAGGATTTTAAACTCAATGCATGCCTTGATTGGTAACCAATGTGCTTTGTGTCTCACTAGGGAGATGCGATCAGATTTTTTCATGCCCAACATTGCCCTTATAGCGTTGTTTTGGATGAAATGTAGTTTATTCAGGTGTTAAGTGGAGGTTCCTGCATGAATGGCATTGCAGTAATCTGCTTTACTTCCAATAATGGGATTGGCTAGTGTGAGGCAGTTGTTGGTGGTAAGGAATTTTCTGGGCAGGCTGATGAGTTTGGTAGAATAGGCAGCGGACGAGGCGATCACCTTGGCATGTTTCTGCATGTCTAGCTCTGAATCGAGATAAACTCCCAGTGTTTTTATGTGGGTTGATACAGGGGTGATGTTTCCGTTTTTCCCAGTGTTTGAGACAGTGCAGAGAACCGACAATGATGGGCTCTGTATTGTCTTCATTCAGGCAAGAATGGTGTGTAGCCATCCAAGCCTGCATGATTCTGTAAATACAGTTGAAATTCACTGAGTGAAAATCACGGTTGCTGGTTTGTTTGAGGAGGACCTGCGTGTCACCGGAAAGGTTTCTGTATGGGATGTATAGGCTGTCCAAATGGTCAAAGAGTGGCTTAGGTTTACACATTGTACATTGTAGGTGAGAGACAGGATCCTTGTGTGACCCCATAGGAGATTAGGATGGGGTTGGCTGCTCCAGCCTCAAGGAAAGACCCAGAGGATCGTCCAGACAGGAAGGACTTAATCCAGTTAGCCACTTCGCTGGAGATATTGAAATTGGCACTGAGGTGGTGCCATAGGATGTTGTGGTTGATGAGATGAAAGGCCACCAAGAAGGAGGAGGATGACGTGATCCCCAGCATCACAGATTTGATTGAGCTGAATTTAAGGTCGAGGAGGTCTGATGCTGTGCTGTGGCTGGGCCTGAACCCCGATTGGTGAGTGCCAAGTAGATTATAGGTTTCTAGATGGGTTTGAAGTTGGGAGTAGGCAGTGCAGTCAAGAAATTTCAGGAGGTAAGGCACCGTCGAGATGGGGCGATATTTGCTAGGGAGGGTGGGGTTGAGAGAGGGATTTTCAGGAGCGGTGTGATCCAGCCTTCTTAGATGGAGTTAGGTAGTATGTGGGAATTGAAGGATGTGTTCATGAAATTAGCAATGGTTGTAGCAAGGGGGCCTGTGCGCCTCTTGATGAGGTGGGCAAGGCAGATGTCGCCTGTGCAGTTGGATGCGTTAAGACGTTCGATGGTGGTGAGCCCATCCATCGGGAAGATGGGGGAGAAGTGAAAAAGGGTTGTGTGACCAGGAGAGGTAGTAAGTATAGGGGTATCTGATTCTGTGGTGTGGGGCAGAGATTTCTTGAGAAAATGTCTCTGTGGTTGTGGGGTTTGTTAGCTAGGGCTGATTGTATGAGGGAGCACCAAGCTTTGTCTTTTAGGAAAATAGTGGTTGGAGGGGCTGGGGTTTTGAGCTCCTTGAAGATTTTAGAGAGCTCTCATGTGTAAGAGCTGGCTTCATTAATTCTGGTCTTGTAAATGCTGGCTTATGTATTGATAATTGCTGTTTTGTATGAATTGTCACTGGTGCTAAATGTCTCCTTGTTGGTGGGTGATTTATTTTTTCTTTCTTCAGAGATGTTCTTGGGCACATCTCAGTTTGCGAAGGATGTTAATTCTCACATTCCATTGTCAGTCATGTAAGAATTCTTAGCCACATCTGTAGCAAGTCCATTTCTGTAATTGATTTGATTTGTTTTTCATTTTTCTTATGCGCCAAAATTGCCCATAGGCCTCAAAGCGGACACAAAGACCGAGAAAAGACACACAACACAATGTAACAGGCAGCACATGGACAGGACATGTGATAATGGAGGAATGGGTTAATACGGCGCACCAGAGATGGTTAATGCGGCAGATTAGTGAGGGTCAAGATTAAACAAGTGTGTCTTGATTCCCTTCTTAAACTCAGTGATGGACTTAGCCAGCCTCAATGGGGTGGAGGTTTATTCCAGGACAGGGGGGCCTGGACATCAAATCTGGTTCCACCAAAACCTGAGGGTTTAAATCTGGGTTGAATGAGCTTTTTGGGATCTGGCCGACATCTTTGATGTCCTGGGTGTTAGTGTTAGCAGTGCATGGCGGTGGCGCGAGTTATGATTCCATAGCTTATCATAACTGGTGAATTTCCTGGGATTTTCAATTTTACTTGTAACCAAACCATCCCTTTAACAAAGTTGTTTCACTGAATTTCATAGGTTTTTGTTACTGCAGCTTCACCATAACGTCCCTTTAACAATGTTTTTTCACTGATTTTGTATAGGTCTTTATTAGTGCAACGTAATCATAACGTGTCTTTAGCAACGTTTTTTCACAGAATATCGTTTTTTTAGTGCAACTTAACCATAACATCCCATTATCACAGTTTTTTCTTAGAATTTCATTGTGTTTTACTGGTGAAAATGTTTCATGTTACATCACTGCATATAATTTATGAATAATTCCTCTTTAAACATGTATGAAAGAACTATAAACCTCCTTTAACAAACATATTTTTTGCAAAGCATAATGGTGTGTGTCCTTATCAGTAGCGCATGCTGGGGATGCAAGTAATGGGTTAGTTGCCTAAGGCATGAGGCTTGATAATAAACCCAGCCCCACCAAACCACCCCTGGTATCCATTGCACCTAGCCTGAATCTTAGTCGAGTGCCTACTATACCCACATATTGTGACCAATGGCCAGTGCTCATGGCTTGCAGCCATGACCAGTCTCCAAATGGAGCGGTACGCAGAGTTGTGCGCTGAGTTGAGTGCAGTCCTCGGCAGTCTCTCTACGTGCTTTGCATCCTGCCTTTCGTCTGAGAGGAGAGTCTTTTCTTGCTGCTAACTGTGTGGGTGGACCCACTTAAAGTCCACCTGTACCGCCGAGCAGTACACAGAGTATTGTGCACTGAGTTGAGCGCAGTCCTCGGCAGTCCTCAGAAAGCGATGGAAGCGAAGCGCTCCACTATCCCCGACAGGGAGATGGTTGGGACTTCGGAGCCTGTAAAGATCTTTCCTCCTGACATAGAAATGGGCAGGCGCTGTCTGAGAAGCCACAGCACTCAATCATAAAAAAGATTGCTGATCAAGAGAGGTAAGACCTTCGCTGACTCAGTTTCTACCAGAGACAACTTTTCTGACTTGTTAGCTTTTATGGCAGTTTTTTCACCACCTTCCCAGCGACTCTCGTTGCGCCCGACAATATCGGGTGCTACTGAAAATGATCCGGGGCTCGATATCACTTCACTGCACAGAAAGGGGCTCCATGCTCAAACTGTTGAAGTCCCAAACAGTGCCGGTGATGTTTCAGACTTGCCGCCTGTTTCTTCTCTGGCCGATGCTGACCGGCTCAAAGTATCTCCACCAGCGGTGTCACCCCCTCTGCAATTGGTCTGTCTGTTGACTCCTGTACCCGCCCCTCCAGCCACCAGACTACCGCTTTGGCGAGTGGTGTCTTAACCGAGGCTATCGAAGGATAGCCTCGGTTGGACCCTGATATGGTGGAGTGGTGGAGTGTAGGGAGTGGGGCCATGATCGCTACGAACAAGGACTTAGACTTGGAGCAAAACATCTTTGAAAACAGGGAACCACGGCAACCAAATCAAGACATTGCCGACACATTCCACAGGGGGCCGAACTTTTCCGAAAAAATCTCGGATGGATTCCAGTCATGGAACGGATGAAGCTGCAGGGCTACTTGACAGTTCAGGCAGTCTTTCCTTCAATATAACTGCTCGGGTCCATGCAGACCCAGCGGCAGTGCCATATGTGAATAATCAAAATGTTCAACTTCATGAAAAAGGCAGAGATCCACCTTTGAAACAAGCTACCTTGAACTAGATATAGCAAAATTCAATTTAGAACAGGACTCACAAGACGAAGTCCAAACAACCAACGGCAGAAGCAACGACTGCCCAAACCACGATCCCTTGAGGCTGCCTGTGGAGCTGCCTACCCCTAGGAGATTGATTGTGCCTACACGGAAAAAAATAGTTTACAAAAAAGAGGGAAGGAAAAATCAAACGCGACATTCAACATCAGAAAGAATGGTACACGACAAGCAAAGAGCGACGTACTCAAAGTCCCGAGAAGAAAACAACTCGGGTTAAACAAGAAAACTGAATCAGGGAAGAAATCTCTGCCCAACCCACTGATCTCTAGTGCTTTAAAGGACTTTTTCAAAAAGCAATACAAGCGCAAATTAGACACAGACGCTGAATTGTCAGATGCAGAAATACTGGAGGCAATTCAAGAAACGCCCGCAGCAAATAAATCACGGAAAACAGATGGCAACTCTGGCAATCAAGGAGATTTTTCTCCATCAGCGCGGTGTCAAAGCCTAACATTAATCACGTCTCCATCTGGCCATCAATTGGGGAAACAACAAGTCGACAACATCCCGGCACAGTCAACTATACAAGCGGGTAAAGTCCTTAATGAACAAAAAAACGCAACTGGTGAGAAGGAAAAAGAGCCCTATTCGTTCCTCCCGTGTCCTGTAAACAAACACGCAAGTGGTGAGGCTTTACCATCAGCGCGACCGACTCGCCGGAAAGTGACAATATAGACCATAACAAGTGCCGCGCATGGGATAAAATCCATCTCCATCAAGCCGAAAAAGAAAGTAATTTGATCAGCAAGGCAGGCGTAGCCTCAGGTCACAGTCTAGGCAACTCAGCAGTGAAGAACATACCACCATTGCAAATGCCGGACTTAGAGGCAATCCACTTGGCTGAAGCTTCAGTCTCTCACTCTCCTTCAACCAATCATCGTACATCTGCTACTCGGACACCGCCAAAAAACAGAAGGTTAAGCGAAATACCATCAGTAACCCAGGAAGACTCCCCAAACAAAAAGCCGGACCTTCTGACAATAATGTCAGCAGTAACAATAGCCTTGGCCCTGTTTGGAACTCTTTATGAGGTAATCAACGACTCAATGAAAGACAATACAACATTGATTGCTATGATGCATTCTAAACTTATCTTTGATGAAGGTTATATAACAGCAATGGAGACCAAGAACATTGAACATTAAGTCCTATGGGAATCAAAACTCGCTCTACTTGAAGACAAACTAAACGCTAAAAGTTTGACTCCATCCGTCCAAGCATACAGAACAGAAAACGAAACACAAACATCTATGGAAACATCTTGAAATGGCCCCGATTTTTTTTTATGAAACCACTCTTGGGGTGACTAGAGCTACGCATCCTCTTTTGACTTGCATCAGGAACAAAGCGAATTTTGAAACAAGACCGTAGCAAAAAACACAAAGCTACATTGCAATTAGCCGGAACTGGCCAGCTAGCTGAAACTAATGTGAACAACCTGAATGCTCAATCTTCCGCTAAAGAACCCAATTCAAAAATATTCACCAAACCTGCTTGCCCGCGAGAAAACCGTCAGGTCGTTCAAGAGGTGGTGGATCTTGTCGAATCAGTTGATGACTTTATGGCAACCAGCGTCTTGATGGATTTAACCCAACATTGGGACCTAGCGAACAGACTAGAAGGCATGCCAGAATCCAGCCACCAGACAGACAAGGCCGCCTCAGGCCCTGCGATCCCTATTCGTTCACTCGTCGGTAGCCCTGTCCGAACTAAATCTACGTCTTGTCACCTCAATGACCAAGTCGTATAAAAGAATGATTTGCAACCAGTCTGTCAACCAACCTCAAGTTGCAAGGTTTTTAAGCCATCAGACCCTCGGCATGTGGAGAGACAGCAGATATCAGAAGTCCTATCTGACCGTCATCGACTCCACCCACGATCAAACATCGTTGACAAACAAATGAGGGAAACTTCCATCTTTAAATTATAGCAATCATCAAGTAAAGACAGATATATGGTCCCAAACAGGAAATCAGTACTCAAAATACTGGGCAAAATTCATAAGCTGCGATCACTAAAAACAGGATCTCACATTAATTGAGCCATACCGCAGAGACCAGAAAGCAAAAGCATACTTGCATATCATAGCCTCTGCATTACGAGATGTCCCACAAGAAGTGTATAGAGAACTTGAACACTCTAGCTTTCTCCTTTCTGAACTTCGGGGGTCAAATTTGGAGAGCCAAAAACCACACAGGGACCGTGACAGACCAACACAAAATACCCCTATATATCACGAACTGAAGACCTTTACAATCACAAGCGATGGGAGACCAATTCCAGACTCTTGGAAGCAAACCATTGCAGTTCAAATAGGTTCCAGTCAGAAAGGTTTGAACTCGCCAAACAGCTTTCTCATCATGAGAGTGAAAACAGAATAAATGAGAGACAGCTGACTTTGAACGCCCACGACTTACAAGTACTCAAGCTATTTTGCCTGACCGGGAACATCCAGTGGTAACGAAAGGGACTGTTCAGGTTGATTCCACATTGGGCGAGCCAAGTGGCGAAAAACCCCAGAGGGGGCCATGGATGGGGTTTCAAGCAGCCCTAAATACGAAATCCTGAAGATAGCAACAGCAACTGGATGACACATCAGTGTCCATTCCACTCCAACAGGAACTGGCAGACGCCCCTAAAAACGTTTTAAATATGGGTTTGTGGAAGACCAGAGGCCATGTTCACTTTACTAACCCAGAAAACCAGGACTCGGGGGCCTGTGACATCTTGTGCCTCCAAGAAACCTGGTTGGTAGAGAAGCCCTCCTTTGAAGGGCCTATTCGGCCGCCCGTCCTCTGGTTTGTTGCTAGCGGTTCGTTCGGACTCAAGGATTAGCGATAGAAAACAACTGTCCGAATCCTATGTATTTTTGGCAGTTTTAACATCATGGCATCACCAAGAGCCAGCTTCTAAATCATGGATCACCACACAGTTAGCTATCATCAATTTATACTAGAACCCGCAGAAAACAACTACCACAAAATATTGTGCTTCAGTGGCAGACATTATCGACAAAATCTATGTTAAGCACGAGACTACCCACATAATTGTATGCAGTGATTTAAATGCCAAATGCATGTATTCCGCTACTAATATCAACAGACACTCCACCTGCTCCTCAGGTCTAGAAAGAGGTACGGCATGACTGAAATGAATGAACTCCCGAAATGTCTATAACGTGGCATGGCTGAAAGCCCATCAACCTCTGATACCAACATGGGAACGTGAAAATTCTAAAGCAACTCTTGATTATATATTCATTGCCCATGGATTGCTCCCATATATAGCGACGTTTGAAGTCATAAGAACTAAAGAAAGTGATCACAACTTGCTGACAATGTCTTGTTCCACCACTTGTCCCCAGAAGAAAATGTATAAGTCGAACATCGAAACAGTCAACAAACACGTCTTCGTCTGACAGCATCTGATAAAACAGATTTAACCGAAAAATACAGAAGAACAACATCGGCAGAATCTGCCCAAAAAAAGTCAGTAAGACCTAACTACTTGCCCCTTCTATCGAGATACAGAGTGGGGCAGATTGGAGTAAAGAAAGGTCCCACTCAAACTAGCCACGTGTACAACAAGAGTGTGGTAGTAAAAAGAAGAATCTTGAGAAAACTTAAAAGAATTACCATAACGCTTAACACCGAAGAGGCATGGTATGCTTTTCATTGCGAGACAAAGAAATATAAATCATGGTTAAAAAAGCATAGGACCATTCTCTACAAAAACAATGCAGAGGACCTGTTAAGGACCCTAAGTACTAAGAAGTCTCGCAACTTCTGGGCACTAATTAAAAAAACAGATTCCCTAAACGATAACCAACTTTCCAACTCAGTATCAGAAACAATTTGGGTAAGTTATTTTTCAACATTGTTTGATTTTCCTTCAACTCGGCCTCCAATTTTTGGTCTGACCCTGAAGCACCTTGGCTAGATCTAACAAACGAAGAGGACATCAGAGGAGTAATACTAAAACTTAAATCTTCGAGAGCGCCAGGCCCTGATGGCCTAACAAACATTGATCTGAAACAGCACCCTGAGGAGTGGACTGTTCTTATCAGTAAGATCTTCGCTCAATGCGTGAAAGAAAAGTTAATCCCGGGCTCCTGGACTCAAGCATTTGTCGTCCCGATCTTCAAAAGGGGCAACAGAGAAGATCCTGCCAATTATTGCTCAATCGCCCTCTTAGACATCATTGGAAAGACATACGCAATCTTACTCCTTGAACATTTTCAGAAATGGCCCAGTGCAGATCCTTTCCAAATGGGCTTTCAAAAAAATGCAAGTACGCCAGTGAACATCTTACTTCTGAATATAATAAAATCAAACATCAAGACAGGCACCCCATGAGCCTTCCTAGCCTTTGTCGATCTGTCTCAGGCATTGGACAAAGTAGACATACTGCAACTCTGAACAAACCTAAAAGCTTGGAGCTGTCCTCTCTCAATCTTGGAGCCGGTGATCGCTCTTCACACGAACATCAAACTACATGTGCGCTTAAGTCAACAAGGTCTTCTGTCAGATGAAATATCTTCAGAATGTGGAGAAAAACAAGGTTGTCCTCTAGCACCAGACCTTTTCATTGCCTTTTTGCGAGATTATAAAGATGCAAAAGCCAAGACCAGAGCCTTTCCCCCAGAAATAGGCAAAAGGGCTGTCTCGCGTATTCTATACGCCGACAACCTGATTTTACTTGACCAAACTCAGATCGGCCTGCAACGTCCGCTAATCAACCTTGCACAATACATAGAGGACAACAACCTTGAAATTAATAAATCAAAGACAAAAATTCTGGTTTTGGAAAAACATCCTCAAAAGAACAAAAAGCACCTAAACTGGTCTTTGGATAACACCAAAATCGAAGTTGTGACTCATTTCAAATATTTGGGAGTTTTGGTTGACGGATCTGCAAGGGAGGTGAAAATGCAGCAGGTCCTTTGGGAAAAAAACAAGAAATCTTACAGCCGAAATCAGAGCCATCGATAAAAACACAGGAGATTTTCATTGCTTCCAGCAATCCAATTCTATAAGGCCAAAGTGGTTCCTTCTATTATATACGGGATGGACGCTACCTTAAACATGCCAATCTCACTGTGGCCAAAAATGGAAGGCCACATGTGGAAATCAGTTTTGGGAGTACCTACATCTACTTCAATGGCATCTATCAGGCATGAACTCGGTCTCCTCTCTCTTGCAGCAACAGTGGAGCAGAATACTATGCAGCTATTCAGGAAAACCTTGCTGCCAGACAGCTTGCCAGTATATCAGCTGATCGCCGAAGAAATCAAAAGAGGCCACTGTAAAGCGCTCAACGCATGGGCGACAGCCCAAAAACGCTAATTGAGTGACATAGCTTGCACCGTAGAAGATTTGAAAACAAATCTGCAAAGAGTGAAATTCAAAATGGAAAATCAAGACTGGAATGCAACAATTGAGAAAGCAGAATCCAACAAATTGTTAAAGCATCTCCCAACGACATTCAACAAAGTGAAGGTCCCTCTGACTTACTGTGCCAAATTTCCTGACAAATTGTTGAGGAAATTTTTTATGAGAGCACGCTTGAATCTGCTATTAACACATTACATTTTAGCCATTAGGCTGTCTATCAACTCCAACAAATGCAGATTATGTGAGGCCTTTAATCAACCAGAAACCTTAAAACACCTCTTGATGGCGTGCCACCAAATGAGACAGGAGAGAGTTGCTTATCTGACACCTCTCTTCGTAGGTTCCACCATCATTGAAGAGGAAGTATGGTGGAACGGCTTGATTGCGGTGGAAAAAACAAGATGGACTATAGCGACGGCAAAGTTGTTGGAAATTGCCTTAAAAAAGATAAAATCCCGACTAAACTCGTTGGAAGAATGTCTTTTGTGAATGTTCCTTTACTCTTGCCTTTTTCTTCGATGTACACCAGGGGTGCACAACTGATTTTGACAGAGGGCCGAAAGTACCTTACATGAGGGCTATAGTGGGCCGAAAAGTAAATGTGGGCGGGGCGGTAGGCAGGGCGTGGCAGGAGGCTTTTTAAACCCCCAATTTGAACTAAACACATGCAAAAAGAATGTTTTTGAGGGGTAACGATTTTTATTTGCATTTCAAACTTACATTTTGTACTACACATTTTCCATTGTTATAATTTATTTCTATTTAGTTATTGTATCTCGCCTGTTTAATTAACTTATATATATTTTATTGACCCTAGATACACTATGCCCCATGGCCCCCTCACCCCTACCAAACACTATGCCCCATGTCCCTCACCCCCAACCAAACACTATGCCCCATGGCCCCCTCACCCCCAACCAAACACTATGCCCCATGGCCCCCTCACCCCCAACCAAACACTATGCCCCATGTCCCTCACCCCCAACCAAACATTATGCCCCATGGCCCCCTCACCCCCAACCAAACATTATGCCCCATGGTCCCCTCACCCCCAACCAAACACTATGCCCCATGTCCCTCGCCCCCAACCAAACACTATGCCCCATGGCCCCCTCACCCCCAACCAAACACTATGCCCCATGTCCCTCACCCCCAACCAAACACTATGCTCCATGGCCCCCTCACCCCAACCAAACACTATGCCCCATGTCCCTCACCCCCAACCAAACACTATGCCCCATGTCTCTCACCCCTAACCAAACACTATGCCCCATGGCCCCCTTCACCCCCAACCAAACACTATGCCCCATGGCCCCCTCACCCCCAACCAAACACTATGCCCCATGGCCCCCTCACCCGCAACCAAACACTATGCCCCATGTCCCTCACCCCCAACCAAACACTATGCCCCATGGCCCTCTCACCCCCAACCAAACACTATGCCCCATGGCCCCCTCACCCCAACCAAACACTATGCCCCATGGCCCCCTCACCCCCAACCAAACACTATGCCCCATGTCCCTCACCCCCAACCAAACACTATGCCCCATGTCCCTAACCCCCAACCAAACACTATGCCCCATGGCCCCCTCACTCCCAACCAAACATTATGTCCCATGGCCCCCTCACCCCCAACCAAACATTATGCCCCATGGCCCCCTCACCCCCAACCAAACACTATGCCCTGGGTCCCTCGCCCCCAACCAAACACTATGCCCCATGTCCCTCACCCCCAACCAAACACTATGCCCCATGGCCCCTTCACCCCCAACCAAACACTATGCCCCATGGCCCCTTCACCCCCAACAAAACACTATGCCCCATGGCCCCCTCACCCCAACCAAACACTATGTCCCATGGTCCACTCACCCCCAACCAAACACTATGCCCCATGGCCTCCTCACCCCCAACCAAACAATATGCCCCATGGCCCCCTCACCCCCAACCAAACCCCCCAACTCAGCACACACACAAACATGCACCAATACAGACCTGAACCCCCACCCCCCAACTCGGCACACACACAAACATGCACCCATACAGACCCGAACCCCCCCACCCCAGCACACAAACATGCACCCATACAGACCTGAGCACCCCATCCCCCAACTCAACACACACACAAACATGCACCCATACAGACCCGAACCCCCCACCCCCCAACTCAGCACACACACAAACATGCACCCATACAGACCCGAACCCCCCACCCCCCAACTCAGCACACACACAAACATGCACCCATACAGACCCGAACCCCCCACCCCCCCAACTCCAAACCCCCAACTCAGCACACACACACTCAAGCATGCACCCATACAGACCCGAACCCCCCACCCCCCCAACTCAGCACACACACAAACATGCACCCATACAGACCCGAACCCCCCACCCCCCAAAATCAGCAAACTCTCAAACAAGCACCCATACAGACCCGAACCCCCACCCCCAACTCAGCACACAAAAAAACATTCAAATCAAAACATTCATACACATCCGACACACATCCGACACCCCCCACCCCTGCATCTCAACGTACACACAAAATACATTCAAATACAAACATTCACACCCCCCCCACATCTCAACATACACACAAAATACATTCAAATACAAACATTCACACCCCCCCCCACATCTCAACATACACACAAAATACATTCAAATACATTCATACACATCCGACACCCCCCCCCCCCAGCCCCGCATCTCAACATACACACAAAAAACATTCAAACACAAACATTCATACACATCCGACACACGCCCTCACCCCCGCATCTCAACATACACACAAAATACATTCAAATACAAACATTCATACACATCCGACACCCCCCCACCCCCGCATCTCAACATACACACAAAATACATTCAAACACAAACATTCATACACATCCGACACACCCCCCCACCCCCGCATCTCAACATACACACAAAATACATTGAAATACAAACATTCATACACATCCGACACACCCCCCCACACCCGCATCTCAACATACACACAAAATACATTCAAACACAAACATTCATACACATCCGACACACCCCCCCACCCCGCATCTCAACATACACACAAAATACATTCAAATACAAACATTCATACACATCCGACACACCCCCCACCCCCGCATCTCAACATACACACAAAATACATTCAAATACAAACATTCATACACATCCGACACACCCCCTACCCCCGCATCTCAACATACACACAAAATACATTCAAACACAAACATTCATACACATCCGACACACCCCCCCACCCCCGCATCTCAACATACACACAAAATACATTCAAATACAAACATTCATACACATCCGACACCCCCCCCACAACATACACACACAAACATAAAGCAAAACAAACCCGACACACAAACAGACCACTTACCGGAGACATGCTGGAAGGCAGGCAGGTAAGCGGCAGGTAAGCTGGAACGCTGGAATCGCACTACGACTGGCGTGGTCCAAGGCTGAAATGCCTTCCAGCATCAACCCTTATGGACCACGCCAGCCGTAGTGCTGGCCCTCCATTGGTGCAGCACACACGCATTACGTGGCTCGTAGGGGCGACATGATGCGTGTGTGTGCTGAGCCAATGAGGGCCAGTGTTTTCACCGGCCCGGAAGACAACAAAGACTTTCCTAATGGAGGACGGCCGCGGGCCGCCCTCCATTAGGAAAGTCTTTGTGCCTCGCGGGCCGGTCAAAAGGGCATGGCGGGCCGCAACTGGCCCGCGGGCCGTATGTTGTGCACCCATGATGTACACCAAGCTCCTCTTCCTTTTCTAAAACCTTGTAAAAATCTTATGGATTAAACACAAGTAAATACATTATTATTATTATTTTTTTAATATGTATTTTTTAAATTTTAGCTTTTATGTACGCGCACAAAACCCTGAGGCATCTAAGCACTAGTTAAAAAAGTGCATAGAACATTTCATGAAGTGCAAGAACATGGATATGGGTAACAGACAAAATCGAGTGTGTATGCAGACTGGAAAGCCTCACCTCATTGTGTGGGGGGCTACTTTTGACGTGCAGACAGGCTTAATAGACAAAATAAATGTGTGTACATGGACTGACAAAGCCTCAACTCATGGTACAGGGTGCTACTTTAGGCATGCAGTCAACCTTAATAGACAATATAGATGTGTGTACATGGACTGGCAAAGACTCACCTCATGGTACGTGGGCAACTTCAGGTATGCACACAGGCATAAGAGACAATGTAGGTGTGTGTACATGGATTGGCAAAGCCTCATGACATGGTATGTGGGGCTACTTCAGGCGTGCAGACAGGCATAGGATAGGCAGAGCTTTTCCTCATGGTGTGGGGGATAGCGCTGATGAGCAAACAGGTGAGCAACAGATATGTGAATATACCAACAGGTAAGGCTATTCCTCATGTTGCATGGGGCAGACCAATGTGATCAGCAGTAAACATTAAAGGAAGTACCTGTTTAGGTGAACCAATGTGGTAAGACAGGACAAGCCCCTACTTACTAAAATCCCATGAAAGCACAGTGGAGTGCATGGTAGGCAGTCAATGGAGCAACTAAGTGGAAAAGTCACGGAAACGTGTTTCACAATGAAGCATATGGGAGTAGCCAGCATTGGTATCATATTTGTAATCACAATGCTGGATGAGTTCATGCAGTAACATCAAAATTAGGCAGTCGGTAATTTAGATGGGCACACTAAAATGCACATACCTTGATAAGTGTTTGTTGTGCGTGAGTATGTACTTACATTTTGACACTTTTGAAAAAGTAAAAGACAGGACAGTTTTGCAAAATCATGCTTTCAAGTCCTTGCTGTTGCTCCTTACGCAAGTTTGCTGCAATCCCGCCCAGCAGTTCAGGCTGTAGCCGCAAGCAGAATTTGTTTTCCCATTCAAAACCAGGGCTACCGCCATGCTGCATGCCCCAATAAGCAAATCAGAGGGGCCATTTTTCTTTGCTGAGGTCCAGGCCCACTTCCCAGGCACCAAACCTATATCACTATTTATTTAACGTACATTTTGACACTTTCGAAAAAAAGGAAAACACAGGAGGGTTTTGCAAAAGCATGCTTTCAGGTCTTTGCTGATGCTCCTCGTGCAAGTTTGCTGGAATCCCGTCCAGCTCTTCAGGCAGTAGCCGCAAGCATAATTATGTTTCCCATTCAAATCTAGTGCTTTGGGCATGCCACATTCCAGAATAAGCAAATCAGAGTATACATTTGTCCTTGCCGAGGGCCAGGCCCACTGCCCAGACACCAAACTTATATCACTATTTTTTTAACTTATATTTTTACACTTTTGAAAAATAAAACACAGGACAGATTTGCAAAACCAAGCTTTCAGGTCCTTGCTGATGCTCCTCGCGGATATTTGCTGCAATCCTGTCCAGCACTTTGGGCTGTAGCCACAAGCAGAATTTTTGAAAAAGGTTACCACATTGCCAGCCCCTGGTAGCCATGCCCACTTTAACCCCATTGCCGGTCCCCCGTGGTCAAGGCCTGGCCAGGGCCACAGGCTATACTTCAATCTCCTAAGGTATATTACTATTTGTTTTTACTTAAATTATGACACTTTTCAAAATATAAAACACTGATACATTTGCGGAAACCATGCTTTCAGATCCTTGCCAATGCTACTTGCACAAGTTGGCTGAAAATGTGTCCATGTTTTATTTCAAAAGTGGCAAAATGTACATAACCAAAATAGTCATATAACTTAGCCCCCCACTAATCCATTCAAACTTTGCACAAACATTCAAGTTTGGGCCTATAATCATTTTGGACAGATTTTGTGCAGATTCGTCAAATGGCACCAAAGTTATAAGCCATCTAAAAATGGTTATACCCCCTTCTAATTTTCCCCCTCTGGACAAAATCCCACCAAACTCTGCAGAAACAATCAAAGTTGGGTCTAAAATTGTTTTGCAAACGTGTACGCATATCCATCAAACGGCACCAAAAGTATAAGCTGTTCAAGCATTTTTGGACCCCGTTCTAATTTTGCTCACTCTCGGCGAAACACCAAAAAATGTCACAGAACCATTCGGAGCTGGGTCTAAAATGATATTGCTAAATGTCATGCAGTTTCATTGAGTAGCACCAACGTTACAAGCCATCCAAAAACTGCTTTTCCCTGGCCCTATAATGCAGAAATGTGCATGGATGTCCGCAAAACGTTGTCAAGGTCATAAAAATCACAGAAAGGTCCCAAAAAATGTAAGATGTTCACAGACATCAGAAATGAGAAAATGACCTAATTTATGGCTTTTTATGGCCATAACCCATCCCATCCTCGTCACCCTCACCTCCCGAGATATTGTTTAATTAGTTTGACAAGTGTAATGTTATGGTTTTAATATGTTTTTACCGCAATGTTCGCAGACTATGGGTGAAGTTTGCGAATCCAACATGCCGTAACTTTCAAAAGTTTTGACGCATGTCACATTTTTAATTGCTCAATAAGTAGGCGTATCGAATGTCCTCTAATGTCACATGGTACTATGATTGGTCCGGAAGTGTCTGCAGACACCGAATCAGAAAGTGAGGCTGTGGACCAGACGCAGATATCACACATTTTTTTCAACCTAATTTTTGCTCATTTAAAAAAAAAATACTTGATTGATTTAAACCATATTTGCAAAAGAATGCTTTTGGGGCAAAACGGTCTTTCCTCGCACAAATTTGGTGCAAATCTGTTCAGCGGTTTGGGCTGTAGGCATGAGCAAATCTTTTTCCATTATGTATATGAGGATTTCAAACATTTTGAGGCCCGCCCTGTACCTTTGCCTCCCCCCCAGACAAAACTACACCAAACTTTGCATAATCAATTGGAGGTGGCCATATATTTTATTTGTAAAGTTTGGTCAGGATTTGTTAAATGGCACCAACATTATAAGCAGCCCAAAATGTTCTCTTCTCATGGGTTGAGCATCTTAACCATAACTACACGGGCCGATGCAGCGTGCCATGTAATGTTGTAGATATTAAAAGCTCAGTAGACACCGTCTTGGTGCATGTTTTGGACTGTGCTCGTGGGACCTGCAGATGAAAAAGCTGTGTGCAAGCATCATGGGGAGAAGAGCTGTGCAGAACATGCCACAGAGTGTGGTGAAGGTTCCCTTCAGATGAGCGAGAGCGGCTCGCTGGGGCTGCAGTGGTTGATGCGGGTGGTGACACTGATTCCCAAGAGGGTTACAGCAGTTTCCGTCCTTCTGTTTCCCTTTACACATACTTTCCATTCCTTCCTAACTTGATCCTGATTAACAACATGATGAGGTGAGGTACCAAGTAAGACATGTAATACACTTTTTAAAACAATCAGATACAATGAACTATTGGGTGAGTGGCAGCTGTTTGGGAGCCAGAGGAGAACGACATGCTTTGTCTCTGAAACCACATTTGCTTTTGACCTATAAATAAAATGGTCAACATCGTAGGGTAATGTTGCCTTTGAGGAGTGTTTATGTAATTAATTTAAATCTAGAAGAACGCCCTGCAGATCATGCACTTCCTTCCTCCCACCACAAACCTAAAACGCTTTTGTTTTTTGGAACCTGAAAGCTGGCTGTATATCTGATGCCTTCAGGCGAGGTAGCATATTTCATTATGCAGTCGCTCTGCTCAGCCTGTTGCTTTGCCTTTCTCCTTCCATTTCTGAGCGTCTGTTTACACGATTCTGCTGTCCTGAAAATCTAAATGATGTGGCAATCTCCGCTTGACGATTGTGCATTTCAAAGGTGTTTGCTAATGAGTCCTGGTCCCACCGTGTTACTGAGAACATTTCCCGGGGCGCATGAAGTTGTATAGGGCCGCGTGCCAAGGAAGCTGTACAGCGAGTGATGTGCAGATGGGCAATGCACAGCACAATTTTAAAAGCTTTGATCACTGTGAAGGATCCCACCAAGACTTCGCTTAATTGGCACACAGTAAATATATTAACGTTTTGTTGTGCTCCAGAACATCATGCTAACTGAATTGGTGGTGTACTTCCTTCCGTTGTACCCAGAAAATAAATGTGCATAAGGAGCGAGGGGCAGGGGAATGTTATGTTATGTTAAAGGATATTTATACCGTGCACTATCATCACTGTAGTAGTACCCTGGTGTTTTGGTGGATCTGAGAAGGGAAGAGGGATGGATTTGAGCAGGAAAAGACAAAGAGATCTGTGATGTGCTGTTGGCAGACTCAGTTCGGTCAACACCGTTTGCTGACCATGGGTGTGCTATTCATTTGGTAACCATCGAGTGTGGTTGTGAGGCTATGTGTGTTATGTTTTGTTGTTGTGATGTAGTGAAGTGTGTGTGGTCTGTAGTGCTTTGGAGGTGTGGTTGTGTTTGTGTAAAGTGTGAGAGTTGTATGCAGAGGGGAGAGATTGTTTAGTGGGGTTGGTTAGTGGCGTTGCTATTTAGAAGAGATGCATGCTAATCTTCACAAACCTCTTTAGGTGTGGCACAATGCTAATATTTACCATTCTATCTAAATGTGATGCAAGCTGACATTCACAATTCTTTGTAGATGTGATGCAAGACAATCTTTACAATTCTATTTGGATGTGACGTAAGCTTGTATTGCAAGTATGTCTAGATATGATGCAATGCTAATCTTCACAATTCTGTCTAGATGTGAAGCAATGCCAGTCTTCACAAATTCCGTCTGGATGTGATTCAAGCTAATCTTCACAATAAAAAAGAAGAGAAAAAAGAACTCTTCGAATGAAAAATGGGGGCCTTGGCTGAAAGAATAATGGCACGTCTCCTCCTAAAGCGAACCCAGCCACAGTCCTGAAGAAAGCGGCTTGACCTAGGCTAATCCCGCTGAAACCGGTTGACTAGAGGTTCAGGGTGATGTCCTCAACCCCCTAGACACTGGAAAACATCCAAATCTTTTTAAGAAGCAGATTTACTATGCAGTATCATTTTTATTTGCAGTACACTAAAAAGGAAGGAATACAAAGAAAAATACCTCCCAGAAGTGTTTTCATCGTTGGACATAGGAAAGTAGTGAGTTAGTCAAGGGACCTTCTCTATCCCCTGCCCTAGATTAGCGGCACTTCAGCGCCAACTTGGAAAGTGAAAACAATCTAGGGGCAGTTAGACTTTCCAATAGGGAGATTTAGTGAGCTATAGGCCATTATAGATGTAGAAGAAAATAATAGATTCTCTAAGAACCTCTGCTTGTGTTGTATTAAAAATAGAAGAAATCTTTTAAAAAAAAAAGCAGATGCAAAAAAATGTAGAACATTACACACAGCCAAGTATCTCTTGGGTAGAAAACCTTAACAACAGTAGGTATAATATACCTCACTGGTGTCACTACTTCAGGGCACTATACTGCATATGTCAAAAAAAGTAAGTGGTTGGTTTGAATGTAACCACACCTCTGTTACTCAAAAACATAGGTTACCAGCAAATCTAACAAATGCCTACTTTAATATCCCTTCAACCCAAGTGTACTCACTAAACTGTAGCACAATAAACACTTAGAATACACCAATAGGTATCTAACTACTTAAACATTACCCTTCATTGCAATACACAAATACTCCATCACAATTCCTGTTACTACAAAACATCTTCTAAAGTCTAATGTAGCTAGAATACACTAACAGGTATCTAGCTACTTTAAACATTCCCTTAAAAACAACACATATCAAACAAACATACTATCACACTTAAACTGACATAATTGTAGTTTTTTTTAATCCTCTGTGGACTGATCTCCATCTCTTCTGGCCTCTCTCTCACTGTGGGCACTATCTACACGCCGCCTGGCCAGGTCGCCCTGTTCCTCTCTGAGTGGGCTGACCTCTTCTCCTAACTCCTTGCCTCTAACTCCCAACTTCTCCTCCACAGAGACTTGAACATCCACCTGGATGCTAACAGCCCTTCTTCAGGACTCTTTTGCAACCTCTGCAATTCTCTCTCTCTCTCTCTCTCTCTCTCTCTCTCTCTCTCTCTCTCTCTCTCTCTCTCTCTCTCTCTCTATTCCCTCTGGCCCGACACACTCTGCAGGGCACACCCTGTATGTTCTGATCTCCTCAGACCTCCCCTTCTATAACCCTCTCACCACTCCTCTCTCGTGGAGTGATCACTTTCTCTTTTCTTCCCACCTCTCCCTCTCTTCCCCGCAGGTCAAGCCAACTCAAGCACTGCCACCTACCTCCTCAGTCATCCGACCCATGAAGCGTGTGTCAGTTGAGGCTTTTGCTGCTACCTTCTCTCCTCCTCCTGCACCTTGGCTGACACACACCCTGACACGGCCCTCTCTAACCTTCATCTCTCCGTCTCCAGCACTCCTGATGTCCTTGCCCCTGTCATGAAGATCCTCTTGAAGCCCAAATCCAAGTGCAACTCTTGGTATGATTCCCACCTTACCACCCTTAAATGCAAGTGTAGGGTGATGGAGAGGAAGTGGAGGGTGTTGGGCAGACCCCCTGACAAACTGGCATGCCGCCTGCTCCAGAGACAGTACAGACTCTCTGTCCTCTCTAAGAAGAGTCTGCATTGAAGCCGCATCTAACAACTCAGCTAAACTTTTCAAACTCTGCAAGGAGCTAGCAAAACCTGCTGGGGACTCTACCTCTCCTGTTCCCTCCCAGTCCCTATGCATGGCCTGGGCCTCTCATTTCACTACTAAAACTCAGGACATCCTGTCCACCCTCTCTTCCTCTATCTCCTCTTCCTCCTCCTCTACCACACCTGACCCATCTGAGGGCATCTCTCCTCCTGCTTTCTCCTCCTTTCCCCTGTTCACCCCCCTGATGATGTTTCTAGACAAGTCCTATCTATGAAATTCTCATCAAAGCTGGCTCGCCTCTGCTCAACCAGAACAATCAAGGATCACATTAACATCCACGCTCCAGCCTTGGCCAATTTCTGCAATCACTCATTTGCCACTTGAACTTCCCCCTCCCCTTAAGCACTCTCTTGTTCACCCTCTTCCAAAGAAGCCCCTCGGCAGATCCTTCCTCTATGGCTAACTATCGCCCGATCTCCATCATTCCTTTCCTGGACAAACTATTGGAAAAGCTGGCCATCTCCCAGCTTAATGCATATGCTGAACTTGTTGGTTGCCTCCATGGCCACCAGTCTGGCTTCAGATCTGCCAGAAGCACGGAAACTGCTCTACTGAACACCCATGAAGACTTGCAAACCAATATTGACTCTAATCTCCCTTCTCTCCTCATTCTCCTTGATCTATCCTCTACTTTTGACATAGCCGACCATACCATCCTGCTCAATTGTCTCCGGGACAACCTTGATATTACTGATCAGGCCTGGTTGACCTCCTTTCTCATGGACCAACCCTCTCTGCTCCAACTGGGGTCTTACAACTCTTCAATCTCTCTACTTGTGGTTTTCCCAAGGGGTCTAACCTACCTGGCACCTCTTGACCACTGCATTACTTCTTTCTGCTCCAATTTCCAATGTTATGCGGATTACAATCGGCTCTCTTTCAGGCTCCTCTCAGCCACCTCTGCTTATTCTCTCATACCAGACTGGTAGGTCATAATTCAGAAATGGTGTGCCACCAATGATCTCTGCCTTAAATGCCAGTAAGACTGAGATCCTCCTCATTGGGACATCCACTCCCTCCTTTCCTCACTCTCTCTCTGGCTCGCCACTCTGGGCGACCTATTTCTGCTCTTTCCTGTGAGGATAACAACCTTGGTGTCATCTTTGACTCCACCCTCTCCTTCTCTCCTCACATCTCAGACATCTGTAAGAAGTCAAACTATCAGCTGCACCTCCTCAGAGGTATTCTTCCTTTTCTCATTTGTCCCAAGAAGCTCACTGTCTCTAGAGCTCTGGTCCTCTCTAGGCTGGACTATTGCAACAGCCTCTTTCTAAATCTTCCTGCCTCTACTCTTTGACCTTTACAACTCAACCAGAACAGAACTGTGAGACTTGTCCTTGGCCTCAAGCCCAGGGATCACATCTCTACAGCTCTGCAATCTCTTCACTGGCTGCCGTGGCTGACAGGATCTGCTTCAAGATCCTCTGCATTGCCCACAAGGCTTTCTGGGGCCTGGGACCATTCTACCTCGAATGTTCTCTTTGAAAACTGCTTTCTTCTTGAGCTCTCCGCTCATCCACTTCCAACTCTCTCAGGGCCAGACGCTTCTCCAAGCAGTGTTGGGGGCAGATCAATCTCCTCAGCTGGGTCCTCCCTCTGGAACACCCTCCCTGCCTCTCTCAAACTTGAGAACCACGTATGGTTCCGGAAGAAACTCAAGACCTTCCTTTTCATTTCTACTTTCTTTCTTCCTCTCCCCTGCTAATGCACCTGACTGCTCTGCGCACTGGTTACCTTCTCACCCTCTAAACTCTGCAACCCTACAGATACACCCTTCTCTCTGCACTTATGAGCCACCCGCTGGCTGCACTTGTGAGTTAACTGCACTTCCCCCTTACCCTCCCCCAGGCACTTCTCTCCTTCCCTCTTCCCTGCACTTGTACAATCTGAATGATACAAATTCTAGTAAGATCATTATTTTTCCTCCATTGTTTCCCCCTCCTTGTCTTGTTGCGCCTAGAAACACTTTTATATAGGTGCTTTATAAATGCCACATCATATCATATCCTATCATATAATACCAAACATAGTCCATAGATTTTACTATTTATGAGGGTCAATAAAAAGTAAATGTATGTACAATTTTATGAATTAAAGCTTTTCAACTATCCTGCTTAACAAATTATACCGTTTGTTTTTTCTCACAGAATGAGAAACGGAGAGTCCAGCTTTACTGCTGTATACAATTAAGTAACCGTGCCAAGTGTAAACAAATACATATTCCATAAGCATTTTCCTCAATTGTACTAGAATCATAAATACCACATACTTTCTGCTTACCCTTCAGTACATATAATTACTATACACATATTACTATATTGGTTATGGCCGCAGCCACCACAATATAGTTAAACCATATAACGAGTACATACAATACACCTTCAATTAACAAAAACTCACCCTGAACCCCATGCCATTGAAGTGGTGTCTGTGGACACCAAAATTGACTGCAGACACAGCGGCATATGAAAACCCTTTTTCACCTCTAAAAACCATTCCGTATCGCATTTATTCCACTACCCTACCCTTTAAATGCCCTCTTTCAACAATCAAATATCCCCAAATGTGTTCTCTATACTGTCCACTCCAGCGCTGTCCGCGGACTTCTGCAGACTACAGTGGTGTCCCCAGACTGAGCGGCACCTGCATGCCCTTTTTCCACCTATAAAAACAGCCCCATATGATCTTTATTACACTCTGTCACAGTTTGCAGGCCCACTTTCGTCCACCATATCAACCCAAAATGTGTTTTCCAAACTTTTCCCCCACCACGCTATCTGCGGACATCAGCTGATGTCCTCGGATTCAACATGGCAGTCGTTTAAAAAAAATATGGTGCACCTCATTGTGGGGTGAAATAGTTCCTGTATGTGAGAAATAAAGAGGGTAGGGACAGTTATGAGGACTCGCCAAAATACCAGGCCTGCACAGAAATGAGGTCTGACATAAGGACTTGTGAGCTCAATTCAAAAGGAAAGGAAATGTTCTAAATTGCAAAATATGGAGGGATGCAAACTACCTTTCTTGAAGAATGCGAAAGACACGTGGAAATCAGTTTTTCAAATCCATGAAGAGCTCTTCTAATATTTCCATTAAACAGCAGTCCACAGAACCCTCAATGGGATGTCAGAAGTGTGTTCAAGCAGCTGCAGTAAAATGGAGCATTTTTTGAATGTACATTAAACAACATAACATTATTTAGTTTTTCACTTTAAATTAAAAATATGCTCAGAAAAATGCCCACCAGACTTGTAAGCTTGGCCCTGGTGTTCTCATGTACATGTACCATTCAGAAATAATGTGCATCCATTGTAAATTGTGTGCCTTATATGTCATTTAAAATACATTACAAATGAGTTGAAAGGCTGTTTGCTGAAAGGCCATGAGCTGCGGGCTGGTGATTTGTTCGTATGTGAAACTAGCCTTCAGAGTCCCTCCTTTGCGCTGGGGATTTAGGCCTGGCTGTCTTCATTGTCAGTGCCTCCCTAAATATACAAAAAAGAATTACGTTTGCGATAGGAAATGCATTGTGGACCAGATAAGGTTGGATCTGTTCTGCAGCCCTTGTGACCTGCAAGTCACAGGCCCCATAAAAAGTGCATTAGCTTAGTCATTAGCCTTAAGAGGGGCAGGCTAATCTAAACACAGACCTGTCTCTTGATGTCACGCGCATGAATAGGGAACTGAAACTGAAAAAAGGTGGGGGACTAAGCAAATAAGTAATGAAGCTGCTTATTGTTTTAAGATGGGAGAAATGCATTTTATTGTATAAAATTGACAATATACATCGCACAACATTAATTCTAGGATTTCAATAAAGATGAAAGTGAACCCGTTGTAACCATGCTAAAATGATTTTTGTGCGATAAGCACAATTAAGGTTATTCATGAAAATGTGATGTGGCCCTCCTTGTGTTTACCAGTGATGCGAAAATTTGATAAAGCATGCAAATTATGAGTAGTATGATGCCCCTAAAGTGCCATATTTTTCATTGATATAGTTCTAGAGTAAATTAAGAAAACTCTATCTCTGCACAGAGTTGACGTGCAGAACTCAAACTAGTGTCATTTGATGCACCTTAAAATGTGGTGTTCAAAAATGTATTCATACATATCAAATTGTGCAGACAAAGGGCACTTGTCATATAGTGAGATATCTATGTCCCCAAAGCAGACCGAGCCCACCTGTCAAAGTGAGATGATGAAGTTTTCTCCTCCCGTAGTTGTCCCAAAGCACTCCTTTATTCACTTGTCCTATCAGCACACAGGTGGGAGTGTGGTACTGACACTTCACCAAACCCTTTTGCAAGAATTATGACAGATAAGTGATGTAATCTGCCCTACTAAGCCAGCTTGCCTCAGAACTGGTCTTTTCCCACTAATTCCAAGAGGAGACCTGCTCCCGAAATCTGGCGTGAACATCCCAGCAGAGAGAGGCCTAACCTTGCAGTGGAGCTAGAGACTGATTGGGACCCTTGGAGGACTCAGGTAATCCTTGACTGACGCATGCTATCCCAGCGTTGTGCCCTGATGCTCCATGATGCCAAGTCTAGACCTCTCCTGTAAGTAGAAATACCCCAAGCCATATATTAGTTATGCCCTATATTCTCAGCATTGTTTTAGTATTGTCCAATTGAAGAATCCCCCATTTGACTGCATAGATTCTTAGCATATTGATCAAAGTAAATCCATTAATTTCCCCGATTGAATTCATAGAATCTGTATTGTTGGCATTTGAAACCAACAATCTGTTCCCAGTGTTTTGTGAGCCGGTATAGTCATAAAGAGTTGCCAAAATAATTAATTTTAAAAAAGCCCTGTTTCCCTGTGTTCCCATTGTAAGGTACAAAACAGAATTGTCCCCGTGTTCCCACTGTAAGGTGCAAAATGAAAGTGTCCCTGTGTTATCATTGTAAGCTAAAAACAAATTCTCATTTGCAATTTTCTTTCTGACATTTCAATTGTGCTAAACATCCCAAACTCGATTTTCACATTCTGTTCTGATAATAACCTTAAAGCCCTGTGTGTCATTGTCAGGTGTAGCAAAACACATTTTCCCATTGCATCTCTGTCTCCTCTATTGCTTCTGTGATCACATTTTCCAAAATCCGATTTTCCTATTGTGTGCTGACTAATATTCCCCAAAGCCCTGCCTGTACATTGTTAGGTTTAGAAGAACAAATTCCCCATTTCCTTCTATTTTGTCCCATAGCAGTTGTGCTCAATAATTAAAAAACAATTTTACCGTTGTGCTCTGCAAAATAAATTCTCCCATTACCTTTCTGTCTCCCATATTGTTTCTGTGAGCACCCAAAACACGATTTTTATCTTGTGTTCCCACCCGTGCCACTGCCTTCCATTCATAATAGTCAAGTCTAGTGGATGTTTGTTGGGGGATGGTTGCTGGGAGAAAAGTATAACTCTGTTCTTTTTCCTTGTGTGCTTTGAACTGTTCTTTGCTTGTGTAGGAGGCTGATGTAAAAGGTAGCTATTGTAAATGCATATTCTAGGGTCACCTCTGTGTTGGTACTTTATCAAAAAGGATATTTTCTCTTTGTGTTGCCACAACATTGGTGGCTGATGTAATCTGTTTGTTCTAATTTGACTTTAATAAATACATTAATAAATATATTATCAATAGACACCAGCCTGATTGCTAGTCCATTGTGGTACCGTGTACCTGTTGGGGTTGTGTGTGAGCCGGGTTGGAAGCCTTATCAAAAAGGAACTGAACAATAGAAATAAAAGTGTTTTTATCGTGCGCCACATTCATTGTAGGGGAAGAATATCCCTCACTTGCTTGTGCCCGTATAATAAACCACAGCATCATGCTTTCCACCATCCAATCAGCAGGTGTATCCGTTGTCCATGGACATCATGTTGTACCCTGATTGGCCCGGAGGACTGTCCAAGGATCGTATAGGAAAGTGAGTCTGCAGACCAAACCCAGACATCACTCATTTATTTGCACCTACTTATTGGCCGTATTCTAAAAAACTACTGGATAGATTTACACCAAATTTACATAAGCATGCTTTGGGTACCAAGCCACTACACCTGGCACAAATATGGTGAAAATCCTTCCAACGGTATGGGCTGTGGGCGTGAGCAAATTGCCATTGCGTTGATGAGGAAAACCACACATTTTGGGACCCCCCCTATAACTTTGCCCTCTCTGGATGAAAACTCTCTGAACTTTGAATCAATCCGAGGAGGCATATACTTTTCTTGCAAAGTTTGGTTAGGATTCGTCTAGGGGGGGCAAAGTTACAACCCACCCAAAAGGTTCTCTTCTACTGGGTTGAGCAACTTAACCATAACTACACAGCCGCTACCGCAGGCCATGTAATATTTATCAGCTCAAGCCACCTTAACTTTGTGCCCACAGTTGCGCAGCCTATGACCACAATGATGGCATCAGAGATCACATCACTGATGACATCAATAATTAAATGTTGTAGGAGAACACTGATAACATCACAAATTGCATCACTGATGACATCATGTGTGGGAACACTAATTAATTCTGTCATTGCCTTTTGTCTCTTGGTAGGTGAACTTCTTTGCAAGCTTTTATGGCATTTTAAAAAGCACTACCTTCATTTACCCATCATTTTTATCTTTCTTCTTCCTATACCTTTGTCCTTTGTCTTGTGCTTTATAATTTGTCATTTCGTGTATTTTTACTGTTTTATCTTCCACGTTCTTGCATTTTAAAAATGACTATGACCAGAAGTGATGATGAGGTGGTGTGGGTGTCTTCGGCTTTACCTCCACGGAAGAAGCAATTTGCACAAAAAACATTTTCTGACAGTTGTCAATATTTCTGGGTAAAGGATCAACACAGCAAGAAGGAGATCGAGGAAGTCATGAGCAATTTCTGTGGTAAGGTTTTTCAGAGGGGACCTTCACACAAGCCATGGCGAAGTGTGGGAACATCATTGTTAATCCATCATCTTGTCCGCGTACATTGGGATGAAGTGGACAAATCCTATAGGAAGGCTGGTGTGAAACATAAGGTCAAAGCGTATGGAGCAACATCTGCACAGCAGTATTTATCATCTGCATCACAGAGTTCCAGTATGATCACTAGTTATTTTCCAAAACCTAACACCCAACCTCAGTCCATCCTGCCTGCACCCGATCTTTCAAACTTTTTTGGTGATGTGCAAAACCTGTCACATCTTGATTGAGGTGATATGATATGATATGGCATTTGTAACGTGCCTATACACAAGTGTATACAATGCGCGATGAGGCGGGGAGGGGGAACAAGGGGAAGACAGACAACGATCCTACTAGGCCAGGTGTCATTTAGATCGCGCAAGTGCAGTGGTAGGGGGGAGGGAAAAGTGCAAGGGGAAGGGGAGGGGGGGAAATGCAGTACAGTGCAGCACAAGGTAAGTCGAATAAAAAATAAATAATAGGGCCAGCTGGTGGCAAGTGCAAGGTAAGTGCAGACAAGTGCTGGGGAGGGGGGCTGCAGGGATACAGAGGCAGTCCCGCATTTTGCATTAAATATGTAATATTTAGGAAGTGAACACAAGGTAATGATGAACAGGTTCGTTTGTAATCAAATGGTTCCACAGAATGCATCAAAACGAGATATTAAAGACATTTGTCGAATATTACTTTCTCCAATGGCTGAGTTTGGGATATGTTTTTATATGGCCATCTAAAGGTAAACATATTTTTAAAATGTTGTGTGGGAGAAAGAAGCAACATGATGTTTCAATATGTTCATATTATATCTGACAAAAGTAAGAACAAATACAATGTTCAGTAACATGCAAGCTTAATCAGTTTCTTATATGTATCGTTTTTATGTTGTGCTGTGTTCTCCCTTGTTCCCCTCCCTTGCCTAGTCGCGAGCTGAAACACTTGTGAATGAGTGCGATACAAATAAAATATCATATCATATCATATCATAGATTTGGTTGAAAAGTAATTGCCAGGAAATCTATCACATGTCCAAAGAAAATGATTATTATGATGGTTGGAATTGCACCTACTGAAAAGGCTGGAGCTGGATGTAGAGCTGAAAGGTCTGGGGGTTTCTGTCACCTACTCTACATATTTGTTTTAGAGTTTCATTTTGTGCAATGGTCAGATGGAACTGTGTTAGAGGAATGGTGCGTTAGGGCCATTGCACAAAGGTTGTTTAATCCTTTAGTACATTGGTATGACACAGCTCTTAGAGTGTCAGTGTGTAAAAGTTGTAACTTCTGTGGTGTGGAGGTTAATGTGTAATCCAAATCACATAACTCTCACGAATGTCTTTAGAACAGGGAAATAATGCAAAATTCGGGAACATATAAAGGGAGTCAGAGCTGAAAATGCAGTGTAGTCAAATGGAAGAAGAAAGAAGCGTAGAGCTTGACCAGTAAGATGTTGATGAAATTGAAGTTGCCATTGAGAAGAAAAATACAGAACTGAAAGATTTGAAATGCTTTTAGTGTGGTTGGAAATTAATATGTGCTTGAAGAAGTGATGCAGAAGATGGCGGCTGCAGCAACGATGAGAAATAGTGTTGAGGTGTGTAATCTGTCAATGCTGAGTGGGTTAAGCCAGTAGAGAACAAGTTGAAATACAGAAAACTAAAGACATATATATGTAGATGTGTGGATTTCCGATAAGAATAATTCTAAAGACAAAATCTCAAAAAGAGAAACCTATCAGAAAAAAATATGTTCTAATGGCTTTGAAGAATATTGATTTTGGTCAGAGGTTGTGGTGTGAAGCAGAATTTGGCTCAAGAAAGCAATGAACTGAAGTTTTTCCAGTTATTTATTTAAGACTTATGATTTTATACTATTTTTTGTGTTAAATATTGATTATTTCAATTTAAGACAAATGTGCAGCAGAAGCATATATCGGTAAACAATGCAATTTTTAGCGAGCCTTTTTGTTACTATTATCGGGGTAATTCATGGAATAATTGTGCGCTGAAATTTGTGGCGCAAGCATGAAAAAGCTAGCGCACGCGTGCAAATCGCACGCATGCGATTCATGGAAGGCCATGTGCGTGTTTTTACTGGGATGTGAGCCAAATCTGCACTTACCTTACATGTGACTGCAACTTTCCAAACGCGTGAGCGACAGGGATGGGGAAAGCGCACAACTTCTCGCGCACACACCTAAAAAGGGTGCGGAACATGGGGAATGGGGAACAACGCGTGAAAATGTAGGTGTAACGTGGGAAGCACTGCCGGGAAACACACGCAACACCCACACGCTAGTGAACAACACATATTTATGGAATCGAATAGGGAAAACCTGCACACGTCAAAACACACACACATGCACAAATACGTCTGCCACACGAAAGCAGGTGGAAGCACCCCCTCGCAGCATAAAAGTGAGCGCAAACAACAAACAAGCATATACAGCTACCCCATTCCTCGCAGTAGTGATTGTGGGACTCCGCAGGAGGAGGAGAATAGACAGGCCCCACATTTTGTTTTCACAGGACCAGCCTTTTTGGGATGCCTGATGACCAGGTCTATGGCAGGTATAGGTTTCCACCTCATATCATCCTAGAGCTGGTCACTGAGTGGGAGGATGAACTCACATCACCCACCCTGTGCTCCCAAGCATTGAGCCCCTTGGAGAAGGTGCTCAATGTACTGTATTTTTTGCCCACTGTGTAATTTCAGTGGACAACTGCCATAGTGGGGGGCATCTCACAGCCCGCGCAGTCACGTTGCCTACACCAGGTGTTGGCAATCATCACTGCGCGCCCCTTAGTCCGCAAGCACGTACATATGCCCAGAACACCTACAGAAAGGCAGGCCGTGGTCCAGGACTTCTACAGGGTGGTGCACTTCCCCAAAGTGCTTGGTGCCATAGATTGCACCCATGTGGCCCTACATCCACCTAGGGCCACTGAAAACATCTACCGCAACCACAAGCACTGGCATTCCATCAACGTGCAGGTTGTATGCGATGCCAGGGAATCATCACCTCTGTCTATGCAAACTATCTAGAGTCACCCCATGACAGTTTCATATACAGAATGTCCGCCCTGAGCAGGGCCCTGGAAGCTGGGAAGAATGGCAACACATGGTTCATAGGTGAGTACAAATGCCTGTGCACATGCATGCATGTCACACACAGACAAATACACAAGCCTAACTAATGACAACTATTATCGCCTTACCAGGGGACAGTGACTATCCTCTGAGCATCTACGTGATGACGCCAATACGGAACCCCACCACACCACTCCAGGTACGATACAACGCAGCCCATATTGCAACCAGGGACATAGTGGAACGCACATCCGGAGTGGTCAAGTCACGCTTCTGCTCCCTTGACAGCTCTGGCAGACAGCTACTATATGCACCCCTATTAGTGTGCAGGATCATTGTGGCAGCATGTGTCCTGCACAACGTTGTAACACAGCGGAGCGTACCAGTGGACATGGTGGTGCCCCCACATCCCCGACCACACGCACAGGCGTTGCACATGGGAGGCGAAAGGGCATGTGGCGAGGCAGCCCATACCCAGCTTGTGGTCACATTTTTCACCTAAACTCCAACCCCTGCGGAGTGCACACAGGCCTGGAACATATGAGGTGATAATCGATGAGAAAGGGACAGTTAATTGTCACAACCTTACCACCCTGAGAATGTGTCCACGGACATGCCACATTGTGTGCATCCCTAGCTACTTAAACACAACCAATCCCGTGTGACCAAAAGGAACACATGCAAGGTGCAGATCCCACCCACCCCCCTGCAAAACAGTGCACAAAAGTACTGCTCTGCTACCGAAACCCTCCCAACCCCCATGAACCCCCTCTGCCACACCATGCCATGGTATGCAACGGCAACACATCAAACCAAATGCACAACACATGACACAATCGTCATGAAGTGCCAAGTGACAAATGTAAATAGGCACCAGACAATCACGCCTGACATGGAATCTGAAAAAATGACTGACCAAAACCTCATACCCTGAAAACTGGCACAAATGCATGCCACCAATGGAACAAGCTACAAAACTCAGAATACCTGTTGCCATGCACATTGGACAATAGCAAATTGGCATTACAAACACTGTGTGCTGCGTGTGTGTCCCCTGCAACACACTGCTCACCGGACAGCACAGTGAGTGTGTGTTGTGTTGGGGAAGCCCCTTGAGTATCATGAAAAATAGGTACAATCAACCAAAAGTACCCTGTGATGCATGTACATGATTAATGAATTGGAAGTGAACATGGATTGTAGGGACACAGCATGCCTGAGAAGGCAATCTTGTTGCACGTGTGTGTATGGTGTCGTCGTAGTTGGTGTGGGGGTGTGTTGGCTAAATGTTTGTGTCAGTAGGGACATGCATTGAATAAATGCATATGAAATGATGTGAGCCTCAGTGTCCTGTAAACAGCACATGTGAACATTGCCCTCAAGGACCCCCCTGTGTGTTAAACCACACCAATCCCCTGACACCTCAAAATCAAACCCAACATAGGATCAGCCATTGACCAGCATAACATATCATGTACAGAGTACCCCACATCGGCAATGGCAGACATTAAGCAATCACTGATTGATTGATTGCAAATCAGTATACGGCCTACACACAAAGTGCATCAAAGCGCCTCAAGGAGAGAGGGAACAAGGGAGAATAACAGTATATTCCTACAAGTCCTTCAAACAGTTCAGAATGTGAAAAATAACAATCAAATCAAAGTAGATAGTACATGTGCATGTAACAATAAGGGAGAGTCTAGGGAGGGAATGTGGGAAAACAAAACTAGCATCAACATTGCTATGCCTGACGGCAATCGTTGCAGTGCAAGAGTCACATAAGGAGGGGGGCGTGAGGGAAGAGGAGGGAAGAGGTGAGGAGAGTAACAAAACAAGTGACAAACAATGGAAGCTCGATGAATAATCAAGATAGTGCTGGGGAGGGGGAGAAGAAACACAGAAGGGAAAGGGGGAACAAACGAGCTGTAATCAGTGGTGGAGGGACTGATGATAAAAGTAAGTGCCAAAATAAAACTAAAAAAGGTGAAGGTGGGGGTGGATGGATGGAGGCAGAGGGTGAAGTGTCTGCAAAGAAGAAGCGGCTACGTATCACCATGCCTAACGGCAAATGTGGTAGTTCCGGAAAAAGAAAAGCAGAGGACAAGGAGGATGGGAAAGGGTGGTGGAGAGGGAGAGGGAGGAGAGAAGGGACGAGGGGGGCAAGGTGTAAAGGCAGGAAGGGGGCAGAGGGAAAGAAGAGGATGCAGAAGGGGAGGGGGTGTGACCGTGAAGGGGGGAGAGAGAGGGAGACTGGCGGGGGCAGGTGGAGACTGGCAGGGGGCAGGAGAGACAGGGGCACAATCAAGGGACCCAGAAGGGTAGGTTACAGTGGTAGACAGGGGTAGGCAGGGACTTTGTTGTGGGCCTTTGGTAGTGGTGGCTGGCTCCAGACTCCTGGATTCCCAGATTGTCTCAAGGGACAAGTGCAACCAATGGGAGGGGGAGCAGGGCCAGGCCACAAACAGGACAGTCAAGTCAAAAGCAATGCAGCCATATTTGAAATGGCACAACAAAACACCCGGCTGGGCTGCAAGATGGCCAAAGCAGGGGAAGCAAGGAATAGGGGGTCAATGAAACATGTGGTTACAAGGATAACTCAGCGTGCAGCGTTGATGTGGCATATCAAAATCACTGTAGGCTAAATATCCCAATGTAACATGGTCAGCACATGGACCCCTCCCACCATCAGTGTGTGTTACACAGCCAATGGGTGCATGGTACCGCCTACAGCAGGAAGTGCATGAACATAGACAGTCAAGTCATAAAAAAATCACAAGCAACATAATGAAATGCACAGTCAACAGAATACTCACCAAAAAGAAGTGCATACATGCATTGGAGAAGCCATCCAGAATAACCACTAGAGGTGTGCACACAAGTAGGACTGCAGGCTGGCCACAGATATGACAGAAGCCCAATGCCCCTGTGTAAGATGCTGTCACACCGAGCCATCCTTACGAGCCCATGGAAAGGGGAAGCAGGAGTAGCATATGTGTCAGGACCCCAAGATAAACACATACATGAGACAAGCCTGAATGGGCCCTGCTGGAACACACAGTGGATGCCTTCAAATGCCACAAAGCACCACACTGTCACATGAATGCACAATCGACAGAAAAAAAGTAAAACAAAAAAAAAGATTTTGCAGAAAAAAAAGAACAAATAAATGGCCACATACGACCCAGGGGTAGGGGGCACCCAGGAGGGGGAGGTACAGGGTGCACCTCAACACCCACATGTATAGATGTTGAGATAAAAAAAAAACCTCAACGGGCTCAGTGCCTGCATGGCCCAAACTATGTGGGAGATAGGTTGTCATCGTCACTCTCTGGATGGAAATCAAAAGGTGGACACGGCACAGTTGCCTGACCATGCCTATCCGCGGCTTGCTCCTCAGCGGCAGCAAGCATCCGGGTCTGGTAAGCCAGGTCCTGCATGGCAATGACACTTAGGTCTGCATGCATTACCTCATGTGTCACACCTGCTTCCTCCTGCAAGGACTCACGTGTAAGACGGAGTTCTGCCTGCATGACCTCACATGACAAATGGAGCACCTCCTGGCTTGCATGGAGTTCATCTGAGATGGATCTTTCAAACCGCTCCATCCTGTGGTTGATGCAGAGCCACCATTTCAGCCCGGCACACCCTGTCAGAGGCCACCATGCCCAGCCTGAGTGAGTGGCACATGTACCGCATAGCCTGCTGCTGGAGCTCCACCTGCCTTTCAGGGGGGAGGTTGGAACAGGCCACACTTTCCATACCTTGAGCCATCATCTCAACTGCTACCCCCTGTTGCTGTGCCATGGCATAGATCGCTTGCTCCTACTCAGTTGACCCTGGTAGGCGCACGGCCACTGCGTTGCTGGACACTACACCTGCCGGGGCCAAGGAGCCATGGTCCTTGCTGGGTTGGTGCCACCCGCGGCTGCAGGACTGCATCCCTCCATCGACCTGATGCCCCAGGAACATGACCAACTGGTGTGAACTGTGATCCTGCACCCGTAACCACCACAGGCGGATATTCCAACCCCGCCTGGGCTCCTACTGCAGATGTCACTTACCGGCGATGACACGTCATGATGCAGAACCCGCTCAACATAGTGGTCAGAGGATCCATCAGAGCCTGACTAAGAGTCAGCTCTGGACACAATGGCCTGGAGCACCAGTGGGTTCTCGAGGGCTGCCACCCCACAACCACCACTGGTGCCTGGTTGTTGATGTGAACTGACCACTGTGTCTGGGATGACATCTTCATCCTCTGCATCCAGTGCGTCATCACCTGCAACATAAACAAAAGAACCATGAACACGCATGTCAGTAGCACATACCACACACATACAGATCACAACATTGACAGCCGACACATGAAGCAGACATGTCACACGCAACTCAAACCCCAACATGCATCCAGTGGCATTGCAATGCAAGGGTACCCCGAAAGCAGAAAAGGATGTGTGCAAAATGTGAAGCCAACACATGTATTGCATGTTGCACATCACCTGCATCACACACAACCTCTAGCAGGCACATATCCAAGGCATAAATGAGAGATGGCAACAAAGAGATGGCACATAGCATAAGCCTGGAGGAACACACAAATAGCCACAGCTCGCAATCAAACCAAACACACCATGACACATGTAACATGCATTTTCACGTGCAGCACTTAACAACCATCGTCTATGCAGAGTACATGTGTCACAGGAGGCACCTACGCTAGTGCATTTCAATACAGTGAAAGGAGGGACATGGGTACATGCATGCCAGGTCACTATCACACAGCAGCATTGTGTTGGCATGTTGAAGGGCTGAACTTGGCACAGGAGTGAGTGTGTGCGGTGCAGTGCATGTGTACTCCCTCAACTTCCAACATCAACACATATGTAGTGCTATCAATCTCCAAACATGACGGCAGTGTCAGGGCAATTGCAGCCATCATGTGCAAATGGCATGCACTATTTTGCATGGATACTGTGAAACCCCCACCCTCTGGGGAATAGCAGGGAGGCACTGCATGGCAATGAAAGGTTCACCACAGAACTGTGTATTGGCATACAGTGATGGCATGTGTCTATTGCATGTCATCAGTCAAATGTCACTACAGCCGATGAGAAGTGGACATGATGCAGGACAGAGAAGGAACCATCAGTAGTACATCCATGCATGCAGAAGACACAACAGTTGAACAGAGGCAGTGGACCTGTAACAGGGGGAGCCACGTGCACGACACAGATGTGGACACCCTAACATTGTGCGTGATGACACATAGACCCACAGTGAGCATGAAATGGCTGTCCAAATAACATGATACTTGGATCATCCTGGAGACGTACTACAAGCAGACGGAAAAGGACACCTAGGGACATACATGGAATGCACATGGTGCATGATTTGCACACATGTGCACGGGGAGCCACTGCCATCAGCACAGTCAGAGTGAGACACACTGCACCAAGGACAAAGGATATATATGACATGAAATCACATCTCATCACGATTGCCCCCATACACAAGTGGCTCAGAGCGCAAACAATCAAAGGGAGGGGAACAAGGGAAAAAAGAAAATGAAAACAACAATCTTACTGGGCAAAGTGACATTGAGAACACGCAAGTGCATGGAGAAGGGAAAAAGGTGTAAAGTCCCTTGAAGGGGGAGAAGTGGAAAGTGCAGAACAGAGGAGAGTAAAGAATGAAAATGAAGTCTTATGATAGAATAGGCATTGAAAAGGTGGTAGTGCAGCCAGCAAGTGGCAAGTGCAAGATCATTGGTATAGGGCAAATCTGATAAGTGCAGAAGAAGAGTGGGGGACTGTATGGGTACACGTACATGCCCCATTGCAATGGGAGGCCTGGAGTGAGTTCAGCCGGAGGCAGGGTGAGCAGGTACCTGGGCCCGAAGGCCAGAGGGTGTCCAGGTGCACAGTGCCAAGAGAGAAAACAGTTCAGCTGGGGAGAAGAGAGGCTAATGCAGGAGCAAATGGGAAGGTCTTGAGGTGTTTCCGGAAGCAGAGATGTTTCTCCTCAAGTTTCAACGTGGTAGGTAGGCTGTTCCAAAAGGACGTCCCAGCCATAGACACAGATTTGCCCCCAGCTTTTTTCTCTGATAAACGACTGACCCGGAGGGAGTGGGAGGTAGAGGAGCAAAGGACTCGAGAGGGGAGGTATTGGCAGAGGGATAGTTTAAGGTATATTGGACCCAGGCCCCAGAAATCCTTGTGCACAATGCAGAGGGTCTTAAATCTAATCCTTCCATCCACTGGTAGCCAATGAAGGGATTTCAGAGCTGGAGAGATAGGATCCCAGGGCTTGAGACCAAGGAGAAGTCTTGCAGTCCTGTACTGGATTAGTGATAGAGGGCGGAGAGTGGAGGCAGGTAGAATTTTGAAAGAGGCTGTCACAGTAGTCCAACCTTGAGACAACCAGAGCTTGAGAGACAGTGAGCTTGTAGGTGAGCGAGAGGAAAGGCAGAATACCCCTGAGGAGGTTAAGCAAGAAGTTAAAATCTCAAGAGATGTCAGAAATGTGTGCAGAGAAGGAATGTGTGGTGTCAAAGGGGAACCCAAGGTTGATGGCCTTGCAGGTGGTGGTAGGAGGAGGGCCAAGGGAAGCTGGCCAGAGAGTGAGGGGAAAGGATGGTGAAGGTGTACTGATGAGGAGGATGTCAGTCTTGCTGGCATTTAGACAGAGATCGTTGGCAGTGCACCAATTTCAAATGGCAATGAGGCAATCAGAAACGAGGGAGGGAGAAGAGGATGTCCGAGGACAGCCTGAAAATGAGTTGTGTCATCAGCATAGCACTGGAAGTTGTAGCAGAAAATGTAAATGCAGTAGGTGAGAGCTGCCAGGTGCTCTTTGAAAAGCCAGGCCAAGAGGTCAGACCCCTGGTGAACACTACAGGTAGCGAGCGAGATTGATGAAAGGAAGGACCCAAGTTGTAGCTGCGAGGGTCACACACGCCAAACACACATGTCATTGTGTAACACGCATCAATACTCACGGGATGATGCATCATAATGCATCCTTTCTCCCACTCCACAGATTTGTTCTGCCTGGATGAACTCTGCAGCAATCTCCTTGTGCTGAGTGAGTTCATCCTCCTCTGGTGCTGGCCCACTACCAGCACCTGAGACATGGCATAATTGGAGGCACACTTTTATTTTGCACAGCATCGGAGGTCATTCCAACACTTGTAGCAGTCCTGAACCGTGCACAAATGGAATCCCATGGCTGTCACACATCCGCAATATGGTGCCAGTGGACGCAATGCTGGGGAGGCATTGTATGGCACTGTGGGCCCACAAGCATATCGTGTTTTGTGCCAACACGTAGTCCACAAGGAAGTCCAGTTCCTGCTTGTCGAAAAGCTTCTTCCTCGATGTGCCGGAGGCAAGAGCCATGTCTGGGGTCTCAGCATCTTGCGCACGAGCACGATTCCTCCGTTTGGGTGGTGGTACTGACCCTGAGTGGCCAATGTGGTCCTGATCAGTGGGGGCAGTGGCGCTGGTGGACTGGACCAAGGAAGTGGGTGTTGGAATGAGGATGGAAGGTCTGGCTTGGGTCCGACTTACTGCCGGGGTGGTGTTGGTTGCATCTGCCCATGCAGTTACCACCACCCTGCTGTTGGGAAGCAGATGTCATAACTGTCCCAGATACGTGTGCCCCGGTCACAGCTGCACTGGACACACTTGACCCGCACCTCCTGACAAGGTGGAAACTGGCTGGGAGTCCTCATCACGCAACGCAACATGTGCTGCCCGACCCTGAGCCCGGGTGGTGGTTCCCACAGATGCACCTGCAGCTACCACCACCAGAGCGCCCGTGACAGCAGATGAAAGTTGCTGTTGGGTCATATGGGTGCCAGGTTGTGATGCAACAGCTGCATCTCTAGGAGCCACAGTGGGTGGTGGCATGTTTGCACAAGCACATGGCTGGGCATCCTGCTCCAGTGGGGCACCCCTGCCTCTTCCCTCTCTGTAGCCACCCTGGACTCCCTGTCCACCCTGGTCTCTGCGCCCATGTGCCCGACCACGTAAACCCCCGGCGGGCAGAAGGACCCAGGATTGGGAGTGTCTTCCATGTGGCAGCGTTTGGGCCAGCAAATAGATGCAGAGTGGCAGGGTGTGGAGAGGGCATGGCTAACATTGTTCAGGGCAGAGAACTTCATGCACCAGGCTTTGAGGTGGGCTGAGTGCCTCGAGGCAACTCGGAGGGAGTTGGAGGAGGACATGGATGCATCCCTGCAAGACCTCAAGTCCAGGGAACAGACCCGCCTCCGGAACATCGACATGGTGTTCAATGATGCCCTGGCCCAGGACATCAATAAGTGAGCCGTCGGACTAGCCCACCGCCTTTGTATATAGTTATTTAGGTTTAGGTTTCATTTGGTTTTTATTATGATTTGTGGGGACTTTGCTCCACTTTTTGTATATAGTTGTATTTTAGATAGGGTTTTTGGTAGGTTTCAGAAATATAGTATTTCATTTTCAATATTTTCAATTTTTAGATGTTCACATGGAGTAATGTATTTTTTTTGCTTTTTAATTTAGGATTTCTTTCTATGGACTTTGGGGATGGACCACTTTTCTTTTTTCATATTTTTGATTTTTGATTTTTATTTTTCCTTGGATTTTACTTTCTTTTTCATATTGCAATCATAATTTCTTCATTTGCATGTGTGGTTTTCAATTTGTCATTTGTTTTTGTTTTTAATACATTTCATTATTCTTCATTATTGGTGTGGTGTACTATGATTTATTTCGCGCATGTCTCCATGAGCATTGGCTCAGTCATGTGTTGCCGCTGTGTGGCTCTGTAGGACATTTGTTGATGGGTATGCTTGTTCTTTTCAGATTCTCATGGCATGGGTAATTTACTAGGGAGTGGGAGCAGTGGATCGTTGGGTGTTTGTACTGGGGGTTGGGGGGGTGGCATTTGGGTTGGCATTAGGGCCATGGGTCTGTATTGTTATGATGTGGTGTTTGGGGGGACATGAGTCGGGGCCTGCTGCAGGTTGCCGTCACTGGGGGTGGGGTGGAGGGACATGAGTCGGGGCCAGCTGGCAGGTTGGTGTCACTGTTGGTGGGGTGGAGGGACATGAGTCGGGGCCTGCTGGTAGGTTACCATCACTGGGAGTGGGATGGAGGGACATGAGTCGGGGCCTGCTGTCAGGTGCCCGTCAATGGGGGTGGGGTGGGGGGGCATGAGTCGGGGGCCTGCTGGCAGGTGCCTTTCACTGGGGTGGGGGGGGACATGAGTCGGAGCCTGCTAGCTGGTGCCTGTCACTGGGAGTGGGGCAGGGGGGGACATGAGTTGGGGCCTGCTGGCAGGTTGCCGTCACTTTGGTGGGGTGGAGAGAGATGAGTCAGGGCCTGCTGGCAGGTTGCCGTCAATGGGGGTGGGGTGAGGGGGACATGAGTCGGGGCCTGCTGGCAGGTTACCGTCACTGTGGGTGGGGGAGGGACATGAGTCGGGGCCTGCTGGCAGGTTGCCCTCACGGGGGTGGGGTGGAGGGACTTGAGTCGGGGCCTGCTGGCAGGTTGCCGTCAATGGGGGTGGGGGGACATGTGTTTGGGCTCCCAAGTGCATGGTGCCATGTGGCCTGCCTGCACGGGGCATGGTCAGGGTGGATGGGCTGCCTGCAGGGCATGGGGAGGGTGGATGGGCTGCCTGTGGGGCATGGGGAGGGGCACACTCCGGAGGGCCCACACTGCCAAATGGAGTGCGAGACTCCTTGTGCACCCACGTAATACACGTACCCTGCTCACACCAGGCCAATTGTGTCTAAAACTCCCCGTATACTCCTCAGAATACGCGTACCCCGTTTGTGCAAGGCCAATCACATGTAAAACTCCCTGTGCACCCCTCGGAATACGGGTACTCCACTTGGGCCAGGCCAATCATGTGCAAAACTACCCACGCACCCCCATATTCACGCACCCATCTGGTGAGGAGCCACATGCACCCCCTGCAGGCAGACCACACCACAGAGGAGACCCCTACAACCCTGGACATGCCCCACAGACAGCCCATCCACCCTGACCATGCCCCGCAGCCAGACCATCCACCCACTCCATGCCCCACAGGCAACCCATCCACCCTCCCCATGACACACAGGCAGGCCATCCACCCTCCCCATGCCCGACAGGCAACCCAACCACCCTCCCCATGCCCCTCAGGCAGCCCATCCACCCTCCCCATGCCAAACAAGCAACCCATCCACCCTCCCCATACCCCACAGGCAGCCCATCCACCCTCCCCATACTACAGGGCGGACTTATTCCCCGCAACTTGCCTGGCGCGAGCGGGGTACGCGTATTCTGATTGGTGCGCGGGGAGTTTTGCACACGATTCCGCTGGCGCAAGCGGGGTATGCGTATTCCGAGGGGTGCATGGGGAGTTTTACACGCGATTGGCCTGGCGCGAGCGGTATACGCGTATTCCGAGGGGTGCATGGGTAGTTTTACACACGATTGGCCTGGGGCGAGTGGGGTATGTGTGTTCTGAGGGGTGCGTGGGGAGTTTTACACGCGATTGGCCTGGCGCGAGCAGGGTACGCGTATTCCGAGGGGTACACAGGGAGTTTTACATATGATTGGCCTGCCGCAAGCGGGGTACGTGTATTCTGAGGGTGCATGGGGAGTTTTACACACGATTGTCCTGGCGTGAGCAGGTTACGCGTATTCCGAGGGGTGCACAGGGAGTTTTACACACGATTGGCCAGGCGTGAGCGGGGTACGTGTATTCCGAGGGGTGCACAGGGAGTTTTGCATGCGATTGGCCTGGTGCGAGCAGGGTACACGTATTCCGAGGGGTGTGTGGGGAGTTTTGCACGCGATTCTGCTTGCGCGAGCAGGGTACGTGTATTCCAAGGGGTAGCACAGGGAGTTTTAGAAACGATTGGCCTGGCGCAAGCGGTATACGCGTATTCCGAGGGGTGCATGGGTAGTTTTACACACGATTGGCCTGGGGCGAGTGGGGTATGTGTGTTCTGAGGGGTGCGTGGGGAGTTTTACACGCGATTCCGCTGGCGTGAGCGAGGTACCCGTATTCCGAGGGGTACACATGTGTTTTACATATGATTGGCCTGCCGCAAGCGGGGTACGTGTATTCTGCGGGTGCATGGGGAGTTTTACACATGATTGTCCTGGTGTGAGTGGGTTACGCGTATTCCGAGGGGTGCACAGGGAGTTTTGCATGCGATTGGCCTGGTGCGAGCAGGGTACACGTATTCCGAGGGGTGAATGGGGAGTTTTGCACGCGATTCCGCTTGCGCGAGCAGGGTACGTGTATTCCAAGGGGTAGCACAGGGAGTTTTAGAAACGATTGGCCTGGCGTGGACGCGGTACGTGTATTCCAAGGTGTGCACGGGAAGTTTTACACACGATTGGCCTGGTGCGAGCAGGGTACACGTATTCTGAGGGGTGCATGGGGAGTTTTGCACGCGATTCCGCTGGCGTGAGCGAGGTACGCGTATTCCAAAGGGTGCACGGGGAGTTTTACATGCAATTGGGTTCTTGCGTGAGGGCTGAGTGGCGTTTTTAGCACGTTTTCGTTGTTGCGGGCTGTATGCTGGTCCACTGGCCTTTGCGTCATGTAGGGGATTTATGCGGATATTTTTGGCGCACGGGGCGGGATAGGGGGCGTAACTGGCACTGCTGCAGGGTCACTGCGCCACGGCTGGTTATGGATGTAAGAATCCATGAATACGCTGTGCGTCAAAATGGGTTTTGGCGCACACGGCTGGCGCAAGTTGGCATATGCTCCCTCTGTGCGCCAGCCGCGTGCACCACTTCTGCGCTTGATTCCATGAATTACCCCCTATATGTTTGCAAGAAATGGGGATCACTTTCACTGAATATTATAAATAAATTAATGTAGTTCCCAGTGAACAATGGGGAAGTCACTTTAATCAAGATAGTAAAAATAAATAGTTGGAAAATATAGTTGGGTTGCTATTCTACTAAAGCATTAAAAGATACTGGCATGACAAGAGAATATACAGCAAACAGTACTAACATTAAGGGTCTGGTTCGTATTCATGGAATGTTTACCGCAAAGTAACCCTATGCACAAGTAGTTGTCAGAATGCCCCTGAAACGCCCCGACACAAAGCAAATCCAGCCACATACACCTACCTTTCCGGGCTCCTCTGCTGCAAACCCATGCACCCTGGTAATACTGTGTGGCATCCCCCGCAACCAAGCCAGCACCCCGGTGACACCCCGCAGGGTCCCTCATAACTGTTAACAGCACCCCTACAGCATGTGATTTGTTTCTGTAACTCAGGTAATTCTCCATTCAATCTGCATGAGAACCCCCGTAAACCATGGCTGCAAACCGCTACTGTGCCTGTTCCCACCCCTAGCAGCAAACTGCACACCAACTCTGTGCACGCACCTGTACATTCCTGATCCGACCATACCTTTGTGTAGTGATTCCTATGCGATTGGGGCCTTATGCCTGCTTTCACGTGGCAGTTTGTGATCCGGAGCATTGTGTGCTGATTCCCCCGACATGATGTTGCACGGTCAGATCCATGAATACGCTTGTTCTTGCGTGGTGTTGGTAGTGTGTTTTCCTCACCCAGGCCATCCCTCGACACGCCCATGTAATGTCTATTTATTCCTCATTCTGCGTGGAGAATGGGAAATATGCATGTTCTCGCCCTATTTACATCTCTTCGTAGGCCCCACCAACACTCATCATGGAGTCTCACGCAAGGCGCTCGACTGCTTGCATAGGTGTTCTGGACCTGCTCGAAGTCCCTGCAAGGCCCAGAAAAGTCCTGCAAAGTTGATTCCAATAATCGACGCAGGAGGTTTTGCGCACAGAAAGGGCTGCAAAGTCCCGATTTACCATGCCAAAAAATTCATGAATCAGTCTTTAAATGTTCTTCGCCTGGGTCTGTTTTCATGTTCCCCCAGTAAAGCAAAGTATTTACAATGTCTATCAAAAGAAGGGGAGCCAATATTGCCTTGGTTTACACTTTTGTTAGATGCTGATTTATATTCAATTCTTTCAAAATAGGAAAGTTAATGTGATGCAATTTCTGATGGAAGTTGGTAAGTTTTCCCATTTCAGATTTCTTTTTGTAAGATTGTTAAGAAATGCATGTTCCAAAATTGCGGACTAAATATTAGCAAACGTCATGGTTTGATTGATGATTTGTACTTAACAGTAAAAGTTATGCTCTGAACAATATGCTTATTAACTAGTTTCTTGTCTTACTCCAATATGGAAAAAGTGGAGGAATCTGAAAAGAGGAGAATATTATTTGGGAGAGGTGTAAGGTTATGGAATATGCATATGACCTGATTTGCAAAAATGTTTTAACGTGGAAAAGTCCCATTGATAACATGTTTGTATCAGGCCCATAGACTTGTATTAAATGCTGAAATGTTTCCTTAATTTTCAGGAACATAATAAAAAAGAATGGCGAACACTGCAATGTTTTCTCAATTTGAACCTTGTTTGGTGGGTATTTTAAAAGATGATTATAAAACATTTTGGTCAAATGTTCAAATGAAGGCAAACGAAATAGTGACCTATTTCTGAAATTGCAAGGGAAATTACAACTAATTTGTCCTAAAGAGTTTATGCTTTGAGTTTGCTCTAGTTATAAAAGTTATTAGGAGAAACTGGAAATTATTTTTCTGAAGAAATTAAAAGCAATGCAGTTTAGAACCAAGTTTGCAATCCCACGGAAACATTTATAATGTGCAAGCTTCTTAATAAAGATGATATTTGATGGCCAAATAGAGATGGACATTTGAGAGATCTCAATGAGGTTTAGTGTCGAATTGATGTATGCACTTTATTATGCCTTCTATTACATGATATGATGTGAGCATAAAATGTCACACTGAAAAAGAAACTAATGTTAAACAGACAAAACAAAGTTAAAACAAAAAGAAAATGTGATCATTCTTAGTTGTCTAAGGAAAACAAGTTATGCTTGAAATACAAATGGATCTTAAATGCTCTTCTTAATGTATGCTGCCATGTTCTATGATGAACATGGCAATGCTAAAATGATTTACAAAGTAATAGTAAGTATAGTAAATTAGAGAACAATTGTATCTATGTCCAGACCAGCATACGGTCAGAAAATATTTGCAAGTACAAATGGCTTACGTAGCAAATTGTATGTGACACAAAGCAGAGTATATCTGTCTACCATGTTGCATGTTTAGCTCTGAAATTAAAATGGCCCAAAATGAACAAGTCATTCAGAAACAACCCTTACTTGGGCTCATTTGTAAAGTTAGAATGTCCAGACGCCATTGTCTAAGACTTTGACTTTGACTAATGCAGAGAATACTAATGGCACATCTTTGCTTATAAAATCAAAACGAAATTAAATATATTTCAATGCTGCCACTTTGCCTCAGAAAAGGAAAAAGCATCTGTAAGACAACCATAGCATTGATTGATGGTTGCCTGGATACTAGTTAAGTGGTATATCAAAGAAGTAGATGGCTATCACAGGTCATCATGCCTTAACCCTGGAGAGCAATGCAATTCACAAAGAATTTACATCTGGTCCATTAAGTTGTCTTCTGAAAGGATTCCTAGTTAAACCGAATGTCTTTCTCAAAACATATATTTTCTGTGATAAAGGGAGAAGCCACACACAAATGAAACAAGCTTTAAATGTTCAGGACAAAGTGACAATTGGCAAAGCATTATTAGTTATTCCTTCTAAATCATTTCTCTTATTAATAAAACAAATGCAAATTTAAATTCATTTGGAGGAAAATCAATTTCATATAAAAATGATAAATTACAATATATGAATTATACATAATTCTCTTATTGTTTTATCGCTGTGATGCATGAAGTGACAGAAACATAACTGAGAAAACTGGATTCAGAATACATCAAATTCACCAAGATCGCATGCCCATGAATAGCATTATATGGGCAATAAATATTCCAACTCAATTTTAATTGCACATTTCTGAGGGGGGTAGACAGCTAGTTCATAGATGGCACATCCCTCATGTGACATATAGAATTCAATGGGCCAATAGAAGCAAGGATGCAGGCTCTAGCGGGTCTGCGTTGGTGAAGGGGACCTATCAGAGGTGCTCTCTAATCCAAAATGACAGTCAAATGCTGCATAGATGGAGTTTACTTGGTATTTAAGATTCAACACATAGGACGAAAGAAGAGCATTTGGGGAAAACAGAGAAACCAGAGAGGCTGTCAAACAGGAGAGGAGGCAGATTAATGTAACTGATGGGGAAATCTCCTTAGAAATGTATTTTCTCACAATAGACTGAATCTAGAGGCAATGAAAATGCATGAGAACCTGAGAGGGATGTTGGGGGCATGTGCTGATTGAGATGGCTGATTCCATTTGGTGTTCCTTCCTTATTGGGGATCTTTGAGACAAACAAACAGTGAGAACCATGATCCCAGAATATTTAGATATTATCCCGATGAAATAATTACATTTCACTCAGCATTTACATTGTTTCAGGGAACCCTGTTTAAAAGCTGTCCCACTAGAAATAAGTAATGTTGTGAAAGGTGTATGTGTTCTGTCATATATAATTAAAACCGAAACCCTAGATTGCAGCTTCATAATACCATGCTTCTTCTTCAATTTGAGATCTCTAGAGCACTTGGAGATCTCCAGATAAAATGGGGAATGACAGGCTCTTTGATCAGTGCCTGGAATAGTCAATGACATAATTGAAATCTAAACACATGGAACTGGGGTGTTTTGAGCGTGAATCTGATACCTTCAAAATAGTTAATGAGTTGGTTCCACCAATCCCAGCATTCCAAAAGTAACACCCAAGTCTTTCAAATGATTTGCAACACATAAAATATTACACAAGCCAAATCGATGCCCAAGCTCAGAACCTATAATTTATCACAGATAATGCCCATCATTTTAAATTGAAATCAGTCTGAGAATTGGTGATGTGTATTTTGAAGGTGGAGTGTTTTTATGATGGCAAAACCTGCTAATAGTTTTAGAGTTGTTTCAAAGGTTTTGTTGAGAACGTCTTCATCTTGTGATTTCAAAGAAGGCGGGTTTCTGTTAGGCATCATTGAATCATGTAGATGTATGGCTTCACAAAAGTTAAATCTAACAATTTCAATGCGTTTGTGTATCTCTTGGAAAATATCTGTGCCTTTTATCTAGAATAGTCATTCTGATGTGCGTTTGGATATATGGATGTTTGCATGATTATACAAATCATCCACATTTCTTATTTGGAATGGAAACATTTGAAAGACAAAAACACACATGTCATAATTTCTCTTTTTGTAGACAAGCTGCCAGAATGTATTTGCAATATTTTTGTTCACTTCCAAGCATTGTAAGTTAGGAGAATCACTGTTAAGTCATGCGCTTATCATTTTAAATAAAATACATTTTTTTAATTTTAAAACTAGATACGTCAACATATATCAGGCTCAGGGGACACAGAAGGAAGAACCATAGAAGTAATTTTTCACTGAAAGTCCAAGAAAGACAGGAACTGTATATAAACACCGTACATCTGCAGAGAATGGCAGAGGCTGGATAAAACCACTCTGCAGCACTTAAAAGCAGAAGTAATGCTTAGAAGGGCAAGCCTCTATGGCATGTGTAGACAACACGAATATATATTAAATTATGGTTCCACAATGAGGACACATTAGTTTATGGATAGTAAGGCCCATTTAGAAATGAAAATAATGATTTCAGACCACACATTTGACCCTAAGTGCGTTAACAGCTCAGCACAGAAAGTACAAGGCAACTAGGAGACCTGTGCACTACCAGATTTTTAAAGGCAGATGAAAAATAATTTCATGTTTAAAAGACGGGTATGGCTATTTTAACAATGAATCAACAATTACGTAGTAACTCGGACCTGCTTAAAATGTATCGACAAACTCGGCAGAACAATAAGGCAGCATGCTAAAAAGTAATGTACTACAGTGGACAGCGTTTGTGTGAAGGCTCTATGTTAAATAGGTTATCTGTGATAAATTGTATTCATTTATTTATGCATTCATACAGCGCGCCTAGCCCATAGGCATCTGGGCGCTAACATGGTAAGTTTTCATTGAGCTTAAAAATATGGTTACAAGTTTACAAATAAATGCATTTCTAGGCTGGTATCCAGTTAAACTGAGCATAAGTGAAGGGTAAAACTTGTCTCTTTCCCACACAAACTGAACTCTGTAGATCATGGCAAGACATGTAAAGAATCGACTGTGAGAAAATCAGCCACGTCAGAACGCAATATTTGGGATAACGCCCAGAAAGAGTGTACATATTTTAGAAGCACATCAGGGGACAGAGACACATAATTGTACACGCTTGGCAGAAGACAACAGGGTAACATAAACCTCTTGGTTATACGTGGAGGCAGCAAGAAGTAAAAAATGTTGACCAGCCCAGCAGAGGTGGCCAGCCAGCAGAAAAGTCTGGACATTGCACGAGAAGTGCAAGAGTACGAATTTAGAGCACACATAGTTATTTTTTTAAACCAGCAGAAAAAAAACATGCAGTGCAAGTGATGCAAAATCATTTTAACAATTGTATTACAGACAGAAGAGATGTTGATTCTGCTTCCCCTGTGCCCATGATCATTTAATTTAGTGCAGGGATGCACAGGCGTCGCTGATAGAAAATATATGCCTTCCGCTAAACAGCCACAAAGAGAAGGATAGCTTGCATATTCTAACAAGCTTAGTTACAAGTACATTTTAGACCATATTTTGTCTAAATAAAATAGCAGGGCTATAGCATGGCTGTGAGCTCGTATATTTTAGACACATTTTGAGAGTGAGAATAGAATTCTGCATTAAAACTGGTACTGGTGATACCTATTTGGTTAATGTTATGATTTGATTCAACTTGGATACACATAGCATATCAAATTAGCCCACCGTGGAGACAAGGGCTCCGGCTAACTGCTGTTTTTTGCTGTTTTCGGATGGAGACGGCACAAAATAACGCTGTAATTACTTGGTAAATCTGTGCTGGCAATCATAACGAGAAATAACCAGAGGAGCTGCACGACGAGGTAAAACATGCGTACAACAAGTGACTCAACAGACTCCGAGGCGGATTCGAAGAGAAATATGTGCCAACAGGTAAGGCGGCGTCTGGCCTCACACCCAGTCTCTCAGCCCCTGCTACCCTTACCGCCCGATTAAGACATAAAGTGCCCCCTCCCCCATCTCTTATCCAGTCCCGTCTCCCCTTTACCAGCTCTGCCCCTGAGGAGGAGCCGGCAAAGACTTCAACGCTGGGCAATTTGGACAAAAGGGTTGATAATCGGCCACCCGGGGCCGATTTAGTATTGTTAAGGACTAGCGTCCTAATAGACGGAAACAAGGGACTACCGACCATGATGAACACAAACAAGAGGGGGAACTAGAGGGGGAATATCTGCCCAGAAATGACCTCCACCATAATACAAAGAAGGAGACAAAAATAAGGACCAGCAGCTCATGAAGAATAATGATCCAAGCATGTCATCACAACTGCAGGATACCTCAGACTGTCCCGAGCTAGGAGTGATATTGCCAGTAGACGTACCGAGTCCATCCTTGATACTGCCTGGCAACTTGTCTGCTCATAGCGAACAGACATCATCAACAAAAGTCTCTTCGGCCAAGAGTTATAACCCTATAGCCACAATTCCCTCAAACCTGACCAATGAAACAACGCCAATCTTACAATTGCAAAAGCAAAAGCAAATTGGGACCAATCAGAACAAAGAGCAGGGGTTGGAGGGTAATGCTGGAGAAAATACTCACGTATTAGGAGCGGAGACTCCACAGACTCAAGCTGACCCCCCAGCCCACGATCAAAGTCAAGGGGGATTGAGCCAGCAGCAACAAAATGCCCAATTGGACAAAGGTCGTCCAATGGCAGAAAGTGTTCTGGAGACAGGCAAAGAGGACCCCGCCCATACAAACGAACTGGGCTGGCATGAAGACCTGTGGGACGACTGGTTTATTCAAGCAAACATATCCCCTTCTCAAGCTCGATCCAAGGAGCAGGTCAAGATGCCTGCAAACCACCAAATTGAAAAGAGTCAACTAGAAAAGGTTAGAATGGGATGATCAATACAGACTGCAAAAGAGGGGAACTCCCTCTTGGACCAGGGAAGTTTGAACCACCCTTTGCTACAGGTTGACGTACCTAGCCCAGAAACACCTACACAGAAAAATTCAACTTTGGCTAGTAAGTTGATTCAAGACATTGCAAATCTTACCGGGAAAATAGTGAGCGAGAAAAAAGGAACTTGTCTTTCATAATGGAAAAAATTGCAGCATTCGAAGGAGAAGACCTACGGACCCATACTACACCGAAGGGAAACCTACAAGACGAAAGAGCCAAGCTTACACAATGGCCAGAGATAGCAGAATTATCGAGTATGCCATATCACAGACTGGACCAAGGAGGCCAACTAAGAATTATCAATGATGAGGCCTTAAGGAAAATCACTGAGATGTGTGACAAAAGTCAACAGGATGATTTTACTCACATCCAGAATGTTGTCATGGCAGCTCTAAATACAACAATGGCTCCATTTCTGAAAATTTATGAGACCATTAATGACTCGGTAAACCCCGCCTATGCATTGAATCTTAATATGCAAGAGCAGGTCACCAAACTGGCAGGATTCGCGAAAAGACTAGATGTAAGGCTAGAAAAGGAATCAGATACCTCTTGCCAATGGCAAAGTCATTTATGTGATCTGGCATGCAAAGACACAAACGATAAACATCTACTAATGGAAGCCATCTTGGAAGATCATAAGTGGATAAGGAAATCTTGTGAAATAAGAGCTACCATTAGTGGAACTCATAAAGACTTCCAAAGTATGAGCCCGATTACCACTGTCACTGGAAAAAAACCATTAACGGGAACGGATTCTAAGAACTTCACAAAAAGCACGGGAGTAAGGGCTCCTGGGTAAGGGCCAAATAAACACCAAGCGGACAAAAGGGGCACTCAAGGAAAAACCGGGAAACAAGGAACAACATAACACGCCAACAAGAAAAGAAGAAAGGAGGAATGACCGTGCCCTGTTAAAGGAGAATCATAAATCTGCAGGCCCAAAAACACATGTACCAAATCGGAAACATAAGAATGATCGATCTTATAGCAAGAAGCATGACCGGCCAAACAGAGAAGAGAGAAATTATAAAAAACGACAAAACGAAAATGAATAAATATCATGGCTCCCTCCATGAGAAAATGAGAATGTTAAAAAAAAAAAAAACTATTTCGGATAGGCGAGCTAGGAGAGATGGCTCAAAGGAAAAGAATTCAAATAAAAAAATCCTTAAACTGAAACTGGAAAGAATCACTAAAGATCGCAAGAAAATACTTCTGAACTGGAAAAATATAACTACATTGCTAAACCAGCTGCTCCTAGCTGAGAAGCTTGGGCCAGAAGATATAGCGATTGTTGAATTTATTGACAAGAGCAGGATGGATCTGATTGTGATGCATTTCAGATCAGAGAGGGCAAGAGATATGGTGCTGGGAACAATTTTGTAATTTTGTAATTTATTTATTTGTAATGCGCACCAAACCCGAGAGTAGGAGGGTGCAGGAGCAGCAAGGTTATTCAAAGCTTAGTTACACTTCACATAGCATTGCATTGCAGTATTTACAGTATATTACCATCGGGTAGAAAACAGTTACAGCAATCATGATAAAGACAAGGAAGTATGCAGGTTACAAGAGTATATGTATTTACAAGGTGGGTATGCAGGTTTACGAGTAAACTTATTTACAAGGTGTGTACCGGGTCTGGGTAGGATGGGATTAGCAGTCATTGTTCTTCAACAAAGAACAAAATATGGGACCTGGGCCTGAGTCTAACCATAGTTGAGGAAAGGGGGAGAAGAGCAAGACTGGAGAAAAGCGTTCGACCAAGACAAGAGCGGCTTGCCAAAAAAAAATAAACCAAGCCGATATATACCTACCTAAGCAGTACCCAGGGACTCCCTCAAAGGCCATAAAAGAAAATACCAGTCGAAAGGAAGAAAAGAGCGAGAGATCCACCAAGAACTCCCAGTGGACAGGAAATCAAAAACCTACGGGCAGAATGCAGTAAAAAATGAGGTACACAGTAGATAACTCAAGAACACAGTCAAAGTATTCAGGACCTAGGGAAGACAAAAAGGTCACAGGGGTAAAGAAAACTGGATGCCCAAACATTAGAATGAAAAATAAAGAAGCAATAGAGGTGGAAGAAGGAACAAGTTCAAAAATCTCTGTTGGCTTCATGGAATACTAGTGGTTTTGGACACCTGTACTTGGGGGAAACTGAATTCTTGTCGGAATGTGAGATTATATGTATTCAGGAAACCTTGATAAGAAGTCGACCCCTATTTGAGGGCTACCAAGTATACATTAATCCAGGACTACAAGGCCCACTGCGAAGACCTAGAGCCGGTCTTCTGACAATAATCAAAGACGAATGCAATTTACAGATCAGAGACTATCAAACCCCAAATCCATAAAATTGACAAAAACAAAGGAGAATTAGAATCTAGACTGCTCCTAATTAACACATATTGAAGTAGTCAAGCCTGTGACATTGATAAATATATGGCAGCCATTATGGGACCCGTGGAAAAAATCCATGGAGGAAGACCCAGAACAAATGATTCTAATATGCAGAGATTTGAACATAAAGCTTCTGGGTGAAAATTGAAGGCTGAAATCAAGGTCAGACCTAGGAAAACTGGAAAATAGATGGGTCACAGAATTGAACATCTGTGACATGAACATGTTAAATGGACAGACACGGGGCGACATACCTGGAGCAGAAATTTGGTTTTGTAACCTCAAGAGCGCCTGTCAGGACTACTGTTTTCTCTCCAGAAATACACTAGGGTGTATTAAATCACTGATGATAAAGAAACAAACGAGTGATCATGAATTACTAGTAACAGAACTATTATGGAACGTAAAGGCTCAGAACAAATCAACCAGATGCCCAATGGAAATATCATGGGGAAGGAACCGCATTAGAATCAAGCCCTCTAAAATTCCGGAACTAGTGGACAAATTGGCCAACAACATTATAAATAGTAAAAATGCGACAGAATACAGATGGATGTTAAAAGAATTTGAAGTGAAAAGAGACATCAATAAAGGTACCACGACTGTAAGAAAACATGCATATAACAAGGAAGTAGTAAAGAAGAGAAGAGAACATCGAGCCGAGCAAAGACGAATCTGCCAAAGCCATCTCCTGGACAAATTAGACCTGCCAAGGCTTAATAAACGACGATACAAAAATTGGTTAAAATCATCAAAGGCATGGAGAGCACAGGGAGACGCGGAACAAATGTTAGCAACAATTACAACTGGTAATGCACGATCCCTATGGGTAATTATAAATATGGGTGAAGAGTTTCAATCAGCTGTAAACACAAATCATGTATTAAAGGAAGAATGGGTGAACCACTTTACGGTTCTTTTCAGTGATGACACGGCCTTAAAATCGCCTAAAAAAACATAATTTGGTACCCTGTCTAATAGATATTGATAAGGAAGATATAATATCTAGAGTTAAACAGCTAAGCTCTTCAAGGGCAGCTGGGCCAGACGGTATCTCAAATGGGATGATAAAAGAAAATGGAGAAGCTTGGACTGACTTCATCCTGGCTCTATTCCAGCAGATTATACAAACCAGAACAATTCCTCCATCCTGGAAGGAAGCCCTGATGGTTCCTATTTCTAAAAAAGGGGTTCGGACAAACCCGAGGAACTACAGGCCTATAGCACTCTTGGATTCCATTGGAAAGATTTTTTCATCAATCTTACTAAGAGACCTAAAAAAATGGGCCATCAAGGCCGGGATCCTGGACAACCGTCAAACGGCCTTTATGACAGGAGTAGGTACTTCTCTGAACCTTTTCTTGCTAAACCTATTAAAACTGAGAGCCCTAGAATCAACAGGGACTATGTACTTAGGTTTTATAGTCCTTGAACAGGCTTTTGACACTGTCTGTAGAGACAGTTTGTGGGCAACATTTTAAAAAAATGGCACTGTCCTGAGGATTTACTGGAAGCAATCCAAGCACTTTGCCCAGACACTACAATCCAAATAATTGTATCTAAGGAAGGTGAAACAACAGATAAGATTGGGACTTCCAAAAGCATCAAGCAGGGATGTGCTTTAGCCCCCTTCTTATTTCTCTTATACATGGCGGATATACAAACATCTCAAGAAACAGTAAGAGCTTTCCCACCTAAGCTGGAAAAATCAAAGCTAGCATGAGTCCGATACGCAGATGATGTCGTCTTCATTGATCAAACGGCAATGGGACTACAAAGAAGAATTGTGGAATTCAAGAAGTATCTGGACAAAAATAAAATGAAAATAAATATAGAGAAATCAAGAATTTTGATAATGCAATCGGCCATAGGTATTAGAAAAAAGATCCCCTATACCTGGTCACTTGAAAACCAAGCCTTAAAAGTAGTAGACACCATAATCTACTTGGGTGTCATGATAAATAAAAACATCAACGAGCAAGCCCAACACAACCTCATAAAGGAAAGATTTATTAAACTAACCAACCAGGGGAAAGCTCTGCACAGAAGATTTCGAGCATACTCCCTGATTCCAATCATTACCTTCTTCAAACAAAAGGTAATACCCATTTTGACACATGGAGCAGAGACTCTCCTAAATCTAACATGGAAAGCCTGGGGGAAACTAGAGGCCTATTTCTGGTGGAAAATCCTTAGACTTCTAACTGTCTGACAATAGCAACAATCAGACACAAACTGCGACTCCAATCCATGGCATTGATAGTTCTCTTGAAATCAGTCTCCCTCTACCGTAAATGCATAGTGGACAGTCCCAGAGCACCCTTTGAGATCCTGGAATCCTCACTGAACGTCAACGGAGACAAAATTCTAAGAGCATGGAAACAAAAATTCTCAGATCTACTTCTTTATAATAACATCAAAATGGAAACCCTTAAATCAAACCCTGATAGAGCAAAAAGACGCCTAAAGCAAATGGACTGGCTGGAAACAGACACGTTAAAGGCTGAGAATAGACACTGCCACAACCTCATTAAGGAAAGGAAAGCATTGAATCACTTACCATCATATATGAAAAGATTCCCCTCACCCTACTATTGTGACCTCCTGATGCGGTGTAGACTTAACCTATTACCATCGAGGGAAGTACAGCTCCTGAGAAAGCGTATAGGGGAACAGGGCGCCCAATGTTGCTTTTGTAAAAATCCAGAAATAATAGAGTCAACGAGGCATCTCGCTCTCTCCTGTCCGAAACTTCAAAGAGTCAGAAGCAGGTATTTGAGGAAACCATCGACTCCATTTCATTGTAACATAGAGGAGGAATGGTGGGGACGGCTAATGATGGTGCACAAAATTTGCCAGACGCTGCACGTCCTGAAACTGGTGGAATGGATCTTCACTGAAATAAAGGACGATGACGAATGCAATGAACTCAGACACGACATTGTCAAAGACTGAGAGTCTAATTAAACATGAAGAGCAGAAAGAATTGAGGACTGTTTGTTAAAGGTTAACAATTCTCTGATGATTAACCAATAAAAAATAAATTTAAAAAATAGCATATCAAACATGTATGGTGATCGAAATAGCTTGAAAAGAATAACAAACAATTGATACACATTGTTTTGAAATCCTGAAACCAGTGCTAAATTTAACAAGATATTGTTAAGAGTTAATATCATTTTTGTTCAAATTATTGATGAATGTTAATGAAATGATGGTGTCAGTAAGAATGCGCACAGACGTAGATGCTAAGATGAACCGATATATGTCTTAATAAATATTTGAAGATAAACCAGTTACTGATCCCTAAGCTTTCTGTTCCTTTAACGTATTTAATGAGTAATTTCTTTGTCATAAATAATGCCAGAAAAACTATGTTTATGGATATTATTCCAATATACACTGATTCATTGCATACACGCTCATTGCTTTGCCTTCACCAGTTTCAAGGGATGAGTACACGTGGGAATTGATTCCTTTGAGTATAATTGAAACCAATTATCCCCTACACTTTATATTCAACATGACCAACTCAAGCTTGCCTTTAAAACTGATAAATACAAATAGCTCCTGGGAAATTACACTAAATATATCTGTGTAGCCTCTGGTGGGGGGCTTAACCACTGGATAACATTGTGGTAAGGGGCATGGCAACCAGCATTTATTTCATTAGCATCATTTATGTCATTAGCATCCCAGAGCTGTTCCCTGAACCTGTACTTACATTGTCATGGCTGTGGGTTCCTCTCTTCAACCGCTTATCCTTCACTGACCAGCCTGTCTCTCCTCATACACCTCGTTGATGTTCCACCATGTGCTAGTAACTTCACACGGTTACCAGGCTCATCCTTGTTAGTGGTCAGGTAGGCCTGCTCCTAAGCCTTAAATATGTATCCCTCAAAGTTCTTCCTAACAACCTCATGGCACCTCCTTGCTATCCTCCCTGTCCCGGGAGGACAGCTCAGCGGCAACGTGCGCGCTGTGGAAGCAAGACGACACGAAGCAACACAGGTTCCATCCCCGGGTCCACGCTTAGAAACCTCTGGCTGTTTAAGCGCGTTATAAATACGCAACTAAAACAAGTTACAACTTTCTTCCTCACTCCAATATCTCCTATAACCTCCTTCAACTGGTGCTTCCTTGTAACCTCTGCTCACTCTTAATATCTTTCCAACACGCCACTCCCATTGTTTCTTTGCAAAACTCTCTGTCTCTAAAATCTCTCCTTCAGCCCCATCATGGTGTTTTTTCCAACCTCACCTCTCTTTTATATAGCTCATCGAACTTCCTCCTATTTTCCCCTTCCAATCTTATCTCTCCTGCTTCAGCACACTCTGCCCTTCCCAATCAAACCTTCTTCTTCTACTCACCTTAGTCCCATGTTTTTTCAAATATTGCATCTTTATTTCTTGCACAGATGATCTGCTGTACCAGTGATGTCACTCATGATGCCTTAAGTGATGTCATATGCGATATCAGTGATGTCATATGCAATATCATCAGTGATGTCATTTTTGATGCCATTAGTTTGCTTAGGGGGCACACAATGGGGGAATCATAGTTAAGGTGGCATAATTTCAGCACCTGACACATTTAGGGGATTTGTGGTGTTAAATCAGCACCTTAACATCACTTCAACTAAAGTTTGTATTCACCAAAGTTCAAGGTTTTCTTTGCATCAGATTGTTTCAACTTAACATTGCGGCAACTAAAGATTTTTTCCCTGAATTTCAAGGGATTTTTTGCACTGAAAGTATTCACCTTAACCATCCATTAACTAAAGTTTATTTCACATATATATAACCCTTTTTCTGTGATCCAGCTGAAATTGATTTCACTATGTACTAAGTGGTTGGAGAATGGTTTGCTCAATGAGGATTTATGTACATTTCTTGTTCCCTCTTGTTTTACCATACCCACAATTTATTTTCTTCCAAAGACACATAAATCGTTAACGCATCCACCTGGTAGACCTATTGTTACTTTATGTGGTTCACTGTTAGAGTACTTGGCACAGTTTATAGATGAGAATCTGATTTTGTTTGTTTCAGTTTTACCATCTTATTTACGTGATACCAAGGATTTTTTGCAAAACATCAGTGACATTCCATGGGAAGAGGGTCTTATTTTGGCCACCTTAGATGTTGTTTCGTTATATACCTCCATTGATCATGATATTGGGATGAGGGCCTGCAAGCATTTTTTGGTTTCACGATAATTTAAATTTATTTAGTCACACTACGATGATTTTGGAAATGTTATTTTTCTATTTGACCAATAATGTTTTCTTGTTTGTGGGCTCTTTTTTCCGTCAGATGAGAGGCACTGCGATGGGCAGTACATTTGCGCCCTTGTATGCCAATCTCATGATGGGATGGTGGGAGGCTACATCATTGTCTGATTTGATTTCTACTCGCTTCCCCACACAGATCATTTCTTGGTGGAGGTATATTGACAATGTTTTTGTTATTTGGAAAGGCACTGAAAACGACTGGTTATCATTTGTTAAACATATCAATATTAATCAGGTGAATTTGATATTCACAGAAATGCATAGTGTGACTGAAATTATGTACCTGGATGTCAATGTTAGTCTAGACATCTCGGGTATCCATACTTCTCTTTACAGAAAATCCTCAAACACTGGTTTACCTCTGCATGGCAGCAGCAGCCATCCACTGAGCTGCAAGAAAACTATTCCGTATGGGGAGTTCATTCGTTATCGTCGCAATTGCACTGAGGTAGTGCAATTTGATCATTTTTGATCTTTTTTTTACTTTAGCAGCAGCAGATTTTCTAAAACAAGGGTATAATAAAATTGTGATTGAAACTGCCTATAACAAGGCTTGTGCATTGTCAAGGGATGAGTTGTTACTCAGCAATAGACCCATTAAGTCTGTCCCCAATGACGATCCACACCTTATTATAACCTATGTTTATCAAAAAGGGCACCTGGTTGATGCCTTGCTCTACCCAGGTGGGTAGTCACGTATTAAAGAGCAAAATTGAGCAAGGTCATAGAATACCTGGCTGATTAACGAAAGGTGAACACACACCTATGGGGGTTACACCTTAGTAAGTATGTACAAGTAACTGTGAATGACTTCTGACAAAAAATATATCAGGACAGTTCTGGGTGCTGCAGTTAGATTTTTAATAAAACTGCAGTTTACGTGTTTTTAGATACACTTGATGGAGAGTAACACAAGATACAACAGTATTTACACATTTTGAAGGTATAATAACCAGTTTGTGAGTGACAAATTTCAAATATTTGTAATGTCTTTTAAATGCTTACACATCCACTGAGTGGTCCTTGGGAAGGAAACCAGTGGATTTAGTGAGGTGATAGCATGTGATAGTCAGCACATATACAACAAAACAATGAGGGGTTGAACAAGGACAACGCAAACAATATAACAGTCAACACGACAGTGTTTCGGCCAGAAATTGAGCTTGGATGAGCTCTGATGGTGTGGCCTTCATCAGGACGAGATATTCCAAAGTGGGAAGTATCTTGTGAGGTCTGTTGAAGTAAACAGACGGGGTGTTATAGGTGTGGGCACATTCGTTAAAAACTAGCACAGGTAGAGGTATCAATACAAGAAGGACCGGTGCTTACCGTTCCTGTGGAAGTAGGAAGGACATGGAGGCTGTATTAAGCCATATGTAGTTGTGGAGCAACTACATATGGCTTAATACTATGTATCTAAAAACACGTAAACTGCAGTTTTATTAAAAATCTAACTGCAGCACCCAGAACTGTCCTTATATATTTTTGTCAGAAGTCATTCACAGTTACTTGTACACACTTAATAAGGTGTAACCCCCATAGGTGTGTGTTCACCCTTCGTTAATCAGCCAGGTATTCTATGACCTTGCTCAATTTTGCCCTTTAATACGTTATTATAACCTATGACAATTCATCTGCTCAAGTGAGAAAAATCATCCATAAACATTGGCGTGTTTTAAGGCTGGACAAGGACCTTCTTTCATTATTGCCTGCATGACCCAACTCACATACAAAAGAGCGTTGTCTCTTAAAGACAAACTTGTATCCAGTTTTTTTATCACCTTTATCCAGTGTCTCTAAGGCTGCTAATTGGCTTGCTGCTCCCCCTCTGGGGTTTACAAAATGTTCAAAATGCAAAGTTTGTGCACATGCTGTTAGACAGAAATTTTTCATTCACCCTGTGACTTCCTCTCATTATGACATTAAACTTCTGATGACCTGTGACACATCGTTTGTGGTTTATGTTCTCTGCTGCCCCTGCCAGAAGTGGTATGTGGGTAACACCACATGCAAATTGAAGCTCAGAGTGTTGCAACACTTAAGGGCGATAACAAATTCAGACCCGGCCTTTCCAATGGCCATGCATTTTAAAGAGAAACATGATAATGACTTTCGTTTGCTCAGTTTCTTTGCAGTGGCACATGTGAGTAAGAACCCCAGAGGTGGTGACCGTGTCTTAAAATTACGGCAGCTCGAAACCAAATACATTTTGGATTTTGACACTAAGACACCCAAAGGTCACAACATTGATGAGGAGTTATATACCTTTCTGGGAGTTTAAATTTGTCATCATAGAGTATTTTTCTGTGTATTGATGTTTTTTTCATTTTCATCTACATTTTATGCTTTTTGGTCTTTTTATGCACTGGGCATATGTTGTTGATGTCTATGGTAGGTTCTGCTTTATTATTATTTTTTGCTCACTTTTTTCTGGCAGTCGGATTAGATCTTCGACTGCCAGTATGAGGATTCCATTTTCCTCATATTTAATCTTTGTTTTTATACATTGGTTTGCTGTTTTGTTTCTGGGTCAATTGGGTGCTTTTCGGTGGTTCATTGTCAATGTTGATGCTTTTTCTAAGTATTAAGTGTTTTTCCCTTTGATTTGTTTTAATTTTATGCTCATCCATCTCACCTTGGCCCTTGGCACCAGTGATAGATTCAACCATAAATGACAGTTTTGTATGTGTTTGCTGTTGTCAAGTATGTGTATTTTGATTTTGGGCATAATTATTATTCTGTTTGCCGTAATTTTTCTCCAGTCGCTGCATTGCACTTGCACTTGAACTTTTTGAGCTACTAGATCTTTTTACCAGTCGTGATAATTATCAATTACTATATTGTGATCAAGCATTTGCACTTTAGTTCTTGCTTCTTGCTGCTATTTTGACTGCTGTATTTTGTTCAGTCATCGATATGCACTTGCACTTCATTGTGATTATTATGCTGTTATTAACATTTTGCATTTTGCTAATACTCTGCTGCTCTTAAGCATTTGCACTTTGCTTTTACTTTGTGTCGCTAGTACTGTGATAGATGCATTTGGATGGAAATGCTGGTCCATCTATGCATTTTTTATCATGCTGCTATCCAGCTTGTGCACTTTGCCAAATACTATGCTGCTATCAAGCATTAGCACATTTACTTTTCTATATTCTGCTAGTATTGTGGTCGATCTATTTTGATGGACATGCTGGCTTTTTCATGCATTATATTGCGGCTGATCAACATTGTTGCCCTTGTCCAATTTTGGTTGCTTTTTTTACACCTGAGCACATACTGTTATTTTGTTCCTGCATTGCATTTAATTTAGGTTTGTTGTTTTGATTTAAAGTCTAATTATGCTGCCTTTTTTTCTATGTGTCTTGGGTTATGCAGGTTGTTTAAATATAATTATGTACCATACTGGCTGTCCCTATGTTGTGTATTATACTCATGCATCCCGTTAGGCATTCTGCACTGTGCAACTACGTTACAAGATGTCTGCTACTGGTCTACTCATGCATATATACATCTGTTGAGCTGTAGACACTGTGAAGGGACTTACATTGTTCTTTATACTTTGCTGAACCACTCCCCCCCCATAGGTGAACAAGCGCTGTGTAGAGCGCGAAACACGTCCATACCGGACTGTTCTCTAGGTGTCCTGCCTCTGTTGTACAGTCAATGGTGGTTTTTATATATAAACTTTTTTCACATAATAAACTTGTAAGTATTTACTTCTTCAAGTTTCTGGCTCATTTTTTTCAATGAACGGGACTCTTTGGTTTTTTCTCATGACTTGGAGTGCAGGTTAAACTGTTCCATTTTTATGGCGGTGGTTTTCCTCTTCTTTGCTTGATATATATATATATATATTCAGTGAAAAAACTTTGTTAAAGGGACGTTATGGTTAAGTTGCACTACGAAAAACCTATGAAATTCCTTAAATAAACGTTGTTAAAGGGACATTATGGTTCATAGTAAAACCGAAAAACCCCTGAAATTCGGCAGTTATGGTAAGATAAGCAACCATAACTCGCGCCACCGTGCACTGCTAACACTAACACCCAGGACATCAAAGATGACATCACAAATGTCATTGATGACATCACTAATGACATCACATGGCTGGCTCTCACTTTTTTTCCTTTACTGACTTATCTAAGCCACATAGTTTTCTTCAGTAACAGTCAGGAAGTAAAAATTGAAAAGGTACTATATTTGTAGACTTAGGGTCAAGTCAAATCATATGAAACATATACATCTTACCATAACTGCCAATTTTCAGGGGTTTTTCGGTTTTACTTTGAACCATAACGTCCCTTTAACAACGTTTTTTTACTGAATTTCATAGGTTTTCCGTAGTGCAACTTAACCATAACGTCCCTTTAACAACATTTTTTCACTGAATTTCATAGGTTTTTAGTAGCGCAACTTAACCATAACGTCCCTTTAACAAAGTTTTTTTATTGAATTTCATAGTTTTTTAGTAGCACAATTTAACAATAATAACTTTGACTTTATGTACATATAATATGGAACATACTGAACCCTTTCTACTGACTTTGACGGTCCGCAGACATGTTCGGACAACAGTACCACCACCTAAAAACTCTGGGGGACTATGTGTAATAGTTATATCATAACATAGGAACATTTAACGAATTCACAAAACAGCACACATACAAAGTATATGTAGTAATACTTAAAAAATGTAACCCATATATGTAACACACTAACCATTCACTTAAATACAATATGTTTTCAAATGGAATATACCAAAAGAAGATAAAGTGGCTTCCACCATAATTACCTCACAGACGCTCCACAACCAACAGCAAGACCAGACATATAGACTACTGATTACATATCTCACCAGACATAGTAAGTGCACTTCTTTTTACTCATATATTTATAAACTTTCTATATTAGAAAAAAAAAATATTACTTTTTTGTTTTCTCACAGAAATGTGTAGTACTCTGGACTGGCTAGAGGAGCATTTCCCACGAGAGGAAATGTTAGAAGATAGTCCACCTAATGGTACACACTTTAGTATATAAACCAATTAATAAATATTATTTTGTATACATTTAACATATACATTTTTTTTATTACAGACCATACAAAAATTCCAAGCATCTCACAACAACAATCAGAGGATATCACTCTACAACAGATTAATCAAAAAATGGACGACCTTATGCAAAACTTTATGGATTTGAAAAACTTTGTGGAAAATCATGTGAAACCACCAACAGCACACCATTGTCCAACCTGCACTTGTCCCCCCTCACCCTATCCCACTCAGTTAACCCCAAACCCTGTCTATGGACCAAAGCGTTTCGATGAGCTTTCCTTCCCTTCTTCACCTGATCCCAGTTATCTAGAAATCCCTAATTCTCCTGTTTTTGTTTCCGTTTCTGCCCCACCTTCCCAGTCATAATTGTATATATATATGAAAAAAAGTTACTTTTCTTATATTCTGTTGTAATTACTTTCAGTTCTTTGTGATGAAACCAATTTAGGTGTCCACGGACAGCACGGTTGTTCGGAAATGTTCGTAAAGAAACGAAAATATAACTGTCCTGAGGACACTACATAGGTCCATAATCTTCTCATGCAAGTTGAAAATGTTCTAAGAACACTCGTAGTGTCCTGAAATGTTCGTAAATAAACGAAAATGGAGGTGTCCTTAAGAACACTATGCCTGTTCGTAGTGTTCGCTAGCAAGCAGAAACTGTTCTAACAACACTCGTGGTGTCCTGAATTGTTCGTAAATAAACGAAAATGGAGGTGTGCTTGAAACGCTATGTCTGTCCATATTGTTAGCAAATAAATTAAACTGTGCTAAGAACAAACGGCTGTCCGTAACTGTTCGTTTTACATGTGACGCACTTTTAATTAGTTCAGAACCCGAACACTGTCCGTAGAACATCAACACGCATGCGCAAAACAATGTCCGTACATTGGGTGTCCTGCTGACGGCCGCTACCTTAGTGAACATGCTCACAAAACAATCATGTGACCGCGCCCACGGTCATCTCGTGCTCTAAATGCGGACACTGTTCGTGTCCCCGCACAGTTTAAAAGTACATTTCCAAGTAATACACAATATTTCTCATTAAAAAATCACCATACCACAAATCCCACATACTAATCCTAACTTTCCACATAGTTTTTGTGACTTTTTGAACCTTTTTTGATGTTCGATCTGTCTTGCGGACGGCGCGCATGTCCGCGACCCGCGCACAAGCACCGCTATATAAGACCACGCCCTAGAGCGCATTCTCATTGTGTTTCTGACTATTCCGCAGAGCACACTGCATTTTGCTGCATACTTTGCAGATTTTGAGATTTCCATCTCCAAGCCTATGACATCCATGGCTCGACTATTACCACATGGTGCTACATCTGCCTCAGCACCACCCCCACCCCGTCCACCACCACCATTTTCCCAAGGGCCTGAAGAGGGGAACAGGAGTGAGGATACAGAGGAGGAAGAAGAGGATGACGAGAATGAGCTAGAGGAAATCCCTACTAGCCGCCCGCTGCGTGATTCTGGGGTGTGGCGGTTGTTAACCGTTCATGGGAATGGTCCTAAGGCTCATGCGAACCGTGTCACCTGCAACGAGTGCAAAATGGTACTCAGTCGCGGAAGGCATGGTTCGTATAGCTTTGGGACTACGACCATGAAGCGACACCTGAACTCATTCCACACTGGGGCCATTTGCAAGGTTGTACCTTGCGAAGAGCGTAGTAGGTTGATTGCCTCTACTTCATCCTTCGTTTCTTATCCTGTCACCACAAGGAACATATCTGTGGGACAGCGTCTTGATCAAGCTGCCTCACAGGCCATACAGAATTCTGATGACCCTTACCTTTCGAGGGTCACAGTTGTATGTATGTACTGTGACACAGTACTCTGTAGGGAGGAGCGACTTCGGAGTGCTTTTGAGACTATTGTCTCAGAGCATGAGAAGACCTGCTCACTACCCAAATAAAACCCACTCTACATCTTCATCTCTCAACTCACCCTTTCTTATCCCTGTGGTTGGTGTCCCCCCCTTACCCTCCTTTCCCCTCCTCTCCTAGTGTGTCGTGTGTAAAAAAACAAAAAAACACAAACATTTTTTAAAAAAAATAAGGCTCTTTTCAGAGCCGCCTTGCACAGTTAAAAAATAGAAGTAACGATAAAGAATGCAGGGCCCTTTCTATTTCTTGAAATTCGGCGGACAGTTCGCAAAAATAAAAACCTTTGGGAGGTGTTTGGATGTCAAAAATTATAAATACTTAACACCTACTTCAAAATAGATGCTGCATTTCTAAAAAAGGTTGCAATGCATTTTGTACATTTCTCAGAAAAATCTGATTGCCAGCATAAGTAAGATGGACTCCATCTCTGCGAAAAATGTATGTACTACGAAACATAATATTTTCATTGTGAAAAGAGAACATGCCAATATCTCTTAGGAAAGCACAAACATCCTTATTGACATTACGCCTTGCTTTCTCCATTTGTGGACCACATGAGAAAGAACGAAGCCACATTTGTCTCTGCACAATCCGTGAAAAAATTACTTTGGAATTTGGAAACATATCCATGATCTTCTGAAGTCCTTCGTTCATTGCAAATTGCAAAGAAATTCCAGACACATGTCCTAAACTGTTCCCTCCACAATTAATTACAATTATGTCTGGATGTTCCTCTATCTTCAAAGTTGCACAGAGAGGTAGCAAGTCCAGCCACTTCATTCCACGCACTGCATGCCAGTGCACTTCCAATTGTGGGAATCCAAGATCTATAGATACTCCACAGCTTTCTGCATGCAACTTCAACCAATATATCCACGAGTCTCCCAAAATCCACACAATCTGTTTTTTGAAACACTCAGCCAAAGCTATCTGTTCTTCTCTCACCAAAAAGAATATCAGAGAAAACCTCTCCTAGCACAACACACTCACTAAACTTTACTGACCAATTCCTTGCTACATTCAATCTCATTTGCATGCCTCCCCACCCCAAATTCCCCGGATGTAATACGCGGTGTCCTGGAACTACCGCCATGTCCGCGAACGTATTGTAACATGGACAGCCCTTCTACCATTTCCACTTCACTCTCTGTGCCATTCCCTCATTGGATGTAGCTAAGAAATCACATGACCATCCACCAATCAAATCCACAACCTCTACATGTAACTGCATCATCATAGATCAGCACTGCAAATGTACGGTGAATCTCTCGGACTACAAGTCTCATACCATTGGCAAGCACGATCTATGAGAAATACTAGACAAATCTCCAAGATTTCTACTTGCAGCTTCGTCCATATCCATATGCATGAACACAAACTACAGGTATACATATTTTCTATACAGTACATGAACACATTTTCTAACCGACTTTTACCTTGTATAATCTGTAAAATGAATCTACAATCATTTTTTCATTATCCTAAAATGAACTGTGACCTACAAACCTCTAAACCGTTTAATTTCTTCGTACACACACACACACACACGCAAATAATGTTAAACTAATCTTTTTCAAATAAAATATATAGACTACATATAATCAAACAAAATTACATGCACACTCTATGATCAAATCTCAAAGAATAATATTTGTACAAACACATATTTGGTTTTACTTTTTTTAGTTTATATAACTACTTACATTTATATAAGGCAAGCAGGCTATGACATTCACTCACTATTACGTGGAAAAGCAGGCTATGACATGGACTCACTATTACGTGGAAAAGCTTAGTTGCAGGAATAGTGGTATACAGTGGTACATTATGAATTTAACAAGCCATAGTGAAGATATTTTCTTTTCTACAGTTAGTCATAAAATATTTTTAATGGTTTTAAGGAAGGCGCTGAGCATTTCAATTTAAAAAATCTATGTCTAAATTAAAAAAAGTGCTATATACAAACCAAATTACTAATTGCTTTCTTTTACAATTGCAGTGAAGACCATTCTCCTGAAAAGAAGCAGCCGAATTGGACCTACAAAGAACAACTAAGAATCAAACTGCTCATTTTAGAAAAAAAGTAAGTAGAATGTTACCATAATATTTGAATTATTACTCACACTGTAAGCTTAATTCATGCTATTTCTGTGCCTAAGAATAGAGATTCTGCACCATTCTGACCAAAAATCCCCCCGTCTTAAACAGTGATTTACTGGCAGAATGGCCCACAAATTCCTATTTTTCGACACACAAATTACCCAACTCAGCCGCTAGAATTTAGATGTTGTAGAAAAAACAACTGTTTTAATTGTATAGCTTTAGATATACTATTTATACTTCTCCACACCACTAGCTTACTTTTTTCTGTCATCTGAACCCCAGTTTAGTAACACATTAATTCAAGAATAGCCATCCCTACTAGTTGTACTTCCCAATGCACAATCACACACCATTACATACATCTCTATCACCTTACTCAAACACTCATGCACACACCACACATGCATTGCAGAACACCCCAACCTTCTGTATTTTTTTCAACAGACCCTAATGAATGCCTACCAAAAAGCAACTCCGTAGAAAGGGACGCAGAAGTAGAGCAAATGAAAAGAAAAGTCTCCAACATAAACATCCATCTATAGCAGAATTTGTAAAAAAAAGTTGAAACACAACAGCTAATAAAGTCATGTAGTGAAACAGAAGAAGTTTCTAGTACAAAAACTTTCCCTCCTCTATCAAAAAGTAAAACAACCCAAAAAACAATTAACAGAAAATCAACTATCACTACAAATAAAACTTCTTCTATAAATCTTAATATAGTACAAAGTAAGCATACCAAGAAAATTATTTTAGCCAAAATGTTCCGTCACAAAGTTCTTCAAAATCTTATGAAAAGAGGAGAGAAACCAGGTTCAAGACTTCTAACCTATTGTAGGTAAGTAATCTTAGAAGCGTTGATAGACAGTGCACTTCTTCTCAAAACAAAGTTATTTATTTTAGTGTTAAACAGAATGAAACCACTAACAAAACTAATAACTAAATTACAAAAAAGACTTCTCAATAAATGAAATGTCAACAGAAATAACTTCTTAAATATCTGTGGAGGTTAATGGAGTCACACTACAACCACAGAACCATACTTTAATGAAGAAGCCTACAAACAAAAGCAAACAAATACAATTGCCATACATAGCAGTGGTCGAGGGTATGAAAAAGTTAATAATACAATAATGGAACAAGAAGAACTCCTTACAAAAATATGCCCTGAAAACATAGATTTACCCCTCCATTCAACTGAATCAGAACATCTAGTGTACAAATGGACATGCACGTCAATGTGTAACATTCCCAAAAAAATGTTCAAGTCTTTACGCCAATTCCTCAATCAATATGTGAAAAGCAAAGACAAAATCAAAATTAAACTACAGCAAAATATGGATGCTTGTCCAATACGCAAGTACACAGGACTACAAGGACATTCCTTGGCCTGCATTACAGGACCTACTTGCAAAACACCCTTCCATGATATCAAAAGGATATCAACACATCATGCAAGTATAAGAAATCTAGTTCATAAACTGTACTATGCTAAAAGTCCTGCTTTAGTACTAGCCAATTTAAATGACATTCTTCTACATGGTACAGCAAAAAACCTCCTAGAAGAAATCGACTATATCCAGACAAAATATTTTGGAAGTGAAACCCACTTACAAGATGAATTAGCTGTCAACCAACTTCGTAACAATTCTGCACATGGCAACCTTTCACTACAGACATACAAAAAAGAAATACTAACATTTGAAAGTACTTCAGCTGAAGTACCAAACCACGTGTGTGTATGTTGCCGCAGAACTTTATATAAAAGTAGCACAAAAACTATAGACCTATCATACAAAATAGAAGACAATGAAGATTCTAAATGGTTTGAATTAGCTCTCTACCTTATAGCAGAAAACAAATACAAAATAACTGACCCCATAATACTTTGCAGTTACTGCAGTACAAAACTTGACAACAACCAAACTCCTTCACGTGCTATCACAAATAACTTGGAATTGTATCCACTACCAAAACCCCTTCAACAACTTAATTTATATGAGAGCATCATAATTCAAACAGTGCACCCATTTCAAGCAATAATACGCCTTCAACCAAAAACTGCAAAATAACCTCCCTCTGAATTAGTGAAAGGTATTCGTGGAAAAGTAGTGTATTTACCATTAGATCTAAAAGAAAATGTGCACACTCTCGGAGTGCAACGTCCAATGCAGCAATCTTTAATTATCTTGGTAAATGGAGTACCTACAAAAGACAAAAAAATTTGGCAACAACTGGTAGATTTACATAAAGTTAGAGAAGCCCTACAATATCTTAAAGAGAACAATGAATATTACAAAGAAGCTAATATTGAAGAACACTTGCAAGATACAAGTGAAATAATTGAACAGACACAAGAAGCTGGTCAATTTGAGCTCCTAGATCCTGCTACAATATGAAACACTTTAGACCATTATACAATTCATCCATTGCACTCTAATGACACCATAGAAGATGCACTGGAAACGTACCAAATGCGTCAAACGAAAGGATCACCAATCAGCATATGGGAAAAAACTATAGAAGCACATGCTTTTCCTCTACTCTTTCCTACTGGCAAAGGAGGAAGATACGATGATAGACCTATTCAAATATCAGCATCAGAATATCGCTCATTACGAATGTATTCTGAAGATCCCAGATTTCGACAAAATGTGGAATACATATTCCACCTACTCTTTGAAAGTGAACTAGCAACTTTATGTTACGGAGTTGCACACATATTAAAATCAGGATCACACTTTCAAAATATGACAGCTACACAATTATTACAAAAAGTTCAACAAAAAGATGAGGTTTTACAAGCAAATCTTACAAATCTATTAGCAAATATGCGTGGTACTAAAGAGTACTGGTTTCGACGTCATGGAGATGTATGTTGTATAATCAGAAACCTTGGCCCACCCACTTGGTTTGTTACATTAAGTTGCGCAGAATATGCATGGGAAGATTTACATGCTTTCCTACGCATATCAAACGAAAACAAAACAAACATAGATATACTAACACCTGGAGAACATTGTTCAGAGGATCCGGTTAATGTTTCACGATATTTTCACCATCGCTTCATTGCTATGCTACATTTTATTTGTAACAAAACTGTTCCTCCCCTTGGAGAAGTGCAACACTTCTTTTGGAGAAAAGAATACCAAGCCAAAGGAGCACCACATATCCACATGCTTTTATGGATTAAAGATGCTCCTAAATTTGGCCAAGACAGTGATGCCACTGTGTTACAGTTTATTGAAAATATGTCACTTGTGAAATTCCATCAGAATCCACAAATAGTGATCTTCATGCAAAAATTGTACAATTCCAAAGACACAAATGTGGCAAATATTGTTGTCGCAAATACAAAAACAAAGGGAAATACTACACCAAATGCCGATTTGGTTTCCCTAGACCAGTCACAAATACAGGTCAAGTGAACAACCTCATGTCTTAAGTTAGACATAGTGTTAAAGGTAAGTCACCTATAAATACATATTGCATAAAAAGAAATGAAGAAGAAAAATATATCAATGATTACAATGCAATCATTGCCTACTTATGGAATGCAAACATAGACGTGCAGTACATTGCAGACAATTTTACTGCAGTTGCACGATATGTCACAGCATACTTAACCAAATCAGAAAAGACAGAGCTCCAAGACCTCTGGAATGACCTGTCATCAGATAAAACAGTGTCTCAGAAATTATACAGCTTGGGCATAAAAATGCTGTCCCATATAGAATGTGGATCCTATGAAGCAGCTGATCGGTTAACTGGTACTGCATTTTATGGTAAATCTGCAACTATAGTATGGCTAAGTCCTGGTCCAGCTAAATCTAGAAAAAGAGTTCTAAAATCATACGAAGATATAGAAACAATAGCCAAACATGATCCCAACAGCCAAGACATTTTAAAAAACAATTTATTGGACACATACTACCCAAACAGGAGTACCACTTTGGAAACCATGAGTCTATACCACATAGCCCAAGACTACACATACAAAAATAATATAAAACCTGATGAACAAAACCGTAAATACAAAGTGACAAACTGTGAAGGCAGCTTAGTAAAACTCACCAAACCAAATTTAATTAATCATATCAAATTGTCATTAAAGACTCCTCAACATAACGAAGTATATTACATGTCCCTGCTACAACTCTCTAAACCATGGAGAAAAGAAGAAGAAATACTAGATAACTATGACTCATATGAAGACGCTTTCAAAGCAAATGAAAGCAGTATAACTGATGTAAACTTTGCACAGTACAAAACAATGTTGCACAATGAACAGCAACACGAAGAAGAACTCCAGGCCCAACTAAATAAGGACACTCCTGACAGTAGTCAACCATCTGTCAACAGGAAGCCAAGAACCACTGGGAGACCCACTAATAACAAATGAGGCAGAATTAGCTATGATAGAAGTACAAAACACTATGTGTCAGTATGAAGATAAAGAAGACTTAACTATACTAGAATCAAAGCTAAACAATGAGCAACGTAGCATTTTTCAAGAAGTAACAAAAGAAATTGCACATGGTGTACAACATGAAAACAAAGAATGCACCTGTCAAAATTGCAAACCTATACTATTGTATGTCAGTGGTGAAGCTGGTTCTGGCAAAACATTCCTAATCAAAATCATCAGTAAGTTCCTTCAACAATTCACAAACAACAAACGGTCAGCTATTGTCACTGCCCCCACAGGTTTAGCTGCCTACAACATAGGTGGTGTCACTTTACACCGATTACTACTCCTGCCAGTAGAACACCAAAACAAATTAGATTATTACAAACTTTCTGCAGAATCTGCAATCGAACTACGCAGAGTATTAAAACAAATGAAAATGCTACTAATAGATGAAGTGAGCATGGTGTCCAACCTAATGTTGGCTTTGATTCACCTCAGATTACAGGAAGTACTCAAAACAAACTATGAAGAGCTCTTTGCAGGAAAACATATTATTGTTTTCGGAGATCTTCCTAAATTGACATCTATAAAAGGTGAGCCTATTTTTAAAACACTAGGACACAAACTCTGTCGTAAAACTGTTGGCAGCATTGGAAATGTCAACCTTTGGCAACATTTCCAATACAGAGAATTAACACAAAACATGCGCCGATCTGCAGATCTCACTTATGCCAACATCTTAAAAAGTATCAGAGTTGGTATACTTTCTAGAGAAGCAGAAGCAATATTGAAAACCCAGCACATTCATGCACTTTATGGTGATAATACATGTGCTACAGATGTTATGGAACAATTAGCCCACAACAATGTCAATTGTATGGCCTTAATGCCAACTCTTGCAAGCTGTTTGAAATTCAATGAAATCATGTTAAGTAAAGAAATGCAACCAATAATGGAAATTAGCGCCACAGACAAACTAGATGTACATGGAATGACACTACCCATGTGTGACCAAGCCACAACAAGATTAAACAGTTTAGAAAAATCAATCTCAAACACAGCAGGCTTGGAAAAGATATTAAAATTATCCTTAAACTGCAGAGTAATGCTGAAACGTAACCTTGATGTAGACCAAGGACTAGTTAATGGAGCACTGGGTACAGTTGTTGGCTTTCAAACATACCCACGTGACAACAAAATTCAGTTTGTCAATATTCTCTTTGACAAACTTTCAGAAGTTAAAAGAATAGGACGCTCAACAGCTCGATTCCTTCTCTTCAAAGACATGTATGTACGCAGAGAACAATTTTCTCTAACTCTTGCATACGCAGTCACCATTCATAAATCACAAGGTCTTACCTTAGACAAAGCAATGATAGACATTGGTAACACAGACTTGAAAGACGGCATGAGCTACGCAGCACTATCACACTTACGTACACTTGACGGTCTATTTCTAATCAACTTTGATGCAAGTAAAATAAACGCTGATATTCCTTTAATTTTAGAATACAATAGACTTCGTTCACTATACACCCCCCATCTACAAACATATCCTGTTCCACAAAAAGGAAAATGTTTTAAAAGAAAACTAAATCACACAGAAATGCAACAGGATGTCACTGCAAATCCTCCAAAAAGAGTAAAAGAAACTAAAACTTCATCAAGTACCACAATCAAAAAAGAATCAATTAGGGAAAGTAAACCAGGTACTTCTTCAAAGAAGGAAGACAAACTCCAAAAAAAGCAGTGAGATACAGAACTACATGGTCCATTTAAACTCTCAAATATAGTTGGTGTAAGTTGCTACGCAAATGTAGCAATGAATATTCTATTTCAATTACCACAAATTGTTGAGAACATTTACTTACACAGTGCAGACTCATTGTGTTTGCAAATGTTAGTACTTCACAGAAATGCAGCAAACAATCCTGACAACACGTATAGTGTTTTTGGAATAAGACAACAATTGGACTACTGTGCTGGAATGGTGAAATTCACTATAAACTCACAGGAAGATCCACAAGAATTTCTAATGTACTTACTACAAGTACTGGAAAACAAAAACATACCTATAAATGAAATCTTCCAGATTTCATACATGTGGAAACATACATGCACTCTCTGCAATAATGTGACACAAGAACAAATCCCCAATGAGCGCTTTGTGTATATATCTATACCTAATTGTGAATCTGTTCCATTTCAGCAACTTGTACAAAATGCAAACCACGGTAGATTATGTTCCACCTGCAATTCAGATAATCGCTCCACGTTAGTAATACAAACACATAGTAAATACATAATACTAATGCTTTTACGTTACAATGCAGATGGTACCAAAAACAACTGCAAGCTGACTGGATTCACACACATGGTCAAATATCACTTGGTAGGAAAACCTTCACAACAATAGGTATCATCTACCAGACAGGAGCCACAACCAACTCAGGACACTACACTGCATATATAAAAAAGAAATGTGGATGGTTTGAATGTAATGATAGTACCATTACTCTAAAGCAGAGATTACCAGCAAATCTTACAAATGCTTATTTAATGTTCTTAAAACCATAATTTGATAACTTGAAGTGGGAGAATGGAAAACCAGACTCCCGTCCTTCACCTCTCGCGCTTGGCCTAGAGGGTCGCGGCCCAGACACCCGCCACGAGAAGAGTTTGCCCATTTACCAGATGACCAAATACCCTGGTACAGAAACATACGGATGTGTCCATCTGCCTGCCCAACAGCCCGCACTGGCCATGCCGACACCTGCGGCACGGACCAACTAGACTGAAATCTACACATCGTTAGAGATGCCATGACGACCTAGATAACGGGAAGCACCGCTGAACTATTATACACGCTGAACATTTCCACACCAATCTACACGAAGAACATACTCAGTGCTCTGACGTAGGCGACAGGCTTATTCACGGACGTGCATCTTTATTATTTTTACATAGGCTTTCAGAATGCAGAAACGCAAGACGCACCATGAGCTCATTTATAACGCTTGCTCACGCTTCTCTTGAAACCCGTTACCATCATGAGAGATATAATGGAAACACGATACTGGCCATGAAACTGTATGCCACTATAACCTAAAGCATCCATGCACTAAATGGATTACTCGTGCACCAGGCCCAAGTAGGCCTCAAGCAAGAGTTCCCGTGGACATTAACAAAGCAAAAGTCAGGTTGCTGAGCCTGCAGAAAGAACCCAGTGGAGCAACTAGCCAAGGTCGTACTGTTGCAAACCCACAGTCAAGAAACAAATCTTCAAAGGCACGATGTTGCAACCTCGCACTCCACGTACCAATGTTAAAATCATATCTGCAAATTAAACCAGACATACAGTGGAAAAACAATATTAATTGTGCAGAATTATGCCTCAAACACGGTCCCTCCCCACGTGACCAAGCCGAACCTGACGAGATGCCAAAACCCAGGAGAGAAAAGGCGTCTGGGTACCTCGCTACGAGACGCAGGCCGACACACTTGAAAGGCTCAATGGACACCTGCTACAGTGGGAACGGTCAGTCTCCCACCTATGAATAAATCCTCACATTGCCTGCACGTACCCATACTGAAACACTGTTGCAACCACAGGTGCACCGTGTGCTGGGAACAACGGTGGTCCCAGGCTGGGGAGCTCACGGATGCACCAATCAGAACATGAGGTTCTTATCTCAGACGTCAGTAACGTTAGCCAATCCTCAGGGGTCTTCATGTAACAATTCTTATGTATCTAATTGTAGGGACAACCCAGATATACCACCTGACTACATCTTAACCACTAATATCATTCTCTATATGCGTACTATACTAACCCCACCACTCGAGCAACCAATCAAGAGTGGCGATAGGTTCTTTTGGTAACTTTTTGGAATGACGCAAGTAGCGCGTCATAATGTAGTAAAAAGGGCCTGCGAGCCCCACTATTGTGTGTGTGTCAGGACGAACGCGTGCGCTCCTTGACCCATCCCTGCCGTTTGCATAATAAACGACAGAAGTTGCCTTGCTCCTTGTGTGTGCCTCATACTCTGTCTCGATCCGAGATATACACGGGAGGAGTTGGGGCCTCCCTGCCCGGAGGTCTGCGGACGGCCCGGCCGACCCCGGCAGAATTCCCCCCCGACAAGTTGGAGGCACTGCTGAGATCTGTTTAAGATCGACTTTTATTTTTTATTTTTCCAGGCACTCCCGTTGCGGGGAGGCCCGGCGGCGCGGCCCCCTCTGCCGTTGCCCCCTTCTGAGGACTACAGGACCATCGCGGAGCTGCGAGAGGACCGGACAGCGCAATCCGGATATTGGCCCTCGGGAGCCGGTTGAGAAGTATCCCGCCCGCGGTCGGCGAGTGTCCAGACGTGGTCCAGACGAGGGGAGGTGGCGAGCCGCTTGGAGGGGTGCACGCAGTCGAGCGGCCCTGCATCGAGGGAACTTGGTGAGCATGACACGCACAACAAGCAATGCGAAATTGTGAGGGAGGGGGCGGAAGTAAATAAGGGAGGAGGGAGGTATTGTAAAAAGGTGGGGTGAAGGTTTAATTGAGTGATGATAATGGAATGAATGGTAGTGAATTGAGTGCGAGAGAAGGCGGCTAACGTTACGCGAAAGAGGGGGGCAGGGCACGAGAACAACACGTGCAGACGCTCGCAACAAAAAGCTAACGTTACGCGAAAGAGGGGGGCGGGGCACGAAAACATCACGTGCAGCCGCTCGAAAGACACTGATTGGCCTAAATCGCGACTACGTGTGAGGGTGGGTGTGTGTGGTTTCCTACGATTTGACATTTATCATTCAATGAGTAGATGAGGTTCCCTATTGTTCGAGCAAGAAACTCGATAGGTAGATGAGGTTCCCTATTGTTCGAGCAAGAAACTCGATAGGTAGATGACGTTTCCCTGTGGGCGGTGGCTAGTTACGTAGTTGCCCAAAACGGAAGATAATTGGCTGGTTAAGCCCTCCTGTTGAGGGGCGTATCACACGCGAGGCGACGCAGCGTGCGCAGTCCGGTTATAGTATTGATGAGATTACCTTGTTCCAGGAGAGACAGGAAGACAGCTGTAGGGTTAGCGGGGTAGATTGCAAGTGTATTTTGAATTTAAAGAACATAACACGAATATACCAGTAGTTCGAAGAAATAGGTGACGTCACCAGTAGGGATTTAGTAAGATATCGTGAACACAAGAAGCTTTGGGTTTGACATTGGTGGGGAAGAGAAACATGATAAAGGAGCGGACACGGAGATAAACGATAAACGAGTGGATCAAAGAGGAGAAGGGGAAGGGGGCGTGGCTGCGCACGGAGAACGCCGGCCACGGCAAGTGTAAAGGTGGGAGGAGAACGGGGAAAAAGGACGACTGTGTAAGATCGTCGTAAGGGGTACGCAGCTGCAGGGGGCTGCGTGCGCTTCGGCCGCAGGGGGCCGTAGGGGAAGGAATATAATATAACATCATAAATATATTTGTTTTATAATTTTTTTTTTTTTTGGGATTATTATCATTGCATAATTTGTCAAAGGATTGTCGTAAGTCCCCACACTTGCGGGGCAAGGTAAGCAATAAAAGGTTGTATGTTGCAAACTGGTAGCAAGGGGAAGGGTAAGAAAGGGTGCGCTAGTATGTCATACGGGAGAGGGTTGGGAGGGTGGGGGAATACCCTCACTACCCCACTACAACATATATGCACCACACTGCCACCACATAGGGAGAAGTTAATTAAGTACAGCATAGAGTGGACCCAGGGGACGGACAACAAAATGTTGACACCATGGCCGCCTAATGGTAGCTTTGACCCATATGCCCAACATTCACTATTAAACCATCTGCACAATACATACAAGGGGAAGAAGTTGGCAAACCATGTGGAGGTGTTTAACTTATGGAGGATGTTCCAGGGGTCTAGACCAGGACCAAATGGAATGTTCACTATGGGGGAAACACCGGAAGAAAAGGAGATTAAGAAAGAAGGAACGGATGGGGAAAAGGAGAGTGAAGGAACAAAGAATATGGGGAATGAAAAACTGGGTGGAGGAAAGGTTGATAAATTAGCTGACATAAAACAGGAACCGAGCAATGAGATACCCTTAACACCGGGAGTGAAAACAGAGGGGGGAGGGTTGTACCCTTTAAGAGAATTAGGAGAAATAAAAGGACAGTTAAGGGCGGCTGAAGGATACTCAAACCCGGCATACAGCCCTCCACCATATGTGGCTCATGGAAAGATACCAATGGGGGACGGGAGGAGAGAAGAGCAGACTGTAGAGATAGGAAACGATGAGTGGGTAGCTGCACAGATATTGTTGAAATTACGAGGATCACTAACTGGAGAGGAAAGGGAGGCGGTAAAGAGAACAAACGAGGATAGTGAAAGAGAGAGTGAAATGAGGGGAGAGGAGCTGCTACGGCAGAAGGAAGAGATTTTGGAGGAAAGATTAGCTAAACTAAGGGATGAGCAGAATGAACTGATAAAACAACTTGAGGGGGAGGAAAGAGAGAGAGTGAGGAAAAGGAAAGAAGATAAGGACGAATTGGAAAAATTAAGGGAGCAAAGTGAGGAGAGAAAGAGGGAAGCTGTAAGGGTAAAAGCAGCAGCAGAAAGGGTATCAAGAGTAGTGATGAGGGAGAAGAAGAAGGAAGAAGAAGAAAATGAAAAGGAAATGGAAATATGGAGGAGGAGGATAATATCAGAGACAGCTAAAAAATATGAAGAGGGGAAGGTAATAGAGAGTATAGTAGAAAGAGAAAGGGTGAAATGGGAAAGGAGGAGAGAGGATGAAAGGATATTGGAACAGATGAGCAACGAAGTAATGGAGGAATCAAAAAGGAAAAGAGAGGAAAATAGTAGGGAGATGGAGGAGAGGAGTGAAGGGGAGAGAGAGGAGAGTAAGAGGGAGAGTGAAAGATGGGGAGAAGTATATAAAAATAGAGAGGTAGCAACAACGTCAGCACTAAGGGGAACAGGTGGTAACAACGGAAAGGAAGAGGGAGACCTAATAGACTTAAAAACTGTAACAATAAAAGGAAAAAAGGCAGAGTGGGGGGCGCAATTTATGAATGATTTTTGTAGTGAGGATGGAAGGAAGAGTGAAAGGGAAAGCTTAGATAAGCTATACCTCACTAGAACAAACATAGATTCGCCATGGGTGAGTAGAAGATGGGAGGAGCTGGAGAGAAGTAAGGAGGAAGTGAAAAGAATGGGAGAAACACAAACTAACGAACACACGCCACCGACGCTCACCAACCAACACACGCCACCCACATCACCATCACGCTCTCTAACGCCACACCCCACATGTTCAACAACTGCACGCTCTCTGCACAGAATAAAGCTCGCACCCTTCATGGACGAAGTTACACCTTATGCATGTCGGCTTAGGGACCTCCCTAGTCGCAGGCAAGACAGGCAAACAGACGTGACAATATTGAACACAGGAAAGGATGAAAAAAGGGGAAAGGAAGAAGAGGGAGGTAGGAGAAGAGGTAGTAAGGAAGGATTTGAAGTAGTAAAAGGAATGGGGGAAGAGGAGGGGTGTGAAGAGTTAACATCATGGAGCATAAAGGATGACACAAGACAGAATGTAATGCCACTGCTGGAGAGAGGAGGGGTTAGACCACAATATGTACCTTGGAAACATACGGATAAGGAAAACATAAAATGTAGGCTCCCATCATTAAGTGGAGGTGCGGGTAAATGGATATATGAAATGGAAAAACACACCGCAGGACAGAAACTAGCAGTGGGAGATGTTAAGGGCCTGTTAATATCAATATTAGGGGATAGAGCGGATGACATTTGGAAAAGAGCGGGATTCCATGGGGTAACAATAACAAACACATCGCATGATGGGGCACCATTTGCAAACTGCAGACATGCGCTATGGCAGGCACTAAGAGTGCAGTACCCAGACACATCAGACATAGGAGCCATTACTTCCCGTAAGATGGGTGAGAACGAGGATCCTGTTGATTATATCCAGGATATTCAAGAGAAGTGGCGCATGGAAACTAGAGAACAATGGGACAAAACACCAGCCATATTTTATCATATACTAGTACAAGGGCTCCCAGAAGGAGTTCAGAGACAATTAAAGAAAGTAGTGGGGATGGAAGCAAAACCATGGCCGGAAATACAACTGACTATAGTACATCACTGTAGAACATGGCAAGGAAAAATGAAACAAAAGGAAGAGGACAGGAAAACAGAAGAGGCCAAATTAGTACAGAAAAAACTTACTAAATATACCATGGAAGGGGCACTAATAACTGCGCCAACACCAATGGCCCAAAGCCCAACGCAAGTAGTGGCTGCACAAAATCCAGCTCAAATAGCGCCTCCACAAGAGGTAATAGAGCAAGTGCTGCCTCTGCAATCACACGCACAGAACATGGGAGGAGGGTACCCAATGCAAGGAGCTGGGTATTATAATTATAATAGAGGGAGAGGAGGGTTTATGAGGGGAAGAGGATACGGATATAATACCCAACAACAGGCTGGGGGACTCAGAAATAACTACCAGACAGGGCAACCAGTATACCAGGACAACACAGGGAACTTCCCATGGCAAAACAGGGAACCACCCGTGTGTTGGAGCTGCGGACTTTTAGGACACATGTCACGTACATGCAGGGTCAGGCCAGGAACACCAGCATGGAACGAACAAGCACAACATAGGACATCACAAGAACAGCAGGGCATACAACCACAGCAGATGTCACCACAAGGGAGTGACCAACACTATTCCCTACCACAACAACAAATAAAACAATACCTGCCACAAGTAACTGGTGCAGCGTTAATACAACCACCACCACAACCTGAACGAACGCAATTGGGTGGGGTGACGGTGTTGGGGCACAACCCTTACACAGGGAATGGCCAGTCATTGTACCCCCAATAGGACAGCCCACAGACGGCCTTGGTGTGTCCCATCCTGTCAGTAACACCTAATAGTGCGGAGGAGCCACGCATAGAGGTAACGATAGGTGACAAAAAATTATCATTCCTTGTTGACACCGGGGCAACCCGGTCTTGCATAAGGGAAGGTAAGTTTAAGATGTCAGGCGAAGCCATGAACACACAAGGGTTTTCTGGGGCTAAAGGGTTGGTTCCATTTACTGATAACGTCCCGCTATCTATTGGAGATTACGATCTGTCAGTACCACTTTTGTATTATAGTGCCTCACCAGTAAACATACTGGGGAGGGACATAATGAACAGATTAAATATGACGATCTCCTTTACAGAGGATGGCATAATTTGCTCTACTCCAGGGATTAACATGCTTGCAGCACGACAGATTTTGCAAGCATACTGTGGACAGATAGCGATCAGGGCGGAGCCGGTAGACGGCGAGCTATTCCAGTACGGAACAGACATGGCATTTGCATGGATGCCAGGGATAGGAGGGAAAATATGGAGGAGACCAGCAGCCTATCTATTCCGACCAGAAACACCAGCTAATGAACTGGAAGGGAAGGTCATTGCAGTGGACATTGAGAGCATTATTGCAACAGCTGATTATGTTGCTGTGCACGCCCAAGATAAAGAAGGGAGAGCATGGAGGGCGGTGATAGCACTAGCAGAAGGATGTAGGCTGACCCAGGTGTCAGATGAAGAGTTGTTTTCAGAAGAAAAGGAGGAAAACGAAATGGTGTTCATGATGAGTGTAGAAATGTGGCTAACAGTGGCTCACAAACAAGTGGCACAGAAAATTGCAATGGCACTTGAGGCACCCGCTGGCACACCAGTCCCATTTTTTAAAGAAGATATGTCAAAGGTGCCAAAATCATTATGGACTATTAGCCCTTATGATGTAGGATGCATTAAAAGCATAGGGGGTGTAAAGATAAAATTAAAAAAGGGTGCCATACTACCAAGAGTGAAACAATACCCATTGTCAAGAGAGGCAGATGAGGGCATATACGAAACCATAACAGCCCTTATAAACAATGGCATATTGGTCCCCTCAGAATCCCCATGCAACACAGCTGTGTACCCGGTGCGCAAGGCTAAAGGAGGGTCTTGGCGGTTCATACAGGACCTCAGACCGTTGAACAACATAGTAGAAGCAGAGTATCCAGTAACAGCAAACCCGGCCACAATTTTGTGTGGCATTCCAGCAGAAGCATCACGGTTTACAGTGATTGACCTTAAAAATGCTTTTTTCTCAATACCATTACACCCAGACTCACAAGACTTGACAAGCTTCACTTACCGAAATAGGAAGTGGAAACATACCAGATTACCACAGGGATATTGTGAATCACCTTCAATTTTCAATAGGGTAATACAGATGGATTTGGGTAACGTTGAGTTGGAAAGCACAGTGTTACAGTATGTGGATGACATAATAATTTGCAGTACAAATGAAGATAAATGTAGAGAGGACTCATTAAAAATGTTGACGATATTGGCTGAAAAGGGGTACAAGGTAGACATGGAAAAGATACAATACTGTCAGGAACAGGTACTTTACATTGGCCAACTGATATCACAATATGGAAGAAGGATTGCACCACAAAGAGCACAGGCAATATCAGGCACTCCCGTGCCACAGACTGTAAGAGAACTGCAGCAATTTCTGGGACTGTGCAACTACTGTAGAGCATGGGTATTTGATTACAGCTCTTACATAGGACCCCTGCTTGAGGGTTTGAAGGAAGCAAATAAAGGGGAGAAAAAGTTGGGATGGACTATGGAAATGAAGGAGGCATTTGATGAATTAAAAGAAGCAATATCAACTGCTCCAGTACTAGCATCCCCAGACTATGAGCGACGATTTTTTATATTTTCACATTGCGACTCAGCAGTAATGAAAGCAGTATTGGCCCAAAAGACTAGCATGGGCTATAAACCAGTAGCATTTTACAGCGGTCACTTAGATCCAATAATGTTAGGACAATTCTCTTGCGAACAAGGTCTTGCTGCAGCTGCATTTGCAGTAGAAAAAGCATCATCAATAACTATGGGGTGTCCAACTACACTATTTGTAGAACATGCACTATTTGCGATATTGAATAAACCTAAGTCCACACTGACGACACAGAGGGCAACAGGTTATGAGATTATTTTGTCCAAAGCTGAACTGGCAATTGTTAGATGTAGCACGGTTAACCCTGCAAGGTTCCTAGCAGAAGTAATTGAAGAGGGAGATTACGCCCACGACTGCACCCAAGTAACTGAGATGTACTCATGTACTAGGAAAGTTGAAGAAAACGCACTAGAGGGAGGTGAGCTTTTGTTTATTGATGGGTCATCAACTATTGATCAAGGAGACGGGATAAGGAGGACTGGGGCAGCAGTAGTACAAATGATGGAAGCGCCAGTGTGTGTGGCTATTAAGTGTGTACAATTACCACAGCATTACTCTGCTCAAGCGGCGGAACTGGTTGCACTCATATTGGCACTAAAGGAAAGTTTTGATAAAAAAGTTACTATATATTCCGACAGTGCATATGTTACATCCACTGTCCACTCAGGGCTATCAAAGTGGAGAAGAAGAGGGTTTAGGAGAGCTGACGGCACTCCAGTACAACATGCCCTCTTGTTGGCTGAACTAATTGAAGTAATAAACGATCCCCAAGAACTAGCCCTAGTAAAATGCACAGCACACACCAATGGAGAAGACTATATATCAAAAGGAAATGCAGCAGCAGACGCACATGCAAAATATGCTGCATATTTTGGTGAGATATGGAACCCCACAGACTCACAGAGAGGGAGAGGGAGGGGAATAGCGAGGGAGATGTTAATAAAAGAAGGGTACACCCATCTCCCAGCCACCCAGATTATGGAGTTACAAGCGGCTGCACCAATGGCCGAAAAAGAAGTATGGGTGAAAAGAGGATGCACAATGTCACCAACCGACGCACTATGGCGCCAGGGTGGCACTGGGAAAGTTGTAATACCATTGGCATTGTTAAATACCGCCTTGAACCAATTACATCACCCTGCCCATACAGGCAAAGAAATAATAGCAGCACGAATTAGAGAAGATTGGTTCTGTCCCGAGTTAACATCCCATGTGTCAAATTTTATCAGCAATTGCCTTACATGTCAACAGTTCACGGCCGGTCATACTTTAAAGGTGATAAGAGGTACCATACCCCGACCAGAAGGACCTTTTCGGCACCTCCACATTGACTATGTTGATATGATCAACATTTGTCAAGGCAATAGATACATGATAGTAGTAGTATGCCCATTTTCTAGGTGGATCGAAGCAGGGCCCTGTTCACACCCTGATGCGTTTAGAGCAGCCAAATTTATAGTAAGGGAGGTATTCCCCAGGTGGGGAGTGTGCGAGGTGTTAAGATCAGACAACGGACCCCATTTCGCAAATGAAATGTTCCAGCATATCACATCCCTACTGAACATTAAACACAAATTTGCATGTGCGTACCACCCACAGGCCAATGGTGTATGTGAACGCCTGAATGGCCTATTGAAGGAGGCAATTGCTAAAATACAGCAAACAACAAAGAAAAGTTGGTTGTATTGCCTTCCGTTAGCACTGTTCGAACTTAGAAACAGGCCAGGGTCCGACCACCACCTCACCCCACACGAGGTGGTTACTGGACGCCAAATGCGCCTTCCCCTAACACCAACGTCAAGGGCATTCACCGACCAAGAAAGTTCTGCGAATGTGTTAGGTGATGAAATGTATCAATATGTGTCTTCTTTGATTACTAGCGTTGTGTTTGTGTCTCAACAGCTCGAGCGCACACGGGGCGGGTCCACCAGCAACCAAGAAATAGAAGAAAATACAGAATTGGGAAAGGAGAACTTGTGCCAACTTGCCAAAGGTGACCACGTACTACTTCGAAATTTTAATAGAAGGTGGAACCAGCAGAGGTTCACTGGCCCCCATTTAGTAGAGGACGTATCAACAAGAGCAGTAAAACTAAAGGATAAGCGTGCGTGGAACCACCTGCATGATGTAAAAATCTACAAACTGCAGACCCGCCCCAGCGCCAACGACAGGTCCATTGGAAAAACGCCAACAACATCCCCGGCAGCGGAAGAAAACACAACCACAGACAACGACCCAATTGTCCCCTCGGAGAGAATAACGGACGAAGAAGGGGGTGATCCCCACACTGCCCACCCCATGGTCACACGTTCAAAGAGTAAAACTGCTCCCACCATCTGAGCAAACCCCCCCCCCATTGACTACTAAATACAATTGTAATAAAAACTAAGGACTTCGCTTGCACCAATACACATGTAAACACGTGAATGTTCTCTTTTTCTCTCGCACATACAGGAGCTGCGTAATATTGTATTGTTAAGAAAAGTTATCTAACAAATTCAGTGTGCAGGCGTAGATGGTGCTGCCAGACGATAGTTACCCAGAAGAATTGTCACACCAATTTGTATACGAAATAAAAAGGCCAACATACTTAAAAAAGAAAAGGGTACGTGTATACTACACGGCCTTCCTCCTGGCCATAGAAAATTACATGCCCCACCTCCGCCCATACTTGCCGGTCTTGAGAGACCGATCACTTAGAGTAGCGTGGGAGCAACTCTTCACCTGGGCACTGAATGACTATTTGATAGGGAGAGCTTAATGAAACAAAACTAACATTTAATAACAAGCACTTTTTGAGAATTTTTAGGCGGGCAACTTTAACGTCGCAAGAATACGCTGCCAGGACTGCAGCAAGGTAAGAGCAAAATGTCGGTGAGGTTAGCATATGTAATAAAAATAATAGGGATTTTTATGATCACCGGAGTTTTGGCTGCCTCTGTATGGCAGTACAGCTATGCTATGAGTTTTTTTGCTGCACCCAAACCTAATGTACCCCACCTCCCTGCTGCAACAGGTGTTACGTCAGGTGGTAACAGTAACAATGAACAAAAGCGAAATAAAGTTAAACGCAGCACATACTCAGACAATAAAGGTATTGATAATTATGTACAAGATTCAGCACACGTCACAAACAACATATGGTACCAGCACATGACCCGCATTGGTAAGCAGACAACTGAGGATAGCTGTTACGTTTGCTCATTAATACCATACGCCATGAGCGCTTCACGAACATTTGTTGCCACAGAAATAGATGAAAAAACAGCACAGTGCATAATATATTTGGCCCTGTTCCAAACGAAAGGAAGATTCCAAGGAACAGTAGTGCACATGACATGGAAAACACGAGACTCATACCCATATGAAAACAACTTCCTCAAGACCTATCTGAGTTATCACAAGACCAGTTTACATGCTGAAGCATTCAGATACATAACAAGTGGCCCTGAAAAAGGAGAAACAAAGAAGGTAACACTGCAGTATCTACCATGTGATTGGTACGCCACGGAAGTTCCGGGTAAACAAGGATGCTGGGAGAGGCCATTACTGACGATAACAGGAAAGGTGTTCCTGGGTACCAGCTGGGAGATAGGAGTGGTTGGCAGCAACATGGTAACAAAAGAAACTATCTCAACCATCGAGACACACAATCATCGATGTTGGACGACATGGATCAAGTACGTACCAATGCTCACGTGGGTAGAAGAAGATGAAGACCCGATAACTATATTACCATTGACTGCGCCCAAAGTATGTTACCAGCATAAAGGAGAGGTGGACGTGGGATATAACACCAATTGTGCAAGTGTGATGGAGTTACCTGAGGGGGGAGCGGGAACAGCAGTGATAATGGACCATTATTGGGCCTGCGGAGAAAAGGCATATCATACACTGCCTCCCCTGTGGAGTGGTGTGTGCACAATGGTACACGTCAATGTACCATCACTAGTGGTACCTAAGAAGCATGTCGATGTGGCGAAATTTCCGAAAATGGATGAAGGAGACAGGAGAAGAAAGAGATCTGCACCACTCCAGAAGGAGCAAGAAAACAGGACAAACAGCAATGATACTGTCCTAAACAGGAGAAAAAGACAAGGAGAGCCATTAACAGGAAATTATCTGTGGGGAAGGTCGGAAACGGAACTAACCTCAATACCGCCAGAACACAGACTATTCAGCAGAGCAGCAATGTTCTTCTCCTCAATAATACATCCGGGACTGCAGGCATACGCAAACGCAAAATGGCTGCAAATAACCAGATGGGAACTAATGATGACCATAAATTCGACAGTAAATGGGTTTAACGCAATTAAAGAGGAGCTGCGAGCTGTAAGGATGGTAGCACTACAGAACAGATATGTATTGGACCTTCTCACAGCAATGGAAGGAGGAGTTTGTGCAAAGATAGGACAATCATGCTGCACGTTCATACCTGCCAACGATGCCGACAATGGTACACTAACAGAAGCAGTTTCACAATTGGCCCAGATGCACTCCAAAATGATGGACGAAAGTAACGGCGTAAACAAGGATAAAAGCTGGTTTTCACTATTATGGTCATGGATGCCATCTTGGCTGTCAGATGGACTGAAAATAATAGTGGGATGTGCTATTTTGGCTGGAGCTGCACTGATAATAATTAGATTTTGGAAAGCCCGGAAGGCGCGCTCAACTGATGAGTTGCTGGAAATGGTGGGAATGCACCCCTTGATGCCAGCGGATGACGGCCAGCACACAGGTGTGATAATACACGAAAGGGAGAAGTTGCGCACCCAAATCATCGCCAATCATCTAGACCCACCATCAGTGAAGATCGAGAACCCAAGGAACCCTAGGAGCTACATAGGAAGATGGGTGTACTGTACTCCTGGAGGAACATGCGAATACATGTATTGGTCATTTGAAGATCACGTAAACCATTATGGACATCTCGGAGGGATAACCAAGATATGGAGAGTAAGAGGAGATAACGAGAAGGATATGTTTGTGGTCGACAAGTCGACCAGAGGGGGGACTGAAGTGGGAGAATGGAAAACCAGACTCCCGTCCTTCACCTCTCGCGCTTGGCCTAGAGGGTCGCGGCCCAGACACCCGCCACGAGAAGAGTTTGCCCATTTACCAGATGACCAAATACCCTGGTACAGAAACATACGGATGTGTCCATCTGCCTGCCCAACAGCCCGCACTGGCCATGCCGACACCTGCGGCACGGACCAACTAGACTGAAATCTACACATCGTTAGAGATGCCATGACGACCTAGATAACGGGAAGCACCGCTGAACTATTATACACGCTGAACATTTCCACACCAATCTACACGAAGAACATACTCAGTGCTCTGACGTAGGCGACAGGCTTATTCACGGACGTGCATCTTTATTATTTTTACATAGGCTTTCAGAATGCAGAAACGCAAGACGCACCATGAGCTCATTTATAACGCTTGCTCACGCTTCTCTTGAAACCCGTTACCATCATGAGAGATATAATGGAAACACGATACTGGCCATGAAACTGTATGCCACTATAACCTAAAGCATCCATGCACTAAATGGATTACTCGTGCACCAGGCCCAAGTAGGCCTCAAGCAAGAGTTCCCGTGGACATTAACAAAGCAAAAGTCAGGTTGCTGAGCCTGCAGAAAGAACCCAGTGGAGCAACTAGCCAAGGTCGTACTGTTGCAAACCCACAGTCAAGAAACAAATCTTCAAAGGCACGATGTTGCAACCTCGCACTCCACGTACCAATGTTAAAATCATATCTGCAAATTAAACCAGACATACAGTGGAAAAACAATATTAATTGTGCAGAATTATGCCTCAAACACGGTCCCTCCCCACGTGACCAAGCCGAACCTGACGAGATGCCAAAACCCAGGAGAGAAAAGGCGTCTGGGTACCTCGCTACGAGACGCAGGCCGACACACTTGAAAGGCTCAATGGACACCTGCTACAGTGGGAACGGTCAGTCTCCCACCTATGAATAAATCCTCACATTGCCTGCACGTACCCATACTGAAACACTGTTGCAACCACAGGTGCACCGTGTGCTGGGAACAACGGTGGTCCCAGGCTGGGGAGCTCACGGATGCACCAATCAGAACATGAGGTTCTTATCTCAGACGTCAGTAACGTTAGCCAATCCTCAGGGGTCTTCATGTAACAATTCTTATGTATCTAATTGTAGGGACAACCCAGATATACCACCTGACTACATCTTAACCACTAATATCATTCTCTATATGCGTACTATACTAACCCCACCACTCGAGCAACCAATCAAGAGTGGCGATAGGTTCTTTTGGTAACTTTTTGGAATGACGCAAGTAGCGCGTCATAATGTAGTAAAAAGGGCCTGCGAGCCCCACTATTGTGTGTGTGTCAGGACGAACGCGTGCGCTCCTTGACCCATCCCTGCCGTTTGCATAATAAACGACAGAAGTTGCCTTGCTCCTTGTGTGTGCCTCATACTCTGTCTCGATCCGAGATATACACGGGAGGAGTTGGGGCCTCCCTGCCCGGAGGTCTGCGGACGGCCCGGCCGACCCCGGCAGAATTCCCCCCCGACAAACTAAACTGTACTTAAACCTTAAGTACACTTGTAGTAAAAAAATATAAACTGTCACAATATTCCAAAAGCTATCTAACTGCCCAAAGATGCTACAACAACTAAACAGATAAATTAGGTCTACTCAAATAAATCAAAAAATAGACAGTTAGAATACGCCAATTGGTATCTAACTGTCCCAAAATTTAGAAATATTCAAACAGATAAATCAATACCACTAAATTATATAAAAAAATAAACAGTTAGAATACGCCTACTGGTATCTAACTGCTCCAAAACTGTACAATATCCAAACAAATACCTAATATCTTACTGCTCCCAAAAACTGGAACAATCCAATGTATAAAGCATTAGCCAGAAACAACAAGTAAACACTGAAAGCAAACAAACAAATAAACTGTAGCATAACAGAAAAAGTTTTTTTTTTTAATCCAACATGGATTTTTTTTCTCCCACAGACCCAATGATTTTAGCAACAAACACAGAAACTGAGCAAATTGCACAGTACTCTCGTTTGTCATCGACTAAATATGAGGGTAAAAAAAAAAGAAAAAATGTTGATTGTACAATGTAATAACTCTTTATAAAATACTAATACTAACATGCTATTTTCTTTTATCACAGAAATGAACAAGAAAAACATGGACTCCCGTTACTAAACCAAATAGTAAATATAACATCATAAATACAACCATCGCAGCATATCACACCCATACTGGCTTATAACAGTGTTCCTTATAAATTTGTTTTTGACCCAAAGTTATAAGCCACTCTGAGTGTGATATGCTGCGGTGCTTCTGGCCAGGGCATACACTCTTGGGTGCATGGCATATGACTGTGATAGGCTGCAGAGCTTCTGGCCAGGGCATAGACTCTTGGGTGCATGGCATATGACTATGTCACACCCATAGATTCAAGCATTGCAACCATTTTAATGTCCGCGGACACAAGGAAGGTCCTAGAAAAACATTCAACTCGCCAGAGGACAATACGGACAGCGTCCTCAAGACACCCCCATTTTCTTTGTGTACGAACATTTCAGGACACCGCGAGTGTTCTTAGAACACTTTCAGCTTGCCAACGAACAATACACACAATGTCTCCAGGATACCCCCTGCTAACATTCCAAGACCCCACAAGTGTTCTTAGAACACTTTCAACTTCACACCGAATCCATTCTGTTTATTACGAACATTCCAGAACAGCTGTGTTGTCCGCAGACGAATCGAACACAACAAAAGCGTCTAGCACATAAAAATAAAATACACCATTGAACCTATCTCATACTCCCCCACCCTCCCCAAACACTCTTACACACCAACACACGCCACTAAATACAATTTTTAATTCAAGTTTCACCGTGCTGTCCGCGGTCGTCGGCGAATGCAAGATGGCGGGCGCGACAGAAAATCTGACGCGCATCACGCACCACACCGCCCAATCAGCGAACACGTCGCATGTCCGCGGACATGACGCAAGCCCATGGGCCAATCGGGGTGCTGTCCGCGGAGAGAACAGGGAAGGATGTCCGCCAAGCGAACACAGATATCACACATTTTTTTGCCTTACATTTTGGTCATTTTTTAAAAAACTACTGGACGGATTTACACCAAATTTGCAAAAGCACGCTTTCTGGACCAAGCCGCCGCTCCTGCCGCAAATTTGGTGTAAATCCGTCCAGCGGTTCGGGCTGTAGCCGTGCTATAGTTTTTTCCCATTATATCTATAGGAAAAAACAAAAGTTGTGGGACCCCCCCTATAACTTTGCCCCCCCTGGACCAAACCTCCCCAAACTTTCAGAGTGGGCCATATACTTTTTTTGCAAAGTCTGGTGAGGATTCGTCCAGAGGGAGCGAAGTTATAAGCCACCCAGAAAGTGCTCTTCCTATGGAAACACCAACTTAACCATAACTACATGGACGCTGCCGCGTCCATGTAATATATATATGTATATATATATATATATATATATATGTGTGAAAACCCATTGTTAAAGTGACCTTATGGTTAAGTTGCACTGATAAAAATCAATGAAATTCAGTTAAAAACTTTTTTATAGGGATGTTATGGTTACAAGTAAATCCGAAAAACCCCAGAGATTCACCAGATATGGTAAACTAAGCAACCATAACTTGCACCACCACAGTTTACTGCTAACACTAACACCCAGGACATCAAAGATGACATCACAAATTTTATTTGTGACACTATTCATGACATCATATATGTAGGCCACATTGATATTGAGATACTAAGAAGGAATATTAGAATGGAAGCATGGAGTTTCACTAATACTACACCTGGAGAGGACAACATTACTAAAATTACTATCCCCCAAATTGTGATGTGATATATAAATCCCTTCATGATAAATAGGTCAGTGGCTTAACCTTATGACCACCAGGGTGTCCTCTTTCAAAATGGGGGTGTCTGTGGATGGCGCACCGTGTCCGGGCATGTCCGTTCTCGCATGACGCACATTTAATGAGTCCAGAGACAGCGAGCCTGTTCTACGGACACTCACGTGCTTTCGCCCGGTGTCTGCGGATGGCCATCAGTGCTGCGGACGACCCCGGACATCATGTGACCGCACCCATTCAGCATCATGGCCTGACCTTGAATGGTGTCTCTTCTACGCTGACAGTTAGTGCATTTTCCTATGGATCCCTATGGATCCACTTGCTGTTGCCTGAGGGTGGGAACTCGCCCCACAAGAAGGGTCTGGCAGTCTTTAATATCTTGTTAGGACCTATCAGTGAAACTGGAAATATGCAGCACCTCTGATCCAAGTTCATTTGCATTGTGTCTCCTCAGGCAACTGTGATACCTTCACACGTTCCTGGCATGTCCTGATGGTGGCTAAACCTAGCAATATCTTCAACCTTATGTTGTTTAATGCTAAACTGATTTATATTAAAAATGATTTTGCCTGTTCAGCCATCAGTGCATGCAGAAACTACACAACAAATAATATGGCTATTTTTAAAATAATTAAGAATTAAAGGTAGAAATTGGAATGAAGAGCACACAATTAACATGAAAGAAACAGGACTAAGGACGAGAATGGAAAAAGTCCATAAAACTTAAATGAAAACCAAGTTCACATATCAGTCGATGGTCTGGATTCACAATGGAAAGATTTGCAGGAACGGGAAAGGACCGTCTGATTTGTTTTTTTTATGTCTATGTGGTTTGTTTTAACAAGCTGTGAACACAGTCACTTAATGGTGCTGGATGACGGACACAGTGATGCAGGAAAAAATCAAGTCATTCACTGCATTCAGATCATAGTTGCTTTTAATCTATGATGATTTCTGCACCGAACATTTATTCTTCAATACTTTGCTACTGCGTAGTTATGGTGGCAGATTACTCCGATCTGTCCAATAATAATGCAGTTTCTATCCATAAACAAATACCATTCATTTAAGTCAATTCTTGTTGCCAAATTCTTGTTGACATATTTAGTTAGTGGTCGTAGGATCCCAGGACCCACTTACTTCTACATCTGCACCATTTCCTTGCTCTGAGTGTATGATTTGGGGGTTTCTCATTTATTATTGCAAATGTCCTTATTTCTTGCACTAGTGCCTGCAATTTTGGATTTACAATAAGCGGAAAATGACTTTACATTTCAATATTTTCTCTTGTGAATTTGTGTTGTCTTTTTGGCATTGTGCCTGACAGACTACTCATCAACGTTGGTTGTGTTATGAGGTATTTGCCCTAGTGCAAAACACATTCTTTCACGGCATGTTTGCACCTTGGCAAATGAGGAAGAATATACACAGCAAACATTACCGTGGTGCAAAGATGCAATTAAGAAAGTATGTTTTTGTGCTATGGCAATTGATGTTCTAGTGCTAATTGAATTTGCAATGGTGCAAAGTTTCTGTCATACTCCCTATTATGCCCAGTAAACTCTGTAGGCAAGAGTTGAAACACTAAAAGCACAACTTGGGCAAGATTGGAAAGGTCAAGGGGATACTAAAACATTCTCAAGCGTAGTTTCCAAAGTTGGCTTATATGTGTTATTTGCAGTATTTACCACCTTCCCACATCTTTCTATGACCTCTTCGTCCATCAGCTACTTTCTTCTCCTTGGAACGTCTTCAAAGACGTGTTTAAAGAAGGTTATGGGATCATGTAGTCTCTTTAGCTTTAACTAACACATTTTCTGTTGAATATTTAGATTGTGCTGCTTTTGAAATCTACTTGGATCTTTCATTGGAGGTATCTCATGATTGCAAGGGGTCCCACCACAAATGTGTACCCTGTGTGCCAACATTTCTGATTTTCACCTTTTGATTTGGCAAACCTAAAGATCATTTAGACACCAGCACAAGGGAATGTGACACAAAATGGCACACCGCCCCACCCACTAACTTTGGCTAGTTTTCCTATTTAACCTGTCATACATTGAGTTCTGGTCATTCCAGCAACTCTCTTGCAAGGCTACAGGCTACTGTGTCTCCCTTGAACAGCCCACATCAACATCCTGCTACAGTTGTGGCCTCGGGACAGCCACAGGCTGTTGAAAGTCACACAGTGCACACCAACATCATCCATACCAATGCCTCGAAGATGCCTTTATATATCAACTTGGCACAAATACACCTTATTATGACTATACATGCACAATTTCTCACTCTCAAAAGATTTAAAGGTGTTTGTCGAAAATCTGTCCATTTTGGACTTTGGGTGTGAGCAAAAATCGTGTATTTAATTTATGGGAAACACTTTATTTTGTGCTTTATATCTTGTGATCCATTCAGCAGATGTTCCAGTTATGTTGCTTGTGGCAAGGTCAGGATGAAAAGTCCATGCTGATTCAGCACATGGATCAACATATATTAGCCATACAACTTTGGGAAAGTCGATGGAAAAATGTGGGGCAGTGATCCTGTATATCCAGCGATACATCTGATAAAATAGCAATCACTTGGAATTCCCTTCCCCGAATTTCCATAAATTCAAGAGATGCAGGACACCCTATAAGTCAGCAATTGAATCCAGAAGAAATCCCGAAAATGGTGTGAAAATTTGCCAAATAGAAATAATGCACGTTTGAAATATGTTTTAGGTGAAGAACCCTTCTTCAGGGAGTTAATGTGGCGATATCACTTCTTTCCTGTCATCTACATCAACTGCAATTCATTTATCATGTGACATTGTTTAAACAGGCTACATTGATTGTCAAATATAGTAATCATGTGTATAAGTTCCTTCCCTCTGTGTATTCATTTTTCAACAAAAAGTTATCTGAAGGCTTCATTCTACTGGTCAAGACAATGGCATGTCAATGGGCCTCATTACAAGTTTGCCGGTTTGGAAACAACGGTACCAGAAAGCTTGCCGGTACCGTTGTTTCTGGACCGGCAAACTACGGGGTCTGCGAGCGGGTGCCTTTCAGCCCACCAGGTCTGAATGATATTACATTAAATTATATATAGTTGCATTGGACAGTCCCTTTATTTTGCACTGTTGTATTTTGCTATGTGGGTTGCTACTGGATAACATGAACACCTCTTTTTACAGTATAGCTTTCCCTCAGCCCATGTTACCAAAAAAGGCAGAGTAGGTATATCACTTCACTGTGTCAGTTTTACCTTTATGATTGGGATCACTGTTGATGTGTGTACGTGTGAGGGGGGAGTAAGTGATTTCACTACTACTCACTCGTGTGCTCCTGCAGAGCAGAAGTCATTTCATGAAGCCGCCCCTGGCAATCTGGGTGCTATCCATACCTAATGTAGAGGAAGTGGAATCTGCCCACAATAGTTGCTGCTCTTAGGGAGGTTGGCCATGCAAGGTGCAGTGCATGGGGATGCTGGGCATGCTGGCGAGAGCTCAAGAGTAGTGTAAAGTGTTTGTCTCTGGCTTGAGGTTGGCATACACTTCACAAGTTCAAATGCAGCAGCAGTGACGTTACATTTTGCGTTCTTCTGAGGTTCATTATAGAGGACCATAACATTGGATAATATTTGCACTTGTTAATGTGATTAAAAGCAACAGGAATCTGGCATGAAAATTGGATATGAAGTCAAATTAGTATTGTTATTGTTAATAATAATAACAATAATATTACCTCGTGTTAGGAATGTAGTGCTTGGCCTTACATGTTAGCTGACATGTGGAGAATGACCATGCAAGTTTATCTCTTAATGGGGATGAGAGGCTGGCTCTGAATATTTCTTGGCACGTGGATGCAACCATTCCTGTTGCCGGACATGAGGAGGCTTGACATTACTATTGTTGGGCAAGTGAAGGTTGTGCATGCCTTCTGCTGGTCATTTGAAATGCCAGACATACCTGTTGCTGGGTATATGGAGAATATACATAAATGTTGCTGGGGCTTGGGAAGTCTGGTCATACATGTAGCCAGGCATTTGGATGCTGGGTACCTACTTTTTTGGTGTGCGGGAATCTATGATGTTGATGGCAATACGTTTGTGGACTAGGTGAGTCTGGGTATAGCATTGACTAGGCATGAGTAGCTGTACATACTCGTTGCTGGACATGTAGAGGCAGGTAATAGTGTATTGAGTATGTGTCCGTTGTCCGGGTATGTCAGTGGGAAATTGTTTATGGTTGCTAAATCGGCCCCCCTTTAGTGATCTGCCTAGAAAATGTATGTAGGGCACATCACTCTGTTTTTCCATAGAAGAGAAGGCTTGCTCTCAGTGCAGTGCTTGAACCTAGGCGTGGTTGCCATACACATGTGGGGCCTTGACATATATGATGCTTGGCAGATCGAGTATAGTTCTACCTGGTGCATGGAGTGTTAGTGCTGTTGGTATCTTTTATTAGTCATCTGTAAATATCTGCAGGGAAACATGGACAATTCACAGAGCGCCCACTACAAATTCAGTGGCAGCTGATGATATTTTTGAATTTGAGGGTTGCAAATATTTGTCACAAATGTTCACTAACCAAGGTGGGATTGGAAGGCCCCCCTGAACATTTTTTGAATAATGAGTAAAAATGGTACATAGTACAGCACACTTCCTGTCAAAAATAGGGTAAAACGCCAGAAAGTCTGTAATCGGTTTTCTAAGGTAACACATGAAAAAACCGAATAGATGGAAGTTACTAACAGTGCACAGGAGCATTTTCCAATGCATTTTCATGATGCCCCCAAAAACATTTCCATGCCGGCTGCTCCTATGTATGCTAGTATTCCCATTATTAACACATTCAAGTTTGCTTTGCGCAAAATGCCAGTAAAGGTACTATAGGAAAACATGTCTAAGCAGGCTCTGCCAATATATGCCAGTACCCCTTCTTAAGAACATGCTCCTGCTGGCTTTGCCATTACAAATGTCATGACACAATAATAAAATATGTGCAAACTTGCTGCTCAAACGCAGGACCGTCCATACACAAAACAACACTAATCCTGTTATCTTCATCATAAATGCTCATTAAAAAATGTCATTCCACAGTGTGATATTATAACCAGAGTGGTTGCACCAAAATGACAGTCTAGCCATGTAATAACGCTCATAATGCTCATGTGCAAGAGTTTGAGGGCCCTAAGGGTTGAATACCTGAAGCCTCTGTTCATAGCTAATGATATACGAACAACTTCTCAGGCGGTGCCGTTTTGTAAATCTAGCGGTAACTTGGATGTTTTTTATGTAAGTCGGTTTATTGATTGTGCCTGGCTACAAATAAGCTCACTAGCTAAAACTTCTGGTGTAAAATAGGCAATTAACTCCAAATGTTACATGTTTAACTATGAGATTAATACAATTTATATTTGTTATTTTGATCTGTTTGAACTTGCTCTGAATATGTACTTTAAACTTTAATGCATTTTTGAAACCTGAACTTTGTACATTGAATACATGTTTATGAGGATGAGGATGATGATAACACTCATCATGCGTGCTCTATCATGGATGCCAGTAAAAAACACCATGAAACAGTAAGACATAGGTATACAGGCTGCACCAAAATGTCAGTCTAGCCACGTAATACCATTTATCATGCCTGCTCTAAAAGATAGATGAAAAGTAAAAGAATACCCCTGCCTCACCAAATTCGCCTCCCGGGCCAGCACAAACACAACACAAGCACACGCACATTCACTCGCTCATTCACACAGCATTCAAACAGCATCGTCTCGCTCATTCACTTACTCATTCGAACACACATTTACTCAGCATTCACACAACATTCATTAAAAAAAGTATTCAGAGAGCATTCACTTCTTTCCGTATACATTCACACAGCTTTTATTTCAAACAGCATTCACTCACGCTCACAATCTCCCATACATTATACATTCGCTCATTCACGCACGCATACATATACACACACATATCATATACGTGCACATTTATATTTTACACTTACCTCAGCCCCGGTCTGGATCCTGCTCCTCTCTGATGCCACTTCCTGTGACAAGGGCCCTCCGTCTCCCGCGCACAAGAACGGGAACCCGGAACCCGGAAGCACAGGGCACTGTGTGGTTCCAGTACATTTGTGAAGGAGCCAGAGCACTGCATTGCCAGTGTTCCATTTATTCTTAATGGGCAGGGGGGGTGCAGGAGTGCCTCCTCGCACATTCGGGCGTCCAGTTCCCTAGTATTCATCCCCAATGGGGCATGCAAGGCTGGGTAGGCAAACGCACCCAGCCTTGTATAGTCCATCTGACATCCACGCTGGGGAACATACGTTCAAACCTCATCTAATCCATATTGGATACTGATACTATTGGTTCGACGTCCTCTCTCCCACTTTGGATGAGCCTGCCCAGCTAAAATGAACTGTAAATCTTATCACGTGTTCACTAATGTCATTATCCCACCGTTTTCTAAACTGCATGCTTTCACAAGTTTTTACTGAAAACAACCATAAGAAGAACACCACCCGTTTTGAGAATTCTCTTACAAATTCCAGAACTTTTTTCTGCAGTAGGAATCGTCCTCCATACTTTGAACTGAACGTATTTACCCTATTTAAAAGTGTCTTGGGAGACTGCTCTAAACCCGCAATAGCACAGGAACGATGTTCATGTCTGTTCACGTTTTCTCCAAGTTGCTATCACAAAACACTTCCTTATTTAGGATTCATGTTTTGGGCTTGGTCACCAACGGTCAATATGTCCCATAGTCAGAAAAGAAACCAAACATGGGGTGTACTATGAGGCACGCATTAGTGATTCGTGATTGCTCTCTTATTTCCTTCTGAAAATGGTACTAATACTGAAATGAAAATGAAATTAGCTCAATGTGTTTACTACCCTAAGTGTGTTGGTGGGTATAGTGCTTCGAATAAATAAATATGTATACATTTTGTTTGTTTAATGTAGCACTTCACGCAGGATTCCTCCTGCTTTCCAGCTGTTGTAAGAGCTAGCTGCTATTCTACCTAATCTGATGGTTCTCACTGTATCCATGTGGAAGGGTGAAGGGCTATGTCATGTGTTAGACCCTCGATAACCCTCCTAGGCATTAAAGAACAATCTAGAGTTTTACAAGCGGGGTTATATGGCCAGATTTCATTGACTGTCGGCATACAGTCTAATCAAGGGCACACTCTAGGCAGCTCTGTGTTTTTTTTAAGTCAGCCGCGTTTGCACAATCCCTTCCCCAGCCTCCCACCCATGTAATAGTGGGAAGACATAAATAAAAGATGCCGGATAAGCATTTTCTTTTGACATTCCTGTCAGGTGTTTTATTCCACAGCCGTGCTTCTCCTTTACTTGTCTTTTGTACAAGGGCATTGTAAATATATCCTATGACAGAGGGATAATACAGGGCGCGATAAGCATTGCTTGTTCATCGTGACCGGTGAGTGACATGGAGCGACGGAGCCGCTGTAACACCACCTCCTATTTGGCTCAACTGTAGTTGTATGTGCAGAGTCGGCCTTTACTGCAGACTCCTTTATTATTTGGTGAGTTGATTTGCAAAGCGTTTTTCAATGGGATTGCGCCATTGTATAACGCTTTTGTAACTTAATCGCAGTATGTCTCGGAAAATGAGATGCCCCTAGCCAGGCCAGTAGCTTATCACTGGGGCGGATTGCGCTGCAGTTTCACCCTGCTGTGATCTTGGACTACAATGTTGTGTTCTATGTCAATGCATTCCTTGAGAGATTACGCACAAGATTCGGCAGCAGTCATAGTATTATAGACAATTGCACTGCCTTTTACGCTTGCCAACCATCCGTATCGCAAACTAGAGCCTTGAAAGTTCCTTAAAAAAATAAAATATTAATATCCTTTATCTAGAAACACCATTCAGATTGGCAGGACCAGGTACAACAACATATACAATAGACAAGAACATTATTTGCTCACATCCTACGTACATTTAGTTGAATAATGTTAAAAGTAAATATCGAAGTATTACGGCAGTATATTTCAAAGGAGTAAGAGTCACAAAACATCATAAAGTCCTTCCTTCCTTCCTTCCTTCCTTCCTTCCTTCCTTCCTTCCTTCCTTCCTTCCTTCCTTCCTTCCTTCCTTCCTTCCTTCCTTCCTTCCTTCCTTCCTTCCTTCCTTCCTTCCTTCCTTCCTTCCTTCCTTCCTTCCTTCCTTCCTTCCTTCCTTCCTTCCTTCCTTCCTTCCTTCCTCCCTCCCTCCCTCCCTCCCTCCCTTCCTTCCTTCCTGTAAATAATAACTTCTTTCGTCTGTACATACACCTTATTTAATTATATCGGTCTCCCCTCAATCAATCTGTATTTCTTCCCACCCTTTTCTTTTGCCCTTGCATTCGGATTAGTCTTTATGGGATGCAACATGTACTTCGATATTTATAATAGAACTAAATCACTTTTCTTTTTTTTAGGTTTTACCTCAATTTTGTTACAGAAGAAGTGGATAATCCAGAAAGGTAAGCGCATCCTTCCCTATTTGTACTTAAAATGCACACAATTCCAGATGCCCATGTTTGCCATCATTGCAATGGAACTAAAGATAATCTTCATATACGAAGATCAAACATATTGCTAACATACATGGACTTTCACCCACTAGGTTATTTAGTTATGTGAGATCCGTGATTGGCATGTTTTACACCAGGCTCAATACAGGTAATGCAACACAAAGGAAACCCAATACGTGTCCCTCCTGTCCATTTTGTCTTCTACAGTGTTTACTGTTGTTGGGAGTTTCCTTAGCCCCTGACAAAATCCGTGCCCATGTCCTAATGAAATTTTGAAGGTTTGACATTTCAATTAGCCAGTACTAAGACATTGTAATCTCAGCATATTAGTGCGTCTCTGTTCCTTCAACACCAGGTCAGGGGGCAGTTTGAGCTGGGAGACAGTAAGCATAAAACCTTAGGAGGTCATCCAATTTTCTTCTGATGCATATCCTTTTGATCCAGGCGAGGTGAGTCCTAGGGGTCCCAAGCAATACAAAGGTCATATTTCCCTTCCAACACGTGTCGGTCATACAAATAACAATTCAGGTCCACTGTCTACTTCCATTACGATGTTTATCCCCACATAAAACCAGCAAAGCCTTATCTAGGGCCGCAGAGGAGTTTGCAACATATCTGCTGAAGTGGTGAAGGCAGAACTGATAAAATCTCTGGACTGCCCCAGATGGATTCTCTAGGACTATCCTTACAGTTTCTCCTAGTGCAACAGACCAGTGGCTGTCTGCAACCAGGGTACCTCCTGGAAGCATCTGGATCAGATCCACTCACAAATATTATTCTAAGAATCAGTGGGTCAGGGATTCAATTATGTAAGTTGCCGACTTCCCAAGGCCGTGAGCTATGAGAAGTGCCCCAAACATTTAGCTCTAGAGTACCTGTGGTTGTTTTTACCAAGTGGTACACCGGAAAGATTGGGCCTCATTACGAGTTTGGCAGTGGCCGTGCCGGTAAAACCGGCACAGCTGCCGCCAAACTCATGAAATTACTGGCACCTGGCAATGGGGACGTATGGGGGCATTCTGACCCCGGCGATGCTGGTGCATCTGACAAGTTCTGCTCGCGGGTGCCGCTCTGCCCGCCAGGTCAGACCTGGCGGGCAGAAAGGCACCCTCAAGAACAACTTTTAGTTTGCCGGTCCGGTAGTAACGGCACCAGTAGCTTACCAGCGCCGTTACTACCAGAGCGGCAAACTTATAATGAGGCCCATTATGTCCTGTATTGACCATAGAAGTAGACAGAGGAGGTATCTGATCACTTAATATTAATTTATTCGAATATTTAGTTAAGGGTAAATGGTAGAATAGATGTAAGGAGCTCTGCCGGCCTCTTCCTCCCCCTCCCATCTCCATTTGTCTTCTCATCATTCCACATTCCAGCTTTAGTGTCTCTCATCATGACCCCCCACATTTCTTCTCAAAAATCCTTCTTCCTACTACTGAGAATATTTTTCAAGGTATCTTTGTCTCCTATACCTTCACCCATTCCTCGAACTCGACAAACCCTCATCTGTGTTGCAAAACAAGGAAACATAGTTCACCTGCCATCTCTCATTGCCACACTCCTCACCACTGTTCCCCCTTCCATTAGCTATCATCCCTCGCTCCATGTTCCACACCCTGCCATCTGCTGTCTCAATGGCATTTTTAAATAACTTTTATCAGTCTTGACCATTTACACCCTTCTTTTTTGTGTGCTAATGGCACATTGATTCTGACCCAGTCCCCCACATGGGGGCATGCCCAATTTTTCACACAAGTCCTGTCGTACAATCCTCTGTTCAACATTTGTTTCCTCATTATCCTGTCTCCCACATCATCCAGAGTGATCCCTCTCTGAAAGAAGCCATCACTTGACCCTTCTGTTCTTGCTAACTTTCATCTTATCTCTCTTCTTCCCTTTATTGCTAAACTGCTGGACTCCTTGGTTTCCTCCTTACTTTCCTCATTCTTGGAATCATCCTCTATTCTTGACCCTACGCAGTCCGGCTTTAGACCTGGCAGAGGCACACAGAGTGTTCTAGTCTCCGTCCAGGACAATATGGCCAGGCTGGTGGACTCAGGGAGGGTTGGGGGGGCTGAGGGGGGCTGTGGGGTGGGTGCCCTGATTCTACTAAATCTATCAGTGGTTTTCGACACTGTCAACCACCCCATCCTGTTGTCCCGTCTTGCCCAGATGGGTATATCTGGTCAGGTACTGGCATGGTTCACCTCGTTCTTGGAGGATTGTACTCAGACTCTCTCTATGCCATCTTTTCTATCTACTCCCTGCCCTCTTAACTGTGGAGTTCTGCAGGGATCTTCAGATCCTGATATGTTTAGATCTAGATCAGGCTGAGATGGCGGCGTGTTTGCAAAGATGACTGACTGCTGGTGGTAAGGTGATGAATCACAACTAGCTCAAATTGAACAGAGACAAGTGCGGTCTTGGTGGTCTTGGTGGTGGGGTGTCCCCCTGATCCTTCACTCTGTTATTCTCTATATTTGGATCAACTGAAGGGGCTTATTCAGAGACTGCAGTGTTTGCAATATCTGGTCTCTCCTGTTTTAAGATCCCTCCATTGGTTGCCTGTAAATCAACGCATCAGGTTCAAGGCTCTGTGTATTGTTCACCGGGCTGTACATATTCTGGGAGCTGAGTTTCTCGAGGCCAAGTTTGTGCGCTATCTTCCGAGCCGCCAGCTGCGTTCTGCAAACTGCTGACCTGCTTATCGTGCCTCCTTTTCAGTGAGCACGGATAGGAGGTCAGGCCTTTACCATGGCTGCTGCTATTTTATGGAATGAGCTGCCACCGCTGTTATACTATCTAATCATTTAGCTTTTAGGAAAGCTATCAAGACATTTCTTTTTTTTTTAAATGGGCTGGCTTCATTTTGTTCTTTTGTTATGAATGCTGCTCTCTCTCCAGCGCCAAAATGCCCTCGGGTGACTGTTTGCACTTTAGGAATGTTGTTACCATAACAAAACATCCACTCTGATCTCAACTGTATTCACCTTACCAAACCACGCTGGCAACAGCTTGGTATTAGCTTTCCTGGCCCTGCTAAATTCAAATGGTGAAATGCCCATAGTACTATGTGGTGTTAACCTGTGCACTACTAACATCTCACAAATTGCATTTCTCCAGTCTCTCCCATTCAACCATGCCCATCTTATTGCCTCGGTAATTACTCTGTTAAATTTTTCTAAAACTCCATTTGTTTGGGGATTATATAGCACTTGTTTGATGTTCAAAGGCATGCTCTCCAAAAAAAGCCTTTCATCTACGAAGACTGCTGGCTCCTGTGAGCAAGATCTCTGGGGTGAGCGGTTTCCATCTGGTTGTGGCACATGATTCCAATCTCCATTTTGGTGCCTTTTGCTTCCTCTCCTCTCCTGCATTCAGCCCCTCACAGTCCCTCCTCCCTCCACTCCCCCTGCTCACTTGCCACCTCCCCATTGGTCCGTGTTTACTTTCAAAAGAACGTAACTTCTGTGGAACCTTGTAGAGCATCTACCACGTTGAAAAGGCATTTCCCTTTCTATTTCAGCTGCCGGCTCATGTGAGCAACATCTGTGGGGTAAGTTGCTACCATTGGGTGGTGGTACGTGACTCTGAACTCCATTTTGGTACCTTTTGATTCCTCTCCTCTCCCATATTCAGTCCATCACAGTCCTTCTTCCTCCACTCCCCCTGCCCACCTGCCATCTCCCTATTGGTCCATGATTGCTATCACAAGACTGGAACTTCCTCAGATCAGTTTTCTTCCCAGGGCAGCCTTACCCAGGCAGCCAGCCAAGGACCACATCTAAGGGCAGCTCCTCTGTGGGCAGCCCCTGTTCACTCTAAGACACCTGACAGACCATCCTACAGAACCATCTAAGGTATGGTTGTTGTGGGCAGTGAACACGGCCATTACTGTGCTCAATTAAAACCCTGCCACTCTTACTTTGCTATCTGTTCCAAGCACTCTACTGTTTTACATTTTGCCTGATAGCTCAACTTGCATGGCCACCACTTCACGTCTAGAGGATTGGGTAGGGTAGCCATGCTGTGAAAGAGGGGAGGCTAGGTATTCATTTCACTGGATATGGTTTTGATTCAATTCCTGATGGCCTTAGACCCCCTCAATATTGGTTCATCTCACTCTGTGCATAGTGCAGGTTTGAATCTAGGTGCATGTCCAGTTACTGTATATTTTGAATGGAGGTGCAATTTCCCATACTGCATATTTTGAATCTATTTGCATTTTCCCAATACTGCATATTTTGAATCTAGATGAATTTTCTGATTACTGTATGTTTGAACAAAGGTGCAGTTTTAACTCCTTGTGTGTGTTTGAGTCTTGGTGAATCTTTCCCACCACTGTATGTTTTTATTCTAGGTGCATTTTTAATCCACTGTTTGTTTTGAATCTAGGTGCATTTTTCCCCACCACCGTAGGTTTTGAATCTATACGCGCTTCTCCCACTGCAGTGTATATCCTGAATATAGGTGCATTTTCCCACCACGGAATGTTCTGAATCCAGGTGCATTTTCCACTACATTGAATGTTTGAATCTAGGTGCATTCTCCCACTATGGTATGTTCTGTGTCTAGGTACCTTTTGCCAACCACTAGACATTTTTAATCTAGGTGCATTGTCCACTACATTGAACGTTTGAATTTAGGTGCATTCTCTTACTACAGTACAAGTTTTGAATCTGAATCTAGGCACATTCACCCACTACACTGCCTGTTTTGAATCTAGGTGCCATAGGATAAGTTGTGAATCTAGGTGCACTCACCCACTTCAAGGTTTTGGCTTAATTATTTTTTTCTCTCTGTTAGACACCATGCCACACACCAGCCTGATCAGACCTGCACGCTGGCACTCTAGAAACCTAACTGACCTACCCAACCAACATCTCCCCCATTCCTATTCGCGCCCCCTCCTCTCCTCTCCTCCACCATCATATACATAGCCCCCGTTGCTCCTTCACCACATACAGTGCAAGGCTCACCTACCACCAAATCCCATCCCCTCCCCTCTACCCACTGCCCAGCCTCCATGCAGATCTCACTCCTCCCAAATCAGAGCTGCACACTGGCAATCTAGAATCGAAAAACATCAGTTCCTCTAGCCACCCTCCCATCTTTCCTCTCCAGCCCCCACCCAACTACTTCCCCACATACATACCCCAAACATATCTCCTCTTCTCCCTCTACCCACATCACTCTCACAACCTCTGCCACCCTTCACTAACTCTCACTTCTCATCCCTATGGCTATGGTCTCATCACCTCAAGGCCCCCACCACCACTCTTCTCCTCTACCCATCCGAGATCCCAATATTTTCCCCCTCCCTATTCTGCCCATCTCTCCCCTTCCACCCCTAACCCTGTCATAACTCTCTTCCCCTCTCCCTAAAACCCCCAAACCCAACCAGTTGCCCACCTACCCCTGTAACGTCTGCGGCACCACATCCTTTCCTCTGCCACATCCCCCTCTTCCTTCTAGATCTATCTGCAGCCTTTGACAGCATTGACCACACCATTATCTCAAACAGGCTATACCTCCTTAGGAATCAAAGATTCTGCTCCAGCATGGATCTCCTCCTTTGTCACGAAACACTTGCAAATTATGCTCCACCCCACTTTCTCCTCCTTCTCTTGCCCTGTGCCAAAAGGGGTCCCCCGAGGACACTTTCTGTCTCTCCTCCTCTTCAATATCTACCTTAGCCCACACCCTGCACTCATCCAATCTCATAACCTGATCTGCTACAACTACACAGACGACACTTAGATCATCCTCAAGATCCCTAAGTCCTTGTCTCCCCCATGCCCTGACCTCTCCTCCTGCCTTTCTGATATCTACTGCTGGATGGCAGTCAACCACCTCATCCACAACCCTGGCAAAATGGAAATCCTATTATGCGGTAAAACCACTCTCCTACCCCAAACATTCCACACTCCTGAGGAGCCACCCCAGAAACATTCACCTCTGTAAAAAAAATCTCAGATGCACACTAGACTCAAATCTATCACTCTCCCACCACATCAACTCTGTATCCAGAACCTGCTTCTTTCACTTATGCATTCACTGGCAAATATCTCAGTACCTCACCTACACACACCGAATCTCTGCTTTCCTTGCCATCATCCTCTCCACATAGACTATGCAAACTCCCCTTACTTAGGTGCTTCGGCATACCAGCTCAGGAAACACCAAATAATCCAAAACACTGTTGCCCGTCTATTCCTCAGCCTCTCACCTAAAGAACATATTAGCCCTGTGTTCAGAGTTGCTGTCGGCCGACGGACTACTTTTAAAGCCATGTGCATCACTCTCTAATAAGCTCACACAGAACCTCAGATCTGGTTGCGCTTTTCATCTCATTATCCCCCATTTCATCTCCACCAGATTGGGAGGATCCTTGTTCTCCACCCAATCCCCCACCATCTGGAACTCGCTTCAACTCCATATACACCACATTGATAACTACCTCTCCTTTTAAAAAGGCCCTCAAACCTAGCTATTCCCTTCGGCAACCTGGAAAACTTTCCCCACCCTATTCCTATCACCACTGCCTCATTCGCATACATCAGCCTCACTTAGATCTAAAGACCAACAAGTCATAGGTGCACACACCTACAGGCGGATGACGGCTGTTGTTATGGCAGCCTGCCTTACACACATCAAAAGTGACAAGCCCTGTGTACACAAAGCCACAGGTGGATGCTGGCGTTTTCAAGGCGGCCCACCATACACACTCAATCTGCAGAACACTAATTGTACATGAACATACATCAGCCCACCTGGCCTCCATTTGCTCTATTTGGAGTGCTTAGACTACCTGTATAAAGCTCTAGACACTCTGATTGCAGCAGATTCTTTATCAAAGAAATGTATTAGGGTAGCCGCGCAGGACACGAAATTTGCGCTGTGTTCCCATCCATTACACCCAACCTTGGTGGCACACCTAGCGGACCATACTGGTTGCAGATCTCCTGTCAAAGATTTAAGGGGCTGCTGATAAAGGGCTAGGCATGTTCTTGAAATTGGAATAACAAGTTCAAGGATGACAACCTGCCTATTATGATTACAATACGTATTAGGTCAGCATGTTCTGTTTCAATCAAGAGATAATGCAGCCTTTACAGATGACATAAGCACCAACTACTTCAAAGACAATTGCACATTAAGAACTGGGAAGATTAGCACATGTAAGGCTCCAGAAGAGATTGTGATGGTTAGCACATGTATTTCACTTGGAAGATATTAGAAGGTTAGACGGATTATACGCAATATTCTGCACCCGGTTAGATCTGAGAGTGGACACTTTGGGCCTCACTGTGTAATGCTAACCTGCCTATTGTGCTCGAAGAAATACAATGGTAACCTATCCACTGGAAGATCTATAAGTTAGCCACTATAACTCATAATGATAAATGCAGGTATCCTTGATACTATACTAGAAGTTGACTGATGTCAGCCTATTATGGAACTTAGAAGATATAAATTCACCATACAGTGTAAGATAACTGGTCTATTTGTGCTTAGACGACTTTGAGGGTAACCTGAATATAGTTAGTGCCTAGAAGAGAATTTGAGGGTAGCTTGTCTTCTTCGCACAAACTGACCATAAAAGTGATGGGTGGAAGGTTTCGAAAGAATCTAAACCACTGGCAATTGCTCTGGGCAACCTTCCACACCACCGTTTTTCTTCGCACAGACAATCGGTTCACACAGCGAGATCAGAGATAAGCTCCCGCCATGCAAACGGTATGTATAAACGCACCAATAGAGTGGACATTTGCAACACGCACAGCTAGCCATGCACATACTTTAGAATGCAGCTACGGCTATGAAAAACTCAGTCGAGCTGATCACGTTAACGGCTCACCCTTAGATCAGACTTTCCTCAACACCTCTGCCATTAGAATAAAGTGTAAACCTACAACATTTTTCAGTCTAGCTGGTCACAAATCGACTCTATTGCACTAGCGCTCTGTCGTGTCCTCCCTCAGCAACCATCCACATGCCTGAACTCTTGGGTTGCTTACTGGAGCCTAGCCAGTGCACCCAATTCCTTATCTTGGCAAAAGAACTTTAAGCCTTTTCTGAGAATGTTCCCCTACCTGGACTTTGGTCTACGAGGGCGTTCCTACCACAAAGCGTGTTGACATCATACAAATGGGAAGCAAATATATACAAATGAGAACTACTAACACTACTTAATTACTCTTTTAAATTGTTCTACACTTCAATTTGTTTGGGGATGATATATAACACTTGTACAATGTTCAATGGCATGCTCTCTAAAAAACGTCATCTCCCAAAATTTAAATTTTGTTCCATTATCTGTCTAATTTGTGTTAGGGTTCAATCGCTCTCCCTGTATTCATATGTGGTGTCAGGAGTATTTCTGCCCATCTAGTCAGACAGTTTATTACTACTAAATGGTACATCTGAAATCCATCAATCCAGATCGGACCAACAACATCCATTCCTAGCATTTCCCATGGTTTCCCGGGGATGTCCGTTACTACCATTGGAAGTTTTGCATTCACAGACACTTTATCACGGTTTCCACAAAGGACACAGTTCCTCACAGCCCTCTCTATCTGTATATCACACCCAGGCCACCAGTAATGCTTTCTGATTCTCTATTTTGTCTTCATTATTCCTTGATGTCCTTTGTGCCCTAAATCAATAAATCTTTGTCCTATCCCCTTGGGCGATACACTTTGTTTTCTCACTTTAAGACATTGGGCCTCAGTATGACACTTCCGGTCCGGAAACAACGGTGACAGTAAATCGACCACTGTTGTTTCCAGACTGGCTGATTCCTAGTTCTGCAGGTGGGAGGTGTCACTCGTGCCAGGTCTGACCTGGCGGGAGTAACACCACCTGCCTGCAGCCGGAAATGGAAACACCAGCTCTGTCATAGACGGAACCCGTGTTTCCATTGTCCCCATCCCCATGGAGTCCTATCAGACTCCATGGGAATGGGGATTTACGGAATTCCCTCTCCAGAAATACCGAGTCACTGGGGTTGTAATTCCCTGGTGATTCCGGCAATCACGGAGGCGGAAGCTTACTTTGGGCACGGCTACTGCTGGAATCGTAATGAGGCCCATTGTCTTGTACGTACTGGTTCATCTTTTATGTTCCATAGTGCCTCCATATTTATTTTGTTGTGCAATCTCCTACTCAAATTGTTTTCGGACAAGAGCTTCATAATTGAGAATTATTTTGTAATTTTTCAAGGTAATGTCCCATTCTCCCTCAGTAATTGTTGTACCTTCTATCTATAGAACCGCTTCTTGTTCTTCTTCTTCATCAACAGATTATTTATTAGTTGTCATTCTAGACAAACAATCCACTGCATGATTGTTTACACCTGTTATGTATGCCATTACAAATTATACTCTTGCAAATTAGTCACCCATCTCCTAATCCTCACAGATACTTTATCCAAACCTTTCGACATTTTTATCTCCACTACTGGCCTGTGGTCTGTGTGTATCTCGAATTTTGTTCCCAATACAAAACTCCCGAACTTTTCTGTTGTCCTACATTAACGCTAGTGCCTCCTTTTCAATTGTAGCATATGTCTTATCCAGGTGTTTTAATAGTCTGGATGAAACATCTTTTCCATATTTTTTGCCTACTTGTGTGTGTGTCAAAACTGCACTCAAACATATATTACTTTACTTGCACTGGTCGTGATTACTGTACTCCTTCACCTGTTGTAGTTGCACAATTCTGAAACAATTGCTAACACCTTTTTGTATGTACACAAATTGTGCATTACAGCGGTTGTCCTATTCAAATTGTATTCCCATTTTCACTAGATTCCTCATCACTGCAGTGTGCTATGCAAAATAAATTCAGAACACATTTTGAATAGTATTCCGCCATTCCCAGAAATGTCCTAACTTGTTTATTATTCGTGGGCATACAATTTGTCTCAATTGTGTCCTCGAGATCTTTTTTTTAGGAGTTTAACAGAGCAATAATACAAGTCTGATACAGTGGTGGCATGCCTGTTGGCAAATTCTTTTATTATAAAAGTAAAGAATAGGAAAAAATAAACTTCCTCTATTTCTATGAGGGGTTGCCCTATCTCAACAAAAACACTAAGGACTCTGTCAGGATGTCCGTAAAGTAAAATGTCCACTGTCCTGCATCTGAACCTATCTGTCTCTTACACTAAGCATCATTCAGAAGGAGGCTTCTCTCGCTCTCTGGACACGGCCCTACGAAGTTCAGTTTGTGGTGTGAAAACACAATGGCCCTTATTACGGATCTGGCGGAAACTGTGCCAGTAAAACCGACATGAAGCCGCCGGACCCGTAATGATTAACTGCTGCCTGACTTGCTGGAATCACTGGAGGAGTACGACCCCAGCGTTCCCGGGAAGTCAGGCACCGGAAAATGTTAATCCCCATTCCCATTGAGTCCAGTAGGACTCAATGGGAATGGGGATCAAGGAAGCACCAGCACCGTTAAAAATGGTGCTGGTGCTTCCATTAAAGTCTGCGGGCGGGTGCCGTTCCGCCTGCCAGGTCTGACCTGGGTGGGAGGTACGGGACCCGCCCGCAGACTTGTAGATTGCCGGTCTGGAATCAATGGTGCCGGTAATCTTACCGGCACCGTTGTTTCCGGACAGGCAAACTTGTAATGAGTGCCCATAAGTAATACAATTACAGTTCTCAAGTATCAAAAGGGAGGATCTCTTCCCCTTGTTTCTTCCTCCAACTGAAAACGGTTGTGCTAAGTCTTGTTAACGATCCTGCCAGACTGGACTGTAGAATTCAGAACTTCAGCAAATGTCACTTCCTTTTGAAATGGGTCCTTGAACCCTTGTTTTAACCTCTTGTACTCTTTGACATGGGTCCCAGATCCCTTTGGGTTGTCTTTTGTTCTCTCTGTCTCTTTCAAATTGGTCCCAGATCCCTCTGGGCTGTTTCGGGCTCTCCCCAAGTTGTGCTACCACTCCTTTCTCTTTTGTGTTGCTCAATCCAACTGAACAGACCTGCTGTACTCTCCTGCCAGGTACTGTTCTGAATAGGATATGTTACACAGTTGCTTTCAGCTTTTCTTTACCCTTTCATTTCTTTTGGGTCTCTGACCCAGCTTTGCTTCTGTGATTCACTTGGTTCCCTGACCCCTTTGTATTTGCCTTCCAGGACACTTGGTTAACTCTCCTGCCAAGTGTTTCCTGATGAGGCATATCTCTTTGGTTCTATATTTCTCTTGGGGTCCTTGACCCATGTATTAACAGTTTCAATTCGTAGTAGGTCCCCAAGCCTATTTCGGTTTCCCTTGCTCAGTTCCCATGCCCACATATGGACCCAGGCCACACACCTACCTTGTTTTCGGGTCCATGAGGCGAGGCGTCCTGCTCAGGCTGCTCTGCTCTCTGCTCATGCTCCCTTCTACATCCTGGATTTGCCTTCAGTTAATCAGGCTGCATGGCTTCGCTCTAGGAGGTGTCCCAAGTATTCTGCTTGCATGGGTTCTCCTCCACTTTTCAGGGTCTACCGGTTCTTGACAGCACCCCTGTAGACGGTGACTTCATTCCACCGTCTTCCTGGTCTATAGCTTCTTTCTGTCTGTGGGAATTCAAACTTCACACTCAGTTCCTCAAGGGCAGGCTTGAAAAATAACTTAGTCTGTTTCTGATGTATACCCTTTATAACCAATAGGCAGTCTCCAGCAACTAGACTGCACAATCTGGTTCATATAGGTATTAGTCATTGCTCCATCCTTCCTCCTCGTTACAGTACTAAACTGATTAGCCTTATAGAGTTCAGTAGGATTCTTCTTGGTCTCAGTATTTTCTTGGGACTTAGTTTCCTCAACTCTACACAGATAGATTGAGGTATGGGGTTCCACAGTGTACCGAGTGGGGAATTAAAGGAAGGAGGTGATAGAACTGAAGTAGGGGAATACTGTGTTAGCCCAAGGTGATTTTCACTGGTCCATTGGAAAGATTCCCTCCCCATGAGATCCACCCACTGAGTATCGCCCCCGGGTCTCATGGGAAGGGTATTCCCTCATGGAAGCAGTGGCAATACCCTGGGATTCGTCACAGGAGATATACCACTCTCAAAGATTACATGTGCCAGATATGCAATATCCCATCTGTTGATCTTGCACTTCTTTGCTCAGTAATTCGTACATAATCTAGTTTTGTGAGCACTCCATTTATTCTCTTACGATATTCCTCCACAGCATCTGCATACACTAGAATATCGTCCTGACCAAAAAAAACATTGTCATCATTATCAAAGATTCTGTACATCTTATTTGAAAATCTGAAGCTGCAGACATGAGACCAAATGGCATCCTCAAATACGTGTATATTCCCTCCGGTGTTATAAAAGCTGTCAAATGCAGAGATACTTGTGGAGTTTTACTTGATTATGGGCAGAGGTAAGGTCAAGAGTTGAATTTATTTTTGACAGACCCATATTCGAAATAAGCTTTTGAATATTTGGTAGCAAATTTCTTTCTAGTATGATGCATTTATTTTACCCCCGCCCCCATGTTGGTGCATATTCTTTCTTTACTAGAAGCCTTCCTTGCTACCACTAGTGATGACACATGTTTTGAAGCATCTATTCTTTCTATGATAACTTGATTTTCTAGTTTCTTAATATCCACTTTCACCTCATCTCTCATGGAGATAGGAATATTTCATAGTTTCTGAGCAACTGCCTAAACATGTTGCTTTAATTTAATCTGGTGTACAAATCCATCTAAACATCCTATGTTGTCTCAAAACACCTGTTCCTGTACTTGTTGCATAACCTGTGATTTATCACTCTCTATTGACAATACAATATCTTTTGCATGTGGGTCCAATTGTACTTCTAACTTCTTCAGATGGGCCCAGCTCAGCAGTGGCATTGACCCACTTTTTGATGCATAGACTTTTTCAGTGGCTTCTCTCCCTTTTAATCACAATGTGTCCTAAAACAAACCGATCAGTTATATCTGTACTCCTCCACATGCCTTGGTATAATGTCAACTTCATGTATAAGTACTTGTGTTCAAATATATGCTCCCATAGTACTTTCGGCAATAAAGTGTATTTGGCTCCTGAATCATCATCATCTAAACTGGCACATTATTCATGGTGACTGATGCTTTTGGATTGTCTTGATCTTTCTCAACATCTCTGACTGTTGATATGCATTCATCATCATCCTCACCATCAGATGTCTCATTGATTCAGTTTGTACCTGCAGCATTTTGCTAGATGGCCCTCTCCATTACATATTCTGCAAATGATGCGGAGTGATGGGCAATTTGGGTTGTTCATGCTGTCCCACCAGTAGCACTTTCTCGGTTGACTTTGAACCTTCATGGGAAACCTTCCTTTCCCGGTTGGATTATCATTTATGGATAGATTCTGTATGTTAATCCTTTCCTCTGGGGTCCATTTCCTCCCAACTGCACAATTTCCTATGGCAGAAATCATATGTCATGCTTTCAAATGTGCCTCACACTGTTTCTGCTGTTGATTTAATTGTTGACTCCTTCATTCTGCATTCCAGTGTCTTGACACATTTACGTCAAGACATGTGCGTGTTGCGTCTTTCGATCATGTAATTTGACTGGGGTGGCACACACCATGCTGCCATGATAACCACCACTCCAACAGCTGTCTAGGTTCAGCCCATGCCATGAGTGCAGACCATGAGAGAATGTTAACAAATATGGAAGCACAACATTTGCCTTTGTGAAACCTTGTGGTGGTAGGTGAAGACATGGGCTGCCACCAATTATTTGAAATAGGCTGATAAAAGATTTATCTGTGATGGCACTGGGCTTTGTTGATACACACGTGATTATGGTACAACAATCATGTCATGCTTTCTTCAGAGGCACCACATCTGTAAATTTCAACATCAATATGAATTCAGGGACCATTATTTGGAGACAATGGTGTGTCTCAGGGACTTGGAAGATTGGTCATGAATGAGTCAGTACTTAATATTGAAATATGGTTTGGTTGACAATACATTTACCAAGTCTGAAGCATTACGGCTAGGGTACATACATTTACCTGGAATTAACAGTTGAGGGAAGTCATAGAACTCTCTCATTGGAAGAAATCGGCATTGCACAGATCTTACATAGCAGTTGGTTTCTGTTTTGGTGAAATTGAAAATATTATACTGTTTATGGACAGCATGCTTCAAAAAGGAGGAAACAAAGGGCTGGTGTCCTACCATATAGATTTAGTCTCTTTACACAGACATTTTCTGTAAAGATTACAATATTTTACATGCTTAGTATATGTAGAAATGTATGGTTTGGCTCGCTTTCATTAAGAGAGAGGGGAGCAAAAACACATGTTGAGTGTACTTATTTTTATTTAGCCAATGTCAAAAAGGTGCGGGCTCAATTTCACATTATGTTTTTATTTCCCTGTTAAAGTGCATCCTATATCAGGGAAAAAACAGGATCTGCATGTCATTTGCAATCATATTATAAAGGAAAGAGCACAAGTATATTCAAAACACAAATAAATGCGCATTGACATTTAAATATAAACACACGTGCTAAACAGTTGCAGAACTATGACAACTGTTGAGGTTGGCCTCTATGTACAGCACATTTAAATACTCTAAGTGTTTTATAGGGCAACCAATAAGTAATATAGTAACAGTAAGGTTCAAACTGTAAAAATCAATTAAAAAAAGTAGTCACTAGTACATCCTTCTTGGTATTTTTGAGGTGCACTGAGTGTTGGGGAGTGACCTAGTTGTTGGTCTACGTCTGGATGTAGATCAAGTGATGGTGCGGGACGGGGGTGGCATGCCCTCAAGCTGGAATGTCCTGTGACGTTTCGGCAAGGAAGCCTTCTTCATGAACCTAGACCAGGTCTCCCTAGATGGGGGAACAGAGCGGGGAAAACTCAATCAGTGTTGGGCTCTTCTAGGATGGGGCCTAGTGGCTCCACTACTAGCATGTATTAAAATTAAATAAAAAACGGTAAGGTTAGAGAATGTAAGGAACATAGCGTTCATACACTTTCTGGTAGCCTGTGAAAGCCAGTTACTGACATGGATGAGGTAAAGTGTGGTGCGTCTTCTTGTGGGGGATAGGCGAATTAGCCTGTCATTGTCTTGTTAAGAGACGGTGCTTCTATTGCCACACATGACAAATGGAGTGCTGGAAGTATGGAAAGACAAGGATCAAGGTAAGGTGGCTGAGGTGTGCTTAACCTAATTATGAGTTATGAAGTGCCAAAGCCAAAGAATGGAAAGTACCTGAGCAGCCATTTGCTAGCAAGTGGATGGACTGGGCAGGGCTGAGGCGGCTGGTGCCTGGAGCTATGCCTGCACGGGAAGAAATAGAGACAAAAAATGGAAGCTATGTAACCCACGTGAAGGTAGGTCCGTGAGACAGTGAAGGTGCATTGACTCTCTTATGGAAAGGAAAAAAGGGCAGGAAACCGTACCTGAATTTTGGTATTGGGATGTTAGAAATCCACTAAGGTTTGGCGTGGCATGCCCAGTAGTTTTACAGGTCAAGATGAACATGATGAGTCTGTTCGTCAGAGCTTGGAAGACCTAGATCCAGGGGAAGAAGGACAGGGAATAGGGTAAGGAGCCGCGTGATTATGCCGGGTAAAAAATGACCGGTTGTGCGGTCTCGGTACGGAAGGGGCGCTCCCAGTTGAAAAGGAGGGGCAGGCATCCCATAAAGAGCATTCTGATTGCACCCATAACTGATCTGTGTCAGGGAAACAGCTCTGCAAAATGATACCTATGGCATGTGCATGCTATGCAAAACAACGTAGGCCATTTTACCATTAGCCAAAAAACTCGGCACACATTTGTTTCACCGGAGCATGGATGCTGAGGGCTTACACATAGACACAACGGTAGATCCTAAAATGTTCATACGTTTCTAAATGACTGCTAACCTTACTAGAGAGCATTTCAGGGGTTCTGGGTCATGAATTAGGGAGCATCTTACGCAAATTGAAGTGTACCAACATGAAAAATAAGGAATCACAAATCCAAAATGGCAGACCAGCTTATTGAGGGTTTTGTAGTATCTGAGAGTGTTGTGAACCGTACACAGGTGTTCTCTGTATAAATCATAGCTCCAAACTAAATTGTCTTCAAAGCTGCAGCCCAGCCACTGTGGAGGAGACACAAGACTATGATGAGCCAGTGTCTCAGTCAAGCAGTGTGGGTGTTGACATCACTCACCCTATTTCACAAACAAAAAAGAGTAACATACACATTTTTTAAAAAGGCGACTAATTGAACCTTTTCATCCTCAACCATACCCTTTACAAACCCATCATAACCCAAATCACACAACACCCATCTCCAGCATTATAACCCAGCACCCATCATAAACTACCTCTTCCACTGTAAAGCAATACCATTATTTAGCCATTTAACACAACACTTCTGAAAAACCACATAACTTCTTGGGGGGGGGGGGCACTGGGGAGCCCAGCTGCCCATTCCAAATGCTTCCTTAATTGGTTCACAACAGAGTAGTCAAGAGGGACAGTGGAGGGCACCAGACAGTTTGTGGTTCCAGGCTCTCTTGACAACACCAGAAAAGCCCAGCTGGTGTAATTCTACAGGCAATCACGAGTCTGGGGACAAAATGGAAAATGCTCACTTTTATTTCCCAGTGAACTTCCTTATCCACTGACTCTGTGTAACATTGATGGCAGCTCTGTTCATGGCTGGCTATTTGCCTCCAACCATTTCCTCCAGTTAGTGACTAGATGGCACTACTTCTTTTGGGGTATGTGCATCATTACTCTTTGTAGGGGCAGCGTTGTGCAGGGCCACTGCCTGCTGCCATGAGGATCCTCTTGCCCTTTTGATGCATCCATTTATTTAATTTTAGCATTTTTACAAGCACACAAAGCCCATGGGCATCTAGGCTCTAGTCACAGAGCAATTGTAGGATCACAAGAAAAGGTGCAATAGTTAGTTCAAAAGGTGTGTTGTGATTTTTTTTTGTTTTCTGAACAAGGGGAAGGAAGGCTCCGCCTGCAAGTGGAGGGGAGGTTATTACAGAGAATGGTTGCACAGGCTGGGAAATTGGACCCCCCTGATCTTTTGTGGTTACATCTTGATATAGTAAGACAGTGTTTGTAGTCAAATCTCTGAGACCTCACTGATGTCCTGTTTTTTAAGTTTCTGCATGAGGTACGTTGGTGCGTGGTTGGACAAGCATCAGCGGGTGATGGAGAGAATCTTGAATTTGACCGTGAGCCAGTGAACAGATCTTATGACTTCAGAGACGTGAACGTGCTTTGCCAGTTCCAACACAGTGAGGAGAGGGTGTTATTCTGTTTAACTTGTTTAAGTTTTCTTCTGTAGTACCACAGAATAGTGTCATTGTGCAAGCATAGTAGAGTATGAGTATTTGAATGAGGTATGGTTCATGGCGACACCGCACCAACACAAGTATGTGTATAGAAATGCAGTGGGATCTCTCCTCTGGTTTGGGGTTTGGTCAATTGCTAGTTGTACAGAGTTAAAGTGAGGTGAGGAATGGGTCAGTGGTGTTTGTGAAAATAGGGGTGGTGCCTTCCCATTCACGTGACTAAGAGAAGTAGAGTATGGGCAGATAGGGGGGCAGCTTCTGTAACAATGAGTGGCTGTTGTTGGAGGCACAGCGAGTATGTTGAGGGATGCATCTCTCAAAAAATGATGCCTTGTATGAATGTTCCTTGTACGTTTCCTTTTGTGGATTTGTATGTGTGAATAAGGGAGATGTGTTGTATCATGCTTGGTGTGAATGCAGGAGTTGGGGAATGCCTGAGAGAAAGTTGGTGTGTCTGAGAGAATGTTTGGTTGTGAGTGCAGGAATCCCTATTGTGACGGTTCCAGAGTATGTCAGTTGGGGAGGCCCAGCCTGGGTGATGGGACCCAGTGGTTCATGCTTACCATCTTAAGTGTAACTGGAATTAAACTTACTTGTGGAAGCTACACAAGTTGACAAAGGAGCTTTGTTTATTACAGTTACAATAGTCCAACTTGGATTTGATGAGTGCTCGAGTAACTGTAAGGCGATTTTCCATGGAGAGGAAAGGTTTAATCATATTAATAAGCTTCTTAGTGTAGGCTGAGGACGAGGCAATGTGGTCGATCTGCTGTGACATGCTGAGTGGCATCCAGGTATACACCCATTGTTTTTACTGAGTAAGAAAAAAGGATTCTGTGGACCTCGATGATGAAAGATTTGACGGCATTGTCAAGTTTGGTGAGGCGGGCTGGGGAGACATTGAGCAGCAGCTCTGTTTTCTCATCATTCAGGCAACGGCTGTGCAAGCCCATCCAGGTTTGAATAGTTTAATAGATGGTGTTTACCTTGAGGGTGTCTTGAGTATAGTTGCCAGAGGGGAGATAAGGATGTGTGTGTCATCGGCAAAGTGTATGATGTAACAAGGGAGTCAATGAGGTCAAATGGGGGCTTTGTGAAGATATTGTAGAGGGTGGGCGAGACACACGACCCTTGGGGGATGCCGCAGGAGATTGTTGTGGGGCAGGCAGCCACATTGCCCACTAAGACTCTGGAGGTTCTGTTGGACAGGAAGGATGAGATCCATTTGGTGGCATAAGAAATAAAATCAGCACAAGACAGAGAAATGAGGAGGCCATCTCTATGGCCTGAATTCAGTACCTGAGGAAATGATGCAACTCTGAAGTGGTAAAGGGTTTTTGAAATTCAACACATTTCATAATCATTACTGGTATGATGATGAGGAGGTGATTGTGCCTTGGTGGCTGTGGAACTGGTTGCAGCTCTAGCACACTTCTGTTTCACTCTGTTTCCATTATTAAACTCCTCAGACAGCCCAACACCTATGGAGGAAGAGACACTGAGAATCCAATCCCCAGTGCAGCATACATGCCTACACCTTAAAATATTCTACATGCCAGTTGGAACAACATCTGTGAGTGTGTGCCATTGGCGTTGTGGGATATATTTACCCACTCAGCAGTTCTCCCATCCAAAACCAAGCTGCACTTCAGCAGAAACAGCAAAATGGCTGCACTGGCTCCTTTGAGCACCACTGCCTCACGTCAAAACTGTGTTTTGCAACTACATAAAGAGAGCTGCACCATCTTGCCAAGCACATATTGGGTAGGATGTAACAAGGGGGCACACTGAGTAAGCCTGCAAGTGTGTTTTCACATGTACAAAAGAAGGGGAGTGAAAAAGCAGCAAGCCCAAAGTTCCGATTTGAAAAAGGGAAATATTTACATTTAAAAATGATGCCGCTCTGATGCTCTTTTCCTCTGATTCCTCATCACACTAGTTTCAATAATGAGACCCTGTCAAGCCCATCCACATCCACATTGTGCTCCAGCAGACATGAACAGTATCCCTGAATGACAAGCTGTTGTTCAGGTCTGAAGAAATCAAAAGAAGCTTTACTTCAGCTACACAGCAAATGCTTTACTTTTGGGCTACAAAATGTCAAAGATCAATACGTCAAAAAGGCCCTGGCTCTATGGGCCTATGTCAATTTCAGTGCATCTGTGTTTTAAACCAACTGCTGCACACAAGAAGCTAACTATGGCTACAAAACAATGTGGAAATGCAGAGGGAAGAGAAAAAATGAATTTGAAAGGAAAATGCCAGCAGTCACCACATGTTTAAATGTACTTTTACAAATAAAGAAAAATACGTACATTGGATAAGGTCTTGCCCTTATCCAGCAATGTGAGGGGGTTTTGTGCTGTGAAACATATATGGGAGATCTTATTCATCAGGCTTTATTCTGATTTATAACACAAATAAATAAAATAAGGAATTAAATTGCATTGGCTACATGGGGGAAATCGACCCCAAACGGATTTCTGCTTGGCGTTGCCAGCAACAGAAGGCCCTTCACAGTAGACGCTAGAACACATAAGTCCTAATAGCTCCCTTGGCAGTTTTTTATCTGGGCTGAGGCCTCTTACAATGGAAGTTCTGGGACACGAACCTGTGAAGTACAAGTGGCCATGAACATTCAATCAAACTGGGAAACATCCTCCCCACAGTGGGCTGAATTGACAGTTGGTTGTAGCTGGAGAGAAAGAAATGTTTCAGTAAAGGACAAATGGCGCCCATTTGTTTCAAAAGACTATTTTATTAAGAAACTTTGAAGATAGTTATTTTTGCAACGGAAATTCACAGTAATGTAAAAAAGTTAACAGTTTTAATGTGATTTTGTGGGTTTTAATTTGACGTTTTAGCCTTCACTGCCACCTTGGGAACAGAAATGGCAGAGAATTGGGTATTCCACGGAAAGTGTATATGATGCCACTGTGAAAATCAATACTGTTATGCCTAATGATAATCCCTACACATGTATAAAGTTATATTATTTTGGGCCAAATATTTCACACTAAAAATGACTAAAAATTGTTAGAAGGGCAAAACAATGTTTCACAAACTGGAGAGTTGGACTGGCAGGTTCTGCATAAAATATGTAACCTGCTTATGTAATTTGCTAAAAGGTCCCAACTGTACAAATGTGCCATTTATGGCAAAGCTGGATTTTAGCTAAAGAAACTTTGGGAGGTTCTGGACATTGTAAAACTCAACTCATAAATCTGACATCATGCTCCTGAAACCCAACCAGCTGAGACGAAAGCGGTAACTATCACCCCTGACCAATCCAGTTATTTAGAGGCGTGCTTTGCTAAGCCTGCCCTGCCCTACCATATAATTCTATGATGTCACCATGCTCTATAAAAAGGGTGGCTGACAGAAATCTGGACACACTGTTTCCTGAATTCCCGGCACCTGCGTTCCTGATCATCTACATTCATCTTGCCAGATTCCAGATCGCACAGCAAAGCATAGCTGAATCCAGATTCCACTACAAGGCCAAAGCATATTTGATCCTATCCCAGTAAGGCCAAAATGTTGCTGATCCTACCCCAGCAAGGCCTAAATCCTGAAATCCCACTAATAATCACAATGACCAAAGGTTAAAGTTGTGGTACTCCTTTGGGAAGCATCCTGTGACCTGACCAGCTTTTTGCCCACTTACTGCATGCCCGCTGCAACCTTGAAATCTAGCTGTCCTTGTTATCCAGTGAACAGACAGGCCCAGCTGTTGTTCTACTAGGAGAGTCTGCTGCTACCTGGTGACCCAAGCCCTGGAGTCCAGAACCCGGTTGACTGTTCCTAATCCCAATTCTAAGAGCAGACTGTGAGTATCGCACATTCCATAACACATAGTCTACCCCATCTTGACTTTTGTATTTGTTCCACTCTCTAAGCAACCCTATACAAACCCTGATAACTTCTATATACTGTTCTAATTGTATGTGCACCATGTACTTGTTTTTTCCTAGTGTAAGCACAATTCTTTCCTTCACCTCATATTGTAAATCCTTAGTAATATTTGTAATAATTTAAAGTAATTCCCACATAGATCTGAACATGGGGGGAAAAGGTTGATGTTGCGAATCAATCTTTGAATGTATCGTGGCTTTCTTTAACAATATAGGGGGTCATTACGATTGGTTTGGAGGCAGCCATGGCGCTAATGCTTTAATGATATCTTACCTTATGGTGGATAGTGATATAACAACCCTAATACTGTGATAAATCATAGGTATATTATTATTTAAACACACATATAATTAGTTATTTGTCCAAATCCGAGTGTCATTTTAGGCCTTTGCAAAGGGGTTTTGTGAGGGAAGGTCTTTTGATTCAGTTTGCCGTCTTTTATGTCTGACTACCTGCTTCTTCGTTCTATCCACTCAGAATTTGAATTGTGGGTTGATGGAACATTGCAGGGGGAAACCTTACTTGGGTGCTATCTATCCTAATTCAAAAAGTTCCCCTATTCAATTTGGCTTTGGATACATTGTACTAGAAAGTTTACCAAGTGCATTGCTTCCATTTCCATTTTCATTATCACCCAATTGATGATTGCTGCCCAATATTAAAATTTGTGTGATTTTTGTGAATTCTAAAAATAAATAAATATTGTATTTTCACCAACCAGCCTGTTTCATGGTCCATTGTGACCTGGGGTATTTGTAAAAGGGGGTGTGAGACTGGTCGGGTACTGGTTGAATTTGAATTAGTTGAAATTAAAGAAAAAGCATTCCTATTGAGCAGCACACCCCAGGCTAAGACCAAGTGTCCTGGTCCAGTGTGTGAAGCACGGTTGGAATCCTGAACAAATTGGGGGCTCGAGTCAGGGATTGAGTGTGTTTATTCACCCATGACAGCCTAACACAGCAGACTAACCTCCAAGGTAGGAATACTTTGTGTGGCTAGGACACTGTGTTACGCTGTAGAAGCGCTTCTCCAAAACAAACATCCTAAGTACCAGGCCTGTGTTTAGAATTAAAGCTAAAGCAATCCCAAAGATAGACATAAAGCAATAGAATAAAGACTACCCTTCCATAAATAACTTAATAAAGAAAGAACACATTCCAAAATGTCCACAATAGAGATCAACATAGCTAGGGAACACCTGCTGCACAAATTATTTGTCAGGGGGGAATGGCTACAAAAAGATGAAAAAGTTTGGCTAGAAGAAATAACACAACAGGTCACTGCCATAGACATGGATATATGGCAGGACCGTGGCCTATTACATCAAGCTTTGAGCGAGTTATACATGACTCCGAAAATTAAAGAGGAGCAGGTTAAAATTTTCAGAATTGCGGCCTATATGTATCTTCATATGGGAGTGATGCGGGAAAAGCATGGGGTAAATACAACTCTTGCGCAAAATCAATCCAGACTTTTAGCTCAGATAGAGACTGAACAAAAATTGCAAAAGAGCCAAGATTTTGAGTCAGCATCTGGAAATTATATTCAAAAGCTAAAAGAGGATTTGGTTCTCCAACAGCAGAATAATGTAGACCAAGAGACCCAATTAGATGCATTGAAAGAGGAGTGTAGGGAAAAGGTTGACTGCAAGAGAGTCAACAGAAGTTAAATCAAAAAATAAAATATAATAGAGTCTGTGCAGAGCAGATAGTTACTCTACAAGATCAGATAAAAAAATTGGAAGAGGAAAATAATTATTTATGAGAGACCTCCACTCTCAATCAGAATTTGATGAAGAGCGCCAGAAATGAGGCGCCATAACACAACAAAGGGATGACCTGGCTGAACAAAGGGGCGCTCTGTATCAGGAGAAAGAAGCCTTCCACTAGGAAATGTGTACTTTAAAAATCAATCTGGAGAGAAGGGATTCAGACCTTCAAGGACGGACGGGCCTAAAAGAAGAATATGATAAATTAATGGGACAAAGGAGACAAATGGAACGCGATTTAGAACAGGCCATAGAGGCTGTAAATGTGTAGAAAAGAGAGGCTCACCACCTACAATAAAAAATGGCTAAGGGTGCCAAAACTGTACAGGCAGCACAAAGAGATAATGAGGCCCTCGGCAAGGAGAATGATGGACTCCACTGTAAAGACCGGAGGGGGGTCTGCACTTCTGCTCTCTATATGGTAGAGGAGAGGAACAGAGGACCCCTGTCAAGATTCTCTATTCGGTAGCTATGGTCGAGCAATCAAGGCCTAGCTTCTCAGGAGGTGATGCAAGTTTGTTCTTAGGTACAGTGTAGTCCCCAAGCACCCACAAACGAATGTCCACACACTGTATCGGTTACAACACAGTCTTTATATAATTAATGTTCAAAGGTATATACAATATCACGATAACTCACTTTGTACTCCGAAAATCAGCAATGGTAAATATATACAGTTTCTAAAGTGGTACCACTAACGTTATTAGATCTCATTAAAGTGCATACGGTCAGAACGACACACAGATCAGAATAAAGAGGAAACCAACAGTAGAGAGAGGAAGGAAAGCAAGATGGTTGAACAATTGGCAGAATACTGGCCCCGATACCTAGACACAGTTCTGTGTGGAGATCCCCCCACCTGGGCAACCTGTAGAAGAAAGTTGCAAGCCCAGCCCATATATTGTTCACACTAGACTTTCCAATAGTTCTGCAACCCCAAAGTACCTTGGCGTTGTAGCGTTCCGCGTCGGGGGAACGGCCCTTCTTGCGTGTCCTCCCTTTCAGGCAGGAGTCACGGGTGGTCGAACATCCGACGGAGAAAAAGTCAAGCTACGACGGTGAAGTGGCCGCGCCGTTCCTAGCGTTGCTCGTTGATGGGGAAGCGTGAACGTCCTGCAAGGAAGAGGCGTGCAGGGCACCTCGGTGTCTATAGTTCTGGACCGCAAAGAGTTGAAGAACTGTGGCCCAGCAAGGGCGTTGAGTCGTCGGCTTCTCTGTGGTCTTTGGGTGGCGGGAAACCCACCGGTGGATGTTCCTCGGCTCATCTACGGTCAGGCCTTCTCCTGCAGGATACAGCGGCGATGATGCGGAGGAGAGAGTCCTTGGATCAAATGAAGGTTCTTAGGCAACGGGAGCACAGCGGCTCCAGTCGGCTACGGCGGTCGTCGACAGTGGCGGACAACAATCCGGGTGCTTTGCCTTGGAGTTCCGCAGCAATCCCCGTATCGTGTCGGCAGTCTGTCGAAGGTCTGTCTACCAGGGAGCTTAGGCAAAGATCCGCTGTGCACGATGGTACCTCGTAGCTCGGGAAGAGGGTCCTCTCTGGGTCAGTTCTTGAAGCACAGCAGCTTTCAGATTGCGAAGGAGAGCAACAGCAATTCTTCTCGTCCAGCAGGGTTTCAAGATCAAGCTTCACTTACTCCAGTTACTCATCGTAGTGGACTTCAGCTTCTGAACACGATTCCTAGCAGTGAGAGGTCCGCAGATATACTGTTGGTCGGCCATTCATTCCGCTGGGTCACACTCAAGCATCCAATCACGACTATGGTCATTCATGCATGCAGGCAGCCAATCAGGGAAACGGGGCATTCAGGCCATTCACTTCTCTCCAGACACTCACAACAAGTTATGTGTATTGGAACAAGTATCGAGCCATTCAACACTCCAAGCTGCATTCATACCGGTTTCGGGCAGGGCTGTCTCAACCATTGTGTCAACCACCAGATACTAGACAGCCACAACATAGCATGTACATTCGTCATACACTCCATTCACCTAGGTCCCACCCACAGGCGTACCCACAACATACGTTCGTTGAGAAGGCTCCAGCCAGTCTGGTCGGTACTTCCCCACACTACCATATATGGAACTTCCACCCAACAGCCAGTCAGGGGGAAGGGACAGAGGCAGGGCTTCCCGGGACTTCGGGAAGATCAAGGTAACAGGTGATGGAAGGCAAGAGGCCATGGGGGCCATTTTGTCTCCATTCAGAATCTACCGATTCCAATGACGGGGCCTGGGCATCCCAAAATGGAGGATGCTCAGGGCACCAGTCATTTCAGCATGGAGCTGCCACCAGCCCGTACCATGCTCTGTGGGTCACCCACATGTGCCCAAAAACATACACTAGGGGCGCAGGGTTACACCCCTACCCATGGGTGCCATTAGGGTATCCCATGGGTCTGTTCACCAAACCAAAAGAGAGAGAGCTGCACCTCCAGGAGTCCCACATGAACTCCTGCGCGGAACACACGATAAAAAGCAGTAAAGGACAAGGATCCGAGGCCCTGTCCCTCCGATGCATTTCCAGCATCACATCCACAAAGAAGTGGCAGCTCAAGAGTGGGTCATTGAGGCCAGTAAAACCTTGATAGCAGAGCAAAAGGCTCAGATCTTTAGCTATTATCAAGAGATAGGGGCTGAGAAGTTAAAACTAGCAAGGTGGGAGAAAACTTATCCTAGATCTAATACTAACTGGAGGGACCCCAAACAGATAGAGAGGGACAGGGCAATCTCTCATCATAGTATGATGGCCTCTGTACTAAGGGACTCAAACCCATTTAATACATTGAACACTGCTTACTTCCTATCTACTGGTTCACATGGACCAGAAACTATGAGGCTGGCGGAATTAAATGGGTTTAGTATGATGGATCTGACAGGTCAGAACATTAAGGCTTATGTCTCTGATAAGGAAGTCGGGAATGGGAAGATAAGGATGAGGGGAAAGTCGGCGAATTAGATCTACAGAAATACGACCTTGCAAGGGACCAGTTGGTTCAATTTGTAGAAAACCCAAATGAAATGAGGCCCAAAAAGAGCATTTTGAAGACCTGCGCCCGATCAGGGCAGTGGAGGGGATCCTCCGCCAACCCTGGAAGCAGGGAGGAATCAGAAGACTACTCTCCTGTGCACCACATGGAAGTAGAAACTAGGCTGCACCATTCTGCCACCCCCTCCCAGGCTCAAAGAATCAGGGAGTGCCTAGAGAATAAGGAGGGATCCTCCAACAGTAGCGGCTCTGAGTCTGACGGCGAGTGGACTCGGGTGACAAGGCCAAAGAAGGCAAATAAACTAAAGAGATTTATGGCAAAAGACCCCAGTAGGCAGATTAAGGCCATTAGGAATATCATAACCCCATACCAAAAAAATGCTATATATTCAGTCTGGGAACATTTAGAACTCTATGAGCAAATGATGGACACTTTTCACCTTAAAGACAACCAGAACTGCATAGAGTATGCTAAGTGGAAGTTCTCTCCAGAGTACATGCTAAGTGGAAGTTCTCTCCAGAGTACTCCAGCTTCTTTGCTGGACTGGAGGACCAGAACCATTCAAGGTGGTCCACACTTTTCCACCCACAGAAACCCCCAAGAGGCTCACAAAACAGCCTACAATTTACATTGCAGGAAGATCAGGCCCCACAAGAGTTTGTGCAGGAGCTAAAACGCACCTTTGCGCAAACCACTAGGAGGGATTCGCACATATAGCAGGGAGTTTATAACCACCTTCTTTCATGTACTCCCAAAATATATCATGACCCAGCTGGTAAGGGATTTCCATGATAAAAGATCTCTGGACTGGGTAATAGAGCAGGCAACCCGCATTTATGAAGTCCAAAAACCTACAGAAAATAAAAAACAGACCAAAAACCGCAAACCACCAAACACCTATGCTGCTGCTAAGGTAGCAGAGGTGAAGGTTGCCCCTATTTTAGACATAGAAATGGGGGAGCCTAAAAATGCAACAATCCCAAACTGGCAAAACCATGGGCCAAGAAGGCCTTCAGGCCAATCACAAACAGGTGCTAATCAGGGAGGTAATCCCACTAATGGGAACCCTTATTCTCCTGAGTTTATAAATCCCAGATACAAGGGCAACCGGCCTATCTTGGGGTATGTACGGACTCCTCCACCCCAAGGGGTGGTTCCACCAGGTAAGTACTCCCCCAAGAAACCTCCCTCCTAACTTCCCTCAGGAGGGCAGTAATTCCCCAAATCCCGGATTAGGTTTCTTTCCCCAGTACCCTCAAAACCCCAACACGTAGGACAGCCTTCCTTTCTTTCCCTGGGTTCAGGAGCCCAGACAACCCAATCCGGCAGAGGGGAGGCCAAGGGGGGAGGGCTACCAAAATCTACCATATCCAGGGTATTACAGGAGAAGGGATAGTTACCATTCCCATGAACAACCGAGGTATGAGCCAAGACCCCCTGTATCAGCTGGAACGGGTATCTCAACTGGAACGCCAGGTCCAGAACCTCACCCAGGATCTGGGTCACACGTTGAGGGCTCAACAAAACCCTCAGATGAACATGGTGGCTCAGAACCCCACAATCCAAGGGTCTGGCACCCCAGAACAATGACGGGGAGAGAACCCTGACATTTCACTGGTTCTAGAGGAGTAGACACAGGGGGGCTGTAAAGCCTTAGAGGAAGCTTCCTTCCTCACCCAAGAAAAGCCCCTGGAGACCCCAGAACCAGAACTAAAATCTCCTGCCCCTGAAAATCTGCAACCCAGGGAACAGAGGGTTGGTAGGAGAAATAAAGACTTCCAAAAAGGTCCATTTTGAGGAGGAAGTTAGTGTCCTCCAATTTGAAGGGGAAGGATCCTTCAGGATTCTGGGAAAACAATCTTCTCCTTCAGGGACAGGGGAATCCCTCCCAAAGGGAAATGGGTCCCAAGAGATCTAAATGAAGACTGGGTGTGTGTGGGGACTGATGCAGAGTCACCCATCCCTGAACCCCAGAATTGTCATCCTGAGAAGAAAATGGTAATGGAAGGATCCTCCCCACAAATTGGTTGTAGTGACTGCCACCTGGTAAGCGGGGGCAGCACAGAGCGAAGGGAAACAGGGGATTCCAAAATCTCCACTATTCTAGGGTGTAACATTTTTCTTACAGATCCCCAGACTTTGACAGAGAATATTGTCCAAAATGCCACTGTGTCAAGTCCAAAATAAAGAAACTGACCACCTAGCTTGCCCAAAATGAACATTACCTTTGCCCACTTGAGGAGAAAGAGGGGAGGTTTTATGCCCCGGTTGAAGTACACGGGCAATGTACATTTTCAGCACTGGTGAACACTCTTCTGTCAAAAAGGGCCTTTGAGCAGCTAAATTCAGGAAGGGGGGAGAGATACCAGATCCCTCTCACCCCTCTTCCTCTACAACTCCAGAACTTTGACGGGAATTACATTTCTGTCGAAGGGAGAGCGGATTTGGAAAGAAGAATTGGGCGACAAAAAGTGAAACACCCGGTCATAGTCGTGACTCCAGAGGACACACCCTGTCTACTAGGGAATGACACCCTGCGCAGGTTGTCACCCCTTATAGACTGTGTGAACAAGGTCCTCTGGACTCAGACTAACAGGCCTAAAACAGAGTGTCATCCTTGTTAGTTTAAATGGCCCATGACACATGGTTGAACACAAATCTGATCATATTGCGTTTCATTTCCAGAACAATCAAATACCTGACGAGACAGTAATTGCTGTAGGACAACAAACTGGTGATTGGAACTCCTCTCCATTCCTGAAAATCAACCTTCTTTCCAGCTTTAAGTGGCATTCCACACTGGAAGGAAATACTTTGAAATTTTATACTGATTCACAATCTGAAAACCCCAATCCTATAGTCAAAAGTGATGAGAAACCACCTCAAAGTTTAGTCGATATTCAGAAAATTAGAGAAAAGTTGTTCATCCCTATTCATTTAAATGAGGGGAAGGAGTCTGTTCTCGCCCAAGTATGCGTAAAAACGCTAAGAGCTTCATAAGCAAAGCCTTGTTCAGACAGCTCCCAAAAGATCCAGCCATTCCCATATTTAAATTGATCTAAAAGTGGGAAATGGGCCTAGAAACTCCCAATTCCAAACATTTCCTGCCTAGGAGTACTCTCACAATGTCTATAGGTAACAAAAGCATATAACATAATTGTTGGGTTGTGCGAGATGTCCCTGCTGCATTCTGTTATGGCAGTGACATTCTCAATCGGTTTGCCGTTAATTTAAACCTAATAAATTACAAAGCCTGGTCCCGACTAGGGGGAAATCCCATGGACTTTGATGATTCAGAATTTTTGGTCAGCCCAATTGCTGCCGCATGCAGTTGAAGTTCAAATTGGAGAGGAAATCACCATCCCAGGATGGACACGACTATTCCCACTTGAATTAAAAATTAAGAGGACGAAAACTGCTAAATCCTGACTCACATGTACACCTCAATGCCAGTCTCCATCTCCAACAGCAGGGATTGGGGTTAAACCGAATGCCATTAGTCAATATAGAACATAACACCATTCCAATATTGATGGATAAGAGCGGCCCTAGGAGTATCACTCTGGGGGCAGGCACCATTATTGGAATGGTGGTGGATGACCGACATTTTTCCATGGATCTAGGAAATGACCTGATAGGACCAATCCCCAATGACTGTTGGGACAATGACAGTGACAATGACTTACCACCAGGCAGGATCTTCATCCGGCAACGGGGGAATTTCCTGGTGTAGTCTTCCTGCCCTTACGGGGAGGAAGTGTTAACCTGTGACAATGACTGGCTCTCTTACCTAAAACCCTCTGTCCAAGTCAACACTCTAACCAGAGATCTCTTCACCCAGCTGGAGAAGACCGCTGAGATAGCAAAACCGTAAGTCTTTCCAGGCTTCAGGCAAATTGTGGATGATGTCCTGATAAAAACTCAACTGTGGAGGAACATATAGCAGAAATCCGATATGTTCTGACCCAGTTGAGGGTTGCCGGAGCAAAACTATTCTTCCAAAAGGCACAGTGGTACAGAACCTGTGTCAGCTTCTTGGGACATGAAATGACTCCTGAGTGTCTCTGTCCCCAGGAGAAGAAAGTGGAAGCACTCCTAAAACTAAAAGACCCCACACATATGTGTGATTTAAGAAGCCTCCTTGAACTGACTAATTACAGTAGGAAGTTCATTGAGGATTACACAGAGATCACAAGACTCCTGATCCTTCTGTTGAAGGGGGGCACGTGGGAGTGGGGTCTAGAACAAGCCGAGGCAGTAAAACAACTCAAAAGAAGTCTCTCACAAGTGCTTTGTCTAGCTTACCCTGTCAAAAACAATGAGTTCTTCTTGGAGACAGAGTTCTCAAATACATGCTTCAAAGCAGTATTTTATCAAAAGCATGACAAGGTCAATAAAGTCATCTCCTATGCAATCAAGACTTTATCCTCTGTGGAGGAAAAATTCAACGATTGTGAGAAGGCACTCCTGGCAACAGTGTGGGCATTGAAGAATTACCGCCCGTTCATCGAGGGGGAACACATCACAGTGGAGACTCCACACCAGCCTTTGCAATACCTCCAAAGTGACAGAATCCGGCCCGGAAATGTGAGTAATTCCAGAATTACTTCCTGGATTCTGTCAATGCAAGGACAAAACAAGAAGAGAACCGTCGCGCAAGGTCTGGCTGACTTGCATGATTGTTCCAGAGAAAACTGTCTTGAGGATGAAAGTCTTAAAATCCTTGACAATATGGAGGCGTACCTGAATTCCCTGTACAAAGTCTATGAAGAAGAAAAGTACCAGGGAATGGCCACAGTTTATATGGACGGGTGCTCCTACCATGTTGACAACAATGGGTAAAAGGAACTGATGGCTGGCATTGGGAACGCCTGGGTGAATGATTGGTGAATGATGCCCCAGAACCCTCCACTGGGTACAAAATCGGTCCCCGTAGTAGTCAAGTGGCAGAGTTAATGGCAAAAGCCATCCTCACTGCCGTCCAACACCAACTCCACAAACTGGTCATATTCACTGATTCAGATTATGTCCAGAACAGGTTTGTTGATCACCTGGTTAATTGGAAAACCAGAGGCATGCTATGTACTAATAACAAACCTCTCAAACATGGCAAGCTAATACAACATATTGATGGTCTGGTCACCTCTAGTAGGATGACCATCTATTGGAAGAAGATCAACGGTCATTCCAGAATAAGGGGCCAGACAAAACCGGAAATGACCTAGCTGATCAGATGGCCAAAACCAGAGCCATCCAGGGGGACCTTCTCGAGATTTAGTCCCTGTTGGGGGAAATCCAGGTCACCGATATCACTAGGTCCCAGAAAAATGCTCACAATGAACTCTCAACTGCCCATTGGAGTAAGGAGACCCCAGATGCTGATGTAATTATGGCAGAAAAAGGGCATCAGATTATTGGAAAATGTTATCAACGCATTGAGGACCCAGAGAACTTTCCCCTGACAGATACCGACTACATTAGGAAAGAGGACCTCAGGGTATTGAAGTGTCCCATAATGTTCTGAATCCAAGACGGGCTGTTGGTAAGGAGATCCATATCTTGCTGTGGCCAGTGGGTGGTCCCTACCTCGTTCCAAAGCCTCATGTTAAGTCACACCCTTGATGCGGCCACAGCCGGTGATCAGGGGTTTCACACTACTTTAGAAATCTTGCGGGAGGTTGCATACTGGCCACACATGGGGCAGGACCTCGACCAATACTTGAAGGGGTGTCTTGTGTGTGCAAAATTTCAGCCAACTTCACTCACACACCAAGCTCCACTCCAGAAGAGGGGGTTAACACTGCCTTGGTCAGATTTACAAATAGATTTCATTGGGCCTGTGATTTGCTCCTCTAGGGGGAACAAGTACATGTTAACAGTAACTTGCTTGTTTACCAAATGGGTGGAATGTCTCCTGGTCCCAAATTGAAAGGCTGAAACAGCAGCTGCCTAGATGATTAACCACATTTTCTTGCATTTTGGCCTACCCCAAAGGATTGAATCAGACCTAGGAGATACTTCGGGTAAAAAGGAAACTTCACACTGCATACCGGCGTCCTCTAGTGGGGAGAGGAGAGGTACAACAAAACAATTGTGAGCATTCTGAAAAAGGTTTGTGGCAGATTCTGGGCCAAGTTGGGACATCTGATTACTGTTTGTCCTGATGGCCATCATATCTACAGCTTCTTCTGCAACCAGGATGTCTACATTTGAGCTGCTACCTCAGCATCTGCTCTATAGAACACAAGAGCAGACATTGATCAATGTCTCCACAACATATGATTATGTTGAGAATCTAAGAAAACACCATCAACATGCTTTTGCGTACGCTCAGCAGAATCTGGAAAAATCTGCAGAGGGGATGAAGACTCAATATGACTTAAAAACAACCAAAAAAGAATACCAAGTAAGAGACAAGGGACCTCTTTACGGGTCGGGCGGTCTGGAAATAACAGTGGCGGTAAACCTGCTGCCACTGTTAATTTCGGACTGCCCGATCTCGAGTCCTTCAGGCGGGAGGTGGCGTTCACCACCCGCGTGCAGGTGGATGTGGAAACACCAGCACGAGATGGTGCCGGTGTTTCCACTTCCCAATTCCCATTGAGTCCTACCGGACTCAATGGGAATGGGGATTTACCGAATTCCGCATCCGGAATTCCCGGGACACCAGAGTCGTAATGCCCTGGTAATTCCAGGAGTCCCAGAGGCGGAATGGTAATACGAGTCCGTCAGTAACCGAGCCGGAAAAACCGGCTGGTTCCCGGCAGACTCGTAATGAGGCCCAGGGTCTACTTGTACCTTTTCCAAAGGAACCAGACAAAGGAGCGGAATGTCTCCCCAGCTGGCGCAGACTTTTTGAAATTGTAGATCCAATTTCACCTGTCGCCTACAAAATCCACATCCCCAAAGGAGAGTTGGCAGAAGAGAAATGGTTCATATTAATCAGGTAAAAAAGTTGTCACCCTAGGCACCTTTTGCAGCAAATAGAGGAGACAACCAGAGAATGAGAACCGGACAAAGAAGAACCAGAAGGGAACAGATAGGTTTAGAGGTATAATTATTTAACAGGGAGTATTTTTCTTCATTGTTAGGATGAAAGGTATTCCCCAAGATTCTAGCCAAATCCATAGTTATCTGTGTCTTGGGGGTGATCAATTACCTTTATTGTCTAAATACTGTCATTATTGAATGTATGTGTGTCCCACTGCTGTCCACCGCCCTGGAGGGCAGTCAGTGGGAAAATGTAGTAACCGGTTCTGATTTATTTAATAGATTTGTATTGGTTCTGCCCATTCATCACCAAGGAGGACCTCCCCGGGGACCGGGAAGTGAAAGAGCCAAGGAAAAGCGGGAGGTGTCGCTCCACACCACAAACAAAGACATAAGGGGACGCTGCGGATGTTGCTTCACACTACAAGGAGAGACAACGGAAGGATTGTGGAGTACCGCTCCCTGATGATGGAAGGACTCCACCTGATGAACCCCATTTTGCCCTACCGATCAATTATACTTTGCCCCACTGTCCCTCAACAAGGAATCTCAGAAGAGTTGGGGAGGTTTGTGGGATATAATTACCCACTCAGCAGTACCCCCATCCATAACCAAGCTGCACTTCAGCAGAAACAGCAAAATGGCTGCGCTGGCTCCTTTGAGCACCACTGCCTCACGACAAAACTGCATTTTGCAACTACATCAATTTCAGTGCATCTGTATTTTAAACCAACTGCTGCATAAGCTAACTATGGTGACAAAACAATGTGGAAATACAGAAGGAAGAGAAAAAAACGAATTTGAAAGGAACATGTCAGCAGTCACCACATGATTAAATGTACTTTTTCAAATAAAGAAAATTACTTGTTTAAAAATATATGTTGGATAAGACCCTGCCCTTATCTAGCCATCTGAAGGGGTTTTGTGCTGTGAAACATATATGGGAGATCTTATTCAACAGGCTTTATTATGATATATAACACAAATAAATAAAATAAGGAATTAAATTGCATTGGCTACATGGTGGAAATCGTCCACAAACAGGTTTCTATTTAGGGGTTGCCAGCAACAGAAGGCCCCTCACAGTAGAAGCTAGAACATACAAGTCCTAACAGCTACCTTGGCAGACTTTTGTTCTGGGACACCAATCTATGAAGTAGAAGTGGCTATAAACATTCAATCAAACTGAGAAACCCCCTTCCCACACTTGGCTGAATTGACAGTTGGTGTTAGCTGGAGAGAAATAAATGGTTCCAGTAAAGGACAAAGGCTTCCCATTAGTTTAAAAAAACTATTTTATTAAGGTATTTTGAAGATGGTTATTTTTGCAACAGAAATTCGCAGGAATGTAAAAGGTTTACAGTTTTAATGTGATTTTGTAGGTTTTAATTTAAAATGCTGTAGCCTTCACTGCCACCTTGGGAACAGGAATGGCAGAGAATTGGGTATTTCACAGAAAGTGTACATGATGCCAATGTGAAGCTCAATACTGATATGCCTAATGATAATCCATACACATGTATAAAGTTATAGAATTTTAGGCCAAATATTTCACACTAAAAATGACTAAAAATTGTTAGAAGGGAAAAACAATGTCTCACAAACTGGGGAGTTGGACTGGCTGGTTCTGCATAACATATGTAACCTGCCTATGTAATTTGTTAAAAGGCCCCAACTGTACTAATGTGCCATTTATGGCAAAACTGGATTTTTGCTAAAGTAACTGTGGAAGGTTCTGGACTTTGTGAAACTCACATCATAAATCTGACTTCATGCCCTTGAAACCCAACCAGCTGAGAGGAAGGCAGTAACTATCATCCCTGACCAATCCAGTTGTGTAGAGGTGTGCTTAGCTAAGCCTAACCCTCCCGTATAATTCTATGATGTCATCATGCTCCTATAAAAAGGGTGGCTGACTAAACTCTGGAATCTCCTGCCCCTGCGTTTCTGATCTTCTACATTCATCTTGCCAGATTCCAGATTCCACTGCAAAGCCAAAGCATGGCTGATCCTTTCCCAGCAATACCAAAGCATTGCTGATCCTACCCCAGCAAGGCCTCAATCCTGAAATCCCACTAATAATCCCAATAACGAAAGGGGCAAGCTGCGGTATTATTTTGGGAAGCATCCTGAGACCTGACCAGCATTTTGCCCACTTACTGCATGCCCGCTGCAACCCTGCCATCCAGCTTTCCTTGTTATCCAGTGACCAGTCAGGCCCAGCTGTTGTCCTACTAGGAGAGGCCACTGCTACATGGTGACCCGAGCCCTGGAGTCCAGGACCCGGTTGACTGTTCATAATCTCAAATCTAAGAGCAGACTGTGAGTATCCCACATCCCATAATACATAGTCTACCCCATCTTGACTTTTGTCTTTGTTCCACTCTCTAAGCAACCCTATCCATACCCTGATAACTTGTATAGACTGTTCTAATTTTCTGTGCACCCTGTCCTTGTTTTTTCCTAGTGTTAGCGCAATTCTTTCCTTCACCTCATGTTGTAAATCCTTAGTAATATTTAGAATGATTTAAAGTAATTCCCACATAGATCTGAACATGGCAGGAAAAGGTTGACATTGCAAATTGATCTTTGAACGTACCATGGCTTTCTTTAGCAATATAGTCTAAAAAATTTAGTTTAAGCAAAATTTGCCTTTCATTTTTAAAACAGATTTTCTCTTTTTAACTGCTCTATTTTCCTAAACACAAACCTCATTCTACCTTCAAAATCCCTCTCAATTCACCAGATATAGCCTTCCTTTCACTTCTGTATTTTCCCTGTGCAGTGCATCTATCACCCTGCCCAAAATCCGTATTCCGATTCAGTGTTTTTCTCCCGTTTTTTGAAAGAAAACGTTTTGGCATTTAAAACTGCAAACTAGAAACTAGAAAAAATGCAACTTTTCCATGTGTGAATTCAACTGCACTGGGTGTGCAATTTCAAACTGTTTTGTGAACAGTATGCTTTTGTGATACCTTACCTTATGGTGGATATTGATCTAACATCCCTATTACTGTGATAAAACATAGGTATATCATTATTTAAACACACATATAATTAATGATTTGTCAAAATCTGACTGTTATTTTAGGCCTTTTCAAGGGGTTTATGTGAGGGAAGGTCGGATTTTGATTATGTTTGCTGCCTCTTATCCCTGAATACCTGCTGCTTCTTTCTATCCACTCAGAATTCGATAATTTGTGGGTTGAGGGAAACCTTAACTTGGGTGCTATCTATCCTAATTCAAAAAGTGCTCCTATTCAATTGGGCTTTGGATATGTTTCACTAGGTTTACCAAGTGCATTGCTTCCATTTCCATTGTCATTATCACCCCATTGGTGATTGCTGCCCAATATTAAAATGTGTGTGATTTTTGTGAATTCTAAAAATAAATAAATATTGTATTTTCACCAACCAGCCTGGTTCATGGTCCATTGTGACACGGGGTATTTGCAAAAGGGGGTGTGAGATGGGTCAGGTACCGGCTCAATTTGAATTCATTGAAATGAAAGAAAAAGCATTCCTATTGAGCACCACATCCAAGGCTAAGACCAAATGTCCAGGTCCAGTGTGTGACGCCCGATTGGAATCCTTAACAACGTCTATGTTGTTCCCATTATGGTTCAGTACCAAGTAGGGACAGGTGCATTCTTTTACACATGGAAAGTTGTGGGGTCCACTGTTAAGAGGATACACAGTGGTCTTGTATGAACAATGAGAGAGAGAGTGAGAGAAACGTTGAAGAAATCTTGCAAACACTAATGATTTAAACAGCAGTCATCAAAGGACCATACACATTCCCCATGCAGATGAGTATTTTTTGGGATTGCCGCAGGCTATACATAAATGGATGGACACATCCTATTGTAGAATAACACAAAGAACACAACAGAAGTGTGCTCAGAATACATGTCCCAGAAATGGCCCCTTGGACAATTATAGACACTGCTGCTGGTTAATTTATTGGCCACTGTTCTGTGCAATCTGGAGAATTTCTGACCGATTCCAGGCAATGTGGGATGCCAATGTATAGCAGTTTTCAGCTGGATCAAAACACCCAGCTGTCTGTGTGTGTGGGGAAGAGTATATGTGTGCCAACAGGTTGTGATGGGACTGTACCAAGAACGGAACAGATACAAGAGGCATGGGTGAATGACACCACAAACAAGAATATTCGGGAAAAGACACAAAGGCAACATGTGGTGTGGATACATTCAATCATATGCATACCTTAAAAAAGAGCATATAAAACAAACTACACACATTCTCCATGAGAGCAAAAATTGATAAATAATTTGGTATCCCCCAAATAAACATGAAGGGAACAAGATGGAGTGGCTGATGAGCCATTAACAGAGGGCAATGAAAACAGATGGGAGATGAAGTGGATGGTGGGCACCAGACTTATATACTTATTGTATTGTATTTGTCATTTATATAGCGCCCTTCCCCCTTTTGTATGGCCTCAAAGCGCTTTGTGGTTGGAACATCCTCAGTGACCATAGTCCATGTGTGGGAGATCCTAAGAGTTAATTAAAAGATGACTGTTTGCATTTTTTCAGGTTAGGGCTTAGTTGAGCTGACTAAGCTCCAGTAAGCAGCCCAGAGGGTAGGCATGTTGGTGGGTGCTGTTGGTGGTTTAGGTAGAGTGCTAGTGCCAGATATTCGAAATGGCCCCAGCTAGACTGATCTTGTTTGTAGGTTGCCACTGTATTCTAATAGCAGAGGTGTTGTGGTATGCCAGGAGTTTGTGTGGATGGCTATGTGAGCTGCTAGACCAGAAATGCATAGCCATAGTTGCATTCTAGAGTGTATGGATGTGCGGCCATGCCTGTGGCCTTTGTCCAAAGACGAGGTGAAAGTTTAATTACCTTAAGGTCGGATGAAGTTCTTCTTTGAAGTCTTTTTTCTAAGTCCAATGTCATTTCTGATCTCGCCAGTTGTGGTCTCCCTAGATTGAAAGTCTGAGCTGTGGGAGAGGAGGCCAGAGGGACAGGGGAGTGATGTACAGATGTCAGTAGGTGAAGAGGAGGAGGGGCGAAATTTGTCATGTCACTGGAAACATTGCCGGCATCCATGGAGGTTTGAGTGGATAGGTGTGTTGCTGGGTCTGGACCAGTGTTTCTGTGCGCGTATCGAAAGTATAGAGTGTGAGAGGGTTTCAAGAGGAAGCTTTGAGGGCCTTTCTGAATGTCAAGTAATTGTCAATGTTGCGGATGTGCAGGCAGAGAGTTCCAGATGATCATCGCTTGGGTGGAGAAGGAAGATCCACCCAGTCTGGTGCAGTTGTAATGTGGGACAACTAGGAGAGCTGCTGTGCCAGATCTGAGTGTCCTTGATGGGTGGTAGCGAGTGACTTTGTCTTGGAAGAATTCTGGGCCGGTGTTGTGGTTGGCATATGAGTGATGCACATGGCTATAAAGATGGTCTCGAGCAATAAGGAGCAAATGGAGGTCTTTTTGTCCTCCAGGAAACCTACCGCTAACAGAGGGCCTCATTATATTTGGTAGGATTATCTCTAAGAAAGAGTCTGACTGTTTCTACTTTAGCAGGCCAGGTTTTTCCTTTTGGAATTTGAAGATTCACCTAATGCAGTAGTGAAGGGCATGCAATTCTGGGCAGATTCTGGTTTCTGGTGCGTTTGATTGCTTGCAGTGAATTGGTAGTGTCATCTCATATGCATGCATGCACTAACAGTGGTGATCAGTTATGTCTGCCGCCATGACAAACATGGCGCCATAATTGTCTTTTGATTCACACAGGCAAGGTCTTCTTTTTCCTGGTGCTGGAAAGTGGTCACAGTATGAAGGAACTAAGCCACTTTTCAAAAATATGAAAATTGCTGTGTGTTGTACAGTTGTTGGATAATGCTCATAGTTAGGGAAGTGCTGAGACAAAGCTCTGGTTTGCAGTTTTCTTTCAGAGCTTTCCGCATAATGCAGAACATCTTAAAATAATGAGGCAGGAGCAGTGGAAACTGCAGAAAGACTTTTTCTGTGGTTTACTGCCACGTCTTCCCCATACTTAACAGGGGTTGAAGAGTCAGAATATATAGATTGTATGAGCTGTTCAGGAAATGTTGGTGAAGCACAGCTCTCTGCTTCAGTGGCTGTTTTAAAATAATTAAATTAAATGAACATTAAATATAATAAGACAAGATGATAGTCCACATGTGAAATAGAAGTGGATTTTAAAAGGTAGGTGCCCTTATTGATAGGCAGAATCATATGCAGTACCCTTTGGGAACACCACACACAATTAAGACTGCACGTGTAAGTACAATTTCACCTTTGGTACATGCCTGTACTACACAGTAAAGTGGTAGCGATGGCTGAGCAGCCAGACTTATAGCAAGAGTAAAGTGAGCAGTACAAGAGATTGCACAAAGGACAGCAATTACTATGGTTCAAACAGACACTGATTCACGGTTTCTGAGTAAAAGAATATACATTCATTTACACCATTAATTATAAAACAGTTCACTATCATAAAGCAGCAGAAAATCATAGTCTTAATATACTACAATAACCCCCAATCAATTCTGCGCAAGTTAAGCTCAAAATGAAGTGTGAGCAAAATGGCACTACAGCAATTTAAAAGGGAAAAAATACAAGGTTATTCGAAATCAATAACACCAACGAATTATAGGCAGGACAAATTATAAAAGGCTACTACAACTAGGATTCAAGTCAATAGGTCTGAGCCAATGTTAATGGTTCAGAGTCTTTGCAGAGGATCACAAAGTTCAAAGTAGTTTGCGGTTAAGTCTTTGCCAAGAGATCAAAACGAAGTTGGTTGGAGGAAAAGTTATTCAAAGGCAAAGAGAAGGACAAGCCTTCTGAGAAGCAAAAGATTTCAAGCACTTTCACCACGGTCAGACAGAACGAACGACTGGATTTGCACAGTACCTTAAATGGAGAAGAATGCTCTAGCTGAGGCAGTTGTTCCTGGCAGTGCCTGCAGGCTCACGATTCCTGAAGCTTCAGTCGTGGTGACAAGAAGGAGGATGGCTGTAGGGTCCTGCACTGCCCAGCGAAGAAGCCAGCAGCAAAACGTTGAATAAAAGGTGCACTCCTTAAAACCCAAACAGGTTATGTTCCTCCTGCTGTCCAGTTCACTTCAGCGATGGACAGCAAATTCGACCAGGAGAGGGAGGCCGGTGTTTGGCGTTTGGCGAGCTGGTTGTTCCCACCAAGCTCAAGGGAAGAAGTTTCCTTACAGATCTCTGTTGTCGAAGTTTCAGGCAATTTGGACCTGCAGCAGGGCTTCACCGGGTGTCCAGTATTTGCAGCAGTCGTCTTCCTTCAGCTCCTCATTGGTTCTCTTGTTCCAGTGTCAACTCTGCCTTCCAGTCCCAGAGACTGGCTTTTTATGCACTAAATCACCCATTCACACAGCCTGGCTGTCAATCACACAGCAGGGTGGCTCCCCTGGCAGGACAGCCACCTAACCAATCAAACTAGAGTGCGACATGGGTCTCCAAGGAGACTCTGTGTAGGGGGCCTCAAACCCCTCCCTCACATCCTTTCCACCCAGAAACTCAGGCGCCAAAGGAGGCCATCTGTGCAAGGACGGCGAACAAAGGAACCAAACCTGGTTTGGCGCGCATAGTAAAACAGGAGAAAGACCTTTACAAAAAGAAATGGTGAATAAACCCAACCGGAACCAAATAAAAATAAAAGGGGTCCAACGGTTTAGAGTTTGAGGCTACCATCATAGCCTCCAAAGGTACCAAGGCTTTTTTCATAGCTCGTGGTACAATAAAACTGGTAGATACCACTGCCACCAGCCAAATCTTAGAGAAAGGGGAACAAAAAAATGTCCCATGAGAATTAGACAAAAACGGATAACTATTAACCCTTCCAGTACTCTATTAGAAGATAGGGTGTACTGGGTCTGTAGATTTAAAAAGACTAGTAAGTCAATGGCAACTTTACATGTTCTGAGAGACACTAGTCAGTCCCAGAAAATTGAGTTTAAAGTGGGAAATCTGAAAAGACAACCCTGTGTCAATGCACTGAAGGTGCTGTGTGACACGGTAAAAAGATGATGCCCATGGAGTGGATGAGATTCCATAGTCCATGAGCAAAAACATGTACAACACCCAGCAAAACACATGTAAGATTGGGAACAAAAGGCTCACACTCTTAACAGGTAGAAAAATTAAACCCTAGAAATCCAGCAAAGCTGCTGAGGGACTCAACAGGTAAGGGAAATTAGCCATTCTGGAGAATTCTCCCTAACACTTATAAATGGGTCCGTGTTAGCGGAGGTTAACTCCTATGACTATTTCGGCCAGCACTTCACTTCTTGCAGTAATATGCAAGTGGCGGAAAATATTCAAACCTGACACAGTACAGCACTGCCATTGCCTGTTCGCATCGCATGGGCAAATACCACCAATCTATTAATCCTGGCCTAAATATTTGCAAGATGAAGGCCCAACAAGCTGCTCTACGTGCAGCCGAACTATCAGGCTGCATTAACATCAACACTGTAACTATTAGCAAAAATACATTTTCCGAACAGTTATTGGGGCTTCCACACCCTTCCCCTACACAAGCAGTTCCTTGTGAATTAGTTTGACTGAATTTAAGTATTTGGCAAAATTAAAAACATTCCTGTATTGGTTAAAAACAATTGTTACGCCCTCAGTTATTAATCCATAAGGCGGCATTGCAGGGCTTACGGGCCCAGGTTTCACGTTGTCTTCTCTCCTGTTGCTCTCATATATGATTAACATTGAGGAACCTTGGTTTACTGGAGCCTTGGGAAAGCCCAGCTAGCATTAAAAGAGAGGCTTCCACCCTGATAATAAATAGCTACCGGTCTTACATCCAAAACCGGTATATGAGTTGCATAGTATGCAATCTGGGAAGGAAGGGTTATTACACTATGAAAGTCGATTGAGGATTTGAGAGGTATTTTTACAACACACACCTGCCAAACACGCCAATATTATTTATGAATTAAGCTTCATTTAGGAATTCTAGCAGTCATCTGTGTGCTGTAACCCTTCAACCATCATGTAACAGACGTGTGTCCTTCATGGAAGTCAGCCACGCAGTCAATTCAACATGTTATGATTCTGTGGCCTTTTAAGGAGTGTCACGTAAGCATGATTTAAAAAATAGTTTGAATAACAATTGACTAAGGGCCTCATTATAAGTATGGTGGTACAGTATGAATGGTGCTGGTACGGCACTGCCACCGTTCATACCGTACTGCCATACTATGAGTTTCCCTCGTGGGTGCCTGACAGCCCTCCAGATCTGACCTGGCGGTCTGTGTGGCACCCACGAGGGAGACCGGCGGATGCACCTGAACCGTTATCAACAGTGCCGGTGCATCCATGCTCCTCATCCCCTCTCTGCCCTATGGGGCAGAATGGGAATCGGGAGCACGTCCATACCGCCACCCGCGAATGGGCAATTACGGCCCATTCAACTCGTAATGGGCCGGTAATTTCCCATTCGCGGGCGGCGGGCCGGTAGTGAGCTTGGCAGAATTCATGCCTGCCATAATGAGGCCTCATTACGACTTTGAAGGTAGCCATGCCCTTAATAAGGGCATGGCTTTTCCCAAACCTGGGTCCGGTTCCCTGAATGGGGAAATACCAGGCCATTCCGACCTTGGACGGCCCGGTATTTTCCATAGGGATCAATGGGAATGGAGAGCATGCTAACAACGGGCCCTTTAATGACTGGCCCATTGTTAGCATGCTGGGCCACTCGTGGGACCCGCTAAGGACGTCTGGTGAAACCAAGCGTCCTGATCGGGTCCCGCAATTGGACCACATAATGGGGTGGTAAGGGGTTAACGGCTCTGGCACCTTTACCAGCGCCGTTAACCCCTTACCGCCCGCCTCGTAATGAGGCCCTTCTTGTTGACATGGAAATACTCAAAGTGATGGGTTAACCTATGTGTTTGCAGGAAATAGACATGTACGTTTATAATGCTTTTCACTATTATAAAAATATTTATTACCATTACAAATGGGTGGGAGACAGACCAACACATTTGTTTATCCCAACCAACATTGTTAGGACCCAGATGCATCCTTTATCCATTACACCTTTGACCCCATGTCATAATGCAAAGAGTTATTTGTTCTGAAGCTAGACCCAGTTGCTCAGAGGTTAGAACATGCTGGCTTGGTCTACCCTATAGGCTTGTAGGACAAAAGGACAATGCCTAAAGTGGCAGGCCATGATTATAGGTTGGGGGGGATTTGATTACAGAATTTACCACATTTCTGACCAGAGTGGGCCACTTTCATAAGATACTACATTGGTTTTAACCAATGTACTAAGCAAAGATGTTTTCAAATGCATTATTTGAAACCTATTTGACCAAATACATGCCCTTGGATAGCACACAAACAGTCTCTTCTGGATAGCAATGATTGTAATGTGTGATTGTGGGCCAATATTTCATTGGTACCTAGATGTGTTTTATGCCCGAGTCACACCGTGGCTAGTTCCCATCGATTACAACTTTGAAAACAATGTTATAATGCAAAACGCTGTTACTGAAGCAGGGTCAGACTGGGCCAAGAAATGGGCCCGGACACCTCAAAAAAAGTGACCCTCATCCGTGAATCATGTCAATTCACAATTTTACAGAAAATGCTACTTATGGAGGGTTAATTGTGTTTGTTCCATGTAATGTTTTGTGTAAACACTTGAGAAAACGAGTGGTAACATTCCTTTTTCATGGCCACAGCATTTGATAATGCTTTGTTATTTAAATAGCACATTTTCCAAAGCACTGTACATAGCACATATTTACCTACAATCATTCCCAACCAAAGTAGTTTGTACTCATTTATCAATCTCTGATTAATGAAAGGCTGTGCTGGCCTTGCCACGATTTGAACCTGCTACCTGCAGATCATGCATAGATCGCAGCAGCTCCAGCGAGCACTCACCCTGCTGGTCTGTATTACTGGAGTAAGCTAGGAGGAGCAGGCTGTTCCTTCCTTCTTCTATCCCATCATCCATCACTCCATTATCCTACTCTCCCTTTCTTTCTCTTGATTTTCTTCTTTCTTTTGTTCCTTCCTTTTTTCTTGCTTCCCCTTCCATTATCTCCCCTTTCCTTCATGGGTATCTTTCCTCTCCATCTTTCCTTCCAATATCACATTGTTTCCTTCCTGTCTTTATACTATCCTTCCTCTTAACTTTCCCATCATTCTCCCCTCCTTGCTTTTGTCTCTTCTGCCATTCCTCCTTATTTCTTTCCTTCCCCACTCTCTGTAATTCCTACATCATTGTTATGTTAGCAAATAACAGTTAAAGATACATTATTATGTGTGGGTCAACAGGCTAGGTTGCACTCGAGTCGAGTGCAATGATGGGCTCTGTAGCATTCTTGAATCACAGCTGACACCAAAGGGCAACTGCATCAACAAGTCCTTAGTCGAGACGGCAGGAGAGTGTATTAAATCCATGTTCAGACAGAAGCATTTAATCTAAGCATGCATGAACCCCGTATCTGGGTCTGTCTAAGTATAGGTATCTCACAGGATTAGGAGCCAGGATTTACAATGCTTGTATGTTTTGTCTAGTCCTGCGCGTAAGGTGACAGGAAAGGATGATGTCCGCAAGCATGCAGTTTCAGCTATGACTTAACAATGTCACAATTCACCACAACCATGGTGTCACCACACACCTCATGCCGCTCAGATAATCCCGAATCTAAAGCAATGCTACACTCTGGTTACCACCTCCCCAATTCTACCCAATTCTACAGTGTGAGAACCATCCCTCGTTAAATCAGGGTATTGCACCTAAACTACCGAGGTGCGATTGCTGGCTGGAAAATTAGGAAAACCTGTCCTCAGTGCACCATGTGATGTATGACACAGCATGCTTCAGAACTGGCACTAGTGATAACCTGGCTTTAGATCACTATATTTAGACTTTAGTGAATTGAGAAGCTCTCACTTTCCACAACTTTTAAGTTAAAACCCTGAACAAACATGTCCTATATCGGAAAACACGTATTCAAAGGAAACATGGTGCAATACACATTATGTCCCTTAGGATCCCTACCAGGCACACAAATGGTCCAAGAAAACAGGCCTTGATGCAACTTCAGAAAGGGTCCTCAATGCAGCTACTGGATCTGAACCATACACAGCCTCTGAGAGGCCCCTTACTGAGGGGCCTGTAACAAAACTCCCAATGCACAGGGAAGCACAGAGAAAACGTTGTTTCATATTATTTTGTGTATTGGGGTACAACTGTGCAAGTGCAAAATAGAAGGTAGGGTCTGTACATTCAACCGTACACCCAATATATCTTAAAACAGACTGTTTGGAATAAGGGCCAGTAGTTAGATGCCAGAGACCATGACTATTGTTTGAATAAGCAAAACTGAGCTTTTAAGATATAATAATGATCGGACATCTCAGACAACAGCAAATGCAATGGTCTGCCAGCACAAATGTTCTTTTGATTTCACCCACACTTGGCCTGCAAAGGTAAGGTGGAAGCAGTGTGCAAGGTATTCTGGGAAATTGTTTTTTTTAAATTAAATTAGTTTTGCTGATTGCATTAATCCCCATATTCTGGATATATAATACATTCTGAAATACAATCCTAGGGTTTAAAGAACACGACAGCCGTATCCTGCAAAGTTTGGAAGCAAGGTCAAACACTAGGCTCCAAAGCCAACAGTTTGGACTGAGAGCGAAAGGACTACATTATGACAAATTATAGTGCACACTTTTGCTTGCCACACTTTATACCTAATTCGGATATAAAATTGACTGTCTGTATCCTATAATTGTACACTTGAACTTAGGAAATCAGCTCTTACAAGAAGCACAGAAGTGCATTGGACACTCCTATTCAACGGGCATGCACAAAATACACATACATGCAGCAATATTTACCACAGTTTAAGGGAAATTTCCATTTCTGTAAACTAAAATTATGAAGCTTTGTCCTGGCCTGTAGCAGTTTGTCCATGTCGAATTTCATACATTTTTAGAAGATAAGAGCTTTCACTCATGTGTTAAAAAGAGACAGGTGGCATGGATGCAGTTCATTTTCAGTCTTAGAGAGCTGTCAGAGAGACTCGACCATGACCTGATAAGTGTGACATACATACATACATACATAAAATCTCATGACATGAAGGAGTCAGCAAGTATGATAACACAGACCTAGGGCAGTGCAGGTCAAAACATAGAGCTTCCTGCACATATTTATTGTGACAATGGAGCCACCCAAATACTGTATTTTCACCACTCCCTCCCAGGCCCACCCAATTTAAACCTTCACAATTAACCATCTTCATTATGTTTTTTTAACACTAACAAACTGAGTAGCTTCAAATGCCTTTACCACTGGGCAGCACTGAGTGTTTTCACCACATAGCACCATCAAATTCACATGCCTTTAACACAAAGCAGCACTGACAGGAGCGTAGCAACTTTGAAAGCAGCATAACCATCTCTTTCGCGAACAGCATCACAGAGCAGCATTAATGTTTTATACGTTAGGCTGGACATTTGGTAACTCTGTCATGACTTTGCCGCAGCAGATAACCACTTCAGAACCAGTCCTGCCTGATTCGCCTAAGCTGTTGTCGGACCACCTCCATTTGTGGAGCCCTCCCACTGAGTAGCACCTCAAAGAAGTGTAGGCCAGTGTCCGGCCAGGGCTATCTTAAAATGCATAGACAGGCGCAGACTGTCTCGGACTTGCGACCAGAAACCCAGTGCCCACTAGCGAGCATCAGTGTGGCAGCCTCCAACAAACCAATTTAGCTGCACCATAAACGCCTTATGCACAGACGAGCAACATGGACAGCCATGTCCTTAACACCCCCTTGGCCCACATAATGAGAAATCAGATTCAATTGAATACTTGGGGCCAAGCTTGATAGAATATGGAGGATGGAGACAGGAAGATAAAGGTAAAAGGGGAATGGAAATTTGGAGAAGGTTGACGCTTCAATTAGTAGAATGAAAGACTACACAATTATACTATTTTCGAAAACTTCACATCAACCAGGATACCTAGGCCCTGCATGTGCCACCAGGACAGGACCTTTCATCTTTCCCTGCACCCAGTCTGTCCAGGGAAGCTTTTCCATGTGGTTCGAGTCCACACTACTTTAAGCGTGTTGTTCTGCCATTCATTCAAACTGACAATCCTGCACACGCACATTTATGTACACACAAACAGGTTATTTTTGGATTTAGTGTTTCCCTCTGCCATAGTGCACTTTTGTAAGAACTAGGACTACTACAAAGGGCGACCCTCCACCGCTGTCGAGCCCACACTGATGCATGTGTTGCAAGCAATGACCCACGCAGACCACGACAGGGCTCCCTTCTGCACCAGCTCTGGATACAGCGCCAGGAACAGCATCAAGTTTAAGTCATCTCATGCTCCCACCACCATATGCCATGGATTCTTTATTTTGAATTGTTATACTTCACTGTTTGGGTTGTTACTGAATCATGTTCACACCCCTCTTGAGAGTATAGTCTTCCCTCGCCCACATTACTACAAAAGGTGAAGGAGGTATATCTCTTAACTGTGACTGTTTTATCTTTGATTGTGTTATAATTGTTATTTTTTTATTGTTATTTTATAACGTGCTTAATACCAGAGACCAGTTACTAAGCGTGAAACCAAGATTCAAACCTGTGTTGCTATGCGTTGGTTTGCTTCCAAGACAAACATGTTGCCCTGAGCTATCCTCCTGGTTGGGTCTTGGTTTGTAGAAGAGTGAGGGTGGAGTGGGCATTTCAACCTCTACTCACCCTTGCACTCCTGCAGGGAAAATTTCACAAGTCGATTTGTCACAATTTCATAATGCAAAAAAGCTATGCTTTCTGAAGGGAGAGCCAGTAGCCCAGAGGTTAGACTGTGGGATTACCAGTGGCAAAGTGTCAGGTTTAGACCCCTTGTTGGCATGGACATTCTGAAACCGCCAGGTTACCCTGTGCCTTGAGCAAAAAAGGGTACAATATTACTTTTTTTTACAGTTTTGTGCTGTAATACAAATATTGTTTTTTTTTCTTTATTTCTATTACATACAAATGCTCTGAGAGGGAGACCAGAACCTTTATATATCTCAAATGGGATTTCTAGTTGCTAGATGTTTCTTCATCCATTACACCTTTGACCTCCATATTCATAATGCAAAACGTTATGCTTTCTTATGCTTTCACCCAGTGACTCAGAACTTAGAGCATGCAGACTCGGACTGGGCATTAGGGCAATATGGCAATGCACCAGCTGGAATGAATCTGGAGACTTTATCCCTTCTTTTCTAGGGGGAGACAAACCCTTTGGGGCTAGGAAGGTGAACCCACTCCGCAAAACCCTCCTGAGTGTTTGGGATAGAGGGAACTCACTGGGAGTGGCTCCTCCTAGAGGAAAACTACTCCCATTCCTTTCGAGAATACCCCATACCTAAGGTAGTATCTGCCTACATGGGAGTAAGAAATACTGACAATACATCTATGTTTTTGGCTCAAGCTGCTGATGAACTTTCTATATGCTTCACAATTTGTGGTGAACTAATAGCCCCTTTTGAATATTGGAGGAAGAATAAAGGACCAACAACCCTTGAATGGACGAGGAGAAACACAATGCCGAGGCGAGCCCCAGATGTGAGTATGTCAGCAAGGGGTGGAGCCACAAAGCCCAGCACAGCCCAAGAGAGACACCGTCCACCAGACAAGGAAGCACACCGGGCGTGAGAGGCAATAGCCAATGTGACTCGAAACTGGAGGCTTGACCACGTACAGGATGTGGTGTGCGGCAGTCTGCAAAACGACACTCAGTCTAGGGACAAAGGGAGGACTTGGTCCTCCGCTCTCATATCGAGAGCCAATGAGAGCGAGAGAGGGAGAGAGAGAGCTGAGATGAGTGGACCACTAAGACCTCTAGCATCCAGTGTGGAAGAGCAGCAGGCCATGGAGAATGCTGCAGTCGCTTAAGGGACAGACCTTACCTTGAGCGAGCACTGCAACAAAGAAGGTACGCGGTTGTGAAGGGTGGAGGGAGGAAAAAAGAAGACATAATGAGCAGGGAAGAGAGAAGAACTACCCTAACCCCCATCAAGGGCCATAGGGAGCAGAGAGAAGAGAGAGCACATGAAAAGGAGAAGGGTTACGGGAGCCTGAGAAACATGAGCAGCATAATCCTCGAAAAAGGGTCACAGGGATCCAAGAAAACTAAGAAAGCCAAACACAAAGGTCATAGGAACCCTAAATAACTAAGTGAGATATTGGGTCAGGGGAATCCAAAGGAGCCACAAAGCATGATGAGCAGAATGAAAAGCAGATATTATGGGAGCACAAAGGCACCCAACAGTTGGTCGAATTGGGGACAGATTAACCAAGTTGGTGACCAAGTTGGTGAAAAGGTATCCAGGAAATATCCCTCCACCGAAACATATGTGGGCATGTTGTTTTCCCGAAAATTGGGACTTTTTGATTGAAGTTTGGGGGAACGATGAGGAACTTTAAATAGACTGACACGACCTAACCAATTGATCCAGACCCGGGGAGGATTCCTAGGGCAACCAAAGGTATCATTGTGGAGAACCAAGAGTGCAGGTCACTCAACCTATTTTCTTTCACTTGTTGCTAAGTGGTAAGGCCGGTTTAGTGGATAGATTTAAGCTGAGGACTATTTATTATTTGGACTATAGACAAGCTCTTTATTTTGGTTAGCAATGGAACTCTCTTTTAGTAATAGGATGAGTGAGGTGTTTTCTTTTTAATTTAAATAAAAGTACATTCAAACATGTTTTCTGGTCCGAGTTCTACTTTTGACTTGCAACACAGCCCATGATTCTAGGATCAGCTAATGTTTTTTTGACAGATTGGACCACTTTTCTTTGACAGTAGTGAGCCAGTTTCATAAGTTACTACACTAGTTTTAACCAATGTTACTAAGCAAATACATTTTCCAATGCATTATTTGCAACATCATTTACCAAAAACACCCTGTCAAGCTGTCTGTTCTGCTTAGCAATGAATTGTGATGTTTGATTGTGGGACACCTTTTCATTGGTGCCTAGACGGATTGTATGCCCCAGTCCGACCTTTATATCAAATATCTCAAACCTCTGTAGGCCCAAGATCTGTAACTGAATTATGAATCTTTAATGTGATTATTGATTTTTGATACAAATGGGATGTGTTGTCTGTTTTTATATATGCTTCAAGTAAACACGAATTCCTGCTGAAAAAGCCTGGGAAAGATAACTGGTAATCATATAAACGCTGCCATAGTTCACCCTACATTGATAGTAGAATTATGAAGCTATTAGCATGCGTTTGAGGGCTATGTAATTGGAGGTTGTATGATATCGTTCTTCTTGATTGTTATTCCTCAAGTGTGGGGCAAGGTCTTAAAGATTGGTTGCTATGTATTTGACAAGTCTATTTATTGCATTTTGTGTGTTTTGTTATTATATGTTATTCTTATGATGTATTTTCTTCTAACTTTTACAGTATGTTTGTATCCCGAATTAACAGAGTTATTTATTTATGTGTACATGGTTGATATCATCCTTTCTGCAATTGAGCGAAGCACCCGTATGTGCAAAAAATGGAAAAATGGCAAATGCAGCCAAAATATAAAAGCACTATGTTACACATTTTAAATAAAATGGGCCGACATGTCTCAGATCAAGAGTATAGAAGTTCTTCATGTCCGTGTCCACTCCTGCTTCTGGTAAGTATCTTTCTTGTAGCAACCAAGCAAATAATCACTGCTGCCCCCAACATAATGGGCCTCAATACGAGTTTGGCGGTAGCCTGCCTGCAATACAGGCAGGCTACCTCCAAACTTGCAAAAATATCAGGTACCCGCGAATGGGCAATTACCGGGTAATTCCGAGTTTGGTGGATCCGGTAATTGCCGATTTGCGGGTGACGGTAATAAGGGACTCCCCATTCCCATTCGTCCCCATAGTGGGAGCGTGGTAGCACCGGAACATGCTACCATCATGTTCTGCTCGCGGGTGCCGGTACGGCTACCAAGTCAGACCTGGTGGCTGCAAGGGCATCCACGAGCAGAACACGTAGTATGTTGGTATGGTAGCAATGGTGCCGGTAGCGATACCGGCGCCTTTCCTTACCGCCATACTTGTAATGAGGCCCAATGTCCTACTCATTCACCCCGAAGAGTCCTAAACCTGTCTAAAACCAATGTGTCACTTGTTTGGATGCTGCTCTTCTGTCTTGCTCTTCTTTAAGGGCCTCAACATTTCCATACACCTCTAATTAGAGAGGGGAAATACGTAGCAGATTTCCTCCTCATCAAATTCTATGTAGAATGATTGCTTACAGCAACGTTGGGGTCATGCTTGTCCTAGATTAACAATCTCGAAAAGGGGCTCAAGGAGAGGGGCTGTTGAGTTGGTGCCCTCATTTGACCACCTAATTGGACTGCAATACCTGCTATTCAATAATTGGCCTAAAGCCCAGTTCTGAAGCCAGGTTTCCTTGCACTCAACACCCCAATTCACAACCAGTATTTCCATGTAGGAGCATTCACAACAGCTCTATGTGGACTGGACGCTGAACCCACGTGGGTGGGGAGCAAGAAACAGCCCCTGCTTACATGAGGTAAGTGATCACGGTTGCAGTGGTGCAGATTCAAGATCAGGCCATGAGGAAGAAATAAGAAAAACATGTAAGCACTCATGCAGAGCATGAGCCTTTCTCTTTGGGGATGGGAAATTCCACCAATGATCTGCATGTTTTCTTGGTCCTGTATTTCAAAGGGGAGATCAGGCTCACGGAAATCAGCCTGGGACAGCCATATGTGAGCACATACCTCTGTGAATCAGGCATATGCTTTGGTGTGTGGTAGCAACTCCCGCACATGACCCACCACAAACTCTATGGGGCGAGTGGATTCTGTGAATCAATCTTCCCTCTAATGCAGTTTTTGTTGACGTGTTTCTGCAAAATGTCATATGAGTGAAAGTGAACAAAAACATCTGCAACACAACGTTGTAATGCACACTCGTTTCCTGGATTAATATGAACAAGACTGGCATTACAACAACAACAACAACAACAAAAACAACAACAAAAACCCAGACAACAAACAGGGACATTTGAGACAGCTGGTCACTATTCAGGTTGGTTAAAACAATAAACTATGTTGCTCTGATGGAAAACTGGAAACTTAACCAGGCCTGCATCTTTAATATGCTTTGGCAATTCCATTCTACACACAAATATAAAGGTGTGCATGTTTCCACAAAAAATAATACTAAGATTCATAATAATTAAATCAATAAAGTTTGATCCACCACTGAGTTGTGTATGTCCATGTGCAAACAGAAGATTAATTCACTGTCGACATTCTTCATGCAGGTGTTCTATAAATCATGGGTACTGTCTAATTAATGCTATAACATCATTTTATTTCATGTGCCAGGACAGTGCAGATATCGTTTTAGACCGTAGATATTGGAAGTAAAGAAATTGTCTTGACTTTGTCTTGCTTGCGTCTAATAATTATGGCACAATCCAGTAGTCTCCTATGTAATTGCAAGAACTGATGGTAAAGTAGTTTCTCTACTTTTCCGTCGTGTCAGTTCCCTTTCTAGGGATGCCAAAGGCTCGTTTCTAAGCGCAGTCTTACTTGCTCACTTAATGTCACACCTTCTTATGGGAGAGGGAAATTACCTGCAACTTCAGGTATTCATAATCTCTGCAACCGAAGGATGGGTTCCACTTCCCTGCTGTGCGAGTTTTAGAATTGATTTTCTGAAATGACAGCAAAAGGTAGCTCTTAAAACCCATCTGATCGTGTCCAGCCTGACACTTGTTGATTGCATGGCTTGCATCTATGTTCACGTGCAAATTTAGGAGGGGAAATCTTCGAACTGAAAAATAAGTCTGTCACACTATAGGCAATACTACAACAGCTGCACAAAGGGGCTTGATTGCTAATGTCTTGGTGGGCTCACTCGGGGACGGCAACGGTCATGCCATAGTAATGTACTTCTCTTGCGATGTGATGTACTGTTTGTCATGGATGTTCAGACTTAAGTGTTCTATACTCCCAGATAACCTGAAGCATTTCAGGGCCATGAAAGTGGCATTTAGGAGATCGACAATATCAGAAATCATAACATAACGTAGAACATGATTCTACAATCTATTTGAAAAATAATTGTTTCATGCTGCCCCTTTGGATCATCACTGCCAACAGAGAAGACAACTTCGAATATAAAATGAACCCTGTGTATCAATTTACTGCATTCACACGTATGCAACAACTTCCGCTAAGCGTGTCACCCAGCAACAGAGATCCCATTCTTTACAGAAATGTAGTTTAGGTCTCTCCTGCCTACTTCAAAAATAGACGCAGGGGTCCAGGTGTGAAGGTGTGAAGCTGCTCTGTGATGCAGGAAGAATGCATCTTTCTGAAATGCATGCTGCATTGTGAGCAGTTGTGTTGCTGCTTGTGGTACTGTGTAGATAGGCGAGATGGTTACTGAATGTTATGTTTAAAAGCTTATTATGTTCCTATGCTCGCTAAATGGATGTGTTTCCACTTTTATGCTTCAAAGAACGTTGTACACAAGTAACAGTCCCTAAAAAGTCCCCATTGTGCCAATATTCAAGCTCTGACTTCAACAGATAACGCACAGGGATCATTTTCCACAACTTCTCTCCCAAAGACCCTACACAGGTTTGCAATAGCCCTATGACACCGGCACAATCACCACCATTCCCGTACTCTGGTACCCAGTCACAGCAATGTCCATGAACCGCACTGGCAAACGGACCATGGGAGAAAACGATAGATGAAGGGAAGAAATCCCTGCAGGTGCCCAACTCTCCCCTCAAGACAAACAAGAAAAACAAGCCTCACATGCCATCCGGCGCCAGGACAGACATTCCCCATAACCAACCCACCAAACAGGTCACCCACAGGAATCTCCGCTACTCAGCACCTCCCACCGTATCCCAAACTGGTCAGGCCTCCTCTTCCATTTCAGTGAGACCTACACAGTTTCACCCACCCATTTCCAAGAAAGCTCCACAGGGCAAAGCCCGATCTGGGGGAGCTCCTCAATACCAACATCCAGCTGCTCTTTCACCCTCTTTGACTAACTCTAACACCTGAAATGATGTGCCCGTCCACAGTATGGGCATCCGTTGCTAAAGTACATGCCACTCATCCCCAGCAGGATCCCAGTGAAAACCAGGTGTGCCCCAAGATACTGGCTCCCTCAGCCAAGAGGTAAGATGGCCCAACAGCAACGTTTTCCAAAACCTGGTTTGCAGTTTAGCCTGCCGGGCCAACTAAATATACCTGTGCAACTATGTGATACTACACACCCATACCCAGCCACCTTGTTACTGAGACTGCCACGGCAGCAAAAGAAAATTACACAGAAAAAGCAATGAATCACTCCCAAGCAACCCAATGTGGGATGCATTAAAACGCAACAAGCAAAGACAAAGGCAAGACCCACAATACGCAGATGAAAAGGAAAGAGCTAAATCTATTACAAACAACAGGGCATTCTGGGTATGCAAATAAGAGCAAGCTGATTCCTGGGGCATGCTCGATGGAAGCTGGTCAGAGAAATGAAACCGTAATAAGGCGGCAGAGGAAATATGGAGCATGTAAATCTGACAGCCAATATGAAGTGGTTGTATTGGGAATTCCTGTCAATGATACATATAAACAACACACATTTTCCAAGCTCATAGATTGCCCTTACAGGCGTACATCTGCTTTGTCCAGTAGGGGCTTTACTAACGATCATTACCTTGCTCATTTCGAAAGCCTGACACGTTGGCTCTGCCCATGCCTCTTTGTTTCATTTGGGAATTAATTCTAGTATTGAAAGTTCAGGTCCATGGCTTTGTGATGTTAAAAACATGGCGGATATGTAGAGTATGTGTTGAATCGTTAGAACATTCTATAAACAAATGTTGTGTTTGTTTTACTGATTGCTGCCAATGGATTGGATACCAAGATATGTCAGTCCCTCTAGTCAGTTTAAATAATAGAATCTAATGATATAATCTATTGAATTGACACAATTGTCTTTAGCAATTCAAACGTGGTCACAAATCACGATTGATAAGAGGAGTGGTCTGAGCTGCTTGACTACTTCACTACCCCTGTTATTTACATTGGATCTGGCCAACTGTATTTTTCATTAACCTCCAGAGTTTAATTATTTTCCCATGGAGATTTATAGTCTGCTAGAGGTATACTTACCACTGGTCTACTTTTTCTCGGCTCTAGTGTAAGTACCTAATTACAACAGATTTGCATTCCGAATCTGATGGAATGTTATAGACAGTGGTGTGCGGTTTTCACCACCATTATTTGCAAGCAATTGAGATCTTACTGGCAAGATCGTATCGGACTTACAGACTTGGATTTGGTCAAGCTTTCAGGAGGCTGTTGGCCACTTCCCTTTCAACTAACTTTCCCTTACGTATCCATTGCTATTTTCATGGCAGAACAGTGTTGAGGGGGCAGCAGTGGATTTTGGGTACTCATGCACCCATGTCTGCCTGTGTTTCATTCATATATGCCACCTTTTCTTGGATTGGTCATGTGCTGCCTGAATCACTGTTCTCTGCCTCCGTGTGAGTGGGACCCTGAGAACCTTCCATGGCCTACGATGAACAATGGCAAGATCGGGTCCCCACTCATCTGGTAAAAATCTAATAATCTGCTGTGTTTTATAGATGTGTTATTGGTGCTCTCGGACAGCGGTACCCATTCAGTACAATGTAATAGAGGATAACAAATGTTGTGTAGTAAGTAGTGTTAGAATACTTCTTGCACTGATTGTCTTCCCTGTGTTCCAAAACCATGACTCCATAGTGATTCTGAATAACTAAATCCCAGGAAGAAGTAGAGTATCCACAACAGGACGGGTTACGCTGATCACATGACTGTAAGAACCATCAATGGCATTCTCTTTTTCATAGTCATAATATAGTGTAATGAACCCCATCTGTCATTTTCAAAAGTGCCTTTCTGTTTTCAATTTTGCAAAAATGCTTCTCACTAAAACCTCTATAACTCCTTCAGTTTTAAAGATAGAAATGAAATTTCAACTCTCACTGATACCTAACATCCTTAGCTATCTCCACAACTAACAGTGTATTTGACCCGTTTTCCTTCAATATCACATAGTAAGAGTTTGCCGCGAATTTGCAAAATTCCCAAGTTTACACGTGTCATTTCCCCATTTCAGAGTGCTTTTTCCATCATCCCATCCTGATCTCAAGTGCGTATTGTTGTTTATATTATAGCTTATTTATGTTGGGACCTGATTAGCGTTGCTTTCTTTAGAACGTGTCTCCATTTAAGCATTTTTGCACCTTTTTGCAGTCTTTCACAAAGCCATTTTTCATCTGCCAGTTTACAAATAGGTTTCCTCTCTTGTTTAGGGAGGGAAGATTGCCTATAACTCTAGACATTCAGTTTCATTCCTGAAAACCTGCTGATTACTCACATTGGTGTAGGACTGCTCAATTGTATTTAAACAAAATTTTGCAGGGGGAACATTAACCTAAATGCTATCTGTGTGCAAAACAAACTGTTCTTTTTCCCTGTGTTTTCTATTTTGTCTCCTTATAAGTGAATTCAATTGCTTTGCTTATTTCTAAATTGTATTGTCACCCTTTGGGTGATTGCTGCCCCATATATATATATATATATTTAACCTATGTCTGATTGAATATTAAATAAATAAATACATCTTTACCTTTACAAACTAGCCTGATTCCTGGTTCAGTGTGACTTGGGGGATATTTTGAGAAGGGTGTGATATGAGTGGTATATCATTCAGAATATTGAACTTATAGACAAAAATAAAATAAGGGTTTAATTTGCGCACTACATAAAAGGCGACACTTGGGTGTGTGCCTGATTGAAATCCCTTACAGCCTATAGTTATCTTGAGACTGGACGATGCCAACTCCTTATACCTGGGAGCAGCATCCCAATTTAACAAACTACAACAAGCCCAAAACGCTGCCACCAAACTCCTTCAAGCCCCGGGACACAGAGACCACATCTCCCCCACTCTCCACACCCTCCACTGACTCCCTATCGGGCATAGGGCCACCTTCAAAGCCCTATGCATTACCCACCGGGCAGTGCACAAGTCCAGCCCAACGTACCTACAAGAAAAGATAAAACCCTACCTCCCATTGTGTTCCCTAAAATCAAGCACTGCCCTTTTACTAGCAATTCCATCCTCCAATGCTGCTAGTATTGGATGATCAGCCTTCTCAACCTTCGCCCCAACTCTGTGGAACTCACTCCCCCCTCACATTCAACACACCCAAGACTACATTGCCTTCCACAAAGTTCTAAGAACCTGGCTCTTTCCGTAATGCCGATTAAGACCTTTGAAGGCTCAGAAGACCCTACAACCTTCAGACAAATGTTCAATTAAATACTGAGCAGTGACACCTCTGAATACGACTAATGAAGCTACTCTGAATGCAGCAATCGAAAAAAGAGTAATGAAATCCATAATAAGGGGCTTGTAACAATAAAACATCTACTCCAGACACTCGCCTCTCCTATCGCTATGCTCACTCTACTCTACACCAACACACAATAGAGCACAGCTACACCCCTTGATCAATTTCGGGCTAGCTGCTCACATAAGAATAATACACCACAAACACCTCAACATACTGCTAGAATGCAGCTATACCCCATGTAAAATAGGCCTAGTTGCACAGATAAGCATCCTACACAGGCCTAACGCAGCCAGAATCCAGTCTCGGAGGCCAACCTCCTGATTGAACACATTCAACTGATCGCAATACCACCACACCCATTGCTAACATAGTTACCTTCAGGCAATCACTTGCGCTATGCACATAATGTGTGCACACAAGCACCCTATGATGCCCTACTCTCTCTACTGACCTGCACTACGGTCCCCAAGGGCGTTCAACCCACAAGTGCTTTGAGGTCATACCAATGATATATAGAGCGCTCTATAAATGCCAAATAACATGACATAACAATAACATAAGCAAGTTTGACCACATCTCTGAAGCAAGGTTATCTGTCCACTGGCACCCTGCCAGAGAAAGGATTACTTTCAAAATTCTTTCAACCACACACAACTGTCTGTCAAACAATGCTCCAACCAACCTTGCACAGAAAATCACTCCTCATACGTTATCCAGACCCCTGATATTTGCTCAGCGCTACTGCCTGGTCAAACCTAGATTCAGATGCAAAAGAGACAGGGACTCGAGCTTCCCAGTCATGGCAGCTAAACTTTGGAACAACCTACCCATGCACCTGCACTCTAAACCATTTTACCACCTCTTACAAAATCATCTAAAGAAACATTTGTTCAACTAATTGAAGACAGGTGGAACTGATATACTGAACCTACCATGTATGTAACTAGCACCTCGATGGCCATGCACACTCATACAAATAGAAAAATAAATAAATAAGTAAGATTTATATGTGAAGGAGAAGGTGTAAGGAGGGACAACCAAACAGGCATTTTGTTGGTGGGGAGAATGGCAATGGATTGTTAGGCTAACTTGTTTTCTAGGAAGAGGAGGAGGCCAAAGCAGTGAGAGGACATGTGCATTTTGAAGGTTGACGAGAAGGCAATTCCGGGAACTACATGTGGAGTTTGTAGGAGAGGAAGATGACAAAACAGTGTTAGGCACGTAGGCCTTATGTTGGTGGGGAGAATGCCAATACAGTGATAGGCGTACCTGTGTGTTGTAGGCAAGGCAGGCTGAGGTACCTGACCAACTCACTGGGCATTTCCCTTCATTTGGTGAACAGCTATTTTGCCACATTGTTTGCACAGCAATGTATAGGCTGGTGGCGGTGTTAGGCTATATTCTTTATTGTATTTTTGGGGGTGTTAGGCTATATTCTTTATTGTATTTTTGGGGGTAGAGGTGGAGGTGAATTTTAGAGTGGAATAGGGGCAGCCCCCCCTAATAAAAAATGCCCAAAAAATGATTGGGGAAAGGCAGTCACCATTATATAAACTAAATCAAGATGATGTAGCATTCTTTTTGCATATGTTTGTTTTGAAGGCAGAGGAGAAGTTGAGAACCTTATTTTTGTATTTTTGTTTTGAAGCTAGAGTAGAACATAAGTGAATTTTTCCATGCAATTTGCAGGCGGCTCAGATGGTCAAATCAGTGATAGGCAAACATGCATTTTGTAGTGGGGAGAACACTTCAGCGGCCCTAAGGATATGAGCCTTGTGTAGGTAGAGAAACTCCAAAGCAGTGTTAGGCATGTGTGTGTCTTAAAGATGGCTTAACTGGTCACTTCTCTGTTTCGTAGCTAGAGGAGAAAGCTGAGGCAGTAGAAACCTATGTGTGTGTTTAAAGGCGAATAACACCAACGCGGTTTTAGGCACATATGCATATTGTAGGTGGTGTGTAGACCAAAGCAGTGTTAGGTACATGTGGGGTTCAAAAGCAGGGAGAACAGAAATTCACACATGAGTTTTGTAGAAAGCCAAATCATTGAAAACCCCACATTCAGAATGAAAATGGAGGAGAACAGCTTAGCAAAATGTGCCTCTTCAGCTTTTTGTTGGTGGAGGAGACCACCAAAGCAGTGGTAGGAGTATATGCGTTTTGGAAGCAGAGAAGATTGGCAAATGCAGTGTAAGGCATGCGTGTGTTTTGTAGGAGGAGGAGAGGCAGAATCAGTGAGAACCCTACATGCGTTTTGTTTATTTAGGAGAATGCCATAGAAGTTCTAGGTATATGTTTGTTTTGTCGGCAGAGGAGAAAGCCACAGCAGTGTTAGGCACACATGAACTATGTAGATGGAGGGGAATGACAAAGCTTTCAGAACCCCAAATGCAAGCTGTTGATGAAAGAAAATGACCAGGCAGTGTCAGGAGCGTGCACTTTTTGCAGACGGTGAGAATACCAAAGTAGTGTTAGGTGAATGTGTGTGATAGACACAGAGTATGTCTATCACAGTAAGTGCTAGGCAAACTTTCTTTTTGGAGGTGGAGAATGGAAAAAAAACTGCGTTAGAAACATGTGTCCTGTAGGTAGAACACAAGGCCAGAGTAGTGTGAGTTATAAATTATGCCCATAATCTCACCTCGTGGTATCTGGGTATTGATGACAAACCACTGCCTTTCCAGTTGGAAAAGTCTCTGTACTTGTTCAAATGGATGTGAAATATCGAAACTACTCCCTTGCTAGCATGCAGTAATAGTGTCTTTTTAATGCTAATCGGGAGTGTCACAAAACGGGGGTAGGCCACAATATCACACTTGCAGTGGTCAAAATGTACGAAATGAAATAGTGGAACTACGTTCCCTACTGGCCTGCACCGCTCCCCCCAAACCCCATCGCCATGCCTCTTCCCATGCACAATACAACCCCCAAAACTCTTGCACCTGAAAGTGCAAGTTTTAACTTCTCCCTACACTTTTATTTTAAAACGAAACCATTCCGAAACAGTTTCTTTTTAGAATTAAAGTATAGGAACGGTCAAACTTAATTAAAAAAAGTATAAGAGCACCACTCCTGACTGCTCCCACCCAATTCGACCACTACACACTTGTGAGAGAGCTTACTTGCTTGTAGAAAACACAATTCTTTTTAACATTACACCATTTTGTTGAACTACCAAAAACGAAGAACTGGGGCACAGAGATGCTTTATCCTAATGGTTCTGGCGTTGCAAAAGTAATCTTCGACAACAGAATCTACTGCAAACACTGAGTCAAAAATAACTCTGATGCATGCATAAGGATATGTAAGGATTGTGTATATAATGCAAATCAACAGGACTTGTAAAGGATGAAGCACCTGCCATTCTAATTATATGCAGGGCTAGTGAGAATTGTCCAACCATGTAATAAACATTAGTAACCAGCGAGGGTCAATGAGCTTGTAACAAGCGAGCTCATTGGCCCTCACTAGGTCCTTACCAGCCAGACAAAGACTCCCCTTCAACCAGTTGGTGAAACACATCCCGTAGTGTTCTAGCCCTTTCTTCCTTCTGCCGCATTGAAAAGGACTACATAAAGTCCCTTTGGTGGCCATTTTCTTTGTTTTCATGTTTTACTATCTTTTTACTGGCTGCCATGGATAGGGAGAAGGGATTAAATGCAGTCCCTTCTCCCAGTTCCATGGCGGTCATCTTCTTTGTTTTCTTTTTTTTCACTTCATAATGGCTGCCATGGAAAGGGAGCAGGGACTATGTGTAGTCCTTTCTTCCATTTCATGGTGGCCATCTTCTTTGTTTAGATTTTATTAACTTTTTTGAATGGCCGCCATGAAAAGTGTAAGAGGATTCAATTCAACACTACAGCTAAATCAATGCCTAGTCTGGGATACTGAATGGAAACCCTTATTAATATAGCTTTATGTCCAGTTCATGCGTTCTGGATGACTACCCCTATATAACACCCCTCTCTTGGAATCCCCCTGACCCCACTGAGCCAAGAAGTAGTTCTGTTTTGCAAGTTTAAAGGTTTATTTGATAATTTAAACAATAGATATATATATCACACTTTATAATAAATTAATAATTGAATATGACACTTAATCTGAGCAGTAATCAATAATGGATAGTCGGGCACTAGCACACTTGTGAATAGGAACAGAAGAATAAGGTGGAAGAGAATACTTTATATAAGTTCAGATGGATGTAATGTTGAATGAAAAATGCAATCCAGAAAATACTCAATATGATTTCAACAAAACAATGTAATCACTTTTCTCTGGCAATCCCCTCCCCCCTTTATGCAATGCAAGGAAATGGAAGGAAAGCACATGGTTCTCAGAAATGCAATCAAATGTAATTCAGTTCACCCCAGCAAGCTTAAACTACAGAAGTTGGAAACACAGGCCCAAAATGCTTTTATATGTGCTGGCAATGAAGTGAAAAATATGCTAAAATGCTTTTAATTCCCTCTAGAGGTTCAGGGTGAGTGGTATCAAGTTAATATTAGTCCAGGCTCACTCTAGCAATGATTCAGGGATGGTTCTTAAGAGGCAAACGAATTTTTAGCAAGGAAACTGCTGTTTTCACACGTGGAGAAATTTGCAAATCGCGGTAAATTCGCGAGTGCGTTTTTCGCGATTGCGGCAAAAGTGTATGGAATAGGAATGCGGTTCTAGGTTCGTTGAAAAGCCCAGATTCTAAGCTTTCTTACTGCAAGTCTCTAAGACAAACGGTCACAGAGATATGAGCGATATGGTAAAGGTCGTTTTTCAGATTTTAAACTTTAAAAGTTCAAAGTGACAAGTGACAGCTAGCAACTAGAAAATGACAGGTGACCGTTAGGAGGCAGTTCTACTTAGATTAAAATAGGTTGAATTATATTATTTTAACTAAGAGATTGGTTCTGCACAGTTCTGCTAGGTACTCACAATATATTTTTGAATTAGAATGGGCCTCGCCACGGATCTGGTCAGGTTTTAGACTGGACTCTGGTCTGGTCTAGTCTGGGTCTCTTCACAGTGATCTGGGTCAGCTCTCTGGTTCTGCTAACAGCGGTCTGGGTCAGCTCTGCTCTGCTGGTCTAGCCTCTCTGGATTCTGGAGATTGATGGATTTGAAGTCTGGATCTCTGGATGTTGTATGGTCCGGCAGCATGCTCCGCAGCAAATGGAATTGAATGTCTCTATCTGTCCTGACTGTCTGCTTTTATGTGTTTTGAAAATGGGTGGAAAGGCTAGCTTCCTAGGCCCTACCCCTCTCCACTTGTCATTGGCCACTTCCTCCTCTTCCCCTTGATTGGGGGAATGAAACGAAGTGTCATCATGATGAGGTCTGTTTATGGTACAGAGAACCCACCCTTGTCAAATTACACACAATCTATATTTTGACCCAAAAGACATATTTGCACAGGTACACATTTGTTTAAAATTACATGCACCCATCACATATCACAGGAGGTATACCCTGTCCAAATCTGCTCTTCCTGGGAGCTTGCATTGAGAAATGGCAACATATTTCACTTTTTGGTCAAGTTACCAATATCAGATTCTTAATCAAATTTACCCAAATGTGTGCAAGGCATGCAGGCATTGATTGATGAAGTATCAGACTTTTCACATGCATACATTTTAAGTAATACCCTCTTAACTGCTAGTTTGCCCCCAGATCATGCCACCGGTTCTAAAAACCTCTTAAAATGTGGGCAGAAAAATCACAAGAATTATGGTATCATTTAAATAATTATGACAAGTCCGTACTATGAGTTATTCATCTTTTTCTAAGACCATATTCTGGCTACAGGGGTGTGTCTTTTCAGGTCACATGGTACAGAAACCAGTTTTTCCACTTTCTTCAAGCTCAGCCTCTGTCTCCAGTTTCTCCCCCTCCCAGTTTCTGCCAAGCCAGCTTGCTCTCACATGCAGTGCTCCTCCCCTTTCCTTCCAGGAGGAAGCCACATTTACGACTTCCACCAATAAAACATTTGCCTGAGTCAGGACAGGGCTTTGTTCAATTTCCTGCAGAGCCCAGGTAATTCAATCAGGGAAGTGTCAGATCCCTTTTGGTGGGAACAGCAAAAGGCAGCTGGCCTGGGAACACAGCTGTAGTGCAAGTCTCATCTCCTGTCGGGGGTAGCTGGTGGGCAGAATTCAGTTCCTTAAGCCAGGCCCCAGCTAATGTCAGTTTTAGTTACCCAGTTTTCTGCATTCAAATAAAACTAACCATTTTTACATATGCAGCTAGAATTCTGATTCTAAGTTTAAAACTATGACATTTAAACAATTGCAACCTATGTGACACTCAAAAGTAGGTCACTCATTTCTTTTAAACATTTAGATTTTTAGTGTCTTTCAGTCCAAATTTACTTAAACTGCTGAAATCCACAGCTCAGCCAGTCTTGTATAAACCTTCAAGTCACTTCAGAATATAACTTTACATTGGATCCACCTCTCAGTAAGTCTTTCTTTGGCCTGCTTTGGGTTCATTTATTCAGTTTTACACAAAAAGAGAAAAAAGTCTGGTGTTATTTTAAAACGCCGGCTTTCTGATAGTGGTGAGTACTGGTAATGCACCCATTTTTGGGATTTAAGAAAATGAATTCCCCACAATTCTAGGTTGCTTTTGGCAATCAGCATTGCCATTCCCAATGGTTTCAGACTACTGTGTGGGTAGTCCAATGGTGGTTTTAGGCAGTGCCCTTCTGTGCCCATAACATCGGCAAAAATGAGTGGCAGCCTATTCTTCATGCATTTCCCTGTGCATTTTCTGGTAAGCTCTGGCCATCATGATGTTTTCCATGTCAGTACTGCACAGTTGAGGTAGGGCTCGGATGTATGGGTAAAAACATCCCACAAAAGGGAGAAGGAACTTTATTTCTAGATCCATTGCAGCCATTTTTTTTTCCAGTTGTGAAATGTGGAGTGTCTCATAACTGAGTAAAGTACCCCAGTCCCATGGGCCACAGTAATAATAGCAATAAGCCCCTTGCTCGGGGGACATTACTGATTTAGCTAATGCTTCTGGCCTGCGTAAGGCCCTCGCTTTGCTTAGTCCTGTAACTATGGGCCCGGGGCATTACCTGAAGTCGTAATGCCCCTCCCCCCCCCAGAGCACAGGGCTTACTGCTTAAGCAACTCTAACATGCAGGAACATTAATCGTAAAACTAGTGGGCACAATTTAAGTTGATATATTTGCAGAATAATTAAATAACCTTTGCCAAACAAGGTAGGTGAGCATACATGTTACTATGACAATTTTCTCAAAGTAACCTACCCCAAAGCTGCATGTTCAGTTTAAATCTTGCAAGGATCCTGAATGATACATACACGTGCACTCACGTAAATTAAAAACAGAAGGTTGGATGTGAATGCTATACAAACTAACATAATTCTTTAGTTTCCTAGTTTGGAGGAAACATGTGTTTTGATAACTTGATGATGCATAAGGTTGATGGGCTTTATATTAACATTGGCAGTTGATTTAATGAACTTGTCAATAGTTATCTGCTGCAAACAAAGTAACATGAAAATAGATCATATCTTAAACCTAGGTTCTGGATTTAAGGGAACTGTACTCCATCCTTAATTCATTTCAATTGTTGAAATACTATTTCAAAGGATATCATTTTATTGATTCTTGTAAAACTGTTTCAAATGTCATCACAAAATGAGTAGTATGTCATCTGGGTAAACCTCTTTCAACATTTGGCTCTCCGGCAGGGCAACATTCATTGATAATGCAACATTCCTTGATGATGTTAGTAACAAGTGCTTATACTTAATTTAGTATCATATGTTTACAGTTTTCTTTTAACTCAAAACATTTCTTAAGCTTCACACACATTATGCTTTGTAACATTACATTAAAGGAGAAAAAATCAGATCACAAATCATAATTCTGTGTTTTATAATAAAATAGATAAATAATAGCTTCATAAAACCTTAAAAGAAATACAGAAAACAGAAATCAAATTCTTAGTATACTGAATTTATGAATCTAACATATAACATTAATGTATTGTTCACCCGTTCCCCTTAATTTGTTTAAACTATTCCTATTAATCCATTAATGCATTATTGTTTTGTGCATCTTTTTGTATCTTTTGTGGATATTTTATATAGTATATCCCCTATCCCAAAGTGCAATATGTTTTAACCTATAGTGCATATTCAGTAACACATGTGAAGTAAGTAGAATTCAAATAGGAAAGTAAAATGTTGATAGAATCTTATATGTAATTAAAGTTTTGTAATAAAACTAATTGTTACAAATAAAAAAAAAGAATTCAGATAACTACTCATGTTCAGTCTATCGATGACCTCATGTGTGTATATAAAGCACTTTGTCCAATATGATGTGACAAAGCTACCTGATTAAATTCCAAATAGCGTTCTGATTGTTATATCTATTGGAATGTCTTGATGGCCTGTCGTATTGCAACAATATAAATTAGTTACTCAGTGTTTGCCATTGAGATGCGTTGGAATTTATTTTGTTACCTATCACAGTACTGATCTATATTATCAATTATATGACCTATATCATATTATGATTTTGTCCATCTTCTATTCGATTTCATTTTGCACCATTTTCTTCAACATTCTCCCAGCCCAGTGTGATGACTGGATGCCAGCAGCAAAACTCATACAGGTAGATATGTACCAAATGCTGGCTTCAGCTGCATGCAGAATCCATAAACAAAACTAAAATGAATCTACAGAGAACACCCACTTATAAGACACCAAAAACGTTTCAATGTTTCCAATAACCATGAAGTTGATGAAACAAGAAACCATTTTCTGCAGAAGCCCATCTGACAGTTCTGATTTGATCATGTATTATTAATACAAAGATCGTCTAAAGTACTGTCATGCATCACCACATGAGATTGATTTCAAAAATATACATTTGCAAATATCCATTAATTGTTACACATTTTCTGATCACCACAGTTGACCTCAATGGACACATTGCCATTTAACAACAACCAAGACGTGCAAACCTTGCCTGAAACTGCTGTGACCCTGCAGCAGTCTCACTTGCTACTCTGAGGATGTTGGTGTGCAAAACATTTACAGTTGCAGTTACAAAAGGTAGTGGCGACTCTCAGACTCCCAGTACTGCACTCACAAACTTGAAGTTCTGTCACAATTCTTCAGGCTCTACAAGTGGATTCATTTTTGATTCTTTTCAGAACTATCCCAAATGTCTATGTCTTCCCTTTGCTAACCTGTTGCACAGTCACATAAATAAGGGTAGGCCTGTACTGGAGCGTGAGCCTCTGCATTGTATTCCCAGTTACACCCAACCGCCTGTTGCCAGACTATTTAGGCAAAACCTGCCTGCATACCTCCTTACGCTGTCTTTTCTCACCTGCCCAAATGGTGCCACAACCACAATTGCACTGAAAATCAGAGGATATGTGCTGCAAGAGCTCATCCTCACCCAAGACAATGGTCGCAAAATCAAAATCAAAATCTGATAACAAAGCCCAGTTCATGGTCTCTGTAACTCCTGGCCAGAATGATCTCTTTGCAGCATTCCCATGGCATGTGCTCAAATGAACCCAGCATGTGGCCACAACCCCAAAAGGAATCCGCGTCACTCGTAAATCTTGGTAAATCTTGGTGTGGAGATCTCTAAACAGTTGTTACTTTTGAAAGCTAAACCACAGTAAATATAAGCGGGCCTATTGATTTGTGCCTTCCAAATCATCTGACCCCGCTCCAAGAGTGGCAATAAGGGAACACGTGTGCACACATCACCAGTGAACCTGGAAAGCTTTGTACCGGCTGTGCCAAAATGAAACAACCCTCCTGACTATAGTGGATTCTTCCACAGCTGCTGCAACCGATGTTTCTAGTGGGGTGTAATCTGTGCCCTTTCAGAAAATGTGTTGCACAGCCATTCATACAATTGTGCGTTATTGATTGTTCTCTCTATATATATGCAATTAAGCTTCATTCCATTCCCCAGGATTCGGGCTTCTTTGTAGCACTATTGCTAAAGAATTCAGTGGAGAATTCAGCCTGAATGAAAGATATTAAAGATTTCCTGAATGCACTGGCAGTCATGGCAGTCCCCAAAGAAGAATGAGGCAAAGACTCAGTGGCAGCTCCTATCTGTGGGCGGAGGGGCAACACCCTCGTTGTTTTGGGACACTAGGTGAAAGATGCAAGTGTTATGTTAGACACTGGACAGGCCTTGGCATGTCAGACAGGGCTCGCAAATAAGGGAGGCCACACATGGAGGAGATGCTGGGCACCCGTCTTTATTATTCAAATTCAAACTCCAACTCAACACTGCCCCTGTGACTCTGCATCACGGGTTTCCTGTCTTCACGTCAACCAGGGAAACAGGACAGGATTGAAAATTAACAACTAGAGTGTTACACCCCCTCCACTTAAACCAACACTTAAACACACATCATTGCATTTCTTCAATCCATCTCCCTGGCCTTCTCACAAGTCTCTTGTAGGGACTCCAACCAATTGGCTTAGATACTGACTCACTGCCACTGTTATCGGATGTGTCGAAATCTCCGTCCATGCAATTGGAGCAGCTTTCTGAAAACACAGAATAGTCTGACTCAGGGTTACTCTCACAGGTGCTGGCCATGTCTGGTTCAATTCTGCTGAAGAATGAGGAATTACGAGTAATGGAATACTCACCGTCCTCTGCTAAGAGCAAGGATTCTTTGACCTTAGTTACCCGCAAGAGCGTGGAGTGTGGTAGTTCTTTGCACATCTGATTCTGCCGTACCAGGACAGTATCTTTGTTTGAATGTCAGCTTCTTTAACTTTCCGTCTCTCATCTGCGCAGATCTTTATCTACCTTCCATTTGCTTTGTCCATCTCCGTGGCATGCTGCACTTCCAGGTCATCTCCTCCTTCCACTGGTAGATGGATTGTTGAGGTCTGAATCTTCTGATCAAACATCTGTACTTTGTGGCGTGTTCCTGTAATTCCTGTAAATGTGCCTGGTTTGCTGAACATCTGGATTTCAGAATAGGAAGATCATACCTCTGTGGCCCCAGGCCAATGGCACAGTGGAATTATTTATGGCAAACATCAAACACACTTTACAAGTGTGCACTCTCACCAAGGGGTCATTCATGCAAGCCATCTGCACCCTTCCATACACGCCACAAAGCACCACAGGTGCACTTCTTTGTACGAGCAGACTCAAACATTCTTGAGCAGGGAAGTGGTGTGCTTGATCTCTACGGATATATGTCAATGTTCAGTGTCTTCAGTTTGGTGGCACGGTTTAGACTCTCATAGTTCTCTTTGCTCATCGCATTCACAGTGGCCCCTGTGTCTGAGGAATTCTTGAGCACTTCCATTGATGTTTAGCAACAAAGTGGGGCTGTATTTGGCGGCCATCTTATTTCTAATGGTGTGCACATATCCTCTCTTTCTCTACTACATGACGAATCAGGCTCTGACCAGTGCCTGGGTGACACTTCTATATATCGGCTCCTGATCCAGGATTGCCACAATGTTCTTGATTGCCTATTTTTATGTGTTTCTGTTTGAAACACCTTGGCCGACCAATAAATACAAATATAAAGAAAAAGTTGGTAGAACAGTGATTACTTATGTTGATTGATTATTTTTCAATTCATGCTGACTCTTGGGCAGACACCAGTTCCCTTCTGGTCGCTTTCAAACCTCTGGCCAAATGGCAAAGAATCTATCAAGAGATATGTTGACTACATTTATAAGCTGTTGTGGAGGAGCAGATGGACATGTTATCCTTAGCTCCCGCCCCCTCACATCCGTCATACTGGAATAGTAGGAGAAGAGCCATATGTGGAACATTAGGTATCTTCCCAATAGTGCATTGAGTGTATGAGAGACAATATGCACTCAGACAACTGTATCAAATGTACCCTTGCACTAAGAGGGTGGAAGGATGTCTGCACACACCATTAGACATCATAGAGCTGTAAGGGAAATCTGACAAGAGCAGAGGGACATCATAGAATAGAGATACTGAGACTAACTGAAATGATATGCAAATAATCAACGAGAAAAGATGTAACTGAAGCAACAAGAGAAACATGCAATCATACATATGAAGACATCGTATATGCAAAGAAGATAAAGTAACCTGTTAATTTATACATTCATATATGCAAAAACACAAGGTAGATGGGATGCATAGATGCTTGTGGTAGATCAAGGCATAACATGGCTAGAGGAGCCCTGATGGAAAGATGGACGTCAGACGTGTATTAAAACCATTTAAGCTACCTCAAATACAGACCAGGGCTGCAGAGCCAGCTTTGAGTGTGGAATAAAGATGAGTCTATTGGCTTGTGATCAAGGATGCCATTTCAAGGAATAATGGCAAAGCACAATGGGGAGTCAAATGGTTAAGCCATGTACTTAAGACATATTTCTCTTAGACTAAACAAAGGAGAAAACATTTGAAAGAGCCAAGTGTTAGACAATTAAAGATGTAGAAACCCATGTAAGTTGGTGTGAGCAAGTCTCCAGAGGCCAAGAAGTGTAGTGACACCCAGCACAATTGAATCAAATAGCAGTAAATAGAAGGTCAAGATAGACACATTTGTGGTCTCCTCACATGTTTTTCAGAAGTTGAAAACCAGGGAGATTCATTAAGCTCAAATGAAGATAATAGTATGCTTATACTCTCTTGAATGTCCCAGAACAGAGAGCAGGCTTTGAGGTCAACAACAAAGGAGAAGCCTCGGCTTGGGGCCTGATCGATGAGACACTGGTCTAATTGGGAAAGTGTGGAGTAGTCAGATGTTGTTGGCGGCACCTAAGTTTCGTTTTACTTACGTGCTGCTAACGAGCCGAAAGTCCAGGGTTGGGAAATCATGCCACCAATTAGAGGGCCTATGTAACAACATGCTATACAATGTTGCAGAGATCAACCTGCTGCAAATTATTTTCTGCAATACTCAGTATTATATGTATTTAGAGGTAGTTGGAGGCATGCCCACCAGATAAGGGGCAGCCTATGATGTTGTTAACGCTTATGTATACTATAGGTACATATGTTCCACCAACCAATACCTCCCTTCAATAGGTTTTAGTTTGCCACGTAAGATGACATCATAAATGACACACGTGGAGGTATGAAACCTTCATATAATCATAATTCGGGGTGAGTGTGTGAATTACTGCCTGTTATTTGGCAGATTGCCCCACTTTATTTTATGCTGATAATAAAGTAGTACTTTGCAATATTTTCTTTGAGTCTGTCCGGTTATTTGGGTCAGAGATCATTATTGATAATTCCATCTAGCACATGAGATGCTTCAAGGTGCTACAGCACACTGTAATTTTTAAATAGTCCTTGAGATTAAACAAATAGGACTGTCGGAATGAATACAGAGTTGTATGCCAAGTGGAATATTTGCTTCATGGGCAGCACTTAAATATGTTTTTATATCTGACATATCTAGGGTTGCCACAAGGGCTTTGCAGACACCTTTATCACTGGATAGACATGTCTCCCTTTTCAATGGTTTTAAATATGGGTTGCATGGTTGTACATCATTTCACAACAGTTTCTATAGTGTCACTGGTTATTTTGTCTAATATCTAAGGGCGGGCTTGGGGGGAAAAGGGCAAATGCGTAATACCAAGAATACTTACCAGTAGTTTGCATTACTTAGTGCTGTTCTTACTTCAGGTTCTCATTCCCATCCTCACCCTGAGGGAGATACAGTTGTTTTGCTGTCTACTTGTGATGATGCAGGTGCATGTGGGAGGAGACCCTCACCCATTCTTGGTGGAGAAGAGGTTAATGTTTTTGAAATCCAGGAGATACCAGTTTACCTCATGGATCAGCCTAACCTGTTTGACTGGGATGATGAAGAGTGGGACTCAGAGTAATGAGGATTATCTCTATGCACTCTTTAGCCCTGACTCATGGAATAATTTGCGCAGAAAATCGTGGACTTGCACGCAAAATCAAGTTTGTGCAGTTACCGAAAAAGGGGGAGGGGGTGAATATGTGGAATGAGGAAGAACAAGTGAAAATGTGGGCGTTGCGAAGGACGTTCCACAATCAAACAATTGCACTGCCCATACGCGCACAAAACAACCATATTCATGGAATTGAACAGGGATCACCGACAGGGCAAAAAAATAGTGCATATCCCGAAACACCTGTGCCACACGATAAGGTGAAACGTCAATGTGCACACAAAAAAATGCATAAAAAGCACACGTAATCAACAAACACACATATACTGCCACAATGAATGCACAATTTGCTGCAGCAGTCATAGTGGGACACCGCAGGAGGAGGAGGATGGCCACGGTCCAGATCTTCCACACAAGGACTAGCCTTTTTGGGATGCCTGGCAAGCAGGTCTATGCCAGGTATAGGTTCCCCCCATATCATCCTAGACCTGGTCACGGAGTGGGGCGATGACCTTGCATCACCCACCCTGTGCTCCCAAGTACTCAGCCCCTTATAAAAGGTGCTCACTGTACAGGATTTCTTGGCCACTGGCTCATTCTAGAAAACCACTGCCATAGTTGGTGGTGAACAGGGAGATCTCTTCCCATCAAGCTTTCTGGCATCCATGAATTCGGGCTCAGAGACAGGCATAAAAGAAATCCGGCACCCGGATGGTTTTCCCAGAAGTCTTCATTAGGTGAGATTATAAGACACTCCCGAAAAGCACACAGCACATTTTCCCTTCAACCTGCTTATATAGGCTTCTTTGGATGATGCAACACCCTCATGCAAATGACTACTTGGTCGAAGTAGGCTTCTCATAGGTTCTCTTAGCCAGGGGAAATAAACTCACTTCTCTGTGATAGGGTGACTTATCTAGTGCACCACAATCCCACATTAGTATACTTGGGATTAACACGCATAGACTGATAGGCTACTTTAAACCCGGCTGAACACAATTACAACTGTCTTCATCTTTTGCCAAGAACAATTTTATTCACATCACTGTCCATCTCTTATCTACTCTTCGAGGTTCTGCCAAGTTAGTTTAATGCCCTTGTCAATTAAGTGGTGCCAAGTAATACAGCTGGTCTGTTCAAATAGATGTTTTCCATTGCATTTATCTGACTCCAACATCAATTTTGTCTGCTTTTCCTGCCAAGTTCCAAACTTAAACTATAAAACGTACTTATCCCACAGCGAGATGCTGCCAAAGACATACTGTATCAGTATGAGTCAGGTTTTCCGCACCTGACAAAAAATTGGACACGATTCTTAGCTTGAGGTATCGAAATATCTCCCTATCTGCCACTGTGCTACCCTTCAGGGAGCCATACATTATTTATTTAAACATTTATGTATCTCTTTTTCATATTTTTAGATATTCATGATATATGTGTGTTTTTTAAAGAACCCTTCACTTACTGGGTCATTTTAACCCAGATATTGCAGCTCCATGTGCACTTTGTACCTTTAATAAAGGTGCTTTAATCTTGATTTCTACAATAACAGAACCATTGATCTGCCTATCATGTTATCTGTACTCAGTTTGGGGGGAGGGGTCGATACCCCTATACAGTGGCATTTCATAGGCCAAACTGCCTACATTGCCTACACCAGGTGTTGGCAATAATAACTGCACGTCCTTCTGTCCGCCGGCATATCTATATGCCCAGAACACCTGCACACAGGCAAGCAGTGATCCTGGATTTATATGGGGTGGGGAACTTCCCAAAAGTGCTAGGTGCCATTGATTGCACCCATGTTGCTCTGCATCCACCTCGAGCAACAGAGCACATCTACCACAACCGTAAATATTGGCATTGTAGGGTATTTTGTGGAGATTTGGGGCCTGACAGTATTTTATTACCGCCGAAAAATAACTTAGCAATAATCACTCTTTGTATTCAGATTTGGCCATGTGCAACAATAATACAGTAGACATGCATTATTTCAGCACCCAGACATGCATATTTGGTATACGTGGTTGGTATGCGTGGTTGGTGGTATTTTGGTGAGCATAATTCCCTTGTTTTATTTGTGGCCCCAATGTCCAGAATCCCTTATCTTTGCTTAGATTTTTCGTGTAATCACTAGAGAGACCTCAGACCTACATTTTAGGAATACCACATTTTCAGTGTTAGTGTTAGTGTGCCACCATGGGCGATCTCACTGACTTATTTACGACAGAGAGCTATATGTGGTAATTTTGTGGTAATTTCCACTACCTTATATACGGTAGGGAACTATGTTCAGAGAGTCCCTCTTCCCGTTGGCTCATGTTCCTCCAACGAGCTATGCTACAAACAATCACTCTCAACTCTCCATACTGAATATGATCATGCATACATCTGTCTTAAAATGACAATTGCATTGTTTAAAAATCTCCCCTCATCATCAGCACTGTATTGGTAAATAGAAGACACACCACCCGTCTGCTTTCAAATATTTTTCTGTATTATAAAAGTTGCATTTAAACACGATCTCACTCTTTACAGAAATAAATAAAACAGCACATTAACAGCATTGTCTGTAATACACTGAAAAAAAACTGGCGGAGAACAGAACACAATTTGCAACATTAACGTGTGATTAAGGCACCGGAATCTCCTTTCCTACTCTGACTGAACATTCTCGTCTCGTACACACTCAGCTCCCACACTTATGTAATTACCTTATCTGTTCAGAGTTTTCTTCAGCTGTTCTCTTTCTGAATGTGGCTCCCTTGAAGATTAACCCCATTAAAAAGGATCGCCTTTCCTTCTCAAACCGGGGTCATTGCCTGGAATTCTCAGCTTTTGCAGATAGGAATGCTCCAACCAGGAAAAAATAGGTCCTTCTCCCAGCTCTGCCAAATCTTGACTGCCCTTCTCTCTCCTCAAACTCCCCCCAGCAAAACTCTGATCACTCCCTCTAGCATGATACTTGCTATGACGCTGCTCCAATCAGAATCAATCATGCCATCTCCTCCTTCTCTACACAATGGCTCATTTTTATAGTAATACTTTGTAACCAACTGATTTCCTGTTCTTTCGAGCTCTTTTGCTTCCTGTAATTATGTGGACAGGGCAGCAGAGAGGAGAAAAAAAAAATGGATGTGCGTTTAAAAGTTCACTTTCAGAATAGGCCTAATTCTGCAGTGGAGACACATTTTTATTAGTGGATTATGTTTCAGTAGTCAGGTTAGTTATAAGTAATGTTAGTTATTATTTTCAAATGTGTCTCTCGCACCATAGGCATTTCAGGTGAAAAATAGTGTGCATTTTTGAATGTGCACGTGCGCTTTTAACTGTAAAAATAGATTTGCATCTTATATGTTAAAATCGTTTTTGACTGAATAGCCTGTCTTTCCTTGTTAATCTGGTAACACATATAGCAATGCACCGCACCCTTGTAGTGGTGCTGCAAAAAAAAAAATTTCTACCTGTGCAGTAGTGCTGTACTCTGTGCTGTAACACGCCAAATATCCTTACAGCATCCATGTTCAAGTTGTGTGTGATGCCAAGGGCATCATTACTGAAGTCTATGCCAACTATCCTGGCAGCACCCACGATAGTTAAATCTTCGGAATGCCCCCCCCTAGACTGGACCTTGGAAGCTGGAAAGTATGGCAACACATGGGTCATTGGTGAGTAGGAATGGCCATGCACATGCATGCATGTTGCAAACAGACAAATAGACACCGTCAGCAAATGACAATGACAACCATTCTCGCCTCTACAGGGGACATTGCTTACCCTCTGAGCAGATACATGATGACGCCAATGTGCAAACCCAACACACCTGCTGAGGTAAGATACAACACTGCCCATATTGGCACTCAGGGCATAGTGTAGCTCACATTCAGACTGCTCAAGTCACATTTCCGCTCCCTTGACCCCTCTGGCGGTGTGTTGCTATATGCACCACCAGTAGTCTGCTGGATCATTGTTGCAGCATGTGTCCTGCACAATGTTGCAACACAGCGTGGTGTCCCGGTGGACATGGTGGTGGCACCCCAGCCACACCCACAGTCCCACTGCTTGCATATAGCTGGGCAAAAGGCACATGGAGAGGCTGCACATACCCAGCTTGTGCAATTGTATTTCACTGAAAATCCCTCCCCTGTGGCGTTCACACAATCCTGCTACATCCCACGTGCTATTCAATGATGACAATGGGCCAATCCACTCTGCTCACAAAACCACCCTGAGAAATTGCCCTTGGAAGTGCTAAATTGTGTGCATCCCTTAGAACTAAAAGACATTTCATCTTGTGTTTCCAAAAGAAACGCATTGACGAGGGAGTATGCTACTACCACCATGCCAACCAATCCATAAAATCACCTCTGTGTCACCAAAACCATCTCCTATATAATGTGAAAGGATATTTATACTGTGCACCATACCCACTGTAGTGGCCCCCTTCTGCTGTGGTGGATCTGACTAACTGACATACCGCTCAAATGTGTAAGCATCCATAAATCCAGAAACATATGTTCTGAGCTGCAAGCCAATCATGGTCTCAGCTTTTCACATGTACACAAACTTTAACAAGCACAATTCCAAACATATGCACACATGTCCCAGATTGTGCATGATGCACACAAACATGTCGCTATTGTGGGGTGTACAAAAGAAGTGCAGTATTGACCCACAATTTCCTCAACATTTCATAACAATCAATATAAATGAACATTTTACGTGTCCCCATGGCATGCAGTTGACAGTTAAATTTCGTCCCATGAAATAGCTATCCTTCCCTTTTGGAAGGATCTGCAGACAAAGAACAATATGAAACATAGTGCAGCTACCACATGCATGCCCCAAAAAACAGAAGACCCATGGGCACCCCTCAATGACATAGAACACAAACAAACAACAACTCACAAGACAACCATCACTGTGTGTCCCAGCACAAATGCACAAATAGCTGCACACTGAATGCAAATCAAACACAAAACACACACACTGACAAAGAACAACATCATCCTCCACACTGCCTGTCCCCTTCAATGTCATGCAGCAAATGTGCATGTCACATATCCAATTGACTATAAATTGGCACATAAACAATGCATGCATATGTCAACATGCTGCATGCAAATGTGAAGGCATCACATATGCAGAAAATTGATCTCACAAAAAGCGTGTACACCCCTGGAAGACTACCAATGACATAAGGAATGCCATCACCTCCATAGTATTGGGAGAGTGCACTGCACACAGTCATATTAATAATCTAATGTATTGGTCATTTGTTAGGTACTTATACAATTACCCCAAATGTTTCTAAGTGCACACAGTGTAACAGGGTGGTGACAGGAGAAGGTAGCCAATGAATTACTAACAGAAATAAATAATAGAATCAATATTACAAAGAAATCATGACAATAACTGGGAGGGGAAACAAAACCCTCTATGCCTTGTGAGTGTTCCCAACATGCAAGTGTACAGGGGAGGGTGGTAGGGGAAACGGTTCTGATTTGTTTCATGGAGAACAGCTTGGGGTGAAGTGCTAAGAAAATACAAGATAAACTTAAGTGCAACCTCCCGTGGTGAGGCTGAGTGTGAGCAAGTGCAGTATATACACAGTTGCTTTGATGATACATGTGGAGGGTCTGGGCCCCAAGGCACATAAGGGCCCTGCACATCAGGCACGCTACTGTATGATTTTATACCAAAGTGATTCACATGTAGGGAGTTTTTACCCGAGGAACACAGGAGTCTAGCAGGAGAGTATTTGAGCAGGAAGCGATGAAGATAGATTGGTTACTGGCCCCAGATAGCCCTGTGGATGATGCACAGGATTACAATGTTTTCTGTGCTGAGACTGTGAGCCACTGTAGGCATTGTAGTGCAGGAGAGATGCGGGCCTGATGCCAATGATACGTCTTGCTGTGTTAATCTGGGTAAGCTGGAGCGGTCGCAGGGTGGACCAAGGAACAATAAGGAGGAGGCTGTTGCAGTAGTGTAGCCTGGAGAGAACCAGAGCACAGGTAACATTAAATCTTTTGGGGAAGGTGTGGAAGGGTACAGTTACTTTGAGAAGGAAGATCTGAAAGTAGGACGTCTTTACAATGTCCAGAATATGAGAGATGAAGGAAAGGGGGGAGTCGAAGATGACTCCAAGATTCCTGTCTTCGGATGAGGGGGCAGAGGGTGAGCGCATGGAGGAAGGACAATGTGAATTGAAGAAGTAGGCTGCATGGGATCCAATAGGGAGACTCTCGGTTTGGATGGCGTACAAGCTGAGGTCATTTGCAGTGCACCAGGCCAGTATGGCTGAGAGGCAGTCAGTGGGAATGAGGGTGCAAGTGTGTCAGTAGGAACTTTGCTGAAGGGTTGTGTCATCAGCCTAGCACTGGAATTTGTGGGAGAATGAGGCAAAGAAGTGTTGCAGCAGGGAAATGTATATGTTAAAGACACATGGCAAAATAATAGACTTGCGGGTCGCCACAGTTGGAGGAGGAAGTAGGGTAGGAGAAAGGGCACAGAATGGTTTTGTAGGAATGGCTGGTTAGGAATTTGCTAATCCAGTCCACTGGCCACTCACAGAGCATTCCTAATTAGTATGGAATGCTTTACTGTGTCAAATGCAGAATAGATTTCAAAGAGGATGAGGACAGCAGTGGATTATGAATTGAGGGATGCTAGCAGTTCTTCATTGGTGTCCAGGAGAGCAGTGTCTGTGGCTCAGGAAGGTTTGAATTCACACTGGTGTACATGTACACCACCAACAAGTACGTCATCAGCGTTCATTTTGTGGGAGGGCAAACTTCTCAAGCAGTTTCCCCAGGAAGGTGGTGATTGAAATGGGGTGCTAGTTGGATGGCCAGGAAGGCTCCGCAGTTGGTATTTTAAGGATGGGACACACAAGTGAGTGCTTGAGGGAGGATGGAAATGAAACTGCAGCAAATGAGTGGTTGCAGAGATCAGCAAGAGCAGGGGCCAGAGAGGAGATGTTGCCCTTTATGTGTTACGCTCACCTGATATCCCCGGGGGTGTCTGGAAGGCTCTGAGATCTGGAACCCTGGATGCGTAGTTGCCCAGTGCTGAATAATGAATCTTAGTTATTTGTAAGGTGAGCTATCTATCCTGCGTTTCTTGTGCAGGGGTGCTTGACGTTTGTTGGCGAGGTGCCCGAGTTGCTTCACTGGTGCAGTTCGCCTTCCTTGGGCCCAGGCCTGCTGTGACCCCGAATCTGCTGGTAGGCAGGTAGGTTTGTTAATTGTAAGTATTTGCTCTGTTTATGGTGGGAATTTGTTAATGTCTTTATTTCCTTCTTTTCAGGTGTGAAGGTCTTGATGCTGGCGTGCCGGATGGAGAGGCACGTTTCTAGGTAAGAGAAAGCGCGAAGCGCAGCACCTTTATTGTCTTTCAAGGCTAACCTGTGTTTTCTTCTTCTTCTCCTCACAGACAGCTGTGGTGCTGTGAGTGGATGAGAGCGCGATGAAAAAACAGGCCCCGGGATCCGTTAAGGTAAGTACAGCACTGTGCAGTTGTTTAATATTGAAAGCAAACCTGAATATGTCTCTTTTCCTTTCCAGATGTTGCTGTGGTGCTCCGGATGGAAGCATGGCGTAGCACGATGGAATTTAGGTAAGACTGATGGAATTCGATGGTTTGGAAGCGCGCGTTCTAATATTGTTTTTCCCTTTCTCATTATGGCAGGTCACAATGTTCGAACAGCAGCTTGGTAGCGGTTCGCAGGAAGTCCTTAAGCTAGTACTCACAGGTGAGTGATGTTTCTTCTTCTCTCGGTTTCCACAGATTGCAGCCCAGTTGAGATGCTGAGTGCTGGATGGTGTTTTCTCAGGTAAAACAGAATAATCTTGTTCTTGTTCTTGCAGGATTACAGGAAGATGCTGAAGACCAGGAGCTGGACACAGTGAGCGTCACGCTGCTGGTTGCAGAATAACATGAACATGTTCTGCAGTCAGGGTGTGGTTTACATAGCCCAGGTAGAGTAGTACCAGGGAAAGTAGTTCCAGGCCTGCCACACCAAAAACACTACACTACATGGCTTGGTTCTTAGAACTAGACTGTATGGGTCCTTCCATGCTGGATTTAAAGGCCATGTGCATAAATGGAACCTAGTTTGAACAACCCTTCCTTCCTACATATGAGCCTGGTGCCAAAGGTGCCAGGACTGGCTCCAGGAGCCCTTTTGCAGTGGTTTTAAGGCCCTCAGGGTACTGGTGGAAGCCTGCTTGTGGCACAACGTGTGCCCCCTCACATTGGTCATGACATTATGGTTCTGGGTGACCATGTGCCTACCTGTTTGGATGAGACCTTCATAGAGTTGACAATTCTGATGACTTATTTAGGGGAGAAGGGAGCCAAAGAGAAATGAGGATTGTGAGTGGTAGGGTGGCAGAGGAAGGAGGGTTGTGTTGGAAGAGCTTGTCACAAGGAGGTTTAGTATGTCCTGGCTTTATGGAAATAAATGAGATGCAAGTGCATTACAAACAGACTGTGAAGGAGTAGGTGCAGAAGATACAGTGGATGGGTTGGCAAGTTGGCAGCATATTTTGTAGATTGAGCTGTAATGCAAACCACTAGAATGCAAGTACACAAATACTCATCTATTGCACTCCCGGCTTGACGCATAAATGTATAGAGGCTGATGTCACAATGGAATGCTGGCCACCGAGGGAACCTCTATGGAAGATGTAAGCAGACAACACTATGGAATGTGATATGGTAAGCAAGGATAAAGGCATGGTAAATGTAGGCTGCAAAAGAGCATGGTCAATGCACACTTCATTGTCACAGCATACAATTGGTCAAATACTGCATTCAATAGAATGCCGCAGTACCATGCATCCAGCTGCTGGGGAAATTGAAGCTGCAAACACCATGGTGCAGCATGCATGGTACATGCATGAGAAAGCACCAACACCACTAACCCTAATGTGATGGTACACAACATAGCATACCAAAAAAGTGCATGAATACCCACATGTTTGTGGCTTTTAACTGGTGCTGCACACCGTAATGGTTGATCCATAATCAAGACAAGCCATATATGCCGTTGATCCATAAACCCGCAAACATTACAAGGGATGTGAAGTGTCACTGATTACACACGATCAAAGTACCATGAGACACACACCAGTAAAACTAGCAACACCTGCCACAGTCAACAAACAGCCGGCCATGTTACCCACTCCCAAACACCCACACAGTTAGAATGCCCGCAATTTAGAGTTTGAAAACAGTGGCTCCACCAATCCATCGAAACTACGCAATGCCCAGACCCATCATCAGAAGCATATCCTGTGAAACATGCACCCATTAAGAAGTGCTGGTGGCCCACAAGGCAAGTCAATCCCAAGTGTACAACCACAGTGCTAGACTCCCATGCAAACAACACCCAAGTGTCTTCTAATGCCCTTCACCTACCTGTACAGGGTACCCACCTGCCTTACATATGATGCACACCATCGGGAGACGATTCACCTTAATGCAATTACATGCATAGTAACAACAGAAACAACATGCACATCCATGACAATCCATGCTTTGTTATAGTAAATATGCAGAGACCACCCACTGCAGGAGCAACACAGGGTGCCAGAGGGTGACAGGAAATAGATTGTGATCAGCCCAGGAGTGCAGTGTACCACAACAGAGTGAGGGAGAGAGAGTGACACTGAGAGGGAAGCCCCAGGAAATGCCACATCAAGGAGTACACTGCTTGGATTGGAGATGGCAATGACATGTTCTACAGCACAGCAGGTGTGGCCATAGAGGAATTCACCAAGGTAGGTAACACAGTGACATGAGCACGACTTAAATAACCATACTCGCATGTTAGCATGCAAAGCACATATAAGTTAAGTAAGACATGGAGCAAACATGCACAGAAATGATGCGTGCTCAATATGCAAGACTGTGTTCATGCTTACCTGCTGACTGAGCCGGCATAGTGTGAATCCCACATGACCTTCGACCGGAACTGTCTCCTAATCAGGTTCAGGAGGCACAGTGCCTGGTGGAGGGCATGGGCAGCATGGACGTCAAAGGGTGCAGGGTGTCACCCCCGGGATAACAGTCACCGCCAGATCATGGATAACTGAAACAGCATGGTAGAAGACATTACAACAGGCATAGTGAAGTACCATTCACACAGCACACATGTGCGATGGAACACAGAAACCATATTTACCTGCTCCTGTGCACCCATGCAAACATGCAAGTTGACTGCACTATGCATGCCTGCATGCCCACCACTGCAAATGTCATGGGCTTGAGATGTTAACAGCATCAGGAAAGGGTAACTCAATAATAAAATGGCAACATATGGGCCTAGGCTGAACAAAAGTATCCAAAAGAATAAAAAATGTCCATCATGGTCCAGGGGGCGGGAGGGCACGAAGCATGTCAACTTCCACATGGGTGGATATAAAAATAATTTTTAAAAAATGGTCTCATGGACCGCATGACTATGGTGGACCCGGATGCAAGTCTCTGCTGGCACCACCATCCTGGATTGATTCAGAAGATGGTAGTGGTACTTGAGGCTGATCTCAGAGTGCCCTGGCCTGGTCCTCAGTGGCAGCCGCCATGCATGACACTGATGAATGCACCAGCACACTGAGGGCTTGGAGGTCACCATGCACATCATCACGTTATGCATGGAGTACTGCCAAGATAACCTGCCTCAACATTAGCATCTCCTGTTGGAATAGTCTCCTGGTGGCTACCTCGTCCTCACGGATTGTAGCTCTGTGGGCCAACAACTCTTGCCTCAGGGCTTCCCTGTGTGCCCGACCCTCTGCAAGCAGGGATGCCTGCAAACACCTCAGATCTGCCTGTTGGCTCCTGATGTTGGCCGCCATGTGCAGCCTGTGGGAGTGGCATGTGGACTGCATTACCTGCAACAGTTACTCCACCTGTGTTGTTGGTGGGATCATGGAACTGGCCACCCTATCCATGCCCTCAGCCCACTCGGTCTGCCCAGGCAGCACACACCCCCATGTGTGCGGGGTCCATGCCAGGATGGTCTGTAGCACCAGTGGATTTTCACGGCCTGCCACGCAACTTCCTCCACTGCTGGTCTGGACTGCCACAGACTCTTCTGCCTCCTCTGCATCTGGTGCCGCCTCTCCTGCACAAGAACGGAAAAAGAACAGAAAAAGACATGAGGAGTCATTTGCAATTTGTCTACAGTAAAGCAATCTGATCATAGCATATGCAGACTAGGGGTGTCACGGTATTATTTTTATGGTGGTATGATAACCTTCTTGCCAAATTACGCTATATCATGGTTATCGTTGTATAGCAGGTGGAGTTAACTAATCTTAACAAATATTTTCTTAAAAGGTAATAAATTGTCAGATTTATCATCACAAACAAAACCAAGGCTCCCAGGGCCAGAATTGGGCTTTTCAACATACTTTCCACTGAAATGCCACCCCTTGCTTCCACCAAACAACAACAAACACACATGTGTAGAGGAGGAGAGGGAGGGTGCCCTTCTGTGACTGGTAAAGCAAACTTAATAGCTTTTCTTAAGTGGTCATTTAGGCTTTTAGCTCCCTCACTGGCTACTGGTGAAGATGAACATGTTGCCATCTTGATAACCTGCATGCCAAATATCAATGGAGGCTGATTGTAGTATGCGCTTGTGTGCATACACACACACGCACATACACTCTCTTTCTTTATGTTACAGCCTTTAGTTTACTTGCGGGCCAAAAGGTGTTCAGTAATCACGGACATGTTACCCTTTGGTATGGCAGCAGGGAATACCTGCAGAGATTAGTGAATTTTGCGGTGTGACATTATATGTAGATTCAAAGATAGAACCAGGGAAATCCCCCATTGTCATATGTTTAGAAAATATTATCCATTATAAATATATAAACCCGAAAGCCGCCAACCCAAAGTAAATCGTTTTCCTTCTTGGCACTGTATTTATTCTTCCTATTGCTAACATATTGATTTTGTGTCAGGCACGTGTGGTCTACGGAATGGCATTAAACACTGCTCCAACTGAAACTACTTGTACCAAGAACTTTTTTTACATTGCCTTTTTGCATTTGAAGTTCTTTAACTTACCATTAAGTTAATGCTTTTTAGTTAACTTACGTATACGGAGGTAGGATTTTCCAGCTGTAGCAAGGTAGAATTTTGAAACTTTTCTCTGCACAGATTTAGCAGATCCTCCAGGAATCTAAGGTGGCTGCAGAATTGGTCTTTCATGGCGCTCACTCGTTGATCGATGAGTGACTAGTGGAAGTGTTATAATGCACATTTTGAGCAATGAGCTTGCTGCTCAGTCACAGGTCATCGCTTTGAAAATTGGCCTCGACTTGCATTTTTTTGGAACCACATGGCATGGGCATCATGACCCCTTGCTGTGACAACAAGTTTGTTTTGACAACTCTGTATCCCATTAAAGGGAGAAAAGTCACTCATGTGCGGTCTGAAAGCCCATGTCATTGTGTTTCTTTTGTCAAAATGTCATAGCCAACACAGAAACACCGAAAGGTTGCATAGTGATCTAATCACTATAGCTTGTTTACCATCTGCCTGGTGTATTATGAAGGTCTGTGTTGGAGTTACCACTGACCATGTAATCCTAAAGGGACAGCGTTCAGTGGGCGCTGTTGATTTCTTTCTTGATTCTTGCAATACATGTTCATATACCTTCTTAAAGATAGTGGTAAAAAAATAAACTTTGAAAATGACATAGAAAATAAATATTGGCACAAATATGGCCTAAACCACCACCTCACCAGAGCCCCATCATTACCGTTTTCCCCAAGTCTGTGTGCATTAAGACCCTTGTTATGCAAGTTCAGAGGGAGGAATGCTTTCATGGGTGGTGTCACAAATTGAGAATAGATCTAAGAAATATTTCACCCCCATTGCTCTGGATACTTCAAATTGAATGTAGAATCTGTCCTGCGTGCTTGAGTACAGTGCCATATGCATAAGACGGGTATGTGAAGGATCAAGCGAAGCAACAACTCTAGTGCCAATGTGCAAATCTACACAAAGGACAGGGGGGGCAGTTTATTTACTAACAGAAAGCACCGATAGGCCCAGTGTTCACACAGTCTACAGCAGGGTCGGACTGGGGCATAAAATTGTCTCGGGCACCAACATAAAAGTGGGCCACAGTTACAAATGGGAATTTATTCCTTTTGGAAAACTGTTTGAATAGTACCCAAGGGGGAGATTTTTGATAAAATGTGATGCAAATTGTACATTTAAAAGAATATTTATTCAGAAATAGTGGTCAAAACTATTAGCCTCATAGTGAAGTCACTCTGCAAAGTGGCCCACTTTGGCCAAATAAGTGCCCCACTTTGACCCAAAAAAACTGGCCCACTCAAGCATTTTGTGTTTTTGGTTCGGACATGGGCCTATTGCCCTAACGGCCAGTCCATGTCTGGTCTACAGAGCTAAAGTTGTTTGTGGACATGCATCAGAAGGGCATCCAGTTCACTCCCCCTTTCAATTCTGGGATGTGTAGGTCCCCATCTTTCAAATTGGTGGGAAAACTACAAATCCCAGAATTCTAAGCTAAAACAGAACTGGATGGCTATTCGATCCATGACCATGAGAAACTTAAGTTCCTTGAATCTAAACCTTGGAGAGAGCAATTCGATGTGCATGACTTCACTGGCTGTCCTTTTTTTTTTTTTTTACAATTTGCACAGCCAGAGCAAGAGTTGCCCCAATGTGTGTTTGCTCAGTACAGTAGGACCTTAACTTACTGAACTAATGGCATATGATGCCGGGCCAGGCTGATTCAATACATTTCTGCTCCTGCTGGCTGAGTGGTTGCTAAGCAAAGTGCTCCTGGCTCCACTGTTTTGCAAGTCACTGAATGTTTTATTACATTTGTTTACATACGAACAAAAGGAAAAATAAAATGATCACTTTCAGTTCAGGCCCTCAGCTCACCCTCGTGATGTCCCTGTGGTCTTTCTAATTGCAAATTGAAAATCGGGAAATCACCATAGAAGATCTGACCTGTAGCGCGTAGCAGCATGACTGTGTGAAAACGTTTAAAATCGGTATGCTGCCTTTAAAATAAATAATGCTTGAAACAAAATAACTTTGTTCTAGTTTGCCCATGAAATCCAGGGCTGGCGGAATCTATGAACTGGAGTCTCAGGTATGCGTATGGAGGCAGTCAGTCAGCTCATCGTTACAAGGTTTGCATGGGGAACACAAAGGTTCAGGCACTGGGCAGCTTTCAACACAATTTGCGCAGTCGTCTGATCTTTGACCCGACTCTACTGATCACAGAGAAAGAGCAGTCACAGCAGCAAAACTGCATTTACTAATGTGGCCTCATTTTCCCTATGCTCTTGTCTGCCAAACAAGGCCCCCTTGGCAGACAGCACATCCAACAGTGCAAGACCAAGACTGTGCAGCACTTGCTTATTGCACCCTTTCCAAATCAGATTGAAAAGCACACTTAACGGTATAAATGGTATACCGGTATAAGCAATGTGACGGTTATTATTGTTCAATTATGCTGTTCACGGTATCTTTAACAGTATACCGTTATACCGTTACATCCCTAATGCAGACTGGCAACAACATTCCATGCTCAGGGCCATACAGCCAGTGGACACATTGCCAACAAACATGATCATTAGCAAGCACATTATGGCACAGCAAACTATTTACTACTACAGTAAAATGGGCATGGTCATGTGTCTCTGTGACATGCTATTACATGACATGTCAACAGGCAGACACACATATTCACTTCAAAGTATGCATCCATCATATGACATGCCCGTTTTGACCTGGCACAGGGACTGAACACTATGGGAACATGCCCTTAGTGTGGAAAAAAGGAAACAGTACGAGTTCAAGTATGGCTTTAAGAGTAACACTGAGCCAAGGTCTGTGAATTGGAGAGAGTACATGCAGTTGGAGATAGCAAGAAGGTACAGTGACCTACAAGAGGGACAGGGGCATGGACCAATGGAGTTTGTGGTGAGTGTGGGGGGGGGTAACGGGGATCAGTCTTCACAACAATTTGACTCCAGAGTCATTGCCATAGTAGCAGCGTGGATGTGCATAGTCTAGAAATATGCACACTCACTCATGGCACACCGTGAGGCGTGTTGGTAGTCATCTTGGATGTTCTATGTAGCATGGAAGCACCTACGTACATGTGTGAATAGAGAATCTACACCCTGCACTGCATGAAGTGTAACTTGTGCTTCAGACACAAGCACATGTCTGGCAGAGAAGAGTCGCAGTCAAATGCACCATACTATGAGCAGGTGGATGTGTGCTCCCCGGTTGCAGCATATGTCACAGTGGTGCTCGGTCACGTAGTCCATGAGGATCTGGAGTTCTTCATCACTGAAGTTCATCTTCCTCAACGTGCCAGTGTACTGTACCGTGCCATTGGGTTGAGCCTGTTACTGCTGTGCAGGCTTTTGCCTTCTTGGCACTTAGTGTTGATGTTGACCCTGTGTGGCTGGGACTACTCATGGCTCCAGATGCTGGACCACTCGTGGCCTGGGGCATAGCATCACTCACTGAGGCTGAGGCAGCTGCTTGACGTGCATGTCCCTTACCCTTTCCTTGCTGGGACAGCTGCTTCCACTGCACGTCCCTTGACCCTTGGGGCTGGGACAGCTGCATCGGCTGCACATCCCTGGACCCTTTGGGATGGGACAGCTGCTTCCTCTGCACATCCCAGATGCCCGCCACCTCTGCCACCTTTCCCTCTTGAAGCCTTTCCACTCATGTTCCAGGTGTAAGTGGACAATGGAAGGCACACCAAGCAATTGTCCTGGGCAATTTGAGTGAGGTAGCAGTGTACGTGATGGAAAATGTTCTTCTATTGTCCAGCCAGGCTCAAAGGTACCCCAGGAGACAAAAAGACAAAATGTGTAATGCACAGGCACCCCATAAAATTGTGTATACGAGACCTGGATTACTTGTGTTAAAAGAAGAAGCATTACGTGATATGCAGTGGCACCCAGCAACACTAAAAATATTTACACAAACCCTGGAAAGCTACTGTGGTAATGGTAAGGTTTATTTATAAAGCTCCTATACACAGGAATTTTTTCAAAGCGCTCAAGGATGGTGGGAGCATGCGGAATAACAACAGTCGCTCAGAGCTCTTGAATTTCTGAGACGATAACGGGCTGCACAGGCAGAGTAATTGAGTAAGATACATTTAACAGCTGTGATACAGCAAATAGGCATGACAACGATTCTGCATTTTTTTTTTCAAGTGCACATTAACGGGGGAAGATAAGGCAGAACAGAGAGACCATCTTCAGGCAGAGATGCATTCAGATCATGTAAGACGTCAAGGGAGGGGGTGGGGCCCAAGTGCACCCAGTCAACGGAAATATAAGAATAAATAATAAAAAATCAACCAGGAAAGGGCAACTTAATAATAAAATGCCAACATATGGGCCTGGGCTGAACAAAAGTATCCAAAAGAATAAAAAATAAAAAAAATAAAAAATGTCCATCATGGACCAGGGGGCGGGAGGGCAGGGTGCATGTCAACTTCCACATGGGTGGATATAAAAAAAAACAAAGAAACATGGTCTCATGGACTGCATGGCTATGGTGGACTGGGAGGCATGTCTCTGCTGGCACCACCATTCTGGATTAATTCAGAAGATGGTAGTGGTACTTGATGCTGACCTCAGAGTGCCCTGGCCTGGTCCTCAGTGGCAGCCACCATGCATGACACTGACGAATGCACCAGCACACTGAGGGCTTGGAGGTCACCATGCACATCACGTTATGCATGGAGTACTGCCAAGATATCCTGCCTCAACATTAGCATCTCCTGATGGAATAGTGTCCTGGTGGCTACCTCTTCCTCACGGGTTGTAGCTCTGTGGGCCAACAACTCTTGCCTCAGGGCTTCCCTGTGTGCCCGACCCTCTGCAAGCAGGGATGCCTGCAGACACCTCAGATCTGCCTGTTGGCTCCTGATGTTGGCCTCCACATGCAGCCTGTGGGAGTGGCATGTGGACTGAATTACCTGCAACAGTTATTCCACCTGTGTTGTTGGTGGGATCATGGAACTGGCCATCCTATCCATGCCCTCAGCCCACTTGGTCTGCCCAGGCTGCACACGCCCCCATGTGTGCGGGGTCCATGCAGGGTCCATGCCAGGATGGTCTGTAGCACCAGTGGATTTTCACGGCCTGCCACGCAATGTCTTCCACTGCTGGTCTGGACTGCCACAGACTCTTCTGCCTCCTCTGCATCTGGTGCCGCCTCTCCTGCACAAGAACGGAAAAAGAACAGAAAAAGACATGAGGAGTCATTTGCAATTTGTCTACAGTAAAGCCATCTGATCATAGCATATGTGGACTGGCAACAACATTCCATGCACAGCGCCATACAGCCAGTGGACACATTGCCAACAAACATGATCATTAGCAAGCACATTGTGGCACAGCAAACTATTGACTACTACAGTAAAATGGGCATGGTCATGTGTCTCTGTGACATGCTATTACATGACATGTCAACAGGCAGACACACATATTCACTTCAAAGTACGCATCCATCATATGACACACCAGTGTTGACCTGGCACAGGGGCTGAACACAATGGGAACATGCCCTAAGTGTGGAAAAAAGAAAACAGTACCAGTTGAAGTATGGCTTTAAGAGTAACACCGAGCCAAGGTCTGTGAATTGGAGAGAGTACATTCAGTTGGAGATAGCAAGAAGGTACAGTGACCCACAAGAGGGACAGGGGCATGGACCAATGGAGTTTGTGGTGAGTGTGGGGTGGTAATGGGGATCAGTCTTCACAACAATTTGACTCCATAGTCATTGCCATAGTAGCAGCGTGGATGTGCACAGTCTAGAAATATGCACACTCACTCATGGCACACCGTGAGACGTGTTGGTAGTCTTCTTGGATGTTCTATGTAGCATGGAAGCACCTACGTACATGTGTGAATAGAGAATCTACACCCTGCAGTGCGTGAAGTGTAACTTGTGCTTCAGACACAAGCACATGTCTGGCAGAGCAGAGTCGCTGACATCACGGATGCAACTAACAAGATGGCACATTGTAGTAGCATGTTGCAGATGTTGGGTGGGTATGCTAGTGGGGGATGAGTACTCTCACTCAGTCATGTGCAACTGATGTACAACACATGGGTTGTAGCCACTCTTGAGTACACTGGACAGGAGTCAGTACACCACAACATGGTTCATCCAGGGCAGTCATTCAAATGCAGGCAGATGCGCAACACAATCATACATCTTTGTTATGTTTCACTAGATGTACTCAGGATGCACAATCTTGAGCACTCACCGGATGTGCCCTCATAATTTGGCAGGCCTCCCACGCCTGGCTCCTCCTCATTACAATTAATTGGCTCATAGTCTCTTCATGCTGGGTGAGCTCCGCCTCCTCCGGTGACCCCCCCTTCAGTTGCCATAGCAGAGGCGGTGTTGGCACCCCGCTTGGACTTGGTGTGACGCGTGAGGTCATTCCAGCACTTCACTACCTGAGCAGCACTGCGCCTCTAAAACCCTAAGGCATTGATTTGATTCGTGATATGCTGCCAATGCACCATACAATGAGCAGGTGGATCACCGACTGGGGCTGGGACAGCTGCTTGACGTGCGTGTCCCTTACCCTTTCCTTGCTGGGACAGCTGCTTCCACTGCACGTCCCTGGACCCTTGGGGCTGGGACAGTTGCATCGGCTGCACATCCCTGGACACTTGGGGCTGGGACAGCTGCTTTTGCTGCACATCCCGGGACCCTTTGGGATGGGACAGCTATTTCCTCTGCACATCCCAGATGCTGGCCACCTCTGCCACCTTTCCCTCTTGGGGCCTTTCCACTCATGTTCCAGGTGTAAGTGGACAATGGAAGGTGGACAATGGAAGGCACACCAAGCAATTGTCCTGGGCAATTAGAGTGAGGTGGCAGTGTACGTGATGGAAAACGTTCTTCTATTGTCCAGCCAGGCTGAAAGGTACCCCAGGAGACAAAAAGACAAAATGTGTAATGCACAAGCACCCCATTACATTGTGTATATGAGACCTGGATTACGGATTACTTGCTTTAAAAGAAGAAGCATTACATGATGTGCAGTGGCACCTAGCAACACTAAAAATATTTACGCAAACCCTGGAAAGCTACTGTGGTAATGGTAAGGTTAACTTATAAAGCTACTATACACAGGAAGTGTTTCAAAGTGCTCAATGAGGGTGGGAGCATGGGGAAAAACAACAGTCGGTCAGAGCCCTTGAATTTTTGAGACGATAATGGTCTGCACAGGCAGAGTAATTAAGTAAGATACATTTAAGAGCTGTGATACAGCAAATAGGCATGACAACGATTCTGCATTTTTTATTCAAGTGCACATTAACGGGGGAAGATAAGGCAGAACAGAGAGACCATCTTCAGTCAGAGATACATTCAGATCATGTAAGACGGTGAAGGGAGGGGGTGGGGCCCAAGTGCACCCAGTCAGTAGAGACTGGGGTAACTGGGGTAAGTGCAGAGAGAGAGAGAGCTCTCTTGGATTTATTCACAAGTGCAGTTTGGGATCTGGGGGTGCAGGGCCCTGAGGCAAGTGCAGAGAGGACTGGTGGGTTGTGCCATGGACCTGTGAGACCCAGACGTATACCAGCCAGCCAGTCAGCAAGCGTTATGGAAGAGTAGGGAGAGATGGGAAGAGCGTAGAGCTAAGTTAGCAGGGTAGGGAGAGAGAGAAGGAGGAGAAGAGGAAGGTATTGAGGAGTTTCCAGAAATTAAGAAGATCGGGCTCAAGATGGCAGTGAGGGGGCTGGGTACGTTTAGAGGTATGCGATACACAGGGGCACCAAGAGTAGGAAAAGTGCATACACGACTCAATGTTAGTTTTGGAAAATACAAAAGTAGACATGCAGAGGCAAATCCCCCACCAAAATAAGAAGTTTGTACGGTCCCTGAAGTCAACAAATTGAGTGGCACCCCAAAATTAGCAGAATTCCACTCATCCATCTACTCCTCTTTGCACGTATGGTCGGAATTGCTTTACACGTATTTATGTATCCCGGATCTGACATGCTCAACGACAGCGTGAAGCGCATGTCATGCAAGTTACGCACTGAGGGCCTTTCCTCAGATTTCTCGTGCAAAGTCCCTTCACTCTGTTTCTGGCTGCCCACGGAATAATACATGGAAGCCCATGCTCCTGCTTCCGAGCTATTTTACCTGCCTCCTAACTAGCCATCTGCTGTTGGCTGTCCAATGTGTGTGCCTGCTGCCCACCTTCACTGCATTTGGAGTGCATACTGTCCATTCATTGTCAGTGTTACTGTCCTTGTCCCTGTGTCCACCTCAGCTGCTTCACCGACTCCCACCATTCCATACCACCACCACCGCTCCACAGCCCAGCTCCAGGACCACCTTGCCCACCCACACCTGCCTCGGGGGTTGCCTTGTCTGCACCGTCATCTACAGGCCAGAGCGGCAATCCCATGGCAGTGAGCCAGAAGGATGTCAACTTCACTGCCAGGGAAGTTGACATCCTCGTGGAGAAGGTCCTGGAGAATTATTTATTTATTTGAATTTATAAAGTGCCCAGTGGCCCGTAGGCATTGTGACACTGTTACAGCATATTCACTTAGTTCAGGTACATTGCATCATACTCATTTGGTACAGGCACATTACAAAGCAGTTGTAGAGATTTCAGTTAGTTGAATAGATTGGTTTTTAGCACCATTCTGACGACTGTGAGAGATTTTCTCGTGGCATAGGCTGAGCGGGAGTGCATTCCAAGCTTTGGGGGCTAGTACATTAAAGCTTGTACCGCCCGCTTTGCCTCTATTGACAGCTGGAACTGATAATAGCTGGGAGTATTGTTCCCGCCTTGGTATGTGGGCTGGGGCAAGGTGTATTCTTTCCGACAAGTAGGCAGGGGCTGTCTGGGCAATTCATTTGTGAGTGATCGTGAGGGCTTTAAATGTTATGCACTCATTTATAGGTAGCCAGTGGACATCTCTTCTTGCTTGTGAGATGTGTTCTCTCTTGGGAATGCTGAGGGCTGCTCTGAGAGCGTTGTTTTGTGCTGTTTGCAGTTTGTTAATGTTTTTAGTTGAGGTGCCTAAGAGCAGGATGTTGCAGTAGTCAGGTTTTGCGCCAATGTTGGCCCTGGCGATATTGAGGCATTTGGTTGGTGACAGGTGCGGTTTTACTGCATTTGTGATTTTTATAGTGAGTGCCGCTGGGGATGCGATGGCGCTGACTTGCCTGTCCATTGATAGCGTGGCGTCAAGGTATACCCCAACAGTTTTCACTGCAGTGGATGCTGTGATAACCGTATTCTCAATGTTGAAGGATGTATACTTGTCATTGAGTTTTTTTAGGGACTCTTTGAGGCCTATCAGTAAGATTTCTGTTTTTTCACTGTTTAGGCAGAGGCCGTTGGCTGCCATCCAGGCCTGGATGCGTGCGTAAGTCTTTTGGAGTGTGCTAAGGTTTGGTTCATAGTTCCCAGTAAGGGGCAGAAGAATTTGTGGGTCGTCGAGTTGCTAAAAGCTGTGCCAAATTCTTCTAGGTCGCTTAACAGTGGGAGGGTGAAGAGATTGTATAGAGTAGGGGAAGTGCAGGATCCTTGTGGCACTCCACACTCAATGGGTGATGGGGTGGCTGAGGCCTGATCCGAGAAGACCCTCATCGCTCGGCCTTCTAGGAAGGAGGTTATCCAGGTGGTGGCTTTGTGGGAGAAGTGGGCGGTGTCCTTGAGGTGTTTGCATAGGATCTTGTGGTCAACCAGATCAAAGGCTGCCGAGAGATCCAAGAGTAAGAGGAGTGAGGATTTGCCTTTGTCCATGGCTTCAAGTAATTGATTCATGAGGTCCAAGAGGGCTGGTTCTGTGCCATGACGAGGGCGAAAACCGGATTGTCTTTTCCCTAGGATGTTGTGGGTTTCTAGGTAAGACTGAATCTGTAGGTATACAGCCTTATCCAGGATTTACAACAGGAAGGACACTGTAGTAATTGGACGGTAGTTGGTGGGGGAGTCTGGGTCAAGGGTGGGTTTCTTTAGGAGTGGACGCACCCATGCTTCCTTAAGGGTGGGTGGGATGGTACTGTTGGTGAAGGAGGCGTTGATAAAGGTGGTGATGAATGGGGCTAAGGCTGTGGCACAGTCTGACAAGGTTTGCTGGGCATGTGTCCCCTTTACATAGCAACGGTTTGATGCGCTTCATGATTAGCAGGACTTCTGGGATGGTTACTTCCCTAAATGAAAATATTGTGGGTTTGTTAGTATCCTGTTGATGGTCTGTCACTGGTGGGGCGTGGGAGGGCTTATGGGTGGGTAGAGTACCTTTGGGCACGTTGTCAAATTGGGTCTTAATTTTGTTCTGGAGTGTTTGATTTTGTTTAGCATGGTGTGTTGGATATTGTTACACCAAGTTTTGTTTTTCTCCGTGGGTTGTGCGTCTGTAGAGGGGATGGTCAACTCGTTATAAATTGCAAATAGTTCTTTAGATTGGGAATTCTATTTCTCAATTCTCGAGTTGTATGTGTTTGCTTTGGCTTTGGAGATGGCATGTTTGTAGAGTCTGGCGGCTAAGCGGTAAGAGTCTCTAGTGGTGGTGGAGGGGTTTTTCTGCCAGGCGGTTAATGCTACTCTTTTGGTGGTTCGGGCGTCAAGGAGTTCTTGAGTGAACCATGAGTTAGCATGGAAAGTGTGCTTGGCTTTTTTTTCTCCAATGGAGCGATTGTGTCTAGTAACTCTTTGCGCGTGGTGTTATAAGTTCTGACTAGTTCTGTTGGATCACTGGAGGTAGGGTGGGTGAGCGCAGAGATTTCAATGAGGGGGAGGAGTCTTTCTGCAGTGAGTGATTTCTTGAATCTGGCAGTGTAGCTGGTGCGGGAGGGTTTGGGTTTACTGTTAGCTTAGATGTTATGAGGAAGTGTAGTAGGTGGTGGTCCGTCCATGGGAGAGGGGTGTTGGAGCTGAGGTCAACGCCACAGTTGTGGGTCGGGTTGTTGATTAGTTGAGTGAAGCCTAGGTCTAGGAGGGCTTTAGCGAGGACTTTGCCTTTCTTGTCTTTGGGGTCTTGGAAGCCTAAGTTGATGTCACCTAATAGGACAGCTATTGTATTTATGATACCCTCTTCAACCCAGTGATGCAACACAGCATGAAAGAACGTCAGCAGATCTGGGATGGGATAACGGATGCCATCAATGCGGTGGGGTGGCATCCCAAACCTTTACAGACCGTGCACAAGCGCTGGGAGGACCTGACATCAGGACCCACAGCAAGGTCCTGCACTACATCCAGGCCAGTGCCACCGTGAAGGTGCACCATGCACTGGTGCCTGCTGTCCAATACCAACAAGCAGATCCTGGAGAGGTTTTACCCGGCGCTGCACACTCGGGTCTGCGAGTTGCGTCTACGTCTGAAGTCGACTGGTGGGTATCCATGTGTTCCCATGCTCTGCGGTGCATGTGAATGTTGCTGCATGTTGGCAGTGAGTCCCTAAGGCTTGCAGCAAGTATGCCTCTGAGACAGATGTCTGCGTGCATGCCCCAGACACTGCTCTCCATGTGTGCATTGGACCATATGTATTTTGAATGAGATATCACTTGCATTGTGTGTTGTACTGCTGCCTTTCAGACTGTGACCATGCTTTGTTACTTGTGTCTGAGACGTGCCCATGTGACAGGTGACAGTTGAGATAGTGTTGCCTGCATCATGTGCATGCATGATGTTCATGTGTATGTGCGAAAGATGGGAATGTGTGACTGGCCATCACTCATGCCTGAATGCAACACGTTCATTTGGATGTCTGACGTAGTCATGAAGAGGGATTACAGTTAACAGGACTCTGATGTGATTGCTCATCACACCACTTGTGGCCTCTCTGTTGATGTGTGTGGATGAGATGTGTATGTGCACATGATGCATGTGTGTGTAGCATATCCTATTTATTGGTCATGAGAGTGGCACGTAGCCTGATGTGAATGTCTGGATATTGGGCATGCCTGTATCTGCATGGATGTGGATTGCATGTCCATGTGTGTGGGGGTGGAGGGTGATGGTTGTTCCCTTGACTAGTCATGTTCATGTAAATGTCGGTATTGCCAAACACTCATTCATGCAGTACACTGATGTTTATGTTCTCTATCTCTTTTTCCACAGATGCATCTGATGAAGAGGGCAGAAGCAGTGCTGTGGATCATGGCAGCATGGATGCCTCCACCATGCAGAGGTGCAAAGCCCCTCCCATGAAAGCACCTCTGCAGGGAGTGATGTGGCTGTGGCTGCACCGGTACCATCGGGCAATGCTGCTTGGGATAAGTTCAAGAAGGTGGAGGTGGGAGTGGACTCCTCAGCAGCGGGGAGGAGAGGTGCTGCCACACAGGAGCCATCCATGGTGGAAGATGCCCAGGTGTCATCCAAGTTGCCGAAGGGTGCAGGGGGGCAGTTGAAGCACAGCCCAGGGGGTCAGGTGGGGGTGTTGAGGTGAGCATGCCTACTGCAGTCCTGTCCCAGGGGCATGAGGCTGTGCAGGCCACCATCGAGGTGCCTGTGCAAATTCTAGTCCCTGGGCCATCTGATGCAGCTGTATGCACCTGCTGGGATGCCTCCACCCAGACCCACCCCACAGTGTCGGCTCTTTCCACCCAGACCAACACCCCTTTACCATCTGGTCTTGCCATCCAGGACTACGTTATACCCCTGCAGGCCGGTGTGGTGAGGCATACAGCCGTCATCCATGATGATGTGCAGGCTACACATAGTCCGCTTGCACATCATCATAGTGAGGTATGCCGTCTCATCACCTGACTTGCAACATGCCTGTTCCTTGCTGTGCTCCATGGGCTTTTGCCTGATGCAACCCCCCTCCCCCTCCTCGTCTTCTTCCTCTGTGAACCAGTTGTATTCCGGGGTGCCTTCCGGCCCAGATACCACCAGGGCCTCCTGTGCACCTTTCCCACCCACATTGCCCAGTCTGGTGGAACCAACATCCCTGCCCAGTTGGGAGTCCAAGGCGAATCAGTTGAGGTGGTCACCTTGCCTACCCAGGCACCAACAGTGTCACTAGCAATGGAGGGACAGCAGGAACCCAGAAGCATTGCATGCAACGTACGCCCCCGGTGTCGTCATCAGACCAGAGGGAGTACACACAAAGCAGCCACCGGGCACTGTGGAAGCATCTAGCAATAGGAAGGATGCTACAATTCTTAGGGCACATCATCCAAAGGGGGTAGGTGTGCAATGTGAGGTGGGAAGAACACATGGACATGAGGGACAGGAAGTCTTCTGTGTTCTGGAGATATGGCCAGCAGATCAGAGCAGCGAGGCAGCGTGCTCGGGAAGCGAGGATTTTTGCCAGGGCTGGTATAGCGCTGCGTCAGGCAAGGAGGTGGGCTGCCATCCTGGAGGCCACTTGCATGGAAGCCCGAGGTGATAGAGACACAGATGCTGGAGACCCTGCAAGCCCTGCAGGCAAGAATGGAGGCCCGCCTGAGGAGTGAGGACGTGGCACTGGACTCAGCCCTGGTAGAGAACCTCAACGAGATTGGCAAGGAGGAGTTGGACTAGCCTGTCACCTGTGTAAATTGTTATTTAGGTGTAGGTTTCCTTTCTTCTTCATTATTTTAGCCAGACTTTTCAGACATTCATTTTTGTACATATTTTACCAGCACAACTTTTACCTTCATTTGAAGATTTTTTCTGTACATATTTCTTTAATATATATCATTCAGTTTGTTCAATTCCACGCTTCGTGCAGTTCATTTGTGTGTTGGCCTGTTTGCTAGATCTAGAGTCAGTGCATCTCTCCTTTGCAAGTCATGTGTCTTGTTGTGTGCATGCATGTGTCCTGTTGTTACTGGGATGGTTGCGGGTGGCAGGATGCAAATGTTCCTGACATGTGGTGGTGTGTCCATCAGACAAATGGGTGTGCACTGTATATTTGAATTTTTCATTGACCTGTGCTGCATCACTCTGTGTTTGGCATCATTGTGTTTGGGGTGGTGGGAGGTGTGCTCACTGTGGGTGTGTTCCATGGTCACGTTCATAGCACATTACTTTGTTATTGGTGTGTAAAACACATGTGGTGCATACACCTTCACCAGCATGTGAAGTCACGCAATGCCTTCTCTCATGTGTTGGTCAACCTCTACCACTAAAATGAAGTAGTGGCAAACATGTGATCTTCCTGAGTGGCTGCACAATTCACCAGTCTCTATGAGTCATGCTCTCTCTGCCCTACCATCACCCATGCATGGACCGGACATGTGATAGTTCCCTAACAGGTATTTTGCCACCCAGCTCACTCATGCTCAGGCTGTGACATGCCTGGCCATTGTTTGTGGATCTTGCAAACAACTTGTTTTATGTTTGCTTCTGTCGTGGGCACACATTCTGTTACTGTGATTTGATGCCTTGGCAAGGCGGCGTGGGCAGCATGAACTTGTATTTGCACTCACTTGTCACATGTGTATGTTGGGGGATTATTAAGGCATGGAAGGTTGTGTGAGCAGATGCTCCAATCATGGATGGACCCCCGGTGATTCCAGTTGTTCGGATTTGCAGGATATATGTTCATGTTACAATTCATGGTGCTGGCACACCACAGAAGTTCAGGTTAGCAACAGACATGAATTGCAGTGGTAATGTGTCACACTGTCAGGGTGTGGGGCATGTCACAGGTGAGCGGGTTGGGGGGTGGTGTCCAGTCTGGAGGGGTCTACCTATGAGGGGTGTCCCTTCCGGAGGGAGCTGCCTTTGGGGGTGCCACAGGTGGGGGCGCAAGGGGGTGGTGTCTGTCTGGAGGGGGATATCTGTGGGGGGCATTCAGTTTGGAGAAGGCTGCCTGTGGGGGGTGTCCCATCTGGAGAGGGCTGCCTGTTGGGGGTTTCCCTTCTGTAGGGGGCTCCCTGTGGGTGGTGTCACAGGTGAGGGGGACTAAGGGGTTGTGTCCCATCTGGAGAGGGCTGTCTGTGGGGGGTGCCCAGTTTGTAGGGGGCTGCCTGTGGTGGGTGTCACAGGTGAGGGGGGCTGGGGCTGGTGGCTGGTCTGGAGTGGGCTGCCTGTGGGGGGTATCACAGGTGAGGGGACCTGGGGGTGGTGTACTGTCTGGAGGAGGCTGCCTGTGGGGGGTGTCCAGTCTGGAGGGGGCTGCCTGTGGGGGGTGTCCCATCTGGAAAGGGCGGGCTATGGGGTCTGTCATAGGTGAGGGGGGCTGGGAGGTGGGGTCCCATCTGGAGGGCGATGCCTGTGGGGAGTGTCACAGGAGAGGGGGGCTGGTGGGTGGTATTCCATTTGGAGGGGGCTTCCTGTGCGGGGTGTCCTGTCTGGCTGGGGCTCCCTGTGGGGGGTGTCCCATCTGGAGGGGGCTGCCTGTGGGGGGTGTCACAGGTGAGGGGGCTGCCTGTTGGGGGGTGTCCCGTCTGGTGCGAGCTGCCTGTGGGGGGTGTCACAGGTGAGGGGGTTGGGGGTGGTGTCTCATCTGGAGGGGGCTGCATTTGGGGGGTGTCCCATCTGGAGGGGGCTGCCTGAGGGGGTGTCACAGGTGAGGAGGGCTAGGGGGTGGTGTCCAGTCTGGAGGCGGCTGCCTGTGGGGGGTGTCCCATCTGGAGGGGGCTGCCTGTGGGGGGTGTCCAGTCTGGAGGGGAATGCCTGTGGGGGGTGTCCCTTCTGGATGAGGCTGCCTGTGGGTGGTGTCACAGGTGAAGGGGATGGGGGCGGTGTCCCATCTGGAGCGGGCTGCCTGTGGGGGGTGTCACAGGTGAGAGGAGCTGCGGGTGGTGTCTAGTCTGGAGGGGGCTGCCTGTGGGGGGTGTCCTGTCTGGAGGGGCTGCCTTTGGGGAGTGTACAATCTGGAGGGGGCTGCCTGTGGGGTGTGTCACAAGTGAGGGGGCTTTGGGGCGGTGTCCCATTTGGAGGGGGCTGCCTGTGGGGGTGTCCAGCCTGGAGGGGGCTGCCTGTGAGAGGTGTCTGGTCTGGAGGGGGCTGCTTGTGGGGGGTATCCTGTCTGGAGGCGGCTGCCTGTGAGGTGTTTCACACGTGAAAGGGGCTATGGGGTGGTGTCCCATCTGGAGGGGCTGCATGTGGGGGGTGTCACAGGTGATCAGGTGAGGGGTGCTGGGCAGTGGGGTCCCATCTGGAGGGGACTGCCTGTGGGAGTTGTCCCTTCTGGAGGGGGCTGCCTGTAGGGGGTGTCACAAGGGTGAGGGGCTGGGGAGTGGTGTGTGGACTACAGTGGTTCATGTGCAGTAGGGGGGTATGTGGACAGAATGGGTGCTGAGGGTGTAGGGGGGAACTCATGTTTTTGTAAGGGGTGTAGCCTAAACTTAAAAGGAGGGGGTGCCATTTCGCTGGGGTATGGGCGGGGCTTGCAAGGGAGGTTATGTGTTTTCTTTGGGGTGTGACCTGGGATTGCGAGGTGAGGCGAGGTGATTTCGTGCGAGGTGAGGCGTGCGATTTTGCTGGTGTGAGGCCTGGGATTGCGAGGTGAGGCGTGTGATTTCGCTGGGGTACGGGCTGGGATTGTGAGGTGAGGCGTGAGATTTTGCTGGAAAACTGGATGCTGGGCCAGGGGTGGCGCTGAAGCCTGTGCCATGTTGGCTTGCTTTTTGGTGTGCGCGGAGGGTGTTGTAGGCGTTCCTTGCCCAGCTTGTTGTGACTTGCACGACAGCTAGTAATGCATCTTGGAATCCATGAATATGCGTGGCACGCAATCATTTTTCTTCATCACGGCTCACGCAGGGTCCTTCTTGGGGTGCAGTTTTTGCTCCATTTCTGCGCCGGATTCCATGCATCGAGCCCTTTGTATTTTACACTAACTGGGCATGAAGAAAGAGCAAAACCACAATCATTCATATGTAGCAACCTACATTAAGAAATCCAAGGCTAGTGTTACATCAGCAGTAAAAGGAAGAGCAAGGCGATCTGCTCCACATCTCATGCCTGAAGCTCACATGTTTGTTTCACATTGCTGCTCTGATTTTCTCAACTGTAAATAGCCTTTACAAACATTGGCATCCTAAAATAAAAAAGGCGTGTTCCAAATGGCCAATTACCTTGAAAGTTCTGCTGACAGGCACTCATTATCATAAGCAGAAATGTCAAGAAGTGGGAGTTGGTAAACATGCCAGCAGGAACAATGCAAATACAAGTTGTTTGAGTCAAGGGAAGGTGAACAAAACACAATCATCTAAACAGTCGGCATAGATTTTGAAGCAGCTGTCAGTGCTGTTTAGCATGCATATTATTTTCAACAATTTTACTAATTTGTATAGTTGCAAACTTCAATTTTTAGCACGTTTAACCCTTTGTAAACACAAATCTCTTTGGTCGTACGATTTCGATATTAATTAGTTGGAGAAGGGGAGTTCAGCCGGAAACACTCAATCCATGTGTGCGTCATATTTTAAGTGTGGGAGCAATTCCTAAGATAAGAAAACAAATGGAAAAGTCAACCGGGAGACTCATAATTGGAGCGCTTGCTGCGACCCATCAATTCTGCAGTGTAATTTTGAAATAAGACTTTTTTCATTTGAATGGCCAACTTCTATTTTGTAAGACATTTAAGGTCGGATGCAATACCTGGCTAAATTGCTCCAGGATGTCGTGAAAGCAAGGCCACTTCTGTGAATTATATGTAATATGCAGCCACAAACAATGCTGTAGCACATTAGCATGACAAATGTCCATGAGTCGTACGCAGGAGGTGTGTGGGGAGGGGGCATACCCATGGAATTAAGGTAGTCTTCAGAGCACAGTACATAATGTCTGTAATAGTTTCAGAGAGTTGTTCCAAACTTATCGATGCAGATTTTCGAAAAACTTTTTGTTAATGCAAGTGAAGAGATGTGCAAATTCATTTTCGCCCAAAAAAATGTTTTCTAATCTCAAAGAGCATCTGAATGTGTGCATCGTATGTGCACACATTCACATGTCTGCTCCCACCTCACGTGCACAAACAAGGGGGTGTTTCTGTACATTTCAAGGCACATTCCAAATTCTCAAACTTGCCTTGTTCTTTAAGTGTGACAGCAGCGTTTGAACTGCTCCCACGACACGTTCATTTGTTTTCTCCAATTAAGCATAGAAATGCCTTTATTTTTTTGGTTACGTTTCACAATGATGAGGTTTGGCTCTGAAATGTGGCGTCAGCGCCCACGTGGTGGGTGCAAGCCTCTCATGTATTAGTGTCAGGAGCATGCTCCGACACTAATGTATGCAAGATGTCTGCCCGGCCCATCTTTTGTACCGCTGCACCCCCCACACCCCCCAAGGAAATAAGAATGTGAGATTAGAGAATACAGTGGCCTACACATGTTTTAAAATGGGACACGTAATACAAGGGCTTACTCTGAGTTTTGCTTGCACCGCTTTTTGAGAATTTGCCTCATTGTTCTGTAACACGCCTTGAATATATATTGGCCTACAGAGAAGCGGGTGCCTTCGAGCGTAGAGGATCAGCTCTTTGTCAATGTAAACATGTTACTGTGGAAGGTGCGTTTAATACCAGTACCATTTGGTGTTCTCCCATAATGATGAGAAAGTGTTGTTGCTCAAATGATCTAATGGTTTGTCATCCTAGATGATGCCCCGTTTGACGCATAAAGAGAGCTAGCATAACGTGAAACCGAAATGCATTTTACTGCACATTTAAATGCCTGTAGTTTATCCAACCCATCTGTGATGTATTTTATGTATGCAGGTAGCCGTACAATTGGTGGCATTAAGTTCTCAGTGTATGCCTATTGTATTATGGAAGAACAAGGAGGTATGGTTATATGTTATTCTAAAGAGCCAAGGCTAATGATGACAGGTCTGTATGATGAACAGTTGTGGGTCGTTCTGTGCAAATTCGCTAGCGATCAGGGACTTGGCATTATAATGTAACCAATATGTAAGTATTGGGGTTTGTCTTGGACGACCAAGCTTTGTAAAGTCCTGTTATATAGTATTCCTAGGTTTGGTTTAAGTTGTTTTTTATGGGATGTTGTTTTAGATTGATATATCATGTAAGGCCGGTGAGTTGGTCTTATGCTTGCTAAATGCTATATTACCTGTTAACGATAACAATGTTAATGTCCTTTGTGCTACATGAGTTGCCCTGTAATTATCTACCTTAAGATCCTCTGTGGCTTTTGCTGCAAGCATTTGATGTTTTTGGATCATTTTAAATGTCTAGGAGGTCACTACAGTCTTGAATGTATCAGTAAAAAGTGGGATATTTGCAAAATGCTGAAAAATGATCAGAGTTAGAGGTCTATGCTTACAGCGGCATTCCAAGAGAATGGCAACCATGGTAACTACCTGCGATCACACTTTGGCTCTTCACCCAGCAAGTCAATTATTTTTTTCCTCCAGCCTGGAGGTGATGGCAAACATTGTAAAAAGATCCAAACATTGTGAGCACGGTTTTAACCTGTACAGAAGAACTTCCCTTCAATATAGGGGGAAACAACTGTTTTCAGAGAGTTATTGTAGGGGGATGAGAAGGTGGGAATCCTTGATGCCCACCCTCTCATCACCTCCCCATGTAATGCAGAAGAGGTTAGGTATGCACCTTTTGTGCCCCCTGTTTTTCAGGTTTTCACTGCGCATTTTCTGGCGATTTTGAGCGAGCAGCATGCTTTCCAATGGCCATTCTGATGTTTCCGCTGCCAGCAATGCCTAGTGATGTTGCAGGGCTTGGATGAGTGGGTTAAGACATCCTACAGGAAGAGGCAGGCAATAACGGGCCAGATGTAATCTGCCCGTTATTACCTCCCTCCCCATTCCCATTGAGCCCTATGGGGGCTCAAATGGGAATGGGGATGGGTTCCTGCAAGGAGGAATTACTGGGTCCTCCTATGTCGGAGTAACCTGGTAAGTCCCCATTGCAGGAACCCGGTAACGGAGCCCGGAACGGAGGCAGCCATGGAGCTAGTAGCTCCATGGCTGCCTCCATACTCGTAATGAGGCCCTATGAAATAATAGCATAACTGTTACACATTGGCAAGAAATATTGCAGCTTTCTGGAAATACCGCTGGCGCTGGTGGTATTCAACATCAGTGTTTTGTTTTACCCAGACTGTAGTGAAATGTGGTTTGTTTGCGTAGCATGTTTTTCCCAAATCCTACGAGACAGCAGCCCAGGATGCTTCCAAGCAGCTAACTTTGAGAATTTGTGGAACGCATGTTGCTTTTGCTTTGAACTACCGCAGCTGCAGTGCGGGGTTCAGGGATGAGGGTCATAGTGCTATTGTGCTTCTTCATCGCGTGACAGGGGTGAGTGCATTATATTTCCAACATGCGTCGGATATTGCGCTTCAGTGTAGAAGATGCGCCTCTTCTTGAAGGAACATTTCAACACATGATTAATGTGTGTGTTTGTGTGATTTAGAACATAGGAATTTTGAGTTGAGCGAGGTTGCACGTGCTGATAAGCATATAAATGGTATTCCTTGATACAGAATTATTTTTTCCGACCACTTATGTTGGGTGTCATGACCCACGTTTGGACTATTATGCTGCAACACTTGGTGCTGTGGGCTTCGGAAATCCAAGAGGGCGGAAAAGCCCACATTTGCGCCAGAATCCTGGAGAACCGTGCAGTCTTTGCGCACAACAAAATGGTCGCCTGACCTGCCACCCACCAGTGTGAGCGTGAGGGGCCAGGAGTGCCATGAGTGAAATGTGTGCCAAAGGAAAAACAGCAGTGCCGGCGGCTAAAAAAAGCGCTTTGAAATCACCTTTGTTTCTCTGAAATGCAAGCTAAAAATGCCTATTTTAAACATTGCAAGATATTCAAAAATCTCAATGAACACCAGCAGACATTTGGCAGAAGGTAGACTTGTGTGCATACAAAATCTGGAAAGAGAAAGAGCCCAAAATAATGTTCATAATGAAACTGGCTGAGCTGTGGATGTCAGCAGCTGAAGTGAAATTGGACTTAAAGCCACTTAAATCGAAATGTTTAAAATAAATGAGTGACCTACTGTTGAGTGTCACATAGGTTGCAATTGTTTAAATGTCATCAATTTGAACTTAGAATCAGTGTTTCAGCTGGATGTGTAAAAATTGCAAGTTTGGTTTGAATGTAGAAAACTGGGAACCAAAGTGACATTTGGCTGAAGCCTGGCTAGAAGAGAGTGAATTCTGCCCGGCAACTACCCCCGACAGGAGTTGAAACTTGATCAGCAGCTGTGTTCCCAGACTTGGCTGCATTCTGCTGCCCCTGCCAAAAGGAGATGACACCTCTCTGATTGAAATAGGGGAGTGGCACCTGGGGACTGCAGGAAACTAAACAAAGCACTGCCTTGGCCCAGGCAAATGTTAAATTAGGGGGGTCGTCAATAGGTTAAAATAGTTTGAATTAGTGCCCCTCCCCATGGAAGGAAATGGGGAGGGGCACTGCATCTGTGAGCAAGCTGAGCTTGGGGGAAGTGGATAAACCAGAAATTCCACCATGTGCTTTGGAAAACCACACCCCTCGGGGCCAGAGCATAATTTTAAAAAGATGGATAATTCATAGTGCGGACTTGTAAAAATTATATAAATAACATCATCATTCTTGTGATTTTTCTGTGCACATTTTAAGAGGTGTTAGAACTCTGTACCATGTTCTGAGGCAAAACCCCATGAATTATGGAGATTGCAGACCCGGGGTTCACGCTAGAAAAATGAAAAGTTACTGGAATATGTGTAGAAAGGCGGTGTACATGTGTGCCATTTTTGATAAACGTCCGATATTGGTAAACCAACTAAAAACGAAAATTAGTTTTCATTTTTGAATGCAAACTCTTAGAAACATCAGAGTTGGAACAGAATGTACCATAAGTAATCTGTAATATGTACATGTAATGTCAACCACTTGTGTATCTGGGAAATATGTATTTGGATCAGAAATAGATTTGTGTGCAATTTGACAAGGGGAGGATCCTCTGACCATAAACCTACGTCATCACTCTGACTCACAACTCAGTTCCCCCAATCAAGGGAGAGAGGAGAACTGGGCCAATGATAAGTTGAGAGGGGCAGGCTCAGTTATGCTACGCATACACCCACTTTCTAAAGACATAAAAAGAGCCACTGGAAGCCAGACAGGGACATTCACTTTCCACTTTCTTGCGGGACACTTTGCCGGGAGACTCCAGACTTCAAATCCATCAATCTCCAGAGACCAGAGATCCAGAGAGACCAGAGATCCAGAGAGACCAGATCGCTGTGCAGTGCTGAGACCCAGACCAGATCGCTGAGAGCTGACCCAGATCGCTGTGGCAGAACCAGTACCAAGTGGCGAGAGAACCACAGCCAATCCTGACCCGATCCATGACGAAGTCGCATTCCTGTCCATAATATAGTGTGAGTACTCGGCCAGAACTGTGCAAAACCAATCTCTTAGTTTAAAATAATCTAATTCAAACTATTTTAACCTATTGAGAACTGCATCATAGAAATCGTGTCCCTTCTTTTGATTCAAAGCTGCAAAACTGTCATCTGTCATTCTGAAACTTTAAAATTTCATTTCTGAAAAACGACCTCCACTAAATCGTCCGTATCTCTTGAACCGTTTGTAATAGAAGTGAGATTTAACTTGTGTTTTAAAGTTGAGATTCTAAGCTTTCCAACAAGTGTAAAACACTTGTCTTTTGCTTTCCTTTGCTGAAATTCATTTGCAACCTGACAATCATTCATAGAGCATTGCTAAAGTGATCCTGAACTGATTTAAAGTATCTCTCACTCACCCTGAACCTCTAGAGGGAATTAAAATCATTTTTAGCCTATTTTTCCCTTCTTTGCATACCACCTTTACAGTACTTTGCTTGTGTTTAAAATCATCCCTGTTTCTCTAAACTTGCTAGGGGTGAACTGAATTCATATTGTACTGTGATTGTATTCCTGAGAATTGTGTGCTCTCCCTTACATCTTCTATTGCATAAGGGGGGGATGAGTTGCCAAAAGGGGAAAAGTGATTCTATTACCTTTTGCTGAAATCATATCAAGTTTATTCCTCTGTTGCTTATTTTCCACCTTGCATTTCCTTGTACCATGTAAAGCATTCTCAGCTACCTAATCCTCTAAACTACTCCTAAGTAATTAAACCAGTGTGCTAGTATAACATCATCCATTGTTGATCACTGTCATATGTCTAAGTGTGATATCAAATATTAATTTATTATAAAAGTGTGATATATATCTATTGTTTAATTTTTAAAATAAACCTTTTCAATTTGCAAAACAAACCTACTTCTTGGCTCAGTGGGGTCAGGGGGATTCTCAGAGAGGGGCGTGATACAAGGGTTCATCATCCAGATTATAACGTGTCATAAAAATATATAAATAAGGGCTTCCCTTGAGCAATCCCAGACAAGGCATTGACCTAGTGGGAATGCTTGATTGGAGTCATTAACACTTACGTATTTAATTGGAAAGTTGGTATCACAATGTCGGTGTGGTATTGTGTTCTCTTGCTATTGTAATTTCCGACCTTTCTATGCTGTAATTATGGGTCTCTTATCGTTTGCAGTCTGTGTTCTGTCTTCTAGCTCCTATTCTTGTGTGGTATTGACCTTTGCTGAAAATATTTTATTTGAACAGTGTTTTCATCTCTGTAAGAGATGTTGATGTAACATAGACCTGCACCGCATGACATTTAGTGAAAGACAAATGAGGCATGAGCCGCGGATTGTAAAAGTGTGCCATAAATCCAAGGCATACGTGGTGTAAGACTCGCTTTTACACTCTGGGAGATAGTTATTTTATTTGGAGGTGGAGTAGGGGAACGGAAAGGAATACGTTCCTATGACTTGCTTCCCCCCTTTGCCTTCAAACACCACGTAGTTTGATGCCAGAGTGAGGTTTTCATGCTACCTGAAAGCCAATGGATTCAAAAAACAACAACAACAAAAAACAGGCAGATTCCATAGGACGCCACTGTAAATGCCATCTGCCAAGTGTACATGACAGGTGCCAATGAAAACGGAGTGCATGAACAGAGTAAAGGTGTATTTGCCTGCTTAGCAAATGATGGATATTGTATCTAGAGGACCCAACAGCAAGTGAGAGCAATGTTGTCAGGCCCCCTCTGTGCAATTTGCAATTGTTAAATAACGACACGTGCAAAGGGGGAGCTAAGGTCCCTGTTGCAGGTGTATGGGATGTGGCATATGTCAGACAGTGAACAGCAGAAGACATCATCGCTTGGTAGATGTGTAGGGCCGGTGGCGTGTGTGAACCCTGCTCTCCTCTCTCGTGGCTTGTTGCTTCTTCAGCGTGTATGTCAGTCACCTCCTTGGTCTCTCCTCTGGGGACCTGGGAGGAGACCAATGCGGCTGAACGAGTTTCCTTTCATAAAAACTCAGTCGGTTGGATTTAATAATACGTGTTTAGTTAAGCAAATATTGCTCGAGGCATTAGGCGTTTTCCTGAAAACTCGTATTCCTTGCTGTGGACATAGGTGTCCTTAATCCATTATAAATATGTGGTCTTCTTTACAGCCTTGCCCTAATGACTTTCCAGTCGTTCATTGTGCTTCTGTTGGCCAGCTTCGACAGCATGCCATATATTATTGTGCTGTACGAATAAGCGTTTTTAAATGCATTGCCAACATGCCTTAACTTTGCATGGTGGAGACAAATACTAGAGCATGTATACGTCAGAATAATCAGAGAAACCATAGAGCAATGCTGGCATCAGAAGCAAACGGAGGGTGAGATGCGAACACTTGTGTATGAGCGTGATCCAAATAAAATATAAAATCTCAACCATTGGGACTGAGCGAGGCGGGGAAGGGGCAACGTTGTACACCCTCAGCGTTGGAGACACTCCTCATGGGTGGGTTACACATCCACAATATGACCATTATCTTAATTCTCTTATTTCTAATACTTATTTCAAATCCAGTTCAACATAACACTGACATGACACCCACACTATGTCATTACAGACCATTGTATATTAGAGCCCAAGGAAACCTGCCTTAGGTAGGTTGTTCACTCTCTTCTCCAGGGTGAACATCCCAACAATGTCTACAAATCAGCCATTACAGTACTTTAAAGTAAGCATAAAATATGCATGTGAATTATGTGTTTATAAAATGTAGTAAGTTAAATGCATAGTACACCTTATTGATCACCTAAACAAGCATGTCCAGGCATGGAATAGTAATTCACATTACTGTGAAATGATGTGAACGTCCAACAGTATTGGTGAAAGGCAAAGCACACCACACATGAGAACTGAACATATATCAACATTCGGGGTTTCAGGAATGAGCATGAGTGTTTGTCGGGAATTTGCTAGTTGGCCATGTGAGAAACACGTGTAAGGATGTTACCTCGCTTCTTGCACTGATTTGTGTGGCTCCCTCAATTCCCACCCACCCTCATTTCGGGCCCTTCTATGATTCAATCGTGGGAAAGCAGGATTGTAAGTCGATATCTGACAGAAACCTGAACTTGTGGTCCTACAGCACTCACTGGTAACACATGTAGTCATTTCATACCAACAGCTCGTGAGAAGTGACACCATAAACTGGTAGATTGCCAAAGAGATGACGCACACCCGTTGCTCACACCCCAGAAAAGAAGCTGAGGATCAGCATTTGTCCAGCATAAATGAATGGGACTTTTAGTAAAACCTGAATGATTTGATTAAACCACATTACAGACCTACCTGAGAAGATAAAACTGGCTTAATTTCCATCCCACCTCTCAGGGTAACTTTTCCTAATCTCTTCTGGATCGGTGCCATGTGTGAATGTATTTTGACATTGATGTTTCCTGCAACCATATTATGCAGCCACAAATCACGGTAACTTTTGTTGTTTCATTTTTTATAGCCACACTGTTTTTCTTCCATAGGTTCGGTTTTTAAATATTATTTTTAAATGATCCTCACTGAGTGGAGTGCGGGTTAAAACTTAAATTATTTTATCTGTCAAACTTTTGACTTCTTAGTTGTGGGATATATTCATCAGGTTGCTCATTATTTCACTTGAAACATGGACCTTCAAGTGGAATGTTAACATTATATCATATACATTATCATTCCCGCTTCCCTGAAAGCATGTTGTTTGCCGTTCTAACCCACTCATTCGATTAATATCAAAAATCATTATTTCTGTTGATGTTAAAGGTTCTGGAACACTGCATTGTCTTCTTTTTAACTGTTCGTGCTTTTGCTTGTCTTTGTTTTTTAGTGTCTGAAAAATGCCGGATTTATTTTAAATTGAGTTGTACATACTAAATATTAGAAGCGGTTAATGCAAGTTGATCTACTGTAGTGCTAGACTCCGTTGGAGCGGTCTCTATGGTGGGATAGCAGACCGGCACGTAAGTTAGTGGGGTGAAAGACATCTGTCCAAAAAGAGAGTGGTCTCAAATAGGCTCTAATTCTGTAACACTAACACAATATGTATGGTAAGTGTGAAGGCACATGTTCAGAGTGGCCTGAGATCAGGATTGGCGTGGGGGGCACACAAAACAAGAGGGCTCCTGCATTAGGAAAGTTAAGCCTTGCTTGACAACCAAGCGTTCGCTGCCAGAGAAAAACTAGACCTACGCTGTAAATGACCATTGTCTTAGGGGTAGCTTGGACATTGGAGATAAAGAAAAGTTTACAAACGCAAAGTAATGAAAGAGTGCTGGGTCACAGCCAAAGGGGAATGTCTGGAGAGCACGGAACGTTGTTTTACGATATTGCAAAGAACACAAGGGAAGCTTAGGGTGTTGGCTTTTGCTGGTAGTGAGCTCACATTCCAGCCTTTCGTACTGGTATCAGCAATGCAAGTATGGCCTAAATATTGTCATGACTATGCCTTTCATGAACATGCATTTTAATTATGTAAGTTATCAGCATTGTACATCGATGTTACATTGATTTAATAAGTGTTAAGTAAGAATGAATGAACATTGCTAGGATCCTCTGGAAATAGCGGGGTGCAACCAGGTTTACACTGAGTGCACCTAGGTCTATTTGACAAGAAAAACTCGGATGCTAGACTAGATGTGAGATTGTGGACCTAAAAAAGGTGCTATGAGTGTCGGATGTCAGGCTATTTAGGCCAAGTTGACATTTTGCGGGACCAGGGAGTACATCTGTTAAGTCAGTCAGGCTGTTTGGAGAGGGCTACCGGATTGTTGATTTTCTTTTTAGTTTGCCATATTGACTAATATAATGAAAGACGAAAGGCCAGGATGTTGAGATGTTCATGGTTCAGGACCATCATAATTAATGCTGCCTCTTCGCATATCAAAACCCGTTTTTGAAGTGGGGTTTTGGCCTGCCTGGGGATGTGCACAGGCTGACGGAAAGGATCTGCCATTTTATTGTGATTGTCAGCAGTGAGGCTAGTGGTCCATCTTCTGTACAATCTTGTTCATTGTCCAAATTGTTGCTCTGTAGCAAGCCTTGAGCAAATGTTTCTAGACCCAACATTTTATAAGGGACTTCGAAGTTATTACTTGTCGTTTCACAACGTTCCTAGGCACCAATTTGGAATTCATCACCATATGCTCCCTGACACTGGGGCAAGCGAAATTCTTCTGAAGGGAAGCATGTTTCACACCCTGACCTGCTTACAATAAAGTTGTGATATGATGAAAGGAGGAGCTTGCCAGCTAGACTGGCTAGAAAGGTATTTACTGACGTTTCTCACCTCAAAATTAAGTTACAAAATAAGAAATACTGTGATAAAGTGAGGAATACAGCCCCTTGCATAGGGAAGCAGACACACTGCGGATACATTATGCAGAGGAACTAGAACACATAATGATTTCATACTCATTTTAAGCATCCCACCATGAAATATTATACATATATACAAAGACGGATGGCTCTGACACCAGTTTAAAAAGATTGCTCGTGTTCCTATCTTAGTGAAAAGAATTTACTGGTAACAAAATAAAAAAAATAACTTGCAGAGTAGTCCCCCTACCACTGGTCTGTGTAATTATTACAGTATGGGAACCACTTCACTGTACCTGAAAGGTAAACATTCCCCATACTCCACGCAGGGCTCCCGATTTCTGCAACCATTCGACTTTATCGTCTGCCGTTATTAATGGGACAGGCCCTATCATGTATGTACAAAGTGAGCAATTGTCTAATTTTGCAGACACAATTGCATGGTGTACCTTGACACAATCTCATGTTCACAATCAGTACTTCTGAAATAAGTTTCCATCAGCAGGTCAACAGGAGCCTGGCTTTGAATATATTGAGCAACACACGAAATGCTTGCATTTGATTAAATGTGCAGCCTCTAGTCAAATTGGGTCTCCATCTTTCCTTATATTTCTTGTATAATTTCGAGAGAAAAGATTGCAGTAATTGTCAAATTCCTATGCACACCAGGTATGTACACTATAACTAATATATCATCACCTGTTACAGCGCCTGAGTGTAATTTAACACAAGACTAGCCTTTCAAAGTTGCATTTGTATTAATGATGTTAAAAGGCATCTGTTCTTACCTCACACATCACGCGTTCCCGTTTGCTGCTGATTCGCTTTTGTTAGCTAATGATATGCAGGATTCCATGGTGCTGTTTGTTTCATGAGTTCTATCCATACCTAAATTGGGCAATGTTCATGCGACTTGTAATGCCAATGGTTGTTTACAGCAGCAAATAATTCGTTTATGATCTGTTCAAGCCTGGAGAGTTCTCTTATTAAGGATGAAATGTCAAACGATTTACTACATATTAAGGATCCATCTGGATGGTATCCCTTCATGACCCCAAGGAATCAGGCTCTGCATCAAAGAAAGTGTAAATGCTAATGCATTCACTTCCCAAAAAGTTAATCTACGGAATCACAGGATTTCGTTTCCTCGTCTGTAATTGATCAACGTGTTCTAAATTTCTAATTATTTCCTAAAAAGGCAATGTGTGACATCAAGATGCGTGATCTTGCAGCTCATTTTCCTTTGATTGTGTTTGTCATCATTACACTGACTTCCAAGGGCCGTCGGAGGGTTCTGTGAGGCCTGTGGAAAATCATTTGGTGAAGCCCCCTTTTTTGTACTGGACCAGTGGTGAAGCCAGCCGGATACTCCCGGATCTTGGTCATATGTGGTACTCCATCGCAATAGGAAAGAACGGACATGACGTCCCTATAACGCACTTGTTTGGTTTCCACTATTCCAAAGCAAAGAATGTTGTAATTAAATAATCACAGCATTTTATTGATACAGATATCCAAACATAAAAGGAAGCCGCCCGAGCGACGTGTTTCACACCATGGAGACAGAGACAACAGGTTCAAGTTTGGTACACAGAATGTTTTATTAACTTAAAAAGCAGGATGGATTAACCTAACTTGCCCTATGCTGCGGTGGGGTTTCCCTGCCTAAAGAAAACTAAGGATAGTCTGTGTCAGGAAGTCCAAATCAAATGCCTGTCTGTGTCCAAAACCTATACTTGCCCTCACGCCTAACTTTATACAATGTGTAGGAATGTCAGCATCAAAATGAGTAGTGTCAAAGTAAAGTTCAGAGTTTCTTCCAGCTCTTGGCTTCTAAACAGCTTCCCCTTCCCCAAGTTCATAACCGTTCACAAGGCATCAGGGCTCCCTTCCCTAAGAGTTCAAATCTTCCAGATTTTCAACAAAAGAAAACAACACAGTTCCACGGGACACTTCCCGACTCTTTGAATATTGGCACTGTTAACTAATCCACATCAGCAGTTCTGTTTCTGCACTTCAAAATCACATAAACGATTGTTGAATGGAGACTTTTAGTGGCTTTTCCATGCAGGGTCCTCGAGCTAGGTGCAGTTGTCAGACCACACAGTCCACCCATTACAGGTCAATCACTCGACACACCTTCTTGGCTGCTTTCCAACAACTATGTGCCACTGCTTCCATTTGATGCTTGCTTTATTCACCTGTGTCAAACTCTCTTGACACTGTATAAAGTCTCTGTTGCCCACCATGCACTTGTGCCACTTTCTTATATTAATCTGGCTCTTGCCCATGCAGGTTTCAACATAGCCTGCATTTCCTTGAACTCTTTTGGTTATTGCAAATGCTTGTTTTCTCATACAGTTAAATTCTAATGCTTGGTTTCTAAGATAATACAATTTGTGTTATCAGCCAAATTAAACACCTTTTTTTCCCCTCCATCCAATATTTATCAGTGCCAAAACTTGCTTTAACTTTGTTCGGTATTCAAAAATACTTGTAATTGCTTTGTTCGGTGTTCAAAAGTACTTGTAATGATTCTCATGTCATTCAGCATTTAAAAGTACTTGTAATTGCTTTGTTCGATATTCAAAAGTACTTAACAATTCATACAGGCTCAACCGCGCCCACACACTGCCCGGACTCCTTCTCCAGTAGGACCCACTGGTCTCTGTGTATGGTGGTTCTGCAAATATCGGCCCGCCACAGTTCCACTTCTACCCACCACTGCTTACCATTGTGGTGTGCTGGCATTCGCCGACTTTGCTTTTCCCACTGGCAGGCTGTCATTGGATGGATACTTCCTCATGGGTCCTCCAGCTCTTGTCTGCTTCACTCCAGCTGCCCAGCCTGGACCATCGTCTCGCCCTGCATACTCCTTCCACTGCCCCAGCTCTGCAGTCTTCGGTACTCCTACAATCATCTTGCCTGCATGGATGCCATTGATTGTGGCTTTGTCTCTCCCAGCTGGCTTCGGCCACTCTGACACAGTCTCCATGTCTACAAGGCTTCCGCCTTTGAAAGTTCCTGCCATCTTGATTGGTCAAGCAAGGACTAGACCACTCACTGCTGAAGCTGTAGTCCTACTTTACTGCAGCTGTCCTCCTCCTCGGCCCAGTACTCGGTTGAGGCATATATGTGTATAGATTATTAGAATGAGGATGTGTTGCTCTTGTTGGTTTCTTCTTTGTCTCAGTGTCCAATTATGATGTGTATGTATGTACATTATTAGAATGAGGATTAATTGCTCTAGTTGTTCTCTTCCTTGTCCCAGTAGGACACTGTTGAATCTTGGGCAATTTTCTTCTCCCCACTCACCAGGATCCTTCCACCCATGTGATCCTCCCTTGGATATCCAACCCCAGGTTCAGGATCCAAAAGCGATGGGCTTTCCCTGGCCATTGAGAGGAGGATACAGGGGTAAAAAAAAAGTGAGGACACCTTCAGGTTCCTCACAATATATATTCACTGAAAACACTTTGTTAAAGGGACGTTATGTTTAAGTTGCACTAATAACCTAATTGAAATAAACTTTGTTAAAGGGACGTTATGGTTGCAAGGTAACAATGAAAAACCAAGACAATGTGCAAGATATGGTAAACTATGCAACCATTACTCGCACCACTGCCATGCATTGCTACTAACGACACCCAGGAAGTGAAATATGACATCATAAATGTCATCAATAATGACATCACATATCCAGAGTGGTTGGTTTTGTTCAGTGACAGGGAGAATTTTAAGCAGAGGACTTGATCTGGTCGTACTGCATTGAAAACCTTATACACACATGATAAAGGTGCGTGAATTGTATACCTTAACCTTATGTTCTTACATTTCTTTCTATAGGGTTTGTCCTGAGCTCATGGTGCACATACATGGGATACTAAGCAAGCCACAGACAGACAATTCATTTTTTATACATGAAGATTAACTCCAATCTTAGTGTCATTGTCTGTTCATGGTGTTTGGCTATGCCCCGCACAATCTGGCCACTGTCATGGCCACAGGCTATGCCTCAGTCACCAAAGTTATCACTATTTTTGAACCTACATTATCACACTTTTTAAATAATAAAACATGCACACATTTGCAAATGCATACATTTGAGTCCTTGTCAATGCTCCTCGCACAAGATTGCTCAAAATCCGTCCGTGTTTCATTTTTTAAAATGCTCAGGAGCATGTGTGGATTATGAAGCTGTTGTCATTGGTCACTATGGAATGGTTAACATGCACAATCCAGGGTTCCCATATGGGCTTTTACACAGACTGGGCCAGTCTTCTTTCATTCCTTAGGGAAGGTGCACGCTGGGCCTGGTGCCCCAAGGCGATGGAGCTCTTGGGCATAATCCGCCCTCAGGATGATTCGGACTTGTGAATTACCTGGGCTGCCGTTCAGGTCGCTAACTCACTTGTTGATTGTGTGATATCGCTGAACCTATGTGATCTGAGAGGGGACGGGAGGGGGGAAGGAGGGGGGAAGGTTGGGGGGGAGGTCGAGGGGACTGGGGGCAAGGTTGTTGATTTTTTGTTACTCTTGTTTTCTTTGAAAATCTGCCAATAAAAATTTAATGGAAAAAAATAAATTAAAAAAAGTGTCAACATGTAGGTACAAACAAAACCAAAACTTAGCACAAATGCGAGCAAATAATCTCTTTTTGCAAACTTTTGTGCAGGTTTGTCAAATGGCACCAAAGTCACAAGTAATTTAAAAATGCTAGGACATCCCCTAGGACACCCCCTATTATTTTGCCCTTGCTTGACAAAATCCCACCAAACTTTGCAGAAACATACAAAGTTCGGTCTATAATCTTTTTGCAAAGTTGTAAGCAGATTTGTCAAATGGCACCAAATGTATACGCCGTTCAAACATGTTGTGACCCCCACCTCCAATTATGCCGCTTCATGTCAAAAAGGCAGCAAACCTTCTAGAAGCATTGGATTTACAATTATACTGCAGAATTTCCTGCAGTTTCATTGAATGGCACCAAAGTAATAACCCATCCAAAAACTGCTCTTCACTGACCCTGTAGTGTAGGAATATGCATGGATGTCCATGAACATTTCTCACCTTCACAAACATCACAGCAATGTCCTTGAACATCTGAGAAAAAAAACACCAGGGTTTTTAGATTTTTTTTTTGTCACATCCCATCCTCATCACTCCTCACCTCTAAAGAGATTGTTTTTCTTTTGTTTGACCAGTGTAATGTTGTGTTTTTAATACGTTTTTACAGGGATGTCAACGGACCACGGGCGCAGTTCGCAAGTCCAACTTGGCATCCATTTCAAATGTTTTGTCGCACCTCCCATTTTTAATTGACCAATCACCGGGTGTGTACAATGTCTGCGAATGCTATGTGGCTCAGTGAATTTCCCAGGTGTGTCTGCAGACCTCGAACCAGGAAGTGAGTCTGCGGATCCGATGGAGATAACACATTTTTACTTACATTTTGGGCATTTAAAAAAAATCTACTGAATGGTCTAACACCATATTTGTGGGAAAAGGCTGCCACTCATCACACAATCCGTACAACTGTTTGGGCTGTAGTCGCAAGCAAACTTATTTTCCATTCATGTCTATCTGGATTGTAAATGTTTTGGGATCCCCCTATAACTTTCACCCCCTTTGACAATATGATTCATATTAGGCTGTATACTTTTTTGCAGTTTCATGAGCATTCGTCGAAAGGCGCCAAAGTTATAAACCGACCAAAAACTGCTCTTGCTATGGGTTGAACAACTTAACATTAACTACAGCGTCACTACGGCAGACCCTGTGATATATCATTTTTATTTACACACTTAAACTTTAAAAGGGACCCATCAAAGCAACTTCACATTAAAACTCAATTGACTTGACAAATATTTGAAAGATTAGAGCAAAAATTGTGCATCTGGGCTGGGGTGTGTCTCCAAAGTTGTTTCCTCTTTGCCCACTGTGTTCAGGTTCCACTCAACACAATATATTGTGATGAGAAGGGTGTAGAGTAATGCCACCAACCCCTCGCTCTACTCTTTCCTATCTGGTGGCTTTGAGCCACCAGTCTCATTCCTGTAGAGAAACATAGAGACACAAAATCTCCTTTATGTAGACAAAAATACTCTACAATATACGTTTGCCCAGAACCATCTTAAGGGTTTTTGCCAAACACATTTGGGACCTGCCACAAACCAAATAATAATGAAGAAATCCTAGAATCTCTGTTCACCAACCCCCGCATCCCAATCACTATCCACAGCTTGATATTCTGCACTGGGAACCATCAAAATAAGCATGGGATAGCCTTTAAAATCTCCAAACACCATCTACTAGTGCTGCAATCTAAATGGGCAAGAGCCTTTTCAAGGGCAACATGAGCAGTCTATGCAAATGTTGTGATCTAGTGTTGGAACAGGACTAATTTCCACAAAAGCAGCCACGAGAAAGATATACCAACTATAGTATACTTGTAGAAAACTGATCAGTAGCTATGTGAAAAAGGTTCATATACCCCAGTATAGATACAGAACTAAAATTAGCAGAATGTACAAGTGCTCAAGCAAGAGGTCTGTGGTTTTCCAATGCTGTTGTCATAAGGCAGCTGAAAAACAAATTACTTTGTGGTGTGCAATATGTGAATGGTCATAAAAATAAAATATTAAAAAAACACTACAACCAGTTAACCCATGATTGAGGGTGATGAATCTGATGGTATCATGACTCCTTTCTCTGTGGTGATCTCCTCCCATCTGGCCAGGGGACAGCATCCACTACCTGATGCTGACCCTGGGGACGGTTATATGAGGAAGGATCACATGGAGCAGACAACCTCTGCAAGAAGGTTATGGTATCATTACGGAGATATGGTATCCTCCTTTCCTTTCTAATGATACCTCTCCAATTCCATATGCCCTAATAGCCAATTGTAACACCTTCCCTCTTCCGCCCATGGGCAGTAGTAAAGATCTTTTTACATATCTTAAAGGCCAACTCTTAAAATCTAACCAGCCTTCTAAAAATATGAAATACTATTTTTCCAATTCCACATACTTTTCTTCCAAACCTAGTTTAGCTTTAAAGCCCATTGCAAACATTCATACATTGTTTTCAGGAAGGGACTACTATTACCACAATCCACACAACACTGGAACGATGAAGAAGAGCAGAGTAGTGCAGAGCACAGGAATCCATGAGCACAGAGAGTGCCATAGTGGCAGTGAGCACAAACATGTGCCTGGGACATTTAAATCACAGAAGCAAGGAATGCAAGGAAGCTGCTGGCAGGAGCGAGTTGCTCCTTTCCGTGCAAAGGAATGTCTGGGAGGAAGTCTCTGGAGCCAACCCGCTCAGGAACCTAAAGGGAGAAGACTGTTTAAAGTGGATGATACACAGCAAGAACACCAAAAGACATTGGAAGGTTCCTGGGCGTTTGCCGTTGTAGGAGAAAAATGATTTGCTCGCCAGAGTTCAATGCGAAGCAGATAAGCACAGTGGAAGCCTCAGGAAGAAGGAAAACAGTGGAGAAATGGTTGTGAAACAGAAAGCAGCAGCAGGCTGTCACCGGCAGGCCACAGAAGAAATGGGAAACACCATCAAGAACTGGTGAGTCCACAGAGTGACAGTGGGAACACTGAGGCATATTGCCGGCCATGCCAAAAGAGAGAGATTGAATATGAATGGTTTAATAAACCAGAGTGAGAAAGACGGAAAGAGCAATTTTCAAAGAGAAGAGACTGTCAAGTTTGTCAAAGCAAGATGCAAGCATGTAAGAGAGACACCAAAGAGACTATATATATATATCATGAAACCAAGTATATTAGCCAGCGGGGCTAAAAAGCGGAGCCATCAAAGGTTGGAGAGTGAGCTGGAGCTCACATTTGAGAGTACAGCAGGCAGCTTTAGGTTTGTGCTTTTGAAAGAAGCCCTGACAGGAGAGTATACCAGACGAAAAGCAAAGCAACAGAAACGCGGTTGATTTCAAGGGCTGAATTCCTGGTCCTGCTGTTGTCAAGAGCAAGGGAGAAGGTGAATTTATAGCCTATGACAGCGTCTGAACTGGATAAAGAAGGTCCACCGATTTAATAGGAGTCAGGCAGAGGCTCGAAATGAAGATCACAGCAGAAAAAACAATTTTCCACAATTAGAAGAATCCAATCGACGTGCACATTGGCGAATTAAGACGCGTTAAGAATTGGTGCACCACGAGATCATAGCCGTTGGGCCAACGCGAATTAATAGGTCCCTCCTGACTGAGCTGCGAAGAATCCCTCTTGAGGAAGGATTTTGAATATCCTGTAGTGATACAGAAAAGGGAGACACAATCTAGTTGAGTGGTGATGCTCACCCTACGCGATGCGTATGGGAATAAGGAAACTCCCCTCATTTTGTCCTGAAGAAGGTTGTATGAACAAAGGGCCGATGAATGTTGATGTCCCGAAAAAAGACAACCGAAACACGTGTAGACGTATGTCGGTGTAATTAGAAACACCAGATGGAACCATCAGATAATTGAATGGAGGACTTTTGTGTAATGTGGAGTTCGGATCGGAGGCCGTCCATATGTGAGGCCATTTATATTTACATGTCAAAAAATTTGATACGAAAAAGCAAAAATTGAACAAATGGTAGGAGTGATTGAGTATGAGTGGAATTTGTAGATACTTGTCTGTGGAAATGTTCTAGTATTTTATATGAATTTGATATGCAAATAAAAGTTTTTTTTTTTTTTTAAATTTTTATTCGGTTTTTATACAAAACTTTAAAAATAGAAGCAGCCTTGCAAAACTTTCAAAAACAACCCGCTTAACTTTGCACTTTAGGTTTGGTATATGTGACTACACCCCACGCTCATCAACAACCCCGTGGCTTAGGCCTAATTTTTTGTGTCTATCGTAGCATTTAGACGATCTTTAGCTACCTGAAGAAAGGATACCAGAGTATACAGAACAGGTTTGTTAGACCCGTCAAACAAGGCTTTCCACCAATCGTCGCGAGTTAAGCATTTAAAGTTCTTTGTAATTGTGCTAAAAATGCGATTTCTTTCTTGCTCAAGACCAGAGCATGACATTGTCAGGTGCTTCAGCGTTTCATTTGTGATGTTACAAAGGCGACACCTGAGGTCTAAGTCAGGTCGTTGGGACAAATAACATAGCCGTTCCTTCGTCGGCAGAGCGTTCAATCTGAAATGTAAGTATAGAGAACGCAACCACTGATCCGGAAAACATGACAAATAGGTCGGCACACAACCATAGGCTCTAGCTTCTCCAGGAACTTCTTGCATTGACCTTGATTTTGCTCTTTGGTCACAGGTGTTTATCCAGTTATTTCTCCAGAGCTTCAGTTTGGAAGCATCGGGATTTTCTAACAGTAGTTGTGGCGTAATATCATATGAGGTAAGAACCTCCTGACATAGCTCGTTCCATTGATGGACAATTGACGGCGCTTTGTCAGACTCTGGGTTTTGGAGGATTGCAGTTTGGAGCATAGGTTTTGTTTGTATTAGTTTCCTATAAAGGTTTAGCAGATTCCAAGCAACCCTTGCTTGTATGGAGATATACCCAAGCTCATATCTAATACAAACCGTAGGAGTACCTTTTGGGAGATGTAGAACTTTAGACCAAAAGATATTTTCAAGAGTGTTCCACACTTCGTTCCCACTGCCAAAGGCATTTTCACCAGCATAGATTAGTGAGGGAACAGCCTTCTGCTGGAAGAAATATAAGGTCGGTTTTAAGGAAAATTTTCCATATTTTCTGTTTATTAGAGAAGCTTGGCATGCCAGTTGGCGGCATTTTCTCTTTGCTTCTTCAACCCATGGAGCGTCATTTCTGCTTGCACTTAGACGCATCCCTAAGTATCGGGTGTTTAACACACGCCCAATGGGTTCTTTGTCTAGGTACCATTTGAATGTCGGCTTGTTTGTTTTTGCACCTTGCAGTTTTTCAAAGACGATGATTTCGCATTTTCCCCTACTGATGTTTAGTCCATTCTCTGTTAAGTATTTTGCCACAGCAGTAAGTTTGCGTTGTAGACCTATAGGTGTTGAGTCTAGCAAGATGATATCGTCCGCGTAGACTAAATAGTCTACGTGTGTGCCGTGAATTTTGGGTGGGAACGTTCGTAAACGGTCGAAAGCGTCTTCGATGTCAGATATAAACAGGTTGAAGATGCTTGCTGCTAGGGGACAGCCTAGTTTCACACCTCTAGAAGTGATAATAGGAGCTGATAACTTGCCTTTTAGATCTAATCGCACTCTGATTGAGATGTTTGTGTGGAGTTCACAAATGGCGTCCAACAGACTAGGCGGACAGGCCCATTTGGACATTTTTTCCCATAGTAGCTCTCTGTTTATACTATCGAACGCCTGAGATAAGTCTATCAGCACGAGATAGATCTTGGAATTCGAGCGAAGCGCTTCCATCTTCATAAGATTCAGTAGTAGGAGATTAACGCAGCAACCTAAACCCTTTACAAAACCTGTCTGTCTAGGGTCTACCCGCTGGTTATTATAAGACCACTCCAGCAGTTTTTGCTGAAGAAGGGTGCCATACACCTTTCCCAACACGTCAAGGAGTGCAATAGGTCTATAATTTTTGGGGTTACTGCGGTCTCCTTTTTTGAAGATTGGGATGATCAATGCGGATTTCCATGATTGAGTATGAGTGGAATTTGTAGATACTTGTCTGTGGAAATGTTCTAGTATTTTATATGAATTTGATATGCAAATAAAAGTTTTTAGAAATTGAAAATTGAACATTTATTGGTATTTATGAAATAAATAAATGTGTTGAGAGGCTATTCCCGGTTCCATAGGTCCAATTGTTTTGTTGACTAGGAGAGTATACCAGGCAATAACACATGTGTGTTTTCAAGAAGCCTGGCAGGTGAGTATACAAGGCAGTTGCAAATGTGTAAAAGAAATCTTGTTAGGGAAATACACCAGGCAAGTTGGAACTGAATACGACACAAGAACTAGCCAGCAGGCCATGTTGGTTTAATAGACTTGGGAACAAAAACCCTGGCAGGAGAGTACACCAGGTATCCCGACCACACATAAAAATAAATACAATCCGTTTGAAGATAACGTTTGTAGTTAACCCAAGGGACCCCAAGGGAGCTCTGGTTCTCTCTTGGCTTGACTATTGCAACAGCCTCTTTCTAAATCTGCCTGCTTCTACTCTCCGCCCTCCAACTTATCCAGAACAGGACTGCAAGACTTGTCCTTGGCCTCAAGCCCAGGGACCGTATCTCTCCAGGACGGAAATCTCTGCAGTGGCTCTGAGTGGCAGCAAGGATTAAGTTCAAAACCCTCTGCATTGTCCACAAGGCCTTCTGCGGCCTGTGGCCTCAATACCTTCAACTCTCTCTTCCTAAATACCTTCCTTCTCGGGCTATTCACTCATCTGCCTCAAACTCCCTCAGGGTCAGTCGCTTCTTCAAGCAACGAGTTGGTGGTAGATCTCTTTCTTCTGCTGTGGCCTCCCTCTGGAAAAGCATCCCTGCCTCTCTGAAACTTGAGGAGAATCATCTTCAGTTCCAGAAGCACCTCAAAACCTTTCTCTTTGCTTCTGCTTTTTCTTCTCCTCTCCCTTGCTGATTTCCTGGCTGACACTGAAATTACACTGGTTACCTGGCCACCCTCTGATCTCTGGCCCAGGTCCCCGTCTCCCACCAGTCGCACTCCTGCACTGCCTTCCTGGGCACCCCCTCACCTGGAGACTGTTTTCTGTATCCCTACAGTCCCATTACCAGCACTTAATACTTGATGTCTGCACTTACCCTTGCACTTTCCACCTGTTGGCCTTACCTTTACTTATGTTCTATTTATTTCGATCCAATGTACTGCACTGTCCTCTTGCCCTTTCCCCCGCACTTCTCCTCCCTCCCCGTCCCATGCACTTGCGCAATCTGAATGACACCTGGCCTAGTAGGATTGTTGTCTGTCTTCCCTCTGTTCCCCCTCCCTTGCCTCGTTCCACCTTGAAACACTTGTGTATAGGCGCGTTATAAATGCCATATCATATCATATTGTATCATATCATAACGTCAAGAACTGTTCTCTGTAACACAAGCAAGCAACAGAGGATCGAGGGGAAGGGAAGGACCCATTGAAGCATGGATGATACCCATCCTTGATAGATTTCTTTGGTTCTATGTAATTTTTTTTTGGGGGGTACCCCCAACACCCATTCCCTTTCAGTTTATATCTATTACCAAAAACCCACATCCCATATATATAATTTTTTAACTCCCCCAAAAAAAATATTGATAAAAAATGTGTGGTAAAAAACCCAGTGAAAAAATCGTCCCGCAATGAAAGGACATTGTACCGATTCCTTTTTGGGGTAATTATACCTTTTTACTTTCTTTTGAACATTTACAAAACACTGAAGGTCAAATATATTATCCCTTTCACCTTAGAATACCTTTGTTTCGCATGTGAGGGCCAGAATAGTACTTTGGACACAGGACAGTTTTGTTTTGGATAGTCTGACACCAACAGATCCTTCGTTTGGAGTTCAGGTACGGTAACCCTGCCAGTGCAGGGACAGGGAAGGCCCTGTCTCAACCCCCTTTTATAATCTGATAAAAGTCTTTAGCCAAAAGAATGTCTAACTTGTGTTGGAGTATCATTCCTGACTCCTCATATAGGGTGTTAGAGTTGGATTGTGCTCAGTTGACACAAACTGGGGGACCCTCAGGTTTGATTTGAAAAACTTAGCAGCAGAGCTTCCAATCCATTACTAGCTACAGAACACTCAATCAGGTTTGATGTATGCAGCAGCAGGGGGTAGTTGATACCATCTTGGGACAAAGTATTGATACCAACTGATTTGGTCCTAATACCCCCACCAGGAACCTACATGAGACTTGCCTCTAAATCGGGTCTTGCTTGGTGCTGTGGCTTAGATGTCTTAGCAGGCTTTGTAGATCCTGATTATAGGGTCGACATACAATATTAGTTCAAAACAGTGGGATGGAGGTATATCATGTAGAGGCAGGAGAAAGGCTCAGGCTCAGGGGATCCCCGAGAGTGCTCTACTTCCCAAACCACAAGAAGATATTTAACATTCTGGCAAAACTAAGAGGACTAGCAAAGGCTTTGGAGAGGCAGACATAGAAACCCCAAGACCATCCGAGGTACTATCAACTAAAGCCCATGAGGAAGCTGAATCTTTCCTGATCCAGCATTTCAATAAAGGAATGATCATTTACTGGCAGAGCCTTTCCCTCAGGTGTTACCCAAAGAGCAGGGCAGAGAGAAAGGAGGACCATTTGTTTCCCAAAACGCTGGACTACTACATAGAAGGGATATTGGTCCTGATGGTACTCTACCATCACAGGCAATGGTACCTAAAAGCCACAAAATAATGGTCTTAGAGATTAATCACTCCCATTTGACAGGGGGTTACTAAGGAGCAGCTAAAACCCAGGCACACATATTAACTCAGTTCTACAGGCCATGGATGTATGCCCTGTGCCATAAAACCCGTTTCCAATGCCCCCCAGCCCCATTACAACCCTTACCAATCATTGATTTACCCTTTTCATGAATAGGCATGGACATAGTTGGGCCCCCTGTACCATCAAAATTGGGGAAAAGATACATATTGGTAAAAGTGGATTATGCAACTTGTTACTCTGAAACATGTCCACTATGTAACAGTATGACCCAACAATATGTCCGAACAGATTCTTAAACACTCGATCCCATTTTTCTCAAGTGTTTGGTCCCTGAAGGAAATATTAACAGATCAGGGAACTACCTAATGTCAGAAGTGAAGGAAATTCTGCACATAAAAACTCTCAGAACATCCATTTATCACCCACAAACTGATAGATTGGTGGAACAATTAAATACAATCTTGACACACATCCTGAAGAAGTTAGTTGAGGCTAATGGCGAAAACTGGGATATCTTAACACCTTGGGCCCTTTTTGCCATCCAAAAGACCCCTAAGTCTACATCAGGATTCCCTCCCTTTGAGTTATTTTATGGTAGAGAGCCTTGGGATGTCCTTGATGTGTTATGGGAGACTTGGGAAGAGGGAAAACAATCTACCTTGCCCTTTCCCAACGACCCGATGATTAAAAGAGCACATGGCTATGGTAAGAACAATATTCCAGACCCACATGGTCAATGCCCAGGGAAATCAGAAAAACAACCATGATGAGAAAGCATTTCTCAGATCCTTTTCCATTGGACTAAAGGCCTTGTTCTCCTTCTGTCATCAAAGAATAATATGTTGTCTAAATGGCCTGATCCTTATGAGGTAATAGAGCAAACAGGGGTGAGTGACTATCGGATGTCCCAACCTGACCGAAGAATTAAGACACACATATACCACATAAATCTCCTCAAGGAGTGTAGAGAAGACCCAGTTGCGAACACTACAATAGTATTAACCAGCACATTAGCTGACAAATCTGATAACACCAGTCTAATTCCTTCTAACCTGCCCCGGAACCATAGTAATAACTTGTTGGATTTGCTAGAGCAATTACCCAATGTTTTAGGGCTGAGCCATGGAGCGTAAAGGTAGTTTTTAATTACATCGCTACACCCCCAGAAAAGTTTGTCCATTTGAAACCTAAGCAGATATCCGGGTTAGCACAGGAAATAGTCATAGAGGAGGAGGAGAAGATGCTGAAGTCTGATATCATTGAACCATCTCAGAGACTTGGTCCTTTCTGATAGAATTTGTTGCGAAGCCAGACCGATTGTGGAGGTTCTATATTTTTTAAAAAAAACATTTTTTTTTACTTTATTTGTTTATAAAAACTTTTACAAAAGAGAGAAGAGAAAAAAATAAAATCTCAACTTTAAAAAACTACATTAGCTTATACAATCTTCATAACAAGTACAATACAATTGCATATTGTTTTTTTGTATCTCTACAAAATTGCTTAAATTTCAACACGTTCAGTTCTATTTACAAATATTTCACATTCAGTCCACTCTAAGCTGATTTTCGTAGACCTCTTTACCCTTTGACCCATTCTATTCTATTTTACATACATTTTTAAGAAGGTGAGAACTCTTAGCCTTAATGACATTGATTCTCCTTGTAACATTCTAAACCACAATACATCTCTCAATAACCAGGCTTTATAAACACATTTGCCAAAGTAACTTAATCTTTCTGTTAGCAAGACTGGACATTCTACCATTATATGGAAAAGTGATTCCACCCTTTCCAGACTTTCACAAAATCTACACACTCCCTTTTGTGTGTCACTTTTTGATGTTATACTGATTATTTGATTTGTGGCCAGTACGTTCATTCTGAATCTCATGAATCCAATTTTCGTCTTTTTGCCGGGAAATTTCTTTAGGTATGGTTCTATTGATCTAATCACCTTCTCAGGTAACAGTATATGTGCGTGTAACCTTGAGTTACACATTACCAATCAAGTTTTTTCCCAATCCATTACCTTTAACTTGTTCATGACCATATTTGGGTTGGTTTTCATCCATTCCATAGATACACCTATTTCAGGGAGAATTTCCTCACATTCCACCCTTAAGTTGTCAATAAACCCATCGCTTTCATTCACTCTCAATTGGTGGTAGAGTGTGCTCTCCTTAGAAAATGCGCATTTGCTGAGAAGACATGGGGCCTCATTACGGCTTTGGCGGTAGCCATGCCCTTAATAAGGGCATGTCTGCCACCAAAACCGGGTCCGGGTTCCCTGAATGGGGAAATACTGGACCATTCCGAGTTTGGAGGGCCCGGTAATTCCCCCTACAGGGAACCCGGGCCCAGACCTTTGCCATTCCCATTTGAGCCCCCATAGGGCTCAATTGGAATGGGTGCAGGGAGCTAACAATGGGCCGATTACAACTGGCCCGTTGTTAGCTCCCTGGTCCCCTCGCGGGACCCGGTAAAGATGTCTGGTAAAACCAGACATCCACATCGGGTCCCGCAAGGGAACCTCGTAATGAGGCGGAATGGGTTTAACAGCTCCGCCACCATTAGAGGCACCCGTTAACCTATTCCACCAGGGTCGTAATGAGGCCCCTAATTTCTTCCACTCTATCAAACTTACGATTGATTGGAGCCCCAACTCATGCCTAATTACCTCAAATGGTATACATCTAGGTAGAAAATACAATATTGCTCTCCAGATTTTACTTTCCACTGATCCATATTCCCTTTCCAGGGTTTTAGGGCAAAACTCAAGTCGATGCAATATTGTCGGAATTACCTTACTTCTATCAAATTCTCTACAAGGTGCTAGTGAAAATTTTCCATATTTGCGATCTACCTGCTTCATTTGATTTGTCATCCCATTTACTTTAGAATTCAGGTAGTTTACAAAGAATATTTTTCTGTATTTTACCACTATCAGATAACCCTGGAATTAGAAATTTTCTTTCACTACCAATGGTTTAGCTTTCCAATTCCATACAAATTTCTTCTTGTGTCTTCCTTGTTCACTCTTAGCTAGTTTAATTATAACTGATTTTCCTGGATTGATTTTTAGTTCAATACCTAGCATGTATTTTCCAAATGCTTTTATTAGTCGTTGAAGTCCACCTGCGTGATATCTATCAAGAGGAAGTCATCAGTGTATCCTGCCCAATTTATTTTAAGTTGCCTGATGATTTTAGGTGACACCAAAGCTTGTGAGTCCAACACTTTCCGGACACCAGACACGTACAGGTTGTAAAGTGTTGGCCCTAATATGCAGCTTTGTCTGATTCCCTTGTCTGTGTTACACTCTTTGGAAAGTCCCCCTTCTGAATTTAGTCTTGAATTTTCGAATTGTTGTGTATATGTATTATCATACTGAGTAGGGCTTTTGGTATTTTGTAGTTATCTAATATCTGCCAAAGAATGTGCCTATTAACAGAATCAAATGCTTTACTTAGGTCCATTGATGCAACATATGTGCAGGCATCTCTTGACTTCCATGCCCAGTTCTGTAGACAGTTTAACAACAGACCTCTACAATTCATCCCAATATTCTTACAGAAGCATATTTGTCTAGAATCTAGAATGTTGTTTTCTTCACGCCAATCATTTATTCTGTCAAGTAGCATAGAGGCAAACATTTTCGAGTCTACATCCATTATACAAATTGTTCTATAATTTGATGGTTCCATTCTTGAACCCCTCTTAAACATTGGTACCATATAGGCCCTTTTCCATGATTCTGGAAATATTTGTGATTCAATTATGTCGGTGAACTGGAAGCTAAATATTTTCACCCATAATAGTGGTGCTTGTTTCATTACCTCATTAGTTAATTTGTTTAGCCCGCTGCCCTTGATGGACTAGCCTTCTTAATTTTTGCCTCTATCGGTTCCACTGTTATAAATAACTTCCATTTCACTTCTTCCTGCGAAAAAAATTGCCATGTTTTTGCTGGTGAACTGTTCACTAATATAACACCGCCAAGTCTCCTCTGATATAGGGTTGGTCATCTTGATCCAATTGTTTTCTGCTTTTATATTTATTAGATCCCAAAAGGCTTTAGAGTTTTTCCCCATTAGGCTCTCTAACATTTTTTCACCATCTCTCTGGTATATTTTTCCATGTTCTTGTTTTAACCAATTTGTATATCTTTGTTTCAATTTCCAGATACTTTCTACCTTATTTTCATGGACGTCTGTACTGATAGTGATTTTCCTTACTTCCCTTCTCAATTCTTTCTTTTGATTTCTTATTTCATTGCTATGTGTGAGCTTGTGGTTATTGTTCCATGACACCTTACTTTTCAAATTCCCCCTGATTCCTTCCGCCCTTAAATCCATAAATTCAGGCAAACCCATTCCTGAGTATCTCTCAGTATTTTCTTCCATAATGGAGGAGTTAAATTGCTTTAACATAAGCATATTAAACATATTCACTTTTTTCCCCATCCACCTTACTTGATTCTCTCTTGTGTTCACACATAACTTGTTTAGATTTTTCTCGGCACTTCTATCATTGTTGTGGACCCATTCTAACTCTAGTAATAACATGGCAAGATCACTGAACCCTGACTCTTTGACTTGAAAACTCTTAATGCTTTCAAACGTTTTAGCTGTCATAAATATAAAGTCAATTTCTGAATTGAGTCCTCTTGCTAGCCATGTTGGATTATTATTTTCCACCCTTCTCAGTCCCAATCCAACCACATGCCCCCTCCACCTTTTTCCTTTTCCCCTTTTTGATGTTGTCATAATCAGCCATAAAACAATTTCTTCTTTCTGCTCTCTCCGGGTTGCATTCCGATCACCTGCTAATATAACACCTGCTCCCTCGTTTCTCGTATACCACACATCCAATTTCTGGTTTAATATATCTAAGATTTTTTGTAACTTTTCATCAGTGGATCTATAGACATTGATCATCAATAGTGCATCCTTTTTGGGATGCCATACTACTTGCCATCCCGTTCCGAGTATATTGTCATTTATATTCCATTGCACACATTTCTCAAAACCCTTTCCCATCTTAACTAGAGTTATTATCCCTCCCATGGGCCTCCCGAGTTTCCCCTGTGATGCACGTAAGCTAGCAGTTTTGAACCTGCCCCATGTCAGTTTTTCTGTGGACCATATTTCTTGAATGTGCAATACATCATGAGTTTTCAACTCAGAAAATAAGTTACTGTTATCCACCAAATGCTTATGTCCCCTGGAGTTCCAACTCATTATTTCCAAAACCCCAGTTGGTCTAAAGAGGCTGGCTTAATGCTTTCCGTTGTACTATGGATTCCTCCAATAGCTCTGCCAAACATCTCAAACTTTGGGAATCCTTTGCTTTTGTTTGCTTCCTTCTCTGGTTTCCTATTTCTCTTTCCATATACCTTCTCGTCTTTTTTCTTTTTGCCTCTCTTCTCTTTCTGTGTTTTCCCAGGCACCCACTTCATACACAGATTTGTGTAGACTCTCTGCCTCCTTCATTATGATGTTTCTCACCAATGGTGAGTAAATCACCACTCTTACGTAGTGATAGCTCCAACCGTGTAAAAAATCAACTAATTGCATATCTGCAGAGGTGATTAGTCTTAGTTCTGGAATAAGCTGAAAGAGTTGGATTAATATCCTCCTATTTAGTGATGTGGGACCACCTTCTTCAAATAAGTACTGCATAATCAGGCCTGGTGCTTCTGGCATCTTTTGGTTTTCTTAGTTTCCAGTCATTAAACACTTTTCTTCCCTCCCCCAACCCTCCTTCATCTCGTTCCTTGTTGAACTGTTTTTATCATTCCCATTTTCTTTGGGTCCCGGATCTCTCCCATATGCTTCTTCACCCTCCTTCTCCTCCACCCTGTTTTTCCCCCTGTTTTCCCTATTTCTGTTCCTTTTAGACCTTTGCCTTCCCCCCTCTTTTCCTTCAATATTTCTCTTACTATGTTCCTGACTTCTTCTTCAGATGTCATATTCAATCCTTTACTACCTCCTCCCCTCCCTTACCGTCCTCTACCCTTCCTTGATTTTCCAGCTTATCATTCGCCACCATGCCCTTTGGGAGTCTGTGTTCCTCTACTTTATTTACCCCTTCTTATATTTCCCATACACTTTCACCACTTCAACTTTGAGGGAGGATGTGTGGTTTCAGTAGTTTAGTTAGTTTAGTTTCTACTTCTTTTTTCGGGTTTCTTCTGCTTTAATTCGTCCTTCAATCTTGTCTCTGAATTACTGTATTCCTGATATTTTCCATTCTCTACTGTCTTTCCTTGGGGGGCTCCCTCGGTAGTTTCAATTTTGTCCTCACCTTCCAGGTTTTCTGTTATTGCCCGTTCTGCAGTTAGACCCCTTCCCATATTTCTTAGACATTTTAATGAGGACGCCTTACCAATCTTAGTTCCACTGCTTTTAGAACCCTCTGTTTCTTTGTTTCCCTTTTTCTTGCATTTCTCAAGGTTACTACTCATAACTCTTCCTCATCACAGGCCTTATTTTGATTGTCTTCCATCTGGTCATCTGGAATCAAAATCACGTCCCCTGTCGTAATCCCCACTCCCTCACTATGTGGTTGAGTTTCTTTTCAATTCTTTTCACTTTCAACAGTTTTCCCCTCATTGTTCCCCTTTTCTTTTTTAGCCTCACCAGGGCTGCTCCCTTACTTGCCCCCTCCTTTTCCTCGTTGGTGTCTCCTTCCTCTTCAACTACTAATGATTCTAAACTAGTTAGTCCCTCCAATACATTTTTTAAGCAAGATAGTTGCTCTTTCATTTCCCATTTTATCCAATCTCTTGTTTGGAATAATTTTAATAGGATGATTTTTCTTTCCACTGGCCCAGTAGTTTCCTCCTCTTCTTCTTGAGAGGTTTCCCCCTTCATCACATTGTATTCCGATTCTAATAGTTTACTCTCCATGGCCATTTGTGTTATGATACCTTTTGAGAAAATCAACGGGGTGTCCGGCATCGGACTCCCCCGTTCTTCCTCATTTACCATGCCTTCACCCCCCTGATTTTGTCCTCTTTCTGGTGAATCAGCTCCTTCCACTTGCACTTCAAATAATAACTGTGAGTGAACTGCTTCCATTTCCAAACCTCCCCTGTCTTCTCCCTCCAATTATTCCACCACTTTCACCATTTCTGTGTTAGTTTCCTGTATTTCTTCCTCTATCTCATCTGGTCCCATATTAACCTTTTTAAACATTGGTGATGCCGCAAGGGGCATTTCAAGAGCCTTTGCTATGGTGCTTCTCCTTGTGGTAAATACCATGGGTCCTAGAACTGCTTCTTTCCTGGAGCAGATTATCTTTTTCCTCATACCTGATTTATGGGAAACTACCATTACATTTTATTTCCTTTACTTTTCCCCTCCTTCACCACTTGTTCCTTAATCACAGCTTTCACTCGTCTACATTAGACCTTGGTGTCTTAATCCTTTGTCTTCACCAGAGTCTTAAGTGACTCCTCTTTATATGTGCACCATTACCAAACACGTCAGTTAGTACGATCAGTTAGTACAATCAGATCTTTGCATTACATTTGCTTCATTGGGCAAATGCGTTCTTCAACGCGGTCTCTCATTTCGACAGTAATCCTATTACTAGGATAGATTACCTTATTGATCTCTTGGGAGATGCTGTTTTCCTCTCCAAAATTGATCTGATGAAGGGATACTGGCAAATTGATGTTAATCCAGGGGACAATGATGAAACAGTGTTTCTCCACCCCCATTGGATGGTTTCAGTTCAATGTATTGCCTGTTGGACTACACAGGGCTCCAGTCACCTTTCAAAGGTTGATGAACAAAGTCCTCCGGCCTTACTCTTCCGTCTGTGGGGCCTATATTGACGATCTGATTCACAATAGGACATGGAAAGAACATCTACACCATTTAAGCTTAGTTACCAGAGCCTTAAGAAAAGCTAGGCTCACAGCAAATCCAAAGAAATGTCACCTGGCACAGTCTACAATCAAGTATCTTGGATTATTTGTTGGCAATGGGCTGGTGCAACCCCAGACTGAAAACGTAAACCTTGTCCAAGAAACTCCTGTTCCCAAGACCAAGAAAGTTCTCAGAGGCGTTTTAGGTTTAGTCAGGTATTATAGGCGATCCATCCCTAGATATTTATCCATCACATATTGCCTTACAGATAAACTTAAGAATGCCGAGCCTCAAACGATAAAGTGGAGGGAGAAAGACAAACTCTGTTTTGATATACTCAGAAACATTCTAGGTAGAGAACCCGTGTTGAAGGTGGCAGATTTCAACAAGGAGTTCATTCTACAGACAGATGCTTCACATGTTGGGTTAGGGACAGTTCTCTCACAAGCTTGCGATGGTATAGAACACCCTAGTCCTTACATTAGCAGAAAACTGTTTCCCTGAGAAAAGAACTATGCCACTATTGAGTTGGAGTCCTTGCCAATAACATGGATAGTATCATATCTTAAATAGTACCTTACCGCCAGAACATTTAAACTGATCACAGATCACTCTCCATTAACAAGGATGAGCTTCTGCCAGGACACCAATGCACAGGTCATTCATTTGTTCTTAGACATGCAGCCCTATTGTTTCAAAGGGGAACACTGAAATGGGAGAAAACAGGGAAATGTAGACTTTGTTTCCCATTTCGCAATAGGTGCTTAGACAATCAGAAGCATTGGGTGATGGGACCGGTGCTAGAAGAGCACCAATTTTGGTTCAAACAACATATGAATTGGGGTTTGGACACAGCACTAGTATACGTTTTATTCACATTTCTTGATCGATAATCATTCTAAATGCATAATGTGATACAATAATTTGGGGTCATTCATGGTGTTTAAAATGTGTTAGCCGCTTATTCATCAGAATTGTGTTTCAAAGTGCCAATAGCATGAAATGTGCTAATCACAACATAGCCTTCAGCAGCTATATTGTCCAGACACCAACCGTTTAATGGCAGGTTACTCATATGAAATATGCAAATCAGAAGAAGTAATTGATTACTATTTCAAGTGGGTCTTACAGGCATTCATAAGACACCATTGAGAGAAATATATAAATGACCTGACATGGCGGCATGCCAGACTTTTGTAAAATCCATGTGTTGACATAACAGCCTCTTCCTGGTCTCAAAAAGTAATAAGTAAGTGACAGTTTATTTCGGTTTACACATTTACATACAACATTTTAATACAAAGCCAAATGTAAACTAAAAATACATTAAAAGGAAAAATTGTAAAAAGATGCAATACACTTTTCTAACAACCCGTGCGAGTAATAAAATACAAAATGTAAACATTAATTTCCAAACGCTTAAAACAGGTGATAATATACTCACAAAAATAAATTGCAAAACAAACATCAACACATGATGGAACAAAATTAATTCCCCCAGAAACAATCTTATATTTTTGCAGGTAAAATGTCTTTTGAGCACCCCCTCAAAGGACAAAATGATGCAATTCCTGTCACTGCCGAAATTTTTCTTCTGAGCCCTAGAAGAAGTACTATCCATGTACAGAGCATCCCTATAGTGAGCCACTGAAACAGATGGCAATATTGGGCTGGTCATTTCACGTGCTTCTTCTCTAAATCCAGAATCAACAAGGTTCCAGAAACTGTTAACGTTGCCAGCCCATAAAGTTTCTTCCAAACACTCACACTTCGACTCAATGAAAAAATAAAAATCTTACGCTTCAAGAGTTTTTTGTACTCGCACTTGAGATTGTGTTTAACCGCTGCTGATTTAAATGTGTACTTAACAACAGACCACAGATTATATTTAGCTCTTTGGCATTCAGCATCAAACCAGAGAGCATGGCTGGGCATGATAGCAGAGGGCCGATATAAGCACATTTTAGTAATTAACATTAACTTGTGCACTAGGACCCCAAAAGGCCCATAAAGCTGGGGGTTGCCCAATGGTACTTTAAGATGGAATAGCAGCACCTGTGAGATGGGTGGGGATGCAGATTAGTACTCTAACATCAAATCAATAATGACAGCTCAATGGTTTGGCAAAGGGAGTCCGTTTAATGACAAGTACAAAAACGGGGAGTCTCATGAATGTCAGCGGTTGCTAAATCTTCCTTCTCGCTTCACAACTCCAATGAACTTCATAAAAAACACATAATCTATACTGAAAACCTGTCATCACTGATGTATAATGCTCATAATGTTGCAGGTAATTCTATTGGTTCTAGGAAGGTAACTTTAATATAGGTAGTATATCTGTGTATGGTAACAGAGTGAGGGGATTGGATAAACACTGTCAGGTGGGGCATCTAAGCCCTACCTTAAAAATTGCTACTGTAGACATCACTAAAAGTATGACGTCCCATTGGTTCTACTAACTATAGGACCCTATATTACTTGGTCCACCATGATTGGGTTGGCACCAACCCCACTCATACTTTTCCACTTTGCCTAGTATCATGCAGAATGATCAGCCAGGTGCAGGGTGCACATCAGCTCCCCCAGCCATTTCATCTCCTCTTGTCAGTCGGAGGTAGTCAATTCTTCTATATGTGAGTCAGTCCGGGTTCTTGTGACGTCACCATTCATCTTCCATTAAGACCTTTTTGGCTTCTTCAGGAACTGTACTCTGACAATCTGCATTCTATTTCATTTATTGATATGGTTTTCTCAATGGATAATTTACTTTCCAGGTGTTTTATGTGTCGCTACCTCAATGGGTGCGGTTCTTCTAATAGGTACTGGACAGAGCCCCACTGCAGCTCTCTGCTGGTGTATTTGCTCTTTGTACATTACATACTTCGGGGTGAACGTTCCTGGTACTTCAAAATGGACGGTTGGAGTGCGGGCTGTACTTGGGACCTCCGCTACAAATTGCTCATAGGCCACACAAGTGGGCCCTTTTTCTTCATTAAGGTCCTGAGCTAAAATATTCATCCTGGGATTGTCTACACATTGTCTACACATGCCAAAAACTTTGCTATCTTGTCTCTAGACAACTTCCATGAGGCTATGGGTAAGAGTGTTTGGGCAGGGCTGACACTCAATACTCTACGCATGTTTGAAAAAGACATCTGTCATGATAGTATTAAAATATTTTGGTCACTTTTAGGGCGCTTGTGAACCATGAAGTCAATTGCACATTGGAAGGAAAAACAATACTCCAGGCAATAGTCAATCAGAGAGTTGCTTGCTTCTGAACTGTAGGTAGATTTAGGACAATCGTCACCAGTATGTCTGCCATTCATTTCATTGAGGGCAGCGTGTTGCATGAATGCATCTAATAATGCTCTGCGTGCATCCCCAGAGGACATATTTACATTTCTCTTCAGAATACCACATGCTGGTTCAAAGAGGAGCCTATCTGTATCATGCTCCATATAACCACACAATCTAGAGTTAAAATCCCCCATAATGATTGCACTCAGGTCACTCTCTGAAAAAAGAAGGTCCATTAGCCACCCATCTAATGCAAATATGTTGTGTAAGTCTTCTTTTGGGTGCAAATAGATAATTGCCTATAAGGAATTTTCTCTTGGTCTGATTGCATTGTGATACAAAAATAAATAGAATTTGATCTGTAGGAGTTACAATGTGTACCAAGCTCCATTTAAGGACCTTATGAACAAGAGACGCCAGGCCGGCCCTTAGATGGCCTTTCGAGCCTGTCCCTAATAGCCCCACATGAAAATACCTGCTAATCTGGAAAGAGATCAACCAGTTGGGAATCATCCATCAGCCATATTTCTTGTAGACATAATACATTGTGGCTTTTTAACCAATTTACCCAGTCCGGCTGGTCCAGTTTGTTACAGACACCAGCTACACTCCAACTGAGGAGCTTCACCAGAGCTGGTGATAAACTGGACCCATCATGTGACCAGCCAAGTTCTTTATGCCCATAGAACTTGCCAATGCCCCTGATTTCCTCAATACTTAAACCACTTCCAATGTCCCCAAAAAAACAGCTGCTTCACTCTCTAAAGCGACCAATTAGGCACTAATTGATGAGCAAAAGAGTTGATTTGATCCTTTGCTTGTTTCGATATAATGAACTTTGAGACAGATTGGTAGGCCAATCTCTTTTCTAATTCTTCTCTTGTCAGATCTAAAATCAATCTCTCCGAACCTTGTTTCCATATTCACCTGTCCATTATTTTGCTTGTTAATATGTCTGCAGCCCTTGCCAGATTGCATGGAATATACCAAGTGTCAAGGAGGTGACAAATAAGGGACCTTATGTCTTTATGAACCTATTTTCCCCTCCTTGCCAATGCTTCACAACAATTTAAGATCCATGAACGAAAGAACATTTTAGAAAAACAAAAATGAGCATTGCAACCCTTACAATATATGCAATCCGAAATAATTCAGACATTGGGAAACAGATTAAATGAAATGTCATTAACTCCTAATATATCAGACAGGGCTTTGACTAGAGTTCTCTTGTATGTGTTTTTGTTCTCGTGAGCGAAGCCCTTAAAGCACAGTATTGCATTATTTCCCCTCCATTCAACTAAACGATTTTTTGCAGACCATTTGTGTTTTTGTATTAGGGGCGATAGGTGGCTTTTGAAGACTGCTCGAGTCCATATCTGCAGTATCTGTTCCTTCGAGATTGCACAAATCTACCCCCTGAGAGAGTTTCACAGTGACAGGCATAACAGTGCTATTGTTTTTTGGTTGAGTCAATCCTGACTTAGGAGTCATTGCCGGGGACGAGCACCCTATATGCTTAGTGTGTGTTTGCTTACTTATTACCTTTGACATATGCCTTACGTCCCCCGAACAGGCTTCCCCCGATTGTTTGACTGCACCATCCCCACAGTGAGATTTTACAATAGTAGACCAGTGCTTGTTTGGTTCTCAGTGCTAGTGGCACCCACCCTAAAATCCATTGTTTCTAATGTATGATCTACTGACCTAGTGGTCGCTTGTTTGGTAAATGCCACCAACATATGTGTCAGTGTGTCAATTATACTAAATCATTTATCCATGTATGCAGTGTCTTCTGCTCTTTGGTCATGTAGCATATGCAAGGAGTAGCTCATCTCAGTGTAGTTATTGGTTAATCTATTAACACAATCAACCATGAAGCTTGAGTTACCCAAGATCCTTTCAGGGCCACATGAATGTGGGATAACTGATAAATCGCCTCGTGCTGATAGTGAAAAAGCAAATCCAGAAGAGTCAAGAAGTCCTGCATGGTCCAATCGAACGCGTGGACCCCCTGCAGAATGATTGATCTTTATGGAAATAAGTGGAGGTAGTAGAGGCTGTATAGGGCCCACTTGTTCTGTGAACTATTAGGTGATGACACGGCTTGGAGACACATTGGTCCACAATAACATTTGGAATAGTTGGGAATGTTTGGAACGCTTTATTTTTTCCCAAGAGATGAGGGGGATAGATGTACTTTTACTGTTAACTAGTGTTTCAGATTTGTCTGCCATATGGTCAAAAGTATGACATTGCCGATGACTGGATCATTCATGCCGTCATTTCCCAAATATCTTGACTGTCTGCAGACTCAATTTTCCTCATAATGGCAAGCTATGGAAACCTCCATTGCCTCCAAAATTGCTCTGTCCGATAGCTCAGTGTGAAGAGGAGGGGCGGCTTAGGAGGTTGCAGTAATATTTAGAGTGTTTAAAGTTCTTAAGTCATGTGTGTTTTCATTTGTGTTTGCAATTATGTTTGTTTCACCTACTCTTATCCCAGATCCATCCATAGAGCAAAATGATCTTCATTCGGGATGCTACACAGGGCAGAAATTGGATAAGGGCCTGAGCTAAGGCTTGGGCTAGTAGTCTGTTGTATATGAATCAAAGGATGTACCTGCATGGCCAAGCTCAGCAGTAAGTCCACCAGTGTTACCGCCTGTGTAGCAACATTGATGGTCTTGGAGCTCTGCCCCGATCTTAGGGCCATCTTGATCCTGGGGGCCTATTGGATTGTGGCTTGCTTGAAGACTTCCTTGTGTTTGCCAAACTGGCCGGCTACCTCGTTCGAGCTCTTAAGTCACCTTTTTTGACCTGACAAGATGTGCCCCTATCGCACAGGGGAAGGGAAAGAGAAACACGATGTGTTAAACAAGAGCAGAAATGCTTGCATAACTCCTCACAGGCATAATTAGGGCCACTAACATAGAATGGCCGGCGTTTGACCAGCTAAATTCTGAAGGTGATTCCACAAACAGTATAAAAATATAGCATATATCAAATCTACGAGCTATCAGAGGCACTCTCTTTCATCTCCTTCACTCCCGACATTTTGTTTTACTGCCCACCTCTGTTCCACTTTAGTTTGGGGGAAAACTGTGCTCACCACCCAGTGAGGAGGGAGGGAGTAGGGTGATGCGCGATAGATACAGATGGAATCCAGCCACTAACCAAGCCTCAACAGTATTCACATACATGTAAGCAGAGAAACACAATGATCCTGGTGAGTAACTTGGGCGTACCCTACCGCCTCAAGAGGAAACTAGGGCCTCTAGAACCTTGACCGCTGAAAGGTAATACGCTAAATAAGCTCACTTAGGCCGCTGGTGAATCAGTGAAGCATGCTCCCATTCTGAGGACCTTTCACTTGAGCATACGAGGCATTTATCTCACCCTTCTCTTCAGAGGGATGCAACATTAAGAAAACATTGGCAAATTGACATGCTAGGATTGCTCTAACAAAAGGTCCGGGTTTGATTAATAATCTTTCGTTTAACAACTATTGTACAATTGAAATATACATCATGTGAGCAATTCACAAAAAATAACAGATTTTAGCATGATAATTGACGTTTGTGTTTATGCACTATGACGAAAGAACTTGTGAGGAGGCCAAGTAATGGTGTGAACTCAACTTCATGCATAAGGCATTACACAAGATAAATACAAAGGGATAGTGGAGTACATACACTAAAAGTTACATATTTCTTAGGATAAGTGGCCAGGTTTAAGCATTTAGTGAAAGTTCATAGTTTTTTGCCTACGGGTCATCTTTGAATTAGAGAAGGCCAAAGCAGAAACGATATAATACGGTCATGGGACTAAGCATAGCTATAAAATGGTGTACCACTCTACTTACATTTACATTTATAGTAGCATACGTTTTGTATATAACCAAGGGATACAAACGAAATAGTACGGGGTTAGATAAATTTATATTCCTGCAAAAGACTATTGACCACCCCATGAAAATAAGAAGTTCCCCCTGAAGGAGACCCCGTAGATGGGTAGGGTTGAAACATGTAGGGGAATAGAGGTCTCGTATGTGAACGTGGAGTTTGCATTAGGGCACGAATTAGTTGAATGTATAAATGGTATAATTATGGTGCATGTATGATTTTATACATTAGTAAATGTTACTGCAATTGTTTTGTAGTGTTGTCTGGTTTGCCGGTTTCTAAATTGTTTTTAAGGTGCAACGCATGCATATGACTCATAGGTTGAGTTAGAACACATATACATGCGTTTTGGAGACAAGCATGTAATAGATACATGTATGCCACACTCGTATGAGCCTATGTTTAGTTTGCATAAGAATTGTTTTCATCCATTTTAGTCTATACCAGTTTCCAAATGCCATTATATATATACACCCGAAAGGTATCAGTGTTTCCCAGGTGCCTCCCATTCATGCATGGCTAGTAGAACATCATAAACAAAACTCCAAGGACAGCCGTTTATATCATTGCTTGTCTGAATGAATGAGAACCAACACTTTGCAACCTGTACATTTTAAGCAAACTTTAAAATCACCTTGTAGTTTTCAACGGATTGACTGCTCATTTGTGAAATTGCAAAACTGTAGCTGTCAAATCACAAAATGTCCCCTTACATCATACCATGACTGTCCACAATTCTGCACGCCTGTTTATCTTTTAAAATGGCAACAACAATGTTCTAAATAATAATAATGCTAAGTCACAATGAACCTTACTTGACAGGCGTCCAGCCACAGCACCCCATTCTTTGGCATTATAATGATAGCTTGTTTAAAACCATACTATTTGTATGCTCTGTGCAGCTCACTTGCAATATTAAATCTGAAATGAACTTCAGCAGGTTTTTTGTTTTTATTAAAAATGGTTTTGGCTGCAGGCAGTGTCATCCTGTTCATAAAGCAGGTTTTCGGAGATTTAATAATTCATAATTCATATTCAAGCCTTGTGGAATAAAATACCTAGTTTCTAACTTTTTAGCTTCTAATTCCTTTCCTTCAACCCTCGCTTTACTTTTATTTATTTGAATTCCATCCCTTTGGATATTTGCAGAGATTATCCTGAAGCGACCCTGATGCCAATAAAGTCCTAAATCTGGGATTTGTTGTCATGTACGTTGGATGAAATGATCTAAACTTGATGAGTTTCAGTATGTTTGCTCAATCCTGAGGTTTTCCTCCAAATCCTCCATTATCCCAGCTAGTATTATCCTAGATTTCCCGAAATCTTCAGCAATCTATCGCTCTATCTCGCTGCAATGAAATGTCTGATACTTTGTGTTAGTGTTGATGTGCAAGGTGTTAGAGCAGCTAAATAAACTATGTGAATCAGAATATAACACTCTAGACCTGGAGAGATGGGCAGCTCTCGTACCTGTCCAGTTAAAGGTTTATCGGAAAACATGTTGCATAGCAGCAATAAAAGAGTGATAAGGTCACTTGCTCTCTTCACTTTGTGTTTCCTACTTATTTGTACAATTAAACTCTGATGTGACCTCCCGATGCTCAAAAATCAATAACACACGCAGAATTCATAGCAGTCGTCATGGCACAAACAAGAATAACAGCATTGGAATGGTTTTGACAGAAAATGATGAGCAAGATCATTGTACAAGCACTGAAGAAAAGAAACATGCATACAACACAGATACAAAGCCTCTGCATTAAACCTTGTTTTCAGTATTGGCTTTTGATCAGGCTAGTATGCACTTTTTGGGGGGATTTACATACAATTTCCAACATGTCAAAAAAAATAACAGATGAATCCCTCTTGTCCACGTGTAGCACATATGACCTACACATTAGTTCAAGGTGGGAGCTCTATACATGTATTTATCATACATAAGTAAATAAGTGTACAGGTGGGTATGCTAACTCTTCCTATGCAACTTAGCGCACATTGTATAACAGCAGAAAAAACGACCAGATGATGCAGCAATTTAAAAAAATCAGGAAAGGGGGGCACAATTCCCCTTGCAGGGTGGCCTCAGAAGTAAGTAGGCGAAGCATTCATACCGGAATTAGATGAGGAATAACAGGACACTATGATACCAAATAGCGGCCAAAATGATGTTGAACACTTTGGTTTAAAAACACACAAGTAGATTCTGGTCACTCATGAATTCAGTAGGTAACACTTTAGAATTAAAGCAACTTAATCCAATTTCTGATGGGGAATGGGTTGAACATGTCCATACGATGTATGCATGCACGGAGGGGAACAGCATAATTAATTTAGAAACAATGGGGGGCTCATTAGAAAATGGTGGCAACTAATATGCAGCTGAGCAAGATGATATTTTGTCCAGCATTAAGAAAGGAAGTTGCTCTTGCACCTGGGGGGACAAATGGATTGACAATCCTGGTATTCAAATCTGACCTAGAGGGCCAGGCCAAAATCCTATATCATTTTTTGATGATGTCCTCACCAAGGGCCGCTACCCGTCCTCTTGGGAGATCACGTTTGTTGTGCATATTCATAAGCATGGCCCATGAACGGTCCCAAAAAACGATCGGCCCATCATGGTGATGGATGCAGATAGAAAAATCTTTGCGTGCATCGTCTTAATACTTCTAACAGAGTGGGCTAAGAGTGTGGGAAGACTTTGCATGTTTCAAATAGGCTTCCATAGGGAGCAGGGCAGAGCACTAAATGGGCTATTGCTAAGAAGCCTACAGGATCTCGCTTGGTCTGGTATAAATTATTCCACCTATGTCACCTCAATAGATCTCACAGCGGCATTTGACAAGGCCATTCGTCAGTGGCTGTGGACTAAACTCAGTTCATGGGGAATACCCCCTTCACTGTTAAAAACGTATTAGTAGATCAGCATAATAACTGGAACATCCAAGTCCGATTGAACATGAAGAGAGGCTTATCTAGGAAGATGAAGACCACCACATGTTTGATACAGGGGTGCATCTCAGCCCCCTGTCTTTTCAACCTATATGTGTCAGATGCAGAGGATTTTATGATCAGGGAGGCTTTTGCTCCACCCCTATTGGCAGGAAAACAATGCATCGCCACAGCATATGCCTACGATTTCATCTTATTCGACTGCACCGCCATTGGCCTGCAAAAACTGATTGCATCATTGTCAGTTTACGCAAGAGAGAATGCCTCAGCATAAACCCAAAAAAGACAATGATTTTAAGATTGACAAAATCTAGAAAACAGGCGAAATGTACCTGGTTCTTGGATAATTCCAGGGTCATAATATCTACTTAGTGTTTTTAGTTCTCGATAAACCAATTAATTTGAGTGACCAGCTACAACAAAATAACAAGTACAGTTAATTTTCTTAGAAACCATCAATGTGATGTTATCAGCATTCTCCTACAACATGTAATAAGTAATTTAGGGGCCGATTCATGGAACAAACGTGCGCCGAAAATCTTCGCGCAAGCAGGCGCAAGCAGGCGCAAGCGGAAAAAAACAGGCGCACGCGTGCGATTCATGGAAGTCCCTGCGCGTGTACACCTCGGGATGTGCGCCAAACCCGTGCATGGCGCACAAGTCACTGCAACATCCCGAAAGGCGTGCGCGGCGCGCACAGTTAAAGCGCACAACCTCGGGCAATACACCAGAAAGTGGGCGGGACACGGGGCGTAACGCGCGGAATGGGGAACAACGCGCGAAAATAAGGGTGTAACTGGGGATGTACTGCAGGGAAGCAGACGGAACGCCCACACGCACTCGAACCACACGTATTCATGGAATCGAATAGGGCAAAGCCACGCACAGCCAAAGACACGCACAAGCTGAAACATGTCCGCCACACGAAGGCAGGCGGTAGAGTCCCAGCGCATCACAAAAGTGGCAACATACAGCAATTGGGCCTGTGTGAGCAGGGTACGTGTATTTCGGGGGTGCGCAGGAAGTTACACACGCGATTGAGCGGGGTACGTGTATTTCGGGGGTGCGCGGGAAGTTAAACACGCGATTGAGCGGGATACGTGTATTTCGGGGGCGCGCGGGAAGTTACACACGCGATTGAGCGGGGTACGTGTATTTCGGGGGCGCGTGGGAAGTTACACACGCGATTGAGCGGGGTACGTGCATTTCGGGGGTGCGCGGGAAGTCACACACGCGATTGAGCGGGGTACGTGTATTTCGGGGGCGCGCGTGAAGTTACACACGCGATTGAGCACAGTACGTGTATTTCGGGGGTTCGCGGGAAGTTACACACGCGATTGAGCGGGGTACGTGTATTCCAGGGGTGCGCCGGGAGCAGCACACGTGAATTGCACGTGTGGGTCCTTCCAGGTGTTCCCTCTACACCCTCCACGGCCCCTGCAGGTGGCTCACACCACAGGGGCCTACCCATCACATGTCCTGCAGGCACCCCATACACCATGGCCATGCCCACCAGCCAACCCACATGTCAACTTGCACTACTGCCCACCAACGCATGTCCCCCTGCACCCCCAGCCACCAGGGGCACCCACCACCAGGCCCCCACCCATGTCTCCCACCACCCCCACCGCCCAGCCACCAGGGGCACCCACCACCAGGCCCCCACCCATGTCTCCCACCACCCCCACCCCCAGCACTGTGGGGCGCCTGCCAGCAGGCCCCACCCATGTCTCCCACCACCCCCACCCCCCAGCAGTGCAGGGGCAGCCTCCACCAGGCCCCCACCCATGTCTCACACCACCCCCACCCCCCCAGCCACCAGGGGCAGCCTCCACCAGGCCCCCACCCATGTCTCCCACTGCCCCCACCCCCCAGTCACCAGGGGCAGCCTCCACCAGGCCCCCACCCATGTCTCCTACCACCCCCACCCCCCCAGTCACCAGGGGCAGCCTCCACCAGGCCCCCACCCATGTCTCCCACCACCCCCACCCCCCCACCCCCCAGCAGTGCAGGGGCAGCCTCCACCAGGCCCCCACAAATGTCTCACAACACCCCCACCCCCCAGTTACCAGGGGCAGCCTCCACCAGGCCCCCACCCATGTCTCCCACCACCCCCACCCCCCAGCAGGGCAGGGGCACCCACCACCAGGCCCCCACCCATGTCTCCCACCACCCCCACCCCCCAGCACGGCAGGGGCACCCACCACCAGGCCCCCACCCATGTCTCCCACCACCCCCACCCCCCAGCAGGTCAGGGGCAGCCTCCACCAGGCCCCCACCCATGTCTCCCACCACCCCCACCCCCCAGCACTGTGGGGCACCTGCCAGCAGGCCCCCACCCATGTCCAACTCATGTTCCCCACCACCCTCACCCCCCAGCACTGTGGGGCACCTGCCAGCAGGCCCCCACCCATGTCCAACTCATGTTCCCCACCACCCCCACCCCCCAGCAGTGCAGGGGCACCCACCACCAGGCCCCCACCCATGTCTCCCACCACCCCCACCCCCAGCAGTGCTGGGGCAGCCTCCACCAAGCCCCCACCCATGTCTCCCAGCACCCCCACCCCCAGCACTGTGGGGCACCTGCCAGCAGGCCCCCACCCATGTCCAACTAATGTTCCCCACCACCCCCACCCCCCAGCACTGTGGGGCACCTGCCAGCAGGCCCCACCCATGTCCAACGCATGTTCCCCACCACCCCACCCCCCAGCAGTGCAGGGGCAGGCACCACCAGGCCCCCACCCATGTCTCCCAGCACCCCCACCCCCCAGCCACCAGGGGCAGCATCCACCAGGCCCCCACCCATGTCTCCCAGCACCCCCACGCCCCAGTCACCAGGGGTAGCCTCCACCAGGCCCCCACCCATGTCTCCCACCACACCCACCCCCCAGCAGTGCAGGGGCACCCACCACCAGGCCCCCACCCATGTCTCCCACCATCCCCACCCCCCAGCAGTGCAGGGGCAGCCTCCACCAGGCCCCCACCCATGTCTCCCACCACCCCCACCCCCCAGCACTGTGGGGCACCTGCCAGCAGGCCCCCACCCATATCCAACTCATGTCTCCCACCACCCCCACCCCCCAGCACTGTGGGGCACCTGCCAGCAGGCCCCCACCCATGTCCAACTCATGTTACCCACCACCCCCACCCCCAGCAGTGCAGGGGCACCCACCACCAGCCCCCCACCCATGTCTCCCACCACCCCCACCCCCCAGCAGTTCAGGGGCAGCCTCCACCAGGCCCCCACCCATGTCTCCCAGCACCCACACCCCCCAGTCACCAGGGGCAGCCTCCACCAGGCCCCCACCCATGTCTCTCAGCGCCCCCACCCCCCAGCACTGTGGGGCACCTGCCAGCAGGCCCCCACCCATGTCCAACTCATGTTCCCCACCACCCCCCAGCACTGTGGGGCACCTGCCAGCAAGCCCCCACCCATGTCCAACTCATGTCTCCCACCACCCCCACCCCCCAGCACTGTGGGGCACCTGCCATCAGGCCCCCACCCATGTCCAACTCATGTTCCCCACCACCCCCACCCCCCAGCACTGTGGGGCACCTGCCAGCAGGCCCCCACCCATGTCCAACGCATGTTCCCCACCACCCCCACCCCCCAGCAGTGCAGGGGCAGCCACCACCAGGCCCCCACCCATGTCTCCCAGCACCCCCACCCCCCAGCCACCAGGGGCAGCCTCCACCAGGCCCCCACCCATGTCTCCCAGCACCCCCACGTCACCAGGGGCAGCCTCCACCAGGCCCCCACCCATGTCTCCCAGCACCCCCAGCACTGTGGGGCACCTGCCAGCAGGCCCCCACCCATGTCCAACTCATGTTCCCCACCACCCCACCCCCCAGCACTGTGGGGCACCTGCCAGCAGGCCCCCACCCATGTCCAACTCATGTCTCCCACCACCCCCACCCCCCAGCACTGTGGGGCACCTGCCAGCAGGCCCCCACCCAAGTCCAACTCTTGTTCCCCACCACCCCCACCCCCCAGCACTGTGGGGAAACTGCCAGCAGGCCCCCACCAATGTCCAACGCATGTTCCCCACCACCCCCACCCCCCAGCAGTGCAGGGGCAGCCACCACCAGGCCCCCACCCATGTCTCCCAGCACTCCCACCCCCCAGTCACCAGGGGCAGCCTCCACCAGGCCCCCACCCATGTCTCCCACCACCCCCACCCCTCCAGCAGTGCAGGGGCAGCCTCCACCAGGCCCCCACCCATTTCTCCCACCACCCCCACCCCCCAGCACTGTGGGGCACCTGCCAGCAGGCCCCCACCCATGTCCAACTCATGTTCCCCACCACCCCCACCCCCCAGCACTGTGGGGCACCTGCCAGCAGGCCCCCACCCATGTGCAACTCATGTTCCCCAGCCAACATGTCATCACAATCTAGATCCCTGGTCCCTACGGTCAGCCTCCAAATGCAAAACACCCACCCGAGTATTGCATCCACCCACTCATAATTTGCAATTACATCACAGAACACCAATTGCAAGTTCCGAAACAAACACATTTACCTCACATACACCCAATGGGTGTCAGTGAATCTCAAAACACATATCATGAAATGCATGAAACCAAGGAGATACCACACATTGAAGTTCACCAAAAAAAATATATATTAAAGGAAACATAAATAGAATAAAAAATGAAGAAACAGAAATGTGAATGTACAAAAATGAAAAGAAGCATGTCCGTTAAAAAAAAACAAAACCAAAAATAAAATTCCAAAGTAATGTTGTCCAAAGTCAATGTCCACAAAACAAAATCCAATGGGAAATAAAAAAGAAAGCCATTGCTCCATGGTTAAAAAGTGAAAAAAAATACAATCCAACCATGAACTATGTACATGGGAACAAGCCAGGGTCCATTATCCCAACAAAATAAAGGAAACCTATCTAACTACACTAACTAATAAAATAAACTATATACAAAAATGTGGCCAATGTCCGAAAGGTCCAAATAAAATAAAAACAAAAATGAAACCTAACACTACCTACATAACTATGTACAAGGGCAGCGGGCTAGTTTCACGGCTCACTTGTGGATGTCCCGGGCCAGGGCATCATCAAACTCCTCCTCAATGTCCCAGAGGCGGTCCTCCTCCATGGCCCCGAGGGTCCGCAGGGCCGTCGATGTCTCCACCTCCAAACCCCTGCGGACTGCCTCGAGGCTCTCGGCCCGCCTCAGGGCCCTCCGCATGGAGTTCTCCGCCCTGACCATTGTGAGCCGTGCCTCTTCCGCCCGCTGCCGCTCCGCATCTATGGCGTGGCCCAACCGCTGCCACACGGAAGACACTCTCTGTCCTGGTCCTCCTGCCCTCTGGCCGATGCCTGCCTCTCCGATGTTGAAGGCCCAGAGCCTTCATGGCTCCCACCACGTTGCTGCTGCTGCTGTGCCTCTGCCCGTGCACTGCCTCCTGCTGCCTGCACATCCTCCGCCGGCTGGGGTGCAGTCGTAGATGTGGCCACCCCTGCTGGACGTCCGACTCCTGACTGTGGCAGGGATGCCTCCTCCACCAGCCTGGCCGCACCGTCAGAGGCAGATCCACAGGGCACCCAGGTGACTGATGGGTGGGAAGATGGCAAAGAGGATGACTGGCGCGTAGGGGATCCAGTTGAGGAGGGGGTCGTAGCAAGCCCCGTCAGACGGAGGAATCCAGCCTGGGTGACCTGTCCCAGCAGGCTGATGTGGTCAACGAGCCATTCGAGATGACGTGCAGTTTCTTCATGAAAAGACTGCAGGTCACCTCGCATGGCCCGTTGACGCAACGCCACACCAGCCAGGACAGGCTCAACCCGGACCTTCATAGCCATGTCCACAGGCAGAGGAAAGCCAGTTGACGTGAGCTCATCCCCTGCCTGAAAACGGGTCTGGACGTAGGCATCCCTGCTGGTGCAAGATGATGCAGGGACAGGATCAGGGACAGGATTGCACACAGGCACCTCCGCGGCGGCCTGTGCTGCCTCCTGTCCCTGGTCCTGCACTGCACCACTAGCACCAGTGGGATCCCCACCTATAGACCCCGTCTCTGGTGCTTGCACGGTCTCCTCCTCCACCAAACCCCCCACCAACCTGGATGACTCCGTGCCATCTTCCCCTGTTGGGCCCTGTGGGGTCCCAGCTGCCCCTTCTGCTGCTGAGGAGTCCAACTCCAACCTCCGCCTCTTGGACCTCCCCCCGGCAGCTGCGGCCTGGGACGCGGCACCGGACTCCTCAATCCCCGACGAGATGACAACATGGGAGGGGAGCTGGACCTTGCGTCTCCGGCTGGCGGTGGGATCCCCGCCGCTGTGCTCCACAGCACCTTCTCCGCCCTCTTCATCAGTTGATGCTGCAGACAAGGAGAAACAAAACACAGGCATCAGGGAACTGTACAATGGACACATACACACATGACAGTTGTACATGAGTGGCATTGGCAAACCTCAGACATGTCATCACAATCCCCAACACACATGTCATTACCACTCGCACACATGAGCCATACCACAGCCATATCGCAACTGCCACCACCATCCATACACATACAACAGCATGAACAGCCAAAGGCGAGCCAGACATCACATGCAACACAGGAAGTGCACCACACATGTAGACTCCCCACCACACTTGCATGCATGTGTACACCTCTGCCAAGTGTCGCAGTGTTCAGACGGGCATCCATGTCACATCTGCCAATCAGGCTTCCACATACCGCTGTCACATGCATCCATGCTGCATCACTGTTGCACCCTTGTCAAATACACACACATGCACATGTACACAGTGCTGATACATGCAGCCAAAAACAACATACATGTGTGACATCACGGACATGTCTACTTACATACACATTCATCTAAACATGTGTGCCCACACACCTGCATTTGGCATGCAAGCCTACACACACAAGCACCATCCATGTCTCACACATTACAGCCCTCGCATGTGTCAGCCCCACGGCCCTGTACACCCCCACCCATACTCGACCCCATACAAACAGATGTGCAACCTGCACACTACTGAATAATCACCACACGCACTGCTCACAATCAGGATGCATGTACACTCACCGCTCGACTCCAGACGGGTCTGCTTCTCAAGGACCTGGACGTGGAGCACTGGGGATATGCGTTCCAGGACCCTCATCTGTTCTTCCGACAAGTGGCCCCGGCGCCCCTTGGCATCAGCTGCCTTCAAGAGGCGCCGGGCCTTGTTCAGGGTCCTGGACCTGAAGTCCTCCCAGCGCTTCTGGACATGTTGTAAGTCGCGGACTGCCACCCCCTCCGCGTTGATGGCAGTCACGATGTCAGTCCAGATCCGAGTCCGTCCTTCCTTGTCGGTGCGGGAACTTCCGAAGAGGGCATCATACTGCCCCAGGACTTGCTCCACCAGGACACCAACTTCGGTGGCACTGAAGCTGGTGCCCTTCTGCCGGGGGTTGTCAGTGGTCCCAGATGGTGTTTGCCCCGACATGACAACCCCAGAGGCAGTAGTGGGTGGGCAACTGGGTCCTGGGGCTGGGCTGTGGAGCGATGGAATCCCAGTCGGGAGTCTTCGGTTCCAGCAGGGGTGGTCACAGCAAAAGCACCCCTGGCTGATGTGCAGGCAGCAAATGGCAGGGCACGTGGGCAGCAGGCAGTCAGGCAGCAGCAGATGGTAGGTGGGAGCGTGCTCGGGGCTCTGGGGGGCAGTAGTTCGGCCTTCTGGGCAGGAGCGTGGTCTTCCGTGTGTTTACGCGTGGCCAGCTTGATTCGGAGTGATTTGGCACAATCTGCACGTCAGCGTGTAATTCGAGGAAAGGCCCTTAGCGCATAAGCGCGTCTGCACGCATACGCATTTTCATTGGACAGAAGGCCCCTCAAGCGCAAGTGCCCCTGTGACGTGATGCGTACAGACGTGCATGGGCATTTCAGCGCGCGTGAAAAACTGCACATCCTCGTGTAATACGAGGAAAGGGCCCATGCGCGTAAGCGCGCGTGGAAAACTGCACGTCCGCGTGTAATACGAGGAAAGGGCCCATGCGCGTAAGCGCGCGTGGAAAACTGCACGTCCGCGTGTAATACGAGGAAAGGCCCTTAGCGCGTATGCACAGCAGCACGCATATGCGAGTTCATTGGACCAAAGGCCCTTAACGCGTGAGCGCGTCTGTGACGTGACGCGCGCAGGTGTTTTCCTCATTGCACGTGATGACAGAACACACGTGGATTTCCACCAATCGCGTGTGAAAGTTCCCGGCACCCCGGAACACACGTACCCAGGCTAATCGCATGTGGAACTTCCCGCGCACCCCGAAACACACGTACCCAGGCCAGTTGCGTGTACGCTCACTCCCCTCCGATCACACGCGATGACACTCGGACCGTATCCGAATACGGGAAACCCGCGCACGGCAAAAGACGTGCACAGGCGTCAAAACGTCTGCCCACACGAAGGCAGGCAGAGCCGTCCCCGCGCACAGCATGAAAGTGCGCGCAAACAACAAACGCGTATATACAGCTACGACGAATGCCCCATTTGTCGCTGCACTGATCGTGGGACACCGCAGGAGGAGGAGAATAGCCAGGGCACGCATTTTCGCACCACGGACAAGCCTTTTTGGGATGCCTGATGATCAGGTCTATGGCAGGTATAGGTTTCCACCCCATATCATCCTAGACCTGGTCAGGGAGTGGGAAGATGACCTCACATCCCCCACCCTTTGCTCCCAAGCATTGAGCCCCTTGGAGAAGCTGCTCAATGTCCTGCATTTTCTGGCCACTGGGTCATTTCAGCGTACCACTGCCATAGTCGGGGGGGGGGTCTCACAGGCCACGCAGTCACGCTGCCTACACCAGGTACTGGCAATCATGACAGCGCGCCCCTCAGTCCGCAGGCACATATACATGCCCAGAACACCCGCAGAAAGGCAGGCCGTTGTCCTGGATTTTTTCAGGGTGGCACACTTCCCCAAAGTGCTTTGTGCAATAGACTCCACCCATGTGGCCCTACGTCCACCTAGGGCCATTGAGCACATCTACCGAAACCGCAAGCACTGGCATTCCATCAATGTACAGGTGGTATGTGATGCAAAGGGAATCATCACCTCTGTCTATGCAAACTACCCTGGCTCCACCCATGACAGTTTCATATACAGAATGTCCGCCCTGAGCCGGGCCCTGGAAGCTGGGCAGCATGGCGACACATGGCTCCTAGGTCAGTACAAATGCCCTTGCATGCAAGTCACACACAGACAAATATCCAAACCCTAATAATCTCAACTATTATCGCCTCCCTAGGGGACAGTGCCTACCCTCTGAGCAACCACATGATGACGCCAATCTGGAACCCCACCACACCACCCCAGGTAAGATACAACGCCACCCATATTGCAACCAGGGGCATAGTGGAGCGCACATTCAGAGTGCTCAAGTCACGTTTCCGCTCCCTTGACCGCTCTGGTGGGCAACTACTCTATGCACCACCAGTAGGGTGCAGGATCATTGTGGCAGCATGTGTCCTGCACAATGTTGCAACACGGCAGGGCGTCCCGGTGGACATGGTGGTGCCCCCACATCCCCAACCACAGGCACAGGTGCTGCCCATGGGAGGGGACAGGGCACGTGGCGAGGAAGCCCGGACCCAGCTTGTGGCCACATTTTTCACCTAAACTCCCACCCCTGCGGAGTGCACACAGGCCTGGCACATACCAGGTGACAATCGATGATGACAAAGAGACAGTCAACTGTCACAACCCTACCACCCTGAGATAGTTGCCTTGGAAGTGCCACATCGTCTGCATCCCTAGCTACTTAAACACAAGCTATCCTGTGTGACCAAAAGGCACACATATGACATATGACAAGATATGTGCCATACACAAGTATTCCAAGGCGCAATGAGGCAGGGAGGGGGAACATGGGATCACAGAGAACGGTACTACTAGGCCAGGTGTCATTGAGATCGTGCAAGTGCAGGGGTAGGGGGAATGGGAAAAGTGCAAGGGGAAGGGTGGGGGGGAGTCCAGTACAGGGGAAGTAGCCCAAAAAAATAATACATAGGTTGCCTGGTGGCAACTAGAAAGGTAAGTGCAGACAAGTGCTGGGAAGGGAGGGCTGTAGGGATAGAGAGACAGCACTGCAGTGCAGGGGTTGCCAGGGAGGCAGTGCAAGTGGAGAGTGGCTGGGCCAGGGACCGAGGTCGGTGAGAGTGGCCCAGTTGCAGTTCCAGTGGAGAATTCTGCAAGGGAGAGGCAGAGAGTAAGCAGAAGCAAAGAGGAAGGTCTTGAGGTGCTTCCAGAACTGGAGATGGTTCCCCTCAAGTTCAAGTCAGGCCGGAAGTCTGTTCCAGGGGGAGGGCCCTGCTGCGGAGAGAAATCTACCCCCAGCTAGTTGCTCTGAGAAGCGGATGACCCGGACATGCAAGGTGTGCATCACACACACCTGCAAAACAGGCCATGGCCATCACTGTCATGTCACTCAAACCCTCCCAAACATCAACATGACATGGCAAGCAATACCCATACACCAATGCAGTAACGATAATGTACACATTGCCATGTCCCATATGTACAGTGGCATCGACACTGCTGCCTGACCCGGAATCAGATGAAATGACAGACCAACAAAATCTCCCACCCAAAATAAGTCATTTCCAAATTCATTACAACAGTCGTAGACGTAACATCACAATGAATGCCTGTCTACATGCACATTATGCATTGCAAAATCAGCACTGCAGCTCATGTGTGCAGTGTCCTACTCCTGCATCACACTGCTCAGCGCACAGCACAGTGAACAGCCATTGTGTGTGATGCACACCCTGAGCATCACATCTAAGTGACAGACCACGTCAAACATCAAATTAGGCATGTACTGGATCCATGATCGGTCACAGAACATGTGCTGCCGGGACACAGTGGGCACCAGAAGGCAAACAGTGTACACGTGGATATGCAAGGGTGGGAGTACATGTAGTGCATCAGAGTGCAAGTGTGTGGTTCTGCAAGGACATGCACTCCACATATGCATGTGCACTCAAGTGACCATCAGTGTTCCCTACACATCACATGTGAACATCCACCATGTGTACACCCCAGCATGTCAAACCACAACTATCCCCTCGCACCTGAAAGGAAAACACAACACATGAACAGGCATTGATCAGCAGAACACAACATGTACATAGGATACCACCATTACTATGTCAGAGTACCCATCACACTGCAGGGCAAGGCAACTATCAACAACAACCCCCCCCCCTCACAAATGACCATGACCCACTGAACAACTGCACCTGGGTCATGGAGCCTCCAAACCTCAATTCCACCTGGCCACAGGATCACCTTTACCCTTCGTCACCATCTCCCACCTTGTGTGTAAAAAGATGCCTGAACCCTCAGAATCCACACTCCTTTCCAAAATCACAAAATCCAAGGCATAAAAACGAACCCGAACACCCTCCAGTAGATGACTTGACGTAGCAGTACCTCACAAAGGCCAAGTACTACCACAATGATGCAACGACCAAGCTAGCACAGCAAAACAATGTCACGACAGGATGTGAGACATGTGTGGTACATGACATAGGATGATGCACCATGAATGGATGTGTACTGTCACAGGTCCCCTGTACAGGCGCGGGAGTGTCACAAAACAACCACCCCCACCATGTCCCGGGTGCCTGCAAGGTCAAACTCACACAGGCCCCTGAGACCCTGGTGGGGAATGAGGTTCAGGGATATGCAGTCGGGACAGGTGTTGACACACTGGATGACCGGAATGAGTGGCAGGAGAGGGGAGGAGGAATGACACATGAAACTAGGGAATGCACGAAAATGTACAACCTGCATGAACACATACACAATCCAAACAAACTTGGACATCATTGTCATGGCCTTCTGTAGTCCAGGCTCAGGAGTGGTACGAACCAACCACCCCCTCTAGGGTTTTGGCGCCTGCAAGTTCGGGGCTTACACAGGCATCCGCAACCCCAGTGGGGAAAGAGGGTCAGGGAACGTTGCTTGGATAGGCACGGGAAGCAGGAACACCGGGTAGAGGGTACAGGTTTCAAAATTGCATAAGATCACGGGTGACCAAACATACCAAATTGAACCACACATACATCCATGAATCAGTACACTCCCCAGCAAGCCTATGCAGAGCAGTTTGTAAGAAAAACAACAAGACACTTAGCTCTGGTTTTGAGTACTGGCCTCCTGCCTGCGCACTCTCAGGTCTGGTTACAGGAGCACTGCAATGCTGGAAAGAGAGCCACAGTCAACAACCTGTACGTGCCAATTACACAAAAACACAACACCAAACATGCCCCATAGCAACAAACTACTCTACAAACAGACAATCTGTGGTTGATGCTTCGTACCCATATATAACATCACCCCTGTGACGGGTCATACACAGTCAATGCAGTAAGTCAGCCACTGGTGGGTGCGTGGCAAATGGAACACCAATGTGTCACAATTCACACAACATGTAATGTTCCCTGGGTAAGCAGACAGACACATATAGCAAGCCATGACTACAGAGCAAGTTGCGTACCACCATGACCGAAACAAAGTTGGCAGTGCATTTATCATGAAGTACGTGGAAAAGACATCCACTGCACCCGAGTATGTCCCTTGCTGTATGTCCCTGTGAGCTGCCCCTTTCCATGTCTCGGAAGGCTACATGGTTGATACAAGTGCCTCAATGGACCTTGGTGTACCGGAGGGTATGTGCCACTGCCCCTGGATGTGTCCCAGACAACCCTACTATCAACAGCCATCAGTCCACAAACACATCTGAGCTGCATTGTGTGCTTCAACACCAATATTCGTCTAAGCTCACCCTCAGTGCTGTGACTAAGCCTGCATGTGCAACTCGCCTGGTGCAAGCTTTGCTGTGTCGTGTCCCCCCTGTGATGCTCACCTTGCCTGGAGTTCCTTGGAACATGTCAGCAGTTCTAGGATGTGGGTCTGCAATCACTGTGCCTCCGCTTGTGCACACATGTGCATGTGGGCACCAACAAACGGGTCCAGAATTCCGTCGTCCAATGGGCCATGTCTGCTGGCAAAGGTGCTCTGGAGGCTCATCCCCCTGCAGAAAGGGCATGAAACACATCATTAATGCTTCAAAGTCATCTGTGTGTGTCTCATCAGGCATCTCATTACTTGACCATGTCAGAGAGTCACATCACAAATCACACCATCAGTCCGTCTTTCACCTCCAAAGTGTGGAACACTATCTACAGCATGAATTGCAACAAGCACATGTACAGGAATGATATGAAACATACCACACTACATAATGCATAGCACTACACAATGCATAGCAATCAATGTCCACATTAATCATGACACACCCCATCTAGCAAAAGCTGTACAGTGGACAATGACACCTAAATCATCCCCACTAGGGGTGTCAACACAAGTCACACAGCACCAGACATGCCACAGATATGACAGTCCAGAGCCCTTGTGTAAAATGCTGTAACACCGAACCATCCTTGCGAGCCCATGGATAAGGGAGGCAGGAGTGGCATATGTGAGTCAAGGACCCCAAGCAGCAAACACATACACAAGACAACCATGAAGGGCCCAGCTGGAACAGACAGTGGATGCCTTCAAAAGCCACAAAGCACTGCACCGTCACATGAAAGCACAATAGACTAGCAATTTTAAACTAACTCAACTATTAACTAATTACACTAACTATGGAAAACCTACATTACCTATTTAAACTAACTATCAAACAAAAACTTAACTAACTAAACTAAAAGAAAAATCAAAAATGGCCACATACGACCCGGGGGGGAGGGGAGGCACCCAGGAGGGGGGAGGTACAGGGTGCTGGTCAACATCCACATGCGATGATGCTGAGCCAAAAAAAAATCTTCCATGGGCTCAACGCCTGCACAGCACGACCTATGTGGGAGATAGATGGTCGTCTGAGTCTGGCTCATCCTGGAAAGGAGGACGTGGCACAGTAGCCTGGCCACGCCTAGCCGCAGCTTGCCCCTCGTCGGCAGCAAGTCTGCCGGACGGGTGAGCCTGGTTCTGTGTGGCGATGTGACGTAGGTCTGCATGCAGAACCTCACGTGATACACGTACTTCCTCTTGCAAGGTAGCACGTGTAACACGGAGTTCCTCCTGCAAGGCCTGGCTGGCCAACCGCTGCACCTCCCGGAAAGCCTGTAGCTCAGCCTACATGGTACGCTCAAGCTGTGCAAACCTCTCCTCTGCCTGCTGCCTCTGGGATATCATAAGGACACCCAGAGTGGATCTGAGGGAAGCATACTCCTCCCTCAGGGCATCCATGTGCGCCTCTGCGTGAGCAGCAATTGCTTGACGCAGAGACGACATTTCAGCCTGGCGTGCCCTGTCTGAGGCCGCCATGCCCAGCTTGAGCGAGCGGGCAGTGCACAGTGCCGCCTGCTGCTGGAGAAGCACCTGCCTAGCAGTGGGGAGCACAGATCGGGCCACACGCTCCATGCTCTCAGCAATGTTCTCCATTTCTGCCCCCTGCCGTTCGGAATTGGCAGTCATGTCTTGCTCCCACTCAGTATACAGCCATTGCGCGCGGCGACCACGTTGCCGGGCTTCACCCCTGCGGGACCCAAGGACCGGGGGTCCTCGCTGTGTTGGCACCGCCTGCGGCTGCACGACTATATGCCCCCATCAACGTGATGTCCCAGGCACATCAGTGACTGGTGTGGAGGGTGACCCTGCGTCCCGATCCACCACGGGCGGAGGAACCAAGACTGTCTGGTACCTCATTGCAGGTGTCACAGACAGAGGAGTGTCCACATCAGAATCACTCACCCCTGACACATGGACTTGATGCTCATCCAACTCAACATGGACGTCAGAGTCGTCATCAAGGCTGGACTCATAGGCAGCCAGAGACAAGATGGACTGCAGCACTTGGGGGTTTTCGTGGCCTACCACCCCACGACCCCCACTAGTGCCGGGTTGATGTGGTGTTACCAACCCTGTGTCTGGCATGACAACACCATCCTCCTCCTCCATTGCGTAATCACCTGAAAAATAGAGAGGAAAAGGTCAATACACATGTCAGAAGCACACGACACACACACACACCGACAGCAAAGGCATCCGGCAGAATGGTGACACACAACATATGACCTGGCATGCATGCTGGGTCTACTTTGAATAGCTTCTGTGATCAGACCTGTTGAAAGGTGGCAGTTTCCATGGAAGTGGGTCTATGCAGTGCAGAAAATGTGTACGCCACTCACTACCTACATGTACAAGCACTACATGGTGTGTGCCAGGAAATGTGAAGGCAGTGCAATGTCAAATTCAGACATCACGTGCATTGTGCATTCAATGTGTACCATGTCTAGAAGCCAAGCACCCCTCCACCCCAGTACCAAAGCAGGGATGCCTAGCATGGTATCAAAAGGCTGACCATAGACCTGTGTATTGACAGGCAGTGTTGACTGGCATCAACAGCTTAATGTGATTCAAATTACAACACTGCAAATGATGCTGGGACAGTGGGCAGGACACATGATGGAAACTCTGGAGGCCGCCCACGTGTGAAGAAGACACAACAAGAGCTGGACAGAGTCATTGGCCATTGAACAGGCTGAGGCCTGTGAGCCACACAGATTGTCAGAGCCTAAAAATGTGTGCAACGCAGGACTGACCCACAGTTGACATGGGAAGGCTGATGAGATGGCAGGCAATGTATGTAACCAAGGACTTATATTACAGTGATCATCCAGTCAAGGACACATAGGGGCATGCGTGCAATGCACATGGAGCATGAATGGGCACTCATGTCCCTGCGGGACATCTGACCCATGCACAGTACAAGTGAGATACCCTGCATCGAGTACTAAGGCTGTACCACATGGCATATGTCTGGCAGATTCTACGCTGGAAGTTAGCATCTACACAGGACACATGAACAAGAAAGTACACATTGGCAAGATTGAAGCAGACCAGTGCAAAGGTGGAACTGGGGTGCAGAGTGGCGGAGGAGGGGCAAGGGAGCATGCCTACATGGAGTCCCGCATGCAGGCAGAGGAGACATGCATGACGGTAGCATTACATTACTTACACATCAGAACCATGTACACGTCACATGTAGCAGCAATCATGCACAACACATCCCACAAGTGAAACACACACGTCCTCAACAAACACGCATCAACACTCACTGGACTGGGCATCAAAGTCCAGCATCTCTCCCACTCCTTCGACCAATTCAGGTGGTATGAACTCCGCAACGAGAGCCTCATGCGGAGTGAGTTCTTCCTCCTGTGGTGCAGGCCCACCGCCAGTCACCAGAGTCAAGTTATAATTTGAGGCACGCTTGGCCTTAGTGCTGCGCTTGATGTCATTCCAACGCTTTTTGCACTCCTGCGCCATGCGCACCTCATGGCCGAATGAACTGACATGTTCCGCAACATGCTTCCAGTGGGTGTCACGTTGGGCAGCCGTAGTCTGACTATTGGCACCCACTAGCATGTCACGGCTGTGGCCCCACACGTAGTCCACGAGGAAGTCCAGTTCCTGCTTACAGAAAGGCTTCTTCCTCGACATGCAGGAGGTCGTGACTGTGTGTGGGGTCCCAGCCTGTGCTGCAGGTGCAACCTTCCTCCTCTTGGACTGTGGCGCAGACCTTGGCTGGCTAATGCCGCCCTGACCAGTATGGCCAGTGGGTTCGGTGGATTGAGCAAAGGGAGTGGCAGGTGGAGGGATGACCAAAGGCCTGACTTGTGTCAGTGGCAGCTGGGTGCCCACTAATGGACCCTGCGCAGCAACATCAGCTGTGGCAGGGTCATTGACCGCAACGGTCCTGGTTGGCAGACTCACAACCGGGGTGCTTTTGGGTGCATCTGCCCCTGCACTTGCCAACACCCGGCTGTTCGGGCAGCAGATGACATGACTGCCCCAGGGACACGTGTCTTGGTCTGAGCAGCCCGGCCTGCCCCTATGGTTTCCCCCCTGGCCTGTTGGAGATCTACCAAGGGCTCTTCAAGTGCCAACACAGCCTGCGCTGGCAGACCCTAAGCCTGGGTGGCGGTGTCCACAGCTGCACCCGCAGCAACCACTACCCTTGGGCCCGTGGCAGTCGATGGAACGGACTGCCGGGTCATATGGGTGCCAGTGCCAGATGCAGGAGCTGCATCCCCCGGAACCACAGGGGATGGTGGCATGGCTGCACGACACATGGCACAACATTGTGCTCAAGTGGCGCACCCCTGCCTCTCCCCCCTCTGTGGCTGCCCTGGACACCCTGGAGTCCCCCTACTCCCTGGTCACCACGGCCACGTCCCCGACCACGCCCGCCACGAGGAGTACGCCCAGCTGAGGCGCCCCTCACCTTTGGTGGCCTCCCAACCATGTCACAGATGTCGTAGTGCTGGCACAGATGGAGTGGTGCCAATGGGAGGTGTACACCACAATTGACCTGGGCAATTGAGGTGAAGGGGGTGGGAAGCAAGATGTTAACAGCCCCCCGGCACCTGCAAGGCTGTATGTGACCACGGTGATGTGGTGACGGGTCACGCAACGCTCAGGCACCCCAAAACTGCAGTAAAACCGTGCACGCAACCCTGCAGCCTTTGTGTGTGGATTCAACCTCCCGCAGTACGCGGAGGCACCTAGTAACACGAATAACGCATACGCGTGGGACACGCAGGCTACTATGACATCGAAAATGGGTGTGATACACAGGGGCACCCGCAGTGTGAAAAAGAGCGTGTGCGACTCACCGTCTAACTAGCGCGATGCAGAAAAACACGCGTAGTCAATACCCTCGCCAAAAGAAGAGATACGTCCTTGAAGCTGTGAAGTTGTGATGGCGCGCGAAACAACAGGAAGCAGCAACACACGTCGGTCTCCACGAAAGTCACGTACAGCGAACTGCTGGGCCCGCTCACCTTTAACCCGTGCTGAGGGAAACGCACGCGCGCGTCACGTCACTTACGCGCATGGGCCCTTTCCTCGTATTACATGCGGACGTGCAGTTTTCCACGCACGCTTACGCGCATGGGCCCTTTCCTCGTATTACATGCGGACGTGCAGTTTTTCACGCGTGCTGAAATGCCCATGCACGTCTGTACGAGTCATGTCACAGGGGCGCTTGCGCTTGAGGGGCCTTCAATGAAAATGCGTATGCGTGCAGACGCGCTTACGCGCTAAGGGCCTTTCCTCGAATTACACGCTGACGTGCAGATTTTTCACGTGCCAAATCACTCCGTATCAAGCTGGCCACGCGTAAACACACGGAAGACCACGCTCCTGCCCAGAAGGCCGAACTACTGCCCCCCAGAGCCCCGAGCACGCTCCCACCTGCCATCTGCTGCTGCCTGACTGCCTGCTGCCCACGTGCCCTGCCATTTGCTGCCTGCACATCAGCCAGGGGTGCTGTTGCTGTTACCACCCCTGCTGGAACCGAAGACTCCCGACTGGGATTCCATCGCTCCACAGCCCAGCCCCAGGACCCAGTTGCACACCCACTCCTGCCTCTGGGGTTGTCATGTCGGGGCAAACACCATCTGGGACCACTGACAACCCCCGGCCAGAGAGGCAGAGGGGCACCAGCTTCAGTGCCACCGAAGTTGGTGTCCTGGTGGAGTAAGTCCTGGGGCAGTATGATGCCCTCTTCGGAAGTTCCCGCACCGACAAGGAAGGACGGACTCGGATCTGGACTGACATCGTGACTGCCATCAACGCGGAGGGGGTGGCAGTCCGCGACTTACAACATGTCAAGAAGCGCTGGGAGGACTTCAGGTCCAGGACCCTGAACAAGGCCCGGCGCCTCTTGAAGGCAGCGGATGCCAAAGGGCGCCGGGGCCCCTTGTCGGAAGAACAGATGAGGGTCCTGGAACGCATATCCCCAGCGCTCCATGTCCAGGTCCTTGAGAAGCAGACCCGTCTGGAGTCAAGCGGTGAGTGTACATGCATCCTGATTGGGAGCAGTGCATGTGGTGATTATTCAGTAGTGTGCAGGTTGCACATCTGTTTGTATGGGGTCGAGTATGGGTGGGGGTGTACAGGGCCGTGGGGCTGACACATGCGAGGGCTGTAATGTGTGAGACATGGATGGTGCTTGTGTGTGTAGGCTTGCATGCCAAATGCAGGTGTGTGGGCACACATGTTTGGATGAATGTGTATGTAAGTAGACATGTCCGTGATGTCACGCATGGATGCATGTGACAGCGGTATGTGGAAGCCTGATTGGCAGATGTGACATGGATGCCCGTCTGAACACTGCGACACTTGGCAGAGGTGTACACATGCATGCAAGTGTGGTGGTGTGTGTACATGTGTGGTGCACTTCCTGTGTTGCATGTGATGTCTGGCTCACCTTTGGCTGCTCATGCTGTTGTATGTGTATGGATGGTGGTGGCAGTTGCGATATGGCTGTGGTATGGCTCATGTGTGCGAGTTGTAATGACATGTGTGTTGGGGATTGTGATGACATGTCTGAGGTTTGCCAATGCCACTCATGTACAACTGTCATGTGTGTATGTGTCCATTGTACAGATGCCTGTGTTTTGTTTCTCCTTGTCTGCAACGTCAACTGATGAAGAGGGCGGAGAAGGTGCTGTGGAGCACAGCGGCGGGGATCCCACCGCCAGCCAGAGACGCAATGCCCGGCTCACCTCCCATGTTGTCATCTCGTCGGGGAGTGAGGAGTCCGGTGCCCCGTCCCAGCCGCAGCTGCCGGGGGGAGGTCCAAGAGGCAGAGGTTGGAGTTGGACTCCTCGGCAGCAGAAGGGGCAGCTGGGACCCCACAGGGCCCAACAGGGGAAGATGGCACGGAGTCATCCAGGTTGGTGGGGGGTTTGGTGGAGGAGGAGGCCGTGCAAGCACCAGAGACGAGGTCTGGAGTTGGGGATCCCACTGGTGCTAGTGGTGCAGTGCAGGACCAGGGACAGGAAGCAGCACAGGCCGCCGCGGAGGTGCCTGTGTGCAATCCTGTCCCTGATCCTGTCCCTGCATCATCTTGCACCAGCAGGGATGCCTACGTCCAGACCCGTTTTCAGGCAGGGGATGAGCTCACGTCAACTGGCCTTCCTCTGCCTGCGGACGTCGCTATCCAGGTCCGGGTTGAGCCTGTCCTGGCTGGTGTGGCGTTGCGTCAACGGGCCATGCGAGGTGACCTGCAGTCTTTTCATGAAGAGACTGCACGTCATCTCGAATGGCTCGTTGACCACGTCAGCCTGCTGGGACAGGTCACCCAGGCCGGATTCCTCCGTCTGATGGGGCTTGCTACGACCCCCTCCTCAACTGGACCCCCTACGCGCCAGTCGTCCTCTGTGCCATCTTCCCACCCATCAGTCACCTGGGTGCCCTGTGGAGCTGCCTCTGACGGTGCGGCCAGGCTGGTGGAGGAGGCATCCCTGCCACAGTCGGGAGTCGGACGTCCAGCAGGGGTGGCCACATCTACGACTGCACCCCAGCCGGCGGAGGATGTGCAAGTAGCAGGAGGCAGTGCACGGGCAGAGGCACAGCAGCAACAGCAACGTGGTGGGAGCCATGAAGGCTCGGGGCCTTCAACATCGGAGGGGCAGGCATCGGCCGGAGGGCAGGAGGACCCAGGACAGAGAGTGTCTTCCGTGTGGCAGCGGTTGGCCACGCCATAAATGCAGAGTGGCAGCGGGCGGAAGAGGCACGGCTCACAATGGTCAGGGCAGAGAACTCCATGCGGAGGGCCCTGAGGCGGGCAGAGTGCCTCGAGGCAAACCGCAGGGGTTTGGAGGTGGAGACATCGACGGCCCTGCAGACCCTCGGGGCCATGGAGGAGGACCGCCTCCGAGACATTGAGGAGGAGTTCGATGATGCCCTGGCCCGGGACATCCATAAGTGAGCCGTGAAACTAGCCCGCTGCCCTTGTACATAGTTATGTAGGTAGTGTTAGGTTTCATTTTTGTTTTTATTTTATTTGGACCTTTCGGACATTGGCCACATTTTTGTATATAGTTTATTTTATTAGTTAGTGTAGTTAGATAGGTTTCCTTTATTTTGTTGGGATAATGGACCCTGGCTTGTTCCCATGTACATAGTTCACAGTTGGATTGTATTTTTTTTTCACTTTTTAACCATGGAGCAATGGCTTTCTTTTTTATTTCCCATTGGATTTTGTTTTGTGGACATTGACTTTGGACAACATTACTTTGGAATTTTATTTTTGGTTTTGATTTTTTTAACAGACATGCTTCTTTTCATTTTTGTACATTCACATTTCTGTTTCTTCATTTTTTATTCTATTCATGTTTCCTTTAATACATATTTTTTTTGGTGAACTTCAATGTGTGGTATCTCATTGGTTTCATGCATTTCATGATATGTGTTTTGAGATTCACTGACACCCATTGGGTGTATGTGAGGGAAATGTGTTTGTTTCGGAACTTGAAATTGGTGTTCTGTGATGTAATTGCAAATTATGAGTGGGTGGATGCAATACTCGGGTGGGTGTTTTGCATTTGGAGGCTGACCATAGGGACCAGGGATCTAGATTGTGATGACATGTTGGCTGGGGAACATGAGTTGCACATGGGTGGGGGCCTGCTGGCAGGTGCCCCACACTGCTGGGGGGTGGGGGTGGTGGGGAACATGAGTTGGACATGGGTGGGGGCCTGCTGGCAGGTGCCCCACAGTGCTGGGGGGTGGGGGTGGTGGGAGACATGGGTGGGGGCCTGGTGGAGGCTGCCCCTGCACTGCTGGGGGGTGGGGGTGGTGGGAGACATGGGTGGGGGCCTGGTGGTGGGTGCCCCTGCACAGCTGGGGGGTGGGGGTGGTGGGAGACATTGGTGGGGGCCTGGTGGAGGCTGCCCCTGGTGACAGGGGGGGTGGGGATGCTGGGAGACATGGGTGGGGGCCTGGTGGAGGCTGCCCCTGGTTGCTGGGGGGTGGGGGTGCTGGGAGACATGGGTGGGGGCCTGGTGGTGGCTGCGCCTGCACTGCTGGGGGGTGGGGGTGGTGGGGAACATGCGTTGGACATGGGTGGGGCCTGCTGGCAGGTGCCCCACAGTGCTGGGGGGTGGGGGTGGTGGGGAACATTAGTTGGACATGGGTGGGGGCCTGCTGGCAGGTGCCCCACAGTGCTGGGGGGTGGGGGTGCTGGGAGACATGGGTGGGGGCCTGGTGGAGGCTGCCCCTGCACTGCTGGGGGGTGGGGGTGGTGGGAGACATGGGTGGGGGCCTGGTGGTGGGTGCCCCTGCACTGCTGGGGGGTGGGGGTGGTGGGGAACATGAGTTGGACATGGGTGGGGGCCTGCTGGCAGGTGCCCAAAAGTGCTGGGGGGTGGGGGGAGAAATGAGTTGGACATGGGTGGGGGCCTGCTGGCAGGTGCCCCTCAGTGCTGGGGGGTGGGGGTGGTGGGGAACATGAGTTGGACATGGGTGGGGGCCTGCTGGCAGGTGCCCCACAGTGCTGGGGGGTGGGGGTGGTGGGAGACATGGGTGGGGCATGGTGGAGGCTGCCCCTGCACTGCTTGGGGGTGGGGGTGGTGGGAGACATGGGTGGGGGCATGGTGGTGGGTGCCCCTGCACTGCTGGGGGGTGGGGGTGGTGGGAGACATGGGTGGGGGCCTGGTGGAGGCTGCCCCTGGTGACTGGGGGGTGGGGGTGCTGGGATACATGGGTGGGGGCCTGGTGGAGGCTGCCCCTGGTGGCTGGGGGGTGGGGGTGCTGGGAGACATGGGTGGGGGCCTGGTGGTGGCTGCCCCTGCACTGCTGGGGGGTGGGGGTGGTGGGGAACATGCGTTGGACATGGGTGGGGCCTGCTGGCAGGTGCCCCACAGTGCTGGGTGGTGGGGTGGTGGGGAACATTAGTTGGACATGGGTGGGGGCCTGCTGGCAGGTGCCCCACAGTGCTGGGGGGTGGGGGTGCTGGGAGACATGGGTGGGGGCCTGGTGGAGGCTTCCGCTGCACTGCTGCGGGGTGGGGGTGGTGGGAGACATGGGTGGGGGCCTGGTGGAGGCTGCCCCTGGTGACTGGGAGGGTGGGGGTGGTGGGAGACATGGGTGGGGGCCTGGTGGAGGCTGCCCCTGGTGACTGGGAGGGTGGGGGTGGTGGGAGACATGGGTGGGGGCCTGGTGGAGGCTGACCCTGGTGACTGGGGGGGTGGGGGTGCTGGGAGACATGGGTGGGGGCCTGGTGGAGGCTGCCCCTGGTGGCCGGGGGGTGGGGGTGCTGGGAGACATGGGTGGGGGCCTGGTGGTGGCTGCCCCTGCACTGCTGGGGGGTGGGGGTGGTGGGGAACATGCGTTGGACATGGGTGGGGGCCTGCTGGCAGGTGCCCCACAGTGCTGGGGGGTGGGGGTGGTGGGGAAAATGAGTTGGAAATGGGTGAGGGCCTGCTGGCAGGTGCCCCACAGTGCTGGGGGTTGGGGGTGGTGGGAGACATGAGTTGGACATGGGTGGGGGCCTGCTGGCAGGTGCCCCACAGTGCTGGGGGTGGGGGTGGTGGGGAACATGAGTTGGACATGGATGGCTGACTGTTTGCAGGTGCCCCACAGGACTGGGGGGTGGGGGTGCTGGGAGACATGGGTGGGGGCCTGGTTGAGGCTGCCCCTGCACTGCTGGGGGGTGGGGGTGCTGGGAGACGTGGGTGTGGGCCTGGTGGCGGGTGCCCCCAGTGCTGGGGGGGTGGGGGTGGTGGGAGACATGGGTGGGGGCCTGGTGGAGGCTGACCCTGGTGGCTGGGGGGTGGGGGTGCTGGGAGACATGGGTGGGGGCCTGGTGGAGGCTGCCCCTGCACTACTGGGGGGTGGGGGTGGTGGGAGACATGGGTGGGGGCCTGCTGGCAGGTGCCCCACAGTGCTGGGGGTGGGGGTGGTGGGGAACATGAGTTGGACATGGGTGGGGGCCTGCTGGCATGTGCCCCACAGTGCTGGGGGGTGGGGGTGGTGGGAGACATGGGTGGGGGCCTGGTGGAGGCTGCCCCTGGTGACTGGGGGGGTGGGGGTGGTGGGAGACATGGGTGGGGGCCTGGTGAAGGCTGCCCCTGGTGACTGCTGGGGGGTGGGGGTGGTGGGAGACATGGGTGGGGGCCTGGTGGTGGGTGCCCCTGCATTGCTGGGGAGTGGGGGTGTTGGGAGACATGGGTGGGGCCTGGTGGAGGGTGCCCCTGGTGACTGGGGTGCAGGGGGACATGCGTTGGTGGGCAGTAGTGCAAATTGACATGTGGGTTGGCTGGGGGTCATGGCCATGGTGGATGGTGTGCCTGCAGGACATGTGCAGGGTAGGCCCTTGTGGTGTGAGCCACCTGCAGGGGCCGTGGAGGGTGGAGAGGGAATACCTGGGAGGACCCACACGTGCAATTCACGTGTGGTGCTCCCCGCGCACCCCTGTAATACACGTACCCTGATGGAATCGCGTGTGGAACTTCCCGCGCACCCCTGGAATACACGTACCCTGCTGAAATCGCGTGTGGCACTTCCTGCGCACCCCTGAGAAACGCGTACCCTGCTTGCACGGGCCCAATCGCGTGTGGAAATTCCCGCGCACCCCTGAGATACGCGTACCGTGCAGAAATCGCGTGTGGCACTTCCCGCGCACCCCTGAAATACACGTACCCCCAATCGCGTGTGGAAATTCCCGCGCACCCCGAAATACACATACCCTGCTGAAATCGCATGTGGAACTTCCTGCGCACCCCTGAGATACGCGTACCCCCAATTGCGTGTGGAAATTCCCACGCACCCCTGAAATACACGTACCCTGCTGAAATCGCGTGTGGCACTTCCTGCGCACCCCTGAGATACGCGTACCCTGCTCGCACGGCCCCAATCGCGTGTGGAAATTCCCTCGAACCCCTGAGATACGCGTACGCTACGGAAATCGCGTGTGGAACTTCCCGCGCACCCCTGAAATAGGCGTACCCTGCTTGCACGGGGCCAATCGCGTGAGGTACTTCCCGCGCACCCCAGTGATACATGTAGCCCGCTTGCCGTGCTGGTACAGGGTTAGCGCAGCCCTTTGTGCTGGATTGGGTATATTGATGGCTTTTCCCTGCGCGAGAGGCATTCTTGGGGGCGTAACTGGCGCTGCTGCAGGGTCGCTGCGCCACTGTCCGCCACGGCTGGTTTTGGTGGCTGGAATCCATGAATATGCTGTGCGTGGAAATGGATTTTAGCGCACGCGGCTGGCGCAGGGATTCGCACGCGCACACTGTGCGCCAGCCGCGTGCGCCACTTGTGCGCTGAATTCTATGAATTACCCCCTTGGTGATGTCATTATGATGTAATCTATGATATCAATATTGTGGCCACAGGCTGCGCAATACAGGGCACACAGTTAAGGTGAATTTAGCTGAATTTCAGGGGTTTTGTTGCATTAAGGTGAGACAGTCTCTTGGTAACTGTTGTGATGAATCACACAGCCTAAACTAATCACATTTAAACAGCATGTAAAAGGAAAAATAATGACCAGCTGCAAGAGTAACATATGGACAGATACCTTTGCCCTTGTAGCATAAATCTTAAGCTGGAACCCATCAAATTATGCACAGTAAGTGAGCACATATCCTATAGTAAAATATACAAATGTGGTTTCATTGACCTTCCCCATAGAAGAAAGTGTGCAAGACAAAATAGCATTGGATTTTTAAAAACAAAGTAATGAACATTAGAAACATGACATGAGAGAGGACATTTTCCAATAAATATGCTGGCAGAGTATAAAAGGTTCACTCTATTTAAACCCAGCAATCTGTAGAGAAATCTTCCCAGGAAAACAACATTCCAATACAAAACAAGTGTGTGTAGTCTTGTAGGTTAGCATCTGCACTGAGAACATGACAACCTGAGTAAAATCCTGGAAGTCAAATACGTGAGCAAGTTTGCCAACCTCATAAAAGGGTTGTGTCCACCCTGTGAAAAAAGTAAAGCTTTCCACCCACATGTGTCCTTTACTTGTGCCCTGAAAAGCAGCCACAATCAGGGGGAAATAACTGCAACAGTGTCCATGATTGCAAACTCTCTCAACACATTGTGGGCAAATACTCATGACTGACTTGCCCTCTCATCATAGCTGTAAGTGTTTTCAATCCGGCACTCACCCAAGTCAAAGCCCAGCATGTAGTACACAACCGAAATCCTTATTTATTTTTGTCTAAAAGTTCAATATTCTGAACGATATACCAGTCATATCACACCTGTTAAATGACTTCAATTTAGCAATCCCACTAAGTCAGTGCCTCGTCTGGGACGCCCAAGGGAAGCCCTTATTTATATATTTTTATGACAAGTTATACTCTGGATGATAAACCATTATATAACGCCCTCTCTTTGAATCCCCCTGACCTCACTGAGCCAAGAAGTAGGTTTGTTTTGCAATTTAAAAGATTTATTGGAAAAATTAAACAATATATATATATATTACACTTTTATAATAAATTAAAATTTGATATCACACTTAAGAATATGACAGTGATCAACACTGGGTGATGTTACACTAGCACACTGATTTAATTACTTAAGGGTTAGTATAGGGAGGAAAAGGTAACTGAGAATGCTTTTATGGTTTCAAGGAAAAACAATGATGGAAAGAATGCAGTACAGAAATAACTGGTAGGGTTTCACAAGATATAATATGTTCACTTTTCCCCTGGTGGCAATTCACTCCCCCCTATGCAATAGAACATGGAAGGGAGAGCACACAGTTCTCAGGAATACAATCAAATGTAGTTCAGTTCTCCCCTAGCAAGCTTAGATCACAGGGATGATTTTAAAACACAGGCAAAATCCTTTTAAATGTGTTGGCAATGAAGTAAAATATGCTAAAAATGGTTTTTAATTCCATATAAGAGATTCAGGGTGGGTGATAGCTACTTTAAATTAGTTCAGCATCACTTTAGCAATGCCCTATGAATGATTGTCAGGTTGCAAATGAACTTCAGCAAAGGAAAGCAAGAAGCTGCTATTTTGACAAGTGAAGAAATTTGAGCCAAATCGCAAATCCCGGCACTTTTTCTGAGTGCGTCGAGCGCCATTACGGAAAAAGTATAATGAATAGAAAGTCGCTTCTGGGTTCGTTGGAAAGACTAGTATCTTAGCTTTAAAATGAAAGTTAAATCTTGCTTCTAGCACAAACGGTTCAAGAGATACAGACGATTTCGTTAAGGTAGATTTTCAGAAATTAAATAATGATTCAAAATGCCAAAATGACACTTTTACAGGTTTAAAATCGGAGAAGGGACACACGATTCCTATGATGCAGTTCTGGACAGGTTCAAATGTTTTGAATCAGATTATTTTAAGCTACAAGGTTTTGCACAGTTCTGGCTGAGTACTCACACTATGGCCCTCATTACAAGTCAGGCGGTGGACCATGGTGCTATTAGCACCATGGCCATGCCGGATTCCGCTATGGTGGATGGCGGAATTACCGCCCCATTCCAAGGTGAGTGGGGCGGTAATTCCCCATTCACCATTTGCCCTTCCACATTCCCATTTTTGCCCCATAGGGCATAATGGGGATGGGGAAGGCGCTAATTACGGCACCGTAAATTACAGTGCCGTAATTAGCACCAAGGTCGCTTAGCGCCTTGGACTTTAACGCCTGCAAAAAGCAGGCATTAAAGTGTGAATCAAGCGTTCAGGGTTTAACAGCACTGACGCTCTTTATGGCACTGTTAACCCCTTAATGCCTGACTTGTAATGAGGGCCTATGAATTTGAAATAGGCCGTCAGGGTCTGGTCAGGTTGGGAATGGACTCCAGGCGGTTGGTTCTGAAGTCACAGCTATCTGGGTCATCTCTGCTCTGCTGGTCTGGATCTCTTGTTCTGCTCACAGAATGTGTTTGAACCCGGGGATTTTGATGCTGTTGGTTCTGGGATAGGATGATGGGCGGCAACAGCTCAATCCCCACATCTACCCAGTCTATTGATGCGGTTTTGGGTTCCCCTGGCTCTGGCTCTGGGCCGCCCCCCCCTTTTTGGAGACAGTCACCAGGATGGGTTTGAACCAGGGGTTTTCAGTCTTGTTGGTTCTGGGTTAGAATTATGGGCGGCGACAGCTCAATCCCCACATCTACCCAGTCTGGGTTGGAATCCCTTGGGACCCATTTTTCCTTGGGAGGAGTTCCCCCATCTCTGAAGGAGAAGATCCTTTTCCCAGGATCCTCTGAGGATCCCTCTCCCTTAAATTGAAAGACATGTACCTCCTCCAAAAAATGGGTCTGTTTGGGTCCTTTGTTTCTCCTACCTTCTCTTTGCTCCTTGGGTGGCAGACTTTCAGGGGTAGGAGATTTTGTTTCCGGTTCCTGGTTTTCCAGGGGCTGTTTACAAGTTGGCAAGGAAGCTTCCTCCAAGGCTTTATGCCTCCCTTCCCCTTGTGCCTCTTCCCTGGGAACCGGTGGGTTATCGGGGTTCTGCCCCTGTCATTGTTCTGGAGCACCAGGCCCAGAGTTTGGTGCATTCTGCAGTGGCATGCTTATCTGAGGGTTCTGTTGAGCCCTCAGTATGTGACACAGATCCCGGGCCATATTTTGGACCTGGCGCTCAAGTTGGGAAACCCGCTCAGGCTGATACGGGGTTCTGTTTTCTCCCCTGGGCTGATCCCGGGAAGGGTAGCTATCCCTTCTCTGGTAATACCCTGGGTTGGAAGATTTGGGTACCCCTCCACTTGGCCTCCCCTCTCCCGGATTCGGTAGTCTGGGCTCAGGGAATTGGGGAAAGAAGGATGGATGATTTTGGGGCTGGAAGTTGGGTGGATACCTGGGGAACAAGTTCTGCCCAGGATTTGGTGAATTTCTGCCCCCCTGTGGGAAGTTAGGAGGGAAGTTCCCTGGGTCAAGTGCTTGGCTGGATCCCCCACTTGGGCTGGAGGAGTCCACACATAACCCAGGCTGGGTCTGTTTCCCTTGTAGCAGGGACTTACATAGTCAGGGGAGCGAAGGACCCCATTTGTGGGATTACCTCCCAAGGGCCTTCTGGGCTGTGAATTGTTCGATGCAGGCAGGTTTTTAGGCCCCCCCATCTCCAAATCTAAAACGGGGGCAACCTTTACCTCTGCCACCTTGGCAGCAGCAGGGGTGCTGTTGGTTTTGGGGTTTTTGGGCTGTTTCTTATTTTCCATTGGTTTCTGCACCTCATAGATGCGGGTGGCTTGCTCAATGACCCAGTCTAATGATCTTTTCTCGTAAAAATCTCTCACGAGCTGGCCCATTATGTATTTGGGTAAGGCATGGAAAAATGTGTTAACAAATTCCTTACTGTCGGTGCGCACCCTTTTGGTAGTTTGCGCAAAAGCACGCTTTAACTCCTGCACAAATTCTTGTGGGGCCTGATCCTCCCCACATTGCAAATTTTAGGCTGCGTTGCGAGCCTCTTGAGGATTTCTATGAGCAGAAAAATGTTTCAAGATGGCCGCCCTATAGGTGGACCATCTTGAATGATTTTGGTCCTCCAGCCCCGCAAAGAAACTGGAGTATTCTGGGGAAAATGTCCATTTGATGTACTGGATGCAGCTACTGCTGTCCTTCAAATTGAAAGTCTCCATCATTTGCTCAAAGAGCTCCAAGTGTTCCCAAACAGAATACTTGGAGTTCTTGTGATAAGGGGTGATGACACTCCTTATTGACTTGATCTGCTTTAAGGGGTCCTTAAGCAAGGCCCTTTTTGCCTTATTGGCCTTTTTGGTTTGGGTAACCCTGATCCACTCATCCTCTGACTCAGAGGCACTGCTCCCAGAGGTGCCCGTCTGATCTTCCATGTTTTCCTGGATTCTGCGAGCCTGGGAATGGCTGGCAGAATGTGGGGACCTGGTCTCCTGTGTCCTGGGCCGCTCAGAGGAGTCTTCAGATCCCTCCTTGCTGCCACGATTTGATGGGTACCCCCCCCACTGACCTAACTGGGCAGAGGTTTTTAGGATGCCCTTAGTGGGTCTACTTTCCTGGGGTTCCCCATTAAATTGCACTGTGCTTGGGTGCCCATACCCGGATGCCCACCCATCCATTCCTGGGAGGTACTGGCCTATGAACCACATACTTTTGGCTGGATAGTAATTTGTCATCCATGTGGCCCTGTGCTTATGTGCGCCAGGGGACATGGGGGTGGCAGAGTCCAGGGACTGGGAGAGGTGGAGGCCTCTGGTACTGGGGCTCCTGAGGTTATGCTCCAGGGTTTCCCTTTCCCAGCGAATGTCATCTCTATTAGCCCCTGCTCCCTGTTGCAATGCAAGAGCCTGCGCTTTCAGTTCCTCAGTTAAGGCCTTACTAGACTCTGTCAGTCTCTCCTGCATGGATACCTGTTGCTGGAGCCTATCATTGTGCTGACAGAGAGCCTCATTTTCTCTCTGCGCCTCCTGATTGGTCCTGGAATACTGGGCCAGTCTTTGCTGCAGGGTGGTTACCTCCTGGGTACCATCCCTACTGGCCTGCTCCTTTCTTGCCAGAGCATCTTCCACCCTCCTGGTGTGCTCTAACAAGTTATGGTGCTCTTTTTGGAGGTCACCCAGTCCCTGGAGGGCCAGGTGATTTTCTTCCATTTTCCTTTTTACGTGGCAGACTTCCTGGCCTAAGGTATCCCTTTCCTGAGTAAGAGCCTGCATCTGTGCTGCCATGCCGTCCCTCTGCCTTTGAAAGGCACCAGCTTTCTGGCGTTCTTGATCAAACTCTGCCTGGGTATCCAGGTCTTTCAAAATCAATGTATTGCTTTCCTCTTTCTCTCTGTCTAGTCGGATTTGCAGGGTGGCTACTTGCTCCGTGCATGCCCTGTTAAAGTGTAGTTGTTGCTCCAGCTTTTTCTGGCTCTGCAGTAGGGAGTCCAAACCTTCTTGGTACTCCTTCTGCAAGGCCAGAAATCTGGTATCCTGGTCAGCCTTTTCCTGTTGCAGGATATCCATATCCTCCTTTATTTTAATAATATACTGCCTACTATCATTTTCTGACCCTGATCTCTCTATATATCTGACCCTGTTTCAGTGATCTGGGGTGTGATTGCCTGCAACCAGACCGCCTGGTCCTGATGAGCCCACTCACCTCACACAAATAGCTTATGTAAGAGGTGTTCTCTTTCTATTTTGATATCTACCAAGGTCGTCATTCTGGAATTTGATTTCCTTCCTGACCTACAGAAGTTTATATTTTATTTTGCAAAACAGACTGTTTCCTTAGAGCGTTCCTTTGAGGGGTGTTGTTACAGTGTAAAACGGCGCGGTGATCCAACAGAATTTATATATCCTGTCAGTTAGCACGCTGTATTAATCTGCACAAGTGATAGATGTAATCCAGAATCCCCGGCTACGAGCCCCCACTCTGTTAAATGACTTCAATTCAGCAATCCCACTAAGTCAGTGCCTCGTCTGGGACGCCCAAGGGAAGCCCTTATTTATATATTTTTATGACAAGTTATACTCTGGATGATAAACCCTTATGTAACGCCCCTCTCTTTGAATCCCCCTGACATCACTGAGCCAAGAAGTAGGTTTGTTTTGCAATTTAAAAGATTTATTGAAAAAATTAAACAATATATATATATATTACACTTGTATAATAAATTAATATTTGATATCACACTTAAGAATATGACAGTGATCAACACTGGGTGATGTTACACTAGCACACTGATTTAATTACTTAAGAGTTAGTATAGGGAGGAAAAGGTAACTGAGAATGCTTTTATGGTTTCAAGGAAAAACAATGATGGAAAGAATGCAGTAAAGAAATAACTGGTAGGGTTTCACAAGATATAATATGTTCACTTTTCTCCTGGTGGCAATTCACTCCCCCCTTATGCAATAGAAGATGGAAGGGAGAGCACACAGTTCTCAGGAATACAATCAAATGTAGTTCAGTTCTCCCCTAGCAAGCTTAGATCACAGGGATGATTTTAAAACACAGGCAAAATCATTTTAAATGTGGTGGCAATGAAGTAAAATATGTTAAAAATGGTTTTTAATTCCCTATAAGAGATTCAGGGTGGGTGATAGCTACTTTAAATTAGTTCAGGATCACTTTAGCAATGCTCTATGAATGATTGTCAGGTTGCAAACGAATTTCAGCAAAGGAAAGCAAGAAGCTGCTATTTTGACAAGTGAAGAAATTTGAGCCAAATCGCAAATCGCGGCACTTTTTCCGAGTGTGCCGAGCGCCATTACGGATAAATTGTAATTAATAGGGTTTGTTGGAAAGCCTTGCATCTTAGATTTAAAATGAAAGTTAAATCTCGCTTCTAGCACAAACGGTTCAAGAGATACGGACGATTTCGTGAAGGTAGATTTTCAGAAATGAAATAATGATTCAAAATGGCAAAATGACACTTTTACAGGTTTAAAATCGGAGAAGGGACACACGATTCCTATGATGCAGTTCTGGACAGGTTCAAATGTTTTGAATCAGATTATTTTAAGCTAAGAGATTGGTTTTGCACAGTTCTGGCTGAGAATTTGAAATAGGCCGTCAGGGTCTGGTGAGGTTGGGACTGGACTCCAGGCTGTTGGTTCTGAAGTCACAGCTATCTGGGTCAGCTCTGCTCTGCTGGTCTGTCTGGATCTCTGGTTCTGCTCACAGCGATCTGTCAAGTTCTTGGCAAGTTCTTGGCAAGAATCCAACAGCTCGCCCGGCTGTAGAATAGTTTGGTTGGATTGCTGGATTCTGAAGGCCTGCTGAAAAAGGATTTAGCTGCTGGTCCAGGCCTCTCTGCTTTAAGTTCTGGATTGAAGTTCTGGATCTCTGGAGTTCTGGATTCTGGAGTTCTCCGTCAGAGTGCTGCGCAGGAATTCAGTTGAAGGTTGGAAAATGAATGTCCCTGTCTGGCTTCCAGTGGCTCTTTTTATGTCTTTTGGGAAGTGGGTGAGAAGGCTATCTTTCTATGCCCAACCCACTCACAATTTGATAGGTCAAGGATTTCTCTTTGACCTGATTTGAGAAGGGAGCAGTGAGTCATCAGGTGTCATCTTGATGGCATACAGAGAGAACACTCCCCTTTGCTTTTAACTTAGAAAATCATTTTCATAACTAAACACATTTCCCAGATACACAAGTGGTTGACATTGCATATGCACATCATATATCACATAAGGTAGTTTCTGTTCCAACTCTGATGTTTCTAAGAGCTTGGATGAAGAAATGACAACATTTTGCGCTTTTTAGTTGGTTTTACCAATATTGGATTTTTACCAAAAATGACACAGATGTACACCGCCTTTCTACACATATTCCAGTAAATTTTCATTTTTTTAGCGTGAACCCGTGTCTGCAATCTCCATAATTAATGGGGTTTTGCCTCAGAACATGGTACAGAGTTCTAACACCTCTTAAAATGTGCACAGAAAAATCACAAGAATAATGATATTAATTATATAATTGTGACAAGTCCGTACTATGAATTATCCATCTTTTTAAAATTATGCTCTGGCCCAGAGGGGTGTGGTTTCCCAAAGCACATGGTGGAATTTCTGGTTTGTCCACTTCCTCTAACTCAAGTTGCTCACAGAGGCACTGCTTCTCCCCGTTTCTCTCAAGAGGAAGCCATTTACGACCTCCCCTAATTCAACATTTGCCTGAGCCAAGGAAGGCTCATTGTTCAGTTTCCTGCAGTCCCCGGCTGCTCATCCCCTAATCCAATCAGGGAGGTGTCATCTCCTTTTGGTGGGGGCAGCAGAATGCAGCCAGGCCTGGGAAGAGTGGCTGAGCAAGTTTCAACTCCTGTCGGGGGTAGTTGCCAGGCAGAATTCACTCTCTTCAAGCCAGGCTTCAGCCAAATATCACTTTTGTTCCCAGTTTTTCTTCATCCAAGTTAAACTTACAATTTTTACACCTGCAGCTACAACGCTGATTCTAAATTCATAACTATGACATTTAACAGTTGCAAACTATGGGACACTCAACAGTAGGTCACTCATTTATTTTAAACAATTAGATTTTAGTGTCTTTCAGTCCAATTTCACTTCAGCTGCTGACATCCACAGCTCAGCCAGTTTTGTTATAAACATTGTTTTGGGCTTTACATCTTTCCAGATTTTGTATGCACACAAGAATACATTCTGCCAAATGTCTGCTGGTGGTCAGGGAGATTTTTGAATATCTTCCAATGTTTAAAATAGGCATTTTTAGCTTGCATTTCAGAGAAACAAAGGTGATTTCAAAGCGCTTTTTGAGCCAACTGGCCCTGCTGTTTTTCCTTGGGCACCACCTTTTACCCATGGCGCTTCTGGTCCATCACACTTGCACTGGTGGGTGGCAGGTTAGGCGAACATTTTGGTTCTCCTGGATTCTGGCACAAATGTGGGCTTTTTTGGCCATCTTGGATTTTCTAAGCCCACAGAACCAACTGTTGCATCATAATAGTCCAAACATGGGTCAGCACACCCAAAACACCCTTCTCCTGGAACCCACCCACCCCCGGTCACACTGAACCAGGAATCAGGCTGGTTTGCAAAGGTAACTATTTATGTATTTAAGATTTAATCACAATATATTTTAATAGGTACACAACAATCACCAATGGGGTGACAGACACTGAATATTATCTTTAATACACGAGAAGCAAGTAATGAGCAAAACCAATGCAGCACAGAAAATAATACTTTTGTGTTGGTTCAGATCAGATAGCACTGTGGTTAGCAGTTCCCCTGAAACATCCCTCAACCCCCCAATGAGCAATGTAAAGAGATGGGAAGAGAGAGCAGGTATTCGGGAATAGCACAAATCAAACAGAATATCAGTCCCACATCCCCCAGCAAACACAGAGAAAAACAGAATTGTCTTTCAGCTGTCAGACTGGCTTTCAAGATTGTCTTTAGAATGGACTGGGCAAAAACACCAAATATGGTCAAAATGCTGAAATTGTTATTAATTCCTATGGGAGCCGCTTTGAATAGTTTCACACAAGCAATGATTTGGTCAGCAGAAAACAACTGAAATCTTAAGGTCCAAGCCAGAAGCAGTTTAGAGCTATTTTACACGTGTAAACCTTTCAGATTTTTAAAATCACAGCAAACTTTTCATTGCACGATATTCATGATAACAGGAGAATCGCACTGATTTGTTGTATTCAGTGTGGCTTTGGGTTCTATGGACAGCTATGGATGTTGGGTACAAGTAGGAGTTGAAATTGTGTTTCTATCACAAAATCTGAGGGAGTTATGGAGGTTTTAGTAAAGGTTTTTTTTGTAAATTATGCGCGAGAATGGAAAACAGGAATGCACTTAAAAATGCCAAATGGGTTTGTTTACACTAGGGGATGACTATGAAGAAGCAAATACCACACAGGATCTTACAGTCACTGGATCAGGGTGACCCACCCGATAAGGAAACTTAACTTCTTCAGAAGAGAAAAGGGTCAGCACAAAGATAGTTCTAACAATACTGGTTCTGAAGGAAAGATAGGATGGGCTTGAGCTAGGGATAAGACAAGGCAAAAGTATTTCTAACAATACTGGTTCTGAATGAAAAATAGAATGGGTCTGAGATAGGGATAAGGCTATGCAAAGTACATATGCTATGGGACACAGTTTGTCCTATTTATACTCACAGAATAAGTTTTTAAATGGGACTGTCAGCTCTGGTCAGGAGTGGGTCTGGTCTAGGAAGGACAGCACATCAGGCACGGGACTGGATCCTCTACGCTGGTTGCTGGATTGGCACAGGATCTGCTCTCCTAGTCTGTGGGTATTTGGATCAGCTGGATGGCGAGTTCCTCAGGCAAGCCTAGTGGTGGCAAGCCAGAGGATTTCTGGATACTGGTTCAAAAGGCATCTTACTGAGTGGAGAGAATACATTTGAGGATTGGGGCCTTGCTGAAATCAATAGTATCTATTGCTGGCAAGAGATTTGGCATCTGGATCTGGAAGAATATTTAAAGCTGAATGTAGAAAGCTGGATCAGAGTACTTCGTCGGGATCAGGAAAGTGGCTGTTCTGTGAGTCGCTATGTGTTCCCAGCTGTCTCTATTTATGCTATAAAATGACATCATAAAGGGGGGATGTGGGCCGGCTTAGCTAAGTTTTCCACTGTGAGCTGGGATTGGACCAACTTCATCTCCACCTTGCAGTTGAGTGATTGGCTCAAGGACGGATGATGTCACATTTTATGATTTGCTTTACAGTCTTCATAGGCCTCCCTTTACCACTGGTCTCAAAATCTGATTTTATATTAAATGTACATTTCTACATTGGTCACCTTTATACAAATCACACACAAAGATGCCATATTTTGCATAGCAGCTATTCCTCAAAACCCCGCAGTTGTGGGATCTTGTCTCCACTTTCTACAGAATTTTGCCATGTTCGCTATGAACACACTCCCAATTTTTCTGCAAATTTCCACAAATGTGTGTGTATAACATAGGGATATGTGTGTAAATTCTCACAATTCTTACAGTAATAAATTTTGCATAAAACCACATATCTTGCCATTCCTGCCCAGAACATGTCACACAGTTCTGCCGCCTCTTCACACGTGCAGCCAGAAATTAAATTAACACTTCTGTCCTTTTTATATTTTTCACCATTTTGAATAGCAAGTTATCAGTCTTTTAAAATGTGGTCTTTGTTCATGTTTAACAACAAATGGTCACCTGGCTCTGCCTCCTTTTGTCTCTGTGCAGTCCAGGGCATCCCCCTCTTTGCTGGTTCCTTCCAGAGGCATTTACGACCCCTTTTCACATTTCTAGTTTCCTGGACTGCAGCCTTGTCATTCTTCCTTTGCTCTCTGTAGACAAGATTCTGTCCTAACCTGCAATTAACACCTCCCCGCGAGTTTCTGCTGAGGGGAAGGCCCTCCTTCTGGGAGAAAAACCTGCTTTTCCCGTTCTTTGTAGCTTCAGCCAAGCTAATACATTTTTAAACTTGATCATCTGTTGCATCACATACAAATACATTTCTTTCTTGGCTTATAATCTGTGGAATCAAAAACACAACTAAAATCTGTATTCCTTTTTGGCAACAATCCTGTTTGTTTGCTAATTCAGCAGACTTTTTAGTTTTAGGTTATTTTAAAGATTTCTTAGTCCTCCTCTGACAGCTGTCATTCAGGAGGCCCTGGGTACTGCACCCAGATTTTGGCATAGAGGCTGTCAGCTTTCAGAATTTGTATGTTGCACAATGCTTCATTTGATACATGGATTTTAGCACCAGGCAAGATTGTGAATGTTGAATGTGTATAGGCATTTTGGAGTTTTTGGCAACAAAGCAAATGTCATTTGTAGGCGCCTTTTTGGGTTTCATTTGCAAAGTGCTGCTTTTCTCTCTGCACTCTGTTTGCTGATCATGGGACCCACTGGCACATTTCTGCAGGGTGTGCTCTATTCCACTGCACATGCACCATGGGTGGCAGGTTGTTCATCCCTCTTTTTGTGTGCAGAAGCACATGGTCTTTTTGTAGGTTTCTGGCGCACACAAGGGTTATGCCGCCATTGTTGCTATTTCTTTACCCATAACTGGCAGGGTGATGCCGCATAGCATAGCAGAGTGGGTCAATACATCCCACATGTCCTCTCCTCACTCCCGTGGCTGGCTTTGAACAATACTCTACTTTAAAAAGATAACTTGAAATGTTCACATAGCATAGTGTCACTCAAATATATACACCCATATAGAACTATGGTAGGTAAAATCTCTATAATTGTGGTATCATTCCCCCATCTTGACAGGGAGTCTACAAATACCAGAATGCATTTCAGCAAAAGACACAACAATGGTCTCTGAGTGCAAAACATTCAAGGACTGACAGTAGCATGGTTTAAAAGACAATAATGCAGATGCCATGTGGTATGATATATTTAAAACTAAGAAAACACACAGCATTCGGGACTGTGGACTGTCTCCCATCCATGCAGTAACCAGGACCGACCATGCTTATCTTCAAAGAGAGTAAGGATACGGCTGCCTCAGGCCGTGTTACTCTAAGTGGTCTTTTAAGCTGGGCTCATTTATTGGCCAACATGACCTGAGGGGGCTGACCCCTTCTTCATGTCAGTCCTGTTTACTGCATGAATGGGAAACCCACTGTAGCTGTCAAAATATCTATTTATTTTTGATTATGTAAAAAAGATCGCAGGCATTGAGAATTTACAATGTTTTTAGTCACTGCGCAATGAGATCGAATTATTTGCCGAGGATCACATGCTTTGGTTAAGCAGTGTGCTGCAAGCCTCCTGTTTTATGGCTGGTCTCTTGGTAACTGTTATGAACCATTGCACGACCCCAACTAACCGGATTTAAGCAGCACGGAAAAGGGGAAAAAATGTCCAGCGGCAAGAATAACATATGTCCAGGGACTTTTGCCGCCATACTGAAAATCCAAAGCTAGCAAACATGAATATGCACACAGTAAGGGAACACATATTTTAAAGTGAAATATACAAATGTAGAACAATTGAACTTCTCCATAGAAGAAAGTGCAAAGACAAAATAGCATTGTACCTTAAAAAAAAAAAGTAATGAACACCAAAAACATAACCTGAGAGAGGAAATTGTCCAATAAATATGCAGGCAACGTTTAAAAGGTGCTCACCTTTTAAACCCCGCAATCTGTTCTGAAATATTTCCTGGAAAACAAGTGTTTGTGGTCCTATAAGTAAGTGTCTGCACTGGGAGTATGAAAACCTGAATAAAATCCTGGTAGCAAAATACTTGAGCAAGCTTGTCAACCTCAAAAAAGGGTAGCGTCTGCCCTCAGAAAAAATGTTACGCTGTCCACCCAGATGTGGTGTTTACGTGTGCCCTGAAAATCAGCCACAATCAGGGGAAAATAGCTGCACCAGTATCCAGGATTGCAAGCTCTATTGACACATTGTGGGCACATACTTATGACTGACTTGCCCTCGCATCATGTCCCCTCCTCACCAGCATGGCTGGCTTTAAAATACTATACTCTGCTTTATAAAGATAACTTGAAAAGTACACATACCAAAGTGTCACTCAAATATATAAATCCTTATAGAACTATGTCCGGCAAAACATTTACAATTGTGCCATTATTCCCCACATCTTGACTGGGTGACTACAAATACCAAATGCAATTCGGCAAAAGGCAAACAAATAGTCTCTGAGTGCTATCGCCGCCCTATAATGCAGATATATATTAGAAAAAAATCCCACATGTTCAGCGCAGGACTGGAACCCTGGTTATAGTATTACATCCAGGGGCACCAGGTACGTGGGGCAGGCTTGAGCAGCTTGAGCAGTTGAGCCTGTAGCATAATAATAATTCCTTTCCGTCTGCAGCCTAACCTTTTTTCCCACGCGCCTGTCACCCGCTTTGACAAGGTTTGTGGAGATGAGGAAAGAAGAGCTTGGAGGTGAAGTGAGAAGGTCCTCCTTCCATCTCTGCTTTTCTAGGACTTTTAAATATCGTTCAATGACCCCCGCTCCATACGCTCTGCTCCTCGGTCAGCGCCCCTGCTTCCCTCATGCACGTTCTCCGGTTCCCCTCACAGTAACTTCACTCCTGCCTCTAACTGCAGTACTTGAAATAAATACACTTTTATCTGATTCCCCTCACTTACCCCGTTACCTTCTCAATGTACCTTGAAACACTTGTGTATAGGCGCGTTATAAATGCCAGATCATATCATACCCCTTCTTAATGTGACCTGGCCACCTTTTTTTCTGAACCCTCTGACTAGCAATTCGATTTCCTTCACTCAACCCCTTACCTATCCTTTATTTAACCCTTTCACTCTCCATCCAACAACTTAATAGCCCTCGTCCTTGATCCAATCACGTATTTCGTACCCCTTTTCCCCCCACAGCAGATGCTTTCTAGACACCCGCTCCCCTTGTAATTTGGCTCATCTGGTTTTATTCTCAGAGCATTAACCATGAGGTTGCCAATGATGAACGGCTATGGGGAATTTGCAGGACACCGAAAACTATTTTTTTCTCCATCAGCAAGGAGCTGTTTGACTAAAGGTGCTGTTATCATTACAGTACTACCTGCTCTCCACCTTTCCAGTGTTTGATATGCTATTCACCTTTCCAAAATAAGTTTGTCATATTGTGCTCCATCACTCAATATAATGTCTCCCAGAAGGATTGTGGCTGAATGTGGCCGATTCAGGGGGTTTAAGAGATGGCCCAATTCTTAGTTGAAAAGTGGCGTATCAGAAGGGGGTCAATAGACTAGGATGAAGTTAATGCAATTATTGCTGGTTGGGGTCATTTTTGCATGTATACATTTGCATGCTGGGCATTCAATATTTGACTGGAAAAGTCTAATGTCTTCTTTGCTTATGATTGCTAATCCACCCCTCTTTCTTTGTGATGTATTCTTGCAGAACAGATTGTACGCTGCAGGGGTGGCTAAATCTATACTTGGGCCACTACTTTCCTGTAGCCAAGTCTCTGTGACACACATGATGTCAACCCTGCAATCCAGGATATAGTCATGTATCTCCGGGGAATACTAAGGCAATGAACGGGTGTTTAGCAATGATAATTTCAATTTGTTGGACAGGGGCCTTGCATGGTTATCTTGTGTCGCCCTGTGATTCAACATGGAATCAGTGTTAATTGGTCTGGTATCATTACATAGAGGAGGGGAGGGAACAGGGACAGTGTTGTTTTTTAAGTAAACATCTTGCGCAAATGAGAGAGGGTGTTTGTTTTCTAGTTGTACATCTACCACAATCCCACGTATGGTTGGTCGGGAGTTGGGTGTCAGTGGCAGCTGAGTTATAGAAGAGGGTAATGGAGCCTTCGAGCCTATATCTAATAAATATATTTCTGCCAATACCTCTCTCTGTGGCTTTCGAGCAGCAGGTAGCAGCACGATTTCGGGATGTAGTCCCATTGTAACAGTGCGACTGAGGCAGGGAAGGGAGGCGAGGCTTTGCCCTTACCCGCAGTATGTGTGTATGGTTGTCGATTTTTCTGCATCCAGACGCAGACCAGATCACATGCCAACAACGGAAGAAAAAGCCTTGCGCTTGCAGGGAACGTAGTTTTTCAAAACTACTCGCAGATCGCAGAGTGGCCAATAGGATGGTGGGCTGCTAGGCTCACTGAATCAATGTCAATAGTTTTTAGGCATAACAGCCCAGCACTCAGCAAAATAAGCTCAACTGTTAAACATCCGTCTAAAAATGATCACTGCTTAGCTATGGTTAAATAACATAACATTTCTTCACACACCATGCATTTGTACTCACATGCAAAGTTCTAGCAATTGTACGTGCGTGTCATCTAATGTAATGGCATCATATTTAGATTATTATCACAAAAACAAAGTTGCCATCAGTCATATGTGCAGGCAGGGGTCAAGTCCTAAAAATTAAAGTGGGGGGACTCATCAACAGATGCAATGGGATGTGACGTCGCCAGAAATGAGCATATCAAGGTGAAATATGCACATTTCATTTAATGGACTTTGCAAAACTACCCAAATTGCACAGGATGAATGGCATTTTGTTTTGATTAAATCAACACACACAAACCCAAGTGAGGCTATGTTTTCTAACAATGTTTTTTCAAACGTTTAAAGGTGTGCATGTTGTAAACTTCAAGAACCAACACAAACGTTTTCCCTGGAACATGCAGTACCGAAATGGGACATTTCACCTTTAGTTGTTTGTAATTTTTCATCGGGTATATAATGCATTGGTGAAGTGTCTGGCCTGCAAACCTGACGACTGCGGTCTGATCCCTGTGGTCGGTTTAAATTTGAAAATTCAAAGAAGACATTCAATATGTCTAATTTTAGCTGGGGTGCACTGAGTTCACCTCTGAGAAAATGTTGGTGGACTTCGTCCACCCACGTGTACCCTCGACTTGTGCCCTGGGTGCAGGTACTTCGATTATAATTGTGATAATTGCCTAGATGCTCACTCAACATTCCAGGAATTGCCATTCAGTGACTGTAGTTGTACTTTTCTTTGCCTACTTATTCCCAATTCAGGTCAAGTATTTTAATAGAATTCATGTTCTGATATTAAATTATCTGATAATGCCTTAAAATCCTGAGGCAAGCTGTCATTATGCCATATAGGCCCAGCCTAAGCGTCATTTACTGACGTCATATGCCCAGATACTTTCATTATTTGTCAAGTATTTCCCTAATATGCTCTCGTACTCTTGGAATATGGCAGGCATTTCCAACATGTTGTGTGTGTTCACTTCTTTGGAGCAGGTACCCTCACAATCACCCATTTCCACTGATGCGTTTGTGTATGTAAGTGAACACGTCTGAACAGGAACACAGACTCCCAATCACAACCAGTTCGTATTCCAACACACGCATCCATGAATGCAGACATGCCCTGGGACTTTGCAGTGATTGGCTGCCACTGATGTTCCCTCCAAAGGTGGAAGCATTGGAGATGGATCTGCGTGATATTTCCATCGCGGAAAATTTAGCGACGGAAATGTTTGCATGGGAAATGTACGCACTACAAATGTTCGTTCTTTTCCCATGTGAACATCCAATAGAAAACCCTCCATACCCACAATAAACCCACAACACACCCCCAACATACCCCCACCAGCCTACTTTCCTTCTTTCACGGTGTGTCCCTGCAGCACCGGTTCCCTTTCACTTCCGTGATTGGGAACCGGCGCCACAGGGTCCTTTTTCTTTTTTCTTTTTTTTTTGGCCAGCTGCAGGGTGTCCCCCGCATCCCCCGCTCACTATACTATGTGGTATAGTGAGCGGGGTGTTGCGTGCGACACCCCTGCAACCCCTGGCTTTTTCTTTTGTTTGCTCGGGTGAGCTGCGGTAGTCTCCCCTGCAACACCCCGCTCATTATACTGTATAATATAGTGAGCAAGATGTTGCGGGGGACACCCCCGCAGCCCCCTGGCTTTCTTTTTTTTTCATCTTGCAGGGGTGTGTGGGGATGTCCCCCGCAACCCCTGCTTACTATAGTGAGCGGGGTGTTGCGGGTGAAACCCACCAGCCCCATACCAACCCCACCGAAACACCTAAACACATACCACGAACAGTTTGAACTTTTGGTAGTTAGAACTTTTCGTGGTGTGTGTTTTAGGTCTTTTGATGGGGTCGGTAATTTTTATTCAGACATTTCGTCTGAAACCTGGGAGATGATGTTCTCAATAGCCACTTTGGTTGTCTGCACAGAAACACGTCTCATTGACTTGCAACAATTGTTTGATTCAGAACAGCCAGTAAAATTAATAACAACACAGCCTGCACTTTAAGTATTTTGACCTTTCTGCACTGTCAAGTTTTACCATCCCAAAACGTAATACTCCGTCTGATACAGGTGACTTGTAAAGTGTTTTTTTTTTACCAACTAGACTTCTTGGTGAATGAAATGATGAGTACATTTATAAGAGCCTGTTTTCTGTTTCATACATGTGCATATAGTATCACAGCCGGCGGGACCATCATTCAACCTAATGAGGCAATTCTGCAACATTTTGGGAGACAATCTAATGAGCATGAACAAGACCAAAGAACATGTTCTTTGGGATGTTTCCCATTCAGGGATGTCTCCCATTGAGGAAGGTCTACAGCCACATTTTAACTCACTGTACCATTCACAGAGTGGATTATGTTAATGAGGCACAAATAGCGGCTGCATTAGGCTGCCTCAACTCGTAAGCTCAAGGCAGCTTGAGTTGGTTTGCCCATGGAAATTAAGGTCTTTTAACAAGTGATTTGGGTTATGATTGACCATAAAGATGGTTGTGGTGTGCCTTGCTATGAAATTGTAAGTCTGAAAGTTGGTGCATGGACTTAGAGACACAGGGGAGGGAGCCTTTAGCAAGTCAGCAGGCATCTATCTATTCTGGTGGTTTGGGAAACGGTGGGTGCTCCCTCTGGGAGGATGCCTGCCTTCCTTTAGCCATATTTGGTGAACCCAAAACACCACCTCAAATTTTCCTGCCATGGAGTGGACCAGCCATTGAGGCCAGGAATCCGGGAAGGGAGCATGATAACAGCAGAGGTCAGCAGAGTGACTTCAAATATGTGTTGCCAGATGTATCTTGCCTTTTCTTCTTCCTAAGGGATGTAGTGTTCAGAGCAGGGTGTTAATTACAATAATCTGACGTGCACAACCCTTTGTGCATGGACATCATTTGGTGATCATCGGGGGTCGCAGTTGCGGACCCGTGTGACTCCGCTGCTGCTCCTGCCCCGGCCTCTGTGACCCCTGCTGAAGGACTGCAAAGGTAGGGCTCCTGCTCTCAAGTGCATATACCAGGAAGCGCTCACTGCTTCCTGGTTTCTGTTCTTGAGCACTGGACCCGAGAGGACCTCAGAAGCAGCATCCGCAGTAGCACTGACTCAGAGGTAAGTGGAAGGAAAATGCAGTTTGTATGTCTATGTTGTATGTATGTATGCATGCATGTGTGTATGAGCATTTGATGTATGCGTGGTTGGGTGCATGTGAATGAATGAGTATGTGCTGTGTAATTGCAGTTTGAATGTTTGAGGATGTGTTTGAATAAGTGAGTAAATGCTTTGTGAAGGTATAAATGTGTGTTTGAATGAACAAATAGATACTAAATAAATGCTGTATGAATACTGTTTGCATGAATATGTGTTTAAATGAGCGAGTACATGCTGTGTGAATGCCGTTTGAATGAGTGCATTTGTGTTTGAATAAGTGAGTAAATGTGTGAATGCGAGAACGCGTGTTTGATTGAACAAAGTAATGCTCTTTAAATGTGTGAGTGGGTGTTTGAATGAACAAGTAAATGCTGTGTGAATGCTTTTTGAGAGGAATGTTGTGTGAATGCTTCCTGAAAGTGTGTTTGAATGAGAAAATTAATGTGGGTGAGCTTTTGTTCGTTTTGTGCCAGCCTGGGATGCTGATTTGGGTAGGTCAGGGTTGAGGAGAGGAAACGATGGGGGAGGAGGAGTGATATTTTACTGGGCATATATGATAGTTTATCATAGATGCCCAGTACAAAATGTCATGCCACAGCAAGAAATGGCTAGACCGATGCATCAAAATGCATTTCTAGACATGTAATAACACTTATCATGCCTGTTTTAAAAGCATGATAAAGCAAGCGTGATAAGCCTTATTAGGTGGCTAGTATGCATTTTGATGCAATCATTCTAGCCATTGCTTACTGTTGTATCACATTTTTCTTACTGGCCATAGATTGCAAGTAAAACATGCCAAGCCACATTAAGAAATGGCTAGACCTACTAAACCCAAATGCCATTCTAGACATGTACTGACACTTATCATGTTTGCTTTAAAAGCATGAAAGCAGCATGGTAAGTGTTGTTAATTGGCTACAGTGGCATTTTGATGCAATCAGTCTGGCCATTTCTCACTATGGCGTGACATGTTTTACTGGGCATCTATGATAAATTATCATACATGGTTCATGCTCCCTCACTATATTTAAACCCCACCAATTAAAAACTTCAACTTTGCCACTGGCAGTGTGAAAGCAAACAAAAAGTGGGTTCCTAGAACCCGCTTTATTTTTGGAAATCACACTCTGAAGTTTGGCTTTCTCTATTGTGCCATAGTCACAAAGGCAAGATTGAAGAGTAGTATTTGTCTGTATAAACCAGACAGACTGGATGCTCCAGATGGAGAGCTATTTATTTAGAGTCAATGTGTCTTATTTTTCTGAGACCTATGCTTTTACATACAACTACTCCACGTTTTAAAGTTACTGTGGCCAAGATTGTCCCATATTCAAGTAAAATAGTTAGTATTGCATCACATTGTTATGTATATCACTTCATGTTTGAATCCTCCTGAGGCTTCCTGAGATGTTATTACTATGATATATAATAGCACTTAGTGTATCAACCTAAGAAGGATGAAGGACCAATTCAGCCCCGCTGAAATATGAATGTGGAAAATGCAGGCTGACATGTGTTGGAGAAGAGCTTTTAACTAGCAGAGCTATCCAATTGCTACGTATAAAGCTGTTTAATAAGTTGTGAAGTTAAAGTGGGCCATAACATCATTACAGAACTTGGAAGCAACACGAATATAAGTGTTATGTTAATAAGGCATGTAACCATTCAGAGACAATCATTATCAAATGCTGTGAAATGCACACTTAATAAGTAATAACTGGTAATGTAGCTCAGTGTATTAAGTGCTCATTGCTGGTATGTGTGTCTTCTTCATGTCGAAAGTGTGAATCATTGCAAGGTCTACTCAACCGTACATGCCACTCACCATATAGCTCAGGAATGAATGGTCAACAGCATTTATGGTTAGTGCCATATAAGAGTACAATGCTGTGGGGTCAGCCTTTTGGTCCTACTCATGATGAACCATGTGTGGATCGAAACACGTTGAGGTGCCATGGGTTCTCATTCAGTTTGTTTGTTATGAACGTTTGGATTAGAATTTGATGGATAGATATTGCCTCTATAAACTTGACATTATGATGAAAGTCTTTCTGTGGTAAAAAAGAGGAAATAAAGGGTTTTTTTTCATTGCGTATTACAGTGTTTGGGGTTTTGTGTCAGTTGGTTATTCCTCTGACTTCATCCCATACCAGGTGTATGGGGTATTAACTCACATTGGGTGGCATTACTGTATATTTATGGATGCACTTGGCATATGAAAGAAGCAACTGAATATACAAAGCTGTAAGTTACATATGTTTAACATATCTAGACTGCAAGGCTATAACAGACATGAGATGGCTGTATCCGCAGAGGCTACATTAGCCACACAGTATTATTATAGCACATACTAATGTGGGACTTTACTTGGTATATGATTACTAAACCTGACATGTGCAGCAATAATTGGTTTACATTTGTAGTAAATGGACCAATGAGGCTATAGTTGCATATGACTGGTGGGGGGTGTCTGTACTCCTGCTCTCTATTTGGTAGAGGAGAGGCACCGAGGACCCCGGCCAAGATTCTCTAGTGTGGTAGCAATGGACGAGCAATCAAGGCCTAGCTTCTCAGGAGGTGATGCAGGCTCGTTCCTAAGTACAGTGTAGTCCCCAAGCACCCACAAAGGAATGTCCGCACACTGTATTAGTTAAAACACAGTCTTTATATCATTAATATTCAAGGTTATGTACAATATCACGATAACTCACTTTGCACTCAGTTATCTATAATGGCAAATATACAGTTCTACATGGTACCACAATTACTATTAGACCTCTTTAAAGTGCATCAACTGCACGGTTAAATGTCACACAAATCAGTTTGTAAAGAAAACCAACAATAGATATAAGAGAAAAGCAGTTGGTGAGCAATTGGCAGAATACTGGCCCCGTACCCTAGACACAATTCTGTGTGGAGATCCTCCCCACCTGAATCAAGATATATCACAAGCCCAGTCCATATATTGTTCACAAGAGTCTTCCCAATAGTTCTGCAACCCCAAAGTACCTGGTGTTGTAGTGTTCCTCGTTGGTGATTCGACGGCCCTTCTTGAGTGCCCTCCCTTTAAGGCAGGAGTCACGGGTTGTTGAACATCCGATGGAGAACAGGGTGAACTTCGCTGGTGAAGTGGCAGCTTCACTCCTAGTGGTGCTCGTCGGTGACGGAGTGTAGATGCCCTGCAAGGAGGAGGCGTGCAGGGCACTTCAATGTTGAAAGATCTAGACTACAAAGAGTTTGAAGAACTGTGGCCCATCAAGGGTGTCGAGTCGTCGGCGTCTGTGGTCTTTGAGTGGCGGGAAATCCACCGGCGGATACTCCTTGGCGCGTCGACGGTCTGGCCTTCTCCAGCAGGATCAAGCGGGCGACGTTGCGGACAAACGCGTCCTTGAATCAACAGTTCTTAGGCAAACGGGAGCACGGCAACTCCGGTCGGAGACAGCGGTCGTCGTCATGGGCAAACAACAGTCAGGGCGTTTCTCCTTGGGATTCCGCAGTGGTCCCCGTCTCTGGTCAGCAGCCTTTTGTAGGTCTCTCTACCAGGGAGCTTTGGCAAAGATCAGATGGTGCACGATGGTCCCTCGTAGCTTGGGAAGAGGGCACCTTACCAGGTCCTCTCTGGGTCAGACACAGCAGCTTTCAGATTGATGAAGGAGAGCAACAGCAATTCTTCTCTTCCAGCAAGGCTTCAAGGTCAAGCTGCAGTTACTCCAGTTACTCTTCGTAGTGGACTTCAGCTTCTGAACACGAATTCTAGCAGTGAGAGACCCCCAGATATACTAGTTGGTCTCCCATTCATTCTGTTGGGTCACACTCAGGCAACCAATTGGTCAGAAGGGCATTCATGCAGGCAGACAGCCAATCAGGTGCATAGTGCATTCAGGCCATTCACTTCTCTCCAGACACTCACAACAAGTTATGTGTATTGGGGCAAGTACCCAGCCATTCAACACTCCACACTAAATTCATACCAGTTTTGGGCAGGACTGTCTCAGTCATTGTGTCAAACACCAGATACTAGACATCCACAAAACAGAATGCATATTCGTCACACACTCCATTCACCCAGGTCCCACCCACAGGTGTACCCACAACATACAGTCATTGGGAAAGCTCCAGCCAGTCTGGCCTGGACTTCACAAAAACACCATATATGGAACTTCAACCCAACAGCCGGTCAGGGGTAAGGGGCAGAGTCAGGGCTTCCCAGGAATTTGGGAAAACAAGGTAACAGGCAATAGAAAGCAGGATCCCACAGGGGCCATCTTGTTTCCTATCAGGAATCAACTGATTCCAATGGCAGGGCCTGGGTATCCCAAAATGGAGGATACTCAGAGCACCTGTCAAATTCAGCAGGGAGCTGCCACCAGCCCATACCCTGCTCTGTGGGACACACACAGGTGCCCAGAAACATACACTAGGGTCACAGGTTGTACCCCCACCCATGGGTGCCATAAGGGCATCCCATGGGTCTGTTCAACAAAACCAAAAGAGAGAGCTGCACCGCCCGGAGTCCCACATGAACTCCTGTGCAGAAAACACAACAGAGCACACAATACAAAGCAGTAATGGACAAGGATACGGAGGCCCTGTCCCTCCCATGCATTTCCAGCATCACACTCATGCCTATGTTGGTTCTACTGCATCTGTCATAAAATGTCCCCCTCGTGAACATGTGCTTGGTATCTAAAAACTCTTATGTAGGCTTTAGTGCTGGGTTGGTCTTTTTATGAAATGTAAGATTTCTTATGTTACCTGTCTGTCACTTTTGGTGATGTCATTGGGGTTAAATGTCATTTCATGTCATGTCTCCAGGGTCAAAGGTCATATGACATCACTTCCGGTGATGCCATTGGGTGTGTTATGTCACTTCCACCACCTCTGGAACTTTGGTGAATTGACTGCCTGCCTTTGTACAATACTTTAAATGATAGAACAGAATACGAGTGATAAAACACGAATATGAAACTTCTTCCAACTTCTCATTACTTTCTATACAATAGTACAGTTTTGGTGCCTGTTATCAGCTGTTTGTAACAGTAACACCTCACAGTTTGCTGCCCAGCCCCTTCAGTTGTTGTCTGTTATTTCAACCAATGTGATTCAAGTTGCTAAGTATTTAACTGACGAATCTATCTGACAGGCTAATGAATGCCCTAAAAATCAAATGATAAATCAAAAGTGTGGCTTGATTTGATTGTGTGAAGCTAAACTACTTCATCACATGATGGGAAGGCGAGGAAGAATGGCTCAGAGCCTCGGACCTCTTGATTCAGGCCTACCTAGGCTCCAAGTGGGCAGATTGCAACAGTGTAGCAAGTTAAGAATAGCTACGCACCTCTAGAAAGCCAGTGACCGTTATTGCAGATGTCTTTATTCTACTGTTATGGTGTTAACAGCATTTTGTAAGTGATTTGTATTAATAACTCCTGCTTTGAAAATGCCTCCTGATTGCAGGATATCCAAAAATATCTGTCCCGTGAAGATAGCTCAGCGGCAAAGTGCTCGCCTTGGAAGCAAGATGACACGGAGCAACATGGGTTTGATCCCCGCATACATGCTTAGAAACCTCTGGGTATTAAGCGTGCTATAAATAACCTATCATATATCATATTTACACTCTGGGGTACATTCAAAACACATCATAGCGTACACATGGAGTATTTACCACATCGAGTAGTTTCTATGTACATGTACAGATATTCCATGTGATGCCAAAGTGTTGTTAGGTGGTAATTTAGAACTAAGCAGTATTTACAACACCACTTGTTTTTTGTGGTTACCGCATGTATGGAATGTCGTCGTTTGTGTTATTCATGTGGTAATCAATAGACCGAGTACCCAAACTGCATGCAGAAGAAGCCTACATGTGGAGTACAATACTCGCGCCTTTACAAAATCTCTGTGCCAAGAACAAATGGTTAGTTTTGCAAACAAAACTGCCTAATTTCAACGACTACAGCTTGCATGTTGATAAAAATGTGTATGCCGTCCAAAGCAATGCACTGATAAGGCCACGCACGCGCCTGATATGTTTGCCTGAGATAAGACTGCAATGCATGGGGTGGTAGACACCTTCCAAGACAACCCCCCCGTGCTTTGAACAGCACAAAAAAAAAATATGATGACAACAGCACTGTTTTTGTGATTTCCTCGTGTCGGGCAGCACGCCTTAATCCTTGCTGGAGTGACGCATGAGAAAATATTGGGATGGTCCTTACCTGAAGGGCGCAGGAAGCTGCATCTGTGAGCACCCATATGTTATTTATTTAAAGTTAAATGCATGTTCGTTGTCTCAGGACAGTCAACTATTAGCAAAAACACCAAGACCCTGGCCTTCTAGAATCCCGACAGTGAAAGCTGCATATACAAACATCACTGTGGCATCGACGCCCACATGATCCCACCACGGCCTCCTTCACTAAATGAACAGTTGACATTCCCACCTGCAGCAGGGATGCAAACCATAGTATAGCCCAAGGTCGTCATACTAGCATGCGTGCTTCTCACATCTGCCGATGGCAGTTATTATGATTCCAAAAGAGTTTAACTGTTGCAAGGGGTGAAGCCAGCAGTTATTGATAACTGTGCAGCCAAGCAAGTGCCGTTTTGTGGGAACGTGACTGATGGCCTGCAACCTTTTCCTGGCCCTCAAAATGGAAGGTTGGTCAGTGGGAGTCACGTTGAGGCTGCAAAAGAAAAAAAAAGATGTGTGCTGCAGGTGTCGAAGTGTTTGAATGCCTCAATCCTAAGTAGATGGGTGGCAAAGAGCAGAGGTCAACGTCAGTGAACAGAGGTTCTAGAGCCAGAACCCGAGCTAGCAACATGCTGCATGGAATACAGGAGACAGACGCCTGGAACCCACCGTTTTAAGTAGTTCTCAAGTGTGCATCACTGGCCGGCCATCATTTGGTGCCCCAAAGCCGTGCTGCAAGGTGCAACACTAGCTCATATGTACTGTGGCATAAACTGATAAGGCCGAGAAACGTAAACCATTTCTAAGTCACACGTGGTGACAGGTAAATGGAGGAGCCAACACATCAGGACTGTATATTGCTGGTTTTAAATAGCCACGTTTCTCGATGCAGAGATGCCCAAGAGCAAAGGCTCAGCGTCAAGTCCTGGGAGGCAAGATCAGCTCCAAAGCATGCAAAGCTCAATTACCTTCCACAGAGAAATGCAAATGTACCATGGCAATGAGTCAACTCCACGGTGCCTGCTCAAGGAACACACTACTTTCAAAATCAAGATAGGCTATGCAATAGAGTGGGGCTCAACTACTCAAAAACATTGTGCCCGAGCTATACCTTGCCCGCAAAGCTAGATGCCCAAATCATCCTCTTTGTAAAGAAGCATTGAACCAGCAATGAGAGGGCACATCTGTAGAAACAGGAGTAGTGAGATTGGGGCAAACCACAATCCAATTTTAGGATCATACATTTTACCCAGTCAGATGAGATTGTAGCTGAGGCCAACCATGATAAATGTGCCCACACCAGTGAATGATTCACCTCTGCCCTGCCCTGAGAGGGAGTGAATGTTCGATTAGCTTAGCCCTCCTTAAACTCATTCTCTAAAACAAAACTAAATATGTTATGCTATGTAAACAGAACAGAAGAGGATCACAGAGACACAGGAATTAGAGATTTCAAAACAAAATGCATCTTTTTTCATGCATTACAAAATGTCACTAATAACAAGCAGAGCACTCTCTAGCAGTGAGTGCATTTAGCAACCCCAACCCTCCCAGCATTAGCTCTACCCCACACTGCCAGCCTAAGACTGTGAGACTGCCTCCCTTCTCTCTCAACCAGCTGTGATATAGATCCATAATAGCTTGGATCAAACTATATTACTAAACAGGATTTACACGAAATGGATGAATGGATTAGCTCAGGCTAAACTATCATAGATAAATGCAGGCTAACAATTCTACCTGTCTTAAAATGCTCAGTTGAATTTCTGCCACACGTGAGTCAAAGATGATGAGCATCCTGCAAAGTCTTCTATAGATCTTTGCTGGAATTTAGACCACTGTACACGCTAAATCACAGCATCAGGTTAGTGTAAGGGGTGTTATCACTCAGGGTCAGCACAGGAACACAACTAAAATAGTTGCCCTCCTAAGTCCCCCCTAGAATGACTTAAGACCACCAGCCAAGTGTGAGTGCATCAACAAAGAGAGGCTGAAGGGCAGTCCCCACACCCGTGTTATGTTTAGGTGGGCGGAGAGAGGTTCTGCCTGCAATACTACTGAAGAAGGGCTCAAGAGAGTGCCAGGCATGGGAAGGATACCAAGCCGAAAAAAGCAAGCACACATCAAGGCAGGGTGCCACCACAAATGCACACGAGGAGCAGAGGCATAGACACACAGAGCTGCAACAGCATGATCTCCATCCCGAGGCATGGTTTAAAGCTCCCACTTTAGGATGTAGAAGGACAAACATATGCTAATTCAGAAGAATACAGTACTTAATTCAGCGGATCTCTTCATTCCCACTACTAAGCACAGATCATAGTTGATCCTGAGCCTCCAGTCATCCACATCTAGAAACAAGTGGATTACATAAACAATGGCCTGGAGCACCTAATGTCTTACAATTACATACATAAATCATGCCAGCATATTTGCCACATGATTGCTCTGAACAATTGGTGCATGGCACATATTATACCCTAGTCTTGATCTTGACAGTATTGAGCTGGATTAGTCTTGATAAGAGATTCATTGTGGGTACTCAATGTGGTGACCCTGAACAAAAGTGCATTTTGTACTGTGAACTTCAGCCATTTTCAATATGCCATTATTTTATTTATTTAATGTGAACAACATTCATAAAATAATTGTTTTCACAAAATGTTCAGTACAAAACATGCATCAGACAATACCTAAAAACGTTAAGAAATATCTATCTTTACATTTCATTTAGTAAAAAAAAGATGACATTAGTATTTAATATCCTACTAAATTAAGAAGACAAATCTTTCAGGAAACGCAATGCTGCCAGTGCCCAACAGTTACTCAAAGATGTCTGTATTTGCTGCCATACGTACCCAACAGACGGGTTTTTAAAAACACAAATAAGACAGTCAAATTGCAAAGTGTGGCACTCTTTCAGAGAGTCACGTTCCAATAACACATGCACAAGTGTTTCAACAATGGACGTAGACTTGCAAAACGTACATGTTCTGAGCCTTTGCTCAATTCCCTCCCAAACCCTCAAAACCTCTCTTGTCGGGAATACATGTGATTGCAAACACAGCGATTGGTGTCTCCATGAGGAACTTGGAAACGTATACAGATAGAATGGCAGTACCCCATGAGGTCAAATATGTTTTTTTGTTCATGTTTATGTTTATTAAGTTTATGTAGCGCTTTAATCCAAAGCGCTTTACAGTATAACAACAAGGTACAATTATGAAAGAAGCATATTTACAATCATGAAACAAACCAGTGATACAATATGTAGAACAATTTACTTAGAAGGTGGGGAAGGGGGAAGGGAGGGGAGAGGAGGTAGGTAAGGAAGGTTTCAATGTTCGATTTGAGATCAGATGGAGCGAGGAGAGGGAGGGGATGGAAAGAGGGTAGGGGAGTTGGGGGAGGGAGTTAGGGGGGAGTGGAGAAGAAGGGCTTTCAAGGAGGAGCGGAAGGATGAGTAGGTGGGGTGGAGCGGATAGAAAGAGGTAGGGAGTTCCAGTGAAGGGGGGCCAAGAGTTGAAAGGAACGGAAGTGTGAGGAGGCACATGGGGCTGGGGGAAGAGTGAGTAGGTAGAGATCAGCTGAACGGAGAGAGCGGGAGGGAGCGTAAAATGAGAGGAGGGACTACTTAGCACAGCAATTGAGCATGAGAGAGAAATTTGAAGCACGTGGATACAGAAAGGATGAATTGGATTTGGCAGTCCAGAGGGTTAATTCCCTTGATCGTGACAGCCTATTGAAAAGTACTACTAAACCCAAGAAAGAACTCAAAACTCCAGTATATGTTTCTAAATTTTCCATTCAGAGTAACAAAATGAAGAATTCCATTAAGAAACATTGGAGCATTTTTAAGAATGATGTAAGGGTCCAGAATCTATTTGAACAACTTCCAGTCTTTGCTTATCAAAGGAGCAAAAACCTACGAGATGAACTGGTCCACACGAGGCCACCGATAAAAGAACCCATTACTTCACGCACAGGAACATATCCGTGCTTACATTGCATCAATTGTAATTTGGTGATCAAGGGTGACACGATATACCATCCCAGAATAGGCAACAAGATTTTCCTGAAGTCATTTGGTACGTGCGATAGTGTGAACATTATATATGGTATAACATGCCCCTGTGGTAAGTATTATGTAGGACAGTCCACGAGATCAGCAAAGGCACGTTGGAACGAGCACCGTTCGTGCATACGTACATGTAACACCAACTCGGCGGTGGCACGCCACTGGCGTGATGAGAGCCACAACCTGACTCAAATTAGATTTGTCATTCTTGAAGTGTTAAAGAAATCGAATCCCCATGAGGATTTGGGCCTGCGACTCAACCAAAGAGAAACCTTTTGGATAGACAAACTTGGGAGCCTCTACCCAAATGGCCTAAATGAAGAGATTAACTATCACTGTTACATTTGAATCATTGTTTTCCATGTTTGACTTAAGAGGATTATCTTGATACATGAGTGACTAGTACATGATTCCCTTCCTCTACCAATGTACATTTATACCGGGACACTTTGGATGACCTCTCTCTTTAAGGGGGTCATTCATGTCTTTTATTTTAGGATTCAATATGAATTGTTATCACATTAGGATCCAATCACCAAGGTTTACACACCATTGTCGCCCTTCCCGAACTTAGGTTTGGGACCCAAGGTAGCGCCTTCCGGGGGCTACCGCATGCGACTGGTGTATTTATGATAAATGTACATGATATATCCACGATTACACCCATTAGTTGTTTATGTAATGAAGAAAAAGTGGCAGAAAAGGCCAGCAGGATACAGCGCATAGAACGGTAACTTATGTGGCTGTGATAGGGCTGCGGCTGAGAGCTTGAGTAGGAGCCTGCCAAATTCCCACTGGAAATTGGAATTAGAGAAAGAAAGGGTTTGCTCTCAAACTGCGCACACACATAGAATAATAAGCAATTGCAAATTAAATGAGTGGTTTTTATCAGAATTGGTGCAGCCTGACACGTGTTTCGAGCTTCCCGCTCTTCTACTGAGGCTGCTTGTGCAAAATTATAAAACATTGATGTACAACGAAAACATTTGTTAAGCATGATTCAATAGCAAAACAAACCAGTCCCCAGACCCAGGGCAAGGAGGCAGTTAGGGTTTGCCAAACCAACACATTGAGTATATGGTTTAAAGTAACAGACAGTTGCAACGAATGCACATATCAAATCAACCCAATTCAAAGAAAGAAAATGAAAACACAAAAAGTGCGTAATTCGGTGGAAAAAACATAACACATTATAAAACAATGAAAAGAGGGAGGAGAGAGAAAAAAGACAAAAGAACAACAAAATTATTCAGTGAGAGAAGATGCTCATGGTAATCAGCCAGAAATACATGTATAAGGCCACTGACTGTTAAAATTGTACCTTAATCTTGGCTAGTGTGTATTTTGAATACTAGAGAAAAATGCAAAATTAAAAAATGTTTTATCAAGTGGCAACTTAATGAAACGAATACGATAAAAAGAGGGGTTGCAAATATATTGCGTCATAGAAAATTGTTTTAATATTATATATATAGTTTTATCCCACTTACCAAAGGTAGAAGTTGAGTAATCTGACAAAGTTAGGCGTGGGCTCCCTATAAAGCAAAAGACGGGATGGCTATTTATGTAGGAATCTGACTGACTAGATTTCCACCTAGCAGTCATTTGAAAATAAAGAAATGACATACCATTATTTTGCAGTTGCACGAATGAATTTTCAGTAAATTATTATCTTGCTGCAGTACAGGCAGGAAACGAAGAATGCAGGTGCGGCAAGAGCCAAAGAAAACAAAGCAACAAAAGGTCAATTAGCTAATTGAGTGGTTTATCTCTGTGGACATCTGAAGCAGCAAGAATTCTTGCTGGAAGGGTCCGTGTACAAATTGTCAACGTTGACTCACCAGTACTTTCACTGCTATGTGGGGAACTGGAGCCAAACGGGAACCCTCTGTGTGCCGAGTATAACTCGGAGATGTGAGGGAAGCAACAGTGAAAACGCCCGTGCACAGGCGAGTCACCACAGAGTTAATGGGAAAACAAGAGCGCCATGATGGACTAGTGTAGATATCATGTAAAGGAAATCATTAAGGCTACTCCATATAGACAAGGATATGTTTGAGGTGTGCGTATGCCGGAAATAAATTGCGCATGGTAAATGCACAAATAGAATTGGAATTACAAAAAAATAAATAAAAAATAAATAAATAAATAAATAAAAAAAAAATTTTTAAAAAAAATTGCGAGACAGAAGGACATAGATCCGGAAGACATTAGTTAATTAATTGGAGTATGAAGTCACTTGAGCTGTCCACGGATGGCAGTAGTGTATTTTAAAACACCTGTGCCTGCATCTATAATAAAGAGTGTTGCATGTGCTGAAAAAGATGCTAAATAAAGGAAGTGCGCCTCGACCTGACTGGATATGCAAGGATTGTGTTAAAACGGTTGCGCCCATGCTAGCAAGTGTATTCATTAAAAAAAAAAAAAAAAAAAAAAAGGGGGGGGGGCGCTGCACCCGGGTAGATAGCATGATAGTTGAGTAATGACATGTAAATAGCGGCTGATTACCATTGACATCCATACAAATAATCGGTACCTATTGGCATGACATGTGCGAAGACCTTAAAAAACACACGTGTACCATAACTTTTAAACAACATGTAATCACAAAAAGACAGATAGTTCATGGTCTGTGTTCAGGCCAAACTCTACAGTACGGTATTGACAAATCAATCGGGCTTCCAATTGTCTAAGTTTGAGTATCTGGTTGCCTCCACGTTGTGGAAGTGACACCTTCATCATCCCAGCAAATTTGATCATTGTCTTGTTATCCATTTGATGGGATCTTTGCCAATGCAAAGCTAGGGGATATTTGGAGTCAGATTGAGTAATTGAGTACAGATGTTCCCTGATACGAATTTTCAGCGGGCGTATTGTACTGCCAATATAGAATAGGCCGCAGACACATTTAATACAGTAAATGCAGAATTTCGAATTACAATTAATAAAAGACAAAATCTTATGTGTACCTAAGTGTCCGAAGTCGATGGAGGTAGTCTCCAGTGCATGTGAACACGTGGAGCAGCCCCCACACTTGTAAAAACCAGGGCGTGGGGGCTGGTGTAACCAAGTATGTTGCTTCGGTGGGATTGACATGAATGAAGGAGAAAGTATGTTCTTGAGGTTGTTTGCCTTAGTATAGATAAAACTTGGTGAGTTGTCCACCCAAGGAGTAATATCACGATCAAGTTGTAGGATGTGCCAATGTCGTTTGATTATATTGTAAAGCAGCGAACTATCGGAATTAAATCTAGTAATAAATTTGAGTTTCTGAGAATGAACAGTCTCGTTCCTTATTTTCGGAGTGAGTAGATCGCATCTCTTCATGGTCCGTACATCATGTTCTGCTTTTACTACTGAGCGTACGTCATAGCCTCTAGCTATAAACCTTTGGCGTATCAATGAACATTCCTGGTCGAAGTCTTTCGTAAGCAGACAATTCCGTCTTGCCCGAATGAATTCGCCTTTGGGTATATTGGAAACTACAGTTTTCCTATGACAGCTAGTAGCATGCAGAACTGCATTCACGGATGTAGATTTTCTAAAAGTTTTAGTTACAAACTGATTATCTGAGATACTGATAGTAAGGTCTAAGAAATTAACACATATGGGGCTATACGTGTGTGTAAATTGAATGCCCCAATTGTTGGAATTGAGATAAGCAACAAATTCATTTAAAAGCTCAATAGAACCATTCCAAACCAAAAGCACATCATCAATATAACGTTTCCACATGTGAATATGTGGCGTGAAAAGCTGGTTAGAGAAAACGAGTTGTTGTTCATAATTATGCATGAAAATATTAGCTAACGCTGGGGCATAACTTGCCCCCATTGCAACTCCGATCAACTGTCTGTAGTAAGTGTTATTGAAAAGAAATACATTGTTGGTAAGGGCAACAGATAGTAAATCTTTGATCATTTCGATATGTTCGAAAAACGAGGCTGAATGAGCACGAAAGATAAAGTCTATACTGCTGATTGCTTGCTGATGATTAATGGATGTGTAAAGCGCTTTTACATCAAGTGTAACCAGGACAAGATTAGGTAACATAGGCAGTTGGTTAAGCATCTGGAGAATGTGCATTGTGTCACGAATGAAAGTAGGTATGTTGTTGACTAATGGTGAAATGCATTCATTGATGTACAGGGAGGTGGGCTCCAGGATACCACCACCTCCACTCAGTATAGGTCTCCCTTCTGGTATTTTAACAAACGGTTTGTGAATTTTTGGCAGGAAATAAGCAGTTGGCATTGTTGGCCCATCAACAATTAAGAATTGTCTTTCCACATCGGTTAACAGGCCTGCTGTAAGCCATTTGTCCACCACTAATTTGATTGTTGCACGGAGGGAGGCCGTAGGGTTACCAGGTAAAATTTCGTAACATCCAGGAGAATCAAGGTGGGCGAGGCCCATTGTGATGTAGTCTACTTTGTCCAGAATCACAACATTGCCTCCCTTATCTGCCTCCTTTATGATAATCGTATCAATTGAAGCCAGAGTGTGCAGAGCTTGTTGTTCTTTGATAGAGAGGTTAAATCTCGTGTTCTTTTGTTTGACAGAGTCTTGTAATTTGTGGATGTCATTGGTTACGACTTGGTGGAAAGTATCAATCAAGTTATCTTTAGGAAATACAGGAGTGAACTTCGATTTGTTTGATAATTCTTTTATTTTCAAAGTTTGTTGTTCAATATTGAGGTCATGCATCAAGTTCATTATATTCATGTTCGGGTCTGATCCATATTCATCAATAGACATGAGTACATGAGTGCTCAACATGGTTTGTAATGTGATGTCAGATGGTTGTGGTTCTTGGGGCTTACTTGTATAAAGCTTAACTTGTGTAGCGAAAAATTTCTTTAGTTTTAATTTACGAACAAATTTGAATAAATCAATCTGAATTTGAACATATTCATTGAGACCAGTAGGCGCAAAAGAGAGCCCTCGGTTAAGGACTGAACGTTCGTCAGAGGAGAGCGAATAACTACTCAAGTTATGAATTAAATCTATCTGATTTGATTCCTGAGAGTCTGTTGGTATGATGCCCGGGTGACTCTGCGTTGGGCGATCGGGGCGTTTGCGCCTGGTTGGTTGGCCGCCCCTTGTGCCCCTGGGCTTGGGTCTGGGGTTGAAATATTGACGGGTGGAGGTAATTGAAATCGAACCTGTTTGGCCGCAGCTAATGCGGCTTGGCGGTTGCCTTTTTTGTACCTGCGTATTTGTTCTAAAAAAGGCGTGGGCAGAATAATGGGTATTTGTTCCCCTTCTCTGGACTCGGTAGCATCAGAGAGATTAGGCTCAGAAGTAGCAATACCTGTTTCCGAATTAGTCTCAGAAGATGGTTTGTCACTGTCGCTATCGACTTCAGAGCTAGCAAGGGATGAAGCCAGACTACTCGTACGAGAGCGAGATACTTGATCATATTTAGGTTGATAAGTATATACCCTGTTATCACGGTAATCTCTATCATCTCGTGAGAATTTCCGTGATTTGCGTAGTTTGACTTCATCCTGATGTTTGCGTAAACGAGTATATAAAGTTTTATAGTTCTTGTCGATCGTAGTGCTGGGTGCATCATAGAGAGCAATTTCTTCTTTCAAACTATCGATTTGGACGACAATTCTGGCATGTTCTCTTTTAGCATGTTCAATAAGTAACTTGAGCATATTATTGGAACTGGTGGATAGGTTGCTTTCCCAGTCCGTGGCGAGGTCATTATCTAAGGGGTCTTCAAAGTCCGGAAGAATTAATATACGTAGGCCTCTAGGTATTTTATTTTCTTGTAAATAATGGGTAAGGGTAGTCTTTTCCCAAAATTTGTTGATCTCTCTGATGCTAAGGCGTTCAAGCTTAATAAATTTAGATCGTAAGTCCTCTACTTCAGAGGTCATCCTTTTGAAAGGGTTCAATGTCGAGCCCCTAGGGGCAAATAGAGCCTTAATATCATCATCTCTAGTTAGAATGTATTCAGCTGTTACAGCCATAGTGGTGATAGAAATAGTGATGCCGAATAGAGCTGCTGTGTCACTAGGCCTAACGGGTTTGAAGAAAAAGTGGCAGAAAAGGCCAGCAGGATACAGCGCATAGAACGGTAACTTATGTGGCTGTGATAGGGCTGCGGCTGAGAGCTTGAGTAGGAGCCTGCCAAATTCCCACTGGAAATTGGAATTAGAGAAAGAAAGGGTTTGCTCTCAAACTGCGCACACACATAGAATAATAAGCAATTGCAAATTAAATGAGTGGTTTTTATCAGAATTGGTGCAGCCTGACACGTGTTTCGAGCTTCCCGCTCTTCTACTGAGGCTGCTTGTGCAAAATTATAAAACATTGATGTACAACGAAAACATTTGTTAAGCATGATTCAATAGCAAAACAAACCAGTCCCCAGACCCAGGGCAAGGAGGCAGTTAGGGTTTGCCAAACCAACACATTGAGTATATGGTTTAAAGTAACAGACAGTTGCAACGAATGCACATATCAAATCAACCCAATTCAAAGAAAGAAAATGAAAACACAAAAAGTGCGTAATTCGGTGAAAAAAACATAACACATTATAAAACAATGAAAAGAGGGAGGAGAGAGAAAAAAGACAAAAGAACAACAAAATTATTCAGTGAGAGAAGATGCTCATGGTAATCAGCCAGAAATACATGTATAAGGCCACTGACTGTTAAAATTGTACCTTAATCTTGGCTAGTGTGTATTTTGAATACTAGAGAAAAATGCAAAATTAAAAAATGTTTTATCAAGTGGCAACTTAATGAAACGAATACGATAAAAAGAGGGGTTGCAAATATATTGCGTCATAGAAAATTGTTTTAATATTATATATATAGTTTTATCCCACTTACCAAAGGTAGAAGTTGAGTAATCTGACAAAGTTAGGCGTGGGCTCCCTATAAAGCAAAAGACGGGATGGCTATTTATGTAGGAATCTGACTGACTAGATTTCCACCTAGCAGTCATTTGAAAATAAAGAAATGACATACCATTATTTTGCAGTTGCACGAATGAATTTTCAGTAAATTATTATCTTGCTGCAGTACAGGCAGGAAACGAAGAATGCAGGTGCGGCAAGAGCCAAAGAAAACAAAGCAACAAAAGGTCAATTAGCTAATTGAGTGGTTTATCTCTGTGGACATCTGAAGCAGCAAGAATTCTTGCTGGAAGGGTCCGTGTACAAATTGTCAACGTTGACTCACCAGTACTTTCACTGCTATGTGGGGAACTGGAGCCAAACGGGAACCCTCTGTGTGCCGAGTATAACTCGGAGATGTGAGGGAAGCAACAGTGAAAACGCCCGTGCACAGGCGAGTCACCACAGAGTTAATGGGAAAACAAGAGCGCCATGATGGACTAGTGTAGATATCATGTAAAGGAAATCATTAAGGCTACTCCATATAGACAAGGATATGTTTGAGGTGTGCGTATGCCGGAAATAAATTGCGCATGGTAAATGCACAAAAAGTGTAACCAGGACAAGATTAGGTAACATAGGCAGTTGGTTAAGCATCTGGAGAATGTGCATTGTGTCACGAATGAAAGTAGGTATGTTGTTGACTAATGGTGAAATGCATTCATGCTATCTACCCGGGTGCAGCGCCCCCCCCCCCTTTTTTTTTTTTCTTTTTTTTTTAATGAATACACTTGCTAGCATGGGCGCAACCGTTTTAACACAATCCTTGCATATCCAGTCAGGTCGAGGCGCACTTCCTTTATTTAGCATCTTTTTCAGCACATGCAACACTCTTTATTATAGATGCAGGCACAGGTGTTTTAAAATACACTACTGCCATCCGTGGACAGCTCAAGTGACTTCATACTCCAATTAATTAACTAATGTCTTCCGGATCTATGTCCTTCTGTCTCGCAATTTTTTTTAAAAATTTTTTTTTTATTTATTTATTTATTTATTTTTTATTTATTTTTTTGTAATTCCAATTCTATTTGTGCATTTACCATGCGCAATTTATTTCCGGCATACGCACACCTCAAACATATCCTTGTCTATATGGAGTAGCCTTAATGATTTCCTTTACATGATATCTACACTAGTCCATCATGGCGCTCTTGTTTTCCCATTAACTCTGTGGTGACTCGCCTGTGCACGGGCGTTTTCACTGTTGCTTCCCTCACATCTCCGAGTTATACTCGGCACACAGAGGGTTCCCGTTTGGCTCCAGTTCCCCACATAGCAGTGAAAGTACTGGTGAGTCAACGTTGACAATTTGTACACGGACCCTTCCAGCAAGAATTCTTGCTGCTTCAGATGTCCACAGAGATAAACCACTCAATTAGCTAATTGACCTTTTGTTGCTTTGTTTTCTTTGGCTCTTGCCGCACCTGCATTCTTCGTTTCCTGCCTGTACTGCAGCAAGATAATAATTTACTGAAAATTCATTCGTGCAACTGCAAAATAATGGTATGTCATTTCTTTATTTTCAAATGACTGCTAGGTGGAAATCTAGTCAGTCAGATTCCTACATAAATAGCCATCCCGTCTTTTGCTTTATAGGGAGCCCACGCCTAACTTTGTCAGATTACTCAACTTCTACCTTTGGTAAGTGGGATAAAACTATATATATAATATTAAAACAATTTTCTATGACGCAATATATTTGCAACCCCTCTTTTTATCGTATTCGTTTCATTAAGTTGCCACTTGATAAAACATTTTTTAATTTTGCATTTTTCTCTAGTATTCAAAATACACACTAGCCAAGATTAAGGTACAATTTTAACAGTCAGTGGCCTTATACATGTATTTCTGGCTGATTACCATGAGCATCTTCTCTCACTGAATAATTTTGTTGTTCTTTTGTCTTTTTTCTCTCTCCTCCCTCTTTTCATTGTTTTATAATGTGTTATGTTTTTTCCACCGAATTACGCACTTTTTGTGTTTTCATTTTCTTTCTTTGAATTGGGTTGATTTGATATGTGCATTCGTTGCAACTGTCTGTTACTTTAAACCATATACTCAATGTGTTGGTTTGGCAAACCCTAACTGCCTCCTTGCCCTGGGTCTGGGGACTGGTTTGTTTTGCTATTGAATCATGCTTAACAAATGTTTTCGTTGTACATCAATGTTTTATAATTTTGCACAAGCAGCCTCAGTAGAAGAGCGGGAAGCTCGAAACACGTGTCAGGCTGCACCAATTCTGATAAAAACCACTCATTTAATTTGCAATTGCTTATTATTCTATGTGTGTGCGCAGTTTGAGAGCAAACCCTTTCTTTGTTTATGTAATGGTTTAGATACACATGCTACCCTCGCATGATTTTTTCCATATATCGCAGTGTGTCTAATATGCTTATTATTATCATTATTATTATTATCATAATGTTTGTTTATTTTATCTATGACATTTTCACTCATTTATACACGATTGTCAGTATGTTTTCTATGTCAATTAGCCTTTTTTTCTCATATTCAATTTTCTGTTCTTTTCCATCTACAATTCTACATTTATCAGTAGCTTTACTGTAAATTCTTTTTTATCTGGATTCCTGGCTTGAATTGCCTGATTGCATGGAGTGCAATCGTCAGTATGTTTTCTATGTCTATCAGCCTTTTTTCTCATATTTAATTTTTGTTTTTTTCCTTCTATAATTCCGTAATTATCATCAGCTCTACTGCAAATTCTTTTTTATTTGAATTCTTGGCTGGAATTGTCTGATTGCATAGAGTGTAATCGGCAGTATGTTTTCTATGTCTATCAGCCGTTTTTTTCATATTTAATTTTCGATTTTTTTCCTTCTATAATTCCGTAATTATCATCAGCTCTACTGCAAATTCTTTATTTCTATGATTCTTAGCCTTGATTGCCTGATTGCATAGAGTGCAACTGCCTATCGGCATCGTGTCGATCAATGGACACATTTGGGTCACGTGTTTATATTAGTATGAGTAACCTTGGGAACGCTGTTCCCTGGCAATGCGGAATGGCGTCCCCTGCTTGACCGCAATCCCAGCCTTAGTACACTCGTAGCTTTACGAGTACAGGTAAGCCTGCAGACCTCTACAACTAGTGTCTATGACAAATTCTGAGACAACCGACTAAAACACATGTTGTTGCACCTACAGATTGAAGAATTGATTTGGTCTGGTTTCCAGACCTTTGATCTTGCGTGAAGTTGTTGTCAACTCCCCGCACATTTTTTCCACGGGCTACCTCGATCCCTTGAGGTAACTATCCTTGGTTTTCTGATCATGTTCAAATTAACTGTGTTATTTCATTTACACATTATTTATTTTGGCATCTTTTCTTTTCCCTACTGTGTGGCTTCATTCACCTTTTCCATTTACCTTGCAACTCATCGAAAATTGGTATGTTATTTTTATATTGTTTTCACGCATGGTTATATTTTGTAACACAATCACGATTTTGTATGTTTTTCAAAACTTGATGCTTTTGGTATAAATGTTCCACAGTTTGTGTAAATTAGACCTGCCCTGATGAAGGAGCTGTATGCTCCGAAATGCATTGGCACTTTATGTCTATAACAATTATGGGATGAGTTAGCCGCGGCCTCACTAAGATTTTATTAGTGACCAACTTGGAATTTTCTTTTTGATAAACGCATATTACTTTTGGATCCGACTAAGAGATTTATTTGGATGAGTTACATTCTGTAAATACAGTGAACATTTACTAGTTGACTCTAATTTTGCAAATTGCACTGCCCTTGGTAGGGCTTATACAGAGAGCGGCTGTGTGGCCAGGTTTGTTACCTGGTCTTCTGTATATTTTTGTGTTCCACGAGTCAGTGTGTCTCAAGACTCATCGTAGCCAGCTCCTGTGAATTTTTTGAAAGATGATTTATAACCTCAACCTTTTTTGATCTGTTTGAAAGTGAATTTAAACAAGTGGTGCCCACTTACTTACCTTCCTGCTCTTGTTCTTCCTTTTTTGAGACACACGTGAGTGGAGGCACACAGCGATAGAGATTGTAATTTAACTCATACGACAATTTTAAACAACATAATGTCCTTTGAAGATATCGAAGGTCTTTCATCGAAATGCGCAGAAACCCTAGGGTTTTCCACAGAGGAGGCGGCAGCCATTCTAGAACTGATTAGTGAAACGAGCATTGGCACACACTCCACCACAACTAAAGACCCGGCTAAACGCATTAAACAACTTGAATACTTGATACGGAAGGAGATAAACCGCAAACTACATGCGATCACTCTAGGCCGCTATTTCAAGAATCAACGTATACCAAGAGGGTTACGGATCCAACTTCGCCCAACACTTTGCAAGGAAAGCAAAGAATTTGTACGGAAATGGGAGGCTATTTTGAATAAGTGTTCCCTTGACCTGATTTTATTAACCATACAGGAATTATCAAAAAATTTGGTTACACTAAACACTGAAATTCAGGAAATTGAGAAAGAACTTGTAGGTTCACTAGGAAAAGAAGAATACGATATCATTCTAACTGACATCAATGCGAAACTGGAAGACTACAAGAACGAGTTGGAACAAAAGAAGGTGAAGAAGTTTAAAAGGGACACATATGATTATATCAATGAAGAGGTTTATACATGGATGGAGAAGTATGGCCCGATAGCACCAAAGAAACTCCACAGGTATCCATCAGATAACACTTCCAGCTCCGGTTCAGACGCACAGAGGGAGACCGAGGTCCCGACAGAACAAGCATCGAGCGATCCTAACCAAACAGCCAGCCCGTCCACACGCACTTCTACGACTGGACCTTTTTAGGAGCTCGCCCAAAAGAACCCGCAGGGGGAGGAGGAAATCTAAAAAACAAACCACAAACAAGATTACAACTGAGGAAAACCTAGTCATAAATATATCTCATAAAACTCTGAATAAAACTGAAGAGGATACCCTACAAAAGGGGTTGAGTTTTGTACCCATTTACAGTACCACTCTATTTAATACCAAGATTGAGTTGTACAAATTCATAAGAAAACTTAAATTGAAAGTATTCTTTGAGGAGTTAGAACCATACGAGAACACCTCGGATGCCCCAGATTTTCAAGAATTCAGAACTAAGAGTGGCTTCATACCACCAATCTCAGTACCATCAATTGATATTTTTCAAAAACTTGTTACTCGAGACATTGAACGGATCAGTTATAAAACTCCACCGCATAGAAACATGAAACCTCATGAAATGAAAATCATCAGAGATTTATATTGTGATAAGGATATCACCATACGCCCAGCTGATAAGGGTGGCGCCCTAGTCATCATGAACACTACAGATTATAACATTGAATGCATCAGACAACTGCAAGATCGGACCATTTATGCACCTTTAGACCAAGACCCCACTCTTTCTATAAAATTGAACCTTGAGATGTTGTTGGATAAAGCCATGGAATTAGACTGGATAAATGAACACACCTATAAATTCCTCAACAACCCACACCCAAGGGTTCCCAATTTCTATACGTTGCCCAAAATTCATAAGGATCTTGTTAAACCACTGGGGAGACCTATTGTTGCTGGAATGAGTAGCATCAATCAACCATTGGGAGTGTATATTGACTTTTTTCTGCAACCTTTAATACAACCTTTAATACAACAAACTTCCACATACGTTAGAGATACCACACACTTCTTACAGCAACTACACTCTGTTATTTTTGATTGTGATCACCTGATGTTTACCATTGATGTGAAGAGTCTATACACATCTATACCTCATGACCTTGGGATAGAATCAGTTGAATGGCTGCTGTTAAAAGCACCAGAAATTCGAGCACAGAAGGAATTTATACTATCTCTCCTTCACTTCATTTCAGAGAACTCATATTTTCAATTTCAAGACAAATTCTTCCTTCAAGTGTCTGGTACATCAATGGGGGCCACTATGGCACCATCCTATGCGAACTGTTTTATGCATAAGTATGAAATGGACCATATAATGAATAACCAGGAATGGAACAAAAATATACACCTCTGGTTACGGTTCATCGATGATATTTTTGGAATATGGACAGGCACGGATGAGAGCTTCAGTGACTTTTTCACATATCTTAACAACATCGACCAGCGCATCCAGTTTACCAAAGAGACCTCCAGAGGCAGAATCACATTCCTTGATGTTCAGATTGAGAAAAAAGACGCCAACTATTCTACTACATTATTTCGAAAAATCACAGATCGCAATAACTTACTTCACCGCCTGAGTTTCCATCAGTCCAGTTTACTCAAAAATCTTCCTTACAGTCAATTGTTGAGAGTTAAAAAGATCGTGAGCGATCCTGAAGGCTACTTAGCACAGCAATTGAACATGAGAGAAATTTGAAGCACGTGGATACAGAAAGGATGAATTGGATTTGGCAGTCCAGAGGGTTAATTCCCTTGATCGTGACAGCCTATTGAAAAGTACTACTAAACCCAAGAAAGAACTCAAAACTCCAGTATATGTTTCTAAATTTTCCATTCAGAGTAACAAAATAAAGAATTCCATTAAGAAACATTGGAGCATTTTTAAGAATGATGTAAGGGTCCAGAATCTATTTGAACAACTTCCAGTCTTTGCTTATCAAAGGAGCAAAAACCTACGAGATGAACTGGTCCACACGAGGCCACCGATGAAAGAACCCATTACTTCACGCACAGGAACATATCCGTGCTTACATTGCATCAATTGTAATTTGGTGATCAAGGGTGACACGATATACCATCCCAGAACAGGCAACAAGATTTTCCTGAAGACATTTGGTACGTGCGATAGTGTGAACATTATATATGGTATAAAATGCCCCTGTGGTAAGTATTATGTAGGACAGTCCACGAGATCAGCAAAGGCACGTTGGAACGAGCACCGTTCGTGCATACGTACATGTAACACCAACTCGGCGGTGGCACGCCACTGGCGTGATGAGAGCCACAACCTGACTCAAATTAGATTTGTCATTCTTGAAGTGTTAAAGAAATCGAATCCCCATGAGGATTTGAGCCTGCGACTCAACCAAAGAGAAACCTTTTGGATAGACAAACTTGGGAGCCTCTACCCAAATGGCCTAAATGAAGAGATTAACTATCACTGTTACATTTGAATCATTGTTTTCCATGTTTGACTTAAGAGGATTATGTTGATACATGAGTGACTAGTACATGATTCCCTTCCTCTACCAATATACATTTATACCGGGACACTTTGGATGACCTCTCTCTTTAAGGGGGTCATTCATGTCTTTTATTTTAGGATTCAATATGAATTGTTATCACATTAGGATCCAATCACCAAGGTTTACACACCATTGTCGCCCTTCCCGAACTTAGGTTTGGGACCCAAGGTAGCGCCTTCCGGGGGCTACCGCATGCGACTGGTGTATTTATGATAAATGTACATGATATATCCACGATTACACCCATTAGTTGTTTATGTAATGGTTTAGATACACATGCTACCCTCGCATGATTTTTTCCATATATCGCAGTGTGTCTAATATGCTTATTATTATCATTATTATTATTATCATAATGTTTGTTTATTTTATCTATGACATTTTCACTCATTTATACACAATTGTCAGTATGTTTTCTATGTCTATTAGCCTTTTTTCTCATATTCAATTTTCTGTTCTTTTCCTTCTACAATTCTACATTTATCAGTAGCTTTACTGTAAATTCTTTTTTATCTGGATTCCTGGCTTGAATTGCCTGAATGCATGGAGTGCAATCGTCAGTATGTTTTCTATGTCTATCAGCCTTTTTTCTCATATTTAATTTTTGTTTTTTTCCTTCTATAATTCCGTAATTATCATCAGCTCTACTGCAAATTCTTTTTTATTTGAATTCTTGGCTGGAATTGTCTGATTGCATAGAGTGTAATCGGCAGTATGTTTTCTATGTCTATCAGCCGTTTTTTTCATATTTAATTTTCGATTTTTTTCCTTCTATAATTCCGTAATTATCATCAGCTCTACTGCAAATTCTTTATTTCTATGATTCTTAGCCTTGATTGCCTGATTGCATAGAGTGCAACTGCCTATCGGCATCGTGTCGATCAATGGACACATTTGGGTCACGTGTTTATATTAGTATGAGTAACCTTGGGAACGCTGTTCCCTGGCAACGCGGAATGGCGTCCCCTGCTTGACCGCAATCCCAGCCTTAGTACACTCGTAGCTTTACGAGTACAGGTAAGCCTGCAGACCTCTACAACTAGTGTCTATGACAAATTCTGAGACAACCGACTAAGACACATGTTGTTGCACCTACAGATTGAAGAATTGATTTGGTCTGGTTTCCAGACCTTTGATCTTGCGTGAAGTTGTTGTCAACTCCCCGCACATTTTTTCCACGGGCTACCTCGATCCCTTGAGGTAACTTTCCTTGGTTTTCTGATCATGTTCAAATTAACTGTGTTATTTCATTTACTCATTATTTATTTTGGCATCTTTTCTTTTCCCTACTGTGTTGCTTCATTCACCTTTTCCATTTACCTTGCAACTCATCGAAAATTGGTATGTTATTTTTATATTGTTTTCACGCATGGTTATATTTTGTAACACAATCACGATTTTGTATGTTTTTCAAAACTTGATGCTTTTGGTATAAATGTTCCACAGTTTGTGTAAATTAGACCTGCCCTGATGAAGGAGCTGTATGCTCCGAAATGCATTGGCACTTTATGTCTATAACAATTATGGGATGAGTTAGCCGCGCCCTCACTAAGATTTTATTAGTGACCAACTTGGAATTTTCTTTTTGATAAACGCATATTACTTTTGGATCCGACTAAGAGATTTATTTGGATGAGTTACATTCTGTAAATACAGTGAACATTTACTAGTTGACTCTAATTTTGCAAATTGCACTGCCCTTGGTAGGTCTTATACAGAGAGTGGCTGTGTGGCCAGGTTTGTTACCTGGTCTTCTGTATATTTTTGAGATTTGAAAACAAGACAGTGGAATCAATGAGTATTCCAGAGAAGAGCTTGAAACTACGCACCTCTTATATGGTGTAGATCCAATCCCGCTCCCACAGCTTCTTTTTTGCAAGATGGGGAGTTGCCAGCAGGAGAGGGAGATCCACATCGTATTTTGTCATGATATTAGTGCAAACAATGGCCCATTTATTAAGTGAGAAACACAGTTTCCCCTCCTTCAACTGCCTCAGTTCACACCACCGAGACGGTTCGGCCCCTGTCATTAGTTTTAAAAACAAAAAAATGTGTTTCCATGCCACATGCGCAGCCATTGACAGGAGGCTCAGCTCATACCTCAGTGTTGCAGTAGGCACACCATGTGACAAGTTCAACACCCACTGCCAAAACCTTCCTTCACGTTTGGCCCAATTCTCGCTCTGGTAAAATAAAGTTTCAGCCCCTTAGACCATAACAGACAGCACCTTTTGGTGCTAAATTATTAATGGGCAGCATCATCAGGGTATTATTGAAGTCCGGGTGGTGAGCAGGTTAGGGACCTGATCACAGTAATTGCCCCAATGATGGGCAATTGTGCACCGAATAGACAGTGCAAAAGAACATTTTCCAAAATAAAAATGTGCATTGCCTGTTAGAGTCGGTGCACAATTGCCCAGCACTGTCTAATCCTGCTGTGCACAAGTGCATGTTTCATGACCCTCCCTCAGATGTTGACAGAGTTTACCCTAGTCGGCATGCTTCTCACAGATATATGCCATGTGATCATCGATTAGGCTTAAGTGGTGCACATTGAACAGAATAAAATGTATGTCACTGCTTCAGAGCAAATGCTAGTAATGTGGTACTTGATGGCAGTCTCCAAGCCGAGTACTCCGATTGTTAGAACCAATACATGTCAAATGTGTGACTCAGCTATACATGCTTTCTGATCAGAACAATCAAATCAAGTACTAGCCCTTCTTAGAATGTGTAAACGGATTATGTACACAGTTTGGCCCTTTTGGTGCAGGACTACACAAATTTCAAACAAGCAATACACTGTATGGAAGGAACCAGGTAGGAAGGATTTGTTTAAGGGCAGCAGAAGTACTTTTTTTAAGATTGCCTGCATGCTGCAGGGCTGCGTGCGGTTCTCTTGCATTGGTGCCTGTAGCCATGGCACACGGGAAGCAAGAACAGAGTTTGCGATTGATGCCTTGTTATTCTCCGTTAGAGACAAGACAACAGGGGAGGCAGTTGCCTTGGCTCTGTTTTAAAACATCACCAGCAGGGTCTGCATAAAAAGATGGTGGTGACATTTGCTTTTCTACATTTATAGTTCTAATAAATATATATATATATATATATATGTATATAATTAATTGTTCTGAATTGAAGAACATTGAAAAACATTATTAGGACACGCCCATGCTATTATTGTGTCTGAAAGGGTTTGCGATGGACCGACCTTTTTTTAAACCCTTGCTAGGCAAAATGAAGCTGGCATTCTCGCCCAGAAACTGAGCTCTGCTAAAGAGGCCTCACTTTCCAAATGTTTCCTGCTGAAACGTATTGCTCATACATGTTTGATATGCCGGGACTGGTTTACTGACACACCAGCAATTACAAAGCGATTTGGCAACATGGGTGGTGCAGAGTGACAGGAATAGTCCTGAAACAGCCGCTTGGAATCAAAATTATTCCAACAGCCACGGGCTGCTTTTAATACTGGGAACCCAAGATTCAAAAGATACATAACTATGTACACCCATGGTCTAGTGGCAGAACCTTGGCTAAATGCAAATATAAAACTATATTTAGTTTGATATATTGTAAATGCTAAAGCCAATTTAATGTCATGTTATTGCTAAACTTATTTCATATGACTCCTGCAGCTGCTATAGCCCTTAGTGTATTGCTGTCTGAGACTGAGGGTTTTCAACTTCAACTGATGTTGGGGCCAGTCCTGGATGCCCCTTGATCCTCTGCTAAGGCTTGACACCTTCCCAGAAGGACAGTGTGGGAGCGAGATATGTTAAGGGAAGGTCTGCAACAGAAAGCGGAAGTCATATCAGGCAACAGATGCGAGGGCGAAATAGCGTAGCTGATGAGGGGCTCTGTACACTGAAAGAAGGGTGCTACATCTCAAACATGCTTGCACCATACTTCCTTTGTATGACCCTGTGACAAAATGACTTCTGCTCTGCAGGAGTACAAGGGTGAGAGGTAGTGAAACCACTTACTCAGCACTTCCACAAACCAACATTGAGCCCATTCATAAAGGTAAAACAGACACAGGTAAGAGATGCCTCCATAGCGTTTGTGATAACATAGGCCAAGGGAAGGCTGTAGTCTCAAGATGGGTGTGAGTGTGATTCAGCAACAACCTAAGCAGCGAAGGGTAACCCTCCAAAATAAAGTGAATGTCCAATCACGGTCCTTTAAATATTATGTATATACATACCTTAATTATACACAGCATCTGCAAGAATAACTAAATAAGTAAACACTGTACAAAACCTACACCTGTGAACAGAACAGAGAAAATGCAAGAATAGAAAATGCAGCACTATGAGGAATGAAGCAGGGGGAGCAAAGGCAATAATTAAACTCAATGATTGTAAGAAGGATATGTATTGCAGAAAAAAGTAATGCATGGTGACCTAGCCTGTCTCTAGATCCCAAAAAGAAGCTAAGGGCAGTTACCAGTCAATAGTCACTTTTGTTGGTCTTATAGGTTCCACAACGGTGAACCAGGCTTCCAAGTGCTGTGTGTGACTTTTGAAGCAGTAAGGGTATGGTTATTGATTTGCTTTAGATGGGCAGCAATGTGGCAATAAGCCACGAGACAATGGGCCAATACCGCCGCAGGTAATGCCCTCGGGGCCCATATTTACAGGCCCGAGCGCAGCAAGGGCCTTAACGAGGCGGGTATTGGCCCGCTGTCAAGGGGCTTATAGCCATTTGTACCCCGGCCCATTAGACCGGGGTACTGAAACGCGCAGCGTTTTGTAACAGAAAAAAAAATAAGTCAAATAAAATGGCCACCAGGAAAGGGAAAATGTAGTCCATTTTCCCTTTCCATGGCACCCATCTGGAGCGGGCGGGCTGGGAACAGAAGTGTTTCCAGTGCATTTGATACCGTGAAAAGAAAAAAAAAAGAAGGTAAGTGGGGTTGGTGGGGCAGGGAGGGGATAGTTTGCAGGGGAGGGGGGTGGAGGAAAAAAAAACGCACCCGAGTCCCCGGCAGGGGACAAATGCAGCCTCCAGCCATGGGGAGGCTCAGAGAGTGGATTTCCCCATTTGAAGCTTTCTCATTGACTAAGAGGCCGCCACGTCCCTGCAGGGAACAAAAGGCACTTATGTGCATGCAAGGGATTCCCGGCCTGGTAATTGCCCGGCGAGGGCCAATCAGACCATCGCCGGGTACTAATGTCAAGTAGATATCAAGCTGAAGTGTTTTGAGGTTCCAAGTGATGCTTTGATTTAAGGCATATAATGAAGGTCATCAAGGTCGGTCCGATAGCTGGTTCGACTGCTAAGATGCTTATGGCTAGTTGTGCTGTGCTAGGCAATCAGTTATTTCAGGTACTCTAGGAAGTGCAGATCAGGAGGGCCACCAAGGTCAGTTTGACAGTCAGTTCATTAGTTAATTGGATGGCAGAAATGCTGGTGACTGGATGTACAGTTCGAGTCGGGCTGTTTGATGCAGCATGCAATGGTTGTAGTTCGATGGAACACCAGGGTCGGTTTGAATGACTATGAAGTTCATCAGGGAAGATGCTGATAATTTATATACAGTTCAGAGGCAGCAGCTTCAAAGTGAAGCTTGGAATTAAGCAGAGGCAACAATGCGCTCAGTTAGCATGGTCCGGCATTGAACTAGTTTGGATGTGCTGTTCAGTGGTTCGGAGAGTGGGTAAGTGCCAAAGGCAGCTCTGAAGGGTCCTGATGGCTTGATGCAGTCAAAAGCCCTAAGATCAGGCCTTTTGATAGTGGGAAATGCAGGAATCCTGGCCGCATTGGCTCTTGGGTTATGTGTGACCCTCTCAGGGGTTTTAGGGGTAAGCGTAATCCTTGTTCTCTGATTCCCAATGCTACGGAGGCTTGTGACCTTCACCTCAATGAGGTCCTCAACAGCAGTGGGACTGGCAGATATACAGTTCTTGTTACAGCAGCAGGTGCCCTGGAAATGCAGATGGGGTGGCGAACAGAGTTCATCCAACCGAAGTCAAAGGAAATTCTAACGTAGGTGTTCGTTCCAAAATGAATCTGAAAAGGAGTAGGAACCCCATTTTATTTTAAAGGCAAACGCCTCCAGGTGTTTGGAAATAAGGAAGCATGCTTTAAGGGTCGAATACGTGTTCTAGGAACAAGTGGACTTTGCATTCTGATTTCATACCCAACATGCTTTGTGTTAAAAGAAGGGGTCAGAAAGGAAGAGAGATAAAGAGAGTAAACACGATGGTGGAACTTTTATGCAGCTGGTCTAAAATCCCTCCATCTATCTTAACTCTGCCCTCTTCCTATGTCAATAGCATCAAAGGACTTTTTGATATGAACCACCCTGGTGTGAAGCTAGCCCTTTTGGGATCGATGTGCCCTTTGATTTCTACTCCCAGGACAGTTTCCTGTGTAGTTGCTGCCTCATTAGAGAGGGTGATGCCTGCCCTCACAAAGGATCAAACTGAGGCACCCACAGTGCTACAGTATTCATGGGAGTAGCAGAGACATCCTGGCTTTGGGGCATACACATAACCCATCCACAGCTGAGCTGGGCTCACAGGGATGACACAGGTGAAACCAAATTGAGGTGGCTTGGTTAATTATGAGAGAAATCATCATCCATCATACTCCAAATCAGATCTAGTTTATATTTCAAGTTGAATGTGGCACAATTACAGTAATACCCATTTTATGGGGTTCTGGAACGGAGGTGGAGATCCTAAATGCAGCCTCTGTGCTACTGTGACTTGGCTGTCACTGCAGCTATCAAAAGGGCACCTGCTACCTGAATCTTCTCTGTGCCACAGGAGAGCAGGGGCTGCAGAGAAGGCTACTGATTTAGCAGGGCACAGGTGCACTCTATGATTTTGGCATGGTGTTTGAAGAGGAGGTTCTGGTAGCAGACTGCCCTCTCTGAGAGATATTTAACTGCATCATTTTATATTTAGTTAAAAATAAAAAAAGCCAGGGCTTTTACACACATGCCAAACAGCAATCCTTCATGGCCCCTCCTGTCTTCCTGTAGACCAGATCATTTTCAATCTTACATCAGAAGGCACAGCCCTTGTTAGGCCAGGAAAGATTGATCACTTAAAGAAGACTTGAAAAAAAAAATAATAAAAAAGCAAATGAGGGAGTAACACCTCTGCCTTTTTTTGGAATCATCCTGGAAGAAGCATCACAAATACGATTTCAGGGGATCCTTTTTGAGTTAAAGACTGCCTAAATCTACCGGACATTGGGGGTGAAAATTAGGATTTAGAAAGGCCATTCCTCTGCCAAATACAAGGGAACAATTGATGTGGTCTACTGTTAGAAAATGTCTGCCTGCTGCTTGGACACTTTTATGTAGGCATCTGCCTGCTGAAGTGGCAAAACCTGTAGGTACCCATGAAACCCTTACTGTGTGGAAAGGGCAGATTAAGGAATCTCCTTTTCCACAGAGATCCTGACCAGTGTCTCTCAGCACCCCCGTCTGTAAGGAAGTGGTCGCTGGATTTCCCTGCATTGCTGAACCACTTAACAGTGGTCTGAGAACATTCAATTCCTTTTGAGCCACTTCAAGCACCGAAGAGAGTGGTACTCTACATTTCTATTCACTTTGTGCAGCTAAAAGCCTGTCTACTCAAATTTGCCACCCAGATTCAAGCTTCTTTGAGCTATTGTCGGTGATGCATATTGATGATGTGATTGATTAACCCAGTGAAGTCAGCCTCCAAATGAATTAGAATGTCCACACTCAGTCACTTTCAAACTTTCCTACAACATGGATTTGCCCATCACTACTTGCCCCATGCTTCTTTGAGCCTCGATATGTTAACGCTGAATTGCTTTCTGTTGCTGAATCGCAACAAATCAGCTTGACCGATTTGACCCAGACTCAAATTGCCAGAAAGTCAGAAGGGCCCCAGAAGCCTAGCTCAATTCAGCTGAGCTCCTGAAAGAAAGCAGTGTGGTATTTACAGTGGTTCTTTTCCCTGACCTTGCTCTATGGTCCCTAGTAACATTTAAGACCCAACATTTTACCTTAAAATACATAGTCTTTACCTTGAACTTGCTAGCAAGACTTTATACCTTTTATATGATTCGTCCTCACTACCCAGATTGCCCTTTGAAAGACATGTCTGCATTATCTATGCATTTCCTTACTGTAGTGAGTTGTTAGTGCTTTTAATTATTGGTTTTAGCTGTTAGTGTACTGAAAGTATTAGGTTTACCAAGATTGATTTTACATTTCTTTTACGTTTTGGTCCTTATTGTACTATTGTTGTTTGGATGCTTCCATGACGGCATACAGCCTATAGAAGAAAAAAGCCTGCCGTCAGCTCATGCTTCCTTTAAAAAGCAAGGGAGATTTACCATTCATGTTGTGTGTGTTTCACCTTTATAACTGAGACTACTGTTGGTTTTTATAGTATTGTGGGGCTGAGTAGGACTTTAGAAACCAATAATCACACCTGTTCTCCAGCAGAACAGTTATTTCAACACAATTAAAAATTGTTTTTATAGGTTTCCATTAGATAGCTAATGAGGACTGTAGGACATACTTTGCAAACCTCATTCCTGTGCATATCTAGTCCAAAACTGCTGATTTGTGTTCTATCTGACATTGAGTATCACAAGTCTATTTAAAATCCTTCACCAAGCATGATATAAACCCACAGATGCCAAATATGAAATTGCAATCACACTGTGTTAAAGGTTAAAGCAGCCCTGATGGATTGTTTAACAAGCATGAAGTGATGTTTTCTTCGCAATCAATGGCCATCTGGTCAACGCTGTGGAGCATCGGGTAGTTCACAAGGAGATGTCTGCAGGGAGCGGGAAATGGGAAACTATCAGAGTTCTGTTGATTCTCCATAGAGTGGGGAGCACAGAATGAGCTACACCAGACACTCCCAGCATGGTGGTGTGGCCAAGAGGCAGAGGGAGAGACAAGGTTTGTTAGCCACCGAACATCTGTTTGCAAAGCTGCTGATTTATAAAAAGGTATAGGACACTAGCCCAAGACCTCCAGTAAGTGTAGATGTTGCTGATGCAGTCACCAGTCAATGAGAATCGGAGCCAAATGTCCTGAGGATGAACACGGAACAGCCTAATCACCAACATGTGGGAGAAATGTAATCCTCATCCTGCCTCAGATCCCCAGTTGGTCCCACGTTATGAGGTTGATGAGCGACAAGAAGGTGAAATAGAAGTAGAGAAGCAGATCAGGACCAAAACAATAGCTGAGAAGGAGGGGTGGTTTATAAGCTGAAAAGGCACTGAAGAGTTGAGCAATGAGCTATGGTTTCAACCCAGGACATATGTTTGAAAACTAGAGGTTCTAGGAAGAGGGTATTATGGAGGGAATCTTGATGCGGGCTGGCAGATGTGGTCCTAGTGACCAGTATGTGTATAAAAAGAAATAGCAAAGGGAACCATTTATGTTGCATGTTGATAGAAGTGTCTCACATTTCCAACTCCGGTATACAGACAACCAAAGAGGGAGTGAGTCAATAATGTGCCATGCTGCTATCATTTTATTATGATTAGTGGACTTAGTTTCAGGAAGCAATGGAGTGCTCTAAAATTATAGCGGAAGGAACATGGTGTGGTAAGCAGAGATACAAGGAGTGAGGAGCTACACTCAGGGGAGTGGGAGAGTATGCAATTTGTCATCAAGGGATCTAAAAGCAAGGAGGAGGAAATGGTGGGGATCAAATCACCCTGTCCTAGGTAGGTTGGGATGTGTATTAATATATTATCCTTCAATTAAAATGACCAAATCAAGTTCAAAATGCCCTCTCAAGTGTCAAGGGAACAGAAAGAGAAGAACGTATGTTATGTTGCATGCCGGCAAAAGTATCCAAATTGCCAGCTAAACATCAAAGAAGGGCTGGCAGTTTTGAAACCCATTTTAATATACCAAGAACATGTATAAGCAAATTGTCAATGAATTCTGGAGTCATAAACAGTTAACTAAACATGATTTTCTTAAGATTCACAGAAATGCGTAGCCACTGCTGGAGGATGACACAACTGCTGTCAAAAAGTGTGCAGATGTTATTTGCAAAGAATTCCAAACCACTTTACAGTATCAAAATAGAGGTGAAGAATCAGATGTGTCATGAATGGGGGTCACAATGTTGAGTGATGCGGTCTGGATTGGCTCTAATGCCAAACACACACCTTGCCAGTAAAGGACCCACACCTTGTCTCTTGATTCCCCAACCCCTAAAACACAAAAAACCACACATTTTGTTGCATCCTCACCATTCCACAATACAAATCAAAGACCTGGAATCTTGCCTCACCCCTCACCACAACGAATATTAATCTCAGTCACCTCCACACCACTCTCCAAAACACAAAACCCATACCTGGCATGCTGCCTCCCCACCCCTCACAACAGAATATCCATGATGTGGGACCTGCCTCTTCACCTCCCAGACACAAACCCGATATCTGGTGTGCCACTCTTGTCTGAATTGGCACAGTGAAATAAAATGTTTTACACATTTCCTTTATAAGGAGGGGGCTGGATGTGAGCCCAGTTTGCAAGTCAAGCATTTGACCACACATGTTGTCAGCTCTAGCTGTTGGAAATGTTTGTTACTTTATGGATGTATAGTATGTAAGCGGATTCAATTCAACACTACAGCTAAGTCAACGCCTAGTCTATAATACTGAATGAAAACCCTTATTGATATAACTTTATGTCCAGTTCATGCGTTCTGGATGACTACCCCTATATAACACCCCTCTCTTGGAATCCTCCTGACCCCACTGAGCCAAGAAGTAGTTCTGTTTTGCAAGTTAAAAGGTTTAATTGATAATTTAAACAATATATATATATATATATATATATATCACACTTTATAATAAATTAATAATTGAATATCACACTTAATCTGATATGATAAAGATTAACAACGGAGAATCTGGCACTAGCACACTTCTTTATAATCACTAAGGAGTTGACATGAAATGGATAAGATAGCAACAATACTTTTATGGTTTCCAATGGATGCAATGTGGAATGAAATGCAGTACAGAAAATAACTTGATAGGATTTCAGCAAAGACAATGTAATCACTTTCTTGTACAATTCACCCCCCCTTTTATGCAATGCAAGGAAAGGGAAGGAAGGCACACAATTCTCAGAAATGCAATTCAAACGTAATTCAGTTCACCCAGCAACTTAGACTACAGAAGTTGAAAACACAGGCCCAAATGCTTTTAAATGTGCTGGCAATGAAGAAAAAAATATGCTAAAATGCTTTTAATTCCCTCTAGAGGTTCAGGGTGAGTGGTATCTAGTTAATATTAGTCCAGGCTCACTCTTGCAATGATTCAGGGATAGTTTTTATGAGGCAAACGATTTTTTCAGAGGAAAACAAAAGCAGCTATCTTTTTGCAAGTGGAGAAATTTTCAAATCGCGGCAAAATTCGCGAATGCGTTTTTCACGATTACAGAGGAACTACAAGGGCTAGCAATATCGTTTTGGGGTCCTAGGAAAGCCTAGGATCTCAGCTTCCAGATGAAAGTTACTGCAAGTCTCTAGCACAAACGGTCACGGAGATATGAGCGATTAAATAAAGGTCGTTTTTCAGATTGAAATTTTAAAGTTCACAAAGACAAGTGACAGCTAGCAACTAGAAAATGACAGGTGACAGCTTTACAAATGACAGGTGACAGTTAGGAGGCAGTTCTACTTAGATTAAAATAGAATTGAATTATATTATTTTAACTAAGAGATTGGTTCTGCACAGTTCTACTATGTACTCACACTATATTTAGAAATATGCCTCGCCACGGATCTGGTCAGGTTTTGGACTGGACTCCGGTTCAGCTCTTTGGTTCTGCTAACATTGGCCTGGGTCAGCTCTGCTCTCTCTCTGGGTACAGCACTGCTTCTGGATTCTGGAGATTGAGGGATTTGAAGTCTGGATCTCTGGATGTTGATGGAGGTAAAGTATGGAATTTTGGCATCTATCTGTCCTGTCTGTCTGCTTTTATCTGTTTTTAAAATGGGTGTGTGTGCAGCATCACTAGCCTCTACCCCTCTCCACTTGCCATTGGTCAAATTTCCATTTCTCACTTGATTGGGGAAGGAACCGTGAGTCAGAGCGATGTCATTTTATGGCTTGCAGAGAGGACACTCCCCTGTCAAATTGCACACAATCTATATTTGATATAAAAAGACATATTTGCACAGGTAAACATTTGTTTAAAATTACATGCACCCCTCACATATCACAGGAGGTATCCCCTGTTCAAACTTTGCTCTTCCTGGGGGCTTGCATTCAGAAATGGCAATATTTGCACCTTTTTAGTGGTTTTGCAACATCAGATTTTTCTCCAGATTTGTACACATGTACACGGCCTGTCCATACATACTCCAGTAAATTTTCATTTGTCTAACTTAAACACAGTGTCTGTAATATGAACAATTAGCGGGGTTTTGCCCCAGAACATCACACAAATTGGAGTTTGGGCTTGAATTGAAGGTACATTTTCTAAATTAAGGCTCTCAAGATTATACATTTCTGTCATTTGATTACAAAGAGTTATCAGTGTTTTTGTAAAATATATATTTTGCTTTCAAGTCAGTTCTCAGAGTGTTGGAGTCCGCCTCCAAGACTTGGGTGGGTCAGTCACATGTGTCCTCTGGGCAGGAAGGCCTTTGTTGACAGGAAACAGTAAAAATCAACATATTCCTTTCAGAGGAGAGGGGCCATTGTGTGGTCTCTGGGAAGCTGAGATCAGGAGGCCAGGGAGCCACTTTGCATTTAATTAACAGAACCCTGTGATTTCCTGGCTTATTGTGTTGAGTTCTGAAGTGTCAAGAGTTCTCAGGACAGGCAACCCCTTTGAACTTTTAATGAAATAAGACCCCTTTCTTTGCACTAGACAGTTTTGCAAGACAGCTCTCCTGTCAGAGTTTAGACCGCTAGCGCCACCCTCAGGATTTTGTGGTTACTGCATCCATCCTTGGGATTTTTTTTAGATTGATTCATTTCAGCAAGTGATATTACATGGAGTATATTGTCCATGTTCAGGACATGGCATTGGTGTGTTTCTGCAGTATAGTAATTCTGTGCCCATGATTTTGCCATATTTGACATTCAAGAAAAAGGAATTCCCAACAGTTATGGGTTTGCTTTTGGCAATCAGCATTGCCTCTCTGAGCTCACAATATAGGCGAAATGTGATTTTCCTGTGCGTTTTCTGGGGAGCTCTGGCCATTATGATGTTTTCAATGCCAGTAATGCACAGTTTTGGTGGTAGGGCTTGGATGCATGGATAAAAACATCCCACAAGTAGTAGCAGTAGTTGTCATTTATATAGCGTCTTTATCCTATCATTATGACCACAACAGGCGTGTGGTGGGAACACCCTCGGGGAGACCGATGTCCAAGGTATGGAACAATTGTCAGAATTATAAGAATACATGTGTACATTTGGCCAACATAGGGAGCTAGGTGGGAGACTCGTTGTGTCCAGCTAGACCACATTGTTTGCTTTAAGTTGTTGCTGCATTCTGATGCCAGAGGTAGTGTGCTTTGCAAAACATTATGCGATAAATTAATCATCAGATGTAGGGAGAGATTACTTAAATAGTACTCACACCAATCTATAAGTAATCTGACAAAAATATGGATACTTATGTTACACAAAAGGTGTGCAAAGAGTAGTCCTATAAAAGGAGAAACAATACGGTATTAGAAGATAGCTTTTTGTTTTTAACAATAGCTCGGAAGCGAGATGCACACACATTCCAGGTATTTGTAAGTTATTTGTAGACACTTCAGAGAAAGAGAGAGGGGGAGATAGAGACTAGCACATAGAAACAGACATCATGTCCAAGACGCCATGGAAAGCATGCAGCCTGTTACTTACACATGTCACCTAAAAATAAAAACACGATGCATGACCAACTCCAGACCACTCTAGCTGGGGCCACAGGGCTGTTGAAAGATCAAATAAAAGTGGTGACCATAGCCAGGAAAGTGCACCCCTTTGTAGAAAGTACCCAGATATAGTATCCCATCCTAAGGTTAGCATCCCTACTCAAACTTTTAAACAATGGAATATTATGGGAGAACAGGGAAAACTGGATACTAATACAACCTGTTTTCTCATGGGAACATTATTACCCAGACATTGAAAATGCCACCAATTACACTATTGGATAATAGCATAAAAATAAATAATACTAATACGATGAAATACTCAGGAAGACAATTGCTTAAAAACAGTTTGATCCTGTGTTATAGATGGAGTTAGTCCAGGGCAGATTTTAACCAGTTCCATACAGAACTCAGATGAAAGGAAAACAACTCCAAAAATAAATATCATCATAATGGGAAGCGGCAAAAGCAAGTTTTTACTTTTGTAATGGGTCAGTGAGAAGAATACAATAACAGTCTCTAGGAGGAAGCTTATCCTGAATGAGGAAAAAAATACAAGTATGCAGGATACATTCCAGAGCAAATGAAGCTCTTGGCGACTGTTCTTCAAGAAGAGACATCTATCATGTGTACTCCCAATTATTGAGGTCAACAACTGCCAAATAAAAAGTCACCAACAGTATAATTGCCACCCTGATTTTGTTGCAATGCACGGGCTCCCAGTACATTCCATATACGGCATGTGCACACGTGTTCTCTATTGCTGTACATTTGCCAAATGCCAAACTTCTTCACATTCTTCAAAAGCACGTACCGGCGGTAGACTTCCTTCCATAAAAACACACACAAATAAGTGGGAGGTCACCATGTCTTTTTATCTGTGCTTACCTGCGTGTTCTGTTGTTCTCATGGGGCAAACAAATCTGGCCGCCCCAGAAATGGCCTTCGTGAGTGTTTGAGTCAGCAGGCTTGAGGGGAATGAACATGCTCTTGGTTGGAACAGTGATGGCAATGGGAAAATCATGATTGATTTGTTTGATTGATGTGTCGCTGGCTCGGACTATGCCTGTGGTTTTACACTCCAGGGAACTCCCACTTTTTTCACACACTTTTAACATATGTATGAATTAATAAAATGATGCGGGTAACTTCGTCTCACATTTAGATATTGAATGATACTATTGTTTCAGAATGTCTTCTATTTGTCAAACCTGTTTGTTGAATCAATCTCTTAATGAAAGCCACAGTTCCTCACACTCCTTAACAGGCCTTAGTACACCATGGCCACCCAAGACCTTGCTCTATAGCGGATCTCATAATTCCTTGCTGATTGCACCAGGAGTGTTTAATCAGATGATTTTTGATCCAGCCCATGCAGACTAAATATAGGTATGGCCCAGAGAGCAATAGTATTCCAGTCAAGGTTGGACTGGCCTATAGGGAACTCGGATCTCTCCCGGTAGGCCTCTGCAACCTGGGCCTCATTTGTGACAACCTATTTCATTTCCAAATGTTCTCATAGGAAAAGGGTTGGGCTTGCTGAAAATGTGTAATATGGGGCCTCTTTTAAAACGATTTCCAGGGCCTCAATATGTTCCCAGTCCACCCCTGATTCCAGTAGCTGTTCAACACATTTATCAGACCACTTGCATTCATCCTCAACAATGTCTGAGTTTTCTGCTCCATGTTGCTGATGCTCAAATAGCCTTTTGCTTTAATATTAACACAGCTCAGCATATGATTCACAACTGCCTCCAGGCAATGGACGAGTGGCTGTGATGGATTGCCATCTGGCAAGTGTGTCAGAGCCCTGGCTCTTCTGATTGTTATCAATTTCATAAAATTATGCAGGTAATTCCATTTCAGAAAGGGTGATCTACTAACCAGGCATATTCCCCCTTTCATAAGATCCATGCAGAAATCTCAGTGTACACATGTAGCCTTTTAGATCAGTATACTGATCTGCAATGCCAGTTTTCCAGTGGCACAGAGCAGGTGTAGGGGGCACAGGTGCCCTTTTGACAGCTGCTGTGACATCCATGACACTTCTACACAGAGACTGCATTTAAAGTTTACACATGTGTTCCAAAACCACATAGACATGAGGAATTACTATTCTGGTGGCAGTTCAATTTTTAAACATAAAGCCCTACCTTAGTTTAGGTTATGGTGGATAGTAATGCACGTAGTTACAAGAAGCCACATCAGATGCATATCAAACATGTGTCAGAAATGTGAGTCTGGCTCAACTGTGGAAGGATTGTGCGTATTCTGGTCAGACAGCTTGGTCATGCCACAAGCAGGGCAGGAGGCTGAATGGCTGGCCTCTCATGTTGATCCTTTGTGAGGTGTGGTGAAACTTCTTTCCATTAGGACAGCCTCCCAACAGGAGTGGTCCTGGGAAACAGGAAGCAAATGTCACACTCATTCCAAAAGGGCTAGCCTCACATCAGGGTACTGCATTTAAAAATGGCCGTTGATGCTAATGATAAGAGAAGGGGGTGGAGATATTGTAGACAGAGGAAGCTAAGGATAGATGGATGGAGATTCCACCATCTTGTTTATCTCTATTCCTCTCTGTCCCCTCCGCTTTCTTTAGCACAAAGCACTTTGGGTATTATGCCAAATGACAGGGTAAGGACAGGGATTGGACCCCATTAATGAAGGATTGCTTTCTGCTTGTCACCCATTGACACTTAATTATTATAAAGGGAGTCTCCAACTCCTTTTTGATTCACCTTTTTTACAAACACTTAACAAAGAATTCTTTGGAGCTATGTTGGGAGAGTTGACTCTCCAGATCCTTCCAATAGAGGTGAAGACTGAATGCCCAAGGCAGAGGCAATCTCTGCTCCCTAACTATCTGCAGGGCACATTGGGGGTGACCTGATGCTGCAGAAAAAACAATCTCTCTGCCAGCCACACTTATAACCAGGTCCTCAATGAGCTGGATCAACCCAGTAGGTGTGTGCCAGCCTCCCCAGTGTTCGGAGACCCTAGAACAAGGACGAATTGTATCCTTGAGTCCCTGCATTGGGATTCACAGTACCTGATAGCCAAGACAGACATAATCAAAGTGTTTTCACTGTTCTGCTGCTGTGAATCATGATTCCATTCATACCCACAGGACCCTGAAGAGCTGCCTTTGGTACTTGACCAGTTGTCAAGCCACTGTACTATACTTCTGAACAAGTTTGCCACTGCACAGTGCACGCTGAGTACCATTGACTTGGCTTGAACTTGAAGTTCATTGTTGTGCCAGCCACATTTGTACCACTTTTCATAAACCACTGTCTTTGTTGCCAATCATTATTGACAGTCGACTGTCAAACTGAATGTCAAACTGATCCTGGGAGCCCTCACAATCCACACTTCTTGCAACACTACTTCAAACTGCTTTTTAACCCCCAGCATCTTCATTGCTCATTTTCATTGACAGTCATAACGACATTTTTGGACACATTTTACCACAACCCTCGAACACTGCATGGGACCGCCCAACTTGAAATGCGCATCCAGTCATGAAAATCTTCACCATTGAACCAACTGTTGAATTGACACTCGTAGACTTCAGGATCCACACTTCTTTTAATAGCAACCAGATTCAGCTTAACCATAGCTCGACAATTGCTCCCCATCTGGAACAACCCCATTTCATAACCTTTATTCAGCAACATCATCAGGTTGTACATAGAAATAATAAGTTAAATTAGATATATAAATATCTGAAAAACATGCAGTTAATGACATCATTGGTTAATTAGAGCCTCATCTGCCATTTAACAAATAACAATAATAGCAGAAAGCCTTCCTGGTAAAACCACTTGTTCCAATCACTGATATACACGGTATTCAACACACAATATTTCATTCAAAGTGAAAAATGAATATGCAAAGTCCATGTGCAAAAATAAACTAGCTTTCAAGAGAATACTGCTTCAATTCTTAGTAAATTTGGAACAATTCAACTGTCACATTCAAGCCTGCTTTGAACCACACCAACTGTACCGAGAAACCTGATTCAATACTATTGAACCACCAGCTTGTTCTTGGGCCCTATTGACTGCTTAGGTCACGTTTAATCCATTTTCATGCCAGAACATATCCTTTAAAAACATTGTGTTTATTTATTGCCTGTTCATTATCAAGAGGGCTACATCTTTCCATCTTTGCTCATTTAGTGTTGTTTTTTATTCCACAGGGGTTTGTATATCTATATTTAGTTATTATTGCAGATGGTGTGTTTTATTAAAGTATGCATATATTTATAGAACCTCAATTGGACATTCTCTTAATTTTGGACTGTTATACATTGCTGTTTGGGTTGCTATTGGATCAAATTCAAACCACTCTTAAGAATATAGCCTACACTCTGCCTATCAGGGTCCGAGTTGCCCACGTAGTGTAGTGGACAAGTTCTTCCACCTGATGTACCCCTCTGGTGTAGTAATCAGACAACCAGAGCAGCAAATCAGAGGAAAGAAAGGATACCAGATGAGACCCAGGTGTTGCACTAGGAGACTGCTTCCACAGGATCAATGTCGTAGAAGCGGCGTCAAGAAGGCAAGACGAGATGCATAGGACAGGAAACACAGTGAACCTACAAGTGAAGTGCGAGGTTTAATCACAATGTGCATATGCAGGACAACCACTCTTTCGGAACCCAAAACGTAGTTTGCAATGGTATACAGTTAGACGAGACACATAAATGGTTGTACTGATGATGTCCTAGTCAATACATATCTAGCCCCCTCCCCTTATCCAAGGCTAAATCAAAAACAAGAAACCCCTTACGGGCTTACCATAGTAAAGTCTGTGCAGTCTTTGGAAGTTCCAAGCAGAGAGGCAAGATGGGACAGGTCCGGTTTCCAGAGGGAAAAAGCACACCCTAACCCGACGGCACGAGGACGCCTAGGTACACTGAGGCAGTCTCTAGTCCATGTACATAAGTCAGTTTTCCAAATTATCCCAAACTCTCAGGTATCCGAAGTTCATAACATTCCAAGTTCAGCAGATGAAGAAAAGCACTGTTCAGAAATGGTTGTGATCGAAGAGCGGCACAACAAGAGGGGCAGAGACAAGGCAGTTCTGTTAGCTTTCCATGGTCATAACACACATCCAGCAGGCGCGTAGCAAGGGGCAATCCAAGACGAAAATCCAATAAACGGTCCGGGTCAAGGCACAAGAGTTCCAGAAGCATGGAGGGGAAAACAAGGGCAAGTAAACAAGGGAATACACAAGCAACTTTCGTAACGCCACTAATACAAATCAGAAGCACTGGGCAACAAGTGGGAGGTGCTTAAATACAGATCATATGATGACGTTACGTGCTACTCGACGTTGACCGTACCAGGAACAGGAAAGGACGGGACGCCAGCGTTGCCATACCAACTTCCAGGCACCTGGCTGCAGCGTTCTTAAAGGGCTATACGCGTATGGTCGTGGACCGATCGTACGCGTGCACAGGACAGTATCCTCCCTCAAAGGAACCCTCACCCGCCGGGCGGACCAGAAACGTGACAGAAGAACAGGGGCATGGATGTTTTCTGTAGGTTCCCAAGTACGATCCTCCGGACCGTACCCTTTCCAATCGACCAGATAGAAGCGTCTGCCCCGTCGAACTTTGGTATCCAAGATCGCTGCCACTTCGTATTAATCTGACCCTTGTACCTTGATAGGCAGAGGGCGCAAAGGCAGTCTGGCTGCTGGGTGACATGGTTTAACCAAAGATACATGAAACACCGGGTGTATTTTCCATGTAGAGGGAAGGTCCAAGCGGATAGCGGCTGGATTGATAACTTGTAAAACCTTGTAGGGGCCCACAAACCGAGGCAGCAGGGTTTTTCGGCCTGGAATGCGCAGGTTTTTTGCAGATAACCACACCTTCATGACCGGAAGATACTCCGGGGCCGGGGTATGGCGTGCATCAGCATACTTTTTGGTCCGAAGCTGGGCCTGCAGTAGCTATTTTCTAACAAAGATATGATTGTCTGATAGTTTTCGCAGGCATCCAAAGGCCGCAGGATTGTGTGAAGGCAGATCAGTAATACTAGGCAAGGAGCGAGGATGTTGTCCATAGAGGGCAAAGAAGGGGGACAAGCGTGTCGTGGCATGTAATGAATTGTTATAGGCGAATTCTGCCATGGGGAGAACAGAAACCCACGTATCCTGACGTTGAAAGGTAAGGCAACGTAGATACTGTTGCATGGTGGCGTTTAACCGCTCCGTTTGACCATCAGTCTGGGGATGGTAAGCGCCGGAATATCTGCCATCAATACCCAAGGTCATGGTCAAGGCTTTCCAGAAACGGTAAGTGAATTGGGACCCGCGGTCCGTAATTATTACCAAAGGCAGACCAAATAATCGAAACACGTTCCTCAAGAACAGTTCGGCCAGTGATGGAGCGGTAGTACACCGCGACAGGGTACAAAAAGTGCCATTTTGGAGAAATAGTCGATAACGACCCAGATAGTGTCATACCCCTCGACCAATGGAAGCTCCACAACAAAATCCATAGAAATAATTTTCCAAGTAGTGTCGGGTAATGGCAGAGGCTGCAACAAACCCATGGGTCTACCACGTTGATGCTTGCACTGAGCACACACAGCACAGGAAGCTACATAATTCTTAATGTCCCGAGCCATAGAAGGCCACCTGCACCATCTTCTTAAAAGGTCTAGGGTTTTCTGCATTCCCGGATGCGCAGCCAGAGCAGAGTCGTGGCACCATTGTAAGGCTGCATTCCGTGTGTTTGAATTGGTTAGTTAGTCTTTCCCTGTTTGTATGGCAAAGAACAGATGATCTCCAATCCGTGGGTAGAGACTTCTGGAGGACTGGTGGAGACCCATTTCTGGATCGAAGCCTTTAGGGAGGGACGTAACGTACACTCACACACTACTTGATTCGGTAACAACAGTGCACCCTGAAGATTGGATGGTTCGGAAACTCCATGGAGACGAGAGAGGGCATCGGCCTTGGAATTCAAAGTTCCCGGACGATATGTAATGGTAAAATTGAACATGGCAAAGAACTCATGCCATCTAGCATGGCATGCTGTGGTACATTTCACTGAATGAAGGGCTAAGAGGTTCCTGTGGTCAGTGAACACTTGAACCGGTTCAGGGGTGCCCAGGAGATGATGTCTCCATACCATAAACGCATCCCTAAAGGCCAAAAGTTCCCTTTCAGTGATAGTATAGTTCCTCTCATAGGGTGTGAGTTTTCTGGAATGGTAGGCAACCGGGTGCAAACCAGTGGTCTCCGGGCAATGTTGTGACAAGATTGCTCCTAGGGCAATGTTGGAAGCATCGGCTTCCACGATGAACGGCAGGGATGGGTTTGGATGCTGGAGCACTGGTGCCGAGGTGAAAGCGGATTTCAAGGTCTCAAAGGCCTGTTGAGCCTCCTGATTCCACTTAAACTCGTGCTTGCTTCTGGTTAGTTCTGTAAGCGGAGACACAATAGCAGAGAACCCATGGACAATACGCCGATAAAAATTTGCAAAACCTAGAAATGATTGCAGGGCTTTTCGTGTGTTAGGGCAGGGCCAATCCAATATGGCAGCTACTTTGGACCGACTCATCTGTATCCCTTGGCTAGTGATATTATAGCCCAGGAATTCCACTTCGGACGCATGAAACATACAGTTATCCAATTTGGCGTATAGGTTATTTTCTCTTAATTTTTGGAGCACACTAGAAACATGAGTGGAGATAGATGGCGAGTAGATCAATATGTCGTCTAAATAAAAGACTAGGTACTAGTCCAACTTGTCGTGAAAAACCTCATTGATGAAATATTGGAAGGTCGCCGGAGCGTTACATAGGCCAGAGGACATGACAAAGTACTCAAAAAGACCATACCCGGTCTTGAAGGCGGTCTTCCACTCGTCACCCTGATGTATATGCACCAAGTTATATGCCCCCCTCAAATCCAGTTTAGTGAAGAGCTTAGCTGAACCCAATTGGTCTAATAAGACTGAAATCAAAGGAATGGGGTATTGATTCCGGACAGTGACCGCATTTAGTTCCCTGTAGTCGATACATGGGCAGAGATCCCCTTCTCTTTTGGGGACGAAGAACATAGGGGAGGCAGCAGGTGAACGTGAAGGTCGTATGAAGCCAGACTTCAGGGACTTCTCAATGTACTCCTTCAAGATTAAATCCTCCTTTGGGGTCAGAGAATATATACGCCCAGACGGAATCTTGGCTCCGGGGACAAGCTCAATTGGGCAGTCATAAGGCCGGTGCGGTGGTAGCACGTCCGCCCCGTGGGCATCGAAGACATCCCGATATTCCTTATACATAGGAGGAAGTACAGTGTTAGTAACCGCCCATACGGTATGAACATTTTCTGAGAGTATCTGACTCGGACTGACAGTGTTTAAGTGGGTTGTTAAGCAATTGTTTCCGCAATAGTCCGAGAAAAAACTAATCTCTCCAGAATGCCAATCCACAGAGGGGTTGTGCAATCTCAACCAAGGTAGACCTAGAATAATCTTGAACTGTGGTGCAGCTATCGGATCGAATGTTATGACCTCCTGATGGCCACACTCCGTAGTCATGACAAGATCAGTTTACGTTCTGTTACCAGACCAGATATTAACGAAGAACCATCAACTGCGTTCACCTCTTCAGGACATGATTTGGGAACCACTGGTAAACCCAGTTTCCTGGCATAAGAATCGTCCACATAGTTTCCCATAGCTCCTGAATCCAAAATCACCACCACATCAAGTTTCTCAAGTTTAACAGCCGAAAGGGAAACCGACAAGCAGTAGGGGCTATATAAAGTGGGACCAACAGAGGAACCACCCGGCGTCTGGATCCCTTCAGTCACCGGGTTTTGGCATTTCCCTGTTTCTTAGTGGGTTTTTTAGGACATTCTCGAAGCAAATGGTCTGATGATCCACAATAGTAACATAAACCATTCTTTCTCCGATGTTCCCTGACTTCGGTGGATAAGGGGGCCCTAACTGCCCCTATATGCATAGGCTCTGTGGATCCAGGAGCAGGTAGAGGGGTTGCAGGGACAACTGGAGGTGTCCCTCCCTTTTCTCCCTTCCTAGCTGCCTGCCGAGAATCGATCTGGAGAACCAAATCCAACAGTTCGTTGAATGCCGTGGGTATTACGGGTACCGTAGCCAGAGTGTTCTTCAGGGAGACTGATAAGCCTTTATAAAACAAAGAGGCCTTCTTCTCTTGGGGCCACCCTGTCTCCGCCACAAGCTGATTGAACTTGGCTAAATACGATAATAGGGACATGTTACCCTGCTGAAGACCAAGCAGTTCCAGATCAGTAGTCTGTGTGGCGTAACGTGTGTCAAATACTCGACTCATAGCGTCGATCAAGGCATCACAGTTATAGAGAAGATGACTCCCTTCCTCCAGTAACGGATTAGCCCAGGCAGCTGCCGTTCCCCCCAAGTGAGACAACAGAAATGCTGCCTTAGTAGTAGAATCCGGGAAGGAGGCAGGGCGGCACAGAAAGTGCAGCCTACACTGATTCAAAAAGGTTCGGAAAGCCTTGGGGTCACCATTGAAGCGTTCCGGTGGGGCTAAGGGAAACTGGGCGGTCATATAAACAGGTCCAGTACCCTGTTGCGGAGGCACCACACCCGAGCCGGAAGTGATAGCGGGGGCGGGAGCTTCATCCCCAAGGGGTTGAAAACCTGCTTGCAACTCGTCTATGCGACGTTGCATAGCTGTATGAGCCACCGTCATATCGTTACGCAAATCTGCCACTAGTTGCATAATAGTGGCCAATGCCTCATTGGTATCCATAGTGAGGCTTCTGATTATGTCAGGGTCCGAGTTGCCCACGTAGTGTAGTGGACGAGTTCTTCCACTTGATGTACCCCTCTGGTGTTGTCATCAGACAACCAGAGCAGCAAATCAGAGGAAAGAAAGGATACCAGATGAGACCCAGGTGTTGCACTAGGAGACTGCTTCCACAGGATCAATGTCGTAGAAGCCGGCGTCAAGAAGGCAAGATGAGATGTGTAGGACAGGAAACACAGTGAACCTACAAGCGAAGTGCGAGGTTTAATCACAATGTGCGTATGCAGGACAACCACTCTTTCGGAACCCAAAACGTAGTTTGCAATGGTATACAGTTAGACGAGATGCATAAATGGTAGTACTGATGCTGTCCTAGTCAATACATATCTAACCCCCTCCCCTTATCCAAGGCTAAATCAAAAACAAGAAACCCCTTACGGGCTTACCCTAGTAAAGTCTGTGCAGTCTTTGGAAGTTCCAAGCAGAGAGGCAAGATGGGACAGGTCCGGTTTCCAGAGGGAAAAAGCACACCCTAACGCGACGGTATGAGGGCGCCTAAGTACACTGAGGCAGTCTCTAGTCCGTGTAAATAAGTCAGTGTTCCAAATTATCCCAAAATCTCAGGTATCCGAAGTTCATAACATTCCAAGTTCAGCAGATGAAGAAAAGCACTGTTCAGAAATGGTCGTGATCGAAGAGGGGCAGAGACAAGGCAGTTCCGTTAGCTTTCCATGGTCATAACACAGATCCAGCAGGTGCGTAGCAATGGGCAATCCAAGACGAAAATCCAAAAAACGGTCCGGGTCAAGGCACAAGAGTTCCAGAAGCAAGGAGGGGAAAACAAGGGCAAGGAAACAAGGGAATACACAAGCAACTTTCGTAACGCCACTAATACAAATCAAAAGCATTGGGCAACAAGTGGGAAGGGCTTAAATACAGATCATGTGACGACGTTACGTGCTACTTGACGTTGACGGTACCAGGAACAGGAAAGGACGGGATGCCAGCGTTGCCATGCCAACTTCCAGGCTCCTGGCTGCAGCGTTCTTAAAGGGCTATATGCGTATGGTCGTGGACCGATCGTACGCGTGGACATGACGCTGCCCATGTTACATGAAGACAAAAGCGGTATATTTCTTACCTGTGCCATCTTTATGATTGGGAGCACTCGTGTTTTGCAGAAGTGTGAAGGATTAGTAGGCGATTTAGACACTACTCATTCTTGTACTCTTGCATGGTAGGTGTTATTTTGTCACAAGCTGTGCCTAAATAAGCTCTGCATCAACTATGCAATCACCATGTGTAGGTGCCTTTGCCCCCGCAGCCCCCATGCCAATGGCTAGATACCCAAGAGCCCCAATCCTTGTCTTGCCATTTCATTAAACAAATATCTAGGATCCATCCTTAAAACTGACAAGTCAAGCAATTTGCAAATTGATTAAATCACCCACACAGCTCACCTCAAACTTCACATCTAGCGAAAAATCATCCCTTACATGTAGATGGCCCAGAAGGTAGAGTTCACTGGGGCACTTGTCTTGTGAACCCTAGACTATTGTAACTCCATGTACATAGGGCTCACTAAACACCAGGCACTCCGACTCTGCCTTATCAAATATCAAACTGGGAGACAAGTACTAAATGTCTTCAAATGTGAGCCCATCATGCAAGCATTTAATGAACTAAATGGCCTCATTGAAAGCCAAAAACTGCCTGAAAGTTCAGTGCCTGATCCACAGTTGCCTAAATAACAAAAGTCTCCAGTACCCCAGCCCTCTACTGTCCCTCCATGTCCCAAATATGCACCTTAATAAAACAAGTGAATACCTTTGAGACCGCAGACTTTTAAAAGACTTAGACATGGGGGGGAAAGGTTTGCAGTTTCTTCGACAAAAATGTGAAATGGTTCGCCCCCCTGCCTGAGAACTGAAACCAATTACAAAAGGTACAACAGAACTCTAAAATAATTTTTGTTCAATTGGGACTTCCCAGATAACTGGTCCACTTGGTAACATCTCCAAAGCACCTTGATGATCCATCTAGACTTCCTCATGGTTTGCACTGCTATGACCTGCTTGCCAGGCTTCTGGTATAAATCCAAGCAGATTAGACTTGTGTGAAAACTCCATACTCCATCCTGGATCCACTGCCTATTTACAATTTTGGTTTTGATTTTTAGAAAACTCTGGGAATTAAGCCCATTATAGATAACCAACATGAAGACCTCTAACACAACAAATGTATAAGCTGAATACAACATGAACAATATGTAAATATTGCTCACTAACATAGATATAAAGTGGAGTTAGGCAGCCATCTTCTTCAAAATGGAAACTGCAGCATGCCTTTTAATAAACGATGGTCTCATTTCGACTGAACTCAAAATGCTGAACCAACAGAAATACAAATCCGTGCAGCTGAAAGAATGAAATAGTGAGGATAGCACAGAGGAACAAAGGCACGAAATAGCATTTCCCAAAATGCAAACATGATACCCCCATATTGATTAAAGTTGTATAAGTATACATCCACTCTTTGCTAGCCAGGTGCAGCACAACAGTAATCCAAAAGACTACATAAAGAATAACTCGAGAGTGTCCCCCGTGGTAGTAGAGAACACAACACACAAGTTAATAAGATCTAAAATCTCAATAAATAGGAGGTAATTCTATTTCATACACAGTCTCACTGCATGTGACCCATAATTGGATAAATCTGACTATTCATTAGAAACCAACATAGATAATACACCTGCAGTACCCCTTGCACATTCACGCAGACACAAGACACCACACAAGGCCAAGTACAAAGGGATTGCCCGGTCTCATGGCCTGAGAATGAGGGATGGTAACTTTTAATTGGAGGAAGACTGTTCCATTGGCCGCTCTCCCCCTACTCTATGTATGGCTCATATCCTCATGACCTGCCAAGTGCCCAAGGTTGGTAAAGTAATCTGCCAACCTACAAAATTTTTAGAGACATGATGCCCATCAGCTAGTATGCCAACCAGCCCCTTATCGTGAAGATGATGTACATCAACCTTTATCAATATAGGATTGGTTCCAGGTGGAGCCATCAGGTATGTGTAACCCAATGAAAATAGCCCTGCATGTTTTTGTAAACTGAGAACATGTAATGATGTCATTTATGTCACATTTGTAGTATTTAGGCAGTTGTTTCAATTGGTATTTCAAGAGTCACAAGATTTGAATGCTAGTACCCGGTCCCTGCTTTATGTGGATGATAATAAAGCTGTTTTTGACACACACATTATCTACTTTCTCATTTGAGTCTTGTTTGGATTGGCTCCAGTTCCTCTGGTTCTGTTTGGCATCATCTTAACATCATGCATTTGGCAGGATCGTAATACTCTACATTGTGGAGGATAGTCATAAAATAAGAAATTACCCTGCATTATGCCTTCTTTTGGGGGCATACATGTGACTGAATCTGGCGAGTAAAGCAATTCACTGGTCTAAGTGAGGATGGTAGTGTGGACGCTTGAATGGTTTGTGAGCACAGTAAAAGCAATACAAGTCTTCTAGCACAAGCTAAGGCTGAAACAAACTACAGAAAATGCATCTCCCTTCCTTAATGCCCTACACCTATTTGCAGCCCCTTGTGAATGCATTGTAGACAATTTGAGTGTTTGCCAGAGACAACAAAGCACGTGGTTGTCAATAGTGTTTTAGTCCTCAAGTGTTGGAGGAGTTTCACAGTAATCTCCCCACCACTTCCACAGCTAGAGCCTGTTACCAGCCACTGTAGCGTTAACAAGTGGCCCCGCCCACAAAGGGGTGGGATTTGATGACGAACATTGTTGGGGGTTTGGTTCTTAAGAAAAGGCACGTTCGGCGCCAGTAACTCGTAGAACGTATAATAAAGAGGTTCATGTTTAGAAACCCTCCGTGCGTGTGTGTTTTCTTTTGCCGAATGCACGGCAACACTGGCGACGAGGACCGTCCCACACACAACGGCATCCGTCACACCTCCTCCTCCTCCTGGAGCTGCCGGCGACTCCCACCACACACGAATGCACACCTGAGCAGTCTGCCAGGCCTCCTCCTCCGTCACGCCTCCTCCTGGAGCCGCCGGTTCCCGCCACGCATTGAACTTTCACCTAGGCAGTCTGCCAGGCCTCCTCCTCCTCACCCAAACTTTGGCTGGCTTGCTGCTGCACACTCCCAACCCTGGCAGTCCGCCAGGTCTCCTCTCTGCCCACAATCGCTAGTGATCCCACTACACGCATGCCAGGGAGAGCGGCTTGCCGGCCTCCTTCCTCATAAGCGCGCTGGCAATCCTGCCAGGCACGCCTCCAAGCCTGTGGCGGCCCACCAGTGTCCTGAAGCAACAACACGCCTCATACGCCGCCGCTCACCAGTTTAGGAGCACCCAGCTGCAGACACATGCACACCTACCAGTGAGTGGAGCCCAACAACCCTCACCAACACGGGCTGCGCCACTCCAACAATACATCTGACTGTGAAAGTGACCCTGCAAACGTGGACAAGGCCCATTTCTCTGGGACACATTTCACCTTGCGGTCCTTCCTGCAGACACATGTTAACCCCAAAAGCACCCGCCGGCAGTGCATATCCACACTCTCTCGGCAGTTCAACGCCAAAACCTCCTTCCTACACCAGGGGTAAAATAAAGCCAACAACACCTCCACAAGATGAGCAACCCAGCGTCACCCCAGCCATCCCACGCAGCTAAATCCATACAGCTACGGATGCCACCACCGTTCACCACAACACCCCAAGCCACAAAAGGACCCAGTTGGATTGAGTGGATGGAGGATTTCCAACACTTTGTGAGACGGTCAGCAGACGGTGACTCCCCCAATATCAGAGATGTCTTCCTCAATCTAGTGGGAGGAGAGTTCAAAACCATTGTCAAGACAATCCCCACAGCTGTACAAAACAACTTTGCAGCATTAATCAAAGCCCTGGACAAACTCCTCATAATTGAACCAAATCTCGATTATGAAAGATACCTTTTCAACCAATGTTCACAAAGACCACAAGAGATGGTGGATGAATTTATAACTCGCTTAAGGGTAAAAGAAGCTCACTGCCAGTTTGACGCATTCTCCCTTGACGAGGCGGTACGCCTTAGAGTCATAGAAGGCTGTCTATCGCCTACACTCAAGAAGCAGCTGTTGAAGAAGCCCCTCATCATCCCCGAATCAGTGAGCTTGCCCGCATCTTCGAGAGGGCTGATGCTGAAGCCGAATCCATGACCGGCACCAACAACCCAAAGCAAGACACCTCGGAACTCCTATCCACTATCCAGCCACCATGCCAGGGCGACAAAGGTCCATACCCATACAGACCACAAGTGCCACAAGTTCCATGTCAACAGAGGCAATGCTACCGCTGTGGAATGACATTTCCACACTCAGGATCATGCCCAGCTCTATCGCAAAGGTGCACAAACAGCGGGAGAGAAGGACATTTTCAGTCAGTTTGTCGAGAAGGGATACCATTTCCTCCGGTATGCCCCCAAGCACCAATCAGGATGCCGTTCCGCCCACTGTCCCCACAATATCGACAGCAAAGATACTACCAACAAAACCAACGATGATACGTGAGAGCCATTGATGAGTAACAAGAGCATGAATACCCACAAACATACAACCACACAGATCTACCCCACTACCGAACGGACAAATATGACAACCCACCGGAAGGATACGGGGACGATGCTTTCTACCATGATCCTGCAACGGCCGCATACACCACGTATTATGACCCACATAACCACGACGAGTATGTAAACCTCATACTCGACAACGAAGAAGCCAGAGAAGCCCACAAAATTCCAATCAAAATGGAAAACTGTCTCTTTCATTTTATGGTAGACTCAGGTGCCACTGTTAACATTATGGGCGAACAAGACTTTGCAAGAATTCCAAATCCACTGTCGCTCGAGCATCCCACTTGAGAATCTTCCAGTGGGGTGCAGCCATACCCTTACAGACAATTGGACATTTCACACGCCGCTTCCTCCTAAATGGTCGACATGTGGACATCACCATCCATGTCGTTCACTCAGTCACCAGAGGCTGATGCTGACTCAGTTATCACACTGCTTCTCGACTCGGCCTGATCAAAATTCACATGAGAGCAGGAGACACCATCACTGTGACGACGAGCTGACAGGAATCAAGGGAACAGATCGGGACGATCCTGTGCAGACAATCTCAAAACCTCATCAGACAAGAGGACATCATGCAGAAATTTCCAAAAATATGCTCAGGATTGGAAAAACTCAAAGGTCCCCCAATCAAATTACAAATAGACCCTAACGTAAGACCGGTGCCACAACATCCAAGAAGAGTCAGATTTCACCTCCAGGAAGCAGTGTCGTGAGAACTTCAACAACTACTCGCTGATGGCATCATCGAGCCAGCGACAGGACCAATGCCATGGGTGTCCCCTCTTGTCGTCGTACCCAAGGAAGGGGGCAAGCTATGCCTGTGCGTCAATATGAGAGTGGCCAACACCGCTATCCAACACGAAAGACACCCAGGTCCATGCATCGAGGACATGATAGTGCAATTGAACAACGCCCGCATGTTCTCCAAACTCGATCTAATCCAGAGTTACCACCAACTGGAGTTGCACCCTGACTCCAGAGCAATCACAACCTTTTCAACTCATGATGGTCTGTTCAGGTACTGGAGATTAAACTTCGGCATCTCATCAGCAGCCGAAATTTTCCAGGAGGCGGTACGCCAGATCATCAGACCAATCTGAGGTGCTTTCAATTACAGTGACGACATCCTCATCTTCGGGTCGTCAAAGGAAGCTCACAATGCCGCCCTTTTTGCCACCTGTGAGCCTTTACAAGCTGCTGGCCTCATGCTCAACATCGATAAATGCTGATTCAGCAAGGCGAAGTTCACATTTTTCAGACATTTTTTTCAAGTGAGGGGATGATGCCGGACCCTGAAAAGGTTGACACGATCACAAACCTCAACGAACCACAACAGGCCGCAGACATCCGCTCCTTCCTAGGAATGGCTGGATATTGCGCCAGGTACGTCCCACACTATGCATCGCTCACAGAGCCACTCAGGAGGCTTCTACAAAAAGAGGCAGCCTTTGAATGGACATCAGCGTGTCAACGTGGGTTCACAGACATTAAGCAAGCCCTCATGGAAGCCCATCACCTTGCCTATTTCAACCCTACATGGCACATGTAAGTGATAGTGGACACAAGCCCAGTCGGACTAGGAGCCATTCTAGCCCAGACAAGCGGCGCAGATGTTCACCACAGACCTGGTAGCCTATACAAGCAGAGCACTGTCCACACCGGAAATGGCCTACTCCCAGGCAGAAAAAGAGAGCCTGGCCGCAGTCTGGGCATGTGAGCACTTTCACAACTTCCTAATTGGAAAAAAGTTCACCCTGATAACCGACCACCAGGCATTGCTCTCCCTATTCGGCAACCCGCCCACCAAGATGCTCCTGAGAATAGAGCGATGGGGCATTCGCCTTCAAGAATATGACTACAACAACATTCATGGCCCAGAAGGTGACCTTAACCCCGCCGACAACTTGTCGTGACACCCAGTGGGGGCCCTGATAATGCAGAGAGGGGATGTTGCATACGTTCACTACATTGCATCAAGCTCATTACCACCCACACTGTCGTTAGACATGGTCGCTGCGGCATTAGCTGCGGATCCCACAACCTCTCTTGCAATTAGTCTAACGTCAACCAACAAATGGAGAGACCACCGGAGAGCAATGCTGGCACACCCGGGGGTGCGCAGGCAGGAAATTGAAAACTAGCTAGAGTGCACAATGAACTAGCCATCAAAGACCACAACATTCTACTCAGAGACTGCGAATTGTCATCCCAACCGCTCTAAGAAATGAGGTTGTCCTGACCACACATGAGGGCCATAGGGGAGCCGAAAACACAAAAAAACAACTGAGATGCCACGTCTGGTTTCCGTTCCTAGACGCCGCTGTTGACAAATGGGTAAAGAACTGCCATGCCTGCCAGTGCGCATCGCCAGCTGAACCCCCTGCTCCTCTACAACACACACAAATCCCAGATCACCCATGGCAAAGAGTAGCCATGGACTTTTATGCACCCACAGAATCAGGCACTACCTCCTACTGCTGATAGATGAGTACTCACGTTTTCCCATAGTAAAAAAGGTAGCCACCAAAGCGTTTCCCCAAGTGGCTACAGTAATCGAGGAAATACTCAGCGAATGGGGAATTCCCAGAGTGATGAAGTCCGACAATGGACCACCCTTCTGCGGACATGAATTCACAGCACTGGCAAGACAACTAGGGTGTGAGCACGTGAAAATTACACCTCGACACCCGCAAGCAAACGGAATAGCGTAGCAGTTCATGGCATCCATTAAAAAGACAGTCCAGAGAGCCCGCTTTGAGACAATCAACCCGCATCAAGCACTGTGTCGACTCCTCAGAGACTACAGAGACACACCACATGAAGCCACAAACAAGACACCCGCTGAACTCATGGTCCGTTACGAGGTACGCACCCGCATCCCAAGGAACCCATCAGTCACAGAGACCCCAGACGCTGAAATACTTCAGCGAGATGCCGAAGGGAAGGAAAGAGCGAAACAGAGCACCGATACAAGGCGCAAGGCAACGCCAAAAGACTTTCAGATCGGGGATGAAGTTCTGGTCCAACATCCCATGATACACAAGACTGACCCACGGTTCGCACAGAGCCCCATGAGAGTCACAGTGATAAAAGGAACAATGGTGACAGCCCAAGACAGCCCAAGACCAAGACAAAGCTATCATGAGAAACTGCCAGTAATTCAAACACTACCTCAAGAGAGAAGAGACCGAGTCTCCCCTGAAACCCGTCACTCCAGAGCCACAAATCCGGAGAGACGACTTATGGGCCCCCCCCACTCCTGATGAAGACGCCAGCTGGACGGAACAGGGCGAGAAAGCCCAGAACGGGGAAGAGGCAGAGGCCCTCTATGAGAGACCACAGCGAATAATCAAGAGGCCAGTACAGCTGGTCAAAGAGTGATAGTTGACGTTTGGACATGTTGTCCGAGGGTGGTGTTACCAGCCACTGTAAGGTTAACAAGGGGCGGGATTTGATGACAAACGTTGTTGGGGGTTTGGTTCTTGAGAAAAGGCACGCTCGTCGCAGTAACTCATAGAACATAGACTAAAGAGGTTCATGTTTAGAACCCGCTGTGCGTGTGTGTTTTCTTTTGCCGCATACACGGCAACAGAGCCCTGCAAGAATAGTGTCGAGGAACATGTAAGTGCAGGATACAGATGGAAAATACTAGTTCAAAATGTGTTCGAATTATTTCAAAAAACTCTTTCGAATCACTTTGTAACTACTACTTGCATGTCACAGACAAATACTGTCGGTTTTTAAGCTGATGATACAATATCTGAATTGTTCAGTTTTGAAAATGTCTCTAGGTGTACACAGTTCAAAACCGGGGTCTTTGCAGGGTGTATAACATGTGTTTAGATATGTCGTTATTTATCAATTTAATTTTAAGAACACCTCTCAACCTGTCACAGATGAGGGGTGTCTAATGCAAATAACCGGTCAGCCTTCTTTGTTAAGAGCACAGTGCACAAATACTGCGCAATACACGTATGTTGTTAACATGCTACAGCTTTCCAATATAAATAGTGGCTACCTGTGCACAGCCTGGTGGACAAAGGCACAGTTGGCTCCATAAATTGAAGTCGGACTGCGTCCTTTATTCAGTTCTTTAAACTGCGGCTTTCATTTGAAAAATTATAATTGCTGTGTGGCTAGTTAGAGAAAAATCCGAGCCTCCTCTGGGAATCGAGACTTCACAGCTGAAAATGGGAAAAAGCCGGAAAGGCAATTATGTTAAACAAGCGCAGGTGAAAGAGACACGTGCTGCAGATGAATAGGGTCAGGGGCTCAACAGCTTTTGCAAACTTACTATACAGCTGCTCATGTTCGAAAGACCTATGGTGGAGCCCTTAGAACCACGTGACATGCAATGAACAGCATCCTATCGTGGGTAATTACGGCACTACACAAAGGGCACCAGAGAACATAAGAGCAGACAAATTTGCACGTAGGAGGAGCAGCAACGCAGAACTGAAAAGAATGCCGAAAAGGGACTTTTGTAACACAGCACGTTTCAAAATGCAGGGAGAAGCAGCACATGTCCTTGCCATTTGAAGGATCTCCTTGCAAGGAGGAAACCATTGATTTCGTTCTTTGGAGCGTTTTTATTGAAGGTGCGTCATCCATGTATACTAATAGAACCTGCACGGATGTGCTATGATATGGCATTTATAATGCGCCTATGCACAAGTGTTTCAGAAAACAGAGACAATGGTCCTACTAGGCCAGGTGACATGGAGATCGTGCAAGTGTAGGCGAGGGGGGAAGGGGAAAGTGCAGGGGGGAAAGCAGAGGGGGCAGTGCAGTACATAGGATAACAGTAAGTAAATAGATAATTAACTAGAGACAATAAATAGAAGTGCGGCCAGCTGGTGACCAGTGCAAGGGTAAGTGCAAACATCGAGTATCAAGTGCTAGTAGGACCTGTAGGGATACAGAAACACTCCCAGGGTGCAATGGAAGCCAGGGGGGCAGTGCAGGTGTGCAATTGGTGGGGAAGGGACCTGGGCCCTAGATCATAGGGTAGCCAGGTAACCAGTGCAGTTCGGATTCAGACAGGAGATCAGCAGGGGATAGGAGGAGAGAAAGCAGAAGCAAAGTGGAAGGTCTTGAGGTGCTTCGGAACTGGAGATTGTTCTCCTCAAGTTTCAGCGAGGCAGGGAGGCTGTTCCAGAGGGAGGCCCCAGCAGAAGAAAGAGATCTCCCACCAACTTGCTGCTTGAAGAAGCGACTAGCTCTGAGGAAGTTGGAGGTGGATAAGTGAAGAGCTCGAGAAGGAAGATATTTAGGAGGAGAGAGTTGAACTTAATGAGGTCCCAGGCCCCAGAAGGCCTTGTGGACAATGCAAAGGGGTTTTAACTTAATCCTCGCCCCCAACTCGGAGCCAGTGCAAAGATTTCAGTCCTGGAGAGATACGATCCCTGGGCTTGAGGCCAAGGACAAGTCTCGCAGTCCTGTTTTGGATAAGTTGCAGAGGGAGGAGAGTAGAGGCAGGCAGATTTAGAAAGAGGCTAGTGCAGTAGTCCAGCCTAGAGAGAACCAGAGCTCTGGAGACAGTGAGCTTCTGGAGGAAGGAGATGAAAGGAAGAATACCTCTGAGGAGGTGCAGCTGATAGTGTGACTTCTTAGAGACATCAGAGATGTGAGGAGAGAAGGAAAGTGTGGAGTCGAAGATGACCCCAAGGTTTTTAGCTTCATAGGTGGGAGCAGGAAGAGGGCCAAGAGAGGTTGGCCAGAGAGTGATAGGAAAGGACATATTTCTATAGGAATTGTAAAGGTTGGGCATGAAAAGCATGAGTGAAAAGGATGGCACCAGTTTGATGCAATGTGTGGTACTTAAACATAGTGGTATGCAATGTCAATCTTATGTTTTAATGGAGGCTACAAGTGTATTATTCTTTCAAGGCCCTCCTCACAACTTTACACATCGGGAACTCGAAGACAACTTTTTTTTAAACCACCGTTCTCAAAAGAAATTCCTACGGCACAACATATTGAAATACCACTTTGTTCCGTTGCGTTGACTAATGACAGAAGGTTCCTGATCTGCCTAAAAGAGGATTACTTCTATTTTGGCCCTTGGTTTTCATATGTTAAGTGAAAATAAATAAGATTGATTATACTAGAAAATCAAAGAGCTACAGCTGGATTAATGAACCAACTATATTACATTTGTTCCGAAGAACCTATACATGTAGCCTCTCTGTAGCCGTGTTATCTGCAAGATGTCCGGCACATTATGTGGTAGATAATCCAATCATCACAAGCGACTAGCTCATGACAAGAATCCACATCAAGAGAACCCTCTTCGCCAGAGCAGAAATCAGTGCAAGCAAAAAAGGAACTATTAGAAGACAACGCTACTCACCAAGTCTCTGGAATAGTGTTCCACCCAAGATCTGAAACGTCATACCATTCCTCAACATGCCAGGTTACCTCCTCCACGTCAAAATTTTGCTTGAATTACATTTCTTGGAGGCGCAAGTCATCTGCCATTGATAATACATCATGCTGCTTCTCTGCCTTAATGGAGTAGCAGATTGAGACACCTTTCTCCCTCCCTCAGTTATGTCTGCCATCCCAAATTAGGGGTGGGCAACCTCCCCCAAAAGTGATCTCCAAAAATGTCACGAGTCACTGCTCCAAAAGTGCGAGGACCTGCACAATTCCATAGGCCATGATAGAGCGAACAATCCTTGCCTCAGTGTCATACTGGCCCCTGGGGCCTTGTCCCCCCACGACCACCCACCGCCCATCACCCCCCCAATGCAAAGAATGTTAAACAAAAGTTACCAGGTCAAAAGCCCTGGGAAAAGACAAACAAACATTTGGCATTGGGGCTTATTTTAGGGCCGTATGGGAGAGTGCAATAGTGTGTCCCCTCATTGGGAGCCCTAATTTCTTCAGGGAAGTTCTAAAATGTTGTGGCATCAAAACTACTGAACATTCAGGTGGAATGTGGTTTGGACATATTATCCACCTATCTCAAATCATCCCCTTTCCTGTAACTATGTTACATCCCTCCACTGCTCCATCTCAATAAGGCCTGCTTTATGAGAACACCAATATCATACTATTAGGTCTTGATAGTAGTCCAGTCGTTTCCTGAAACACATTATCACCAGTGCACCCAGTAGAGGCCATTTACACACAGAGAACTGGAATTTACAAAAGAGTTACTCGATTTTCAGCCAAAGAGGCACATTTGAATTGTGAATAACATCTCTAGGACTGAACACATGCTGGAAATTCCCAACCCAAACTGTGTTCTGCTTCGCCTCCCAAACATGTATCATCTGCATATCATCGTTAGTATGCCCTCTTTTATTTTCCTTCCTACTATGCTCTTATTATTTTTGTGATAGGATAAAGTATTCATTTTACTTTATCCTATCACACTCCCTCCTCTTTGTTCAGTGTTCCATCGCTTCACAATGCATAAACCCAATACACACATTTTGTTTGATTTTCTTTAATCAGGATACTGCATATCCCAAAGTAAAAAGAAATATGGAGCCACCATCAATACATATATTCATTATATTCCATGGAATTAAAACATTGCAATTGATCCTAACATTATACCAGCCACTAAGTATCACATGGTATTTAAGAAAGGGATGCCAATACAAACAATATAATCAGGGAAAGACAGGGATGGTGAGCACTGCATTCAAAGAATGTGCTGATAGCAAAGTTACTTTGTCATTGTGGCACATTGCAACTAGTACACCTATTCTCCCAACATTCCTGTTCATATTATAGATTAAAGTGCTTCCATTGAATGCACCCTTGCATTTTGTCACAGCTCTTTGTTCGACATATACAAATGCAACTCAACTAAGAGGCATGTGCTCTACTCTCAAGCACTCTCTTCACCTGTCCTTACTCTCTTTTCAATGCAAGAGTATATCCCTTGAAATGTGACTTTTTTATGCATGTTTTAAAGGGGTGAGTGTGTTTTGCACCTAACAGTTCTTGTCAAGTAATATATGCTCTAGAGCACCCAAAGGTGAAGAGGTTTGCAAAGCTTCAATAAGTGTCTCTGTACTAACACTCTCATTCACGTCAATGGATTTACTGGGAGTTCAGTGCTCTGTTTGGGACATTGACGCGAATATTTAATTTGATTGATTTTCCAATCCTCTCATATCTTCATTACCCGTTCTGGCTGCATGTCATTTCTTACTCATTCCCCAGAGCAGGTATCACTGTACGTTTGCCCATAACTATATAAACATGTGATATGTGCAACTACCACCTTCTTTAATCTCCCCACTGACTAGTAGTAGGGTATTTACTGCATACAGAACTATGAGTTGAAATACCAGATTAAATACAAAAAAAAAACATCAATAGATTCTAACTTTCATGAAGTTGTTTAAAGCTTTTTTCCCCAAAGTGGAGAGAATAGCCAGTGCATCCCTTCAGTGCATGAAACACAAACTGCCTTGGTGCACTCAAATGGTGTAAAAATGTGGGCATCTATAGCACCCACAATGTTCAATCCTTTTCAAATGTAATGCAAAGGAAGGTAGTAGTAGTTATTTATATAGCACCTTTTCCTGTTAGTCTGGTCTTAACACGCTTGTGGTGGGAACACCTTCGGGGACAAAGGTCCAAGTATGGGATAATTCTAAGAAAAAAGGCTTAGAATGTGTGTGTGCATTTTTTTATGATTATGTTTTTTTTGCATTTATATGGCGCTACAAACCCTCAGCCATCTGAGCGTTGCTTATTACCCACAGTGTGTGGTGCTCATTTATCGACCTCGGAAAGACGAAAGGCTGAGTTTGGCCCTGGTGGGATTTGAACCTGCGTCAGCAGGCTCTGCACGGATGTCAAAGCGAGCAATCTACTCACTGTGCTATCTGACTGGAATTTGCCCAAGTTTGGGGATTATGTGTGCTGGCTAGACTACAGTAAGCAACCCAAGAAGTCTGGCATATGGCTGGGTTCTAAGGAAGGTCACAAGAGTGTGGGAGTGCAAGAGACTCGTTATGTGTCCATATAGACCTAATGTTATCGTAGGTTGTCACTGCATTGTAATGTGTGTGGATGAATAGCCGTGCCTACGGCAGATGTCAACTGAGGTGGTACGTTTATATGTACCTTGAGCTCAGATGGAGCTTTATTTTTGATGTTGTTCTGTGATCAGATTGACAATGTGAAAAGATAAGCTACCATCATAGGCTCTTCTAGGCACATTAGGCAGACTACCATCATCCTCATAGGCCCTCATTACAACCCCGGCGCTAAACCATGGCGCTATTAGCATGGTACCGCATGCGGTACCGTAATTAGCACTGAGGTCCCTTTGCGGCACCTTACTTTAATGGCTGGTAAAACCAGCCGTTAAGGTCGGGTCCCGCAAAGGGACCTCGTAATCAGGCGTTAAGGGTTTAACGCCAGGGTCGTAATGACCCCCATAGTCTTCTAAGCGCAACAGACCGGCTATCCTAGTACATCTTCTTACTGGACAGACATGCTACCATATGATCTTGGATCATAGGATTTTCTAAACGCAATAGACAGGCTACCCTTTTAGTCTTACTATATATCTACTAAGTTCTATAATTAACTGCCATCGGGCATCTTTAAATGCAATATCAAGGATACCTGCATGATTTTTCTATGTGTTCCAAAGGCAAAGTTGTAGATCTTATAAGTGAAATGGATAGGTTACCATCATACATCTTATAGTGTTATGGACAGGGCAGGCTAACATTATAAGGTCAACACAAAATGCCCACTCCCAAATCCATCTAAGTGCAACACACTGCCCACCCTCCAATCTGTCTAACCTTCAAATTTCTTTTAAGTGTGTTACATGTAATTGCCTACACAGTTCAAGTGCAATATATGTGCTAGCCTTCACAGTTCTTCATGTGCAATACATATGCTAAAGTACCCAATTCTACTAATTGCAGCACATGTGCTCACTTAAATAATTGCTCCCGAGTGTACAACCATGTGCTAACCTTCACAGTTCTTCAAGAGCAATATATGTCCTAAATGTTCTAGGTGTAAAGAAGGCTAACATCAAGAATCTTCGTGCTCCAATACCAAGTCTAAGTGCAATAGGCAGGATAAACTGATAAACCTATTAATTGCAAAAGAGGGCTGTCCTAATACATCTTCTAAGTACAATCATCTATCCTCAGCGATCTAAAGTGCAATATCGGGGCTAACAGCAGAAATCCTTGTTCAAATCATCGGCTACCCTCAGAGTTTTCCTAAGAGCAACTACAGGCTAACATTGTCCATGGCCAACAATTCATCTAAGTTGCACACATTTCCTGCCCCAAAAATAGAGCTAAGTGTAAACATGTCCTGCCCCCAAATACATGTAAATGCAACACATTTCCAGCCCCTAACTCCATCTACATGCATATTTCCTGCCCCAAAATACAGCTAAGTGTAACACATTTCGTGCCATCAAAATATATCTAAGCACAACACATTTCCTGCCCCCATAATGTATCTAACTGCAACACATTTGCTTCCCCCAAAACAGCTCTAAGTGCAACACATTTCCTGCCCCCAAATACATCTGTGCAGCACAAAGTTAACTCCCAATACATCTAGGGGGAGCAGTAGGTAATAAACATAGTGTTATAATTGATGGTGGTACTGAAGAAGTGGCAGGGTTTTCATTTATTTTAGCACAATAGTGGCTGTGTTCACCGCCCATACCACCTTACCTTAGTTGTTGCTAAAGGTGCTTTGTCAGGCATCCATGGGTGAACAGGGGAAAATAGGGAGAGAGCTGCCCTTTGCATTTGACCCTTAAGTGGCTGGCTGCCAGGGCAAGGATGCCCTAGGGGGATCAATGAAGGGGGATATTTCCGGTCACATGATGTCCCTTGTTGGCCAATCCACAAAGGGGGTGGCTGGTGGAGGGCGGTGTGAATTGAGGAGTGGGTTTGAACAAACAGAAGGAGCAGGTGCTGGTGCATAGGGTGAACAAAAGAAACAGAAGGGCAAAGAGGGTTGGAAATAGAGCACTTACTCGATGTAGTGGAGCTCTCTGTGGATGGCACATGGGAAATACAGTATCCAAGCATGGAGATTAATCTCCAATGCCGGTCTCGTGCTATCCCTTTTGGCCAATCTGCAAAGGGGAGGGTGGGTGTAGCAAAGGGAGTGAGGTGGGAACCGTGGAGTGGGTTTAAACAAACAGAAGGTGCGGGTGCACGGGCAAAGGGGTAATTAAACAAACAGAAGGCCCAAGAGGGTAGGAAACAGAGAACTTACCCGATGTAGTGGGACTCGCAGAGCAGATGGCACAAGAGCTCAAACATTTCCTTTATACAAAACTGCACAATAGGGGTAGGATCCCCCACTATACACAATCCATTATCATCCTTAACACAAGGATCAGCATGGATAAAAACAAAGAAAACAAATGCAACCAGATTTCCAGAAATAGCCCAATTCTTTATTTCTGGAAATCCACAAATGTAACATCCAAAATTGTATACAAGCTGAGAGTGAATATAATTGCAGCTGGTAACCGTAAATAATGCAAACAGTAATGCCTGATGAAAATCCACCAAACCTATATTGATGGCTATTAGCTGAGTCAACCTATATTCTTCTAGAGCAGGGATCTGAAACCTTTGGCTCTCCAGAGGTTTCGGACTGCAGCTCCCATTATCCTTCACCATTGGCTATACTGACTAGAACTGATGGGAGTTGCATTCCAAAGCACATAGAGAGCCAAAGGTTACAGACCCTGATCTAGAGTGAGTTGTTTACAATTTGCCTGCTGATAGTTTCTCTGTTCTTGGCCAGTGTTACAATAAGGTACTTCTAGGTATCTTACTGCATTATCACAAGCAGAGAGCATCTCAGAGCAGCATATTGAGTCTATACCTATGAGATATGGCTCCACGGAAAGGCAGGAGGCATGACAACATGGCACTTCGCTTGGAATGACATACATTCTTGCAATGGGTTTTTCTATAATTGAATTCCCTTGTAAATTCGTTTTGTATTAAGTGTGAATTAACAAACGTGTGCTTTTGTGTTTTTTTTAGAACTGTACCTCTTGCAATCTGCATCTCTATGGTGATTGTCACAGTAGGTTATGTGCTGACAAATGTGGCATACTTCACAACAATTAGTGCAGAGGAACTGCTGCTCTCGAAAGCAGTTGCTGTGGTAAGTACAGAAAGACCCCTATCACAAAGGTTCATGCTTGCTTACTATAACAGTATGTTGCTTGTGACACTGTAGATGTAGTCCTGCTGTTTAGTACACAATGTTTTAATCTTTCGTCATCGATTTATTTTTGCATTAGTCTGACTTATCAAAGAGGGAGTATGTTTTTGTGTTTCTAAACCACCATCCACTGCACAGTTTAATTACTTTCTCCTTGCAGATGAGTCACCTCTCCTATAGAACCACTCAATGAGATTGACTGGCTCCCCCCACCAGGGTGCTGATGACATATAGCTTTTCAGTGTTTTACTGGAAAATGAACAACACCCTCTTTGTGTTTTACCACTTTTTAGTTTAGGAAAAATTGAAATTTTGGCAAGTAAAGAGTCTTGCAAATTATGTATTTTGTTCATAGGTCAGTTATTATCCCATTTCAATAATAGTACCACTTTAATTGATTTTCCATCACAATATTGTTATATTACAAGAACACCATCTCTATATTGGTTCAAATGCATGGTTACAAACATATTGAAATCACTGTCCAATCTACTGACTTTAAAACATGCATTATACACTAGCAAGGGTTACGAAAGAGCATCTAATCAAACAAGCATCATGAGCTCCCTAAGGATTCATATATTGTCTGTAGTTGCAAAGGCCTAAAAAGCTAGTAAGCAATATTATCATAGAAAAGAATTTGCATAAGCCTACAAAAAGCCTTTCAGAGGTTTTTGTAGTTTACTAACTGTATAGAAAAATCAGGCTATATTACAAAACAATGTAGTTTGTATAAACCCCTCCCCCTAATCTAGAGCATGTGTATGTAGCATGTGTGTGTAAATAATACTTAAGAATGAATATTCTATATCGATCAGTGATCATGTTATTATATTTCAAAATGTCAACCTTACAGATGTCACTCTAAGTATCAGTCATAGGAAGCTAGACATTGTTTTATTTTTTACAGGTGGATTGGGCTGTATCCATCTAGATCCAAAAGTCTTACATCAGAATTAGTAATGCAAGTTTTAAAAGAAAAAGTGATATAAACCATAGGTTCATCTGAGCCCCCAAGGCACCGTCTACAGACTAAAATGTCATTTGATTTACCACCATGTGAACTCAGATAATCCTTCTGTGAAATGTCGCCCAGGCTGCTCTCCAACCTGCCCTGTGAGCCTGTCGTCTTACCTTGAGTTGTTTTTAGCAAATGTTCTGTCTAATCCAACATTTTCTATTTTCACTTATATTTCTTAGAGTCTGGGCTTCAGTTTTGCAGAACTATCCATTAATGTATGTAATACCTCCTGATCATACCAAGGTGTAGAGGACTTCGACATTTTGACAAGGTATCATGATATTTGCAAGACACAAGTAGGGGGATTGAACTCAGTCATCTGCCATAAATGCAATTAAAGAATACTTCCTGGTCATCCCAACGTGATGAGGCCTTGTCTCTCCTTTGAACTTGGCCTTGTGTGCTGTCTGGTGTTTTCATGTGCTTTGAAAGAGATCTGCAGGTGTCATATCAGTGTTTGGATTGCAAAGAATAGCTAGTGTTTTCATGTCTGGATCACGTGTTAGGGTTCCATGTTTGAGAATGGATTTTCGACTGTTTTTTTAGGATTTCTGCTAATTCTAACGTGCATGTTGTGTTCTTCATTACCAATTCGCCCCCCATTCCCTATTCTCTCTGGAGTGCCTTGGCATAGTATTCCTGTGCACCTGGACATCAAGGGCTGGTTGTTTCTATTAAATCAATTACATTTGAAGGCCACTGCTTTGTGTCCTAGGACCTTTTATCTAGTCTTATTGCTTGCTGCGCATGTCTAATACTCCCTTCTGTGTTTAACCTTGGTACGTGCCGTGACTGCTGTTTTGAGCAAATTCAAAGCTTCTCAAATAAATGTGTTTTTGTAAGGTCAGCACTAATCTGAAGCCCTGCTGCTTCTATGCTGCAGCAGTCTCTGCGCTAGGAGAATGGTTGCACCTTCAGTCATCCTTTAATCTGTTACCCTGCCTGTCCAATAGGATTTTCAATGTGATTGCCAACCAGGTGCATACCCATGAAAACAGATATTCAAGCCAGTTATCCTCTTCAATTTCTTCCACCTCTGATACAATCTTAGTGTGAAGTTCTTGTAAGGCTTTGATAGCCCTTTTAAGGGTCCTATTCTCCACATTGTTTGCTGGTGTATACGTGCAGCAAGATGGGCCGATTTTTGTGCAAACAACTCCCTCCATGGACATTATCAGAGCATGGACATACTTATTTTGAAGGGTCATTAGCCTCACTCCCCTTGATTCTTCTTTAATGGCGTTGAATCATTTATATTTGCACTTGTTTGCAGAAACTCCCATCTGTTTATCTGCAACCACTTTACTGCCATTTGCTAGCCAGGGACAAGGTAGGAAGTCAAATGAATTGCTGCTTTACCAAATAGTTTATGTTTGTTTGGTATGAAATTACAGGCTGTATTGATTTTGCCAAATAAAATCCCCTTTGTTGAATTTTAGCTTACAAGACCTTTTATTGCGGACATTGTTAATCATCAGTGGGAAATCCCCATTATGTACCTCATTTTGAGGCACAACCAAGGATGGTGTGCTTATTATCACTATAGAGCAGAGGCCTCCCCAATTCAGGGGAAGCAGCATGCAGAACTTTGAACCACAAGCCCAGTAGTGATCCATTAGTACTGCTGTGTCAACTCTAATGCCTGGCATGTCAAAAATGCAACACACCCTGTGTTCATTCAAACCCTCACTGAGCCATTATTTCAGAAGCACGGAGTAGTATTTTTCAGTGGTAGTATTGGTAATGGTCCTTCCTCATCTTCTACCCAGGTGACCAATTTTGTATATTCAGGCCATTCTTCAATGCAGTTTATTCGCATTCTGTACCACCTTTTTAGGCTGTTCTAAGAGTGCCAATGCTTCGCATGATATCAATCCGTCAACCCATTCTTTAGCTATAAACACACTTCCTTTTATATATATAGCTGGCCTCTATTCCAGCAACCAGGTATTTCTTTCCCTTGTGCATTGCTGCACTGCAACATTTTATGGTCTTCTATTCTAACCCCTCCTCTATTCAGACCTCCCTTTATGTATTTCATTATCTTGTGTTGTGTTTTAGCGTTTATCATATGGGGCATTTGCTTTATAAAACTATCCTCCCAGGGAGAATCTGCCTTTGTCAAGCACTCTATGGAAGCTGTTTGACCCTGGAATTGTCCTTGAGTCCCACACAGTGCGAGGTGTGGCAGGCAATGTGATGTGGTTGCTGGTACTTCTGTTGCTATAAAAACTTGAGAGGCACTCATGTCATATGGGATGAGGGAACACACAAAACAGCTCTCATCAGACTTCTCTCTCCCCACTTCACTCATGTGTTCATACCACCTGCTATAGGCGATGTGGATAGAATTATAAATATACTTGCTCAATTGTTTTCAGTCATGTTGCACACTTCTTTTCAATCTTTTCATTAGTGTGCTTCACAGAACTCTTCAGGTGTTATTTCATGTGTCAATGTTACAATAGTTATACTTCCGTTTTCTGGTCTAACTATTATATCGGGGACCAGTTATTTTCCTGCGATAAAAATAATAAAATAGACACAACAAAATGTTAAATTTGTTGCTGTATTCATAATAGCTAGTGTACCTGCCTTTTTCAGATATTGGCATGTATATTTTCTCATAGGTGCTAAGAGAGAATATCTAATACTTAATGAACACATTGTGCTACCAGAGGAAATGTCTCTTCTTGATCTTAAAGCAATAAGTGTTCACAAGAAAACATTAGTTAAGAGTGTGACAAAAGTGTTTTCTGGAACAATATATGTTTTCATATTAAACAATAAAACTGTTAGGCAAATCTTCCAAGCTGCTAAAAATGTATAAGTATTCAGGAAGACTGAAAGGACCAACAAAATAACAACATTGCTATTGGGAGCATTTGATGATTCTCTTGGGATGGAAAAAAAGCCACACTCAGCTGAAAAACAAAACTTTAAAGAATGTTGGAAAAAGCTTCTTGCACTAAAAACTCAGTACTTTCATGTTTTATTCTTGCTGCTGTTCCTGCTGCTGATTGGCTCTGGGTCTCGCAGTGGTACTTCTTGTTGTCACTAAGGTGGGTCCATGCTTTCCTTCACTCTTCTTTAATTGTGGATGAGGTTGCTGCTTCTACTACCTAATGTCCTTCGAACTTTGGCTTGTGCCAATGTCTCACAAATGTTCTGCACACAACCTCATCCCCCAAATAGAAATGAAGGGTTGCAATAGCATTTACATATCAATATGCCTGTGGTTTCTTTGATGACTCTTGAATACTTCTGCCTTGCCTACACTTGTTGGAGATACATTTCACTGATTTATTCATAGCCATCAAATAGTCATGAAGTTCTTCTCCAAGTAGAGTGGCTGAATTCTCATAATCAGTACGAGCTAAAGTCGATTGGAGCAATTGGGGCACTCATTCTACACCCCATCACCAGCTCATGAGGTGTGGGGTGATGGACAGAGCTTGGCTGGTTGCGTGCAGCAAAAAGTGCGTGTCTTATTCACAAGAGGGATGTTATGTGCTCAAATACTTCATTTACAAAATGTGGTCTGCTGCTGCAACATAGTACCTCGAATATTCCCCATCTGTGAAACACCTCTTGTGTGATATGTAATCTGGATGTGTTCATGGACTTGCTACAATCCAGCGGGAAAATGGGCATACAACTACAATCATGTATTTGTAGCCATTACAATTTTGCAGCATATCTACATTGTCGATATGAAAATGCCAAAATAAAAATGGTACAATAGGACGGGGTATCGTTCCCCCCACTGTTCTTTGTGTGGCCAGCAGTACATTTCTGACATGTCATGCAATTTATAATTAAATGACTCACTGTGAGGAAGCTGAGGGTATCCTCACTTCTACTCGCCCTGGATCCTCACCTCAGGAAGCCAGGGAAAGTCCATCGCTCTTGGATCGCAACCCTGGGGGTGGATATTGAGGTAGTATCACCTGGGTAGAAGTCCTTGGGGAGTGAGGAGAGGATGTCTTTGGGTGAGACATGGTATCCCACTTTCCCTTGTCAGAATGAATCCTACCCTCCCGTGGCCTTCACAGGTTATTGTCAGTCTTTACCTCTTTCTTACACACAAAATGTCCCACAGCCATCCCCCATTAAGACTGGGAGTTCTGCACACTTCCATTAATTCACCCACATTGTTACTGAGACGAGGAAGAGGACTGTGGAGGAGTATCATTGCAATAGCCAGGCATGTCCAACTAATAGATTTAACTATAGTCAGGCAACTGAAGTAAAGGACTTGCACCTGCAACCAGTTAACAGGCCCCAGGTGCATAAAATGGGAGACCACCAGGGAAACAAGAGAAACCCACCTGAGAGAAGGACGCAGCTGGCAGATGTGGAGGAGGCAGGAGAGGGGCCGGCGGGAAGGACTAATGTGCTGCAGAAGAGTGAAAGACACTGGAGTGCAAGCAGGCTGGGAGCGGATCGAGACACTTGCAGTCCCCTTTGATGTGTGTCCCCAGCCAGAGCTGTGGGACACTGAAGTCGCCAGATTGCGGCAGGCTGCTGCAGCAAGGTTCGAGGATGGTGAGCACTGCTTGCTGGGGCTCCTGAGAAGCACATGCAGAGTGAAAGGAAGCTGGAAAGGAGAAACAAGGCACCGTGAGGGGAAGGCGCATATCGGTGAGTGTAAAGAAGGGGAAACTCATACCGGGGCACTACAGGGCCTGGAAGCAGGCATATGTAAATCTATGACTGTTGGTTTTGGAAACTCTATTGAGTTTTTTTTAATGCTGAACAAGCTGCAAAGTGTTATCAGTACTTTTAACAATGCAACAAGTATTATTGAATAACAAACTAAAGGAAAGCTCTGATTAGTGTATGAAAATACAGCACAAGTGATGAGCATTTATGAATATTGTGAAAACAAGGTGGGGAAAAGGATGAACATTAATGTCTATATGAATGGCACCATCTTGGTCCAGGGCCCTCTGCCCAATCGCCTACTTTTCGATAGGCGTCTCCTGCATCTTATCAACTTCCTTCTTTCTCCCGCTACTCCTACTAGCACCTTTCTGGCCCCTCTGCCACCTCATTTTTCCACGTCCTCTCTGGCACCCCCCCTCCTCTCTTGCTACTATGCCACCTCTGCCCACTCTCAGGCCCCTCTATCACTTCTGCTGCATGTACCTCAAGCCTGTACCCCACCTCAGAAGTCATTCAAATGTGACAACTTGCTCGACATTGCTACTTTCAACTCTCACTCTGCTGTCAAACACTCCTCTGACATCTGCCACCTCCTCAAAGAACAGGACCTGGACGTCCTCTCTCTCACTGAGACATGGCTCATGGCCAGCTCTGTCACAAGTTTTGACACTCTCCTCCCTGATGGCTAGAAGATACACTCCAAGCCCAGAATCAACCGACCTGCAGGTGGAGTAGCTCTCATCTTTTCCGAGTGGGTCCCTGCTTCTGTCATTCCCACGCAGACCTACACCTTCTTTGAATGCCTGGTCTGCAGGCTCCCCGTCTCTCCTGGGCTCTCTCTGACTGTGGCCACCATCTACAGGTCACCTGCCCGGGTTGCCTATTTCCTCTCAGAGTGGGCTGAACTCTCCTCATCTCTCCTTGCCTCTACCTCTCGACTCCTACTCCTCCTCCTCCTCAGAGACCTCAACATTCATCTGGATGCTTCTTATCCTCCTCTGGGCTGTTCTGCAACCTCTGCAACTCTCTCTTGCCCATTCTACCATCTGGTCCGACACACTCTGATGGACACACCTTGGATGTTCTCATCTCCACAGACATCCCCCTCTCTAACCATCTCACCACTCCTCTCTCTTGGGCTGACCACTTCCTGCTTTCCTCTCATCTGAAACTCTGTCCATCAGGCTAAGCCCACCCAAGCACTGCCACCTACCTTCTCAGTCATTTGGCCCATGAAGCGTGTCAGTGGATGCCTTTGCCTCTACATTCTCTGCTCCTCCTACTCCTGTGGCTGACGCACACTCTGACACAGCCCTATCTAAACTGCAACTCAACATTTCCATCACTCTGGACATCAATGCCCTGAAATGAGAATCCACCTGAAGCCCACCTCCAAGTGGAACTCTTGGTATGACACCAAGCTTGCTGGCCTGAAACGCAAGTGTTGAGTGGATGAGATGTAATGGAAGGCTTCAGGCACATCATATGATGAACTGGCCTGCTCCAAACACAATACAGACTCTCTGTCCTGTCCAAGAAGAGAGTCTGCATCCATGCCCGTGTCCCGGCAGCCTCTAACAACCTGGCAGAACTCTTTAAAAATTGCAAGGAGCTGGCCAATCCGTCTGCTGTCTCCACCTCTCCTGTTCCCTCCCAGGTCCTCTGTACTGTCCTGGCTTTGAACTTCACCACTAAAACTCAGAACATCCTGTCCTCTCTCTCTTCTTCCTCTACCTCTCTCGGCCCCCCTCTGGCCACCTCTCCCTCTCCTCCTCCTTGTTCCACGTTCTCTCCGAAAACACCTGACGATGTTTCTAGATGAGTCAGATCTATGAAGGTGTCTTCCAAACAGGAGCTCTCCTACTCCTCCAGAAACATCAAGGACCAGATAGACACCCTTGCTCCAGCATTGGCTGGTTGCTGCAATCACTCTTTCACCACTGGAACTTTCCCCTCTGTCCACAAACACTCCCTTGTGCACCCACTCTGTAAAAACTCTATGGCCAATCCTACCTGCCCAGGAAACTACCATCCAATCTCTACCACTCATTTTCTGGGCAAACTCCTGGAAAATCTGCCCATCTGCCAGCTTACTTTCTACACTGAATTTTTTGGTTGCCTTCACAACCTCCAGCCCAGCTTCCAGCCAGAGGCATGGAAGCTGCTCTCATGAACACCCAGGAGGATCGGCTCTCGAGTCTTGACTCCAGTCTTCCCTCTTTCATCATCCGCCTTGATCTTTGCTCTGCATTTGACAAGGTCAATCACGACATCCTGATCAATTGACTCTGCGAGAACCTGGGCATCTCGGATCAGGCCCTAGAGTTGCAGACCTCCTTCCTTCTGGACTGACCCTCCCAGGTCAGACATGGGTCCTTTCTCTCCACCACCTCTCTCTCCATGTGTGGTGTTCTCCAGGGCTCTACCCTCTCATCCTGGCTCTTCAATGTCTGTGTGACCCCTTTGGCTGACCTGATCTCTTCCTTCTCCTCTAACCTTCAATGTTATGCAGATGACACTCAGCTCTTTCTGGCTCCCCTCAGCCTCCTCTCAGCTCTCGCTCATTCCTGAATGTCTATCCGTGATTCAGGTTTGGTGTGCCTCCAACAATCTTTGCCTTATTGCCAGTAAGACTGAGATCCTTCTAATTGGGACCCCTGCTCCCGCTTTCCCTCTCTCACTCTGGCCGCCCTCCTTGGGCCCTCTTCCTTCACCTTCTTGCGAGGCAAAAAAACCTTGGTGTTATCTTCAACTCCACTATCTCCTTCTCTCCTCACATCACCAAACTTGTCTAGAAGGCCCACTACCAGCTGCACCCCCTCACAGGTATTCTTTCTTTTCTCACTTTCCACCAGAGGCTCAATGTCTCCAGAACCCTGTGTCTCTCTAGGTTAGACTGCTGCAACAGCAGTGTTCTCAGTCTGCCTTCCTCTACTCTCTGCTCCTCTGCAACTAATCCATAACAGGACTGCAAGATTTATCCTTGTTCTCAAGCCTGGGGACTGTATCTCTCCAGCCATGAAATCTCTTCACTGGCTCCCGGTGGCTGCAAGGATCAAGTTCAAGACCTTCTGCATCATACACAAGGCTTTCTGGGGCCGGGGCCCCCACTATATTCAACTCTTTTTTCTAAAATACCTTCCTTCCCGAGCCCTTCGGTCAGCTACCTCCAACTCTATAAGGGTCAGATGCTTCTCCAGGCAGAGAGTGTGGGTAGATATCTCTCCTCTGCAGGTGCCCATGCACATCTGTAATGGTCTCCCTGCCCCTCTCAAACTTGAGCCAGACCACATGAAGTTCTGGAAGCAGCTGAAGACCTTCCTTTTCTACTCTTCTTTCTCTCTGTTCTTCTCCTGCTGACCTACCTGTATGCTGTGCCGACTTGTTACTGGCTACCCTCAGAGCCTCTTTATGTACCTGGCTCCTCCATGATCAGTCTCCACTGCATTGCCTCTAGGCCTACCTTGCATGTAAGGGCTGTACTGTAACCTCTACAGTCCCCTGTCTCCTTGCACTTACCCAGAGCAGTGCTGACCTGGCTGTGCTTACTCAGAGCAATCGCTGCCCTGATTGCACTTCCCACTTCCCTCTCCCTTGCATTTCCCCCACTCCCTTCCCCCCTGCAATTTGCACTCTTTCATTTACACAATCTGAATGAGACAAGGCCTAGTAAGATGTGTATAGGTGTGTTATAAATGACATATCATATTGTATAATATCATTGTATTTTCAACATGGTGGTACATGTGTAGTGCATTGCATAAGTATAACAGTGAGAAATAACATAAGCAATGGGTGGCACAGACATAAGGGGGGGATGTTCCGCCCATAGCCAGAGCAGGGTACGAACAATAGAGGGATACTGGAACACATGTATATATTTTTGCCTGCTAAATATAGAGGTGAAACACTCCAAAGGAGGAAAGAGATTTTAGAACTAAGGAACATGGTTGAGGATATAGAGGAAAATGATGAGTGTAAATCCCAGTGTGATAACGACACAACCCTGAGTGTAGTTAAAGCAGCAGTATCTGGGGAAAAACAGTTACCACCACCCCCAGTAGAATGCTATCCAACCCTCCCCACCACCCGATCTAGCAATCCAACATATGTGCCCTTGTCAGCCACAGCACCAGCCCCATCTCTGTTACCACCCCATACCAAATGAATACTCACACTGCCGTACCAACAAATATTGAAAGAGAGATGGAGAGGAAAGCACAGAAGGAGTTAGAGGTATTAAAGGCAGTGCAGATGGAGCGGACATGGTGGTTGAGGTCCCTCAGGAAGGAAGGGAGCAAGTGATGGGAGAAGAGAAATGCAACTTTTTATTTAAAATGACATTTAACGTTGCATTTCTCGCAGTAGTGGCCTTGCTTGACCTCTCTGTTTATATCATTATGGGGCTGAATGTATACCCCACAAGTACAACTGAATCACTAATTCTCCTGATCAAACTACTTAGGCAATACTAACTTTGATGCTCAAACTGATGCCTCATGCCAATAGTATTATCGCATTAATTGCGAGCTGCATGGTCCTATTGGTGTTTTCATTTTCTCTCCCGGATAGCTCCACCCACACATAATTTGATGTTTAATGGAAAACAGGTTAGATGCAGTATTCTATCCAAGAGTTATTATTGGCTGTACCGAAAACTGATTCTCCCATGGTGTCAAAAAAAAAACTTTGGTAACCTTTTGTTCCCACTTTCAGATGCTCACAACAAAACAGATGTTATTCCTAAACTATGCCAATTAGGAATGCATCATTGCCAGAGTGACCCTTATATATGTATACATGACGGGCACACCCAGGGTGCTACAGATCGCGTGTAGGGGTTGTGGTTTAATAAAGTACAATATTACTTTAACAGCACACCCTGAGATCAGTCAGTCAAGCTCATACTGTTGAGTCCAAGGCCTCTTCCCAAGTAGGGATAGAATTGAGCCATAGAGTTGGACTAGGAACAGCAGAACCTCATCACATCCTTGATAATGTGTGCTTATTTGGCCTTGCCTTCCCACTGTTTGGGGCTCTGCCTCACTTAAGCCTAAATCCATCCATCCATCCCTCCCTCCCTCCCTCCCTCCCTCCCTCCCTCCCTCCCTCCCTCCCTCCCTCCCTCCCTCCCTCCCTCCCTCCCTCCCTCCCTCCCTCCCTCCCTCCCTCCCTCCCTCCCTCCCTCCCTCCCTCCCTCCCTCCCTCCCTCCCTCCCTCCCTTCCTTCCTTCCTTCCTTCCTTCCTTCCTTCCTTCCTTCCTTCCTTCCTTCCTTCCTTCCTTCCTTCCTTCCTTCCTTCCTTCCTTCCTTCCTTCCTTCCTTCCTTCCTTCCTTCCTTCCTTCCTTCCTTCCTTCCTTCCTTCCTTCCTTCCTTCTTTCCTTCTTTCCTTTCCTCCAACCCTCCCACTCGTCCACCGATCCATTTAACAGCAATCATCCACCAATCCTTTCACCTACCATACTTCCATTCATCCATTCTTGGCATGAGACAGCAGCGTGTGCAAAGCTGTACACAAAGGCTAGCTCTGAAAATGGCGAAACTGCTGGCTTCAACACAAAAGGAAAAGAAAAAGCATTGTTTACAAATAGAACATCCCTTCATTGATCTTAACCGTTCCTTTCTGAGTAGCAGCAGGTTACATGTCTGCTGTTGAACATGTTATGCAACTGCAGGCAATCCTTTGCTTTCACCCAGTCGTCCTCATCCCTGACGCTTCGATGCATCTGCGAGCTATTACCACACATATCGAAACGATGTTTGAAGAATCGACTCAGGGCAATGGCCTGTAGCCACGCATCTGCGATTATCTAGAGACAGTAGAGGTCCCCCTTCTCCCATGAAGCAGAGAGTTTGCATTCATGGTACTGCAATCAAAGAGCAACAGCATCTCCAGTCACCCCTCCCACGGCTGCATGATTAAAGTTCCTACAAACAAAATATTGTTTCAAAGCAGCTGAATTATTTTTTTTTTTTTTTCGATGCAAGAGTGAGTGCAGTAACGAGAGGTCGCAGGGTGCATCGTGACGGAGGTTGTTCGCGTTACAAGCTGTTAAAGCACGCGCTGGTTTCTGAGTGCATTGAAAAAGAAAGCAATAAAAAAAGATTTTGAATTAAAATAAAGTGCTGTAGCAGCATTTATGGTAATTCCCGCGCACCTATTTCGAAAGCGCTCGTAGGTAATTTACTGCATCTTTATCTGAGCCAATATTACCTCAGTGCTTTGGGAGTTTGAGGAGGATAAGATCTAAAATTGCTTCTTTTCTGCATCTCTCCAGGTTTATTCTAATGCCCTAATAACGCGCAATGTTCGTCTTCCTCTTGTTTTAATAGACCTTCGCCGAGCGATTGTTGGGAGACTTCTCACTGGCAGTTCCCATCTTCGTCGCCCTCTCCTGCTTTGGGTCTATGAATGGCGGGGTCTTTGCAGTCTCAAGGCAAGTGGCGTTCTCTGCAATTCTGCTGCAATGTCGCTGTTTCAACGTGTTACAGAATTAAAGATACACAATGTGGGAATGTCCAGGGGTGCTTTGCCGTGGAGTCCAGACTTAGGACCGGACTTGCATATGCAATTGGTTCTGGAACCAATGAAAAAGTAGCCCTCAATTGCAAATGTCCATGCGTTCCTTTTGTGACAGGCTGTTTGAGTAGAACCAATGGGGGAATAGTTGGTAAAACGTGCTGCAAATTGTGCATATGAAAGATTATTGGTTCCCTAATACTGGTCAAAATTATTATCAGCCCTGTGAAATAACTCAAACTGGCCCACTTTCACACAAAAAATAGGCCAGTCTGAGAGAGGGGCCAGTTAGAACAAAGCGAGTGCTGGTCCTACAGTCAGCATCGCTCGATAGGTGGCCACGGGCCACTCCCACTGGATGGCATGTATGGGATTAAGCAGGATGTGTTTGTTTCTGTCAGCCTTTGTTGTAATGTGCCTTATATTTCACACTGAGAGCCCTTCCTGGAATCAACAATGTTCACAATAGGATGCACCTGAAAAGGTGTTGTTTCATGTGTGTTAATCTTCTCAAACGAGTCAGGAACATTGTAAACAGGACAACTGTTAGGCAGAGTTTGTATGTAGTACCCTCTTTGACCACTACACACAACTAGGACTACAGGTGTAAACAAAACCAACCTTTGGTATAAGTCTGTAGCACACAGTTTTTGGTAGCGAGCTGAGCAGCCAGGCTTATCTCAAGAGGGAATGTGAGCTGTAAGGGTGTTAAAGTGGTCTATAACTACAAGTATTCAGATAGACACTTGTACTCAAGGTTTCTTGGTAAAAACACTTATTAATTTATTACACAGTCAGAAAACATTCACTAAAAGGAGGCAATCAATATCACACAAAAATATTCTACAGTACTTTACACTACCCGGATCTGAGGCATTTAAACCACTTTGAAGGAGGAGCAAAATGGCATTCACAGCATTTGAAGTAGGAGCAAAAAGGCATAAGTTAGTAAAGCGAATATTAGAGTTATTCAAAAACAGTGCAAATAGTTTGAGTTTACCAGAGGAGTTGGTCCAATGCAATAGGTAGGCCAAAGTCAATGGGCTAGAGTCTTGTATCGGTAAAAACGGTTCTGGTAGATAAACGGAAAAGCCTTTGCCACGGTGCTCAGAAGTAGTTCATAGAAGAAAGATTCATTTGTCGGGTCACAAGCTGACTAGCCCTGCAAGTTGCCAGAGTTTCAAGCACTTTCACAGTGAGAGGTAAGTTCTCTTGGTCGGGTTTTCACAGTAGATTATGTTGAAGAAAAGATGCAGCTGAAGAATTTTCATCCTGGCAGTTCCTGCAGATCTCGCTGTTCCTGAGCTTCAGTCGTGGGGACAAGAGGGAGGATGTCAGGGGACTCCTGTACTACACAGGGACTGGTCACAAAGCTAGCAAACTGGCAAATCTTCAATTCCGGTGGCTGTCTTCCTGCACGCAAACTGGTGTCCTTCTCCCTGCCTATTCGGTTTCCTGCAGCACTCTGAGGAAAATACAACCAACTACAAGAATGGTATCCATGTGAGTTATGAGTTGATTGGTCCCACCAACTCAAAGGGAGAAGTCGGCTATAGGCCCATATTACCAAATTACTGTGATTGCAAGCAGACGTCCATGACCAAATGATAATGATGTGTTATTATATAGCACTTAAGCTTAAGCGCTTTACATAGAAGAAATATACACCCAATATCACCCAACCTGTGTTGGTACCCATTTATCGACCTCAGAAGGATGAAAGGCTGAGTTGAAGCATTTGAGAACAGACTAAATCAGTCACTGAAGTGTGCCTGAAATAAAACTTTAATGAGTCTAGCAATTATTGTATCGAATTCCAGAAATACACATTTTTTGGCATTCCTATTCTTTCTTATTTAGGTTCAGTGCTGAAAGTGTTAGACTTGTGGCCCTCATGTTCTAATTTTTCTTTTTTTTTAAGGGGCCTGAACAAGAAAGTTAGCCACTCCAGAATTAAAGAGCCACATGGTGCTGGCCACAGCCCAGGAGCTTGCATTGCAAAAAAGAAAATAACAAAAAAAGACATTTTTAATTTTTTTAGAGGTCGCAAGGGAGACCACAGAGGTCGCAATTGCGACCTCTGGAGACCCCCAAATGACATCCCTGAGCATAGGAACAAAGGGATCAAACCTAGTTTGGCAAGCAGAGACAAACTCTAGAAGGACCTTTCCAAAAAGAAATGGCAAAAAAAGAAGACCGGGACCCATTTAAACAAAGGAGGCTAAAATGCCTTCTTGAAAAACATGGCTCCCGCAATTTAACGCTACCGGTGTTCGCAGTCGGTAGAAATCATGGTAGTTTGTTGTAAAACCACTGCCACCAGCCATTACGAGAGGAAAGGGTAGCATTTGACTGCTACATGAGTTTCTAGACATAGGGGATACTTGGTAACCCCTCTAGCACTCTGTTGTAAGATAGGATGTGCTGGGTCTAGGAATTTAAAAAGACTAGTAAAGTCAATTTAACTTTACTTTCTCTGGGAAACAGTAGTTTATCCCAGAGAAGGTATTTAAACCTTGGGACAGCCTGAAAGGCTTCCCTGTGTCAATGCACTGAGGGTGCTGTGACGCAAATGAAACGATAATGCCTATGGAGTTGTCTAAAACTCCATAATCAGGGAACACAAGCAAAGTTGCTGGGGGTCTCTAAGGTGAAAGAAATTAGCACATTTATGAGAATTCTTCCTAACACCCTATGTTTGTCTAAGGGGGTCATTTTAGAATGGGTCTGAAGGGAAAAATGAAAGTGTAAAAGCAAAGTGTGATGCTTTTACACCTTTATTTTGCACACCTGCCCTTTTCCGTGATGAAACAAGTCATAGGAGGGCTTTGGAGCGCTCTTAACATCTCCTTCTTGTATTCTTCTACTGTCTTGTATGTGCACTTCATTTTACGCCTACATGCGATTTCCATAAAAGCTTAAAATGAATGGCTTCTTATGGAATCTGCATCGCATTAGCACCTGCTACTGAGCAGGCAGATTCTAGACCAGTTGATTGGTAAATGCCAGGCGGAACACCTCCCCTGTCCCCCCTGAAATTTGCGCTGAAGGGTGGGTCTTCCAGACATAGCTTGGTGTTAGAGAGGGGAGACAAGCCTTTTCTTAAACCAGCCGTTTTAAAATGGCATGTGTTTTTGCAGAAAGATGGATTTGCACAAACGCAGCAAAACGTTAGTTACAAGTTTCAGGAAAGGCTTCCACTGCCTAACAAAAAAATTAAACGCATGCAGCAGCCCCCTTCCCACGAATGCAAGCGAACTTATAACAACGTTATGTCTTCTTTCACATCTGAGGGGAGGGTGCTGATGTGTGCACCTGCTTTTATTTAGGCATAGAAGTGAGGGAAGTTGCAGTGTTAAAGTGTTACTGTGTTGGTGCAGAAAAACTTGTAAGCTGCAAGTTTCAAGAAAGGCTTGCATCCCCTCTCTGCATCAGAAAAATGAAATGCGCACATCTGACCCAGTGGTTTAGCACAGAGCTTGGGGACTCCCCTGTGAGCCATGCTGAGGGCCCACCACCAGGCTTCGCAACAAATTGCGCATCACGCCACACTTTGTGCCGACCTAGATTACCACGCTTGCATAATAGCACAAACGTGCTGCTGCAGGGGTATGCCACACACTGCACTAGGAGAGAGATATATGTGTTTTAATGCTTTATACAACACACTTCCTGAGAAACATTGTGTTGTAGGGTAACACTAATCAAAATATGCAATACATGCAAGCCACCAACAGTGCACAGGAACAGGCTTTCATGTCATCGGGTAGTTGGAGCCCTCGGACTTAAAAAGAAATCGTGTTTTTGTATTCACGCTGTCTTCATAAAGTCATTATTGTGGTTACATTGTAACATACATAATGTATTTATGAAGGCTGAGTGACTTCAAAAAGAAACTAAAACTTTATTTTTTATTTTAATTTAAATGTTTTAAGTCAGAGGGAGCCCCCTCCCAGAACATGTGGTGTGGCCCCCTGCACTGCAGATGGTGTGGGGGCTCCCACTATACCAGTGATCAGCCCCTTCCCCATGGATGCAAGCCAACATAAAACAATGTTAAGTGTTCTTTCACATCCGAGGGGAGGGAGCTGATGTTCACACTTGCTTTTTGTAAGGCAGAGAGGCGAGGGAAGACTTTCTGAAACTAGCAGTGTTAAAAGGTGTTGCATGTTAGCTCATTGTGTATGTATGCATGTGTGCAACGAGTGTGTATGTAATGTGTGTGTGAGTGTGCGTGTGAATGAATGTATGATGTATCGGAGCTGGCTATGAATGTAAATACGGGAGTGTGTATGGTCAATGGGATGTTTAAATTAGTGAGGGAGTGTGTAAGTGTGTGTGTGTGTGTGTGTGCACGCGTGCACGCGGCGGATAGAGGGTGGGAGTTGGGGGGGTGGTGGTTGCTGGGAAAGGGACCAGTGGGAAACGGGGATACTTGGGTTGCATGCCAGACAACCCTTGCGGTAAGTGGCCCGTCCCATCAACAATTAGCCCCCGCTGGAATGCACGTGTCATTGCACCCCTGGTAAATGGTGCCTGCAAAGCGTAATTTGCATGAGGCGTTTAAATATTTGCAAAATACACAGAAAATCTAAAGCGTAAAGGCTCTTTAACCTTGTTTTCGTCTTTACTGTTCCACTCCCCATTCCAAACGTTGCAAGTTGGATGCAGGGGACTCAACAGCACGTCAGTGCAAACATGGGTGGTCCCTTGAATGCAATGTGCTTTGTTTCCAAAATGGCCCTGTTTTACCATTAAATTCAGATACATATAGAGATAAACACGTTCTTCTTGAGTCTATTCTTATCTGTTAAGAACAGACAAGTGCCGGCAATTGGATCACTTTCATAGAGGTTGGGGCAGGTAGGAACACTTTCCTAAGTTCCTGCCCATTTGGAACTATTTTCTGTTGTTCAAGGTCAGTGCGTAGCTGAACCGATCCATTTTCTCCAATATAGACCATGGCTAAAGTCTTTCTATGACTATGGTTTGCTATGGGATTCACTGGACAGAGAGGTCCCTATTGAAAACCACAGGGTGTTTATGTTAGAAAACAACAACAACGAATATAAATTCAAGGAGACAGGGAATCAAATTACATTTGGGTTTTAAACTATAAATATATGAATTCAGCGCAATACCACTTTTCAATCTTTCAGGCTGGTGACCTTAAGCAGCATTGAATCCAGATGAGCATAGGGGAAATGAACTGTAGCCTGCTGGTGAGCCTGGGAGAGGGCTATTTTGTGTGGAATTGTAGCCAGCGGAATTTCCACTGTGCGGTTCAAACTCTCCCGAACTTCCTTTTGGTGTTCGAGTGGATTCATGCTCACCCGTTAAATAAGAGGCACGTGCATTTGAAGTTTGTGGATCAGAGAAAGCATGTACTGTCTGGTCCGTCCACTCGGGTAGAAAGGTCTCTGTGACTCCTAAGGTGTGTGTGTCAAGCAAGGAGTCTTATAGGTGATTGCCTGATCTGTAGGGAGTCAGCGCAAGGAATGTAAGACGAGAGTAATAGTGCCACAATAGTTTAGGCCTAGGATAAGTCTGAATGGACATGGACTACTTGTAACTCTAGTATGTGTTTGTTTAGTTAGCCAGCATGCACACTGTTACAGTAATCTAAGCATGGCAGCACTAATGACCAGACTAGATCTACTCTATGGGCAAAGCTAAGAAAAGGAACATTTGCTGCAGATGTTTAGGTGAACGGGTGCCCTCTTTGTCACTGCATTGACCCCTGCAGGTGACATCCCCCCACATAATTCGTTTTCAGTAATAGATACCTAACACATCTGTGCATATAAGGGAATTATTGGGTAATTTAGATGAACCACTGATAAGTTGAAAACGAGCAGGGAGAAGCAATAGGGAAATACTCCTCATGCACAAACAACCCACTGGGCAATCCTGCCCGCCTTCCTATGCAAACCTTTCTCTCTGTCACTTAAGAAAGGATGCAAGCCACTTAAGAAATCAATTAAATTGGCCTTCCTTCAAAATCTGCTTAGGATTGTTCTAACCACTGGGTGAAAGTATCGAAACAGGTCAGGGAGAATGTGCAGTGTATATTGCCCTTGATCAAGGGCCTTCAGTAAACATTGTTTACTGTTTAATAAGGCTGCCATTGTTCCTAGACTTTGCCCAAAACTTGATGAACAGTCATTCTGCCTACTCCAGGCCTTTAACATAGAAGTAACCGATTGTAATATGCCATTATTTTGTGGGATTCCTATGGTCTGTTTTGAGAATACAACCCATTTAAGGGTTTCAGAATCATATCCTTAGCCAAAAGTGCATTGGCTAAAATATAATCAGTCTTGACAAAGCTTGAGGTCAGCCCTTGTTAAGAAATTGGGGAGAGGATTTGCTAGGAATTAGTTTGATGCCTAGTTTGTGGATATTATTTAGCGGTATCCTGAATAGAAACAAAGTGATAGGGGTGCACCATGGACACTGGCGAAGGGATTAGTAACACTTCTATGGGCCCGGTCCCTCCTTAACCCCAGTGGTATCCTTCAATGAAAACATTCTACTGAGATTTCACTTTGAAAAACAAAGTTCTGGAAACTAAGTCCTAGGAAGACTGGAGAGATTTGTCTATAGGTACAGCAGCACATACAGTAACCCGCCACGTAAACTCTCCTTCACGTTTTCTATGTAGATGCCCGCGCACAGGTTATTGTGTAACACTGCCACAGCTATTCATTTGCTGTGTGCTTTTTGGGAGTTCTCTTGGAAGCTACTGGCATGAAGAAGACGGCTCACTAGAGGACACCTGACTAGATGAAGGAGGACACAACATTCCAAGCAATGTTACCTCATAATCCCTCTTTATGAAAAGACTGGCCTTAGCTCAGTGGTCGAAGTGTACGAAAAGAAGTAGTGGAACTATGTTCCCCACTGGTCTGCCCCGCTCCCCATAAACTCCATCCCTGTGTCCCCTTCCACACACAATCCAAACCCCCAAACAAACACACCTGCTCTTTATGAGAATGTTCAGTGCAGTGCACTGAAATGCAAGATTCAACTTCTTCCTACACTTTTATTTTATAACTAAACCATTCCAGAACGGTTTATTTTTAAAATAAAAGTATAGGAACAGTGAAACTTAAAAATAAAAAGTATGGGAGCACCGCTGCCGACCGCTCCTGCCCACTTCGACCACTGCCTTAGCTGTAAACTATTCTTATGTCTAGAAAAAGACGACATTTGGAACGTAACACAATTTGTAAAGATTGACAATGTTAGAACATATTCAAGTGTGACTGCAGGGGCAAATGAACCATTTAGCGTTTAGAGATGGGTTTTCCCTGGAGAGGAATGTGATAATCTGCCCAGAATTGATTTGGTTGAAAAGCATCTGCACAACACACAAGACCTTAATATTTACCATATCTCCATTTTGTTGCATGCATGTAAAAGCTTGTCATTACATTCATGTATTTGTTACTGGATGGACAGATCATGAGTCTGTCACATGACTTGAATCAAGTGGCAGAGCTGGGGCAGCCCCTCATCCTTCAGAGGTCGAAACAATTAATTACCCTGATCACAAAGAAATGTGTCTACATATATATATTTTGCTTTAATGTCTTTCATTCCTAGTGGACTTTATTTACATCAAATATAAGCCAAGAATGGAAAACTGCAGAATCGCCAGACCTATTTACTGTGTCTCAACTGTTAATCGTATTATATGCACTTACTCTGTCTGTGCAGACTATTATCGTTTCAGAATTTCAAGAGCTCTGAATGACTGTTGCTTTTCCCCATGTTCCCACCCTCCTCGAGCGCTTTGAAACACTTGCCTTGTGTATAGGCGCTTTACAAATAAACGTTACCAATGAACAAAGATAGTGACATAAGAATTAAGATGGAACATGTACTGGCTTAGAGCAGTGTGGATGTATACTTTTGTAAGTGGCTTTCCCTCCATGTGTCCCTTGATTTCATGTGATTACAATCTCTCTGTGGCTATGACTAATGACTAAAGTCCTTTTACATGTTTCCCCCACACCAGGATGTTCTTTGTTGCGTCCCGCGAGGGTCACCTTCCGGAAATCCTGTCCATGATTCATGTGCGCAAGCACACTCCGCTGCCAGCTGTCATTGTTTTGGTAAATCAAACAAATGTCTATTTTTGTGCTTTTGAAATGGTGTGCCTACAGTAGGCCATTGCAATCTAAGATCGATGTTGTATGGGCAAGTGTACAGTGTTTGATTTTTTTATTTTCTCTGTGAGTATACAATATTTGAAATGTAGTCGTGGACCTAATGCACAAAGGAAAATGGTTTAGGGTAAGAGCTTCCCTCAAATAGCCTTACTTTCCAAACCGACTATGTGTTATTATTACAATTCTTTAACAATGGTCATTTGTTGAAAACCATTCCTGCTGTGGATTCCATTTCCAGTTCATACTCTGTTGATTCTGTGCGTCCCACCGCTATTATAATGGCGGATTTTACCTCATTTATCATCCTTTTAGTTTTGGCTGAAAGTTCGTGAAGCCACTTTGGCCCAAATATCCCTTTATAGTGTATGGTTTCAGATGTGTGTGAAGCTACAGCAGCAGTTTGGTTGGCTATTTTATTTCTGCAGAACATTCCTCCTTTGAGGGTTTTGCCTGATCCTTAGATGACCATGTCGGCCACACCCCGATTCGAGCAATACTCCAGTATGTAACTTCATTCATAACAGTATCTCTTGCTCCCTTGCCATCTCCCTGACCCATAGCTGGAAATCAAATCACACAATTATAGTAAGTAATGACGGCTGCCAAACAGGGCTATGCTTCTGTACATTCGGCCTACAAGCCACAGGCTACGTTTTGCAGTAGAGAAGTCCTCCCTAATTACTCTCTCTAGAGGTGGGGAAATTGTAAAGAGATTCAGTGCAAGTATAAGGTTTGGGTAGTTTGAGTGGGAATTTGTAAAATAGCCATTACACAGAGTGGGTTGCAGAGGCGTTTCTAGGGGGTGGCTAAGGGGGCTATAGCCCCTGATCTTTTGGTTGTAGCCCCAGATAGAATCTCAGGAGCTACAGCCAAAAGGCTAGCTAGCCCCCAGTTCAGACAGGTCCGACATCAGCTTAGCCCCAGGTCTTTTCCAGACCTAGCAACACCCCTGGTGGGTTGTCCTGCAGCATGAAACATTCGTGGGCAGACTCCTGCTTGCTTTGGGCTGCCTTACTGCATTGCATCATTAATCAACCATTTGAGCATTGGGTGTGGCAGCCTTGTTTTCTAATGCAGGAAGCAACAGAGAGGCATTCAAAGTGGCATGTGCAGTAGGGAATATATGTATTTATTTATACATGCATGCACCAATGAAGCTTCAATATGCTAATTTCTGAAAGTGCCAATACATTCTTTTGCAAATGAAACACAGCCATAGAAGCTTACTTTCATAATGTAATTTGCACGTGCTGAGTTCTCAAATTGTTCAATGTGATATGGATTGACTCATTCAGTTGTGTTACTTTTCTTTCTTTGTACTATGGCACTTGTAGTGCCTTGTTTATAACTAGTGTGAAAGCCTGTGTACACAGGGCCAACTTACAGGTTTTCATTGACATAGTAGGACCACTATATATCCTAAGGCATCAAACAGCTCCCTGCAGCGGTGAGACCAAGCAAAGCTATGTGAATTGACATTGTCTCTATATATCTTAAGGCAACAGCTCCCTCTATATATCTTAAGGCAACAGCTCCCTCTAGAGGTGACAGCAGGCAATGACTGCATTGGAAAAACATAGATCTGCCTTTTATTATACTGTTAGATTATATAGATAGATTAAGCAGAGGTGTAATTATCTCGGGATGCGAATAGAGATGCAGGAATGGATGGCTTTCCATTACCTGATGTGGTGCACCGTGAAGTTTCTGACCTTGCCATTCATATGTGATTGCTTTAGGAATATAATTGAGATGCATTTATTTCTAACGGAAATGGAAATATGCTGCAAATTTACTTTGGCTTCAGAGAAAAGTCTTACTGCAGGCACACTTCCTACACTAGGTTTCATGTTTAAATGTGTGCAGATGTACCACATGTGTCCTATCCAAGAACAGAAATGTTATACCCATCACATTGAGGATGATTATATAACATGCTATTGGAGTAGATTAGAGATGGTTTTGGGTCCACAATGGATATAAGTGAGTTCCCATTTTGGCAACTCAGTAAGCATTTCAGCTGTGTAGGGAAGGAGGCAATGATGACAGAGGATAGCTCAGGGGCAACACACTCACCTTGGAAGCAAGCCGACGCAGAGCAACACAGGTTTGATTTGCAGTCCGTGCTTAGAAACCTATTAAGCATGTTATAAAAAACTAATCATTATAATTATTATGTAAGGAAAATTGAGCCGTTTTTAACCAAATGTTGGGGGAATCTGCTGGCCTGAAATCCTTTCCCTTTGGTGGGTGGGGGAGAAAAACTGTGTAGATCCTTAGCCTATTTAACTAAAAATATAAATCTAATTAATTCCCCTTGGCAGAACACTACCGAGTGATTTTTGTTGAAATTCTAAATGAACAAAGCTCATTCCCAGTGTGCAGTGAACACTATAGCCTGTAATTTTATTGGGTAATCCTATGTGTGCTGTTCACCCGACTTCGGAAGAGGGGTGTCTTTTTTCCCTAAACTAGAACAGTCCCTAAACTCCTAGCTTCCCATACAGAGGCATTTAAGTGGAGGGGGGTCTGGAATCCAAAATTCTTCAATCATCCCAATTGTTCTGTCTGACTTCCTCAACAGAGACCAAAAGTAGGGGTGTCGAAAAAAATAACTGCTAAATAACCTTGTTTTATTCTTAAGAAAAAAGATTGGGTGAAATCATAATTGACATCTGCATTGCACCAATCAGTAAACCAAACTGCTAGCTCTTTTACTAGCAGGGAACATCTAAATTGCACAGCATTGCATACGTAATTGTTTTTGTATATTGATCAGTTTAATTATTTCTTGAAGTGAAATTTGGAGAAAGTAAAGAATTGTGATGTGTGTTCTTTTCAACTCACTTGTGTGATTTATTTATGTTGCGAGATGTTTATTGTGTTGTGCCACGGATAAAGTGGTATTTAACATTTTTGTGTGATTTTCTTAACATCTAATTCAAATAAATATAAATATATTTCCAGTACACCGGCCTGATTCTTGGCTCATTGGTAGCTCAGGGGGAAGGATCTAAGGGGTATTTGATGAATTGGAGATATGTCTGAATAAAAGAACTGGAATTAACCATTCATTCATATCCAGTCATTTTGTTTAGAAGAAAATCAGTGGTAAGTTTTACCAAAGTAAAAAATACAGTAAAAATACAGAACATTTAAAATAAATATATATACATATTCAGTGAAAAAGGGAGAGAGACACACGGGGCAAGAGCGGGGGTCGGGGGAGGGAGAGAGACCCACGGGGCATGAGCGGGGTGGGGGAGGGAGAGAGACCCACGGGGCATGAGCGGGGGGCAGGCGGGAGGGAGAGAGACACACGGGGCATGAGTGGGGGGCAGGCGGGAGGGAGAGTGACACACGGGGCATGAGCGGGGGTGGGGAGGAGGGAGAGAGACACACGGGGCATGAGCGGGGGTGGGGGGAGGGAGAGAGACACACACGGGGCATGAGCAGGGGGTAGGCGGGATGGGGAGAGACACACGGGGTATGAGCGGTGGTGGGGGGGAGGGAGAGAGACCCACGGGGCATGAGCAGGGGGCGGGCGGGAGGGAGAGAGACACACAGGGCATGAGCAGGGGGTGGGCGGGAGGGAGAGAGACACACGGGGCATGAGCGGGGGTGGGGGGAGGGAGAGAGACACACACGGGGCGTGAGCAGGGGGTAGGCGGGAGGGGGAGAGACACACACGGGGCATGAGCGGTGGTGGGGGGGAGGGAGAGAGACTCACGGGGCATGAGCAGGGGGTGGGGAGGAGGGCTAGAGACACACGGGGCATGAGCGGGGTGGGGGGAGGGAGAGGGACACACGGGGCATGAGCGGGGGGATGGCGGTTCGGGGGAGAGACACACGGGGCATGAGCGGGGGGTGGGCGTGAGGGGGAGAGACACACAGGGCTTGAGCGGGGGTGGGGGGGAGGGAGAGAGACACACGGGGCATGAGCAGGGGGTGGGGTGGAGGGAGAGAGACACACGGAGCATGAGCGGGGGTGGGGGGAGGGAGAGAGACACACGGGGCATGAGCGGGGGTGGGGGGGAAGGAGAGAGACAAACGGCGTTCGTGTGCAAGCAGCAGATCCCGCTCCTCGGCCCTCCGCTGGCCATCGTGTGCTGATGGCGTGAGCGGAGGGCTGGAGGAACAGGGAAGACACGGAGCATCAGTGGGGGTGGGGAGGACAAGAAGGACACACGGGGCATGAGCGGGGGTGGGAGGAACAGGAGACACACACGGGCAGGGGCGGACTTACTGTGCAGGCGGCAGATCCCGCTCCTGCTGACAAAGCCTCTCATGCGAGGAACAAAGATGGCGGGTGTCTCTGAAGCCAGACGCACTGCAAGCTTTCACTGCATCCAATGAGAGAACACGTCAGATGTCCGCGGACATCACGCAAGCTGCTTGCCCAATCACCGTCCTGTCCGCGAAGCAAACAGGGAAGTGTGTCCGCGAAGCGAACACAGATATCACTAATTTTTTTCACTTACATTTTTGTCCTTTTTTAAAAAACTACTGGACGGATTTACACCACGCTTTCGGGACCAAGCCGCCGCTCCTGTCGCAAATTTGGTGTAAATCCATCCAGCGGTTTGGGCTATAGGCGTGAGCAAAGTTTTTTCCCAATATGTCTATGGGAAAAAACAAAAGTTTTGGGACCCCCCTATAACTTTTCCCCCACTGGACGAATCCTCATCAAACAAAAAAATTCAGAGTGGGCCATATACTTTTTTTGCAAAGTTTGGTGAGGATTTGTCCAGGGGGAGCGCAGTTATAAACCACCCAAAAAGTGCTCTTCCTATGGAAACACCAACTTAACCATAACTACATGGCCACTACCGTGGCCATGTAATATACCTATATATATATATATAGTAGTGGGGAAAGGGGTCAACATGGGTCGGGATGGGGTTAAAAGGGTAGGAAACGGCAGCTTGGGAGGGTCTCCCTTGATAATAAAAAAAATACATTGTAATTTTTCATTATTTTTTACCTCTATAAAACTTACCACTCTGAATTGTACTTTGGTAAAATCACATATAACCCTCTTTATTGTGTGACACTTAGCTTGGGGAGGGAAGCAACTCCCTGTGTTGAGGGTGGGCTCTCAATAAATCGTTACAACACATACTCAAACCATCATATGCCCTTAAATGTTCATTCATCAACATCTTTCATTCATTCCTCCAACATATAAGCTTTTATATTCACCTATCCCCATGATCATTCATTCACACACCCTCCTTCTCCCTCTAATAAAATCATCAATTATTGTGTTCATACTCATACGTCCACCCCTCATGTAACCATCTCCAACTTTTCTGCATTCTCCTCGGCATATCTCCACCCCTTAACTTTGTCTTTTTTCATGAATTCAGAACATGAGGTAAAACATGTGACTTTGTCAAGCATGTTATGTTTGTATGTGAACATACATCCCAATAGAATGTTGCTTTTAAGTAATATGTTGCTTGTCAAAACAGCATTGTAGGGCACTCCGGGTGAAATAAGCATGACTTTTGATCTCTTAAAAGTGCCAAGAGAATAGACAGCGGATCCTGCCGCCTTCTAACAATTGTGCGACTAGTTCCTTTCTCGTCAAACAATTCAACGTAAGACTCTTAGATTCAGAGCAGAGTAAGAACCTGTGACCCCTCTTTTAGGTATGGGCTGTGTGGACCGCAGAGATCCATTTACATACCCACTTTGCACTAATGCTCATATGAGGACGTATAACACTTCCCCATTACCATGCAGTACCGATGAACATTGAGGATTTCCTCTTTACATAGTCAGGCAAGGTAGAAGCTTACCTTGTGTTCTCACCAAAGTGCCAAGGGCATGCCGACTATATGGCATGTGGCTTTGGAGTGTACTCTTTAAGAGAAGATTAGGAAGTCTTCCAATATGAATAGATCTTTTTGTATCTAGCCCCTATGTATACGCTCGCGCTCTATTCCTACCCTGTGTTCTTACTGTATGGGAAGACACAATGGCAGGTCTTAGCATCACAATTAGTTTTTCGCACTCAGGCCACCATTCCAAATATCAAAAGCGTTACCCGTTCTTTCTAATTTCTGGTGACAATTTTTTAAATACCATGTTCTGTCATGTCCTAGGACCTTGTGAGTGAGATTATTAGAGATAGGCAAGTCGCAGTAATGCTTGAGTTTATGCAATTTGCTTGATGTATCCATGATGCTAAATCATTAATTAAGAACACTGGTCTGGGACGCATCAAAACTGCTGGAGCGCTCAGGATGCCAGGATTATATGTACAACATCACAGGAGGAGTCATCATGGCTGGCTGCTTGCAGTGGACAATTTTATTCGCCATGCACTTTCTGCATGGTAGAGAGCACGTAACAAAACTCTTCTGTATGGATTAAGACAACCCCAGTCACAATCTAACCCAAACAATTGGTAAATGAACGTTTCAGTTCATTTCAAGTTCAGTTGCCTTTTCTCGTGTTTTACTTAAATCATTGTCTCTACAACAAATCTTTTGCCCAGAAACACATGTACGCCACGAAGAACGTTCACATCATGTCAGCAAAATGTTTGCTTGCATTATATCTCACAATCATTTTTGTGCTGTCAACATTGCATTATTCCACACACGTTGCTCCCCTGATTCTGGTGGTGTCAGGAGTGCATTGTCCCTCACAATAAAATGACATTAATTTGTGTTCAGTCATCAATTCTGAAAAAAAAAAAATAATGCTACCTATGAGTTTGTTGCCCTTTTGTGGCGTCTAGGACGTGGATAGAATAACAATTACTCAGTGACCAGTGAACGTTTTAATTGAAAGTGTGTAAACATGTCTCATGAATTTGAGTGAGCGATGGAGCACAGCAAGGAAGCTCAACCAATCAATGGGTTTTCGTGTGGGTTCTTCCCACTAGAAATGTTTAAAAATAATTGGTTAAAAAAGTGCATTTTACAGCATACTTTGTGTCAAATTGGCTAACAAGCCACTCAGACTACAGTCAGTTCTGTAGTGAAACACACGTAAAAATCCATGGCTGCTCCAATGCAGCCCTGTATCACCATGTAAGAACAGCCTTCATGTTGGATTTGCTGAAAATGCAGTAAAAATACAAAGCCATTGTAAGAAAACAAGTCCCAGCAGACTGCAGAAATATAGGTCAATATTTCCATGCAACAACCCTCATCATGTTAAATTTGCCCATAATGGCAGTCATGCCGTTGCAGGAGTACATGTTCATGCTAGCTGCACCAATGTAGACCGGTATCCCCATGTAAAAACACTAATCATGTTGACTTTGCCCAAAATGCCAGTAAAAATGTTATGCACACTGTAAGAAGATATGCCCACTCTGGCTGCGCAAATATGTGTCAGTATTTCAGCCTTTGCTGCTGTCACCAGTACCATTCATCAAACATCCACACATACCCCCGTCCATTCACTTGCACATTCACTATTCACCTGCATTCATGCACTGACTGGCACATGCATTCACATTCATTTGCTTGCCTATAAATAATTCACCCACATTCATTCAGTTACTTGCACATTGACCCACTTAATTCACAAATGCCTTCTCCCACCCCGAGCGCCCCGGCCCATATGCCCTCTAGACACACATGGACAGATAAAATGCAAGCACACACACATATATGTACTCGAGCATAGCACATTGCAAACATGCAAAACAAAGGGGGTTCTGGGAGTCCCTCTACCGGCATGAACACGGCCCCATGATCTGTTCTTGGGTGGAAGACCCCTGGGAGAGTCTCAACCAAGTCTAGCTCACTACCCCTTTAACAGAGGATAAATATCCCTTCATATCAGTGTTTGTCCTGCCCGGGGACAGTCCAGCAGCGAAATGCTAGGCAATTCTCCTCTGAACAAGAGCACCAACAGCAACCTCATATGTGTTTCGGCCTCATCGGGCCTGATCATTGAGGTGGAGCTGTGCCTCTCTAAGAACAGTGTGCAAGGGGTCCACGTCTGGATTCCCCTGGTAAGCTTGGGTTCTTGCAGAGGGGTGGCTATGACTAGCTTACAAAAATAGCTTTTAGATTTATTTTTGTTACATTGCAAACATGCACTCATACATACATGCACACATAGGGTTTTAAAAAAAATGTATTACCTTACCTGCAGATTAGCTTATCTCTGGTCTTCCCTTCATGGGCCAGATACTTTGGAAAGCCCACACAATGCACAATTCAGGCAGTAACCAAGAAGAATGAGATCCTGAGTCATGGAACTGATGTTGGAGCACAACTGCAGCAAAAAGCTGGAGGAGGCCCTCCTTATCTCAGAAAGAACACATTTTACAAGGTTAAGTGTCACAGCTAGAATGGCCATGGGCTGTGAAATATCGGTGAAGAAAAATGCTTCCAGCCTTGTAAGCTCATTTGACATGCACAGCTGGGCTTGCTCATGTAGATTGCCCACAACACAAGACAACTGGCCCATGAGCACTCCCTCAATCAGAACAGCAGAGGCGTATCCAGGATTGTCTAACACGTGGGGCCAGAATCTAATGTAGTTGGGCCCACCGCAGTTGCATAAACATCTGTAAATGCTCACACATTGGTGCTGAGTGGACATTTACAGACTTTGGGGGGCCCTTGCCCGCTCAGGCCCAACCCTGTCTATACCTCTGCAGAATGCATGCTCACTCAGGTTTTCACTGTGCTGGCTTTGGCTCATCCATATGCTGATTGTGGATCAACTGCCATTGCAGTTGTTGTTGGTTAAAATCTACAAACAGTTGCGCTCAAAGGAGCCACAACAGAATACCTTGAGGTTGGTCCAATGGATATTGTCCTAAAAGGATCTGTGTCACTAATGCTCATTAATATTTCATTTGGAAGCTAATTGCCTTGGCCTTTATGCTGATTTTCCAACTTCATCACAGTCATCATAAGGAGCCATGTTGTCAAATGTGGCCAATCGGCAATATACATCCGTCTGCGTGTACTATCATAATTTCTGGTTTTGACTATGCTAATACTGTGTTCATAGGCCTTCTCTGGTAGTGCAAGTCAGATGTGTCTCCTCGAATTAAGGAAGAAGAGAAAGGTTATTTTAAACATGTTCTACTATCCCTCCTTTCATGGGAGCTCTTCCCAAAAAATAATCATGTTCACTAACTTCTAATATATATCGCCTATATCTGAAACATGTAACAGTTTATTGAGAAGCCACCCTCAACACAGGGATTTCCTTCCTTCCTCACTTAAGGTGTGACAAAACAAACTGTTTAACAGATACTTTTCTATTCAGCCCTACTTCAGACACATATCATGTTCCTTGGATCCCTCCCCCTGAGCTAACAATGAGTCAAAAACCAGGCTGGTGTATGGGAAATATATTGGTATTCATTTAAATTAAATTAAAAGTAGTAGAAATGTACATTAAAAAGTCAAACACCACTGTATCCATGGCCCACACAATCAACTTCTCTCAGCATAAATACATCACAAAAGTGAGTTGAAAAGAACACAATCACAATTCTTCACTTTCTACAAATTTAACTTAAAGAAATAATTAAACTGATGAATAACCAAAATGTTTATAAATGTGTTGTGCACGTTTGATTTTCCTGTGGGCTTAAAAGGCCAGCAGTAGGATTTCAAGATTGGTAAAAATATATATGGCAATTATGATGTTGGCACACTTTTGGTTTAAAATAAACACAGGGTGATTTAGCGGTTTGTTTTTCAGCACCCCCCCACCTTTGGTCTGTGTTGGGGAAGTCGGACAAAAACATTTGAATGATTTGGGGAATTTTGGATTGCTGACGCTCCTCCACTGAAAGGCCTGTGCTGGGGAAGCTAGATAAAAATGTTTTAAGAACACAGACACCCCTCTTCCTTAAAGAAGTCAGGGTCAGCAGGACAAAAAGGATTAGCCAATTAAATTATAGTCTATAGATTTCAGTGCCCACTAGGAAGTGAGCTTTGTTAATTTCGAATTTTAACAAAATGCACCCTGTAGTGTTGTGCCAAATGGGGAATTAATTACATTCATATTTTTAGTTAAATAGGCTAAGGATCTATACAGTTCCCCCCTGCCCCCACCCACTATAAAGGGAAAGGATTTAAGGTAAACAGACTCCCCCACCATGTGCTTTCCCAGGGCTCAGTTTTACATATATAGAAAACCTCTCTTTAAAGTTCAGGAGAGCCAGCTGCATATCAGGACACTCTGGAAACCTAGGGCAGGGTTCTGGTCCCTCCACTCTCAAACGTGGCCTCCTGCTCTCCACCATAGGACCCAGTGAGGTTTGAGGCCTTCCTAGTAATAGACAGATCCACCCAGATGCACTCTCAGCAATCTCCTCTGGAGTTTCCTTACAGCTGTCTGATGGTAAGTTTCAGAAGGCCTCCTGATTTTAAATTTCACCAGCTCTGTCTGTGTGGCTGTCCCTCCTCCTAGTGCAGTCCCCCTTAAATAGCAGCGATGACACCACCAATTTTACAATCTTGGGGAAGTACCCTGCAATAATTCGCGGAAATAGGATTGGACAGTTACCCTTCTCTCTCCTTCCAACCCCAGCCTCCAAGTCAGGATTGGTTGAGGGGTCTGGAGTAACATATGGCAATTCCCATGTGTAATTGCCATTTTTACTCCTTTCCATTTTTTGGTAATAACTGGTTACGTATCAAAAGCTTTGTGATTTACTAGTAACTGCCATAATATACACATTTTCTGATTCAGCTAATCATGGGGAATTAGATGAGTGGACCACCAGGTCCGTAACATGTTGCACAGTCATTTTTCACTTTCCGGACATTTCCATCAAAAGCATAACAGTTATGAATATGAATATGTTAATTATTACCCATATCCCTAATTTTAATCTCCACCCGTTCACCTAATCTAACATTTGAAAAATGTTCAGATCAGCCAGAAACCTAGTTTAACTGGCCATTACAGTTCACTGAGTCACATGTGGAGGAATCTTGTATCACTACAATCACCTGGAAATTCAAATAGACATGCTACATAAATTAAATCAATATGACTTACGGTATCTGAGAAAAGGACCTAAATGTTAATAGCCCTTTTAAATTCATTTTGAATTATCATGTGGGACAAATGGCCATTCTCCTGCCTTCAGGCCATTTGCCTTCACTGGGTCAGCCCATACGCAGAGGTTTTTAGTTTAATTTTAATTTTATTTGTTATCAGTCTCTGTATTGGAAGCTTGCTCTTTGAATTTGTTGCCCCGATCTTCATGCATATTGGTCATGTTCCAGACAAGGGGAACTTGTCCTGCAGTCACTGCCTTCAGGGCCAGCTGGTCTGGGCAACACTGTTTTTCAACACCTTTAAGAGGATACCTTATTGCATTTTGTAATTAGATGGGAGATGTAACATCCAGACTGGCAGTGGCAGTGGGAGATTTCCTTGTGAAGTTTGCCAGCAAAAGGATTTGCCCTGGATTGACATGTTTCCATGAAAACAAAGTGGCTTTTTCAAATGTCACTGGTATTCTGTATGTGAAACATAATATGCATTGCTTTTTTTGTCAACTCGCTCATGTGTCTGTCAGCAGTGATACATTTTCACAATTAAAACATTTTTACTTGCACACATATATGTAAGTCATTTAAGTGTCACTGTTTAGAAATCCTATTTTCCATGTGAAAGGGACCTTTGATGTGTCCTTCTTTTGTATGTTAAAATGCTGCTTTTTCTTTGGTAGGGACAGGTAGGCCCCTTTTCCACATCAGTCTTCAATTTTACTTGAAACATGTAAAAAAAAACACAGGCAGACCCGTTTTTGTTCAGTGTTTAAATTCCTGCTGTTCATATGAAAGGGACTTCTGTTTGGGGCCTTTGAATGCACCCCATTCACTGTTGTACCATTCAGGGAAAAAAATGAATTGTGTAGATCTACTAGTAACCTTCACATTGACCTCCTCTTTCATACAGACATGCCCCTATATTCCAAAATATGATACTGTATTCCCAATTCTTCTCCTGGATACTTGTCACAAAATGCATAACAAAGTTATTTATAGATCTCTCCACCTATTCACCCCTACATATGTATCATCCTCCACTAAGGGTTCACGCCGAGATCAAACTAATACAATGGACTCTGCACGTGTAGGATGATGCCCTGACCAAACTTTACCAACGTAGTGACTACCTCTGTATATTTTTCAATGCCTGCCAGCCATTCATTCAGTAGAGGAATTCACCACAATCCTGGAATAGAGGAAGCCGTCAGGTGTGTCACCAGGGCGAATTTCTGAGCCACAACAAGAGTGGTTGCTGTACCAGTGACTCGCTTTCCCCTCCCCCTGGTTGGCACCCCCATTATGGTTAGTTCCAACAGACAGTGAACACAAACTCCTACACATTGCGTAGTAGTGGAAAGACATACCCAGGTTTTTCACATCCATACAGACTAGCATTATGAAGGAGCTGCATCCACCATACTTTAGCATATATGTTCATTTACTGTGCTGATGTGGAGTGTGTCACTAAGTGTTTACGGGAGTGCATAAGTGCATGCATGAGTAAGTATTAAGCAAACCTCCTAGTTGTTTCTGTGACCTACATACGTATCTCATTAAGGGTGCCATTTTCATTGTCAACCACTGAATCTGATGTATCTACTGGAAGGCGACACAAAACCCTGAGCACAATATGCAACTCATTGTTTCATTTGATACTTTCTCTTTCACAAAACCACGTGTGGCATGTTGCCCAGAGACAGAGGAGATTCTATTGTTGTTGTTATTATTATTATTATTATTATTATTATTATTATTATTATTATTATTATTATTATTATTATTATTATTATATCATATCATCATTATTATTGCTGTTTCGTATTTCATTGCCCAGTGGGGGCACATTGGTGGTATTCATGAGTCCATTGGCCGTGCTCATTCTACTGTGGGTTCTGTGCACGCGCCTCTGTGGGTCGCGGAGCTTCATTGTTTCCCATAGAGCTGTTTTTCCACGGATATCTGGGTGGGAGGGAAAGATTAGCTCAGTTCCTTTCAGTGTCACTGGCTCCTGCAGAACTGGATGTTGGCTCACAAAACCCAAAGACGTGTCATGAAGCGCAGAGGTACACAGCCTGTACCCAAGAACACCAAAAAGAGCAGTCACAACCACCTTATAATGAAACACCCGTGATCAAAGAGGGAAAAGGGAAGCAGCGGAGGAGCTTAGTGAGGGAGAACAGCACTTGCTCAAAGACCACAGAAAAAGGTTATCAGGAAGCACTGAAAACAGATGTGGAACTTGCATTCTCGCTGAAGGGTATTGAGATGGCGGAATGTGTTTGTGCCAAGACAGGCAGTGAAAAGGCACAAGGGGAATGTGCTTAAATGTGCAATCAGTTTGCCCTCTAAACGTATTCATCATTGCCATATCTAGTTCTTGCAGAGGATCAGCAATCGCTGAACAGTCCTGCTGTTTGCTCGCTTGGAAAGAGTTCCTCTTTGCAGTTTTCATCTGAACGCACCAGTGGCGCTCTCCTCCTCCGAGGGACTGTGGTTGCGCTCGCAGAAATGCATCCCCATGTGGTCGTCGGATCCCACCTGGTGTGTGAGCTGAGCCTTTGTTTAAAGCTTTGCTGCCTACTATACAGGTTATTTTTATATGCATGCATATGCAGGCGAGCACACGCTTTTGTTGGCAGCGATCATCCGCATTCAATGTCTTCTATTTACCGTAGATCGGCATATTGCATTTCACAACATGAACGTATTCCCTATTTGACTTCACCTCCGGTTTATTTTAACACAGAATATTTCTTTCCATTAACTCCTGCTGTCACAGCGCTGCTGTGAATAATCACAGCCTGCGAAGTGTGTTGTTTTATGATGAACCGTTATGTGGTTTGCCATCTTTTGAGACAGGCAAAAAGTGTAGCAATGGATACGAGCGCGAGGACAAATGAGTTGTTTGCTATCGAACAGAAATCCTGTGGCAGGGAACACTTCCGGATATTAGATGCTCTAGTAGACTTTTTTTATTATTTATTTTTTATTTTGTATTGTCATTCGGTTAAAAATAATCATTAACATTTAAGTTAAACAATTAATAAAAAAAACACGTTAAAAATGTGCACACAAATAAGAATCACATCAGAACGTAACCATTTTCTAGAATACAATTTCATCAAAATAAGAATAAATACTTACAAAAAAAAGAACATGGCAAATACAGAAAAAAGAGAAAAAAAAGTTAATAAAGACCCAAACCATTTTTTTGATCTCATAAGAGCAGCCTTTAAATAGAGAGATTTCATCTTCATTATAAAAGCAGTCTACCAGACTCCCCTAGAAGGAGGCCTGTTGGCTGCAGTGTGTCATGATTCTATCATTGTGTCAGTGGACATAACATGTCGTCCTTCTCTTGGTAGGTCTAAACCGCAAATGGGTCTGTGCTGCAACCCAACAGTGCCTTCACCTGGCAGCCCATGCTATCACGCAGAAAGGAGGAACACAATAGTTCCCATGTGGCTACTAATTAATCAGGAGGGGGAAGTGAAACATCTAAACCCTTCCTGCATTGGGAACTGATGTCCCTAGGTTGCAGTGCTATGCCCCTTCTCAAGAAAGTCCCTGCGTATCGGCCCAGTCTAGGTGAGGAGAACCTATTCTAAAAGGTACTTTTAAAAGCCTCCTTTCTTCGTTATCACCCATTCAATGTGTCTACCATTTGCAGCGGTTTGATCAGCCAGATTACCTTCTTCAGGACATGCTTCTACTCAGTCGTGGAAATGGGAAACATTTGATGGGGGATCCCACAAGACCTAGGGGCGGAGTTATGAGGAGGCGGAGTGCAGTTTAAAAATGGAGCAATTTCTTTCATGGCTTGAAAAGTACACAAACCATAGTAAGATAAGCACACAAATATATGTGTGCGTATCTTACTATGATTTGTGTACTTTTCAAGCCATCTTCTCAAGAATACAGACAACAGAATCTGTTTGGGAAAGGCAATGAACACCGAGCCCTCAGCTTTGCGGGCTAGATAATGTACAGTGTGCTAGCACAGAGCACTTTACATTACCGAGCCCGCAAAGCTTGGGGTCTAGGTGATCATTGTGCTTTCCAAATGGATTCTGCTCTGTCACAAAGTGTGCTTTCTGCTCTGTCACGAGGTCTTTGACCCTCCGTGAACCTGGGGGGATGTCCTCGGCACAGGAGTATCCTACATTGCAAGAGTGGGGGGGTAAGCCACGAAAAAAGTCCTGTTACTTCCCCCCCCCCAAATGCAGCGCGCATAATTCCATGCGGTCTCATTCGCGCCCCCAAACTGGCCACTCCCACCCCAATCTACTTCTTTGGTAACATTAGTGGCAGATGGCATTTTAATACATTAAAAAAAAAAAACTGCATGATCATTACAGATGCAGGAAACACATTTATTAGAGCCTGTCCATGCGCTCTGGGGCAAAATGCATGCGAACCTCCAAATGTGCATATGCTTTGCACCAATAAAAGGGACTTCAGAGAAAAGGACATTGTAAGGAGCATCAGCATTGATATTTGAAGGCACCTTGGTAATGACTTTAGAAAAGTTTCCATAAGTAAACCAAGTGGCAAATAGCTTTGTGGTGCAACATATCTAAATGTCACTATTATATATGGAGCAACTGTATAGTCACTGGGCTTTTAGATAAAAAATAATAGATGATATATTAACATAAGCTATGAAGTAAATCAGAATCACTTTCAGATCTGCAGATAGGACACAGTGTGATTAAATATTTGCCCGGGTTCATGTTAAATAGTGAAACAGGATGTAGACAGTTTAAGCAAATGAGCACATCTTCCCAGGTGTAGCTGATATACGGCTTTATTAAGGTTTTGCTTCACATTTCATGTGCTTAAATAATACTTTATGTACAAATGCTTTGGAATTAACCCACATTGCATAATAAACTAGCCTTTCATAGTAAACTAACTATAAGCTTCATACATTGTCACAGAATTAAGTTGAGCAATAAAAGTATGGCTTTAGTTTTATTCCCCATCCTGCATTCAAAGTGAGCCTAACTAATCCCCCTTGGGTTTTAAAGCTACTTTATTTTATAAAGCATGCAACATTATGTACACTTATCACTCCCTCCTATTCACATTTCTAAAGGGACACAAGTTTCTTCTAATAGTCCCCCATCCCTCCCATCAGTGCCTAATGGCTCACAGTCTAATGCTCTGTTAACACAGATCACGTGAGAGTCCCTCTGCTGCCTGGAGCTCCTTGGGGCATTGTCCTGGCAGCGGGACACCTCTCCCGCTGGGCACCCTCTTTGGGTTGCCGAACAGGAGAGGTGTCCCACTGATAAATGTCCCGCAGCTGCTGCCCATCTCCCTCCCCCGCTCGATATGCCACTGGACCTCCATGATCTAATGTGCTCTGTGCAAGCGCACCGTGCACACAAGCTTTGTGTGCACAGTGCGCTCGCACAGAGCACATTAGACCACATGCGAGCGCACTGTGCACTGTTTGACGATGTTGGGGTAGAGGCAAGCTGGATCTCGAGATCCAGCTAGTGAACTGATGTTGGACCTCAGATCCGGCAAGAGCCGGCCCATTAGCCAGCGCTGCTTCTTCTCCTTGTAGAATGAGGTGGAGACGTAAGAGGGCTTGTCTTGGTATTACTAGCCATTTGAATAAGTAAAGCTCAACATTACGTCCAATATGTGAAAATATAAATATTACAAATCCCACAAGTGACATTTTGCTGCTTGCCAAAAAGTCACAAGGTAGATTTGTGGGCAGGTAATCCCCCTTCTGTCGGATTCAGAAGCACTGGTCCCATTAAAAGCAGCACACAACCGTGTCACCCTGCTGCATGCAACTTGAGAACTGAAAGTTTAATGGCTCTAAGCTAGAGGTGAACTTCCAGGGATGGCCACTGGGTGATGCTGTGGCATATGTGGTTTAGCTGAAACGGTCTACTGTACTCTTGACTTTTCAGATGGGTTTTCACATGATTTTTTAAACACACATTCGCATAGATCGTGTTTGCTAACCACAAGGGTGTGAGACTATGCAGACATATGACTCCTAATCAGGGTGACATGTGGCATAGTTTTCTGAAGCTTTGAGAGCTGATTGTCTTGGGTTGATAAAACTCTGTATAAAATAGTGCTGTCCTATAGGAGAAAGGCAATGTCCCAGGGCAAAAAGGAGCAAACCCACAATGCATTTCTCAGTGAATCTTACCTGGAGTTAAACTTGGTTGAATGGCTTCTGGGAGGCACAGCGACATTAATGGCTTAGCTGTAATAACGATTGTGCTCTCATATTTCAGTTAGAAAACAATAGTAATTGTTTTTTGTATACCTACTGTAACCTTAATCGTGTTTGAAACTGAAAGGCATTCCTGAAACCTTACACAAATGGATCTGATGTGCTTTGAAACCAGGATCTGTGAGGAGAGGTGTGAGCAGTCTACAGCAGGCTGCAGTGTTTTTTCGCTTTCCTTTGTGGGAGGACCCACTTATACCTGGTCACACCGTGGAGCAGTGAGCAGAGCTGTGAGGAGAGGTGTGAGCAGTCTACAGCAGTCTCTGCAGGACCCGGATTGAGCCTGCTGAAAACGGGCCCTCACACCCCTCACACTCCTCCAAAGCCTCTTCAGATCTGGCCCCAGAGCCACGAAGATTAAGGAGCCATTGCAAAATACCTCATCTGAAATCACTGAAATTACCATGCAGGAGAGTCAAGGAGGTAAGAACTAGCAGCAGCATTGACACAATCAAAAACATACTGTGTGTGCCTGAAACTCCCTCTGGTACTAACCAACGTCTAGCTGCAACTTCTGCCACGAATTAGATTTATGATAGTACTAACGCCAAAGGCTAATTTGACATTACAGACAACAGCGTCTTTGATTCAACAAACTGCTCAAGCAATCTGGGCTGGACGGCCCCTAAAAACAGATCTAATATGATCCAGCTGGCTCCGTCGGACTCTCCTGCGGATGTGCAATGGCCGTCGCGAGTCTCGGACCTGGAGGTGCTCCCCAAACTTCCCGTTTTGATTCCATCAGGGGCGGCTTCGGCGATTCTTTCCCCCTCGCCGCGGACCGCGCCGTCCAGCCAGCCCACCTGCCAGACTGCCGCAGTTGCGAGGGGTGCCTTGGCTTCGGCTGTCGGAGGACGGCTGGCCTCGGCCCCTGTACTGGTGGTGGTGAATGATGCTGAGAGGGACCGCAGGGTCTTGGTGGAAGGTAGACGAGACAGCGTCGGACACCCGGGGACGGGTCCCAGAGAGCAGAAGCAGTTGGACCCACCCCTTGAGGCCACAAGCCCTTCATGCTTCGTGCTGGAGCCTGAGACGCTCTATCAACCTTCGCGGGATGTAGACCTGGTAGTGGTTCCGATGGGGGGCTGCCAATGGGGTACTGCGACTGACCTGTAATCAGCGACAACACAGGTCTCGGCTCAAATCCATGCCGTGATGGACCCTCCAACTGAAAATAATAGTGTTTCTTTTCTGTCTACTCTTGAAAAAAATTGAGATATTTTGGGAAATTGCCTTGTTCCGGATCTTGTAGTAGCAACAGACACTGCAAGTTTCGAAAACCTTAAAGAGCCCCTACCTACTACTAAAAGTAACACAGATAAATCTTCTCCGTAACAGAGGAGCTTTGGATTTGAGTGCCCTGAAAATTTGATCAGAGTCTCCATTCTTAAATATCTCAGAATGACTGAATGAATCATACAGCAAAACTGAAATAACAATTAAAGCAAAAAGGCAAATATATCCAGAAAAAGATACCAAAAAAAGTTCATAAAAATCACCAAAGGAACCGAGAAATCCTCTGCGCAAAAACCAATTGAGACAGTACAAAAAAAAGGAAACAGGAAAGAAAACCCTTCCTTACCCGCTTCTTTCCTGTGCTCTTAAGGATTTCTTCAAGAAGCAATGCAAATGGAAGTTGGATCAAGACAAGGAACTCTCACATGCCAAAATCTTGGAGGCTATTCAAGATTCGCCTCCGTTAGTAAAGCAAGAAAAGTGACGGCAACATTTTTCAAACAGGTACTTCCTCTGCCAGCAACTGACAAATCTAACCTCACAAAAAACACTGTAAAAGCAGTTTGTCTCCCAGTAGCATGTGAGGGAGATGCAATCTTAGCAGGTGCTGTATGCGCAACCAACGCCACCTCCCCCACTCAGACGACGAATAAAGAAGGTCAATCTAAACCAGGGCCAGAAGCGAGAAAGCGCACGGAGAAAACCAACATAAACCTGAAATCTAACAAACCAAATGAGTGAGACTCCCCCATCATTAAACAATTTGAACAATCTATGAGAAAATCCATCAATGCGTCCAAAAGCAGTATTCCTAGCTGCCCCCAGACAGCCCTACATTCAAGATCCTACCTAGAACAATCAACCGGAAACCGGAAAGCGAACGTCTTTACCACAATCCAAAAGTCCTGACAGACCTATTCAAATGGAAGAGAGTCCTTTCGCTACAATATCATCTAATCTAGCTACACCACGAGGTCGATCTCCTTTGAAAAACAGGAGGCTGTGTGAAATCGCTCCAACAAGTATTAAAGAATCACCGGAAAAAAATAACGGACCTTACAACTATTATGTCAGCCATAGCAATCACCTTAGCACCCTTTGGAAAGCTGTACGAAGCTATTAATGACTTCTTGGAAGACAGCGTTACGGTGACCGCGATGATGCACACCAAGCTGATATTTGTGGAAGGCTATATTACAGCAATAGATCAAAGAAACAAAGAGCACAGAGACTCTTGGGAATCAAAGATAACTCTACTAGAAGAAAAATTAAAGCTTCATAAATCAGTCAGGTCTTCCGAAGTGAGGACTCTAGACAAAGAAGCTCAAACAATGCCAGACCTCCAGCCTCCAGAATTGGCACCTTTGTTTGTAAGATCAAATGACAAACATCCTTGACTTTCGACCGCACCCAATAAACCAACAACATCTAGTGACAACCAACAAAAAGTCACTAGCACCAATAAAAAGCAACCACTGCTGAAACTTGCAGGCACCTCCCAACCAGAGGGCCTCCACTCGAAAACAGTGACTGCCGTAGACCCTCTGTTTGCTCCAAAAAAAACCTAAAAAAACAATGGGAGAGAAGCAACGCCCTACACAAGACAAACAAAGTAGTAATAAGGCAGTGGTAGATTCTACTACCTCACCCAAGACAGCTGAGGAATTTATGGTCCAAAGCTCCCTGATTGATCTAACTCAACACTGGGACTTAACAGAAGGTCCAGAATCACAAATCGAAAGCACTCACGGGGCCGAGATACAAGAACTGAGGCCACCATTATGTCCCCCTATGAGGGAAACTAAAACAGCAACTTCAACACCTAAGGCAGACCAAAAGGATACCACGGCAACACCGGATCCACTGGAGTGTGGCCAACATATCCAAAAAAGGATTGAACACTCATTGAATATCTTGAGTGATACCAAACAAGCAAAACAACAGAGAATTCCACCAGCTCCCCCAATAGAGGATCAACGAAGATCAAAGGTTACAACAACAAGATCATCTCGCCTCTTTAAATTAAAGCAAAAATCAGCAAACGATTGGTAGATGATCCTAAATAGAAAAACGATGCTCAAGATATTAAAACAAGTGGATATGCTACAGTCATTAAAATCAGATGACTTCACCCTGATCGAGCCATACCACAGGAATAAACAAGTAAAGGCTTACCTCCATATTAAAAACTTGGCATTACGTGAGATTCCACAAGCTTTCTATTCCGAACTAGCTTACTTGGGCTACATTCTCTATGAGATTCCAACTTTGACCACGAGCTATAAAAAAACAGACAATCACAGAGTACCTTTTAACAAAAATTACAGATACAAATCTCGCACAGAGGACCTATATAGAACCAACAGAAGGAGAAGAAGACCAACATCACCAAGAAAATTTGACTGCAGACATAGCGGATCAATTTGGGAATGGACAAAATCTACTAATCAACCAAAGACTGCTCCAACTGAAAATGGAAGAGATCAATCACACAGAGGTGATAGAAACTATGCAGATTCTAGGAGACATCAGGCTCATTTAAACTCGCCTCACTCCCGACACCGGGAATATGTAAAAGACAGAAAAATAACATCACAGCCCTCCACAATCCATACAGATGGAACACTAAAGAAAGGTATTACGGCTACCCCAATCAAACCACGACAATTGAGCATAGCCTCAGCTTAGCTGTTGGAAAAACCAGCCCTTGACAGCTTTATCATCGAAATATCGCCGGCATCCAAAGGGCCGCTAGGCTGGCCTTCATCAGGCCTCCTGATAACCACCCGTTTAGGATCGGGTATAACCATCATAAAGAAAATAGCGGAATGCTATGAGCTTTTGGCTGTTGGCTGTCCTTACTACATGGACTCATGCAACCTCACCGGAAAAGATGTCCCCAGCAGACTCCTTGGCCATTATCAACGTTTATTGGAATCCCCTACAAACATCAACAGCAAACTTCTGTGACACAGTGGCTAACACCATTGATGAAATTGTGATAAAATATGAGACCGCAAACATCCTTATCTGTGGAGACCTCAACACTAAATATATTGAGTCCAACTCGCATGCGATAAAATCACTCCCTGCCACTCTGATGGAAGTCAGGGGTTTGGCATGGATGGATCTAATGAAATCCAGGAATCTCTTTAATACAGCAATCATAAACAATGACCAACCCTTGATACCTATGTGGGAGCGTGATAAATCATCGACTATGCTCGATTATATCTTTACCTCCAAAACTGTGCTTCTTCACATAAACTCCTTTGAGATAATTAGAACTAGGGAAAGTGATCACAATTTGCTGAACCTTACCTGCAGCACTAATGCCCGATCTCACCAAATCTACAGAACATCAATCGAGCCCAACACCCAGTAAACTCGTCTTCGCATGACCACCCGGACATCCAAAAGCTCTCTGAAAAATACAAAATTCTAATGTCAAATATTGATACTCAAGATGTTACCTTCAGGGCAAGCTACATACAGTTGCTCCTTGCCTTTAAAAAGCCCACAAAAGGACCTCACAAACTCACCTCTAACCATAACCACACCTACAACGTGAACTTGGTAGCTAAATGAAGAGGTTGGAGAAAATTGAAGAGGGAAGCAGTCACCCTGAACACAACAACAGGCTGGGAAATGTTTCACTTGGAGACAAGAAAATACAAAGAATGGCTCAGAAATACAAGATCTGCCTTATGTCCGACGCAAAAGATATGCTCAAAGCACTAACTAACAAAAAGTCACGCAAGTTCTGGTCACTTATTAACAAACCAGACAAACACCCAAGTAGCCAAATGATCAATGCAGTCTCAGAAGCAAATTGGATCAACCATTTTTCCCAAAATTTTGAGCCACCTACACAGATCAATAACTTGACCAATTGCATAACAGACGGAAACTGGGTGGATCTCTCAGACAAAGAAGAGATAAAGAAAGTCATACTAAAGCTGAAGCCGTCGAGAGCGCTAGGACCAGACGGTCTTGCAAACACTGATTTAAAATAGCATCCAGACGACTGGGCAACTTTAATCAGTTTGATCTTCAATGACTGCAAAGAAAGAAAAATAACCCCAGACTCCTGGTCCCGAGCAGTAATTGTTCCGATATTCAAGAAGGGCAACAGAGAAAATACTTCTAATTACCGGCTCATAGCCCTCCTTGATATAATTGTAAAGGTTTTTGCAACAATGCTTCTGAGTCATTTTCACAAATGGGCACACGTTTCGCCGAGCGCTGATCCACTCCAAACGGGGTTTCAGAAAACGCCAGTACGGCAGCTAAAATAATGCTACTAAACATAATCAAGGCAAAAGTTCTGTCAGGAGCACCACTGGTCTTCCTAGCCTTTGTCGACCTGTTGCAAGCCTTTGATAGAGTCGACAGACAAAAACTTTGGGCTAAATTAAAGGGGTGGAACTGTCCTGAAGCCATCCTGGATCCAATAATTGCACTGCACTCCAATACTAACGTAAGAGTTTGCCTAAACCACCAAGGCTTACTCTCTGAAGCCATATCTTCACAACGTGGAGTGAAGCAAGGTTGCCCTTTGGTACCTGGTCTTTTTATATCTTTTCTTGGCGACTTCAAAGATACTCAAGTTAAGATCAAGTATTTTACTCCAAAAATAGGGAAGGAGACTGTGCCAAGACTACTATATGCAGATGACCTAAAACTATTGGACCACACACAGATTGGTCTGCAGTGCCAACTTGATAACCTTACACACACATCAAAGACAATAACCTGGAGATCAATAAAACAAAAACCAAAATACTGAACTTTCAAAAACCGGGGAAAAAAAAGAAAAAGAATTTGCAGTGGTATCTGCACAAGACTAAAATTGAAATCGTCCCAGCGTTCAAGTATTCGGGAGTCCAAATTTACAGTACCAAGAAAGCATTGAAAATGCAACAAACACTTTGGGCAAGGACAATTAACCTAACAGCCCAGATACAAGCTGTCAACACAAAATATGGTAAATTCTCCTTACTGCCAACTATCCAGTTTTACAAGTCAAAAGTCATCCCGTCATTGACCTACGGGATGGATGTGACGCCGTCAATTCCGTCTTCATTGTGATCAAACCTGGAAGGTTTCATCTGGAGATCAGTACTAGGGCTCCCAAACTCAACGTCTCTTGCTGCGATAAGAAGAGAACTAGGCTTACTCTCATAAAATGCAGTTGTTGAACAAAGCACTATGGCTGAGAGCCTACCTATTTATCGAATGATTGCTGAAGAAATCGTCAGAGGAAAAAAACATCTCCTAAATGATTGGGCTAAGGCCCAAAAGAATAAACTGTGTGAGATTTCTTATACAGAAGACGAGTTGCTGCAAAACCCCACTTAGAATTAAGACAAAAAATGGAATGTATAGATTGGATTGACACACATGCGAAAGCAGCTTCGAACAAACTGCTAAGTCAACTACTGATGACTTTTAATAAATTAAAAGAACCTATGGCATACTGTGCAAAATATCCGAGCAAACCTTTAATGAAAATTTTAATGAAAGCGCGTCTCAACCTTCTCCCTACTCAGGAAATCCTAGCAATAAGGGCAGCAAGTGATGAAAAGACCTGCAGACTTTGCAAAGATCCTCAAAAGACAGAAACGATTAGACATCTTTTGATGCAATGTCCTGGAATGAACCGGGAAGGGAAAGCTTTTTTCAACCCTCTGCTTCTAAACTCTTTTGTAAACAACAAAGAAATATGGTGTAACTGTCTTATTACAGGATCTCAAACAAGATGGACAATAGCGACGGCTAAACTTTTGAGCATCGCTATGGACAAGATAAAATCATCTGTGACCTCTTTGCAACCTCAACCAGAAAACATAGTTGAATAGAAGACTCTTTCCTTTCCAGTCTTGATCATTAGACGCTGTCCTATTTCGTGATTTTGTTTTTCCTGCTGATAGCGTTCTTGTAAAAATCTAACATGATTATATCCAAGTAATAAAAAAATTTAAAAAAATAAAACAGGATGGAATGGAACAAACCGTCCAGAAGATTAGAAGTGTTGTTTTACAGCAGCAAAAGTGCAACATTAAAGGAACATTGATCAAAAGGAATTATAGAGAAGCTCTACAGGACTGTAGTGAGGTTTTAAATGTCGCCAAACATGTTTGCTGAAGTAGGGTTCCTCTAATGAACGAGAGAACAATAAGGGAGTAATTACTATAACAAGTGCTAAGACAATTGTAAAGAATTACACTGTGCCACACCACATAATTCAAGATGTACAGTTGTGCAGTGTTTTAATTCATTCAGTACAGCCTAGTTGTACAGTGTTTTAAATCATTCAGTACAGCCTGACACGTGTTTCGAGCTTGGCGCTTCCTCTGAAACTTATACATTTGGAAACATATTAGTTTACAATTGATCCACATGAATATAGACAATTATTATACATTCCCATTTGAAATTTGGATAGACCAAACCGAGGGTGCATTAGGGGTTGCATAACATGTTCAAATTATATCCAATCATAGTTATGTATTGATAATTAACCCATTATATAAAGTCCATGACAATTCATGCATTAGGTCAGCATTTTGAGAAAAAAAGAAATTAAACATTTTACCAATTCAAGTTGTGGCGTGTAGACAATCCAAAGTTGAAAAAAGAAAAATAAATAAAGATAACCGTCCATTAGCAAGGGAGGCATACAATCAGCCATGGTCAAAGTCTGCAACACTGCCAGATTCAGTAAATTATGAGAACAAATATGGTATATTTACCAAGGATTCTTGTCTGATCTGTTGCAGGCACTAGAGGGCAAGTCATTTGAGTAATTATTTATTTTGACTCTTAGTGCTAGTTACAATTCATGCTCCATGTCAGAATATAACTTAAATATATGATTTCGCAATCACTTACCACTTAGGTTGGCTGAACAATTTAATAAGCTTGATTGCTGTATTCTATAACGTAAGGGGAAAGAAATATGGAGATTGCAAAAAATGTTTCGATTCTAGCAAAGAGAATTAAGCTAGGCAAAGAAGAGCTAAAATACAGTGTCATGCATTAAAGATACATGAGGTTACCTAAGTAATGCTGCCGTTGCAAATGCGCATTAATTAGAATAGCTGCAGCGTTTCCCAAAAGCCGCCGTTGTGTAAGGGATTTGCATAATTGAATTCAAAATAGCGGGTCTGCATCAATATAAATAAAGTAAGGCATGCGCGATAGTGAGATTAGAGAGAAAAGAGATAAGGGCCATAAATTAGACTCAGGGTCCCAACTGCTTAATTAAGCACAATGAGTCGCTGTCAGGGACCATGGACAAATATATGAAAACGTGTGGTTTTCCTGCCTCTCTGCATCTAACTGGATCTTTGGAGGAGCGCGCTGCAGCGTCTCACCTCATTATATGGAAAAGCTAAAGCGTTAGCCGCCAAGTACTATTCAGTATTGCTCTTGCCGCCATCTTGGGTGAGGAGGTTCTCCTATACCAATGGCTAATTTTTCAGTACGGAGCATATAAGATGCCTATTATTTTGATTGCACATGCACACATGAAAAAGCCACCAATATTGATAAGGCATATGTTGATTGAAGAAACCATGGATAATTGCGAAGCGCTGCATGCAATGCTCATAATTATTAAACAGGAAATAATAAACACTCAAATTGACTATTGGACATGGGGCGCCACAGGTGAGACCATGGCTGATTTTCTATATACTATAAAAAGTGTCCGAGGTGAGGGACATCCATGTAAGAGTGCAGAAAGAGTATGAGGTTGAGATACTGCTTCTCGAATTGTTTTTTTTTATTAGTGTGTTTTAATAAAATGTTTTCACACAATAAAGTATTAAATACGACAATGCATTCCAAATTAAAACAACTAAAATTCCCGAATTCAAGAAAGTTATCATCAAACCCACGCTTAAAGACAGGCTACCAAAGTGAAACATTCACCAAACCACAATTCATATATGAAGTAGCACCCACATATAACAACCACGTGTATACTAGAGAAAAGTGAGTAAAGGGTCATCACTTGTCCAGATTTTCCCCAAATCTTTATATTTTGACTTTTGTTTCAGGTTGCCTGGTTATAAAGTCATTAGTCAATTTAAGGAACTACCATGTGGGCGGTAGAGGAGGCCTGTGGAGAATTATTTAAAGTTCTAAGCTGCAAAATAGGCATGCGATTAATCGGGGGCCGAGGGGGTAAAAGGTGATAGAAGAGGGGGCAGAGGAAAGAAGCGGAGTAAGAGCAAAGGGTAGATTGTGTAAAAGGCAGGTGGAGGAAAGGCTGCAGAATGTGAATAGGGAGACGTGAGGTAGGGTGGAGAGAAATGGGAGGTAAGGCAGAGACACAAGTGGAAGCTGAGGAAATTGACATGAGAAGGAGAGAAGGAGAAGTGGCAATGGGAAGGTAGAGAGTGTGACAGTGGAGAATGAGACAGAGGTAACAACGGAGACAAAGGGAAAGACACAAGAGGCTGATAGACAGGGAATAAGGTGCAATGAAAATAGGCAAAGAACAAAGGGACACTGTTACACAGCCTCTCTCTTTCATTGTTATATTTGCCTTTCATTCCCATGTTCCCTCCCTGTTGCCCTGGGGGCGCTTTGAAACACAATTTACTTGATCTATAAGCGCCTTACAAATGCACAATAAATAAATTAAATAAATAAATGACAGAGGCAGAATGGGAGCAAGGCAGAAAGAGAGTCAGTGGGGGGAAAGGGTGAGTATAAGGGAAAGAGGGAGAAAGAGACAGCGAGAAGAGGAAGAGAGTAAAAGATCAGGGTAGAGAGAGGATTGGGGGAGAAAGCTGTATGGGAGAAAGCAGGACAAGGACATGGGAGGGGAAAAGGGAAAGGGAGAATATGGAAAAGATAGAGAAAGAAAAGAGGAAACATGCCAAATAGAGACCTGACAAGAACAAGTGTCGGGAGAGAGCAAAAGGTAACAGTAGGATGAGCAGCGGAAGAGGAAACTTAGATACTAAAGGGAGGACCAAGTACATATTGAAAAAGTATTGATTTAAAGACACAGAGCAAGTCGGAGGAGAGAAGGTCGGAGAGTGGAATGGTGAGGGGCTTAACCAGGGTATGAACAGATGTAAAGAAAGGCAATAAAGAGATGATAGAAAAACAGACCGAAATAGGGCTACGGAAGGGTAGGAAGATATTTGGTGAAAGAGAAAACTGAGTGAGGCAAAGAACCAAGAGTATGAGGGCCTAAGGAAAACCGGCAAAACACGGAGGCCATTCATAGAAAATAAAGAAATAGCTTCTGTTGGTTAACGAGAATTGGGTTTATGGCAAAAAGGAAACTGAAATAGTAACTTTCCAGAAACTTGGTGTTTCCAAAACAACACGCCTCCCTCTATTTTGTTTACAATATGAATGTTGTTTTCACTTCAACATCGTGCACAGCAATTCATTTTCCCGTGAGGACATATATCTACAATTTAGTCATTTTCACTGATGACATCATGGACAAAACATTCAGTAGAGAGACAGAAATGACAATTCATTCCAATTGGCACGTGGAGTCAGAATACGCTGAGGTGCCAATATGTAGTGGGAAAGGGACAGAAGCGAGTGGAACAGAGAGGTGAAGACAAAGTGAGCATGCAATAAGGCAAAGAGAACATCCGTAGATATACGAGAACAATTGGGAGCATGCAAAGGCAGAAAGAGTGAAGGAAAATGTAAGATGGCAGAAAAATGAACAAATAAAAATCAATATAAACTTATGGGTTAGGGAAGGTCAAGATGTGAAGACATGAAGAGAGGCAGGTACAGGAGTGCAACGCAACTGGGTATACAGGAGTAATTCTCTCAATTAGAGCCATCCTCAGATAAAGGTGGAAGAAAGGCTGAATGCATGGTTCTGGTGGTCTCCGATCTTGTCTAGCCTCTAAATCTATCCATGTATTAGTATACATATCTGAGTGATGATAGGCATTGGTGCTGTTCATTAGGAAGACCCAGAGCACATGGTTTCCTAAACATGGAGATCATTTCCAGATATACTGCTTCACAGAAACACATTCCATTGTCTTGGGAGGATAGCTCGGGGGCAACGTGCTCGCCTTGAAAGCAAGACGACACGGAGCAACACAGGTTTGTTCCCAGGTCCGTGCTTAGAAACCTCTGGGTATTAAGCACATTATAAATAACCTATCATATCATTGATAGCCCATGCGTAACTTTAGCCACCTGACATCAATACATGGGTGTAGGACATGGGGTGTGTATGGGGACAAACCCCACCACAACTTTAAGTGGGGGGGGATGTATTGGCATTTATCTCCACCAGAATATGTGTTTGTTGTGTCATTTGCAGTGCACTGTGTCTCTGTACAGCACTGTGTGTGTGTGATGTGTCTAGCCCTGGTCACCCCATGTTGGTCTGTGACACTTGGCAGGGGAGAATCAGTGGCCTATCCTAGGCTGGTCTAGTTGTATAAATAGCGAGGTCAGTCCCTGAAACCTCCCTTGCTATTTATAGTGTGTCTGCACGACTGCACATCTATTTTTTTGCGTGACTGATATTGGTTTGTCATTGAACTGTAAAATTAAGAGTGCTCTGAAGGAGTTACCCCAGCAAAACTAAATGTCACATGTACCCACCAGTATGTCACTCTTCCTTAAGATGGTAAACCCTCAGAAGAGATATAATTTGTAAGGTAGCTCAGTTAGTTAATGCAGATTGTGCACAGGTATATGTAACACCTGTGTTCAGCACCTGGCTTTATCTTCCAGTGGGATAATAGTAGGAGTGAATGCATTCAGCTTCCGATGCAACACTGGGAATTTTCCTAGTCAATTGGTTCGGAAAAAGTGGTGGAAAACACTATTACTGTTGCTTTTTCTAATTGGCCGGATTTTCGTGCATTTTTTTGGGAAGAGTTCGGGAGCCGAGTGGACAAACCAGAATCCCCTGTATTTCCCGCTCCACCAGACACATGCGGCCTTACTGCCAGCATGGATTCTCATGCTGGAAATAAGGAAAGGGATTCTTCTGGGATCTACTTGGAAATGAAACCTGGTAAAAGTGGGCAGAGTCCAGAGGAAGCCATTGACCAGTCTGCCAGCAATCGCTAATTGCACAAGCTATTTACACTCTTCCAGAGTTGAAAAGCAAGTTGATTTCACCCGCCTTTTACACTAACATCCTCCAATTTGTGGTGGAAAAGTATAAAATTGCGCGAATTGAAGTGGTCCACTTCATGCAATTTACTTTAGGCCTTGATGCTTGGGGGTTTTGCGTGATGCTACACATGTAATAAATGCATAAATACATTTAACACAACCCCAGATAAATGGCAATTTGTGATCAGAATGAGTGAGCATGGCATGTGGCTGGTAAGAGGGTGTCCTGTGCTTCTTGAGTGGGTTGTCAAATTCCCTTAATTGGTATCTTGCGTTAAACAGGTGCTTAAACCCATCAGTGTGGATTGCTCAATAATAAGTCCACAGAGGTATTTGAAATGGCCAATTTCGTTCTTTGGATGACATTGTCAAAGCGGGAGAATGTTGCCCAGAATGTGCCAATTTCTCTGATGAGTGATTTGTGCCCACCCCGAGAAAGGAGTGTGAAAAACCCACAAGGGCATTGTGCCCTGCTCTTTCTGTGTGTGTCTTCCCCACAGGGTGACAGATGCCGACTCAGACATGGGTACGTTTCAGGTGCCAAGCCTGTATCCTAGTTGACGTGGCAAAGAATTCCAGACTTCCGAGACTGATAACATTAGAAGCATTGAGATACATGCCACCTGAGAGGTATGTGTGATAAAGTTGCAAAGCAGAGCTGTTAGTGAGCTAAAGGAGGAGGCATGTCTGCCCACCCTCAAAGTTTACGTACAACCAAAAGGACCATGCCCCACCCCCCATCATGGCTGTAGGGTTCAGGCTCCAAACCAGGGCAAGAATGCCCTCCAATCATCCATACCCACGGTTAGCATATCCCTTGTGCTCCAAGAACCCTGTTGAACAACCTCTGTGCTTTCCAGGAGATACTAACCTTATTTAAAGCCAGATGTGTAAAAGGTAATCGCTTAATTGCAGCTGGAAATTAGCTCCTGGCGTGATCAGAATGTCTTAACCAAATGTGACATCATACCCTTCATTTATAAGCAATATGTGTGTTCTCACGTTTCTTCATCCACTGAATTACTGTTAGAAACAAAGGCAAGAGTTGTGTATCTTGTGTAGGCATTAGGACGGTGTTGCCAGCCTCTAGCATAATATGCCCATGTTCTTTCAATATTGGTTAGCTGTTGCCCTCTTATGGCCAGGTAGAATTATTATGGCAGTGACTGGCAAATGCCTTTCCCCTACAGACAGAAAAGCGGAAATAAGAGGCTGATTCAAGACACAGAACAAATAGAAGTTAAGACAGACTGCAGCTGCCATTGCTTTGTTAGGGAGAATATGTTGATTGTTCAAGCAAGGAGGTTTGCATTAAGCAAGCAAGCAGTGAGACAAGGGAGAGAAAATGAAAGGCCAGAGGGGCTCTTTGAATAGTGTAACATGGCAGAGGACACATGATCTGCCGTCCTAGTAACATATTAGAGAAGCAAATAGATCAGGCTTTGCTTCAAATGTTAAACGAGAAAGGAACAGAGTCCAGCTCTACATTCGGAATAACAAAGGCTAAGAAAGGCTAGGCTCTAAAGCCAGCATGAGATGGAATAAGAGGGACCAGACTTATCGTCAGAGGCTGGCCCTTCCCTCGCAGGGGTGTTAGTGGGGCAGCCCACATAGGGGGCTGCCCCTCTGGCCAACCCCCTGGGTCCACATACCCCGCACCTAATAGGCATCCTCCGGGTCCTACACATCCGGCCGCATATCTGGGGAGCGATTATAAGGGGGTGGGCTTGCGATCGCTCATCTCCTTGTTTGCTGCACTCCCCACCCCCTGGAGGACCGTCAAAGCAACATTGCACACCTGGTCCCTCTACTCCCATAACAGGGTTAGCTCAGAGGTACAAGCAAGATTTCCTCTTTCTTTGTAACCCCCATCCTTCCATTCCAAGAGACACACGCGTCTCCTTGCCCCACACAAAAAAGTAGCAATGTGCAGTTGGTAGAAAAGGCTGCAACTCCTTTAATTGACAGGAGTCAATTTACAGGTGATCTGCCTCTTAACGAGCTAGCGTCCTAGCTGTGGCCCACTGGAAGTAATTGTTATTTCCTCTCTCTTACCATGAGCTCATGGTCAGATGAAAAATCCAGAAATGCAACATACAAAGACATGTTCTTTGCTGCTGCATCCTATAATTTTCTTCTGTTTTCTTTTCTTCTTTGGTCTTGTTTTATTCAGTGATGTTTGTAATTTAATATGGACTGCTATTTTTATTTTAATTTTGTGAAAAGTCAAGTTATTTCACTAAAACAAAATAAATAAATTAAAAAAGCAAAGTCCCCAAGGTGTCCCCTGTCTCCCCTGCACCCTCCCAGATTTTATGTGTCTCCTACGCCCCTGCATCAATAAGACTCAGGGTTCAAGCAAAACCCACCATCAGTCATTCAAGAGAGGCCACCCTGTGAGGAAGAGACGGTAAAAAGCTCCGTAGTTGCCAAATGACTCTTCAGTCATCAGACTTTGCCCTTGAAGGCATCTGTTTGGAAGTACATCACTAGGGACCCTTGATCGTTATGCTATTGGATTGACAACCTTGCGTGACCCCGGTAACATGTGCACATTGAGAAATAAGGTTAATTCATGAAAAGAATATTCTGAAAGTTCTGCCATTTAAAGCACTGCTTCCCAAAGGCTGCGAGATACGAAGAACCTATCCCCTGCAGTGCTGTGGCAGCCTTCCTTCTTCTTTCCTGGAGTCACCATGCACACGCCTGCACGTGCTGCTTGAATAGTGATTACCATTAAAGGCTGCAGATGTTAATGCCACTGAGCATTCTGGTAAAGTAATAGGCACTGTGTGTCGCACCCAAACGTGTCTTTGATGTTTGCGTTATTCAGGCATATGTGTTCTTCTATATTGGTAGTATATATTGGCTGTGACTTTGGAACATTCTGGAAATAGTCGCTGGGCATATTCCATTGATTAGATGGCTGTTCCAAAGTGCAGCTGTGTAGTCCATGGGTTTGGCATAGCTCCTAAAGTGCATGTAGAGTTAAGGTCAAGCAAAAGGCAGACAGGTCTTCCTGCATGTTTAGTGTGATTACAACATGAATGGTTGTGAATTCCTCAGCTTGATTGGCTCGTTGGGGCACAGAAACATATCCTATTCTGACACGACCCTGTACACTCTTCTGATTTCACTCCGCTTCTCTGTCCACCAATATTACACAGAACACCCTCTGGTGTACTAATCAAGTGGTGCACACATGCTAATCCTCTGAAACCTTACATGTGAGCTATGCTGAGACCATGTCACTGACTGTGAGCCAAAGTGATACTGGAATCCCATTCTAGCACTGTTCTCAGTGACCTTGCCTGCATTTCCCCGCTACAGTGGCTACACGTTGCTCCTTAAGCCATGCGAATATCACGCGACTGCACCGAGCTCAAGGGTAGGTAGTGATAAGTGAACTCTCAGTGATTAATGCATACCACCAGGGCCATACATCATCACTAATGAGTCTACAATGCCTTACACTGCAGTTTCGCTTTTCTGGTTCCTACCTATGACTGTGGAGCTGGACTTAGGTCAGGCTCCGGTGTCGGGCTAAATGATCTGGGCAGCAATGCATCAAGGCCCTACCTGCAGGAGGTGGGGATCAAGCACCCCTAACCCTACCCAAAATGGCTTCTGCTCTCTGGCTGTGTCACAGATCAGCTAGGCTAACAGGGAGATACAGGCGAGGTCGCTTCTCACGCTTCCAGGCGAATTATTGGCTTTTCTGTATCGCAATTTAAATACAGCAACGAGATCATGGTAATGTCAGAAACTGTGCTTGTGTGCGGTACAGGTCGTAGACAAGGCGTTGGCAATGGATCACTCGTGTTTTATTTTTATCTGGAATAGACTGATTTCGTCGCCCTTTCAGTCTGTGTTGATCCAGGGAGGACCATACCTATTCATAACACCAACCGGCTCTGACCCACGTCACTGTGGGAAAGCGAATGTGTGTTCACCAGAACGTGATGGCATACGTATAAATCTGCTACCCACTCCACACGGGAGAAGCTTTGGTGTGTTCACATTACACGTCATTTGAAGAAAGACATTGCAAGGTGTTTGCATTGCAAACTGAGAAGCAAACACTTGCTGAATGAGGCCTACCACCTTCTTTCTCAACAGACATGTTCACTTTTGCAGTTCACACTTTCATAACAAGCTTCTGCGTTACTAGACTGTTGCAATATAAACACCCATTGACATAACAACATGTAACTCGATCTGGTCAGTTTACAAATAAGTAAGAAGAACCAAAGGGAAAAAAGGCATACCTTTGCATATATCTCTTAGTTGGTGCTACTGAGAAAATGTCGCCCCTCCTTTGCCAGATATTCTGATATGTAGCTCATAGTCCCAGAACCCAAGGCTAAGTGGGTGTTATTCACTGTCTCTTTGTACAACCCTCCCCTTGCACAGCGTTGGCGTTTTCCTGCTATTAAACAGACATTCATAGCTACGTTACACAGAAACATGACCGCTATCAAACCTACCCGTGTGTACTTCTGTGGTAGTAGCTTGGCATAGCCACACAGCGGAATCAAAGGCAAGCGATGTCTACTTTTCTGTAATATTGGGTTTGAAAAATTGAGAGATTCAGCAAACTGAGTTTCTCCCAGAGTTGCTGAGGTGCATTGGTCTATTAGTCACAAGCTGGGCCTATTCCTGATTCTTTATGCATCTCATACCTGAAGAATAAACAGACAGCCAGTGTCCTCTCCCCAACCACACTCTCTCTCCCTCACCTATCAAAACTAGGTGTTGTGCATTCCCTCTCCTTGGACCCACCACTGATAAACATCACCCGCTACCACTGCCTTTTCAGATGAATTTGCGTGGCTCCAAGCCATCATGCCCTGGCTAGCTATTACCATACCAAAGGAATGCGTTTCTGCAGTCAACAGTTGTCAGCCGCACATGTCAGTATCCAGTATCACAAGGTAAAAGGCGTCCCTCTGTCTATCTTCCTCCTACTTGGGGTCGTGTGCTCGCACATTCTCCCTAGGGTTTTAGGTCTCAAGCAGGTTGCTCACAAGGAACACAAGTTGTGCAGCGCCTGAAGATATGCATCTGGAATCCTGGCAGGGTGTGTGTATGCACAGCTCTCAAACAACCCTGCAAGCGTTATACTGTGTTACTAACATACCTCCCCTAGATTCACGTTGCAATTAAAGGCATTAGATGTGGATGAAAGAAATCTTGCTGGAGACGGAGGCATTTCAAAACCCCAGTGAATCGGCTCTTCTGTGCCTTTAAAAAAAAAAAAAAATCTGCGTCCACTGATGACGTTTCACGTTCATCACAAGTCCTCACGTTTAAATATAAGCCTCGATTTTTTGTTGCCACGTTGGCATTTTACCTCGGTGGCACTTTTTAAACCTGCACATTTTCCTTAGCTTAGGTAAGCAATCCCGATATTTCCTCACACTGCTAGTTGTATGTTCATAGCAGTGGTTAGTTCTCTCATTGAGTGTATTTCTTTTCTTTTTGACTCGTAGACGGACTTGTTAAGCTCTATCATTGGATTTGATTTTTGCGGTGAGATTTCTTGTTAAGTTTGTTATCAATATTTGTATGAATGTATGTCATTTTGGGCATAGACTTCACACTTTTTACATATTCCTCAGCCTCCTAACATTGGTGCAATACATTGGGGGTCATTACGAGTTTGGAGGCAGCCATGGTGCTATTAGCACCATGGCTGCCTCCAAACCGTGTCCAGGTCTGGTTCTTTGAATGGGGACTTACCGGGTCATTCCACCCTTGGAGGACCCGGTAAATCCCCATTCAAAATACCCATCCCCATTTGAGCCCCCATAGGGCTCGATGGAAATCGGGAAGGAGCTAATAATGGGCCCGTTAATAACGGCCCGTTATCAGCTCCCTGGTCCCCTTGCGGGACTCGCAAAGGACATCTGGTCTGACCGAGGGAACCTCGTAATGCGGAGGTATGGGGTTAACGGCACCAGCATCCTTACAGGTGCCGTTAACCCCTTACCGCCATACTCATAATGGCCCCCATTGTGTTTATGAGATCCCATTATTAAGATATGTTTAGTCTTGGTTTCTTTCTAGATTTGAATGTTTTATGCCCATTATCAAGATGCTTATACAATCGCATTTGTCTTGACAGGTGATATTCCCTTTTCTTTTAACATCCACACCATATAAGACATGTATTTTTGCCTCTTCTACGTTGAATTAATTGGGATTACCACATGAGATATGATCCGTAAGAATGCAGTGAATTTGTAGAATACTATTATTGGAGACCACACCTGGATCCTACACTGTTTTAAGACTAAAGTAGATTGAACTTGCAGGTGCTTCTCTGTCGAGGTGATTCGGACCTGCAGCAGGGCTTCAACGGGCAAATCAACGGTCCAGGAGTTGCAGCAGCCGTCCCCTTCCAGCTAATCTTCGGTTCTTTCATTCCAGTGGTCGACTCTGCTTTCGAATCACACCAGAGTACATTTGGGTCTCCTAGGAGACTAAGCACAGGGAGTTTCGGGCACCTCCCTTACTTCTTGCCCATCCCCCGACGCTCAGACGTCAGAGGCGGTCTTCAGTCCTAAAGCCCGCCAAAGGCATTAAACAAAGGGACCACACCTAGTTTGGCGCGCAGAGACAAACACTAGAAGGACCTTTCCCAAATGAAATGGCAAAAAAAGAAGACTGGCACCCGTTTCAACAAAGGGGCTTAAGGCGCCATCTTGAAAAACATGGCTCCCGTGATTTTTAGCTACCAGTGTTTGCGGTCGGGAAAAATCATGGTAGTTCATTGTAAAACCACTGCCACCAGTCATTTCAATAGAAAGGGGTAGCATCTGACTGCTACATGAGTTTCTAGACATAGGGGATACTAGGCAACCCCTCCAGCACCCTAGTGTGTGCTGCGTCTAGAAATTTAAAACGACTAGTAAAGTCAATTTAACCTTACATTCTCTGGGAAACAGTAGTGTATCCCATAGAAGGTATTTAAACCTTTGGGAAGTCTAAAAAGACATCCCTGTGTCACTGCACTGAGGGTGCTGTGTAACACACATGAAAAGATGCCTATGGAGTTATCTTAAAACTCCATAATCAAAGAACACAAGAGTAAAACACACATCAAAATACATGAGAGTGGGGGAAAAGGCTCACACTCTTTCCATGTAAAAAAAATTCAAGTCCTCAAAATCCAGCAAAGTTGCTGTTGGTCTCTAAGGTGAAGGGAATTAGCAAATTTTCTGAGAATTCTCCATAACACAAGGTTGACTACAAAGGGGAAGCCTTGGCTCATAGTCTTACTGATGAGAGATGGTAAGCTAATTGACCAAATTGGGCAGTGGTCTGATGTTGTTCTCTGCACCTTGGTTTAATTCCGTTCACATGCTGGTAGCGAGACGAATGTCCAAGGTTGGGAGTGTAGGCCAACCAATCATGAGTGGCCATGTAACAGCATGCTATACAATGTTGCAGAATCTAATCCACTTTTATTATTTTTCTGTGATCAGTATAATACGTATTTCGAGGTAGTTTGAGGCAAACCTACCAGATAGGGGGCATCCAATGATTTTGTTAACATTCATACATGTTATAGATATATGTTCCCTTAACCAATCCCTCCCTTTGATAGGTTCTGCTGATTGCCAGGTTGAATGATGTCATAGCTGATATAGATTAAAGTATAAAGTCTTTGTGTAATCGAAACTTAAATGAGAGTGATTGAGCTGTATTTCGTATGGTAACCAGGTTTCCCTACTTTATTTGAGTTGACAATAAAGTAGTACTTTCTCATATTTTTTTAGTCTGTCCAGTTATGTGGGTCTGAGGTCATTTATTATGGTTATTCCATTCTGCGCATGAGATACGCTCCAAGGGGCTACTGCACAATTGCACTTGTGCCAACTAGATACATTGGGAATTGAAGGTAGAAAATGCTCAACCATTTTTTAGATATGCTGCTGCTGCTCTGGAAGACATCCCACCTTCCTATTTTTTCACAATGTGCCAGTGCTGGTTGATGTGTATTTGCATATGTTAACTGGGATTTAATTCTTTTAATTGTTAAATGGAATTTTATCAATTCTTAGGACATATTTCGAACCATCTTCAGGTGCACCACCAGGTATGTTCTTGCTTTCAGTCTGTCCACCTGCTCACAAAGTCCCTCTCAGACAATCTGATTCTATTTTCAGTGTTATCTCCATTCAGTCCCATTTGGAAAAGGAAATCCTAAGGACATTTTCTGTAAACTACTTCCAGTTTGAGTCTCAATCCTCAGAAAGCTCCACACAGGCACCATTATTTGAGGTGATATTTTTGTTTTGGACAGACTTGAGATAGGTTCCCTTCACTGGCAACTCTTAGCGCCCCTTCCTTGCTTTCATTGGGCCACTGAATTATCTGTGACATAAGGGGATGTTGTTAGATTTGAGTTCGCCCTCCAATTAGGAATGAAGAATCAAACTGGACTAAAATGTTCATTTTCTGTTAATTGTATTAACATGTAACGTTACTGAAAATGATGTATTCAGATTCACACACACATTCTCAATCCATAGACATCCTTTATGTTTCAGTCACTGCATGCATAACACAAATATTTGAAATATGCAAATAAATGTATACTTCATATATTCATGCATCCTTATGTATGCATGTAATGTGTGTGTCTCATCTGAATTCAGCTCTATAACTGAATTTTGATTTGGACAAAGTATTCCAAAGTTATAACCAGAATTGGATTCCCCATGATCAATTCAAATTCATTTATTTTGTTGCACATATTGAAGCTGACATTGTGTCATTCTATCTGAATCGATTCATATTTGTGTGTGGGTAAAATCAATACCATTGCACCATATGCACTCTTTAAACCAGGCAGATTGTGTTTATGCTGCTGTAATGGAACAGGTGGGCAATCTTCCTACAACCTATTGCTCCACAGGATCATGGAATGGCGACCCGCCCTAGGCTAGGCTTCTAAGAATGCACTTACTGATCCTTCAGAGACTAAACCTGCTGACCTTCCGATCAGTGTACAGACATCCATGGACTTTGGGGGAATCCCCAATATAAAGCTTGTGCTTGTTTGAAATGTGACAAAAAACATGTCCATTAAAATAAACACAAATATTCCAATATTCTTTGTAATGCTTCTTCATAGTGATGGCAAATGGAGCACACCAGTCCTGGTTTCAAAACACCTCACTGCTGAATATACATACATGTTTGGCATGTGAGCTGTTCTTCACAGCTAAAGTTGACATAATGTAATAGCTACATGAGAAATGGAATGCCATCTTTCTATCATTTGTATTCTTATTGACAATCTAACAATGTTTTTTGATCCAACATCTTTAATAATAACCCTCAGAATGTCAAATGTTCTTGCAATATCACGCTGCACTTAATCCTCCTCAAGCCATGCAAGTAAACCTTTCCAAGTTATTTCTATAAGTGACAATCATGCTGCAAGACAGGGTCTTAAACTCCTTCCACTATAAGGGGGATGAGGGGGTAATCGTACCTGTCTGAATTTTCAGATTACCAAACATTCTGATGGCTCTATGTTATGCTATAAGGTCAGAACTAAAGTGTCACAATCACTATCTAACCCAAACATCTTTCTATTGCCATATTATTATCATTCGACCGATGCATAGAATGTATGATCACAAACTGGAGTCATTTTGGGTCCTATAAGAAAATAAGGTGGTGGTTTTTGCTTTATTAGTAGGGGAAGACGGAGAAAAGCAAAATTGTCTATTTGAATTGCTGTGCACAATAGGACAAGAGTTATTGTTGATTGTGCTCTGTGGCTGTGGTCTGTGTGAGTTTTTGCGGGTTGTTGGTGCTCATTTGGCAACTGCTTGTTATTTCTCTGGGGTGGTTATAGGACAATAGCTAATAGCTAAAATCCAATTGGTGCTAGTGACTACCTTCTTTGTTGGATGGCATTAACATTGTAGTGGCACCAGGGTCTGCATTAAGGTCCTTGCAACCCTTGGACTTGTACCTTTGACTCTGGGCTACTACCAAGTGGTAAATGGAATGCCATCTTTCTATAATTTGTATTCTTATTGACAATCTAACAATGTGTTTTGTGTTCATAAGAATACTTGAATTCTTGTTTTATTTGTAATGATGTTCTGTGCCTCATTTCCATGCAGCCTATTAAAATTCAGAAATGCTGTTTCTGGCCATAAAGACGGTGGTTTGTATTTTTCTCATTGCTTTACTAGGTACATCATATGTCTCAATTCCTCAGAAGGTAATCTAATTATATAGTGTGATTTCTGCTCCTCTTTGTATCACAGATGGCATTGAGGAACAAGGAATCCGTTGGTGCTTCCATGTGTTGAATATTTCCAGTGTTATGCTTTGATATGCTTTATGGTAGTTACATTGCAACTTGTATCATCCTGGTTGCTTTAAAGCACGTGCTTGCCTAAGCCCTTTGACCAATACCTACTTTGGTTTTGCCGTGAGATATTTGGACACACAAGTATAGCTCAGTTTCTATATTTCTGCGCATAATTATCTGATGAAACACTTATATCTGTGGTTATTTCTGAAGTGGGTTGGTTGACTTTGGAATAGTTTACTTGTTTCACATGTTTGATGTGTGTGTACCCTTTTGACCAGAGTTGTCCAACTCCTGGCCTCGAGGACTGAGATCATGATGGCTTTTCAGGATATCCCTCATTAATATTCATGAGGAAAAATGTGCATACATTTATAATCATTGTATGCAAATGTAGGTCATGAATATTAATGAGGGGTGTCCCCAAAACCCGACAAGGATCTGGCCCTTGGACAACACTGCTTTTGATTGTCATGCCAGAGGGAATGACCTGAGGCTTGTAGGACTTGGTGTGAAACACAGGAAGTTGAGTTAAATGCTTCAAGTCGTGGGTGGGTCCCACAGGAATCTCACATCCTCTCCCCGTTGCCTGGCAGCCATCTTCTTTGTTTATTTTTTTCATTGCTTTTGAATGGCTGTCATGGGAAGGGAGAAGGGACTACGTATAAGTCCCTTCGCTCTGCTCCGTGGTGGCCATCTATTTTTTTCTTGTTTTTTCCCCGTTGCTTATTACCTAAGGTCTCACACAAATTATAAAAAGACACTATGAGTGCCCTGGTCTTATGAGTCGGGATACTAATAATAATAAGCCCCTCGCTGGGGGGGACATTACCGCTTTGGGAAATGTGCCTGCGTTAAGGCCCTCGCCTCGCAATGGCCTGTAACTTTGGACCAGGGGCATTATCTGAAGTAGTAATGCCCCCAAGCTTGGAGCTTATTGCTTAAGCATTAGCACCTGGTGTGTAGCTCAATTTTTGTTACTGACATTGATCCAAACTTTTTAATCAACTGTTAGCATTGTGGATTCCAATTTCATTCCTATTACTTTTCTCTTGTCATCCCAGGCAAATATTGCATTAGTTAATTCATGTGCAGTGTGATTACTGAAGTTGAATTTGCATTTCAAATGAGATTTTTTGATAGAGCTACTACCTTCCAGATATTAATTTTAAATCTGAAGTTCTTGAAGCCCTGCCGTGTAGCATTCTTGACTGTTTCTGGAATTGTTCAATGTTGTGGCAGTAGTGCTTCCCTCAGATCAGCTCTGCATTATTTCCCAGCTTCATTTCGATATGTGGGCCATAACAGTCCTGAATTGAGCTACGGTTGGCAAGAGAAGTAATACAAGGTTTGGTGCTGTCTTTTTGTTGGTTTTGTTTTCAGATCGTGGCAACCGTTGATGCTCGGTTGATCCATATCCGTTAGTATTTCATTTTGAGCTGTTGTTTTCAGACTGTGTTGCTGAACGTTTCTGGCTGCCTGCTTTAGGCAACAGTGAGGCATTTTGTAGGTATCCTGCCCATTCCTGCTGCCATGTAGCACAGTGAGCTTCCCGGTTTGCTAGTATATGCCTACTAGGGCATTGCTTAGTTTAGTGGAGTATTTTTCCTTTTGGGGGGGGGGAGTGGGAATCGGCAGTCACTCACTGCTGGTTCTTGTGGGTATTTTTGTTGCAATAATGACGCCTGATGCCCGTGTAGGTGTGCCCTGTGGCAGAAGTGTCTTTCATTGCTGTTGTTTTCACCTTTTTTTCACTATATTGACAGGCTTTTGTTGAGTCGGAACTGGGCTCTTGCTCATCTGTCCAACTGTTTCAGCCTATTCTGTGGAGCTGTGTGGGGTTTGACATGCTATTCCTTCACATGTACTTATTTGTCATACCCAGCTTTCCCTTGTTTTCTTCCTAATTTTTGAGTCAGCATTGTATATATATTTATAAATATGGTATTTTGTATTTATATGGGATGAAGCTGAATGCTTTCCGGAGCGAAACATAACGTTGCCAAGCACAATGCCACATTGTCCTAAAATGATGTGGAGGCTTGCACACTATTCGATGTTTTAAGGCAGTGGTAAGAATGACCTGGGTCTTGGGCAGCTTCCCTTCCCACAAGTGCGCAGCATACTTTGGTCTGCTTTTGGATGAGTATAGACTGTTCCTATTGGTTGAACAGAGCCACTGAGTAGACAGACATGCGCTCCACTTCATGGTTACCTGGAGGGCTGCGTGATGCTCTCGCCTCCTGCTTTCTTCGTGCTCCTCGTTAGGAGTTTATGGTGAAAGCTACATCCACACCGTTGAAGTCATTGGATCCTTAGCCGATCCCTGCATGTTTGCCGATGCTATTTCACTGGGTCTTACACATATGTTAAGTGGTGTGTGACTTACGGGCGCTTGCCAAAGGGTGTTGGTCAAAAGACCTGTGTCTGCTCGAAGTATCTTCAGCAAGGAGTGCAATGAGACAGAAGGGTGAACTGGCGAACAGGTAATGCTTTACTTACTAAACATTAATGTTCATTTTTCTGAGCCCTGGTCCTCCTGTTGCTGCCCTTGATTGCCTCCCTCCCAGCCTCTGTGAGGCCTGCGACCTTAACGAATTTGGTACTGCCTGCACAGGTTTGCAAAGTAGGTCGATTGTAAAAAAATAAATAAAAACAAAAACATTTCTAAATTAAAAGTGCCAGCACTGTTGCCTATTCTAAGGAATGGACCCATTTTTTATTTACTTACGACTGTGACGAAGAAGGAGAATAGTGAGTAATGAAGATGACCGGTAAATTATGAAAGCACTCCTGTGTTACGTAGACAAAATGTTCTCGCGCGTGTTGAAGAACTGCATTGACCCCTTTGATAAATGCCAATTGTCAGGGCATTTTACACTCTAGTGATCACTGACGTGAACTGGGTTCCTGTTTTTTGTGTGCAGAAAACATGCAAGAGTGGATTTGTGAACACATGTATTTGTCTAAACGAGTTTACATTATGAGGCACAGCGCTTTCAAATATTTGCATTTGCCAAATAACACCATGTCTTTCTCCGATCTTCTCTCTGTCTACTCTAAATCAGGTCTGCTGTTCGTCCCCAGTGCCAAAAACGCACCTTTCCTTCCGAAACGGACACATACTAATTTCTTAGCATTGTTGAAAATATCAGAACGCATTGAGGTTGGCTATTCTGCTGTGCGCGCTGCCTGTCTTCGGCGCGTGCACTTGACAGGCAGCGTTCCATTAAGCCTTCACTCAATCATGAAATGTGCTTCTTTTGCAGTACCCTCTGACAATGGTGATGCTCTTCACCAGCGATATCTACAGCCTCCTGAATTTCTTCAGCTTCGCCAGGTGGCTTTTCATTGGGCTAGCGGTGGCCGGGCTGATTTATCTGCGATACAAACGTCCTGATATGCATCGTCCTTTCAAGGTAACTTCAGCCGTGTGAATGCCGTGCGTACATCTTCGCCTTCCTTCCCTCCCTCCCTCTGCAGAGCAGATGGACGGGGGGGCTAGAGCCGTAACAATGAACCCCTGGCGGAGGGGCGCCTTCTTTTACCTCACGTGTCTGCACTGCTTCAATGCCTGTACCCAGGCGTTCCTCTTTCTAATGTGTAAGATTCATGCAGGCCTCATGTATGCCTTAATAATTCATTGCTGATGGGGGAAACGTTCCACATTTGCTTAGTTTGCCAATGCTATGTCATGTGGGAATGTAATGCCTGTGTTCAACTTGTGTAACGATTTTTGTGGTCCCAATCTGGGAGCGCAAGAACACCAGAGGAAGCCTTTGTTCACATGGACAATGCTTGATGACCAAGCACATAAAAAACAAGAAACCATTGAATAATACAAAGGGAAATAGTGTTAAAACGTGAATCATGTGTCAATCTAGATAAACATTTTATGTGAACTGTGAACTTCCGTTTTTTTTTTTTGTATTTTATTTCTGTAAGCTCTGCAATATCTACCAGATATTGTTGTTGGTATAGCCCACTTTGTTCACTTAGAGTCCCAGGTTGAGCCAAACGTAGTGTAAAATGCAAGTGCAAACATGTTATTCATGCATTTTACGCCACCGCCATGTTTTCATTGATTTGTATGGCGGGGAGAGGGCACGGAGCAGAATTTTCCATTTCCATCAACCCTGAACTCTCCGCCATATAGATACGTCAGCATTTACCTCAGCCACACGTTTTCATGGTGGCTTAAGTGCTGAGGATTTCTGTGGATTCTACTTGCTTTTTACAGCAGCTAAAAGATGTGGATCCAACAGGAATCCATTGTACACGCAGCTTGAATTGTGTAAATAGCAGGCAGTGCTGGCTCAATTCACATTGCGAAATGCAAAAAGGAGGAGTACAGGCAATTTTGCCTGCTTTTAACACATCTCTTTCGACTTTGACAAATGCCATAAGTTGGATGCAGGAGACATGTTTGCAGATAAGTACAAACATAGTCTCCTCCCTACAATTCATGATGACTTGGAGCATGAGCTCCACATTGTTTGCGACTGGGGCTTGGCGTCTTTCTAGGTCTTCCAATTTTGGCATGTAATGTGGAATAGGTAGAAACATATGAGTGCGTTAGATTTCTGTCTTTTGAGGGGAAAAAAATGACAAACCCATGTTGCTGAACGTTCTTCTGATGAATCCCCTGCCACCCACGGGAGCAGAAGCTATCCAGTAAAAATATAGCGAACAAAAACATAGCCAGTGAAAAAGTCGTTGTGAAAATGCCTTTGCAGTGAAAAAGTTGCCAAGCAAAAAGTAGTCCAATAATGGAGTGCTGCTAGGATAATTGACAGGGTTAAGGAGGGTTTAGTGGGCCTGTGATTGCCTTGTTTAGGATAATGGTAAGGGTTAGAGTAAGGGAAGTATTTTTTAATGTTTTTTTTTTATTTGAGTTTTCTTTATAACATGCTTAATACCCGAGTTTGGTTTCTAAGCGTGGATCCGGGATTCAAACCTTTGTTGCTCTGCGTGGTCTTGCTTCCAAGACCAGCACGTTGCCCCTGTGCAATCCTCTATTCACCGCTGGTTAGACAGGGGTTACGGTTACAGTACATTTGTTGGGGTTTGGTTAGGGGTTTGGCTAGATTAAGTGTTAGGGTATAGGTTTGGGTAAGTGTTAAGAAAAGGGACACCGAGGTTGGAGAGTTCTGGTGATGTTGGCGTAGGTTAGCGGTTAGGATATAATCAATGGTTAGAGTAAAGGAAGCATTACGGTAAGTGTTATAGTTGGTTTTAGGGTAAGGTTATTAGTACAGCAAGGGTTTTTCTTACGGCAAGGTCTATGTAATTTGTGGTGAGCTTGTGATGGGTTTGGAGACGGGTTCACTTTACATTTTCTATGTATTTTGCATTTAGTCATTTGCAAATAAAATTCATTAGCACACTGCAGGGTTAGTGTTCTGTGGGAGTTCAGGGTAGGATAAGGTTTGTATTTAGACTTAGGGAAAGTTTAGGAATGGAGTTAGGATGATTGTGGAAATTTCATTAGATGTTTGGGTCATATTTAGGGTTGCAGCCTTTTGCTTATGTGTGTTTAAACATTTATTTTTTGGTGACCTTATTACTAGCAACATGTTCACACTTTGCATTGCTTGTATTGGATGACTGAAACCAAAAAAAGTGATGGGTGGAAAGTATTGAATTAATCCAAACCACTGGCATTGCTCTGGGCGACCTTCCACACCACTGTTGTTTAGCCCGTCTGAGCCACTTCAAAAGGGGTCCAATCATATGCAAATCAGTCAGGTACTGCCACCAATGGGAGAAGATCTGCACAAACCGCTAGGCCAAGTCCACTGTGCACGGAAACACAAGCAACCCCAGACATGTTTCGGCCTTGTTGGGCCTCAGTGACGTGCAGCTTGGTTCCCTGTGGTGCAGCAAGCGAGGTACCCACATCTGGCCATACTCTCTCTGATTTAGGGAGACATACTAAAACCAAAAAAGTGATGGGTGTAAGGTTTAGAATTAATCTGAACCACTGGCATTGCTCTGGGAAACCTTCCACTCCACCGGTTTTTGGCCAGTCTGCACCATTGCAAAAGGGTACCAGCCATATGCAAATCATTCAAGTACTGCCACCAATGGGATCAATCCTGCCCGAACTGCTAGGCAAAGTCCCATTTGCACAGACACAGGAATGCCCAGATGTGGGCCCTGTGCTTGCTGGGCCTAGAGACCCAAGCTACTCCTCAAACAAGGCCAAAAGCTATCTGGGGATGCTAGTGGTCTTGTGCAGAAGGGATGTGACCTAGCAGTTCAGGCTGGACTGCCCCTTTTGTGTTTGGACCAAGCCTGATTTGCATATAGTCTTTCCCCTTCTGTAATGGCTTGTCTGGCGAAGAACAGTGTTCTGGAGGGTTGTCCAGAACAATGCCAGAGGTCAAGATTCATTCTAAACCTTCCAGCCATCACACCTTGTTTTTGTTTTGTATTGAATGACTACATTTCTTAAAGCAACATTTTGTAGACTACATTTCCACATAACTACATTTTCCTGGGGACATTTGCACTTAGAACCAGACAGAATAGGGCCAATGAAAGGTTAGTAAAAGGGTGATATTTAACAAAAATACTATACAGAAATCAGAAGACAGTGCATTGGGTGACCTGCCATTTGCATAAAAAGAAGGTAAACAAGCAATTTGAAAAACAAGCAGCTCATACAAAAATGGGCATTCTAGACAATTTTGTCAAATTTGGATATTTGAACTTATTCCATACAACCATCTTTGCACATTGTCCCCTCCATGATACATGCAGCTAGAATATAGACGCTTTTGCCTTGAATTATGTGTACTTAAAATAAGCCATTAAATACTCACTGTTACCTTTGACTCTGGCTACAGGAAATCATCATTGAAGGTTGACAACAAGCCCCTCAGCAGCTGTGGCACATCCACATTTCCTGCCAGGGAACGGGCCCTCCCCAAACTGGACAGGTACATGTCAAGCAGGTCCACTAGTGGGAGATACTCACCGAGGGATGTATTGTAAGTCACATGATGGCCTCCATAAAAGGGTGTAGCACAAAACTGATATTGAACAGCAGCCATCATCTATATGGTTTAAGGGACGCCCAATCTAGAGCTCTTCTCAGAGTGTTGGACATACTATTGGATGTTATTGCACTGCTCATGTAGCCTCTCCAACAAATGCAAAGTAGAAATTCAGTTGATGGTCACTAATGCGTTCAGATTGTGCTATGACAACTTGCGGTATACCTAACACTGTCCTACTGAATTCTTGGCATTGTAGGTCCAATGGACCACACATAGCATTTATTTCACAGGCTGAACATTTATGATGAACCATGTGACAAAAAGTAAAGGACATACACATATCTGGGAACATGCATTGTTTTGCCAATTCATAAGCCAGAAAGGATTTCAATCCATGGTTTTCTGAAACAAAGTCCAAATGAAAATTAAGAGGCCTGGAGTAAAGGGGCGATTAACAACTTAAGTACCTAGTCTGCCCTCAAAATGCTACAACCCAAAAGTGATCACAACAATAAAGGAAAGACAGGGACAGTTAAAAGATATACATCCTCCAGCTTTTGTGGTAACTTGGGCCAAGTGAAGGCAATTCTCTCCAAGAGGCTTGTGAATGTGATTCAGTAGCAACACAAACAGCAACAGTACAACAGTCTGAAATAAAAAGAATGTCCAAACAAGATTCTATACAAAATAAATATACTTTAATGATAAACACCATCTCCAAAAAATAACTAAATAGGAAAATGCTATACAAAACCCACCACTGAGGAAAGAACACAGAATATGTGCAGATAGAAAGTTGTTGCACTCTGGGTAATAAAACAGGGGTGCAACGTAAGCAAAAACCCCACTGGTTCTAAAAGGTTATGTTCTTAGGTGCAAAAAGTAAATGAATGACCTAACCAGTCTCTAGCGGCCAAAACTGGACAATTGGGGAATTTATAAGTCAATAATACCTCCTTGCATTCTTGGCAGTTCAACTGCATCGGACCAGGTCTTTGGACACTGCTTGGGCAGTCTGAATTAGGCTTGAATGTGTTGGTTGCATTGCTCCAGATGGGAAGCAACCGTCAAGTGAGGGTTGAGCTAAACACCCTTGCAGTTCAAAGAACTTCAGATTATGGCAGATTATGGGGCCCACCATTGTTAGTTTGGCAGTTGGTTTGACGACAAAGATGCTGGTGACTGGATGCACAGTACAAGTCAGACTGCTCAGGTGTGGTGTTCGAAGATCATAATTTGGAGAATTTCCCAGGTTATGGTCAACTGGTGATGGAGATCAGGAACTAAGAGTCAAGTGGTTCATAGTGGCGGCTTGAATGTACCTGTGAGGAATCAACTTCCAGGGTACAAGTGGTTCAGAGGTGAATATCGGTTTCTAAACCATCAATCGGCCCCACACCTCTAATACACCAGAAGTGATTTGGACTAACCCACACATTATAAACCTCCTTGTCCAATTTTGGTAATGTGGATGGAATGGCAGCTTATCTGTGAAAGGTTGTGGATCGTTGGTTAGTTGCAACACAGTGAAAATACAATAAACTGATAAAAGGAGTGTCCAGTCAAGGTTGCATGAACATATCTAATTATTAATCACAACAGACAGCCTAACAACACTACAAAATATAACTGACACGGTAAAGGACAGACAGTTTCAAAGAATTGAAAGGATGCACTCTTCTAACTGACAGGAGGGTATTCGGCATGGTTAATAACCATAACAGTTTAAGGTTTCTTGGCTTCAGCACAAAGGAGTAATGGGTCTTAATATGTCTCTGGGGGCCTTCTGAGAACTACCAGGGGGACAGAACCAAAATGAACCTCGTGTTGTAGGTGTTCTTGGTACTCAACATGTTGAGTCATCTTCACAGTGCTTTGCTGGCTTCTGTGACAGAGTACAAGATGGGAGTCATCTTTGGGGATCAGGCATCAAGACGGTCCAGTGAGCGAAGCTGGGCACGTGGCTGCAGACTGAGCTACACAGTGACTCAGGGTCAGGAATCATTATGTTGGTGCTGATCAGTGGTTCTGAAGCACTTTTCAAGACATCTTCAATGTCTTTCAGCTATGGTGTTTTGACAATTGTCAGCGTTGTCGTCGGTTGCGGGTGGAGGAACTCGACTGGCTTCAAATTGTCCTTTAAGTCAGATATTTCTAGATGCTTGTCAGGGCCCTTCTCCCAGCTTCTTCAGTGGGCTCGTGTTGTCCTTTAAGGCAGATGACCCAAAGTTGAGGAGTGTGTTGCAGGCAACAGCCTTTTCCTTGGTTGTAGGTTCTGAGACCTTCTTGCACTTCCTATGCAGAAGGATTGCTGCAGAGCCTAGAAGAGCACACTCAGTGCTGGGTGGATACTGGTTCTGGAGTGACTGGAGGGTCCTCTGAGTCTATATCTCCCACTTTTGCCTGGGAGATGTTTAGGGGAGGGATCTTGCGTCGCTCTTTGGATATCCTGACCTTCCTTCACTTGTGGAAGATGTACGGCAGACTATACCTTCAGCAAGTGTGAAAGGTTTAGTTATTCTTTCTGCTTCTTGTGAAGCCTTAAAATGATCTCCCTAAAGAGGGGGTCAAGCCCTCTTTTAAGGCCAAGTAGGCCACAGTGATTGGTGTAGGCCAAATCTACCTTTATTAACCAATCCTGGGGTCCCTGTCAACATTTTTCTATATGCGTGAGGTCATAACCAGAGTGTTTTGCAACAGTAAAAGGTAAAGGCATGGAACAGGAACCAGGGGTGTCCCAGAACCAAGATGGCCGAAACCGCATCTCAACCAAAAGAGCTCTGGGCTCACTCCTTTGTGCTACTTTTATGGACTTTTATGGACTTCATTTATTCACGGTGCGTCAACCTTTCTCAACTCTCATGCTGAACTTCCTTTGCATCTTGTACTGGTGGCCCTGAATCATGCTGTTCCCATCTTCATCTTGTATGTTCCTATCTCCTCCCCTTACTTTCTTCTATGCACGTACTCTATCAGAATTGTCCCTGGACCTAATGTGATAGCAACCTCGTCTGTCTCCTCCCCCCTTCCCTTACTGTTTTTTCCTCCCCACACTACATCCAGCACTATCTGAAATGTCGTCAGGCCTAGTATGATAGTCACTTGTTTTGTTCCTCTCCTACCTTTCTGCCCCCCTCTCCCTCACCTCTTGTTTTCCTCCAGCTCTACCAGAAATGTTGTCAGGCCTAGTACGGTAGTCACCTGTCTGTTTCCATTTCCTTCCCACTCCCCCCCTTCCTTATCTATGTCTTAGCTCTTGCATTATCTGAAATGTCGCCAGGCCGAGTACGATAGTTATTTTCACATCCTTACTGTTCATGGCTTGTAAGAATGCCATTGTATTTTCCCTTGTTCCCTCCCTTGCCTTGAAGCGCTTTGAAACACATTGTGTATAGGTGCTATATAAAGAAACTATCATATCATATCATACTGAGTCCCACCCATCTGCCTATCTGCTGTAATCAAAGAGTCTCTCTGGCTAATGGATCTCCCTGTGGTTGCTGATTTTAGTGGCAGGTCTCCCTTGAAGATGCTGAGAGACCAGACCCTCTTGCTTCAACAAACCCTATTCTGGTATCTTAAGAATAGGGTCCCCCTACCAGGGGTTGCCTTCTGCAACAAATGACCCAGACATGTCAGTTCACTTGTCATTGATACTGAGGGCGGAAACTGACATCAGGTTGACACAGTTACATATGAAAGGTTATGGGGTCCAGCCCGGAGCACACAGATCTATGCTTTTGTTGTGGTGTGAACATAGGAAATGTGTGTTGATTAGCCCCATACATTTTCATGAGGTTGATCTTCCATCATTCCATTTACTTAAAAATTTCGAAAAGCCCAGACGATCACACACCCACCATGCGGATGGTCAAATTCATCACAGCACCAGTGGCAATGATAAGCTTCAGGATTGAGTCACAGCAACGAAACGCTCCGCTGGTGGTGTGTAATGACAAACTAGTTTGACCATGGATGACAAGTAACCACCTCCTCCTGAACCCCGACAAAACTGAAATTATGGTATGCAGCAATTCTTCCCTTCTCCCACATCCGCTCCTATGGCCCCCCTCCCTCGGCACACCACCACCTCCCATTCGATAAAGTAAACACCTAGGCTGCACGATGGAATCTGGCCTAACCCCCTCCCGCCAGATCAATACTGTTTCAAATGCTGTCACTACCACCTCAAACTTCTTACACTCATCTTTCCTTACCTCTCCTACCACAACAGATGTGCCGCTGTTATGACTATTGTTATGTCAAGACTTAATTATGCCAACTCCCTTTACCTGGCAGCATAGGCATACCAACTCAATAAACTCCAAATTGCTCAAACCCTTCCACCAAACTGCTCCTCGCCTTGGGACACAAAGACCATGTATCACCCACCCACCGAACCCTGCACTAGCTCCTAGTCGGATGAAGAGCCACCTTCAGGTCCCTTTGCATTACCCACCGAGCAGTGAACAAGACCAGCCCAACATACATACAAAAGAAGCTAAAACCCTACTTCCCTTCATGCACCCTAAGATCAAGCACAGCCCTCCTTCTAGTGACTCCAACCTCTAATTCGGATCCACCTTCTCAACCTTTGCCCCAACTCTGTGGAACTCACCCACCCGCCCCCTCATATTCCACACACCCAAGACTACATTACCTTCCGCAAAGCTCTAAAAACCTGCCTCTTTCCATAAATCTGACTAGACCTTCTAAGGCGAACGAGACCTACAACCCAATGAGTAATGTTCAATGATATCAGGACCAATGACACCAAAAAACAAAGGAAACCGGCCTGCACTCCCAAGTAGATCAGTGTAAAAATTCTAATCATATGACTTTTAAGCAAATGTTTAAATTGCCTTCAGGTGCAGAGGAGATAATAAACAGCCCTGGCATATGGGTTGTAACATTTGAAACACAAATAAAGTTCCCAATTATGGGAACTCCTGTCCTCCACACACTATAAATGGCTCAAAAAAATGAGTTCTGATAATTTCAAACAATGTATTATATTTAACTATTGTATATCATCAATTATTATTATTATACACACCGTGGGTAATAATAAGCAGTGCTCCGATACTTGAGGGTTTGTAGTGCGATATAAATGCCAAATTATTATTATTATTATTATTATTATTGTTGTTATTATTATTATTATTATTATTATTATTCAGTAAAGCAACGTTCAATGAATCAATAAAGTTCAGTGCATATCCAATGTTAGACACTCTTTATCATATTTTGAAGATTTATTTGTAGCCCAACGCATTTTGTGAGAATTCACTTCTTCAGGGAAAATGTACATATTTAAATAACAACATCTAGAATTATTTTTCTAACAAACTGAACATTAGGAGGTATCAATTAAAATTGGTCAAAGAATTAGCTGAGTATAATACCATCACACTCAAGCCGGCAGATAAGGGCGGAGCTTTAGTAATGATGTATACAGAAATCTATAATGAAGGATGTCTTAAAATATTGAGAGATGAAGGCACATACATGAAGTTGGATAATGATCCTACAATGGCTATTAAAGAAGTCATCAAGAAAACAATTGATAAAACCCTTGACTATGATTGGATATCGGATCATACAAGTGAATTTCTTTTCAAAACCTTTCCAGTGATCCCAGTTCTGTATGCACTACCAAAGGCACAACATTATGCACGACCCACCGTTCAGACCTATACTAGCTGGCACATAAAGCATAGTTCATCCGCTGGCTATCTATTGGGACAGAGCACTACAGCCATTAGTGCAGAAGACAAGGACATACCTTAAGGACACTTCACATTTTTTGAGATTACTGACTGAAATTGACAACAATGAACCTTCACTCATACTATTTAGGCTGACATTTTATTTGTTGGGCTACAAATAAATCTTCAGAATATGATAAAGAGTGTCTAACATATCAATTCTTTGGATATGCACTGAACTTTATTGATTCATTGAACGTTGCTTTACTGAATGCGATGTTATACAATAGTTAAATATGATACATTGTTTGAAATGATCAGGACTCATTTTTTTGAGCCATTTATAGTATGCGGAGGATGGGAGTTCCCATAATTGGGAACTTTATTTGTTTATCAGGACCAATGACACCACCAAAAGTGCCTATTAAGCCACTAATAAGTTCACTCTGAACACAGCAATCACAAACATGCACTTGAAATCCGGAATACCAAGCTCGTTAGATCAGAACCCGACCCCAACACTGACCTCTCCTATCACTATGCTCGCTCTCTACTCTTCACCAACAGACAATTAGAGCGCAGCTGCTCCCCTCGATCAATTTGGCCTGGCTGCTCACTTACGAACAATACTCCATGAAAACCTCATCATTCTGATAAGATTCAGATACACCCAGGAAATTTGGTCTTAGCTGCAAACATAAGCATCCTACACAGGCCTAATGCAGCCAAAACCCAGTCTTGGTGAACTCCCTCCAGGCTCAACACATTAAACGGTTAAGGATTCCAATCGGGCATCAAACACTGGACCAGGACTCTTAGTCTTAGCCTGGGATGTGGTGCTCAGTAGGATTTTTTTTCTTTAATTTGAATGAATTCAAATTGAGCCGGGTACCCGACCCATCTCACACCCACTTTTAAAAATACCCCGGGTCACAATGGACCATGAACCAGGCCGGTTGGTGAAAGTATAATATATATATATATATTTTTTAATTCACAAAAATCACACACATTTTAATATTGGGCAGCAAACACCAATGGGGTGATAATGACAATGGAAATTGAGGCAATGCACTTGGTAAACCTTCTAGTAGAACATATTGAATGCACAAGTGAATAGAAGCACTTTTTGAACCCTTTGCAAAGGCCTAAAATGACACTCGGATTTTGAAAAATAATTAATTATGTGTGCTGAAATAATGATATGCATATGTTTTATCACAGTATTAGGGATGATATCTCACTATCAACCATCAGGCAAGGAATCACCAAAAGCACACAGTTCACAAAACAGAATGAAATTGAAAACCCAGTGCAGCCGAATTCACACATGGAAATGTTGAATTTCTTCTGGTTTGCAGTTTTAAATGCAAAAAAGTTTTTTTTCAAAACACTAAAACAGAATGTGTTTTTTGGGCAGGGGGATAGATGTGCAGCACAGGACAATATAGACGTGAAATGAGGGCTATAGCTAGGGAATTGAGAGGGATTTGGAAGGTAATATGAGGTTCGTTTTTAGGAAAATAGAGCAGTTCAAAAGAGAAATTGGTTTTAAAAATGAAAGGCAATGTTTATTTAAGATTGATTTGCGATGTCAAACTTTTCTCGCTGTGTTCTGATCTATGTCGGAATTAATTTAAATTACTCCAAATATTACTAATGAGTTACAAGAAGAGATGAAGGAAAGAATTGTGCTAACACTAGGAAACAAGAACAGGGTGCACAGAAAATTTAAAAAGTCTAGACAAGTTATCAGGGTATAGATAGGGTTGCTTAGAGAGTGGCACAATGGCAAAAGTCAATATGGGGTAGACTATGTGTTATGGATGGGGATACTCGCAGTCTGCTCTTAAATTTGGGATTAGGAACAGTTAACCGGGTTCTGGACTCCAGGGCTCAGGTCACCAGGTAGCGGCAGACTCTCCTAGCAGAACAACAGCTGGGTCTGTCTGGTCACTGGATAATCGGGACAGCTGGATGGCAGGGTTGCAGCGGGCATGCAGTTAGTGGGCAAAAAGCTAGTCTGGTTTCAGGATGCTTCCCAAAAGAACACCACAGCTTTTCCCTTTGGTAACCGTGATTTCTTTAGTGGGATATCTGGATTGATGCCTTGCTGGGATGGTCAGCAATGCTTTGGCCTTGCAGTGGAGTCTGGAATCAGCTATGCTTTGGCTTTGCAGTGGGATCTGGAATCAGTTATGCTTTGGATTTGCAGTGGGATCTGGAATCTGGCAAAATGAATGTAGAAGATCAAGAACACAGGTGCAAGAAATTCAGGAAAGAATCTGTCTAATGTATTGCCAGCCACCCTTTTTGGAGAGCATTGTGACATCATAGAATTATACGGCAGGGCAGGCTTAGCTAAGCATGCCTCTAAACAAATGGATTGTCAGGGGAGATAGTTACCACCTTCCCCCCGGCTGGGTGGGTTTCAAGGGCATGATGTCAGATTTAGGATGTGAGTTTTAGAATGTCCAGAACCTCCCACAGTTACTTTAGCTACAATTCAGTTTTGCCATGAATGGCATGTTTGTACAGTTGGGGCCTTATAACAAATTACATAAGCAGGTTACATATTTTATGCAGAACATGCCAGTCCAACACTAGAATTTGTAAGACATTGTTTTCCCCTTCTAATAATTGTTAGTAATTTTTAGTGTGAAATATTCAGCCCAAAATTGTATAACTTTATAAGTGTGTATGGATCATCATTAGGCATGTCAGTGTTGAATTTTACATTGGCACCATGTACACGTTCCTTGCAATACCTCATTCTCTGCCATTTCTGTTCACTATATGGCAGTGAAGGCTACAATGTCTTAAATTATAACCCACCAAATTACATTAAAACTGTCAACTTTTTACATTCCTGCACATTTCTGTTGCCAAAATAACCATTATCAAAGTTTCTGAATAAAATTGTCTTTTGTCCTCCACTGGACCATTGTTTCCTCTTCAGCTCCCTCCAACTGTCACTTCAGCCCAGTGTGGATGGGGTTTTCCCAGTTTGATTGAAGGTTTTATGGCCACTTCCAATTCACAGATTGGTGCCCCAGAAGTTCCATTGTAAGAGGCCTCAGACCAGACCCAAGTCTACCAAGGTAGCAATTAGCACTTGTTTGTTCTAGCATCTACTCTGGGGGCCTTCTGTTGCTGGCACCCCCGCAAGCAGAAACGTGTTTGGGCTGATTTACTCCACTGCAACCAATGCAATTTAATTCCTTATTTTATTTGTTTTTGTTATAAATCAGAATAACATGTTTTGAATAAGATCTCCCATGTATGCTTCACAGCACAACGCCCCTTCACATATGCAACATACACCTTTAAACAAGTATTTTTATTTGTTTGCAGAAGTACATTTTAAACGTGTGGTGACTACATTTTCTGTGCAAATCGATTTTTCTCTTCCATCTGAATTCCCACATTGTTGTGTAGCCATAGCTAGCTTCTGGTATACAGCAATGGGTTAAAACACAGATGCACTGAAACTGACATAGGCCCTGAAAGCCAGGGCCTTTTTGACGCATTGATCCTTGACATTTTGGAGCCCAAAAGTAAAGCGTTTCCTGTCTAGCTGAAGTAAAGCTTCTTTTGATTTCTTCAGATCTGAACAACAGCCTGTCATTCAGGAGTACTGATCTTGCCTGCTGGAGCACAATGTGAAGGTGGATAAACATGGCAAGGTCTCACTAATAAAAGTATTTTGATGAGGATCAGAGGAAAAAGAGCATCAAAGCGGCATCATTTTTAAATGTAAATATTTCCCTTTTTCCATGGGAACTTTGGGCTTGTGGCAAAGCAGCACTGCTTTTTCACTCCCCTTCCTATGTACATGTAAGAACACACTGGCAAGATTTCTCAGTATGCTCCCTTGTTCCACCTTGCCCAATATGTGCTTGGTAAGATGGTGCAGCCATCTTTTTGTAGCTGAAAACACATTTTGCCGTGAGGCAGTGGTGCTCCCAGGAGCCAACAAAGCCATTTTGCTGCTTCTGTTGAAGTACAGATTGGTTATGGAAGGGTCGTAAAGTTGAGTGGGTAAATATATCAATACTACCACACCAAATGCTAGTATGCAGCTACCATCAAGCAAGCACCCTACTACACCCTACTCTCTCGACTGACCTGGACTGCGATGCCTGAGGGCATGCAACCTAAGAGCGCTTTGAGGTCATACATATGATTTATAGAGCGCTATATGAATACCATAACATAATGTAACAGAAAGTTCAGTGGTTTAGGTGGAGCAGCCGCATTGTTCCAGATGGGAGCCTTGTGGAACAGGTTTTGAACAGGAGCTCACTGCGGTTTAAAGACTAAGCTTGAGAAAGTCAAATTGCGAGGGCCACCAGAGTTGGTTGGACAGTCGGTTCAACAGCAAGGACACTGGTGACTGGATGCACACTTCTGTTGGATTGGTTGAAATGGGCACTTGAGCAGCACTTGAGGAGCTATGGATTGTAAGGGCCAACAAGGTCAGTTCTATGGTGAAGCTCCTGGAGACTGGATGTGCAGTTTGGTTTGATGCAGAATTCAAAGGACAGGGCTATATGGTTCACCCGGATAGGTTTAACTGTTGACAGGGATGGGAAGGGAAGATGTGGTTGGGCAAGCAACAGTTTTAATGCAGAAGATGCTATATTGAGCTTGTAGTTTGAACCGAGGCAACAACACACTTGGCTAGTGTGGTGCAGCTGTGAAAAGTTTCAAACACTCAGATCAGCGGTTCAAGGGGGCAGAGTGCCAAAAGAAGCTCAGGAGGGTCCTTTAGGTTTGAAGGCATTGAATGGGCTCGAATCATGGTTCAAAGTAGTTTGTCTGGAGAAACACAGACTGTCTAAGTCCTCTGCTTACTATGAGACCCATTGATGGACTATTCCATCAACACGATGGGATCCTGGGGATGGCGGAAAGGCAGCTCTTTTCCCAACCATAGTTTGCCCCCAAAATGTCCCTGCGGTTGGTTTGGGGACAGAGCTCACATTTGTCTTGGGCACTCAGTCCTCACCTCACTGGCAGAGGACTTTGGAGAGATCAACTCTCCCAACAGAGGCCAATGAATTAATCCTTATTTGTTTGTCAAAATGTCAAAGACCAATTGGAAAACCCCTTCTTCAAAAGCAAATGCCTGCAGGTGATTGGACTAAAGCTGGATTGGTTTAGGGGTCTGATCTATGTTCTTAGAACAAGTGGTCTTTCCCTTCTGACAGCACACTGAAAGTGCTTTGTGCTTAAGAAGTGGAGGGGACAGGAAAAAAAATATAGACAGAGAGAAACACAATGGTGGAACCTTCCGTCAGTTGTAAAGGCCTCCATCTGACTATGCTATCCCCAACCCCTTCCCTTCTCAATAGGAACAAAGGGCATTTCGGTGGGCAGCACCCTGATGTGCTGACAGGCCTTTTGTAAATAGGTGTGCCCTTTTATTCCTCTTACCAGGACAGATTCCTGGGTAGTGGCTGTCTCTCTGGGGATGTTGTTGCCTGCCCCAACAAAGAAACAGAGAGACAATCCCCAAGGATACAAACCTGCCAGCTGTGGCAGAGTCCAGGCTGCTTGTAGAGAATGGACATCCTTTCACAGCTGAGCTGGGCCCACTGGGCTGGCACATGTGATATGCAATGGCTGTGACTGTAATAATTATGAGAAATGCATTCCACCATACCATAACTCAAGTATGGCTTATATTTAAAGATGTGTCTATCACCAAGACGTTAAACCATAATTCTAAGATTATGGTATAGGGGCGTATTTCTTTCATGCAGACCCTGTGTTTCAGAGAGTTGGCTGTCAATGCAGCTGTCACATGGGCACTTGTGACCTCTGAACCTACTCTGTGACACTGGTAGAGCAGGTGTTGCAGATCAGGGTACTGTTGCAACAGGCAGCAGGTACACAGTATGATGATGGCATGGAGTTTAGGAATGGGTAATCTGATTGACATATTATCCTTCCAGAGAAGGAATTACTGGTAAAATTTTCTAATTTGACTTAAAAAAAAGCCAGGGTTCTACACCCTTGCCGAATGTCAAACCATCACACTGGTGCCGAACTGCGTATGCCCGATACCCCCTTGTATTATAGCAGGGTCCTCTGTGCTGTTAGATGATGGAAAGTCCACAGAGTGGTGATGGCCAAAGAGGTCAATGCTCTGAGAATTGTTTCAGTTGTTCATGCTAAATTGTTTTTTGGCTATCAGGTAGCTGTAGTATCAGCCCTACTCTATCCAAAACTTCATCAATGAGTAGTGTCATGCAGGACAAACAGGAGTAGCCTGAATTTCCCAAGAAGTGATTGGCTACTGCCAAAAAGGCATCAGAATCCAGTATTGTCTGTAAAAGAGGAGAGCAAGATGTCTGCTGCCAACATATATCCAGGCATGCATTCAGCAGGCATTGTCCGTCATGTGACTTATGATAATTTAGCTCATGCTCTAATTCTTCCACAATATTAGCCTGGCATAATGAGGGCTCAGTGCTATGCATCTCTGTAGTTCTTCTGTTAGGGCTTGGTTTTCCAAGTAATGACACTGTTGCAGTATTTCCAAGGGTAGGTATGCAGACCTGTGTTTTTTTTTATGCTTGTCTGATAGTATGGAAATGGATGCACTTGGAGTCTTTTGCCTTCTACACATGGTGGCACAGCACAGAGGACCTAAAAGATGTGATGACAAAGGTGTTCCATGCCTTTCCTCAGTATAGTATATTCCAGCAGAGTGTGTAAGTGGCCAGATATGGGGCCTCATTACGACCCAGGCGGAAAACCATGGTGCTAATAGCACCATGGTCAATGCCGATAACTTACCGACTCCGCCATGGAGAAAGGGGGAATTACCACCCCATTACAAGGTTGGTGGGGCGGTAATTCCCCCTTCCTCCATGGCCCTTGCCCATTCCTATTTTCGCCCCATAGGGCTCAATGGGAATGGGGAAGGCGCTAAGTACGGTACCGCAAATTGCCAGCCGTTAAGGTCGGGTCGGGTCCCGCAAAGAGACCTCGTAATTAGGAACTAATGGGTTAACGGTGCTGCAGCCTTTTTACGTTGCCGTTAACCCATTAGCGCCAGGGTCGTAATGAGGCCCATGGTTATTTATTCATGTGACATACTGCCATTTTCTTGCCTTTCTTTGTGGGCTAACAACACAAGGCTTAGCTTGTCTGGGTTACATGGTAGTGGTGGTGTTTTAGCTGACACATGATATGTTGTACTTTCTGACCTGTAATGGGAAACCTGTTCCTGGAAGAGTCTGTCCATCGGTGGGGCAGAGTGTATATGTATATGTCTGCCCCTGTATCTATGGTGGGATTCCCTTGTACTCCTCAGTATCACCCCTCTTCAGCACCATCCATATTCCTGTCTGGACTCTGATGAATCATAATATGTATCTTGATCATTGCTTATCAGTTGATGGGATGTAGGTGAGCCTTGGAATGTTCATTCTCCCACTGCTGACAAATACACATGTGTTGTTTCTCCCATAGCCTTCAGTAGATGGGATCTACACATCTCTCCTTTCTGAACCTGAAAGTGAATGTTTATCATAGTGCAAAGTGTGTGTATGTGCTTGTACTGGCGCATGTACTCCAGAGCAACTTATAATGGGGTGTGAAATGTGAGACTGATGTCATCTTCAATTGACAACTTGCAATTCAGGCATCCCCAGAACACACAGCAAGTGCTGATGTGAAACGACAATAAGCAGCAAGTCTTCTCCCACCTTTGACTTGTTATGATGCTCCGGGAATGCTCTCTTTTACTTACTGAATGGTATCTCCTCTCTAAATGACTTACTTTCTCCCACAAATATTGTCTGACCATATCATTCCCAGAAGCAGCCCTCATGGATTCCCTCTTCCTCTTGCTCTGCCTCACCCCAAAAAGTTATGCAATTGGATGTGTATGTAAGACTTGCGTCAAGAGATGGACACTGAATAGTGACTCCTGTCTCCCTAAATCTCTGCATTTTCTCGCAGAGATTTCCTGTGATTGTGTTTTTCATACAAGCTGCCATAAGGATCCTGTTCTTCTCGTGCTCCTCTTTCTCATCCACACAATGGCACATATGTTTACTCACTTTGAGAGACTGCAACAGATTAGAATCTCCAGCATCCCACAATCTCTGCAAATTGTTTACACAAATATTACATGAGCATGTCTCTCGCATAAGCTGGCTTCGGGTATTCTCTGCTCAACACTGCTCATGTGTCACCCCAATTGTATGCTTGTTATACCCAAATAAAATCACTAGGCCTGTCTCTACTATACATGGCAACATGTTTTTTTGCTGCCTGTGCCCAAAGAAAACCATGGGCACTGTCTGAACAATGTGTGCCACCATTGGCATTGTAAAACCGACTTTCAAGATGCTTGGGCTCAATGGGAAAGGGTAGATCTGGTTCAATCATATTTGGCAGCATTGATAACCTGGCACACTGGTTGTGCCCCCCTTCCCTTATGGCCACACCCATAGAAAATCACGATTAGGATTGTTTCAAACATATGTACCAGCATTGCCACTAAAACACACTGGCATTCTTCTTATACCTGAGGAAAGTCAATCGGCCTATCTCGAACAATACTTTCGTGCCCACGTGCCTCTCAGTAATCACTTCTCCAACAATGTAGCAATACGTACCCAGTTCTGCTCCCACGAGTCTCTAAATACAATGTTCCAATCAGACCTCACAAATATCTCTCAATGACCAGGTCTGCCCCAGTTTCACACCCAGTGCTCAAATCAGCCTTCGTAGAGCACAGTTCCACCGCCAGTTAAGGCTGCATTCGACTCTTCAACACATATGTTGACCCTGTTCCATCTAGCACACACTCATGCCCAGTTATGCCACCATTTCGAACCCAGTGTCCCCTAGGTGCCCAGTTATGCCCCCTTTAATTCCCAATGAAAAGATCTAGCAAGTTATTATTAGGTTTATATAGCACATGCCTATAATCGGAGGGAGTGGAGTGCTGTACATTTTGATTAGGGTAATATTATCAATCGAGAGTTTTGAGGGGAAGACTGCAATGCAATATTGTGTGCAAACCGAAAACAACACGATATCACTGTGCAGAGGTGCAGATAGGCACCCCGTGGCTGTTGAGCAGCCTTGGAATGTAGATAATGTCAAGGTAGGACTGACTTAGTCAGGTTTGCAGCTCCTTCCAGAAAAGGGAGGAGGGAGAGGGCAGTTCAGATTGCTACTGGGATGGAATTCCATAGAGCGGAGTGTACCAGGAGAAAGACTATATCCTAGCTTTCTCATTGTCGGCTTGTCTATTCTCAAGTCTGGCAATAGTCTTACTGCACGTATGTCACATTCCGCTGGGGGCATTTAACTTAACTGCCTTGTAAGACCACCTACACCTAGGATACAGTCATTCTTCTGGTACACTCTGGCATTATTTGCCTTTTAGTGTCCTGGTCTTCCCCCAATTGGCTCTTAGTGGCAATTCTTCCAACATTTGGCTTTCAGTGTCTCCTCCATGCCCACTCCTGCTCCCTATGATTCAAAGTTCATAGTTTGAACCCCATGTGGCAGTTGGAACCCTCCAAGCGCCCAGTTGTGCTCCCACTTAGCTCTCATTGCACTGCATTTCCCTGCCTCCTTTTGGCTCCTTGTGCCATCTTAGTGCCCAGTTCAGACGTGCTTGTCCACTGGGCTATCAGTACTCCCACATTTGTCACTTTGCAACCCGTGATCTTCTGTGCAACCTGGCCCCAAACGCAAATAGATGCACACAATCACACGCACCGATACACACATATGCACATTCACACAGCCATTCACGCACATACACAACCACATAAACATAATGTTAATTTACCATTGCTTTTTGCATAGATGAGTTCCTCTGCTTCTCTCTACTCCTCTCCTCCAGGCCTGTCGCAGCAGAACCAGGAAGCAGTGAGGGATGTTAATGAAGAACACTGCGTGATGCTGGAAATGCATCGGAGGGACAGGGCCTCCGTATCCTTGTCCTTTACTGTTTTTATTGTGTGTTCTGTCGTGTTTTCCATGCAGGAGTTCATGTCGGACTCCTGGCAGTGCAGCTCTCTCTCTTTTGGTTTGGTGAACAGTCCCGTGGGATACCCTTATGGCACGCATGTGTAAGGGTACAACCCTGTGCCCTAGTGTATGTTTTTGGGCACCTTTGTGTGACCCACAGAGCAGCATACAGGCTGGTGGCAGCTCCGTGCTGAAATGACTGGTGCCCTGAGCATCCTCCATTTTGGGATGCCCAGGCCCTGTCATTGGAATCAGATGATTCCTGATGGAGACAAAATGGCCCCCATGGCCTCTTGCCTTAAATCACCTGTTACCTTGATCTTCCCGAAGTTCCGGGAAGCCCTGCCTCTGTCCCTTCCCCCTGACTGGCTGTTGGGTGGAAGTTCCGCATATGGTAGTGTGGGGAAGTGCCAACCAGACTGGCTGGAGCCTTCTCAACAACCGTATGTTGTGGGTACGCCTGTGGGTGGGACCTGGGTGAATGGAGTGTGTGACGAATATGCATTCTATTTTGTGGCTGTCTAGTATCTGGTGTTTGTCAATTTGGTTGAGACAGCCCTGCCCAATCCAGTATGAATGCAGCTTGGAGTGTTGAATGGCTCGGTACTTGTCCCAATACACATAACTTGTTGTGAGTGTCTGGAGAGAAGTGAATGGCCTGAATACCTCGTGTGCCTGATTGGCTGTCTGCCTGCATGAATGCCCTTAGTCGTGATTGGATGCTTGAGTGTGACCCAGCGGAATGAATGGGAGATCAACAGTATATCTGGGGACCTCTCACTGCTAGGAATCGTGTTCAGAAGCTGAAGTCCACTACGACGAGTAACTGGAGTAACTGAAGCTGAACCTTGAGCCCTGCTGGACGAGACGAATTGCTGTTGCTCTCCTTCGCAATCTGAAAGCTGCTGTGCCTCAAGAACCGACCCAGAGAGGCCCTGGTAAGGCGCCCTCTTCCTGAGCTACGAGGGACCATCGTGCACAGCCGATCTTTCCCTAAGCTCCCTGGTAGACAGACCTTCGACAGGCTGCCGAACCGATACGGGGATTGCTGCGGAACTCCAAGGAAAAGCGCCCAGACTGTTGTCTGCCACTGTTGCTGACCGCCATCGCCGACTGGAGCCGCCATGCTCCCGTTGCCTAAAAACCTCCTTGATCCAAGGACGCTCTCGTCCGCATCGTCACCACTGTATAATGCCAGAGAAGGCCTGACCGTCGATGCGCCGAGAACCATCCACTGGTGGGTTTCCTGCCACCCAAAGACCACAGATACACTGATGACTCGATGCCCTTGCTGGGCCACAGTTCTTCAACTCTTTGCAGTCCAAAACTATTGACATCGAGGTGCCCCGCATGCCTCTTCCTTGCAGGACGTTTACGCTTACCCATCAACGAGCACCGCTAGGAACGATGCAGCCACTTCACCATCTTAGCTCGACCTGTTCTCCGTCAGACATCCGACGACCAGGCACTCAAGAAGGGTCGTCGATTTCCCCGACGAGGAACGCTACAACGCCAGGTACTTTGTGGTTGCAGATCTATTGGAAAGTCTAGTGTGAACAATATATGGACTGGGCTTGTATCTTTCTTCTACAGGTTGCCCAGGTGGGGGGATCTCCACACGGAACTGTGTCTAGGTAGAGGGACCAGTATTCTGCCATTTGCTCAACCATCTTGCTTTCCTTCCTCTCTCTACTGCTGGTTTCCTCTTTAGTTTGATCTGTGTCATTCTGACCGTATGCACTTTAATGAGATCTAATAACATTAGTGGTACCATTTTAGAATTGTAACCTAACTGTTTGAACACCACCCCATCCGTGCCCCCTTGTGACTGTCTTTTTTTAATATAATGGTTTTGTAGCTTTACTATTGTTGATTTTCGGAGTACAAAGTGAGTTATTTTGATCGTGTATATGCCCTTGAATATTAATTATATAAAGACTGTGTTGTAACCGATACAGTGTGTGGACATTCCTTCGTGGGTGCTCGGGGACTACACTGTACTTAAGAACCAGCTTGCATCACCTCCTGAGAAGCTAGGCCTTGATTGCTCGACCACGTACCAATAAAAGAGAATCTTGGCTGGGGTCACTGTGCCTTCCCTCTACCATATAGAGAGCAGAAGTGCAGACCCCCCCTCCAGTCTTTACAGCTGGTGGCAGCGGTAGGATGCTTATGGTTTTAAGACTTTCTATAACCGTGCCACTTACAAAGGATATCTGCACTTTGTTAAATTAAGGTTTAGTCGTGTACAAGATAACTACATTACAAGCATTGGAATCTATTGTGAATGGTAAATTGACTCGGATGAGCTTAGAGGCTCTCCAGAGTGCTTGTGAAGCCAGGAATTAGACTTTGTGGATAAGTCTAGGGCTGAGCTGATAGCTGCCCTGGTGGACTACCAGATCGGGTGTGAAACTCTTGAAGGGGGGGATGCAACCAATGAGGACTCTACCCCGGGGGCTGTCACTGAATCCGATTCTGGGAATGCCACACTTCCAGCTGCCTCTGTTCCAAACCCCAGCAGTTCTTTAGAGCTTGAGTTATTAAGGATGAAGTTTGCCTTTGAATTTCGCAAGTTGGAAATAGATGCTGAGCTCAAGAAAGAGGAGTTGGCACAGCAAGTGGAACTCAAAAATAGGGATCTTGAACTTAAAGACAAGGACACTGAATGTCAGCGAATCCAGCTAGAGAAGACTCGAGTGGAGACTTCAGCGAAACCAGTCGAGAGTGTCAGGTCCCCAACAACTAAATTTATGAAAGATTTGGTTAGTGTGTATGCAGAAGGTTCTGATATCCTCCAGTGGATTGAAGCCTTTGAAATGGCTTGTGCAATTCATGATGTTGACAAGAGAGATTGGGCTAAGTGTATGTTAAGCAGAGTGCCTCAAACTGGATATGACTTTATTCTGAAACTGAGCGTGGAAGAAAGAGGTCAGTAAGAGTGCATGAAGTCTGCTTTAATTGCCAAGTTTGGCAAGACCCCTACCCAATATCTTAAATGATTCAGGGATTTTAAGAAACGAGAGAATGGGCCTCATTACGAGTCTGATGGTAACCGCGGCGGTAAAACCGCCTGGTTGCCGCCGGACTCGTATTACCATTCCGCCTCTGTGATTCCCGGAATTACCGGGGCATTACAACCCCGGTTTTCCTGGAATTACGGAGGCGGAATGGTGTTAATCCCCATTCCCATTGAGTCCTATCTGACTCGATGGGAATGGGGATCATGGAAACACCGGCAGCATCTCGTAATGCCGGTGTTTCCTCGTCCGCCTGCAGGCGGGCGGTGTTAAACCCGCCAGGTCAGACCTGGCGGGAACATCACCTCCCGCCTGCAGGGGTCGGATTCAGGCGGTCCGGAAACAACGGTGGCGGCGGGTTTACCGCCACCGTTATTTCCGGACCGCCTGGGTCGTAATGAGGCCCAATGTGTCTTGGATTGACTGGGTGTGTGCTGCGCACACGAACATGATAGGCTGGATTGATGGTTATAAAGTGAAAACGTTTGTTGAATTGTCTCACCTCTTGTTTTTTGAGCATTTTTCGGAAGCCTGTTCACCAGAGCTGCGTCAGTATGTTGCTGACCAGAACATTTTGGCCCCCTTTAAGCTGGCTAGGTTGGCTGACAAGTGGGTCTCCCATAAGGTGTCCCCTAAGGACTCCAGTGGGAAGGACAAGGACAAAGAAAAGGGGGCCTCTCAGAAAGCTGAGGGGTCCCAAATGCAGTCACGGTCGCGTAAACCCAAACCTTCCTCTCCGAAGACCCAGAAACCTAGTGGGGATAGTCTGTTGTGGGTGGGAGTAAGAGTAGTGGTCCGCCTGCTGCAAAGCAGGGTCCCAGTGGATCCAGTACCATACCCCGCACTCCTGGCACTTGTTGGGATTGTGGGGCTCTGAACCACCGAAGGGGTGACCCCAAGTGGAAGGGTAAGGCACTTGAAGTCCAGGCTGTCAGCCTGACCTATCCCTACTCCGTACCTGATGTGGAGGCCACGGTCCTTCCCTCCTCTACTGGGATCACCTTCAGTGCTCCGGTAGAGATTTCCTTAGTGTCCCTTGGGGCATGGGCCAGTACGCAGAAGTACTGGTGATTATCCCGCAAAACACTCGTAGGTTTTTGAGAAGTGTCCTCTTGAATGGCCAGCCTTCTACTGGTTTGAGAGACACTGGGGGAAGCATGACAGTGGTGGACAGGACCCTGCTCAAGCCAGAGGACTATGTAGGTGCTCCTCTGAGAACCACCAGGTTAGCTGGTGGGCCTCCCAAATTATCGCCTGTAGCCTTAGTAAACATTACGATTGGAGACAAGACAGCAAAGCTTCTGGTCCTGGCTCAGGACAACGTGCTTGTGAACATCTTGTTAGGAAACGATTTGGTCGAGTTAGGGATGATCACGGATGGTCTACCCATGGCTGCTGTGGTGGTCACCCGATCGCAGGTCACACCCGGGTCGGCTGCGAGCCTGGTACCTTGCCGACGGGGAAACCCAAGGCACGAAAGAAACATAGGAGTAAGAAGGCCGCATCTGTGAAGGGAGCCCCTGCTCTTCCCGCTGTTCTGACAGAACCCATTGGGATCCATGCTCCGGATGGGCTGGGCTCAGTGGTGAATCACGTCTCAACTCCTGTGGGAGAAGAGCCAGAAGACTTTCCTGTGGGAGAGGCTCTTAACCCGGAGGATCATCCCGACCTTCAATGCTTGTTAGCTGAAGGGGGACCCTCCCGGGCAGACTTCTGTAAAGGACAGAGAGAGTGCAACTCTCTCTCGAGGGTCTGAGGACACAGGCCCTGTCCCAGGCACATGGAGAAGTGCCTAGGATGTTTTGGATTTATTGGGAGGGTGAGCTCCTTGTTAGTGAGCCCACTAAGCCTGAACCTGGTGCCCTCAAGAGGTTGGTGGTACCCCAGGTTTACAGGCCCTTCCTGCTGCAGTTGATGCATGAGGTGCCCTTGGCTGGTCATCTTTGTACCAAGAAGACTAAGCAGAGGCTCTCGCCCCATTTCTACTGGCCCCGGATGGGAGTACAAGTGGAGCCCCACTGAAGGGGACCTGCCCCACTTGTCAGTTGTCTGGTAAGACTGGAGGCAGAGTCATTGCCCCACTGCAACCATTGCCAGTGGTTGGCACACCATTTGAGAGGGTGGGCATCGACATCGTCGGTCCCCTTGACCCTCCCACGTCGGGTGGACATTGGTTCATCCTGGTCTTGGTAGATCATGCCACCAGGTACTCTGAGGCTATACCCCTTCGGAAGGTTACGGCCAAGGTGGTTGCCAGGCCTCTCCTGGGAATTTTCACCCATGTTGGATTCCCTAAGGAGGTTGTCTCAGATAGAGGATCCAACTTCATGTTGAGTTACATGAAAACCATGTGGAAAGAGTGCAGAGTAACTTACAAGTTCTCCACCTCCTACCACCCACAGACCAACGGTTTGGTTGAGAGATTTAACAAAACTCTCAAAGGCATGTTGGGCGCTTTGGAAGAGCACCTCAGGAAGAAGTGGGATCTTCTCCTGCCATGCATGCTGTTTGCCTACAGAGAGGTACCTCAAGACGGTGTTGGTTTCAGCCCCTTTGAGTTACTCTTTAGACATCCCGTGAGGGGGACCCTTGCTTTGATCCAAGAAGGTTGGGAGGTCACCCCTCCAGGTCCCGCCAAGCAAGTGGGGGACTATGTGTTAGGCCTCAGACGAAGGATGACAAAGATGATGGGCCAGGCAACAGCGGATCTTAAGGCCAGACAGAAATTGAATAAGTACTGGCATGACCTTAAAGCATCGCAAGTGGATTGGACTCCGGACAGGAGGTCCTCGTGATGGAGCCTACCAAGCCTCGGGCTTTGGCAGATAAATGGACTGGACCCTTCAGAATAATCTCCAAGATGGGCGAGGTCAATTATCTGGTTGACATGGGAGCCTCAGGGGTCACCCCTGAGGTATTCCATGTCAACATGCTCAAGCCTTTCCTCAGGCGAGCCAAGGTCTCATGTCTCTTGCTAACTTCAGGGCAAGAAGAGGATGAGAGTGAGCCCCTTCCTGCTTTGCTGCATAACAACCCTCAGGATGGCTCTGTGGATGGAGTACATCTCTCTCCTGATCTGACAGCAGAGCAGCAGAGGGCCTGCAGGGCTTTGCTCCGGCAGTACACCTCTCTGTTTTCCCTGACACCTGGCCTTACACCATGGTGTAGGCATGAGATTGACACTGGTGATAGTGTGCCTGTCAAAAGCAGGTGCTACCGTATGTCAGATACCGTCAAGAACCACATCCAGGCTGAGGTCGCCAAGATGTTGGACCTGGGTGTTATTGAACCCTCAACCAGTCCCTGGTGCAGTCCCGTGGTCCTTGTCCCCAAGGCAAGTTCCCGAGCAGGTACCAAGGATTGGCGGTTCTGTGTGGATTACCGAGGAGTCAATGCCGTCAGCAAAACTGACGTGCACACATTGCCCCGGGCTTATGAGCTCATGGACACGATAGGTGCTGCCAAATTTGTGAGCACCTTCGAACTTACCTCAGGCTATTGGCAGATAGCTCTGATGGACCATGTCAAGGAAAATACGGCATTCTCAACACCAGAGGGACTCTACCAGTTTAGGGTTATGCCTTTTGGGTTGAAGAACGCCCCTGCCACTTTCCAGAGATTAGTCAACCATGCGCTCAGTGGTCTGGAAGCCTTTTGTGTGGCTTACCTAGACGACACTGCCGTCTACAGTTCCACTTGGGACGAGCATTTGACGCATCTAGATAAAATGTTGCAGGCGTTACAAAGGGCTAAACTCACTATCAAGGCCACCAAGTGCCAGATAGCTCAGGGGAAAGTCACGTATCTTGGTCATGAGGCAGGAGGGGGTCAAATCCAACCTCTCACCAGTAAAGTATAGGATGTACATGACTGGGAGACTCCCACTACTCAAACCCAGGTGAGAGCCTTTTTGGGCCTCACTGGGTATTATTGCAATTTCATAGCAGACTATAGAACCATAGCTGCACCCCTAACAGCTCTGACTTCGCCCAAACAATCGAGGAAAGTTAATTGGACGGAAGACTGTCAGAGGGCCTTTGATGGCTTGAAAGGACGTCTGTGAAGGACACCCGTGTTGTGTGCGCCTGATTACAGCAAGCCCTTTATCGTTCAAACCGACGCCTGCGACACCGGAATTGGAGCTGTCTTGTCCCAGTTAGATGACAAAGGAAGGGAACACCCAATCATATTCATCAGTAGACAACTTAAGGGTAGGGAACTTAGGTGAGCTACTGTTGAAAAGGAGTGTTTTAGTATAGTTTGGAGCCTTAGGCGTTTTAGGCACTACCTTACCGGGTCTACCTTCAAGGTACAAACCGATCATAAGCCCTTAAGTGGCTTATGCAGATGAAGGGTGAAAACCTGAAACTGCTCAGGTGGTCCAATAGTTTGCAAGGGCTAGACTGTACCATTGAGCACAGACCAGTGAAGAGTCACCATAATGCAGATTGCCTTTCCAGAAGGCATGTTGACCGTCTGGATGAGGATGCCTATCCCGTGGGAGATTAGGCACCCTATCCTCAGTCTGGGGGTGGGGGGCGACTGTGATGCTGGAAATGCATCGGAGGGACAGGGCCTCCGTATCCTTGTCCTTTACCATTTATTATGTGTGTTCTGTCATGTTTTCCATGCAAGAGTTTATGTGGGACTCCTGGCGGTACAGGTCTCTCTCTTTTGGTTTGGTGCAAAGACCCGTGGGATACCCTTATGGCTCCCATGGGTAGGGGTACAACCCTGTGCCCCTAGTGTATGTTTTTGGGCACCTGTGTGTGACCCACAGAGCAGGGTATGGGCTGGTGGCAGCTCCGTGCTGAAATGACTGGTGCCTTGAGCGTCCTGCATTTTGGGATTCCCAGGCCCTGTCCTTGGAATCGGTAGATTCCTGATGTAGACAAAATGGCGCCCATGGCCTCTTGCCTGTTACCTTGATCTTCCCGAAGTCCCGGGAAGCCCTGCCTCTGTCCCTTCCCCCTGACTGGCTGTTGGGTGGAAGTTCCGTATATGGTAGTGTGGGGAAGTGCCGATCAGACTGGCTGGAGCCTTTTCAACGACCGTATGTTGTGGGTACGCCTATGGGTGGGACCTGGGTGAATGGAGTGTGTGACAAATATGCATTCTATGTTGTGGCTGTCTAGTATCTGGTGTTTGACATAATGGTTGAGACAGCCCTGTCCGAAACCGGTATGAATGCAGCTTGGAGTGTTGAATGGCTTGGTACTTGTCCCAATACACATAACTTGTTGTGAGTGTCTGGAGAGAAGTGAATGGCCTGAATACCTTGTGTGCCTGATTGGCTGCCTGCCTGCATGAATGCCCGTAGTTGTGATTGGATGCTTGAGTGTGACCCAGCGGAATGAATGGGAGATCAACAGTATATTTGGGGACCTCTCACTGCTATTAATCATGTTCGGAAGCTGAAGTCCACTACGACGAGAAACTGGAGTAACTGAAGCTTAACCCTGAGCCCTGCTGGATGAGAAGAATTGCTGTTGCTCTCCTTTGCAATCTGAAAGCTGCTGTGCCTCAAGAACCAACCCAGAGATGACCTGGTAAGGTGCCCTCTTCCCGAGCTACGAGGGACCATCGTGCAGAGCCGATCTTTGCCTAAGCTCCCTGGTAGACAGACCTTCGACAGGCTGCCGACCCGATACAGGGATTGCTGCGGAACTCCAAGGAGAAGCGCCCGGACTGTTGTCCGCCACTGTCGCCGACCGCCATCACCGACTGAAGCGCTGTGCTCCCGTTGCCTAAGAACCTCATTGATCCAAGGATGCTCTCGACCGCATCGTCGCTGCTGTATCCTACCGGAGAAGGTCTGACGGTCGACCCGCTGAGGAGCACCTACCAGTGGGTTTCCTGCCACCCAAAGAACACAGAGACGCCGATGACTCTACGCCTTTGCTGGGTCACAGTTCTTTAACTCTTTGCAGTCCAGAACTATTGACATCGAGGTGCCCCGCATGCCTCTTCCTTGCAGGACGTTTACGCTTTCCCGTCAACGAGCACCGCTAGGAACTTTGCGGCCACTTCACCGTCATAGCTCGACCTGTTCTCTGTCGGACGTTGGACGACCCGTGACTCCTGTCCTAAAGGGAGGGCACTCAAGAAGTGTTGTCGATTTCCCCGACGAGGAACACTACAACGGCAGGTACTTTGGGGTTGCAGAACTATTGGAAAGTCTAGTGTGAACGATATATGGACAGGGCTTGTATCTTTCTTCTACAGGTTGCCCAGGTGGCGGGGGATCTCCACACAGAACTGTGTACCAGTATTCTGCCAATTGCTCAACCATCTTGCTTTCCTTCCTCTCTCTACTGATGGTTTCCTCTTTATTTTGATCTGTATGTCATTCTGACCGTATGCACTTTAATGAGATCTAATAACGTTAGTGGTACCATTTTAGAATTGTACATATTTACTATTGTTGATTTTCGGAGTACAAAGTGAGTTATCGTGATCGTGTATATGCCCTTGAATATTAATTATATAAAGACTGTGTTGTAACCGATACAGTGTGTGGACATTCCTTCGTGGGTGCTCGGGGACTACACTGTACTTAAGAACCAGCTTGCATCACCTCCTGAGAAGCTAGGCCTTGATTGCTCGTCCACGTACCAATGATAGAGAATCTTGGCAGGGGTCTCTGCGGCCTCCCCTCTACCATATAGAGAGCGGAAATGCAGACCCCCCCTCCGGTCTTTACACACCCCTAATGCAATCCGCCCACTGCACAACTCATAGGAGGAGGAGGGTCCTACGTGTTTACAACAACCCATGTTTGCCTGTTGTAAATGTGGACGAGCATTTTTTTGTCGATCAATGTCCTGCTTCCACCCAACCTCCTCCCCACACCCTTTAAAGTGCTAAACGCGCCACGATGAAAAAGGCTTTAATACGTTTATAATGACCAAACTAAGACCATTGTAGGCACAACATAGCACAAGGGGGCCCCAAGGAGCGTCAAAATCAATATGAATGAATGCATGACAGGGAGAAATACTGTACAGACAAGCATTGGCAAAGCCAACAGTTTTGGCTTGTGTCTTAGTATTAGGCATTTGCCAGATACTTCTGTTAGATGCCCAGGTACTCACACCATTTTACACCTGCTACTCTCAATAGTCAGTTAATAGCACTACGGCAGTGCCTTTCCCATGCCTACACAACAGCCCAGACTGTTGTCATTGCCAATGATTGTTTTCAAATAAGTTCAATAAGAAAGCAGCAGTTTTGCCTTCTAAAATGGCATGTTACACATTATGCAACCGCATCAGTGCTATTATGCTGTGGGTTTAGACATCAATCAAGCAATTTGCATGGACTAATCGTAATCATCTTTCAAACATAGACAACATGATGATGGATTATGGCCAATATTGTATTGGAAATCACTGGCATTTGAGGAATTTGTCAACTAATTTTAAAGGTATTCTACAAATGTAATCTATACTATGTATATTTGTTATCATGGAGGACAACCGATGCTAACACCATTATTACATGTTCATGTTTAAATCGCATAATTTATTTTAATTTACGAATCGCTTTCTCCAAAGTGCTGAACAGAAAAATGACATAAATAGTAACAAAATATATGACAATCAAAAGCTATAGTCAGGATGCTACATTTTTAACAGTGGGCCATAGCTAACAAAATGAACTTTCAAAGAAGACAAGGGAGTGGGGGGCAAGAGTGGGCGCAGAGTGTAAAGAGGTTATGAACGGCATTGTACAAGCGGGAATAAAAGGGGAAGAAAGAATGTGTGCGATAAGTCTGTACACTATACATTGAAATTCGAAAAATCGAAAAAGCAATTATATCTTAGTTATTGACCAGCATAAGCGCAATCCTGGACAAAACCACGCAATGTACAGAAAGTGATGCGCTACTGATAAGGACGAAAGCTAAATGAGCCCAAATTTGAGATGAAATGGGCCAAAGCAAGCAGAATGAGAAAACATGTGAGAAATAGCAGATGGAAAAGTACCACTGACCTGTTTGAAGAGCATCTACCAGAAGAGGCTGTTACCAGGGCACTGCAGCACATTGTTTCAGTGATCTGAAGCCTGTCTGATGACATAATGTGCTGTTGAGCGACATATATTAAAGGAGAAATGCTCTCATACTGGTCTCTGCTTATTTTCTAGATACTGCAGATTGGTGTGATTAACTGACTAGTGGGTTCTTTCTTACACCCATCTTGGTGCAGCTCCTTCGCAGGTCCATACACAGCAAGTTGGCCCATGTCATACATGGGATGCTCACCCAGTCTCGTTTTTTTTTGCTTTGCATTCTGGACCTTGACGTTTTGTTCCACACCCCTCCCCCCATTATATATCTGAATAGCATCTCCCAAATGGCATGGGTCAAGATGGCATGCAGTTCTGTGTTGGCTGAGCTTCCTCGCTAATTGTTATGTACCTTACAGAGGTCTTCTTTGGTTTTGCTTTCCAGTATCACCTCTTTCTTCTAAAAGCGTATTAGAAAACATCTTTTGTTAAATCCTTTATTACCCACTTTCAACTGTGCATCTCCAAATAGATTAATGAATGGGCATAGAGGCCAAGCCGCATCACCGGCAGTAGGCAGTGAATAAAGAGGCTGTGGATTTCACAAACAGGCAAAAAACGAGAAATTCCGACTGTTGTGATTTAATGTCACACTCTGTAGTCTACCTGATGCCTTTCTCGAGTTCTCTGGAGTTTGAGAACCGTGTCGGGATTATCATAGTTACCGTTAAGGAGAGTGCACCGCCCTGGGAGCTCTGCATAATAAAACTAAGAATCTCCTCACAGTCTTGATATTTCATTTCGGAAATGAAACATAACAACTGGCGACGAGGATTGTGAGAACCCCTAGCTGGAAAAAGAAAGCAACCTGATCCTGCATGCATACTAGTATAAGAAACCACGGAAATCCAAACTGGACAAGCCACAAAAGGCATCTCACTCATGCGGTACCGGCGGAGGGGAAAAAGCTCAGGATAAATATTTTATAAGAAATTAATTAAATCAGAGGGGACTGATACAAGGAAGACGTACTTCCAGCGTCTTTTAAAAAGCAGCGAGCGCACACAAACAGCGTTGGTTCAGTCTGACAATAAAAGATAGAGTAAAGAACACTGCCAAACCCTGCTGACGTGATGACCATTTTGTTTATACTAGCGTTGCCTTGAAAACTAACCAACTGGACTTTGAAAGCTACGATGTTACAACAAAATTAAAAAGAGTTTCAATGAATTGAGCCAGCAGCGCTGCAACGTTGCATAGTGAGAATGCTTACAAGAATATACAAGTCAAACGAAATAACGCTGTGTCAGTTCCAGGTGGAAGCTTTGTGTAATTGAAATAAACAGATGTATGAATATACAGAAGAGACACTAAGTATACAGGGAATTTGCATTAAAATAGTAAAACACATATTAGAAAACAAGTTTATTAACACATGTTAAATGGACAATTTGTAAAGTTCTAATTTACCGGTAATACAAGTTATACAACAGACACATGGGCAGAGTTGCAACAAATTAAACAATTACACCACCATGCAGAATACCCCAGCACCATGCCCATTCTCACCAAATCCAGGAAATCCCAACAGTCCTTGGGAATCATGGGTAGACACCTTCCAGCTATTCCTAAGAGCAATTGGCGGCACAAAGTTCAGTGATGACTTGAAGGAGAACACATTATTTATCTGTATCGGGGCTGAAGCACTCAGGATCTTTTGTATGCTGCCTGATCAGAGCAATGCCAAGGAAGGGTCAGGTGATTCAGCTAGCACTAGCAGTAACAGACGTATGGGAGTGCCCTCAACAAGTTGTCCAGACATTTTGGGAATAAGAAAAACATTGTTCTTGAAAGGTATCATTTTTTTTTTGTTCATGACGACAAAACAAGGGAGAATCAGTAGACACGTACATGGCAGTGCTAAGAGGATTGATATCTACGTGTAAGTTTACAGGTGTGGCAGAGGAATATTTGAGATACCAGCTGGTGTTGCACACGGCAGATCCCCATATATAACAGAGACTATGGCAAGAAAAGGATCCAACATTAGAACAGGCAATGGAGATGGCAAGAACAATGGAGTTAGGAGAAAAATGCATGAGAGTGGGGCAAAGTAAACAGGAAACACGGAGCCCAAAAGCATACAAGAGGAGAAAGAAGAGAGTGAAGAAACATTATTGGCTCTTGTAAGGACAATGTCAATGAATACTTCAAGAATGGAATCCAGGAGAAAAAGAGACATTCAACAGGATGCAAGGACGTTATTATAAATGTGGTCGAGGCAAACATGTAAATGTGGACAGGGAGTGTTTTTGATGTGGTAACATTGGCCATTTCGGAAAGGATTTTAGAAACAGTAGGGAAAGAGGAAGATATGGGTCATAGCTAAATAATAGAATGCATGAAGAGACCAATCGTTTTACAGGTGCAAGCATCAAAGCTCTTGAAGAAAATGGTGGCCCAAGTAGCTTGCTATGTATAGTGGATCACACTGATTTGAAAAAAGGGCCATGGGTATATATTGAACATAAATACATTTCCGATGCAAGTAATGGCAGACACAGGCTCACTGTATACCATCATAAATGTGGCAACCTTTCACTGAGGAACTAAAAGAAAAGTGTGAAGAATTGGAAAACACAAAAGTGAGAGCCACTTGATATGGGAAAAGTCCCATCAATAAAATTGGATACAAATGGGTCCATTTAAGTTTCAAAGGAAGAGAGACATATTGCAAATTAGACCTTGAAGAAACTGGTTAATCCGTAGTAGTATGGTGAGAACAAGCAGCACTACAAATAAAAGTACATCCTGGGGAGAGTGTTCCCATACTGAGTATATCAACTGAGAGTTGTTACAGAAATGAGAGTTTAGCTAAGAGTTTTCTTCAAATATTTAATAACAATATAGGTAATGTTAAAGGGTTTCAAGGACGGGATTGTGTTAAAGAAAGGAGCCAAACCAGTTGCACATAAAGTTAGGAACATTCCAATAGGTACAAGAGACGCATTGCAAAAAGAACTGTTGAAATTGTGTGCGCAAAACATTATAGAGCAGATTGAATGTTCTGAATGGCTTTCTCCTTTGATAATTGTGCAAAAGCCTGACAATTCTATAATCATGTATGCTGATTTACAAGATTTAAATGCAAGTATATGGATTGACAGACATCCGTTACCCAACATTGGGAAATGTTGACAACTATGAATCCAGCTAGATATTTTACAACTCTAGATCTATCATTGGTGTACCATCTAGTAGTCTTAGATGAAGAATCAAAACATCTAACATCATTTGTTATGCCATTATGAGCCTTTAGATGTAGGAGAATGCTGTTTGGTTTGGCGTCAGCCGCAGTAGTGTTCCAAAGATGCAACAACTATTTGGAGGTGTAGAGGTGGTGTACTACTTTCAGGACGACATTCTAATTGCAGCTCAGACAGAGGAGGAAAACAACGCCAAACTTTTAGGGGTATTAAAAGTCCTTCGGGAAAGAGGCCTCACTCTAAAGATTGACAAGTGCAAAATGAAGATAAAGGAAGTAACATATTTAGGCCATCTCATAAATTAGGAAGGGGTCAACTCAAAGAAAAGTTTGGTAGACACCATATTGTATATGCCAGACCCGTCAAACAAAGATCAGTTATGTAGTGTTCTTGGTTTAACTGAATATTACTCAAAGTTCATACCACATTTCACCGACAAAATGATGCACATGAGAAAATTAATGAAGAAGTCAGTACGATTTGTATGGACAGAGGGATGCAAAAATGAACTTGAGTGTATAAAAAGGAGTATTGACAATGCACCAACATTGACATTATTCAATTGTACATCCTGCAACATAGGTTTTGTGAATGCCTGCAACGTTGATTTAGGTGGAGCATTGGAACAAATTTAGGAAGGAAACACAGTACCAATCACTTTTACTTCAAGAGTGTTAAAGGGTGCAGAACAAAATTATTCCACTATAGAAAGAGAGGCACTTGGTGTAAGGTGGATCCTCTAACATTTCAGAGGCTTGATTTGGGGTCTCTCAATAGAACTAAAGACAGACAATAAACCTTTAATTCATGTGCTGAATTCCAAGAGCCCACATTTGGTATCACCTAGAATTCGAAGGTGGATTTTGGATGGGATACAGTTCAATGTTAAAGTAGTGTATACTCTAGGCAAGTCTAATGTAGTAGCAAATTGTCTGTCAAAATTGCCTTGGGATGATGTTGAACAAGAGGAAGTAAACAGCGATGAGATGGATACAGAAAGCATTATTGCACATATTGTGTCAAGTATACTAAAGGAGGAATAGATCAAGGCGTCCGCAGAGGACATAGAGCAAGGTTTATTATGCAAAGAGATACAGGAAGGATGGAAAAAGATTGACCAAAGACTGAAATATTATGTTCAAATAAAAAATGAGATTTCAGAGGAGGCCACATGTGTGTTCAGTGGTGACCACATTACTCCACATGTGTCATTAAGGAACAAAATAACTGAATTAGCACATGAATGCCATTTAGGCAGAAATGTCACAAAAAGGAGAGCTAGGTAAAATTACTGTTGGCCAGGAATAGAGAGAAATGTAGGAGTTGGTGAAGAACTGTATGGCATGTACGGTAAGTGACAAGGGTAAGAGAATGGATGTCACACCACTACAGCTGGTTGTGATTCCACACTTGGTATGGAATAAATTGGACATTGATATCCAAGGGCCTTTTGAAACACTAGATGCTCAGAAGACATACATTGTGGTATTATTGGATTATACATCAAAATGGGTGAAATGGGATATTATGGAATGCACAGCTACCACAAAGAAAGTTGTGAGATTATATCTGACAATGGGGTTCAGTTCATGGCAGAAGAGAGGCAAGCTTTTATGAAGGACAGAGCAATTGAGCATAAGGTCACTTCATTGTACCACCCAATGGTTAATGGATTGGTGGAGAGAATTAACAGTTTCATAAAAAGTATTATACAATTGGCCATAGCAAATTCATTACCTTGAAATGATACATTAAAAGAGGTGTTGAATGCATACAGCATGACCCCACATTCAGCTACAGAAGAAGAGCCTTTAATGATGATGAGAGGGAGAGCAGCATCAAATAGGCTGAGACCAGTGTGGCTACTGTCAAAGAGCCACAAGAGAATAGATATGGAGGATGTTGTAAGGAAGGTGGAAGAGAGACAGAGGAAGTATAAAGAATTCTATGATACCAACAAACATATGAAGACAAGTAATGTTAAGGAAGGTGATTGGATTCATGTGAGAGAACCCAAGAGAGTGTTGAAAGGTTTATCCAGGTTCAGAGAATCACAAAGAGTGTTGAGAGCATCCGAGAAATTGATGATATTGGAAGATAGAAAAAGGGGGTCTTGTGATGATGTGGTGTTGTCAGAGAAGAATAAGGAAAATAATGTGCTACAGCCACCATTGGGTGATGATCAATATCAAGTAAGAAATGGTAATTAAAGATTGAGCACACACATGGACACAGAGAAGACTAAAGATGATAACTTTGGGAGAGGGATGTCATGCAGGAATAGAAGAATTTTGCAGAATTTCAAGAAAAACTATGTCTATTATTAAAACCAACATTTTTTCCCAGCTGCCTTGGAACATTTCTTAAATGAGACAAGAAACGTATCAATTAAGACCATGGTCAAGTTATGTGTGTATCCTTTATTTATACTATCAGATGTTTTCTTTTTGTTCACTTTCTTTCCCCTGTTCACCCTGCCCCCACATTGTTAATGTGTTTATTTGTATCCCCAACCTGTATGTCTTGTTTAACTATGGAGGGGAGATGTTATGATGTAATGTCACACTCTGTAGTGTACCTGAAGCCGTTCTCGAGTTCTCAGGAGTTCAAAAACGGTGTCAGGATTATCCTTGTTACCGTTAAGGAGAGTGCACCGCCCTGGGGGCTCTCCATAATAAAACTAGGAATCTCCTCACAGTCTTGATATTTCATTTCGGAAATGAAACATAACACATCTCCAAATAGGTAGATGAAGGGCCATAGAGACTGAGCCACATCACCAGCAGCAGGCAGTGAATCAAGAGGCTGTGGATTTCACAAACAGGCAAAAAATGAGAAATTCATACCAAGATGTGCTTACATATCTCAGAGAGGGAGATACTTACTTCTGTAGCTGTTGCGCAGAAAAACTCACTACTCAAAAATTAACACTGGGGAAGAAGTCCTAATACCTATACAAAACAAGGGGGAGGAGGTAAGGCAAAGAGGTAAGCTAGAGGGTGGGTCAGCCAGCCAGGTGAGGTAATGGGTGGGGGGTGCAGGCAGACAGGTGAGGCAATCGGGCTGGCAGGCAGACAGGTGAGGCAATCGGGGTGGCAGGCTGAAAGTTGAGGCAATGGGTGGGAAAGACAGCTGAGGCAATGGGGAGGGTGTGCAGACAGACAGGTGAGGCAATGGGGCAGGCAGACTGACAGGTGAGGCAATGGGGTGGCAGGCCGACAGGTGAGGCAATGGGGGTGGCAGGCAGACAGGTGAGGCAATGGGGGTGACGGACAGATAGGTGAGGCAATGAGGTAACAGGCAGACAGGTGAGGCAATGTGTGGGGAGTTGGGAAAGACAGGTGAGGCAATGGGGGTGCAGAAAGACAGGTGAGGCAATGGGCGTGCAGACAGACAGGTGAAGCAATGGGGATGGCGGGCAGACAGGTGAGGCAATGGGTGGGGGGCAGGCAAGTGAGGTAATGGGTGGGGGGCAGGCTGACAGGTGAGGCAATGGGTGGGGACAGGCAGACAGGTGAAGCCATGGGTGGGGGGCAGACTGACAGGTGAGGCAAAGGGTGGGATAGACAGGTGAGGCAATGGGAGAGGGGGTGCAGGCAGACAGGGTTCCCGGACAGGTCAGGCAAGTAGTGGCCCCGGGACAGGTAAAAACGGCAATGCCAGATGATGTAGGGTCAGTTGAGGCAGATGGGTGCCACTGATGATTAGAGTGTACAGACAGTATTTAACCCTTTGGTCCTCTTACCCGCAGTGCTGACAGGTCGATGTCATCCAAGCTCCGAGCCAGTGTGGGGGTGCCATGGCTCAGGTGCCATCCTCTCTGGTAAGGTGCCTCCTCCACAGTCCCTGGAGTGTCCCGGGGTCCTACTCCACCACTGATCTAGCGATCCTCTAGGGGTGGGTGCTCCTTGATCCCTCACTGCAGATCGCTCCCATAGCATAGCCCCCGTGGCCCCATGGCTGGGGGAGGCCTGCAGGTAATCTACACTGCACCTAGATGTCCTCCCAGGAGGGTGTGGTCCATTCCACTCGCACCCTCCTGTTCACTGTCACAAACAGGTGGCCCTCATCACCGACTCCACAACAAGGAGCAACATCTGTAGAAACAAGCCCAAAACAGACCACACCCACATAAGGGGGAGGAGGCGCAAACCGCTCCTTTGCATTGCACTGAAGTGAACGGGTTATTTAGAAACAGCGCCACCTAAGGAACAATTGGTATATACTTCAAAACGCTTGTAGAAAAGATGTTTCACTCAACGCAGTCCAGGATTGCAGCAGCAACACATAAAATTAACGGCCACAAAAACCCTAGGTGGAGGTCATCTTGGAATAGCAAATACAGAAAACATACATAATAACAATAATAATAATAATAATAATAATAATAATAATAATGTCTTTCACTAAGGAATACCACAGATGCATATGTTTATTTTATTTTTTTTTTGTTACTGAAACTAAAAGCAATTTGCTTTGAATACGGTATTGCACTTCCAATTATATTTTTATACAAATACATCATTCACATTTAATAAAAAGTGCAATTATAAACGTATTTATTCCGGTCATGCTAGAAAGATCTCCTTGGGTCCATCATCAATCTTCTGTTTCCTTATGCGTTCAACAATAATAATATCCTTTCTAATATCACTGCTTTATTGGCAAACACAGACTGGAGGTCACACTGACATCACTAACTGGAGCTCTGGAGCTCTAATCAGGTACTACAGCAGAAAACACTAGACACCCATACCCACACGCAAGTCCATTGCCAATTTTAAAGCCATTTTACCAAACACATTTCTTTAAAAGTATTTTTTTTATTTTGAAAACCAAATACATACAAATGTGTAACATTACTGAAAAGATGCAGTACATATTGTTTAAAGCATCAATCAAGTCAAATAACTTTTTTTAATAACATTAACAGATGCTGGCTGCCATTTTGGAAGAGAAAACCACTTTCAGTGCTACCCAAAAGCCAAAACTAAAAATCTAAGATACCTTACTGTGTGCCAAATAACAGGAACGTTACCCAATCGGAGTTCAACAGTTACACCTGTGCAAAAAAAAGTGCTAGTGAACGCATGTATTGTGACAATGCTTTTTTGAATCGTGGAAAATTGAACTGCTGTGGCAACCATTCACCAAATTGCTGGCCGTGGAATGGCGTGCACATAGAAAATCTGACCGAAAAAAAAATGGAAAGGGTTGCAAACACAGTTCACTGTGCTCACTTATATGTCACTTCATTTCCCTCGCCTCTTAGTCCTTTTAATATCAGTATCTCCAGTAATCTTGCGTCCATTCACGCAATGCGGCGTCTTTTCAATAACCACCGAAGAAGCAGCTGCAGATTCCCTTTACCGTGGAGAGGTGATTGCTGGGCATGTCTCCAAGGGCCATGCGCTTTCTGGCCTGGTGTGTTTCCCTTCCTTTGTAATTGTATTTGTCTGTTGTAAAGGAGGGTAGCTGCTAAAGATCATTCCGGGCACATTTGGCAGACATTTTCCTTCTTAGCCTCCCTGAACATGGCATTAACAGGCATTCACAATAGCATGTCTGTGAAGGGGGACGCTCTCTCTGTGGCTGTCCTTCTGATGCCGTGTATGTCAGCCGTTGACCCTGTGGAGACTTCTCTGGTCTCGTGAACAGAGCGAAGGCAGCGGCTGGCGGCAGTGGCGCGGGAGGAGGCAAAGGCAGCTCTTATCGCCTCACACAGAAGCCAGAGAGAGATTATGGGCTCGTTCTGCTTCCAATGCTTACTTGTGCTCTTGGAGACAGCACAATCCCTGAAAAGGTGAAAATAGCCTGTGCAGAAACAATTGCTCTAAAAAGATATACCTGCATCCACGAGAGATGTAAAAGCATGGAACAACAAACATATAACAGCCTTACAAAAATGCTAGCAGCTACTGCACGCTGCGTTTATTGACACAAAACATGTTATTTTGGTGCGCTTTACCTAACAGAACCTATGTATTGAAAGCATGGTTTCCACGAAATGCTCGTGTTATTTAGCATATTTTGAGACCTCCAAGTTTTAGTACAACGGTATGGCATCCTTTAACGTTAACTTCTGACCATTCTTTTGAGGGGAGCAGAGGGTCTTACGTTCTAAATTCATTTCCGAGAAAAGCCACAGTGGAGAGAAAACAAAATACAGCAACATAGAGATTATCCTTTTGCATTAGGTAACTTTCTGAAAGTCATGTGGCACATTCCTTCCCGGAAGTAACACCCTCTGCCGACGAGTGGGTTCAAGTTTCGTGTAGGGCACCGAGTAGAGCTCGTTTCTCTGCTGCGCTGGTTAGCATAATTCTTCTTGAATAGGGTTTAGGGAAACTCATTTTCAGATTCCACCTTAACTACCTTCTGAAAAATAGTAATAATTACAGTGAGAATATTCTGTTTAGGTTAAAATGTGTGGCATTTTGAATGCAAGTTCCCCTGCCATCACCATTGTCAGTGATTCCACTTCCATCTGGTGCAGCCATTGACTGTACCCTGGATTTCATCCGCAATTTAACACTTAGCATGTTTTCTTTTTTTGTTTTTTCATTTTTTTTTTAAGAAACTTAGCATGTTTTCTGGTCTTTGCTTTTTAACCAGAATATTAATATGTTTTACTGTCCATGACAAAGCATGCTTGACGTGGGCTGTCTGTTGGAGGATGCCTGTTTTGGAAACACATTAAGATTCATGGAGACTGCATCAATTTAAAGTAAAGAGATGCTGAAATTATGCATTACTTCATTCATTAATGTTTTTCATCAGCTACCACGAAAAGGGTGCACCTGCGGGGTACAGATAAGTTGCCTGCTCCTTTGAGAGTCAGCATCCATAACATGGTGCAATGTTTGTCAGACAGTCTCGGGAGAATAGCTCAGCAGCAACGTGCTCGCCTTGGAAGCAAGCCGACACAGAGCAACACTGGCTCATATCCCCGGGTCTGCGCTTAGAAACCTCTGGGTATGTAGCACGTTATAAATAACCTATCATATCATATCACATATCAGGAACAATGCCAACTTGTAAGGTGAAATGATCCAAGGGCCAGATAGTCAAAACCTTATTTAAAACAAGTGTATTTTGCATCTCCTCACTTGTGCTAAAACAAGTGGCAGTCAAATTCACAAAGGGTATCTGACTGAGCCTGTCATAGATGTGCTCATTTAAGTCCCCCTTTTTTCCCTTTATGCAAGTAAGCGGGCATTTCTAGGTATTTTAAAGTGCATCTTGTATTCACAAGTGTTATGCACTTTAAAGGGCCCAGAAAAGAAAATATGTCCTCTGTGCCTGTTCAGAACTGGCATAGGGAGAGGCACAAATCATGGCAGGGTAATTGCTGGCCCTGTCGTGATTTGTTTTTTTTAAGTGTGACAGCGGCGGCTTAACACCACAGCTGTGACACAAGCATTTGCATCTCCTAAATTGGGATGGAAATAGATTTCTTTCCCTTGACAATATCACCACGACGGGCCCTTTAACTGCCCATCACAGTGTAACGTGCTGCCACAAGCAGGCTACCAATGGTTGGTTTTGAAATTAGACAAACAAAGTTTGAATATGCTATTTCTTAACAGAAACACATTTTTGGTTTAATGTTAACTGAAGAGAGTTTGAATATACTGGCTAGTAAGCAGCAATTTAATTATGGACTGAAATTGTGTTTATAAGTTGGATTCTGTTGTCAGAATTAGAAATGGTGTCAATTGTTCTGTTGTGTGACTGAATGTGTATCTTAGGTTTAGTCATGCTGTCACAGGCAGGACAACTCTAATTGGGTGTATAGTCTCAACATTCATGTATCTGATTGTGATGTCTATCTCAGCATAAAGTGAGGGCACCACCTTTATTTTTCTTTTATTTAAATATATTTGAGTTTTAATTATAAACAGGGAATGTTAGATCAGGGATTACCACTTAGTGAAAAGAGCGACATATCAACCAATATTTCAAAATAAGTAGCATTTTATTTTAAAGTTGAACATGACATATGTTATTTGACTGCATACAACAACCTGGATTCAAATGCATGTAATTTACTGATATTTTAAGGCAGTGACCAATAATCTTGCCTAATATAAACGTATATAAGCATTGGTGAGGGCCGCAAAGATGTATCTGAAGATAGGGAATATCACAGACAGAGATGTCCTCAGAATGCTGTTGGAGGTGATGCTGTCTGTGAAAGTTCAGGATAGGTCGTAATCTGTGAAATTATGGCAGTGGTATGCTAAGAATGTATGGGCGAATGGACAGGAGCTGCAGACAGAGCTATTGAAATAGGGTGATGTGTATATTGTGTGTGTGCAGGAGTTTTGGTTGAGAGATGGTCTCAACTTTCACTTTCCAAGGTATGTGTTTCGGAAGGATAGAACAGTAGTTAGAAGGAGTTGTGTTGGTATTTTGATTACAAATGGTATTCAATGCTCAGTACTTGAGTTTGATGGGGATATTGAACTCACAGGTATTGCATTACTTGTGGGTAATGCAACAATAGTTGTGCTCAACCTTTATAACCCATGCATACCCCTTGATGTAGGGGTGTTACAGCATGCCCTGGATTGAGGGGGTAAGTTTATATTTTGTGGCAATTTCAATAGTCCTAATACTTTATGAAATAATCCTGTGACAGAAACGAATGGGGATAGAGTTGAGGCGATGTCAGAAGAGTGTGGGCGTGTATTGGTGAACTCTAAAGAATACACAAGGATGGATGTGACTACAGACAAGAGGTCCTGTCTTGATTTGACATGGTATTGATGAGTTTGGTGCCTAAGTGTGTGTGGAAGGTGAGAATGAATAGGGACATGGGAAGCACTGATGGGTCTATTGTGCTAGAGGTAAACGTCAGGATGGCAATAGAGAGAAGCTTTGCCCCCAGAGGGTTTAAACATTACAAGAAATGGACTGGATGAAGTTTGGTGTGAGGTGCAGTGAATTGATTGTTGGAAGTGGAGAAGGTGGAGGGCAGAGTTCACAATTGCCTTCTACAGAAGAGTTGAATCAAGCAATAGTCCATATCTTTCAGAGGAATTGGCTCCAGCACAGAGAAAGCAGTGTAGGAAACCCAATGTCCTGTGGTGGTCGTCAGAATGTTCGGTTGCTGCAAGGGATAGGAAGAAGAATCAATGAAAGGCCTTGTGCTCCAAGAGTGCAGAGGATGTTGTGGCATATAAAAAGGCCAGAGCTCTTGCCCAATGGGTAATCAGGTCACATAAAAGGGATTATTGGAGGGAATACTGCAGTACTCCCTCTGGGGATACGAGTATGGTGCAGTTATAGGCGAATTTTAAATGTATTTGGATCAGGCAATGCATAGTAATACGATCCTGTTCATTACTGTCGATAGGCATGCATTGTTGGATGATTGCAGTGAAGAGAATGCTTTAGAGGCACATTTTGCGGGTGTGCACAGCACAGGCAATTATTCCCCAACAGGTACACAAAAGATAACACATTTCATGACTGAAAATGTGAGTTTGTTAAATAATGTAGAGGTATGGCCACCATGTATGGACGTGCCTTTCAATTACTGGTAGTTACAGAAAGCCTTGAAGAGGAGTAGGGACTCTAGCCTGGGAGAGAATGTTGTGTGATAGGTCTTCCTGCAGAGGTTGCTGGATAACTGCTTGGAGGTTGTCTTGAGACGGTACACTATGATATGTGCCAGTGGGACAATGTTGTGTGAGTGGAAGAAGGCTATCATCCTCCTGATTTTGTAACCGGAGAAATCAGATGATTCCTGTGGGTCCTATCGACCCATAGCTCTGACGTCTGGCCTGTGTAAAGAAATGGAGAAAATGTTGTGTGAAAGACTGGTGCATTTTCTGGAGTTGGAAAGTAAACTGAGTGTGTGCCAGCATGAACTTTGGAAACATAGATCAGTTATGTATGCCTTGATTGCTCTGACGTCAGACATTGAAGAGGCCTTCAGCTGCAGGGAAATGGTGATTTCAATCTTCATAGATATGATGTGGAGAGGAGCACTGCTCTACGCATTGCGAGAGAAAGGTGTTCAAGGTAATTTATTTTCTTGGGTGAAGAATATTTGGGAAAATAGAGGGTTTTGTGTGACAGTGAACAATGCATTATTTGAAGAACATCTGTGTGAAAGTGAACAATGCATTATCCCAAGAACATCTGATGGAGAATGGGACTCCTCAGGTCAGCGTTGTTGGTCGTGCCCTCTTTAATATAGCAGTGGATGGTCTCATAGGGAGATCCAGGGGTGTGGCTACAAGGTCAGGTTCTATATGGATGATTGGGTGGAATGGGTGAGAACCAAGTGAGGTGGTAGTATTCAGGAAAAGTTGGAAAATACATTAGATGTCATGGAAGGATGGTGCTTGAGATGGGGTTTTACGATGTCTAGCTCGAAATTAGTTTGTTTGATGTTCCATAGGCTTAGAACAGGAGAAAGCCTGGACCTTAGACTGTGTGGGATTGTGTTGGCACAAGTGATAGAATTTAGATACCTGGCAGTGTTTCTGGATGAGAGTTTGCATTGGAACACACGTGGACAGGACAGTAGCAAAATGTAATGGGTGTCTAAATCTGTTGAGGGCAGTGTCAGATCAGAAGTGGGCAGGATGTCAAAAGAGCATGAGACTGCTGTATATAAGTATGGTTAGGTCTGTGTTGGAGTACAGTGTTCAGGTGCAGCCTAGCTACAGTAAGCCTCAGCTTGGTTCACTGGATAGAGTCCAGGCAAGGTAACTGAGAATTGTGACAAGCACAGTAAGCTCGTCAGTGGATGTGTTGGAAGGGGTGTTGCCCTTGGATTTGAGGAGTGTGGAATTGTGCGTTAAATATTGGTTGAAATCCCAATCCTTCAGTGAATGGCACTCAGTGAAAAGTGCCTGGTGGTTAACTGGTTTCATGTGTACAAAGGTGAAATTTGGGAGAGAAGAGGGGGGACCTTTGGGTTTCATGCTGATAGGTTAGGGAAGCGTCTAGAGGTGGAGGCACTATGGATCGTGGAGAATGTTGATAGAGACCTGTTTCCTTTGCACATACTTTGCCCCCTGTTTCACGTTTGTATGTTTCATTACCCGAAGATCTGTTTGGAATTGGCAGATAGTGGTGAAAAAGAAAGGCATCAGAAGGGAGATCAATAACTGGCCCTTTGGTATGTGGGGGGCAAAGTATGTGCATACTGATGCATCCAGGGACCTCGACAGGCACAAAGTAGGTATGACCTACTATTTTGAAGAGGAAGAGGAGTTTAAGATGGTGCAGCTATCAGATAATTCCTCCATATGCACGGCAAAATCAGTAGCAGTGAATATGGGAGTAGTTAGAGCTATTGAGAAATGGCTGGCTTAAGAGTTGTTTTTTGTGGACTCGCTGAGTAAAGGAAGGGAACAGTGATAGGAAAGCTATAGGGCCTCATTATAACTCTGGCGGTAGCCGTGCCTGTAAAAACGGTAAGTTGCTGCCAGAATTATGCTTTTTTCCCAGCGCCTGGCAATGGGGAATCACCGAGCCATTATAGCCCCGGGGGTCCCTAAAGCCAGATGCCGGAAATAGTAACTCCCATTCGAGTCCCATAGGACTCAATGGGAATGGGGAGGACGGATGCACCGGCACTGTGTGCAACAGTGCCTGTGCATCCCTCAAAGTCTGTGAGTGGGTGCCTTTCCGCCTGCCAGGTCAGACCTGGCTGGCGGAAAGGCACCCGCATGCAGAACTCAGAGTGTGCCAGTCCAGTAACAATGGTGCTGGTAGCTTACCGTCACCGTTGTTACCAGCCCGGCCTACTCATAATGAGGCCAATAGTGTTGAATATTGAACAGCAATTTGAGAAATGCACAGTGGGAGGAAATGGGATTAAGTTAACATGAATCCCCAGTCGTTATGGGATGCTAGGTAATAAATTGGTTGACAGCACTGCGTATGAGGCCATGACCAGGGAGGTAGTCCATATACAGATGCCCTTGAGTGTGGCTGACGTTCAGGTGGTTGTGAAAGGCGGAGTTAAGGGAGAATGGTAAAGCAGATGGGACACAAGCAGGAAGGGGAGACACTCGTACACGTACAAAGGAAGGTTCAGTGTAAGAGATATGGGGGAATGCAGAGTTGGCACGCGTAGAGAAACTTTCTTGAATCAGCTAAGAGTTTTCTGTACAGGGATGAAAGGATGAATGTTTAAGATGAGTAGAGTCACTTCTGCGAGTTTTGAGGAGTGCAGAATCCCAAAAATAGTAGATCACTATATGATTGGATGCAAAAAGTTCATGTTACAGAGGGAACTGCTAATATCCAGGATGAGTAGAATTGGGGTGGGAGTGAGGGGAATATCCAATTTGTTTCACCTGAAAACAGGGTCAGAGGACAAGCAATGCAGGTTCCTCCTTCAGTATGTTAGGGAGTCTGGGAAGTGGGATGAGCGTCAGCAGTGGTGTGTGACTGACAAGGGTGACTAGCATCAAACATCATCTCTCCAGATGGTAATCGCTGGCTCTGGCCCTTGACAAGCCATCCCAACAAGAAGAAAAAGACCACAGTCCCACGGTACCCCTCTGTATTTCAAGAATAATCCATCCATCCAGGACCGAAAGGTACACATGGTGCCAGTTTCGGAGAACACAGTTTAGGAATGTTGAAATATCCAAATGAGTACAAGTCTTCTGTTCCAGGTCAAGTTGAATGATGTTGTGATATGGAACTTGAAACCTGCCCTACGGCACAGGCAACAACACAACATAACAACAATTGGTATTTTCACATGGTTTATCCACCAGCCAGGAGTGAAAAGAAATAGCTAGGAAGATTTCAGGAAGACCGAGGAATCAACAAAGCATATTCGGTTAGCACAAAGGGTAAAAAGGTGCAGTCAACCACCAGAAAACATACCCATCAAGGAAATAATATTGCAAGTACTCAGGATTTCCAAGATGAACAACATAGGTGCAGGAGTGGTATTGCACCAATCGTTTGGGCGACAGCATCTTCCTACCTGAATGTGAATGTTCAGGAGCATAATTTGCCAAGACAGCAGTACAACTACCCAGACGTTCTTCTATCACAGGATATCCAGACCATTCTACTCACTGAATATCATGGATTAGGGGTGGATGAAGGACAGCCCGTGAAGGATGCCCAGCAGCCGGAAAAAAAAAACCTGGAGCTAAAGGTAAAGACATAGGACCAATAAACTATGGGCAAACCTGGTTCTAAAATTGCAGCCACAGCTTTGTGGGCAACATCCTGAACTACAGTCATTTAGTAGAAATCTAGCAGAATTGAGGAAGGGGCAGTGTCTTTTCGAGATATACCCATTCACTAATCACATGCCCTAATCCAGCCATCCAATCCCACACAAGGACATGCTCATAAATGTTTTGGCAGCACGCCAATCAGTCTGGTCCTAAAAAGCAACATCTAGATAGACCCACACAGTATTTGAATTAGCATGTCTTAGTTTAGGGACCAAGCTAAACCAGTTCAACAGTCTACTGACCTTAAGGGACTGGGCTCAGAGAGAGCCATGTTTTCACAAAGGGCATTTTGGTACTATTATGTAGTTTCCCCAAACAAAGCAATCTTCAAAAACAAAATGGCCAAGAGTAAGATGCCAAAAAAGAAATTAGTACCCCAATGGGTACCCAAAGGGTACAATGGACTACTAATGTTATTAAAAAAAAAAAAAAAAAACGCATCCCAGGTGTAGAAAAATGTAATTATAGCTATTACGACATACTCACCAAAACTAAATATGAGAGATAACATCACCATAGGGCTAAAATGGATGCTTAAAAGGCCTGGCTGTCTTTCCTAGGAACAATATGGGCTAACCTAGGATCATATGTTATGCAAGGGTTGCAGTAGCAGTGGTGTTTTCTACTAGTCCCTATGTGACAAATCAATTTCCAGGGTACCAGTTGTCCAGGGGTGAATATTGGTTTCTAAACCATCAATCTGCCCCACACCTCTTATACACAAGAACGGATCTGAAAAAAATCAGGATAACAAGCAAATAATATACCTACTTGTTCAATGTTGGTAATGTGGAGAGAACAGCAGGCTTATCTCCAAAAGGTTGATGATCGTTGGTTAGTTGCAACACAGTGAAAGTACAATTGTTACCCAAAGATAAAGGGACAGTCAGTCAAGGTTGTATCAAAAATATCTACTTTATTTATATCAAAACAGACAGTTCTAGCAACAGTACGAAATACAACCCATCCTGTAAAGGAATGCAGAGGACAAGGCAGTTTTAAAGAAGGAAAAGCGATGGACTCTGGATACTGACAGGAGGGTAGTCAGTATGGTTAATAACACAACAGTTTAAGGATTCTTGGCTACAGCACAACGGAGCAATGCCACTTAAAATGTCTCATGGGGCCTTCTGGGAAGGACCAGGGGGACAAAACCACAATGTACCTTTTGCTATAGATGTTCTTAGCGCTCAACATGGTACAGCCAGCTTCAGGGCTCTTTGCAGGTTTCTCTGACAAAGTTCAAGATGGGAGTCAGCAGCGGGAATCAGGCAGCAAGATGGTCCGGTGAGCAAAGCTGGCGGAACGGCTGCAGGCCGGCCTACATGGCCACTCGGGTCAGGAATTATTGTCTCAGTGCTAATCTGTGGTTCGGAAGCACTGGTTGAGACATTGCAGATATCTTTAAGCGACTGTGGCTTGACAATGGTCAGCGGTGCAGTCGGTTGCTGCTCAAGGATCTCGACTGTCTTGAAACGGACATTGGTAGATGTTCATCAAGGTTTTTCTCCCATCTTCTTCAAATGGCTTGTGTCGACCTTTAAGGAGGACAGCCCAAAGCTGAGGTATGTGTTGCAGGCAGCTGCCATTCGTTTATTTAATTTAATGTATTTATTGGTTGCTTGTTAGGCGCTTATACAATAAGAATATACTGTTTCAAAGCACCCACATTACAGCACAATAATTAAGAGCAGAGGGGGAAGAGGGAGTGAGACAAATCTACTATGACTTGTGAGTATTCAGAATGTGCAAGTGCAGAAAGGTAGAGTGGGTAATTGCTGGGGAGTCTAAGCCCATTTGTGAGCCATTGATGAAGTACTGGAATATTGAGAGCTACAGGGCCTGGGCCACGATACGTGTAAGTGCGAGTCTCCAAAGTAGAGTGCAGATGCAAAGTGCTGTGGAAAGTCAGGACCTGGGAAAGAATTGGTGCGGCTGGTCAAGGCCCAAGAACATGTATAAGGACCAAGGACACTGATTCAGCAACTGTGAGATTAGCAGAGGAGAGAAAGAGGGAAGGAGGAGGAAAAGAGGAAAGTCTTAAGGAGCTTCCAGAATTTGAGAAGATCATGCTCAAGGCACAAGTGGAGGTGGATGCTATTTCCAAAGGATGGAGCCTGCATGCCATGTCCTTGGTTGTAGGTTCAGAGACCTTCTGGCACTTCCTATCCAGGATGCTTGCTTCAGGGCCTAGCAGGGCATGATGTGTGCTGGCGGGGTATCCGTTCTGGAGAGACTGGAGGGACCGCTGAGTTATTTGTCTCCTTCTGTTCCCTGGGAGATGTCTAGAGGAGAGATCTTCCTTCCCTCTTTGGAAATCACAGCCTTCCTTCATTGGCAGAAGATGCAAGGCACACTGTACCTTCAGCCGGGGTCCAAGGTTGAGGTCCTTTCTGTTACTACTTATGAAGTCTTCAGATGATCTCACAAAAGAGAGGTTCAGCCCGCTTTTAAAGCCAAATGGGCCTCGGTGATTGGTAAAGGCTAAGCCTGTATGTGTGAGGTCATAACCAGAATGCTTTGCAACAGAAAAGGTAAAAGGGTGAAAACATGTGATACTAAGTCACCAAAGATTCTCTCTGGTTAAAAGATCTGTCTGTGGTTCCTGAATAAAGCGGCAGGTCTCCCTTGAAGCTGTGGCAAGCCCAGACTATCTGGTTCCTGCAAACCACATACTGGTACCTTATGAATGGGGTCCCCTACCGGAGTGGCCTACTGTAAACACACAGTCCCACACATGACAGCTCACTGTCATTTATACTGAGGGCGGGAGCTGGCTTCAGGTAGACACAAATGCATATGAAAGGCTGTTGGGTTCCCTGTCTCCTTTGTTAACCTCTGCAGCCAGGCCCCATTTGGGCCTCTTTGAAGTACCCTCTAATTGTTATGTAATGTTTTTTTATGTTATTGTATTCTTCTAAGGCCCAACATGCCCAAAGGCCTCAGTGCGCTGCAAGAAAGAGGGCCAATACCAGGGCTCAAGACAAGGGTAGAAAACTGAAAGCAATTGCAATGTAATAATTAGAATTAAAAAATAATGCTTTAAGAACCTGTTTGAAGCCTGCAAAACTAGCCACAAGGAGGCTGCAGACAGGTATGGAGTTCCAAAGGGCCGGGCCTGAACGTAACAACACTGGCCACCAACATTTCTCATCTTATGCCAGGGCACAGAAGTTTTAAATTGCTCGCTGGACCTCAGAGTCTGAGTAGTAGTGTTCTTTCTTAATCTATTAGCTAGGTAGCTTGGTGCTTGTTTGGTAAGGCATTTATATGACAAAGGCAAGACTTTATGATGAAAAATGCAATGGCAAATAGGCAGCCAGTGCAATTCCCATCTTGACTAGGTAACATGGTTGCGCGGGCCCAGATTGCAAATTGTTCTGACTGAATTGTTTTGTATTACTTGAAGGCTATGAAGGTTTTTCTTTGAAGTGCCTGTCAATAAGTGAATGCAATAATACAGGCATGAATTAACAAGCGCTGCAGCTAATGAGGCAAGATGTTCTAGAGACAATTAAGGTGTGATCTGTCTCAGAAGTCTATTACAAACATGTTGATTCATGGTCAGGCCAGAGTCTAGTGTGACACCAAGTGTTTTTACATAGGGCTGACCGCAATAGGGCAGTTAAATATAAGAAAATGGGAATACTGCGCTTCAAGTTTTGACATTTTTTGAGGCGATCCTGCAATCATAAGTTCTGTCTTCTCGTTATTCAGCGCCAGTGAGTTAAGTGTCATCCAGTGCTGGATAATTTCATAGACACTATTTAGGCAAAGAAGATCAGTATCATAATCTCCATCAAGTTCCAGGATAAGCTGGGTGTCGTCTGCACAATTAGTGTAGACGACACCAGCAGTATCAAGCATGTCAAACAGTGGAAGGGTATAAATGTTATGTAGAATAGGCGATAGACAGGCAGCCTTTGGCACCCCACATAAGCGGGGCTCTGGAGGGGCCTTAAAGTTGTCAATAGCGACCTGTGTGGTTCTAAGGCCAAGATATGAGACCAGCCAAGAGACTGTGGCTTCTGGGTAGCTGACCTGGTGTCTCATCCTGTCCAATAGGAGGGAATGATCCACCAGGTCAAAGCCAGCCGACCAGTCTAGCAAAACCAGAAGAACAAGCTTGTCCCTTTCTCCTATTTCTGCCAAGTTTGCACATAGGTCAGTCAGGGCTAGCAGTTCGGGCTGGGCTACTACCATTGGTGGCAGTACCTGACTGATTTGTATATGGCTGAACCCCTTTTGCAATGGTGCAGACGGGTTAAAAAACGGTGGTGTGGAAGGTTGCCCAGAGCAATGCCAGTGGTTCAGATTCATTCAAAACCTTCCACCCATCACTTTTGTGCTTACAGAAGAATGCGCAACCAATGGTTGCCCTTAAAAAAAAAGCTACCGCGAATATGACTGTAATTGGCATGACATGTAATTGACATGGTGTATGGGGCACCACTGTAGCCTCTCGCCCCTTTCTACAGTGGCATTGACCCGGTAGTACCAACGAGACAGTACATGAGCATTGGTAACACAGGCAAGAAGGTGTTTTATTTATGCATTTTTCTGTGGGGGCTGGGTAGGAGGTGTGAGCACAGGCGGGCAGTGAAAGATGTGTAGCAGACGGGTAGTTAGGTTTGGGCCCCCATCATCTAGGTCTTTGGCTTATACCGTCAGGTATTGTCTTGAACAGCCTGATTGGTTGCTCACACAAACACCAATGTGCTAATGTATCTGTTCTGTCAGCTTATAAAGCTACTTGTCTGCCTTTGTTTGTGTGTGGTCAAAGAAAATCACGTGACTTGCAATATCCCTATAACCTACAATAAGGACTACATCATGCCATTTATAATAATAATTATTATTAGTATTCTAAATTATTTTGGCATATATAAGCAAACAACATACATGAACAACCTGGGCTTCTTTTATTTATAGAAAGAAAAGCGAAATATGGAATTTGAGAAACTTAATTTTTTACATCTGGAAAAAAAAAGTTCCATATGGAAGACTGTTTTCAATCAAATAGCATCTTCTCCTGCATTAGGGCGTATCACTTGGCTGCTGGAGCCCACCAGGGCGTTTGTTCTAAAAGGCACCGCATTTTTCTGCAGAAGAGACAGAGCAACATTTCACAAATATGAAATCAGCGTGGGGCCCTCTTCAGCGAAAACCAAATAACACATAGCCCGCTAAACAGATACTTCCCTCAGAACGATTCGCCACCTGCTATGCAGCACGGCGTGTAATATCTGGGGCAGCTGATCTGATGTTTACTCTGTTTTTCTCTATGACAAATGAAACCAATTGCTTGCCGTAGGCTCAGCGGTACCCGCGAGGGATAGGCCGCGGTACTGTAACAGCGGTGTGCGTCAACACTACCTTTTATTAGCTCACGCCGTGTTTAATTTGCCTTCCTCTGCTCGTCCTCTCATTTTAGTTCAGACAGCGAAGAGAAATCGATACGGAGTTAATCATTTTAAAAGGTAACTAGTGCTCCGCGATACTGTTATTTCAGTTTCCCAGAGATGGCTTAGTAAAATGTGTACAGTAAATTGGACAGAATGCACTCTGCTTATTTTTCAATTGTTGCATGCAGTACAGCAGAAGAGCTTCTAATATGAGCACAGTGTCAGGGGGTGGGGGCTGGGCAAAGGAATTGCACAGTCCTGTTCCTCGATAGTGAACATGTGTCTTTAAGTTACTAACTCGGATTTGAGAGTTACACAGCGCAATGTTATCTGTGATGTCTTTGTCCCACTTTTACATATTTGTAACGTCTGTGAATTCCCAAGATGTGTTTGATGTATGCATGTTTGAAAGAGCCTGCTGCAGTCTCCTAGGAGGAATTCCCTGGTCATTCCTCGGGAAATTAATAGATGTATTCAAAAGACCAAGTTAAGCTGAATGAATTGACTCGTGTATGTGTATATTTCTCGTTTTCTAGGTGCCCATCTTTATCCCTGCCTTGTTCTCCTTTACCTGCCTCTTCATGGTGTCGCTGTCGTTGTACTCTGACCCTGTCAATACAGGGATTGGCTTTGCGATCACGCTAACGGGGGTTCCAGCCTACTACCTCTTGGTCATATGGGATAACAAGCCAAGGTGGTTCAGGAAATTTTCAGGTAACAACAGCATTGAATCATCTAAGTGTGTGTGTGTGTATTTGTGTGTGTGTGCTCCAACCAATAAGTGCGTACTGTATTTGTGGGTCTGTTTGATAATTAACTAATACGACTGATGAGTGGTGCGCTCTCAAATGAATATCCTTTTCGTATTCTCAACACTAAACAACAGCAACAATAAATTCAAGATATGGCCGTGAACGGGCTATGCCTCAACAGTGACAAGACTGAGCTTTTCCTGATTGGGTCCATTGAAACTCTGAAGAAACTTTGCAACCAATTCAGCCATTTTACTGTTGATAACATCAAAATCTCAGTTTTTGAAACAGTAAAGACACTTGGAGTATACCTAAACCTATCTATGACTAGGCATGTTAATGCCATCGCTTCTGCCGCAGCATACCACGCCAAACTATGAAATTCAGCTAGACCATTCCTATCTAAGGACAACTGCCTTAACATTGCCAGAGCTATTCAGGGTTAAGACTAAACTACTGTAATGCACTTTTTGTGGGCATGTCAGTTAAAAATATGAAGAAGTTGCAGATAATCCAAAACAGCGCCCTCCGCACAGCTATAGGCATCGCCAGAAGGGAACATAGATCTGCCACCAGGAAACAGGCTCACTGGCTACCCATCAAAGAGCACGTCCTCTTTAAAACCCTTGCTCTAAGCCACAAATATGTCAACCAAACGGCACCCCTCTACCTTTCACAAAGAACACAGAACTGCATCATCCAGACCGACTAGAACATCTTACTCTAACATGCTCATAGTGCCCAAAATCAGCTGAGTCAGAGCAGGATGCACCAGCTTCCCCTACTTAGCAGCCCTTCAATGGAATGCCCTTCCACCCTCCCTAAGAGCGGAAACCTCCCACATAGCCTTCCGCAAAGCTGTCAAGACTCTACTCTTCACCTAATCCTGACTATGTGCTGTTTTTATACAACACTATCAATCTGCTTGTCTGTAATATATGTAATGTATGTAGTAAGTTTGCAATGATTCCAAATGCCATTCACATGCCTCATGTAACTAAGCTCATCTCATGGGCTGTTTTTACGCTCTATACATTTAAATAAATAAATAAATAAATAAATAAATAGGCACTTGGTGTTGCAGGAACCAGGTGTGTATTTCCATTTTAACAGGTTGTATGTTCAGTGCACATTCTGCTCCTGTCCACGTGTTGATTTCATCAATGACCAGCCCAACACTGGGCGCACACCTTAAAGTGGCTTGAGTAGTAATGCATAATAATCGATCCTACTTGACATACAATGGAGGTTGGGAGTTTTTGAAATGTGCTTATTCTTTATCATTCCCAGGCAAGATCCTCTCATCCAAGACACTTGTCAATATTGAAAGAAACCTTTTGTGATTTTTGTGTTGATAAAGATTTTGCTATCTTTCCCACACCCTTATTTCTCCTAAAATAGATTGACAACTGTCCATTATTGCTCTGCTAGGGAGTAATATTGGTATTGTGGCATGAAATTACTGTTAGTGGTAAATACCTCTGGAAGTTTTAGTATCTTCTGGCAGGAAGAGCAGAGATCATAGCAGGTAGAACACATATTTTAGAGGGCAAACCACTGATCTCAAAGTGGGGGTAACTAGGTTAGGTACAATCACACAGGGTGAAATAAATTCCCCAGTTTTGATGCAATACATGGGCCTCTAAATAATGTTTGAGTGAGGTAGGGTTAAGGGTTTAACATCGATTGATAGAAGGCCTTCAATTTCAGGATTTGGGTTCTAATTTCACAGTGGATTGCCCTCTAGCACGAAGAACTGGGGGTGAAATATTAAATCCAAAAATGTTGCATACCCCTATCCCCACTACCCAACATCCCATTACCTCATTAAAGTACACTTAAATACCCATGCTTACCTGCATAGGCCAACCACCGCCCTGCTTCTCCCTGTGACGTCTGTTCCATCTCCCAGTTATGGGTGGCAACTGACGCCATAGGGTCCATTCCTTTTTTCTTTATTTACTGTCCCCCGCTTTCCATGTAATGGAAGTGAGGAGAACCCTAGCCACCCTGTACACATAATGTCGAACAAAGGGTGCAGGGGATTGTAAAGACTGGAGGGGGGTATCTGTACTCCTGCTCCCTATATGGCAGAGTCAAGGCACAGAGCACCCCAGCCAAGATTCTCTGTATGGTAACATTGGACTATCAGTCACGGCTTAAGCTCTCAGGAGGTGATGCAGGCTGGTTCTTAAGTACAGTGCAGTCCCCAAGCACCCACAAAGGAATTTCCAGACACTATGTTTGTGAAAACACAGTTCTTTATATAAATAGGCTCAAGTTATGTACCCAATCACAATAACACACTTTGTGCTCAACATAATCTAAAATTGTAAATATATACCGTTTCTATGTGGTCCCACAATTACTCTTTGATCCCATTAAAATGCATCAACTGTACTCAGTTCAAATGTCATACAAATCAGTTGATAATGTAAACCACCAATAGACATAGAATGAAAGCAGGTAGGCTAAAACAATAGGCAGAATAATGGGCCCCTACCACTAGGCACAGTCCTGTATGAGGATCCCCCCACTTGGGCAACCTGTAAAAAAATATATAAAACAATCCCAGTCCACATATTGTCTATTAGAGTCTTATTTCCTTCTATAAATGTTCTACCACCCCAATGTACCTGAAATCGCAGATTTCTTAAATGGGTCGTCGACAGATCCTTCTTGAGTGACCCCCTTTGAGGCAGGAGTCACAGATCATCGGGAGTCCTTGAAGAAGGTTAACCTTGGCATAGAGAGTTGTCGATTAAACTGTTTGATGGCGTTGAGGCAGCAGCTTCGGTCCTGGTGGTGCTCGCCGATGATTAGTCTTGGACGTACTGCGAGGAAGATGCATGTGGTACGCCTCAGCGTCTATAGTTAGTTGCTGCAAAAGAGTCACTGAAGAATTTTGGTCCAGCGAGGACGTCGGGTCGTCAGCATCTTTGTCATCTTCGGGTGGTGGGAAACACACTGGCGGATTCTCCTCGGCGCATCAGCGGCCTCGACTTTCTCCTGGGGGCAAAGCAGTCAGTGGTGCAGGCAAGAGAGTCCTTGGATTCAAATGTTCTTAGGCAATGGAGTTTGCGGCTGTGGTCGTTGGCGGCACAGCGTCAAACTGTCCCAGCTTCTGGGCAACACAGCTTCGACTGGCCTCCAGCGGTTACGCCGATCCTCTCAACCCTGGTCGACGATGGTGGACGGAATGTCTGGGTGCTTTACTTCGGATTCCTTGGTGGTCCCCGTCTCCGATCAACAGTCTTTTGAGGGCTGGCTTCCAGGGTGCTTCGGCAAAGGTTTAGTGGTCTACACGATGACCCCGCGTAGTTCGGGGAGAGGCCTCCAAGCCAGGTTCTCTCTCAGATCAGTCCTCGACAAACTCCACAGCTTTTGGATCGGGTCGAAGCAAATGCAGCAGCAAGTCTTCTTCTTCCAGCTGGGCTTCAAGGATAAGCATCAAGTATGAACTTCATCTTCTGAACGATTTCCATCAGTGAGAGGTCCCCAGATATACTGCTTGGTCTCTCATTCACTCTGCTGGGTCACACTCAGGCAACCAATCATCCAGAAGTGCATACATGCAGGCAGGCAGCTAATCAGGCTCACAGTGCATTCAGGCCATTCTCCTCACTCCAGACACTCACAACAAGGAATGTGTATTGGGACATCTTGTCTCCTATCAGGAATCAACTGATGCCAATGGCAGGGCCTGGCTATCCCAAAATGGAGGATACTCAGAGCACCTGTCAAATTCAGCATGGAGCTGCCACCAGCCCCTACCCTGCTTTGTGGGTCACACACAGGTGCCAACAATCATACACTAAGGTTATATGGTTGTAACCCCACCCGTGGGTGTCATAAGGGTATCCCAACGGTCTGTACACCAAACCAAGAAGAGGAAGAGCTGCACTGCCAGGAGTCACATATGGACTCCTGGGCAGAAAATAACACAGAACATTTGCAAAAAAGGACTACAGAACAAGGACATGGAGGCCCTGTCCCTCCAATATTTTTCCAGCATCACAGTCACCCCTCAAGGCTGAGGTTAAGGCGTCTAATCTCCCACGAGATTGAAACCCTCATCAAGATGGTCAATTATTGTGACTCTTCCCTGGTCTATGCTCAATGGTGAAGTCTAGACCTTGCAGTCTAATGGACCACTTGAGCAGTTTAAGTCATAAGCCATTTTAAGGGCTTAAGGACTGTCTGGACCTTGAAGGTAGATCCCATAAGGTAGGGCTTGAAATGCCTGAGGCTCCAAACTATACTGAAACATTCCTTTTCAACAGTAGCCCACCTAAGTTCTCTACCCTTGAGTTGTCTACTGATGAATATGATTGGATGTTCCCTCCCTTTTTCATCTAACTGGGACAAGACCGCTCCAATTGCAGTGTTGCAGGCATCTGTCTGGACGATAAAGGGTTTGCTGTAATCAGACGCACACAACACAGTTGCCCTAAACAGACTTTCTTTCAAGCCATACCAAAAAAGGCACTCTGTCAGTCTTCTGTCCAATTAACCTTCCTTGGTTGTTCGGGCGAAGCCAGAGCTGTCTGAGGGGCAGCTATGGTTCCATAGTCCACCATGAAGTTGCGATAATACTCAGTGAGGCCCAGAAAGGCTCTCACCTGGGTTTGAGTAGTGGAGTCTTCCAGTCATGTACATCCTGTACCTTACTGGGGAGAGATTGGATTTGACCCCCTCCTACCTCATGACCAAGATAAGTGATTTTCCTCTGAGCTATCTGGCACTTGGTGGCCTTGATAGTGTGGTTAGCCTGTTTCAAGGCCTGCAACCCCTTATCCAAGTGAGTCAAGTGCTCCTCCCAGGTAGAACTGTAGAACACAATGTCGTCTAGGTAGCCTACACAAAAGGTATGCAGCCCACTGAGTGCATGATTGACTAATCTCTGGAAGATGGCAGGTGCATTTTTCAACCCAAAATGCATGACTCTAAACTGGTAGAACACCTCAGGTGTTGAGAATTTAGTCTTTTGCTTGGCATGGCTGTCAGAGCTATTTGCTAGTAGCCTGAGGTAAGGTCAAAGGTGCTCACAAATTTGGCAGCACCTCTGGTGTCCTCAAGCTCATCAGCCCTGTGCAATGGTGTGTGTCTGTTTTGGTGATGCCATTGCCCCTCTTTAGTCCACACAGAACCACCAATCCTTCATATCCACTTGGGAGCATGCCTTGGCGACAAGGACAAAGGGACTGGACCAGGGACTGGATTAAGGACTGGTGGAGGGTTCAATAACTCCCGGATCCGACATCTTGGTGAACTAAGCCTGGATGTGGTTCTTTACAGTGTCTGACATCCTGAGGCATCTGCTTTCTGTCACCAGTGTCAATTTCATGCCTGCACCACAGTGTGAGGCCTGGTGTCAGAGAGAACAGAGGTGCATACTGCTGGAGCAAAGCCCTTTAGGCCCTCTGCTGCTCTGGAGTCAGATCTGGAGAGAGATGCACTCTCTCCACTGAGCCATCCTGAGGGTTGCTGTGCAGCAAATCATGAAGGGGCTCACGCTCAGCCTCTTCTTGCTCTGAAGCTAGCAAGAGGCATGAGTCTTCTGCTTGCCTTTGGAAAGGCTTGAGCCTGTTGACGTGGAATACCTGAGGGGCTACCCCAGGGAATCACATGTCAATCAGATAATTGACTTAGCTCATCTTGGAGATTCTCCAGAAGGGTCCAGTCCACATATCTGCCAAATCTCTAGGCTTAGTAGGCTCCATCACAAGGATCTCCAATCAACTTGTGATGCTTTAAGGTCATTCCAGTATGTGTTCAATTCCTGGCGTGCCCTAAGGTTTGCTGTCACTTGGCCCATCATCTGTGTCATCCTCCATCTGATGCCTAACACATAGCCCCCACTTGCTTGGCAGGACCAGAAGGGGTGGCTTCAAAACCATCTCTGATCAAGGTAAGGGGCCCCCTCACGGGATGTCCAAAGAGTAACTCAAAGGGGCTGAAACCTGTTTGTGCCCTCCCTGTCTCAAACGTGCAAGAAAATAAAACAGACACTCCCGGACAGGGAATGAGGCAAAAGAGAGTGGGCTGCGAGAGTTCAAGAGTTCAAGGAAAAGTTTATCTAGATCTCTGAGAGCGCTCTGCAAAATTAATGTTACAGTACATTTATATAGGTACAATGATGCGTCTAACATATGATACTATGTTGGACCCAGATTGGTCAGCCAGGGTGGTGTTTTAGGTGTGGGCATCATCTCGTCATCTTCGTTGGTTGCTCGGTTGGCGGGAGGATGGACGTCAGGCATCTGTGCTCCGGATGGGTGAAGGTCAGGTCTCTGTGAATCAGGGTGGTCACTATCTGAGCTAACATAATACATTCTCTATAATGCATGCACTAAATAATAGTGATTCAAAGACTCTCAGTAATTTGTCATGTCTCTATAAAGGTCACACAGGTATTGAGGCCTGGTGACCAAGATGGAGTCGGAAGGGGTTACAAAAATGGATGCCCTGTGTCCTGCTCAGTGGTCCCATCTACGCAAATGTAACCCAAAGTTAACATCACATTAGGGCAAGGGTCGAACCCACTACTGGAGGCACTTGGTCCGAGTCTTGTACTGAGAAGTGAAGGATGAGAGGGGCCTGCTGGCCCCTCGCTCCCACATATTCCCCCCTTTTGTTACATGTAAAATAACAAATATTTATTTTTTATTCTTTTTGTTCTCCCTTCGGTAGTACTCAGCTTCCGCAACTGCTTCGTCCCACGCTGGGGTACCCTTTATTGGCATCCATGCCCTGCATACGCTTCTCAAGATATTCCCTCTTCTTGCATATTTGTCTGGTGTACACATCAAGCAGATCCCACCATCTCTATCTAAGGCCACCCATACCTCTCTGTACCATTGCAACTCACTTGGTTCCTTTATCGTTGTATGATGCAAATTATCAACCCTGTCCCCATATTGCCTGTAAATGGCTGTTATCCTGTATTGTGATGTGGTGTATTCCCCTGTTTGTATTTGTGCATCTATCATGGTAGCTACTGTTGTCGGTCAGCCCATTGTTACCATCATCATAGCCGAAGTAGGCATGCTCTTTTTACAGCACCGGAGTCCCAGTTGGCACACACAGAAGAATAGGAGCACAAAGACGATGATGGGGACGAGTATTTTCATTGCCACGCTTACCCATGATGGTATCTAGCTGAACAGATTGTTGTTTCCTCTGCGCCTCCTTCTGTTCTCATCCTCTCTCCTAAATTGTGTACTGCTGTTATCACATGTGAGAGTGTCCCGTTATCAGCATCTTCAGTTGGCACGAACATGCAACACGCCTCCCAATTTTTCGGCAAACACCACCGTCCATTGCCATGAATAGATCTAGGACATATCTGTTTTACATTATCATTAGGCACAGTGCACGGAGCTCTATTTTTATAATGTTGAACCCTTCTTCAGTGTTGTTAGCCAGTTGGATGAGCTCCCAGTGCACTATCTGCAACCATTTGGCGTTTGTTCATGCTTGGAGACCCGTGACAAGGAGTGAGGCGAAAAATGTCTCTGCTGATGAAAAGAGCTTGTACTTCTGCGGGATCTCAGCAAGGAGTTTCGATGATTCGGATGAGATATAATTGGAGGATCTTTTACTCTGTGATAGTTTTTTCTTCAGTTCATATTCTAACAAAAGTTTGTAACCTGGAGCATCTGTTATTATTTTGCGTGCTGTTGATGGTTCAGCCGATTGCCCTGCTGCCGATATGCCAGCCGATTCTCCCGTCGTTCCTTGGATATGGCTTTCTGGTATTACCATCAGGGCTGTATGGAGGGTGGCTAAGGCACAAGCACCTCTCCATGCTGTTGGGAGTTGTAGATAGGCTTGTACATGTCCATTAGTGCAGCGGTGCCTTTCTTCATGTCAGATATGATTACCGTCTTGTTGCATTTCTTTGTTTCCCCCATGTTCACTCTTCCTTCCCCATGGAAGCACAGTTAATGTGGTACCTCTTTCTGTATTTTGATAGGTTTTTCCAGCGCTGTGACCCACATTAGCTATGTGACATGTTGCGACCAGATGGGGGCACATACTTCTTTTATCCATTGGAAGGTGTCGTTGGATAGCCCTCGGAGTGCTTCTGCTTTGCATTTGATAGTTTCTTCATGCCATTTATTTTCTGCATACCTCGTCCCCTTGATGACAAGAAATGGTTCCTTAAGGCAAATTACTCCTTGGCACTTGCTTGTGCATGTTCTCTCATTTTCCAGTTTTTCCATTGTGACGGTGTGCGCTTGGAAGGTGCTTTTTATCCTGCACAAAACCAAATGAATTAAAGATTGGGCCTCCGACAAGGGTACTTCCTGGGGTACTAACATTTTCGGTGTTCCTGATGCATGCAGGATGAGTGAACAGACGTAGCAGCTTTCATTTGTTGCTTGCTTCGTCGTGGCACTCATGTCTGAGTACCATTTATTTGATTGATCAGGGTGGCGGGGGTCTTCTATTTCATCTAACCCCAGGTCATGATAAATGTTGTATCTTTTCCCTTCCGCCCCCCTTTTTCTTCTCCTTCTCCCTCCCTCCTTATTGTGTCTCACTTTTTTGTAATGTATTGAAAACATTCCAGCCCAGGCTGTGTCATTGTTGTTCTATATGGCATGTGTATTCTCATCAGTGGCAGCAGCGTAATGTGAGGTAGGGTGTATGGTTGTTTGTGCATGCGTACTTGTGTTAGTCACATCATTTGGCCAATAATAATCACCATCATATTCATTAAGTTCATAATCATTACTCATATTTATATTTGGAAGTAACAAGGAAACACTTGTTGGGCCTGCGGTGGCGTGTTCTGGAGGTTGCATTAAATTTGTACCATTAGCATCAATGTCATATGTTTCTTTCCACATTGTCTTTACCCCAGTCCATATCAAGTCGAGCCTTCTCATATCAAGTTAGCCCTGCCGCCCCCCCCCCCCTTGTGCATGTCATTAACCAAAGATAGAAGTGTGTAGTACCAGGCCATAAAAAACAACATTACTGAAAACAACACTGCAGCACATTTTAAAATGCATTCAACATTGCTAAATCTATTAGCCCTATTGGCATCCCTATTGCCATCTAGCAATAATTCATTCTCCGTGATTGTTGTTTGTTGGGTCATTTGTCACCTGGAGGGGCGATACAAATTTGTTAAGTCACCACAATATATATACATATATTTACATTTCAGTTTCATACTTGATCAACATTCGCTTTTGCTTGTTTTGTTACACATCTATTTTTATTAAGTCCTTCGTGGAAGAGAGAGAGAAAGAGAGAGAGAGCGAGCGAGAGAGAGAGAGAAAGAGGAAAGAAAGAGAAGAAAGAAAGAAAAGAAAGAAAGAGATGGAAAAAATGAGAGGGAGAAAGAAGGGAAGGAAGGAAGAGAGAGAGAGAGAGAGATCATGGGAAAACAAGCTGTATATTATAACTGTTGTCTTTTGCATATTCTTTTTTGTCAAACAATTTTGCCATTACTTCTCAATCTCATTTGTAGTGCTACTAGCACATTCCTGTTCGCCCTGGGGGATTGTAGTATTGCGTGCCCCCTCACATCTGATAAGTGCACCCAATATTTCAATCCCTTAACTTTCATTGCAGTGGGTGTACTATATATAACCTCGTAAGGGCCATGAAACCTGGGTGAATTCCATCTTCTCACAAAACTCCTGACATACACTTGTGCTCCTGGCATTAGCGGCCCACTTGGGCTGTCTGTGGTTGGTGTGGTAGTATCAGTTGCCACATTCTCAGTAAAAGGTGGTGCTATCTGTCGTGCTATGCTGCGTACTGCGCACGTTAACTGGGTCAGGTATTCTTTAAATTCCTCCCCCAGCACTGTGGCAGCCCTGTGTGCATCTGATGCTCTCCTAATCGGGGAGAGTGGTGTATGTATTTGCCTCCCAGTGACAATTTCATGGGGGCTCAGATGATGATCCTTACATGGTTGAGTTCTGAGTTGAAACAGTGCTAGGGCTAAGCAATACACCCAGTTTTCCTTCAGTGTAGTACATAATTTTGATAGTTTACTCTTGAGTAATCTGTTGATCTTTTCCACCACCCCATTCGCCATCGGTTGATAAATGGAACACAGTTTGTGTTTCACCCCCAAGAGTGACGTCACTTCCTTGAAAAGGTCATTCACAAAGTGTGTGCCGTTGTCTGATCTTATCACATCACATATTCCCCATCGAGAAAACACCTCTCACACCAGGAACTTAGCCGCACACTTGGCGTCTGCGTGGGGACATGGGCCCGCTTCCACCCACCTGGAAAAGGGGCATACCACTACAATTAAATACCTTGCTCCTTTACACCACTCCCCCATGTCGGCGTAATCTATGTGTACTTCTCTAAATGGTCCTACTGGTCGTGGCAGAGTGCCACGCAGTGTTCTCAATGTCATTCCTGAATTGTACGTCTGGCATGTTGTACATTCTACTACAAATGTTGACAAATGTTCCTGTAAATTGGGGACAAACCAATGTTCCTGGATGTCTGCGGCAATATGTTGTTTTGCTACATGGGCTGGGAAGTGCAGCTGTTGGAATGCTACCTCTAGTAACTCTACTGGCAATACTACCTTTGTCTCCTGTCTCCAAATTAGGTCTGTGGCTGATTGTTTGCACCCTCATTTGATCCTCAATTCTTGCTCTTCCTGTGGTGCTCTGCTTTGTAGTTCTATTATCTGTGCTATTTGTGTGTTACTGATACACCTCTTCCACTCGCTCTATAAGGGCTGATTTTACACGCATTCAATTGTTGGTGTTGTATTGAAATACGAGGTCTCCTTCACTGCTGCGTCGGCTGCCGCGTTTCCCAATGAGACTGCATCTGTGTTGTTGGTATGGACTTGGCATTTCACCACTGCCACTACCGATGGTTCTGCTAATGCATCTATCAGCTCAGTCAATAGTGCGGCGTGCTGTACTGGTGAGCCATCCGCTCTTCTGAAACCCCTCCTACACCAGCGGGATAGCCCTGAATGCACTGTGGTTGTCGTGTATGCTGAGTCTGAGCATATTGTTACTATGCATGTGCAGTGCCTCAATCAATGCAGTTAATTCTGCTGCTTGTGCGGAGTAATGGGACGGGAGGCGCTTCTGGACAGTTGTTTCATAGCCATATTACTCCATCTGTACTACGGCCATCCCTACATGCTTCTTCCCCGTTTCAGGGTGTATCGATGCTGACCCATCTATGAAATATATCTCAACTTCCTTCAGGGCATTTTCGCTTGCTTTAGGAATATCATCACCCTCCCCTTCATAGGTGGTGCAGTCATGTTCCTGCATGTCCTCTGTGGTGCATGGTTCTGTGATAAATGTTGCTGGGTTTACTGTTTTGGCACCTGACAACGTGCACGTTGGGGCTCGAAATTATTATCTCATACGCTGTTGCTCTCTGTGTTGTTAATGTTGATTTTGACCTCTCAAGAATTGCAAATAATGAGTGTTCTGCATATAGTGTTACCGAACATCTCATCACGATTGTGGTGCTTTTTTCAATGGCGAAAGCTGCTGCAGTGAGGGACTGTACCCACGCGAAGTGTCCTTGCATCACTGCATCTAATGTTCCACTGTAATAGGCCAATGGTTTGTGCCCTAATGATGTTTTCTGTGTAAGCACTGCTGTCATCAGTGTTCCATTGCAGTGTGAAAATAAGAAAAATTCCCTGTCATGATCTGGGTTCGCAAGTACTGGTGCATCCGCAATGAGGTCTTTTATTCTAAAGTACTGTGCCATCATGTCATGTGTCCATTTGATTGGGGCCCTACTCTTCTGTGCTTCTTTCAATGCTTGTAACAGTGGGTGTGTGTATGCCACGTAATCAAGGATCCATGCTCGGCAATAATTACATATACCGAGGAATTTTTGTGTTTCTTTAACTGTTTTAGGTATGATCATGTTGCGTATAGCAGCTGCCCTGTCTGGGAGTATTCAATTCCCATCTTTTGATATTAGCTGTCCGAGGTATATAACGTCGGCCAGGCAGTATTGGAATTTTCCTTTATCCACTTCGTACCCCTTTGCGGCCAACACATTTAATAGTGTTATGGAGTCTTCCCTGCACTTTTCTTCTGTGGGGCTGCAGACGAGTAAATCGTCTACGTATTGTATAATGGTGCTCTCTACATCTATGTTTCCAATATCTTCACGCAGTACTCTGTTGAAAATGCTGGGGCATTCGCAATACCCCTGTGGGAGTCTGCAATGTTCAGACCTGTTGTTTCCTATTGTGAATGCTGTCAGGTACTGCAAGCCTGGGTCAAGTGGTATGGAGAAGAAATCATTCTTCAAATCCACCACAGAAAAACATGTGATTCTTTGGGTATGCTGCACAGTATTGATGCCCGGTTAGGCACTAATGGGAACTCCTTTTGAATGACGTCATTGATTGGGCGGAGATCTTGGACCATCCTCCACGCCCCTCCTTTTGCTTTCTTGATCGGGAAGATAGCCGTGTTACAGGGGGAGTTTGACGGTACTATAATACCTTGTTTTAGGAGTGCATTTATTGTTTCCTTAATCCCTTCTTCTGCTTCTCTGGATAAGGGATATTGTTTCACTCGTGGCAGTATGGCACCTGGTTTTAGTTTTATCTTTATTGGTGTCACCTCATGGAGTAATCCTACATCGTGGGGGCCTGTAGTCCAAATTTCAGGTGCCACCTTTACCATGTCTTCCTCAAATATTGTCGGCGGAGCATTGATGCTGGCCATAAGTGGGTTGTGTACCTCTCTGTACTGTATCCTGATGTCACATGGTATGCTTATTTCCATTAATATCTCTCCGTTATCTTCGTTGTCAGTGAATAATTCCTCATCAGTTATGTCTCTTAGCATTATGTTGGGGTCTATGTATAACACAGTTCTCCACTCACACCCATGCGCGTCCAGTCCTATGACCACAATGCGTTTGCTTGATACTTGAACTGCCTCGATGTCTATGGACATGATTGTGCTTGGCACAACATCTGTGTGTGCAATTGGACGGAATATAAAATCTGATGGTGTTCTCCATTCCTTTTTCGTTATCTCTGGTACCACTCGGGCTAGTACTTTGATGCCATAAATAAACATGTCTATGTCAATGGGTATCCCTCGCACCACAACTTCATTCATCACTGTATTAATCATCAACATCGCTCATACTGAGCATACTACTGGGGTGGAGCACACTATTCCCTGCTCAGTAAACTATATGGTCATGTTCAATTTGCTTAGCAAATCTCTGCCCAGTAAATTGATTGGCACGTCTTCGTAGTACAGTAAGGGTGCGCACACAGTTTTCCCCCCCACTGTTATATCAAGATCTTTAGTGTAAGGAACTTTTAAAATAGCCCCAGAGAACTCCTGCGTTTCCAAATTCCTGCCTGAGAGTGGAAACCGCCCTTCCATAAGACATGATTTTTCTGCTCCTGAGTCTACCATGAAGATAAACTGCTTGTTTCCTATCTTGGCCCCCACTACTGGTTCCTCTTCTGCACATAGGGTGGTGGATAGGACTGGACACGCAAGTGTTCCCTGTGGGCTGTCCTAGTCTGCATACCTTTCTTGTCCTGGTACTGAAAAGACATTGTCTCCGACCACTGTCACGCTGCAAAATGGCGCAGGTGCGCCATTTGCAGCCGTTGCGAATCAGTTACTATTTGCACTGCCTACAGTGTTTTGTCTCACCATGGGTTGCTGTGCGCTGTGATATGGTTGTGGGGGTGGCTGTCTTTGCTGCATTTCTTTGTTCTCCTGCCGTCCTCAATGCTGCTATTGTCACTGGTCTACTTCCCGCTCCTTCATCCCCCTCGTTTTCTCTGTCTGCGGTTACGCTGGTGTTTACGGCGGCGACCTTCACCAATTTGTTCTGCACCAGTTTTGCTTCATCTGCCAGCCTTTTCTGTGCTATCTCTTTTTCCCTCTCTTTGACACTCCTGCAGTGGTGTACAATTATACTCTGAATCTCAGGCCAGCCCTTGGCTTCTATCCCAGCTATTTTATCCAAGGCCTTCTGTACCTCCTTCGGGGGCCCCTTTTTGATGATAAAATAGAACAAGGCGGTGGACTGATTCCACGCCGTGCCAGTTTCGCTTCTCCACAAATCTTGCACCCGTGGTATGAATTGTGTAGGATCTTCGTTTTCCTCCATTGTACACTGCATCACTAAATGTAAGTCTGGAATGTCTGGAAACGTACGCGCAATGCGTCCCATACTTGCGCTCGAACTTTGTTGAACGGTGATCCGTCGTGGCGGTCACAACTCATTGTCACTCCTGGGAATCCTGCCTTTTCCCATACTGCGTCTGCCTGATCGCTGACTGCGATACTAACAAACTTTTTACATCGCCTATTGCCAGTGACACCCCTGCCGTGTGTTTTTCGAATGCGTGTATCCATTTCCCAGCCCCTCCCGATAGTGGGGGGAGAATTTTCAACAACTTCTTTTTATCCATTTGGGCCCATGGAATATAGTGCGGCCTACCTGCTCCCTTATGTATCAGTGGCATTTGTAACTTATGTTTCTTTCCTGTTTTACTTACTGTCCCCTTCTTGACTTTGCTTACCAACATATTGCCTGTTCGCTGTCTTAATCTACCCTGCCATCGTGGGGGTGATCCTGGATCCATGTCAACGAAATGGTGCGGTAGTGGGGACCCTACGGCCGCCGCTCCTTCCTCGTATTCATCTAGATCGCTCCACACTTCCTCTATTTCCTCCTCTTGCTCATTATTCTCATTGTGTCCTTCCCCTTGCTCACTTTCTGGGGTGGTTGGGCGTATAATCCTCACTGATTTGTCATTCAAATGAAACAGGAACTCCCCCGATCTCCACTCTTTTTCTCGCCCTTGTGGTATGTGTGCTCCTTGAGATGATATGGATCATGCTGGCTCTGATGTGGCTGGTGCTAGTTCCCCTCTTGTGGTTGGTGGGGGTGAGAGATCTGCTACGGACAATGGAGGCACCTCCCTTCCCCCAGGCAGCATTTGGCCCCTATCGCAGAGTGCTCTTAGCCGTGTTATCTCCATTTGTGCATGTGGCGGTCTAATTCCCCTGTCAAGTGTGCTAAATTCACGGGAGGTACGCTCGTTGGGCCATACAGACCTCCTTTGTCATAGGGTGGTGGTATTGTAGCTACCGCTCCATTCGAGGGAGTGTGGGTGGGACACGCTGGTATATACAGGGGCTCGCTGTACCCTACTGCTGGTCTTATCATTAAAGGATATATTTTGGTTGTATCGCCCTCAGCTGTGGTTGTTGTGCACTCGCCCTTTGGCGTTCCACTTACCTCTTCCTGTGATTTTTAAATCTAACACTCTCTTATCAAATGACCCTCCTTCTGGCCAAATTGGCGTTACACTGTCTCCTTTTATCTCTGTCAAGCATTGATCATGGTATTGTTGGATCTTTTCACTATATAATGGAAGGTGCTGACAAATATGAGCCAGTGGCATTATTACCCCCATGATGATGTTTTCTCCCCCTACTCCCCGTTCCACCTGCTTGTCATTTCCTTTAGACCAACAATATATGAAGTGTTTCTAAATGGCTAGTCATTTTTATGTATCAAACTTAACTTTTACTTTTGTAATTATTGCATTTCCAAATTCAACAGTTCACTTTCGCCTGTGTGCCACTTTACCAATAAATTAATTACAATACTTTGATACTCTTGACCAAAACAATAGACAGGACATGGAAAAACATGTAACACGTAACATGCACATGCACTAGCTGCGCGCTTTTATTTCCTCTTTTGTTCCCGTTACCAAACCTTTCCCCTTTCCACCTACTCTTCTCAATCACTCCCCACCTCTTACACCCTTTTACTCTTCACCAAGAACTCTTTCTTACACGGAAAAAGAATATTCTAAATAACTACTCCAAGTCTACTCAATATATGAGACCCCTACTATTTTCTCTTTATTTTCTCTTATATTATCTGCACTGGACGAGACAATGCTACGCAGCGCCGCCTTCTACCCCGTTCGGGCTAGGATACACCTATTCTCTTCTTCTTTTCACTTCTCACGAAACCTAATGGCCATATAAAGGACAGATCAGAAAAGCCTCATCATCACTCACACAGGCCCTACTCTTCCCTATAACCCATTACCACCTGTTTCCCTGTTCCCTCCTATTTCCCCCTTACCTTTCCTTGGTAACCTTCGCAACCGGCACTCACGTGTTCAGTCAGGTGTTCGGAGGATCTCCGTTCGCGGTCCGACCCCAGTTAGGTCTGCACCCCAATCAAGCCGTGGCCCGCCTCGGCAAGCATTTTTTCAGTCGGGTATTCATCAACCGGGCACCCTTGACCCTTTCTTGTAGTGCGCACAGGCTGGTCGGCCGCAGAGGTGATGGTTTTTCTGGGGGCTTCCGGATCTCGCCGCACGGCGCGGCCTTGAGGCACCTCTCCAAATCACGTCGCAGGGGGTCACCAAATGTTTGTGTCCTCCATGTCTCACATGTGCAAGAAAATAAAACAGACACTCCCTGGACAGGGAATAAGGTAAAAGAGAGCGGGTTGTGAGAGTTCAAGGAAAAGTTCATCTAGATCTCTGAGAGCGCTCTGCAAAATGAATGTTAGTGTACATTTATATAGGTACAATGATGCGTCTAACATATGATACTATGTTGGACCCGGATTGGTCAGCCAGGGTGGTGTCTTAGGTGTGGGCATCATCTTGTCCTCTTGGTTGGTTGCTCGGTTTACGGGAGGATGGACGTCAGGCATCTGTGCTCCAGATGGGTGAAGGTCAGGTCGCTGTGAAGCAGGGTGGTCACTGTCTAAGCTAACATAATACATTCTCTATAATGCATGCACTAAATAATGGTGATTCAAAGAATCTCAGTAATTTGTCATGTCTCTATAAAAGTCACACAGGTATTTATATCATCTATAACCTTTGGATTATACAAGTCATAGATTAGGCATCTTCACTACTATAATACAATGACCAGAGTGTAGGTTTATGCTTACAAGAATCTCAGGTATGTGGCGTTTGTTAGTACTGGGCACAATATACTGCAGCAGGGGTCTAATGTTAGTTGGGGGTCTGCTCGGTGGGCATCATGGCGTGGTCAGTGGTCTGGTACATGAAAGGAATACCTTGCAGGGACACAGGGTCAGAATGGCAGTAAGTTTCCACTGGCGAGGATGTGGGGGCAAGGACACATTTGTGGAGATGAATGAGCTGTGGGCTTAGTTCATGCCGGTTCACATGCAGGACAGTGATCTCAGAGGAAAAGTGATGTGTTACATTTATTAGTTGTTGCAAATACCTTCGGCTTCAGGGTGAGAATGGAGCCGTGGAGTTTTCCAGTCAGAGTGGGAACGAGGGTGGGGGCCATGTGCCCTGCACCTGGGCGCTGCAAGGAAAGGGAGAGAAGCATTTCGTACTATCGCAGTGAGGCCTGGTCACCAAGATGGAGTCGAAAGGGGGTACAAAATTGGATGCCCTGTGTCCTGCTCAGTGGTCCCATCTATGCAAATGTAACCCAAAGTTAACATTGCATAAGGACAAGGGGCGAACCCACTACTGGAGGCACTTGGTCCGAGTCTTCTACTGAGAAGTGAAGGATGAGAGGGGCCTGCTGGCCCCTCGCTCCCACACAAACCAAAACCCTCTTGAGGTACCTCTCTGTAAGCGAACAGCAGGCATGGCTGGAGGATATCCCATTACCTCCTTAGGGGCTGTCTTCCAAAGCGCCTAGCATGCCCTTGAAAGGTTTGTTAAATCTCTCAACCAGACTATTGGTCTGGGAATGGTAAGAGGTGGAGAACTTGTAGGTTACTCCGCACTCTTTCCACATTATTTTCGCGTAACTCGACATGAGGTTGGACCCTCTGTCAGAGACAACCTCCTTAGGGAATCCAACCCTGGTGAAAATGCCCAAGCGAGCCTGGCAACCATTTTGCAGTAACTGTCTGAAGGGGTATAGCCTCAGGTTGCCTGGTGGCATGATCTACCAAGACCAGTATGAACCAGCATCCACCTGAAGTGGGAGGGTCAAGAGGACCAGCAATGTTGATGCCCACCCTCTCAAATGGTGTGCCAACCACTGGTAATGGCTGCAGTGGGGCAATGACACTGCCTCCAGTCTTGCCAGACAACTGACAAGTGGGGCAGGTCCTGCAGTGGGACACCTCTTTTGCTTGCATCTGGGGCCAGTAGAACTGGACAGAGAGCCTCTGCTTAGCCTTCTTGATACCGAGATGACCAGCCAATGGTACCTCATGCACCAACTGCAGTAGGAAGGGCCTGTAAACCCGGGGTACCACCAACATCTTGGGGGCATCATTTTCTGGCTTAGTGGGCTCACTAACAAGGAGCTCACCCTCCCAATATATCCGGAATGTCTCAGGCCCTTCTCCCTGTGCCTGTGCCAGGGTCTGTTTCCTCAGACCCTCGAGAGAGTGACACTCTCTCTGACTCCTACAGAAGTCGCCCCTAGAGGGCCACCCTTCAGCCAGCAGGCTTTGAAGGTTGTGGTGATCCTCTGGGTTTAGCACCTCTCCCACAGGAGGGTCTTCTGCCTCTTCTCCCTCGGGAGTTGAGTTTGGCTTCACCACTGGATCCAGCCCCTCCAGAGCATGAATTCCAGTGGATGCTTCTAAAGCAGCAGGAAGAGAAGGAGCCCCCTTCACCGAGGTGGCCTTCTTATTCTTCTGTCTTCTTGCCCTGGGTCGCCCCTTTGGCTCGAGTACCTGACCCTCAGTCAGACCCGGTGTCACCTGTGACCTAGTGACTGCAGCAGCAGTCAGGGAGAGACCATTGGAAATCAACCCCAACTCCACTAGATCAGTGCCTAACAAAATGTTAGCAGGTACATTGTCCTAAACCAGGACAGGAAGCTTTGCTGTCTTGTCTCCAATCATAATGTTGACTACGGCTACAGGAGCTAATTTGGGAGGCCCACTAGCTATACTGGTGGTTCTCAGAGGAGCACCTACATAGTCCTATGGCTTGAGTGGGGTCCTGTCCACCACAGTCATGCTTGCCTCAGTGTCTCCTAAACCAGTAGAAGGCTGGCCATTCGAGAGCACACTTCTCAAAAACCTACAAGTTTTCTGTGGGATTGTTCCCAGTACTTTTGTGTACTGGTGCCAGGCTCCAAGGGACACTAGGGAAATCTCTACAGGAACACCAAATGTGATCCCTGTAGAGGAGGGGAGGTCAGTGGCCTCCACCTCAGGCACGGGTAAGGATAGGTCAGGCTGACAGCCTGGACTCCAAGTGCCTTACCTTTACACTTGGGGTCACCCTTCTTGTGGTCCAGAGCCCCACAGTCCCACCAAGTGCCAAGAATGTGGGGTACGGTACTGGAACCACTTGAAGCCTGCTTTGCAGTAGTTGGACCACTACTCTTCTCCCATCTGCATAGGACTTATCCTACTAAATTGTTGGGTCTTAGGAGAGGAAGGTTTTGGTTTACCCGACTGTGACTGTTTTTGGCACTCCTCATACTTCTGAGAGGTCCCCTTTACTTTGTCCTTGTCCTTCCCACTGGAGTACTTGGCAGACATCCGGTGGGAGACCCACTTGTCAGCCAGCCTGGCCAGCTTAAAGGGATCTAAAATGTTCTGGCCAGCAACATACTGATGCAGTCTGGCGAATAGGCTTCCGAAAAATGCTCAAAAAACTAAAGGTGGGACAATTCCTAAAAAAAAAAAAAAAAACACCTTGTATCCATCAATCCATCCCATCATGTTCATATGTGCAGCACGTGCCCAGTCAACCCAAGACAGTTTCTCTATTTTCTTAAATTCTGTGGACCTTTTACGGCATTGGGTTTGTGTCGTCTTGCCAAACTTGGCAATCAAAGCAGACTACATGCACCCATACTGACCCCTTTCTTCCAAACTCAGTTTCAGAATAGTCATATCCTGTCTGAGGCACTCTTCCTAACAAACACTTAGCCCAATCTCTTATAATGACATCATGGATTCTACAAGCCATCTCAAATGCTTCAATCCATTGGAGGACATCAGAACCCTCCACGTATACACCAACCAAATCTTTCATAAATTTGGTGGCTGGGCACCTCGCACTCTCAACTGGTTTCACTGAAGTCTCCACTCTAGCTTTCTCTAGCTGGATTTTCAGACATTCAGTGTCCTTTTTTTAAGTTCAAGATTCTTATCTTTGAGTATCTTTCTTAAGTTCAGCTTCAGTGTCCAACTTTCTGTATTCAAAGGCCAATTTCATCCTTAATAATTCAAGTACCACGGAATTCCCTGAAGAAACATTGCTGGAGTTCAGAACAGAGGCATCAGGAGGGGTGGCACTCACAGAAACAGACTCAACAACACTGAGCTGGGGGGAAATCTGTGGTAAAATTGCCAATTTTTGGCATGATTACCGCCAGCAGGAAATCTGCTGGCGGTAATAGCGCAAATTTTCCCCATTGGGCCCAATGGGGTATGAGGAGTTCCCGAATGGGCCCAATGGGGAATGGGCAATAACCCTTCCGCCAAACCCGTGATCCGGCACTAATAGCGCCGGGGGTTTTGGTGGTAGGGCTATTAGTGCCACCACTAATAGCACCGGCGTTACCGCCCAACTCGTGATGAGGCCCTTTGTGCTCAGGTTTATCTAAAATGGTGAATATACACAGTTTCTATGTGGTACCACAATTATTCTTTGATTCCATTAAAATGCATTAACTGTACTCAGTTCAAATGTCATACAAATCAGTTAATAATGTGAACCACCAATAGACATAGGAGGAAAGCAGTTTGGTTAAAACAATAGGCAGAATACTGGGTCCCTATCACTAGGCACAGTTTTGTATGAGGATCCCCCGACCTGAGCAACCTGTAAATAAAGATATAACACAAGCCCAGTCCATATATTTTTCAATGAGTCTTAGTTCCCTCTAAAAAAGGTTCTACCACCCCAATGTACATGGAATAGCAGAGTTCAACGTCGGGTCGTTGATGGATCCTTCTTGAGCGGCCCCCTTTAAGGCAGGAGTCACAGATCATCAAGATCCCACGAAGAAAAGGTGAACCAAGGTATCGAGGCAGCAGCTTCGGTCCTGGCGCTGCTCATCGATGATCGGTCGTGGATGTCCTGCAAAGATGAGGCATGCGGGGCACCTCGACAACGATAGTTTGTTGCCGCAAAGAGTTACTGAAAAACTTTGGCCCAGCAAGTTCATCTGGTTGTTGCCGTCTTGTGGTCTTCAGGTGGCAGGAAACCCACTGGCGGATTCTCCTCGGCGTGTTGGTGGCCTTGACTTTCTCCGGCAGGACAAAGCGGTCGGCGGTGCTGGCGGGAGGGTCCTTGAATTCAAAGTGTCTTAATCAATGGAGCTTTGCCGCTCTGGTCGATGATGATTGTCATCGACGGTGATGGACTTCAATGTCCGGGCGATTTGCTTCATGATTCTGCAGCGGTCCTCATCTCTGTTCGGCAGCCTTTCGAGGACCGACTTCCAGGGCACTTCGGTGAAGGTTAGCTGGTGCCCGATGGTCCCTCGTAGCTCGGGGAGAGGTCTCCTAGCCAGGTCCTCTCTTGGATCAGTTCCTTGAAGGCACAGCAGCTTTCAGATTGGCAAAGGACTGCAACAACAATGCTTCTTCTACCAGTGGGCTCCAAGGTTAAGCATCACATATCAAATTTAGCTTCTGAACGATTTCTAGCAATGAGAGGCCCCAGATATACTGTTTGGTCTTTCATTCATTCTGCTGGGACACCCTCAGTCAACCATTCACTCCACACTGCATTCATGCCAGTTTTTGGCAGGGCTGTCTCATTCATTGTAGTACATACCAGAAACCAGACACCCATAACAAGAAGTGCATATTGGTCACACACTCCATTCACCCAGGTCCCACTCCAAGGGTGTACCCACAACAGTCACTGGCAAGGCTCCTGCCAGTCTGGCTTGGACTTCCACACAATATCTTTTATGGAACTTCCACCCAACAGCCAGTCAGGGCTTCCCAGGACTTAGGGAAAAACAAGGTAACAGGCAATAGAAAGCAAGAGGCCACGGGGGCCATCTTGTCTCCTATCAGGAATCAACTGATTCCAATGGCAGGGTCTGGGTATCCCAAAATGGAGGCTACTCAGAGCACTTGTCAAATTCAGCAAAGAGCTGCCACCAGACCATAGCTTGCTCTGTGGGCCACACAGAGGTGCTCAAAAACATACACTTAGGGGTACAGGGTTGTACCCCCACCCTTGGGTGCCATAAGGGTATCCCAAGGGTCTGTACACCAAACCAAAAAGAGTATTTGCTGCACGGCCAGGATTCCCACATGGACTCCTGGGCAGAAAGCAATACAGAACTCAGCAAGAAAAAGGTCTACCAAACAAGGACAGGGAGGTTGTGTCCCTCCAATGCATTTCCAGCATCACATACAGTGAGAGTAGAATTGTGTAGGGCGTGATGTGTCAGTGGATTCAGGGGAGCCAAGTCAGCCACACAGACAGTACTTAGAAATAAGCTAATTACAGTTCCAAAGGAGTGCCGGAGGGTGTAGCGCACATGTATAAGTTGAAGAGTTTGGTCTTAAGCGCCTTACGGAAGACTCTTTAAATGCACACATTTTTAAATGAGCATGCAGAAGGTCATTGCTGCAGAATTTGGTCCTAATGCTGACTATAGAAAATGTGAATGGTGGTACATTTATTGCCAGACAACACTGTCAGATCCCATCTTTCATGGTGGCCCCCAGATTCTTCGGATCAGTTGTGCAGCAAACATCTGTTGATTATTGAAATCAAGCTTTCTTCCCCACTAAATATGTTAATGGGTTCTGTTTGGTGTGGCCCACAAATCCAGACCAATATTTTGCTCTGAAATTTGATGGATGACATTTTATAAAAAAACGAATTAACTACATTCTCCTCCTGATAAGAATTCAGTTAATATTAGCAGTTTCAAAAATATTCACTGTACAACATATATGCATCCCTTTTGTATATAGTCTATCTCATCTTCCAATGTTTGTGTGTGTGCTCTATCAAAGTAAACGTCTTCAGGCCCTAAGACTCTATTGTTCAGATTATGGTTTCCAAATATTTACTTGAACTACTTTACATAGATGTGTGTATGAGAGCTCAGTGGGTTAATACAACTATTGCAGAGATCGATGTGTTTGTTTTCCATTGTGGTAGCGGCTAACTTCTGAATGCATGTGTCTGTATTAGGATTGATAGTGGATTGAATAGTGTACACCTTTGCATATGATGACTTTGCCTTCTAGGCTGGTTAAGCCTTGGCACAGAAACATTACACAACGTGATCCCACTCCACCCACAAGAGCAGGAAAATGGGCCACAGACCTAAAACGTCAAAGATACCTCCTCAATTTAAGGATCGCTGCGAAAGCAATAGTCTAACAGCAACCCTAAGTGAAGAAATACCCCAAAAGACATATGGACAATCTAGATGTCAGAGATTTTAGCAAAGAGGAAACGATTAAATCAAATGAGCATAGATTCAAGAGGCCTTATACTGTCGCCCTGACACATAGATTCTCTCCTACACCTTTCCATCCCAACCCTGCTCATTCCTCCCTCCTCCTTCTCTTATCTCACACCCTAATGCTCGCCTAACACCCTGAAAGGTTTCATGACTGGGCAATGCAGCCTTTTCTAAATCAGTGTCAACTAAATACGTGCAATTCACCCTGGTGCTAGATTAAAGCGCCAGGTGTTGGATGTACAGCAGGGTGGAAGGGCGTCATGTGCTGCCTCCTGCCCATTGAGCAGACCTTCTGGACACCATACCCAAAGTTGACAGTTTCCCCTGGCACCTCAGGGGCTTTAATAGATCTTCCCGGTGTTTGGCTTTATACAGGTGGTGCTTTAACCTATTTCGGCAAGCTTCGGCATATCTTATGAGTTTTGATTTTGGCAGAAGTTCTGCTCAGCTTTGGCTCAGAGACTATACCCTATATGCACATAATGAGGACCTGGACTTATTCCAGAGGGTTCCATCCACATATGAGAAAGTTACATTAAGTTTATGTTAGTACGCTCTTTTACCGCGCCAACTCACCACTGTGGTAGTTTAAAAGTAGTGGTTCTTGTCTGTAAATGATGCATAGCCCCCCCATCAGGTAAAAACCAGACCATAGTCCTCTGGGTGAAGAGGTTGCAAAGGATACAGGTAAGAGTTGGGAGAGGATAGGTAGAAAAGTGCTCGGAAAGTCAGAGGGGCATAATGTTTTGTCTTACCATGGGTGCATGTTCGTCCAAAGATATGGACTGGTTTCTAATAAGACCCCAATAATGAAATATGTGTTGTGATAAACCAAGGCTTGCGTTTCCAAGGCAGCATCAGATTACACAGAAGAAGAGAATGTGCTGCTCTGGGTGTGTGATGGGATCAAGAACATGCTCAGAGAATCCGGCTAGCTGTGTAGGCTGAATTACTCCTGTTTCTCTTTCGGTATTACCAAAGTCACATTCCAAACTGATAATGCGGGGTTACCGGGCCAGCTTCAGCGATGGTTGATTCCGAGAGTTGGACAGAGGTCTGAACACTGTTGATAAAATGAGGGGGAGTGGTGGAGCAGAAGTCCTCACACAACTAAAGGAACTAATGGCCACCTCGCCACATAGATGCCTAGGCAGGTGATGCTTGACTGTCCCTTTGTTTGTGTGGGAATGTAAGGTTTTCTTTCGCTAAAAAGTCATACTGTGGTCAATAGGAGCAGCGATGAACACCCATTTAAGGCTGCTGGTTATGATTCGATAAGGCAAACATAATGATAAGGCATGGCAGGTATAAACTCTGAGGAGACCAATATGAGGTCATCTGGATTAAATACCAATTTGCATGGCTTGCCATCATTCCAAGCTGAGTGATTTAGCGCTAAATTATATCATAAAGCTGTAAATCCTTGTTTAATTCTCTAGTCTAAGTCAAAAAAACAAAACAATAAAATAAAGCGTACGCTTCAAGTCTCGTCATAGAAAAAATGGGATGGGTTGGCATGAATGTTTTTTAATAACAATCTAAGCCTACTAGCACATACACGTGTTTTTTATAGAAACATTACAATGCAATACATTTTAAAAACAAATAATCTACTGTTGCAGTTATGAGTCCGGCATTAGCCGTGCCGATAAAAATTGCAGGATGCCGCCGGACCTGCAATACCACTCCGCCTCCGTGATTGCCAGAATCACCGGGGCATTACAACCCCAGTGACCCGGTAATTCTGGAGGCGGAATTCTGGAAATCCCCATTCCCATGGAGTCCCACAGGACTCCATGGGGATGGGGACCATGGAAACACTGGTTCCGTCTATGACAGAGCCGGTGTTTCCATGTCCGCCTGCAGGCTGGTGGTGTTACTCCCACCAGGTCAGACCTCAGCCAGTCCGGAAACAACGTTGGCGGCGGATTTACCCCCACCATTGTTTCCGGACCAGCTGACTTGTAATGAGGTCCAATATATGTTTATCAGTCCAAAAGTACCCCACACCTGACATTGCATGAGACCAGAAGGTATGCTTTATAAATTGCATGGAGAAGAATATTTGTTGAATTGTTTGTAAATCTGGTTTCATACATAGATTTGTCTTGCATTTACTTATTTCACGATTGAGTTTAATAGTGTTAAGTCAATGGAATGGTCAATTAAATTGTTTAATATACGTATGACTGTGATGTGATGGGCCATAATCTGATGAAGAAAATAGGATCTAGTTGTGAGGAAAGTGGGAGTGGGCTAGGCTAGAACGATTCATATAAGACAAGATAGGATGCAGAACAACTTCAATGGCATTGTGATGCAGGCTATGTAAGAAGGGCTTACCCCACAGTGGCCTGGCAGGTGTTTGAGGCGGCTGTAATGAGGTCTTAAACCAGAAGATGAGGAGATGGGGGAATGGCGCCTAGAAGATGAAGGTTCCATGATGGTGATGAATACTAGGCTATCCATTGATGACTAAGTGTGTTTGTTCTGCAGAAGGGGGAAATATAAGGAGAAGTGACTGAGGCAGACATAGTGTGAACATCTGCATAGACGAGGAGAGGTGGCGAGCAAGGAAAACAATCGGTGGAATAAGGAGCACAACAGGAAGTCTCAAATTGTCTTTGGTCACATGCGCCTATGCATCTAGAAGATGACTTAAAGTAAAGGACAGGATGTTAATTCTGCAGGCTACCAAATGGGCAAGGACTCTTCACTGGTGGGCACACATCAAAACTCGCAATATGCTCAAGGAGTTGGTTAATGAACGCTCAACCCCATCAATCATGTTGAATCCAGAGGCGCAGACAGGATAGGGCCTGAGGGGCAAGGCCCACCCAAAATCTGTAAATGCCCACTCAGCAGCGCTGTGTGTGCATGTACAGATATCTTTGTCAGTGTAGTGGGCCCAACTACATTAGCTTCAGGGCCCATTTGCTAGACAATCCTTCATACTCCTCTGGTTGAATCCCTGCCTTCCTCCACCCTACAAAACTTAAAAAACAGAGGCTACCAGCGGCTCCTAAAACACTAGCCACCCACTTTCATCACCACACACTTACGACCACTTCCAACAAAATTCCCATCTGAGGCAAACAAAATCATTATAAAAATCAAACCTTGAGTGTCGGCCCTTCCAGCAGCGGCAACTCGATTTTCTCTGCCACTGATTCTTCTCTTCACCTCTGTTTGCCCCTCATCCTTTGTATTATTTGCTTATAATATGAAGCCATTTCCTTTCCGCCATGCAATTTGACCGTTTTAAATTAAGCAGTGTACATGTAATACGCATGCTACACATGTCCATCTATCTGTTTATCTCTCGATCTCTCGATCTATCTCTCTGCCTCGCTCCCCATCTCTTTGACTGTATCTATTTATCTTTATCTCTAGTGCTGTCTTTCTCTCTCTTTGTATCTATCGCTATCTCTCTCCATCGCTGACTCAATCTCTCTATATCTCAATCCATCTCTTCATCTCTATCTATCTATCTATCTATCTATCTATCTATCTATCTATCTATCTATCTATCTATCTATCTATCTATCTATCTATCTATCTATCCATCTATCTCTATGTCTCCCTATCTATTTATCTTGCTCTATCTATGTCTCTCTATTTCTCCAACTCTCTGACTCTATCTAGCTATCTCTCTTTCTCTCTCCATCTCTGACTCTTATCTATCTCTCTCTCCATCTCTCTAACTCAACCGATCTATCTAGTTATATGTCTTTCTATCTACCTTTCTCCCTGTCTCTCTATCTATCGCTCCGGCTCAATCTATCTAAATATCTGTGTTATTCTCCATCTCTATCTCTCTCTCTCTCTCTCTCTCTCTCTCTCTCTCTCTCTCTCTCTGACTCTCTCTCTCTCATCTCTCTATCCATCTATCTCTCTGTCTCCATCTCTCCGACTCCATCTATCTACCTATCTATCTCTCTGTTTATAACTCACGATCTAGCTAGCTGACTCTATTGATCTGTCTGTCTCCATCTACCTAGTCATCTATGCATATATGTATCTATCTCCACCTCTCCGACTTTATCTCTCTCCATATATGTGACTCCATCTATCTCCCTATCTCTATGCACTTACATATTTATCATCTATCTATCTTTCCATCTCTCTGATTCTATCTAGCTATGTGTCTGTCTCTCCATCTCTCTCTCTCTGTCTCTCTCCATCTCTCTGACTCAATCAATCTATTTCTCTATCTGTCTTTCTGACTCTATTTCTCTACCTAGCTATGTGTCCGCCTGTCTGAATGCCGAAGATCTGCAATCCCTCTAGTTCCCCCGACCACTTTCTCTTTCCTTCATTACACCGCCCTAATTAGGAGCCGTGCCGGCCCTTCCAGCCTTAGGTCGCGTGTATTCTAACCTGGAGCTGCATTCATTCATGCACGCGGCATCACGTTCGGCGATACGGTAGACCGCGTGAATGTTCAGCAGCGTAGCGCGCGATAGCTAAATGAATCCTGGACAACACATTGTCAGGGAATAAAACGGAACACTGGTGGATTCGCTTGAGCCAGGAACCGAGTGAGAAAGACATATGGTCAAGTTAATGGACATGCGATATGTGGAGAGGCGAAGCGTCTGATTGGAAAAGGCAGTGAGTAATGGCGGAGCGGACGCAGGCAGGGATGGTGTCACCGGGGTCATCAGTGTGGTAATTGCAGACACCATTAAGAATAATGCTGCAGTGTTTGGGGAATTAGGCTTGCAGCTCGTTAACAAATCAGCACTGTTTGTCTCCTTCGCACTAATACACTGTGCATAACAAAACACCCAGACAGGCAGGCTGGCTCTTTAACCTCTTTTCAGCGCTTGGCATTGAGCACACAACGCTGAATGCACTTGAATTTTACTTTTAAATTCGTGCACTTCCCTGCTAATTAAAACATCCCAGCTAATGAAGGAATTGTGTTTATAGCAAGCTGTTCTTCTTGACTGGGCACGACGGCAGATGGGTCTGTGAAATCGTAAGGTGCTTGTCGATCAGCGGACCCGGCTGATGGGCCTGGCAAGCAAGTCGCAGCAAGCGTTGTGCACTAACCCTGGGCGTGGAGGCGCCTGGTGCTGCACTGGCAGTACACCTGGTGCTATGTGAGGGTGTCATGTCTTGGTAGCTAGTCACACACTGACAGCCCTCACACTAGTCTCTCAACTACATTTCAAGTTCACTGAGTCCATCCAATCAGCTCCTGCCTCCTCTCAGCAGCAATGTGGATAGCATCGCACCTGCATCCCACTGTAGGATCTGAACACGATGCATCATCTTACAACAAAGGGGTTTTCAACTTATGCCCAACTGCCCGAATTCAGGGTTGAAAACATATGGTGTGACTTCCTGGGGTGTTGGGTGGTGGTGAGTGGTTGTGTGATGCCACATCTGCTGCACTTATGATGCCGGAGCAATGTCACCCCTGGTGCATGGAAGGGCCCAAGGGTTCAGGTTATGGCTATGCACAGGGCATGCTCTGGTGCACTGATTACACAGAAGGTGATTCCCTTTTTGTTCAGTGTTGCTTTTGCCTGACAATAAAACAACCTCTGCATATTAATCATGACAGCAACTGGATCCAGCTTTTGAGGACTGCTCTATCTGCACTGCTCACCCACCACCACCGTTAGGCAGTCCAGCAGAGCACTACTGTTCAATTTCAATGGATGTTTTTGGGGATTGGTCCAGATGTGTCCGGGAGCAGGGATGAGCGGCACATGAGCTGCCTGCCGCCAACATTTGGCAATGATTATCACTCAGCACTCTCCCGTGGAAACCTGCACCATGCCCACAATGTTGAGTCTTGTATTCCATCACGCAGCGCTATAGTTGCTTCTCCATTGAACAACATAGCGTGCTCTCTTCTAAATCTGTATAAGGCTATGAAATTAAATGGAATTCTATTGATCTTGGTCTGTTCATCAGAACATAGCGCCACCTGACGGGCCCTATGGGAAGGTTACTACAGTCCCCTGTTGCAGCAAATATCACAATGCTGCCTTATTATAAAAGGACAAGGAAACTGCAGACCAGGTAGAGTTGAGAGCAAAAGGACGGATTAGGAAGATATCTCCATGAAGCGCTCAGCTCTACAGGCATCCAGCCCATGGGCAAAGATGTTTGCCCCCCCCAACATTTGTAGCATTCCATTTTGTCCCCCTCATTTGTCAGGGGCCTCTTTTCTTTAGCTGGCATGTACCCCACAACATTTTCAACAAAGTTACTCCACTGATAAAATCCCCTAAAGGTCGTAAGAACACTCAATCAGCCCGGTGCATACTACTGTCTACAGAGGAGCCAATGATCAAAGCCCATCTTACTTTAAGGGTGCCCTTACTCGCACCCAGGTTTCCTGCCAATGTACCCCATTTGTGTGTGGCTGTCCACAGCCTGCAGAGTGAGGAGGATATTTACTATACTCTACCTTGGGCATTGCAAAAACCACATACAATCCCCTTTCTACTAACTGAGCTGGAGTGAAGCGCATGGCAACCCACTGTGAGGTTAGGAGAGGTTCCACATTTCTGCTTTCTTCTTCCAAAAGCAGTGAGCCTGTAGTGATGGGCTCGCGTGTTCTACAGGCATGTGAATAGAAGCATAGCTTTCACCCCACTGCCATCAAGACCGGGCCCACTCTACTTTTGGCTGACGGACCCAGTACAACTCAAATCAGCTGCAAGGTGAAGATTACCAATATAAACAATATGCAAACTGGGTCCTTTAAGCAGGAACGAGGAGTGAGAAAAGTTACAACCTCAGCCCAAACCTGTCCCGTCTTGGAATCAATGTCTTCCCTACATTAGTAGAAGAATCACAAGCCCCATTTCCCAGATCTAAGACTCAATGGGCTTCATTATGAGTATGCCGGTCCAGTAACAACGGTGCCGGTAAGCTACCGGCACCGTTGTTACCGGACCGGCACACTCCTTATTCTGCGTGCGTGTTCCTTTCCGCCCCCACCAGGTCTGACCTGGCGGGCGGAAATGCATCCGCTCGCAGACTTGACGGATGCACTGCCACTGCTTCACACAGTGCTGGTGCATCCGTTCTCCCCATTCCCATTGAGTGGGACTCAAATTGGGAGTTCGTTTTTCCGGCGCCTGGCTTCAGGGCCCGCCGGGGCTGTAATGCCGTGGTGATTCCCCATTGCCTGGCACCATAAAAAAAGCATAACTCCGGCGGCAGCCTGCCGTTTTTACCGGCACGGCTACCGCCAGATTTATAAAATGAGGCCCAATGTCTCTGACATAAAAGGCCCATATATGCAAATGACCTGGTCATACTGTCACCCACCAAGGAAGGGCTTCAATACCATCATAGCCCCCTCTAGGAATACAGCAAGACTTGGACCCTTGAAACAAACCTAACAACGATCAAAATCATAATATTCCAAAAGGTGGGCAGTCATAATGTCGACAGTCAAAATGTCGAATGTTAAAATTTCGAAAAATAAATGTCGAAAAAAATAATGTCGACAAACAATAATGTCGACATTTTTCGATATTTTTTTGAAATTTCGTATTTATTGTATGAATAAATAAATAAATATATATAACTAAGATATGTTGAGTATGAGGAGTGGGGGGTGTGGGGGGGTGGCAGGGGGTCTTGGGTGAGAGGGGTTGGGGGGACATCCCCATAGTAAATGATACTCTTTTTATCTATTTAATTATTTAATAAATAAATAAATAAATATATAATTACTATGTGTTGAGAATGAGGGTGAGAGGGTGGTTGGGGGGGTGTGGGGGGGTGGCAGGGGGGTGTTGGGTGAGGGGGGGTTGGGGGGACCCCCCCATAGTAAATTAAACTCTTTTTGGTTATTTATTTATTGAAAAAATAAATAAATAAATAAATATATAATTAGATTGTGTTGAGTATGAAGGGTGAGAGGGTGGTTGGGGGGGTGTGGGGGGTGGCAGGGGGGTGTTGGGTGAGGGGGGGTTGGGGGGGACCCCCCCTATAGTAAATGATACTCATTTTGGTTATTTATTTATTGAAAAAATAAATAAATAAATAAATATATAATTAGAATGTGTTGATTATGAGGGGTGAGAGGGTGGTGGTGGGGGTGTGGGGGGTGGCAGGGGGGTGTTGGATGAGGTGTTGATAGTTCTAAGTGACATTTTTTGTCGACATTTCTTTTTCTAATTTTTGTTTGTCGACATTTTTTTTCGACATTATGACTATAAACCATTCCAAAATAAAGCAAACACAAAGAGAAACAAATTCAACCGATTATTAACCGGCACAGAGGTTCATCGTGTAAGATACTGCACTTATTTAAGTCTCTGAAGCAGTACATTTGTGAGTTATAAACTGGCAATAAAACAATTAAAGAATAATCCTTCCAAACATTCTTCACCTCCAAGAAGCAACTATCATACTTTAGTCTACATGTAAAATTACTGTAATAACGTTTTGACAACATCATTAACCGTATCCTTCATTACGGGACTGTGGTGTGGGTTCAAACACTAAAAAACAGCAAACCGTGAGTTCAGAGCACAGCTAAGGCGCATCTGCTGCTGAACATCCAGAACCACATTTCTAAATGTGGGCGCCATATAAAGAACAGTAACCCAAACTCTTTCTACTACTGCATGTCAAAACAGCAAAACCCACAAAAACAATCCTTTGATCAATATACTAAAACATAGTGGCCATTTAGCCGCAGTACCACACAGTTCGGCAGCACAGGACACCAAAGACAGGAGAAACAGGCTGATGACCTAGAACAGGCTCCATAGAAGCAATGCACAATGTACCGGAGAACAGAATTAGGATTGCACAACAAGCTGCAAAGTTAATAGTCTCTGTGACAAAACTTGAATTTGCAGATTACCTATGTTTTGTAAAAAAAAAGAAAAAAAAAGGCAAAAAAATCACAGGCAAACACTCACTAAATACATACCAAGTGACCACAATCTGGAAATAGAGACTGTCCAACATAGCTTAAACAAGAACAACAGAATCTATCAGCAACGTTAACCCGGGAGGCAGAAGTAGTAGACGATTAAGGTCACGTTCTCCTGCACTGTCCAACATTAAAAGATATTTAAGACACTTATTTACCAACATTTTGCGAGAATATGGAGTCTTTGCAAGTAAATCTGGACAAGAGCAGCTCCTGCTTCATCCTTGTACAATTGCCATCATTATCATAGAGAAGAGGAAAACGTGTGCACGCATTCCACCAGAGTAGACTACATGCATAAAGCAAAATGGTCTTTAGAAAAAAAGCTGGTTAACCCCTGAACAGAATGTCATTAATATGTATGTCCTGCATTTAATTTAGCAACATTTATGGTCAAACCTGTAATTCCAATAAAGTTCCTTTCATTGGATTGTTTTGTACCCTGTCCCATCAACAGAAAACACTCTGCTGGTCCCTCTACTTCATACCCTCAGATTAAAGGATCCACTGACCAAACAGTCAATCATGATAGGTAGTCAACACAAGGTCAGACTTCCATGAAGAAAACTGTCCACAAGACAGACACGCAATTTGAAGGGTCCCCAAGGTAACACGGACCACTCTGCAAAGCACATAAATACATCTGCTTTTGCAGCCATTATAGGTTCCAGTTACAACCACTTTTGTCTTCTGTGATTGAAGTACCATTCATGTATGCTGCCAAATTTTCAGCAATATATTCTCTTTCAGCCATCTAACTTTTAATGGACGTGATTCAAAGACGCATTGTATAATGGTGCAATCCCATTGGAAAACATTCTGTGAATCCAGACCAATGTCTTTAAATGCATTGCTTCCCTTCATAAAAGGACAGGCTGTTCTGAACAATGCACCATCACGTGTTGTGCACTAGGCAGTGGAAGGGATCCATGCTGTATGCAGAGAACAGACGATTCATACTGCACTTCGAAATTTTGATGTGGTCTTTGAACAGCTTTTCTGGGGCCTGCAATAGAAGTAGAGATAGCTTCACATCGGTTTCACTGCATCCCACAAGAAACAAGGCAGTTTGAAAGGTGGCACACTCATTTCAACCGTTTGAAATGGCTGACTAGAGTTGGAGGAGCCAAAGAATCGATTGGTAGAACTGATTCCAGGTGGAACCATGCTTTATGGCTAGACTCTTAGAGAACAACTCAAACCCAGTTAGCAAAATTGCAGTTCCTGACCTCCCTCCTCCCCACTCCTAAAGACAAAACAATGTCTGGCAACATGCTTTCCCATCCCCATAACACAAACCACACACTTGGCATCCTGCCTCGCCGCCCACCACACCACAACACCCTTCTTGGGGAACAGAGTCCCCACAACACAAAACACATACATGGGGTCGTCTCTCCTCACCGCCAAACACAAAATCAAAACATAACATCTCCGTTTTGGCAACGATGGCACATCAATAGTACATTTTCACAGGAACTAACATTTGAAGAAGAGAAGACAGTGTTTGAGCATATCAGCAATGTAGGCACTTGATGACATATATTCTCAGTTACTGCTGAGACAATTGTGTTATACATGGCTTTAAACAACTGACATACTTTGTTCTGTTGGCAAATTGCTTCAAACGCACACAATTACACTATAAATCATTCTTTCAACTATACATAACCTTATGTCACAGGGGTATGATTATAAACTATTTTCCCCATTCTCAATTTGACACTACACATACCGCAAAGCTAAGTAAGGGCAGGCTAAAAAAAATCTCCTGGGTTTTTTGCAATTGTACTTTCAAGACTTAGAGACACAACAAGTGTTCTCCAGCTAGTGGTTTGGCACTCGAATCAAGCTCCAGTCCACCCTACAGACCAAGCCCCAATTGGGCTGAGCACCATTACAAATGACATTTCTTTATTCACATTGGATATTTTCACTGAGGCAACTTGTCCAGATTAGAAGTAAATAAATACCCACATTAATAAATAATAACATTTTAACGAAATAGCAGGTAGAATCCAGGGGAGGGATATAGAAAGACATTCTACACACAGTCTCGAAGCACAAACTACACTTCATGCTAATGGGGAACAATGATAAAATGTTCATTGCTTTCATTATTTGTAATGCTGCACCTTGTTTGCATGGACCTTTCCTATTCAGGCACATTCTGGCTGGTGTGGGGTTCGTACTTTATTCTCTACAACAAAGAGAGTATCTATGGATGGTTGCTGAAGAATTCTGCTGGTGCTTTACATCTCTCAGTAAGTAAACCAGTGTCCGTACACTTCTGATGCCTCCAGACAATCCCAGGTTAAAGCTTGCCCTGGTACGTCTTTGTTAACATTACTGTGGACATCTGATGAAAGGTTGCCACAAATGGGATGGGTGGGAGGTATTGAATGAGTCTGAACCACTGGCATTCCCCTTGGCAACCTTCCACGCCAATGTTTTTGTCCATCTGTGCAATTACAAAAATGGTCCATCCATATGCAAATCAGTCAGGTACTGCCACAAATGGTTGCAGCACTGCCAAAACTGCTAGGTCAGTTACCCTCTGTACGGAAACACAAGCAACTCTAGACATGTTTCAGCCTTGTTGGTCCTCCTCAGTGAGGTGCAGCTTGGTTACCTATGGCACAGCGAGCAAGGGACGCATGTCTGGGCATGCCCTCTCTCACATATTGAGACAAACTATAACCACAAAGGAGATGAGTGGAAGGTTTTGAATGAATCTAAACCACTGGCATTGCTTTGGACAACCTTCCACATGACTGTTTGTTAGCCTGTGTGTGCCATTGCAAAAGTGGTCCAGCCATATGCAAATCAATCAGGTACTGCCACCAATGGTAGCAGCCCATCCCGAACTGCAATGCCAGGTCCCCTGTGCACAGAAACACAAGCAGCCCCAGACATGTTTTGGCCTTGTTGGTCAAACACAATCCTATATCAGCACCCATTGGACCTGCACCAGCCATGCATCTGGCTATATATGCTGGCTTGTGCTATGCAGGATGGACATGAATGGGCATGAGAAACATACTTGATGCACCGATAGAGGCAGGTCGACGGCATGGGCCTGGACGACAGGAACACAGTATCACAAAATCCCCCCAGTGTAAGGCAGAGAACTGTGCTCCTTTGCACTCTTGCCCCCCTCTGTGTGATGGAATGGTTTATGATAGGGTACCCTTACCATCCAAATGGACTTGGGTTGTGGTGTCCGTATTTAGATGTCTCCGAATGTTAATCAACGAGGAATGGCATTCCATATTATGCAACTTTAGCCATAGCTTATTTCAGATCACTTTATTGAAAACCTGCAACAGATCCATAACATTAAAATAAGTGGGTTGACATCTAGGATATTTGCTGGATAAAAGATAAAGTAAAGGTATTTAGTGCTGTGCCTAACCCTGATTTACATTCCATGCTTTGTATTTCTCTATCCAAGTTCTGAAATTCTACAGGACAACCACAGAGAAGATCTTGCTCACTGAATCAAGTAAGGCGATGTGTCTGTAATTTCCCGCAGAGCCCCTATTGCCCATCTTGAAAATAGGAATCAAGATTGCAGTTTTCAATGGCTCAAGAGTTTTTTCTTAAAAACAGGATCCTGTATTTCAGTCCACAAAATGGAATTTCCTTTAAATTTCCACCATTGGGACTCCATTTGGCCCTGCCACTGTTGAGGGTTTATCTCTCCTTATAATGTGAAGTTTGTCCTCCCTATTGAAACCCATTTCCCAAGATAAGTCCTCCCACATCCTCTATAAATCCATATTGTAAGATAAATCATCCCAGATCCTCTCTAATTGTCCTGTGTTTGTTAGGTCAGAGTACATTGTGGAGACGTGCACTATCCAGACATCTTCCCCTATATAATGTGATAGGGGGTGTTCTTGTGGACAGTCCACATTATTAATTATGTTCCAAAAGTGTTTGGACTGTCCAGAGTTCAGAATTCTCAACTTTTGTTATGCATCTCTTTGTATCATGGTTGATTTGTGTTATCTTAACCAGTTCTTTTAGTTTTGTTTTAGACTGTTATGTTTTTATTTTTTAAATTGTCCTTCATACTATCATATCTTAAATTGCATGGGTTTCTTTTTAGTTCCTTTTTTTTCCTAGCCACTGCCTCATCAAAGCAATGCAGCCACCAGGGATGAGAAAAGACCTCAACCATAACCTTTAATAAGGACTTCACATGCACAACTACATTTTCACATTCAGATTCAATGCTAAAGCTTTGAGCTATGTGTTTGTTCAGCAGCACCCTTGTGATTTCCAAGTTGAACATTACTATTGGCTTCAGTGACTACAAGACTCTTTATCTACAAAAAAACTATTTTTTGGTATTTTACTTTCAAGTCCCCAAACAACGGTGTCTTTCTCTTTTCCCTCAAGCTCATCCCTATTCAGAGATGTAAACATGCATTATCGCTAAAGGACTTAGAATGGATCTTAAACTTCTTTCAAACAATTGGCCTAATAGAAAAAAGTACTCTATAACAGAGCTGATTGTTCCTCTTGTCCAGGTAGGCTGGGCCGGCATATCCAATCTAACCTCTCCAGTCGCTATAAGAAGGCCCTAATCCTCAAATTGCCCTGTCATAGATGTTCCTCTCTTTTTAGACTGCATTGAGTAAAAACGTTCCTGTTCTGAGGGAGGGATTATACAGTTGGGTTAAAGTCACCTCCCATTATTATCTCGCCCATGGATTCGTCATGACATGTGTCCAGAAAATCAGACATCTCCTGTGCAAATGTAGCCGGGTGTATCCTCGCAGAGTTCCAATACATGTTTGCAATGAGATATTCTTCCCTTAAGATCTTTGCCTGACCATGGTAAGAGAGTTTCACAGACAACACAGATTGAGAGCTGGACTCTAATTTTTCACTTTTCCAATTGGGAGACATGTTCTTTGCCATAAGCATGACCCCTGATGGATAACCTATAGTTCTTTCAGCTGGTATGTGAAACAAGTATAACCATCCTATTATAGGTGTTGCCTGTAACCAGGTCTCCTACAGTTGAAGAGTAATAGAGTTGAAATGTCTGAATTGAGCAAATTGTGATGCCGTCTTGTGTTCCAGGAGATCATTTTACAGCAAAAATGGTTAACAGTTCATTTTGCATTGCTAGCCTTGAATTGGATTGGGTGTGTAAAGCAGAAGCTATCTGTTTCCAGTCATTGGGCCTCATTACACGGTAGGCGGTAACCATGGCGCTATTAGCGCCATGGTTGCCGCCGGTATTTTACCGTGTCCGCCTTGGTGGATGGCGAAATTACCGCCCTACTCCAAGGTGAGCGGGGGCGGTAATTCCCCATTCACCAAGGCCCTTCTCCATTCCCATTTTTGCCCCCATAGGGCATAATGGGAATGGGGAAAGCGCTAACTACGGTACCGCAAATTGCGGTACCATAATTAGCACCAAGGTCCCTTTGCGGATTCGTTTTTTAACACCTGCTGAAAGCAGGCGTTAAAGTACCAACCCACAAAGGGACCTCGTAATAAGGCGGTAAGGGTTAACGGTCACCGGTATGCTTACCGGTGACCGTTAACCCTTACCGCCTTCCATGTAATGAGGCTCATTGATCCCTTCCTCATATGCATCAGTTGTGATCTTCCTCTATTCCGCTCCCCAGGCTTTTAATATGTGTAGATACTAGGAAACATCCCCAACTAGTTTGTTGTATTTCACGCTCATCAATGGTCCATCCCCGTTGTTGAAGCAGGGCTGATCGATGGGTCTAAATATGTCATAACCCAAGGAGAGGAAGAAGTACACCTCCTCTAATGGGAGAGAAGTGGTCAGCCTGGAAAATAGGTGGATAAATACCAGGTCCACCCTATTTTCAGTAATACATTCTACTGATATCACTAGATGAATAATGCACAGTCTTGGTATGTTTCTTAGCAGTGATAGGATACTCTGTCCATTTAAAACTACTTTGTGTGCTGCATGAAATAGGCATTCAAGGCAAATGATTTCAGAATCGTTCCATTCTGTCTTGGACCTTACCTGCTAGTTGCACCTCCTTGACCTGCCATTCATTTATTAACCCAGAGACAGGATCACCTTGTCCTTTTTGGTCAATCAAGGTTTCTATTCTTCTAGAGTTAGGAAGCCAATTTCACCATTATTCCTGTTGCCATAAGTATCCTTTTCTGCATTTGGCAACTTGCTTAATGTTTTCGTCTTAGGACCTTTCCACACCAAACTAGTTGCCAGTTTGTCCAATAGAATTGCAGAACTCAGACTTGCAATGTAGGCGACAATAGGTCCTGCATATCACTGTACTGATTTCCATCCAAGTAAATAGATAGAAGACTTAGATGGAGATTGCCATTTGTCAAATTAGGATTCTTCTCTAAAGGCAGCAAGTAGTGCTTTATAGAAGCCCCTGAGTTTGTTTTTTGTTGGTTACTGGACTCCTATTTATAGCCCTCTCTTTATGTTTATTCAGTTTGTTAGACACCATCGAATCTAACCCTACTGGAGCCTGCACACTTGTGTTGCCTTTTTTATTGCTAGTTTCCATAGATGAGTCTGAAGACCCTTGTTGATTGACTTCTAAAAGGCAAAGTTTGTGTGCATTACTCTCTGGGACCACTACACACAACTAGGACTACAGGTGTAAGCAAAACTAACCTTTAGTATAAGTCTGTACCACACAGTTTTTGGTAGTGAGCTGAGCAGCCAGGCTTATCACAAGAGGGAATGTGAGCTTGTAAGGGTGTTACACAAAGGTCTACAATGACACGTATTCAGATAGACACTTATACTCAAGGTTTCTTGGTAAAACACTTCTTAATTTATTACACAATCATTTATAAAGCATTCACTAAATGAGGCAACCAATATCACACAAAAATTATACTACAATACTGATTAGTAAGCAGTTGAGCTCCATTGAAGTCGGAGTAAAATAGCATTTAAGTAGGAGCAACAAGGCATAAGTTAATAAAACAAATATTACAGTTACTTTAAAATGGTGCAAATAGTTTGAGTTCACCAGAGGAGTTAATTCAATGCATTAGGTAGGCCAGAGTCAATGGGCTAGTGTCTTGTATAAGTAAAAACGGTTCTGGCATTTAAAACGGAAAAGTCTTTGCCACGGTTCTTAGAAGTAGTTCACGGAAGAAAGGTTTGTATGTTGGGTCACAAGCTGACTAGGCCTGCAAGTTGCCAAAGTTCCATGAACCTTCCAGCACACAAGCTGGTGTGCTTCTCCCTATTAATCCTAACCAGCTCCAAGAATGGTATCCAGGTGGCTTACTAGTTGATTGGTCCCACCAACTCAAAGGAATAAGTCGTCTTTGAAGGGGCTTCTCTGTCGAGATGAACTTGGTCTTCAGTTCTTTCGTTCCAGTGGTTGACTCTGCCTTTCAGTCCAAGAGACTCGCCTTTCAAACAGTTGTCTTCCATTCATTACAGCCTAGCTTCCACTCACCCAGCAGGGCGGTTGTTCTTGCCGGACAGTCAGCCAGCCAATCACACCAGAGTGCATTTGGATCTCCTAAGAGACTAAGCACAGGGAGTTTCGGGCACCTCCCTCTCTTCTTGCCCATCCCAGACACTCAGGCGCAGAGGCGGTCTTCAGTCCTGAAGCCCGCCAAAGGCATAGAGACAAAGGGACCAAACCTAGTTTGGTGCGCAGAGACAAACTCTAGAAGGACCTTTCCAAAAATAAATGGCAAAAAAAGAAGACCGGGACCTGTTTAAACAAAGGGCGCTCAGGCGCCATCTTGAAAAACATGGCTCCCGCGATTTTTAGCTACTGGTGTTCGCGGTCTGGAAAAATCATGGTAGTTCATTGTAAAACCACTGCCACCAGACATTTTGATAGGAAAGGGTAGCATTTGACTGCTACATGAATTTCTAGACATAGGAGATAATAGGTAACCCCTCCAGCACTCTATTGTAAGATAGTGCGTGCTGAGTCTAGGAATTTAAAAAGACTAATAGTCAATTTAACTTTACATTCTCTGTGAAACAGTAGTTTATCCCAGAGAAGGTATTTAAACCTTGGGACAGCCTAAAAAGCTTCCATGTGTCACTGCACTGGGAGTACTGTGCAACTCACATGAAAAGATGATGCCTATGGAGTTGTCATAAAACACCATAATCAAAGAACACAATAGTAAAACACACATCAAAATACATGAGAGAGTGGGAAAAATAGGCTCACACGCTCTCCTGGTAAAACTATCAAGTCCTCAAAATCCAGCAAAGTTGCTGGGGGTCTCTAAGGTGAAGGGAATTAGCACATTTATGAGAATTCTCCTTAACAGTGTCTTAAATGTTGCAAGAGTTTTCTTGATCCCTATTTTTGACTGCTGGCCCATTCTGATTTTTTTTTTACTTTTGGGATTTTCCTCCCCGGTTGAACCCATCTTTAAAAGAGGAGATCTTATGTCCCTTGATTGGAATGGGTCTGTCTTCTGTTATCTGGCCCAGCCTTTCTTCCGGAATTTGCTCATTTATGATAAACAGCACCTGCACTATTTAGTGTTGTGTCTCCTACCAGTACCACCCGCAGCTGACAGGCAAGATGGATTAGACCGGTGTGGTCTGACAGGTGTTTTTTTCCCAGTTTACTCTCGTTTGTTGCAGTAGCATACTTATGTAAAAAGATATAACCTTCCAAACAGCATATCCTTCCAAAAAACATATCTTTAAATTCAAAGTATTCAGTATAGTTTTTTGATCTTTCAACTCACTGTGAATATTTTCATTCTTTTTAAGGAGTGAATTCAAGACAAACTTTAACGTCGGCATTAGTGATTGCTCCACTGAGGTGAGAAAGCTTGCAGGCTCATTAATTATGGGAGATACAAACTGTTACAGCATTGGTTCATAAGCCAAATTGGGAGGTTCAAAGTTGCCCGATGGACTGCCATTGCCTAGTGCAAAGAAATTTGGTGACATGGAGAGGTTGTGCCCCAATCCATTATCTATCTCTCTCTCTGCATAGTTAGAAATTGCCTTATGATTGTTCAGCAAAGGTTATGCAGAAATAGATGTTAAGCTCCCTGCACTTGATTAATTGCAGCATTTGATGAGTGTTCTGGGGATCTTGCGTTCATGATGGTGGTGACACAAGGTAATACAACCTCAAATGTTGGTACCAGGTCATCACCCGTGTCTCCTATAATGTGTGTATTGTTAAAAGGGGTCTTCCAAAGCTTCTAAGATAGAAACATGCCCTATATTTTTTTTTAAAAGGTGTGATCTTCTCGTGTTTGCTACATACCTTCGGTTTACCTATCCCACCATCGTCCCTTGTTCGATCATAGCATTGGAGTCACTAGAGGAAAGCACCAGGCCTGTAACACGTAATGTGTCAATGTGCATGCGTGTCGCGACACACCACGAGCACACAGCCGAAAGCCTGCTTCCAAGACTAAAAATAACTTAATGGACTCAATGAAAATAATATATTCTTGGTGTGTCATGGCATTTTCCTACTGGGCATCAAGGATGAAAGCTAACGTAAGTGATTACGTGGTACTTTGCATTTACATTCTTTTTGTGGTATGGCATTTTTTACTGCATATATTGGTGCAGCATACTTTCATGAGTATGGGCACAAACAGCATGCCATTTTGTTTTTATATACCAGCATATCTTGTTGACAAAGACAAATGTGTTGTGAAATGCTCCTGTGCAATGTTGGTGACTTGTTTTTTTGAATGTGCTATCATACAAAATTGATTGCAAACTGTGTGGCTTTTTGCCCAGTTTTCACCACCTGTTGTTGAAACATGTTTCTCTTTATTTAATTTGAGCTCCTTTGCTACGATTGGTCACTTGCATGTATTAGTCGTAAACATTTACACCACACCGTTTGCAAATTCACCAGTTTCCACTGGTGTCAGTGGAGGTGCTTAATCGACCACGGCAGGTATCTGCGGAAGTACATGTTTGAAAACACAATGTATGCTGTCCATAAGAACTCGCATTAAATTGATGTACACAGCGGTGCATGCGCGTAAACAGTGACACGTTAACAAATATATATATATGAGTGTGTGGGAGGAACTTTAAGTCCCTGGGATCGTACAAGAGTGTTTACCAATTTCTGAAACGTGCAAGGGGACAATGGCAGTGTTTATGACATGAATTAATAGGTTTGGAATACGTCAGGATATGCTATACGATTTGCAAGTGTGCAGAAGAAAGAAAGGAAGCAGAGATGAGTGCATTGTAACATATTTTTAACATTTGTGAAGGGGAAATTGGAGGTGCCTGGGCAGTAGCTAAGTCAGCCACTGGCTTAAGAGTGCTTAAGCCCTCCCACATTAGAAGCTGAAGGCAGCATTCTTCAATGACACTCCGTCCAACGCACCTATGGGAAAGGGGTGCTAGAGCGGGGGCCTGACACATCTCTCACCCCTGCGAGAAGAGTGTTTACGTTTAAAACCTATTAACAGTGTTCAGAAACGAATTTGAAAGATGTCAGAAGTTTGCCCGGACCATATCAATATTACCCCCATGATAACAGACTTAACTGCTCTGCTCCGCTTTTAGATGCCCCCCCCCCGTCCTCCCAATGATGAGCATCTCTTTGTGAAATGTAATATTCTCTTCATTGGGTCAAATGATCTAATGGGCCAAAAGAATGCATAATATATATTCAGCCTCCTGGTTAGAGAGAAAGGGTTAAGCGGTTGACAGAACAATGCGTTAATGCAACTATCTACAGTTCCTGGTGACATGCTTGTACAGGTTTACTTACCATGCTGGGATATGTATTTTATTTTATCGCTGATACTGCAAACCTAGCACAAGAGCAGCAGAACCCTTGACAATGTGTGGAAGCCAGCATTTGAAATTACATTTTTGGACAGTGGCCCAGTACTGTAAGCTGAAGGGCTGAAAAGGTGCACTTTGTCATGTGTGATGTATTGGTGGAAGAGCCATGTTTTTATTGTTTTGCGGAAGTGAAGATGGATGGGGTCTTCTGCGTATCAAACGTGATCGAATTCAAGACGGTTGGGGCTTGGTAGGAGAAGGACTGATTGCAGATCTTCTCTTGGTTGGCTATCTTAAGTATGAGCACACGTGCCTTCAGAGTTGTGAAGTGAGCCACCAGGAATGTTGGTGTGCAATGAGAGACTGCTTTGTAGATGATGCAAACAGTTTTGAATAGGATCGTGTTAGGGAGAGGGACCCAGTTAAGCTAGCACTTGGAGGGATAAATGTGGTTGAATTTTTGGGTGCCTGTAAGTAGGTGGACTGTGGCGTGGTTGACAGCATTGACGGGGACCAGGTGTGTGGCTGGGAGACCTCATAGGAAGGTGCTTTCCAATATCAATATAAGCGATTAAGAGAGTTTGTACCACCGTGCAGAAGTTGCATGGGGATTGAAGGATTTCATTTCCTAGAGTGTGGCAATCTATAGGCTGGCTTTTAGGACTTTCTTGGAAGTGTGCTTTTGGAAGGGGAGGCTGATGTAAAAAAAGAAAGCCTAGACTTTTGGCTGAGCCTCCCTGCTGCATGGTGAATTCTTGCAGTTGCAAACTACTTTTGAAAATGCTGTTGGTTGGAAGGGTGAGAGATGAGGATGAATTTGTTATTGATGGCTTTAAGCTTAATGTAGGCATTATACATTGTGAGAAACCTGACAGTTTCACCCGGGCTTGTCCCCAGGGATCTGTCATCCAGATGGCCAGGACACGGCCATCGCTATTGAATCCAGTTCATGAGGGTGCACCAGTGAGGGAGGATCACCTGGATAGGGGGTCCTTGGGGAGTGGGATACCGATGGGCGAGATGTGGTATCACCCTTCTTTCAACACCGTTTCCCCATCCTACCACATAGGATATTCTAAAGCACTGCATCCCCTTTCTTCACACCAACACTTTCACACAACACAAAAGACAATGGACTTACACCAGAGCCGTTTATCTGATGTGTCTAAATACCAGGGTCAGGCAAAATCCAGCAATAGACCAGAATCACACACACCTGATGGACCTTTCTCTTCCCCACAGGGATACAAGGTGGAGCACAAGAGCACAATACGAGCAAGGGCAACCGCACAACGTAAAAGCTAACTCAGCATGGCAGTTCAAGAGGAGGTGAAAGATGGCGCAGACCAAGAGGGTGACAAGGAGAGTGTCGACCTTGCCCGTTCCGACCACGGCCTGTGGAACCTCAGCAGGGGAAAGGATAAGTCTGTGAACAGTAGCCAACATGGTTTGCAGCAGATGTCAACGATGCACAAGACCCTCCTCTGCAGATTAACAAGCCGGGGTGAGATGCTTGTCTTTGGGGTAAAAAACCTTGACTCCAAGAAAGCCAAGTGGCGTGTTGAATGAAAAGTAGCCAATGGCTGAATTAAACTTTTAAAAGCAACCAATACTATAAATGAAGGCAGAGGAAAATCAGCAAAAGAGGAGTCCGGTACAACATGGGGGCTCACACAGGAAACTCTGTGTGACTTCCGAATGGTAAAGACTTCCATAACCAGAAGGCCTTGGGACGAGGCAAAGAAAGGTCAAAGTGGTCATCCAGGGGTCTTGAAAAATCCTCTGTACCGTCGGAAGTCTTTGACCGACAGATGATTGTGAAAGCTAAGGAAAGTCCTGCATGGTGAAAATTAGTACATGAACTGTTTTTCATAAAGATTAGCAAGAGTGAACTCGGCAGAGGGATGCTAATGACAAGGGGTGAAGTCTAAAGTCCTGTGATGAATTGTTTGTAAACTTCGGCAGGAGTGAAACCCAGCAGAGGAAAGCCGACAACCAAAAGTCAGCGAGAGTGAACCCGGCAGAGGGAAGTCGAGAACAAAAAGTCAGCAAGAGTGAACCTGGCAGAGGGAAACAGACAACGATGGGCAAAGCCCAAAAACCTGTTTAAAAAGACATTAAGATTTGTAAAAGCAAGAAGTATTGCAAGACACAGGGAAGCAAAGTCTCCCACTTGTCATTTGGGATTCGGGCCAGGCTGAGGGAGATGCAGGGGTGGAAAGCTATCACCCAAAGTTCTCTGAGAAGGGACTGTGTTGTGGATTTGTTGAATATAATTTCTGAGGGGTCTGTGTCCAGAAGTTGGGGATCCAGAGGTGAAGCCGTCACCCAAAGACTTCATACAGCAGAACCTTTGTGTTTATTTGTTGAGAGCATCAGGCCTCTGAGGCAAGAGACTTTTTATTGAAATGAAACTTAGCCAACAAAGAACCTGATAGCTGTGTGGAACTGTTATTTCGTGCTAGGAAGGCTCCAGCATGTGCTGTGCTCTAAAGTCCCACCTTGTCCCATGCTAAAAAAGTGGGACAGAGAGACCTCAAGGCAATCAGATCATGACTTATTATTTGATCACTGTTTCCATTATTTGAATATCCTACCCCACACTATTTCTGTAAGTACTTGTAAGGAATTGGCAATAAGTTTTCTTTTAGTATATGCTTTTTACTTTGACAAGACGCCACAAGGACAGCCTTATTTTTCGTTTGATGGTCGACGCTTCCTCCCATCCTAGATTTAGGTTTACGGTAGGCATTTTTCCACCCTGCACTTACAGTTTAATAAACACCCTTGAACTGTGATCACTTTTGTCTGTCTTTACTGTTGTCACCATGAGTTCTTTACATATGGTGTCAGGAGTGGGATGGGATTCAACTAATAAAAATTGAAACCCATGCTAATAATTGTGGTACCACCGGAAGGGGAAAATACAATCATTGATCTCCTACATTCTGACTGTGTATCCACCTTAAAAGAGGTGATATCCTCTCAGTTACATATGCCATCTAGTCAACAGGATACGTTCTTTAAAACTAAAGTCTTCTTAGATACCCTCCCACTCTCTCATTATAACATACAACTGTGGGACCGAATAATTCAAAGGGTCCGATCAGTCTTTTCTTTCATCAGGCACAGTACTCTGAGTGCTCCTCCCTCTGAGCCTTTTTTTCCCGTGGTATTCAGTTTCCATCGGCGGTGGAACCATCTGGGTTAAAACCTAATCTATCCCAGTCTACACCTTTAACGGACACAGAAAGAGACAACTCTATACATTTTGAGACCTTATCCAAAGGGATCAAGAGTTTTTTGTTTTTTTTGTTTCTCATTCAGATACCACTGGGGCAACCCTTACACTCCCAGAGGAAACGGCTGTTCTATCCAATATCATCTCCCAATTGGCAGCCCATCAGATACAAGCCAAAAATCGATTCCAGGAGAATCTAACTAGACTAACTGAATTGCAAGCAAAGCCGTTACTACCACATGGCATACTTCAACCATATCTCAAAGGCGATGAGTTCAGAAATTTTTTTCTAAACTTCAAACGGCTAGCCGAACAACTTGGGTGGGGAGACAACATTAAGACATGTTATATGGGACCCTTGCTAGAAGGGGAACTCAAAACTTCTTATCAACTACTCAACCGTGCACGGGGCGTTTCCTTCCTATCCATCAAGGAAGGCTTGTTGAAAAGAGTAGGGAAAACCTGCAATTTCTATTGGCAGAAATTACGAGCCATTAGGTTGAACCCGGGAGAAACTCCATTAGAGATGGGCAAACAGTAAAGACACAGTAAACCTGATGACAAATAATAAGACCTAGAAGAACTGACAGAGATGATTACTTTAGAACAATTTAGAAATTCCTTACCCCCTTTTTTGCAAAAATCTGTCCTTCAATTAAATCGACCAACCCTAGCCATGGCCATTGAGACTGCACAAAACCACACGGATGCAGCTAAATACTTCTAGAAAGCTCATTGATGTGAAGATCGAGGAGATCATAAACCCATCAATTGCCGTACATACCAGGGAATAGATTAACAAGGGGGGTCATAAAGATTCAAGCAAGGGATGTCTCGAGAAAGAGTTGAGTTCAAGAAACCTGACCCAAGACCTAGAGATGAAAGCAGAAGGTAGGAAGAAAAAGGAAGCAAACTACATCCTCTGGTCTCTTTCTCCTGTAGAGAGATCGGACATCTAGCTAGACACTGTCCACAGAATATAAAAGACAAACCTATGGAAATAGGCTGCCTGGAGGGTGTTGAGTGGGAAGAAGCAGAGGACGAGCTAGAAACCTTTAGCATCTCCTTATGTCAAACCCCTACTGAGGTCACCTTTGAAACGGCCTAGGCAAATGGGAAACATGTAAAAGCCTTAATCGATTCTGGTAGTAAGCGGACCATTATACGGGCCGATTTAGTTACACCACAAGACCTACACCATGCAACCCTAGTCCGAGTAGCTTGTGTACATGAGGATAATAAAATGTATCCTAACATACCAGTACACATAGAAATCCAGGGCAAGACATGTAAAAATACCATCAGCCATAATTCCAGGGGTCCCTGAGGAAGTCATCCTGGGATGGGGCTTCCCCACCTACGCTACTCTGCTACTGGAATCTGCACCTCCCTTCAAAGATTTTATGCACCATGAAAATTATAACTCCCAAAACTCCCCCGTATGGGATTGGGAAAACTCAGAAACCATGAAACCCAAGACAGCTTTTGCAACACAATTTGTAGATTACTGTAATGAGTCAGATAGGATTACTTCACCTCTACCTATTAAAACCAATCAGTAGAATATGCGAGAGTGCCTGAACATCTCTCACCCCTGTTCTTTGGCCAGTCTTAACGACAGGAAATCGAATCAAAAAACGGGTATATCCACCTTGCATAGAGGAAGGATATGTGAGAAACCTGACGGTGTCTCCCTGGCTAGTACCTAGGGATCTGTCATCCAGGTGGCCAGGACACAGCCATCGCTATTGGATCCAGTTCCTGTGGGTGGACCAGTGAGGGCAGATCACCTGGATGGGAGGTCCATGGGGAGTGGCACACTGATGGGTGAGACGCGGTATCCCCCTTCTTTCAAGACCTTTTCCCTAATATACTATTTAAGATATTCCAAAACACTGACCCCCCTTTTTCCACATAAACACTTTCGCACAACACGAAAGACAACGGACCAACACCAGAGCCATTTACCTGACATGTTCCAATACCAGGGTCAGGCAAAGTCAGGCAATAGACCAGAATCACACATGCCTGACAAACCTTTCCCTTCCCCACAGGGATAAAAGGTGGCACACAAGAACACAGTACGAGCAAGATAGACCTCACAACGTAAGAGCTAAATCAGCATGGCAGTTCAAGAGGAGGAGAAAGGACGGCGCAGACCGAGAGGGTGACAAGGAGACAGTCAATCTTGCCCTTTCCGTCCAAGGCCCGTGGCACCTCTGTAGAGGGAAAGATAAGTCTGCGAACAGTAGCCAACGTGTGTTGCAGCAGATGTCAAGGATACACGGGACCCTCCTCCATTGATTACGAAGCCGGGGAGAGTCGCTTGTCTCAGTAGTACCAACTTTGACTCCAAGGAGGAAGAAAGCCAAGCGGTTCATCCCAGCCGGTGAGTTGAGGGGAGTGTTGATAAGAAACCAAACTGTGTCGAACGAAAAATAGCCAAAAGCTAAATTGAAATTTGAAAAGCAAGTGATACTAGTAACGAAGGAGGGGGAAAACCAGCATCAGAGGAGTCCAGCACCACGTGGGTGCTCACACAGGAAACTCTGGGCGATTACCCAAAGGTAAAGACTACCATAACCAGAACCCTTTTGAAAGAGGCGAAGAAAGGTCAAAGTGGTCATACAGGAGTCTTGAAAAATCCTATGTACCATCGAAAGTCTTCGACCGACAGATGATTGTGAGAGCTAAGGGAAGTGAATCCTGCATGGCAAAAATTAGCACATGAACTGTATTTCGTAAAGATTAGCAAGTGTGAACCCAGCAGAGGGATGCTAATGAGATGGGGTGAAGTCTAAAGTCCTGTGATGAATTGTTTGTAAAAGTTAGCGAGAGTGAACCCGGCAGAGGGAAGCTGACAACCAAATGCAGACGGGAGTGAACTCAGCAGAGGGTAGTCGACAACTAAATGTGGTCAGCATGAGTGAACCCAGCAGAGGTAAACCAACAAAGAGGGGCAAGACCAAAAATATGTTTAAAAAGACATTAAGATTTGTGAAAGCAAGAAGTATTGCGAGACAAGAGGAAGGTAAGTGTCCCCCTTGTCATTTGAGATCTGAGCCCGGGCGAGGGAGTTCCAGGATTGGAAAGCTAGCACCCGAAGTTCACTGAGAAGGGACCTGTCCTGTGGATTTGTTGAATACAATTTCTGAGGGGTCTGTATCAAGAAGAGGTGGACCCAGATGTGAAGCCATCACCCAAAGTGTTCATATAAAAGAACGTTTGTGTTTGTTTGTTGAGAACATCAGGCCTCAAAGACACTTTTTATTGAAAAGAGACTTAACCAACAAAGAACCTGATAGCTGGTACAGAACTGTTAGCTTGTGCTAGGAAGGCTCAAGCGTGTACTGTGCTTCAAAGTTTCACCTTGTCCCGTGCTAAAAACATGGGGAAGGGAGACCTCAACTCAATCACATCCTGACTTATCATTTGAACACTGTTTCCTTTATTTGAATACCCTATCCCACACTTTTTCTGTAATTAGTTGTAAGGAATTGGAAATTGTTTTTTTTAGTATAGGCTTTTTACTTTGACAAGACGCTACAAGGACAACCTTATTTTTCGTTTGATGGTCGACGCTTGCTCCCATCCTAGATTTAGGTTTAGGTTTGGCATTTTTCCACCCTGCACTTACAGTTTAATAAAAAACCCTTGAACTGTGATCACTTGTATCTGTCTTTAGTGTTGTCACCATGAGTTCCTTACAACATCCGGTTTTGAATGGTGACCAGGCACTCATGGGGAACAGCAATCTCTTGCAGATCTTTGAGCTTAAATTACACATAGCTGTCAATGGTGTAATGATGAAAGGCTGTGTGGGGTATTTTAGGAAAATTCCCAGAGGTTCCAAATACAGGATAATGATGACTGGGGATAGGTTAGAACCTTGAGGGACCCCACACATGACTGAGTCATGTGTATATGAGCAGACATATCTGTATTATTTGGTGTCTGCAGGATGGATAGGAAGTGAACCATTTTAGGATTCTAACAGAGAATCCCATTCTGTCATGGTTGACCATGTCAATTGAATCCAAGAGGTCTAGGAGGACAATGAGCATGAGTCGGCCATGTCCATGAATTATAATGTGTCATACATCCCTTGGATGGTGGCAGTCTCTATACCGCATTTGGGAGAAGTTAGCAGGAAGTCATGGGGGAGGCTGTGTTCTGTGATTTTAGCTAGTAGTGGTGTCACATGAATGGGAGGCATGTGATATGTCTGTAGTTAGCAAGGTCCTATGGGCCAAGTGTGGACTTCTTTAAAAGAGGTCATATGGGAACTGTCTTGAGTATGTCTGGGAGATTTGTGATGCTGAGGAACTTCTTGAGCACTGTGCCAGTGAATTGTTTAATAATGGAGACAGGGGCAATATAAGCAGTGGGTTTGATGGAAACAAGTGCATCTGAGAGATCCTTGATAGAAAGGGGGTGACGTTAGTGAAGTTAGTCTGAAAGGTGAATAAGCAGCAGGAGATAGAGAGCAGACCTTTGTTAATCTTGGAGGTTTTGATCTGAGTTCTTATTTTAATTTTGTTTGTGAAGGCCTGTGGTAATTTCACCTTGAGAAGGTGCCCTTCTCAATTTCCAGCACGAATAGTTTATCAAAACTCATCCCTATGTTCACTTTCCACTCTCATTTTACTCCGGACACTTGGGAAAGTCACAAACTATAATGGGCAAACAAGTACATGGAGGGACATGGTGTTGGATGATATCACTAATGTCCCTACTAATGACCAACGTTTTAGAACTGTCCGCCACCTCTCCCACACAATCTTGTGGATGGCTACACCCATGTATCTAGGAAATTGATTACATGCTTAATAAGCAACAGATTTGCAGCATGCGAGTGATATCGAAATTGCAAGTGCTACTGAGTATGTATGAGAGTGAAAGTGTACTTTGGGGAGCAACCCCATTCTGTTTCTGTGCTTCTCCAGCATTGGCTCTTTCATCCATCCTGACGGTGCAATAGGTGAACACAGGGGCAGCATGACAGGAAGAGCTTGTGCCAGAAATGATTAGGGACCCCCCTCGCATTCGTCCTCCAAGAAGACATTCTCTGGACCTTCGAAGTTTGTGTCAATGAAATGTTAAATTATCCCATCTAAAGGAATGAAGGAAGGAGCTGGCACTGTGTGAGGCACATATCGAGCCAATGTAAAGTCTGGCAGTGTACATCATAAAGGGGAACCAGAATGGTTCCATGGACGAGGGGGTACTGGTAGAACTGAAGACGTAGTCACTGTTTAATCCTGTGTATCGGAGGCCCCCTTAGGAGCAGAGATCGCAGATGAGTAGTCATGCAACTTGGTCCTAAATGAGGTGGTTGTAGCTGTCGCAGTACATGAAGGATGTCTTTGCACCACTGACAAGGGTCATTGACAATGAAGCCGTCATTGGAGCCATGGATGTTGATGGAGCTATGAAGTCATCTTGGGAATGGAGGACTTGACATGTCTATGAGCCGTCGATGAAAGCATTGTCGACAGGCCAACTGGAGTTGCCAACACATGCTTCTTGGTAGCCATACACAAAGTGGATGTCGACTGGGCAGCAGAAGTCATTGACAAGTGCTTTTTGGAGAGTAAAAGGTCATAGCCATCCAGGTCAGTAATGATGGTGCCTTAGACGATGTTGTTGATGTGGCTCTGTGCCCTGAAGGAGAGGGGCATGGATTCGGATGGAGGCCACATCTGATGCCACAGCACCTTTGTCCAACCAAGTCACAAATCTTCTGTGACGGTCCTTCAGAATCTTCTTAGAGAAGGAGTGACAGATGGAAAAGTTGTTGATTTTGTTGTCTGGGTACATGCAGTAAAGGCAGTCATCATGATGAACAATGGTATTCTATTCAATTCAGTTCTCTGTAGACATTGTTTAAGTGCCAGGTGTAGCATGCCCTAAAGAGGCTCTTCTTCTTCGAGTCTGCTATAGTGTCAAATGACACACCAACAGAACCTCAATGAAGAAAGCTGAAACGGGCACCAGGAGGCGATGAGGCATCGGTACCCGACCACCGATGGAGGAGCCAGAACCTGGAACTTCCCAAAGTTTAGAAAATTGTTGGAACAATTATGTTTTTATCTAAAAAAAAAACTTTAAAAGATGTAGAGAGCGTTTGTGAGGACGCCCAACAATGAACGTGCAGTAAGAAATCTGGAGATGGCCTCCAGGGGTGGAACTATGGGGCACCTGTACATTGCTTATGGGGCAATATGACCCAAAACAACTTTAAAAGAGCACTAATGTGACAGCAGTTTTAAAATGTAAATGTAAGTTGTTTTAATTTTCAATGGTAGCGGGCGCCCCTCTCTCGGAAGAACAAGGCTTGATAACCTGTTCAGTGGTTATTAACCACATTGAGAGTTCGCAGCCACTGCCTTTTGCTCACTATGCCTTTCACAGATGGGAAATATCCATTTGCATATCAGTCTTTGTCCCGCCCAAATGGGCAGTCTAGCACCGAAATGCAGTGGCAATTCCTCTCTGAACGAGAGCACCACCAGCAACCCCATACACATGTTTCAGCCTTGTTGGGCATCATCAGTGAAGTGAAGCTGATGCCTCTCTAATCACAGTGAGCTGGGAGACCATGTCTGGTTGCCCCCAGGAGACCTAGGGTGACCAACCCCAAGTTCCTTAAAAATTATTTTCAATGGTAGCGGGGGCCCCTCTCTCGGAAGAACAAGGCTTGATAACCTGTTCAGTGGTTATTAACCACATTGAGAGTTCGCAGCCACTGCCTTTTGCTCACTATGCCTTTCACAGATGGGAAATATTCATTTGCATATCAGTCTTTGTCCCGCCCAAATGGGCAGTCCAGCACCGAAATGCAATGGCAATTCCTCTCTGAACGAGAGTACCACCAGCAACCCCATACACATGTTTCAGCCTTGTTGGGCATCATCAGTGAAGTGAAGCTGATGCCTCTCTAATCACAGTGAGCTGGGAGACCATGTCTGGTTGCCCCCAGGAGACCTAGGGTGACCAACCCCAAGTTCCTTAAAAATTATTTTCAATGGTAGCGGGGGCCCCTCTCTCGGAAGAACAAGGCTTGATAACCTGTTCAGTGGTTATTAACCACATTGAGAGTTCGCAGCCACTGCCTTTTGCTCACTATGCCTTTCACAGATGGGAAATATTCATTTGCATATCAGTCTTTGTCCCGCCCAAATGGGCAGTCCAGCACCGAAATGCAATGGCAATTCCTCTCTGAACGAGAGTACCACCAGCAACCCCATACACATGTTTCAGCCTTGTTGGGCATCATCAGTGAGGTGAAGCTGATGCCTCTCTAAGCACCGTGAGCTGGCTGACCACGTCTGGTTGCCCCCAGGAGACCTAGGGTGACCAACTCCAAGTTCCTTCAAAAATTATTTTCAATGGTAGCGGGCGCCCCTCTCTCGGAAGAACAAGGCTTGATAACCTGTTCAGTTGTTATTAACCACATTGAGAGTTCGCAGCCACTGCCTTTTGCTCACTATGCCTTTCACAGATGGGAAATATCCATTTGCATATCAGTCTTTGTCCCGCCCAAATGGGAAGTCCAGCACTGAAATGCAATGGCAATTCCTCTCTGAACGAGAGTACCACCAGCAACCCCATACACGTGTTTCAGCTTTGTTGGGCATCATCAGTGAGGTGAAGAGGATGCCTCTCTAAGCTCAGTGAGCTTTGAGACCACGTCTGGTTGCCCCCAGGAGACCTAGGGTGACCAACCCCAAGTTTCTTAAAAAATTATTTTCAATGGTAGCGGGCGCCCCTCTCTCGGAAGAACAAGGCTTTATAACCTGTTCAGTGGTTATTAACCACATTGAGAGTTTGCAGCCACTGCCTTTTGCTCACTATGCCTTTCACAAATGGGAAATATCCATTTGCATATCAGTCTTTGTCCCGCCCAAATGGGCAGTCCAGCACTGAAATGCAATGGCAATTCCTCTCTGAACGAGAGTACCACCAGCAACCCCATACACGTGTTTCAGCCTTGTTGGGCATCATCAGTGAGGTGAAGAGGATGCCTCTCTAAGCTCAGTGAGCTGGGAGACCACGTCTGGTTGCCCCCAGGAGACCTAGGGTGACCAACTCCAAGTTCCTTAAAAAATTATTTTCAATGGTAGCGGGCGCCCCTCTCGCGGAAGAACAAGGCTTGATAACCTGTTCAGTGGTTATTAACCACATTGAGAGTTTGCAGCCACTGCCTTTTGCTCACAAAGCCTTTCACTGATGGGAATTATCCATTTGCATATCAGTCTTTGTCCCGCCCAAATGGGCAGTCCAGCACCGAAATGCAATGGCAATTCCTCTCTGAACGAGAGTGCCACCAGCAACCCCATACACATGTTTCAGCCTTGTTGGGCATCATCAGTGAGGTGAAGCTGATGCCTCTCTAATCACAGTGAGCTGGGAGACCATGTCTGGTTGCCCCCAGGAAACCTAGGCTGACCAACCCCAAGTTCCTTAAAAAATGATTTTCAATGGTAGCGGGCGCCCCTCTCTCGGAAGAAGAAGGCTTGATAACCTGTTCAGTGGTTATTAACCACATTGAGAGTTCACAGCCACTGCCGTTTGCTCACTATGCCTTTCACAGATGGGAAATATCCATTTGCATATCAGTCTTTGTCCTGCCCAAATGGGCAGTCCAGCACTGAAATGCAATGGCAATTCCTCTCTGAACAAGAGTACCACCAGCAACCCCATACACGTGTTTCAGCCTTGTTGGGCATCATCAGTGAGGTGAAGAGGATGCCTCTCTAAGCACAGTGAGCTGGGAGACCACGTCTGGTTGCCCCCAGGAGACCTAGGGTGACCAACACCAAGTTCCTTAAAAAAATTATTTTCAATGGTAGCGGGGGCCCCTCTCTCGGAAGAACAAGGCTTGATAACCTGTTCAGTGGTTATTAACCACATTGAGAGTTTGCAGCCACTGCCTTTTGCTCACGAAGCCTTTCACTGATGAGAATTATCCATTTGCATATCAGTCTTTGTCCCGCCCAAATGGGCAGTCCAGCACCGAAATGCAATGGCAATTCCTCTCTGAACGAGAGTACCACCAGCAACCCCATACACGTGTTTCAGCCTTGTTGGGCATCATCAGTGAGGTGAAGCTGATGCCTCTCTAAGCACAGTGAGCTGGGAGACCACGTCTGGTTGCCCCCAGGAGACCTAGGGTGACCAACCCCAAGTTCCTTAAAAAATGATTTTCAATGGTAGCGGGCGCCCCTCTCTCTGAAGACCAAGGCTTGATAAACTGTGTAGTGGTTATTAACCACATTGAGAGTTCGCAGCCACTGCCTTTTGCTCACTATGGGGGCAACCAGACGTGGACTCCCTGCTCACTGTGCTTAGAGAGGCTCAGCTTCACCTCACTGATGATGCCCAACAAGGCTGAAACACGTGTATGGGGTTGCTGGTGGTACTACTCTTGTTCAGAGAGGAATTGCCATAGCATTTCGGTGCTGAACTGCCCATGTGGGCGGGACAAAGACTGATCTGCAAATGAATATTTCCCATCTGTGAAAGGTACAGTGAGCAAAAAGCAGATGGCTGCGAACTCTCAATGTGGTTAACTACCACTGAACAGGTTATCATGCGTTGTTCTTCTGAGAGAGGGGCGCCAGCTACCTTTGTTGAATTCTTTGAAGGAACCTGGGGTTGGTCACCCTAGGTTACCTGGTGTCAACCAGATGTGGACTTCCTGCTCACTGTGCTTAGAGAAGCTCAGCTTCACCTCACTGATGATGCCCAACAAGGCTGAAATACGTGTATGGGGTTGCTGGTGATACTCTTGTTCAGAGAGGAATTGCCATAGCATTTCGGTGCTGGACTGCCCATGTGGGCGGGACAAAGACTGATATGCAAATGGATATTTCCCATCTGTGAAAGGTACAGTGAGCAAAAAGCAGATGGCTGCGAACTCTCAATTTGGTTAACTACCACTGAACAGATTATCATGCCTTGTTCTTCCGAGAGAGGGCACCTGCTACCTTTGTTGAATTCTTTGAAGGAACTTGGGATTGGTCACCCTAGGTTACCTTGGGGCAACCAGACGTGGACTCCCTGCTCACGGTGCTTAGAGAGGCTCAGCTTCACCTCACTGATGATGCCCAACAAGGCTGAAATACGTATATGGGGTTGCTGGTGATACTCTTGTTCAGAGAGGAATTGCCATAGCATTTCGGTGCTGGACTGCCCATGTGGGCGGGACAAAGACTGATATGCAAATGTATATTTCCCATCTGTGAAAGGACCAGTGAGCAAAAAGCAGATCGCTGCAAACTCTCAATGTGGTTAACTACCACTGAACAGGTTATCATGCCTTGTTCTTCCGAGAGAGGGGCGCCTGCTACCTTTGTTGAATTCATGTAAGTTGTTTTAAATCTTACTGAGTATTTGCCACATAAAATCCACTGAGCGATGCGGCTGGAATTGAAATGTTTGAATTCTCCCTTAAACACACAGCCGTGTAGCGAACATATGCCACACGATGAATTCAACAAGATAACATACAAAGACAGGGAAGCCTAAAGTGAATAAGACTTTCTCAGACCTGCCCATCTTTGCTTTAGAGGCTCTGAAACGTGATGACTTGTCTATGCATAAAAATTGAGGCGGCTGTACTACTCATAGGATGCAATAGTTGAACCAAGCATTCGGCACATGTTCCCAGTTCTTTCCTCCTTTTCTGCCCTTGATGAATTTGTCAGTTTCAAAATTGCACATTTCAATGACACTGATTGTATCCACTACACACGGATGAAGGGCAGCGTCCTATATAATTGTAATTGAACCTGCAAATTGCGAGCTATAGACGGACGGCAAAAGGGCACAGGCGATCAGATGTCCCAAATCCTATATAGATATCCACATAACGCGTATGAAGCCAATAACTGTTCTTGAGTACAGTGCACCCGGCATTGATGTTCTATCTGTCATGTCGGCTATTGTTCACCTCCTTTTGCATCCCCAACTCCCCGACATAAAGAGTCTGCTACCGCCCATTCACCCGCTTTTTGCAGTCTCCTTCCTCCCGTTTAAGTTAAATTCAAAACCGTTGGACTTTTTAAAATGTATTTATCGACTCTCAAAGGGAAATTCGACCATCATAGCAGCCGGTGAAGTGTCGAACGTGTTATATGCACTGCATTTCGCGTGTTATTCGTGAGTGTCTCGCACAAAAACACAACGCTACTTAATCTGAAGGAAATATATATACGTTGACGAGCCAAAACAATCAAGTAAAACGGAAGGCGTTGAATGCATTCTTTTTTTCAATGGCCGGGGTTTTTTGATGGGGACGAGTTAGTCTAATAATAAAACGTTAGATAGTGTTTGTCCGATGTTTACATATTGTAATCCATTTGTTGAACCCTCAGAGAAAGGTGCATTTCAGATATATATATATACTCAATGAAACAGTACAAACACCATAGAAGCAGACACATTTAAATATGATTTTGTGCAAAGCTTTGCTCCGAGACAAGTAAAATGGAACAGGTACCAGTAGTCGAAAGTTTCACATGCGGCATCTCTGCAATGAGAATTCCAGCCCTTTGATAGTGCTAGTGTCTTTTTACAAACCGCTAGATGGCAGTATTCGACCACGTTGGCTTGACAGATTCCAACTTCGTAAAGGACACAGTTACCTTTAAGGAATCTGGTATTAGAAAACATGTTTGCCACCAGCCGAGATGATATGGCGAATTCTGTTGCTTTATTTTCCCTGCACGGATACCTCTGGCTTGTGGGAGACCCTGATGTCTATTCTCAACGCGCACAGTTGCATGAAATAACTGAAGTGCGAACTGCAAGACACTGGGCAGTTTATTGACGCACAATTAAACGAAGCCCCGGGTATGTGCAAACCCTTTGCACAATATTACGCGGTACGAGACTAGAAATTGTTCACCAGATTTGTGGTGAAGTAAAGCCCTTTGCTTTCCGCAGTGTCTACCAAGAAATGTCACGATGAACCTGTGAGGTAATTACTGGTTTTTAAGGCAGGGTGCAGAGGCCCCTTTTTCCTACCGCCTAGCATGTACATCAGTTCCCCCAGCTGTGCAATGGTTAATGTGCAAAGTTATTTGGCTTAACGTCCTTTCTAGAAACACACTCAAACTTGCAATCAAAAGAAAAGAGGAGAGGGCGAACCACACTCCCGCGGGCCAATAGCAAATGGCATACTCCAAAAAAAATAGCAAAAAGAACACCATGTAATGAATACAGATGTTAATTTTAATAATTAAAAAAGGCAAAGTTGTACAAAAGATAAAAGGCACAACAAGAAGCAACACAAAGACAGACAGAGGCAGGACGCCATGGTGCACGACCTGCAAACAACGCGTTTCGCGCTACACCGAGCGCTTGATCACGTAAGGGGGGATGAGGGATAACTGACATAAATATAATCCGTGCAAATGGTCCTTCTACTCTGTTTATTGACTCAATAAGAGCCAAGCAGTAAATAGAGCACGCTGGCGGCGATGATGGAATGGAGTAGAAATGCATGCATGTCAAGGGAAAGCCAAAAGATTGGACAAAACCACATACATAAATGCATAGTGCATGAGTACTGGCACATGTAAATGACAAAACAGCGATAAAAAAGGAACAAGTGGCGTCTAATATAAAAATACAAAAAAGATGTCAAAGTGCCATAGATACACCATATATACACAGTTAACCAATAAGACATGTGTAAGGACAAAATGTGGCAAAGTAATCCCCAAATTTAGTTTGGCCAAGCATGCATTTTGACAGAAAAATACCTCATATTACAATTGGCCAAATGAAAAGATGTAAAAATGTGAAATATTAAAACTGCATGGTAAAATAGCAATAAAATGACCAACATGAGGTGTGCACATGAAAAAGGCAGATTTTAACAGCCCAATCTAAAACATGCAACAGGGAGGTAGGCTGGCTGCTAAGAGTTGGAATAAAATAAATGACTGAAGTGCTATTGCAGGAGTGGGGATAAAATCACCACCAATGGAAGTAAAATATGTAAAATAGCTCACAGTCAAGAGTCAACAGGTAAAAACCAGCCATACCTATCCATAGGACACAACCATTGTACATAGTCCTGTATGTAGGGAAACTCAATCCTACATCCTGAAATACATGCAGGGTTGTAAAGAGAGAGCAATTTAATGGAGCACACCACATAATATAAAATAATTACAGCAATATCATTCCACCAAGAGGGCCAACAGCGGCTGTTGGTATACGGAGTGGTTGCAACTCTAATCATGGAAAATGGGCATAATATAGGTGTAATATAAAATGCAAATACAAACGTTACAGGCATGAAAATGCATAAGTAGCAACAAGCCAAGAGAAAAATGTCTTTAAGACCACATAATACCGAGGCCAGTCTAAAGTGCAAGTGCAAAAGGAAGTTGGAACAGTACAAGCAAACAAAAACCGCAATATATATACATGGTGCTATGATTGAAGCAAAACAGGGATACTGGGCCACTATTTAGCAACTCAGAATTCCCCTTCCACAGAGAGCAAGAGCAATATGGAACAGCACAGGCACTCTCCTAAACTAATTTCAGAAAAACAGTCTCACCACAAACAACACAAATGTTATTGAAACTTTTTTCCCTAAAATAGAAAAACAAAACAGTTAATTTTTGTGTTTGAGAAATCAAAATCTTACATGTTTTCATATAGCGCTTCATACAGGGTTCTTCTTTTTATTATTATTATTATTATTATTATTATTTGTATTATTATTATTATTATTATTATATTTATTGAGCGTGGACCTAGCGTTGAGAAGCAACAGAGCGCTTTACAGATGTATACAATTGTGCACTTTACAGATGTATACAACTGTACAAATGCATAACAGTGTTTTTTCAGAGGTAACAACAGAAGAGATATACAGCAGTGGTGGGATACAGAGGGGCACAGAGGAGGGGTACAGGTGTTTTGGGGGTGGAGAAGAGAGGAGCTGGAGGTGCCTAGTGAGTCTGGTGGCACAAGGGGCGATTTGATGACCTAGTTGTTGAGGCATAGAGATTCCTTGAAGAGGTGTGTCTTGATTTCTTTTCTGAATTGTAGGCACGTGGTGCCAATTCTGATGCTGATGGGGAGGAGGTTACATAGTCCTCGGGCACAGTCAGAGAAAGCTTGTTTCCTGGTCCTTTCCTTTTTACAGCAGCGGATTTCAAGTCTGCACATGTCCTGGCTTCTGGTGGTGCGCTTTCCGCCGGAGATGCTGAGTTTGTCTGCAGTGTTTTTAGGGTGACTGCCGCTTGCTTCTAATGATGTATTTAAAAATCTGCTCTTTACGCCACTCAATTGATTTCATTGTATGGAGCTGCGTGGCCTGGGATTGACGCATGTGACTGCAGGTTGGTACACGAGCCAATCTATGGGAATGATAGCCTCAACATCAGCAGGTATAGCAGGGACCCCAGATGGCTGTTTTGGGTTAACCACAGCAAACAATAAGGGGTTGACTCCCAAAATGCCATTTTGTGAAGGCCTACACTAACGGAAGAATAAAGAGGGACATAAATGTTTACTATAACATGGTGTTAATGATACCTAAAGAGGGCTGTAAAGACTGGTAATGGCTTGTCACCATCTAATGCTTTAGCTTTGCAACAGTCCAGAACCAGATAACATGGGAATGGCCTGCTGCTCTGAGGTAATGGACCGAGTGAAGCGAAGGCATGGCAGAGGGTGGTTGGCCGTTACCAGTTGCTACAGCTTTGCAAATAGGTCATTGTCACCATTAGCGCAGCCTTGAGATGCAGGCGATCATGTCCGAAAAAGATGACAAGAAGAGGCAAGAGAAAAAAATCATAGGGGGGGGGGCTGCAGTATGGTGCCATTAGTGCCGGATGGGAAGACGATCAGTCCCGAAGAGGGGGCGTGTCCAGGGAGATGAGTGAGGGGCCACATGCAACAAAGGTGTAGCGAGCAGAGGAAGGTGAGAAGCATCGTTAGATGGAAGAATGAGTAGGCTGGGCACCTGGGCATAGCAGGGCAGAGTGATGAGCTGGTGTAGGCAGAGCAGGCAAAGAGGTGAGATGAGCCACTTGGAAAAATGTAAGGGGGGAGGTGGCAGAAACAGAAGTGAATCCTATGTTGTAATTTGATGTTGAATATTTTCAGACTTTTTATGGACAAGCAAGTGAGCAATGTTTGAAACATGGGTTACTACAAGGCACAGGATTTCCTACAAACAACATTTACAAAGTGACTGGGAGGAACAAAGAGTGAGGCACACTGTGAAGGACAGGGCTACATTGCAAGTGTAGGATCACAGGTAATGCATGGTATGGGCCCAGTAGGTTTTTAAAGTGTTCCAGTAAAACTATCTGGGTGTGCTGTAGTGAACACAAAGTGAGGAACAGCTGCATAGGATGGGGCAATAAGCACATGGAGGGGTTAGGGGTAAGGGGACAGGGTGTTGTGATGTTTTGTTCTGAGGGTGAAAGGGCATTGTGAGGGATTTGTACTCTGTGAGAGACAAGGTGCACTTGGCAATATCTGAGAGGCATTGAAAAATGGGCACTGTGCAGGGGAATGTCACAAGTGAAAGGAACCAGCAGGTGGCATTGGGCACACTTGAAACAGATGAGAGCACTTTGAGTGTGACAGAGTGCCATCTGTGAGATCAGAATAGCCTCAGCTTGTTTGATTTTTAATGTAAAGATGAAGCAGTTTCTTCTTTGAGAGACAGGCTGTGTCTCTTAAATTGAGGTGTGCTAATCACAGTGCTTCATGCCGAGAACTGAGCCTGTCAACTAGCATCTTTCAGCAGCTACCTTGTAATTTGGCAACATGGCAGTTGCAAAGTGACCTGCATAGTCCTGCCAATAGACAGAGGGAACACAAGTTGCCTTTAACTGTGAGCAGTTCTGCTCCAACATTATATAATTGTTTGCTCACTCTGTCCTAATCCTAATCCTGTCGATGTCATTTTTGTGTGAGCTTGTTAGCTTGTGACAAGCTGACGGGGCCTATTGTCTATCAGAATCTGGGAAACAACCATTTGGGCCCAGTCGCGGAAACCCACTAATGTTCTCTCTGGGAATGCTTGCCACCTCCTCCAAAAGACAGGACATTTCCCCAAAGGGTTAGCTGGAAACCATTGCTTCAAAGGCAAGCCCTGTCTGGACAATGCGAAGCTCGCACCAGGGAGGTAAATAACGGAGACTTTTGATGATGGCAGACATGAGAAGGGGCCGAGTACTGTTGCTCAGGATAGGACTTTCCAGTAAGTGAGGAGTTCTACCATCTTGGGATTTCCCAGGGCTCCCCAAACTTCCTGTGCTTCTTTTACATCCTGCACAAAAAGAGATCTGTTTATCGCATCAGTGGGTAGAAGAGTCTGAAAAAGAAGCCAGGATTGGACCCCTTGAAAAGGGACGGAAGGAAACCAATCTGTTGTAGAAGTTTGCTTATTTAAGCCGTGAGAACACCCCTTGTTGTTGAATCCTCTTTGGACTACTGAAGAAGAAGGGTTTCACCTGGAATTTTGTTCGAACAACCGTTTCTTCTACTCCAGTGTGGTGAAGTGACGTGAATACAAATAAGGGGGGAACTTTCTGAATGACTCACACCTTTGAACTACAGGAATGCAAGGCTTTTAAACGTGGCAACAACAGAACGGAAAGTGACAAAGGCACAGAATATGTAACACTGTGTTGCTAACAGCTATGTGGTAGCTGACTAGTTTTGTTTCCAATTATTGAACACAGGTTATATGTCTTTTCTTCTCTCCTTGTGATTACCTCTTATGCATTGCTTTGATAAATACAATTCGAGGAATCTCAGAGGAAGAGTATTAGCATGAACACTTAGCGGTTTTCTGCTTACTCTGTTCTGCTGCTCTAGTCCACTGAATCAGATGGAAGAGGGACAGCAATAAAGAACTTGCAAGGCGCCATTGTAGGTCATTATGTTTTTTTTTTAATCCTTATCTGATTAGAGGTGAGCCCATGTCGTTGCGAACATCTGACGCAAATTACCATTAACAAACAATACTGGTGCATTGCAAATGCCTTTATATCACCATCACACATATGGCACAGGTGTCACATTCTAAATTCTAGATACCCAGATGTGATGACTGCATGGGAACCTCACCGATGAGTAGGCCGTGAAAAACATGGAATAAGCACAAGACAATACATATGAAACATCAATCTCCCATTAATCCCGCCACCATAGTCTCAGTAAAGGCACTGCCATAGTGCTGATGGGGGCCCCGTTGGACGTACATAAAGAAATGATTTCCTTTATGGTTCGGTCCTTTAACTGAAATAATGTCTTTATGAAGTCAGAGTGACTTCACAAGTGATGAGCCGTTTAAACGGAAGCAGTGAATGTTTCTCTCCTGTCACAAAATAATCACAAAATAATCATTAACTTGCAGCAGAAGTGCTAAATTCAAACGTCTAGAAGAGCGTCAAATGTACTATTGTCGACCCACTACTGTCAATAAAGATATTTCCTTCATTTACATAATTAGTTCACAAACATGTGCACAAATACATTTGTCAAATTCTACAAGTGCTGAATTTGTAAATTCCGCCATCTTGCATTCCTATACAGTACTTGTGATGTTATTTTCTCATTATAAATGCAGGACAAGGAGTAATAGTATACAAACAGCTGTGATCCTAAAAGCTAGTAACTAGTGGTAATTTCACACATACAACAGTGTAACTATAGATCTCTTTATATCCTCCCTCCTCTGTCTTTCACTGCAGTAATTTCAAGTCTTCAACCGCACACAAACTGGGGATCATCTGGATGTAGTTGTTTTTGACAGTGCTAGGCAGCATTGTATAATAAACAAAGTGAACTTAAGGTTAGGTTGCACAATATAGTCCACCGTTGTTTTGCATGTAAACAAGAAGACATCTTGCTGTTCCTGGTAAACTAGACAGATTTGTAATTTTGAACAGAGGGTTCATGTTTGTGGTTAAGTTTGAATTCTGTCATCTCGCAACACGGTTCCGAGTGGGCAGCTATTAGGGAAGAGGGCTGGGCACTCCGAAGCTGAACTGCCCACCCTTTCACCAATTTCCCACATATTATCACTTATTCGGAAGTCCTATCAAAGAACATGGACACTTCCCTTCCCACCAACCAGAAACACTTGAAAACCACCAAGAATCCTGCAGTCTGCCACCAAAAAGGCTTACACATGGTGACGTGACCTGTCTTCCTGTTACTCAGCTGGAAGAAGCCATTCTGATTCCTCTTGCCCTTCACACAAACTAAAAGTGCTTGCAAACAAAATGGAGAATTGGCAGCAGGTCTTGCGACCTGCCCATCCTCTTCCCACCTGCGAGCTAATCACATCACTTCTTGCCTTCCTGCTTCCTCTGTTCCTTCTTTCAGTCACAGTACCATGACAAAGTGTGAAAGAGAACATTTTGTCTGACTATTTTATTTTTTTAGTATATTTGGAGTGCCAAACTAGTTTCGCAAGGCAAGTACTGTACATCACTAGGGTTTAAATGCACAGATACGATTGTTACAGGGGAACAACCCTTACAACATAGCATGAATTAGCAGCTTGCTATGTAGTGTTGCATGGAATAGATACCATTTACAGATATTAGGAAACATGTCACTGTGTTCAGATGTTATGGCATGGAACTGTAGTCAGAATGCATAATGGGATGGTAGCTTCCACTGGGTATACCTTATGGGGTGTTTTAAAGGGGTTCTTTGAACTGGAGGTTCGTGATTTTTTAGTTAATTGTTTGAAGGTTGGATTGAGTCTAATGTGGATGGGTATGAAGTTCAACAAACTCGGGGTGTGGAGTGAGAATTATTGTATAGTTGTTCTTTCTCATTTGCCTCTATGTTGCTCTAAGAGGACATGGTCCTGAATTCTGGTCATGTGTTGACTGCCAAAAATGTTGACATTGCATGTCGGGTGTGGGGAGGGGAGCATCCACAGTGACTGATTGTTCTATGATACAACTGGCTCTGAAGATGGTGCATGCTTTTAGATTTTTCAGGGAAAGTTCAATTAGGGTGGCATGCATGGGATTGTATTTGCAGACACGTTTGATAAGATAGGCAATGGCTTGAAAGAAGATTCTGATAGATGCAAGAGTGCTGCTGGGTAGGCCTTGGAGAATGTTGTTTTATCTCTCCAGGTGAGATATGACCGGATTCTTGGTGAATCTAAATCTGGTGTCTGGTAGGAAGGAAGCACATGGTTGTCTTCAAGAGGGCTGCTGTCTGAAGTTTCTTCACTATGTCTTTATCAAAGGAGAAGTGACTGTCTAGTATGCATCCCAGAAACCTTGCACATTGTTTCAGCCATGTGGTGAAGCCGTCAATAGTCATAACAGACAACCAAAACTGGATGCAGGGGCATTAATTGTTGTTTCTGAACAGTTTCTGAAGAGTAAGAATTCCATCTTTGTGTTGCCCTATTTAAGGGAAGAGATGGATACTGGATCAAGGTGAGACAGGCCTTTAGTTAGTGGATGTCTTTTAGGACTTATATTTTCATATAGAGTTATGTATTATCTGCATAATCTTCCTAGGGGCTCGATATAGAGGTTGAGGTTGGTGTGTCAGAGGTGCATCCCTGTGGGAATCCACAGGTGATGGGTAGCTGTAGTGATACGGAGGTAGCCATCTTGACAAACTGATAACAGTCTTCTGGGAAAGAGGTGAGCTACTGGACGCCATTACCTCTCATGAGCTTGTGCAGTATGTTGAGTATACTCTGTGAAAGGCTGTGGAGAGATAGAGGAGAACTATGAGGCAGGGGTGTTCATCGCCAATGAATTTAGTATTTCATCAACAATGTGGATGGTGGATGTCTTCATGTTGCATCCTAATATGCCCATATGCGCATTATTCCACTAAATCTGGGCAAACGTTCTCCAAAGTGATCCATGGGCAAATCTGCCTGTGAGATTACGGTAGTTTTGCAGGTTACCACTGACTTTTCTTTCAGTCCAAATCACCGTGAATTGACTTTAAGAGCCATACAATGTCATGAAAGTTCAGGCAGTTATTCAGCTGAATCTTGGAGAAAAATAAACATGCACAAAAAACTTAAAAGGCTCCAGGAACGGAGAGAAAGGTTAAGGGAAATGGAATGGTTAGTTGAGGCTCAATATGGGGGTAACAAGAGGAAATGGAGTCCTTTCTATCTGTGACTGTTATCCAAGTAGAGTGCAGCACAATACACTATGCAGTACGATAGCTCAGTAGATCAATGTGCCTGGTGCACAGCTCTGTGTGTAACATGCAGATCTGAAACTGAATCTGGGGAAACAAAATTAAGCTTGTCGTCCTTCTGAAGTTGATCAAATTATTAAAGCTGATGTGGGACTTGTAAGATTGCATGTCAGATCAGGAGAGTCAGTCATGTGTCAGGTATGCCCAGATCTGCTTTTCATCATAGAGGTCAACACATTGACAGTAATATTGAGGTTTATAATGTTAGAACATAGGGAAAGCATAACACAACATGACCCCTGAAAACCTTATATGGCTGTCAAATAGTCATAGACCTATTTGTGGTGCATGGAGTTTCATCCTGTAGAGTTTGTTTCCATTATAACAAAAGAGGTTATGTGTTCATTAATAGGAAGTGACAATAGCTGCAGATCATTGACCACAGATAGGACAGTAGGGCAGAGGCACATCCACTCATATGACAAACATTCATGGTGAAGACTCTGATGTTCCTTCAAGGGATACCATTTAGCCATTTAGAACTGCAATGTTGTGAGCTCTGTACTTGGGGGAGGAGCACATAACATACATCTACAGTAAGAGGCCCGTACTGCAATTTTTTTTTTGTGCAAGTGATTAGATTGTACATTATCACATGTGCCCCAAAAGATATACCCCTTTCACAAAGTTCCTTTGCATGTGTGCATCATAGATATCACCATCCATTGAATGCCTCTCACCCATAGCAGTGGACTGGTCAGAACACACTGCCATACCCATCAAGCTCCAACACATCACCCAACCATCATGGCCAACTGAATTCTACGAGACACCATTAGTCTACTTGACAAGCCTCCTTCAAATTCATTAGAGAAAACCACATCCCTGAGTTTCTCCTCCTCCAGATGTCAGCTTCTTAAACAATGCCCTCAACCTCTAACTAACAGTGTTGTCAACATCAAAGCCCCTCTGAAGCTGTGTCTGATCATTCCCACATTCTTGACATCAGTGAACACGTACAAATGTGCAGAATACAAACAAACTAACCAATGTCAAGAGGGCATATGGATAAATAAACAACAACAACAATATCTCCTTCCCTTCAAGTCTTTCTAATCAGCAAGCAAAACCTTAATTTTCATGGCCCACGCTAATCACTATACATCAACAATAGCAGACACGTCCAGTAAGAGCATAAACCTCCACAAACCCACCAAATATTCCATCAACAATCTATTGGAATCCACAGTTCCTCAATGCATAGAGAAGTAGAACAACATAAAAAAATCCCTTCACAGACAAAGCTTTCAACAACACAAGCCCCAACACCTCACAAGGATTTGCTATCCCTCATGTGGCACCCCAAGATAGAGTGCTCAAGACTGCAACCCAGAAAGATGTGTACACCCTCCTAGGAGCCCCCAAAGCCACCTCCTGCAAAGACGACATAATCCATGCCCTGTCAACAAATCTATTTAATTAGGGGCCACAACAGCAATGCCCCCATAACTCAAGGCACTGTCCTTGATTCTGGCAATGGTGACCAAATCATTGTGCCCCATTACACACCTATTGTTCATAGAAAGGTTGCTCAGTACACTATTTCCCTGTAGCTACATACAGTCTTCTTATGCAACCTCCTATCAGATTACAAGTCCAACTAATTACACAGATACTGTACAAAGACAGATAGCTGTCATGCAGGACATTGATTCTTTCCCTCTAGTCATAGGTAAGGGAGGCCACACCTACATTTCCTGCTTTACCAACATTTAATCAGCTCTCAAAACCCTTGACCACAAGGCCCCCCTCAAAGCCCTTGCCCATAGCATGGGGTTTGATGACAAAGTTCTGATGGGTTGCGTCAACTGTGCACCTCTGTTATGAACAGACAACAACTTGTTTCTGGTGAGCACAGACATATCCCAATGCCAATCATCTGTCTGAAGTCACTGCCAAAATCCACAGAGAGGCACTCTGTGAGACCCATGCGCACTTCCAGATCAAGATCCACCAATATTGAGATAAACTAAAGCTCAACCTGAAGATCAACAGTGTCATTGACAGCCATTGATAGAAACTGTATCTCTACGTACTTCAGTTGCCAGTGTTCAGTGCCTCCCGGAATAAAACATCCAATATGTACATCATAGCATCTGCACAACTCTGTACTTTATAGCCCAAATGTGACTGAAAGACCAAACCAATAGTTAAAATACCCAAGCAATGGTCTGGACTTGATCTGGTAGATTTGAAGCAAAGGTGATAACCCCTGGAGAGATGGAGGATGAGATTGTAGAACAGAACTAACATCACTCGATGCAAAACACTAAAGGCACAAGCCAGACAAGTGAGCTTTCAAGATCATCCCTTGTGTGACAATCCTGAAACTGGAATGAATAATGCCCATGCCTTCTCTGATCTCTGTGCCATTATCCTTTCACACATCTCACCAACGAGGAACAGGGAGTCCCTAATACCCTTTCACTGATGACGACCAAGCAGCAACTAGCGTACTAGCAAAAGTCTACCTGCTGTCCTTCATTTATCAAATGTTCACCCTAGTTTCAGTTCTGAGCAATCTGATCAATATTCCTTCCTCCAAGATGTCATCTCCAATATCCAGATATGTATCACCTTCGTTCACAGTAGGGATGGCACGCGTTAGAGTACTCAAGTGAAATGCCAGATCGAACCTTTGAAGACAAGGTTAGTATGCGCTAGAGCCATTTGGGCCACCATATTTTTTTTTAAACACGTGGTTTTTAAGAAGGGATAGGAGAGACAATAACATCATTTAAGTGATGACATACGTTTACATCACCTGTACCAAATAAACTGGTGCCCTACTGTCAAGGAGCATCTGAGTGTGCGCATAAAAATGTGCACATTCAGATGCACTTTTTCATGGAGAGCTAGAAGGGGCTGCTTCTGTGTATTTCAAAGTGCATCCCTGATCCACAAACGGAATGCTCTTCGAAATGCACATAAAATAGTTACATTCCCCTTCAGCTATTTTGAAAAGGGGATGTGCTAGTCATGATGGGGCCATTTCCAACCCACTCATGCATTTTCTTTTAAAGAAATAGCAGTGGCATAAACCACTGAAGTGTCACTTGCAATTCTGTCCCTCAAACAGGGATAGAAATGTTTTTGTTTCTTTTTACCATTTCATAATTATGGCCCCTTTCAGGCCCATCACTATGAAATATACTCTCTATACCCAGATAGGTGCTGGGGGGCTGTCATGCTAGTGTGCTCCCTATACTAATGAATGCAAGCGGTCTCGCCAGTGCATCAATAGCAGCGCATCACAGCCCCTCTGAACTGTGCAGGTCACGTTTGTGGTTAAGGTGATCTATTTTCGAGGCAAGTAACGAGATGTGCTTGCACATCTCAACACTTGTGCCAATAATACATGTGTACTCAAAGTGCATCTCACTGTGTGCATCACCGTCATGCACATTCACATGCCTTTTTTCATCACGTTGCACATTTGTTCAAATAAGGGAGTGCTTCTGCACATTTCAAAGTGCATCTCAAGTCCACAAATGAAATATTCTTTGGGATGTATAGAAAATACTCCCATTCCCCTGTGCCTATTTGGAATAGGTGCAAAGGAATGTGCAATGCAAGACATAGCCATTACCAACCCTATTGTGCATTTCCTTTTCAATGGAGAAGCATCGATATGAACGAACCACTGATGTCCTACTTGCGTTTCTATCCCTCAAAATGGGATATTTCACAATAACGGGCAATTGCAAAGCCCTTCATTGTGAAATTCGCTTGGGTGCTGGGACCCTCTCATACTCGCTCCCGATACTAATCAAGGAAAGGGGGTTGGGCAGTGCATTATTTTCACTGCCGCACAGACCCCCAACACGTGCAAGTTGCCTTTGTGGATAAGATGATCCGTGAAGTTCTAAGATGAACAAAAATGATGAGCACTTTCACTGCGCTTTTTCATTTGTGTTCATTTTGATGTCCATCGCCACCGGTAATGCTGAATTCTAGGATGCTGGACTAGTGTCCTAGAATCAGTATTACCAGAGAGCTGTATTCGAGCTGAATCGAGGTCACTGGAGGGAAAGCTCAAGTATTGTGGGAGGACTTATGAGCTCAATATCTTGGAAACAAGAAGGTGGCGTCCTACCACATACAATTTTCTCTTTAGATATATTTTGTAAAGGGTACCTATTTGTTCATGCTTTATATTGTTCTAGACAAGTTCTGCTTTGTACTAACTTAAATTCAATTAAGAGATAGAAGAGCAACAACAATAAACAAGTTCACATAGCTTTTTAATATTTTAGCTAGTGTAAATGCTGCAGTCGTGGCCCAAATCATTGCTTTTTTCATGACTAGGGTTTGCAATCAGTACTGCATTCTTCTTCGACTCTTTTTTGGTAGATTGTAAAACAAAACATATTGAATACATATCATAGTGGACAAACCAATGTAACAATACAATAGAAATGATGACACCGTCACCAATTTCAGTGCACCGTCTTAACCTAAACCCACAGTCAATGAGTAGAATGCACTACAGTGCTAAACACAAAAACACTTGCATTCTAAGATGTGTGTTAACGTAGCTTCCTTTTTGCTCTTTCTGGTTTTTAAGAGCACCACATGGTCGGAAGAAGCCAGTCTGGGTGGTGACCTAGTCATCGGTCAACGTCTAGATATAGATCAACTGTAATGGATAGTAATGGGAGACTGGTCCAACACTGAAGCTGTTCCGTCCCGTGACGTTTCAGCAAGTTGGTCAGACGAGCTGAATCGAATCATCACATACTCCTATCTATACCAGAGACTCAAATTCCAGTTCAAAAGTTTGGAACCATTTTGAGCCTCTGCTTCAAAATGGCCTGGACAAATCCTGATTGTTTACATAGGCTTGAATCTTTTTTGAGCTGCTACCCCGATCTCTAATTCATATAACCTAGGAAACGTATCTTTTGAGCTACCCACTTTGTAAAACAATTCTGTATTTTGACACACACGTGTGGTTGCACACAGTGCTGTAGCTCGAATACTGTATGCGCTGGGATTGACTGTATGGTGGACTCGTGCCTGCCATCTGGGTACTTACAAAAAATCCTCCAAGAAGCAGTGTGAACCAACATACACTCGGATTGGACCAATGTCTATGTCTTTATGCCTCCATCCTTTCCCATTTCCAGTGCCTTGCACTGGTCGGACGAGAACGATGCACAACGGCAATTGTACAACTACATCCTCTCTGGCCGGCGTGTCTGCGCAATGAGGAGGTGGAGTGGGGCATAACGCTGGGGAAACAGCCATGCTGCACCCGTGTCCCACTGCAAGTGCATTCAGAGTGCCCTGCAAACGAGATGAGTGGAGCATACCTGGCCCCAATCGTGTACATCCCTAGGAGGCGTCGCCCAACTCTACAAAGCCAAAGTTGGGGAGCAAGTTGGTAGTTGGAGCCTGACAGGAGAGGAAGCAGAGGTTACAATTCTCTCCCAGACAGCCCTAAACAGGTATCACCCTGAATACGATCAATAATGAAAGTCCTGAGCTGCCGGTACCTTGAACTGAAAGCCTGTGATTACACTTGCAACTCGGTGATGCTGGAACACCTGTCGTATGATAACAGTACCTGGCATGTGGTGCAGGGACCCGATCTTTTTCATGATAATGTTATACACAGAGCCGGCCTTAGGGGGGGGGGGGGGGGGGCTAGCCGGGCGATCCCCGAAGCAAGGAGGTTAAAAAAACAAAACAAAAAAAAAAAAGTGGCCCATCCTGGCTCCACCCCCTGTTAACTAGGGGCGCGCGGGGAGCCAGGGGGGCACCAATTCGCCCAGTGCGCTACTGCCCTTAAGGCCGGCCCTGGGTATACATGTGTGAGCACCTTCAAAATATGCAAATCTGGCAAATGATGTGACGGCTTGAGCAAGTGATGGCAAGCGTGGCAAATGGTGACCTGTACGCACCCGAGCATTCCACGGATCATCCTGGCACATGGTGCGGATACAGAGGAGGAGGTCAACACCAGGGAAACTCCCATCTGGATTAAAGAAACGAATCCCACAATCCTAGCACAGTATTGCAGAAAATGTGCACCAGTGCAGGTGCAAATGGCAATGCAGCACATAATGCCCCAGTGCAAAAGCAGATTATTTGAAAGGTGCAACAATGCATTCAAAGAAGGCAAGGTTTCTGTAGCACCGCCCTCAGCCCGATTTATTTCATCTAACGGGGTAACAATGACACATAGATTGAATGAGTGCCAAATCCAGCCAGTGAACACATACTGTGTACTTCAACTCATTAAACTAAAATGTTTCTTCATTGGCTGCTAAAGTACACGTGCGGATTACTCGGGCTCTGTATGAACACGTCCTCAAACGTATTCTTAGTCATCCTTATCACTATAGAAAACCGGAAGCTTCCTCAATATATTCGTTGATGGAGTTTAAAAAAAATGTATTACATATTAAAGTAGTCTTAAGAGCAACGCAAAGGCCTTTCGGCACAGTGGGCTTCGTCCAGGCCAGAACCTACACAGAAACTATTGATTTGCAAACGGCTACGTCAATGTTTTTTTGTTTCTTTGCCCGCTACTTTCGCTAAGACATGTTCAAGTAGCAAGCAGTGCATATGTACCAGAAATGCAAACCCTCTAGACTCAATGACTCTACCTGCATTGTACCACCTATACTCGACACCCCTTCCTTGTGTTTTTCTTTCCACATTATACATTATTTACCAACGTCCATGAACGTGTTTTTAGATCACACCAGCTTAAAAAAAAATGCATATAACTATTACTGAAGCCAACATGTCAAAGTTAACAGTGACGTCTCCAGTGTGCTCAAGCCAAACGAATACCTTGGCAGTTCGCTTCCTGCTCGATTATGCTCATCATTTGCCTTTATTTTCCTAATCATTTCCTTTAAAACCAGCTCTCAATTTGTAGAATGCACACTGAAATATAGAAACGCAATAATTAACAAAACATATGTATACCTGAATTCTGAGGCTCTCGAATGTTACTTTGAACACGTGATCATCTACTCTGAATCCATGTACACACCAGGACCAGGTGTGTACAGTAGTCTCGTTTATAGGCGGCATCTGGGCCTTTCATTCATTGCAGTCAACATGAGACCCTGTGACTAAGACAAGGGAAGGTAAATAGCTTTCCTCAAGTGGTCCTTTAGGGTTTCAGCTCCACCAGAGCCTGCCTTCCGTTGTTCTGCTGTGCAGAGTGGTAATATTCTGCAGACACCTACCACCTCAGCTCATTGCTGCAGCTAGGATTTTGCCAGCATCATGACAGGAGCGGGAGGCTGATGTAATGCGCACATTCCCTACATCAGCATCTATGTTCACAAACTAAAGGATGTGTGCCTTTAAGAATACATAATCTGGACAAAGACAGACCTCACTGAAAAGTGTTCAGTTATCACAAGCCGGGTTTTTCCTGCTTTTAGATTATGGGCACCGGATTGATGCATTTTTGTTGTTAACATATGCAGGTGGATATTCTCAGATTTGGCAGAGGGGGCTGGGCCCCCGCACACCTTCTGCTGCACCTGGGTGGGATTCTGCCTATTTCTAGCTTTGTAACAAGAGCAAGTGTGGCACATGATTGCCTCTCGCAGTGATAATGCACCTGACTTTATGAAATGCCTTAATAAGGTATACTAAGATTGCAGTAGTCTGTGCACTGGGGTGGGTGGAACATAACCCAAATCCACATTTTTGAGTTAATCCATTCACATCCCTGGATAACTGCTTAGAAATTGGAATTCCTAATGATAACATGGATGCTGCTTCAGAAATGTAATTAATGGCTCAACCGCTTACCTGTGCAACAGAAATACATGCAGTACAGTAGTATTATATATGTATATATATATATTTTTCTTTTTTATTTAAAATGATACAGTTTAGTTATAAACTTTTCATTTATAGTTAGTTTAAAACATATGGTAAATATAATACAGAGCGGCAATAGCCACCCTAGGTGAGTCGGACTCCAATAGGAACCCCTCAAAATTCAATTGTTCATAACTTTTGATATGAGCATTAGATTAAAATGAAATTGCAAAAGGGATTAGGAACTCCCGATTCCCCCCAGTCTGCAAAGTTTCCTAAAGATACGTTAACAAATAAGAAAGTTATTAAGAAGATAATACATTTTGTTCCCAAAGTTGCGGCCTACTTCCCATTCATTTTCCCATAGACAAACAAGGTCAATATTTGCCAAAGAGCACAGCCCAAACCACTGGACGGATTTGGACGTAGTCCGAAACAACTTGAGCACGAAGCGTTGACTCGCAATACATGCATGATGTGGGGTTATTCTGTGCAGTAGTTTCTTAAATATCTGTTTGAGAAGGGGGTGCCCCTTTCTCAAAAATTGATAGCTATATCTCCCATAGTTCATTGCAGGGTCATTGTTTTCAGAAATGAAAAAGCCGCCATCTTATTTTTCTCTCAATGCGAGAGATGTTCAAGGCTATAGCCGAAGATATTGGAAAATGAAACACAGGAAAAACACGATTTGCAGGTCAGAAAATATGCAAACGAAATCAGGCTAGAGGTGGGAGAGTGGCTAGAGGGCACCAATTGAAATATGGGAGTTGGAGGGGGTCTAGGGACGGATTTTGCAACACAAAGCTTTCCCTAGCCTCGGATATAGTCGCAAATAGCTGACATCTCAAAGAAAACTGTGTCACAGAAACAACATGTGCTGTGGGGGAAAGGGAGAGGGCAGGGGAGGTGAGGGGGCCACCTGAGGAGTGGGGGGTGCTGGCAAAGATGAGGGGGGCACTTGGTGAGCACCTGGGTGGCAGGAAAGCATTTTATTCAGCTTTTATAACTGAAATTTGCAGCTATATTTGTGGCTATAAAGTACTATGGATAGCCAAGGCTATGTGTAGTTCAGTACCCACGGTTTCAGGTGTTTTCTGAGATATTTTTTAGAACTACAGTGATATTGAGGGTGAACAATCACTGGTCATGCAACAATTGTCAACCAGATCTCCCATCCATGCAGTAATCAGGACAGATCCTGCTTATCTTCAAAGTGAGGAAGGGGCCAGCCTCCTCAAGCCATGCTGCCCGATAATTGAGCCAAAGTTACAAGACCAGAGAAACAGGGTGGCCCTTTCCTTGCTTTGACGCTAAGCTAGGTCACTCCTGCTTTGAAGCTAAACTGGATCAGTGGCAGTTACTCCATGCATGGGCGACCAAATGGGCATACATATAATGTTTTTAAAACCATGCTACTGTCAGTGCTTCAAAGTTTTGCACTCAGAGACCATTTTTGTTTTTTGCTGAATTGCATTCTGGTATTTGTAGTCTCACAGTCAAGATGGGTGGAATAATGCCACAATTGTACACTTTTTGCCTAACATAGTTCTATTAGGATTTATATATTTGAGTGACACTGTGGTGACACTATGGATTTTTTTCAGAAGGCGATTGCAACCCCTTGGTTTTTTTTCGAGGTTGAAAAGTTTGCTCAAGTATTTTGATACCACGATTTTACTCAGGTTGTCATGTTCCCAGATCAAACGCTTACCCACAAGACCACAAGCACGTGTTTCATATTGGGATTTAGTTTTCCATGGAATATTTTACTACAGATTGCTGGGCTTAAAAGGTGAGCAGCTTCTATACTTTGCCAGCATATGTATTGGAAGATTTCCTCTGTCAGGGTGTTTTTCTAGTGTTCATTACTTTTTTTTTAAAGTCCAATGCTATTTTGTCTTGCGCACTTTCTTCTAAGGAGAAAGTCAATTGAAATTAATTTGTATATTTCACTTTAAAATATGTGCTCACTTACAGTCCATATGTTTATGGGTGACAGCTTTTGATTTTAACTATGGGGGAAAAAGTACCTGAGCAAATGCTGTTCTTGCAGCTGATCATTTTCTACCCTTTTCCGTGCTGCTTAAATGTGGTTAGTTGGGGTTGTACAATGTATCACAACAGTCACCAAGAGACCAGCCATACAACAAGGGGCTTGTAGCATGCTACTTGACGTAAGGTTTTGCCCTCGGTAAATCATTTAATCTCACTGCACATTGACTAAAACATTGTGAGTTCTCAAAGCCTGCAATCTATTAAGTATAATACAAAACACAGATATGTTTATAGCTACAGTGGGTTTCAAATCCATGCAGTAATCGGGACAGATCCTGCGTAGCTTCGAAAGGAGGAAGGGTCAGCCCTCTCAGACAATATTGCCTAATATATGAGCCCACCTTACAAGACCAGTTAGAGCAGCATGGCCTGAGGGGGCCGATCCTTCCTTGCTTTGAAGCTAAGCAGGGTCGTTCCTGGTTGATGGATGGGAGACAGTCCACAGTCCTGAATGCAATGTGTTTTCAGTTTTAAATATCTCCTAACAAACAGCATCTTCATTTTTTTTAAAACTGTGCTACTGTCCGTTCTTGAACGTTTAGCACTCGGAGACCATTTATTTGCCTTTTGCTGAATTGCATTCTGGTATTTGTGGTCTCACAGTCAAGAAGGGTGAAATAATGCCACATTTGTACACCTTTTGCCTAACATAGATCTATAAGGATGTATACATCTGATGGACACTATGGTATGTGTACTTTTCAAGTTAGCTTTATAAAGCAGAGTATTGTTGAAAGCCAGACATGGGGGTGAGGAGGGGAAAAGATGAGATGGCAAGTAAGTATTGAGTAGTTGCCCCATGATGTGGCAAGAGAGTTTGCAATCCTGGACACTGTGTCGGAATAGAAAGTATATTGTGCCTCCTGTTGTAATAAATATATTAATATCGGCCTACGCCAAGCTGCTCGAAAGTCGCTTGCGAAGGAAATCTGTGTTGCAAGGTCCTTACCTTAAATCTATGTAAGCCGCCATTTTAGGCCAAACCGCCATATTAGGATTCGTTGCATAAAAGTCACCCTGTGAGCTAAAATGGTGGACAATGTCATTGCAGAATACAACATGGCCGTCTTGACCTCTGTACATAGCTAATGTGTAATTTGCCTGCAGGCCACTTGTTGAGGTCATGAACTGAGACCTTGTCCTTCGTTGACCTATGTGTAGAAGGATTACTTGTGCAATGAAACTAATCCACGAGCATATGTTGAGACAATGTGTTCAAATACTGAACGAAGAACATCTGTTTAACTACATTGTATTAATGTTTAAGAAGGCCTGCATGGAAAACTTTAGAATACACAGTTAATGCATTCGCTTGTTGTTACATGTATTAAAGACAAACCAGTTATATGCGGTTATTTTAGACTTGGCACGAACCCTAGATTGGTGATGTATAAAGTTTGAGACTTGGCACGAACCCTAGATTGGTGATGTATAAAGTGGAATATTAACCCGAAGTGGGGCTGGACATAGTGCCCACAATGTGTATAAAAAGCGAATGCATTCTAATGTACAGCATCTCTCACTGAACGCACTGAACCACGCTGGAGTTCGTTGAGTTGTACTGAGGGCCGACAGCTATCTGATTTTGCTCTGTTTTTGTAACTGGATTCAGTATAAAATAAAGTATTTGTATGTTCCTTTGTAACCCATGTTTGGTGTATTTCCTTTTTAGGTACTCAGCCTCGATATTTTATTTCTATTTTCACAGTTGGCGCCCGAATAGGGACCCTCAAGATTGATGCCGGATTGTTGAAAGTTGACGCACGCTATCGGACCGGGATCGGACGGTGTGACATAAAGGGGCCCCTGGATGAGAAGCGACACCTCAGCAGCGCTGCACGACCCGATCCCTGGACGATTAGCTTGTGGTCTGAGACAGCATCTTGACGAGGGTCCACTTGTCGAGGCGGGCGGCAGATTTGCAAAAATCACCATACACGAGGTAAGATTAGTTAGGTAAGATTCTTAGGAGTACCGATCGGTCCTCCTTAGGTTTGGTCAGGTGTGTCATGACCCGATTCTTAATTTAACCCTGACAATTTGAATTTTGGCACATTGTATCTGCAGACACAATTATTGACCAGGTAACACCAAGAATTTGAGATATGCCTGGGAAATTATCTACCTGCTTTAGGGCATTATTCCGCAGTTATAGACAATCTTTGGAATTTGGCCATCCGCCACCACAGGAGGGGTCGCCGGCATGTACTATGTACTGTAAGCATGGCATTGGAAGTATAGTATTTAATGATATTTGGCACAGACAAATGAGACATGCCTCCAAACTTCAGTAGCCAATCAATGGTAGTTTTGAGATCCCTTGTATTGAATATTTAGAGTCAGTCTTGTTAAAGAAAAAGGCTAGACCAGCAGTATTTGATGTTTTGCAGAATTGGAAAAAAGAAGCGTTACAACAGCTTAAGAGTAGAGAGAAACATGTGCGCCGTCATAAAACGAACGCTGAAAAAGCATTGTTATATGACCAGGATAAACAGTCTGAGTCAGTTAGAAATATGGATAGGGCTTTCTCACTTGGTATTCAGAAAATCTATCCTTCTAAAGATCTTCATGTTTCTGATGAGTTTATTGACAAATTTCTAAATGAACTTAGGCCTGGTGCCTCTGCACCACCTCCGTATGTTCCTCTTCCCGCTGCTGTACCTCTTCCTGCTGTTATTCCTGCTCTTCCTGCTCAACCTGTTGCTCCTATTCCTCCAGTATTTGTCCCTACACCTGCTCCTCTGCCTCTTTTTATTGCACCAGTTATAGTACCTCCATCAAATTTGTCTGCTCCCTCTCTTCCAAGTGGTCCTGAGGCGCTTGTAATGGATCGAGGTACAGGAACAAAAGTTGTCACTCGCAATACTGTACCACCGGAGAAGAAACGTGAGTTAATTGCATGGGCTAAGCATTGTATGGAGAAGGATGATCAAGCTAGTGTTTTTGCCAATCTTTGTAATACGGATAATTTTCCTGAGAAAAATGTTTTTATTGAAGGTTTAGGGATTCAGTTATGTATAATGTGGGGAAGATTAAATAATGCGGATGTTCCGCAAGGGTTAAGGGATCTAACTACTCTAGCGCTTTCTAGAGACACTGTGGAGAAGGTAAATGAGCAGGTCGAGAGATTATTTGGGTATAGAAAGGAGTTAGAAAAGTTATAGAATGAGGATGATGAAGTGGAAAATATGTATGTACAGGAACGGTTCCTTCCGTGTCGTAAACCGGTATCGGAGGAAATGCGAATTTGTAAGAAAGACGTGATTAGATGGATTTCAAACATATCGATAACTCCAGTTGAGGTATATGACACATACAGTCAATATATGCTAGAAATGCAGAGGAAAGTGATACAGGTAATGGTAGAGTACCTGCAGGATGAATGTGTAAAGAGAAAGATTAGTTGTCCCACAGAGTTACTGGGTATTTATAAGAGGGCTTTTTCACTTGACACTTCTTCGACTGCTTTAGCGCTCGACTTAGCTCTGTTGCTTAGTAAGCGCTCAGAGTTGCCTACTTCTCAGTTGCCTATGAGAGAGGTACCTCCGCATTTGTCCCGAAGGTTGAGATTCCCGCTAATGTTGCAGCAGGTACACCTGCTGTGGACATTCCCGCACATTATGTATCGCAGTTTGTTCACGTCCCGTTTTCACCACAGGAAGTGAACACTATTAGACAATCCATTCCCGACATTAGGAAAAATCCGACAGGGTTCTATAAAGAGATAGTCCATTTTGCAGTCCTCAGTATTCACCCTAGGCGATATTGATTTGTTATTTCCTGTACTCCTGCCATAGATTTGTGGAAACAAGTTAGGACTATAGATGATGTACCAGGGATGGGAGATACATGGGCTAACGTAGTTAGGCTCGATGGGGAAAGGCCAGCTGGCGAAAGACCGCCTCAGGTGATATTAACTTTGCCTGATATAATCGTTGCAAAATTAAAAACCATAATTCCCGAAAAGAGAATTATTTGGGACAAGCTTACGGCCTGTGTCCAAGGAAAGTCTGAGGGTGCTACCGAGTTCTTTAATCGGTTCGAGCAGGTATTCTCGGAATTCAGTGGACAGGACTTAGGCACAGAGTCTGGGAAAAGATTATTTGTAGACAAATTTGTGCGTGGATTGCTGTCTGACATCCAGTCACAAATTATGTCTTCTGAGAGCGCTTGGCAGGCGAAATCGCAATCAGAAGTACTGCATATGGCTCAGTACTACGAGAACCGTTTCAATAATGAAAAAGATAGAGTCGAGAAGAGAAAAGGTGATTTAAAGACTAAAGTATTGTTACAACAAATTGTTAGAGGCCCCAGAGGGGGTAGTTCTCAGGTTAGATGTCAGTATGTCCCGCAAGGGAATGTGCCCTTGGGTCCTGTGAACATTAACCAGTGTGCTTATTGTCACTATGTGCTATGCGGACGATACCCAGCTCATTTTCAGGCTACCCTCGGCCTCCTCCTCTCCCTCCCTCATCTCTGACTGTCTGTCTGCTATCCAGGAATGGTGTGCCGCCAATGACCTCTGCCTTAATGCCAGTAAGACTGAGATTCTGCTCATCGGCACACTCACTCCCTCCTTCCCTGCAGCTCTCTGGCTGGCCTCTCTTGGCCCTCTTCCTGCTCCTACCTGCAAGGCAAAAAACCTTGGGGTTATCTTCGACTCCACACTCTCCTTCTCTCCTCATATATCTGACGTCTCTAAGAAGTCACACTACCATCTGCACCTCCTCAGAGGTATTCTTCCCTTCCTCTCCTTCCCCCAGAAGCTCGCTGTCTCCCAAGCCCTGGTTCTCTCAAAGCTGGACTACTGTAACAGCCTCTATCTTAATCTGCCTGCCTCCACACTCCGCCCTCTGCAACTCATCCAGAACAGAACTGCGAGACTTGTCCTTGGCCTCAAGCCCAGAGACCGTATCTCTCCAGGACTGAAATCTCTACACTGGCTCCCAGTGGCTGCGAGGATAAAGTTCAAAACCCTCTGCATTGTCCACAAGGCCTTCTGGGGCCTGGGGCCCAAATACCTTCAACTCTCTCTTCCTAAATATCTTCCTTCCCGAGCCCTTCACTCATCCATCTCCAACTCCCTCAGGGTCAGCCGCTTCTCGAAGCAACGAGCTGGGGTTAGATCTCTCTCCGCGGCAGGGGCCTCCCTCTGGAACAGCCTTCCTGCCCCCCTGAAACTTGAGGAGAACCATCTCCGGTTCCGGAAGCACCTCAAAACCTTCCTCTTTGCTTCTGCTTTCTCTCTCCCTCTCCCCTGCTAATTCTTCACTGAAACTGCACTGAATCTGCAACTGGGCCACTCTCACCGACCTCGGTCCTGGGCCCAGCCACTCTCCACTTGCACTGCCTCCCTGGCAACCCCTGCACTGCGGGACTGTCTCTGTATCCCTACAGCCCCCCCTTCCCAGCACTTGTTCTGCACTTACCTTGCACTTGCTACGAGCTGGCCCTTTTATTTATTTATTCTACTTACCTTGTACTGCACTTCCCCCCTCCCCTTCCCCATGCACCTCTCCTTTCCCCCTACCCCTGCACTTGCGCGATCTGAATGACACCTGGCCTAGTAGGATCGTTGTCTGTCTTCCCCTTGTTCCCCCCTCCCTGCCTCGTCGCGCCTAGAAACACTTGTGTATAGGCGCGTTACAAATGCCTTATCATATCATATCACCAGGAGGGTCATTGGCGTTCACAATGCCCCGGCCTTCAACAGAGGTCAGATAATACATTTGGTAATATGGGTAGGCGATCCAGAGGTCACCTGGGCATAGGGGGCACTGGAAGAGGTCAGTTTACACAAGACCCGCAGCAACCTTTTTCGCAGGACAATCAGACTCCGAATGTGGACACCAGGAACATATTTGTTCATCTTTCTGCTGCATATTTATCTGAGGAGCTTCCTTTTGATGATATTTTGTTTCGTTAGGATTGCCCGAAGCAGGGTTTGGAACCTACACCTATTCCCGTTAATCAGAAAGGTCCCTACATTGAAATGGTAGTGGGAAATAGGAAACATCCGTTTCTGATAGACACTGGAGCACAGAAGTTTTCCATTGATCATTCAAGGGTTCCAAACATTCCACTGTCAGGGCAAACCAATGTTTCTGTAGGGTTTTCTGGCACACCAGTTGTTTGTCTGGTTTATTCGCCGGTACCTATCTCTTTGGGTCCCTTTACAGACCACTGTCCATTTCTTTTGACTTCAAATTGTGGAGAGAATTTGTTGGGGCTGAATCTGTTGAAGGAATTAAATGCGGTAATTCATTGTTCTTCTGATGGAGTGCGTTTGACGATTTCACCACAGCAATTTTCTGTCTCTCAATTCTTGACTAGACCTTTGCCGCCAGAATTCATTGATGTACCAGAGTGTTTATGGGCAACTGACGACAATGATGTCGGTGTTCTACAGATTGAGCCTGTTAAAATAGTCTTGAAACATGGAATTAAGGTGCCACGCCTTCCACAGTATAAGATCTCAGTTGAGGGTGAGCAAGCTTTGAAGTGCATTGTTTCCGATTTTGTGCATCGCGGGGTGATTGAGGAAATTGCAGGTAGTTTGTGCAATAGTCCGATTTTACCCGTGTACAAGAAAGGTGATAATGCAATTCCATTTCGTTTCATAATTGATTTACGTGCCATTAATAAAGTTGTGGCACCGCAATTTCCAATTGTGCCTGATGTAACGACAATCCTGACCATGATTCCAGCTTCAGCTACTTACTTTAGTGTTGTGGAACTGAAGAATGTGTTCTTCAGTATTCCTATGCATAAGGATAGTAGATATTTATTCGTGTCCAGCTTAGGGGGAGGCTCGTTCACATTCACCCGTGCACCTCAAGGTTACACCGAGAGTCCTAGCATTTATAGTGGGGCTTTGAAAGAACAGCTTGATACTCTTGAATTACCCTCTACTTGTATGCTGCTCCAGTACGTTGACGTCTTGCTTTTAGCTGCAGATTCTGAGAGCTCTTGTAAAGAGGGCAATGCATTGTTGCTTATCCATCTAGCTAAGCATGGTCCCAAAGCTTCGCTTAAAAAGTTTCAATATTGTTGCCAAGAGGTCACTTATTTAGGCTACCTCCTGTCAAAGGAGGGAAGAAGATTGACACCTGAAAGAATAAAACACATTTCTGGCATGTCTGTCCCAAATACGCAGAAGGAAGTTAGAGCCTTGATAGGTATGGCTTCTTACTTTAGGTTATGGATCCCAAACTTCTCACTAGTGATAAAACCGATGTTGGCCTTGACAAAGAAGGGCATTTCTTCGCCATTGCCATGGACCTCGGAACACCGGCAATCATTTGATTTGCTTAAGACTGCATTATGCTCTGCACCAGTTTTGGGCACACCAAACTATGAAAAGGCCTTTGTGTTGTTGGTGCATGAATGTGATGGATGTGCTTTGGCTGTATTAACGCAGGAACATGGAGGGAAGAATAGGCCGTGCGGTTACTTTTCTTCCGCCCTCGATCCTGTAGCATGCATTTTGCCAAGATGTTTGCGCGCTGTCGCTGCTGCGTCTGTTAAACAGAGTGAGGGAATGGTCCTAGGCCATGATCTAACCCTGATGGTGCCTCACTCTGTAGATGTTCTATTGAACCGAACTCAAACGCAACACCTCACTTCCGCACGGTTGACGAGACATGAATTGATTTTGTTTGCCCCTCACAGTCAAATTAAGAGGTGTTGTGTTCTTAATCCGGCTGAACTCCTACTTTTCCCGCAAAATACTGTTTGCGGTGACGAAGAGTCACATGATTGTCTGTATGCTACCGAACAAGAAACAAAAGGTAGAATTGATCTAAAGGATACTCCTTTGGTTGATGCACAAGGGGAGCTGTTTTGTGATGGCTCCTGTTTCAAACTTCGGGATGGTACATCCACAGCTGCTTATGCAATCACTAGATTGAGCACGGTTGTGGAAACCAAGAGAATCACGCATAACTCTGCGCAGGCCACAGAGATTATAGCATTGACCCGTGCTTGTGAACTTTCCAAAGGTCTTACAGTAAATATATATACTGATAGTCAGTATGCCTTTGGGGTGGTTCACAACTTTGGAAGACTTTGGTCAGAAAGAGGGTTTTTAACTTCGCATGGCACCAAGATTCAACATGGCTCCCTAATAGTACAACTACTCTCAGCGCTTGCGCTCCCTATTCAATTAGCAGTTATGAAGTGTGCAGCACATCGAAAGATTGTAGATGATATTGGAAAAGGGAATGCTTTCGCTGACCAGATAGCTAGACAAACTGCCACTGATCTCCTTACGGAGATATATGTTTCAAGGGAGACTGTAGATGCCTATGTAATGGATGAGGGTGTTGGATCTGTACGGGATATCCAAGCCAATGCCACATTAGAAGAATCCAAGAGTTGGGCTGAGGGCTTGGGGAAACTCGATGACAATGGGTGTTTGGTGGACACGGTTGATGGAAAATGGCTACTTCCTGATGCTTACGTGATGATGATGGTCATCATGGCACACAGTCCTACGCATGTGTGTGCCCAGCAGATAACGAAAATGTTAGAGAAAGTTTGGGTTAATGACAAAATTTCGAAAATTGCTCAGCATTACATCCAGAACTGCATGATTTGCCTACAACATAATGTGGGAAAGGGGACAGCAACTCTAAGGGGAAGTTTTGGGCCACCCTCTGTCCCATTCAAAGTAATCCACTTTGATTTTATTGAAATGGAACGTTGCAACAATCTAAAGTATGTCCTTGTGGTCATTTGTGCTTTCAGTAAGTGGGTCGAGGCTTTCCCTGTCAAAGATGCTACAGCCATGACCACTGCAAAGAACATGTTAAAGGAATTCTTCCCGCGGTTCGGTTTGCTGAGAGTTATCTGGTCGAATAATGGTCCACATTTTATCGTTGCTGTAATCCTACAGATATGTGTGGCATTGCAAATTGACAAACGATTCAATTCGGCTAGACATGCTCAGAGCGCCGGACTAGTGGAAAGACACAATGGTATCATCAAGAAAAAGCTTGCTAAAACGTGTGCCGGCACCAAACTAAAATGGCTGGACGCCTTACCGATCATGTTACTAGCCATGCGTACAACCCCTCAAACTAAGGCTGGCCTCTCTCCATTTGAGGTGGTAATGGGGAGACCTGCTAATATCTGTAATCTTCCAAAATGTCAAACTTTAAAGAATGTTGAAAATGTATTACTTTCAGACTATTGTAGTCAGTTGACTAAAAACCTGTATTTGATTTATCACCAGGTACGAGAGGCTTTACCTGTGCGATACGAGGGCCCGGGTCACAGCATACGGCCTGGGGAGTGGGTGCTCATGAAGTCCTTCGAGTGCTCTACCTGCCTTGCAACTCGATGGCGGGCCCATTCCAGGTCCTGCTGGTCACCCATACAGCGGTGCGCGTCGCAGGCCGGAAGCATTGGATCCACGCATCGCATGTCAAGAAACTTCCTCACCCAGTGCCACACGTTACAGAAGAAACAGAACCCCTTGCTAACGCGGCAACCAATGATCCCAAAGCAGTAAGTAGCACTGAGAGCGTGTCAGAGAATCTCTCTGAGCCCGTGAGGCTTGGGGAAGCTGCCATTTTGTCTCTGCACTCTCCAAAAAGTTTGCTCCCGGAAATTGCTGTTCCAACTTCACTTGCCTCTGATACGTTGCTTCTAACGGGAAGTGACAACACATTGTTTCCGGATCAATCAGTAACAGGAACAGCAAGATACTCTCTGCATTCGAGAAAATAGACATACGGCACGGTTCTGCTGTGCATCTGATACACATACCGCACGGTTCGGAAGGAAAGGATCATCAAGGGCTTGCTTTTGCCCAAATTTGAGGAAGGGGATTCTGGTGGCTAGGGTTGTGGAAGGACTAAGAAGTTGCGCGACCGGGGGGTCGCCAGCAATGAACATTGGGGTTTCCATCCGAAGACTACAATGCCTGCTACCGCCACCGCTTGTATTGGACTTGTAAATGATCGGGTGACCAGCCAGGACAATGGACAGAAAATCTGGGCCCCGAAAACGTATTGCTGTGCTTTTATGATAATATTTAGTTTTATAATAGTCACGGTTTTAGGCCTTTGGTACTTTGAAGAAACTCATCCTTTAGAGTTTTTGCTACCGACTGAAAATATACCCACTGTCCCTACACCTTTTGTACATTAGCATACTTTGCCTCCTAGAGATTTCTAGCATAGGAAAAGATATCATAATAATACTTTGCTACTTATCATGAATGCTACACATGCCATTTTTAATAAATCCAACTGCTGGGTCTGCTCACATTTACCGCAACATGGGGATAAGGGGCTAGGTTGGTATATTCATCCTTTACCGTTGACAACTGCCTGCTATGCTTCTCTTGGAGCACTGTTCTTTGGCCGATGGAATGATAGCGTCTCAGGGAACTTTGATGGCACCAATTTGAATAGTTTTGAGAAACGTGTTTTGACTCCCCTGGGATGCTCGCTTTTTGCAAATAGGAGTAAACCGAATGTTGCTTCTATTAGGCCTTCTGATAAACTGTCTCGTTCATTCCAATCTTTGATTTCCTTTAAAATGGCTCAGATAGGCAATAAGGATGCCATGCCTCCTTCCTACACTGTTAACCATAGCCCCGATTCAGTTTCTTTCGGCATACAGAGGAATGGTACTTGGTCAATGGGAGATTTTAAAGGTTGTGCCAACGTTGCAAATTTGACTGGGGAAGACAGACCTTTGTATGTAGGCGAACCTGTCTATTTCGTTTGCGGTAATGCAGCATTTCCATGGTTGCCCAGGGATTGGCAGGGAACTTGTTATTTAGGGATCCTGTTACCTAGGGTGTTCATAGCAAGTACTGTAAAAGTTTCAAAGGCTCGTCCACGGCGGGACGAGAATGGTGACATTCCAGCACAAGTTTTGGGAGATATAGCAAAATCAGTTGTGCCATTCTGGGGGCTGATAGCGAATTCCGAGGATATCAGGAGTCTAGCGAGAGTACTGGAGAGAACCATCAACCGGACCATGGATATACTCTACAACATGACATTAGAGCAGAAAGCAATAAGATTAGTTGCACTTCAGAACCGGATGGCATTAGATGTCATTCTGGCTGAACGTGGTGGAGTATGTAAATTAGTGGGGTCTGCTTGCTGTGTTTTCGTACCAGATTCCTCCCCAACTATCTTTAAGGCAATACAGAATCTGCACGTCCTTAGTTCCGAAGTGCATGTTCCCGAGGGAAACTGGGATCTTAGCGCTTGGTTCTTGACTTCTTGCGATCTTGGGGTTGGAAGGTACTTTCGTTCTTATTAATTATTTTGGGTATCCTGTTGTTTCTTTGTTGCTGTATTCAGTGTCTGCCTGTTATGTGTTCGATGCTAGGGGGATGTTGCGCGCAAGCGGTTCGATAGGACATAAAGTGTATGCCCCAGAAAAGACTTCAAAAGAATATATATTAAAGGATATTTTAGCAAAAGACCTAATGGCAATAGATATTTCCGATAGTGATTCAGGGTGCATGGACAATGATGCATGGAGTTATTTGCAAGGAGACCCAAAGTAGTTCTTAGAACTTCGCATAGTCCAAAAGGAGGGTTTGTCGGAATAGAAAGTATATCGTGCCTCCTGTTGTAATAAATATATTAATATTAGCCTACGCCAAGCTGCTCGAAAGTCGCTTGCCAAGGAAATCTGTGTTGCAAGGTCCTGACCTTAAATCTATGTAAGCCGCCATTTTAGGCCAAACCGCCATATTAGGATTTGTTGCATAAAAGTCACCCTGTGAGCTAAAATGGTGGACAATGTCATTGCAGAATACAACATGGCCGTCTTGACCTCTGTAGATAGCTAATGTGTAATTTGCCTGCAGGCCACTTGTTGAGGTCATGAACTGAGACCTTGTCCTTCATTGACCTATGTGTAGAAGGATTACTCGTGCAATGAAACTAATCCACGAGCATATGTTGAGACAATGTATTCAAATACTGAACAAAGAACATCTGTTTAACTACATTGTATTGATGTTTAAGAAGGCCTGCATGGAAAACTTTAGAATACACAGTTAATGCATACGCTTGTTGATACATATATTAAAGACAAACCAGTTATATGCGGTTATTTGAGACTTGGCACGAACCCTAGATTTTTGATGTATAAAGTGGAATATTTACCCGAAGTGGGGCTGGACATAGTGCCCACAATGTGTATAAAAAGCGAATGCATTCTAATGTACAACGTCTCTCACTGAACACACTGAACCACGCTGGAGTTCGTTGTGTTGTACTGAGGGCCGATAGCTATCTGATTTTGCTCTGTTTTTGTAACTGGATTCAGTATAAAATAAAGTACTTTGTATGTTCCTTTGTAACCCTTGCTTGGTGTATTTCCTTTTGGGGCACTCAGCCTCGATATTTTATTTCTGTTTTCACAACTGGTGCAGTGATTTTCCCCTTATTGTGGCTGATTTTCGGGGCACCAGTAAAGCACACATGTGGGTGGACAGCGTAACTTATTTTCAGAGGGTGGATGCAACACCTTTGGTTTTATTGAGGTTGGAAAACTTGCTCAAGTATTTGGATCACTCTAAATTGGAATGGAAGCTCAATATACACTTACAAATGTATGCGATCTTACCTCTTTTCGTTTATGGGTAAATTAAATATTTAATAAAAGTAAATGGATAATGAAAAAAGTTCAAAGAATGTGATAGATTTTAACATGCTACATCAACATTTATTAAACACATTTATAAAACACAATTAATGAATCAATTAAAAAAAGTAATACAATCATATGGATACAAACTATTATAAGAAATAGTCAGTGACTGTCTATATCCTTTAGGCGGTACTCTAATGAATGAGAGTAAACTAATAGATGAAGAAAGAAAAAAAGAACAACTGTTAATGTTCAATCAGCTTGTAGATATATACAACTTATTATTTCAATACACCCCATTCAACATATTATACAAGTTTTAGCTCTCAACACGTTTCTGTTTGCTACTTTCTGCAAAAGTAGAATTCCATTTCAAGAATAGACAAGTCCCAGACATCACTGTCATCTCTGTAGGTGAAAAAACTGGGGATGGGACCCCTTCTCCATTCTTGAAAATCAATCTTTTTCCCAGTTTTAAGTGGCAATCTACAAAGGGAACCTGCTAAAACCTCACACCAGTCCAAAATCAGAAGAAACCTTGAGTTCAATGAAACCAGACAAGGAGTAAACTGTTCAAAGTCTGAAAGACATTCAAAAAAAGGGAAAACTGATTTTTTACCCCATACAGAAAATGAGGGGCTGGAATCAGTGCTCACCAAAGTATGCCCGAGTAATGGAAGGAGTTTAATCAGCAAAGGTTTATTCAGGGAACTCCCAAAAGATCAGACCATTCCCACATTTAAATTGATTGACACATGGGAAATAGGTCTGGAAACCCCAAATTCCAAACATCTCCCGCCTAGCGAGTGTATGCAAAACATTTCTTTTGGCAACAAAAGCACAGGGCATGTTAGGCAGAGTGTGTATGCAGTACCCTTTGGGACCACTACACACAACTAGGACTACAGGTGTAAGCAAAACCAACCTTTGGTATAAGTCTGTACTACACAGTTTTATGATAGCTTTGCTGAGCAGGCAGGCTCATCGCAAGAGGGGAACGTGAGCTGTAAGGACGTCACACAGAGGTCTATAATTACAAGTATTCAAATAGACTCTTATACTCAAGGTTTCTTGGTAAACCACTTATTCATTTATTTCACAGTTAGTTTTAAACATTAACTGGAAGGAGGCAATCTATATCACACACACATATACTTCAGTACTTCACAATATCAGATTCTGAGGCATTTAAACTATTTTGAAAGAGGAGCAAAATGGCATTCAGAGCATTTGAAGTAGGAGCAAAAAGGCATAAGATAATAAAACAAATATTACAATTACTCTTAGACAGTGCAAATAGTTTGAGTTCACGGGAGGAGTTGATTCAATGCAAAAGGTTAGGCCAAAGTCAATGGGCAAAAGTCTTGTATAGGATAAAGCCGTTCTGGAAGTTACATGGAAAAGTCTTTGCCAAGGTTCTCAGAAGTAGTTTGTCAAATAAAGATTAATATGTTGGGTCACAAGCTGACTAGGTCTGCAAGTTTCCAAAATTTGAAGGACTTTCGCAGTGAGAGGTAATTTCTCTCGGTCGGGTTTTCACAGTAACTTACAATGAAGAAAAAGATGCAGCTGAAGAAGTCTGTTCCTGGCAGTTCCTTCAGATCTCACTGTTCCTGAGCCTCAGTCGTGGGGACAAGAGGGAGGATGTCGGGGGACCCCTGCACTGCACTGGGACTGGTCAAAAAGCTGGCAAAGGCAAATCTTCAATTCCGTAGCTGTAGTCAAGCACACAAACTGCTGTCCTTCTCCCTGGCTGTTCGATTTCCTGCAGCTCTCTGAGGAAAATACAACCAGCTCTGAGAATGGTATCCAGGTGGCTTACGAGTTGATTGGTCCCACCAACTCAAAGGGAGAAGTCATCCTTGAAGGGCTACTCTGTCTGGATGAACTTGGTGATTCAGACCTGCGGCAGGGCTTCACCAGGCAAACAAACGGTCCAGGAATTGCAGCAGCCGTCCTCTTCCAGCTCGTCTTCGGTTCGTTCAATCCATTGGTCGACTCTGCCTTCCAAGCCAAGAGACTTGCCTTTTATACAGTTTCCTCCCATTCATTCCAGCCTAGCTGCCACTCACCCAGGAGGGTTGCTGTCCTTGCCAGACAGTCAGCCAGGCAATCATACCAGAGCGCATTTGGGTCTCCTAGGAGACTAACCACAGGGAGTTTCGGGCACCTCCCTCACTCCTGCCCATGCCAGACATTCGGGCACCAGAGGCAGTCTTCAGTCCTGAAGCACGCCAAAGGCGTAGGACAAAGGGACGAAACCTGGTTTGGCATGAAGAGACAAACTCTAGAAGGACCTTTCCAAAAATAAATAGCGAAAAAAGAAGACTTGGACCTGTTTAAACAAAGGGGCCTCATACGCCATCTTGAAAAACATGGCTCCCGCGATTTAACGCTACTGGTGTTCGCGGTCGGGAAAAATCATGGTAGTTCATTGTAAAACCACTGCCACCAGCCATTTCATTAGGAAATGGTAGCATTTGACTGCTACATGAGGTTCTAGACATAGGGAATACTAAGTAACCCCTCCAGCACTCTATTGTAAGATAGGGTGTGCTGGGTCTAGGAATTTGAAAAGACTAGTAAAGTCAATTTCACTTTACTTTCTCTGGAAAATAGTAGTTTATCCCAGAGAAGGTATTTAAACCTTGGGTTAGCCTAAAAAGGCTTTTCCTGTGTCACTGCACTGAGGGTGCTGTGTGACACACATGAAAAGATGATGCTTATGGCATTCTCTAAAACTCCACAATCAAAGAACACAAGAGTAAAACACATTGAAAATACATGAGCGAGTGGGAAAAAAGGCTCACACTCTCGCCAGGTAAAAAAATCAAGTCCTCAAAAAGTTGCTGGGGGTCTCTAAGGAGAAGTGAATTAGCACATTTATGAGAATTCTCCCTATCAGGGCATAATAGTTGGGTCATGAGAGATATCCCTTGCACCTTTTATCTGGGAAGTGACATTCTCAACCAATTCACAATCAATTTGGACTTATTTAATAATAAAGCCTGGTCCTGACTGCGAGGTAACCCCATAGGTTTGACAACAGTGAAAGAACATTCTGGTCAACTCAATTGCTAATTTATGCCATTGAAGTTCAAGTGCAAGAAGAGGTTACCATCCCAGGACAGCAGCAACAATGTACCATTCCCCTCAAAATTAAAAGAGGACATCACCTTAAACATCAGGACACCTTTATACATTTAAATTCCCATCTCCAACAACAAGGTTTCTAATGAAATCTTACACCACTAGTAGACCTACAACATGACACCATTTGAATATTGGTGGATAACAGCGACCCTTGAAGTATCACTTTGGGTGCAGACACCTTTATTGAAATGGCAGTTTATTTCCCAACATTATTTTATTGATTTAGGTAATGTAATCACAGGACTAATTACAAACGACTGTTTTGGCATCAGCGACAGTATTCCTCCAGAAAAGATTTTTACTAGGAATGGGGGGAATTTCCTGGTGTACTCTAACTGCCCCTGTGGGGGTGGAAGATGTGATGATATCAGGAGGGAGGAGTAGTGTTCAAAGTCAAGGACCACTACCTCGAATCCATGGAACCTCCTGCATAGGATAACACAATCAAAAGAGATCTCCTAACCCAACTGGAGAATACCACTGAAATTGCCAAGCCCAAGGTCTTTCCAGGCTTCAAGCAGATGGTAAAGGAAAGGATAAATCTTGTTGATGCCTGTGAGATGAAGGAGCAAAGAAAAAAGCTGAAACAGGTCTTCCTGGAATTTCAAGATATTTTTTCAGTGGACTCAGCCGAGTGTGGACTTACCTCTATTTGTTCAACCACCATACCCACAGATCACAAGATGGCTTCTGTGTTTGTAAAACAGTACCAATTACCTCTCACATCCATGGAATCACTCACAGAGATTATTAAGAACTTAGAATCCTGTGGAATAATTTGTGTCAGATCCACTGTATCTTCAACAGCGTGGTACTGGTGATACTCAAACCAAACAGCCAATGGAGACTATGTTCAGATTGAACTTCTTAGGGCACAAGATCACCCCTATGGTTCTTAATCCCCATGCGAAGAGGGTGGAAGCCTTATTGAAATTTTAAAAAAAACCCTACTACTCTGTGAGAATTAAGAAGCTTTCTTGGACTCACTAATTATAGTCAGAAGTTCATTGAAGACTGTGGAAGGTCACTCAACCCTTAGTCCATTTATTAAAAGCTGGAGCCAAGTGGGAGTGGGGTCTGGAACAAGCTGAGGCAGTTAAACAACTGAAAATAAGCATTTGCCAGGCTCCTTGTTTGGCTTACCCCATAAAGAACAATGAGTTCTTCTCGGAGACAGGGTTCTCAGGTACTTGCCTAACAGCGGTGCTGTACCAAAAGCATGACTAGGTCAACAAAGTAATCTCGTACGCGAGCAAGACCTTGTCATTTGTGGAGCAAAAAGTAACACATTTATGACTGCGTGAAGGCACTCCTGACAATGGTTTGGGCAATGCAAATTTACCGTCCTTTCATCAAGGTGGTGCACATTATTGTCAAGACTCCTCACCAACCAACCCTTGCAATATCTCCAAAGTGATAGAATCCAGGTGGGGAATGTCAGTAATTTCAGAATTACTTCCTGGATTCTGTCCATATAAGGCTTTCCTGTCGAGGTCAGATATGGCCAAAACAAGAGTCACCTAGCACAAAGGTTGGCAGACTTGCATGATTGTGTTCAGGAAAAATGGCTCGAGGACGAAAGTCTAATGACCAAAAACAACATGGAGGCGTACTTAACTTCCCCATACAAGGTCTATGAAGAAGACACGTGTCAGGGGATACCCACAGTTTATGTGGGTGGTTGCTCCTACACTGTTGGTAACAAAGGGGAAAAAGAACTAGTGGCTAGCTATGGGATTGCGTGTGTGAATGATACCTCCTAACCCTCCTCTTGTCACAAAATAGGACCCCAAAGTAGTCATGTTGCAGAATCGATAGCAGTGTATCAAGCCATCCTCACTGCAGTGCACCACCAACTCAAAAAAACTACTCTGATTATGTCAGGAATGTGTCAGTGGAGCACCTTATTGACTGGAAGAATCGAGGAAGTCATTGTGCTAATAACAAGCCATTGAAGCATGCCAAACTGATCCAGTTAATTGACGATCTGGTAACCTCCAATGAGATGACCATCTGTTGGTATCACAGCGTTGCAGGTAATAAAGTGCAGTCTGTGCTACTTGTCATTTTAAGAGATGTAGTCATGTCTCTGATGCCCGAAGGGAGCTTCATTGGCACCCAGTGAAGCACTGCATCACTCATAAAGCCCTAACACTGATCCACAAGTGCCTGAATCATGAGGCTCCCTCATAGCTCTCAGATGATCCACCAACCTTCTTGCCGCCTTAGGTCTTCTGGCCAAGTGAGACTCTACCAACCCAAATTCAGACTTGAGGGGATCGGAGGTACCACGTTCAATGTCCAAGCACCCCTAGCCTGGAATGCTCTACCTACAGAACAGAGGAAGACAAACACTCTGAAAGATTTCAAAAGATGATCAAGACCAACCTCTTTAATCATCCATGGTAGCTGTTCACTCCATTACTCTGCCTCTGGTTCTTTTTTTTTGTTGTTAATCCTGTTCCTTTTATGTGTGCCTTGAGACCATTGGTGTGTGGCGCATTAGAAAAATTTAAATAAATAAATAAATATTGGAAGAAAATAAGGGGTCATTCCAAAATAGAAGGCCCAGATAAGATTGGGATATGACCTGGCTGACCGGCTGAATAAAACTAGAGATCTGCAGGGGGATTAAATAGAAACAGAATCCCTGCTGGGGGAAATCCAAGTTCCGCTGTCACCAGGTCACAAGCTTGTGCCAATAGTGAACTGCCAACAGCCCAGTGGAGTAAAGATACTCCCAATGTAGAATTGATCACTGCACAGAAAGAGGACCTTTCTATCAACACATTGAATACCCCATGAAGTTTTCTCTAACATAGTCGAATTATCCAGGTAAAACGGATCTAAGGTGTTGTTGAGGATTTCCAAGAAATTTCAGATTCAGGACAGTTTATTGTTACGGAGAGCCCTATATGGCTGCGACCAGTGAGTGGCACCTACCTCATTCCAAAGACATCTAGAGGAAACAAGTACATGTGCCATACTTGTTCACAAAGTGGGTAGAGTTTCTTCCAGCTCTGAATTGTAAGGCAGAGAATGCTGCCGCACTAATGATCAACCACATCTTCTCTCGTTTCGGCCTCCCACAAAGGAATAAGTCGGATCAAGGACCTCATTTTACCAGTGAGTTGATGACAAAGATGTGGAAGATTCTAGGGATAAATAGAAAACTCCACATTGCCTACCGACTGGCCTAATGCAGGGGTCAGGGGATGTGGAGAGATACAACAAGACAAATGTGAGTATCTTAAACAAGTTTGTAGCAGACACTGGACCCATTTAGGACATCCAATTATTGCTTATCCTGGTGGCTATTAGGTCTGCTCCATCTTCTGCAACAAAAATGTCTACATTTGTGCTTATGACCGTATGTAAAATGGTGTTACCTTAGCACAGGGGTGCACAACTGATTTTGACAGAGGGCCGAAAGTACCTTACATGAGGGCTATAGTGGGCCGAAAAGTAAATGTGGGCGGGGCGGTAGGCGGGGCATGGCAGGAGGCTTTTTAAACCCCCATGTTGTACTAAAACACATGGAAAAATAATGTTTTTGAGGGGTAACGATTTTTATTTGCATTTCAAACTTACATTTTGTACTACACATTTTCCATTGTTATAATTTATTTCTATTTAGTTATTGTATCTCGCCTGTTTAATTAACTTATATATATTTTATTGACCCTAGATTTGACATGCCATTATTTTGGACTGCTACAGTTTGCTCTTTGGGTTGCCCAAGAGGAGTATGGCCTTCGTTGAGTCAGATTTCCTCAAAAAGCCAAAGATGAACATCTCCTAACTGTGCCTGTTTTAGCTTTATTGTTGGGTTCACTCTTGGAGTGCAACACTATGCCCCATGGCCCCCTCACCGCAAACAAACACTATGCCCCATGGCCCCCTCACCCCAACCAAACACTATGCCCCATGTCACTCACCCCCAACCAAACACTATGCCCCATGTCCCCCCCACCCCCAACCAAACACTATGCCCCATGTCACTCACCCCCAACCAAACACTATGCCCCATGTCCCCCTCACCCCCAACCAAACACTATGCCCCATGTTCCCCTCACCCCCAACCAAACACTATGCCCCATGTCCCCCTCACCCCCAACCAAACATTATGCCCCATGTCCCTCACCCCCAACCAAACACTATGCCCCATGTCCCTCAACCCCAACCAAACACTATGCCCCATGTCCCCCTCACCCCCAACCAAACACTATGCCCCATGTCCCCCTCACCCCCAACCAAACACTATGCCCCATGTCTGCCTCACCCCCAACCAAACACTATGCCCCATGTCACTCACCCCCAACCACACTATGCCCCATGTCCCACTCACCCCCAACCAAACACTATGCCCCATGTCCCCCTCACCCCCAACCAAACACTATGCCCCATGTCCCCCTCACCCCCAACCAAACACTATGCCCCATGCCCCTTACCCCCAACCAAACACTATGCCCCATGGCCCCCTCACCCCCAACCAAACACTATGCCCCATGTCCCCCTCACCCCAAACCAAACACTATGCCCCATGTCCCCCTCACCCCCAACCAAACACTATGCCCCATGTCACTCACCCCCAACCAAACACTATGCCCCATGTCCCACTCACCCCCAACCAAACACTATGCCCCATGTCCCCCTCACCCCCAACCAAACACTATGCCCCATGTCCCCTTCACCCCCAACCAAACACTATGCCCCATGTCCCACTCACCCCCAACCAAACACTATGCCCCATGTCCCCCTCACCCCGAACCAAACACTATGCCCCATGTCCCTCACCCCCAACCAGACACTATGCCCCATGTCCCTCACCCCCAACCAAACACTATGCCCCATGGCCCCCTCACCCCCAACCAAACACTATGTCCCATGTCCCTCACCCCCAACCAAACACTATGCCCCATGGCCTCCTCACCCCCAACCAAACCCCCCATCCCATGGCCCCCTCACCGCAACCAAACCCCCACCCCCCAAATCAGCACACACAAACCAGCACCAATACAGACCCGAACCCCCACCCCCCAACTCAGCACACACACAAACATGCACCCATACAGACCCGAACCCCCACCCCCAACTCAACACACAAAAAACATTCAAATCAAAACATTCATACACATCCGACACCCACACCCCCACCCCCGCATCTCAACATACACACAAAATACATTCAAATACAAACATTCATACACATCCGACACCCCCCCATCCCCGCATCTCAACATACACACAAAATACATTCAAATACAAACATTCATACACATCCGACACACCCCCCCACCCCTGCATCTCAACATACACACAAAATACATTCAAATACAAACATTCATACACATCCGACACCCCCCCACCCCCGCATCTCAACATACACACAAAATACATTCAAATACAAACATTCATACACATCCGACACACCCCCCCACCCCCACACCTCAACATACACACAAAATACATTCAAATACAAACATTCATACACATCCGACACCCCCCCACCCCCGCAACTCAACATACACACAAAATACATTCAAATACAAACATTCATACACATCCGACACACCCCCCCCACCCCCGCATCTCAACATACACACAAAATACATTCAAATACAAACAATCATACACATCCGACGCACCCCTCCACCCCCACATCTCAACATACACACACAAACATAAAGCAAAACAAACCCGACACACAAACACAAACACAAACAGAGCACTTACCGGAGACGGGTTGGAAGGCTGGAAGGCAGGTAAGCTGGAACGCTGGAATCGTACTACGGCTGGCGTGGTCCAAGGCTGAAATGCCTTCCGGCATCAAGCCTTATGGACCACGCCAGCCGTAGTGCTGGCCCTCCATTGGTGCAGCACACACGCATTATGTGGCTCGTGGGAGCGACGTGGTGTGTGTGTGCTGAGCCAATGAGGGCCAGTGTTTTGTCCGGCCCGGAAGACAACAAAGACTTTCCTAATGGAGGGTGGTCGCGGGCCGCCCTCCATTAGGAAAGTCTTTGTGCCTCGCGGGCCGGACAAAAGAGCATGGCGGGCCGCAACTGGCCCGCGGGCCTTATGTTGTGCACCCATGCCTTAGCATATGCTCTACCGAACTCAGGAGTAGACATTGATAAATGTGTCCACTACTTATCATGAGTACATTAAAAATTTAAGGAAGCACCTTCAGCATGTTTTTGCTTATGCTCAGCACAATTTAGAAAAGTCAGCTGAAGGAATGAAGACCTATTATGATCTAAAGACCACCAAGAAAGAGTATAAAGTAGGTGAAAAGGTTTACCTTTAAAATTTTCAAAGGAATCAGACCAAGGAGCGGAAATGTCTTCCATCTTGGCTTAGCGTCTTTGAAATTGTAGATAAAATATCACCATTTGCCTACAAGATCTGCATCCCAAAAGGAGAACAGACAGAAATAAATGGGTCCACATCAATCAGGTGAACAGCTGTCACCCCAGACAAGCTTTACGGCTCCTTGAGGAATCAAATGAAAGTTGGGCAGAGCAACTGTCCAAGGTGAGAAAACCCCAGATGGAGACTTATGACAGGTGAGTAGTTGAACTAAATATTTGTTGGAAATATTAATGAAAAAGTATGTGATGTTTTTTTTTTTTTTTCTCAAATGGATGTTTTGAAAGGTTATATTTATTTTGATGTCATGTTTTTTCTCGAAGGCATTGTCTACCTTTTGGGGAAATATGGTGTGTCAAAAAAGAATTGAACCTTTCATTTCATTCTATTACTAGATCATTAACTATATTCAATTCCAGCCTGGGGGCAGGAGGGGAGTCCAGGGAGGACCCCAGGGTCTCCGAGAAGAAGGAAGGAAATGGGGTCCATGCTAAACCCCCCCAAACCAAAGACAGAGATGGAGGACGGAGCACACAATCCCTAAGGAAGGAGAATGAGAGGGTTCTGTTATGCATCCCCCAACCAGAAAGACAGAAGTGGAGGCCAGTGTGCCCACTCCCCAAGGTTGGAAATTGAGCCGGATGGGCTCCAAAAGAAAGGACAAAATAAAAGAAGGAAAAAAAGGACTTCAGAGTCAGGAACCACATACACCTGATAGCCCTGTCCATTCCCCACAGGGATAAAAGGTGCACCACACAAGCACAAGATGAGAAAGGCAGACCACACGACGGCAAAGCTATCCAAGTACGGCACTTCAAGAGGAGGAGAAAGACAGTGAGAAGCAACCTTGCTCTTTCCAACCCAGACCCAGAAAGCCTCCCTGAAAGGACTTGGAAGACCACAAATAGCCAGTGTGTTGCAGCAGTTGTAATCGGTACACAGAGCATGCCTACGCTGATAAGCAGGACAGAGGGAGACACCTGATAGCATGGTACTGCCCTTGACTCAAGATACACTGAAAAGCCAAGTGGTTCATCACTGCCAGTGAGTCGAGGGGTGACCCGACAAAGAAACAAAACTATGTTGAATGAAGTCACATAGTAGCAAATTGGGAAGATTTCAAAGAACTTTTAACTTTAAGGGAAAACCCTTTGCAGAGGGGTCCGGCACCACATGGGTGCTAATTCAAGAGACTCTGGTTAATCTGCCATTTTATTAAAACTACTGATACTAGAAGGCTGTAGGAGAGCCACAAGGAAAGGTCAAAGTGGCCATACAGGGATCTTACAAAATTCTCTGTACAGTCCAAAGTCTTTGACCGGCAAACAAATAGAAAACAAAGGAAGCAAAGGATTTGTAAAATTGCCAAGCAAGAGAGGAATGCCTACAGAACAGGCCAAAGCATGATGCCTGATGAACATTGTGAGTACAAAGAGTGAACCGACAGAGGGATGTCCACACTGAACTGTTTAAAAAGACATTAAGAATTGTGAATACAAAAGGTGAAAGTATCTTTGCATACAATCCACGGTGAACCCGACAGAGGGAGGCGGATATTTGAGAGGGGTCTGAGCACGGAAGAGGGGGACCCAGGGGTGAAGAAGCATCACCCAAAGAGATGCAAACAGTTGAGAAGAGGCTGAGGCCAGAAGAGAGGGATCCAGGGGTGAAAAGCCAACACCCACTGACACATGAAGTTAGCAGACCAAGTTATTTGAATCCAACCCTCCAGCGTGAACCCGACAGAGGGAGGCTGATATTCTAGAGGGGTCTGAGATTGGAAGAGGGGGACGCATGGGTGAGGAATCACCACCCAAAGTGCAACCAGAAAGAACATTTATTAAACTTTTGTTTATTATTTTGAAACTGTCAGGCCCCCGGAAACAAGAAAACGTAACTACCGAAGGTCCTGATGTCTTTAAGAACTTTTTAGTGGATGTGAGCCCAGAAGAGGGGGATCTAGGGGTGAAAATTCATCACCCAATGTGCTCGTGGAAATTAACTTGTATTTGTTATTTCGAATACATCAGATTTTCGAAGGCAAGATACTTTTTATAGAAAAGAGACTTAACCACCGACAATCCTTATGTCTGAGAGCCGAATTGCCACCTCGTTCTGGGGAAAGCTTTAGCGTGTGCTGTGCTCAGGAGTCAGACCTTTTCTCGTGCTCAAAACATGAAGAAGGTAGACTCCCCATCTACCATATCCTGACTTATCATTTGTGAACACATCTTTGTTTCTTGTGAACCTTATCCCACACTCTTTTTATATTTAGCGTAATGACTGGCAATAGGTTTTTATTAGTATAGGCCCTTTTATTTGACAAAAACGCCACTAGGACTGCCTTATTATTATTTGATTTTCATAGCTTGCTCCCATTTTAGATTTAGGATTAGATTAAGTGTTTTTCCAACCCACTTATACAGTTTAACTAACACCCTTGAAATGTGATCACTTGTCCCTATCTATTCTTGATACAATGCCTTCCTTACAACAGGGGATGGGCTTGGGGCTTGGAGAGAAATGGCAAGACCAATATAAGCTGTGAGAATTCTTGCAGGGCACTGACATATTGAAATCATGACGGTTTCATCACTGGTATATAAAGTGAATGCCCTATGAGGGAAGGGCAGAGTTGATAAAAATCATCAAAGGAGATCTACTGAAAATTTCCTCTGGGGGAAACATTGTAAGGGCTGAGGATTTCTATTGCTGGAGAGCCTATAAAGCAGAGTTTGTTATTCTTCACTGCAGCCAGAGAGAGAGAGAGAGACGTGCTGGAACATCCAATTCATTGAAGTCCCAGAATCCTGTTTTCCCCCTAAAAACGAAGCTGCTCAGTCCCTGAGGGGCAGGTCCAGTGATTTCCAAAAGTAAGTAGATTGTCTAACAACAGGTCAGCAGAGGGTATATTTAACAATCCAATTCCCTTTCATTGGTGAGTTATTTTCCATTAGTGGGTGGGGAGGAGAGGAAACTGTGTAGATCCTTAGCCTATTCGAGTGAATATAAATGTAATTAATTCCCAGTTAGCAAAACACACTGGGGTGATTTATGTTAACGTTCAAAGTTAACAAAGCACACTCCTAGCATATGCTGGAAACTATAGCCCGTAATGTGATTGGATAATCCTAGTTTTCCAGTTGACCCCAACTTCTTTAGTTTATTCCAAACCAAAAAAAGATTTCCTAAACTGCCAACTTCCCTAACACAGGCCTTTCAGTGTATGGGTGTCTGAAAATCCCAAATTTGTAAATTATCCAAATTTTACTGTTAAGCTTTTCCAAAATAGGCCTTTGAGTGGAGGGGGGGTCTGGAAATCCAAAATTCCCAATTCATCCCCATTTTACTGTCCAGCTTCTCCAACACAGGCCTTTAAGTGGTGGGGGGAGGGAGGTCTGAAAATTCAACATTCTTAATCATCCACATTTTTCTGTCCAACTACACCAACACAGACTTTTAAGTGAGGCGAGTCCGAAAACAAACTTCTAAAACTGTCCCCAATTTCTAGACCTGGCCTTTGAATATAAGGGTGCTGCATATAATTGATGCATGGGTTTTTGGGGCTGGGGGGAGAAGTGCTTGCAAAAGTGAGACCTCATGGACCCAACATTTTAAACCAAACTGCTAGCCTTTTTAAGCACACAGGAAAATCGAAATTACCAGCACTGCATATGTTAAATGAGTTTGTTCATTGACCAGTGTTGATTATTCCTTGAATTTAAATCTGTATATGTTTTGGGATTTAAGTTTTCCCAACCAATTTGTGTGATTTATTTATGAAAAAGAAGTTTAACTGTGAGCCACATAGAAGGTGACATGAGTAGTTTTTGTTCAATCTCCATGACCTCTAATTCAAAAAAATATAAATATATTTTCTTTACACCAGCCTGGTTCTTGGCTCATCAGTGGCACATGGGGAGGGACCACGGGCCATGATATTAATCTGTAATAGGGCTGAACAAAGAATGCATTAAACAGTTTGTTGGTGACACCTTGATTGGGGAGGGAAGGACCCTGGCTCTCTTGATTTTGAGTAGCGTGAGAATGTTTAAGTAGGGTGTTCTAGTTGATCTTGTGGATGTGGAGAGGTGTAGTCTTGCAGCAAGGTAGGGAAGTGCAGTTTGATGGATACACTTGTGTGTTAGAGCAAGCGCCTTGAAGAGTACTTGTTCTTTGGTAGGGAGCCAGTGAGCTAGCTTCCTGGTGTCCGTGATGTGCTCTCTTTTAGGAATCCCGATGTCTGCGTGCAGGGAGTTGTTTGAAAAACGTGCAGTTTTTCCATGTTCTTTGAAGACGTGCCTAAGAAGAGGGTGTTGCAGTAATCTAGTCTTGATCCTGTAATGGCTCTAGCAATGGTGATACAGTTGTCCTTGGAGAGGAAAGGTTTGACTGAGTTGAGGATTTTGGTGTGTTACGCTGCGGAGGATGCAATGGCATTGATATGCCTAGTCATGTTTAAGTTGGAGTCTAGATAGACTTCCAGAGCTCTTAGAGTCTGTAACTGGGATTCTGATTCTGTCAATGTTGAAGTGGCTGAATTGCGAGTAAAGGTTTTTGAGTGTTTCAGTGGATCCTATCAGGAGTAGGTCAGTTTGCAGAGTTTAGACAGAGTCCCTTTGTCGCCATCCAAGCCTGGAAGGTGGAGTAGATTTCAGTGCGGGTCCTGGAGTCAGTGTCATAGTCGCCTGTCAGTGTGAGGAGTATTTGGGCATTGTCCACATAGTTGGTGTAGGAGATACCCAGAGAGTTTAGAATGTGGAAAGGGGGGTTCTGAAAAGATATTGTAGAGGGTGGGTGAGATTCATGATCCTTGTGGGATACCACATAGGATGATGGTAAGCGTGGCGAAGGCTATGTCGTAAACAACTAGCATGGTTCTTCCTTGTAGGAAGGATGAGATCCAAGCCGTTGCTTTAGGTGAGAACTTAGCCGTGGGGGCTAGATGGTGGCATAGGAATTTGTGATCACAAGGTCAAATGCTGTGTGTTGAAGGTGGACTCTCAATAAGCTGTTACAACAAAGAGTGTCCATCTTTAATATATTTTCCATGCCACTTTACTTGATCGCAAATGGTTTCAACCCCAAAAGAATTATCATTATTTCTTTTTGTTTCTGTTCTAATAGGAGGTCAGTCAAATGCCTTTGTATTCCTTCACTCAAAACACTCTAAACGCATGGGATGTCAGACCTAGGACCTTTAGACTAGTTCAGGTCATTATTGTAATTTCATATTTTCTAGTCTCTGCAATGATTGGTTAATTTTGATCAGCAATAATCAGAATTATGGAGTTCAGATATAATGCCCCAGTTCTTCAACATCTCTAATGGAATGTACCACCGTAAGGACTCCATAACTGTTTTGTATCATAAAATACTTTGGCCTCACTCCTTTGCAAAGAACCATGGGAAGCACCAGCACTACCTCTAAGCATATTCTGATTAGTCAACCATGAAACCTTTGTGATTGCACCAAAACCTTTTCTAATTTAATATCACCTGCAGCCAGTTAAGGGTATGTGTCCTAGAAAGCTACATTAGCATTGTTTTTATTTCATTGTATTTCTTTATTGTTATAAATCATTCACTCTGCCTGCTGTACATAGATAATACAGATAAGGATAACTGGAGGCCAAATATTCTTTTGTTCATGTGAATAGAGTCATAAGTAGAGGTCACTATCTGATCATAAAGGTGGCCGGTTTTGGTGCAAAAAATAATTGCTAGGAATGTGTGGTTTATCTACATAAAGATTAAACCAAATAGTGGTACTGCATTAAGTCACTTATACATTGAGAATAATGTGGACACTCCCCACTGCTGACCCACGGACCTGAGTGTAATGGGATAAGGACTTCAGTAAATGATCGGTCAAACCTGAACTTGCAAATTTCTTCAAAAGTAGAACATGATTCCCAGAATCAAACTCTGGTGTGAACTGAAATCTTTGCACATCCATTTACACCAAGGTCTAACCAAGCTATCCCTCTATTTCTTCTAGGTTATTCTTAAACTGCATTTTTTGTGAATGAAGCAAGGTACTTCCCAACTTGCTATTTTCTAGAACTCTGTATTGCCGAGCAGCGAGGGTTAACCATGAAGTGTAATGCAGACAGACCATTAGGCCCCATGTTTTGTGAGATATTAAACGCCAGTCAAAACCTCTCACTTTTACACATGTAAGCTTGAAAGGAATGATCATCTTGATATTCGAAGCCAAATCTTAGCTGACAAAGGTGATACCATCATTCTTCACCGGGCCTTGCTGGCAGAATATATTACGTGGCCTGGTGTTGAGGCCCTGTAGTTATAGTTAAGTTGCTCAACTAATAGAAAGAACACTTTTTGGGTGGCTTATAACGTTGCCTTCACTGGACTAATCCTCACCAAACTTTGCAAACAAAGTATATGTCCCCTTTGGAATGATTTCTTTGTCCTGGGGGCCAAAGGTATAGGGTGGGGGTCTCAAAATATCTAGAAATGCTTGTATACTCAATGGAAAACCTTCTTTGCTTGCGCCTACAGCCCAAACCACTGGACAGATTTTCACAGAATTTGCGCCAGGATTGGCGGATTGGACCCAAACGCCTGCTTTTGTAAATTTGATGTACATCCATCCAGTAGTATTTTTTTAAAAATGGGCAATTGGTAGTCCCAAAAAATGTGTGATATCTGGGTCCGGCCGGCAGACTCATTTCCTGATTCAGAGTCTACGGACCCTCTTGAACAATCAGAGTCCAGCGTGACATCCACGTCCACGATTGGTTGTTGGAAAACATGAGCGGCATCTGATACAAAAGTCTGGAAAACTGGGGTTATTTGGTATGACATGATATGATATGATATGGCATTTGTAACGCGCCTATACCCAAGTGTTTCAAGGCGCGACGAGGCAGGGAGGGGGGAACAAGGGGAAGACAGACAACGATCCTACTAGGCCAGGTGTCATTCAGACCGCGCAAGTGCAAGGGGAAGGGGAGGGGGGAAGTGCAGTACAAGTAAGTAGAATAAAGAAAATAAATAGGGCCAACTGGTGGCAAGTGCAAGGTAAGTGCAGACAAGTGCTGGGAAAGGGGGGAGCTGTAGGGATAACAGAAACAGTCCCTCAGTGCAGGGGTTGCCAGGGAGGCAGTGCAAGAGGAGAGTGGCTGGGCCCAGGACCGAGGTCGGTGAGAGTGGCCCAGTTGCAGATTAGGTGCAGATTCAGTCGAGAATTTTGCAGGGGAGAGGGAGAGAGAAAGCAGAAGCAAAGAGGAAGGTTTTGAGGTGCTTCCTGAACCGGAGATGGGTCTCCTCAAGTTTCAGGGAGGTAGGAAGGCTGTTCCAGAGGGAGGCCCCTGCCACGGCGAGAGATCTACCCCCAGCTTGTTGCTTCGAGAAGCGGCTGACCCTGAGGGAGTTGGAGATTGATGAGCGAAGGGCTCGGGAGGGAAGATATTTAGGAAGAGAGAGTTGAAGGTATTTAGGCCCCAGGCCCCAGAAGGCCTTGTGGACAATGCAGAGGGTTTTGAACTTAATCCTCGCAGGCACTGGGAGACAGTATAGAGATTTCAGTCCTGGAGAGATACGGTCCCTGGGCTTGAGGCCAAGGACAAGTCTCGCAGTTCTGTTCTGGATGAGTTGCAGGGGGCGGATAGTGGAGGCAGGCAGATTAAGATAGAGGCTGTTACGGTAGTCCAGCTTCGAGAGAACCAGGGCTCTGGAGACAGTGAGCTTCTGGGGGAAGGCGAGGAAGGGAAGAATACCTCTGAGGAGGTGCAGCTGGTAGTGTGATTTCTTAGAGACGTCAGATATATGAGGAGAGAAGGAGAGTGTGGAGTCGAAGATGACACCGAGGTTTTTTGCCTTGCAGGTAGGAGCAGGAGGAGGGCCATGCGAGGCTGGCCAGAGAGCTACAGGGAAGGAGGGGGTGGGTGTGCCGATGAGTAGAATCTCAGTCTTACTAGCATAAAGTCAGAGGTCATTGGCGGCACACCATTTCTGGATGGCAGACAGACAGTCAGAGATGAGGGAAGGAGAGGAGGAGGCCGAGGGTAGCCTGAAAATGAGTTGGGTGTCGTCCGCATAGCACTGAAAGTAGGGGCAGAGAGCGGCGATGCGGTGGGAAAGGAGTGCCAGATACTGGTTGAAAAGCCAGGGAGAGAGATTAGATCCCTGGGGAACACCACAGGTGGAGAAAAATATGTCAGAGAGGAAGGACCCAAGTTGGACCTGGGAGGGTCGATTGGAAAGGAAAGAGTTCAGCCACGCCAGAGCCTGACCAGTGATACCCAGGTTATCACGGAAAAGGGCCTGGAAAGGGTGGGGAAGTGGAATAAAACTGATATGGAGCTGTGATCATAGGTGAAAAAAGGTTTGCAGGTGTTGCTCAAACTGGGAACATCACTGTGGATAGCGCAGTGAGAATAAAGCATGTAAAACACATTTGGGGTTATTTTGTGGCCAGAAGAGGACCTGGGAAGGGTGGCAGAGTGGAAAAAGTTAAGATGGAGCCATTTTTGTAAGTGATAACAAGTGGTGCAGGTTTAATTCTATTATGGTGGTTGCGGCCAGGATAGGTAGAAGGGCTGCACTGTGCTATTGTGTCTGTGGACACAATGGTAGTCAATGGATCCAAGCATGCCATCCAGATCCTTGAAGGGGGTCATGCATGGAAAGGGGACTGCAGTGATTGTGGATGTCCGCGGACATTGGTGGATCATCCAGTCAGGTTCTGTGGTTGTGGTGTACAGGAAAAGAGGGTAGCAGGTTTTCTATTGTTGTTGGATGCAGTGAAGATGTCTGTAGCTATGGCTATGAAGTGGCAGAGTGTGTAGATAGTGAGAGATTCTTGAAATTATTCATTGATTGGCTACAATGAATCTTGTGACATCTCTGCAACTATTGGATTAGAAGAAGTAAGTGTTTTGTGGTATGCAGTTTGAGGGTTAAACTGGGTGACCTTGTTGCCATTATGTAAGAGTATGGCTCACTTTAAACATCCAGATATTATTGTTGTGCATTGTGGCGGCAACAGTTTGGGCTATATAAGTCCAGTATATTTGCAGATTGACATGACAAATATGTTGATAAGCCTAATGGAACTGTTTCCAGCTGCAAAGATTGTTTGTACCCAAATCAACCCAAGGTAAATGTGGAGATGTCCACATTTGTTTTCTCCACAAATCGAATAAGCTAGGCACCTTGTCAATAACGATGGCTGTGCGTTTTGTAATATGGTTTAGGGGTTGTATCTTTTGAGAATGAAAATGTCAAGTTGGATGGTGTAAATACTTTTTAGAATGATGGAGTGTATTTAACTGATGTTGGCAATCTGATTTTTCTATGGAATGTTACAAATGCATTGAACAAGTTAATGTGAACAAGATGTGGAATGTATACTAAAGCATTTCTTAGTAGGTGTAGGACATAAAAATGAGAACAAAAAATGTAACCTCCACCCAAAAAAGTTTCTTTTAAGAGCTACCATTGTAGAATAAATGTTTTAAATGGAGTTTAAACCTCCCCATCCCCTTCAATTGGTATTGCCTTCCGTGGACAACATGGTAGTCCGCAGACCCTATATGTACAATCTGGATATTTTAAGGATGCTGGCATAGAAAGGGGACTACTGGTTTTGTGGGTGTGGTGTACAGGAAGAACGGGAAGCAATAGCTATCTTTGTTGTGTTCAGTGCTGATGGCTATGGATTTGAGGAAGCAGAGGGTCTGGTTAGTGAGCGATTCTTGGATCCATTGGGTTAAGGTGTACTGGGATCAGTGTGGATTACCTGGAAATCTTGGATTTCAAGAATTTGATGTTTTCTGGTTTAGTGTTCGAGGAATAAAGTGGGTGGAATTGCTCCCTTTTTGTGAGAGTATGGTTACTTTGAAGCATCCGTACATCATTGTAGTTCACCGTGGAGGCAATAGTTTGGGCTATGTCACTGGAATATCATTACAGTTTGCAATGAAGGATACATTTTCATAGTTTATGGAACTGTTTCCACATTTGAATATTAGTTTTCACTTGGATAGCTGAAAGACATATGTGGATGCGTTCCAATTTATTTTGTCCACAAATTGACAAAGCAAGGTGCAATGTATACAAATCTGTATGCGCCTTTTTGCAGGATGTTGGAAAGACATCTTTTCAGAGTCAAAATATCAACTTTCATATTGTCAATTTCTTTTTGAAGAGATGGAGTGCATTATACTATTGTTGGCAATCAGATTTTTCTGGGAAATGTTAAAAATGCATTGAAAATGTTTCTGTGAACACATAAAATATGGATTGAAGTATATTTTAGCACTTGTAATAAACAAAAAGGAAAAACTTAAATAAATTAGTTCAGTAGAACAATTGTTACTTAAGCATATAAAACCAAATAATCCCAAAAATAGATAGATTTCAAAAAGTAAAAAAAAAGGTTATTTTAAGAGCCATCATTTTTGAACTCCTGAAGGTGCAAAAAGGCCCGATACTTAGGGGCAGGTGGACAGGGGAAGATGTTGTGTGTGCCTTAAACCTATGGTAAGGGGCAGTGTTTCTCATGCTCCTTGAATGCAGCCTTGAAATCACTTTGAATCTGCTCCCCCCTGTAGAGTGGTGTGTTGCGGTATATACAGAGTACTGTTGTCTTGGAAAGATATGGATCAACAGCCTCTGTTGTGGCTTGCAAGGTAGCTGGTGTGATCTTCTGGCCCCCAGTAGTAGCCTGTGTGGTGGCAGTATTGGTTGAGGAAGATGAGGTTGAGTAAGTCAGCCTACTACTTTCTGAGAAAAGAACAGCCTTTCTCAGAGCATCCCAGTGGTTAGATATGGTGTGGAGCTGCATGGAGGTGGTCCTGTAGGAGTATTGCCCAGATTGTCCTTGACTGAGTACAATGTACATTTCATCTTGGTAGCCTTAGCCTTCGGTACACCCCCAACGCTGGTAAAGAACCACCACACCCATGACTCTCTCTGGGTGCTGGAGGTAGGCATTTCCTCTATCTCATCTTCCTGGTCCTCTTGATTATTTTCTGCATCATTGCACATTTTCCGTTGTCCAGGCCCTCCAGCTGGTGGTGGTGGTGGTGGTGGTTTTGGAGGTGGTGGCTCCTGGGAGAAGCGATGGCCATGGCTGTTGGCATTTGTGAAGTTAAATAGCAGTTGTGCTAATATTCCTTCACGCATGTTCTCTGTCCCGTATTGCAGATAGAAAATCAGTAAGAACAGTTCTAGGAGCTGTGCAAGGGTACATTTTCAGCTTGAAACTTCCTAGATCAGCTGAACATGCAGTTTAAAACAGTTTGTGAAGAGCAGAACCATTTGTGAATACGTTATCATGCTGCGTGCCATGTGTGGTCACTGTTTGTTTGTTTATTTCATTTGTAATGCGCACCAGACCCGGGGGTAACAGGGTGCAGTAGTTACGACAGATGCAAAGCTTAAGTTACAATGTTACAGTGTTACAAGAAATAGTCAGGAATACAGTGAATGTACAAGTTGTGCACACAAAAGAATCACATAAACAACAAGATATACATTGAATGAATGTACAGACGTAGCACCAGAATATGAATAGCCCTAAAGTAAGGCCTACAGGTCAGTAGATTTGAGCAGGTTAATGTAGTTGCATCTAAAATTCATGTAGGGTTGATCTTCTCTAAGTGGGTGTGGCAGAGAGTTCCAGAGTTTAGCTGCTTTTAAACGAAAGCTGCAACAACTTGCCTTAGTGAGCCTAAATCTGGGAATATTGAGGCAGTTCCTGTTGCTCAGACTCAGAGGTCTAGTGGAAGTTTTCCTGTGGAATATGTCAATGAGATAGCTAGGGGCGGCATTGTTGAGTGCTTTGTGAGTGAAGGATGCAGTTTATAGGAGGATTTTATTGCGGGTTGAGAGCCAATTGTTCTGATGCCTAGTTGCTGAGATATGTGATCTTCTGGTCACACCAAGTGCCATTCTTAAGGCATTGTTTTGGAGGATTTGTATCCTCTGAATAGTCGCTTTATTGGCGCCTATGTAGATGGCTTTGCAATAATCTAGTCTGGAAAGTATTAAGGCTCTAGCTGGGATCAAACAGTTGTCGTTCAATGAAAAGGGTTTGCCGGTCCTGATAAGCTTACAAGTGTAGGCAGTGGCAGAGGCCATTGATTTCACTTGTTTATCGAAGAAGAGGGTGGAGTCAAGGTCGAAGCCAAGGGTCTTTACCTCTTTGGCTACCTTGATGAGGTTTCCATCAAAAGTAAAATATGAGTATTCCTGGCCTAATTTCTTGAGGTTGGTATGGGTGCCCAGGATAATGAGCTCAGTCTTGTCATCATTCAGGCATAGACCGTGGGTAGCCATCCATGGGTGGATGATGAGATACACTCTATTCACCAATGCCAAATCCTTGTTGTAATCCCCAGAAAGTGGAAGGAGAATCTGATTATCATCTGCATAGGAATTGTAGGTGATACCCAGAAGGTCCAGATCATCAAACAGGGGCTTGGTGTATATAATGTATAGTGTAGGGGAGACACACAATCCCTGGGGAACACCACATCTGATGGGGCTGAGGGGGTCCGCAGTTGCTTATGGGGAGAAGACCCTCATGGTTCTGTTGCTCAGGAATGATTCTATCCATCTGTTAGCCTCTCTAGAAAAGTGAGCTGCAGAGTCCAGGTGGCCGCGCAAGACCTTGTGATCCATGAGGTCAAATGTGGCTGAAAGGTCAAGTAGAAGAAGGAGGGCAGCTGTAAGTGATTTCAATCTGGCACATACCCAAGTATCGCCCAGCATGTAGTGCGCAAAAGAGACCCTTATTCATTTTTATGTATAAATTCAATATTCTGAACGATATACCACTCATATCAAACCCTTCTCCTGAGGCCCCCGGGTCACACTGAACCAGGAATCAGGCTAGTTTGCAAACATAAATATTTATTTATGTATTTAGAATTTAATTCACAATATATTTTAATATAATGTATAGTGTAGGGGAGACACACAATCCCTGGAGAACACCACATCTGATGGGGCTGAGGGGGTCCGCAGTTGCTTATGGGGAGAAGACCCTCATGGTTCTGTTGCTCAGGAATGATTCTATCCATCTGTTAGCCTCTCAGAAAAGTGAGCTGCAGAGTCCAGGTGGCCGCGCAAGACCTTGTGATCCATGAGGTCAAATGTGGCTGAAAGGTCAAGTAGAAGAAGGAGGGCAGCTGTCAGTGATTTCAATCTGGCACATACCCAAGTATCGCCCAGCATGTAGTGCGCAAAAGAGACCCTTATTTATTTTTATGTATAAATTCAATATTCTGAACGATATACCACTCATATCAAACCCTTCTCCTGAGGCCCCCCGGTCACACTGAACCAGGAATCAGGCTAGTTTGCAAACATAAATATTTATTTATGTATTTAGAATTTAATTCACAATATATTTTAACAACAATCACCAATGGGGTGACAGAACACTGAATAATATCTTTAATGCACTAGGAATCAAGTTATGAGCACCAAAAACAATGCAACCAAGAAAAGATAACTTTTGGGTTGGTTTGGAACAGATAGTGCTATGGTTAGAGGTTCCTCCTGCAACACCCCTCAACCCACCAATAGGCAATCTAAATGGATGTGAGGAAAGAGCAGGTACTCAGGAATAACACAAATCAAACAGAATATCACTCCCACCTTCCCCCTTTAGATACAAGAGAAAAACGCCACCTTCCCCCTTTAGATACAAGAGAAAAACGGAATTAACTTTTCACTGTCAGAATGGCTTTGCAATTGGCTGAGCAAAAACAACAAATGTGGTAAAAAATTCTTAAATTATTATAAATTTCTACGGGAGCCGTTTTGTACAGATGCAAGCAAACATCAGCAATGATTTAATCAAAAGGAAACAGTTGGAATCTCAAAGTCAAAGCGGGAAATAACTTAAAGCTATTCACACGTGTAAAACATTTCAAAATGTCAATACGCGGCAAACTTTTCCTTGTGCGATTTTTGATACAAAGGGTCCATCGCACTGTTTCTTTTCTTAATCAAATCAAGAAGGAATTATGGTTTAGGAACACAGATGAGAGAGAAGTCAGCGCAAGGATAGTTCTAACAATACTATGGTTCTGAATTAAAGATGGGATGGGTTTGAGATTGGGATCATACAATGCAGATATATTATGGGTTACTGTTCTTCCTATTAATACTGACAGAATAAGTTATTAACTTGGACCGTCAGCTCTGGTCAATGAATTAGGTCTGGTCTACCGACACAGGGCACTTCTGGAGGGATTTGGATCAGCGGCGCAGTTCTGGTCAATTTTGGACAGCACCTCCGACTGGATTTGGAAGGGCCCCTTCTGGTTACTGGACACGGTAGATAGCTGGATGCAAGTTTTCAGCGGGCAAGCCTAATGGTAGCCAGCCAACCTGAATTAAAATGAAGTCCCTTCAAGTTTGGGATTTTCGTATTTGGTCAGGCTAGCAATAATTTCTAGAATAAGATGCTGCACTGACATCAGGGTGGGTCTGCAAGCAGGGTGTTCTGGAAGCAGTGTCTATGTGTAGTCAAACTCCTATATTTATCCATTACACATTTTATGGCACGGGCAGAACTTCAAAACACACCCCCATGTCTGTGAGTGGCTAAAGGCGTGTGCTTTGTTTTGGTTGGCAGCCTAGACAGAGCTGTCCTCTTATGACAGGATTTAGAAACTCCCACCTGGATTTTTCCCAAAACATACTTTTGCACATATGTACATTTCTACCATTATGTACCCTCATAAAATGAGACACATATTTTTCACATTTGATTGTCTACATTTACATTCAATTTCCATCTTTGTGAGAGCTGTATTGGTAATTCTATGGATTTTTATCAGTTTTACCCATAACACTTTGTATTAATCATCTCTAATTTGACACATCTCTGGGTGCTGATCAGTGGATCGTGTACATACAATCTTAAGCTTGCAACATTAATAGTTTTGCCACAATCAGTGTATCTTTGTTCCCTTATGTAATAAGAACGCCTACCACATCTTCAACTGTCTAGCATGAGTTCAGATTTATAAGTGTGCATTTTTCACTTGTCTACTTATTTTGGCTGTCATGTTAAATGTCATAAAGTTCTGAGGCAAAAACACGTAATTTCCATTCAAAATCCAGTCCAGGTTATTTTTTTCTTACTTCCAAAGTGAGCAGATGACCAGTCCTTTGAAGTTCACTGAGAAACCTCCCCCACATCCTGCTCCTCCTTGCACAGGCCAATTCTCAGCATGTCCTTTGTTCTTTGGTCAGCCCACAGATGAATGTCTAATGCAGCCCATTGAGTGGCTTGCTGGGATTCTGCATGAACCATTAACAGCCATTAGCCTTCCTGTTCTCAAGGGAGTGTCAACGGAGATGTCAGTTTTCCCAGGCCAGGCATTGTCAGATAAGAGTTCACATGTGGATTGGCTTCAGACTGCATTACTATACATTACAATCTTATCAGTTCACATATAAAATATAAACCCAGTGTATGAAGGATTTAAACCTTTTAAAAGAATTAGCCCTTCACCAACATACTTGAAATAGTGGATTTTGCAATTTTTCAGGACAAAGAAAATACATTTAAGCTTAGTTTTACAGCCAATTTCTTTAGGCAGCTGTCAGGAGTGATGCCTGGATTCCTCTGACTGCCTGGAGGATCCATGATTCCGGCACACTTTCCTTTCAATAATTCACTGGGGAAAATAACTGAACTTAGCACTAAAACAGCACTTTGAAGATTGCCATTGATTAGGAAACTGTGTTTAGGGGCATTTTCGGATTTTAGCCATTCTGTTTGTTTGTTTCCAGTGACAGATGACAGCAGTGATGACAGATGACAGCAGTGATGACAGATGATGGCAGTGATTCCTGCTTTTACACCGCTTTGCCGGGGTATGTGGCAGGGCATGCAGGTCTTTTGATAGGTTAGGAACTATGCACAATTTTGCAGACTTGGTGCACACATGGGGTTATTGCCTCCATTCTTGGCAATTTTCTTTCCCCATTGGCAAAGGGGTGCAGAGTGGCGCAGTGGCGTGTATAACAATACTCCACACTGTTTTGCCTTCATCTCTTAGTTCATCGATGTGGGTCTTCAAGTCGATGAGGGCATTAAAATATGTACCCCAAGCTCCATAGATATTAACTGTTCAAATAAAGTTAGCAATTCTCAATTAATAGTGGTGCTTCCTCTCAAAGGTAGAAACATGTTCATTAATCTCAGGGTTAGGTCATAAATCTTTCCCTTCAATTGGAGGGCCATTGTTTGATCATGCTCAGCTGAGAGACTTATGATAATTAATGGTACTGGTGAAAACATCCACGTCACCAGGCCTCCCCTCAATTGGCCCTTTGTGCTTTTATTTTAGCTAGAGTGGAGAAACCGGTATAAACTGTCTGTGTGGGTTCATCGATAATCCAGGTTTCCTGAAGAATAATATCAAACTGTCTAATAAAGCCTAACCACTCCCCAGCACTTTGTATAAGAGTCCTGCTATATTCCATGAGCTTATGCTCAGGCCGGGGTCAGAGTGTGCCCCGCTGTGATGGGGAACATGGCTTATGCAGTTCTAAATAGGATCACAAGCTTATCTGGACAGTGATGTGGTAATATCACTATGCTGTAAAAATGATTCAAGAAGTGCCGGGGCAAGATTTAACATATGTGGGCTGGGGGGCAATATGCATCAAGTTATTCAGCCACAAGGGTTTGGATGAGTGAAAAGGACCAAAACATCAAGCCAAACATTAAGTTGATGGCACTGTCTTGGCTTGACATCGAGGAACATGTCAATACCCAAACTCATCAGTGCTTGTACTGCCTCATTTATGAATCATTAAAACCAATTTGCACACTACATCCCCAACAAAAGATACAATCTGATAGGATACATACTGAACAAAAAACCTTAAATGAAATGGCAGACACTCCTAGAATTGTGTGTGAAGTAAAGCTATGTAAATCACACTTGTATAAGTTTTTGTTACCATTTGTCTTCCCCCTAAAATTGCAGAGCAGATTGAGTTGTTTCCAGTCTTCAAAGGCGTCTGAGGGAACAGTTTCTATTGGTCTTGAGGACGCCTTAACTTCCCTGTTACTAACATGATTTGGTGCCCTGGCATGTGTAGATTTAACTATAGTCTCTGTTTGCCGATGGAGAGCGAGAGAATGTTTCTCCTCCCAATGAGGCTCTTGGAGTTTTCTAACCCCAATTTACTGCAGCTTGTAGATGACATTTTACCAGCATCTACTTGCTAGTTGCAGCTGGAAAAAAGCCTTTGAGAATGATAGAATTACGCTGGACCGCAGGTGCTTCCACAAGGGTGCTTATTGATAGCGAATTAGCATCGACAACACAGCAAGTACCAATCCTGGAGTCAAGAGTGTTGATAGCAGGAGTTCCAGCAAACATAGGGTTTAACTCAGCATGCCTTGCCATGTGATCAGTGATGTTATTCACTCTGTGGCAAGGGGTTGCCATCTTACTCGCCCAAGCATCTTGATCAGGACTCTGGTATTGGTACCCATAACACCCGCTATTCCCCCATGTGGACATCATCCCATGTGGCCACTTTCGCCAAGTAGGGGTACAAGACGTCGGGTAAATGAGCATACTCCTTTACTGCGATGTTCGGGGTGGTCAGCTCTTGCTGTGGTTGTTGGATCATCGAGAATAATGAAAGATTTGATGGGCTCTCCTGGGTCTGGGTGTTGTAAGTGATTTCACTCAGGCACACACCTAAGTCAACACCTAGCATGTAATGCACATCTGAAATCCTTATTTATTATTGTCTAAAAGTTATTTTATTCTGAACAAAGTACCACGCAAATCATGCCCCTCTCCTGGAACCCCCCCGGTCACACTGAACCAGGAATGAGGCTGGTTTGCAAAGTTGAAATATTTATTTAGGTATTCACAATTTAATCACACTATGTTTTAATGGGTACACAATAATCACCAATGGGGTGATGTAACACTGAATGTTCTCTTTAATAAACAAGGAGTAGTAGTGAGCAAAACAATTCAACACAGAAATAATACTTTTGTGTGTGTGTTCAGAACACATAGCACTGTGGTTAGAAGTTCCCACTGCAAACCCCTCAAACCCAATAGGCAATGTAAAGTAGGAGGAGAGAGCTGGTATTCAGGAATGGCATAATTTAAACAAAATATCAATCCCACGTTCCCCCCTTCAAACACAAGAGAAAAACAGAATTGACTTGCAAGCTGTCAGAATGGTTTTTAAAGTTATCTTGAGAATGGAATGGGCAAAAACTCTAAATATAGTTTAAATTGCTGAAATTGTCATAATTCGTATGGGAGCCACTTTGGATAGTTGCACACAAACACTAGCAATGATTTAATACCAATAAACAATTTGAAATCTTAAAATCAAGGTCGGGAGCAATCATAAGCTGTTTTACATGTGTCAGAATTTCCCCAAAACGGAATTTGCAGCAAACTTTTCACTGTGCGATTTTCGTGATAATGGGATAACCACATGGATTTGGAGTGTGGTTGGTTTCTAGCACAACAACTGAGGAAGTTATGGACGTCTTAGTGGAGGTCGTTTTTTTCAAAATAGGCGCAAGAATGGGAAACAGGAATGCACTTTTAAAATGACAAAAATGATTTCTTACAGTAGAGGTTGACTATGAATAAACAAATACCACACAAGAGCACAGCCACTTGATCAGAATGACTGCCTTCAGTGGTCCTGCCTTCTTCAGATGAGAAAAGATCAGCGCAGAGATAGTTTTAACAATACTAGCATAGGAGGAAGATAGGAGGGATGGATAGAGGGTTCAGACAACTGAAAAATACTCCTAACAATAAAGGTTCTGAATACAAAATACAATGGGTTTAAGATAGGGATTAACATAGCAAGGTGGATAGGCTAGTGACTCAGTTCTATCTATAGATACTCACTAGATATGTTTTTAAACGGAACCGTCAGGATTCTGGTCCATCAAAATTCTGGTCAGGGAAGGGTATCTGGTTCTGGGACAAACAGCTGGGCACATTGAATTGGATCTGCAATCAGCAAGGCGCTCTGGTCACAGCACGGCACAGGACTGGACTGGGTCTGCGATGGTGCTGATGATAATAATTTCAGCAGCCAAGCAGTACAGCACAGCCCGGCTGTATTTTGATGCTTCCCTTTAGGTGGTATGATTCTGGTTCTGGAATTTAAGGCCAAGCTGAAATTTGTTTAGCTATGCATGGGCCTTTCTGCTTTGACAAGTTTCTGGAGTCTGGAGCAAGGAAGATGTAAAGTTCTGCAGCAGGGTGCTCTGCCTGCATTCGGATAGTGGGTGAATCTGTCTGTGATTATCTGCCCTCTGCTGTCTGTATTTATGCTATGATAAAGGGGGTGTGTGGGCTGGTTTATCCTAAGCTCGCCCTCTTGACAGGCAATTGGGTCAGAATCTCCTCTCTGTCTTGATAGGAGGAAAAAAACAGGGTGTCACCTTTATGGTGTGGGTTATTGAGGCTTAGAATCCACCCCTAGCCCCTTGAACACAAAATCTACTTTTGACACAATACATATTTATACGTGTGCAACCTCTTTAACAACCACAGATACAGATTACATATTTTGCATAGCAGCTACTCCTCTAAACCCCGTAGCTGTGGGATCTTGTGTCTGCTTTTCCCAGAATGTTGCCCTTTTCATCAGGAACACAATGTCCAATTTATCAGAAAATTTCTACCAGTGTGCGCGTTGAACATGGGCATACGTTTATGAAGTTTCATACTTCTAGCAGAAATACATTTTGTGTAAAGTCACATTTTCTGCCATTTCTTTCCCGAACATGTCGCAGAGTTCTGGTGCCTCTTGAAACGTGCAGCCAAAAATTACATTAATAATGCTGTTATTTCTATATGTTGCACAATTTTACATATTAAGTTATCAGTCTTTGTAAAATGGGTCCTTTGTCCATGTTAAGCAACAAATGGTTGTTTCGCTCCACCCCTTTGGTCTCTCCCTGGGACCCAGGAGCCATCCCCTTTGTTTTCACCTGGCAGAGGCCATTTACGACTGTCTTTGCACTTCGCAATTCCCGAGTAGCAGCTGTTCATTGTTCCTCATGCCTCTGCACCCCAAGTTCTTTGCAAACCCTATAATTATCACGTAGGGGTGATTTACTGCTGGAGAGGGAGAAGGCCTCTGTGAGGGAACAAGTTATTCCAGTTTGGTTGCTTTGGCCAGGCTTAAATTTAAATGTTAATTATGTTGCATTTTTCCTTAGCTTAAACCAAACTTGTGATTTCAAAATAGCAGCTAGAATTCTCATTCTAGGTTTTAAACCATGGGATTAAACAATTACAACAAAGGTTACTCTCAGTAACATGCCACTTAGATTGCAAACATTTCATTTCAGTTTATAAATGTTTAAAGTTTAATCCTGCAGCTTCCTGACAGCTGTCATTCAAGCAGTCCACTGCTGCACATAGATTTTGACATCCACAACCAGGCCACTTTTGGCTGTGGAAATACCTGTATGCTTTCAGTTTCTCAGGCCCTTGCAGGTTCACAATGATTTCTTAAACTAAGCGAATTGTAGCACCTAGCAAGAATTTTGGATGTTTGAGGGTGTTTTGCACCAGCATTCTGCAGTTCCAGCAACAAAGAAAAAGAAAGGATTTAAAGCAAGATTTTGGATTTCCTTTAGCAAAGCACTGATTTTTCCTTCTGTTCTCCATTTTCACATGTTGTGGAGCCCAGTGACATATTTCAGGAGTGAGATCTCTGTTCCACCACTGACCTCATGCATGGCAGATTAGGCAGCCATCTGTTTGGGTGTTGCAAAGCGCGATTTCCAGAGGTTTTGGTGCGCACAAAGGTTTTGCGGCCATGTTGATGTTTCAGGCACCATAACACAGTGATGCCGCAGAGCAGAGCAAAAGTGGGTTAAGATATCCCACAGAGTCCCCCCTCATGACTTGAGTTTGACCACCCGTCAAGGGAAAGTCGGGTGATTGGGATGTTCTTTCTTTCTTTTTGGTCCAGGTGGAGAAAGTAGTCTGCTTCTCCCATCAGTGCTGGATCGACAAGCTCTCCTCGCCGGTTCTGGATGGGAGTATGGAGCGATACTCCGGGCCCCTTGGGTCTTTCCTCCCCGTCCCCGAGTGGTCCTCTGTGGTACTTAGGATCCTTGGTTTCAGTGCTCTGAGACAGAACAGAGCATGGTTATGGACATTTCCACACTACTATTCATGTAGTGGGGCAGATGCATACATTGAATACAATTTAAATAGTCCCCGCCTGGATTTACTAATGGTTTTCAGGTGGATTATTCTATGGGACTGGAATGTCCCCCTCTGGGTTTCCGGTTGGCTCCTCTATTTGCTGCAAAGTATACATGGGATGGAAACTCTTCAGCTGGTTTACGTGGACCCACTTGTCTTCCCCTTCTGCCAAACTGCCCTTGGGGATGTGGATTTTGTAGGTGACTGGTGAGATTCTGTCTACAATTTCAAAAGGACCCTGCGAACTTGGGAGAAATTTGCGCTGTTTGGCTTGGTTCCTTTGGAAATTGTAAAAATAGACCCGATCTCCTACTTGGTATTCTTTTTTAGTTGTCTTAAGGTCATAGTGGGTCTTCATACTGTCTGCAGATCTTTCTAGATTCCGCTGAGCCTAGGCAAAAGCATGTTGAAGGTGTTTTCTCAGATTCTCAACATACTCATGAGTTGTGGAGTCATTTATCAAGGTCTGCTCTTGGGTTCTGTAGAGCAGATGCTGGGGTAGCACCATCCTTCGTCCAGTCATCAGCTCAAATGGGGAAGTTTTTGTTGCAGAAGAAGGGGTAGATCTGATGGCCATCAGAACAAGAGGTAATCAAAGGTCCCAACTTGGCCCAGAATCTGCCACAAAGGTTTTTAATATGCTCACAATAGTCTTGTATCTTCTAACTCCACCATTAGAGGCTGGCCGGTAGGCAATGTGTAGTTTCCTTTTGACCCCAAGTATCTTCCACATCTTTGTCATCACTTCGCTTGTGAAGTGGCTACCTCGGTCTGACTCAATCCTTTGGTGTAGTCCAAAAGGCTAGAAGATGTGATTGATCATCAGGGCAGCTGCTGTTTATGCCATGCAATTTTGGGCGGGGAGACATTCCACCCATTTAGTGAACAAGCATGTTACGGTCAACATGTACTTGTTCCCCCTAGAGGACCGAATCACGGCAGTGTCATCCCCCTCTTTTGGAGGGGAGCACGGTGTGTGAGTGATGTTGGGTGGAATTGTGCACACACAAGACACCCCTTGAAGTATTGGTTGAGGTCCTGCCCCATGTGTGGCCAGTATGCAACCTCTCGTAGGATTTCTAATGTTGTATGAAACCCCCGATGACCGGCTGTGGCCGCATCATGGGCTTGACATAGCATCAGGCTTCGAAATGAGGTAGGGGCCACCCACTGGTCATGGCCAGCTATGGATCTCCACACCAACAAACCGTCTTGGATTCAGAACATTTATGGACATTTCATCAACACTCTGAGGTCCTCTATCCCAATGTAATGGGTATCCGTAAGGGGGAAGCTCTCAGGGTCCTCAATGTGTTGACAAAACTTACAAATTATTGGATCCCCTTTTTGAGCCATAATCAAATCAGCATCTGGGGTCTTCTTACTCCATTGTGCAGTTGAGAGTTCATTGTGCACATTTTTCTGGGACCTAGTGATAGCAGTGACCTGGGTTTTCCCCAACAGGGACTCAATCTCAAGTTGATCCCCTTGGATGGCTCTGGTTTTGGCCAGCTGATGAGCTAGATCATTTCCAGTTTTGTCTGGTCCCTCTGCTTTAGAATGACCCTTGATCTTTTTACAGTAGATGGTCATCCCATTCGAGGTGACCAGATCATCTATATTTTCTATTAATTTTCCATGTTTCAATGGTTTATTATTAGCACATAGAATGCCACTGATTTTCCAGTTAACCAGATGCTCCACAAATCCGTTCCGTACATAATCTGAATCAGTGATTATGACCAGTTCATGGAGTTGGTGTTGGACAGCAGTGAGGATGGCTTGATGCACAGCCATCAGCTCTGCCACTTGACTACTTCGTGGACTGAATTTTGTACCCCGCGGAGGGTTCTGGGGCATCATTCACCCCTGCATTCCCTACTCCAGCTACAAGTTTCTTTTCCCCATTGTTGTCAACATGGTAGAAGCACCCATCCACATAGACAGTGGACATTCCCTCACACTGGTCTTCTTCATAGATTTTGTGTGGAGAATTAAGGTATGCCTCCATGTTGTCCTTGATTTTAAGACTTTCGTCCTCGAGACAGTTTTCTCTGGCAGAATCATGCATGTCAGCCAGACCTTGCGCGAGGGGACTCTTCTTGTTTTGGCCATATCTGACCTCCACAGGAAAGCCTTGCATTGACAGAATCCAGGAAGTAATTTGGGAAATACTCACATTTCCAGCCCGGATTCTGTCACTTTGAAGATATTGCAAAGGTTGGTGTGGAGTCTCCACTATGATGTGTTCCCCCGGGATAAATGGGCGGTATTCTTCAAAGCCCACACCGTTGCCAGGAGTGCCTTCTCACAATCATTGAATTTTTCCTCCACAGAGGATAAAGTCTTAGTCGCATAGGAGATTACTTCATTGACGTTGTCATGCTTTGGATATAATACTACAGTCAAGCATGTATTTGAGAACCCCATCTCCAAGAAGAACTTGTTTTTGACAGGGTAAGCGAGGCAAGGCGCTTGTGAGAGGCTTCTTTTGAGTTTTTTTACTGCCTTGTCTTGTTCTGGACCCCACTCCCACTTGACCCTCCCTTCAAAAGATGGATCACGGGTATTGTGATCTCTGCGTATTCCTCAATGAACTTTCTGCTGTAAATAGTTAGTCCATGGAGGCTCCTTAGTTCCCGCAGAGTTGTGGGGTCTTTTATTTTCTTGAGTGCTTCTACTTTCTTTTCCTGGGGACAGAGACCCTGAGGAGTTAGCTCATGCCCCAAGAAATTTGCACGGGTTCTGCACCACTGTGCCTTTGAAAGGAGAGTTTTGCGCCAGCAGCCCTCAACTGTGTCAGGACATAAAGGATCTCTGCTATGTGTTCCTCCACAGTTGAGCTTTTGACTAGAATATCATCTACATAGGCCATGTTACCCCTCTCACCCAGCTCGGGCATGGCCTTTTGTAGAAAGATGTTAAATGCATTGCCGGAGTTGATGTATCTGAAGGGATTCCGGGTCCACGTGTACTACGCTCCCCGAAGCCAAAGGCCAGCTTGTATTGGTCCTCTCTACTGACTGGTACAGTCCAGTACCCATTGGTCAGGTCTATTGCAGTGAATACTTTTGACCCCTGGAACTGGGCAAGCCCTTGGTCAATGTAGCGAAGGGGCCATCGGGAAGTATGGACCCGTTTGTTTAGCTCCCTTAAGTCAGCACAGAGTCTCCACTGGCCGTTTGGTTTCAAAATCCCCAGCACCGGATTATTGAAGGTGCTGTGTACTGGACAAATTATCCCACGGCACTCAAGGTTCTTAATTATTTCAATAATGAACTCCATTGATGCGAGAGGCAAGCGATATTGCTTCCAAAAACTGGAGTCATGCCAGGGTCCATGGAAATTGTTGTGGTGTGGATGTCATTGTGACCACAGTCACATAAGTCCACTGCAAAGAGATCTACAAAATCTAAGAAAACTTGTTTCAATTTTTGCTTTTGCTCCAGAGTCTCACAGACATCAGCTAGGTTGACTCTCTCTTCAACCATCTGCCTGAAGCCTGAAAAGACTTCCGGTTTGGCTATCTCAGCGGCCTCCTCGAGCTGGGTGGCGAAGTCCCTGGTCAAAGTGCTGATTTGTACTGATGGCTTCAGGTTTGGAAGGTAGTCCTTGTGGACTTGAAAGATCACCTTATCCCCCCTGAACTCACAGGTCACATCTTCCTTACCATAAGGGCAGGAAGAGTACACCAGGAAATTCCCCCCATGCCGGCTGAAGATCCTGTCTGGTGTTGTGTCATCGTCACTATCCACTGTCAAAACAGTCCTTGGGGATTGGTCCTAACAGTTAGTTACCTAAATCTATGGAAAAATGTTGGTCATCAACCGCCATTCCAATAATGGTGCATGCATTCGGAGTGATACTTTTTAGGTCGCTGTTATCCACATATATTGGAATGGTGTTGTGTTCTATGTTGACTAGTGGTGTTGGGTTCACCCCCAACCCTTGCTGTTGGAAATGAGCATTAAGATAAACATAGGCGTCAGGATTTTTCAGTTTCTGTCCTCTTTTAATTTTTACTTCGAGTGAGAATTGTTTGGTCCATTCTGGGATGGTGTCTTCCTCTCTAATCTGAATTTCAACTGCATAAGGCAGCAGTTGAGCTGACCGAAATGCTTTCTCTGGGTCATCAAAGTCCATCGGATTAACTGCTAGTCAGGACCAAGCTTTGAAGTTTATTAGGTCCAAATTAATGGCAAAACGATTGAGAATGTCACTGCCTAAATAAATTGCAGCTGGGACATCTCACACGACCCAACAATTATGGACTATGCTCTTGTGGCCTATGGAAATTTTGAGCATACACCTGCTAGGCAGGAGATGTTTGGAATTGGGTGTTTCCAGGTCCACTTCCCATTTGTCTACCAGTTTAAATGTGGGAATGGCTGGATCTTTTGTGAGTTTGTGGAACATGACCTCGCTGATGAAGCTCTTACCGTTGTTCACTCACACTCGGGCGAGAACAGAGTCCTTCCCCTCATTTAACTGAATAGGGATGATCAACTGCTCTCCAATTTTCTGAATATCAGCCAAGCTTTGAGCTGATTTCTCATCTTTTTTGGACTATAGGAGTGGGATTTTCTGAATGTGAATTTGTATAGAATTTCAGAGTGTTTCTTTCCAGTGTGGAATGCCACCTTAGACTGGAAGGAAGGTTGCTTTTCAGAAATAGAGAGGACTCCCCATCACCAGTTTGTTGTGCTACTGCAATTACTGTCACGTCTGGGATTTGATTATACTGGAAGTGAAATTCAATTTGGTCAGGTTTTTGTTCAACCATGTGGCATGTGCCATTTAAACTAACATGGTTGACACTCTGTTTCAATTTTATTGGTCGGTTAGTCTGGGCCCAGAGGACCTTGTTTACACAATCCAGGAGAGGAGACAATCTACGCAGGAGGTTATTCCCTAGTAAACATGGTGTGCCCTCTGGAGTCACAACTATGACCTGCTGCTTCACCTTGTGTCACCCAATTTTAATGACTAAATCCACAGTCCCCTCAACAGGAATTTCCTTCCCGTTGAAGTTCTGAAGTTGTCCAGGAAGAGGGGTGAGAGGAATTAGGTATTTCTCCCCCCTTCCCAAATTCAGCTGATCAAAGGCCATTTTTGACAGAAGGTTAGCTTGGGATCCAGTGTCCACCAGTGCCAAAATTGTACATTGCCCCGGTATTTGGACCAGGGCATAACATCTTCCATCCTTTTCCTTAAGGGGGCAAAGATACTGCACATTTTTGGCCAACTGTTGGGTTAATTGATTTTCTTTGGACACTGACAGAGAAGTGATTTGGGCCGGATTCTGTTTGGGAAATTGGGAACCTGTAAGAAAAAGGTGACAGATAGATATGGGGGAATTCTTGGGTTTCCCTGGTTCTGATTCTGGGATAACCCCCCCCCCGCCCCTTTGGAGGCAGGCACCAGAATGGGTTTGCACCAGGGGATTTTCATTCTGGTCATTCTGGGATTTGATGATGGGCGGTTTTAGCTCGGTCCCCACACTTACCCAGTCTGGATTGGGATCCTTTGGGACCCATTTTTCTTTGGGAGGAGTTCTCCCATCCCTGAAGGAGAAGTTCTTTTTCCCAGGACCCTCTGAGGATCCCTCTCCTTCAAACTGGAAGATATTCAGCTCCTCCACAAAATGGGCCTTTTTAGGCTCTTTATTTCTCCTACCCCCCCCTCTGTTCCTTGGGTCGTAGAGTTTAGGGGGCAGGAGATGTTGGTTCCAGTTTCTGGGTTTCCAGGGGCTTTTCACAAGTGGGGAAGGGAGCTTCCTCTAAGGCTTTACACCCCCCCTTCCCTTTGTGCCTCCTTCCTGGGTACCGGTGGGTTGTCGGGGTTCTTCCCCGTCATTGTTCTGGAGCACCAGACCCTGGATTGGAGGAGTTTTGAGCCGCCATGCTCATCTGAGGGTTCTTTTGAGCCCTCAACATGCGGCCCAGATCCTGTGCCATGTTCTGGACCTGGCGCTCTAGTTGGGACACCCACTCTGGCTGGTACGGGGACCTCAGATATACCCTGGGTTTATCCCGTGAAGGATAACTATCCCTTCTCACATAATACCCCTGGTTAGGAATGTTTGGGTATCCCTACACCCTTGGCCTCCCCTCTCCCGGATTGGGCTGTGTGGGCTAAGGAAAGTGGGGAAAGAAGGATGGGTTGTTTTGGGGGTTGAAGTTTGGCAGTACCGGGAAAAGAAATTTGGTCTGGCATTTGGTGGATTACTGCCCTCCAGAGAAAAGTGAGGAGGGAAGTTTCCTGGGTTTCGAGGTGTCTGGTTGGATCCCCCCCTTGCACTGGAGGAGTCCACACATAGCCAAGGATGGGTCTATTTCCCTTTTAGCATGGGCTGATGTAGTCAGGGGAGTTAGGGGTCCCATTGGTGGGTTTACCTCCCTGGCTCCCCGTTCGGGATTGGCCCGATGGCCTTCTGGGTTGGGGTTGGTTGGATTCTGCGCAGGAAGGTTTTTAGCCCCCCCATCTCCAGATCTAAAATGGGGGCAACCTTCACCTCCGCCACCTTAGCAGCAGCAGAGGTGTTGGTTGGTTTATGGATTTTGCTAAGATTTTTGCTTTCCAACAGCTTCTGTACTTCATAGATGCGCGTTGCTTGTTCAATTACCCAGTCTAGTGATCTTTTCTCATGAAAGTCCCTCACTAGCTAGGTCATCATGTATTTAGGTAGAGCATGAAAGAAGGTGTTCATAAATTCCTTAATGTCAGTGTGCACCCTTCTAGTGGTTTGCGCAAAGGTGTGTTTCAATTCCTGAACAAATTCTTGTGGGGCCTGATCTTCCCCACATTGTAAGTTGTAGGCTGCCTTGCGAGCCTCTTGAGGGTTCCTATGAATGGAAAAATGTTTCAGGATGGCAGCCCTATAGGTGGACCATCTGGAATAGTTCTGATCATCCAGCCCTGCAAAGAAGCTGGAGTACTCAGGAGAAAACGTCCACTTTACATACTGAATAAAGCTTTGGCTGTCCTTCAGATGGAAAGTTTCCATCATCTGCTCAAATAATTCAAGATGCTCCCAAACCGAATATTTGGCATTTTTGTGGTAGGGAGTGATGACACTCCTAATAGCTTTTATTTGTTTCAGGGGATCCTTGAGTAAAGCCCTCTTAACTTTGTTAGCCTTTTTAGTTCTTTTCACCCTGGTCCACTTATCCTCTGACTCAGAGGAACTGCTACCAGAGGTGGCTGTCTGGTATTCTAGACTCTCCCAGATTCTGCAAGCTTGGGAATGGCTGGCGGAATGTGGGGTCCCAGTTCCTTGGGTCCTGTAGCACTCAGAAGAGACTTCTGACTCTTCCTTGCTCCCCGGATTGGTTGAGTACCCCCCCCCCCCACTGTCCTAGCTGGGAAGAGGTTTTTAGTATGCTCTTAGTGGGCCTAGTCTAATGGAATTCCCCACCAAATTTCACTGCCTGATCTCTTGATGAGTTATATTTCTGAGGATCCATTTCTCTGATTCTCCCCTCACTGGAGTCTCCCTGATCAGAGAAGATGGCCCTAGCACTTGGGAACCTGTACATAGATGCCCGCCCATCCATTTCTTGGAGGCACTGACCTATTAGCCCCATATTCCCCATTGGGTTGAAGTCTACCATCCCCGTGGCCCTTGGTTCATGTGAGCCAGTGGACATGGGGGTGGCAGAGTCCATGGAATTGAATAGATTAAAGTCTCTGACGCCAGGGTTCCTGAGGTTATGCTCAGGCGTTTCCCTCTCCCATCTGACCTCATCTCTCTTAGCCCCTACTCCCTGATAACATGCAACAATCTGACCCTTTTGTTCTTCTGTTAAGGCCTTACTGGTCGCTATTAGTTGTTCCTGTATGGCTATCTGTCTATGGAGCCTGTCATTTGTTTCACTGAGAGCCTTATTGTCTCTCTGTGCTTCCTGTCTGATTTGGGAGTATTTGGCCAATTTTTGTTGCAGGAGGCTCACCTCCTGAGTCTGATCCTTGCTAGTCTGATTATTCTTTGCCAGTGCATCTTCCACCCTCCTGGTGTGCTCTAACAGCTTTTTGTAGTCCATTTTGAGTTCACCCCATCCCTGAAGGGCCAGGTGATTTTCTTCCACCTTGGTTTTTAAATGGCTGACTTCCTGGCCTAAGGCGTCCCTTTCCTGAATTAGAGTACCTCTCTGTACAGCCAGGTCATCTTTGTTTTCTGAATGCACCAGCTTTCTGGCATTCTCCATCAAACTCTGTTTGGGATTCAAGATCTTTGATAATCAATTCATTATTTTCCTCTTTTAAGGATTCTAGGCGGTTTTGCAGGGTGACTATCTGCTCTGCACAGATTCTATTTTAGTTCAATTGCTGCTCCAGCTTTTGTTGGCTCTGTAGTAGAGAATCCAACCTTTCTTGGCACTCTTTTTGCAGTGTCAGCAATGTGGTATCCTGCTCTACCTTCTCTTGCTGCAGGAGATACAGATCTTCCTTTACTTTTGCCAGGTACTGTCTGTTTTCTCTCTCTGATTCTTGGCTCTTTTGTAGGCTTTGCTCTGCAGAGTCCAAATCAGTTTGGGTTTTCTCTAGGGATTGTACTTGCCTTTTTGCCATGTCTAGGTTTTCGGCATATTTTTCCGCTATTACTCCAATGTGGAGGTACAGGTACACCACTATTTTGCCAATTTTACATTGCTCTTCGTTTACCCTTGGGGCCATATGCAGTTCACTAAGTGCCTGGTGCAATGGACCCTGGTCCTGCTGTATATCTAATTCTGTGGCAGTGGCTTGTTGTTTGATTTCCTGCAGCCAAACATTCTCATCCTGCTCTACCCATTCACCCCTGACAAACAATTTGTGCAGTACGTGTTCTTTTGCCATATTCATTTCCAATGGGGTCGCCATTCCGGAAATATTAATTTCCTTCTGACTTATCTCAGGGTTATTTTACTTTTGCAAAACAGGCCCAACTCCTTTATGTATTTGTATTGAAGGGTGCTTTTACAGTGTAGCACAGTATGGTAGCCGAACAAGGTGTATGTATCCCGTCAGTTAGCACGCTGTGTCAGACTGTCACAAGTGGTATGTCTAATTCAGGATCTTGTGACAAGCCCCCAAGCTGTAAGTGATTTCACTCCGGCACACACCTAAGTCTACGCATAGCATGTAATGCACAACTGAAATCCTTATTTATTTTTAACTAAAAGTTATTTTATTCTGAACAATGCCCCTCTCCTGGAACCCCCCAGTCACACTGAACCAGGAATCAGGCTGGTTTGCAAAGTTGAAATATTTATTTAGGTATTCACAATTTAATCACACTATGTTTTAATGGGTAAACAATAATCACCAATGGGGTGATGTAACACTGAATGTTCTCTTTAATAAACAAGGAGTAGTAGTGAGCAAAACAATTCAACACAGAAATAATACTTTTGTGTGTGTGTTCAGAACACATAGCACTGTGGTTAGAAGTTCCCACTGCAAACCCCTCAAACCCAATAGGCAATGTAAAGTAGGAGGAGAGAGCAGGTATTCAGGAATGGCATAATTCAAACAAAATATCAATCCCACGTTCCCCCCTTCAAACACAAGAGAAAAACAGAATTGACTTGCAAGCTGTCAGAATGGTTTTTAAAGTTATCTTGAGAATGGAATGGGCAAAAACTCTAAATATAGTTTAAATTGCTGAAATTGTCATAATTCGTATGGGAGCCACTTTGGATAGTTGCACACAAACACTAGCAATGATTTAATACCAATAAACAATTTGAAATCTTAAAATCAAGGTCGGGAGCAATCATAAGCTGTTTTACACATGTCAGAATTTTCCAAAAACGGAATTCGCTGCAAACTTTTCACTGTGCGATAATCGCGATAACGGGAGAACCGATTTGGAATGCGGTTTTAGATGTGATTTAAAGCTGTGGATGTTGGCTACAAACAGAAGTTGAAATTTTTTGAGATAGGCACAAGAATGGGAAACAGGAATGCACTTTTAAAATGACAAAAAGGATTTCTTACACTAGAGGATGACTATGAATAAACGAATTCCACACAAGAACACAGCCACTTGATCAGAATGACTGCCTGCAGTGGTCCCGCCTTCTTCAGATGAGAAAAGATTAGCACAGAGATAGTTTTAATAATACTAGCACCGAAAGAAGATAGGAGGGATGGATAGAGGGTTCAGACAATTTAAAAATACTCCTAACAATGCAGGTTCTGAATACAAAATTAGATGTGTTTAAAATAGGGATTAACTAAGCAAGGTACATAGGCAAGTGACACAGTTCTGTCTATAGATACTCACTAGATATGTTTTTAAACAGAACCGTCAGGATTCTGGTACTTCAGAATTCTGGTCAGGGAAAGAAGTCTGGTTCTGGGAAAGACAGCTGGGCACATCGGATTGGATCTGCAATCAGCAAGGCACTCTGGTTGCAGCATGGCACAGGACTGGACTTGGTCTGCGATTGTTCTGATGATAATTATTTCAGCAGGCAAGCAGTACAGCAGATCCCGGCTGTATTTTGATGTTTGCCCTATGGTGGTGGGATTCTGCTTCTGGAATTTAAGGCCTACCTGAAAATGGTTCAGCTATGCAATGGGCCTTTCTGCTTTGCCAAGTTTCTGGAGTCAGGAGCAAGGAAGATGTAAAGTTCTGCAGCAGGGTGCTCCACCAGCATTTGGATAGTGGATGAATCTGTCTGTGTTTATATGCCCTCTGCTGTCTCTATTTGTGATATGATAAAGGGGGTGTGTTGCCTGGTTTATCCTAAACTCGCCCCTTTGACAGGTGATTGGGTCAGAGTCTCCTCTCTGCCTTGATAGGAGGAGAAAAACAGGGTGTCACCTATGGTGTGGGTTTATGAGGCTTAGAATCCACCCCTAGCCCCTTGAACAAAAAATCTACTTTTGACACAATACCTATTTACATGTGTGCAACCTCTATAACAACCACATATACAGATTACATATTGTGTACAGCAGCTACTCCTCCAAACCCCATAGCTGTGAGATCTTGTGTCTGCTTTTCCCAGAATTGTGCCCTTTTCATCAGGAACACAATGTCCAATTTATCAGAACATTTCTACAAGTGTGCGCGTTAAACATGGGCATACGTGTATAAAGTTTCATACTTCTAGCTGAAATATATTTTGTGTAAAATCACATTTTCTTCTGTTTCTTTCCCGAACATGTCACAGAGTTCTGGCGCCTCTTGAAACGTGCATCCAAAAATGACATTAATAATGCTGTTATTTCTGTATTTTGCACAATTTTACATAGTAAGTTATCAGTCTTTTTTAAAGTGGGTCCTTTGTCCTTGTTTAGCAACAAATGGTTGTTTAGCTCCACCCCTTTGGTCTCTCCCTGTGACCCAGGAGCCATCCCCTTTATTTTCTCCTGGCAGAGGCCATTTACAACTGTCTTCGCACTTCGCCTTTCCTGAGTAGCAGCTGTTCATTGTTCCTCATGCCTCTTCAGCCCAAGTTCTTTCCAAACCCTATAATTATCACGTAGGTGTGATTTCCTGCTGGAGAGGGAGAAGGCCTCTCTGAGGGAACTTGTTATTCCAGTTTGGTTGCTTTGGCCAGGATTACATTTAAATGTTAATTCTGTTTCATTTTTCCTTAGCTTAAACCAAACTTGTGATTTCAAAATAACAGCTAGAATTCTCATTCTATGTTTTAAACAATGGGATTAAACAATTACAACATAGGTTACAACATAGGTTACTCTCAGAAACTGGCCACTTAGATTGCAAACATTTGATTTCAGATTATACATGTTTAAAGTTTAATCCTGCAGCTTCCTGACAGCTGTCATTCCTGCAGTCCACTGCTGCGCAGAGATTTTGACATCCACAGCCAGGCCACTTTGGCTGTGGAAATCCCTTTATGCTTTCAGTTTGTCAGGCCATTGCAGATTCACAATGATTTCAAGAGAATTGTTGCACCCAGCAAGAATTTTGGATGTTTGAGGATGTTTTGCACCGGCATTCTGCAGTTTCAGCAACAAAGAAAAAAGAAGGATTTAAAGCAAGATTTTGGATTTCCTTTAGCAAAGCACTGCTTTTTCCTTCTGTACTCCATTTTCACAAGTTGTGGAGCCCAGTGACCTATTTTAGGAGTGAGATCTCTGTTCCACCACTGACCTCATGCATGGCAGATTGGTTAGCCATCTTTTAGGGTGTTGCAAAGTGCGATTTCCAGAGCTTTGGTGCACACAAGGGCTTTGCAGCCATTTTGATGTTTCTGGCACCATCATAACACAGTAATTCCACAAAGCACACCAAAAGTGGGTTAAGACATCCCACAGTGCCAACCAGACCATTGGTAAATTGTGAATTGATGTTTCAAGATTAGAGGCCAGGCTGCAATTTCCCAAAAAGGAAGCTGACCTGGGGCATTAATAGCAGCATTATTGCTCACTGTGTGACTTCTCAGGGTCCATTTAATGGGAGACTGCCTGAGCCCCCTTGCAGTTAATACTGGTGTTGGTTAGACACGTCATCCTCATAGGTTTAGTTGCCTTGCACCTTAGGGATGTGTTAGCAGGATATACACCCATCCTTTTTTGCTAAATGAGTCAAAAGTGTGGCAGCAGTAGGCATAGGGAGGGGCAGAGGCTGTAAGGTGAGTATGAGGAGAACAGGGTGAGCAGGGTGTTGAAGTAGGCAGGGAAAAGTGTGAGCCACACCTGGACTGCTATGTTGTGCCATATGCTAGAATGGTTATACGGACATGCTTGTATCTGTCCCGCTATTTAGTTGGCTGGTAAGCAGTCTGGCTGTGCACTTGATATTCTGTCTGGCTCTCCACCACGGTCTGCAGACCACTCCTGCTTTTTCGCACCAACCACGCACTCCACTGTTCTATGCCAAACGTCCACAAGGGAATGAAAATAAATGTACCGCCATGTTGCAGCATGCTATAAATGTGAAGTATGGACAGCTGGAGACTTCAGAAAACTCCCTCTGAAAAGTCATCTCAGCAGGGTGCTGTATGAACTCACCACCTAGGTTCCAATTCAGAGCTGTACAGGAGAGAAACCCTCCATCTACGCTCATGCCAGTACACCTAGGCTTGGCTCCTTGCATCACACTTCTTCGTCTCAGCTGACTCAATCAGGCAAAGCCCATGTCAAAGGAAAGCACCTTAGCTGCCAGCCTCTCTTCTCTCTGTCCTCCTGTCTTTCTCCTTTTTTTCTGTGTGTCTCCTGTCCTAGTGCAGTCCCCCTAATATAGCAGCAATGACACCACCAATTGTACAATCTTGAGGAAGTACACTGCAATAATACCTGCCACTATGATTGGACAGTTACCCTTCTCTCTCCTCCATACCCAGCCTCCAAGTTAGGATTGGTTTAGGGTACTGGAACGTCATTTGACAATTCCCATTTGTGATCGCCCCTTTGTTCTGCTTTCAACTTTTTGGCAAAAACTAGTTATATATCACAACTTCATAGTTGTAAAAGCAAGTGCCATACTAAACCTATTTTCTGATTCCGCTAATCATGGAGAATTACATAAGCCGACCACCAAATCTGTAGCATGTAGCACGGCCATGTGGCACCTTTCTGCCGTATCCATAATGAGCACAACAGTTATGAATATGTAAGTTAGTAAGCATATTCACAATTTCATTTTCCATGAAGACAAAGTGTCTCTTCAAATGTCACTGGAGTTTTGTGGACGAAATATAATATATATTGTTCTTTTGGTCAACCCACACATTTTATTTTCCTGACATTTTTCTTTGAGCAGTGATATTTCTTTCACTTTTACTTTTTCAGAAAAAACGTTTTTATTTGCGCACACATGTGCAGGAGTTTTTGTTTTCAATGTTTAAAAATCCTGTTTTCCATGTGACAGGGATCTTTGGTTCCTGTTTTTTTGTAAATTAAAATGCTGCTTATCCATTGGTATTGACAGGTTGGCTCCTTTCCACATGGTTCTTCAATTTTACTTGAAAAACAAAAACAAATGCCAGGCCGTTTTTGTTTCAGTGTTTAAAATCTTGCTCTTAATGTGAAAGGAACTTCTGTTTGGGGACTTTACATGCACCCCACATGTGACGCAGTGCAAGCAACCGCAACCCCTTTCCCATGAGAAAATGTGGAATTAAATGTGTAACCACACAAAAGAGGCCCATGATGCACAGGCCTACTGGGAAATCTCCAGAGTTCCCACCAGGCCAGTCCACCCGTGATGCTAAGGTTATTCTTGTTATACATTGAACAATAGGGAATGCAGCACTATGAATACATTAAGCACCAGCAAATGCAGCATTATAGAATACATTAACCACCAGGGAATGCACCACTGTAGAATACAGTAAACACCAGCAGCATGCAGCATTATGGAACACATTAAACACCAGCCCTTAAATGTTCAGGAAGGCAGATTTGCATTATCTGGTAATGGATCAGCTGTGATGCAGGACATACAGCCTGAGCCCAATTCTCTGCTTAATGCTTCTGGTGATTTTGGACAAATAAGTTCTACTCACTGTGCCCATATTCCTTCCATTGAATGCCCTGAATCCTGGACACTTTAGTACCACATGTCTCGCTTTAACAGGAAAAGAGTGGGGGCAGGGGGGTAGTTTCATTGCCTGTGCCCAGCTCTCTAGAATTAACTCCCTCCTCACCTGCGAAACAAAGCCTCCTATCACGTCTTCAGGAAACACCTCAAAGCCCTCCTATTAAACTAAGCCTTGAGCCTCTACCTTTTACCCCTCACGCACTTCTTCCTGCAACTAGCGCCTAGATGCCTGTGAGTTGTGTGCGCTCCTACAAATGTACACAATAAATAAATATAAATACATGTCTGGCAATTTAGGGGCCTGACATATTCACTTACGAAATGCAAATAATTTCCGAAATTGTAGCATGGGGCATATTTAAAATTATATCTGCTGTGCATAATATGAACATAGTCACCTCTTGCAGTAGTACTAACATCCCAATTATATACATTTTGAATGCAATAGAGTTAGAAAATCTTGACATCGATTGTTTATTTTGTTGTTACTTATATATTTGGTTGACTCTATTAATAATTTGTGTCTTGAGTCAGAGAAACGATCAAGGATTTGAATAATATTCCATCAATCCGCAGACATCTTGAATTCAACATTGTAACGTCTGGTTTACCCCACTGTGCCTTGTTTGCAAGGTGTACCTTTTCATCACCTTATTTGGAAGAGGCGCGACTGGGCAGGAATAATTTATGTTGCTGTTGTCTACTTTATAAATGTGAAGGGAAACTTGTTGACAAAGCCTCTCGTGAGGCTCAGAGCTGCACACACTGACAAAAACGTTCCAGTCTTGAAAGGAAGGGCAACACTAGTCGTGCGTGAGCCTGCGTCAGTCACAGCAACCGAACAGTGGGAGCCGCCAATCACAAATAATGTGTCACTTAGGAGACTTCAAGAGGCCATGGATACTAATTGAGCATGAAGGCTTTCCTGCAACTCTTGTCTTTAACTTGTAGCGACATTATGCAAAATAACAAGACATGCATCATTCATGTGCACAGGGGACTTGGTGAGATTCTGTCACTCTCAAAGTTCAGGTGTGCCAAGTTGCAAACCATTGTTGTCCGGATTCAAACCGTTTACCTCATATTTGCAGTACATCCATTTTCTGCATCTCCCCTGTGCCGCCCAAGCCCTAATGCAGTGTTCACGGCAGATTGATAGATTGTTTTGGTTTATAGGTGCAATAGGTTTGGCATAAAGTGTAACGTAGCTTTTGCGGCAAATACAATGTCAGACTACACAAACATATTTCTCACCACTTCGCTCTTTTTATAAGTGAATCACTTTCACAGGGAATTTTCCTGATTTGATTGTCTAAACGTTTCAGCCATCACCCTGCTACTACAAACGTCCATGTTCAGAGCCAGATGTGTTGACTATACCACACATACCCAAGGTTCCTTTTCTGATAATAGTGTTAGAGAAAATGGCTCCTTTACATCTGCAATTGTTTCTAGAATCATGTTCACTGCTGGGCGATAAACGATCCAGGTTTCAGCCTAATAGTGACAGTGAGCTAACATTATAGGTCCGATTCTCAGACAAGTCTGCATTGATCCCACAAAGTCCCTGCACCAAAAACTACTCTGTGTGGCCCTACCCGCAAAGTTTGCCATGCGTGGTCCGTAGCTATTCATGGAATCCAAATCACAAAGCAAGCCGACCCACAAAGAAAACAGAGCTGCGAGAGGAACGCCCACAACACACCCGAAGCAAACCACAACCGTAACCATAGACCAACCTTTGCGCAAAACTTTGCGTCCACCTTTGACCCACCATTTAGCAGCCCGGTGACACTGTGCGAGGTTCCCCCTAAGTAAAGGATGCACCCCAGCTAAACTGCGCAAGCCCACCCCTGTAAGTGAAGGCTACACCCCAGCCAAACTGTGGAAGGACCCCCTCAAGTAAAGGCTGCACCCCAGCCAAACTGCACGAGGACCCCTACAAGTAAAGGCTGTACCCCAGCCAAATTGTGCAAAAACCTCATAAGTAAAGGTTGCACCCCAGTCCCCCTCACCTCTGACACAACACCAAGGCAGCCCCTCAGATCCTGACACCACCCACCAGCCCCCCTCAGCTCCGACACTACCCCCAGGCACAGGGTCGGACTGAGACATAGAATTGTCTCTGGCACCGAGGTATAAGTGGCCCACCATTGCAAATAGCTATTCATTCGTTTTGTGACACCGTTTGACTAGTGACCAAGGGGGACTTTTTTGATAAAGTGTGATGCAAATTGTGCATTTTAAAGAATATTTATTCAGCAACACTGGTCAAACCTACTAGCCACAGAGTGAATTAACTCATCAAACTGCCCCAAATTTTCCAAAAAAGGGGCCCATTTTAACCAAAAGAACTGGCCCACAGCAGCATTTTGTGTTTTTGGTTTTGTCGTGGGCCTATTGCCCTATAGGCCAGTTTGAGCCTGCCCAGATTGCCCTGTCACCTCACACTAGCCCCCCCCCCATCTGTGACACTACCCCTAGGCAGGCTTGACACCACCCACCATCCCCCTTCCTCCAACACCACCCCCAGGCAGCCCTCACACCACCCGCCAGCCCCCCTCACCTCCAATGCCACCCCCAGGCAGCCCCTCAGGTCCTGACACCAGCCCTCCACACTTTGAACACTATCCCCAGGCAGACCTGACACCACCCATCAGCCCCGTCATGTCTGACACTACCCCCAGGCAGCCCTAACACCACCCACTAGAATCCCTCACGTCCGACACCACCCCCAAGCAGCCCCTCTGTTCCTGACACCACCCACCAGCCCTCCTCACCTTCAACACTATCCCCAGGCAGCCCTGACACCACCCACTAGCATCCCTCCCCTCTGAGACCACCCCAAGCAGCCCCTCAGGTCCTGACACCACCCACCAGCCCTCCTCACCTTCAACACTATCCCCAGGCAGCCCTGACACCACCCACTAGCATCCCTCACCTCTGAGACCACCCCAGGCAGCCCCTCAGGTCCTGACACCACCCCTCACCTCAGACACTAACCCTAGACAGCCCTAACGCCACCCACCAGCCCCTTCCTCCAACACCACCCCCAGGCAGCCACTTAGGTCCTGACACCACTCACCAGCCCCCTCATTTCCATCCACCACTACCCCCAGGCAGCCCTAACACCACCCACTAGCACCCCTCACCTCTGAGACCACCCAGAGGCAGCCCCTCAGGTCCTGACACCAACTACCAGACCCCTCATCTCCAACACTATCCTCCAGGCAGCCCTGACACCACCCAGCATCCCCCTCACCTCTGACACCACCCCCAGGCAGCCCCTCAAGTTCTGACATCACCCACCAGCCTCCCTCACTTCCAATACTACTCCCATTCAGCACTGACACCATCCATCAGCCCCCTTCATCTCCAATACTACTCTAAGGCAGCTCTGACTCCACCTACCAGCCCCCCTCACCTCTGACACCACCCCAGGCAGCCCCTCAGGTCCTGACACCACCAGCCAGCCCCTCACATCTCCAGCACTACCCCAGGCATCCCCGACACCACGCGCCAGCCCCCCTAATCTCCGACACTACCCCCAGGCAGCTCTGATGCCACCCACCAGCCCCTCTGACCTCTGACACCACCCCCCAGGCAACCCCTCGGGTCCTAACACTACACACGAGCCCCCCTCATCTCTGACACTACCCCCAGGCAGCCCTGACACCACCCACCAGCCCTGTCATCTCCGACACTACCCCCCAGTCAGCCCCAACTCCACCCAGCAGCCAACCTCATCTCCAACACTACCCCCCAGTCAGCCCCAACATCACCCACCAGCCACCCACATCTCTGACACTACACCCAGGCAGTGCTGACACCACCCATCAGCCCCCCTCATCTCCAATACTACTCTCAGGTAGCCCTAACACCACCCACCAGCTCCTCTCACCTTCGGCACTACCCCAGCCTGTCCCCGCCACATTAAACTCCTATCGGGCTAATATTGACCAACAATTTACCTCAACTTCACTGGCCTGCCTCCAACATGAAGCACAATGGTGACATATCTACCCCTAGCCTGAGCAACTGGCAGCACAGCTGCAGAATCCGTGCCCGTAGCTCATCATTGGACTCTCTGGTACATCATACACAGTTGCACAGCAGCAGGACAGCAGAATCTAGCATCAGCTACACTGTGAACATGCCATTTACATATACACTGTAGGTGAATAACCTAAGAGGATACAAGTCCAAGACATCACTAATAGGAAAGAGTCACATGTAATGTTTTTGTGACTAGTAGCATGTACAAACTGATGAATGAAGGGAGTCAGGTGGGACAGCATAGCTGTCAAAGTCCCTGCAAGTGTCACAAATTGAACATACATTTGCCTGGGTGATGTGAAGGCTGTTTGAGAGTGTGTGAGCCAAGGAGATGGACGATGCGTACAGCCATACTAAAATAAAACCTTCATGTGAAGATGTAGCATTTGAGTGGCAGATGTGTGGGATGACATGAGAGCATTTTCTGGGTGATAGCAGATGTGCGCCATGTGGGTGGCTAAGCATTGGGAAGGATGCACCTACTGAATAATGACCGCACAAGTGATGAGTGTATCCCACACATCCACAGTGAGGATCCAAACCCATGTGACATTCACAGAGCAAAGGCATTCCAAACCCATAGCAAACCAAATTGAGCACATGAACAAAGAGACAGCAACAACTGTGTGATCAAGAAACTCAAATCTGTATATAAAATATGTACACTACAAAAAACAACTATGTGTCAGGGGGAAAAGTCCAAGGATCAAAAATGAACAAAGGTCAAAAAAGAAAATCTACCCAAAGACTAATTTACTCAGGCAGCATGCTCAATATTCTCTCATTACGTCCTCTAAGCCAGAGACACATTTCTCGTCCTCCACATGGAAGCGGGCCTCTGTTCTTGCCTGCATGGCTGGCAGGTATCCTAACATCCTCCTCGCCTCCTCCTCCGCATCCCTGCAAGCCTCCTCCAGGACGGCCGCTCACATCAAAGTGCGTCTCTTGACCCCCTCTGCCCTGGCACTACCAATCGCCACCTCCATAGCCTGCTGCCTTTCTGACATCAGCTGCCTTCTGCACTCCATTCAGATGCACACCATATAGCAGGACTTCTCTGTTCCTCCTGCCAGATGTGAAAACTGTCCCACCTGACTTGCCTCCTCAATGATTATTGGCCCTGGGAGGATTGCTTCTGGGCACTCCTTATCTGTTGCTGCCTGGCAGAGCGTAGGTTGTGCAGCTACCCCGCTGTCTGGATGTTACACATTAGGGCGAGGGGTTACAGTGCCAGCACTGTCCTGAGGTGCCAGCTGTCCCACTGTTGGCTGTCCCTGTTTGGTGCTTGGGCAGCCTCAGTGACCACCCCTTCTGTAATAGGTGGGACTTCCATGGGAGGGAGGGACGTGTTCGACACCAGACTGGACCGTGTGGGTGGGATTGGTGTAGAGGGGCCTTGATGTTAACTTGTAAGGAAGGCTCCTTGGAGAATGACTGGGGCACAGAGGAGTCAGTCAATGAGAGGGCAAGTGAATGTCCCAGCTCACAGAGACCACCAGAGACTAATGCACATGCCAGTTTGCCCAGGGAGAGGCACATTGTTTAGTGATGCTATGACAGTTCATCATGAGTAGCTGTCACAGCGTCATGATTCGTGCTCGTCCACCGCGCAAGACCTGGCAGCAGGGCCTGCATCAGCTCAGGGCTGGTACCCTCTGGCTCAAGGTGGGACTCTGTCTGGGTGGAGGCATCCACAAAGGTGGGCACTGCTGCAGAAGATGGACCAAAGACAGGAGGTTGTGCAGCTACCTCCACAGTGTGTTAGGCAGAATTACATGCAGTACCCTTTGGGAACACTACACACAATTAAGACTACAGATGTAAGCACAATCTCACCTTTGATATAAGCCTGTACTACACAGTTATGTGGTAGCAGTGGCTGAGCAGTCAGACTTTTCTCAAGAGGGATTTGAGAAGTACAAGATGTTAAACAAAGGACTTACAATCACAGTAGTTCAAACAAACACTTGCTCAAGGTTTCTTGTTAAAAGAATATACATCTATTTACACATTTAGTTAGAAAACATTCCACTAGTAATAAGCAGCTCAATATCACACACCAATACACTACAATACTAAACCAATAAGTTTCTGAACAAGTTAGGCTCCCCTGAAGTGGGACAAAATGGCACTTCAGTAACTTTCAAAAGGGGTATAAAGACAAAGGTTATAAGAATCAAAGCATGGTTACTTTCATAGGCAGGGCAAATAGTTTCAGTTCACTACACGAGGCAATTCAATTCAATAGGCCTGGACCAAAGTCAATGGTTCAGTGTCTTGGATAGGATAGCACAGTTCTGGTAGTAAACTATGAAGTCTTTGCCAGTGTTCTTGGAAGTAGTTTGCACGAAAAAGAGTTAGAGGTTGGTTGAGGAGCGAACAAGACTCCAAAGTTGTGAAAGTTTCACAAACTTTCACTGTGGCAGAAAGGATTTCCACATCGCATTTGCACAGTACCTTAAGTATGAAGAAAAGCTGTAGCTGAGGCAGTTGTTCCTGGCAGTTCCTGCAGATCTTGCTGTTCCTGAGATTCAGTCGTGGGGACAAGAAGGAGGACGTCGGGAGGTTCCTGCACTGCCCAGGAAGAAGCCAAAATGTAGGTTTTAAGGTGTTAGTGCCTTAAAGTCCACCAACTGGTATCCTTATCACTGGTTATCCGGTTTTCAACGGCACCCTGATGAAATTTCAACCAGTATGGAGACGGTTTCCAGGTGGTTTGCCAGTTGGTTGTTCCCACCAGCTCAAGGGAAGAAGTCGTCCTTGAAGGGCTTCTCTGTCGAGGGCGAGTTTTTGGCAATTCGGGACTGCAGCAGGGCTTCACCAGACAAACCAATGGTCCAGGAGTTGCAGCAGTCGTCTTCCTTCAGCTTGTCTTTGGTTCTTTCGTTCCAGTGGTCGAATCTGCTTTCCAGGTCCCAGAGACCTGCTTTTAAACAGGTTTCTCCCATTCATTCTAGCCTAGCTGTCACTCACCTAGCAGAGTGGCTGTCCTTGCCGGACAGTCAGCCAGCCAATCATGCCAGAGTGCATTCAGGTCTCCTAGGAGACTAAGCACCGGCAGTTGTGTGAACCTCCCTCACATCCTGTCCAACCCAGACACTCAGGCACCAGAGAAGGGCTTCAGTACTGAAGCCCGCCAAAGTCCAACAAACAAAGGCACCAAACCTGGTTTGTCGTGCAGAGACAAACACTAGGAGGACCTTTCCTAAAAGAAATGGCAAAAAAAGATGACCACAGTCTGTTTTTACAGAGGGGTCTTGGGCGCCATATGGAAAAACATGGCTGACCTGATTTTTACTACCAGTGTTCACGGTTGGGAAAAATCATGGTTTTTTGTTCGAAAATGAGGAAAGGGTAACATTTGACTGTTACATGGGTGTTTAGACCTAGGGGATGCTAGGCAGCCCCTCCAGCACTATATAGGAATATAGGTTGTGCTGGGTCTATGAATTTAAAAAGACTAGCAAAGTCAATTTAACTTTACCCAGAGAAGGTATTTAAAGCTTGGGAAGTCTGAAAGACATCCCTGTGCCACTGCACTGAAGGTGCTTTGTGACCCACAAGAAAAAGATGATGCCTATGGAGTTTGTCTAAAAACTCCATATCCAAAGAACACACAAGTAAAACACATATCAAAATACATGAAAGAGTGGGAAAAAGGCTCACACTCTTTCCAGGAAAAAAAGTCCCAGAAATCCAATAAAGTTGATGAGGGTCACACACTTACTGGGAACGTCACGTCCATGGTGTGTGGTCTGTTGGAGGTTGATTGGACAGATGTGTATTGTTCTCATGTCCATTTACAGTGGTCCATTTACAGTGGTGGGGGTGTTGGTGCATGGTATGGGGATAGGGTTGGAGTCACTTATTTGTTTGCAGGGATGTTGTGGACATGGTTCTCTTTTTGGTTTACATGGCATGGTGGGTTCTGCACATTATATCTGTGATGTGAAGCTGTTCATTTGCCTTTCACAGTTGGCCCTTGTTTTCCAGTCTGCCCTTCTCCATCACCCACGTTTGTCCTTCCTCACCCCCAACATGTTCTAGTTTTCCATCTATGTGACTTCAAGGCTCTATGACCTTCTAAAATATAGAGAGCTATATCTCAGGGATTTACCAAAAACAGGGTGTTTTTAGAAATGAAAAGACTGCCATGCTTGTTTTTCTCTTGATGTGAGATATATTATAGGTTATAGGAAAATGAAACGTAGGAAAAAATACATTTGCAGGTCAAAGAAGATGCAAATGCCATAAGGCTAGAGGTGGGGGTGGATAGAGGGCACCACATGAAATGTGTAAATTGGAGGGGCTCTAGGGACTGTGTTTGTGACACAAAGCTTCATGCAACCTTGAATAGCCGTCATCTCAAAGCAAACTGCTTCACAGAAATAGCATGTGTTGTGTGGGGGGAAGAGGGCAGGAGAGGTGAGGAGACCATCTGGGGAGTGGATGGAGCTGGGAGCTGGAACAGATGAGTGAGGCACTTGGTGAAGGTCTGGGGGGGGGCAGGAAAGCACTTTTCCCCCCAGCTATTTTTCCGATATTCAAGGCTATAAACGACTATGGATAGCCAAGGGTATGTGTTTTTCCATACAGCTATAGTGACGTCAGTGGGTGAAAAATCACTGTTTATTGAGGAAGGCCATGGACAGTGACATGATAGCCATCCATGTCTCTCATCCATTCAGTAACCAGGACAGACCCAGCTTAGCTTCAAAGTGAAGAAATGGTGAAATGGCCAGCCCCATCAGGCCATGTTGCGTGACAAATGAGCCAATTTTACAAGACCACTTAAAGAAATGGGCTGGAACTTTTCTTGCTTTGAAGTTCAGCTGGGTCAGTCCTGCTTTGAAGCTAAGCAGGGTCAGTCCCGGTTACTGCATGAATGGGCAACCAAATGGGCATCCACATGTTCTTTTTAACCATGCTACTTACAGTCCTTGAAGGTTTTGCACTCAGAGACCATTTTTTTTTGTTTTGCTTTTTGCTCAATTGCTTTCTAGTATTTGTAGTCTCTCAGTCAATAATAAAAAAAGAAAAATATGTGTCCAGTTATAGTGGGTTTCAAATCCATGCAGTAACCAGGGCCGACCCTGCTAAGCTTCAAAACGAGGAAAGGACCAGACCCCTCAGGCCATGTTGCCTAATAGATGAGCCCACTTTACAAGACCACTTAGAGCAACATGGCCTGAGAAGGTCTGGATGCTTTTTCACTTTGAAGCTAAGCAGGATCGGTCCCAGATACTGCATGGATGGGTGACAGTCCAGAGTCCTGAATGCTGTGTGTTTCCCTAGATTAAAATATCTCAATACGCATGATTATTTTTTTTAAAACTGTGCTACTGTCAGTACTTGTAAGTTTCGCACTCAAGGACAATTCTATTTGCCTGTTGCTGAATTGCATTCTGGTATTTGTGATCTCCCAAACAATATGGGTAGAATAATGCCACAATTGTACGCTTTTCCCTGACATATTTATAAAAGGATTAATATATTTGAGTGACACTATGGTATGTGTACTTTTCAAGTTGTCTTTATATAGCAGCGTATTGTTGAAAACCATACATGGGGGTGAGGAGGTAAAATGATGAGAGGGCAAGTAAATCATGAGCATGGGCCCATGATGTGGTAAGAGAGTTTGCAATCTTGGATACTGGTGCAGTTAATTTCCCTTGATTTTGACTGATTTTCAAGGCACAAGAAGAGAACACATGTGGATGGACAGCTTAACTTTTTTTCAGAGGGCAGACACAACCCCTTGGATTTTTTTCAGGTTGGCAAGCTTGCTTGTATTTGGATACCAGGATTGTACTCAGGCTGTCATGTTACCAGTGCGGACACTGTAACGGTTTATTGAGAAGCCACCTTCAACACAGGGATTTCCTTCTTTCCCCACCCAAGGTGTGATGCAACAAACTGTTTAATGGATTATTTTCTCCAGCCATACTTCAGGTGCAAAATTATGCCCATTGGATCCCTCTCCCCTGAGCTAACAATGAGCCAAGAACCAGGCCGGTGTACAGGAAATATATTGGTGTTTATTTAAATAAAAGTAATAGAAATTAGCATGAAGAAATGTCAAACACAATCACAATTCTTCACTTTATGCAAATTTCACTTCAAGAAATAATTAAACTGATCAATACTGAAAGCAATTATCATGTAGTGTTGTGAGATGTTGATCTTCCTGCAGGCTTAAAGGCTAGCAGTAGTATTTCAAGATTGGCACAAATACACATGGCAATTACGATGTTTCGACCAACACTTTGGTTTAAAATAAACACAGGGTAATTCAGAGGTTTGTTTTTCAACCTCCCCCCCCCTACTTTGGTCTGAGTTGGGGAAGTCTGACAGAAAAAGTTTTATGATTTGGGGAATTATGGTTTTCAGAGCCCCCCTCCGCTGAAAGGCATGTTTGGGCATGCTGGATAAAAAGGTTGGACTGATTTCAGAACAAAGACAACCCTCTTCCTAAAAGAAGTCGGGGTCAGCAGGAAAAAAATGATTACCCAATAAATGTATTGGCTATAGTATTGAACACACTCTGTGAAGTGAGTTTTGTTACTTTTGAATTTAAACAAAATTGACCCTGTATTGTTCTGCCAAATGGGGAATTAAATAAAATAATATTTCTTATTTAAATATGCTAAGGATCTACACATGTTTGACCCCCACACCCCACCCCCTATAAAGGGAATGTATTCAAGGCAAGCAGACTCCCCCACCATTTGGTTTCCTAGGTCTCAGTTCTACTTACATAGAAAACCTCTGTTTAAAGTTCAGGAAAGTCAGCTGCATCTCAGGACACTCTAAAAATATAGGGCATGGGTCTGGTAACTTCACTCTCAAAGATGGCCTCCCGCTGTCCACCATAGGACCCAGTCAGCTTTGAGGCCTTCCTATAAATAGACAGCTTCACCCAGATGCACTCTCAGCTATCTCCTCTGGTGCATCCTTATAGCTGTCAGATGGTACGTTTCAGCAGCCTTCCTGATGGTCTGTCTGTGTCTGTGTCCCTTCCTCCTAGTGCAGTCCCCATTCTATAGCAGCAATGACACCCCTAATTGTACAATATTGGGGAAGCACACTGCAATATTTCCCACAACTAGGATTGGACAGTTACCCTTCTTTCCCCTCCCTAACGCAGCCTCCAAATCAGGATCGGTTTAGGGTTCTGGAGCAACATATGGCAATTCCCATTTGTAATAACCATTTGTTTTCCTTTTCATTTGTTATCAAAAACAAATTATGTATCACAACTTCCTAATTGTACTAGCAAATGTCAGAATATACCCATTTTCTGATTCAACTAATCATGGGGAATTAGATAAGCCAACCACCAGGTCTGTACCATGTAGCATGGCCATATGGCACCTTTCTGCTGTTTCCACAAAAAGCATAACAGTTATTACCCACATCCCTAATTTTATTTATCACCTGTTTACCAACTCTCACATTTGGAACACATTCATATCAACCATAAATGTAGTTTAACTGGCCATTACAGTTCCCTGAGTTGCAGGTGGAGGAATTTTACATCACTACAATCACCTGGAAAGTACATTCAAAAAATGGTACATACATGAAATCAGTATGGCTTCTGGTTGCTGAGAAAAAGGCCTACATGATAATAGTCCTTTTAAATTAATTGGGAATCTTCATGTGGTACAAATGGCCATTCTCCTGCCTACCAGCCATTTGTATTCACTGGGTTAGCCTGTACCCAGAGTTTTTTTTTGTTGTTATCAGTCTCTTTATGTTGGAAGCTTGCTCTTTGAAGTTGTTGCCCCCATTTTCACACATATTAGTAATGCTCTGGCGAAGGAGAACTTCTCCTGCAGTCAGTGCCTTCAGTGTCTGCCGGTCTGGAGAACACTGAATTTTGACACCTTCAGCAGGATCCTTTATTGCAGTTGGTAATTAGATGGGAGATGTGACATCAAGGCTGCCCTGACATGTCACAGTACCATGGTCAGGCAGGGTCAGGCAATGACTGACCATTACACACACATAACTTCCATTACACTTCCCGACTCAGAAAAAAGGCAGAACACGAGAGCACACTCTGAGCGAGGAAAAGCACACAAGGAAGCAGCAAGGTGAAACATTGTAAAACTGAAGGGGATCACAAGGAGGGAAGTGCCCTTGACCTCTTCAATGATGAACCGTTACTTTCAGGAACCTTCGAGAATAGAAAACGTAAGACCAGGAAACAAGGTTGAAGAATCCTGCATTGTGTGTTGGAGGTAGCCGGGCTCTCCCGTGCTGATAGTCAAGGCAGGGAGAATCATTTCCCGCTGTGGTACTGTTCTTGGCTCCTACAAAAAGCAGCACAAGTGAAGTCAGCACAGCTGGTGAGTTGGGGAGACTGATACTAGACCGGTCTGTGTTGAAGCCAAGGTTGCAACCAGCACATTGATAATCCACGTAAGTAAAATTGAACTGGTACCGTGTGCCTGCTTATTTGAAAGTCTCTGCAAGGTGTCCAACTAGAAGGGTTGCAAAAGCGAAAGAATGACAAAGAATTGTGAATCGAAGTGGTCCTGCAATGGGTTAAGCAAAATCTTGTGCACTATCAAACGTCTTCGATGTTAATAGCAGAAAGAAAGTTGATGACAAAGTTATTTGTAGTTGGTCTGAGCCCGGTGGAGGGAGATCAGCTGAGAGTTTTTGGTTAAAGCAAGTTTTTGGTAAAAAGTTAACTTGAAATTGGTCAGAGCCCGGCAGAGGGAGACTACTTGAACAGTGTGTTAAAGAGGATCTGAGCCTGATCGAGGGGGATAAGGGATGAACTGTGAATCACCGGAGATATTGGGTGCATTAATATTCTACAAACATTGTGTTAATAGGATCTGAGTCTGGCTGAGCGTGAGCCGAGGTGAATAGTGAATCACCTTAGAAATTGAGTACTTGTGAAATCGTATGTGGAAAATAACATATTGTTTGTTTGTCACATCAGGCTCTCTGAAAGAAGAGACTTTGAAAGGCAAAACAATTTAGGCACGGACAGCCCTGATGCTAATGCTTGAACTGTATCCTCATGCTAGAGAAGACATAGTCTGTGCTAATCTCGAGTGTACCTCCTTGTCATGTGCTGGGGTGACAGCTTTTCAACTGATTGATGTGGACACATTTTTCTTCTGTCTGTTCTCCTTTTGTTATGCAGATCTTGTAAGCAACAGGTGATAATTAATCTACAATTTCAAAGGCACCCCGCCAGGATGGGAGGAATTTCCACTCCTGCGCCTGATTCCTTTGAAAATTGAACAGGTAAACTTTGTCACCTACTTCATACTCTTTCTTGGTGGTCTTTAGATTAAAATAGGTCTTCATTCCTTCAGCCGATTTTTCTAAATTGTGCTGAGCATAAGCAAAAGCATGCTGGAAGTGCTTCCTCAAATTTTCAGTGTACTCATGAGTAGTGGACATGTTTATCAGTGTCTGCTCCTGAGTCCTATATAGCAGATGTTGTGGTAACACCATTTTTTTGCATCCAGTTATGAGCTCAAATGGAGACATCTTTGTTGCAAAAGATGGTCTAGACCTAATTGCCATCAGTACAAGCGGCAAACACATGTCCCAACTGCATCCAGAGTCTGCCACCAACTTATTTAAGATACTCACAATTGTTTTGTTGTATCTCTCTACCACCCCATTTGAGGTCAGCAGTAGGCAATGTTGAGTATTCTTTTCACCCCTAGAATCTCCCACATCTTCGCCATCTTCTCACTGATAAAATGGCTTCCTTGGTCCGACTCAATCCTTTGTTGGCAGCTGAAACATGATAAGAAGTGGTTTATCATTAGTGCAGCAGCTGTCCCCGCCTTATGAATCAGGGCTGGAAGACATTCTACCCACTTTGTGACCAAGCATGTCACATTCAAGATGTACTGGTTTCCACTAAAGGAGCAAATTCATTGGCCCGATGAAATTGACTTGCAAATCTTACAAAGGCAGTGCAATTCCCCTTTTTTGTAGGGCAGCTCTGTGTGTGAGTGAACTGGGTTGAAATTGTGCACACACAAGACACCCCTTTAGGCAATTGTTGAGGCCCTAGCCCATGTGTGGCCAGTAGGCAACCTCACGCAAGATTTCCAATGTCACATGAAACCCCCTATGACCTGCAGTGGTCCCATCATGGGCATGGATCAACATCAGGCTTTGGAATGAGGTAGGTACCACCAACTGGTCACAGCCAGATAGGGTTCTCCTGACTAACAAACCGTCTTATATCCTGAACATGTTGGAAAACTTCATCAACCCCCCAGAGATCCTCTTTACCGATATAATATATGTCAATAACATTTCCCAATGATCGGGTCCTCTTTATGTGCATTGATCAAATCTGCATCTGGGATATGTTTACTGGGCTGTTAGCCTGATTTTGTGACCTGGTCACAGCTGTCGTTTGGATTTGAAGACTGTCTTGTCCCAATCCACAAACTCGTTTCAGCGTGTCTAAATGGTATTCATGAGTTGTGCCACCAGTGGTCCTGTTTGGACCTCTGCAGGGGTGTATGTGTGTGCCAGATTTTTGATTGGCTTTTGGGAGTTGCAGCTTTTACCTGGCTTTTTAGATAAAAAAGAGGACCCCAGCACCAATTTGCAGAGATCCTGCAAGAAACTGAAGGAGCCAAGTGTCCTGTCCAGCTGCAAGATGTGCAAGGATACTGTGGACCCATTGGAAGAAGGCCTGGCGACCAACCTCTGCTGCTGTAGTGGAAGAGCCCTGTCTTGTAGGCGATCTTCATCAGTCCTGCAAAGGAGCTACAACTCATCTAGTGGAGAGAACATCCATTTTCGACATGAGCTCAGAGTCCTGTGTAGAAGATCCATTGGAAGTGCCCCTGGATCAAGCAGTGGCTGAGAATTTGTGCTACCATTCTGCAGATGTCACCATTCTGTTTTGAAGCCTAGAACATAGGGGATCACCAGCTTGTGCTACAAGACTCACCTCTGCCGGATTGTGTGGTTCTTGCACCGGGATAGGAGACCTGGGATAGGAGGCGAAGTCTGACCATGATAAGTGTGAACCCTGCATCGCCGTGCACCAGTGGGCATCATCTGAAACAGCTTTCCTGCATCTAATCCTGTGCTGAGAGGGGCCCTGTATTTACTTCTTCTGCATTTTCCAACCTGAAGCCCTTGCACCAGCATTTGTCGCTGACCAGAGAAGTGCTCGAAACTGCAACCGCTGGACATCAGGGGCCATAGTTGAACGTGGAAAAAGTCACCTTGGGCCCTCTTCCGAAGACCTGGCAAGTCCTAAGAAGAATCAGAGTAAGGGGGTGACTGTTAATGATACTTACATGAGCCCCTAACTCTTGTTCAAAAGTTTGGTGACTTTCAGAAATGTTTACAACAGTTTGGCTTTGCCAATGTTTGCTCGCGCAAGCATTCTGAAAGTTGGGGATACTTTTGTTATTTAGAATAACGTTTCCTATACCGCTTGGACCTCTTCCACTGCAGCCCATACATTTGTTCCAATCTCACAAAACTGTGTGGAACTTTGGTGAACTTTTGGACTCAAGGACTCATGCATTTTAGGAATGGACTTCTAAAGTTAGTATTGTATATCTGTGGTCCCGATCTGCTGCATACTAATACTTATCTTCCTTTACAAAGGATTTATATGCATTTTGCCCTGGTCCATGTATTGTATATAAGCATCTTTTATTTAGTGTTGTCTGTTAAGATTACATGCTAGTAGTAATTTTACATAGTGTTATTTGGCTATAAAAAAAGAAGTATTTTTATAACTGATTGTCTAAGTGTGTTCCCTTACTTTTCACTGTGTGTGCTTATTGAGGACCCTTTACAAGCTCGCCAACTCTGAAGACTCGGCCTAGACCACTCATCCACCGACCTTGAACTGGTTTGGCTACAGTTCCCTGTCACTAAACTAGGTTGGCCTTCTATACATCTTTCCACAGGCCAGAGGATGGAAAATCAGTCCTAACAGTTCCTGACCAAGACATTTGTCACAAGAGCACATGTGACCCATAAAATACCCATTAGGAGATGCAAACCTGCCATCTCCTAATGGGTATTTTAAAATCACATGCCAAAACATCAGAAACACATCTGCTATAACAACCCCACAAAACTACAGATGCAAGGGACTTGCAACTACAAATTTCCCAAAATTCTGTGCCTCATCCAATTGAAAGGGAAGTATTTCAGTGAATGTGAATTGCCATCTAATAAGGGTATGAAAGGCCTGGCTTTTGTGATTTGTATTAATGAATACAATAATGTTGGTAATTCCATCTCTGATAGGGTAATCTGTTGATCGGATACCCCTTTCATAAGCTCCATGCCAAAAGCATAGTGCCTTTGCCTTGCTGCATCAGTATCCTGATCTGCAGTACCTCTTCTACCAGTGGCACAGAGCAGGTTTAGAGGTCACAATTGCCGATTTGATAGCTGCAGTGACAGCCAAGTCTCTGCAGCAAAGGGGCTGCATTTAAGATATGCAGCCCTGTACCAAAACTATGATGGTCATAATTAGCACACGCTGGTTGCAGGCATCAAAGGAGCACACCCTTTCAAACAGAGCAGCTTCACACAATGGTGCTGGATTTATAAAGGCCTGTGATCCTAGTGAGAAGGGAAAGGGTGGGGTTAGTGTAGGCAGGAACGCTCTTCACAGTTATGGAAGATTTCCACCATCTTGTTTCTCTTTGCTTCTCTCTCCCACCTTCCTGTCTCCTCTTTTTCCGCTAGAGCAAATCATTTTGTGTGTGATGTCAGAATGGCAAAGTGCACTTGTTTTAAGAACAGGGGTTGGACCACTAAAACAGGATAGCTTTAGTCCAATCGCCTGTGGACCTCTACCTTTAAAAAAAGGCTTTCACACCACTTCATGGACTAATCTTTGAGTCATCTGTTGAACTACAACCCTTGGAAGAGAGATAAACACATTTTATTTGCCATCAGCCATCAAAAATAAATATCAATACATAAAACCACAGAAACAGTTTTACAGTTTTTTAGAACCATCCTCATTTCAAAAAGCAAAAATGTTTATTTTTTAAAAGGTCTATCTAACCCTCAAAATCCCTCGTACAAACATACAAACACCTGAAATTATATGCATATCATTCATATTAATATGTATTAATATTATAAATAAACTTATTGCAATAATAATACCTTTGTTGATCAAATACTTTCAGAGCAGCTGCCTTCTAAGATCAACCACTAAAGAGTAAATCAGTAAATAAAATGTAAAAGATTTTAATTGTAGACACTCTTTGTGGCCCCTCAGCCAATTAAATCTTGACAACAAATGTAGTATGTTAATCAAACCCCTGATGAAGATTTTGTTTGGACCCTGATGGGAGAGCAGTCCATTCCAGAGTCCTACAGTTGGGAGGTGGATGCAGGTGCACCAAGGCAGAGGTGAGAACTGTCTCCTAACCATCCCCAGGGACAATTGGGGGTGAAACTCTTGCTGGAACAAGACCAGCCACTCTGCCAGCCACAGCAGTATCCAGGCCCTCATGGTGTTGAAGAACCTCTGTGGTTGTGCACGAGCCTCCCTGTGTCTGGGAGCCAGAGAACAAGGGCCTAGTTTGTCTGGGAATCCCTGGAGTGGGACTCACACCAACCTGAGATTTGAACTGCTGTTCAAGCAAGACCTGCCTTTCTGCAGCCACAACAGTACCCAGGGCCTCACCATGAAGAACCCCTGCATTTGCGTGCCAGCCTCCCCTGTGTTTGGGAGCATGGAGAAATTACTCATCTTGTCTCTGAGACCCTAGATTGGGTCTCACAGCATCATGAGTGCCAGGATCGACACAAGCCTATTGTGCTTTGCCGTTGAACTGCTTGGAGCCATGTTCAAAGAACCACTTGGCACATTTGAACCACCAGGACCCTCTGGTGCTGCCTTTTGCACTTTCCTGATCTTCAAATTGCTCTCACAGCCCCAAAAAGTGTGATTTGGCACTGCGGGCAACCAAGAACTGCACATTGATACTATTGACTACCAATTTGCCCCCGTGGTCCATGTATGGACCCTAGGGACTAGTTAGGTCACTTGCATCCATTTTGCACACTAGAGCATATCCTTTTAAAGAACATTGGGCCTCATTACAAGTATGGCGTTAAGGCAATAACGGCACCGGTATCGCTACCGGCACTGTTGCTACTGTACCGCCATACTAGGAGTTCTGCTCGCGGGTGCCCTTGCAGCCCCAGGTCTGACATGGTGGCCCATACTGGCACCCACAAGCAGAACATGATTGTAGCACTGGTACTGTTATTAACATTACCAGTGCTACCACCCTCCACATTCCCATTGGGCACTATGGGGATGAATGGGGATGGGGAGTCCCTTATTACCGGCACCCGCAAATGGGCAATTTCTGGGTCTGCAAACTCGACACGGAAATTGCCCATTCGATGGGTGCCGGAAAAAAATGGATACCGGCAGCAGCTGTGCTTGTACTACAGGCACGGCTACTGCCAGCCTCGTAATGAGGGCCATTGTGTTTATTACTTGCCTTATACCCGTGATTCACTACACAGAGAGCTCCATCTTACTATCTTCTGTGGGCTGGGAGGATAATTCACAGGAAACACATTTGTCCTGGAAGCATGACAATGCAGAGCAACACAGGTTTGACTCCCAGTCCTACGCTTAGAGACTGGTCTCCATTATTAAGCTTGTTATAAAAGATTAGTTAATTAATCTCCTTAATGTTGGGTTTTGTGTTGTGTTTTTTTAGCTAGTTATTATGTGTGACATGCAATATTGTGTGTTTAATAAAAAGTATGTATATTTTCATAGAAACTTTATTGGACATTCCTTCGTTTTGGACTGTTTTACCTCACTGTTTTTGGTTGCTACTGAACCATATTTACACCCCTCTTGGCAGTATAGCCTTCCTTTGGTCCACATTACCAAAAAGGAAAACAAGGCATATATTTTAACTGGGCCTGTTGCACATTTATGATTGTGTAGACTCATCCTTGTACATGCAGGGTAGAAATCAATTTGCCAGGAACTGTTCGAAGAATTTACTTCCAAAGACATAACATCTCAAACCATAAAACAAAAAAAACTAGTGGGGCACCATTTCTAGCAGGCAGTGCACAGACTAAAACATGCCCATTTTAACATTGATATTAGGTTTTTCCAAATGCAAGACAATGAAGGACATGCAAGTTCAAGCTTTTCTAGAGGCTTATACTAAAACATGGATTTCATTTCTCACTATGGTGAGGTTTGAAGCTCTATACAAAAGGAATTGTTATCCCTTTCATCATGGACACTGGGGAATAAAATTTTAGTAGAACTACAATGGGTGATGTCTCACGGAACTAAAATAATAATCAATATTTCATATACAGGACTCAAAAATTGAAGAAGAGCGCGATCAGTCAGTGTTCACAATATAAAAAATATAATTCTATATTATAATAAATGCATCAAAAATATTTTTGTTATTTCATCACAAAATATCATTCAGTTGTTACATATAAACCGGGATTCATATTGAACCACACATGTTTCTCACATATACCTGAAAACCTAGTCTAGCACTGAGAACCTAGTCTACCACTAAATATATATACTGTGCAAATATGCTGTGTGTTGTATACACCAATGAGTACTCTAAAACACATATTTATATTCATCAATTTTTCTGTACTGTTTCAAGTTTAAGAGTCAACTAGAGGTATTCTTTATGGGTATAACCAATACTCATCTAATGGATAAACAAAGAATATCCGTTTATGGCTAGTTTCAATGAAAAAGGAATCTAGTTCTAAACACAATCTGATGCTCGTCTTCCTCAGGACTAGAAAAATTCACAAGACACTTTTTTGCGCGTGAAGTAATATTTTCTTGCATATTTTTCTTTTGTTTCTTTCGCACCATCCCATGATAAATGTATTAAACAAATTCTAAAAAAGAGTTTAAAACAACACAATTAAAAACTGACCATTTGCCACTGTTCCTAAATTCACCTGAGTTCCTATAATTCAGTTTGAGAAGAACATTTACTCGGTTTCTTCATTCTGAAGCGGACACAGGAAAATGATCCATCCTCTAACCAGAACTATGCACGATAATTTTGAATTTCTCTGCAGAGACACAAAATAGAATTGGGGATGAACCCCCTAATTCCAATCCGTGGAGTCACATCAGTGCCAGCATCAAATGCAATAACACAGCTGCGTAACAACAACTGACCTCTGCCTCAGAGTTGGAATCAAAATAAGGCTCCCTGTCCTATATAGAGGTTACACCGTTTGGTGAGGTGTGACCAAAAACATCTGTCCCAATCTTGTGGTGAGTATCATTTCCCAGCAACTGTGCAAACAAAGCACAAATTGATAGTAATTAAATAAATAATTCTCCAAATGCATACATTATAACCTTGTTAACCTAATGTAAAGCAACACAAATGGCACCACAGTCTACCCCATGCCCTTGAGTCCTTGCGCATTATACTACTCCCCAGATTTCCACATGCCACCAATGATAAAAAAAAAATACTATGACCGTTATTACGACCCAGGTGGTAAGTACACCAACTTTACCACCATGGTGTAAACTACATTTACACCATGGTGGATGCCGGATTTACCGCCCCATTCCAAGGTGAGTGGGGCGGTAAATCCCCATTTCCCATTTACCCTTCCCCATTCCCATTTTTGCCCCATAGGGCATAATGGGAGTGGGGAAGGCGCTAATTACAGCACCGTAAATTACGGTGCCGTAATTAGCACCAAGGCGGTTTAGCGCCATGGATTTTAACGGCTGCTAAAAGCAGCCGTTAAAATTGGAATCAGGCGTTAAGGGTTAACAACGGCGTTAACCCTTAACGCCTGAGTTGTAATGAGGCCCAATGTCTCATTTATAGCCTGCATATTATATCATGGTGGCGTATATATTATATTAAACAAGGCACAAGGGCTGGACTAGCCCTGTTTTAACAACATCTAACCTAGAGATGTATCTACAGCAAATGCTGAGAGTCGGGTGCAATAATACTGCGTCTGCGAAAGTTTGTCGCGGATTTGCTCACATGTTTTACCTGTTGGATGCTGCTGCGCAGAGAAGCAAGAATACGATTCAACGGTATCACCAAAAATATAGGTGCCGTCATTTGCTTTCCACTTTCAAATGGTGTGTCTAATTTTGTTCCGCATCAGAGCTTCTAATTTACAAGCTGGCATGGCCCGGATGTATGGAGGAGATGCGCTATCTCCCAGCCAATATTTATCATAGCCACTGAAAAAGGACTAGAGAGCATTACATTGGATACAGAAAAGGAAATAGAAAGAGGACAGAAATGCTCATTCGGAAGCCATGAATTACAAATGGCCATGGCCTCTAAACAAGCCAAGCCAATCACAAACAGTGGAGAAGAGAGAAGGGAGAAGCCATCACAAAAAATGGGAAAAACAGGGATACTGCAAAATCTATTTAGTGAAGGCATATCAATTTCTAACATATCCCATATGGTCACAGCAAATGCTGAATAGCAACGCAAGACATAAAGCCAATTAGTTTCTCTTTATGGATGCACATTCATGGCCATTCAATAGCCCGGGCTGTATTTAAAATAATGAAATCCGCAAGTCGAATGTCAGTGCCAAACAGGACATGTCTGGACCTATTAGTAAGCAGAAAACACTTGCATAGGGATGTGGACATTTAGACACAGTGTAGCCATTCCTCCTGTTGGTTCAAACCATGATGGTAGCTGTGGTTGTAGTACATCCAACACTGTTCACTTTGGGACAATCTGGTCGAAGTACCTAATGCATCAATCCGTGAGATGAGCTCAATCGCTCACCACTTAAGTTCTTCACAAGTCTGGTTATATTTCAAAAAGTGGGTTACGAATTGTGATGTCATATTCCTAGTGCAAATCTTAGACTTATGTTCCGTTATTCTTAATTTAACAGCCCTGGATGTTTTTTCTATGTATGGTTTGATGCAAGGGCATATGATCGCATATATTACATTTTTATTATTGCAGGTGGTATGATGTCTAAGGGTCCATGATTTATGATTGATCTATCCCGAAGTGCAAGCCGAAGTAGATTCAAATTGGCAGCAAGAACCACATGGAAAGTGGCCAACAACAGGATGTAAACCCCAGAGGAGTGCAATAGTGGTTGATTTTCTTCTTGTTAGTCCTCAATCTGCTAGTGAAATCCAACTTTTCAAATTGTGTCCCCTTTTAAAAGCATACATGGGACGTTCCAACCATGGGTTATTCAATTGTAACAGATGCCAATGTTGATGAGTGTTACATGTCATAGCACATACTAAACGGCAGTTCTTAATGTTATCTTTGCTTTTTTGTAACAACAGATGTTCCCTGTGTTGATTTGTAGCTCTTATTTTTGACTTTCTGAGCAAATTATGGGGATATCCTCCATCTAACAATCTGGCATGTATTATATTGGGTTGGGTAACAATCTCCTCTGTTTTGGCACAAATGCGTCTTGGCCTCAAAAATTGACCTTAAGGTATATTGTCTCTCAAAGCTTGGAAATGGAAACTATCATACCTTAGGATAATAGTTCTATCTATTTCCTTACGAAACAGGTCAACTATGATATGTGCACTTTCTATTTTTATAAGTAGATCTAGAAATGGTATTTGTTTGTTTGATTGCCTGGTAAATCTTTACTTGAAATTTAAAGAGTTTATCCAATCTAGAGGTTCATCATGGTTGCCTTTTTCATTATCCCAAACGATGATAATGTTGTCAACGTAACATTTGTAAAACTTAAGGGCAGATTTATTTGGGTATGTATCATTGAGAATGTTTAGCTGTTCGATATTCCACATATAGAGAGTTGCATAATTTGGGGCAGAGGTCACCCCATAGCGGTTCCCTTAATTTGCATGTAATGAGTAGTTTTAAAAACAAAACCTTTTTTTGTCAACAGCACTTCCAATAATTCAATCAAAAATGCACTACGATTTTTCTGTGGTCCGTCTCTCTGATCTAGAAAGTCTTTCATGAAATCTTCTGTGGCCCGTCTCTCTGATCTGGAAATCTTTTGCTCTTGCTCTAGACCTTGCTCTTTTATGGGCAAATGATATTGGGTCTTATTTTTAAAGTGCATGCCTGTGAAACATTAGATTCTGCTCTGCAGGAGTACTAGGATGAGTAGGGACAAAAATGCTCACTCAGCCCCCACATTTCTGCAAATCAAGAGCAAACACAAGCAACATGTTAAAACAGATATATTTAAGATATACATTTCCTTCACCTCTTGTGGTAACATTGGCTGAGTAAAGCCAACGCATATATATTTTCAGTGAAAAAAAACTCTGCTAAAGGGGTCGTTATGGTTACAAGTAAAACCAAAAAGCCCCAGAAATTTGACAGTTATGGTAAGCTAAGCAACCATAACTTGCACCACCACCATGTACTGCTAAGATTAACACCCAGGATATAAAAAATGACATAAAAATGTCATTGATGACATCACATATCTGGCCCATTTGTTTTTGTTCATTGACATATTTAAGTCAGATGGCTTTGTTTCCTGACAGTCAGTATATACAAGTTGAAAAGTGATATATATATATATATATATATATATATATATATATATATATATATATATAATCTAGAAGTTAACCTTCTTCTATGTTCTTAAAATACTTTCTTTAGAGTTTGCTCTCAGCTCATGGTGCACATATATGGGTGATGTTGTTTCTTTCTTCCTTACTTTAGTTTCCCTGTATGTGCCTCTGGGGGGGCAGTTAATCATCAATAGTACCTTGCTTCTGTTCTAAGGTGGTTCAATGGCATTGAACTTAGTCTTTGATCAATGGTGTGAGCGGATCAAGCTCAGTTCGGGTATGGTGGATTGTGGGAGTTCAAGAGGAAAGCAGGTGTTGAGCGGGTTCAAATGCCGTCACCCTTTGTGGCTCAAAAGTGGCTTTCTGGGGTGCAGGTCACAGCACTTGCCAGGTTGGGCAGGGTTAAGTCTGGTTGTAACCACCAAGGAACTGTCAATGAGTCACACTCCAGTAGTTCCAGTCAGCGGGCAGCAGTTTTCAAAAAGTTGATCTTGTTACTCCGATGTGTGGTTCACTTAAGCGGCAGTTTGAGGGTGAATCAGGGTGAGTCATGGTTTCACCATTGGGAACAGTTGGAAAGTGACTCTCCAGCATTTGGAGCTGGGTTCCCATGTCAACCAGTTGATTTGAGCCTTGCAGTTGAAGAGCACAGCAAAGGCACAATGCAGCGTCTAGTGGCTCAATGTGCAAGCAATTGTTCAGTGGTTCAGATGAGTTCCAGAGGTTAGCACTGGTGGGATCCCTCTGCCCTGATGGCATTGAGTATGGCTTTGAAGGCAGTCCAAGCGGTTTTGAGGCAGCTGAAGAACAAGCCTTAGCAGATGTTGCCCTCAGGATGCTGAGAGACCGACCGAATTCAGGGGCTCAAGGACAGTGTCCGACCTGCCATTCCAGGGCTGGGAGAGCAGATTCTGGTCCACAGCAAGTGTCCCCCTCCCCCCCAATGTGCCCTGTACGTTGGTAGGAGGCAGAATTATCCTATGCCTTGAACTGCTCCTTCTTCACCTCAGTGATTGAGTGCTTTGGAAAGTACAACTCTGCCAAAAGAGGTTCAGGGAATCCTTCACCGGTGCTGTTCCAGAGTGAATCAAAAGTGGTGTGAGACCCCTTCTTTTAAAGATAAATGTCCACAGATGATTAGACAAAAGCTGGCCTGCTTTAGGAGACCAATTGCTGCTCTTAAAATAAGGGGGCTTCGTCCTCCTGACACACTCCCAAAGTACTTTGTTCTAGAAGACGTTGAAGGAACATGAATGAGAAAGTGAGGCAGAGAGAATCAAGATATGATATGATATGGCATTTGTAACACACCTATACACAAGTGTTTCAAGTGGGGCAGGACAAAGACTGATATGCAAATGGATATTTCCCATCTGTGAAAGGCACAGTGAGTAAAAGCAGTGGCTGCGAACTCTCAAGTGGTTAATAACCACTGAACAGGTTATCATGTCTGTTCTTGCGAGAGAGGGGCGCCCGCTACCTTTGTAAAACAAGTGTTTCAAGATACAACAAGGTAAGGAAGGGGGAACAGAGGGAGCACAGAGACAACAATCTTACTAGGCCAAGTGGCATTGAGATTGCGCAAGTGCAGGGGAGGCGAGAGGGGAAAAGTGCCAGGGGCCAGGGGCGGGGGCAGTGCTGTATATGGGATCAAAACAATAACAAGAAGTGCGGCCAGCAGGTGGCAGGTGCAAGGGTAAGTGCAGATATCAGGTGTCCAAAAGTGCAGGTAGGGGGGACTGTAGGGTTACAGATACAGACCCAAGTGCAAGGGTTGCTGAGGGTAGTGCTGGTGTGCTACCCAGTGGGTAGGGACCTGGGCCCGAAATCAGAGGGTAGCCAGGTGACTAGTGCAGTAACAGAAAGGAAATTAGCAGGGGAGAGGAATAGAGAAGGCAGAAGCAAAGAGGAAGGTCTTGAGGTGCTTCTGGAACCGGAGATGGTTCTCTTCGAGTTTCAGAGATGCAGTGAGGCTGTTCCAGAGGGAGGCCGAGCCGAAGAAAGAGATCTACCACCGACTCATTGCTTGGAGAAGCGACTGACCCTGAGGGAGTTGGAGGTGGAAGATTGAAGAGCTCAAGTAGGAAGGTATTTATGAGGAGAGAGTTGGAGGTATTGAGGACCCATGCCCCAGAAAGCCTTGTGGACAATGCAGAGGGTCTTGAACTTAATCCTTGCAGCCACTGGGAGGCAATGCAGAGATTTCAGTTCTGGAAAGATGCGATCCCTTGGCTTGAGGACAAGGACAAGTCTCAAAGTCCTGTTCTGCATGAGTTGTAGTGGGCAGAATGTAGACGGAAGCAGATTTAGAAAGAGGTTGTTGCAGTAGTCCAGCCTAGAGAGAACCAGAACTCTAGAGACAGTGAGCTTCTGGGGGAAGGAGAGGAAAGGAAGAATACCTCTGAGGAGGTGCAGTTGCTAATTTGACTTCTTAGAGATGTCAGAGATGTGAGGAGAAAAGGAGAGTGTGGAGTTGAAGATGACCCCAAGGTTCTTAGCCTCACAGGTGGAAGCAGGAAGAGGGCCATGGGAAGCCGGCCAGAGAGTGACAGGAAAGGAGGGTGCAGGTATGCTGATGAGGAGAATCTCTGTCTTACTGGCATTAAGGCAGATATCGTCAGCAGCACACCACTCCTGGATAGCAGTCAGACAGTCGGAGATGAGAGAAGAAGAGGTGCCAGAGGGGAGCCTGAAAATGAGCTGAGTGTCATCTGCATAGCACTGGAAGTTGGAGCAGAGAGTGGCAATGTGGTGGGCGAGAGGTGTCAGGTATTGATTGAACAGTCAGGGAGAGAGGTTTAGACCTCTGAGGAACACCACAGGTAGAGAGTGAAAAAGGAAGGACACAAGTTGGACCTGGGTGGGTCAATCAGAGAGGAACAAGGTCAGCCAAACCAGGGCATTATTGGTGATACCCAGGTCATCACGGAGATGATTGAGCAGGATGGCATGGTTGACCGTGTACAAGGCAAAAGAGAGATCGAGTAAGATGAGGACAGAGGGAGATTAGAATCAAGGTTACAGAGCAGGTCTTCACGGATGTTCAGGAGAGCAGATTCCACGCTTCTGGCTGCTCTGAAGCCAGACTGATGGTCATGGAGACAACCAACAAATTCACTGTGAAGATTAAGCTGGGAGATGGCTTGCTTTTCCAGGAGTTTGCCCATGAAAGAAGTGATGGAGATTGGGCAATAGTTAGCCAAACAGGAGGGGTTGGTTGAGGTTTTCTTGAGAAGAGGGTGCAGAAGAGAGTTCCTCAGGGGGGAAGGGAAGGCTGCATTGGTGAAGGAGTGGTTGCAGAATTCAGCCAGGGCAGGAGTGAGGTTGTCAATGTGGTTCTTGATAGTGTCATAGATCAGACTTGTGTAGAAACCTTGTCAGGGATGAACAAAGGAAAGGAAGAGAAAGAGGAAGGAGAGGTGGCCTCAGGGGGGCTGGAGGTAGATGAGAGAGTAGAGCGAAGAGGAGGGGGAAGACGAAAGGGTAGACAGGATGCCCTTGGTTTTAGAGATGAAAGATGTCAGCTTCTTCCTTCCTCTGTACAGAACTAGTCCTGTCTACACGAACCCCACCCCCTACGCTTCTGAATTGGATCAAAGACCCTTTGAAATGTAGCTTCATGGTGTGAGGCCAAGCCTTTTGTGATTCCTTTGATTCCTGTTCCCAGGCCAGCTTCCTGTGGAGTGGTTCTTTCTTCTGGGAAGTGTGTTACCTAACATTACAAAGGCACAACGAGAGGCAATCCTCCAAAGCTACTGTTCTGCCAGGAGTGGCAAGGTCCTCCCAGTTGGGCACAATTCACATAATCTTTTCACAGCTGAGGATGGGCTCACAGTGCTGACACATCTGTGATATGAAATTTCAGTCGCTGTGATAATTATGAGAATACCATCCACCATATTATAACTCGGGCATGACTTATATTTAAAGAATATTCTGCCACACGGAGGCAGACTCATGATAATAGGGATTTGGAACAGAGTGGCTTATCTTTAATTCAGCCCCAGTGCAGAGAGTTGGCTGTCACTGCAGCTGTCAAATGGGCACCTGTGTACTCTGAACCTAATCTGTGCCGCTGGTAGAGCAGGTGGTGCAGATCAGGCTACTGATGCAGCAGGGCACAAGTAAACACTATGCTTTTGGCATGGGGATTCTGAAAGGGGTGCCTGATAATCAGATTGGCATTTCAGAAAATTACTCACATCATTTTAAATGAAAAACACAAAAAAAGTGTGGGCTACTGCCCCCTTACCAAATGTCAATCTGTTGCAGTTTCACATTTCATGGAGGTGACTGCAATCATGTTCAATTCTGTCAAGACAGTCCACTTTATGCTATTTCGATTGCTTGCACTACACAGTTTAAATGTAGCATGGACGTCTGAGAGGACATATCTTTCCATTCATTGTTTGCATTGTGTGGTGCCAAAAATGCTAACAGTCGCTCACCATGTCCAGCATGGTGGTAGACATCTGTGTGGATTCCTATGGAATCCAGCGAATGCCTACCAGCATCAAAATCAGATGCGGGTGAAATATTCATGCACTTGACGAAGTATAATGATAATGATGTGTTATTTATATAGCGCCTTAAGGAAAAGCGCTTTACAGAGAACATATTTACATACTTTTATCATCCCAACCGAAATTGGTACTCATTTATCGACCGCAGAAGGATGAAAGGCTGAGTTGGCCTTGCCAGGATTCAAACCTGTGAACCTGCAGATCACACATAGATCAGAGCAGAGAGCGTCAGCCCGCTGCGCTATCTTACCAGTGTAATGAGGTGGAGGGGATTTCTATTTCGATCTGTGCCCCCACTTCCCCAGTCAAGTACTGTAAAATTGCTCACAATGGTAATCGAGGCATTAAACCACTGTAAGGGTGCAGAAGGAGGAGACTGACACACAGGTGGCATGATATGATATGGTAGGTTATTTAAACGTGCTTCATACCCAGAGGTTTCTAAGTGTGGACGCGGGGATCGAACCTGTGTTGCTCCATGTTTTCTTGCTTCTAGGGCGAGCATGTTGCCCCTAAAATATCCTCCCGAGAGGATGGTTGTTTGCATAAACATTTATAAGTAATGAAAATAAAGGGAAAACCTAACTTTCCCTAACTCTAAGAGGAGTTTCCCCACCTCAACTAAAATATTAGGGATTAAGTCAGAATGTCTGTATCAACCAATAGTTCACCGTCCTGTGTCCAAAACCCTATTTCTGTCCCTCACACCTATAACTAAAATAAAGAGATGGTGGATCTTCTTGATGCAGAAGAATGTCTCCCTTTTCTAGACAGTGGATCACAATTCCAGTTGATAGGTGGGATCTTTACCTGGAGGAATGAATCCCTTCCCCAGGTCTCGATCTGTTTCCAAAGCACAAAACAATGTTCCAGGTTGTTATGCCAAAGAGCAGTAAAGTCTTAATTCAAAATCAAAATGTAAAGTTCCAGTTCAAACATCGACATTCCTTATTGTCCATAGTGACTTAACTATTGGGCTCCTGGAGAATGTCTCCCTTCTCCAGGTATCTTGATACAGAACCAGGAGGAATGACTCCCTTTCCCTGGACTACTTTTTCACTTGCTTCCACAATTTCACAATGCCAAGGGGATTGACTCCCTTCTCCTGGCTTTACTTCGCTTTGTTCTCACATTCACTTGGCATTTACCTTCACATTTCACTGCACCAGCGGGAATGACTCCCTTACCATGGCATTTCCTGACTTTAGTTTTACAGTTCACAACACCAAGGGAAATTACTCACTTCCCCTGGACTTTCTTGGGTGTAGTTTTACAGTTGACAACAACTGGGGGCATGATTCCCTTACAGTGGCCTTTCCCAGGCGTTTTATCACAGTTCACAATGCAGGGGGAATCTCTCCCTTTACATGGTCTTTCTCCTATACCCTGGCCACTGTGGGTCCCAGACCTGTATCACAATTCCTTTAGTGATTTGTTTTGGCAGACCTGGTTCACTACCCTGCCAGGTACTGCCACAAAGGAGATGACTAGTGATGCTCTCTCTTTCTCAATTTGTGGGTCCCAGACCCTACTCTCTTCTCTGTATTTTAATCCAAATGACCTGGTTCACTCTCCTGCCAGGTACTATTATCTGGAGTATTCCTCTGTGGTATATATGGATCCCAGACCCTTGGTTTGAGGCTTCTTCTGTTATCTCTTCCAATCTTGACAGCCATGTACTGTCTGGGTTGCCGTTGTTTCTCATACAGTGGTCTTTGGCACTTCTGACATCCTCATTAGCTTCTCTTGCTCTCCCACTGCTTCTATGGCACTTGTGGTGGCTCTGCAATGTTACCGCAGCATCTTTCTGCTTCCTGTGTGGGACTCCCATTTACCCAGCTCTCCAGTCAGCCTGTGCACGGCAGAGCGGATAAGGACTCCTTGTTTCCCCTTCTTTTCCCATCCCGGAGAGCAACCTTTCCTTTCCGCGCTGCATGACCTCCCAGCTTGTGGATACTCCTGGGAGGGTCTGACAAAAAGGTAAGTCCTTCCTCTCTCTTGATGTTGAATGAGCAATGACTGCTAGAATTCTTGTACAAGTTCTTAAGCGGGCTCTTCATAATCCTGCACCTCCTACTTTTCTCAGTACCTGTCAAGAAGACCTTCATTACGCCATCCCTACTCTTTCTCATCTCAGTAACTGTCAAGGAAATCTTCATTAAGTCAGCCCTACTCGTCCTCGACTCCGTAACTGTACGGTATTCCGTTTCACACATGTACATGGCAGTGTGTGGTATAGAAGTGAGGGATTCATGGACTGAGGGGAAGTAAAGGTAGTGGGTGAAGGGTGAGGAGTGTTGTACTGCGTTCTCCCTAGATGCTCATCCTTGTCCCTAGAGGGGGAGTCTCCCCCAATGAGATCCCCCTGGTGAGTACCACCGCCAGGGGTACTATCGGGTAGCGCCCTCTCCTTTCTGTCCTCATGGGAAGGGGCTCCCCCTCAGGGAGAAGTGACAACATTTCAGGATTTGTTACACAACACACATATTTCTGCATGAATTTAAAGATTCTGTTCTCACTATAATATTTAACATGAGGCAGATTATCCCCCTTTGCACCAAATTATGAACATGTATAAATCAATTGTACAGTGCATCACCTCTTAGTGTCCAAAATACCTGTTCCCATCTTGCTCCCCTTAACATCCTGGTTTAAGTAATTTGGGCTCCACAAACTTCACATGCCGTACTGTTTCTTGTACCTTCCCTTTCATCATAGCAGGAGCATACAAGGTTTTACGTGTTGTGGGTTGAGGAGCCCAGCTAAAAATAATAATAATAATTATTGTTGTTATAATACGTGGCAGCCTTCAATATCTGGATGGAAGACTGGACATCATTTTCTTATTACAGGCTAATTGTGATATCACAATTGACCTGTAATAACCAAATGACATCACAAATGATCTGTACTCACTTATTACGCTTGTGTTGTGATATCACAATGCCTCTGGCTTAAACCAGCAGAGAGAATGTCAGCTGTGTCTGCAGCACTGTGTTCTTAACTTTCAATAAAAATCAATGTGCTTAAAAAAAGGTGTCAAAAGTTCTTCAAAGTCCTTGCTCGCAGGGCAGTTTTCTGTAACACATTGCAGGCAGTAATTGACAAGGAAGTGTTTATGGTAGAAAGCTTAATGTGTGCACTGCTGGAGTTTAAATCATGTGAGCAGGAATCTGCATGTTATTATCATTTTTTTTATTTTTTATTTTTTATTTTTTAAAGAAACAGTTTAAACACAAGGCAAAAACGTTTGTTTCAAAAGGAAAGACAGAAAGAAAAAAGGAATCTGCATGTTATTATCATTTTAAAGCACAAAAGTAAAGTTGTTTTCAATACATTTTATTAAACTGCTTGAACTATTTTTGTGGCACAGTTTAGGAACTGCATTTTTGCTTTTTTGAAACGAAACAGATTCTGTATTGATTATATCGATCAGCAAATGGAAGATCTCTTACATTATATTAAGCAAGAAACAACATATTAAAAGGAATGACAGTGTGCAGTCAGCTATAATAAAAGGAATACAATAACTCCTATCATACATAACAAGTCTATTGCATGTCACCTTGGAGTTCAGTGACCGTACTCGGCATTCTGTCTAGTTCCTTTATATGGTCACAAAACTACTCGGTGACTTATAATATCCAGATAATGTATGGTAGGGGGTACATGATCACATATATAATAATAATAGAAATAATAATGCCTTTAGCTTGCCAGAACTCAGCCACAGGAAACAATCTACCTTCCTGCTTCGGCTTCATGACAGCACTGTAGCCTCATGCAAAAGGGAATGTAGGCTCATGCCATTATTCTCCATGATCCACACGCAAAGGAGCTGCATTTTAACGGAATATTTGATGGTAATCAGAACAGAAGGGCACATTGTTTAATGACCTCAGGAATGGAGACAGCAGCAGAAATGCCCCGCAGTGCTTTGCCCTAGACCAGGCACCTGGTTGTAACGATGACACATTTGGGTGGCCACATTGCTGACAAAGACAGAGAACTGAAAATGGAGATGACAGCAAAAGGCAAATTCAGTCAATTCTAAATTTGAAACCAATACACGAAGGGTTTGTAAAAAAAAATGCATATATATATATATCACCACTATGCAGAAATTTGAAATGCTATGCAATAAACAACCAGACGTGAGGGAACGGTTTCATTAAGTATACGCTGCCTGGCTGGAGAACGGGGAAATATTCGGCAAAGAAAACCACGTCGCTTGTGATTGCATCGTTGCATGTTTTGTTTATAATCCTATCCATATATGCACCAGTCTTGCATTTGATCTTTATTCACTTGCACCTGCGCTAGTTACAATTTGAGCTTCATTTGTTATGAAATGGAGGCCTAGCCCCGAGAGTGCCATCTTAAATGAAGCACCTAACAAGTATAGGCGTTCCTGGATAACGCACTCCTATGGGGGCATTCATCTACTCGGCTCCCCTTGACCTCTGCTCACTCTCTCTCCTCTTCCTTTGCAGATGAAACAACCCGAGTGCTGCAGGTCATCCTGGAAGTGGTCCCCTCGGAAGAGACCCAGCGATCGTGAACAGACCACTGTCTGCAGCAGAAGCAGCGGTCGTGCTGCTCCCACATCTACCTGTAGATCGAGAGCGTGTGTGTGTGTGTGTGTGCGCGCGTGCGTGCGTGCGTGTGTGTGTATATCAGGAGCCTTCACTGGAAGGACTGACTGCTGTATGATTGGAGGACTTATTTATGCAATCTACACTGATGCTGTGCATTACAGCAGCAAGTTCAGAAGAGTCTGTGAAATGCGCTCAAGTTTACTCAGTATGCCCGTTCATGTACTCAGTAAATGCCACACTTACTCATATGGATGAGTGTTACAGGGTTAATATTCCAGTCGGTTGTTTAGTTATGTCTTGTGCCACACAGTATGTTGTTCATGATGCTGCATGTCATAATCTGTATCTTCTGTCTGGTTCCTTTAATTTGTTATTTGCAAAGGAACAAAGCAGAAAATACAGTCACTCCCCGTGTATTGTTTATTCACAACGTGTAAGCATCCTTGCAAAATATCAAACACATTGGGGATCATTATAAGTTACCCGTTCCCAGCGGGATACCAGCAAATGGACCTATCATTACTGACGCTGAATATGCCGGAATTACCACAATATTACACATGCCGGCACCGTTAGGTAAGTCTCCATTCCATGAAGTCCATAGGACTGCACGGTGGGATTGCAGGTATTACCGGCACTGGTAATACCAGTAATACCAGTGCCGCTAATACCAGCTGTTTTTTGCCAGTGGATGCCTGAGTTACCTCCAACTCTTGGCTGGAGTGAAATCACGTAACCACCAACAACAAACATTTAGTTTGACGGTCCGTAAAACGTGCCGGTAAATGATATTATGAGCATGTTAATTCTGGACTAGCAAACTTATAATGAGGCCCATTGGTTAACTCAGGATATTGCGGTAATAACATTACACATCATGTCATCACAGATCCTTCTGACAAACTACAAATATTCCCAAACAAAGATAGTCTGGTAGATTGAAATACATCTGCCTCCAGTGTCAGCCAAAAGTGTGAAACCTGGTTATACCTGTCTATGCCATCCCTTCAACAATTTACACATTGTGCCTCATTACGAGGTCAGTGGTAACCTGCCGGTGCCACCGTCAGGTTTCCGTCAACACGAAACACTGTTTCTGGTGCCTGCCTCCCCATTGCCACCGGGACATTACAAGTCCCAGTGGCACGGGACGTCAGGCATCTGATTTGGTAAGTTTATTGGACTCCACGGGAATGGGGACTCAGAGCACTGGCACGTTGCTATTGGTGCCAGTGCTTCTGTGACAACTCTGCCTGCCGGTGCCCCTGGCAGGCCAGACCTGCTGTGCGCATCGGCCCCTGCAGGCAGACTTGTAGTCTGGGGGATCAGAAACAAGGGTGTCAGTAAGCTTACCAGCACCTTTTTTTCCAGACCGCCACACTTGTAATGAGGCCCATAGCCTTCCTTGGTTCCACACTTTAACTGAATATTAAATGATGGCGCAATGAAACAGTGCCCCATATTGCCCTATGATATGGTTCCTCAGGAATATTTTATCCTTAAACTGCGTAATCCGCCAACTGAATTTGCAGTTTTATGGGAACAGCAGTGGTCTTCTTTTATGAGTACATACACAGTGTGGCCACTTTGCCTAGCTTGAGCTTATCTAACTACCCCGTTATTGCTGTAGACAACAGAACTTTTTGCAAGTGTAAATGTCTGACAATGTTCCTGGCTATTGGGTGGAAGACGCGTTTTTCATCTGTGGTTCAATAAGACCTTAGCATGGACCATTGTAATCTATTAGCAAGGTTTCTTTTCACTACAGAACATTCCAAATTAATTGAACACATTCCCAACCCAAGGGAAATAAATGCTTCCATTGAAAACGCTGGTGGGGATGAGGACAGAGGGGCTTACTTGGCTCTGCATACAGACTGTTACATTCCTATTTGTCAGCCCCACCCTTATCACAGTCTGGAAAACTTGAGAACCTCTTCATTTAGCACCTCAAATGAAGGGCATATCACCAAGACAGACCTTTTCAAACACGTACCACTGATATCTAGTAAGATATTGCTACATGATTGTTAGAATTATGATATGTGTGGTGCACCAACACTGGCCATTCCCTTATTGTGGCATTAACACACCTACACATTCAATTTGTGTTACTGTCTTAAATTGGTATTTGCAAATGTTTCTGCCTATGATCAAAATGATCTCTCTTTTTCCCATCCCTCTACTGTTTCCCCAGTCAATCACAGATGATAGTAGCAATCCTACATATTTTGTTTTTACTGGAAATTGCATTCAAGTTTCAGAAGTGTAGCATGCATGGATGTGAAGAGTCAAATCGGTACTGTGTATGTTAGTGCCATTGGCAGAAAGAGTTTGTATTCTGATTTAGATTTTTTGGTAAGAAAGACACACAAATGCTGATGCTGGACACTGGAAGTAAAGCTGTATACACGTAGGGCAAAGACACTTTGCGGCAGTGCAAGTACACTTACCATAAAAGCATATATTTTTTTAAAGCATATTTTCAAGAGGGATACAGATAATATTAGTGTAACCATAGCCCCGGAGTAAAAATGCATTGGAATAGTGTCTTTTTTTTGTTATACTAAAACAATTTGTTTCACTAATTCATAGGGTTAATTGCCTTAGCACCAGGGCAAGGTTTCTGTAATATCACCATTGTAAATCAGGCCTTAATTGTAACCAGCAGTACACCTCAACACATATGGACTCTAAACAAATGTCTGTTTAGTTTCCATTGAGGAAAGTTATTTTTCCTACAGGGTAGACATTTTGTTAAAATCATTACATATTTTAATTGTTGTTTTTACTCAAACCGATCACAACATCTTTTTTGTGCAATAACCGTTCAGCAACTTTTGAAAATGGTGTCATAGTTTAACATGCAAAAAAGAGAATTTGAGCACTGAAATTCTCTTTTTTTAAAATATGTTTGCAACAAGTTTCGAACAAATTTCGACTGTTGAGTGTGTTCTGTTTTTCGTCCCACTTAAGAGAATTTGTTTATGTGGGTGTTGTCATTAACTTTAAATATTTGAACTTTTAATTCTTGTAAACTGGAATGGTCTTTTGTTTGATCAAATCGATATGTTTTGTGAATAACAGTTACATCAATTGCCTAGTCCCAAAAGAGGGACATACTTTGAAGAACATAAAAGAATATTAAAGCAAAGTGCAACACTTGTTTATTCTTTTGCCCTAAATGTGTTCTTTTATCCAGGAATGTAACACAACATAAATACAATAATTAATCGCATTCTATAACATTTGTGAACCGAGATACTATACTTTTGACCAGCCAGTACAACAGTGAAGTCCAGCATGCATTGAAAGTGTCCACCTTGCAGGACTGTGGACATATGGAAGTATTAAGGTACATTTGCACATGCACAAAGGCTGTTTGTCCACAACTGAATCACTTGGTAGCAAATGTGCACTGGCGCTAGCAGAGCTAATGTGATTGTGTACACGCAAACAACTTTTGAGTCTGGGCGAAAGTGACTGTACATCAGAAAATAGAGAATGTGTGCAAGAAGAATTCTGACCGGGAATGTGCAGCTCCTCTGCATTATTTATTTCAAAAGGAAAGGCTTTAAAAGAAGCAGCTAACATTTTGAAACCAATTGCAAACTGAAATATTTGATTTATTTTTTACATTCATGGGAAACATTGCCAAACTTCACTCAGAAAGGAAACAGGAGGATGCCACGAGAACTCTATAGTCCACACAAGAATGCAAATTGGCAATAGCATTGGGTCCGGCAATGTGAAAGTAGAGGGATTTTGTATGTGGATGTGCGCATGTGTGTGTATGTATGTGTATGTCTGTGTGTGTTTATTTTGACAGTAAAAACAATGACACTCGGTAAGGAATCATGGAAAATTGTTCAAACAAATTGTGGGTGAGACCGTCACTTGGAGGTGTAATATCAGTCCAGAAACAGGTACAGTCAAGTGGACTTGTATAAGGCGCTTGTGCCATTTTGACATGCCTTGCTGCACATGAACCTGCAAGAAAAGATGGAGGAGGATGTTAATGGGATGAGGAAGAGGCAGATGCAAATCCCGTGGCCTTGATGCTTGCAAGTTGGACATACCAGAGTCTTAATTGACAGTTTCATTCTACGTGGGTTTTAGCCAACAGAAACTTCAGGGAATGTCTCACCCAGAAATAAATTAGCAAGACCAATCTGTTGCAATCAGAGTTGCAAAGATCTGGTTGCTTTGGGGGTTGTTCCAGTTCTAGATGAGTATGTGTAGTTTTAATCTGTTAGTACACCGTGTTTTCAACCAGTAACTGCCACGTGAGAATGATGGTGCAGAATGAGAGTGAGTGGTGCAGAATGAAAACAGAATACAATGATGTTTGATTTGGGAGAAGTGTAGGCAAGAGGGATCTTTTTGGTTGAGGGGTGTTGGTCAAGTGTTGTTGAAGTGTGTGGTTATCATTTTCATTAGTGGTGGTTGCTGATATACCAGTTTGATTTGAAGTGTGATGGGTGGCCGACCCAAATAAATCTGATCTCCCGTTCTTCTTGTCCGACAGCTTGCGTATCGGCCCATTGCATGTTTGCAAGAAGTTATGTCTGGTTTTGTTTAAAGATCACAAGGAGACAGACCTGAAAGATCGCTGCAAGAGGCTTAAGGAGTACTGGGAGTGCACTAGGAGGACAGAGTGTTACTACAGTAGGACAAATGATCCATGGAGGTGATAAGAGTACTAAGGGTCAACGGTAGTCTGGTGAGCCAGGAGCATTGGATATTGAGTGATTTAAAAGCACTTGGCAGGCAAATGATCACAGTTAAGACACAGGAAAAAGGACACAGACAGTTGTGAGGGGGAGTATCCGAGAGCAGTGGAGTGGGGGGGGCAAGAAGTCCTGAAGTGGCACTAGTAGCATTGATGGTGCATTTTGAGCAGAGAGGCAAGGGCCTTGAGACCATTAAGAATTTTTGAAAGGGACCACACGAAGGCTGGGATGGAGAAGCAGAAGACAACTGTGATGGGCCAAAATGCAGATTGGCTTTGGGAAAACTGGAAAAGTGATATTTGATCACAGTCAGAAGGTGAGAGGGAGCACCTGGAGGGGCCAAGGTGCAAAATAATGTGCAAAGGACACATGAGTTAAGTCTACTGCAAATCCACTGGGATGATCATAACAATGCAGCTACAAGAAAATACCAAAATAAGCATATTACAAAAAATAGAATTGCACAATACCATCAAATGAACTATCTCACAAAACACTCCAAACACCCACAAGTACTGCATACCTCAAAATACATTAAAAGTACAAGAAGTAAAATCAAACAACATTCAACTTTAATGACCAATACAAAAAGCTGCATCTCCACATTCAAAAATACTTGCCACTCAAACACAGCAAATGAAAAAATAATAAAGAACACCATCTGATAGCAGTGGACTCTACAACTACCACACACAACACTGCAAATAAACCTTCAAATATGTAAATGGTGATTAACACTTACTTTCACATCAGCCAAACTCCTGCCATGTGCACAGTGAGAGTTCAAAAATCAAAAGAACCAAACTGCAGAAAATGGTGGCTTTTATCATTTCCAAAATGAATACCAGAAAAAGAGGACTATAAACCAATAAAACTACTAACATGGCTGGCACATTTTCAGCACAACCAATCACTAAGCCCTACACAAATGCAAAAAAAACAACTAATAGCAAGCAATGAAACTGACAGAAATATATTTTCTCCCTCCCTACCTATCCTCTTTGATAGCGGCGGCTATTTGATGCGATTAAAGATCTTGGTTTGTACATGCGGCTACACAAACATTTTTCTGCAAACCAGAAGTCAAAATAAATTGGCCTTCAAACCTTCAAATGAAATAAGGGAACAACTAAGTACATAAAATAACCTAGACAAAGAAAAATCTGTACTGTATCATCCACAGGAATATATGATTATTTCCCACAAAATGTATGTTTATAGACGCGGCCACAAAATTAGATGTGGCTACTACAAATCCACAAACACACAACGTGTCATTTGTCCTAATATAGTCACGGCTACAGAGGTGTGCTTTGGGTGTTTACCAGTGAATAGCAATGCGGCAAATAATAACAGCACCATCAACCAATTCTAAACTGCAAAACACACACACATCATACGTGCCTCACTCATACAAACTACTACTCAAAGCAGGAATCATTTTCCTCGAAACAGAGAAAGACTGCAGATAACATGGCTGGAATGAACACTGTGAGGCTGATTGGAGACAGTTGCCTGTTTTGATCGCTGGCTTTTTGTGAGAAACTAATTATTACAATGGACCAAGGTTTGATACATTTCACAATTAAATGGTTTGGAATGTGTGGAATGCATTGGTTTTAAATTCTTCCAAAATTAAGCCTGGGAAGTAAAGGACAACCAGACGTCATACTCATTCACTGTGGAGTCAATGATTTGGGAAATATAAGAGGAGTGTCTCTTACTTTAATGATCAAACAAAACATGGAAAACTAATGGAACTATTTCCTCACACCCTTTTTTATCTATTCCAATCTGACTCGTAGGCAAAAATGGAGATGGACCACCAGATTTAATGGTAAAATGGAGAAATCCTGGAGAAATGTTAATAAAGCAGTTCAGCATTCATGACAGACCACAAGCAATGATGTATTTCAAACAACAACATACAGTTCTACATGATCAATTTCTATAGACATGACAGTCTACACCTAACCGATGATGGAAATGCAGTGTCCCTTTATAACATCATCGAAACAGTACTCCTGATGTGCTAAAGTTGTACATTCAGTGTCCCCCCAAAACAGTCAATTTAAGGACTATTTATGATATATAAATACACAAATACAAAAAAACTTTTTTTTTTATTATACCCGCAGCTACAGTTCATTGACTGTGATTATAGCCATGGTTGCAAAAAGGTAGTTGACAGGGGGTCTGACATTAAATGTTATACTACTATACAACTTTAATAATCAGTACAGAACAACAATGCTCATGTACTTATATGAAATAACTGAAAAACAATACAAATATGTAACAATAAACTAGGTAGGCTAACATTCCACAGCCACACAATATAAAACAATAATTAAAAATTCACACCCTAAAATACATTCTATTGTACATCTAAGACTGCACTACAATTCCTCCTTTTCATATTAATTTTGTTAAACTATTTACTTCTATTTCTCTCCAAAGTCTAACATGCTCAAAAGTCTTAAAACACACATCCAAAATAAAAAAAAAGGCTCTCTAATACCTACCAAGGCTCTGACCATGGTCTTTGGCCATGGCTACTGATTTTTCACCCCCAACAAGAATATACCTAAACAAAGTACTTTCAACAAACATAAAAGACTGACACCCAAACTATATGGCCACGCATACTGATCTACACATACCAGTGGTTATATGTAGTCCTTTGCAGCCTCGAATATAGCCGTGAATATCGTCTAAACTGCAAGAAAGAAAAAATGCTTCCCTGCCCCACAAGGTCCTTAACAATTACCTCCTTCATCTGTGCTAGCTCCCCCCACTCCCCTGGCAGCCTCCTCACTTCCCCTGCCCTCTTCCTTTGACGCCAAAACACACACTGCTTCTGTGACGCAGTTTGCATCGAGATGTTTGCTATTTGCGGCTATAGCCGATGCTGCGGAAAGCTCTGTGCTGCAAACTCAGTCCCTACGCCACCTACAACTCCCAAATGCCACTGCGTGCTCTCTGGCCATCCCCCACCTCTACCCCAACAACATTTGTATGTATTATTAACTGCAAATAGTGTTTTATTGTGTTTCATTTTCCCATAACCTCGGCTGTAGCAGCAAATATCTCTCGCATCGAGAGAAAAACAAGATGGCGGCTGTTTCATTTCTGAAAACCATGATCCTGCAATGAACCATGGGAGATATAACTATCATTTTGGAGGGGAAGAGGGCACCCCCTTCTCAGTCAAATTTTAAAATAACCACTGCACGGAAAAACCCCAAATCACAAAATGATTGCAAGTCAACGCTTGGTGCCCAAGTTGTTTTGGACCTGGTGCAAATCTGTCCAGGGGTTTAGGATGTGCACTTTTGCCTAAATTGACCCTTTTTGTCTATGTGAAATTGAATGGGAAGTAGGGCACACGTTTGGGGGAAAAAAAAACTTTGACACTCAGTAACTTTTTCATTTTTTAACAAATCTTTATAAAGCTTTGCAGTCTGGGGGGCAAGGGGTAGCACAGACTTTTAATCACTTTCGAAATATCTGCCAAATCGGTTACTTGAATCAAAGGTTTTTAAGAATAGAATTTTGAGGCGTTTCTTACTCACCTTAACTATCTATATAGGCAGCTATCACTCTCGCCACCCTATAATATGTATTCAAACTTTCTACAGAAAATGTTTGGACGTGAACAAAGAACAAACACAAAATAGAGGATACCTTAAGAAGGACCTACTACATAGATGTTTAAATCCCTATCTGGCATATTTGGCCTAAATGACACGAGGAAGTGGCAATGCACCCAGTTTACCCTCTGCCCATGCAGCCAAAGAATTGAGCGCACATTAATCAAAAGCAAGCACACCCAGTTGGGTTTTTATTAGTAAATAAAGGCAATTCAAGTTATGCTGTCATGAATATCTATAAGCTGCTAATAAAATATCTTTACTCACCTTCTACATTCCTATAAGAAACATGGACAAATATCTTGAACAAAGGGCAGCACTGGGACAAGATTACAATTGACCACAATAGCTGCTTGAGATAATTTGGATCTAAAGTCAGATACGCCAAAATAATACACCAGTGACAAAGTGCCACAGTATAACAAAAGCTGCAACTACAAGGAAAATAACCCTAACTGTGTGCAGTAATCTTTCCTTATAACCACTAAGCGCAAGACCAATGTATAGGCCCATTTGGACTCAACCCTAGGCAGGTGCATTCTCCTGGAGCTGTTCATGGTCTTGGAGTCATCAACACAATCAGCACAGTTTTGGTTCCAAAACAATGAATACTGAGCGAATGGGACACACATGATTTTGCCTACAAAAAGGGAATGGCTACAGGAGATAATACATATTCAAACATATGAAAGCAACATTTACAATGTCCAAGAACGCATAAGAAATTCTCATCTGGCTTTAGAACCTGTGTGTAATATAGGCACCTAATCGCACACAACCCAAGTTAACAGTCCTGAGTGAAGTGAGCAAAATTAAGCTGACTGTAGGGGAATGACGTAGAGGATAAAGCTGCACGTTATGTTATTAAGAAGGAATTCATATATGTGCACACATAGTCGTATGTTTAGCAGGAAACCTATCCTTTCCCTTATGTCATCCAATAATAATCAGGAATAATATAATTATTTATTTTCATTTGGTATGTCACGTGTAGCCTCAAGGCTTTAGTGAGTTTAGGGAAAGCTTTAAAAGGGGCCAATGTAATGAATGGGCGTGTGGCGTCTATAGTGGACACATGTTAGTGACTAAGTTCTAGTTCTGTCCCGATCAGGCCCGAGATGGAAAGTCCATACATCATCCTCGCATGTTGCCTCTGTTGACGTGTCAGCTTTAGGCGTATATCAACAATAACGACAACAACACGTTTGCGCATGAAAATGATTCGTTTCATTGTTTCATTTTCTTCGTGAAATTGTATCGACTCCAGCATTTTGCTGCATTTGTTTTAAGATGCATTGCACTTTTTTCCCCCTCCCTTTATTCCGTCCACCAATCAATGCGCCTAAGTTTGCTTCACGAATGGGAAATTGTACCAGTTGGAAACTGCAAGGGATGCGTTTCGCATGCCATCGGCTCTGCCTCAGGGAAAGTCATTTTTAGCAAGCCTTAGCTGCCAATAACTATCTGCTCCGAGGTCGTTACTGTGTAATTGAATCTAAAGTTCATTGTCGGATTTGCTAGGAGAAGGGCTTTGCTTGCCTAATTATGATATCCAGCAGAGTGCGAGTGCTTAATCGATGTGTAACAGAGGTTCCTGGAAGTATAAGCATCAGGAGAGAGAGCTAGTTGAAGCAAGCTCACTTGTCCACATGAGCATGCTGTCACTTGAAAGCTAACCACTTATTTTGATACCGAACATGCAAAATGAAAGCGATGGGAATTTGCATTTGAATTGTGCATTTGTTTTAGCACACTTTTTTGGCAAGAGACATACATTAAACAATGTTCAGCCATGGTTTTGATTTCAATTGATGGTTATGCAGAAACAGTTGGACCATTGACTGCAGTTTCGAAGAGGGCATTGCAAGAGTGTCATGTTCCTCTTTCCTCGGTATGGAATTATGGCAATGGCAAATGTATTTGGGATTGTGCCCAGGTAGCACTGCCATGGTTTCCTGTGCCCTGTCTTAAGGCACATTTGCTGCTTGCTCAATGCGGCTTGGTGCAGGGTAACTTGGATTCAGATTGCCTATACGCTGTAAAGTGCAGGTGTAAGATGGGATCCGATGTCTGCTCTGAACAGATGCACTGCTCTTGTTTCTGCAGCCAAATTACACCAAGTTAGGGTGTTGGGTGAGTAATGCTTGCAGTGA